>NC_050198.1:5000000-7500000 GCF_004126475.2 Phyllostomus discolor
AAAAATATATACACATTCACAATGAAAGGAAAAGGTGTGAACACTTTGGTTCTCCAAGTACTCTTCTTTTCTCCTCCCATCCCCCACTGACTGCAAAGCTGTGAAGAAAAAGTCCATTTTGCCCTGGCTGGTGTGGCTCAATGGATTGAATGCTGGCCTGCAAACAAAAGGGTCACTGGTTCAATTCCCAGTCAGAGCCCATGCTTGGGTTGCAGGCCAGGTCCCCAATATGGGGGCGGGGGGAGAGGTAACCCCACATTGATGTTTCTCTCCCTCTCTTTCTCCCTCCCTTCCCCTCTCTCTAAAAATAAATAATTTCTTTTTAAAAAGTACATTTCAAGCCCTGGCTGGCGCAGCTCAGTGGACTGAGCACGGACTGGGAACCAAAGTGTCCCAGGTTCGATTCCCAGCCAGGGTACATGCCTGAGTTGCAGGCCATAACCCCCAGCAACCGCACATTAATGTCTCTCTCTCTCTCTCTCCCTCCCTTCCCTCTCTAAAAATAAAAATAAATAAAATCTTTAAAAAAAGTAATTAAAAAAAAGAAACATTTAAAGAAAAAAATAAAAATAAATTTAAAAAGTACATTTCATTAACATTAACAGAGGAAAGTGCAATGGCATAAACAATAACCTATCGGATATTTAATTAAGACCAAGCTAGTTTTCTTAAAACAACATTTCTTGTCAATTTCTTGAGTTGGAGGTTCCCTTTGCATGCAGGTAATGTAAAGTCAAGATCCAAATTACAAGAATGTGTGTCTATAGTTACAAGTTTTCAAGCGAATTTGTTGCCCCACAAGAGAAAAAAACAAGACAGACAAGTGTTGTCTCTCTGTGACTATTATTAATGACAAATTATTTTCAAGTAAAACTTTTATTGGGCTTATCAAGAGGTCCAGTTTATGATTGTCTCAGTTCCCTCTCTCTACCTTGACTAGACCCAAGACCTCCTTTTCTGTTCCTACATGGCCTTTAAAACCCAATTTCGCCCTGGCTGGCATAGCTCAGTGGATTGAGCTCAGACTGCGAACCAAAGCATCGCAGGTTCGATTCCCAGTCAGGGCACATGCCTGGGTTGCAGGCCATGGCCCCCAGCAACCGCACATTGATGTTTCTCTCTCTCTCTCTCTCTTTCTCCCTCCCTTCCCTTTCTAAAATAAATAAATAAAATCTTAAAAAAAACAACAACCCAATTTCATTGGTTACTAGGACTACCAATCTTCCTTTCATCTTCCAGGAACCATCCAATCCTTCCATTTTTTTTGGTCAGTATTGGATTGAGGGATGCATTAATTTTTCTTTATTCGTACTCCCCAAGAATTCTCTTAATCTCTTGTGAAGTCAATTATATATTTTCCAGTAATTCTGGTTGATTTGAACTGGGAGCATTATCTGATCATCTAGTTTGCCACAATGTCATAGTAGGTTTTTATGCTCATAAGTCATAATTGGTTTTCAATTATGATATTTTTTGAAGAATAAGACAAAACATACTCGCATGGGGTTTGGTCCAAGCAATATTTTTCTACCTTCAAAAGAGCTTTGCATCTAAGAGAAATTCAAGAGTAGATACTAGGTTGTACATTTAGTCAGTTATATGAAAGACTAGCAATGTGAAAAATTCATTGAACTATCACATTAATCTGTTACAACTATAACTTGAGGTTTTCTGGTCATTTTAACTCCATATGTAACATACTTCATAAATGTACATTTTTGACACTCAAATGTTACTATATAACTATCTTTAAAAATAACACGAACTTTATTGCTGAGCAGTTTTTATACAGCACAATTCCCAAACTATTGTGTCTCTTAGACAATAATTTTGCAGTGACTTCTATTTGTTCTTTACAATTAATAGGCAAAACAGTGTTTCAGAAATGGAGTTCCTCGTTGCAACCATTGCCCAGACATTTATTGATTTCCTGACACTCTACTCATGCACAGGGTCCAGGGATCAAAAGCCTCAAATAGCCTCTGCCCACCCCCAGTAACACGGACAGGTAATAATACCAAAAGCAGAAATATTGATGACCCAAAATAAAACCCTTCCTATACATTGAGCACCAAATTAATTTGCTGCAATATTATTCCTACCCATATATATATGTAGAAATGTTCCTCCAAATATGCATGCTTTATGTGGTATAAATAGATAAATATTTAATTTATATTTATACACACACACGTATATATACATGATAGGTATATCATGCAGAATTGGGGAAACATTTTTATATACTTTGCATAAGATTTGAAGTTTCATATTTTCTAAACTCTATGCTCAATGACAACCGTGACAGACCCAAATAATGTTCAAACACTTGGGATTATTTTTCCTTCTCTTAAAACCTCAATAGCATTTTTTTTAAGTTTTATTTATTTATTTTTAGACAGAGGGGAAGGGAGGGAGAAAGAGAGGAAGAGAAACATCAATGCGGGGTTGCCTCTCATGAACTCCGCCACTGGGGACCTGGCCTGCAACCCAGGCATGTGCCCTGACTGGGAATCGAACCAGCAACCCTTTGCTTTGCAGGCCAGCACCCAATCCACTGAGCCACACCAGCCAGGGCACCTCAATAACATTTTTAATAGCTACCACCTGTTTGGTAAATATTATTTGACAGGTATAATGTTAAAGAGTTGCCTCATTTAACCCTCATACAATCTTCGGCTTAGATGGTATATTCCCTTTACACAGTGAGGAAAAGGGATCAGAAAGTACAGCTGATTTGTCCAATCACTATGCTGCTTCAGGTTTGCTTGACTCCTAACACTTCTGCCATTGTGGCTTGTGCCCTGCCCCTGTTCAGACACCTGACACCAATGCCAAAAGGAACAAAGATTGAAATTTGACCTTGATGAGTGTACCAGAAAAAAAGAGTCCATCTTGCTCTCAAAATGATATATATATTTTTTGCAAATAAATGCTCTCATTCACTCAACAAATAGTCACTGAATATCTATTGTGTGCCTGACTTTCTTCTGGGAGCTGATTATTGAATTAAAATTGAAATGGATGCTACTCACTACACGCTATTTACCACTTTACTAGGGAAGATGAAAAAGAGGAAAAATGTAATTTAGAGTATTCTCCTTAAGTATATAAGGGACTCAGCTTGAATCTAAATTTTATTCACCGCAGAAATCAGGTATATTTAGAAGCTTGAAAGGTAGAATAGGGACCCTTAAGCACTTATGGTAATGTACCTTTTTAAAGAAACTCATTCTAAGGGAAGAGAATCATAAAGAACAATTTGGGCACTAGGAGAGTGGACAAGGTCAAAGAAGGAGGTAGCTCTTCAGACTGTCTGAGTTGAGGATGCAGTCTCTGAACCAGCGGTCTGGAACAAAGAGAAAGTAAAACCCATAAGAGCTGACCAACCAGGTGTTGCCGGGGACAGTTCTATCCGTGGGCTACAGGACCCACTGCACGGGGCTTTTGCAGTAAAGGGGGACTGTGCCTTCCAGGCAGACATCGGCGCCCTCAGCATGAAACCTGTGCAGCGTCAGGACAAACCACAGCTCTGGCTTCATCTTTGGAAACCACCAACAGTGAACCAGCTGCTGTCTTAAGCATTAGCAGGATAAAGAGACTTTTCCATAAAGATGCGGATCAGGAGAAGAGATACACGTGTGCCACAGGGCAGCCAAGGCCACCAGTTTCTGGAGCCTTAATGGGATACCTTCTTGACACTCCCAGGACCATCTGGAAGGAATAGGGAGACCAGAGTTCCAACAGAGTGCTGGAAGTGCAGGCTGAGCCTGAGAATATTTCAGAGTGTATGTTCACTTTCTGCCAATTTGTATTAAGCAGATTTGTAATGTTGCAGTGTGAGATCTCACTTGATGTGTGAAATGTAAAATAATTCATCCATAATTTTTTAAATTCAACAATATCCTAATTCCAAAACTGCACGGCCAAGCAAATTTCATAATGAGTTTGTCCTATTATAATATTTACCTGAATGATACGGGGGTTACAAGCTTTGTCACTATTGCTTTGACCTATTCAGACTCTAGGCTGGTGTGGCTGGGATGCATGGGTTATATAAATAGCAGAGACAAAGAGGTTGATGAACCAGATATAGCCATTCTAATCAATGAAAAAAGTCCCTTTTCCTTCCATTCTAATAAATTAATCCCTCCTTTCTTACACCAGGCATTTTCTCAGAAGACTACTGAAAATAAATTAAGTAGGAATTGCCTTTTCAAGCTAGCTCCTGCAGAGATTTATCACCTAAGTAACCGTCATACTGACATTACTATACTTTTGTTTTTCAATTCATCGGTGATTGCATCCATCTATTTTTCATCTCTCTATGGGCTTAATTTTGTCTACCCACTCAGCAGTCACCCACGGCCATACCCAGCTCATGAGCCTTTTGTAAAGACAGGCTTCCGAAATAAAGAGACCGTGTGTGCTATTACAGATTTTTGTTCTTATTTTTTTAAATATTTTATTTATTTATTTTTAGAGAGGGAGGGGAGGAGGAGGAGAGAGAGAGAGAGAGAGAGAGAGGGAGAAACATCAATGTTTGGTTGCTGGGGGTTATGGCCTGCAACCCAGGAATGTGCCCTGGCTGGGAATCCAACCTGGGACACTTTGGTTCCCAGCCCACGCTCAATCCACTGAGCTACGCCAGCCAGGGCTTTTGTTCTTATTTTTTGATGGCAAAAGTAAATGTAGTTGTTGAGATAAACAGGCTCTTATAGGAAGTTCTCTTTGTTTGTTTGTTGATTTGTATTCAAAGACTTTGGGATCCTTTTAGTAATCCCAGACTAGGAAGAGTTAGACCTGCATTGACCCACATATACCGGATTTCCAAAATTTAATATAAAAAATGTAAAAGGTCTCATGAATAATATTTTACTTTCATTAAACATTGAAATAATCACAGTTTAGATACGTTAAGTGAAATGCAGTACTAAAATTGGTTTTGCCTGTTTCTTCTTACTTTTCTTCAAGAGACAAATAGAAAATTTAAAACGACATATGTAGCTCACATTATGTATTACTCTTCGACGGCGCCAAGTTAGATGCGGCCTTTACTCCCTCGTCATCATTTCCTTTCTCCACCCTTATAGAGAGTGCATGCTGGGGCTGGGGGATTTATAACTTTCTTTTTTTAAAAGATTTTATTTATTTATTTCTAGAGAGGGAAGGGAGGGAGAAAGAGAGAGAGAGAGAGAAACATCAATGTGCGGTTGCTGGGAGCCGTGGCCTGCAACCCAGGCATGTGCCCTGACTGAGAATCGAACCTGCAATGCTTTGGTTTGCAGCCCACGCTCAATCCACTGAGCTACGCCAGCCAGGGATTTATAACTTTCCATTGGTAGAGGTCCAGATATGGCCAAAATATTTCCGAATGCTCGCAGGGGGCGTGTCTACGTCCTGGCTGTCACTCTGAACTGCCTTCATGTTTCTGCGCCCTCAGAACATAGCATCTTCTCTCATTCCCCCCGTATCTAGTTTCAGCCCCCTACAAACTTGTGTTTCTAGGCTCAGAAAAAAAATTATTTTACACCAAAAAATATTCATTGTTTTTTTTAAGATTTTATTTATTTATTTTTAGAGAGGGAAGGGAGGGAGAAAGAGAGAGAGAGAGAGAAACATCAATGTGCGGTTGCTGGGGGCCGTGGCCTGCAACCCAGGCATGTGCCCTGACTGGGAATCGAACCTGCGATGCTTTGGTTCGCAGCCCATGCTCAATCCACTGAGCTTTGCCAGCCAGGGCAAATATTCATTGTTTTTCATGGACACAAGCTTTTCCTTAGGGACATAGACTTCTAAGGGATAATTAAGTTCCCAGTTTTCTCAACCTCTACTACAGTGGACAAGGATCAGGGGGGCTGGGTAGGGAACCCAGGTCTGAAAGGGTGACCTGGAAGCGAGTTTCTAGGGTTTTCCTATCTTTCCATTCTATATATATGTATATCCCAGTTCACGCCCTGGGGTAGCCTGCAAACTAGAAATGTGAGAGGGCACAGACAGAGGGGACTCTAGGAAAAGCCTGGTCTATCCAGCCATGGGTGGGGGTGGGGTGAGGTGGGGGAGGAGTGAGTTTTGCAGGACAGAGCTGTAGGGCTTTCCCTACACTGTGTGGGGCCAGAAGCAGCCAGAAAGCACCACCAGGAGATCTGCAAATCTGAACAGAGATGCTTTGCTCAGGAGTGCAGAATTACATCAAACCAAAACAATGCCAACGGATAGAGAAGGCCATTGGGTCCTACAGCGATGGTCTTAGAGGACCCACAGAAATTGTTGGGATATCATGGGTGAATAAAAATTGACTTCTAAGAAGACTCTTAGGAAATTAAAAACAACGAAGAAAGGAAACGATTTTTCAGGCTGAAAACAAGGATCAAGCGTAAAAAAAGATGCAGAAGAAAAGAATATGACTCATGAATTTCAGATATAGACAGAAAATGAATATTTAACTATTATGTAGGAGACAAAATAGATTTAGGTGGTTACTGGATGAGATGCTGAAAACAGAACCTGAGGTCAGCTAAAGCCTTCTGCCTATTGCCTTCAAATTTTTCAAGTGGCAAACAACTGCATAGTTTCAGGTCCCTGTTAAAGTCATACTTCAAGCTAGAGGAAATCCCAAGAGGCAGCTAAACCAATGAACGGCTCCAGGAAGGAGGAACACTTAGCTGAGTCCGAAGAGTCCATTTTGGAGGAACTCCGATCACCTCCCCAGCTTTCCTTTCTGAGGCTCAAGCCATCTCAGAGATGCCAGCTGTGGCCCCTTGGCATCTAGGAGACCAGAGAGAAAGGGACACAGGCCCGAGCCAGTGTCATGGCCTGGGCAGCCCCAAATTCTCACCCTGATTTCTGCTCCCATGGTCAGGCTGTGATGCTTATCTCTCTCGGATCCATTCCCAGTTCCCCCAGATGCATAGGCTTGCTCCTTCACTTCTCACAAGGAATCCACTCGTGCCAAGCATTTTGTGAGTTTTTTTTAAACCTTTTTTTAATATAAACTTCTTTTTTTTAAAATATTTTATTTATTTATTTTTTAGAAAGGGAAGGGAGGGAGGTAGAGAGAGAGAGAGAGAGAGAAACATCAATGTTTGGTTGCTGGGGGTTATGGCCTGCAACCCAGGAATGTACCCTGACTGGGAATCGAACCTGGGACACTTTGGTTCCTAGCCCGCGCTCAATCCACTGAGCTGCGCCAGCCAGGGCCATTTCTTGAGTTTTAAGATAATGTTTTCAAGGTTGAAGAGCTTGCAGGGAGAGGTCATACCTGAGACTGTGAGGGCCTGTCCCATCTCCCCACTCTATACTTCTCTCTCCTCTGCACACCTGTGCCCTGTGCGATTGTCTCTTCTTTATCCTAAATGGATGATCTCCCCACTCTCCAAATTTTTTTTAATACAATTGATTTTTTTTTAGATTTTATTTATTTATTTTTAGAGAGGGAAGGGAGGGAGATAGAGAGAGAGAGAGAGAAACATCAATGTGCGCTTGCTGGGGGTTATGGCCTGCAACCCAGGTATGTACCCTGGCTGGGAATCGAACCTGGGACACTTTGGTTCCCAGCCCGCGCTCAATCCACTGAGCTACGCCAGCCAGGGCCCCACTCTCCAAATTTTAATTTATCCATGAAAATTTTTCCTCTTTCTCTCTCTCACGTGCACGTTCACGTGCATACACACACACACACACACACACACACACACAGAGTATCAAAATGTCTCAGTGACTACCAAAAGCAGGGAAGACGCCCATAAACCTATAGTGCTCTGGTGAAAAGAAACCTGGGTGCCTAAAACGATCTCGGTCTCAGTCCATCTCCCTAAGCAGGATCATTTCTGAACGGAAAGCACCTGTCCCCTGCTCCTGTTCTCACAATCCTTCAGGGACCGCAAAGGAGGAAGTCACATAAAGCACTACCTGGTTTGTGGATACTCAAGGCCAGTGTCTCCCACTGATGTGCTTCATGTCTTCTTCCATTTCCCCAGAAGCAGGCACTGAAACAGAGATTTGAATGCAAGTCGCTAAGTTGGGAGGTGATCCTAGGAAGCCCAGGTAGGGGAGTGCGAACATAAAACAGTAAAAGGGAGGAAGTCAATATAGAGTGTATTCAGGAGCAGCTTATCACTGTGAGCAAATGGGGCTTAATCTTGCTGAAGGTCTCAGGGAGATGGTGTCGAACAGGCCCCAAGAGATGACAGGTCAAGAGACAGGGACACAGGTATTTATCCCTCAACCCCATCCATCACTGATTGAGGGTGGTTCCCAGGAGCTTTCAGGCTCTGCCACTGCTGGCCTGCCGTACACAGGGCTGAAGCAGAAGCCTGCTCTTGCCGCCAGAGAAAGCCCTCAGGCAAAGTCGCAAGTACGGTTGGTAAGAAGCCATTGGCATCTGTGGGTACTGAAATGACGAGTGCCTCTGGGGTGCGAGGGGTGCACTAACTTCACCTTGTGTGATGAATAACCTAGACCTCTTCTGCCAACACTGTTCTGCACTAGCCCCTGCTGGCACTCTTCCTGTATAGTGTCCAACTGGCAGAAGATCACTAACTTGCACTGCAGTCACCCGGCATGGGTGACTTGGCTTCTTCTGTTTGTTCTCCGGGAACTGTTTCAGAAGGATTCTAATAGCCTAGTGCACATCAGCAGAGAAGGCAAAGAATAAACATGTCAGTGAAATGCAAGTGATACAGATCAGTACTTGCTGACATGGTGGATGGCATTTAATTCCAAAGCGTCTTCCTACCATTTGGACATCTTACTTATTCCCGTGAACTTTATCACTTTCAATCTGGCCTACAATCAAGTTCCCATTGATCAGCAGAAGTAAAGAAAAAAATCTGTTATCGGGAAAGGAAATGTCGGCAAAAGTGACACTGAATTCAGATGCCTTGGCTGTAGACAGAGTGAGAGTTTCCAGTAACACAGAATGATTTATTTTATTGTCATAAAATCTTGGTCTCAAAATACAGTTTACTCTTATTTTCTTGTATATGAATATTAGATTGTGAAGTGATGATTTCCTCAAAGTAAAATTAACTGGGAAATTTTCAGCTACAGGCTGAAGTGGTATTTGTCTTTTCGCTCCTGGTATTCTTTCAGCAATCTCTTTTAACATCCCCAACCAGGGTCCTTACATTTCAGCAGAAAGCAATGATATATGCTGGAATGGGGGGGGGGTTCCTAGGAGATATAGGTGGGCTACCTTTTGGGGTTACCCCACCCAGATCTTCCCATCAATTCCTAATTTATATTTCTTTTTGGTCGACCTCTCAAGATGCCTTTTACAGTTAGATCTCATGTATTAATTCATACTAATTCTAATTCATATTAAAGCATAAATAGCTTCAAAAGAGCTTGATGTTTTACCACTCTTCCAAGATGCTTTGGTTCTTAAAAAGCAACATGTTATTAATGGGGGGATCTTCAGTGATGTGTTGGTAAGGCTGTGGAAATACCTTTTGCAGGAAGGTCTTTAACAGAGTTGCTAAAACCCTTCCCTTTGGGTGACCATCTTTGCCCTCTTGGGATACTAATCCTAGAGGGGTTCCAGTAAGACCATCATGAGATAACTGAGTGAATTCTCTGTGGGTGTAAGGGATGGGTTAGAATGCAAATGCACTTCTTTGCAGGATGGTGCCCTTTTAAGTTTGATTTACAAAGAGTTCTATCTGCCCTGGCTGGCGTAGCTCAGTGGATTGAGCACGGGCTGGGAACCAAAGTGTCCCAGGTTCGATTCCCAGCCAGGGCACATTCCTGGGTTGCAGGCCATAACCCCCAGCAACCGCACATTGATGTTTCTCTCCCTCTCTCCCTCTCTCTCTCTCTCTCTCTCTCTCTCTCTCCCCCTTCCCTCTTTAAAAATAAATAAATAAAATCTTTAAAAAAAAAAAGAGTTCTATTTGTGGGACCCATGGTGGGCCCATAAGAAAAAAAAAAAAAACGTAGAGAAGAAATCCCTAAAAATAATTGAATAGTAATTGTGTGTGCAGAGGAGTCTCCAGTAGAAAATAAGAGTTTGTGGAGCAGAACTGAACCTCAGAAAAGTAATTCTTCAGAGGCTATCTAATCCATCAAATGCTATCTAAGGCATAGACTGTTGGTTGCCCCTACACCCATTCTCTCCCTCTTATAACTACTGATTTCCAGCTGGGCACATGGTTCACCAGATAAAGACAACATTTCCCAGCCTCCTGTTCAGCTAGGCTAGCCAATGAGCTACAGATGTGATCTCATCATGTGATCTAATCTGAGGGCCTCAGTTAAAAGCAAGAGCTCACCTTTTGGCTTTCCCCTCTGTTTTACCCCCATCCACCCTTTCTTCGTCCTGCTGCTTAACATACTGATGTGATGGCTCTAGTTTCATTTTGGACCATTAGGATGAGAGCCATACTCCAGTGATGGCAGAAAAGAGAACTGGAAGAAGCCTGGGTTTGTGAGGACTTTGTGGGGCACAACCGCCACATGAGCCCTGGAAGCCCTACATCCAGACTTCAAACTTCTATAAGGAGATTTCTGTTGCAGCCAAACTAGTCCTGACTGATACAACATTCTTGATTTTTTAACGATTTTATTTATTTATTTTTAGAGAGGGAAGGGAGGGAGAAAGAGAGAGAGAAATATCAATGTGTGGTTGCTGGGGGCCGTGGCCTGCAACCCAGGCATGTGCCCTGACTGGGAATTGAACCTGCAATGCTTTGGTTCACAGCCTGCGCTCAATCCACTGAGCTACGCCAGCCAGGGCACATTCTTGATTTTTTTAACTCTAAAAATTTGACTCAACTTGTCATAGGAAAGAAGGACCTATACATCACGCAGACACATTCATAAGTTGGAGAGGCAATTTTATCACACACATCAATAACCCAGAGTTATCTAGATTTTTTTTAACATTCTTCTCTCTTGCTTTTTCATTATGATTTTTGATACCTGAATAATTGGAGCAGCAGTGGAAAGTGACAAGAATGTCGCTGATGTAATAAGTTGCTAATTAAAAATTAATAATAGAGAGTAATCAGAAGCATGAGTCTAATCCTGGCTTTGTCTGCATATTATTAAGCAGAATTCTTTTGGAAGCTGGGGGAAAAGAGAGGTTTACAAGGCAATAGAAATATCTGTAATCCCTTGTACCTTGTGAATAAACAATTGAATGAATCCCAGAAGGTTTAATGACCTTTGTATTCCAATATAAATTAGAACTTTAAGGCTGAAATAAGACCCAAAGGTTTTTTCATGGAGCAACTAACATGGTTATGTATGTTTTAGGAAGAAAAAAGAGACCCCAAAATGACTTTTTGAGATTGCATTTTGTGGAAATCACCTTGTAACAGTGACAGGCATGCATAACTATAAAATCCGAAGGCTGATTATGCTGTCAGATCATTCTAGACAGATATTTTGGAAGGTCAAGATATGACTTCAAATAATGACAAATGTGAGGGAATGACATTTTCCTTCATTTGATAGAAATACTATTTTGGTTTGAAAAGGCCAGTTCAGAAAAAAACAACCCCATAAGCTTAACTAGCAGGGCACTCGTTTTTGCCTCACAAGATGAGTTAAAATAGATGTCTACTACTTTCTCTTGACACATCCTTTTGCAATCCCCTGCCAAAGCTTGCTGTGACTTTGTTTCACACACTATTTAAAAACCTAATCCTCCTAGACCCTTGGCAACTTTCCCAAAACAGTGTCCTCAACGTTAGCTGCACATTAGAGCCACTAGGGAGCTTTGAAAAAGACCCAAGCCCAGGCTCAGGCCCAGGCCCAACCCCAGACCAACTGAGTAAAAACTAGGATTTTCCACATCATCCAAGGCAATTCTAACGTGTGGCCTCGGTTGACACCACTGCCACAAAGCACAACTCTACCTGTGTGACTCCAGCTGACTCACATCTTGCTTGAATTCAAATATTCTAAGAATTGCTTTTCGCCCTGGCTGGCATAGCTCAGTGGATTGAGCGCGGGCTGCGAACCAAAGTGTCCCAGGTTCGATTCCCAGCCAGGGTACATGCCTGGGTTGCAGGCTATAACCCCCAGCAACCATACATTGATGTTTCTCTCTATCTCCCTCCCTTCCCACTCTGAAAATAAATAAATAAAATCTTAAAAAAAAATAAAGAATTGCTTTTCTTCTGTGCAGTTGTGCAGGTGGGCAGTTGTTGCCTGTTGGAGTGCTGAGGCCGGGAGGTTGCAGGAAGCAGACCTCCGAGGCCTGGGTTGCAGGCAGCAAGCATGCAGCTGAGGCCTATACTGGGCTGGTGCTGGTTGCAAGCCCTAGGCTAAGCTGGGGGAAAATTTGGTGAAAGCAAAGAATAAGTGACCAATAACAATTTTGGGAGAGACTTAGGGAATATATACCAGGAATGAATTGTCTAGACCATATAACAGCATCTGATTCAGCTATAGAAATTGAAAATCAAAATAACTCTTCTTTTTGGTAGCAACTTATTTAAAACTCAATGTGTTCCTTATTCACTGAAATGGAGGCAAAGCAATTCTATTAGAATGGGTGGGTGGGGCTGGGGAAAGTGGTGGTGGGAAAATGGAGACAACTATACTTGAACAACAATTTTTTAAAAAAGGAAAATTTGTTCATTCACCTGAAAGTGTTCAAGCAAGAGATTCATCCAGTGACTCATCTTTAGAACCAAGACCATTGGCTCTAAAAGCTATTTTTAAAAGGTTAAAAAAAAAGGAAACATAAGTCAACAGGAAGACCAAGAAGAAGGGAAGACCAAAAGAAAGAAAAACAACTAGATCACAAATAAATAGCAAATAATTTAAAGATAAAAGACCTAGGTTCCCATTTTTAGAATCAGAGAGTGGAAGAAAACTTGTGCTTTGGAGAAAAATTTTAACCTTTGCGTAAGCGGTGTCAAGAGGGTTTTTCAACTACCTTGGAAAACTGAAGTATAAATACCACCTCAAGGAATCCTTGAAACGGATGAATGTTGAGGAAGATTTAGAGAAAGAAGACCTTGATAGTCGTAATATAAATGCTTGGATGACAATGCATCTCTCTCTCCTATTGAAAGAGTCAGCGGAAGATGAAGTTGCAACAAATCTTGAACGTGATGATGAATGTGATATCGAATTGGTGAGTTTTATTTTGAGAACACAACGTCTAGATAAGCCAGTCAGAGAAAAACAAGTACCATATGATGTCACTCATATGTGGAATCTAATGAACAAAATGAACTAACAAGCAAAGCAGAGGCAGACTCATAGAGTGCAGGATGACAGCTGTCAGAGTTGGGGGTGGTGGCTTTGGGAAGCTGGTGGGATGGAAGGATTGAGCAAAAAAGGAAAAAAGAAAAAGCTCGGGGACACGGAAAACTGTGGTGAGTGCGGCAGGAGGGGAGGGCGGTACGGAGAGATAAATGATGACGGACAGAGACTTGACTTGAGGTGGTGAACACGCAACACGTTGTACAGGTGATGTGTTGTGAAATTGTGCACCTGAAACCTGTATACATTTGTTAAGCAGTTTCACCCCAATAAATTCAATAAGAGAGAGAGAGAGAGGGAAAGGAAGGAAGGAAGGAAGGAAGGAAGGAAGGAAGGAAGGAAGGAAGGAAGGAAGGAAGGAAGGAAGGAAGGAAGGAAGGAAGGAAGGGCTCTAAAGTAAATTAAAGAAATTTCTTAAAGAAGTTGTGCATTAGCGATTATAGATGGGGAATTTTTGAAATATAGCCATATTCAAGTGGACATAAAAGAAGCCCAACTAAAAGAATTGTGTACTAACATAATAACTGTGGATTGAGCAAAATAATATAGTTTTAAAAGGGCTTAAGGTGGAAACTCAGGAGGAACTAAGGCAGTGGAAAGAATCACAACATGTGAGATTCCTTAAATAAAAAATGTGTTTACTTTAAATAATTGTGCTTAGGTTAACCTAATTTTTTAAAAAAGCATTTACACTTTTTGTAGAAAGTCAGCATAAATTTTGGGCTCAAAGTTTCTCTAGTGTTTTTTGTGCGGAGGGAATACAAATAAAATTTAGCAGTTTCAGTTGCGGTGTACCTTTGATGTGAAGAATTGTAGGGCACCCTGCTCACCTTATGAAATTTTGTCCTTGCTCTATTTTGGGCACAAGCATCTTACTTTGCTTTCTCTTCCTTTGCTGTTTTACTCCAGCTAACTGATTGTATAATCTATAAGAAATGTGTATGGAATTGAAGACAAATACTTCAGAAAAAATATATATACTGAAAATTAACCTTGTCATCCCTTCCCTCAAGCATACCACATTTAGACTTTCCCCTCACATCCTCACGCTTATTTCATTTTTTAAATTATATTTCATTGATTATGCTATTACAGTTGTCCTGATTTTTCCCCATTCGCTCCCTCTCCACCCAGCACACCCCACTCCCTCAGGCAATTCCCCTACCATTGTTCATGTCCATGTGTGTAGGTTCTTTGACTACTCCATTTCCTATACTGTACTTTACATCCCCATGGCCATTCTGTAACTACCTATTTTTACTTCTTATTTTTTAAAAGATTTTATTTATTTATTTTTAAAGAGAGGGAAAGAGAGGGAGAAAGTGGAGAGAAGCACCAATGTGTGGTTGCCTCTTGCGCATCTTCTGCTGGGGACCTGGCCACAACCCAGGCATGTGCCCTGACCAGGAATCGGACTGGCAACCCTTTGGTTTGCAGGCTGGCACGCAATCCACTGAGACACACCAGCCAGGATCTGATTTGTACTTCTGTTTGTTTGTTTGTTTGTTTGTTTGTTTGTTTGTTTGTTTGTTTGTTTTTAGAGAGGGAAGGGAGGGAGAAAGAGAGAGAGAGGCATCAATGTGCGGTTGCTGGGGGCTGTGGCCTGCAACCCAGGCATGTGCCCTGACTGGGAATCAAACCTGTGATGCTTTGGTTCGCAGCCTGTGCTCAATCCACTGAGCTATGCCAGCCAGGGCTCCAATTTGTACTTCTTAATCCCTTCCCCTCTTCAATCATTCTTCCACAGCCCCCTCCCATCTGGCAACCATCAAAACATTCTCCATATCCATGATTTTGTCTTTTCTTCTTGTTTGCTTAGTTTGCTTTTTAGATTCAATTGTTGATAGATTTGTATTTTTTGCATTTTTGTTGTTCATAGTTTTGATCATCTTTTTCTTAAATAAGTCCCTTTAATATTTCATATAATAATGGTTTGGTGATGATGGACTCCTTTAGTTTCTTCTTCTCTGGGAAGTTCTTTATCTGCCCTTCAATTCTAAATGAAATCTTTGCTGGGTAGAGCAATTGTGGCTTACAGGTCCTTGCTTTTCATGACTTTTTAATATTTCTTGCCAATCCCTTCTAGCTTTTTGAGAAATCAGCTGATAGTCTTATGGGAACTCCCCTGTAAGTAACTAACTTCTTTTCTCTTTCTGTTTTTAAGATTCCTCTTTATCTTTAAACTTTGGCATTTTAAGTATGATGTGTCTTGTAGTGGGCCTCTTTGTATCCATCTTATTTGAGATTCTCTTTGCTTCCTGGACTTGTATGTCTATTTCCTTCAAAATTAGGGAAGTGTTCTTTCATCATTTTTTCAAATAGATTTCAAATTTCTTGCTCTTTCTCTTCTCTTTCTGGCACCCCTACGATGCAATGTTATACTTCTTGAAGTTATCCCAGGGGCTGCTTATACTTTCCTAATTTGGTGGTGGTGGGGGGGGTCCTTTCCCTTCTTGTTGCTCTGATTGGTTGTTTTTTGCTTCCTTATGTTCCAAAGCATTGGTTTGATTCTCGGCTTCATCCAGCCTACTCTTGTTTCCCTGTAAATGGTTCTTTATTTCAATTATTGTATCCTTTGTTTCTGAGTGGATCTTTTTTTATGCTTTTGAGGTCTTCACTAAGTTCCTTGAGCATCCTTATAACTAGTTTTGGACTCTGCATCTGATATATTGTTTATCTCCATTTTGTTTAGCTCTTTTTCTGGAGTTTCGATCTGTTCTTTCATTTGGGTCATGTTTTATTGTCTCCTCACTTTGGAAGCCTCCCTGTGTTTATTTCTATGTATTAGGTGGAGCTGCTTTGATTCTGTGTCTTGGTAGTGTGGCCTAAATAGTAGGTGTCCTATAAGGTCCAGTGTCACAGCCTCCTCTATCACCCAAGCTGGGTACTTGACGTGCACCCTTTGTGTGGGCTGAGTACACCCTCCTCTTGTAGTTGAGCCTTGGTTGCTGTTGGCAGGTCAATGGGAAGGATTTACCTAGGTCAGTCAGCTACAAGAACTGGCTATGATCACTGAGCACCACCCTCTGCCCTCTGTGGAGGATCAGCTGTGCAGGGGCAGGGTGGTGGTGTTCTGGCATAGTCTGTAGCTGTCCACTGGGTGTGCAGGCCCTGGGGTTTCCTGGGTGGTGCAGGCCATGGTCAGCCCCCACCTATGTTTTGCCTGGGGCCACCCTGCCTGAGTTGTAAAGCAATCTGAGATGGCTGCTACTTGTGCTGGGATTGGAGAGTTCCATATGAAGACAAGCTGTGAACCTAGGCTGGCTGCTGCTAGTGTCAGACCTGGAACTCACTGAGGCCAGCTATTTCTTGTCTGATAGGATTCAGGAAGTTGTGAAATGTGAGCCAAGACCAGCCATTCATGTGGAAAAGCAACTTGGTTGGGCCAGAAGTTGGGTGGGTCAGAGTCTCTGGGGATTTTCAAGGCAGGTCAAACAGTGTTAGCCAGGTTGATGGAGTCTCAGCTATGGCACCAGCTTGCCCACTCTGTTGGGGGAGGGTTTAGAAAAGGGACAGTGGCTTCTGTTCACCTTGGTGCCAGACACTTCAGTTCCTCCCTAAACACCACTGGTACCTTTCAAGCTGCTACCCTGGTGCTGGAGCTCAGAGGGAGTGAGTGTGAGTAGGTGAGTCCATGTGTGTGTTCTTAAGAGAAACTGCTTGGGGCTCCAAAAGTTTCTTCCATTTCTTCCACCGACTCAATCTCCACTGGCTTTTGCTGCCAGAAGTTGTGGGGACTTATCTTCCTGGCACTGGAACTATGGGCTGGGGGCCTGGTGTGGGGCTGGGGCTCCTCACTCCTGAGATATTCCTCCTGAGTTTTTATCCGCCACACGTAGGTGAGGGATCAGCCTGTTCCGCGTCTGCGCCCCTCCTACCAGTCTGGATGGATGTGGTTTCTTTAATTCTGTAGTTGTCAGACAGACTTCCATTCAACTCAATTTCTGATGGTTCTGAGTGATAGTTGTTCTATATTTTAGTTGTAATTTTGATGTGGTTGTGCAAAGAGGTGAGCCATGTCTGCCTACGCTACTATCTTGACTGGAAGTCTTTGTCACCTATTTCATTGTAGATGAAGGTATCAAGAAAGATAATTTCCCAAAATATTTGCCTTTCACAGTCTTGCAGTTTCTGGTTTGGCCCCAATCTCCTCTAAATAAAACTGGGTTTGTCCTTGGCAAGAGAAAGGAAAGGTTAACACAAAGTAAAGGATCAGCTGATTCTTGACCCAGAATGGAGAGAGAGAAAACAAATCAACACTCTCCTTTTCCTTCACCTCAACGTCTATCTGCGAGCACCGTCTGCGTCAGGTAAGGGTGAAAGCCTGTTGGTATTTCCAGAACCATTTCGGTAGGAAAACCCAAGTAATAAATAGGGGATGCACCTTTCATCTACTCTACTAGATCAAAATCTCACTAAAACATGAGAGAAAAATAACTGCTAATGTGGATAACATCTTTTGATCATTCCCAATCATTGGGCATCTTGCTGTTTGAAAGTAGTCTCTTTCTACAGGTGATGTATTATAGAATTATACCCCTGAAACCTATACAACTTTATCAACCACTATAACCCCAATGAATTCAAAATAGATAGATAGATAGATAGATAAAATAAAGTAATCTCTTTCTTCTCTAAGTATCAGGGTGGTGGGTGTCCAGGAGTGGAGGATGTTAGATGCCCATGTAGCTTCATTAATGATTGTTGAGTAATTCTAGATGAACTTCTAATCCTAATTCACCCAGAAATTATGAAGATAACTTGATTTATGTACTGATGCTGCTCCCTCATGTCTTTGCTACATGAAAAAATCAAAAGCTATAAACAAGACAATGTTGCATAGCAAATTAAAAAGTTACACATGAGTGTCTAAGTTATATATAATTGATTAAGTTATATAAAATTAATTAAGCTAATTTTAATACCTTTTCTTCTCTCCAACTTAATCATGAATCAAGGCTTTCCATAGTTCTCAGAGCAAGAAGAATTTCCATATTCAAAATGACATACTTGAAATGTTGGAAATGTTTAGACTATTAAGTGATTAACTAAATGAGCACTATTTGCTTGTAAATTGCATAATGTAAAATGAATATTACTTTCAGATATTCAAATAAAATACATAAAACATTGAGCATCATTGCAGTCACCTTTGATTAACTATACTCATGGAAAAAAGTGAGCTGAATAAATGAAAAGTTAGAACATGTTTCTAGAAGGGAAGGCAAGTGTCAATTCTAAAAGTAATATATAAATGCCACTTTAATCATCATAAAAATGGGAATTTTTAAATGAGTGAAATGATTTAAAAGTTTATCTGGAAGCATAAATGTAAGGAAAATAAGCTAACAAAAATTAAAGGAAAATAGTGAGGGGAATAATTTATCTTTCCAGATATTAAAACTTACTGTGAAACCTGTTATATAGTATCACCTTCTCCTATAGCTGCAGCTGGTCTTTTTGTATTCTCTCTCCTCTTGCCCATCCAAGTCTAGAATATTAGTTCACTGTAGATTGTTTTCCTTGACTGGTACTATTGTAAGTAGTCCTATAAGTATCCATTCCTTGCCCTGGCTGGTGTAGCTCAGTGGATTGAGTGTGGGCCTGCAAACCAAAGGGTTGTGGTTCAATTCCCAGTCAGGACACATGCCCAGATTGTGGGCCAGGTCCCCAGCAGGGGGAGCGTGAGAGGCAACCACACATTGGTGTTTCTCTCTTCTTCCCTTCCCCTCTAAAAATAGATAAATGAAATCTTTTTTTTAAGTATCCATTCCTCAGTTTTTCTGTTTGAATATACCACCTGTTTCTTGCTGGGCCCCTCACTGATACTCTTGTTTTCATTTTTTTAAAATTTTTTTCAAAGTCTTGATGGCTGTAGTTTATTTTATTTTATTGTTTAGATTTTATTCATTTATTTTTAGATAGAGGGAAAGGGAAGGAGAAAGAGAGGGAGAAAAACAGCAACGTGTGGTTTCCTCTCATGCACTCTCAACTGGGGACCTGGCCTAGGAACCCAGGCATGTGCCCTGACTGGGAATCGAACTGGCGACCCTTTGGTTCAAAGGCTCGTACTCAATCCACTGAGCTACACCAGCCAGGACATTTATTTTTAACTATTGGTAGCTATAGTTTAAATTTCTAATACATAATAAATTATGTAAGCTTATTGGTAAAAAGCCTTTTCAAACACAATGCAATCGTAGGCCTGCTGAGTGATTCAGAAGCCCTTTGCTGCATGGTCTCTCTCTCTCCCTGGCCTTTCAGTTTAAAATTACAGGTGAAACTAAGGGCAAAGGGGCCAGAGGAAACCTCCAATGCTAACAGCTCAGCAGCACTTACTGTCTATGCTATCCGGCCTAGGATCTTTGAGCTGCGGTCTGGCGTCACCATCTCCTCCAGGACACAGCTGGCCACTGGCAGGCAGTGCAACACAACATTTAAAATTCAACATGTGAAATGCAGAATAATGAAGCCATCTGGTCCATATTACGTTACCCAACAATTATAAATAATGTGAGCTATAAATACAACAAGCAAAAGGAAGCAAACAAGAGACCATTAATCAATACAGACAATTTGCACAAGATGTGATGACTCAAGTGTATTTACACAAACACAGAACTTTTTTTTCTTCAAGAGAATAAGTAGGTCTAGATTCAAAATGCAACCTGCCAGTGCCCTTCAGGCACTCAACTTCTCTGAAGTAACAAAAATTTATATGGGAACTTCACGGAGAGCACCTAGCTGTTGACATCTAATAACTCACAGAGTTCTATATCAAAGGAAACACAACCAGTCTTGGTTCAGGATCCAGAGTAACTCCGTGAGGGTTATATCATCAGGACACTTTAGTGGAAAGGACTCTAAGAAACTAGTAATACTCATCATCAGCCCCACTCACAAAATCTGTAGGAGCCTGAGTGGGAAATAAACAAGCCAAAATGATTTGGCTTTAAATAACAGTCTTCTCATTTGTCTGACTATCCCATAATCACTTCAAACTCAATACAGCGGTACCTCGGTATTCATCGTTAATTCATCCCAGAACTCGTGACGAGGGCCAAAACCGATGAGTACCAAATGAATTTTTCCATAAGAAATAATGTAATTAGAAATAATTTGTGGGAGTTC
The DNA here is from genome assembly GCF_004126475.2 of Phyllostomus discolor. Taxonomy (NCBI): domain Eukaryota; kingdom Metazoa; phylum Chordata; class Mammalia; order Chiroptera; family Phyllostomidae; genus Phyllostomus; species Phyllostomus discolor. The sequence goes on from NC_050198.1 coordinate 5,020,353, forward strand.
CCCAGAATGTTCACATTTTACTGGGCTAATATTAAGTAATGAAGTTGTTTTGTAATACAGAACCTTAAAACTAAACAGACATGGATAAAAGAGCAATTAATTACAAAGAGAATAAGATGCAACTTCACTTTACCTGTACTATGAGAGGAATCCCTGGCATGATGGGATGGTGGCGAGGTAGAGGAGGAGGAGGAAAGGGGTTAGTTGTTAGAAGAGGTGTCCCCTTCCAAGATAATTTCAGCTATTTCTCAGGGGTTTCTTCTGTTTTCTGTCTCTTGGCTTCACTGAACACTGTTGGAGACTCAGACTTAGGGAGTTTCACTAAAAATCTGTCAAAAGAAACTTGTTTCTGTCTATGTTTTAAAAGGTTTCTAAAGCATGACATTATCTGTTGATTAATCAGGTCCACATTTCAGCTTGCTAGAGTTTTGTCTGGGGAATACTTTTCCACAAAGTCTTAAACTTCGACCCATTTACCGCACATTTCTTTATTTTTTTAAGGTTTTACTCATTGATTTTTAGAGAGAGGGGAAGGGAAGGAGAGAGAGGGAGAGAAACATCAGTGTGTGGTTGCCTCTCACGTGCCTCCCACTGGGGACCTTGCCCGCAACCCAGGTGTGTCTCCTGACTGGGAATTGAACCTTTGACCCTTTGGTTCAAAGCCCGCGCTCAGTCTACTGAGCTATACCAGCCAGGGCCGCATATTTCATTTATCAGTGCCACAGATGCTTCCTTCCTTCCCTCCTCCTCACCTGAAGAAGTTCCCTCAGCCACTGTCTGTTGCTGCTCCTTTTGAAGTTCCTGCAGCTCCTTGGGGCTGAGCACTGCTCCTTGCTCCTCCACTAACTCTTCAACATCTTCATCACTGATCTGCAGTCCCATGGACTTGCCCAGAGACACAATATGCTCCACTGTGGGACTACCAAGGTCATCCTCAAAGCCTTCCAAGTCCCTTAGAGTTACAGCTTCTGGCCACAATTTCTTCCAGGTAGAGTTCATGGTCTTGTAAGAGACTTCACGCCAGGCCTTATCCATGAGAGTAACACAGTAGCCTTATCCATGAGTGGATGGTATTAAAATGGTCCTTCCAGAACTCTCTGAGTGGCTTCCGTGTATCAGAGGTTATTACTTCAGACACCTCTGGAAAAGGACCTCCGTGTAGAATTTTTGAACTTGGAAATGACCTGCTGGTCCACGGGCTAGAGCCGAGGAGTTGTGTTAGGGGGCAAGAACTTCACATTTATGAAACTCAGGTCTTCCAGTAAGTGGTCCTCCAAGCCTGGAGGGGAGCAGGATCATTGTCCATAATTAACAAAGTCCTCAGAGGCCGTTTGTTTTCCTGCAAATATTTTTTCACACTGGGGCCACAAACTTCGTTCATCCACTCTATAAAGAGCTGCCTCATCACCCAAGCTTTAGTATTGGCCCTCCACATCACAACTTAATTTGCTTTTTATCACATTCTGTCTCCTAAAAACTCATGGTTTTTCACTGTGATACACCAGTAGAGGCTTAAATTTCAATCCCCACTAGCATTCCCATTGACCAGAGTTAGCCTGTCCTTCATCAGCCTGTGCCTGGCGATGCCTCCTCCTCTTGACTCTTGTAGGTTCTGTTAGGCATTTTCTTCCAGAGCAAACCAGTCTTGTCGCAGGTAAACACTTGTTGGGGGACTAAACCCTTAGCCTCTACATGCTCCCTAATCTGGGTGGCATAGCTTTCGGCAGCTACTTTCTTGGCACTGGCTGCCTCGCCACGCCTCACCACACAATGAATGCCAGTTCTCTTTTCAAATTTATCGAACCATCTATGTCTGGCTTTAAACACTTCAGTGCCTTCGCCACTTGTTCCAGGCTTGTCTTTTAACAGATCAGCATGCAATTGCCTGGCTTTCTCGCAAATGATTGCCTCAGAAATGCTGTCACCTGCTGTTTTTCATTAATCCGTTGCAAAGCAATTTTTCAACTTCTTCCAATGTCTGTGAACGTTGCTTACTCCCAGACTTTACACCTTTAGCAGCACTTGCTGCTTTAATCGCTTCCTTATTTCTCACTATCGTGGAGAGATCATCCCTCTTGGCATCTTGAAGATCAAAGCAGCATCAGTCGCACCTACGCCACTCTCATACTTAGCTAAGATCTTTTTTCTTTTCTATCAGGGGTCTTATTAACTGCCTTTTACACTTCACATTTTTCTGACCCATGATTAGCACTTAAAATGCACAAAAGTATAAGATAGTAACGACAAATATGGGGACATTCTGCACTATTCAGGAGCTACTATGAACCTGAGGTGTTGACCTCTGTTTCATCGCGAGAGAGGGGCTGAGTGGCGAGCTAGCGATGAGCATTGAAGCATGTTCTCTTGTGGAGTGTCGTGACTGCTACAAGTTCTAGCAAGTGCAACGAGTCCCAAGCAAGCACCAAGTGCTGAAACTTCTTTGTCGTCAAAATGTGATGCGTACTGGATTTGACGAGGTCTGAAACCCATGAGTACTGAGGTATGACTATGTGTCTAATGGAACAATTGAACTGAACAAATTCTAATAAAATTGAACAAATGTTCCTCCCTTCCCAATCTGGATCTTCTCTTGTATCTTAGGCTTCTTTTTTTTAAGATTTTATTTATTTATTTATTTTTAGAGAGGGAAGGGAGAGAGAGAGATAGAGAGAGAGAAACATCAATGTGCAGTTGCTGGGGGTTATGGTCTGCAACCCAGGCATGTACCCTGGCTGGGAATCGAACCTGGGACACTTTGGTTCCCAGCCCGCGCTCCATCCACTGAGCTACGCCAGCCAGGGTATCTTAGGCTTCTAACATGAGCAACTGAATACATAATGGTGTAATCTGAAAAGAGAGGAAACATTTAAACCATATAGTTGTTTCCTCAGAAGAAGGAATGTGGTAGAATGGACTGCTTGTTCTTAGGTCTTTTCTTCCTTCCCCTCCTTTACCAGGGTTTACCATGGGCAGAAAATAAATCCCAACCCTGCCCCGAAAAGTGTGGTTCAGTGGATTGAGCACCAGCCTGCAAATCAAAGAGTCGCTGGTTCAATTCCCAGTCAGGGCACATGCCTGGGTTACAGGCCAGGTCTCCAGTGGGGGTTGCACAAGAAGCAACCACACATTGATGTTTCTTTCCTTCTTTCTCCTTCCCTCTCCTTCCCTTCCCCTCTCTCTGAAAATAAATAAATTAAATATTTAAAAAATAATAATTAAAAAAATAAAAATAAATCCCAGCCTTCACTGACTTGGCTTGGTCTGGTCTCTTTTGCACTTCCACCATTGGGCCCGAGAAGAACATGCCCTGAGTAGCTACTGGTGATGTGTGTGGCAGACCGGAAACCTACCTGCAGCCAGAAACCTGGTGCTGCAGATCCACAACCACTGGTAGAACCCTGAGTAAGAAATAAATGCTCACTTTCGTAAGCCATTGGGATTTGGAGAGGTTAGCTGTTATGTAGCATTATCCTGTCAGAAATCACGGCACCCCCACATGTCACTAGTGAGCACTTAAAATGTGGCTGGTTTGAATTGAGATGTGCATGTGGTGTAAAGCGTAAAATCCACACCAAATTTCAAAGACTTAATACGAGGAAAAAAGTGTAAAATATGCCATTAATAATTTTTATGCATATTAAGTTAAACTTATAATATTTTAATCAAATTTATTGGGGTGACATTGCTTAATAAAATTATATTTCACATATACAATTCTATAATACATCATCTGTATATTGCATTGTGTGTTCACCACCCCAAGTCCAGTCTCCTTCCATCACCATTTATCCCCCCTTGACCCTCTCCTACCTCTCCCCCATATTACTAAAATTCATTTCACCTGTTTCTTTGTACTTTTTAATATGGCTACCAGAAAATTTCCAATAATACACGTGTCTCACATATTATCTTCTGGACTGTGCGGGTCTAGAAAGCAGCTGGGGTAGAAAAGGAAAGAGAGCCCGGCTGGCATAGCTCAGTGGATTGAGCGCGGGCTGCGAACCAAAGTGTTGCAGGTTCGATTCCCAGTCAGGGCACATGCCTGGGTTGCAGGTCACAGCTCCCAACAACCGCACATTGATGTTTCTCTCTCTGTCTCTCTCTCCCTCCCTTCCCTCTCTAGAAATTAAAAATAAATAAATAAATAGATAAATAGATAAGGGAAGAGAAAGGGGATCTTGGAGCTCTCCTAAAACGGGGGGTGGGAACCTGGGTTTCTCACCACCCAAGTGTCTCTGGCTGTTAATGAGAATACTGACAGTGTTCACAACTCAGAACTTCCAGGGTGTTCCAGATTTGAGGAGGCAGGCTCACTATGTCTCAGGAGCATCCTTGGAAATACTGGGGCTAGCCAATGATTGGTCTTGCCAGTGTTTATGATACAAAGACGCATCTACTCAGCTCCCACTCATCCACCAGGATTCGGTTCAAGCACTGAATTAGGCCCTTCCCCGGCCCAACCATATCCTGCAAGTCTCCCACATTCCCTGCTGCATCAGTCCAGGGCTGGGCCCACGGCACGTGCACTGTGTCTATGAGCAGCTGAACTAAGTAAGTATGGACCTTTCCCCTGTACTTATTTTTTTTCAGCATCTCATAATTATTATTATTATTATTATTTTACTAAATAGAGAAATACAATCTCATCTAAAATAAGAATGCTACTTAAGCCCTGACCAGCATGGCTCAGTTGGTTGAGTGTCATCCCGCAAATCAAAAGGTCCGTGGTTCTATTCCCAGTCAGGGCACACAGCTGGGTTGTAGGCCTGGTCCCTGGTTGGGGCAGCTATGAAAGACAACCGATTAATGTTTCTCGCCCTCTCTTTCTCCCTCCCTTCCCCTTTCTCCAAAAACAAATAAATAAAATCGTTAAAACAGAGGCTATTTAAGCATTTGGGTAAAACAATCAACTTTGCATGCTATGTCTCTGGAAGAAGCCACAACAGTCAATAATATGACCTCCGAGGAAGGGAACAAGGTGGCTGAGAACAGAGGTTGAAGAGAGACTTTTCTGTAATTGTTCAATGTGGAATCTCCTGTAATAAATTCTTTTAAAACCATTTAAAGAGAATATCTTGGCGATATGGAAAAAATATATTTTTTCATTTTTCAATTACAATTGACATTATTATCGACTAGATGGTTAATGGAGAAAACAAAAAATAATGAGTCCTTTCAGCTGCAGCCCAATCCAAATCACAATCAAATAACAGTGCGCACTGAAACCAAGCAGGCGCTGACTCCGTTGAAACAGTGCCACGACTCAGCCACCGCCCTGCCTGTCTGGGGAGTCGTATCCCCACTGGGTCTCCTAGCTCCTGGTCCACTGTCTTTGTACTGTGTGACAACAGTCACAAATTTGGGTTAAATGCTTACTGGATTAGCTCAGTAGGCCTTCCCTAGCTCCCCAGTTTGTCATAAGACCCCATTTTATACTCTCTCACAAGTCTCTTTGACCTTATTCTTGGATACTCTCATAGCCCCCTGAACATATCACAGTTATAATTAAAGACTTATTTTCCTATACTTGTTTAAAGCCTGCCTTCCTCCAAGTGACAGGCATGTGCAACAAGGTAGGTTGCTTCTATAGGGAAGGAAAAAGGATTTTACCGTTATTCTTTTAGGTTCTTGGCTGAGACTGTCGTGTAATAAAAATGACAGACAAATGAGAAAAACAAACAGAAGTTTAATAACACGAATACCTCCTGCATACATGGAAGACCCAGGAAAACTGAGTAATTCCCTGGAATGGCCCAAGCTACCACCTTAAACACCATCTCCAGCTAAAAACAAAGGAAGATGTGTGTGTTCAAGGGTGGGGTTGCGGGCGGGGGGGGAAGGTCAGTTATGGGAGGTGACCAGAAAGGCACAGTAAACAAAAATGAAGCTGTTATATGTAGATTTAGGTCAGCACCTTCTCCAGTCATGAGAATGTCTACAGATTTAGAGTCATTCTTTTCTTCCTCGTACAGAGAGGGAGACACCCATACTAATGGAGATTTTCTTCATAAATATGTGTCTTTTACAAAAGTGTTAACTTTTACTCAATTTTCAAAGCTTTTCTAAGTTCGCTGTTTCTTAAAAATGATCAGTGTAAAATAATCCTATGCCGAAGAGACATATTTTGGGGACCAATTCTGTTTTCCCCAGCACCCGATACCATGCTTGGCTCATGCTGGGGGCTCAAGATACATTTGTTGAATGAATGATTTATAACTTTCTGTATGTTCATGTCCCACAGCTGATCCTTATCCTAAGCAGCCATGCTACTGGCACTTTGCAGTTTCACTGGATTCCACGTTCAAGGGTGTCTGCAAAAGTGAAAAGTCAGCCCTGGCTGGCATATCTCAGTGGATTGAGCTCGGGCTTCGAACCAAAGTGTTGCAGGTTCGATTCCCAGTCAGGGCACATGCCTGGGTTGCAGGCCACGGCCCCCAGCAACCGCACATTGATGTTTTTTTTTTCTCTCTCTTTCTCTTTCTCCCTCCCTTCCCTCTCTAGAAATAAAAAAAGTGAAAAGTCTTGTACAGCAGCAACAAAGAGGCTGGTTTATTGCATTCCATAAGTGTCCTTCCTTCTGGTCCTATTTAAAGCATCATTAGCACAGCAGTGAAAGCACTCTGTTAAGTGACTTTAGAAATCATAATCATTACAATTAAAAACTGCCATTTAAGCCAGACTACCCTTTTGTTGTGTTAAAGTGTGCCCTCTGTCTTACAGCCTTCTCTCTATGAAGCCTATTTTAGCTTTTAACCTACCTGCAGGCTTTTCACTTAGAACCTCCTGTGATGTTCAAATTGTAATTTTCACAAGTGGAGCCCTAAAGCTCTTTAATATTTTTGTTTACCAGAATTATTCATTTCATTTCTGCATGTCTTTGGTAGGTGAATTTTCTGTAGCATCTTACAAAATAATGTTGTAATTCTTTATGGCATTAAGAGATCAAAGTTAAAAGCCCCAAAACGATCACAAAAAAAATTAACCGAGCAGTTAAAATATTTAAGTTAGTATTGTAATCAAGCAAACCAGGGCTCAGCCACCTTGACCCATGACCCAGCAATTAGTGTTGAAGGGAACAGGTTTTTATTAATAGGGTTCCAACCTCAGTGGGACTGGGGGCACTCCTGCTCAGAGCCCTTCTCTCCCACAAGACCCGGAGCCTCCCTTGCTCCCCAAAACCATGCCCAGAAGTCCCCCATATCCTCATTTGTTCTTACTCGGGCTGTGCAAACAGATCCATCCACTTGTGGGTCTCCGAGTCCCCATCCTCTCCCAGCACCTCTCTCCTTCAGGGTCTGGGGCGCGCTGTTCTCAGCCTCCACGCAGTGGTTCAGGGAAACAGGTGCTGTGCTGCACTGGGTCGTGGTGGGGTCCAGGCGGGCACAGTCCCAAGACAGTGGCTTCTCTGCATGTCCTTCGGAGAAGCAGTAGTACCTTCTCTCTCACTCCAGATTGCATGGCTTCTCTCTGTGGTGGACCCTCTCTCTTGTACCAGACCTTGTAGCTGACCTCCTCCTACACCCTTTCAGTCCATGTGGCTTCTTCCCTCTTTCAGCCCGTCATCATTTAAATGCTCAGGCTGGAACTTCCTGCATAACCTCTTATGGGGCCCCTCCAATGATGTGTTAGCGTCCGCTATTTTTACCAGTTCCCCCATACCTTCCACCTTCTTTTGGCTGCCATCTTTAGTCAGGGCATGAGTTCCCTGTGGCACAGGCATCCACCTCCCCTGGCTATGTCAGGAGTCACTGTACTTTTAAATTCAGGACACCTGTGGCCTTGGGCAGCAGTCCCCTTTCCTTCAGGGAAGGGAAGGCTATTAACTTGCCATTGTTATGCAAAGTATCTCAAAGGCTTTATCATCCACTTCCCCCTTCCCCCAATCAAGGGTTGTGGGGATCTTCTCCTATTTTCAGGGGACCCTCACCCTATACCCCATTAGAGTATCAGAAAGCTCAAATGTAAGCAACAACTAAATCAGCTCAAGCACATTGAACAGGGAAGATCAAGCATAGTGGTTGAGATTGTTGCATAACAGGGCTGAGACTGGGCGAAGTGAGGGAGTTGTGGAGCTGGACTCTGTCTTTATTTTAAAATTGTATATTTTGTTCATTGTAAAATTTTAAAATTTGATTTATAAAAAAATATGGCATTAAGCCCTGACTGGTGTGGCTCAGTTAGGGGGCCAATGTCCTGCAAAGTGAAAGGTTGTTTGTTCGAGTCCCTGTCAGTGCACATGCCTGGGATGTGGGTTTGGTCCCCAGTTGGGGCATATAGGAGAGGCAACCAATCAGTGCTTCTCTCTCACATCATTGTTTCTCTCCCTCTTTTTCTCTCTCCCTTCCCCTTCCTCTAAAAATACATAAATACTTTTTTAAAATATTGTACTAGCCCTGGCTGGCATAGCTTAGTGGATTGAGCGCGGGCTGTGAACCAAAGTGTCCAAGGTTCGATTCCCAGTCAGGGTACATGCCTGGGTTGCAGGCCATGACCCCCAGCAACTACACATTGATGTTTCTCCCCCCCCCCCCGCTCTCTCTCTCTCCCCCCTTCCTCCCTTCCCTCTCTAAAAATAAAATAAAATAAATAAAAATCTTAAAAAATATGTTGTACTAAAATATTATTGATGCATCTTCAAAACATTAAACAGAATTACCATGTAACCCAGCAATTCCACTCCTAGGTATATACACAAAAGAATTAAAAAAGAGGTACTCAAATAAATATTCAACAGATGAAGACATAAACAAATTGTGGGAGATACATACAATGGAAGTTTATTCAGCTATAAAAAAGGAATGAAGCGCTAATACATAATACAACAAGCATGAACATTGAAAACATAATGCTTAAATGAAAGAAGCCAGATACAAAAAGCCACAAATTGTATGAGTCCACTTATATGAAATATCCAGAATAGGCAAATCCTAGAAATAATAAGGGGATTAGCAAGTTAATATGGGTTGGGAGGAGGTAGGAATGGGGAGTGAGCGCTACGCTAGTGAGTATGGAGATTTATTTTGGAGTGTGTTGGAAATGTTTGAGAAGTAGATAAAGGTGGCGGTTGTACAACATTGTGGACATACCTCATGCCACTGAATTGTTTGCCTCAAAATGGCTAATTCTATGTTACGTGAATTTCACCTCCATTAAAAAATATAGATGCACTGATCTTGATTCCTGAGTGTTTTTATGCCCCCCTTAAATTCTGTGCCTGAGCAAGGGCTTTACTTGCCACCCCTAGTCTCGGAGCTGTTTAAACTGCCTTTTAACTAGAAATAAACAAGGTGTGAATTTTTAAACAGCTTGGGCTGCACCCAAGTGTGTGGTTGAGTTCCAGGTAACAGGATGACTCATTTTTGACTCAAAATTAGTTATTACGTGTGCCCTGCCACCCCTCCCATACAGCACAGTGAAGCCTTCCCTCTCAGTTCCTGGAATCTCAGTTCCTGGATTCTTGCTCACCACCTGACGTCAGGATACACCAGACAAAACAAGAATACGCTTTCTCCCCAGTGAGGTTGTTGGAAAAAGTTTAATAGGCTACAGAAATCTGTGAGACCCCCCCAAGGCTGCTTCTGCAGAAAAGAAGGAAAGGACCCCTTTGGTTCTGGTTCATGAAAGTACGTATTATTACATTCCCTTTGAGGCTTTCACCCCACGTTTGGTGGGGCACAGTTTGGTGATTTCTTCAGATCGTTGCCTTATCTTGTTTTCCCTTACTTCAGAGCCTTAAAAGCAAACAAACAAACGAAAAGACTCTAAGTATCAGCAACATCAGAACCTAAATAATGTCTTTAAAATACTCCCAGATAATGTTTGCATCATTTTCGTTTGCTCCCAAAAGTCTCCATGTTTGAGGCAAACCTAAATAAATACAGATAACGCTTTCCAGGGTGAACATGAATATTCGGCCCCTAAGTGAAATACAAAGAGAGTTCACACTGGAGCAATCAACTCTTTACAAATTTCCCCAAAGCTGCTGTCCCTGCTAAAGAGAGCAGCTCATCCACTTCAAGGCCTCCCATAACCCTAGGGTCTTCCCAGGCACACTCCGCCTCTGAGCTGGAGGCGGTCAAACTAGCCATGCTATCTTCCCTAATACAGCTTAACAGAGCAGTGGGGAAAATAAGCTGCCCTCAGCCAGTCTCTGCCCTCTCCCTGCAAAGAAATAAAACACTGTTTTATTTTACATACATCCAAGGAATCCCGCTTTCCATGAGTAACCTAGACCAGGGGCTGGCAAACTGTTTTTATAAACAGAGTTTTACTGGGACACAGACGCGCACGTTCAGTTAAGTGTTATCTGCGGCTGCTTTTCCTCTACAATGGCAAAGTGCAGTAGCTGCCACAGAGACCACGTGGCCTGCCACAGAGACCACGTGGCCTGCAAAGCCTACCGCATTAATATCTGGCCCTTCACAGAGGAAGTTTGCTGATCTCTGACCTAGGCTATTGGAACTCTAACTACTCCGACCTCCAGGTATGCATTTATAGGTGCGCTTTATATATTTATTCTGGCCTCCAGTGCATTCTATTCTCCCCAGGCTAGCTGCTAGCTTTCTCAGGCACATTCCAGTTTCCCAAAGGTACAAGTCTGTTCGGCTACCTCTGTCAGGCAAAGAGGATCCTGCTACAGACAAGACTTGGAGTGCTTGCCGCCTTCTACACCGAGATGAAAGCTTGTCTGTGAAACAAACAAGAACTTAAAGATCCCTTCTTACCTTCTCAGGCAGTGCCTGTCATTCCGAGTCATGTTTTACTTTCAGCTTATTTCCAACTCCGCTATCCTGGGCTCTGAAAAGCTGTCATCACTGGCATCGCTGTATCTATCACTAGAGCAAAAAGGGAACTGATTTAGCGAGGTATTAAAAAAAGCCCAGACGATTATCCTATTTACAACCGAAATGCTTTCCATAATTAACCCCAACTCCTTCTTTTGTCAGAAGAATTTACCTCTTGTTTTCACCTTAAATTGGAAGTAAGTTATTCAGAAAACTCATAAAAGCATTTCCATTTAGATTAAATTTATAATCTTCTGGAGACCACTAATCATTTCTAAACTTTTGACAAAAGCCTCAGAAGCAGATTGCTTCCAACCCTCTTACCTACTGTCTGCTTTCCACTAGGAGTATTATGTTAATAATTTAAGTTAAAATGAGAGCCTGAGCTGATGGGCCCACTTATTTTCTGTGAATCTACTCGTACGCTGAGCCCAAATTGCAGTCCACCTGAGGCTAAGCATCACTGAGTCCTATCCCTGCTGGTATCAGGTTGTTCTCAAATGCAACAGCAGCATAAAATAGTAACCAGACACTCACAGTTTTTTCATGTTTTACCCATCCAATGACAACTGCTTCCTTTAGCAACACGAAAGGACTACAGCACAGTGAGAATGGCTGCACGTCCCTTGCTAACATTAGCTGGACACTCTCCTTTTTGTTCCGTGGCACGTTGGGTTTTGCCTCTGTGTTTGAGGACCACAGCGGCTCCCTAGATAGCTCCAGTGTGGAGGAGCTGGTCATCCACAGTCAGCAAACTCCATGGGGATGCTGAACTTGGTGGTCATTAGAACTAAGACACGCACGTTGGCTCAAGACCCAGGAAACAGCCAGTAGTGCACATCAAATACATTAACGTACTTGGTAAACTTCCCTTGAAATCCTATCTGCTTCAGCCCTGGCTGGTGTAGCTCAGTGGATTGAGTGCGGGCTGTGGACTAAAGGGCTGCTGGTTCGATTCCCAGTCAGGGCACATGGCTGGATTGCAGGCCAGGTCCCCAGTGGGGGCCACGTGAGCAGCAACCACACATTGATGTTTCTCTCCCTCTCTTTCTTTCTCCCTCCCTTCCCCTCTATCTAAAAATAAATAAATAAGATCTTTAAAAAAATCCTATCTGCTTCAGATCCTATTTTCACAATGATGCATAGGTCAGCAGCATGAAAGTTTCCCAATGCAATAAACATTCTCATAACTCCATGGATCTGAGAAATAATTTGCACACCTATGCTGTTTTCAAATTAGAAAATTTTTAAAAGATTTTATTTATTTATTTTTAGAGAGGGAAGGAGGGAGAAAGAGAGAGAGAGAGAAACATCAATGTGCGGTTGCTGGGGGCCGTGGCCTGCAACCCAGGCATGTACCCTGGCTGGGAATGGAACCTGTGACGCTTTGGTTCACAGCCCGCGCTCAATTCACTGAGCTACGCCAGCCAGAGCAAATGAGAAATTTTATGGGATACTCCAACCACCTTAAGTTACATGGAATATTTTAAACAGGCCCAATGTCAATTCTAGAAATAGTAGAATTAATGCCTAAAACCTCACCAAAAGGTTATAAGGGCCAAAAGAGAATGTATAAAGGTGCTCTTGAAAACTATACAAAAATAAGCCCTGCTGGCGTAGCTCAGTGGATTGAGCGCAGGCTGGGAACCAAAGTGTCCCAGGTTCAATTCCCAGCCAGGGTACATGCCTGGGTTGCAGGCCATAACCCCCAGCAACCGCACATTGATGTTTCTCTCTCTCTCTATCTCCCTCCCTTCTCTCTCTAAAAATAAATAAATAAAATCTTAAAAAAAAAGAAAAAGAAAACTATACAAAAATATATGCTGTTGTTATTCATGAGGGCTACATATTCATAATATGGTATGTCGCAAAAACTCATGGAAATACGAAGATGTTGTCAAAACTGCCAAGTGCATGATTTTCAGAATTGTTTCCAGTACAATCTCCTACCCACATTAGCAAGTAAACTTGGGTGTGTCTGTTTCTGACTTAATGGCTCTCACTTCCTGTCCAATGGCTATCTGCCCCAAAGACTGTTGAAAGGATGGCTTGGTTTGGGTTTACTCATCTCCAAGGCAAATGACTGGGTTCACTAACTTTCTTTCATATGTGTCAGGGCCTGGGGGTAAAACAATCAAGTAAACCGAGCTACTCTAGAGCAGAATTATCAAAAGAGGCATGCTGCTAAACTTGTCGATTTCATGGCATTCACGTGTCAGCAAAAAAAACAAGTGCAAGAAGTCAACTGTGAGTCCTCCCCCACATGCAGAACAGCAGGGCCTCCTGCATATTCAATGAAATGTGGGTGCTAGTCTGAGACACATGTGACTTCATAATTCATTTCTGTTTCACACAGAACAGACTTAAAGCAGCCAGAAGATACACTTATCTGGGTATATTTTCACTGAGTTCAAAATATCTCAGCTTTGTCTTAAGACTAACCTGTGCTTTAAGATAATCTCTGTATGTACACATGCACACACAGAGACTCTCAGTGAGGAGAGTTACTAGATATTTGGGTCTTGCATGTTAAATTTTATGAAATGCCACAGAATATAGACCCATTCATATGTGTCCTATGACATTTGAGAAGGGAAAAGTTTTTTTTAAGATTTTATTTATTTATTTTTAGAGAGGGAAGGGAGGGAGATAGAGAGAGAGAGAGAGAAACATCAATGTGCAGTTGCTGAGGGTCATGGCCTGCAACCCAGGCATGTGCCCTGACTGGGAATCAAACCTGCGGCACTTTGGTTCGAAGCCCGAGCTCAATCCACTGAGCTACATCAGCCAGGGGGGAAAAGTTTTAAACCTGCACTGTCCGGTATAGTAGCCACAAGCCACACTAGCTATCTAAATTGAAATCAATTAAAATTAAATACAATTTAAAATTCCATTTCTCACTCAAACACATTGAACCACATCTCAAGTGCTCAATAGCCATGCATGCCTGGTGACTGCCATATTGAATGGTTCAAATTATAGAAAATTTGTATCACTGCAGAAAGTTCTATTGGATAGTGCTGATTTGAAAACAAATAAATAATGATTTTTTTAAAAAACAAACCCTAATCACCATGCAATGGTCCTCCTGTAGTGGGGTGCAGAGCAGGGGTCCTTTGAAAATAGCAGAGAGTATCACCCACAACCCTTGATTGGGGGAAGGGCGAATGGATGATACAGCCTTTAAGAAAATTTGTATGACAATGGCAAGCTAATAGCCATCCCTTCCAAGAAGGGGAGTGCCGTCCAGGGCAAAGGTATAGGTGACTTTAAGGGTGTACAGTGACTCGTGAGGTGGCTGGAAAGGCAGGTGCCCCTGTGCCACAGGGAACTCTTGCCTTGACGAAAGATGGCAGCAGAAAGAAGCTAAAAAATGCGCGGGACCTGGCAAACACGGCGGACTCCAACTCATCATAGGAGGGGCTGGGTATGAGGTCATGCAGGAAGTTCCTGGCCCAGCATTTCAGTGAGGGCAGGCCGAAAGGGTGCAGGAGAGAGTCCCTCAGGAACAGAAGAGGTCAGGGGTGAAAGAGGGAGTCCCCCACGACCAGAAGAGGTTGCAGCGAGTGAGAGAGACCCGGGAACGCACCACGAGGTCCGGAGGGGGGCAAGGGAGAAGGTCGGACTAGAGAAGGCAGCGGCAGGGCGGACGGAGCTGCAGGGACCTGCCTAACCGAGCACAGATTCATGGGACATGCTTGGAGCTGACCTGTGACCCGGGATGCTGGGTTGCAGGCTTCTGCTTCTCCGAAGGACATGCAGAGAAGCCACTGTCTTGGGACTGTGCCCGCCTGGACCCCACCACGACCCAGTGTAGCACAGCACCTGTTTCCCTGAACCACTGCGTGGAGGCTGAGAACAGCGCACCCCAGACCCTGAAGGAGAGAGCTGCTGCGAGAGGATGGTGATTAGGAGACCCACAAATGCACCTTCCAGAGGGCATGGAGATCTGTTTGCGCAGCCCGAGTAAGAACAAATAAGGATATGGGGTACTTCTGGGCACGGTTCTGGCTCGTGGCCTTTTGGGGAGCAAAAGAGGCTCTGGGTCTTGTGGGAGAGAGGGGCTGAGCGGGAGTGCTCCCAAGTCCTACTGAGGTTGGAACCCTGTTAATAAGAACCTGTTCCCTTCAACACTAATTGTTGGGTCATGCGTCAAGGTGCCACATGGCTGAGCCCGGTTTGCTCAGTCACACTCCTTGTCACGCCCTAAAAAGGATATTTTTTAATTTTTTAAATTAATTTATTTATTTTTAGAGAGGGAAGGGGGGGAGAGAGAGAGAAAGAGGGGCAGGCATCAATGTGCGGTTGCTGAGGGTTATGGCCTGCAACCCAGGAATGTACCCTGGCTGGGAATCGAACCTGGGACACTTTAGTTCCCAGCCCGTGCTCAATCCACTGAGCTACGCCAGCCAGGGCTAAAAGGATTTTTTAAAGGTCTAGCTATCTCCAGTTAAGTAAGATCAGAGCAGATCGCTCTCATGCGTTCATGTGCCTCCCAAATAATAGAGGCATTATTTTTTTTTCTTTTTTTAATTTTTTTTTAATTTTTTTTTAAAGATTTTATTTATTTATTTTTAGAGAGGGAAGGGAGGGAGGGAGAGAGAGAGAGAGAGAGAGAGAGAGAGAGAGAGAGAGAGAGAGAGAGAGAGAGAAACATCAATGTGTGGTTGCTGGGGGTTATGGCCTGCAACCCAGGAATGTACCCTGGCTGGGAATCGAACCTGGGACACTTTGGTTCCCAGCCCGCACTCAATCCACTGAGCTACGCCAGCCAGGGCTGAGGCATTCTTTTAAAAAAGTTTTTCACTATAGTATTTCTTACGAGACAAAATCAAAATCGCCAGCAGCAAAGCATGGGAATCGCTATCCTTACAACCCTGGCTTGACTTAAAAGACTCGACAGCAATGTTCTACACATGGTTCTTTGATAACGAAAGGCTTGTGGCGGTCAAGTTTGTTTGCCAAAGGCTCCTGGTTCTTAATAAATTCCCAATATAAGAAAACATATATTCCAAGGTACCAGGGCAAGGATACAGTAACGCCTCATACATTCCACTTTTATGCTACCTTGGGGGCAGCCATTAAACCACTTCTTCTCCATTGACAGGAAGTGGTGGTTGGAATTAAAAAATTTTAATGGCATACTTAGGATTCCCAGCATGCCCAAGTTCCTACAATACTTTACATCAAAATCCATTTCATGTGGAAAAAAGCATATTTTAAAACAGGTTGCCATGCACAGTTTTCCCCAAAGCATTGTTACTGTACTTCCTTCCTTCTCAAAGAGCCCCGGGAAGCCATAAAATATAAGAGCAATGGAATAAAAACTTAGTATGCTTTGAATGAGTTCTGCATTGAATGAGTAAATGGCAGAACACAAGGCCGACGGGGCACAAAGAGCACAGTAGTGTATATCACTATTAACTCCGTTCCTGGCTGCCACCACATCATCAGCCTGCAGTGACCCACAATCAGTAAAAAGCACCTTTTAACCAACACTTAATCCTCGAGGGAAGGTGCACTCAAATGTGCTTTATTAGCAGACAAAGTCTCAAGGTATGGAGTTGGAGCCGAATAATCACAGCAGGGGCGGGGGGTGGGGGGGAGGTGCTGTTTTAAAGGACGTTTAAAAGGACCGTTACAAAAGAAAGCAAAAAGAAATGTTTCCCAGTTCACTTTTGCTTGAAAGGTAACAGAGGGGGAAAACAGTATTTTCATAGCAGTTGAAAGTTTGCAAAGCACCATCTCAACTGTTTCTCACAACAACCCGAAAGGACGAAGAACCTGGGGTTTAGGAGGGGATGTGGAAAAATTACCCAGTAAGTGGCAAACCCAGACATTAAATCCATTTAATTAATTAAATCCATTAATGTAGACTCTACTCGTCTACACTGTCTCCACAGAAATAAAAATGCAGGGCCCGGCACAAATCACGCCCCTTTTTTATTACAAAATCTCTTATTACAAAATCATAAGCAGGTAATTCTGTAACAAGACAATATCACACTCAAGCACACCACAGGACATTTTAGGTGGAATGCACAAATTAAAACTATAAATTATTACACCCATACTATTACCCTACCAACCACATTCAAGCAGTTCTTTCTTTTGCCGGGCCCTGTATTTGCACCATATATTGCAAGAATGGTCCTTGGCAACATCAATCATGCAGCCCAAAGGTTAAAAAAAAAAAAAAGGCAAGGTGATTCCAAGTTTAAAATAGTGCTGGAAAATGCACGTCACATTCATGCAGGGGAAAAAGAGTATCTTACTGTCCACATCAAAGACAAAGGGCCACCCAAGGCAGCATGAGTACGGCTTAGAAGGAGGAATGCCATTCTATAATCAATGGAGGGGCCACTCCTACTTCCCAGGCACCCCCCACCCCACCCGTCAGCAATGATTTGGGTGCACTCAAAGAATAACAGGCTATGTACTGCTGCTCCCTTCTCACTAAGCACTTTAGGAATGTATATTAAGAGCCAAGAGAGCAGTGTGAGTGGAGGCGGAGGCATCAACACCTTCTGGGGAGATCAGGGGACTGTGAGCTCTTCCGTAGGGATTTGTGTGCATTTTATCCTGTAGTCAAGGGAAGCCACTGAGAGTTTTAAGCTCCGAGATAATGTAGGAAAATCATTCTGCTGGCAGAAGATGGATTCAGAGGAGGGAAGCCGGAAGCATCGACACCAGGTAGGCTTTGCAGTAGGCAAAAGATGAAGTAGACTGGGACTAAGGCCAAATTAATAAGAGCATAATAATAACACTTCCCATTTCATTTCCTGCTATAGACCAGGCACTGTGATAAGTACTTTGCACTTAGTACAAAAGTTAATCTTCATTACTCTCATGTGAAATGGGTACTATTAGCATCCCCGTTTTATAAAGACCCAGATGCAAAGAAGAATGAGGTGACAGTCCCACCTCCAGAGCTCACAGGCCCAGGGCACGCCCCTTTCAGCAAGGCAGATGATGTGAGGAGTGCAGGTGAATTCCAACACCCTGATTCTCCAGGGCCTGCTGACTATAAGCAATGGGAGAGGAGGAGGGGGAATCTTAGCTTACTCATGTGTGGATGATGTGGATGGTGGGACCGGGGCAGGAAGACATCTATCCTGATGTTAGTCACAATCCTGGGAGCCTGGGAGCAGCCATAGAAGAGAGAACAAGCTATCATGTGGCACTGCCCACACTGCTGGGGCTGTGTGCTTGCACATCAGTGGCCTTTCTCAGCTGGGGTCTGTATCTGAGGACTCCTAGAAGGAGGTCATTGGATGGGAAGCTTTGGGGATATGAACACCAGGCAAAGACATTCAAATTGGCATGTCTGGGCAGTTTTTCAGGAAGTGGGTCCACAGCTTTCATTCTTAGAAGGTAATTTGTCAGCTTGCAAATGTAGAGAACCATTATATTACCTTCAGGACAGGGAATGTGTTCTTATTCTGCTGGCATTTGATTCTCTTCTGCCCAGCATTGTGGCTGGGATAAAATAAACGTTACTACACGTGGTGCATTGAGGGAATGCTGAAGTATGCAGCTATTAAACATTATGAGCGTTGTGCCATTTGAAAAATGCACATGAGGTGTTAAGCTCAAAAGACAGGCTTTTGCAATTAATAAAGAATCTGTGGTGATGCTTTGAGACTTGTATACGAACATCCTCTTTTCCCACAACCTTGGGTCCAATGGTTTTGGCATCCATTGATGATATTTATTTGGCTCACTTATTATATCAGGGTTGCTTCTATGTTTTCAATTGGCCTTTAAAAAACTTTTCTGAGTAGCAATATGGAATTTTAAAAAATGTCATGTGCTATAATTCAATACTGCCATTGTTTTTTTTTCTATGTTCAAATTGTCCAAAAACGAGGCCAGCAGGAGCCCTATCAAACTGACTTCTGTGACCTTATAGAAAACTTCCTCCTTGGTGTTGTTTTTTTTTTTTTTAGCTCTGCTTTCCTTTAAGTCCAGCAATGCATTCCAGCCTCATCTTGTACTTTCCCTGCCCAAGTCCTGGATTCAATCATTTCTTCCAGGAGCCCTAGTTCATTCCACTGGTGGATGGTATTTTAGAAACCAAAAATGGAAGAAAATATTCCTTTACAAACCAGCTATCAAGTCACTACCTTAACCAGGTGATTGACTTGGCATCATCCCCAGTAGGACAAAAAAGGGATGTTAGGAGCTTTATGTTGTCTCCTAATGTGTGCACAACAGCCCCAATGGACTATTCTTCCACAAATGTCCAACCTAATTCTAATCATGAGGAAACAACCAGATGAATCCAGATTCTCGTCATTTCTATGGGACAACTGGCCTAGACTCTTTATACAAGTCAATGTTATTACAATGGCATATACTTAGCAATAAAATGCTGAGGTCTTGCCATTTGTGAAAATATGGATGGACCATGTGCTAACTGAAATAAGTCAGAAAAAGATAAATACCCTATGATTTCACTTAGATGTGGAATCTAAAAAAACCAAAACAAGACAAATGAATAAACAAAACAGAAACAGACCCACAGATACAGAGAGCAAGCTGATGGTGGTTGGGTAGATGGGTGACATTATCAAAAAGAAAAGAAGGGGGAAAAGGTCAATGTTCTTAAAAACTAAAACAAAACAAAACAGGGTCGTTTATTCAGATCAAAAGAAACTAAGGACACATAACGTGGGGGTTCAGAACAAGTCACATCAAGATATATTTCTGTGGATTATTTTAAACTGAAGCCAACAGAGACCCTGCAGGCTCATGAGAAACTTTTACCTCGCCCCTAAAGAATTTAAATTAGAGCCCTGGCTGGTGTAGCTCAGTGGATTGAGCGCGGGCTGCAAACCAAAGTGTCGCAGGTTCAATTCCCAGTCAGGACACATGCCTTGGTTGCAGGCCATGACCCCCAGCAACTGCACATTGATGTCTCTCTCTCTCTTTCTTTCTTTCTCCCTCCCTTCCCTCTCTGAAGATAGATAAATAAAATCTTAAAAAAAAAATAAAGTTGAACGAGAAGGGTAAGCACTAAAGGAGAGAAAGAAGTTAGATCCCAGGAGCACACAAGAGATCAGGAAATGGAACCGGCTCTGGTTATGTTCTTCCTTTAAGGACCCTCTGGTTATAAAGTACTTTCAACTTCTCAGTTGGGTCTGAAATGATCAAGCAAACATAAGTAACTTCCCTCCCATTGTTTCTGCATTAGCCTGCCTCCTGATTCACCACAAAAAGACGATTTCTCTGCACCAGAGAGAGTAGACGGTGGGTGGAGGCATGGCATCCAAGATCCTAAAATATAGGACAAAATGCTACTCAGATGTCTTAAGATTTCAATTTTATCCTTTCAACACATGTTTCCCCAAAGAGCTGCATTTCTATGAACTACTGGCTGAACACCATGTAAGGTCTTGGCATCCGACGTAGCACGGGTGCCATCTAAGCAAGCGAGTTTCTCTGTGAGCTGACAAAGGGGCATGAGAAATGCCAGCACTAGAAAAACTGGAAGTTGTTATAAACTTGGTGTGCGGTGATTGTGCCTAAGAGCCTTGCAGGGCAGTCCCAAACACCCATGTGCTGAAAAACAACCTCTGAACTTCAGCCTCTGATCCCTCTTCTGTTTCCAGTCGCTTCAGATGGAATTCTGGACAGAGATTATATGCTTGTTTCTAGACACTAAACAACTCACAATGACAAGCACCTTTTATTACTTGCTGGGGCAAAAGGAGGTTTACAGTTGTTTGTATGGACAATAATATAATAGTTAATAAATAATAATACAAAAATAAACTCTGTGTTGCATACTCACAACTGTAAACCTCCTTTTGCCACAACTTGTATATTTACTGTCTCCTAAAATGTTTTTCTTTGTTTTTCTATTTTTTTTATTTTAATCCTTGTCCAAGTACAGTTTTCTCCTTTTCACTCCCACTCCAGTCCACCCACCCAACCCTCCCCACTTCCCTCCCATTACCACCCTCCCCCTAGTTTTTGTCCATGTGTCCTTTAAATTTGTTCCTGTGTAAAATGTTTTTCTTACAATGACATGAAATTGTCTCATTTCATTACATCACAGGCTAGCAAGACCATGCAAATTTGTGTTTACATTTTATACATGAGGCAAATTATGTTTAGACACCAAGGGAGACCTATCAGCAAAGAATCACAATGATTTATTTAATGGACCAGAAATTCCCATTGGGTTTAGTTAGCCTAAAAATAGTTTCTTACATTCGTGTAAAAGAGTTAACATACTAGGCCTGAGGCTGCTATCTCTAGAAGGGTCTGCTTGCAGGGGAACTAGGTAACCCGGCTTTCAGAATGTTTTCTCCATTACGAACTGATAAGGTCATTTCAGCGGGCCTCGGCTGTCTATACAAACAATGTGATTTGTGGTAAACATTTGCTCTCTTTTGCAGAGTCTGCAATTTGAGTGGCTGCTAGGAAGAGAAAGGTTACGTGACGAGCTCCCAACAAAAACTCTGAACTCGGAGTCTCAAATGGGCTTCTCTGGGCACGTACATCACACACAGGTTGCTGCCTTTTCACTGCCAGAGGGACGGTGAGCTCTGTGTGATATGTCGCAGGAGACAGGAGAACATAGGAAACCTGCAAACAGATTTCTCCAGACTCCACTTATACCTTTTTACTTTACCGATCCAGCTGTGTACGCTTACTCCATCAGTGTAATAAATTTTAGCTGTGAGTACAACTGTATTCTGATCCCTTCTAGTGAACCATTGAATGTATGGGTAGTCTTGGGCGACTTCCAAAACCCAGACTCTTAGTTTGATTTTGCATACAACTTTTGATTAGCTTGTAAGCCTAAAAACTACTATCCTGAAGTCATTATGCATCTGGAACAGACTGCTCAAGTCTAAAACTAGGTGGAACAGTTTTAATAATTGCTATCATTCTACACGTAGGGGAGTAGCTGAAAATTTAGCTCGCCACGTCTAGATCCCAAAACATCTGTAGTACACCTTCCCAGGCACTAAAACATAAATGTTCTCCACGAGGCAGAATGCAGAGGTTATAGCTCAGGTGGATTTGCTCAAAAGCAAGGATTGTCACATTCTGGGCTTTAAAGATGTTGCCTGCACAGGTGCCATGCAGTTAAATATCATCAGCCAATTTCTGGGAAGGAAGTCATTATTCTAGAGATCATATTCCTTGTCACATTTGTTTAGGATTGATAACAGACGGTAATCTTGTTTGACAGAAACACAGGCCCAGCTCAGCTCCCATTAGAGCCCGGCCATCAGAGCCATCATTTGCTGTTCAATGCTCACTAATGCCGTGAAGTTGGACACAGAGGAGTTGAAGTGCACGGTTCCCCTGCAATCCTGGTGTCTGTCACTGGATTAATTCATGGCCACCAATCTTAGCTGAAAAAAACCCCTGGCAAGGTGTGTCAAGATTAGACTAGACTATATCCATCCTCCCTGCTATCCACATTTATTACTTGAATGGGTAATAAAAAAAACCCCTGTGACCTAGAGAGTCAGGGAGACAGAGATAAATAAGATGCTGGCTGCTCTTAAGGAATGCAGCAGTGTGTGCCTAATAATACACAGGCATTCTCTGACAGCCACGGGAGTGTGTTCGTCGGTTGTAATTCCAGCATCAGCATCAAAGTTTTGTTAAAAGCTTTTCCTTCTCTCCGAGACATACTGCGTTTGGCTCAGGAGTCACTAGCAAGCAGTCACTTTTCTCAGGGACTACCAGTGAGCTTTACCAAGAGACCACACCAGCCCCATGCGGGAATCAGCAAGCTGGCCAGCACACAGGTGGCAGGCCACACACCCAGATGCCATTCCTTTATTAGTTAATGCTGGCAAACAATCAAATAGTTAAGCGTGAATTAGTACATGTGAGTTATTTCTCCCAGCCATCTAACTTGCTCCACCGTTACCCTCCTCTCACGTGTGATCACGGACAGAGTGCAGAGAGTCAAGTGGCTGAGAAAGGTCACAGCACACATTCAACGTGGGAACACACTGGCATCTCCAATCTGCTGCAGAAGCCGTGCAGCCTCGGAACACAAGAAGCAGCCTGCTCCTCACAGGAGGCCAGACTCCAGCTCCATGGGGCACAGCATAAAAACGAGTGTGCCGGTTCAAGAGTGCAAGCAGTGATCATTAATTCAGTAAGACGCCTGACATGCAAAGTATATAAAGCTGTTCCCATGTGAACACATAGTTAAACGAAATGCTAGGGCACTGTTAGCTTCTCTTAGCAGGTGATGTCGAAAATAAGCAGGCTTGTGTAACACGGGCACACACATACACACCAAGCACTCATCCCAGGAGTCCTCAACTGCAGTATCACAAGGGTTGTGTGCTAGGATGAGGGTCATCCATGGCAATCTTCTAAATAACACATATCCAGTTGTTATGACACTAACTGTAGGTATGGTACTACTAACTTAGGTACAGGCTATGATTCTGGCTGGTTCCTCCCACTTTTACAGTTATTACATGTAATATTCTTGGATGAGAAAAAGTAAAATACTAATTCTCCTCAAATTAATATTTAAATGTAAACAAAATTTTTTAAAGATTTTATTTATTTATTTTTAGAGAGGGAAGGGAGGGAGAAAGAGAGAGAGAGAGAGAGAAACATCCATGTGCAGTTGCTGGGGGCCGTGACCTGCAACCCAGGCATGTGCCCTGACCGGGAATCGAACCTGCAATGCTTTGGTTCGCAGCCCGCACTCAATCCACTGAGCCACGCCAGCCAGGGCTAAATGTAAAGAAATTTTAATGAAAACCCATAAAGGATTTTTAAAATCAAACCTGATCTATACAATCATTGTACAATTCATCTGGAAGAGCAGTAAAATACCTCTTTCAAAACATTAAATAATGATGAGAGTAGGGTACATAAGGGCTTGATTTACAATAATGCTATGATAATGAAAAGGGTTGTAAGGATTTGGAAATAAGAGGTGAAATCATTAATGAAACAACACACAAAAAATCCCTGCAACTAACCTAAATTATTCAACTTACTAACAATTGAGGTGGGGGTTGGGGGAGGGGAGCCAGACCTCTACCTCACACACTACACCAAAAATAAAGTTAACATAGATTACAAATTTAAGCTACTATTTAAAATTGAAACCATAAAAACGCTAGTGAAAAAAAGCGGGTTATTATTTATATAACCTCTTGATAACGAATGACTTTACACATGACACTAAAAGCAGAATTCATAAAAGTAAAAGATTAGACTATATATATAAAGAATATATACATAAATAAGAACTACATGAAGTCCTTATTTAAAACTCTTTAAAGAAAATAAAAACTACCATTGACAACTTAGAAGAAAACAAAATCGCTTTGAAAAAATATCTGCAACCTAACAAAGGATTAATGTCCTTTATACATAAAGAGCCTACCAATCATTAAGAAAAAGGATATAAAAGCAAAAGGAAAGGTAGGGCAAAGTATATGAGCAGGCAATTCATAAAACAAAGATCCAATAAAATATTCATATATATTTATTAATCAAAGAAAGAATCCACAAAAGAAAATCCTATTTTTCACTTATCAAAATAACAAAAAAAACATTCTAAAATAATGCCCACCATTAGCCTGATTTGGAAAACCAACAGGTTACTGTTGTAGATATGATTAAATCATTTTTATTAAGAGAAAAAGTTGCAATTGTTAGAAAGGAAAAATGATTCTTGGCTTTAAAAAGAAAGCCTAGAATGATAGTAAATTTTATGAGAAACCCCAGGTATTGATAACTGCGTCTTGGGTCATTGTTAAGAGCAGGAAGCTGTTTACCTGGAGGACAGTTTGCACCCCTGTTGGAGGAAGGCATTCAGGTTCCCAGTTGCTGCGAGTAAGAGTCCCAGGTATGGAGGGGAAGGCTTCATCGGCCTAGAAGAAAACTCAGGATGGAATTGGACACCAACAAAATAGGGGTGATCTGAAATGAGAACAACCATAATATGATTGAAGCAAACCCAAGAAATACTTTGAAGGTCTCATCTTTGAATCAGAAATTCACTCAATGGTGAGATGGGTTATTTAACTTGTTAGCATCATAGCCAGGTCCTTTCACCGTCCATCTTCACAGAATTTCAAATCGTGAAACGCATCTCACCTCATAAGAAATTCAACATTTTATTTGTGGAAGGTGGTGTTAAAATGAGCAACATTAAGCACAAAATTCTCAATGGGAAATTGAATGAATTCTGCTTTCCCAATATCTGTGTGCTTTTTGAAGGCCATTCATGGATTGTTCTTGGGCCGGTTTCCACGGTATCCCTCACACTTGACTAACTACATGTCATTTTCTCTCTTAGATGGCTTCAGACCATTTTCTACAAGGTCTCCATTCCCAAGGTAAGGTCCCTTGGGAATGCAGCAAGTACAACTGCTTTTCTAGGCACAGCTTTAAGTTGGGCATTAATCGTAGGCAGCACCATGAAACTGAAACTGAGCTCAGCCTATGCCGGTAACTTATCCGTTGTGATGAACAGTCTGTGAGCGATAAAGGGATGGCCTTTCAACACGTCCACAGTGGTTATGGCGCAAGGTGGAAAGAGTCCAAAACTTTTTCAACTTTTTCTTCCTTGTACATTTCTGTACTGTGTGAAGCTTTACAATGAGCATATATTACTGGGGGAGAGGGGAAATGAAGCTATTTTCATATTGAGAGTTGTAAGAATCCCCTATACGAGCAATTCAAGTTCTCTTAGATGTAATAAGAATAAAAAAACTAGCTTTTCCCCACTACTTTTTAAAATGTATATTTTATTGATTATGCTATTACAGCTGTCCCATTCCCCCCCTTTATTCCCCTCCGCCCTGCACACCCCCTCCCACCCGCATTCCCCCCTTTCAGTTCATGTCCATGGGTCATACATGTAAGTTTTTGGCTTCTCCATTTCCCATACTATTCTTAACCTCCCCCTGGCTATTTTCTCCCTACCATTTATGCTGCTTGTTCTCTGTACCTTGTCCCACTCTCTCCCCCTCCCACTCCTCCACTGGTAACCCTCCATGTGATCTCCATTTCTGTGATTCTGTTCCTGTTCTAGTTGTTTGCTTAGTTTGTTTTTGTTTTTTTTTTTTAGGTTTGGTTGTTAATAACTGTGAGTTTGTTGTCATTTCACTGTTCATATTTTTTTATCTTCTTTTTCTTAGATAAGTTCCTTTAATATTTTATATATGCCCTGGCTGGTGTAGCTCAGTGGATTAAGCGCAGGCTGAGAACCAAAGTGTCGCAGGTTGGATTCCCAGTCAGGGCACATGCCTGGGTTGCAGGCCATAACCCGCACATTGATGTCTCTCTCTCTTTCTCTCTCCCTTCCCTCTCTAAAAATAAATAAATAAAAATATTTAAAAAAAAATATTTTATATAATAAGAGCTGGTCCAATAAGGTTATTTAAAGCTTTACTCTACAAAATTGTAGCCCACAGCCACATGTGGGCTATTTAAATTCATTCAAATTAATTGAGTATGTTTCAATACGCAATAGCCTCATATAGTTAGTGGCTACCATATTGAACAGGACAAAACATTCTATTATTGCAAGTTCTATTGGACAGCTCTGAGTCCAGAAAAAACCAGTATGGAAATCCTCTACTTCACATCTAGGAAGAAACCCCCTTTAATCAGAGGGACACTCAGGAATGAAAGCTTGATGAGAGGAATGCCACCTTCTCTCAGGAATGTGTCCCCTGAAGAAAAGTAGAAGAGAAATCATCCGTACTTAGAAAAGGAACTAAGCAGTGTAGCTTTAAATTTAAGATGCAATGAATCTTACAGCACAGCAGCTAGCGACGTCTGTGAAAGAAGCAGACCATTATTGCGCTTTGGTATCACTACAGACAGAAGCTGAGCAATGGATCATGTTATTGTCAGGGACAAAATGTTTAAATGAATGCATCATTGCTTTGAATCACTTTATCAAAAAAAAAAAAAAAACAACAACCCTATGCCAATATGAGGAAAGAGACTATAAAGTTTTTATTTTGATGACGCTCTATCAGTCAGATAAAGTCTTTTACATAATACTCTTAATTGCTTTGAACCAAATTCTGACATTGTACTAATCTCAAGCTTTATTGTTCTGTTTAGAATTGCTTTAGTAATATAGGGATTAGTGGATATGCTTCTAAGTGGTAGCTAAGATTCAAATCTCCTGGGGAATTTGTGTGTGTGTGTGTGTGTGTGTGTAAGTAAAAGTGTTATGGCTCCCTGACCTTTAATATGCTTATAAATACACAGCCTGACAATTTGACAAACATGTGGATTCAGTAGGTCTGGGTTGGGAGCTGAGGCATTTCTTTATTATATTAAATATTATATTATATTATTATTATATTAAATATATTAGTTTTTTAATGTATTTTTCCCTTAACATTTATTGCCCTTATCGCCCCTTCCCCCCACAATCACCACACTGTTGTTCATGTCCATGAGTCCCTTGTCCTTCTTGCTCGATCCTTCCATCCCTCCAACCATCCCCTTAGCTGTCATCCTGCTCTCTATCTATGAGTCTGTCTCTATTTTGTTTGTTAGTTCACTTTGTCCATTAGATTCCACATATGAGTGAAATCATACGGTATTTGTCTTTCTCTGACTGGCTTATTTCACTTAGCAGAATGTTCTCCAGGTCCATCCATACTGTTGCAAAGGATATGATGTCATTCTTTTTTTACAGGCAAGTAATATTCCATTGTGTAAATGTACTATGGTTGTTTTATCCAGAATTTTCCTTAATAAAATGAATTCCCTGTGGTCAGCTTTTAAAAATTGCAAGGTTTTATAGCAGCTGGCTCTCATTTCCTTTGCAACCCACATGCAATTTGAAAGTGTCAAAGGGAATCTAAAACCTTATAAAGAAAGAGGCTTCTAACATTTGCTGACAATAATAAGCAACAGAAGAATTAACAGAGAATAGGTATTTGAACCAAGTAAACAAATAGTAATCTCATTAAGAAAGTCTTCACCCTCTGACTAACTTGCCATGGTCCACGCTATACAATTCTAAATGGTGGGCATTTCCATCTTGGAAAGCTACGGGAAATACATTATCATTATCATTATCATTATCATTCAAAAGTTTAACATGGATTGATCATCTTAAGTGGAAGGTCCAATGAAAATAAAGGAACAGCCCTGGCTGGCGTAGCTCAGCGGATTGAGCGCGGGCTGCAAACCAAAGTATCCCAGGTTTGATTCCCAATCAGAGCACATGCCTGGGTTGTAGGCCACAGCCCCCAGCAACTACACATTGATGTTTCTCTCTCTCTCTTTCTCCCTCCCTTCCCTTTCTCCCTTCCCTCTCTAAAAATAAATAAATAAAATCTTTTAAAAAATAGTCCTTAACTTAAAAAAAAAAAGAAAGGAACAATAAAATCCCACAGGGGTGGTGGCAGAAGGAGGCAATGACCTGGTTTGGCTGCAGCCAGTCCAGGTACTAGCTGGATAGCCCTGGGCAGTTTATTTCACCTGCTTGCACACTGAGCCTCCTTCTTGGGAATAACATCCCCTGCCTTGGAAGTTACTAAGGCATGCAGGGATCCCTAGCAGGGGGTCTAGTGACAAGCACTAGTGAGATAGACTCAATGCCCCTTCCTATCCTTCTTTCAGGGTCCAGGTAACATGCTACTATGTTCAAAAAGGCCTTTTCCAACTTCAGTTCTCCTCCCTGCTTGGGACTTCTGAATCAGTACCTGAACAAATTAGACACAGAAAAGGAAAAGGACAGAGAAAAGGAATCTGAAGCAAAGGACAGTGACATGGGCTAAGATGGAGAAAGAAGAAAAGTTAGAAGAGGAATAAGCAGTCCAGGTTATCTGGAGCCTAAAGGATATAGATAGAAAAAGTACGTTCTAAAAAATTATGCTACCATTTGTAGAGTATCCTATACATACTAAGCATTCAATAAATGAGAGTGGTCTATCCAACAACTTGGTGTTACATACATTGCATTGTCAGAGCCCTGTCCTCATTAGGAGTCACCACACCCTAGGCCTAGGTTGACAGGGATGGGAATGCAATCCCAAACATGATCTTTCCAGAGACGGAATCTATGGGACTTGACAACTGATTACAAGTTGGGAGTACAAAGGGGAAAAAGAGCTAAATGAGTCACGCCCTGGCTGGCGTAGCTCAGTGGATTGAGCTCAGGCTGCGAGCCAAAGCGTCGCAGGTTCGATTCCTAGTCAGGGTACATGCCTGGGTTGCAGGCCATGACCCCCAGCAACCACACATTGATGTTTTTCTCTCTCTCTCTCTTTCTCCCTCCCTTCCCTCTCTAAAAATAAATAAATAAAATCTTTTTAAAAAGAGCTAAATAAGTCCGATTCCAAGCATGATGGCCTGGAACAGTGGTTTTCAACCAGGGGTGCGTGTGTGCCTCAGGGGCATATGGCAATGTCTGGAGATGTTCTTGAGTGTTGTGCTTGGAGGGAGGGGCAGGCAGCGCCACGGGCACCCAGTGGGTAGAGACCAGGGATGCTAGCAGATTTCCCACAGTGCTCAGGATGGTGCCCACCGTAAAGAATTACCCTGCACCAAATGTCAGAGGTGGCAAGGGTGAGAAACCCTGGACAAGGAGACTGATGGAAGCTTAACAGAAATGGTCAAGAGGAAGAACTAGTTCAGAGAGCAGGTAAATTTAGTTTCAAATAAGTTCAGTTTGAAATCCTAGGAAAATAATCACATAGACAAACAGGTAAAACGGGCACCTGAAAAGGTTAAATTCAAGTTAGTTAAATGAAGTGTATATGCATGGGTCTTGAACAGGGGTTGGGCAAGCATTTCTGTAAAGAGCCACATAGTAAATAATGTTAGGCTTTGGGGACCAGAAAGGCTCTTTCCCAACTCCTCGCTACTGTCATTATAGCAGAGTAAAAGGAGCCACACACAGTACACAAATTGCGCTCCAATAAAACTACTTATGGATACGAAAATGTCATATCATTTTTACATTTTACAGTCTTATACTGTGTTTTTCGGCCATTTTAAAATGTAAAAGCCATTCTTAGATCATGACCAGTAGCAAAATAGTCAGCAGGCTGAATCCGGGCCACCCATCAAAGTCTGCCAAGCCCTGGGCTAAAATGTCAAGAGAGCTGGGACCGGCTGTAAGGATGGGCTTACCCTGTCTTTGAAGCACTGAGTGAGAACACTGTCCTCTGTCTTGTCAATAACACATGCATAGTTTGTGCCTATGTCCCCGAAGGGTGCCCCAGCCCGGCGCAGCCACCAACAACTTCGTCAGTGATCTGCCTCAACAGAAGGCTGATGCCTTTGTGCTGTGTTCGGTCTCACTAAGAACTCGGAGTACGGTGACTGGCCCACACTTGACCATGCAGCATGAGCAATAGGGAAAGGCAGACACCAGCTGAAGGGTCAGGTCCCACATACAGCAGATGTCAACACCAGTCACCAATACTGGCAGGGCTTTGGGCCACTGTCCCTGAAAGGAGAGGCAAAGCAGAGTGCTACTCAACAGTGGGCTGCTGCCCTTCCCAGAGTGCCTAACCTAGAGGCCGGCAAGAGGAGAAGGGGGCAGCAATGGTAAGGAGGCATACTATTGGTATAACTGGTAGAACAATACAGCATGTCATAGTAGGGTCATACTAACAGGCCCACAATTATTAGGGTTACCGGCAGTCTGTTTTCTCACACACTTTATATTTAGTCCACATTACTTATAATGAGTTGCATAGCTATTTCAAAGGAGAGAGGAAAAGAAAGAGACCAAACAAAATGGGTCTCGAGTTACAGCCTCACAGGTCTACAGTCAACAAAAAGATGTCAGCTCAACACGGAAATTTTCAAAGATGAAGCACTCACTTACTTGCCAGTTCAATGATTTCCATCCTCTCCCCGTCAACATCCTGACCCACAAAACTTAAGTCACTCTGCTCGAACTGATTGATCAGCTTAGGGTTCACCTGCAGGAACAAGAAATTAAATGTCAGCCCTGGCATTTAAAAACTGAAAGACTTTATGATTATGATTAATACGATTTCTAAGAAGATCAGTGGTACCTTGACTCCTACCTTATGCATATTTATGATACTGAAAGTGCCCTGGGTTCAAAACTATTAAAATGTTGGCCTGGCTGGCTTGGCTCAGTGGATTGAGCGCGGGCTGGGAACCAAAGTGTCCCAGGTTCGATTCCCAGCCAGGGTACATTCCTGGGTTGCAGGCCATGACCCCCAGCAACCGCACATTGATGTTTCTCTCTCTCTCTCTCCCTCCCTCCCTTCCCTCTCTAAAAATAAATAAATAAAATCTTAAAAAAAAAAAGAAATCATATTTAAAAAAAAAAAAAAGAAATTAAATGTCTTTGGGCAACAGAGCAATACAGACGTATCAGCTTAGTAAAAGGCCCTCCCCCAACCGGGTGGGTTTTCCATTTCGGTGTTGCTCTCATTCGTACTTAATGTCTATACTCAACCCCTAAAGCCAATTTTTAAATTCATGATGAATCTGAAAAATAGTCTAATCACAACTCTTCAGTTTGGGGAGGCCACCTTCTTTCACCCAAGATGAGATTCATTAAGTGGGACTGTGACACAGACATTTGGACTTGGGACCTTGAGATCAGCTATTTACAGCCATTCCCATATTTGTGTCTTGCTTTGAGATATATATAAAATTAACTGTCTCTCCCCAAATCACAAATCTGCTTGAAGACTGAAACAACCTTATTTACCTTATGACTAACCCCAATGCTTTCTTTATGTATAGTTACATAAAACCTCTAAAAAGAAGCTTAGAGCAAGTTTTCTACTAAAATACTGCTTATAGCCCCAGCTGGTGTGGCTCAGTGGATTGAGGGCTGGCCTGTGAACCAAAGGGTCACCAGATCGATTCCCAGTCAGGGCATATGCCTGGGTTGTGGGCCAGGTCCCCAGTTGGGGGTGTGTGAAAGGCAACCACACATTGATGTTTCTCTCCCTCTCTTCTTCCCTCCCTTCCTCTCTCTAAAAATGAATAAATAAAACCTTAAAAAAATAAAATAGTGCTTATAGATGAGAACTCAATGGCCTTGCTCATAGCCCTTTCCCTCACTCATCTCATCACTAGCTTTTCCCCAAACTCTTCAGCCTCTCCTTCATTAAAAGCACTTCCTTATCTAAAACCAAAGTAGGGTCCCCCTACCCTTCTCAATCTTAACCACATATGCTTTTATTTTCTTTTTTAACATTAGGCTACTTCTCAAATTTGTAAACCTTTTTTCTTTATTAAGAAAACAGCTTCATTGAGATATAATTCATATACCTTACAATTCACCCATTAAAATTGTACAGCTCAGTGGTTTTTAGTATAGTCACATAAGATTCAACCATCCCCACAAACAATTCAAAATATACCCTGCACTGTTTAACCATCATCTTCCCCACCTCATCACCCATCGGCCCTAGCAACCACTAACCTACATTCTTTCTCTCTATGTAGGTCTCTAACCTACATTCTCATGTTAATGGAATCACACAGCATGTGGTCTTTTATGACTGGTTTCTTTCACTTAGCATGTTTTCTAGGTTCATCTATGTTGTAGTATGTACCAACATTTCATCTCTTTTAATTGTCAAATAATATTTCATTGTATGGATATACCACATTTCATTTGTCATTCATTAGTTGATGGACATGTTGGTTGTTTCCGCTTTTTTGACTATTATGAGTAATGCTGTTATCACCAGTTATGTACAAGTTTTTGTGTGGATGTATGTTTTCATTTCTCTTGGTTAACTGCATAGAAGTGGAATTTGCTGATTGTATAGTAAGTCTACGTTCAACCTTCCGAGGAACTGTCAGACTCTTTTCCAAAGCTGCTCCACCATTTGCCATTCCCACCAGCAATGTATGAGAGTTCCAGTTACTCGACATCCTCACCAACGCTTGTTGTTATCCATCTTTTGATTATAGCCATCCTAATGGGTGTGAAGTTCTATCTCTTTGTGGTTTTGATTTGCGTTTCCCTGATGACAAATGATGTCTATCTAGATCCCTTGTCATTATTTATTATTAAGTTCTAAGAACTCTTTATATAGTCTAGATACAAGTGGCTTGCCTGATATATTATTTAATCTATAATTATTTGTATTTGCAGCCCCGGCTGGCATAGCTCAGTGGATTGAGCACGGGCTGGGAACCAAAGTGTCGCAGGTTCGATTCCCAGCCAGGGTACATGCTTGGGTTGCAGGCCATAACCCCCAGCAACCGCACATTGATGTTTCTCTCTCTCTCTCTCTCTCTCTGTCTCTCTCTCTCTCTGTCTCCCTCTCTTCCCTCTCTAAAAGTGAATAAATAAAAAATCTTTAAAAAAAATAAAAAATAAAAAAATAAAATATAATTATTTGTATTTGTTATCTTATTTTTTTGTCCTCTCTGATTAGAATATAAGCTCCCCAATAGGAGAAAGACCATGTGCGTCTTTGCTACTTTCACCTTCATTGCATATTATATACAAAAGGAGTATGAAGGAATGAATGACCGGACTATTGTGTACATGGTAGTTCTTACACCTTCTAGCCACCACTTAGGCAAAGCAGATCAACAGTTCTTGCCCCACTTATAGAGCCAGGTCCTGATGGAAATAAGACCAAAAATGGCCTGTACTCAGCAAATTATTTTCTATTTTTGGTAGCCTACTCAGCACCAATTCCCACCAGTCCTCCCTCAAAACAGAACCCTGGGCTTGATCTGGTATCTACCCTACGCCCACATAGCCCATGGGACTCCATCCCCCCTACTCTTTTCCAGAGGCCCACTTGTAACCACTGGGGTTCCTTGCACGAAGCATCTGTATTCCGCAGTAATTCACGTGCAAGCATACCTCGTATCGATGTCTGTGTCTTTCTTCCACAAAAGGAACATCGCCATACAGTTTCCCTGTAACGATTCAAGAGTGAAATTAATATTGGAGCAATCGGCTTTGGAACCACACCCATGGCATATGCGTGGGGAAAGTCTCTTTGATTTCTATCAGAGGCCTAAAAATAAACTAGACTCCAGATAGTAATCTAGATTTTCTTCTCTTATCATACGGGACGGCAATGGCTTCTTTGAAACCCTGAAGCAAGTCTCGAGTAAACCATCACATCACCTAATGGGAAGCCTGCCATTACGCCAGTCCCCCATGGACGACAGCAGGACTCCTTTTACACACCTACCTGCAGGACTCAAAGACCGAGTAATGACCACACCATTGCTTCTCTGCAGATTCATAACAAGGCTCATCTTACAAAAGCAGAAAAGGAAACCAAAGGAAGAGAAATGAAACCAAAAAACCTGTCCAAAGCCCTGCCATGCTGGTAGCACAGAACGGCCTTGAGCCCAGGTCTCCTCCCACCTGGCTCCATGCTTTTTGCACTACACACTTTCACACAGTACTAGCCACACTGCTTCACACACACCTTGAAAATATGCCTGTACTTTGCCTTGGCCAGGTGGCTCAGTTGGTTGGAGCGTCGATCCGTACACCAAAAGGTTGCACGTTTGACTCCCAGTCAGGGCACATACCTAGATTGTGGGTTCGATCCCCAGCTGGGGCGCATATGGGAGACAACCAATTGATGTTTCTCTCTCACTCTCTCTGTCCCTTTCTCCAAAAAAATCAACAGAAACATATCCTTGGGTGAGAATTTAAAATATATATGTGCCTGTCCTTTGACTCTAAAATTCAACCTCTAAGAATTTACCCCAGAAACGAGGACAGAGATGTAACCACAAATATGCTCACTGCTGTGTTACTTAACAGAAAACAATTGGAAACAAGCTGAGCATCAGGAATAGAGGACTGCTGGATTAAATGAATGCATTTATACCAAGGTTCTTAACTAGGAGTGTGTGGCTGAGAGTCACATGTGGGGCTTATTAAACATGCCTCTCTTGTCCTGGCTGGTGTGGCTCTGTGGGTTGAGCACCAGCCTGCACACCAAAGGGTTGCTGGTTGGATTAAGGGTCTAGAGCGCATGACTGGGTTGTGGGCCAGGTTCCTGGTAGGGGGCATGCAAGAGGCAACCACACATTATTGTTTCTCTCCCTCTCTCTTTCCCCCACCCTTTCCCTCTGCCTAAAAATAAATAAAATCTTTTTTTTAAATGAGCCAGACAGAGGTTGCTGCCTTTTTTTAAAGATTTTATTTATTTATTTTTAGAGAGGGAAGGGAGGGAGAAAGAGAGAGAGAGAAAAACATCAATGTGCGTTTGCTGGGGGCCGTGGCCTGCAACCCAGGCATGTGCCCTGACTGGGAACCGAACCTGCGATGCTTTGGTTCACAGCCCGCGCTCAATCCACTGAGCTACACCAGCCAGGGCAAATAAATAAAATCTTAAAAAAAAAACAACCACCACCATACCTCTGTCTTTCTCTGCATGTGCTGCAGCATCTTGGGCGTGACCTATTTTGGCAGTAGGCATGGCAATCAGTGGGATGGCCAGTGACCACAGTGTCAAGTCCATCACCAGACACCTCTCAGGAACAGGCCCTACTGGAGCAGGTGGACAAGCAGGATAGCCTGAGTGCTGAGTGGGTTATAGCACGGGGACAGTAGGAGGGGCCAAGGACAATTCCCTCAGCAACAGCCCTCAGGATGCAGACTCCAGGCACACAGCCAGGGGACAAAGGGACCTGCCAGCAGTGCTGGAACACATTGTCAAACCCAAGAGAACTGGGAGAGCAGTGCTCAATTCAACAGGCAGGAGAGCAGCACACTCTCCCAGATGTCCTGAAATGGAGGAACAGGATGTTTCTACCAAGAGAGACCAAATGCCTGGTGTCTGGTTTGAGATTTTCACTTGCAAATTGGTTCTATTCTCCTATGACTAGTGTGCTCAATTACCATGACTGAACTTCTATTTGCAATTCTGCCCATACAGACGGCGCTCCCTGGTGATGATCTTAATGGCAGTGAGTATTTAGGTATGTGTTTTAGAAAAAAAACAGGGATAGTGGGGGCAGGAAGCTCCTTTGAGAGAACTCCAGCATGCTACAGAAAGGGGGGTCGTTTGAGACAGAGCCTTGGTACTCAACTATCAGTTCATAAACACTAAAGGAGAAATGAAACACAATGGCACGGTAATGCCCAGCTGGAAAAATGGAAGCACATCTGTCATCATGAAGTTATAGGAAAAAGCAGCTGAAAGATGTGGACCCAATTTTGAGAGGATTCTGACTCCCTTAGGACCTCTGACTTTGTGATTGCCCTTTTCTCCTCTAGTCCCAAATCTCTTCTCAGTTTCCTTCATTGCAACAGATGACTTAGCAAATTCAGCTACAGAGCCCGCCAACATTGACAGCGATGGTGAGGAAAATGGGGAAAATCCACAAAGTAAGATATAAGCCATTAAACGTCAAGTCATTAGGACTAGCATGATATCACGTGAACTTTGAAACTGCATGACCTACGCCCAGCTGTCTGGCTTAAGGCAAACGCTGTGTTTGCTGAGACATCTCAGGTGACAGAAGAGGGAGGAGGTGCAGTGGCTCTGGAGCCTGACTGGCTGGCTTTAAATTCCACCACACCATGTAATGGATGTGTGTGCGGCTTGGGCAAATGACTTTACCTCTCTGCCTCAGCTTCCTCATCTGTAAAATGGGGATTAGGATAGTCTCTAGTTCATAAGACTGTTGGAAGGATTAAATACAGTAAATGCAAATATGGGAAGTGCTAGAAGGGTCAGTAAACCATGAGATTGCTATTGTTATTGCTAGACTATGAAATCCAAACAGAAGAACCTGAAGCTCTGCAAGACAGCAGACAACACAGGGACCTATCCCCACAATTCTTGAGACAAGTGCCTAACCCATAAGTAAGTACTCAATAAATATTTGTTGAACGAATGAAACATTTATATATATATTACATGGTATATAATGAAACCTGTTTTCAGGCCTTTGGAAATGTTACTTTCTACATTCAAAATCTATCTTGATCACTTATAAATCTGTAAAGAATGAACGTACAAAATTAATCCATCCCTTGTCCACGAAAATTGGGGGGGGGGAATAAAGTTTCCTTTAGAACCTTATGCTGAGAATCAACTCAGAATGTTACCAGTTCGGTTTTATTTGAATACATCTTTTTTAAAAATTTTTAAAAGATTTTATTTATTTATTTTTAGGGAGGGAAGGGAGGGAGAAGAGAGAGAGAGAAACATCAATGTGCGGTTGCTGGGGACCATGGCCTGCAGCCCAGGCATGTGCCCTGACTGGGAATCGAACCTGCGACACTTTGGTTCACAGCCCGCACTCAATCCACTGAGCTACGCCAGCCAGGGCTAAATACATCTTAAAAAAAACAAAATAAAACAAAGAATGCTCCTTCCAGGACGCTGGCACCAGGGATTCTGATTTGGTTACTCTCAGGAGAGTGCTGGGCATGTGGGTTTTCACGGAGCTGCAGGAGCGACTCCCCCATGCTTTCCTGGTGAGGAACCACCGATCTGCATTGTCACCAAATGTGCTCTATAGGAGGAGAATCAGGCGAGGTGCTAGATACTATTGAGTGGAGAATGTATCTCGGTGTGTAGTAAAAAGGCTGATGGGTAAAAACACCACATCCAACCTGGCTGGCGTAGCTCAGTGGATTGAGCGCAGGCTGCGAACCAAAGCATCGCAGGTTCGATTCCCAGTCAGGGCACATGCCTGGGTTGCAGGCCACAACCCCCAGCAACCGCACATTGATGTTTCTCTCTCTCTCTCTCTCTCTCTCTCTCTCTCTCTCTCTCTCTCTCTCTCTCTCTCTCTCTCTCTCTCCCTCCTTTCCCTCTCTAAAAATAAATAAATAAATAAATAAATAAAATAAAAGAAATCAAGGTCATCCAGAAAACAAGAGGTAATATTAAAAATAAAAAAACACCACGTCCTTATGAGTGGTTCTCCACATGGATTTATTGAGTACACCTGCCATGCGATAATCCTAGGCACTGGATCTTCCTTTCTGTCCTAGTCTTTTTGGAGACAAAATAAAATGCACCAGATATTAACTGCACATAAACGCAATGTTCACTTAAGGAGCAACTGTCAGCAAAGCTTTGGAGACAGACGACTGATAGAGGTCTTAGGACCTATGAAATACTGCCAGTGTAGGCAGCAAGGCACCAATAGTGTGCATAACAGGGTTATTAGAAACAAAAACTCCTTGCCAAATTACACCATTTCCTTCTCAAATGTGCTACTGGGTAGATTCTGTCTCATACATAATATGTCATTAACTCATTAATGGTCCTGCCCACCCCCACCTCTGTGTTAGTAATTCTGCAACTGAATCTGATTTATTCCTCCTTTTCAGAGTAAAAATTTTCCCTCCAAAAAGCTATACAAGCTAAAAGATAGAAGGAATCCAAATGTCCTTGGCAGATGACATTCCCAAGAGGCTGCCTAGGATGCAGATTTTCAGTATATCTGGATTACACAGTCTTGGCAGATAAACGTTTTCAATTTTTAAATAAGTTGCCAACATTTAAAAATCGGGAGATCTCCCAACGTCCAAATTCTCTTGAATATTGGCCATGGTGAATCCACAGTTCTTCATGCAGCTATCACCTGTAGCACTTATGCCTCTGATGGGACAAGAGCTTATCCATTTGTCGTAGTCGCCACTACTCTGTATTGCCTCTCTAACCCTGATTGCAGCTGCCACTGATTGTTGAGCTTAAGCTACGGCATTTCTCCTGCTTGGATGTTTGACACATTTACATTCCCTACCTGGTCCTATTGGCCCAGCTGCTCAGTCCAACGTTCATTCATGGCTCGTTTCTCACCTCAAGCCACACACACGGTTTCATCATGGCTTTCAGAAGCCAAGGGTGGGGTCTTCACTTTCTGTACCCCCTTTTCTCCTCCCACAGGACCCTCCCTGCTCTTGAAACCTGAGGAACCCTGTCTTGGGCTTTCAGCACCAGAAAGCTTTCAGCTCTGCAAGCTCTTTGGGTTTTGCCATTCCCTTGTTTGATCAAGGTCCAGCCATTGGGTATAATGAGGTGTTCAAGAATTCAGGCCATGAAATCAGCTCAGTGAGTTTCTGACAAGTGACTTAACCTTCCTAAGATTTCCTTTTGTCATGCAAAATGAAGCTGGGTCCTACACAACGTCTTAATCATGGGTGCTTAGAAAGTGCATCCAGGCCAGCCACTATTTGTCTCTCTCTTCGTTTATTATTTTGGGATTTTGGTTTATCATTCTTTTTTTTTAAAGATTCCATCTATTTATTTTTAGAGAGGGAAGGGAGAGGGGGAGAGAGAGAGAGAGAGAAAGAGAGAGAGAGAAACACCAATGTGCTGTTGCTGGGGGTCATGGCCTGCAACCCAGGCATGTGCCCCGACTGGGAACCGAACCTGCAATGCCTGGTTCGCAGCCCGCGCTCAATTCACTGAGCCACGCCAACCAGGGCAGTTTATCATTCTTTTAATTTTTATAAAATATCTTACTCCATTGAAGTATCTAAACTCCTCCTCTTTCCCTAATTTTATTTTTCACAATCTGCTTTTATCTCAATTTTCGAGTATAAAAATGCGACTTTTCTTCTTTAAAAGTGTTAGTCCTTGCCTTTAACGCAACACCTTCTTTTTTATCGTTTGTCTCCCCCCCCCCCACCATTTAGTATTTTTATCCCATTTTTAACATTGCTTTTCTTAGGTTTTCTGTACTCTTCTAGTCCATATTAGCAGGTGTGGAGCAAGGACAGCAAAGCAGAGGGACTGCAGAGAACCTGCAAGACAAAGGGGCTGTCTTGCTCCCCCTGTCCTCGGGCTCAGCCCTTCTCCCCTCCCCCTGCCCTAGATGGACCCCATTCTTAAAAGTAGGTGACTAACTGAAGTTGACCCTGCGCTTTGGGAGAATCACAGGTCAATACAATAAACCCTTCACGCTATGCCCCTAACAGCCACACGAGCACAGTGCTTTTTCTGCGCCAAGCGCTGTTCCAAGAATTCACGTGTATGACTGATGTAACTCTCGCAAGAAGGTTACAAGGCAGGGGCTATTCTGATGTCCATTTCACAGATGCAGAAACTGAGGTGTACTAGGTAAGGCCTCTAATGGCCAGTGTGGTCCCAGGGGCTGGGCTGTCAACTACCCCACTAGTTCCGCTGGGCAAAGTGCTCACCACAGTGTCGGTCCAGTGAGGGGGACATAAATGCCATCTGTTGTTATGACTAAAAGAGCTATATCTCAGACCGGCGAACTGCTGTATTAACAAAAACAGCTCAGCAAATGGTTTCCCTAGCAAAAGGCAGAGGAAGCAGGGGAGAGAGCCACCTGCAGTGTGGACCATCCATGGGGAGGCGGGGAGGCCCGCCAGCTGGCACACTCCTGTCACAGCACCCCACCATGCTCCCTTCAAATTTGTGTCTCAGCATGACAGATTACTGTGGCACAGACTTTCAGCACCCCTAAAATCCCTGGCGACCTCTTTTAAACTGTTCTGTAAATCACCTCATTAACCCAGCTAAGGCTTCTTGCAAAGCATGATTTTTTCCCCTGAAATTCCCAAGAATGCAATCACACCAGGAACCAGAAGCTGTTTTTCTCTATCAATGCTTTGATAAGACATAGGAAAGCAAAAACGATTTTTCCAGCTCGGCAAAATTTGTCTCCCCTTATCTTGATTTCTCCTTTGAATCTGAGATTGAACCACTCTGAATTTCCGATGCCGTGAATTTCACCCAGCTCCTTAACACTGGGATTCATTCGGTACCTTCTCAATTGGCTTCTTGCCTCCATTTTCTCAGAACAAAGCCCTTTGGTCTTACAGTAAAGCAGAACCAAGAGTTTAGTCAAGTCCTCTTCCTCCTTATGAGAGAATGGAAAGAAGGACCCCTCAAATTAAGTCTTTTCCTCAAGCATCCATTTCTACCTGCTCCACTGGCCTCCTGCGCCCTAGACTCTGCCACACTGCCTGCGGCATCACCCGGAGGAGCTCTCCCCAACTTCCTGTGCCAGCGTCACGTCAATTCTCACTGTCCCCATGGCAGCTGCCCCGAAGATGAGGGTCATCATCTCAGAACTCGGAATGGGACATCACCAGGACCTGGTCCCCAGTTGTGTATGGTGACCTGCAGGGGGTTCTGATTCCTTCCAGCTTGTCCCGGTGTGACATCCTCCACTGGTCTGGACACCCTTAGAGGACAAATGGCATCCACTCGCTTTTAACCATGTCCCTCCTGCCCTGCCCAGCGCAGTGCTCAGGGGCTGGCCCTTCCCTCTTTTTTTTTTTTTTAAGGATTTTATTTATTTATTTATTTGTTTATTTATTTATTTATTTATTTATAGAGAGGGAAGGGAGGGAGAAAGAGAGACAGAGAAACATCCATGTGCGGTTGCTGGGGACCATGGCCTGCAACCCAGGCATGTGCCCTGACTGGGAATCGAACCTGAGACACTTTGGTTCGCAGCCTGCACTCAGTCCACTGAGCTACGGCAGCCAGGGCTTCCCTTTCCCTCTTATGCCTCCCAGAGCACTCAGGGCTCTTCTGTACCCTTCCACCCCTGTTTCTAAAGGCAAGGGCACCCTAATCATTTGGATGCTGATTTGGAGGGCAAGACTTACACAAATTGCATATAGAATTCAGACTGCTTTGAATTGGGTTTACTCTAGCATTCCTACCAGTGCACGTACACAGGAGTGTGCTATATTCAAACATGTTACCTGGCTGGTCCAAAAAACACGTTCTTTCTGGTAGGTGGCACTTTGGTTTGAAAACCACACTTGGCACAAAGA
Organism: Phyllostomus discolor; assembly: GCF_004126475.2. NCBI lineage: Eukaryota > Metazoa > Chordata > Mammalia > Chiroptera > Phyllostomidae > Phyllostomus > Phyllostomus discolor. The sequence goes on from NC_050198.1 coordinate 5,061,846, forward strand.
CTTGCTTCCATTCCAGGGCAAGTGTTGGCAACATGTCCGGGACCTAACCAAAAAATGTAAGCCTGGAGCCTGCAAGTGTAACACTTTGGAAACACATCAAACAAGTTGTCAGCTATTCCCTGAATGAGCTCCGAACCTTGTCTGAATTGCTTTGGATTTTATCTTCTCATCCCTCATGCTCAGCTGAGCCATAGGCAAAATGATAAAGTTTACTTTGCAATCTTAAAACCCTCTAATAACATGTTCCTCAGTACTCTCCCTCCCCTCTCACCTGAACCTGACCCCCTCCATCTCTAGCCATGCCTCATTCTAGATTTTTCACCGGTAAAAGCACCCCATTTAATGCGTCCCTGCTCTGTGCCATTTCTCCCTACTTTTCAAAAGTCATCTAATGAGTTCATCAATCAAGTAAAGGTGTCACTGTAAGGAGATAAGTCCTACCATTTACATTCCCAGCTAAATGTGGGATTTATTTTTCAGATTGAGGTGTAATTTACATGCAATAAAATATACAGATGTGAAGGCTTGTAAAGTGTTGGGAAAATGTAAGAATCATAAAATGTGTGTTTTGCGAGTTACATTTTGGAAAGTGATTGTAATGGTGGGCTTTGAAGCCAGGGCGGTTACCCTGCCTGTTTCTGTTCAGTCCTTGAGCTAAGAATGGTTTTTACATTTTTATGTGATTGAAAAAAAATTAAAAAAATAATATTTCATTATACATAAAGGTTGACTGAAACACAGCCTGGCTCCTCCACTTAACATATTTACCTGTGGCTGCTTTTACACTACAAGAGCAAAGTTAAGTAGTTGTGACAGAAATGTCGACTACCTGGCTGTTTACAGACACCTGGTTTAGACCATTTAGGCAGTAGAGTTTGGGCAGCTAAATCACACCCTCCCCATGTTTAAATGCTTGTGGAGACTTGAGGCAATGGGCAGTATACACACAAGTAAATCATATTTGAGGGGGATGGTAGTTTCTGCTTTGTAGCAATGAAAAGAAATGCAAAATAAAGTACAGTAACAAAGGGTCTTTTTTGTTGGTGTTAATAGAGCAAGAAAAATCACAGATATAGTAGCAGGAAAGACTAGAGAAAGAAGGAACACTACAGTACAGTTAACGTCATCATGAACCGGTTCACCTCTTGTTTCAAACAATCTGGCAGAAGTATTAGTCATAAAAGTGTTCCTACCCTTTGACCTCGGAGTCTGGCTACAGGAAATCTACCTCAAGGAAATAAGAAAAGTATATAAGCTCTGTGTCAAGATGTTCCTCCCCATCAGCGTTTTTCTAACGAAATGCAGGGAACAACCCAAAATGTGTAACAATAGGAAATCCATTGGTAGATTATGGTTCCTTACCTCAATTAAAAATTATATGCCCAAATAATAGACCTGAAGAGGAGATACATGAAAAAGTCATGCTGCAATAAAAGACTGCATACAAACTAAGCATGAGAGGTGAAGTCTGGGAAAGGCCATGAATATGCAATTAATACTTCGGAGAAGGGTCAGGGATAGAGTTTGGAAAAATATCACACATACGATCATTAGTCCTTGTTTGAGAAAAAGCCTGTGTAGACCAAGACGCCACACACACACACACACACACACACACAGGATGGGAGTGAGCCTCTGGGAACACATTTTCTATAAATAGAACCAATGATGACTAGCAGGACTTTTATCCAAATCAGGTTCCTCCTATACCTCCACTTCAGAAAACTCAAATCCAGCTCATCAAGTTGTACATGTTAAATATGTACCGCTTTTTGTATGTCAACCTTTCCTCAATAAAGTGGTTAAAAATGAAGAAAACTCGAATTTACAGTTTTCATAACCTTTAAAGAATGAACAGGTGACTAAGGAGAAAAGAGGAATTGTCCTTGATGAATATAAAAATTAGAATCACTCTAGTAACCCAGCCACTGTGTCTATCAATATCTTTAGGCTTTGGTCATATTTCAAAGTATGCTCTCTAAAAAAAAAAAGCCCCTTTACTGTCCTGTTTTTCCATTTAATCTAGAGCATTGTAATCCCTGGCCTATAAATCAAATATAAATAAAGAATGAATAGCATCAAAATGCTTTTCATCAAAACACTAAGTTATTGTCACAGGCAATGTGGCCAAATGTATTTTGTTTCTACCATTCTTGCAGAAATGTGCTGAGTAGGAGAAAAGTCTGCAAAATAAATGGGCTGACTAGAGAAAAACAAATCCTACAAAAGAAATGTACTGGCTTAGGGAAAAAGATAAACTCCTACAAAAGAAATATGGCAGCTAGGAAACCCCCCCCACAAATCACTATGCCGTGTATATCACATATATATGATATGTGTCATGTATATGTCATATTTTCATGACGGTCAATCGAGCCAAGCACAGTGGTCCTAAGCTTATCTCGTACTCATGATACAACCTTTCTAGGAGCCCTCACACAGGTGGGAAGGCAAAACTTTATGCCTGCTGGGGGCCGTGGGTTCATATACTCCTGCCTTCGCATGATTTGAACTTAAGGCAGGCCTGGAAACAACCCAGAGGTCAAACAACTGACAAATGGGTAAACAGAATGTGCTATGTCCATATGATGGGATATTATTCAGACATAAAAGGGAACGGAGTACTGATACATGCCACAATGTGGATGAACTTTGGAAATGTTATGCGAAATGAAAGAAGCCAAACAAACACCACATGCCATGTGGTTCCATTTATAGGAAATGTCCAGAACAGGCAACTTTAGAGACAGTAGGTGAATGGTTGCTTAGGGCTGCACAGGTGGTGGTGAGAGCTGAAGGGAATGGGCTTCATCTGGAGGTGGCAGAGATGTTCAGCCATGGACCGTGCTGATAGCTGCACAACTCCGTGAAATCAGTAAAAACCAGTAAATTGTGCACCTCTAACAGATGAACTGTATGGTATATAAATTAAATCTCAGTAAAGCTGTTGCAAAGTTTTTCCAGGCAGGCAAAAGATACTAGGCAACAAGCTTTGGGGTTGTGTTTAAAATTCATGAAAGTCATCAGTATTAGCTTTATATTTCCTATAAGAAAACAAATCCTGCCCTGGCTGGCGTAGCTCAGTGGATTGAGTGTGGGCTGCGAACCAAAGTGTTGCAGGTTCGATTCCCAGTCAGGGCACATGCCTGGGTTGCAGGCCATGGCCCCCAGCAACCACACATTGATGTTTCTCTCTCTCTCTCTCTCTCTCTCTTTCTCTCTCTCTCCCTTCCCTCTCTAAAAATAAATAAAATCTTTAAAAAAAAAACAAAAACCAAATCCTAAATTAGTCTTATTTCCATCAAGACAGATAAAAATGTAAAAATCTTGAACATACGCACTTTTTACATTTTTTTGTATTGATTGATTTTAAAGAGAGGGGGGAAGGTAAGGGGGAGAGAGAGAGACAGAGAGACAAACACAGACACTGACTTGTTGTTCCAGTAATTAATGCATTCATTGGTTGTTTCTTCTAAATGCCCTGACTAGGGATCGAACCCACAGCTTTGGTGTACTGGGACAATGTTCTAAACAACTGAACTACCTGGCCAAGGCAAATACACACTTTGTTTTAAAAGCTTGATACAATTGTTACTGAATCTTTTTTTATTTTATTTTAATCATTGTTCAAGTACAGTTTTCTCCCTTTTACTCCCATTCCAGCCCACCCACCCACCCATCCCTCCCCACTTCCCTCCCATTACCACCCTCCCCTTAGTTTTTGTCCATGTGTCCTTTAAATTTGTTCCTGTAAACCCTTTCCATTCTCCCCTGAAATTCCCTCTTCTCTCCCCTCTGGTCACTGTCAGCCTGTCCTCTATTTCAGTGTCTTTGGTTATATTTTGCTTGTTTCTTTGTTTTGTTGTTTAGGTTCCTGTTGAAGGTGAGATCATATGGTATTTGTCTTTCACTGCCTGGCTTGTTTCGCTTGTTACTGAATCCTTTAGAGCAGATGCACATTTATTTATTTATTTACTTATTTATTTATATTGACTTGAAAGAAAAAATGAGAGGAAGGGGACAGGGAGGAGGAGAAAGAGAGAGGAATATCAATTTGTTGTTCTACTTATTGATGCATTCATTGGTGGCTTCCTGTATGTGCCCTGGGTGGGGATCGAACTCACTATGTTGGCATATCGGGACGGCGCTCTAATGAACTGAGCTACCCAGCCAGGGCACAGCAGATGCAATCTGAAAACATTAAATTTCCAACTATTTTTGGTCACTGAGGCAATCATTTGGACAAAGTTTCAAACTATTTGAAAACATCTGAAAGCCACAAAGAGAAAAAAATTCTTCTGTTCTTAAAGAAAAAAAGTCACTTAGGGAACAATGGTTTCTTATCCAGAAGAAAGCGGGGGAAGGCGTACACTTCAAAACTTTTCCTTTTTCAATTTCATTCTTGCTAGGAAGCTTTATGTTCTTTAAATGCTATTTATTATCCTTAAAGGAGAAACTCATATTTCTGATATGATTCTTCCTTGAGTTAAAAGGGCATTTTTCTCAGGTCTTCTTAAAACTTCACGGGAATGACACTGGGCCGCCCAGATACAGCTCCCTCCTCGCCGACACCACTCCCTTCACCGTGTCACATGACCCCTTTCAGCCCACCCTTTCCACTTGTTTTGAGGCCCCGGGGAGGGCAGGGCTGGTATCTGTCCTGGTCACTACTATGCCTGCAGAATCCAGCCCAGTGCATGAGGCACACAGTAGGTTCTCAAGATATATTTATTATATTGAATTAACCGCTTTGGGGTGTTTTTTTTACACTAAGCTATTGTCATAAAATACGTTGATCTATGGGCAAAATTCCATAGAAACTAGAGTAATCTTATCAGGAGTGGAAGATCAGCAAATACCAGATCAGGAGATCGGCAATGATGACATCAGATTTTCCTCTCCCAATGCTGGAGCTACTGAGAGGACAGAGAAATAGACTTCTGAGACATAACGTCCTCATCGTCAAGAAGTTCCTAAATCCTGGCTGGCGTAGCTCAGTGGATTGAGCGCGGGCTGGGAACCAAAGCGTCGCAGGTTCGATTCCCAGTCAGGGCACATGCCTGGGTTGCAGGCCACGGCCCCCAGCAACCACACATTGATGTTTCTCTCTCTCTCTCTATCTCCCTCCCTTCCCTCTCTAAAAATAAATAAATAAAATCTTTAAAAAAAAATAAACATGTAAGAATACATATATCAATTAAAAAAAAAAAAAGAAGTTCCTAAATTAGCGTCTAAAACCAGTTAGACATGGAACAGTTAAACAGGGAGCAGGCTTCAATGTAGTGTAGAGAAGAGTGGATTTGAAAGAACCAAACCGAGTTGGAATCAGGGCTCTCCCAGTGGAAGGTCATGTCCAGGAGCATGCATAAATCACAAAACAGCCCACTGGACAGGGTATCATGGAGATCAAACGAGAGGGGGCACCCACATGCGTTCTACCAACCCTTCCAGAGGCAGGGACTGGGAAGCAGAAGGAGCAGCCAGGTTGGGGGCAGACAGGTGAGAAGAAGTCTTCTGGAAGAGAAGCAGGAGAGGGGGAAGGGGCAAGGCAAATGACACCCGATGTCTCGTAAAACAAACGGTTGGAGAAACTTACTTAATATTGAATTTTCCGTTTTGAAAACCGTTCTTCTTATTCCCAGCCTCATTGTTCCTCCCAAATTGCCAGGGTTGTGTTCCGGCATATCAATCACCTTAGAAAACAAAACAAGTGTGGTTTTGTCATCCGGTACAAACGCAAGTTCCCAAATTTCAACCTTTACTTCTAGAGGAATGATCATTGGGTAAGGATCTTCCCTAAACAATAAAATCTGATATTCCTTTCAGTTTTCTCATTCAAATACATGCATACTTTATAGAGGCCTCACAGTATGTTTCTCTTTCGTGTCTGTTTCTCATCTTTCATTTAAATCACTTGTAAAAAATGTATGAGGGGTGTCTTTATGACCTTCCTCACTTCATTACTCAACCTGTCAGTTCTGGGCAATGTTCACACTTGAAGTTCTAGGTGTCTGGGGCCTTCTACTTTGATATTCTACTTTGGCATTCATGTCCCTCCCGTAATAACCACCCTCTCCCACTGCCCACTTCATTCCCTAAAGATTTGCCATAAGCAAATCTGTCAATCTTTGTGGAAAAGTATACCAAAAGTATTTATTTGTAGAAAACCATCCGAAGTTCTTTAAAAAAAAAAAAAGTAATGTCATCCATTCTGGTACATTCTATGTATGTCAGACACCTAGGTGCAACCCTGGATGTCTCCCTGTTCCCCATCCCTCATATCCAATCTGTCAAGTCCTATCAATCTCCCCACTCCAGATTGATGGCATTCATCCCCAGCTCTGACCACCACCCAAACCACAGCCCCGCCCCCAGGCTACAGCTAGAGCCTGCTGACTGGCCGCTGTGCAATCACAGGGCCCAAGTCCACCCTGCGGGCCACAGGCAGAGTAGTCGTGTTTCCCCTACTTGAAATCCTTGACTGCACGGTATGAGGCCAGTCTATCCCTCCAGCCTCGCTCCCCATCACTTTCTCCTCACACCCTGAGCTCTGGTCTCCACGGCCTTCTTTCAGGTCCTCCTGCCATGGGAACCTGGCATGTGCTGTTTCCTCTGCCCAGAACATCTTCTCCCGCCCCCTTGCCCCTTTTCCTAAATCATACCATCCTCAGCCTTGAGATGTTAGCTCAACTATCCAACATGAGCTTTTACAGGGGCTGATATTCCCAGGCGCCATAGTCTAGTCAGGGTCCTTTCTCTGTGCCAGGCCCGTCGCTGCACAGATATCAGTTTGGGTCTGTGGACTGCTCTGTGTAAATCTCTGGGAGCTGGGGCATGCCGCTTCTCCTTCCCGTTGCGTTCCCAGCCCCTCGCATATATGCAGCGGTGACAGGGCATGCACTCAGTGAACGCATGAACAAAGGAGCGAACGAACTCAGACCAGATCACGTCAGATTTATTTTCATGATTGCTTCACAGAAGAAATTCAGAAACACGTGTTTTTATGAAAAGCCTGTTCTCATTAGTCATTGCTGTTTTCTCAGTTCTGTTCACTACGATCTCATGGTTTTGTTTCATCTGTATTTTACGTTGTTAGAACAGACTACAGTTGGGTAAGTTAACTTGTTCTAATGGAATTGTTCAGGCTTCTCTCTCATAAAAACCTTTCTTTCCGCCCCCCTCCCCCCACCATACCCTAATTGCTATATATTGCTCTATAAGATGTCTCGGCAAATGAAATTGCCTGAGATAAAATTTTTCCAAGAACTTATCTGATCTTATCAATGCCCCAGAAGAATTTTCCGAGCACTGTGCCCCAATTATGCTCTAAAAGTCACGGAGGAGAAGGGGTGGGGGAAAAAACTTGATTACACCCCTCGCTGAATGAAGTGCTCAGTTCTGAAGTGCTCTTGGCCTTGGCATCTCTTTCCTATCTTTTCTGGTTGATTAATTATGCCTAGATTAAGCATTACTGAAGTGAGGTGACAGAGGGCATTCGCTTCCAGTTTGCAAATGCCCAGCCCCTTATGTGTTTTCTAGAAAGGGGCAGATAAGACTGGACTACCTGCCACAAACTTGTAAGAAGTCTTCAGTGTATCCACAGCCTCAATTTTCAATTATATCTGAGAAAACGTGAACGATCTAGGAAGACCCCAGTGATAAGCTCCCCCTGGTTTCTTCTTATAGTTTACTGTGATTTTTTTTAAAGATTTTATTTAAAAAATTTTAGAGAGGGAAGGGAGGGGGGGAGAGAGAGAGAGAGAAACATCAATGTGTGGTTGCTGGGGGCCGTGGCCTGCAACCCAGGTATGTGCCCTGGCTGGGAATTGAACCTGTGACACTTTGGTTTGCAGCCCGCGCTCAATCCACTGAGCTACGCCACTGAGCTACGCCAGCCAGGGCCAGTTTACTGTGATTTTTCAGTCCCCTCTTACTTACTGTGTCAGGTCCGTCTACCCAGATAGAGTCTTTTCATGTAGCTTGTTTGGTTATTGGCACATTTAGTATTCAAGAAACATTCTAACAGGAGCCATTGGGAATAAGTCAAATGATTCAGGAAGCCTGACTTACTGCTTACTTGGGATGAACTTGACAAAGACCTCAAGACCAGAAAATATTTCCAAAATTAAAGTGGGGCAGGGGAGAGAAGGAAAATGCAGTGGACACAGGGCTTGCTCAAGGACATGAAATACTCGTCCAACCTAAGGGACAGTCTGGAAATTCCTGTCAGAGCAATATGAGGATATTATTTAGAAACATCGAGGTAAGTATCGGAGGAAACAGCTGGAAAAGTTAAGGGTGGCAGAGAGGATGTGCGGATTACTGAATTTTTTCATTAAAGACCTTATGGAACTGTAGGCTTTTTAAACGTTGTACATAGTATTATTTTCATAAAAATACAAATGTAAGGCCTAAATAGTGAACTGTATTATTTGTATCTTCCACCAGAGTATTAGTTCACAATATACCTGCTGTTTGCAGGAGCAATAAATACGACCTTCTCCCGAAATGATAGGACAGACGGAAATCCTAGGGTGTAACAGCCATGGAGACCCTCCGATTAAAACATACTAGCATGGAAACCAGTGGAGAAGGCAAAGAAAATGTTAGAGAAAAAATGGGGAAGCAGGTAGAGGTAACTTTCCAACTCTAATAATGCCCTGGAACGTCAGTGAACAGAGAAAAGCGGGGTGAGAACTAACTGGGGAGTTGGCCACTCTCTCGGGCCTGGCTTAGGAGGCCTCGTCTGGGGTTGCCCATCAGCAGTCAGTCAAAGAACATCCGAGCAAGGCACAAGCTGGTGAAATCCAAACACTCAAGAAGGGGAAGGTCCAAAAAAAATAGAGAAACACTGCATCTCTGGCCAAGCCTGGCCCAAGCAGCTGCCTTGCAGAGTCACCAGGCAATTCTACAAGCTCTAAAGATGACAACATGACGGCCTCGTGCGTTATTAGCGACCTGACCGAGTAACAAAATTAGGGAAAACATCTTTGTTCCTGGCATGCCTTCCACAAAAATCCTGAAAGACAGGAGAATATCATAGTCTCAAAAGGTATCTTTTATCATTATTCAGGTGGTGAAAGAAAAGAACCTCAAATATGCTTTAGTTTGAATACCAGCATTTCTAAAATCCCCAAGATCTTGGATCTAAGAAAAAAAAATTTCTCTTGCATTGCAAAAGAATTGCCTCAGCCTGCCTAAGTAAACACTGGCCTTGTCCTGACCCCACCACAGATATGTCCTTTCTTGGAGCCAAGTTATATAGCATAAGGAAAAAAAAAGGATCAATAAGTAACGAATATGGGTGGTGATAAAGCTTTCAGAGATGTGAAAGTACCACACAAGGATAAGTATGAACTAATTAACCTTTACCAAAGTTTCTGCAGCCCATAATAAAAGGGTAATGGGTTCAAGACTTCACGAGTGCCAGGCATCTTAAACAACAAAGTCTAGGGAAGTCAGGTTCTCTTATCAAAGATGAAATTCCTGAATGGCAGTGAGGGAGGGAGCACAAGCACTCTGAGGGAGCCCTGTCAAGGCCGGCTTCCCTTACATCCCTCGCCTTGGGCCGTTTCATTCGGGGGCACTGGCGGAGCCTACACCAAGCAGACCATTTCCAGTCTCTCAGGCAACACACAGTGATTTTTCTCCCACTTTATAGTATATTCCTTTACAAAGATTCCCCAAACCATGCCTTTCCTACTGTCCATTGGTTTCCCCTGTTCATTGAAGACTGGTCCTCATTTTGATTGTCTGATGATAATCAACTTGAGTGTAAAGTATAAACCAATCTGATATCCATATGATATTAAGTAATACTGTGTCACACTGCCAGCGGCTGCAAATTGAATGTCAACTCTAACGTGGCACTCAGGTTCCACCTCATTCGGGAACTGTCTAGCTATGCCCTCCCCACGAGTTCTTCTTTTTTTTTTCAATTTATCTTTTTATGATTTCTTTATTTGTAATACAATTTACATTCAAGATGATTTTATAGTAGTTTCAGGTGTGCAATATAGTGGTTAGACAATCATATACTTTACAAAGTGTTCCCTCTCATAGTTCCAGTACCTGACACTCCCACGTATTCTAACCTGGGGTTTCTATCTCAGCCAAACAAGGCCATCGCCAGTGGCCCCTCTGCTCCCCTCCCTACAATCTCACCATATACATATACAGGCTAATAGGTCAGTATTGGGGCAGTACATAATCCATAGTAAAAATCAGCCTCTAGTAAGAGTGGGCTGTGGTGAAGAGGCTTCTGGGAACTCAACCCCAGGGCAGCACAGGCTGAACATGGAAAAGAAGGCAAGCTCTGCCACAGGGCACAGGGAAGGCAGGCAAGGGAAAGGATGCCCCCTTGTAGGGGCAGCTGCACTATAGTCAGTGTGTCCCCTAAACCTCAGGGTCAAGGACAACAGGAATCCATGAGTAGCATTTCACACCCATTGGTTTTTCAGGGCCTAGATACTGACTGTGTACCCTTTTGTCGAAGCTGCTTCTCCAGGTACTGCCTGCTGTGGACTTGGTGTTGAATAGCATACCTATGGAGGCCTGTGGCGCCCAGAGCTTCTAAAATAAGTTACTCTTGGCTTTCCTAGAAAAACTTAAGACTGTCCAAAGATCAGGCAACTGAACAGTGAGGTGTTAAATAACCTTTGCCTCTCCATTTTTCCATTACCAATCTTGCGCCTGTCATTTTTTCCCCTCCTCTGGTTTCAAAACTCACTCTTTTGAACACACCCTGTGTTTATCACCCGTCTCCATGTATTTTTAGTTAATGTTTCATGACAGTATCTATTGGTGGATTTTGTGTTTCCCACTGCAGCTTTACCGTCACACCTGAGTCTACAGGTAGAGGGAAAAACAAGAGACAAGAGATGTGACTGGCAGAGGGGAGCAACTGAAAATTAAAGAATACCCGCGGGTTGTTTTTCAGGTTCCCTGGTGTTTACTACAAGCCTAAGTTCTGACAACAAGCAGCATTGGGCCTGTTTTAATTAGAGGTCTTCCCTTGAAATGAGAGCTTTGTGGCCTAAAACACTGTTAACCAATACCCTTCCAAACGTTTTTCTTAGAGTTAATTTTTATACGTGCACACGTCATTATGCCATGTGTTTTATATATAACATATGTTAGCTGTCATATCAAAGTAGTTATTAAAATCATACAGTTACATATCACAGTTATGGTGCCCATATATAGTTATTAAAATCATTGATTCAATATAAATTCAAGAAATATAGCAGCTGCCATGTTGGTTTTAGCTCACAAGTGCTCATTTGAGAGGACAGATGATATAAGATGCTATTTCATCAACTGGGGGATTTGAATATGGGTTGCGAACATGGCACTGTGGTTGGTAGAACAATGTCCTTGTCCTTAGGGGATGCTGAGGCACTTTCGTGGGGAACTGCTGGGATGCCTGTAGCTAATTCTCAGACGGCTTGGGATTGGGGGTGCGCATCCATAGAAAGAGAAAGCAAATGTGGAAATGTTAGCGATTAGTAAATCTAGGTGAAAGGTGCAGTGGTGTTCATTGACTAGTTTTGCAACTTTTCTGTAGATTTAAATTAAAAAAAAAAACTCTTAGAGGAAAAGGATATTAAATAAAATCTTTGAAAAAAAACAAAACCTGGCTGGCGTAGCTCAGTGGATTGAGCACGGGCTGTGAACCAAAGTGTCGCAGGTTCGATTCCCAGTCAGGGCACATGCCTGGGTTGCAGGCCACGGCCCCCAGCAACCACACATTGATGTTTCTCTCTCTCTCTCTCTCTCTCTCTCTCTCTCTCTCTTTCTCCCTCCCTTCCCTCTCTAAAAATAAATAAATAAAGTATTTTTAAAAAAAGAAAGAAAAGGATATTTCTTGTTATGAACGTTCAACAAAAGCCTACTTCCTCTCAGGTAAAACAAAGCATAAATATAAAAAAAAACACCAAAAACTCTCTAAACTCTTGATTAACATTCATTATCAGAATCAGAATATTTTTCTTTTTATTTTTTATTAAATACTTTTGAATTTTATTGTTGTTCAATTACAGTCGTCTGCATTTACCCCCACCCCATTCCCCCCACCCCAGCCATTCCCATCTCCCTCCCATTTCCACCCTCCCTTGTTTTTGTCCATGTGTCCTTTATAGTTATTACTATAAAATAGCAGAATAAGTTTCTGTAAAATTTTACAACTAAAACAAAATGCCTAGCTTTACTCAAAGAAGGGCATTAATCTGTAGTCAATACTATTGCATACCAAAGTCAAATAATCTGCAATGAAAGCAAGAATAACATACACAAGATTGCAAAGATGCACGGAATGATAAACACTCAGGATTGGCAGGAAACTTTTAAGGAACTCTCTAAGATTTCACATTTGTTCTCCAAGGTAAATAAGTCCCTAGAATTTTAGAACTAAAAAGCATCAGAGTAATACACTCCAATAGTTCAATCCTCAATTTCTAGGTAATATAATAAAGGGTCAGAGAAAATTATATAAGCGAAGTGCACAAGTGTTTAAAAGATGTAAGTGCCTTTAAAGTTGATCTGAAGCCCCTGCTTGTGAGTTGCAATCAGGATTAGATCAATGTCCCCTGGAAATGTCCTAGTTCTTTCAGGTAACTCTTTCCAAAGGAAATAAATTTAGTCTCCAATTTCAAATCCTGGCAGTTCCGAAAGTTTGAAGCATTTCCAATTGAATAAAGGTAAGTCAAGTGTGTTCCCAAGTTTCTAGAATGATTAACAAAATATATTTGGTGAGGAAAAGGGTAATAAATAAAAAGCAGATATGGGAACAACAAATTAAAAAGTTGAAAAGCCCTCGGGCTAAATGCTTGCCTCTGGAATCCAGCTTCCGCTTTTTTTCATTTCGAAGCTCGCAAGGCTTCATTCAAAAACTGTTTGGAGTGTTTTTGGTTTGTTCAAAGGCCTTGCTTGTCTGTCTATTATTGTTTGTCTGTGAGTACTCGATTTGGCCCAGCAGCCTGATGTCTTCAGGATCAGGTTATCTTTGGAGACTAGCTGGCTTTTGCTCAATTCCCTTTGGAATTAGTGAGCTTCTGGCTGAGTATCAGACAGGAGTGTCTCACTGAAAAAGTGCCGCTCAGCCTACATACAGCCAGGCTCTTCAGAGAGCAGGTTGTTTCCTAGAACGGTTTTTTTCCCCCAAACTTTTTAAAAAGATTTTATTTATTTATTTTTAGAGAGGGAAGGGAGGGAGAAAGAGAGAGAGAGAAACATCAATGTGCAGTTGCTGGGGGCTGTGGCCTGCAACCCAGGCATGTACCCTGGCTGGGAAGCGAACCTGCGACACTTTGGTTCGCAGCCCGCGCTCAATCCACTGAGCTACGCCAGCCAGGGCTAGAACGGGGTTTTTAAGCCATAGAAGCCCGATCCTTCTATGATCAGACTCTTCTAGAGCAAGGATGGCCAATTTCTACCCTGCAGGTTGCTTGAGCTGTTGTAGACTGCTTTGAGCCCCTTGCTCTAGAGAAAAGCCTCTGAAAAATGGGATCTCGGTTATTGAATATTTTAAAACCATCTCTCCTCCAGGGACTTTAACACTTTTCATGCACATATTTAATTAAATGGACAGGTCTGACCAACAGTAATTCAGAAAATCGGTGGCCACTGTGGAGACCTTCTGAGATTCCCAAACTTCATTTTCTTAAAACTGAACTGGACCATAATAGCACTGAAATTGGCAAAGTTGAAGGGAATGCCTATTTCGAGTGGTGTTTTGAGGCTTCCAAACGGGACCAAGAATCTGAAGTTGCCTTTTTGCAAAACAAGGTTTTAGAATTAACAGAAGTTACCAAACTTTTCAAGAGATACAAATGGCTTCCCACAATGTTCTTTATCTACACTGCTGTCTTGCCCTTCCGGTCTACCCCACTGTCTCAGGATCTATCTCTGGGTACCCTATTCTATGAATACTTTGCCATAGGCTTCTTCTCCAGCATCCTGAAGCTCTTTTTCTCTCATTCCTTTATTGCAAGTTCCACCTCTGATACCATGTTGCCCTCAGTACGGGCTTCTACACCCCCAGTTCAGCTCTGGTGCCATCTTTCCCTGAATTCTCTCCAACTCCTTCCTCCTCAACTTATCAGGACAATTTAAAGTTAAGCACTCCGTGGGTCCTAACAAACCTCGAGTTTCATATGCTCCCTAGAGTTAAGAGTTTCTCCTAAGGTAACTGAGGATCCTCACAAGTCTGCTAAGGAATTTGGTATTGTTATTCAGATCTATTATCCAGGATTTTCTGATTTATATCAGCTAATTCCTGATCGTTGGTGAAGGCTAGGCTCAACACTGGATGCGAATTGCCCAATGGGAACATCCTGAAACATATTTAGAAAAACAGCCCTGGCTGGCATAGCTCAGTGGATTGAGCACGGGCTGGGAACCAAAGTGTCGCAGGTTCGATTCCCAGCAAGGGTACATTCCTGGGTTGCAGGCCATAACCCCCAGCAACCGCACATTGATGTTTCTCTGTCTCTCTCTGTCTCTCTCTGTCTCTCCCCCCCTCCCTATCTCTCTCTCTCTCTCTCTCTCCCTCTCTCTCTCTCTCTCTCTCTCTCTCTCTCTCTTCCTCTCTCCCTTCCCTCTCTAAAAATAAATAAATAAAATCTTTAAAAGGAAAAAAAAAGAAAAACAAGCCTCTAACTTTGAGGTAAGAAACTAGAGAACTCACTAGAGAACACGGAGCAATTCCTACGGCTTTCCCAAGGCCTGTTGGTTGTAGCAAAATTCAGACTTATTCACAAGTCTAATGAGTTCGTTCATGACCATTATAGTCGACTAAAGGTCATTTTAAAGGAAAATTCTGGCCTTCCTTCAGATGTTGATTCTACTTAGGTAACCTTTAACTTCATTGTTTGTTAATGGGTTGAACCAAGGCCTTTCTGTTTTAGTTAAGAGGACCAGGATGGAATGGGAGACCATGTCCACCCTAGACTTAGTTAATCTCATTAAATCTGCTTGGTTGTACCATAGCTGGGCCACCTAGAAGTGATTGCCATGATTTTTAACTTTCAGCCTTGGCAAATGAAAGCCCCTATACAAAACAAAAGGATTCCAAGTGTCTGCCGTTTTTGCAAAGAGCCAGGACGTTGGAAAAGGGATCATCACAAGTTTAAATGCTTCAGGTGCCCTCAGCCTTGTAATCAGTCTTCTAACCAGCCTTCCAAGGTCCTCCTAATCCTCAATGATGGGGCTCCAAGGAACTACAGGGGCTTTTTCCAATCCTCCCTCTCAATCGGTTTGGATCAGCTTGGAGAAACTTGTCTTCAAATTGATAATGAATCTCTCTTAGAACAAAACTTCCATGTGTTTTACTAAAAAATGACAGTCCTGACCTAATTTTATAGGAAGAATGGGAAAACACAGACTTTAGCAGGGGTATCCAACCTTTTGGCATCTCTGCGCTACACTGGAAGAAGAGTTATCTTGAGCCACACACTAAATACACAGTGACATATAATCACAAAAAAAAATCTCATAATGTTTTATGTAAATTTATGGCTTTGTGTTGGGCCGTATTCACAGCCATCCTGGCTGCCTGTGGCCCATGGGCCGCAGGTGGGATACCCCTACTTTAAAGCCTTAAAGAGGATTTTAATAAACCCACCTGCTCTTGGGCATCCCAAATATCAGATCCTCCTTTTTCTTTTGGTGTATGAAAAGAAAGGGAATGCCCTTGGGATACTCACCCAAAAAACATGGGGACCACCATACACCCCTAGGATGCTACAGTCAGCAACTGGGCCCTGCATATCCCCTTTGTCTGAGAGCCATTGCACCTACTGAGGACATGGTTGCAGGGTCCCCTCTAACCACCTTTGTACCCCATGCAGTAGAAGCCCTCCTGAATCCTCGTCGTCATACCCAGCATCTTTCGGTTAGTCACCTTGCTTCCCATGAAATCCTGCTGCTAACTGCTCTTCACACAACTCTTCTGCACTGTAATAACCTTAATCCAGCCACTCTTCTCCCTTCGGAGACCAACGAAGCCCCTCACAATTGCTAGGCACTTGCAGATTACTTCCTGAGTCCGTGTCATGGTTTGCAGAAAACTCCTCTGGGTTAAGCTGTTTTCTCACAGTTTACAGGCGGTTCATATTTTAGAAATAAACATAGAAAACGCTGTAACGATTATGCAGTTGAAGTCACTGAGGCATTTTTACCTTTGGCTACTTCAGCCCAGCAGGCCGAATTGTATGCTTTCACTCAGGCCTGCAATTCAACCAAGGGCAAAAGTGCCAGCATTTCTACTGGAGTCCATAGGCTTCGGGAGTAGTTCATGACTTTGGAAAGGTATGGCAATAATGTGGCTTTCTTACTTCCCATGGAAATAAAACTGAAAATGGCCCTCGTGTTCAGGAATTATGAGATGCCTATACTTTTACTTGACGCTTTAGCTATATTTAAGATCCCAGGGCATTCTAAACTTGACTCTCTAGAAGCTAAAGGAAATCACCTTGCCGACACTTCCGCAAGGAATGCTGCCCTCGAAGGCATCAGCAGCAGTCAAAACCCTGTCATGGTCCAAAGGGATATTCCCGCAGCTGACAATTTAGAAAAATTGGCTAGAGAAGCCCAACAATTGGTTTCAGAAGTTAAGAAAAGAAAAAAACAAGATTGGAAATCTAATAATTAATGGTTTGACAAAAGAGAAAGCTCTGGTTCAGACCAAATAACAACCCAGTCCTACCAGAGACTGAAGTTTCCACTTGTAACTACTGTACAGGCACTAGACTATTGGCCCACTGAAAAAAAAGATAGCATTTATGAATCAATATTGGTGGGAAAATATTAATAAGGTCGTGAAAAGTACCTACCTTACTTGATCTACCTGTCAAAAGTATAACCCCAGGCCCTGGCTGGCGTAGCTCAGTGGATTGAGCGGGGGCTGCGAACCAAAGCATTGCAGGTTCGATTCCCAGTCAGGGCACATGCCTGGGTTGCAGGCCACGGCCCCCAGCAACCGCACATTGATGTTTCTCTCTCTCTCTCTCTCTCTCTCTCTCCCTCCCTTCCCTCTCTAAAAATAAATAAATAAATAAGTAAAATCTTTTAAAAAAAAAGTATAACACAGGGAAGCCTGTCTCCACTGTCCCTGAACATTTTAAATCGCCTAACGGGCCATTTGAGATGTGGTGCATAGATTCATACGGCTTCCCCCATCTCACGGATATAAAAATGTTTTAGTCACGGTCTGTGATTCCTCACTAGACTGAAACTTTCCCTTGTAGACAGGTTACTGCCTCCTGGTGGCTAAAGTAGTTCGAGAAGATTATCCTTACCTGGGGAATTTCTCTTAGGTAGTTCCTCTTAACCTAGGAACCCACTGTACGGGTCAGGTGCTTCAACAAGTCTGTACCGGTTGGCCAGTTTTACAACACCCTTAATTAGGAGGTTCATGCGGTCTTAAGGTTGGATTTCAAAAACCATTAATAATTACCTTTAAATGGCAAACGAAAGGAAAATTTCATCATCGGGGTGGTGTGTCCATCTGTGCAGACTATAAAAGTCGCATGATCTGCTCAGCTCTCCATACTCCTAGTTCATTCTCCCGGCTGCCTTGCTGTTTGCTGACCAGGTAAGTGTGCTTTTAGTACTACCTGGAGCTCTCTCTGCTTGCTTTCAGAATGCTGTGAAAGATAATGGTCTAGAGAGGAGATGGGTTTGTGTAATCTAAGGTATTACCTGTAACTTAGAAACTAGAAGCCGTGGTCAGATTTCTTCAACAGCCCAGCCTACAGAATGCAGAGCAGGTACGTAAAAAGTGAAGAATGTCCTAATTACTATTTAAAGTGTTTGGTTTCAGGACTATCTCCTAATAGATGGACTCTAAGGACAGACATTTAACATGCTAAGATGATTTTTAAAACATGTTTGCAGTCACTGGTGCGGTTCCCACAGTTCCCACTCCCGCTCTTCTCCTCCTTCCCCTCTTTTACTGCCCCAACCCCGACCCCAGTCCCCAGCGTTTTCTTTACCATTCCCCACCTGTGCTTGAGGAAACAGCCCCACAGCACTGAACTCCTGGAGGCAATCATCAGTATAAAACACCACTTCAGCTTTTTGGTAAGCTCATTTCTTTTCCAACTTACAGAACACCAAAAGAAGTGCAAAAATGTCTTCTAAAGAACTGAAGAGCCTTTTTGAAAAATACGCAGCCAAAGAAGGTGATCCAAACCAGCTGTCGAAGGAGGAGCTGAGGCTGCTGATTCAGAATGAATTCCCCACTCTACTAAAAGTGAGTGCACGGCTGCAGAGCCCCCTGAGCCGGGCCTGGGAGGGGAGGGGAGGGGAGGCAAGAGGAAAGGACCCAGGAAGAGGCTAGGGGTCGGGGATGCTGATCAGAGCTCAGTCTGGGGTAGAGCGCGCAGCAGCTAAGGCACAGCTGTTACTTGAGGGAAAGCACTTAACGTGTGCTTTCCAGCCCTGGTGGCAGACCACACTTCATTCGGCAAGCTCCTAGAAAGCAGGGACCCAGCCTCCTCTCCCCCACAGCCTTAGCACAGAACTCTCCAGACTGGCCATACTGGATGGAAGCAGGGATGGCACTTGCACCAAGGTAGGCCTGGAAGATGCACAGGTCGCCACACAAAGACACAAAGAACTTCAGCCTGGATTCAACCTGTCCGTGCCAAGCTTTAGGAAAACAGAGGCCAGTAAATTAATACTAGTTGACTTTGGATGCGCTCCATCATTATGGGTAGTATCTCTCAATAAGACCAACACTTACTTGGCAGTCTGTTAAAACACACACACACACACACACACACACACACACAAAAGCACTTCCAGCCAACAGTTGGAAGCAATCTCCACAATGGAAGGGCTACAGTTGGTACATCAAACTTGGTCACTTATTAGCTATAACTGCAGAAGAAAGCATTCGCTTTCCAGGTTTTAACCAAAAACGTCTATGCTGCCAATATGACATGTGAAAAGGTTTCTGGTTTTAGTTATTGAGACAGTTTCTATTTTGGTAGAAAAAAGAAAAACAGCTGAATTCAATGACCTTATAATCCAATATCTTCTTGTTTTCTTATGGTTAGAATATAAAAAAAAATTTACAAAACAGTTAAAGGCAAAAAATACAGTTAAAGGCATTAGCAGAAAAAAAGACTTTTAAAAAAAAATAACTAATTTCTTTTTTTTTACGATTTTATTCATCCATTTTTAGGGAGGGAAGGGAGGGGGAAGAGAGAGAGGGGGGGAGGGAGGGAGGGAGAGAGAGAGGGAGGGAGGGAGAGAGAGAGAGAGAGAAACATCAATGTGCGGTTGCTGGGGGTTATAGCCTGCAACCCAGGAATGTACCCTGGCTGGGAATCGAACCTGGGACACTTTAGTTCCCAGCCTGCGCTCAATCCACTGAGCTACACCGGCCAGGCAAAAAAAGACTTTTTAATTAAAAGTTAAAAGAAAGGTTTTAGAGAAAAAAATAAATGCTAAAAATATATATATACTTAGTTGTTTCCAAAAGGAGCCAAAATAATATAAAGGAATATAATAATAATAAAAAAAGAAAAAAGAATAATCTGACAGGAGAGCCTAGACGATCTAAAAAGTTGCTTTAAAAGGTAAGACTGGTAGAATTTTCTCAATCTTTCTATATCGTATGTATTTTCTATAAAAAGCACATATGACTTTTATAATTTGAATAGGGGTAGGAATACTAATGGTAAGTTTTGAAAAATCTACTTACCAAGTCATGCGCCTGATTATATTTCTACAAGGATTACTGAGGTTTTCCAAGCTACACTGTTTACAACATCCCCTTGTATGCTTTAGAATCTAGTAAAGACTTCAGGAAACGAGCATTCGGTAATTATTAAACAGGTACTGAACAACTAACCTACAGTTTGTTCTTGAGATCATAGCAAAGTGCCACATGTTTTTGCAGGAACATTAAGGGTTAAAACATATCTTGATATATAGATCTGTTGCACTACAGAGCGGACAGAGTTAACACTACCGAACTGTATACTTAAAAAATGGTTAAGATGCTTAATGTTATGTTATGTGTTTTTTACCACAGTTAAAAAAAAATTTTTTTGGAGCTGACGTGTAAACCACACTGTTATTTCAAGAGGTTTCTTAAGTACTATTTTGCTATGGATTCCTACCTGAAAGTCAGAGCTGTAACGTCTCTAGGATTTGGGTTTTATGGCAGAGACAAACATTAACTCTGCTTAAGACACTGCGGGAAAATCCGTAGTCACAGGGAGTCAAGCTGCGCATGAGCTGATGGGATATCTCTAGCGGTGGCTCTCCGAGCATGGTGGGGCTTGGGCCAGCAACATCAGCATTGCCTGGGAACAGAACAGATTCTCGGGCTCCACCCCAGGCCAGGTGAATTGGAAATACTGGGAGTGGGAACATCAGTCTGTATTTACTAAGGTCAGCAAGCCCGTCTGGTAATTCTGATGTGTGCCACAGCGTGAGAACCACTGATCCAAAGGCATCCTGCCTAGCATAGAGGTGGGCTGCAGCCCAGCGTTTGGCAAAAGCTAGGGTAGTTGCTAGTTAAGGGGTTGGGCTCTAGAGTCCATATCTGGGCCCCAAGTCCTCTGCTTATCAGCTGTGAGCCCTAGAGTAAGTCAGCAGCTGTCTCAGACTCTCAGTTTCCTCATCTGTAAAGTGGATCTCCCCCACAGGGTAGTTGGGAGGATGGCACACGCTACCGAACAAAAAGCCCTTGGCACAGTACCAGCCAGCAGCAAGCCATGCACAGGTGTGCTGTCTCAATCATATGCTGCCCAGCTCTGGAGGCAGACACAGAACCAGCCTCCCAGGAAACCTTGAGGCAGGGGTCCTCAACTGTTTGTGGGCTGTGGGTCCCTCAGAAGTCCAGTGAAGCCCGCGGACTCTTCAAAAGAATGGATTTAGAGGCATAAAGGAAAATACTTAGGATTACTAGGAAACCAGTTATATTAAAATACATGTTATCAGTGTTAAACTAATAAACGT
Source organism: Phyllostomus discolor (assembly GCF_004126475.2). Classification (NCBI taxonomy): domain Eukaryota; kingdom Metazoa; phylum Chordata; class Mammalia; order Chiroptera; family Phyllostomidae; genus Phyllostomus; species Phyllostomus discolor. The sequence continues at coordinate 5,082,822 of NC_050198.1, forward strand.
ATGTTATAGAAAATAAAAATGGTAGCCCGTTCTGTGACATGGAGCAATATTGGAGCTAACGCTGGTTTCTCCGTGTCTAACTGTCAACAGCACGTGACCGAAAGCTCAGCCGCCTTCTTGGAAGGCGGACACAATGTCTCTAATTTCAGAGAATATGTCAGCAGTACACAACTGATTCATTTTCTCTCCTCTCCCCACCCCATCCTCTTTTGTCTAACACCAGGGGCCAAACACCCTAGAGGACCTGTTTAAAGAACTGGACAAGAATGGGGACGGAGAAGTCAGTTTTGAAGAATTCCAGGAGTTACTGAAGAAGATATCCCAGTGAACGAAAAAGCAAAAAGATGTCATTCTGCTCACCAAGAAAAGAGCACCTGGGAGGGGCCCTATTCTACCTGCAGTCCCCAACATCTCTGTTTAAGCCTTTCCAATTATAATGATCTGGCTGTGATATCCAATTATTGCTAATAAAGAAATTCTTGAACATGCCTCACCTTGTACAGTACTGACCTTCATAGTTTAATAGATTTGAAAGTAACCTTAGTCTGATGCATGTAATTTTGTAGATTAAAAAAAAAAAAAAGTCCAAAATACTTCCACGGTCTTGACCAACACTACAAAGGTGGTATCAGAGACGTGGAAAGAATTCTGATGTGCCAAACCAACTTCCTCACCCCATTCTTCCGCCAGAATAACCTGTCTTTGCTCTCCCTCCCTGACTACTTAGTACTCACTCAACTCTAGTCAATAGCTAGTGAGAAACAGACTTCAAAGAACAGGCACTTGTCTTTAAAGTCATCTCCCAGCATGCACCGTGCTTTTTGATTCCCTGACCTTCTCATGGAGTAGAAGGAATACAGGACTAACACTCAGTTCTGCTCCACCACCAAGGGGATGGCCTTGGCCTTGGTATGTGATGTATAAAATAAAAGGGATGGGAAGACTCAGTCCCCTCCCAGCTCTGGCATCCTGTGCTGCTAGGACACTGGGCATCTGAGAAACAGCTTCTCTTCAAGTCCCCCACGCTGAGTCCAGCTGGGGAGGGGAGGGTGGAGCAGGAGTGTGGGAGAAGCATTTAACCGGGGGGAAAAAAAAAAAAGAAGAAAACTGACTTCTAACTCTTCCACCCGGAAACAAAGGAGATTTTTTTATACACAGCAAGGGAATGTTTAAATACAATATGGATCATTCTAATTCAACACACACGTATTCTCATGGCATCAAAAGCCTTAAACATTTCTAATCACTAATTATATTCCACTGTAGGGATACCCCATAATAGTCTTAACTATTTCCCCACTGTGGGGCATTTAGATTATTGCCATTTCTGATTTTCCTAAATAATGTCATAATGAGTACCTGTTCGTATCTCTGTCAACAAATCAAATTTCCCTAGGAGAATTTCTGGGAAGTAAATGTCTGCGTCAGAGGGTATGAATATTTTTATGGTTGGTAAAACAGACCACCTAACTGATTTTCCAAAAGGTTGTATTGATTCTTATTTCTACAAACAGGCAGGAGAACGACAGCTTCGCTCCCCAGACTGCATTAGCCAGTCTCATTTTAACAACTTTATTAGTCACAATAATGCATATCTTTTTCTCATTTCTGGTTTTAATAGGAACCTCCTACTATTTCCCCACTGACTTTACCATTAGATACTGTTAGACACTGGTTTGTAAAAGATATCCTTTGTCTCATTTAAGAAATGCCCCTTTCGGCCCTTGTCCGGAAGCTCAGTTGGTTAGAGCATCATCGTGATACACCAAGGTTGTGGGTTTCATCTCCAGTCAGGACACATACAAGAAACAATCACAATGAATGAAATGCATCCATAAGTGGCCAGCAAATCAATGTCTCTCTCTCTCTCTCTCCCTGCCCCCATTCTCTGTCTCTCTCTCTCCCCCCGCTTCCCTACCCCTCCCCTCTCTCTCTAAAATCCATAAATAAAAAATTCAAATAAAAGAAGTGCCCTTTCACCCTGGCTGGTGTGGCTCAGTGGATTGAGTGCCAGCCTGCGAACCAAAGGGTCACTGGTTCGATTCCCAGTCAGGGCACATGCCTGGGTTGCGGGCCAGGTCCCCAGTGGGGGACGCATGAGCAGCAACCACACATTGATGTTTCTCTCCCTCTCTTTCTTCCTCCCTTTCCCTCTCTGTAAAAATAAATAAATAAAATCTAAAAAAAACTGAAGTGCCCTTTCCTTCTTAGTTTGTTATGAGAGTGTGAGCACCAAGGTTTAGATACTGTAGACCGCCTATTGAGCATCTGTAGCAATATGAGGGTTCTTCCTTCTGTTTGATCAATTTAATTGCTCAGACACACTATCCAGTCACGATTGATTAATCCTTAATGCTTTTAAATTAGGCACTCTAATAGTTTATTTAAGGTTTTTACATCTTTAGTAATAACCTACATTACAGTTTGGGGTTTTACTTTTTATTGCATGTGCTTTGTTGAATTCTAATATCTAGGTCATGCTAGCTTCCCATTGCAGCCTATATTCTAATCGCAATCAGCCACTTGCAGAGTAAATATACGTGATCTCTTTCAACTCCAACATACACATACACAGCACCCACTATGGGCAAAGCATTATACAAGATGCCTTAGAGCTCTGGCTGCTGTGGTTCAGTGGATTGAGTGCCGGCCTGTGAACCAAAGGGTCACTGGTTCGATTCCCAGTCAGGGCACATACTTGGGTTGCGGGCCAGGTCCCCAGTGCGGGGTGTGCTAGAGGCAACCACACGTTGATGTTTCTCTCCCTTTCTTTCTCCTTCCCTTCCCCTCTGTCTAAAAATAAATAAATAAAATCTTTTTTAAAATGTTTTTTTAAAAAGATGCCTTAGAGATACCCGTGTCCATGCCTCTCAGATCCTAAGTCAGTAAGTCTGGGATCAGGCCAGGAAAGACGGAATGTAAGAGATAGTATTTCTTTTTTTTTTAAGATTTTATTTATTTATTTTTAGAGAGGGAAGGGAGGGAGAGAGAGAGAGAGAGAGAAACATCAATGTGTGGCTGCTGGGGGTTATGGCCTGCAACCCAGGCGTGTACCCTGGCTGGGAATCAAACCTGCGACACTTTGGTTCACAGCCCGCACTCAATCCACTGAGCTACGCCAGCCAGGAAGAGATAGTATTTCAACTGGGATTTGTAGGAAGAGCCTTGAAGGGAAGTTGTAGGGAACGGGAGCCTGGGCATTCAAAAGGAGAGAAAACACCCCAAATAAACACAGGATAGCCAAGTGCAAGGCAGTTCAGGGAACACACGCACTCCATTTTGGGAGTAAAGCCAGCTATGATGAACAAAGAGGGCACACTGGCTTCAGATCATGAGAGTCCTTGGTTGCCAAGCTAAACAAAGGTCTACCTTGGCATTTATATCAGGTGCAACATCCCGGCCACTATATCAAGTGGTGATTGGCATTTAAATGAACTAAAATGAACTAAAATTAAAAATTCAGTTCCTCAGCCAAGCTAGCTACATTTCAAGTGCTCCATAGACCCATATGGCTAGTGATCACCGTGCTGGACGGCACAGGTACAGAACACACTGCCACAGCAGAAAGTTCTAGTTGGCCATGCTGGTAGTGTTAACGAAGGTGTACTCACGCACTGCCCACATGTTCCCATATATTTAGCTGTGTTTCACCAGTCTATGTTTTGTGCCTCCAGCTAAACTGCAGGGGCAGCAGCAGCTCATTTGTACAGCAGCTTATTTGTAATACACTATGTTTTTTAAAGATTTTATTTCTTTATTTTTAGAGAGAGGGGGAGGGAGGGAGAAAGAGGGAGAGAAACATCAATGTGTGGTTGCCTCTCATGTACCCCCCACTGGGGACCTAGCCCACCCAGGCATGTGCCCTGGCTAGGAATCGAACTGGCGGCCCTTTGGTTTGCAGGCCAGCACTTAATCCACCGAGCCACATCAGCCAGGGTTATAATACATCATGTTTAGAACGGCACTTAAGTGGACGAGCTCCAAATGCACAGTGGCTTTTTTCTTTTTAATAATCTCTTTCCACTAGCATCCTGTTATTTCTACTGCAAAAAGGAAATCTTTCAAGGGATTGAAATATCTATTCCTAAGGCATTTCCTGTTGAGCTCAAGGTAGAAAAGCTTTAAAACACATTAGCTTTGAAGTACTCATTTAGTCGTTTATTTGTTGTTAAAATCATGGACTACTCTGTGATTCACTAACAGAGCTTACTCCTAGCCTTGCTGTTACTTTTCAAAAAGTAGACTTGGGTAAGGGCAGGGGCGGGGGTGGGGGGGGGGTGGGGGGGGGCAGTCTGGTGGAAAAGATGCCCTAGCCATTAGACAGTGGACGTCATGACTGGAAGATTTTGTCTTTCTCCAGATAGAGAGCAGTTACTATAGCCAACAGCCTGATATCAACTCTGAACCTATCATACCCACAGAGACAGAATTAAGTGACTATTAGGATCCCAGACTGGTCCATAAAAGGCTATTTTATGCAAAGTATAGCTGTCTTCTTTTTTTTTAAGATTTTATTTATTTTTTTAGAGAGGGAAGGGAGGGAGAGAGAAAGAGAGAGAGAGAGAGAGAGAGAGAGAGAGAGAGAAACATCAATGTGTGGCTAACGGGGGTCATGGCCTGCAACCCAGGCATGTGCCCTGACTGGGAATGGAACCTGCGATGCTTTGGTTCGCAGCCCGAGCTCAATCCACTGAGCTACGCCAGCCAAGGCTGCTGTCTTCTTGATAGTTGCCTTTATGGGAAAAGTTTCTTAGCCCAAACTAAGCTCCCAGTGATTTCTGTAAGATCGTTTTTGAGTTGGGAGATGTTTACTACAATGTTCTAAATGCAAAGCCATCTTCAAAGGAATAAATGTTGCCTAAGAAGTTACTCTACGTAGCTGTGTGGGTTTTTCCTCAATTCTTGTTAATTTGCTTTCTGTGTGAAGCTGTTGAAAAATAACATGGAAAAAGAAAATATTTCAAACAGGGCTTCAACTAAAGGTAGGAAAATGTAATGTATTAATTATGCTTAATGAATAACACAAATTACCCTTCGCCTGAGTTGACTTTTAATCATTTGTGACTATTTCACAAATCTGTTGTGTCAGATGTAAAATTAATTCTGACTTTGAAAATCCCTGGATCAAAAAGGTGTAAAAGCAGTCATATGTATGATAAATAACTAAAGATGAAATAATATCAAATACCGCAATCTCAAATTTCCATTTGCATCTGCTTAAAATACTTTGAATTTCTCACTTTTCTTTACCAACATCACCATCCATGTGTACATGTGTGTGTTGGTGTGTCTGAGGGTGGAACATGGGTTCTGTTTTCAGGATGTTATATCTTATGTAAATCAGATTTTTAAAGTTACTGTTTTCAATAAACAAAAGAAATGCTAAAAATTAAGCATATCCACATACCTAAACATTAGATTGAGATCATTTTCCTATATGTCTCAAAAGCCAAAGATATTCTGATATACAGTCCACAATACTATGAACTATCCTCTCCTTGAACTGGAGAGGTGTAAAGCCAAATTCAAGGTCAAGGGTATCAGCAGCAGCCATGTGATTGATAAAGAATCAGAATGCAAGTCAGCTACAGCTTTGTCCGTGGTAAGCATTATCTAGAAGGCAGGTAGAGCTAATTTGAAGCAAGCCAAAAAAATCAAACTTGCTGTAGAACCCTAAATTTCTGCAAAGTCCCAAAGCCTTCTATTTCACCTTGTGGATGAAGCAGCGAAAATGATGCAATAAAATAAATTTTACTCGTACTCTCCTGGTACTCTCAAGACTCAGAAAGATTTGAGCTTCGTTCTTAAAGGCAAATCTATTTCTCCTTTTATGTGTATAAGAGACACCTCCTCTGAGATATCTGTCCTGGATGCCAGTGTCTCAAATCATTTCATAAGCACCCACAGACTAATCATGCACACCAAAGGTGGGTCACAATGGCCCATGAAGGGGATCAGAATTTAACACCCCAAAATATGTCTCTTTGACATAAGAATTAGTTGAAGCTGCCTACTTTTAAGAAACAGCAGACACAAAAGCTCTGGAAATTGAGTACAAGTTATCCTTTTGTAAGAGACATTTACATTTATAAGAGAAATGTCTATTTGTAAGGGTGTCTCCCTCTCTGTACCAAGGAAAGGCAGTGACTGTAAATCTCTAGAAACTCTTATCGAAGGAGAAGGAGGAGGACTTAAATCTGCATGACAACCTTACCCTTGTTTTCTTCTTTTCCCATCACGTCCCAACAACCTCTTTGCCTTTAGCTAGAGATGGTATTTAAGGTCATACCTTGGGCCATTTCAGGAAGTTACACCATTTTCCCAGGTCTCTCCCATGTACATAGGAGGTATACATGCTACTAAACTTTGTTTTGCTTCTGTAAATCTGTCTTTGATTACAGGGAGGGATCTCAGCCAAGAACTTAAAAGAATATAGGAAAAATGATTTTTTCCTCCACCATACCCATGAAACAGACTTCAATAGCAAATACACCTAAAGGAGGCTCCTGATTTCCAAATTATTGACTTTTTTTTAGCGAGAAGGACCAGTCTGGCCATTACCACGGTAAGTCATTGTTACTTGCTCAAGTTTAAGTGATTCCCCAGGCTTCCTGGTGTTTGCTGCCTGCTGATTCCATTGCCGTGGCCTTTTTCTTTAATAAGCCTTCTCACCATCGTCACAAATGCTGGCTCTTAAGGCTATTTTTCTCCAACAAACTGATTGCAGGCTATAAAGATGTTCGGTAGCAATTAGGTTTTATTGTTCTCATCTCACTTATGAGTGTAGAAGCTTTCAAAATGTAAAACGCACGTATCCTCTGCCTTAGCAATTCCCCTCTTAGGAATTCGTCCCATAGACGTGTGTATGTGTGGGTACCAGGATATATATACATATATGGGTATTAATTTCCAGCATGATTTAAAAGAGCAAAACAATGGGTACAACCTAAAAATTCATCAGTACTAGACGGGTTAAATAAAGAATGATGCAGACAGCAGGACAAGCATGCGGAAGATCCCCGTGTATTGATGTGGAGTGATTAGTACAAAAAGCGAGAGGAAACAGTATCTCAAAAAGGAAACGCATATTTGTTAAAAAGGAAACACATACCCACACATGTGTGTGTGGGTACACACACCACCAGTAAAGGACAGTCAGCAAAGAATGTTGCCAAAGCTAAGAAACAGTGGCACCTACTGGTAAAATCACTTCCTATCCCAAAGTATTACTGTAAAAGAGAAAACACATGATTTGCCTATGCAGCTATTTCAGTCATTTGTTAGAAAAATATGTTTATATTAAAGCCTCGTAAGGAACTGTTCATTAGCATTAAGTCTTCTGAGCATAAGACTGAAGAGGAACATCTGGCTGGGAAGCTATGGTTCATTATGGTCTCAACTGCAAGCTATAAAAGGAGTAAAGAGTACCTCTAGCCCTGGCTGGTGTGGCTCAGTGGATTGAGCACTGGACTGTGAAGCAAAGAGTTGCCAGTTCAATTCCCTGTCAGGGCACCTGCCTGGGTCGTGGACCAGGTCCCCAGTTGGGGGCATGTGAGGGGCAACCACACACTGATGTTTCTCTCCCTCTCTTTTTCCCTCCCTTCCTCTCTGTAAAAATAAATCAGTAAAATCTTTTTTTAAAAATAGAGTATCTGTATATCCTTCCATAGAGTGATCTCTAGCATATAGTGTTAAATAAAAAAAACATACAAAAAAATGTGCAGAGTATGCTACCACTTATTGAAGATGGGGAGGGAGGTCACAAGTAAACATACAGGTTTACTTATATATTTTTTAAAGATTTTATTTATTTATTTTTAAAGAAGGAAGGGAGGGAGAACAAGAGAGAGAGAGAAACATCAGTGTGCGGTTGCTGGGGGTCATGGCCTGCAACCCAGGCATGTACCCTGGCTGGGAATCAAACCTGCGACACTTTGGTTCGCAGCCCGCGCTCAATCCACTGAGCTACGCCAGCCAGGGTAGGTTTATTTATATTTTGAAAATGGAAAGATAACCCCCCTCCAAAAACAAGAATTAATGGCTGCCATAGGGAAGGGAGGGAACAGGCTGGAGGGAAGAGAAATATCACTGGATGTCTGTAAATCAGTGGCTCTCAATAGGGGCTATTCTGCCTGTGCCCCCAGGGGATGTTTGGCGATGTCTGGAAGCTTTTTTAGTGTCACAATTGACTGTTAGGAGATTTGTACTATTAACATCTAGTAGGTAGAAGCCAAGGAGGCTACTGAACATTCTATGGTGCACAGCGCAGTCCCCACCACAAGAATTACCCAGTCCACAATGTCAATAGTGCAAATTATATATCTAATAAGAAACTTATATCTAGAACATGCAAAGAACACTTAAGAGACAAATAGCCCTGGCTGGCGTAGCTCAGTGGATTGAGCACGGGCTGCGAACCAAAGCGTCGCAGGTTAGATTCCCAGTCAGGGCACATGCCTGGGTTGCAGGCCATGACCCCCAGCAACCGTACATGGATGTTTCTCTCTCTCTCTCTCTCCCCCTCCCTCTCTTCCCTCTCTAAAAAATAAATAAATAAAATCTTAAAAAAAGAAAGACAAATAACCTCACTTAAAAATGGGCAAGGGGTCTGAATAGACATTTCTCCAAAGATGATATAGAAATGGTCAGTAAGCACATGAAAAGATGCTCAACATCCTAAGTCATCAAGGAAATTCAAATCAAAGCCACAGTGAGATACAACTTTATGTCCACTAGGGTGGCTATAATAAAACAGACAGACAATAACAAGTGTTAAGGATGTGGAGAAATTGGAGCCCCCATATACTGCTGGTGGGAATGTAAAATGTTGCGGCCGCTTTTGAAAACAGTCTAGCAGTTGCGCAGAAAGTTAAATGTACAGTCACCATGTGATCCACGATTCCACTCCGGGGTGCATATTCCCACGTGAACTGAAAGCACGTGTTCACACAACAACTTGTACACTTGTTCATAGCAGCATTATGCATAATAGTCAAAAAGAGGAAACAATCCAAATGGCCATCGATGAATGAATTTATTAATAAAATGTAGTATGTCTATACAATGGAATATGATTGAGCAATAAAAAGAAACAAAGTACTGATTGATGCTATAACATAGATCTAAATATCTTATGCTAAATGAAAAAACTCACTCACAAAAGGCCACATATCCTATGATTCTATTCATATGGAATGTCCAGAACAGACAAACCCATAGAGACAGAAAAGAGATTAGTGGTGCCTAGGGCTGGAGTGGGGCGGGGGAGGGGGGGGTGGAGTAGGTGGCTTGGGGGTGTCACCTAGAGGGTGTGGAGTTTCTTTCAGGGTAGTGAAAATAGTTCAAACTCTACTGTGATGATGGTTGCACGGATCTGTGAATATGCTAAAAGCCGCTGAATTATACACTTCAAATGACTAAATGTTATGAAATGGGAATTCTATCTCAATAGAACTGTTCTACAAAACCAATGACAATGGCGAGGTGTGCACTGTGATAGAGGTAGATACAAGGTACTGTAGGGTTCGGAATGAGTCACCCTGGGCATGCCTCTGTGGTGTGCAGATTGTTTGCAGCTACGGGCCACCGAGATCCTGCAGGTTCCTGAGAAACTTCTGCCGTCGCCCTGTTAACTGCCTGGAAGAATTTGAACTTGGGCCCTTGCCCATTAGAAAGTATCAGACACAACCTTTTTTTCTTGATCTATCTATAAGACAGGGCAGACTACTAATTACTAAACACCTACTCTTCACCTTGTCCTGACAATGACCGACCTTTCCTCTGAAGCTATAAAGTGCCTTAGTTAAGCTCAGGATGCCATATACAGGGTCCAGCAGAAGTAAAGCTTGCTTGAGCGTGGTTGGCAGGGTCATAATATGTGTGTAATAATTGATAGTTTTAATTTGAACGTCTCACCTAAAATGTCATGTGGTGTGCTCGAGGGTGATATTGTTATGTTACAGAATCACATGCTTATGACGGTGTAATAAACCAGGGGCGTTATTTATGCCGAACCCCGTATGCCTCACTTGCCTTTTTTGTCTGGGAACTTCTTGTGCGCGTAGCGATTCTTATTTTCTCGTGTATGAGGGGTTCCCATAGGTATGTATGCAACTAAATGTGGTTGTTTTTTTTCTTGTGAATCTGTCTCATGTTGATTTAATCATTAGACCAGCTGAAAGAACTTACAGGGTAGAAGGCAATTTCTTCCTTTCCCATAGCACAAAAGGCAGAAGCTGGGAAAGAAAGGAGGTCAGGAAAGGCGTCTCAGGATGAATAGGAAGTTGTCTGGCATTGGGTATGGTTTCTTTTTTTAATGGAATTCTTCCCTGGTTTCACTGGGATTCTAGAGGGAAGGAGGTTGCAGAAGCGGAACATCTCAGGTGTAGGGAATCTCGAGACACATCCAAAAAAACTTGTCCAGATTGTCCAAACATAGGCTCTGAGTGTGGGAGGGATGAGGATGTCAGAGACTGAATTAGCAAAGCGGCAGGTGACACAGCACACCAGCCTTCACTCCTAGCCAAGACTCTTGGCCTGAATATTTTACGGGAAAAGGAATCAGGGGCAGGTGAGGAGCAGCGGAAGAACAGCTGTCACTTTTGTTTTAGAAAGACAGATGACCACCCGTGTGGAAAGTAGACAGACAGGGATGAGGCTAGGGACAGGCCAGCCCATTTATTTATATTAGCTGTTATAAATTGTTGTCACAGTCAATTTCATCGTTTCCTAAACATTAAGCTGGAAAACGGCCGCAAAGAGAAACCAGTCCAGGATTGTGTCTTTCTTCAAAACATAGCTGACAAGACGGACTATTGAAAACAAAGCAGTTGGATGTAAAAAATAATAATAAAAAATCATATATAATTTTAAATATTCTGATAGCATAATGAAAACATAATAATAGCTCCTTATGAGTTTAGGCAAGAGCCACAAACAAAATGACAATGAGCCAACCCAGAAAGAGAAATAAGCCACTTACCAGAGGCACACGGGCATTTGGCTCAAATTCTGTGGAATCTGCATCTGAAGGTTAAGAAATGAAGTCAGTAATTCACCAAGATTGCTGGAGAATGTTTTAAGTGAAGAGATTTTTTTATTATATTTTAATCATTGTTCAAATACAGTTTTCTCTTTTTTAATCCCAATCCTTTCCCCCCTCCCACCCTCCCCACTTCCCTCCCATTACCACCCTCCGAGATTTTTTTAAAATAAAAGGTTAGTAGATAAATGTCAAACTTACCTTTCAAGTTAAGGCAGTTCCTCGCAAACTCTATCACTGCTAGTTGCATCCCAAGGCAAACTCCTATTTTAAAAAGCACATATATAAAGCAAATGAACATAGTTTGTACTTCTTCATACGTTCTGTTCATTTGTTTGCTATCTGCCTCCTCCATCTATCTAGAATGCAGGCTCATCCAGAGAGCAAGACTTTGCCTGTTGGGCTCACTGTTGTGCCCTGTACATTCAGAACAACTGTGGCAGAGGCAGGGAAGGAGGTTAGATGACTCGAACTTCAGGAGGAAAGAATTTAAGGTCAGAAAAGAGCAGGAAAGCCTAGATCAGGTTGTAACAGGCAAATCTACCTCCCTCCAAATTTGTCTCTGGAGGCATACACAGTCTGGTCCCAGAGCACACAAGTCCTTCAGGGAATGTCTAACAACACCCCGTCAAGGGAGAGACTGCATACTCCCCTTTGCAGTTTCACAGCCTTAATTATGGGCTTTGCCTGAGGGCAGCCTCAGGCTGGCCAGTGGGCTGGGATCTGAGGAGCACTCACAGGTAGGCAGGCGAACCCAGAAGAGCCCTATTATCTCACTGTAGGAAAATGACAGCGGCTGGGGGAGGTGGCATCTCCACTGTGGGCCTGAGCGTGGTGGAGACAAGGGCAGGGAGATGCAAACTAAACCGAGAGCTCGATAAGGAGGAAGAGGCCTGTGTAGCCCCAAGCCCGTTGCCACAGGGATGCGCTGTTCACCCATTCCCACATTGACTTCTGCCCACCAATTTCTCTCACTAAACAAATGCCAAGGAGCGCTCCACGTGCTCTTAGAGGCATATCCAGGGTACACAAGGGATACAAAGGAAAGAGCAATCGATATACCAGGCATGCCAGAACAAGTCAGTAAGAATGAAACAGCAGCCCTGGCTGGCGTAGCTCAGTGGGTTGAGCGCGGGCTTCGAACCAAAGTGTCGCAGGTTCGATTCCCAGTCAGGGTACATTCCTGAGTTGCAGGCCATGACCCCCAGCAACCGCACATTGATGTTTCTCTCTTTCTCCCTCCCTTCCCTCTCTAAAAATAAATAAATAAAATCTTAAAAAAAAAGAATGAAACAGCTGAGTGCTTTGCGGGGGACTTCAGAAAGTTCTATATGGCTAGGACATAAAGAGATGCTGTGTTAAAGAGAAAGCTAAAAAGTTAACAACTGTTCTATACAGTGAGGACTGTCTGAAGAACACCAACCACCCTCAGACAGAAACCAAACAAGATCACTTCAAAACAAAACAATGGCCCAGAAGAGCTTAGAAGACTAAAGCACAACAAGGTATCAAGGCAAACTACTCCTGGCTTCCCTTTTGAAAATGGATCCCAGTGGAGAGCTTCCAGGAAGCTAATCAAGGAGCAGGCGACGGGGAAAATGAATAGTCCGCGGACAGTAAAAGGCACCCAAGCCTGTCCGCTCGGTCTGTAAATCTACCAATACGTCCAAGTACAGTGTGAAACACAGCCTCTCCTCACTCCCTCTCCTGCCTGACTCCCTACCCGCAGGGCTGCCTCTGTCCCCCCAAGAACGTGTTTCACCTGGGTTCACCGGCCTAGAAGCCATGCTCTGCAATTTGAACAAAAGATCCAGTTGCACTAAAGTTTAACAGAGCTCTTCTTGCAATGTCGGACGGTCTTTCTGTATTATTTTTTCTAGAAGGAGCATATACATTTCAACGTCATCATTTTGGAATTCTGATTAGAAAGAACATGGCGGGGTTCTGCTGAATGGTCCCCTGCTTGAAGTGGTGAAAAGATGGATTTGGGTGGCAATTGGAGAAGGGCAGGGCGGGTATGGACAGCAACTTCTCCCAGCCTCTTGCTACGAACCAGGGCAGTAAGTTCTCCAAACACTTCCTATAAAGGGCCACATAGTAGCCCTGGCTGGCGTAGCTCAGTGGATTGAGCACGGGCTGGGAACCAAGGTATCCCAGGTTCGATTCCCAGCTAGGGTACATTCTTGGGTTGCAGGCCATGACCCCCAACAACCGCACATTGATGTTTCTCTCTCTGCCCCCTTCCCTCCCTAAAAATAAATAAATAAAATCTTTTTTAAAAAAAGTTAAAAGAAAAAAGGGCCAGATAGTAAAGATTAGGCTGTAGGATCTCAAACTCTGACACTGTTCCACAAAAGCTGCCACAGACAATATAGAAACAAATCGTTGTGACTATGTGCCAATAAAACTTGATTTGCAAAAACATGCCACGCGCTGGGTATCGTCTCCGGGATATAGTGTGCTGACCGCAGTAGCAGACTATTTGGTGCCTGAACACTGAAATCTGACTTCCCACCTTTCACATTAGCAAACCCCATTAAGTCTGACCCTTACTAGGTATCAAATGTCGAATAAACTTGTCATTAGGATCCATAAACATGAGTTTTACCCAGAAAAGGAATCTTCTTTGCCCTCGCCCAAGAAATCGCCTGGAGTTTTCCCAACGTTCCTCTGATTCCAAAGCCTCCTGGCACCAGAACGCCGCTGCAATCAACACAAGATGAGGGTGAGTTTGACATTATTTTTCGGTTTAAAAATCCTCAGCCTTTCATCCCCAATCCAACGCTACAGCATATGCTTGGGGTCTGTATTCAGAATTGATTACATGACCTGACAGCCCAAACTTTCTTCTTGAAATCCTCCCTGTGTATGAAGAAGTTGCAACAATTTCTCACAGCTGACCTCAATGTGTATGTTCAATAGGTCCTTGTGGCAGGAGCATAGTGACTGAGAAACTCAATTCAATGATAAATGCCACTAAATTATCGGAATAGAAAATAGGTTGTTTTGCCCTGGCTGGTGTAGCTCAGTGGATTGAGCGCGGTCTGCGAACCAAAGTGTCGCAGGTTCGATTCCCAGTCAGGGTACATGCCTGGGTTGCAGGCCATAACCCCCAGCAACCACACACTGATGTTTCTCTCTCTCTCTCTCTCCCTCCCTTCCCTTTCTGAAAATAAATAAATAAAATTAAAAAAAAAGAAAATAGGTTGTTTTTTACACTTGATCTTAGCCAAAAGGCCAAGAAGTGATACAAAAACTGGCTGTTTTTTTAAAAGCACTATTATAAAAATGTTAAGATCTCTCACATAACCAGAAAGAGTTAATCTGGTAAAATCAGCCTAAGATTTCCATTGCTAATTAAGTAGGGCATATGAAAATCTCCTGGTTAGAAGACTGGTTAGAAACTTTCTAGACGCTCAATTGCACAGACCAGGAGGGTCATGCTACCCTCACGATACACTGCTACCCCCAAGAGTTCTGTTCATCATTGATGAAATAAAAATAAAAATGAAATAATGTGGAAAAGAAAATATAACCAAGGGAGAAGGTTGTCATCCTTGCACCTTAACTTTGTATAAGATCCATCTCTGCATCTTGCAGCACAATCAATGCACTTTCTCTCTCATATTAGGGTCCCCATTGTCCCCAGAGGAAAACCAGTTCCATCGCACGTGCCACGGACAGGAACACGGCACACCACAAAATAAATTCGGTGTGCGTGTGGCACAACTACCCGTAACAACCACAAGTACTCCAGGCTACCTTTGAAAATGCACAAAAATTAATCATTGGGGTCAATCAAATTATTACAGATAAAGCTCAATGGCATCCTCCCAACTGGTGTGGAAGGTCCCCGGTACTCACTCAGCCTTGCATAGCTTCTGCCACGCTTCGTGGAATTTCACAGGGTCCTCAGTTTCAGTGGTGTGCTCCAGATCAATGGAGTCTATGTACTAAAAACATCCAACAGATTAGAGGCACGTTTAAGAAAAACAAATGCTGAAATACTAGAACTATCTAACACTATGACAAAATTATTCAATAACCGCTTATTAGGCAAAACTGTACGGGACACTTGGGAGAGAAAAAGCACGATCTCTCTCTTGGAGCTCTTATCATCTTTTAGAAGATTATAGCCCTGGCTAGTGTTGCTCAGTGGACTGAGCTCCAGACTGTGAACCAAAGGGTCGCTGGTTCGATTCCCAGTCAGGGCACATGCCTGGGTTTCAGGCCACGTCCTCAGTGGAAGCCACACGAGAGGCAACCATACAATGATGTTTCTGTCCCTCTCTGTCTCCCTCCCATCCCCTCTCTAAAAATAATTTTAAATATAATTTAAATAAAAAAGAAAGATTACAAAACCAGAACAGCCAGCAACAAATAGTGGGCTAATGGCCACAATAAGTATGGAAGAGAATGCTGCAGAAGGAACCAGGAGCCACACCTAGTGTATATACCTGGACGCTGGAGGAAAGAAGGGACGCAGCGTCACCAGGGAAGACTGCTGGTGAGGTGATGTCCAAAAAGCTAATCCCTCCACGGTGAGCAGAAGCAAGATGAGCATGTGCGTGCCTGTTGGGAGGCAGGCTGTTGGGAGGCAGGTGGGAAAGTGTGCAGAAGACAAAGTGGACAAGGTGGGGGTGAGGAAACAGTGTAAGAAACCTCAGAGGAAAAGAGAAAGTGCTGACCACTCTGGGGCCCTCCAAAGAGGCTCTACCGAGCCAGAGAAGTTTACAGTTGACGCCACTGAAAGGTCTTAAGTAAGGGTCAACAGGAACAAAGAGAACAGGGAGAGACTTTAGAACAGGGGTGTCAAACTCATTTTCACCTGGGCCACATCAGCTTCAAGGTTGCCTTCAAAGGGCCAAATGTAATTTTTGGACTCTATAAATGTAACTGCTCCTTAACAGTTAAGCGAGAGCTAGGTGCTGCCACCGGGCAGAAACAAGGTGCTGGGCCAGATGAAACAAGGTGGAGGGCCGGATTCGGCCCGCGGGCCTTGTGTTTGCCACCTGTGCTCTAGAAGAATCATTCTAGGACAATGTGGGAAATGGAGGGAGGACTGGAAAGCAGTCGGGAAGTCATGCAATAGGCCCGGGGAGGAAAACACAGCAACAGACTGGGCTTAAAAAGAATATGCCGGGACTATGTCTCAAATAGTACTGAGCAGAAGCTAATGTCAATGAATTCTATGAAATAAAAATTCAGGTGTACATAACAGTTCCCACCAATCTATATTATTTTCCCATTTCCTTTGTAAAGATTACCACCTAATTATATCTTAAGATACAAAATTTTAAAGGCCTTATAAAATCTGCATCATAACAACTTTTCTATTGTTGCTTTCTTTTTTCTACGAGGGGGTGGAAGTCTTGGAAGAGTGGGAAGAACAGGAAGTGAAATATTCCTTGGAAAATCCAACATACAAAGTGGTTAGAAAAGAAGGAGGCTACAAGAGGTGAGAGAGATATTGTAGGTCCTCAGCTGGTTCTAAGTGGCAGTTACTAATTTCGTGGACATAAAAATGTATCTTTTTAGTCATTATAGAAAGGTTTTACCACTTAAATCTAGATAATAAGGTTTGCTTGAACCATTATATATCCATGCAGAGTATCATTCAATATAAATATTTGTAGAGAGAGAAAAGTCTAGAAAGGTATGCATCACACTGGGAACGACAGATGCAAGAGAGAAGCGGGATCTCAGGGAGGAGGAACCTTCTGCTTTCTGGATTTTATATGATACTTTTTTTGCAAATTTCTTTCTTTTTTAAGATTTTATTTATTTATTTATTTTTAGAGAGGGGAGAGAGGGAGAGAGAGAGAGAGAGAGAAAGAGAAACATCAATGTGCGGTTGCTGGGGGTCATGGCCTGCAACCTAGGTATGTGCCCTGACTGGGAATCGAACCTGCGATGCCTGGTTCGCAGCCTGCACTCAACCCACTGAGCTATGCCAGTCAGGGCTTATATGATACTTTTAAAAATTGTCTACACTGAGCAGGTACTACTTCTATATCTTACTTACACAAAGAATAGACTCAAACTGTAACTCCACCTCTGCTATCGCATAATACTGATTTTAAAAAAGAAATGATCACTTTGCCAGACATCACGTCTCAAAGTTACAAAGGACAACATAGCATTTTAAAAATCTGGATTCAATTCCAATGCTATGGGGAAAACCGTTCTATTAGTTTCTTGTTAGGCAAACACAATGCACTTAAATGAGCATGAAGTATACATCGCCCTGGATGTGCAGAGCCAGATTTCAGAAACTGTGCCTTAAACCTGTATGTAGAATATCGTTCACGTGGCTATTGGTGGGACTGCTGTGTTTTGGGGAGTGCCAGTGTCTGGATGTTTCGTCCCTGCTAGTGGTGGCCGCCTTGCTTCCTGATAAAGGTGTAGGGTTGGTGGCTGTGGCTTCTGGGCTGGGGTGACCTGTGCTCTCGGTGGAGGCAGGGAAGCTGGGCAGAGACACAGCCAGCACGGGGTGAGCAGCCGGATGGACCATTGCTGCTGCAGGATTTGCAGGTCGTTACGTTTTGCAACCACAAAGCACATGGAGCCTCAAGTCAAACAAGTTTTTCAAAGTCTACCAAAATCTGCCTTCAGTGACGGCTATTCCAGAGGTGGGTCTGAACCCAAAATGATAAAATGGAAAGCAGCATTAATACTAGGTCTGGGAAAAAAAGCTAGGTCTAGGCCCTACTGCCAATAAAAGAAAAATAAGAGATGATCATAGATAAATTATGCTTTTAAATCCCCCAAAGGAGGATCTCCTTACAGAGCAGTCAAAATCAGTGAAGCTAAGAATTTATGAGAAGGTCAAGCTAAAAAAATGAAGTACATATATGATGAATTTTAAGTTATTACTTATTTATACAAGTACCAACTTCTTATAAAATGTCCCGAAGCTACAGATTTTAAAAATGATGTAGCACAAACTAAGTCAAAGAGTTGGCATAAGTTTCTTGTTTAGCTCTGAGGCTTTTAAATCAGATTATTGAATAGCTGGAGATTAATGCTCAATAATTATGTATAAATACATACCATTTGAATAGAAATGTTCATTACTCATTGAGCAAATAATTTGGTACTTACTTCAAGGCAAAGTGAACGTGAAAGTCTCTGCTTTCAAGGAACCCCAATCTAATGGGAGACTAAGAAACTGGTAATTAAAGCCCTGGCTGGCATAGCTCAATGGATTGAGCGCGGGCTGTGAACCAAAGTGTCGCTGGTTCGATTCCCAGCCAGGGTATATGCCTGGGTTGCAGGCCACGGTCCCCAGCAACCGCACATTGATGTTTCTCTCTCTCTTTCTCCCTCCCTTCCCTCTCTAAAAATAAATAAATAAAATCTTAAAAAAAAGAACTAGGTTTCTGAAACTTAAAAAAAAAAGAAACTGGTAATTAAAACACAGTGTAACAAATATGATGGAATTAGCATAGGTTGTTACAGTAGACTCATCTCATTGGGAAGAAAGATTGTAAAGGTACAGAAAGCTGACTTAGGTGCTTGGAACTGTTCATTTAAAAGTGAATTTAGTCACAACTTTGACCTAAAATAATTGATGTAGCTATGTATACATCACTGACAGAATTCAGATTTCATACATTAAAAACTTGATTTAAAAAAAAAAATGGTTATTGGTGGAAAAGTCTGCTTAGAAGGTCGGCCCGAGGTTGGCATCTAGAAACTTGGATTTGGGCATCTTTCAATACAATCTATGTCTCCGAAACACAAGCTACCAGGGGTGAATGACTGAAATACTCAGACGAGCAGGCCAGGACTCACCATCAGATTCAACTTGTGGTTGATGGCCAAGGCTGAGTGTTCCAGGGCTTTGAAAACAGAGGCATAGCAGTCCCTCAGCTTGGTGTATTTGCCAACCAGGGCTATGGAGCATGTTTTCTGTAACCTTTCATACCTGGGAGGGAAGACAAGGTTAAGGTTATACACATGTAACCCAATACCACAAACGATGACAGCCACTGTTCTCATGCCAAAGCCCTGTTCATATACACAGTAGTCCTTTTTCTTCTGAATGTATCTCATCTCCATTCCCCTTTGCAAATTCAGACCTTTACCTCCTCCCCTTTTATGTGTTTATTGTCACCAATTATCCCTATTTATGCCGTCAGTTCATTTCCAAATTGCAGTAACTAGTGTCTTCTTCTCTCTTTTTTTAATGTTATGACCGCCTTTAACCTTTACGTGATATTTAAAAAATATGGGACGCTTCACGAATTTGCTTGTCATCCTTGTGCAGGGGCCTTCTCTGTATCACTCCAGTTTTTTAGTAGCTGTGCTGCCGAAGCGAGCACCCAAGACACTTTTCAAAACTTTAGAAACAGCCCCGGCTGGCGTAGCTCAGTGGATTGAGCACGGGCTGCGAACCAAAGTGTCGCAGGTTCAATTCCCAGCCAGGGTACATGCTTGGGTTGCAGGCCATGACCCCCAGCAACCGCACATTGATGTTTCTCTGTTTCTCTCTCTCTCTCTCTCTCTCTCTCTGTCTCCCTCCCTTCCCTCTCTAAAAGTGAATAAATAAAAAATCTTAAAAAAAAAAACCAAAACCTTAGAAACAGAGAAGCCTTGAACTTGATGTACTTGATTCAGATTCCCGCCCCACCTCCAAAGAACTCAAACCTGTATGTGGACAGGTTTTAAAATCATAAGAAATCCCAACATTGGCTTACAGGAGCGGGCACAGATCTAAATCAGAGAAAAAGTTCAAAGCATTAAAAATATAAAAAGGCCGTTCCCACCTCATAAATATGAGCTGTTCTTAAATTCATTTATAAGGTGACATCATATAAAAAAGGCATTCTGAGTGTCAACAGGAAACATTCCAATATTAACTATATAAGGTGGCATTATATAAGAAAACACATTCAAGGTGTCTACATTAAAAATTGTTACACCTATATAATTTTATTAACCAATGTCACCCCAATAAATTCCATAAAGATTTTTTTCAAAATTGCTACATTCCCAGCTGGCTCACAAAAGCCAGATTACTCGTGGCATGCCTGAAGAATGGTGCTAAGAGAACTACTTAAAATGTTACTAGGCGCTTAGATCATTTTTATGGGAAAATTCCATTCTACATAAGACACTCAATCACATTTTACTATTAGAGACACAATCTTTACTGTTGCTTTTGTCAGGAAATCTGTTCAAAGAACATGAAAAATGTCTGGTCTGATACTCAGTATGTGGAAATGTCATCTTGAGGCTGAAGATATTTTAGGGCTTGGAAGCAAAGCCTTCCTCCAACACCTCAGAACAAAAATGTTACCGCGATGAGGAATATGCCTCATTCAGATCAACATCTGCAGGGAGTACAGGAGCAATACAACGGTGAACAGGCAAGAGGGGGAAAACGCACCAGTAGCGAAGAAGTCAAAACTGGCAGTAAAGGTGACTTTCTGGGAAGGTGACTAAAGTACCTAAGAGAAGACTGCTAAACCTTTCTTTCCCTTGCTGCTTCATTTTATGTTGCTCTAGAGATTGCGTAGCTGCCCTTGCTTCAACCCTGCTCTGCATAAATGACGCACGTAACAAAGCCAGTTGGTATCAAGCCAAGATTCCGAGAGACGGCAGAGGTAAATGCTTCCTGTCCCGACCGCGTTTGAGCACAGGGCTTAGCTGAGC
This sequence comes from Phyllostomus discolor, assembly GCF_004126475.2. Lineage (NCBI taxonomy): Eukaryota > Metazoa > Chordata > Mammalia > Chiroptera > Phyllostomidae > Phyllostomus > Phyllostomus discolor. Next base: position 5,103,523 of record NC_050198.1, read on the forward strand.
CCTCACCCCCATCCTCACTCCTCCATTGAGGGAGGGAAATCAGCTCTGCTCCCTGCAAGGAAGCTTCTGCTCACTCACGTCTGGCCTTCCCAGCACGACGTAAGTCCACTGGGTCACACCCACCAGGGAGGAAGGCCACACTGTCCAGGAAGGTATCCCGAGGCCACCCTTGTGGTGCCCTCTTTCCCTCTTGGACCTGCAGGCCGGCCTCATAGAGCACTGCCCAGAGCAGCCGAGCCTGTACCTCACAGTCTTTGAACCACCACCTGGGTTGCAGAGGCGGGCTGCTGACACTGTTATGAGCCGCCGGAGGGAAGCAGATCTGGGGTCCACTTGGCAGGCCCATCCCCCACAGGCAAGTCCCCCTTGCTTGACTGAGAGGCAGCGTTGGCCCCACTTAGGGCCTCAGGTCCCAGGCAAGTTCTTCCATTTGTTCAATAAGGAACCCCTAACCTCTGAGCAGCACTGGACCTCCACATGATCAAAGCTGCCTTTGGACCTCTCTTTGCCTCCTTGGATCTCTCTACAGGCTGTACTGAAGGGACAGGGGCTGAAGAATGAACACTCCAAACCACCATTACCAGTAAACCAACATCCCCGCTAACATGATGCAGAGGGATAGATGCTGCTCAGTATCCCCGCCCCAGAACCTGTGAATGTGACCATATTTGGAAAATGAGTCTTTGCAGATGCAATTACATTAAGGATCTCAAGATGAGATCATCCTAGATTAGTATGGGCCTTAAGTTAAAAGATAAGAATGCTTACAAAAGAAGAGAAGGAGAGTCTCGGCTGTTGTGTCTCAGTGGATTGAGTGCCAGCCTGCAAACCAAAGGGTTGCTGGCTCCATTCCCACTCTAGAGCATATGTACCTGAATTTCAGGGCAGGTCCCCAGTTGGGGGCGCATGAGAGGCAACCACACACTGATGTTTCTCTCCCTCTCCCTCTGTCTAAAAAAATAAAATAAATAAAATCTTTAAAGACAAGGAGAGAAGACACAAAAACGTCCAGGTAATGGCAGAGGTTGGAGTGATGCGGCCACAAGGCAAGAAACGCCAAGGACTGCTGGCAGCCCTGCGAAGCTCGAAGAGACACAAGAAACGGATTCTCCCCATGAGCCTCCAGAAGGAACCAACCCTGCTGATGCCTTGACTTTGAACTTCTGACCTCCACAACTGTGAGAGAATAAATTTCTGCTGTTTTAAGCTACCCAATTTGTGGTACTTTGTAACAGCACCCAAAGGACTGTAATATAAACACCAAACACTGACATTAAAAAGCACAGAGGCAGCCCTGGCTGGCGTAGCTCAGTGGATTGAGCGCGGGCTGCAAACCAAAGTGTCGCAGGTTTGATTCCCAGTCAGGGTACATGCCTGGGTTGCAGGCCGTGACCCCCAGCAACTGCACATTCATGTTTCTCTCTCTCTCTCTCTTTCTCCCTCCCTTCCCTCTCTAAAAATAAATAAATAAAATCTTTAAAAAAAAAGCACACAGGCATCAAGTATAACTTAGAGCTATTTCCAATAAAAAGAGTTAAAATATTAAAATGCCTCATACTTAAAGAGGATCAGCCAGAAGGTACTCAGAAAATTCCTACAAAGTGGCTGATTCCTTAAGCATTCTGGAAGACAGGGACTTAATCTAGCATCATTCATAAGAATACCTAAGCTCAAAAACTATACTTTATGCCTGATTCTACTTCACCCGAAAATCTAAAACACTTTTTATATTTTTAAGCAAAATGGCAAGGGAACTTCTGTCTACTGCTTATTTACCAAGGTCAGTAATTTTGTCACCATCCTATACTTTTAATTATTGTTACCAACATCAGTAATCAATACTTAGTGTCTGATTCAGTGTTAAGGCCTGATGTGTTTTCTCTCATAATTACCACAATGTGGGTAAGTAGTCCCCCCCTGTTAAATATGGATGGGAGGACAAGCCCAGAGAGATTAAGTAATCTGCCCAAGCAGAGGTTTGAATCCACGGTGCTTGATGCCAAAACCTACATTTTTTTAAATTTAGATATACTTGACATATAGCATATTAGTTTTATGGGTACTACATCATTCAATATATGTAGATATTAGCCCTGGCTGGTGTAGCTCAGTGGATTGAGTGCGGGCTGGGAACCAAAGTGTCCCAGGTTCGATTCCCAGCCAGGGTACATTCCTGGGTTGCAGGCCATAACCCCCAGCAACCGCACATTGATGTTTCTCTCCCTCTCTCTCTCTCTCTCTCTCTCTCTCCGTCCCTTCCCTCTCTAAAAATAAATAAATAAAATCTTAAAAAAAAAAGATGTCACTTTCCTTAAACTGATCTATAGATTCAATAAAATCCCAACAGACATTTAAAAAAATATATATATGTAGATATTGCTAAATGATCACCTCAATAAATCTAGTTAACATCCATCACCACATATAGTTACAAATTGCTTTTCCTTGTGATGAGAACACCAGAGCCTCCATTTGTAACTGCTGCACCTCCCGCCACTCCCTAGGCTGCATTAGAAGCCAGGCAGCCCGGACTTGACCTTCCGTGTGACTTCAAATGAGACAGACCTTGCCAAAATGTTTATGATTGTCTTAAAGTTAAAACCTATCAGGGGTTTTAAAAATGATGCTGAGAGTTAAAAAATGCAGGATCCAACACTAACAACAGAGCCAAAACATTAAAAGGATTTTCTTTAGGAAATTGTTAACCAAGCCTTAAAAACAAACAAAACAGGTAGAAGAGGGTATGGGGGGATAAATGGTGATGGAAAAAGAGAAAATATAATAAAATATTAAAGATAACAAGCAAAGCAAAACGAAAAACCCATGATATCTAAAACTTTAAAATATTCAGAAACTAGAAATAAAGTAATAAATAAATCAAAATGCTTCAAAGACCCCAGAAATCTTCAAAGAATACAGCAAAACATCCTAACAATGCCCTACAACTTGAGAAATCTCCGTACAAAAACATACACACACAGAAAGCCAAATGCAACATACAGCCCCAAGAATTATTAAAGAGTACATTAGTGATTCCTTTCACGTACCTGTCGGCCATATTTCTCCACTTGAAAAGCAAATTATTTGCAGAATCACCAATAGGCAAATTCAATCTCTCTTTAAAATATTTAACAATGCCTTGTTCCTCCAAAAGCACAGGCACTCGGTATGTGGAAGAAACATCATGGATACATATAACCTGGTTGATGATAAAAACACCATATTTAAGTGGAATGACTCATATGCCACAGAATGAGCTCAAGAATAAGTCAGAACTTGGGAGTCTGGCAGTTCATTTATACTGACACAAGAAAACCAAGAGCCCAGCCACCTAAACAAGAGGCAGAATTAGCACCAAGTTAGTTTGATCTCATTAAAAAATGCTTTGAATCCATTCTAGCTCTGGAACCATGGATGCTGTGGTCGAATAAAAAATATATATATGGTATATAGTCTTTGTTCCCGATTCCTGACAGAGCTTCAGAAACATTTGGAATTTTCTGAGGGACAGAGGATATCTTTGTTATGCCAAAGAGGTGAGGCAGGGTGGCCCCTAGGTTGCTTCAGGATGGGAGTTACAGGAAAAACCAATCGAGCCATTAGAGGGCTGGAACTTTTTCAGCCACCTGACCTCCAGGGAGGGGACAGTGCAGGGCAGGGTGGGGAGCGTGACTTAAGAGATTGCGTTCAATCACGTGACCAATGACTTAATCATGCTTATGTAATGCAACCCCAGTAATCTGAAGACTGAGGGGAGCATCGTGGTTGGTGAATATACAGGTGTGCAGGAGGGCAGCTCACCTTGACTCCATGGAGATAAGAGCTCTTGCACTCAGGACCCTCCTAGACCTTGCCCTATGCATCTCGTCATCTGGCTGTTCATTTGCACCCTTTATAATAAAACAGTAATCATCAATACAGCACTTTCCTGAGTTCTATGAGCTGTTCTAGAAAATTCTCAACACTGAAAAGATTGTGGGGAGCCCCACATTGGTAGTCAGCCAGGTGGAACTGTGGGTGGCTGAGGGACATTGGAAACTTGCTGCTGGTGCCCGAAGTGACCACACCCTTGGAGAGGACTGAGCCCATAAACCTATGGAGTCTGACTCTCACTCTGGGTAGTTAGGGTCAGAGCTGAATTGCAGGACCCCCAGCTGGTATCAGAGAATCGGTGTTGGAACATGGATGCTTCTTTATATGTCAATATGGAGACACACGGCCCAAGGCACCATTTTCTAAGTCTAGATTAAAGCAGTAGCATTGAATCCATACACCTTGTCTCCTACATGTGGGTATGCAGTTTGTTCAGTCATTTGTTGTTGTTGCTGCTGCTGTCGTTTCTTTTGTCCTTTCCCTTCTTTTGAGTAAATGTATAAGCCCACATTGAACACAGTCAAATTAATTACACCTGTTAGAGGAGAACGGCTCCTTTGCCAGGTGGTGTGGCTGTTTTTCATACTTCCCCTAACAAGCTTTCACCACCCTCTCGAGTATATCCAAGAAGCCACTGGCAGGCATTTAAGGATCTGCCACATCCTACATAAATGCCAAGAAACGTTCTGCCAACAATACGTGTGCAGTCTTCCCGAATCCATAGCTATCCAACCAGGGGTTCCGAAGCTGTTTGGACTTCGTCAACTTGATACTTAATAATAGTGAGAATAGCCCTGGCTGGTGTGGCTCAGTGGATTGAATGCCAGCCTGTGAACTAAAGGGTTGTGGGTTCGATTCCCAGTCAGAGCACATGCCTGGATTGCGGGCCAGGTCCCTGCATGGGGGTGCACGAGAGGCAACCACACATTGCCATTTCTATCCCTCTCTTTCTCCCTCCTTTCCCCTTTCTCTGAAAATAAATGAAAATCTTAACAAAAAGAATAATGAGAATAGTGTGCCTCACTTGCGCATTGACCAACACAATTGAAAGTGCCGAGATGCGACTGATAGGAGACTCTGTCTCACAATTACTGTTTAAAACTAAATCCCTGGACAACCACAGCTCCCGCAAATGGAAAGCATGGAGTGTGGAGCTGTTTACGCAGCCTCCATGCCAGAGCAGGATGTTTTTAAAATGTCAGAGGAATGGGCCACATCCACAGAGATGCCTCCGGTTCTCCGTGCTGTCCTCAGCAACCCCAACGGGAAGAGCTCCAAATGCAAATTCACCCGTAACTATGAAGAAGTAGTATCAACTCATATCAGAAAAAAACAGTGGGCTGGAAAATGGCTAATACACTGGCCTGTGGACTGATGGGACAGAGCATTCCTCAGAATCTGTGGTTACAGAGAACACAGACTCAGTGTGGCAGAAAGTGTGGATGAAATCTGTTCTCAGAGCTGAGAACAACAAAGGGGGCTGTGTAATTCGAACAAGCTCAGCAATGGAAAGCAGCCTCACAGGATGATCTGATCACAGATTCCTACCTGGGAAGGTCTTGGTGGGTAATCGCTTCAGGCCCATTACCTTCCCTAGCGAAAGGTGTATCTTTGCCTTAAGCCAGCCCTGTCCATCCTTCTTCTGCATCTACAGTTAAGCCCCTTCGAAATGCCAGAGTAATCCTCTTTTTTGGACTTCTCAGAGGCATCGCCACCCTCGGGCAATCATAAAGCCTTGTTAACTTCCCTGTAATCCAATCCCCACCTTGCTTTCTCCCACCTTCCTGTAATCTTCCTTACATTCCCTCAATTCCGAATATAGAAAAGCAACTGCAAAGCTGTCGTTTTTCCAGAGCCTTTGATATCTTGCTTCTTGGCATTCGTCAGTTTGGCTCAAATAAACTCAGGTTTGGGTGTGTTCTTTCGTCAACAGAACTCTCAGCAACCCAACTCTAGAAGCTGTATTCTACTTCTATTTAGGAAACCAGGTTGTATTTGTTTAGTAGACACGCGAAATACCATTTACCAATAGGAAGAATATAAAAAAAAAAAATGGAACAAAATCAAAATGGCTTGACGACATACAAACTCGAGAGAGACCTTTAAACTGTAATGACAGTTTTCAGAACAGATCAGACTTATGCACTGACCCCGAAGCATCTGGCAGGAGGTTCTTCAGTCAGACTGTCCCCTGAGATACAGAAATCTGATTAGCTGGTTTCTAGGCTTCAGAGAACTCAGAGCTTATCTGAAGAAAACAAAAGGTTTCTGCTAAACCTCGCCCTCTTCTGAGCACTGGTTATATCACTTTCTAAATTATAGCCAACTCTGATCCCTTGTGCCTGAGCTTTACTGCAAACAAGAGACAGAGATAAAAAAAAAAATGACAGAAAAAAGAAAAGCTAACTCTCAGAGACCCAGGTGGAAAGTCTGGCGGGCGGGACAGAGGACTTGAGCCCAAATCGAGTTACAATTTCTGCGCCAGCAAATCGAACTGAGGCTGCTGATGTAATCAGAAGTGGTAGCAGGTACAAAGGAGAAATCGAAGTGAAAGCAGTCTGTGTCCTGGAAAGACAAGATCAAGTGATGATAAGCAGGCTTGGTTCTCTTTCCAGAGGTTTCACTAGGAGTTAAAAAGCCCACCTGGCCCTGGCTTGCTGTGGCTCAGTTGGTTGGAGCGTCCTCCCATAAGCCAAAGCGTCGCAGGTTCGATTCCTGGTTAGGGCACAGGCCTGGGTTGCAGGTTTGGTCCACAGTTGGGGTGCATATGAGTGGCAACTGATCCATATTTGTCTCTCACATCGATATTTCTCCACCCCCCTCACCCTCCCTTCCCCTCTTTCTAAACTCAGTGCAATGTCCTCAGGTGAGAATAAAATATAAAATAAATGAAAAGCCCACCTGGTTTTGTACCTATAACGGAAAGAGTGATTATGCAAAGAAACGTGCACTCTATCTAAGGAATCAGGAGTCTCAAGATTGCTCACTTAAACGCGAGGGAGCCATGGTTGGCTATGAATTTTCATAAATGCTGTGAAAAGTAATATGATAATTTAAGAGGTGTACAACAGTGGCATCGGCAGAAGTGCCTACAAGGCAATAAAACTTAAAAGAGCAGCACTAACCTGTTCAGGGTTCACATGACAAAACATAGAAATCTTTTCCTTCACAGCCATTTCGATGGGCGTTGAACTCCGGCAGACAATCTGTCAAAGTCAGTTACACACAGGTCAGCAAGCAGGAATCGGCTGTCCGCGCCACCATCCGTTTTCAGAAAGATGCGAGATAAACCTCTTTTTGCTACAACAGACTTGACCAAATAAGTGTGTGCTTATTCTGGGCATTCCATTGGCCTTTTAGAAACTGGTCTGAGCACTAAGATAAGCAAGTACAATCACACTCAACACTACTCTACCAGTAACAATTCGAAATGTAAAGGTGCGGCTACAGATAAATGTAAACAATGGATGGTACCGTGTTTCAATAAAACTTTATTCACAATTTTAAAAGCTTAAAAAATGTATTTATAAGCCCTGGTTGGTGTGGTTCAGTGGATTGACTGCTGGCCTGTGAACCAGAGGGTTCCGGGTTTGATTCCCAGTCAGGGCACATGTCTGGGTTGTGGGCCAGGTCCCTACATGGGGGCTGACGAGAGGCAACCATACATTGCTGCTTCTCTCCCTCTCTTTTTCCCTCCCTTCCCTTCTGTCTAAAAATAAAATACATAAAATCTTTAAAAAAATGCATTTACAGGCAACAGGCCTGCTGGCCCCTGATCTAGACTACTGGCAATAACTGGATTACCTGCTGTGCATAACAGCAGTGACAGCCGATCCTAGCAGAGTCACAGCAAAATCTCCAAGGTCCCACCTCATTCTCAAGGACCCAGGGACAATACAAAATGGCAGGACATTACACATGCCCAGCTGTCAGTGTGGCAAATCAAAGGAGGGCCTGGAGAAGAACCAGTGGCCAATTCAGGAATGTGTAAAGTGACACTTGAGGATGAGGGAATACCCTTCTCTGGCTTAATGTCATCAGAACCATTTGAGAGCTAGAAGGGACGTAGATGATGTTATAGATTAAGGAAAGGAGGTCCTATTGCAAGAAACGCACCCATTCTCTTCAACTCACCAGATCAGGAGACAGACCCAACCCTCTCAGCGCACGAACACTGTTTTGCGTGGGTTTGGTTTTTTGTTCTCCGGTAGCACTGGGCTGAAAAGAAATGGGTCACTCTTAGTATGTCGGGCAGTTAGCTCTCCTGGATGGTGAATGGATCCCTAGCTAAAACACAGAATACACAGAATATCATACGAAGACTTACAGAAGTTGCCGACTGTACTTATCTGGAAAGCTCACCTGTGGGACAAGGCTAACATGGATGTTACAGAAATTCTCTCTTTTTGCTTTAAACTGAAATTGTCTGAATGCTTCCACAAACGGCATTCCTTCGATGTCTCCGATGGTGCCACCCAGCTGGGATGCAAAAAAAGACACAAGTGATCTTCCATGTTACACAGACCAATAGAAAAAGTCTTAAAAAGCCAAGCAGAACTTTGATGTTTGCATAAGAACAGATATTTGTAACTATACTAAAGATCATTGAATTGCACCCTTCAAACAGGCAAGATTTGTGATACATAAATTAAATGAAAGAGAAAAGCACTGTACATTTAAAAGGGAGACGAAGCAAAGGGGAGAGAACATGGAGACTAGAAAGGCAAATAATAAGGGCTGGAGTGTAACACAGTCAGGTAAACAGGAAAGAAAGTAAGCAGAGCCTCAAGAAAAAAAGAAGAAAGCAAGGGTGAGGAGGGCTTCCAGGATGATCTGACTGCTGTGTTTATAAGATCACTTTGCTTGTTATGTGGAGATATGGACTAAATTAAGCAAATGACTCATGCTATCATTGATTCACTTGGATTTTACAGACTAGTAAATTCCCATACCCCACCCTCCAAATGGGGGATCATTATAAGGCTCTCAACCTTTCATTTCATTAAGACTGAAAGTGTTGTCCTGGCTGGTATGGCTCAGTGGATTGAGCACCGGCCTGCAAACCAAAGGGTCGCTGGCTCGATTCCCAGTCAGAGTACATGCCTGGGTTGTGGGCCAGGTCCCCAGTAGGGGATACATGAGAGGCAACCACACATTGATGTTTCTCTCCCTCTCTCCCTCCCCTCCCCTCTTTCTAAAAATAAATAAATAAAATCTTGAAAAAAAAAACACTGAAAATGTTAAAAAAATTAAGTGCAGGTTTTTTTTCTTTTTTTAAGATTTTATTTATTTATCTTTAGAGAGGGAAAAGAGGGAGATAGAGAGAGAGAGAGAGAGAAACATCAATGTGCAGTTGCTGGGGGCCATGGCCTGCAACCCAGGCATGTACCCTGGCTGGGAATCAAACCTGCAACACTTTGGTTCGCAGCCCGTGCTCAATCCACTGAGTTACACCAGTCAGGGCTAAGTGCAGGTTTTAAAAAAAGAGAAGGCAAGCCATAAGCAGATAAAAAAATCCAGACTATAAAGGCGTCTGGTTCTAACTTGTGTGAAATAGTGAGCATTCTCTCTCTCCATGAACAAACACACACATGCGCAGAGACACACACTTGCATGCATCTGAACAGTCTCCTTGTAATGGTGGTACTACCAGAATGAAATTCCTACTGTTAAAACATGTTAGCTTGCTGAAACAAGCAGTACCAGAAGTCTCGACAACTATAATCCTTTGATAAATGTTAACCTAATTTACAATGTGCTTCCAATAGTTACTTAAGCATTTTTACTTTAGACCGGGATAAAATTCACCTTCACCCATTCATCCTAACCATATTTAAATACTTAAAGGCTATCACATGGATTTTTAAATGAATCCTCTAGTATTTGAGCACCTACTACATGCTCAGCACTATGAATGAAGTGCTGGAAGAATTTAAGAGAAGGTGCTCCTAAGGAGCTCAGAATTTAGCAAGGGAAATAGAACAGAACTAAAGAATAAGAACCAGGAGTAAGCCCTGGCTGGCGTAGCTCACTGGATTGAGCGCGGGCTGGGAACCAAAGTGTCCCAGGTTCGATTCCCAGCCAGGGTACATGCCTGGGTTGCAGGCCATGACCCCCAGCAACCGCACACTGATGTTTCTCTCTCTCTCTCTCTATCTCCCTCCCTTCCCTCTCTAAAAATAAATAAATAAAATCTTAAAAAAAAAAAAAAAAGAACCAGGAGTAAAACCTAAGCACTAGGCAGAATGATCTGGCTGCTGAGCAGGAAGAGGTCACCATGAGCTCAGCCCCAGAATTCACCATCTTCTCTGGCCTCAGCTACTGGACTAGGTCCACTTGACTAGGTCCAGAACCTACTTCGAGTCCTGATCTCTCTTCCCAGCACCACTGGGCTATGTAGCCAGCTTGTACTTGACATCTCGGATGGATCAATAATCACCCAAACTTACCACCTCCCAAACTGAACTCCTGATCCACCCTCTCTGGGCCTCTTTCTATGGGTGCTTCCTCATCTCAGCAAACAGCATCTCCTCCCACTAACTGGCTCAAGCTAGAAGCCTGGAAATCATCCTCAGGTCCCCGCTCTTCTCACCCAATACAGTGCATTTGGTCGTAACTCCAAAACTCCCGGCACAGCTCTCCACTGCTACCATCCTAGACACTCAAGCCCACGCCATCTTTTGCCAGGATTGCTCCAATGATCTAAACCAGAGAGTGGCAAACCATGGCCTACTGCCTGTCTTTATATATAAGTTGTATTGGCACACAGCTGTGCCCATTCATTTACATATCGCCTATGGATGCATTCGCACCACAATAACAGAGTTGAGAAGTGACAGAGTCTCCCCCACCAGCAAAGCTAAACAATCTAAACTTATTTACTGTTTGGTCCTTTACAGAAAAAGCTGGTCGATCTACAATCCTTTTTTGTTGTTGTTGTTTTAAAAGATTTTATTTATTTATCTTTAGAGAGAGGGGAAGGGGGGAGTAAGAGAGGGAGAAAAATAACAATGTGCAAGAGAAACATCTATCCGTTGCCTCTCGTATACCCCCAATGAGGGACCAAATCAATCAGCCAGGCATGCGCCCTGATGGCGAACTGAACAGGCAACATTTTGGTTTGCAGGACCACACCCAACCCACTGAGCCACACCAGTCAGGGAGATCCCCAATCTTAACGGCCCACAACTTCCATCTCTCCTGTCCTACAGTCAAACCCATTTGTCACACACCAGCAGAGTGACCTTTTAAAAATTCAGAATATGTCTCCCCTTTGCTTGTACCCTTCAGTAACCCACTGCTTCACTAAAAATAAAACTGAAACTCCTTTATCCTGTCAACAAAAGGTCCTATGTGATTTGGCTATTGCACAGGTCTCTAATCTCATCTCATGTCACCACCTCCCTACTCCCCCACCTCCACCTCTTGCTGCCTGCGCTTCAGCCCCGCTGGCCTCTCAGATGGGCTCTCCCTTCCTTCCTGCCCTGCCCATTCTGCATCTCCAGCTAGTGCCCTTTTATCTTCCAGCCCAGGGAGCTGTGTCCTCCTCAGAAAGCCTGACCCCGACCACCTGCCTAAAGCAGCCTCCTTCCCACTGCCCCCTATCACAGCACCCTGTCTGTGCCCTTCCTGGTAACTCAGTACAAGCTACCATTCTTTTATTTGAGTCCTTGTTTCTGGTCTCTCTATCCCATTAGGCTGTAAGCCCCACAGGGGCAGGACCGTGCCTGCCATATCTCCAGCACAAGCCCAACGCCCTACATGCAGCACTGGAGGCTTAGGTTGGTGGTCAGGACAGGACAGAAGTTCTCAAAGTTCAATATAAGCCTTAGGTAACAGAATTCTTGTACCTCTTTCCATAATTACAATGGAATCAAACTAAGAAGTCTCAGGATATCATTGCTATAGATAACAAAGCGTAATTAAAATTCAAGCTTCCTGGGTCTGGGACACACAGAAATATGTGATAATTCTGTAAAAGAATGAGTATTTTAATTACGAAAATCCAAGAAATATCACATGCAATCAGGAAACGGGAGGGGAGGGGAGGGGTGTAAATGCTCACTGACTACAATGCAGCAGAATCTAATGGGAAAAATCGTGGGGGGAAGAGAAGAGATCTGCATTAAACTGAAACTGTGAGGAGACATCTTCGGGTTTTTTACGGGAATGTACTGGGAGTCCACAGGGAATCCGGAAAAGGAAGCAAAGCTCTAAACACTATCCGCTTCTGCCCCCACATGGCCTACAATGGTACTGTATTTTCTCTGCCAGTTTGGAAGGTCCAGTTACTGCTCTGGTTCCCACTATTATCGTGACCAGAAACTTTCAGTATTATTACTAGAATAGTCCTAAGTCAACTATTGCCCTACACCATAGGGAAAATAGCACCCATACCAATATTTGAAAATCTATCCAAAGCTTAAACTGAAGCAGTAGCAAATTTATGACATGTGTCATGTCCATTTTACTTTTAAGGCGTCTTTTGTTCTCAGAAAGAGGAAGAAAGGAAGGAAGGACAGAAGCAAGGAGCCTTTTCTTCCTTTAAGCCAGGCGTAGGTTATTTCTATTTCAGGTTCACGCTTGGACACCCCGTACTAACATGAACAAGGCCTGTCAGCTCCCCTGGTCTGAGAAGTCAAGGTCTCACTGCACAAAAGGCTCCACCACGCACTGAAAACTAAAAATGCTCTTTGGTGGTCCTTTGGAAACTTAAATCATGCACAGACACAAATGTTGGGCACAACTTAAACCTAAAAGCATGTCTGACCTAGTGTCCAATAAGCACCAGGGTTGTATGGAGAAGAAGGGGTTTTTCTAGGGATCAGTTAGCACAATGGATCTGTTTCCATGAAATTAAAACCTGAGTCCTGGCTGGTGTGGCTCAGTGGACTGAGTGCCGGCCTGTAAACCTAAGGGTCATCAGTTTGATTCCCAGTCAGGGCACATGCCTGGGTTGCGAGCCAGGTCCCCAATTAGGGGCACACCAGAGGCAACCACACATGGATGTTTCTCTCCCTCTTTTTCTCCCTCCTTCCCCCTCTCTCTAAATATAAATAAAATCTCGTTTTAAAAGAAGGAAGCAAGTGTAATTATGCAGGTGTGTTTAATTTGTAAAACTTCATCAAGCTATACATCTACATGTGCATTTCTCTGTGTTTATGTTACACTACAATTTTTTAAAACTATAAAGGAAGCATTTCCTCTGTCCTCATAAACTCTGAAGGAAGAAATACCAAGGGAGAAATAATTTTGTAGAGCACACTTACATATTTATATTGTCTATCAGCCATACTATCACAGTAGTACAATACAGTTAATATATGATAGTATGGCACATTATGTTACGTTTATCAGCTCTACTATTAGCAAAATGGATCTTGTACATAGCATATTAGATAACACTGATGATGCTGACAACAGCGACAGCTAACTTACGTTTATTGAGCACTTCCTAAATGCCAGACATTGTCGAATGCTTTCTCTTATTGCATTTAATCATCACAACCCTATTGTTATCTTATTATTATTACAATATTACATATTATCACATTGTTCTAGAAGACTACATTGAAGTTTGGCAAAGTAATTTGCCAAAAGTCACATAGGCCACTTAATAGTAACTAATAATTTTTGAGCACATACTATAGATCTGACACCACTCTAAAGACTAAGTATATTGACTTATTTAGTCCTCAAAACAATGAGTTAAGTAGTATCATTATCCCGATTTAGCAGATGAGTTCATTGAGGCACAGAGAACTTAAGTAAACTTGTCCAAAGTTGCCCAGGTGGTTAGTGACGCAGATGAGCTATGAATGCACGCAGTCTGGCTCCAGACTGGAACAACTGACCTATATACCCCTGAGGAGTGACGGCAGAACATTGAACTTGAGCTGTCTGACTCTAGAAACTATGCTATTCATTATTCTGCTGTCCTGCCTGGCAATCAGACCAACTAACATTTCAATAAGGAGTACCTGGATGTCATATTCTTACTCGGCAAATTGACAGGAGGGAAGCAGTGAATAAGTGGCAAGTTCAAATACAGGGGCAGCAAAAGTAGGTTTACAGTTGTTCATATGGAAAATGATATAATAATTAACAAATAATAATACAAGAATAAACTCAGGTCCTGAATGGTGTGGGTCAGTGGGTTGAGTGCTGGCCTGCAAACTGAAGGGTCGCCGGTTTAATCCCCAGTCAAGGCGCATGCCTGGGTTGCAGGCTGGAGCCCCAGCGGGGGGTGGCGTGTGAGAGACAGCCACACATTGATGTTTCTCTCCCTCTCTCTCTCCTTTCCCCTCTCTCTAAAGATAAATAAATAAAATCTTGAAAAAAAAGAATAAACTCTGTATTTCACGTACTCACAACTATAACCCCGCTTTTGCCCCATCCTGTATTATGTTCTTTCTCTTTTTTTTAAGACGATTCTTTTCTTTTTAAGATTTTATTTATTTTTTATTTTTAGGGAGGGAAGGGAGGAAGATAGAGATAGAGAGAAACATCAATGTGCGGTTGCTGGGGGACCTGGCCTGCAACCCAGGCATGTGCCCTGACTGGGAATTGAACCTGCGATGCTTTGGTTCCCAGCCCACGCTCAATCCACTGAGCTATGCCAGCCAGGGCTATGTTCTTTCTTTAAACAGCTAATACTCACCTCCAAATCACCTCTACCATCAGACTTCCCTAACTCCATCTTTCTCTACTGCCCATGCATTTTGCAAATACTCAAATAGCACTCACTAGAATGCATTCTATTGTGTGAAAACAAGGAGGTCTGCAAGCTCCTCAAGGCCAGAAACTGCCCATCCCAGTCTTGGCACACAGGAAGCCCTAACGTTGACTTTGTGAGCGGCTGATGTCTCCTCATGCGGGTTGCTGCACACCCACCCCAGTAGTACTCACCCTGTTTAATGCCAATCTTGCCCACTGATTTGTGACCACAAAGGCAAGGACCTAGCACAGTGCCTGGCACGCAGGAGACCATATTCACATATTTGTTAAATGAATAAAGGTCAGATGCTTAAAAAACCCAGAAGAATATAAGTTTATAAAGAAAAGTTCCATGCTTACCTCAATAACACATATCTGGGGCTCCTCCTTGTGACCGTCCACAGGCACCATGGCTTGATTCATAACCCACTCCTGCACAGCATCAGTAATGTGAGGGACAACTGTAGAAAGAAGTAATTACCACAAATTATATTCTAGGCAGCAGAAAGAAGGAAAGAGCTCCTACCCTTTGCGACAGCATGGATGGAACTGGAGAGCATTATGCTAAGCGAAATACGCCAGGCGGTAAAAGACAAACACCATATGATCTCACCTTTAACAGGAACCTAATCAACAAAACAAACAAACGAGCAAAATATAACCAAAGACGCTGAAATTGAGAACAGGCTGACAGTGACCAGAGGAGAAAGGGGAGAGAATTTCAGGGGGAAAGGGTGAAGGGTTTGTAGGAACAAGTATAAAGGACACGTGGACAATAATGGAGGAGGGGTAGAAATGGGAGGGAGGGAGGGAGGGCTGGGGGGTTGGGCTAGGGTCGAGGGGAGGCAAAAAGCTGTACTTGAACAATAATTTAAATAAATAAAAAGAAAAAGAAAAAATAAAATAAATAAAAAGAAAAAAGAAAAAGAAAGTATATTTCATGGTCCTGAAAAGGGAATGTATCAGAGTCTTTATATCTCCCAAATAACCTGGCAAATTAGACAAACTACAGTTCTAATGCTATCATCTTCCTTCAGTGAAATTAACACTACAGGCACAGTATAGGTTTAGACATTTAAATGTTACACCTTTTCCCTTGAAACTAACCATCGCCACCAAACAAGAAACAGAAAACAGAAGAACCATCTTTGATGCAACTAGAAAATAACTGTAACGCCAAGAAAAAACTGTGCAAGGAGGACTGCCTAGGCTGCTGAATGCGAGACCCCCCAGGAAAGAAGGATGCAGAGTGGCCTGCAGAGTGGCAGGGCCCTGCAGACCCTCGGCAGCCACTCAAGAGGGTATAGATGAGGTCTGCCTGCTGACAAGGGGCCTGCAACCGCTCAAGTCAGGTAAAGAGGACAAAAAGGGACACCCCTGCAACCGTGTGAGGCCCAGGAGTCCCTTGAGTAGTGAGCAGGCCTGCAGTTGGGGATCTCAAATGGAGAGACACAAAAGTGACATCCACGTAGGTGGCCCAGCCACCTAACCTGATGTGGCTGCGAGAAGTTGGAACCTTGACCTTCAGGAAACTGAAGCAAAGGTGCATCATCACCTGCCGCACCTCATACCTGCAGAGCCCACAAGGGCTCTTTGCTGGGTGTAGTTTTGTAAGAACCCACTGCGCATGCCTGGCTCACCCCTTTCTGGGAGGATGAGGCCCATAGGGTTTTGGCTCCTTGCCAGCAGTCCAGGGATAAGGGTTCAGGACCCAGGCTTGGGGTCTTGCCCTCTCCTCTATCACTGGGACATGAGAGGTATGAGCCAGGACCTCTCCCTCCTGCAGGTTTTCCAAAAACCTCCACTTGGGGGAAAACTGTTAGAAAGCACGCTTGTACTGGAGATCTACGCCACACCGTCCAGTTTTGGCAATAACATAGCTGATCTTTTGATCTCCATCTGTCCTGTTCCTACATCTGTTTCTCAGCTGGCTTCAACCTGAACGTGATTTAAAGGGGATGCTAAATTATCACCTATACCCTACCGTGTAGGAACGTCTGAATACAAAACCCGAGAGGTGCCGGGGGGATCTCTTCTAAGACAAAAGAAAACCATATCATCCAGCGAAAGGGTTGGTGAAAAAAGGTCAGAGCATGCTACCTGCCACTCCAGTTCAATCCCCCACCTAGTCCCTCCCCAACGCTGTCTTCCTTCAAAGGGAAGTAATCCTCATGCATACAAAGATACAAAAAAAAGGAGAAAAAAAGAACATATGAAATAAAAGACAGACAAAAAGCAAACCAAAAAAAAAAAAAAAACCCCGACAACCCTACACCCATTCAGGTAAAGATGCATAAATGGTTCTCTATAGATTTTATAAATAAAAGCTAGAGAGCGAGAGAGAGGTGGACTAAGTGAAACAACGGCATTAGTAAGAAAGAAAAAAAAGACGGATGAAAATAAATCAGGGACACACGGGATGAACTCGAAGCCTTTAACGGAAATGAAAACAAAAAGAACACAGAGGCTTGAAAAGCATTAGAACTTGTAGGCAGTGCAGGGACCCCCTCCCTGTCTCGTCTATCTTGAGCAGGGTGTGAGTGCTAGGCACACAGGGCTCTCTAATGTTTGTGGAGTCTAATACCTTGTACCGTTTTGCCCAGGTAGTCACCACGCCTCTCCTTATTTATTACATGCTGATATATCTTCCCAGTGGTGATGTTGTTGTCCTTATAAAGATTAATATCCAAGAACCTTTCATAATTTCCAAGGTCTAAATCAACTTCTCCACCATCATTTAAGACAAACACTTCACCTAGAATAAAAAGAATGGAAAATTTTCAAATTTGCTTCCAGTACATTATTTTTCAAAGATGAATCCATTGTATTAAAAAGCTGCTAAGAGATTTATTTATAACCTATAGTCTATCATTATTTCATGATTTTGATGAGAGGATCTAACAATTCAAGTATATCCTTGAAAATGCATGAGAAAAATTCTGGTATCCTATTATGGTATCGTTTTTAAATGCTTACTGAAATTCTGTCTTCACAAATTGGCTTTCTAAACTCACCATATACCACATGAGAAAAGGGACTTTAAACCAGCAATTTTAGTCATGGCTGGTGTGTCTCAGTGGACTGAGTGCCTGCCTGTGAACCAAAGGGTCACAGGTTCGATTCCCAGTAAGGGGCACATGCTTGGGTTGCAGGCCAGGTCCCCTGTGGGGCAGGGGGAGGGGGCGTGTCAGAGGAAACCACACATTGATGTTTCTCTCCCTCTCTTTCTCCCTCCCTTTCCCTATATGTAATAAATAAATAAATAAATAAAATCTTTTTAAAAGCTGGCCAAATCCAGAACACTGAAAACTCCAAATGCTGACAGAGATGTAGAACAGTAGGCACTGTCATTTATTGCTGATGGGAATGCAAAATGGTACAGCCACTTTAGAACATAGTGTGGCAGTTTCTTACAAAATTAAACATATGCTTACCATTAAAAAATGAAGAAAGTTGGGTGATAGTTTCAAACAAAAATATAATCTACCATAGACTTGAGTAAGTCATTACACAGACAAAATGAAAATCAAAGAAATCTACGTTAATACACTGAGATACCCTTTTTTGTTCTTTGGTTTACTCTCAGGTTAGTAAATTTTAAAAGGAATGATGTTCAGCAAGGGCATAAAGAATTGTGCCTTTTTCTTATACCCTGTTGATGAGGATGTAAATTAGTGCAGATGCACAAGCCTTAACAGAAAATTCTGAGACAAGATGAAAAGTTGGAATTTGGAATTTTTCTGATTCTAGAAAAGTAATATAGAATGCTTTCCATATATTATAAAATACCCCCAAAGTAACCCATAATTGAACACGTTCCAAGTGGAGTACAGACTAGAAATAGCCACAGCTTTATAAAGATGTTTCAATTTTCAAAACTTTTGGAAAGGGACTATAAGTAGCCACAAACTTAAGAATTTTAAATTTTCAGAACTTTTTGGATTTCAGAGTTGTACATAAGGGATCCTGAATGTAAAAACCTTTGGCAATATGCATTATGTGTCAAAAGCTGGAAAAATATATCTAACCATCAAATAAGAAATTCTGCACATAGGCATTTCTGTTTAAAAATAAACTGATTAAGTTCAAAGATTTCCATCACAGTACTGTTTAATATATCAATATACTGGAAATTATTTCCTATTATTGTTCAGATTCTGTGCAGCTTTTTTTTTAAGATTTTATTTATTTATTTTTAGAGAGGGAAGGGAGGGAGAAAGAGAGAGAGAGAAACATCAATGTGCGGTTGCTGGGGGTCATGGCCTGCAACCCAGGCATGTTCCCTGACTGGGAATCGAACCTGCAACACTTTGGTTCACAGCCCGAGCTCAATCCACTGAGCTACGCCAGCCAGGGCTGTCTGTGCAGCTTTTAAGAGTATAGAATATATAAAAATGTCCACAGTACATTAAGTTTTAGAAATTAGATTTAAAATAATGTGACTGTAATATTCAATTCATTTGAAGTTCAAAAAGAAGCAAAATTAATCTATGGTTTTAGAAGACAGGATAGCAGTTACTCTGGCAGTTTGAGGACAAAGGAAAATCTTGATTATCGATCTGGGGTCTGGTTACACAGTATGTTCATTTCATCAAGCAAAACATTTATGATTTATGTACTTTTCTACATGTATGTAAATTTTTTAAAAAGAAAGCATATAAAGGCTAATGCTTTTTTAAAAAAATAATTACTATATACATTGAAATGTCTACATTAATAATAGTTACTCCAAAAAGTGGAAAATTTTCTTCATGCCATTCTATATTGTCAATATAATTGTCAATATATACTATATTGTCTGAATGTTGCTCTTAACAAGAAAGTGTTAAATCTATTACCTTTATGATAAAATACAACAAAACATAATCCATACTGCAAAAGCTATAGTGAAAATGGTTTCCTCACACAGTTTTCAAAAAAAGGTGGACTGATTTGGAACGGCATCAGCAATCTGAACAATGTTATCAACGACCATGAAAACATTCACATATTCATAACACATGATCCAGCAACTCTACTTTTGGAACGCTCTCCTAAAGAAATTACCCGGCATAAAAAAAAGAAATACAATTTAACCAAGTGCTTTATAAGGGAGGAAATGGTTCTCTTTCATACCGTGCTCATAAGGTGAAAAAGTGCCCGCATCAATGTTGATGTAGGGGTCGATTTTGATGGCCGTAACTCGGAGTCCCCATGATTTTAGAATTGTCCCAATGCTGCTCGCGATGATCCCTTTCCCAATGCTTGAGATGACCCCACCAGTGACCAGGATGTACTTCATTGGCAAAGCAATGGTTGGGTGCCAGCACCCAGATAGACTCTGAAAAAGAAATAAAATTAAGAGTCAGGGAAGAGAAATATTTTCTCAAACCAGTAAAGCAGAGAGTGTGTTGTTGTTAAACAAGAATTTCAAAAGCACGCTGCATTTTTCTATCTAAACTAAATATTGATATTTGAAACTTTTGAAACAAAGTCTTATCTTTTAGATTTTTAATTTTTGTCAATATGCAGAAAGCTGTGGCTATTTTCTGCAAGTAGAGGGACTGGCTCCATTGCCCTGATTTTCCATGTACCCCCAACTTTATCATATGACAAACCTCATTATGAGAAAAATGTCTCTGGAATTCAGAAGCATAGTAAAACTTATAAGCAATCAGACACTGTTGTCATATCTGTACAAGCTGTGCTTGGGCAAGTTACTAATCCATTCTGTGCCTGTTTCTTCATCTGTGAAATGGAGTAAAAATACCAGTCCCTTAAAATACTATTCAGCACTAAAAAGAAATGAGCTGTCAAGCCATGAAAAGACATGGAGGAAATTCAACACATATTACTAAGTAAAAGAAGCCAATCTGAAAAGGCTACACACTGTGGGATTCCAACTATGCGACACTTCAGAAAAGGCAAAACTATGGAGACTGTAAATATATCAGTGGTTTCCAGGGGATGGGGGCAGGGAGAGATGAATACATGGAGCACAGAGGATTTTTAGGGCAGCGAAAATACTCTGTACGATACTACAGTGGTGCATATATGTCATTATACATTGCTCCAAACCCATAGAATGTACAATACCAAGAGCAAACTCTAATGTAACCATGGACTTTGGATGATAAGATTGTGTCAGCGTAGGTTCATTGATTGTAATAAATGCATCACCCTGGTTTGGGATGCTGATAATGGGGAAGGCTGTGCTTGTGGGACACAGTGTCTATGGGAACTCAGGACTTTCTGCTCAGTTTTGCTGCAAAGCTAAAATTGCTCTAAAAAGTAAAGTCTATCTTTTTAGAAAATCAATATTTACATATGCCAACATTGAAAAAAAAATCTCCTAAGTAGTCCTGCGGTTTAACTGAGTGAAGGTACAGGTCAGAGGTCAGCAAACCAGGGCCCACTGGTCACATCTGGCTCTCTGTTTCTGTATGGTCCCCAAGCCAAGAATGTTTTTTACATTTTAAATGATTCAGAAAAGATCAAAAGAGGATTTGATGACACATTACAATTGTATGAAACTCAAATTTTAGTGGCCATAAATCAAGTTTTATTAGCACATAGCCACACCCATCATTTACATATTATCGTATCTGTGTTCACTTTCTACAGCGGCAGAACTGAGTAGCTGTGACAACAGAGACCTCTGGCCCACCACACCTGAAATATTTACTATCTGGCTTTTCACAGAAAATGTTTACCGATGCCTGGTATGGAGGCAGTCAAAATCAATCCCTATACTCCCTATTCAACATAGTACTGGAAGTCCTAGCCACAGCAATCAGACAAGAAGAAGAAATAAAAGGAATTGGAAAGGAGGAAGTAAAACTGTCATTATTTGCTGATGACATGACACTGTACATAGAGAATCCCAAAGATTCCAGCAGGAAACTACTTAAACTGATAAATGAATTCAGCAAAGTACCAGGATACAAAATTAATATCCAGAAATCAGTTGCATTTTCATATGCCAATAGTGAGCTAACAGAAAGGGAAATTAAGGAAACAATCCCATTTATAATTGCTTCAAAAAGAATAAAGTACCATCCTGGCTGTTGTGGCTCAGTGGATTCAGTGTTGGCCTGTAAACCAAAAGGTTGCTAGTTTGATTCCCAGTCAGGGCACATGGCTGGGTTTCAGACCAGGTCCCCAGTAGGGGCCACGCGAGAGGCAACCACACATTGATGTTTCTCTCCTCTCTTTGTCCTTCCCTTCCCCTCTCTCTAAAAATAAATAAATAAAATATTTTTTAAAAAGAATTAAATACCTAGGAATAAACCTAACCAAGGATGTAAAAGACCTGTACTTGGAAAATTATAAGACACTGAAGAAATTGAAGAAGATACAAATATGTGGAAGCATATACCATGTTCATGGATAGGAAGAATTAACATCATTTAAATGTCCATACTACCCATAGCAATCCATAGATTCAACATAATTCCTATCAAGATTCCAATGACATATTTCCCAGAACTAGAACAAATATTTCAAAAATGTATATGGAACCACATAAGGCCCTGCATAGCAACAGCAATCCTGAGAAAGAAGAGCAAAGTTGGAAAAATCATGTTACCTAATATCAAACTATAGTATAAGGTCATAGTAATCAAAACAGCATGGTACTGGCATAAAAACAGGCACATAGATCAATGGAACAGAATAGAGAGCCCAGAAGTAAACCCACACCTTTATGGTCAATTAATATTCAACTGAGGAAGCAAGCACATACACTGGGCTAAAGAGTTTATTCAATAAATGGTGTTGGGAAAATTGGACAGATATGAGCAGAAAAATAAAACTAGACCACCTTCTTATACCACACACAAGAACAAATTCAAAATGGGTCAAAGACTTAAACATTAGACCCAAAATCACAAAACTCCTAGAAGAAAATATAGGCAGCAAAATCTCAGACACTGCTCGTAGCAATTTTTTTTATCAGATATATCTCCCTAGGCAAGGGAAAGAAAATAAATGAATAAATAAATGAGGCTACATTAAAATCAACTCTACATTGACAGATAGTAAGAACTTGAGAAAGTTAGCTATTAACATCACTACTTTTTATATTAACATCATTTTACAAAATTTTACATACAGGCTTCAGATACACCATTTTATAACACTTAGCTTCAGTGTTAATAATAAACGTATCCTCCTTAACTAAGCATGCTGAACACTGAATCTTTTACGTTACCTATCAAGTTTTACCATGCAAAAATATCCAAGCAGGAAAAAAATACTATGGCATAAAAAATTTTATTTGAATTTTCTGTGGCTGTTTTGTTTAAGAGGCAGACAGGGAGCCCCATAGCTACTTGATTTCTTTTACTTTGAGTATCACTGTTTTTCCCTTGAGCCTGTGCCTTTGCCCTTGCCATTTCACCAGCCACGTGAAAGTCTTAACAGCATGATTTTCGTCGTCATGGATGATGGGTAAATGGGCAACTGAGTAAGACCACTAACGCAAAATTACAACTACGAAAAGAGAGAGAGAGAGTAAAAGCTAATATCTATAAATCCCACTTTCTGATGTAACTCACAAACTTTTTAAGTACATGGAAATGAAGTGCAAATGCAATCAGGTAGGAACAATTTCAATTATCCATTTATCTTATTTGTCCATCCTCCTCAAAGGAAAGCCCATCCCGATTTTGTGGTTTCCTCTGCTTATCATTCAAAGCAAACTATCTTAACTTAAAGGTGTTACGTTATGTCACTTCTGAGCTGTGAGTTTAGTTTGAACTAGCTGACCATGGCCAAGACAAGTAAACTGAAGCCATCTACAATATACATATGTCCCATCCCAAATGGCTTCCCTGAGTCCTTTGGGCCTATCAATACACAATACAGTTGATCTCCTTCAATGCCACCTTGTCATCCACTCACCAAGCTAGATTTAGCTTAAAAGATCCTCAATCCAAACCTAGGGCACAGATCCACAATGTTTGTGAAAGTTCATCTCTTCCCACTCCCTCTGGCCCAGGTGGTCACCATAGTGGTCACTTCTTCACAGCCTCCCCTTACCCATCCCACTGGTGATTTCTTCTTTTGTGATAAGTGTCCCTCCTCCGTAGTCAGAGAGCCTGGATTCAAATGCTGGCTCTGTCATTTACTGCTGTGACCCCAGGCAACTTCTTCAACTTTTCTAAACCTTGATTTTCTCTACATATGTAGTGCACAGAGATCATAATAGTACCTGCCTTATAGAGGTATGTGGGCATTTACAAGTGAGTGCCCAAGTTAGCTGTTACCATTTCCCAGAGCCATTTCCTCACTGATTCAATCAGCTCACAAATGTTTACTGAATGTCAGTTATACTGAATGTCTTTATACATGCTTGCTGTGTTCCTAGGTTTGGGGGTGAACAAAAAGTCAAGGTCAAAAAGTCAAGGTCCCTGTCATCTTGGACTTGACTTTTCCTGTGCAATTAAGAAGCAAATAAGTGCTGAGGTAATTGTACCTTATTAGAGCACTGTCACGCTATTAAGATGACTTCCCATTTGTAAAAGTTAGCAAAATCAAAAAATACCCACAAAGTGCCATAGAAAACTGGACTGTATTCATGTGAAGCCACATTACATGGTTGTCAAAAAGTCTAAAAATTTCTAAATAAATAAAAAAGAGCCCAACTGGTATAGCTCAGTGGATTGAGCGTGGGCTGCTAACCAGAGGGTTGCCAGTTCGATTACCAGTCAGGGCACACGCCTGGGTTGCGGGCAAGTCCCCAGTATGGGGAACGAGAGAGGCAACCACTCATTGATAGGTCTTGCCTCCTCTTTCTCCTTCTCTTCCCCTCTCTCTGTAAAAATAAAAAAAAAATCTTAAAAAAAAGAAAAAAATCTAAGAATTTTTCATGTAAGATATGCTTATGTTAACCCTGGCAGGGTAGCTCTATTGTTTAGAGTGTTGGCCAGATACTCCAAGGATGTGGATTTGATCCCCCATCAGGACACTTATAAGAATCAACCAATGATGCATAATAAGTGGAAAAACAAATTGATGTTTCTATCTCTCTCTCTCTCAAGTCAATTTTTAAAAGATATGCTTATGTTAAAACAAAAGAGTTGGCCATAGGCCCTGGCCAGGTAGCTCAGTTGGTTAGAGCATCATCCCAATCCACCAAGATTGTGGGTTCGATCCCAGGTCAGAGCACATACAAGAAACAAAGATGAAGGCACAAATTAGTGGAACAACAAAGCGACATTTCTTTCTTGCTATAATCAATAAATAAAATTAAATTAAAAAAGAAAAGGGTGGAATTTAAAATTGAACATAATATTATCTCACTTATTATTTTTTAAATTAAGACTGGTCAAGCCCTGCCTGGTGTGGCTCAATAGATTGAGTGCCAGCCTGTGAACCAAAGGGTCACTGGTTCAATTCGCAGTCAGGGAACATGCCTGGGTTTCGAGCCAGGTCCCCAGTCGGGGGCACGTGAGAGGCAACCACACATTAATGTTTCTCTCCCTCTTTCTCCCTCCCTCCCCCTCTAAAAATAAATATATAAAATATCTTTTAAAGAAAAAGACTAGTCAAGCCCTGGCTGGCGTAGGTCAGTGGGTTGAGTGCAGGCTGCAAACCAAAGTGTTGCAGGTTCGATTCCCAGTCAGGGTACATGCCTGGGTTGCAGGCCACGGCCCCCAGCAACCGCACATTGATGTTTCTCTCTCTTTCTATCTCTCTCTCTCCCTTCCCTCTCTGAAAATAAATAAATAAAATCTTTAAAAAAAAAGAAAAAGAAAAAGACTAATCAAAAGTACACCAAAATGCTAAATTTTGATATATTGAGGTGGTTGGGGTGTAGGCAATTACAAGTTTTCCATATTTTCAAAAGCACAAAATACCTTTTTGAAGCACATTAAATATTTTACGAAGTCCTTCTTGAAAATGTCACTTAATACCAAAGACACATCTAGTCTTTTTTACCTCTATTAAGGAAACAAGTTCATTTGCAGCAAAGTTTTAAAACGGCAGGAAAAGGCAGGCTCTTCTGGCTACTTCCTTGACTCCAGATGATTTTTTTCCCGTGTGAAGACAAGGTTTCATTTACTCTCAGATGCAGTGAGCAGAACCAATTGTCTGTAAAATGAGAGTGTGCAGGGCTGCCCTGACTGCCGTCCAACAAAAACAACAGACAAGCCACCTATATGGTCTTGACTTCCCTAGTAGCCATATTTAAAAAGAAACAGATGAAGTTAATTTTAAAAATCGTATTTAACCCAATGTATTTAAAATATTTTCATTTTAACACACAATCACTACAAAAATGTATTAGTGAAATAGCCTGCATCGTCTTTTGTTTGTTTGTTTGTTTTAACTGTCCTCCCAGATTAGGTGTGTCTACTCACAGCACATCTCAGCTGGGACTCTCCACATTTCCAGTGCTCAAGAGCCACATGTGGCAAGTGACTGCCACACTGGACAGTTCAGGCCTAAAGCAACTAAAAACATCAGAAGCGCCAAGAGAGAGAGATACCTTGTCAATGACGAACATATAAAACGTGATATTAGAAACAAGAGTACTTACTGAATGATCCCATTTTATGAAGTTCTGGAATAGGCAAAACTAAGCTATGACAGAAATCAAGGGAGTTGGTGGGGGGCGGGGGCGTGTGGATTATCTGGAAGGGACAAGAGGGAACTTTCTGGAGTAATGGAAATGGTCTCTGTCTGTGTCGGGGCAGCGGTTCCATGGGTTAAAATTTGTCAGGCCCCGATCTGCACAAGTAAAAGGGGGGCATTTTATAGCATGTAAATTATACATCAAATTTGTAAAAATTGCTGCAAAAAGAAACCTATTTTGTAGCAGCAGCATACTTAGGCACAGTGTGCCCCAAGGAGCTAGCCGATCTGGGAAAAACGCGAGGGTAGTTGTTCCAGGAGTGCTCGGCCCGAGGAGGGGACAGAAAGGGCATTTCACTCCGCGCGGGGCTTCACTTCCGCCAACGCCATCTCGGGGCTCTCGGGGCTCCCGAGGCCCGGCAGAAACGGGGCGGGAAGAGGCGCACCCCGGAGACCCTACACTACCCACCCCAGATCGCGGCCGCCGCGGGGCCGGATCCGACCGCACTGGGCACCCTCACGGCGGCCCCAGCCCCGCACCCCCCGGGTCTGCGTGCGCTCGGTGCGGGGATGCGCCTGGTCGCCAGCCCCTCTCGGACTGTGCGCCAGCGCCATCGAGGAGAGGACAAAGGCTCCCGGCCTCAGGCGCGCGCCGGGGGTGGCGGCGCGGGTGGGGAGGCTCTGGGGACGCGGGGTGGCCGGGGCCGGAGGCCCCGGGGGTCCGGCGGAGAGGATTTACCTGCTCTGTGGTGGTGGCGCCCGGAGGGTGGCTGTTGGGTACGGCGGGCTCCGCCCCGTGGCCGGCCAGCGCTCACCTGTCGGGCTGGGTAGGGGGCCGCCGCTAGGGGTGTCCCAGAGTCTCCCCCCGGGTCCTCCCACCGCCGTTGCAGGCCTCGGGGTGTGCGGCGTCCCCTTCGCCCACCTTTCCCTCTCCCGCCGCCGCCTGCCCCGCTGACTCACGCTAGTGAGCTTGGGGTTTGCACCCAGGTTTGTGCAATGCAACAAAACCAGCTCCTAAAAAGTGACTCCTCGGGCACAGACAGCTTCCCGTCACTCTCCGCCCTAGAGGCACTTGGCCCCAGGCCTCGCTCGGCTGCAGGACTGCTCCTCCCCTCCTCGGCTCATTTAGCAAAAGCTCTTCGGAGACCCAGGTGAACACCACATTCCCACAGAGCCTGGGCCACTCTGCACGCCGAGCCCCTTGTGGGGGTCCTCCCGTCTTGTTCCCACCCTGTCTCAAGCGTTTGTGCGTCCTTTTGCACTCCAGGAACTGCAGAAGGGAAGCACTGAGGAGAGGACCAAAATAAAACAGGGGTCTTGCCTTTGAGGAACTCACAGTCTGGGGAGAGGGCTACACATCTGTAGGAATCAGTAAGGTTCCTAGAACGATACCCGCGTAGAAAAGAAAATGGGGGGAGGGGAGCGGACAGTTAGGACTTCATGAGTGAGTGTTTTTGTAGGATGGTTGGTCCTGAGAACCGACACAGCAGGTTGTTAAAGCAAAGGGAAGAACATACTGAAAGCACTGAAGGAGAAATAATCTAACTATGGACAACGGAAGGGTTTGGAGTGAAATGCAAGAGTTAGGCAAGTGGTTAAAATCTTGAACAACCAGTGTAAGTCACTAGTGTGCCAAGTTAGGCAAATGTCATTGCACACCTAGTGGGGTTTAGAAACTGTAATTGTGTAATGATATCTATAATTTTACAGGATATCTACTGGTAAGTATGTAAGTAGAGATACTCATGACAAAACCAGAGTTTGAGTGGAGGAGAAAGACAAGACAGTGAGAAAGTTGAGGGCCCTGGAAGAATGTGGTTGCAGTAATGCACCGGGACTCTAGTTCACAGAGGAAAGAAACGGAGAGTAGCAGGGAGCTGGGAGACTGGGAGAAAGAGAAGAGAAGGACCAATGACACGAGCCCGTGTGAATGAGGGAACTGGCGAGTTTTCACAGCAGTGTGATGTTGGTGTTCATGTTGGCAAAGGGGAAGCACTTCAGATGATATGGTGCAGGGTGTCCAACCCGTGGCTTGCGGGCCGCATGTGGCCCAGAATGGCTGTGAATGCGGCCCGACACAAAATCACAAATTTACTTAAAATGTTATGAGGGTTTTTTTTGTGATTATGTGTCACGATGTATTTAATGTGTGACTGAAGACAACCCCTCTTCTTCCAGTGTGGCCCAGAGATGCCAAAAGGTTGGACACCCCTGGTTTAGGGTCTGATGGCTGATACGGAGTCAAGTGAGATGGGCATTGCTGGCATTGGGCCTAGCAGCCACACGGCCACTGCAAGGAACATCAAGACTTAGAGGAGTCGGTTGAGGCCAGGAAACCATGTCTTCAGCGAATATCAAGGAGTGACTTTAACCCTAATAGAGGACAGCAACAAGGCAGGGTAGAGGGTTGTAGGAAAAGTTAAGTGAGTTTCAAAAGAAAAGGGAGTTTCTCCCCCCTGAGGATGACAGACCAGTGTTGTGGAAGAAGCAGTAAGGATCCGGGGTTAGTGATATCAATTTCTGGGAAAATAAGCAGAGCCTCCACTCAACAGCAAACCGAACGGAGACCCAAGTCTCCACAAAACACCAGTAAAATAAATAAATGGCTAGACAGATAAACTTTAAAGGAGGAAACCCCTTATAAAAAGGCTAGAGGCACAGAAGAGTTCGCTATGAAACAAGACTTCCAGAGGACCTAGTAGAAAGGATGCTTGTGAAACGGGTTGAAGCGATGATGATAGTTAGTACCTGCCATGTGTATAAGGTTTCCTTCCACATTTCAGTACTTCATTTCCTGTTTACAAACGGGACAGTTATTACGATCTCCATTTCGTAACAAAGAACCTGAGGCTTAGAGATGTAAAGTGCCCTGACCGAAGGTACATTAGTTAACTTAAGTAGCAGAACCAGGACATTGTGGGAAGGAAAAATAATTTTTCCTCCTATGCTTTTAAGTTCCTTTGGATGTACTAATCAATTTGACATGAGATAGTTTAACAGGAGAAAATGACCAAATTTATTACATATGTGCATGCAGAGGCTCCATAAGACTATGAAATCTGAGGACAAATCTGGCCTGAAGGGCAGGGGTGTTTGGGAGACTTCAAAGGCCAGGAAGGCAATTCTTGTGGAGATGGAAAAGCAAATGTTTGGTAAATAAATGTTTGCTGGGCCACCTTTAACAATGTGCCACACAGAGAACTTTGATCTGACAGGCTTTGCTAGGTTCCTCCCTGTCTATCACTTACTAATTTATATTAAACTCGTCATCTGAAGATATCATCCTTCCTGGAGCAGGTCCTCTATTTGAATTCTTTTAGACAGTTGGGGGAAGGTCAAAGATTCTTCCTAAATCTAAGTTCCTGGAAAATGATCAGCTTAAAATAATCAATACCCCAAAAGGCATATTTTGAGGTGGCAAACCCTGCTTTCCCTTGACATCAAGACAAATCATCTGTTCCCAAAGCCAGAATCTTCACTGCATGATATAAGACTGCATCTTTTGCCCTGGCTGGCGTAGCTCAGTGGATTGAGCGTGGGCTTCGAACCAAAATATCACAGGTTCGATTCCCAGTCAGGGTACATGCCTGGGTTGCAGGCCATGACCCCCAGCGACTGCACACTGATGTTTCTCTCTCTCTCTCTCTCTCTCTTTCTCCCTCACTTCCCTCTCTAAAAATAAATAAATAAAATCTTTAAAAAAAAGGACTTCATCTTTTTCATATCCTATTAATCTATGAGATTAATGGAGAAAAGATATTTTGCGAATACACAGGGTTCTTATAACTTTTGTATTATTAACTCAAAATAGAAATGAAATAAGCAGAACAACAAATTTTATGACATGGTTGAAATTGACTAATTTGTGTGGGATAGGGTTGTGTCTTAATCAACAAATGTTTATTCATGGCCTACTACCAGCATAGTGTTAAGGATAAAAAGAGATGGAGAAAGAGTCCGCCATTAACTTAAGTTGTGTCTTTTTTCACCTTTTATTTTGAAGAAGTCTATCTTCCAGAACAACTTTTTAATTTTTTAATTTAAATTATTTTATTGTTGTTCAATTACAGTTGTCTGCATTTTCTCCCCACCCCCCCTCTCAAACCCACCTCCCTCCCTTGCTTCCACCTTCCCCCTTGGTTTCGTCCATGTGTCCTTTATAGTAGTTCCTTTCAGAACAATTTAAAAACTGCCTGTTCCCTGGGGAACACAGCATTCACCACTGTTGTGGGTGCTTCTGGAGATAAAGCAAAAGTAAGGCTGAACGGGCTGGGCTCTGTTCGCCTCTGCTTTTGGCAGAGTCAGTACTATATTCCTATTGGAGATGAAGAAACTTGACGACTAAGAAGTCGTCAAGTTTCTTAGATGGTGGAGTTAGAGCCCTCCCCCAACACACCTAAGCTTCTGACTGAAATTCCAGGTTCATTCCAATCATACTTGAAGCAAATCTCCTTTTTCTGGAATGTGTTGACCTCTTTCAGGTTCTCACTGACTTAAAAAATCCTAGGAAGGCATTCGTCCTTGGATGTCTCCCAACTTTCAAAGATGAATCAATACCTAGACTCCAGAAACAGGTTGGAATGTCATTGATGCCACTGAATTATACAATTAAAAAGGGTTAAAATGACAAATTTTATGTTTCTTTAATTTGATTTTTTTTATTGAATTTTTTTAAAGATTTTATTTTTTATTTATTTTTTTAGGGAGGGAAGGGAGAGAGAGAGAGAGAGAGAGAGAGAGAGAGAGAGAGAGAGAGAGAGGAACATCAATGTGCGGTTGCTGGGGGTTATGGCCTGCAACCCAGGAATGTACCCTGGCTGGGAATCGAACCTGGGACACTTTGGTTCCCAGCCCGCGTGATTTTTTTGTATTATATCTCAATAAAGCTTTTTGGAAAAAACAAAACCAAGTGGGTTGGACTTGTTAAACTGAAGTCCCAGACCTGAATTGTAAATATACTTCTGGCTGGAAAGCCAGAGAGCAGGGAAATCAGAATTGTAATCCATCCCCCATATGTTCACTGGACCTAGGCTACTCTACTCAAAATGTTGGAAGGGCCTTGGCTGGTGTGGCTCAGTGGATTGAGCACCAGTCTGCAAACCAAAGGGTTACTAGTTCGATTCCCAGTCAGGGCACATACCTGGGTTGTGGGCCAGATCTCCAGTAGGAGACTTGTGAGAAGCAACCACACGCTGACGTTTCTCTCCCTCTCTTCCTTCCTCCCTTCTCTTCTAAAAATAAATAAATAAATTCTTTAAAAAAAAAAAAGTTGGAAGGAGGAGGAATAATGGGTGTCCTTTGCCAAAAGATTGCTTGAATCTGTGGTTGAGAAAAACACTCATGAACTCCCTGCTCTAAAGGGGCAGTAGTTCACTTGGGCATTTTTTTTATTCGTTTGTTTGCATGTTATTATGGGAAAAGTTAAATATGTAGAAAAGCAGACATAATAGTATAACCACACAGCTTCAACAGTCATCAATCCATGGCCAGGTTTGTTTCATCTACCCATTTTCCCCCATCCTGTATTAATTTGAAGCCAATGCCATCCATTCTATCATTTCATTGGTAAATACCTCAGTATGACTAAAAGATAAGAATGCTTTTAAACACACACACACACATACACACACACACCCCATTATCACAATTTAAATTTTCACAATGGCTATGTGCATCAACAGAAGAGCGGACAAACAAAATATGGTATTACATACAATGGAATGTTATTCAGCCTTTTCCGTTTTTTTAATTGTTTTATTGTTGTTCAAGTACAGTTGTCTGCGTTTACCTCCCACCACTCCCCTCCAATCCCAGCCATCCCCACCTCCCTCCCCTGATTCCACCGAGCCCCCTTGGTTTTGTTTATGTGTCTTTTGTAGTTGTTCCTGAAAACCCTTCCCCTCTTTCTCCCATTATTCCCTCCCGCCTCCCCTCTGGTTACTGTCAGATTGTTCTTAATTTCAATGTCTCTGGTTATATTTTGCTTGCTTGTTTTGTTGATTAGGTTCCAGTTAACAGTGAGATCATATGGTACTTGTCTTTCACCACCTGGCGTATTTCACTTAGCATAATGCTCTTCAGTTCCATCCAAGCTTATTCAGCCTTTTAAAAAGTAGCCTTTCTTAAGGCAGAACTTTAAAACATTCCGACACATTCTACAACATGAGTGAACCTCAAGGACATTTGGTAAGTGAACTAAGCCAGTCACAGAAAGACAAATATGGTACGATTCCATTACATGAGGTTGCTGCAATAATCAAACTCATACAGAAAGCAGCCTCGTTGCCAAGGGCTGGGAGGAAGGGAGAATGAGTTGTTTAATGGGCACAGATTTTCAGTTTTGCAATATGAAGAGGCAGACTGGTTGCATAACAAAGTAAATGTACTTAACACTACTGAACTGTACACTGAAAAATGATTAAGATGGTCAAGTTTGGGTATCCTACCACACTGAAAAACATTTTTAACGATTCCAATTTCATGATCTTTCCAGTGCCCAAATTTCCAACCCTTATGAAGTCATACATTCTTCCCAATTCGTTTGTTTGACTTATGACCCAAATAAAATTCACAAATTGCCACGCCTTATGTCTCTTAAATCGTTTTCATTCTACAAGGTTCCCCTTCTCCCCTTCCTTGCGATTTATTTGAATCAACAATGTCATTTGTCCTGTGGGTTCTCACAGCCTAGATTGTGCTGCCTGCATCCCGTGTTCCTCCTTTAACACTTTTCCTCCATCCTCCGCACTCCCTGTAAATTGGTAGTTGGACCTAGATGGCCCGGGCTAGTTTTGACTCCGTTTGAGTGGAGGATCAAGATATCCACCTGCCTGTGCCGGCCCAGCTGAAAAAGCGAAGCTAAGTCACCAGTGAAGCTGCTTGGAGTGAGAAAGATGCCGTGCGCACGCCTACGTCAATCACTACGAGGGTGGAGATGGAGGGAAAGGGGCGGGGCAACACCGCGTGGGAAAACGCCTTTGTCCGATTTCCACGCGCGTCAGAGATACCGAAACAAGCAAAGCGGGGCGGGGCCTCTTTGGCCAGAAGTGACGCACGCACGGCCGGCGTCCGAGTTGCCATAGAGGCGGAGAGAAGGCTAGACCGGCTGCTCAGGGGTCGCTCTTCCGGCCATCACCGGGGAGACGCGCTTTGTGGGGTCGGGCGTAGGCGGCAGCCGCTAGAGCCTCCCCTAGAGTCTCCGGCGACCGGGGCCCCGGCGGCGGCGGCCCCGCGGGCGGGATGTTCCGGGGTTTCAGCGCCTGGTTTGGCCCGCAGCAGCCGGCAGGGGGTGACCGCCCGTGCGAGGGAGACGTGCAGCCGGAGCAGGACGCTCCCCCCGAGCCGCACTCCGAGGCGGCGGCGGAATCGGCGGAGAAGGAGCTCTTTCAGCAGGCCAGAGGCCTGGGCGGTGAGTGTCCCCCGGGACCTGCGAGGGTCGGGAGTGCCCGCAACCTTCGGTTTCTCCCGCCTGGGGCGCGGCCCAACATGGTCGGTGTTGTGGGATGGGGAAGGAAGGTGGGTTTGTCGGTCGGTCCCCTCTGGACGGCAGAGGTTGGTGAGGAACTGGGCACAGCCAAGCTTCATCTAGCAGCCAGATCCCGTGCCTCAAGTTCCTGGTGACATATCACTCTTTTTCTTTTTAAAAATTGATTTCAGAGACAGACAGAAACATCGATTTGTTGTCCCCCTCATCCATGAATTCATTGGTTGATTCTTGCTTGTGCCCGGAGTGGGGAGCCAACCCCACATCCTTGGCGTGTTGGACGATGCTCTAACCAGCTGAGCTGCCTGGCCAGGGCGACATGTCACTGTTTACAAAGTGGGAGCATTAAGAGCAAAGCCGCGGTAAAGCGGTGTGGCCCGACCTCTTTAGATTTGACAAGGAATCCTTTTTCTTCAACCCGCCAACTTTCACTTCCACAACTTCCCACCCGAAGGACAGGGCCCTTTTGGGAGCTTGAGTAGGTTGAAAAAGTGACTTTTTGCCCTTGGGGAAGAATGTATTGTTGGAAGTAAATTGAGGAAGAGTTACTGAAGGCCTTGGTCAGGCTCGTGTTCTTTTTAGGTGCATGGGACCTTTTTCCTTAAGTCAAGAAAGCAGCTGCCATTTTTCCTCCCTGTGATGTGCAAGTCTCAGTGCTAGGTGTTTTATGAATGATATCTCGTTTCATCTGTTAAACAGCCCAGTGAGTTGGGGCAGCAAGTCCAGAGTGCTTGCCCTAAGTAACAGTCATAGTAAGTGGTAGCAGTGGAATTTGAACCTAGATCTGTCTAATTTCAAAGCCCGTGTTCTTTCTGAGTTTACTGTCCAGTTTAGGGAGCACAGTGAAAAGTAGGCTTGAAGGATAAACACATGCTTAGTAATTCTGATTCTACAGAGACCTTGGGGGGCTTAAGTAGTGGAAGAAAACCCCTCTGAATACGTAGGCCCTAAAGCAGACAGCACTGAAAGTGAGAGAAGGTAGATGTTAAATTTAGCAAGCATTTGCAGAGAATCTGAAAGACAAGGGCACTGGGGGAGGCTGGAGCCTGAGAGTGGAGAAACACATATTTGAATAAGAAAGGCTCTAGCCTTCAAAGAGTTTACCTCGGGGTGGAGGGGCAGGGAAAACAGACAACCTGAAATCAAGGTAGTGTGTCATCTCAGCCCAAGACCCCTAAACAGCGCACAAGAGAAATAAAACTAAGTGTTGTGTAATCAAATAACTAAACAAGGGAATGACTGTTTCCTGCGTAGAAAATTAGGAAGAGCTTGGAGTATTGGAGAGATGTGAGGAGATGAATTTGACCAGAGCAGACAGGCTGTGTAAGGTAGTAGCAATAGATAAAAGTTAGGGAAAGTTGGCTATGGGGATTTACCCAATTTCATACACTATACAGAACAATTTTTATTTATCTTCAGGGGGGTATCAAAACTGGCTCCTGAAAACTTTGTGAGGGCTTTATTGAAACCTCACGTTTGTATTTATTTAATTTTTAAAAGATGTTATTTACTTGTTTTTAGAGAGAGAGAAAGAGGGGGGGAGAAACATCAACATGCCATTACCTCTTGTGTGCCCCCCACCGGGGACCTGGCCTGCAACCCAGGCGGTGCCCTGGCTGGGAATCAAACCAGTGACCCTTTGGTTCACAGGCTGTGGCACTCAGTCCACTGAGCCACACCAGCCAGGGCTGAATATTTTTAAATAAACATGTATTTGACATGGATGTCTACTTCGGAGTTTAATGCCCTGATCTCTCTTCTGACCAGGCTCTTCTGATGTTTGGGGAAGCTAAGGTTAGATGGAAGTACCTCTACCCACTTCCCACACCCACACACACATTGCGAATTTACAGTTTCCAAATAAATGCAGGGTCTTGTAGCTCTGCTGTTTATGTGATTTTAAAAAGATATAAAGGTTCTAGTTTATACACAAACCTTCAGAAAGACTAGATGATCACTTTTTTATTTCTGTGTATTGATCCTAAGAGGTGTGTTATCTTTAAGAAGACACATCTGGCCCTGGCTGGCGTAGCTCAGTGGGTTGAGCGCGGGCTGCGAACCAAAGCATCACAGGTTCGATTCCCAGTCAGGGTACATGCCTGGGTTGCAGGCCATGACCCCCAGCAACCACACATTGATGTTTCTCTCTCTCTCTCTCTTTCTCCCTCCCTTCTCTCTCTAAAAATAAATAAATAAAATCTTTTTTTAAAAAGGTAAACTAGAGTTTAAAAAAAAGAAGACACATCTGTGTTTTGAATACTGAAATTAAACTTCTTTGAGCTTGACTCCCATTAAGTAGAGTAGTTTCTTTTTTTTTTTAAGATTTTATTTATTTATTTTTTAGAGAGGGAAGTGAAGGAGAAAGAGAGAGAGAGAGAGAAACATCAATGTGCAGTTGCTCGGGACTGTGGCCTGCAAGCCAGGCATGTGCCCTGACTGGAAATCGAACCTGCGACACTTTGGTTCGCAGCCCGAGATCAATCCACTGAGCTACGCCAGCCAGGGCAGTAGATTAGTTTCTTTAGCCTTTTAAAATCTACAGGAATCTCCTAGGAGCCCCATTTTTTCTGTAAACATTTGTTGAGTGCCTCCCTTCAAAATTGTACCCTAAATACTTCCACTTCATGGTGACCTATTTATAAATTTAGGCAACTCACCAGTTACAAGGAGTGCATACCCAGGCACTACCTCCACCAAAACCAAATCTTCCCATTCTTGGTCCTCCCTCCTGGTAAGTTTAGGACTTCCTATGATCACCTGCTTCAGAGGAGGGCAGTTGATAAGCAAACTCACTAAAGAACTTCTCCCCACCGCCCTGTAGGCCTCATTTCTCAAAGTCACTTCTTATTCATAAATTGGTTGTGTGGTTTTGTTCGAGTCAAGCAAATTAGAGCTTTATCTGCCCTCTTTCTTTAAAAAAAAAAACAAGTACCTCTGAGAGTATTAAATATCTGAGTTCTGCGCATAGTTTAAGTGGGAGGTGGGCAAAGAAGACCTTTGGCTTTTTCAAAACCTGTCCCTAAGGCCAGTCCATGCCCAGGGATTAGAGGAAGGGCCACCTCCTCTTCCATCTCCTTTAAAAAGTGCTATTAATATTTGTAGTGGACCTGCTGTAATTAGGCCACGCCTCCTTTTCTCTAGGGAAAGTGCATTTCAAGTTCTAGATACCTCACTTGATTAGTTTACAACTAAGAGGGCTCCAAAAGTTAGTGTTTGCACAGGGAAATGTATGTCTTCTTGGACATAAAAGTGAAATCCCCAAATCAGTTGTGATGACAAACCCAGCTTTTACCGCGAGGAGGGCGGTGCAAGTGGTCAGGAGCTTGGATCCCATGGTTTATGAACAATACAAAAGAACTGGACATTTTAGTTAGAAGAAGAAACTTAGGAGCATTGCTTAAAATTCTGACATGTTTTTGATTGTGTGTGTGTGTGTGTGTGTGTGTGTGTGTTTTAGAAAAAAGAAAGGTCATTTTATGTTACTTAAGGTGACAGGTCCTAATCAGAAAGGTACAGATGACAAGGGGAGTAAAAAGTTTTCTGAATTAGAGATGGGTAACAGTAATAATTGGCTGCCCTTTGAAGTCCAATGCTCCCCTTCTCTGGAAGTGGGGCTACCTGGACAGGAGGTTGAGTTAGGTAACCTCTCTAGCCCCTTCCAACACAAAGATTCTAAAATTGTTATGAGATGTGATATTTTAAAAAATTATCCAGTGTCTTCATAAGAATATTAATGTTCTAAGGCTCATACATGTCTTAAAAGCCACTACTTAATGCCCTGGTCAGTGTGGCTCCGTTGGTTGGAGCATCATCCTGTACACCAAAAGGTTAGGGATTTGATTCCCAGTCAAGGCACATACCTAGGTTGCAGGTTCGAAACCCAGTCAGGACATGTATTGGGAAGCAACAATTCGCGAATATCTACTCTAGACTCGCTCTCTATATCTCTCTCTCTCCCTCTCTCTCTCTCCCCCTCTCTCTCTCTCCCTCTCTCTCTCTCCCTCCCTCTCCCTCTCTCTGTCCCTCTCTCTCTCCCTCCCCCCCCTCCCTCCCTCCTCCCCCCTCCCTCCCTCCCCCCCCTTCCTCTCTCTCTAAAGTCAGTGAGCATATTTAAAAAAAAAACAACACTCTGATTATTTCCCCATTCTAACAGCAAGCCTTAAATTACCTTTCTCTCTTTACTCTGATAAATGTATGCTTTTTCTTACCTTTGAGAACCTTCCCACTTTCCTCTACCCTTATCATGACATTCAGTTCTGCAGGCTCTTGTCACTTGCCAGCTGACCTGAGGCAGTATGAGACTGGGGCACAGGCTTGCCATTTAGAGGTAGGTAGCCTGTGCTTAAGTTCCTTCCACTAGTTACTGTCTTCATTGTGATATCATTTGCAAATTACCCACATACAGAGGTTTAATGAGAAGACCTTGATTGTTTGTGTCCAGCGTCCCCCAGACCACCCCCAGGTTTGGTGAGCACCCATCAAAACAGGGGTTTCTTTGGCAAGGCGGAAGGGGATAGGCTATTGGCTAGGCAGTCAAGGGGGGTAGGTCTGCCCCTGTCATAATGGACAAATAATTTATCCTCTGTGCGCCTTGGCATCCCTATCTGTCAACTGGGCAGATTATACCTACTCTTCCCAGGATGATCGTGAGACTAAAATGACATAATGAAAATGAAGATATGAGAATGACTGCCTTTAGTGTTCATGATCTGGTCCCTCCTTTCATAAGGTTTTAGAGGGGTGCTCACTCTCAGGTGTTTTACTTCCTTTTCTTCCTTGCTCCAGACCCGCTCTTGTGCCTAAGTTCCTGAAGTGGACATTGTACCCCTGTTACTTCCTGTTAACTCTTACCTTAGTCTCAGGTTTTTTTCCAACCATGTAGTAAAAACTGCCTTTAACTTGGTGTCGAAGGATCTCTTTGCAAAATTAATAAACCACTTCTTGTCTTTAGGAGCTTCTTACCTAAAAGTCTCTTTGTCATGCTCTCTTGCTTCCCTCTCCCTCTGACATCAGAATCCAGGCCACTCTCTAATTACTTCTGGGAGACCTTCTCCCTCCCTTCTCTGATTGCCTCTATTTCATAAATAATCTTGCCCCTCTGGTTGGCTATAAGTCTTTTGTTTGTTTAGAGCGGGACATTCCTTGAGGGAAAGACCTGTGCTTTCTCCCGTGTTCACTGTGTGTAGTGTACTTTACCCACGGAGTCATTAATATCTGAGAATTAAGATTATTATCCTACCCCTGGCTGGTGTGGCTCAGTGGATTGAGTGCCGGCCTGTGAACCAAAGGGTCACTGGTTTAGTTTTCAGTCGGGGCACATGCCTGGGTTGCGGGCCAGATTCCCCCAGTGGGGGGCACACGAGAAGCAGCCACACATGGATGTTTCTCTCCCTCTCTTTCTCCCTTCCCTTCTCTCTAAAAATAAATAAATAAAATCTTTTAAAAAAATTGTTATGCTAAAATACCAGTTTTTTAAATGACAAGTCCTCCGTTAAGGGAAAAAAATGTCGATTCTAATTCAAAATGTATTCCTGAGAAATCTTAAAAGGAGCCCTGCTGTTTTAGAACTTTCGATTTCTTTATTTGCAAAGAATGTTTGTACAAAGTAGTGTGGCTGTCTACCCATTTTATCATAGCACTCTGGGTAAATAGATTAGTCACAACTGAAGAGAAATGAGGGATCTTCCTGAAGCTCAGTACTTACAATGCCAGTTATCCATGCATGCATTCAAAAAGGACTTATTGGTCACTCACTGGGTGAACCAGACAGCCTGGTCCCTGCCCAGGTGGGGCTTAGGATGGGCCTTCAGCCTTGCCAAGGAGACAGATTCGGCAGTGTCGTTAATGTTGTTGATTGAACAGCACGGTTGCTCCAGTCAGGGAGTAAAATTTCCCAGGAAATGATGTGTTTGCAGAGACCCACCGGATGTGCAGCCAGGTAAAGAGAGGACAGATAACTGTTTCAAACCAAGAAATAATGTGTTTGAGGCCTCCTTGAAGATACTCGAGAATTTCTGTGGTCATATGAGTGCAGAGTGGGGAGAATGGTGAGCATGAGAGCTGATACAGATAGTATCCTGTGGCATAGCCACCATGGGGTGTCGATGTCATTGACAGATGGATGCCACCAGACACAGTGGGAGAAAGTGGACTGTTTAACAGTAAAGGATTTGGGAAGTGAGAGATGGTCATTCAGATTGGGACATCATACGCTGCTCCCAGAAAGCGGTATAAGTTGCCTGATTCTCTGAAAATGACACTGCCCAGAGTGAGGATTTAATTGGGTGTGCCAGGCTCCCTTTGTCATTCTTATTTGCCATTCTTACAGGGGTTTTCTCCCTGCCTGAATATTGTGAGTCAGCCCCCGAACCCCATCAGTGGATGCAAATAGCAGAAGCAAGACTGCTCTCTCAAGATCCACAGGCCAGTCGCTCTGGAGCAACCCCTAGCAGGTCCAGCTTGAGGACCTACTTGAGGTCACTCCCTGTGGCCCAGATGGTGCAGAGTGTGAACTTTGAGATATTTGTCTACATATAAGCCTTTATAATTTATATTTTAGTGCAATAGAGCCTTGACACATTGTGTCTTTTCGGGTCTTCAGGAAACTTAGTTTTATGTTTGCATTTTGTAAAGGTGAAAGTTTGTGTCTTCCAGGAAAGTTAGTGTTTTCATTTTGTTTTATGCATTTGCTCATTAATAGTTAAGAAGGATTTCTGTTTATATTAGAGCTTGCCAAGATTTCTATTTATTGAAAATCTGCCAGATTTATCATGCGATGGGTTAATCTAGGAAAGGAGGGACATCTTTTCTTTGAACAGGAGGGAGGAAAAAGAAAATAAAGGTGGGATACTTAGGGTCTAGAAAGAAAGGAAAGAAAAAAGGGAGCCTTGATCTCCTTTGTATAGTTGGAGGGGAGATTTTACTGAGGTAAAAGTTAGAAGTAGAGACTGGAGATGGGCAAGACAAGTTTGAAACAGCTATTGGGGGGGAAATGGGGGGTTTGCTAAGGGTCTTTGAAAGAGACGGATTAAGGGCCCAGTGTGGGTGGGCACTCCGCTGACCAAGTACAGGCCTGGCAGTGCTTCTCGTGTTTTTGTCTCAAGTTCTAATTCACAAGGAACGTGCCCCTATGATTTCACATTCTTACAAGACCTGTTTCTGGGAGAAATTACACATATAATAACCATTGTACTGGAATGGAGCACAGACTCTTTTTTTGTTTTTATTCTCTATAGACTATCTATTTAACTTTGCGACTGCTGCTACAAAAAAGATAACTGAATCAGTTGCTGAAACAGCACAATCGATAAAGAAATCAGTGGAAGAAGGAAAGATAGATGACATCATTGATAAGGTACATTTAAGTATCTTTTGGTAGTATAAATTTACGAAATTCATTAGCAGCTAATATCCCTTCTTATGAATTTTATTAACCCAAGTGGGATATTATATTCTGGTAAAAAATGTTTATATTTGAGATTCTAGGGGTTTTTTCTCTTCCTGTGTAACATGTGGCCATGGTATAACTTATCTGATTTAAATAACCTTTGTTTTTTAATGCAGTCTAAAATATATTGATACTTTTGGATAATACTAAACTTTTCATATTATGAGTTTAATTTTTAACTATAACCACTTCAGAATATATGTATGCTTTTCATTATTTCATCAATTTTTTAAAGTCTTAGCCCATTATGAACAGCCCTTTAAGACACTAATGAGTTAGTTTGTTCATTTTTTACTGTGGTGAATTTTATTTATGTTGATACTTATTTGAACTAAGGAGATCATCGATTTAATTTTAGATAGCTTATTATTTAGATACTTTTGTTGTGTGTACTGTTCGTTAGAATGAGATTTCACCTGTCTTATATTTTTTTAATAATGCAAAAGTTCAGTTTTTAACTCATTTTTGCATTTGAAAGACAGCTCATCATAAAGGGCGTTGTATAGTTAAAATTCAAAAACAATGACAATTCTCCCTTGTTGCAGATAGGGGAAACTCACTTTTTTAGCCTTTTTATTTGAAGAAAACAAATAAAATGTCTCAAATAGACTTTACAAATCTTGAATGCAATTCTTATCTAATAACCTTTTCGAGGTAATTTGACTCTATGTATTTTTTAATAGACTATTATAGGCGATTTTCATAAGGAACAGAAAAAATTTGTTGAGGAGCAGCATACAAAGAAATCAGGTATGTATAAGGTTTGTTGAACACAACTTACCCGCCAGATTGTATTGAATACTTATCACATGCCAGTCACCATGATAAGGCCCTGAGAATACAAAAATGTGTAAGTAATGGCCTCCATTCTCTGGGTAGTACAAGGACTAGTGGGGAAGACAAACCCATAAACCTTTGGGGTTTAAAGAAATGACGGCATCGTTCCCTGTGGCTGGGTTGGTGGGTGAGGTCAGCCTGTGATGACCCATCTGAGGAGCAATAATTTTCTTTACTGACAAATGCTTGTTTAAATGTTTGCAATTATAAAATCTCAGAATCCCAACTTTTACCATTTGGTGGTGCTCAAACACAAAACTGGCCTCGTGTCTCTGAGTCTGGCAAAAGTAGGGTAAAAAGAATCGAATCCATTTGGGCGGTGTTACAATTCAAAAAGAACTAGTTAGTCCTGTGGGGAGTCCCTGTCAGGCATTGTTGTGCCTTGGTAAACTCAGAAGTGTGAAGCAGCTCTTCCGGACAAATAAACTATACAAATTAGCATAGCAGTGATTCATGGGAAGCAGTAAAATTGGCTTGGAGACTTGGTGTACAGCTGGTTTGTGCCTCTGAGATACGAACTGTGAGGGCATGAGGGGGAAAGGCTTGGAGGCGATTTTAGTTTTGAGGTGCCCATTAAACAGCCAGGTGAGAGGAACATGTACAAAGGCAGGGAAGGGAAAGCAGGTGGCATATCAGGAAAATTTTATTCCTTGGTCACATTAGTCGCATATCAGGTGCCCAGTAACCACATGGGACTGTGACTAGTGGTTTCCATATTAGACAGTGCAGATGTAGAACATTTCCATCATTGCAGAACATTCTGTTGGTCAGCACTGTTCTAAACTAATTGACCAGGGCCCAATAGCAGT
Organism: Phyllostomus discolor; assembly: GCF_004126475.2. Lineage (NCBI taxonomy): Eukaryota > Metazoa > Chordata > Mammalia > Chiroptera > Phyllostomidae > Phyllostomus > Phyllostomus discolor. The sequence continues at coordinate 5,146,247 of NC_050198.1, forward strand.
TCATTTGTTCAAAGCATGGAGGAGAATTCCACCTACAGATATAGAGTATTAGTCAAGTCATGTAAAAACCCTGAGAGTAGGTGAGCTCCTTGATGAAAAGTGTGCCCAGCGTGGAGAGAGATAACTGGAGATCTGCCACATTTGCGGTGGGGGGGGGGGGGGGGGGCGGGGAGCGGAAGGAATTGACAGTTTCTAAGTGCCTGCTAAGGGGCGGGTGCTTTATACAAGGTGGGGCAAAAGTAGGTTTACAGTTGTTCGTATGGAAAATAATGCAGTAATTAATAAATAATAACACAAGAATAAACTTGTGTTTGACATACTCAGAACTGTAACCCTACTTTTGCTCCACCCTGTACACGACATCTCATTTAATAAAAGGAAAGACCAGCAAGGGTTAACTAACTGCCAAAGGTCGCTCAGCTGGTAAGTGATGAAACAAACCTGCCAGCGAAGCCTGCCAGCGCCCTTTTACCCAGGAGAGAACGGCTAGCGGAGGGAACCAAGGGAGGCCCCGAGAGGGGAGAATTTCCAGGAGAGCACGGTCAGCTGAGAAGTCCCTTCGCAGTGAGCGTGAGAGGGCGCCACACTCACACGGTCACTGGGCGGTCAGGTCACTGGGCGGTCACGGGAAGTCCGTGAAGTACTCGCCTTTATCTCCATTCCCAGATAAGGGAACTGGCCTGGAGACAGAAGAACCAAGAAGTGTCCATGGGGTGGGACAACCTGGAGGGTATTAGTCACTCGGGATAGATGAGTTTCAGGGAAGGGGGGGTGTGGGGATGACTTCTCCTTACCAGCAGCTTGGGCCTTGGGAAGAGCTCATTATCAGAGGATAAGTAGTGCTAGGAGAAGCTGCCCCAGGTGAACAGAGTTAAAATGGAGACCAAAAAGTTACAGTAAGTAGTATGAGGAAAGAAAGTTTTAAAGGGTCTTTACCCTAATATCTTTTTAAAGTATCAAAATATGTTTATCTTATTTTGATCTTATAATTAACAGAATTTGGATAGCAATTTCCAAAATTTGCTTGTTTAGGATGAGCCAAAGAATGAGCTTGGTGTCATTTGCTCGTGTGTTCATTCATGCATGAACATATGTATGTCTTCTGTCAACTGGCACACAGTAGGATGTCTCTACCACTTATTTGACTTTTGCCGCCTAGTAGTAAAAGGGATTATTTCTGCAAAACTGTGAGGACCCTCTGCTGTGTATATTCTGTGCTGACCACCCACCTCCATAGCCTTAGCTCTGCCCTCTTGCCCCGCTCCAGGCTCAGCTGGTAGAGCTGCTTCCTCTGAACACCCCACCCACCCACACACCCACCTCTGAACTCCTCCTAGTCCAAGGTGGGCTCCCAAGTCACCACAGAAACCTCGGGGGGGACTTACCTTTCCAGGTGGTTGCCATTTGTCATCTGGCATTATAACCATGATAAGTTGTAATCATCTCATTTTCTTGTCAGCCCCAGAGACAACAGGCTGGGTTGTAAGGCGTCTTGGTATTCCCAGCACTTCGCTTCTAAAGGCTCAGAGGATTTAATCCCAGCCTCGTTGCTCATTGCCTCCAATTTGCCTGTTTCTTTCATTTGCTTTCACTCCTGAAACCCTTTTCTCAGTTGCTAACTGCTTATCTTACAGCCTCCTTATAACATTTTGTCGTGAGTCAAGTACAATAACTTTTTATAAAAACTTCTATTTGCAAATAATTTTAATATACAGAAAAGTTGCAACAATAAAAGTAGTATAGAGAATGCCAGTATGCTTTCTACCCAGACTGTGCAAGTTTTACAGCTTTAGGAAATTGAACATTGATGTAATATTCATGTTCAGATTTTGTCATTGGCCCTGTACGGTCTTTTATGCGTTTTCCCCCTCAGCACAGTATTGCATTTTTTGTCACGTCTCTTAGTCTCCTTTAATCTGGAACATTTAATCTGGAACATTTCCATAGCTTTTCTTTGTCTTTTATGACATAAATGGTTTTAAGAATTCCCCCCCATTTTTTGCAAATAGACCATTTCTCATTTGAGTTGTGTTTGATACTTCCTCACGGTTAGATTATAATTAGATTTAGGTTATGCATTCTCGGTCAGAATACTACACAGATGATGTGTCCTTCTCAGAGTATCCCGCTGGGAGGCCCACAATTGCCATCTCTCCCTTGTTTGTGATGCTGATTTTGGTCACCTGGTCAAGGTATTGCCCAATTTCTCCACTATATAATTCAAGTAATTTTTTTTTTACCAAATGCATACATGCATAAGATTTATGCTTTAAGTCTGGGAATTATGAGGAACTCATTAGTAAATTACTAAAATGCTTGTATGGAAACTTTCTCATTTTTCAAACCACAGTTGCAGTGTAATCCTTGTGACCTGTTTTTTTCTCTTCTTCTTGACTATTACAAACCTTTTAGAAGCAGCAGTGCCCCCATGGGTTGATAGTAGTGATGAAGAAACAATTCAACAACAAATTCTGGCCTTATCAGCTGTAAGTATCTTGTGATACTCTGTGTAGAAGGACTTTCTTCCTATCACGAGCTTATCCTTAGGAGGTGTTTTTCTTCTATACAATTTTTCAAATCTTTTAAGATGTTAGGAATGTACAGATCAACTGTCACTATTTTTTTTTACTAACTTTTAATTCACTTCTCTATAAGTTCTTTTTTTCTTAATGGAATAGAATAGCCTATTACACAAAATAATTCTTTCAGCCTTAAAAGAATTCTTTTGTGTTATTAAGATGGATAATCTTTTGAAATATGCTATGACCCAAAGCTTCCAGACGGCATTCTGATTCTTCTGAATGAAATGATTATATTGTAAGTTTCTTGTTCACTGCTATATGTGTTTGAAACTGAAGTTGAAAGAAATAAATTTCATATGCTAGCCCACAAAAATTTCTCTTGGGACTTCAGAGGGAATGTAACAATACCAGTTAACAGGTGTGTAGACCTGACAGTTTCAGGAAGCGCTTTCACACACATTATCTCTCTTCAGCCTCACTGCACACCTCTGAGGTAGGCAGGGGCTTTTATCGCCATTATACAGGTGTGGGGATTGAGACTCTCAAATGTGACCCTCGCTTACCTGTGTCTCCGTCGGGCTGTGAACTCTTAGGGGGCAGAGACTGGCTTTAATTTCTGTTGTAAGGACCAAGCCCCCCCCCCCCCAACCTGGCACAGGACTCAACAAATAGAGCTTTTTGCTGTCAGTAGTTTTCAAGTTTTGTTTTTAACCCACTTTTTAAAAAATCAAAGTCATAAATGGAACTCAGTCTAGACAACAAACTGGACTTTACCTCCCTTCTAGCCCTCCCCCAAGGCATTTGAAGATTTTTCTTTCCATTAATAAACCCTTTAAAGGTCTGAGCATCCATTACAAGTTCAGTGTGAACAGCGCGTATTTTGTTTACTATGTTACAGCCAAACTTGACACTGAGGTGACATACCTGCATATCCTGGAAAGAAATAGGGACAGTTAGTAATTGTCATTCGAGGGGAAGCATCATAAGCTCAGTGGTGAGCTCCCCCAGGTCCTGTAATCTCCCCTCCCCAAACCTACTCTTCTCATCTCTATCTCAGAATAGGACTCAATTTATTCTCCTTTTTTTTTCTAGCCACAAACTTGGGGGTCTTCCTTGAGTCATACCTTCCCTTCCTCTTGCTCCCCCCCCCCCCCCCCCCCCCCCCCCGCCAAGTCCTGACAATGCTGTGTTCAGAATATAGCTCTGGTCCACTTTGCTGCTGCTACCACAGTGGTCCTGCCGCCATCATCGCCTGCCCAAGACATCCCAGCTATTGTCCCCTCCTTGCCCCTTCTCAGTACAAGCTTATTTCAGCAGCCAGAAGGGTCCATTTATGGTGTGGATCGCTTCATGTCACCCCCCTCCGTTGACTCTTCTAATGACATCTCAGCTCTCGTAGACTAAGGTATCAACTTCCTCTGCAGCTTCCAAGGCCCTTCCTTACACGCCTCTCCTCCCTCATGCCCCACTGCGCTGGCCGCCAGCATTCTCACCACTGTTTCTGTCTGCTGCACAGCTAGGTCCATGAGGAGGCTGCTACGGAAACCTCAGGGAAGCATTGGGGCAGTTTCAGGCTCTGAAAGTTTTACACTGGGAGGTAAAATAACTAAAACCCATTTAGGCTCACATTCTTGCTTTATTCGTATGGGAATTCTCAAAAACCAAAAATATTTTTTAAATCCAACGTGGGCAAGATGAGATGAAATTGATGCTTTTCGGAGCAGCGTAGACTGCTCCAATCTTTCTGGGGGAGAGTTTGGGCAATATGTATTGAAATAATCTTACTCTCAAATCAGAAATCCCACTTCTAGGAATTTAGTCTAAACAGATCACTTTAGAAGAGAACCTTTCTAAGAAAAGATTAGGAACAATATGCTGACTACCAAAATGAGCTGGTTAAGTGAATTATGTTCATTCAGTGTAGACATAGCTACTTTGGAGATGGGAAGATACTTGCGACCCTGAGCGGAAAGGGAAAACGTGATCCACAGCATGTGGTGTATCTTTCTGTTTAGGTCAAATGATAAATATAATTTGCATATATATGCAGAGAGACATGTCCAGGAGGGTGTGCGTGGGTTTGTTTATGGATGGTGGGGGTTTTGACTCTATGCTTTGCTTTTGTTTTAAATTTTTAGAAAACAGGTGTGGATCATATTTATAAGTAAAAACATGGTTAAAAAAAAAAAGAAATAGAATAGAAACAATCAGTCTTGATGGTTTGAGTGGTCCCAAACAGCAGCTTTTTGCCTTGGTTATTATGCTCAGCCTGTAGGAGAGAGGATGATTGGAGACATCAGTTTATACAGTAATCAGCGGAGCCGCGTGCTACCTCACAGGAATTCCAAGCCACCCTCATTCCCTAGGAAAGGGGCCCTATCCAGGGAAGCTTTGTCTTTGGGCTTTGCACTTCATTTCCTTCTTGGCTAACAGAAGAATGGTGGTCCAAAAGCAGCACGGAGTGTCACAGCTCTTCCAGGTTGGGTATAGTGGGCCCAGGGGCGTTGGGGGTCACAGCAGGGTCCTCTCGCAGTTTCATGTTATATACCGACTCTGGGTCCTAAGCCATATGACAGTCTTCTGTGAAGGGGATGCTTTCTCACTACAGTCTTGGGTCGAAATTCTTTTTAATGAGACTCCAGTTTTAATACACTAATGACGAAATGTTTGCATAAAGATTTGTATGACATTTTATTTTGTCAGTACCTCTTCCTGGGTTGTGGATTCTCTAACCCTTAGTTTAAGGCATCTAAGCCTGAGTGCAGCAGTGTGAAGAAGGATTTACTTCAAGTTATTTGTCACGTTCTTTAAAGTTTTTATTTATTTATTTTTAGAGAGCGAGGAAGGGAAGAAGAAAGAGAGGGAGAGAAACACTGGTGTGATAGAAACATCGACTGCTTGCCTCTCATATGTGCCTTGACCGGGGGCCACATCCGCATCCCAGGCATGTGTCCAGACCAGGGACCAAACCTGTGACCTTTCGCTTTGTGGGACAATGTCCAACTAACTGAGCCACACCAGCCAGGGTGTTATTTGTCACGTATTTTTTAAAAGAAGATTGAGTCCTGACTGGTGTGACTCAGTTGGTTGGACATTGTCCCGCAAAGTGAAAGGTTGCAGGCCCAGTTCTCTGTCAAGGTGCTTACAAGAGGCAAGTGAGTTTAAAAAAAGAAGAAGAAGAAGATTGATACCCGGCAGGGCAAGAAGAGTTAAGGGGAGCCAGTTAATTCATTTTCCTGCTCTCCGCTGCAAGCGTCCTAGCTCCATGCCTTTTGCTTTAAAAACTTGCAGGAGGCAGACTGCAGGAGTGAGCAGCCGAGAGGGCTACGCGAGAAGATTGGAAGCGCTGGATAAGTTCCTGGTGGCAGGATCTCAGTATCTTGCTGTCCCTGTAGTGTTGTCACACCTGTGCAGGGTTCATCGTGCAGAGGGAAGTCGGTGTCGTCCTGGATAAAAATGGGCAGAGCACGTGAGATGCATAGGCAGCCCATTGAGTTTGCGGCCGCACTGGAGTGGGAGGAATACCCAACCCCGGAAGGGGAAGCCCTCCGTCCTGGTCCTGCCACTCACTTACAGTGCAAGCCTGATCTTAGACGAGCCGTTCTGCTTCCATGACCCAGTTTCTTCATCTGTAAAGTGAGGGCAGAAGTGCTCACTTCATAGTGTTGTGACAAAGAAGCCGAGGTGTCAGCTGGGGGCCCAGGCTTGGGCTCACGGCGGCTCAGCAAAAGTTTATTGACTGAACGAACAATGAACCTTTTCCCAGCCTGGCCATGCTCTGCAGAGAAGCCACACTGTGTCTGTCAGTCACCATCACATTGCCAGGCCCTTGGCACAGGCACTGACCTGTGCAGCTTCACAGGGGTTTGGCAGGCAGAGCCTGGGCCTCGGCATTCTGTCGAGAGGCGTAGGAAGAGAGCGTGGCCTGTGCACACTTGAGAAGTAAATTGAGTGGTGGGTTTCACTTTTTTGATATGACCACCAAGGTTAGCTGACTTCAGCTTCAGTCAGAATGTTTCTAAGATTACCTACAGTAGTTTTCACGTACCTAATGGTGTCCAATAAGACAAACGTATTCATTATGATTCCAAGCTATATAATCCCAACTAAGTGCATGATTGACTTTCCTGGTCTCTCACAAGGCTGTCCAGTAGAGACTTAAAAATATATGAAAGGAGTGGTCATTCTCTGCTGTCTCTTAAGTGGACAGCTCAGTGGACTTGTGGCTGAAGTGTTTAGGAGAGTTTCAGTATTCATCCAATCAGTGGTGCGTTGTTAAATATTAATTGCGTTCTATGGGTTTGCCCCTTTTCATCAAAGGACAAGAGGAACTTCCTCCGTGACCCTCCGATCGGTGTGCAGTTTCATTTTGACTTCGATCAGATGTACCCTGTTGCCCTAGTCATGCTCCAAGAGGACGAACTGCTGAGCAGGATGAGATTCGCCCTTGTTCCTAAACTGTAAGCACTGTGTTCTCGTGGCGCCGCTAGACAAAATGTGTACCTGTGTTTCGGTGGCCTCAGTCACGTGCGCAGTATCAAGGAAAAATTGTGGAGTGGAGGCCAGAACGGACTCAGACTCTCTTCATAACAATGGGCTGTGTGCCCCTGACCAGTGTGGCTCAGTTGGCTGGGCATCATCTCGCAAAACAAAAGGTCACCGGTTCGATTCCCAGTCCGGGCACATGCCTGGTTTGCGGGCCAGGTGCCCAGTTGGGGGCATGTGAGAGGCAGCTATGCATTGATGTTTCTCTCCCTCATTCTCCCTGCCTTCTCCTCTCTCTAAAAAATAAATAAAAATAGAATCTTTCAAAAAGGGGGGCCCTATGGCCCTTCAGCACCAGACACACACACACACACACACACACACACACACACACGGCACCACAGAATCAAAACTTCTGGGAAATTTGGGGTGGGGCTGGAATGTGCTCTTTTCATCTCTAGTTAGAAGGTGGAGTGCAGTTAGGGTCTGGGAGGCCCATCAGGACCGGCTGCTGCCTTCTGTGCACTCCGCCCTGTTCCCCGGCAGCAGCGTTCTTGTCTTTCCCATTTTCCTCTGCCCTCCTCAAACCCCTGCCTGTCCTCCGAGTTCCGGCATAAGCGTAGTGTCTTTCTGTGACGCGCCCCTGGCTGCCATTAGCAGCAGGCTCCCTTCTCTTCCCCTCTGCCGCCACGGCGTCTTCCCGTCTTCCTCACCTTTTCCAGTTCCAGTCCCTTGTTTTGAATCTGATGTCCACGCGAGTGTTCCTTTTTTCTAGCACTCTGTTCCTATTGTATGGATGCAGTGTCTTACTGTTCTCCGAGGACACGAAGTATAGTTTTCTTGAGATAACTCTTTTCTCTCTGCTCTTTTCTGTGAATTTGTGTGTTTGCTTTGGGCTCTGTCTTTCATGTCGCAGGCTTTTGTGCCCGTCCTTTGGGTGAAGGCACCGTGCTGACACGTGGTTGGGGCTGTGCGCTCCGTAGGCTTTTTGGGCCTGGTGGCCTCCCGCCAGGCTGCAGGTACAATAACAGGGAAAGCCTGGCCCCTGCGGCTTTGTCTCCTGCAGTATTAGGTCCCCGTTCTCAACTGTGCCAGCCAACCCTGAGTGCGCAGAGGCTTAGCTCCTAGTGGACCCTCAGACCGTGCCATGGGGGGACATGGTCCCTGGCCAGAGGGGCAGCAAGGGGAGTCAGGGTCATCTCCCTCTCCTTAAGGCCCTCTCTACTGCTCCCCCTGCCTTGGAACAGCAGTTATATAGAGTCCTTTATTTGTTTTGTGTTGTAGTGAAACTCTTCTCTCCATAATTATGAACATACTGGTGGTAAATGACTATTATGCTCACAAAACCCTGGGACTTGGCTTTTGAACAGTTCGTATGTATATATCTGTTTGAAGCTTTTTTATCTCAGAATTTGAATAGCTGCCTCTTTCTCAGAGAAGCGCAGCAAAGCTCGGGGGCCCAGAGGTGCTCCGTGCATGAAAGCTCCGTCAGCTTGAGACCTTGGGAATCACCCCAGGTCACACAGCAGACCCTCTGCCAGTGCTCTGGGGACTGCCCAGAGGCCCCGGGCCACTGAGATATGTGGCCTCGGGTGCTCACGGCAGGCATGTCACTGTCCATAGTTTTGGGTTTTGACAATTCTGTCTCCCTCTCACTGCTGACAGTAGTTTTAGATTTTTCTTAAAGCTTGCAGAACTGATATTTGACAAATAGTATTTCGGATTTGTCGCTGGCTAAGTAAACTGCCCATTGAGTAATGTAATTCCAATTTCCTACTTAATAACTCTGTTAGCAACGCTTTAGAAATTAGGTTTGGTTTGTTAGTCTTTATCTGTTAGAAATGCTTACTGAAGTATTTACGGATGAAAGGGTATGGTATCTGCCATTGCCTTAAAATTTTACAACCTAGCCCCTGGCTGGCATAGCTCAGTGGATTGAGTGCGGGCTGAGAACCAAAGTGTCGCTGGTTCAATTCCCAGTCAGGGCACATGCCTGTGTTGCAGGCCACGGTCCCCAGCAACCGCACACTGATGTTTCTCTCTCTTTCTCCTTCTCCTTCCCTTCCCTCTCTAAAAATAAATTAAAAAAAAATTTTTTTTTACAACCTACCCACAAAGAAAAGCATTGTGTGCAGGGCAGGAGGCATAGGTGAAGCATGACTTGTGAAATGGTGGTGGTTCTTAAAGTTAGGTCATTAGTACATGGGGGTTCTTTGTTCTCATCTCTCCATTTTTGTTGAAATTTCCATGATAAAGTAAAACAAAAATGCGACATCACATGTAAATACAGGGCTTCTGGACTTTTCCTTCTGACATGCAGGAATGCAACTTTGATCATTTGAGACACTTTTTCTGAACTGAAGCCATCCCTAAGCAGTAACAATTTAGAAAAGAAAACAAATATTTTCTCTGTATTTTAAAATGCCTTTTAGTTTGGTAGCACTTCCTTATGACGGCAGTGCCGGCAAGAGGCAGGGCCCTGCCAGTGCATCAAAGGCACCCTCTGCGGCCTTTACTCTCGTGACACTAGGGAAATCACAGTTCCTTCCTGTGACAGTCTTGGACTGTGACATATGCCCATTGTTTCCCAGAGACTGTTCACAGCATACTAATGCCTTAAAACAGTCCTTGGAGCGTAAGTGGTGAGATAAATGTTTGGAAATTGATAGGCTGGATGGATTTTTTATTTCATTGTGAGGCTTCTTAGAACCTTGAGTAGGTCACGTGCTTGTGACTCTCTCCAGGAGGTAACCAGATATTTCTGTAGTGTGCCTGTGACCACTTCCTGTTACATCAGGAGGGAGAAGCCTCTGGGAAAAGAAAACAATCGGGGTGTTTTTATCACAAGAGCAAACATCGCCCGAGAACCACCATAGATAGACAGCACACTGTTCACTTTGGACATTTCGGAGAGCTCAGAATTAAAAGTGATCTTGAAAATATTCAGGCCACTCACTACCTCATGGGAAAGCTAATCTCACTTTTGCATGGCTGTGATGTTACAGTTTAAGGCCTCTGAATTTATCCGGGTAAACGCCCACTTCCTGTAGTTGTTGCCCAGGTGTCCCGGGCTCTGTACCCGCCACCCTCTGGGTGATTACCCTCTGAAAGCGAGTTCCCCGAAATGGATATGCTGCGTTGTCCGACTGCAGGAGAGCACACTCTATAGAGAATCTTGTGAGCTTTTTAATGCAGCCTAAGGTTTTGTTAGCTCTCCCAGCAGCTGTAGCACAGTGATATTTCTCTCTCTACTAAACTGGCGGTTGGCTAGAAGTCCTTACTGCTATTAAGCTAAGTCTCCTGCCAAACTACTTCTAAGATATGCTAAGAGAAACAGAGACTTGTGTGGCCACAGGAGTTTGGGAAATGCTTCTTGGCACATGGTAAGAGCTGAACGAGTAAGAGGTCATTATTGCTGTGCCCATCTCTGTTGGCAGACAACTCGTCTTATCCATCCCTTAACCCTTCCCTGCCAGCACCTAGCATGGGGCCTTGGTGCATGTGGCACTCGGACAATGTTGGTAGGATTCATGAAAGAAAAGATGGCTGCGCCTAGCATCATGTCAGCTTGTTACCTGGCCTAATTTGTGGAAATAAACTTGCATTTTGCCTGTCGCACTTTAAAAGCTAGCTCCCTGACCCAGCTTGGCCTTTCACAGATGTGACGACCCTGTGTTTTGATGTGCTATCTAAGGCAAGCCGTGTCCTCATTCATAAACCTGGATCTCATTGTTTTCTCTTAGTTCTCACTGGCTTTCTTCTCCTTCCAAGTCTTTCTGTCATGCTTCCTTCCTCAGCTTTTCCCCATTGTAAGAAACTTCTAGTAAACCAGGAGGTAAAGAGACATTCTCTGGTACTCTTGTCATTTCTACTACAAAGCATTTTTACAACATAAACAACTCCTCCAGACCACAAGAGAAAAGACAAAAAATAAAAACACAAAAAACTTACCAGGTATGTCCTGCAGGTCACCAAAGTTGCTCCTTGACTGTGCTTGGCTGGGGGAGCAGAAGGAGGGGTACATTCTGTGTTTTGGCTGAGTCTTTTGTCTTCTGCCCTTGATCTTTGTATTTAATTGCTCTGAGGCAAGCATAGTTATCAATGTTGTTTATTATTATTTTGAAACAATCAGAAAACTTACAGAAAGGTGAGAAATACAGTCTAAAGAACTTTTTCCTGAGTCATTTGGGACCTGATTGCTTTAGGGTGTGTTTGCTACAAATGGATTCTCCTGCATAACCACAATGTAACCACTCAAATAAGGAAACGGTCACTTGCATGTTTTTGCCATCTAATTCTCAGACCCCGTTCTGGTTTTAACCATTTGCCCCAATAATACCCTTTTAAGTGAAAGGATCCAGTTCAGACTCACATGCTGCATTATCAACCGTCTCCCACCTCATTGCTGACTCTTACAGATTGCTAGTTATTTACAAGCTGCCAAACATTTCCTTTCATAAGGAACAACACCCACAATCCTTTTGTCTCGCTGCTTGAAAGCACTTAATTCTTCAGTAAACAGCAAATAATTGGTGGGGTCCTGGCTCTGTTTCCAGTCTCCCAGGTGATCATGCTGCTTTTCTTCACAGCAGCACCCAATCTTCCTCTGCTGAGGCCAATGTTGGTATCATTAAAATATCTAGAAATGCTGAGGCTTCACTGGTGTTCTGTAAATTTTCTCTTGCTGCTGTGAAGATAGCTGTTCTTTTTATCCTGTTACTCACCTTCCATTTGGAAAGCAAATGAGACCCTTCTTTGAGCCTCCCTTAGATTTGCAAATGCCCCTAAAAGTCATCTATTCCAATCTCCGTGCAACAAATATCCCCTCCGTGTTTCTGTGGGCATGCATGCTCAAATGTGATGTTGTTTGTCTTTAAAAGCGTGAAGGAAGAAGTATTTTGGAGGAACTACTTTTACCGAGTGTCCCTGATTAAGCAGTCGGCCCAGCTCACAGCCCTGGCCGCCCAGCAGCAGGCTGCCGCCGCCAGAAAGGAAAACAGCCACAGCAGAGAGGATGCATTGCCACTGACAGGTATATTCAGAGAACTCTCTGAAAAAACAGTTATTTTAAAAATATTCTTAACTTAAAGACCGTCATGAGCTTGTCATCTTGTATGTACCAGAAATGTCATCATCTTATCAAATATTCTTCTTTCCAGAGGAAATAATCATGCTCTGCTTGTTGCCCTCACTTGCTGACCTCACTCACCAGTCTTTGCCAGTCTTTACTTTGCTCTCTTTTTCTCATTCTTCATTTTTTAATTTCTTCCTTTTTATTTGTCCTTTGATCACCAGTCACCTTGCCGTCTCTTTCACTGCCCATGTGACTTTCTGTACCTTCTACCCTCCACCGATTCAGTCCACTGCTTTTCTTTGTTGCTCAGCCTTCATTCAGCCCGACGTTTCCCTGGTGCTGTAGTCTGTAGAGCAGAACTAAGCTCCGTTCCACTCCAAGTCACAAAAACCCAGCTCAGAGCCAGGCGACATTAGATTACACATTGGATTCTTATTGTGACAGTTCACCCCTGGTTGTTGGGGGAAATGTTTTATAGTATCAGCAATGATTTAATATCTGTAATAATAATTAAAATAACAAATGTATTGCCCTGGATGGCTTGTTCAGTTGGTTACAGCATCGTCCAGATACACCAAGGTTATAGGTTCGATCTCTGGTCAGGGCACATACAAGAATCACCCAATGAATGTATAAATGAGTGGAACAACAACTCAGTGTTTCTCTCTCTGTCTCCCCTTCCTCCCCCACCTCTAAAATCAATAAATTAAAAAATTTTAATGTATTTTGTTATATTTTTTAGCACTTAATGAATACCTGCTCTATATAGGTACTATTTACAACTGGAGACTTTTCCATTCATGGAATTTTTAATAATTACACAAAAATGGTGTGTCCGGCCCTGGCTGGCATAGCTCAGTGGATTGAGCGCGGGCTGGGAACCCAAGTGTCCCAGGTTCGATTCCCAGCCAGGGTACATTCCTGGGTTGCAGGCCATAACCCCCAGCAACTGCACATTGATGTTTCTTTAAAAAAAAAAAAAAATGGTGTGTCCTAAGGTTCAGATTGTATATACCACTAATGTAATGAAGTTGCTCTGTGCGGTGAAGTTTGGCATTTTTACAGATGTTAATATGAATCCCAAGTGTCTGTCATTCTTTAGTATTTCCTTTTATTACTTTTATTGGAAAATGCCATTTTATCACATATTGCCTGTGTTAACAAAATGGGCTTAAGACAGGGTTCACTAAAGACTAGTAAAATCTAGTAAGATTTATAAGATAGCAAATGCAGCTATGAGAAAAGAAGCTGTGATTAAGCATTACATTTTACTTTGTACTTCCTAGCATTTGTGAGAAAAGGAAAACTTGGTAAATAGCTTAGTTCTCATTATCCTAAAAGAGCAGAACTTCTTAAATAGATTTTACTTAACACTGAAGTCAAAAATTATTTCCTGCTGGGAATCTCATATAAGAGGCATTGAATATGATGACATATTAAAATATCCCCAAAAGAAAGAGGGATGATTTCACCTGGCTATTTCTTGTAATAACATAAAAACTGAAGGCATACTATTAAAATTTTATTTCTGTAAATTATTTAGTATCATCGTACTTGTGGATTTTGAGCTGTTAGTATTGTATGTATTCAAAATTAAATTGAGCAATTATTGTCTCTTTTATTCTCACTTCTTAGAGGCAGTACGGCCCAAAACGCCACCTGTTGCAATCAAATCTCATCTTAAAACTCAAGAGGTAATGCAGTTTTTCATTGTACCTAGTAGTCGATGTCTGGAAATGAAGTCACCATGTGTTAACTGTCTGAGCTACCATTTCAAACAACTTATGAATACAGGTCTTATCTGCTGTGAAAGAGAGGGGGCCAGAACTTTGAATAGTTAGGGACCTACAGCTCAGACTTGAGGCGATTCCCTGGCATAAACCATTCTAGATATGTTCTTCAGGGATTGGGCAGACTGATTGGAGTGATCCAAACTGGGAGTGAACACAATAGATTCTGGCTGTAACTCATTCAGTTACCAAGCAACTGTGCAGGTTAGAAGGTTGGAGAGCAGTGATCATTGGACTAGCAGAGAAAGGAAGTGAAAATGATGCTGCATCAAATTGCGAGATGACCATAAACAAGAGGTCTAGCCTATAAATGTCACTTAGGAATCCATTTCCACAGCTTATTTGTTGCCTTTCAGGATGAAGAGGAGATCTCTACCAGCCCAGGTGTTTCTGAGTTTGTCAGTGACGCCTTTGATGCCTGTAACATAGATCAGGAGGACCTGAGGAAGGAAATGGAGCAGCTAGTGCTTGACAAAAAGCAGGAGGAGACAACCGTAGTAGAAGGTACAAAACAAAACAACTATTCTGTTCTCCATTTATGAAGTTGATTGTAGAAAGTTGTTATTATTGAAGCAGATATATGAAAATATGTTGTAACTTTTGCATCAGAATTGCTTCTCTGTCCACCAGAGGGAGGATTCTAGTACACATGAGTAGACCTCACACCCCTCTGCCCTGATCATTCACAGAAGCATAGACAGAAGAAACTAAGACCCAGTGATGTGTCCCAGGCCTCTCAGTCCAAGGACAGGTGGCCAGGAACAGGGGAGAAAGCAAGTACACCTTTCACATGGAGACACTGCCTTCTGACACTCTGCTTGAAAAACTGGCATTCTCCTTGGGTTTATGCTTGTATCTAGAAGCTGCTTTTCCTAGCTGCTGTATACCACAAGAGCATCACTTCTGGGAAGGAGCAGGCTGCCTCTAAAAAACTAAAGAATTTAGGAAAGAAGTGCATTGCCCTTGCTAGTAGGGTTCAGTGGATTGAGCATCAGCCTGTGAATCAAAAGATTGCTGGTTCGATTCCCAGTCAGGGTACATGCCTGGGTTGTAGGCCAGGTCCCCAAATGGGGGTGTACAAGGGCAATCTGTCAGTGTTTCTCTTCCCCTCTTTCTCCCTCCTTCCCTCTCTCCAAAAATAAATAAATAAAATCTGAGTTTAAAAAATTAAAAGAAAAAAAGTACAAGCAGAGGGTTGCTTTCTTTGACACATCAGGACAAATTACTGGCTTTCTACTGGATGAAAAGCAAAGGCTTGGGTCCATCATCAGATGTAGACCATTTCCTGAAGCCTTCGAGACTCACAGTTTAGGGAGTCGGCCGTTCCCAAAGGTTGTGCAGAGAGCGCTGGTCAGAAAACTGGCCGGCTTCCCAGAGGCTAGTTCCTGGCTACTCTGGAGACATGTTCTCTCTCTGAATCGCTGCCCTAGTTGTAATTTGGGCCACTTAATATTCTTTTTTATAGTAGTTGCCTTGGCCCACCCCAGGTAAAGGATAAGTTCCTCAAAGGCAGTTACACCTTGCCTGGTTGTCCCCCACAGCACCTATCATGGAGCCTGGCACCCAGCAAGCAATGAATAAATATTTCTGTAATTGGTTATTATGTAACACACTGTCTTTTCCCTTGAGGTCACTACTGCAAAAAAATTACAACATTTGGTTTTTGTTTTCTCTATAGCTACTAAAAGTTTATTTTTAAAAGATAAAAATGAATTTGGGCTTTGCTTTATAAATAGCTGGTTTGTTTTGTTTTCTCACTGTTTTATAACACTACATAGCAGATGCCTCTTACCTTTACACACATACACATATATGAACACACATACACACACCAACTTACATTGAGTGTCCAAGCAGAAGTTGCCGCTCTAAATCTCAACACGGAAGACGAGTGTGAGAGCTCAGATGGAGCCCCATGTGAGGGGCCAGGCTTCAACGAGAGACGGCCTGACTTCCGGTCCTGGTGCCCCTTGCCTCTCTAGGGAGACCACTACTACAGTGGTTAAGCACGGACTGTGGGACCTGCAGATCTGGTTCCATCTACGTGCCTGTTGCTGTCAGGCTGTGTGATCTTGGGCAGGTTCCTTAACCTCTCTCAGCCTCCATTTCCCCATCTGTAAAATGTGTATAATAGTGGTGTCTAGTCCATGGATTGTTCTAAGAATGAAAAAGTAGAGTGGATAGTGCAGTGCCTGGCTCAGAAGTGCTCAAGAAATGTTCACTGTTTTTGCTACCATTATCATCATTGTTAGTGGTAAAAATTAATTTGCCCCCAAATATTATCAATTATCTCATTCAGTTGAAGAAAAAGTAGAGGCCTAGATAAAACAAAATAACACCCCATATTTAGTAACAACATCTGATACCTTGATTCCACATTTAACAAATTTTTCTTTCTAATCATATTAAAAAGGATATTTGTAATTTCGTAGTTACTCTTAAAATTTGTCCAGTTTTTCTGGGCACACACATGAGGAAGCCCGAGACATTCAAAATGACTGTGGCTAGGACTTACGTAGGTAGTGGTAGTCAACTAAATTGTTAAAAGCAGCATGATGAATTCAGAGAGAACCTTTTCCTTCTCATCTCTTTCTTTTAGAGGATTCTACAGATTGGGAAAAAGAACTACAGCAGGAGCTTCAAGAATACGAAGTGGTGACAGAATCAGAGAAACGAGATGAAAACTGGGATAAGGAAATAGAGAAATTGCTGCAGGAGGACAATTAACTGCCTACTGAGAGAAAAGAATAGTCCTTAACATTCTGTAAACTGACATGAAATTCTTGATGGTAACACTCTGTGAATCAAAAGGCACAAAAGAACATAACTTTATGAAACTCAGAATTATTCTTTTTTCACGTTGAAACTTGCCTCTTAAAAAAAAAAATCAAGAAAGCATTTACTCTAATCAAAAAGGGATGTTAAATATTTCTTTAATATAAATCTAGCTAGAGATATTCTTATAGTCAGTATGGATATCTTAGCCACAGAAACACAAATAAAATTTTAGAATTCTGTTTTCCGTGAGGTCAAAAATATATTCTTCAATTGTGGTTTTCTAAACATTTGTACTTCTTGTTGCACTTTTGTTGATACATGTACTTTAAAGTATTTAATGGATTGATAGCTATCAGGATGACCAAATTGTACCAAAGAACTCAAGAGGAAGCACTTTCAGAACTGCTTTCTTGGTATTTCTACAATTCCATCGGGAAGCCAAAAGGTAAAATAATTGTAGATTTTAATGGTATAAACATCACACAATTTGACGCTGAGAAGTACTCTGCAAAAATATTTTTCTCTGGGGTCTTTTCTTTCTCATTTTTTTGTTTTTAACCATACCACATTTAATAATACTAGTTTCCTAAATTTTACATCATGGCTTTTGTAAAAAGCAGGGCCTGTCATCCTGTTTTGTATTAATGACCATCAAAAGCCTGTTCAACTTAAAGTCTCTTGTTTCAATTGCCATCACATATAAATAGCTTTGTCTTAATTAAATTGTCAGTCTTTATAAAATTATGTTCCTCTATGAGTACAAATTTACGAAACTTCATTGATCAGTCCTGCTTGCATTTCGCTAAACTAGAAGATGGTTATTTTAAAAGAACAGGGTAGCATAACTTCCAAAGCATTCATTTCTTGAACCTTAAGTTTTAAGGAGCTTTTATTTCATAAAAGGGGATAGAATTAAGATAATTCTTTATAAGAAAATGTACATATTTTTATTCTTGGCCCCATAAAAAGTAGTCTGTGGTTCTTTGACAAAGGTATAGTCAACGAGAGAACTGAGTGTGGGTCCAAGTGTTCATTACTGTTATGTTTGTAGTTTGGGATGCAACCATGTGAGTGAGCCAGACTGTCCCCAGCGAGGATGACCTGGACTGTAGCAATAAACTCACTTGTTCATGAAACCACTGACCCCATTATCAGGAGGTCGCCACTGCGGTGCCACAGTTGCAGATGACTGAGTGTGGGCTCAGAGGTGATGCTTGGTCACTCCTGAAATAACCCTAGTAAAGGGAAAGGTTTGTTTGACAGAGTTTGCTGGAGGGAAAGAAACATACTACATGCTTTTAAGTTGCTAAAAATCCTGATGTAAGCAGATCATGACATGACAGCGCTCAGCTCTTAGCCTATGCACTAAAATTCTTATTGATGGATGTTGAATAAATGCCCAAAAAAGGGTTTCAGAGAAAGTTAAAAACCTAAAATGACAATGGAAGTATATTGATTGTTGTTACATCAATTTTACATGATATTCATCGCATTTACAAACAATCTAATTGTGTATTGCCTCGTGAAAATAAAAGGATAAAGTAAGACTTTATACACAGCATAAACAGAGTTATGCTATATTTTTATGGATTCATCAAGGAGTAAAATGTTCTGCGCTCATAAATGATACAGGTAACTGAAATGTTATTCCTTTAAAGAACAAAATAATTTGCAACTGTTCGGTGGAAATTTTCTAAGTATCGCCTGCCTAGGGCTTAGCTAATGAGGTACACTGAACGTAAACACACGTAAGCTTCACAGGATGTTAAAATATGAACATGCTTCATGACACTAAGCAAATTATACCTCAGGATTCATTGCTGGCTCAGGAACCAGCATGAGCGGCCTGTCCTTGGAGTTCGTTAGAAATGCAGGGTCTCAGGCCCCGCCCCAGACCTGCTGGCCCAAGCTTCAGGTTACCGAGGTCGCAGGGGCTCACAATGGACTTTTAAGGCCTAAGACCCACTAGACTAATATACTGATGCAGCCAAGGATTCTGGTGCTTTTTACCTTTTTTTCAATCCTCATCTAAGGACATGCTCATTGATTTTAGAGAGATGGGAAGCAGAGATGGGAAAGGAAGGAAAGAAAAAGAAGAGAAATATTGATGTGAGAGAGAAGTATCTATCGCTTGCCTCTCAACATGCTCCCTGATTGGGAACCGAACCTGTGACCTTTTGGTGCATGGAATGACGCTCCAAACAACTGAGCCACACCGGTCAGGGCTTTTTACTTTTTACGCAACCACTAGCATCCTTGGCTGACAGTGTCCTAGTCACAAGTGCCTCCTCTGCTGTTCAGTTGGTATCCACTACCCACTTCCCTTTCCACACTGCCAAATTAAGAGGAACCAAGTTCCCTGGGGGAACGCACATAATCCTGCGGAATCAGATGTTTCTAATATCACACATTTCAAAGGAAAATGATGACACTATGAAGCACAGAGATGAGGCTCAGAAACAATTTACATGTTTTGAGACCTTTCTCTGAGCTGCTTGGGCGACATGCAAGGGCTGACGTGCCCTGAAGGCTATGAAGGATGGATGGCCTCCTGTGTGGCGTGTTTATGCATGTGAAATCAAATAACAGAAATAGTTAAAAGGTACTAGAGCCTCACACTAAGTCTTTAAAGCCTGCTTTAGGTACATGCAGCAATATTATACAAGAAATAACAACATCCATTCATTTACGGTTACAGCATTTTGTGACAAGCATGTGAAATCCTCCGCTGACATGGCCAGTCTTAGCAGGAGGCTGTGCTCTGCCCCTGCGGACTTGGTTGCAATGTCAGAACCTCCTACTCAAAAGTGGGAAATCTCAATTTGTAATTTGTGAAATGTTAAACTAGAGAAGCTTTTAGGAGATGAAGCAGCAGTTATACTTATACTTACAGTGCTTTCAGATGCCCTCCTATAACCAAGATGGTTTTTCCAGAATCAGAATAGTATTACAAATAGGAGTTTCAGAATATACTAAAGGTTTACCAAAAGAAAACTGATGATCACATTCAACTTGGCAATATTTTATTCGCCTCCTTGACTGCTTTGATATAAAAGCCAGGACTCTGATTTTGCTTCTATAATTTAAATTGATATGGTTGCTCTTTCTGGTAATAGATTTTTTCCTCCATTTTTAAGTAAGCATTTTCAGTTATAAAAATTAGATGGATTTGCTCTGGCTGGTATGGCTTATTGAATTGAGTGCCAGCCTGCAAAATGAAAGGTCAGCCATGCGACTCCCAGACATGCCTGGGTTGCGGGCCAGGCCCCTAGTCGGGGGTGTGCGAGAGGCAACTGATCACGGTATCGCTCATACATAAATGTGTCTCTCCCTCTCTGTCTCCCTATGTTCCCTCTCCCTAAAAATCAATAAATATGATCTTTAAAATAAAAAAGGTAAAATGGGTGAATTTAATTTTAGAAAATCTTGTTTTCAGCTTCTAAAAATGTAAATGGTAGAAATTTTGATATGGTTCATATAATCAGTTTTATAAGGGGAAAACGGGCAATTTTAATGAGTAATTACTTCCATAGCCTACATTGACAAGCAAAATCACAAAATACATGTTACAGTACCCAATAATGACGGTGCTTAGAATGGAAGCTGAGTCATGACAGATGACATGCATTCATCAAGCTTTAATCGCATGCAATTATAATTTCTCACAAATCATCAAATCATCTGGTCTTCACATTAAGGGATTTGTTTACATGAAGGCATTTATGATTTCAGTTGTTAAACTATGATTTTTTTACAGCATTTATTCAGTGCATCCTGATTCATTTCCAATATCGAAAACTATATTATACTCTATTCTGAATAAATAAACATCACTTTTGGTGGTAACATGTTTTAATGGTTTTTCCTAAATAACTAAAAATGCTATTCTGGTAAAGGGCCTGCAAATATTTCAAAGTTGTCTGGTATGTTAGTTCCTACTGTTAGAATTAAAACAGCCTTGAGATGGTATTGTCTTTTTTTTTTTTTTTAGAAACATCAATGTGTGGTTGCCTCTCACACGCCCTACACTGGGGACCTGGCCCACAACCCAGGCATGTACCCTGACTGGGGATTGAACCGGTGACCCTTTGGTTTGCAAACCAGCTCAATCCACCGACTCACACCAGCCAGGGCAGAGAGTGTTAAGCGTTATGAACACACTTTCTTTTCATTGTAAACTTCTCAAATGCAGTGGGTTGTTTAAAATAAAAGGTCATTCTAACCCACAGCCAGTAGGTCTTTTACTCAGACTTACAAGTCTGGGTAAGTGTGGGATTATTCCTTCCTCCAGTAGTGATGATATACAGGGGTGGGCAAAACGAGGTTTACAGTTGTAATACAAATAAGTAATACAGTAATTAATAAGTAATAATACAAGAATAAACTGTGTACTCTTGACTATAAAACTACATTCGCACACCCTGTATATTGACTTTTGTTCTTTCCTGGTAACCATGATGAGCACTGACTATGCTTTCTGCTGGCTACAACTAAAACTCAACAAGTTTAACCAGATCCTATAAGAATTAAGCCCGTTTTCTTTTAGAAAAGATTTTATTTATGTATTTTTAGAGAGAGGGAAAGGGAAGGAGAAAGAGGGAGAGAAATATGTGCGAGAGAAACTGATCGGTTGTCTCTCACACACCCCCAACAGGGGACCTGGCCAGCAACCCAGGCATGTGCCTGGACTGCGAATTGAACCTGCAACCTTCCAGTTCACAGGTTGGTATTTAGTCCACTGAGCCACACCAGCCAGGGCAAGCCTGTTTTCAGTAAAACTGGAAAATCAAGTCTGTGATCTAGTAAGTAGAGGTAATAGTTCAATTCATCATAATGGAGTATTTTTGTTACTGCTAAAGTATGTACATCATAATCATCCTAATAGCCATTAAGTGCCTAATTTTGTCTGCCATTCCTGCACTTAGTCACAACCGGATGGAATAAAATGGCCACATCACTCGACAATTGTTAACTCTTGCATGGAGATTACTGCAGGGCATAAATATGATGTGAGAACTGAGCTATATCATAGGCCCCTATCAAGTGAGTGTGGCACAAGAATATAATGCCACTAGCGAAATTAGTGTAAAGTGTTCTTAATCTAATGAACAGAATGCATGCTTGTGAAATTAAAGCATGAAAATAGACACCACTTAAAACCTGGACAACACCAAAATAATTTCATAACAAGAACATGGATGCGGTTTTACTGTCCACATTACTGTGCTTTTCGAAAAGGGCTAAGCCCGTGAATCTCTCAGCCTCAGGCAGTGACCCTGCACTTGAGCAGCACCTAGGAGCTTCAAAAATGCTGAAGCCCAGCCCACCCCCAGAGGGACTAATTGGCTCAGAGTTTAGCTCTGAGCATAAGATTTTTTAAAAAAATTTTTGCAGGAGTCTTTTTTTTTTTTTTTTTGAGAGAGAGAGCAAAACATTGATATGTTGTTCCACTTATTTATACATTCACTGCTTGATTCTTGTGTGTGCCCTACCTGGGCATCAATACTGCAACCTTGGCATATAAGGATGATGCTCTAACCAACTGAACTACACAGCCAGGGTTTGAGCTTAAGGTTTTTTAACAAACTCGCTAAGTTGTCCTGATAGGCAGGCAGGACTACAAAATGCTGGCCCAAGAGAAAGAGGCCTGAGGAAAAAGGTTTGCTTAAGCAGCATCATACCCCACCAGGGGGTGTTCATCTGGTTCCTGTGAGAAATGAACAAGTAGGATTAGATTGTTTTAAGGTACATCCCATATCCTAAATATCCTATTTTAAGAAGTCTTTGTAAAATAGGTAATATTTTATTTCTGTTTTCATTGTTTAATCTTCTGAAATGTGAAATGTCTTAGACTTGCAGATTGAATATGGCAGATTAAATAAATGCATTTATCTTCACTCCATCCACAAACCCCACTAAGTTAAAGGTATAAAAAGAAAAGGTATAAATTTGTATCCCTGGTTGGTGTAGCTCAGTGGATTGAACGCCTGCCTGCAAACCAAAGGGTTGCCAGTTTGATTCCCAGTCAAGGCACATGCCTGGGTTGCGGGCCAGGTCCCCAGTGAAGGGTGTGTGAAAGGCAACCACACATTGATGTTTCTCTCCTCTCTTTTTCCTTCCCTTCCCCTCTCTCTAAAAATAAATAAATAAAATCTTTTTTAAAGGAAAAGGTATAACTTTGTAATAATGACAAAAAAACAGGACAGCAAGCAATAGCAGTCAGGTCATGACAAAGACGTTTTGATGCTTCAGAACTCTGGAAAGGCTCAGGAAACACTGTTATCAGAGTGGGCAACTGGCAGTCTCTGTCATAGCTTAAAACTGAAATTCAAGGAAAAGTAGTATTAAGTGTGTTAAGCAAACAGATGAAGCCGTTAAGACTTTAAAATGGCAGTTCCTGCCCTGACCTGTGTAGCTCAGTTGCTTGTATCACAAAGCAAAAGGTCGCCAGCTCAATTCCTGCTCAGGGCACATGCCTGGGTTGCAAGTTCAGTCCCAAGTTGGAATGTCTACAAGAAGCGACCAGTCGATGTTTCTCGCTCACATGGATGTTTCTTTCCCACTCTTTTGCCCTCCCTTTCCATGTCTCTAAAAAATAAGTAAATAAAATCTTCTAAATAAACAATAAAATGGCAGTTTCTGGGAAGTGGGAATTGGGGATGGGGAAGGGCAAATCAGGGGTCTACTGTTTTTAAAAGCCTTGTGTCATTGGATTTCTAAAATTAAGTATATGCATAATTTAGATTTAAAAAGGAACACTTTTAAAAAAGATTTTATTTATTTTTAGAGAGGGAAGGGAGGGAGTAAGAGAGAGAGAGAGAGAGAAACATCAATGTGCGGTTGCTGGGGGCTGTGGCCTGCAACCCAGGCATGTGCCCTGACTGGGAATCGAACCTGCGATGCTTTGGTTCACAGCCCGCGCTCAATCCACTGAGCTACACCAGCCAGGGCTAAAAAGGAAAACTTTTAAAAAGCTACTTTTGACACGGGTATTGGGGGAAGGTATGTAATATAGATGGGAATGTAAAATTGTAAAATCTTTCTGCAGTGCTGTTGGGTAATATGGATCAAAATTTTAAATGTGCAGAACATTTAGTCCAGCATTTCCACTCTTAGAATTTATTCTAAGGGAGTGATTGGACAAACACTACTTTGATTATTTTTTAAAAATTGGAAACTACTTACATGCCTCACACCAGAATCTTGATTTGAAAAATGACAGCTCATCCACACAATGGAATTACAGATATTTCCAATGATGCATTTCACACCCAACAGACAGTCAAAAATGTAATCTGAAAATGTCAAGAGTTGTGAGCACATGAAACAACAGGAATGTTGATATTCTGCTGAGGAGAGTGTATACTGATACAATCTCCTTGGGGGAAAAGCAAATGTTGGCATCACGTAAATGTAAAGTTGAAAAGGCACTTCTGTTTGAGCAGCAATTCCTCTCTGGGGGAGTATAAAATGATATAAATGTGAAGAAAATTACCATTACATAGTTAAACGCAAGGATATACACCCATGTGCAACTAGGGGATGTGCAAGAATGTCCATAAAACATCCAACAATTGCTTCACGGTCATGTGAATGAATCTATAAACCTCACAAATACGTTGAACAGGAAAAGCAAGACCCAAAACAATAGAATGACTTTACCTAGATAAGCACCAAATACAAGTAAAATGAAACTGAACAGGAAAATGAAGAGGTGACTACCTCAGGAATCATATGCCACAGAACTAGAACAAGAGAACAGGGCTTTAGCAAACTTTCAGGGGAATAGAACAATAAAGACGTCACAGCCGCCCAAAAGAAAACAACAGAAGTTACCATACACAAATAGTAGCTCGATCACAACACAACTCTACTTTTCTTCATAGAAGTTTTTAGTAAAAGGTAAAAGATTAGTTCTATCTGAAGAAAAAGGATAGTAGGACTGTTGCAGAGACAATGAACAGAAAACTACCACTCTTGGTCCACAGAGGGTGAAGTTAAGCCCAGTTTAGGGGCTTGCAGCAGCTCTTTTCATCAACCGGGTAAAGGAAAGCCTCATTTTTTTTTTGAAATAACTGATTTAAAGAAACCTATGGCTTTTAACTTGAAAATGTATTGCGTGCAGTATAACTATGCTATGCAAATAAGATCTGAGTCATTGCCACGTAGATTTATACTGTAGCTGAAGCTGTGCTAAAGCCTGCTTGGCAGGGAAAGACCAAGGTCTCCTTCTACCCAGGATCCTGATTCCATTTGTTTTTGTTAATCCAGGCTCTGGGTGTGGTTTCTTTGAGATAAAGTATCTTGTTGACCATTTACGAAAATGATGTCAGAACCCTGTATTTGACATGAGAGAAGGTTCACAGTATAATGTTAAATGAAATATAAAAGGCAAATTGGAAAAATATAGTTAATGGATCTACACATTTTCTTCCCACAATGTGCGTGTATGCGCATGCTGGGCGTGTGTATGCATAGGAAAATGCTTGCACCAAAATATTATCAGTAGTAAAGTGGGTGGGGTGCGAAGTAACACAAAACAAAAGAAGGTGATGTAAATTTTGGGAGATTCAAGAGCAGACTAAGTTGATTCTTTCCACATCTGGGAGGGTGTGTTGTTTTTTTCATTCCTGAACTTCAAGGGAAGACTTTCATACTGTAAAAAATGCCATTGCTAAGAAAAAAACATACTTAAAGAAGAGGGAATTAAGTGCTTAAGCTGGCTGTTTTAAAGTGAAGGTAGTTAAGGTGACAGGTATTTCTGGTATATAAACGAAAGAGGAAATGTACTTAAATTTGTTATACTGTAAAATATAAGCTTTATTACAAATATCTCTTCACAAGGAGTATGGAGCCTCTGATTCCATCTGCATCAGGGTTTTCTGCGTGATGACTGTTTCTGAGAAGCTGCCTTTTTCTTTTCTTTCCTTTTTTTTTATTGTTGTTCAAGTACAGTTGTCTGCATTTCTCCTGCATCACTCCCCCGCACCCCAGCCATCCCTACCTCCCACCCTCGATCCTACCCCGCTTTGGCTTTGTCCATGTGTCCTTTATACATGTTCCTGACAACCCTTCCCCCTTTTACCAACCTTACAAAAACTACCATTTTTCAAGACCAAACGAAGTAATAATCACCAATGATGCTAAAATCATTAGAAGAAAAGTTGATAGGCAACTTTCCAAAACTTCATAAAACTAAACAAAATTCTAATATCTTGAATGACATATTAGAAAGTATTGCATCCATGAGAAATAACAGTTTCCTATAGGAAAAAAAACACTAAGCCCTGGCAGCTTAGCTCAGTCAGTTAGAGCATTATCCTCATATGCCAAGGTTGTGGGTACGAACCTGGGCAGGGCACATAAAAAGAACCAACCAATAAATTTATAAGTGGAACAAAAAACCAATGTTTCTCTCCTCAAATCAATAATTTAAAAAAATATTTAAAAAGAACTTTAAGAGAATAAGAAATAGGTCTAGAGAATTAAAAATATGATGGTATAGATATCAAAACTTCATTACAAGTATTAGAAGACAAATTTGAGACAAGGAAAGTAGAGAAAAACAAGATGTAGAAAAGTAGGAGAGAAAAGATAAGAAAAAATTAAGGGAGCATTCTAGAATGTACATCTGAGTAAAAGAAATCCAGAAAGAGAAAAATAAATGGAAAGGAAAATATTATGAAAGAATTAAAGAAACTTTTTCCTTTTTGTATTTTTTAGGACTTAAAGAAAGGTTTCCATTGAGTGTGGGCTGCGAGCCAAAATGTCGCAGGTTTGATTCCCAGTCAGGGTACATGCCTGGGTTGCAGGCCATGACCCCCAGCAACCGCACATTGATGTTTCTCTCTCTCTCCATCTCCCTCCCTTCCCTCTCTAAAAATAAATAATAAAATCTTTTTTAAAAATTAAAAAAAGAAAGGTTTCCAGCACATACACATTTCCCTACCACCATCCTCCTGATATAGTTGTTTTAATTTCATTAACTTATAATCCTTTCTTTACATTATTTCCATGTGAGTACTATTCACAACCCAGTCATATAGTATCCTATGAATGCATTACTTTCCTTGTTCAAATTCTTTTGGCCTTTGAGTTAATATTTGCCTTAAGTTTTCATTCGCCTCTCTATACGCTTACTACCCATTTCTTTTCCAGAGTGTCTGCTAGAAACGTTACTCTCCTTTCAATACACTCCAGTGCCTCATGTTGTTCAATAATTTTATCTAATATTTATATCACATTTTTTAGTATTTTTTAGCTTCCAGGAGCTTTTTTAAAAAAAAGATTTAATTTATTTATTTTTAGAGAGAAGGGAAGGGAGAAAAAGAGGAAGAGAAACATCAATGTGGGAGATACATCTATTGGTTATATGTTACTCACCTGCAGTTGGGGACCTGGCCCACAACCCAGGTATGTGCCCTGACTGGGAATTGAACTGGCAACCTTTCAGTTTGCAGGCTGAGCCAGGGCTTTATATCAAATTTTGTCTGTGCAAATAACTGTCTTGTTTCTGTCTGTTGACAGGCATGACTGATGCATCACCTGTAAATAGTTATTCATTATTTACTTAATAGCTTTTTATATATCTGGAATTTCATTCTAATATTTTAGTTTTACCATTTTAATTAGCATTAAAAATATAGAGTAGCTAGGAATACACCTGACAAAAGATGTACATGCAATGTAAGGAGATATTAAAGAACACCTTAAAATGAAAAGATATACTATTCATGGATGAGAAGGTGATAAGTAACCTTAAAGAAGCCAATCTTCTCCAAATTAGATCTTGGAGGGGGGTCCAGAATCCATATGTTATCATATAGGAGAATCTGAAATTGTGGTTCTCAGATGAATTTTGGAAAACATTGGTAAAAAAGAATAATATTTTAAGTCAGAAATGTTTTCTCAAGGAAAACTTAATATTTTATATAGTGATTTTTCAGTAGAGCCAACCCCCATAGGTATTTTCTATTTTCTTTTTTTTTTTTTAAGATTTTATTTATTTATTTTTAGAGAGGGAAGGGAGGGAGATAGAGAGAAAGAGAGAGAAACATCAATGTGCGGTTGCTGGGGGTTATGGCCTGCAACCCAGGCATGTACCCTGGCTGGGAATCGAACCTGGGACACTGGTTCCCAGCCCGCGCTCAATCCACTGAGCTATGCCAGCCAGGGGTATTTTCTATTTTCTTTACCATTGCCTTTATACATAAATATAGTTTTCATTTTCTTGAATGTTTATAATCATAAGCCAAGACTTGGGGAAAGAAATCAGAACAAAATTCATGAACCAATACTCTGAAGTCTACAATATGTATATTTTAATTTTTTAGTAAATTTATTGGGATGATATTGGTTAATAAAATTATATAGGTTTCAGGTGTATAACTCTATAATAATCATCTGTATACTGTAGTGTGTGTTTACCCCCAAGTCAAACTCTTTCCGTTACCATATATTTGACTCCCTTATCCTTTACTAACCTTCAACCCCTTTCCCTCTGGTAACTATTATACTGTTATCTGGGTCTATGAATTTTCATTTGTCTTGTTTATCCATTTGTTGCTTCCGGTTTTATGTCCCATATATGAGTGAAATCATATGGTTCCCGACTTTTGCTGTCTGATTTATTTCACTTAGCATGATATCCTCAAGATCCATCCATGTCATCACAAATGGCAGGATTTCATCTTTTCTTATGGCTGGTTAAATTTTTGAAATTGAGTGTTCCCTCTGCCAATATTCCATATCTGACGCCAGTTTTTATTTGATGTATCCTCTCGCTGCTGGAGCTGGCACCCCAGCATGTGCCAATCTAAAAGTATACTCTACAGCCTGCCATCAATATTCCTGAGCCATCTAGGTACAATGTATAATCATTTTCTAAATCTTTCAGTGTCTGCCAGACATGTGGAAGTGTATAGCAAATGCTGAAATTGGCCAAATTCCTATAAGGACTAAAATCAGGGTTAGCCCAGAAGGATGGTATTGGGTAATCGAATTAAACAATAAGCTGTTTGTTCTGTGAAAAGGCAAATACTCCTTTTCACTACCTACAACCCCAATAGTGTGCAACAAACATGAAATTCAACTCTTTTGATGAAATAATACCCTTGCCTGTTTTAAAGGTTACTGGGAGTGTTTCTTTCTCTGGAAATACTCTAAATTGGACAAATCAAACTAGCATGGTTAATTTAACTCCTGTTGACCATTCAAGATGTGGCTTAGATGTCACTTTAAATCTCCCTTAAATTGTCTCCCCCCACCAGAAGAAAATAAACCTGAAGCCTGGGTTGGTGTGGCTCAGTGGATTGAGCACCAGACTGTGAAACATAGGGTTGCTGGTTTGATTCCCAGTCAGGGCACATGCCTGAGTTGCAGGCCAGGTCCCCAATTGCAGGTGAGTGACAGGCAACCAATAGATGTATTTCCCACATCGATGTTTCTCTTCTTTTGTTTCTCCCTCCCTTTCTCTCTCTCTAAAAATACATAAATAATCTTTTAAAAGTTTTTTAAAAAAGGAAATGCGGAACACCAAAGACAAAAAAGAAAATAAACCTCAAGAGGTTATTTTGCAATACCTCTGTTTTATAAACGATGTCATGGCTTGTTGAGTACATCACTGTTCTGTGTTGGATACCCTTATTCTAGATCACGGTACGCCCTTTGTCTAATAAAGTGCTCAGAATGTAGTAGGTGCTCAGTAAATATTTAATCAATGAATGAAAGCTTTTGATTGCCACCAAGGTTATCTTGAGATGATCTTTGTCCCATGGTTGCCTGGGGTCTTCTCAGTGCTGTGGAGGGACATTGCCACCAGGAGACTCCCCAAGAGGTCCCATGCAGGGATATTACCTTGAGAAATTGAGGGTTTGGCCCTCTTCTGTACAGACACAAAAAAACTGAGTGATCAGTGCATTTTATCTATTCAGAGGTTATTTTTCTCAATAAGTATGTATTGAGAACTTTCTCTGAAGCTGGCATTCTGCTAGACACTGGGAGTCCAGGAATTTCATGGGCACAGTTCCTGCCTTTATTTCCTTTACCACCTGGCTGAGGGAAAGAATAAATTAAACAAGCCCACATCCTGAAGACTGGGACTGGCCTGGTATGGGAAGTATGGAGTGCTAGGAATGCATAATAGGCACACCTAAAACACTCCAGGCGCCAGTGGGCTTCTGGACACACTTCCAGAATACACTCTCAGACCTGGTCTACAAAGTCAGTGTCCCTTTACTAACAATGAGCAATGGCAGTGTCTCACCGAATGGAAATGTATACATATCTACATTCTCTGTCTCTGTCTCTCTGTCTCTCTGTCCCCCTGTGTGTCCCTCCCCACCCGTGTAGTGAGGCCCACATGGGAAACAGATTATAATGGCAAGGTTGTTTGTTAAGAAATCAAAACAATTCTCCACGTTCAAAGGCATTAGGTTTGAAGGACAGCGCCTCCAACCCCACACTAGGGATAGCCTTGCAAACAGGGCCATTATTTTTGAAGTTGTCTTTTTTGACCAAGGTCCTCTCTCCTCCAAACGTCCCCCAAACATTGCTAGGATGGGCTCTGCCAGCCTGGCCTCCTTGACCCTCCCTTTGCTAGGTTTCTACTCTTCTGATAAGACACATTGCTTCTTTAGATTTTTCAGTCCCTGTGATCGTATTACAGAGTATGAGAATGTCTGGAATTTACTGTCAGGAGACAGTGTAGTAGTAGTAGGAGCTTCTGTGTGTGTGCTAAATTCAGGGCTGACAATGGCCCTTCAGGACTTCACATGCCAGGGGTGGTCAGCTATATTAATTAATCAAGGAGTCCATATTCCAGCTCCTATAAATGCTTCTGTGAGCCATACTTCAATCAACACCAGATACTTTGCTAAGTAGCAAAATGAAGTTTAGAAATGGGTGTTCATTGGTGAAATGAGTAGCTTGTTAGCCAGCATAATGGCTGTCAGACATGAGCTCACATGGATGAAATCAGTGATTTCAAGATATGCCCATTGTGTAAAAATCTGTGAGACTCTCCTCACCCTTGCACTGACAGGGTATAAAAACCTGGCAGGTAAAACACACACACACACACACACCCTAGCAGGTCTAAAAACCAACAACAACAACAACAAAAAACCCATACAAACAAACAAAAAAGGAAAGAAAAACCTAGCAGGTCTGAAGCCTCTTCGCTTAAGGATAATACTACAGGCTAACCCTCTAAATGGTCCTGTGTCCAGCTATGAACTCTGGTTCCACCTTTCCCAATACCAGCTACAAGGCCAACAGAACCTTACCTCTGTAATAGTGGTGAGTCAGGCTGCCTTGAGGGCCTTGCATTTCTCGCAAAAGGACAGCGGGAGTTGAGTTTACTGTTCAGAACTGTTTTTGTGCCTCAGGCTCATGGCTATTTCATAAACATCTGAATAAATGGGCCTGTACTCAGGTTCTATTCATAGCCCTCAGGGAGCCTGGGAAGAATCCCCCTACCCTTGAGGAGCTGTTTTCCTTGTGACCTTCACCTTCCTTTCAGGCACAGTTCTTAACTGACACAATAATCCCTTCAGCACCAGTGAGAATAATTAATGCAAGCAGAACACCCAGTGCCCTTAAAAGACTTGATAGCCCTTGAAGACCTAAAATATTCCAGCAGAGATAAGCAAAGCGCTTCACAGGGCCTTGGGCAAAACCTTGACAGTAACCTCTTTGAGGCATTGAAGATAAAAATCTAAGCAAAGAATGGGTTTATAAAAAATCAGGTTAGTCTGACTCCAGGAAGAAGAGAGTGACCCAAGACCTAGAGAGCCAAGCAGAAGCAGTTGTTTCTCTCACCAGAATTGGAATCTTCACAATTCTGCTCTGCTGTATTTCTTAGCAGCTGATCACACTAAGCCTGGCCCACATTCAAGAGGAGAGGAATCAGATTCCACCTTTTGAAGGGAGGCTCATCAAAGGACTGGTGGGCAGACTTAAAAAGCACCATCGTCTGCATTAAAGATGTTCTAAGAAACAGATCTCTAAAATTCATGTCTTGCACGAGCAGTAATAGCTATGTTTCTCTTGAACAACCAGTTTGATTTTGAGATATTGTGAACCACTCTGAAAACTGTGTTTTTCTCTCTTCTCAGCTGTCAAGAAGCTCAAAACACAAATATGGTTCACGTCCAGCTTGTGTGCAAAACCTTAAGGCATGTATTTTATACATTCAACTCACCCATGACTTCATCTTATTTTCACTATCCTTTCACTTCCACTTTCTTCTTCTTCTCCTCCTCCTTCCTTTCTCTCTCTGTCTCTCTCCCCCTCCCTCCCTCCCTCTCTGAATGAATGACATGCTATATATCTATATATCTACACACTACACACATAGGTCATGGCATATTGTATATGTTTATAAGCTACCCAAGCTCTTTAAAATAGAAATGTGTGTACAAGTAAATATTTTTTGCCCTGGCCGGTGTGGCTCTGTGGATTGAGTGCTGGCCTATGAACCAAAGCATCGCCGGTTCAATTCCCAGTCAGGGCACATGCCTGGGTTGCAGGCCAGATCCCCAGTAGAGAGCACGCAGGAGGCAACCACACATTGATGTTTCTCTCCCTCTCTTTCTTTCTCCCTTCTCCTCTCTCTAAAAAGAAATAAAATCTTTAAAAATAAGTAAATAAATAGTTTTCATTTATCTTAAAACAAGGTCACTTGGAGATTTTTGTTTTCTTAATAAAGATCACCATTGATTTTTTTTGTTCCATACATACTTATACTCAAACAATACAGAAAATCATGAAGTAAAAATACTTCCAAATCTCGCCACCCAGGGAAAAGCATTATTAACATTTTGGTCAATATTTTTCTAAACATTTTTTTATAAACATACAAGCAATTCTATAAAAATGGAATTTAAAAAATGTTGTCATTGATTTTGAGAGTGAGAGACAGAGACAGACATCAATTTGTTGTTCCACTTATTTATGCATTCATTGGTTGCTTCTTCTATGTGCCCTGACTGAGGGTGGAACCACAACCTTGGCACATGGCAACTTTGGCATATGGCAACCTTGGTGTTTGGTGTATCAGGACAATGATCTAACCACTGTGAGCTACCTGACCAGGGCCCAAATGGAATTTTTTTAAAAATCCTCACCCAAGGATAAATGTTCTATTGATTTTAGAGAGATATGAAGGGAGGGAGGGAGGGAAGTGGGGAGAGAGAGAGGGAAACATTGATTGGTTGCCTTCCATAAGAGCCCTGACCTGGGATCGATCCTGAAACCTAGGTCTGTGCTTGGATGGGTAATTGAACCCACAACCTTTTTGGTGTATGGGATGACTCTCCAACCAACTGAGCCACCCAGCCAGGGTCCAAATGGAATTTTTTAATGCTTACTATGCTATATATATTTTCTAGGTCAATGTAAAATGTGTTTATCATTTTTAGCAGCTCCACGGTGTTTTATTATACCATAATTTAACTACAGTGCATTTTGACACTCAATTCCCTGGACACATCAGAAGCAGCATTATTGATTATTCTGCACCTGGCTAGGACTTTTGCCTTTAAGAAGGTGAAACATGGAGGTGCAGCCACTGTGGAAAGCAATATGGAGTTACCACAAAAAAAATTAAAAATGGAACTGCCTTATGACCCAGTGATTCTACTTCTTGGAATTTATCTTAAGAAACCCCAAAACACGAATTCAAAAGAATATATACATCCCTATGTTCATTGCAGTGTTATTTACAACGGCCAAAATTTGAAAGCAGCCCAAATGTCCATCGGTAGATGAGCAGATACAACTATGGTACATTTACACAGTGGAATTACTACTCGGCTTAAAAAAAAAAAAAGAAGGAAATCTTACCCTTTGCAACAGCATGGATGGACCTGGAGAATATTATGCTAAGTGAAATAAGGCAGTCAGAGAAAGACAAACACCATATGATTTCACTCATATGTGGAATCTAATGAACAAACTGAACTAACAAGCAAAATAGAGACAGACTCAAAGATAGAGAGCAGGCTGACAGCTCTGGGGACGGTTGGGGGAACCCAAAGGGATCTAGCAAAAAATGAAGAAAAAAAAAGAGAAAGAACTCATGGATACCTACAACAGCGTGGTAGTTGCGGGAGGTGTGTGGATGGAGGTGGAAGAGCATATAGCGGGGATAAATGGTGATGGAAAAAATAAAAATCTTTAAAAATATTCTTAAAAAAAAAAAGGTGAAACATGATGCCTGAAGCTATCAGCTTTATACAGAATCCGGGTATGGGTTCACTCTCTACTGTTTTAGTTTTGAAATCTCAAAGCTTGACTGAGGTGTTCTGCCAATGAAATAAAATGATATTTTCCTCAAATTTACAGAAATAATTAAAATTAATCAATGGAATTTCCCCAATATTGACATGTAGTCACAATTTAATTTTTGGCATCTGCTACCACTGTTTTATATCCAACTCTAATAAAACTGCTGTAGGATTTACACACATTTTCATAATGAATTACTTGAGACTGTGTGTCAGGATTTTATGGCGGTCCGTGACTTTCAGAAGCTCCTTGATTGGAGCTCTGGTTCCATCAGATGGAAATAGGGAATATTCCAGAGGAAAACTCCACCCCGCCCCCAACCGTGTTAAGAAAAAAAATGATTCCACAAAGAGTTCGTTTAAAAAATTCAGTAACCGAGACTGCAGGATGCATTCAACAAGTATGAAGCGCCAACGAAGGGCCAGAGGCCAGGGCGGTTCAGCTAAGGCGAACAGGACGCAGCCGCCACCCTGCAGGAGCTCCAGGCAGGTACTGCGTGCAGAGAGCTGCGGTCGAGCGGCAGGGCTTCCGCAGGTGTCCGAGCCAGAAACCTTCAATTCCGAAAGGCATTAGATCTTTCCCTCCTTGAAAGTCAGGAATTATTTCCCTTTACCCTCAAGTCAGTCGGGCTCAATTCCGAAGAAAAACATCCAAGCGAAACACACAACCACCCGTTCCGGCTCCCTCCCAAGCCTTGGGCTATTTCTCAACTTTTCCCTCAGGATAATAACGAGTGCTTTCCGGAGCCTGTACATCGCCCCCCAGAAAACTACAATTCCCAGTAGGCTGAGCGCGCAGCACGGTAGATACTCTGCGCGGCTCAGGGCGCCGCATTAGGCTCCAATCCCGATTGGGGGCTGCGAGCTGAGGCCGCGCTGCTTGCTGGGACTTGTAGTCAGCTCCAGAGTTCCTTTACCCGTCTGCGCAGACTCGCACGGCCTGTGTTCGCCCTTCGGCCCAGCAGAAGCCTAGTACCGGCTTCAACGCTCCCCACCCCCATTTTGCTCCATCCCCTCGGGGGCCAGCCTCCTCCGGTCACGTGGGAAACAGGGCGAACGGCGATTGGCCGTGGGGCTTAGGGGCGGGGCATGAGGTCCTGTGAGGTTCCGAGCCCCTTGTAGGACCGCTTGTTTGGTTGCTGCCGTCACCTCATGGCGACGCGGGTAGAAGAGGCAGCGCGGGGAAGAGGCGGAGGTGCCGAGGAGGTGACTGAGGCCGGACGGGGCGGACGGCGCCGCAGCCCGCGGCAGAAGGTCAGTCTGGGGGCGTCCGCGTTGTTGCTGGGCTGGGGGAATGCTCCGGCTAGCTTTTTCGGGGTCCACTTCTTCACTCTCCTCAGTTACCTTTAGACACGGGACGAACAGCCGGCTGTCTTCCTTCTCGGGGGTGACGACCGTGGAAGCGGGTGTGGGGGGCGGTGGGACCAGGATGGATGGAGTAGGAGGGAGCGACGACTGCGGTTTGGGGGCGCCCGGCGAGGCGGGGACGGAGGGCAGCGTTGTGCAACCTGACGGGAGGGGGAAAGAGTGCGAGGCGGGGGCGCGCCAGGTGTGACAGCCACGTGCGGCCGGCGCTGCGGGTGCCAGGTGTTCCCTCCCGCAGCCCCCGCCCCCCGCGTGCTCCCCGTGTTCCCTGCCCTGGGCGCAGCCTTCGGGGGTGCTGCCGCGGGCCACCGGCTCGCCCCCCTGTCGCCGGGCAGGTGCGCCGGCAGCGCTGCGGAGCGCGTCCGGGCGGTGCGGACGAGGCTGTTGCGCAGTAATATAACCGCGCGGGAGCCGGGGCTGACCTGGGCCCCCTTCCCCCGCGCTCCCCGGCACGAGGCGGGCGGGGGCTGCGGGTACTGAGGGGCTGTTGGATGCCCGGGACCCAGGCCCCCGGGGGTGGTCTGTGGGCGCCACGGGCATGGGTGCACGTGGGGCCGGCGATGCTGGAGGACCTGGGTCCCGCACAGTTGGGAGCAGCGTTGCGTGATAGCCGGTGTTCCCAATTCAGAACCCCCCTTCCTGCTATTTTTAAATTTTTTTTGTCATCTTTTCTTTTCTTTTTTTTTCTTCCTTTTTTTTTTTTTTTTTTTTTGGTTAGCGTAAACTTGAACGCCTTCCGGCCCCTGTCCTTTGGTCTCTCGTAATCTGGGAGACAGGCTGGCAGGCTGGACGGTTCCCCTTGCCTTACTTGACTCACGTCAAGGAGTTTTCAATGTCTCCCTGGATACAGGAAAATCGAGACCTTCAGAGTGGGAGAATTCCACTTGTTCTGGAGTCAGTGGGTGGAGTTCGAAAAAGATTGCACAATGAATGGCAAACAGGGCTTTCAGGGCCCAGGAATGGAGAACTGCGCCTAAAGGGGCTGGAAAGGTGGAAACCCCCTCCCTTTTCTCACAGTTAAACATCTCGAAACATTGGAGGTCCTGCTTGATCACTCAGGACTATTTAATACTCAGTCGACCCTTGAACAATGCGGGGGTGGGGTTATGGGCACCCTCCCTTGCATAACTTTTGACTCCCCCCAAACTTAACTACACGGTTGCCCTTCGGTACCCAGGGGGCTTGATTCCGGGACCCCGCAGATACCAAAATCCTGCGGATGCTCACGAGTCCCCTATATAAAATGGCGAAGATCAATGCATATACACTCTGCATCTGTGGACTCCCAACCGGGGACGGAAAGCAGTACAGGTATTTATTGAAAAAATTCCGGGTATAAGTGGACCTGTGCAGTTCAAACCCATGTTATTCAAGAGTTAGCTCTACTTAATTATGTATTTGAGTATTCTTAAAAGTCACTCCTGTATGAAATTATGAAATAATGTTTTTCTAGCATGATTCATGAACTTCAAAAAGGAGAACAAAGGCTCAGTTTACATGTGAGCGAAGGATCAAGAATTAGCTTTTGGAGGCCTGTTTCTAAGGTCAGGTATTTTCATCTCTCTGCTGAGGGTGTTACTACTTCTCAATTACCTCTTTCTCTCTATCTCTTTGTACTCTAAAAGAAAGATCCAGTACTTGCAGGAGTGAAAAAGAAGCCGAGGACCCAGTGTACTCTAGGGATTCAACACTGTCACGTTGGACACTTCACTTCTTCCCTGAGGGTGGGGAGCCATTCTCAGTGTTTGATTTCATAGGTCCCCCAGGGGAGGACTCTAATAAAAAGCCGCCGCAGTTGAGGACATAAGTTCCCTTTTATGCCACTGGGGTGAGCACAACAAGTCTGAATTGGGAACTGAGGTTTAATCAACTAGCATTTTAAGCCACCAAGATAAGCAGTAATGACTCCTTGAGGCGGCCCTCTGGTTAACAGCTGGATATGAGTAGCCATGTGTATGGTCTCACTTTTGTTTACTTACCTCATGCCCCATTCTTTTCTGCTCATGCTATTCTGGGCATCTTTTATCCTTTTGATTTCCAATTGACTATGACATGGAATTAAAATACATGGTAATATCAGTTTTTGAATCTTCATATAAAAATTGGATGAATATGTTAGGTCTGCAAAAATCACTCTTATTTCCTTATGACGCTTAATTTTTTTTTCCTCTGGGTCACTGACTTGAACAAATAAATATTCCTAATTCTAACTTGACCTCCGCCCTGTTTTTCAGGAAGCAGAAGTGATATTTAACTAATTGGGTTGTTTTGAAAATATTGAAGGAATTAAAAGCAATCTGCTTTGTCTCTTTTTGGTTACATTATGGGACTTAAAGTGAGAAAGAACTGGAGATGGACTTGATTGGTTCCTGGTGTTTTAACTAGCTACATAGTATTTTAATCTGCTAGGT
Source organism: Phyllostomus discolor (assembly GCF_004126475.2). NCBI lineage: Eukaryota > Metazoa > Chordata > Mammalia > Chiroptera > Phyllostomidae > Phyllostomus > Phyllostomus discolor. The sequence goes on from NC_050198.1 coordinate 5,183,960, forward strand.
TAATTGTACCATTGTTTCATAACTACATCCATTTAAATGGTCTCTTGAGGTAACTTTTTTGTTTTTAAGTTAATATTATAGTCCATTTCTACGGGTCTCTTGAATTGTCTAAAACCATGAGGTTTGATATGATAGCCACTAAACTACATGTGGCTATTTGAATGCTAATTAAAATTAAATCAAAGTGAAAAATTTCATTTCTCAGTCATACTAGCCACATTTCAAGTGTTCTGTAACCACCGTGGCCAGTGACTTCTGTACTATAGCAGATATAGAATATCTCCATCATTGCATAAAATTCTGTTGGACAATATTGATCTAAAAAGGTGGGATATACATTGTCAAGTATTCCAAGAATGTTTTAGAACACTGAGCTCATTTATATTACTTCCTAAATCCCTATGTAGACTTTATTTTATAAGAATAGGTTCTTAAAAAATTAGTAGACTTAATTTTTTTGAGCAGTTTAAGGTTTACAGAAAAATTGAGCATAATCCTAGATTGAGCATAATCTACATTGGTGGTGTAGATTCTGAGTTTTGACACGTGTATTCACCATTACAGTATCATACAGGGTAGTTTGTCCTAGAAAAACCCTATTTATCCCTCCCTCATTTTCCCCAAATCACTGTTCTTTTTACTGTCTTTATAGTTTTGCCTTTCCAGAATGTCTAAGGTTAATTTTTTTTTTTACTAGATTTTACTTAGGAATGTTACAGAATGATACAACTACTGTTAAACTTACTTTTAGATCAATAAGCCATTTGGAAGGATAAAGATATATGGAACCTAGGCTCAAATAAACCAAATCTTACATTTACATAGTGCCCTATAGTTTTTATGGCATATTTGCATACACATTAACTCTTTCAGCATCATTTGGATGCTATGGAGAAGGCTGGGCAGCTGGCATTGTCCTCATTTGCAGATGACAACTGCTTAGCAAGGTCAAGTGATTTGCCCAAGGGGTGAAGCTGAGTCTGGAACCCAATAAATACCCTTTCATCTACACTATAGTAATAAGTAGTGTAGCACAGGGTAAATACTATGGATTTTGGAGTCAAGACTCTTGGCTGTCTGCCACTTAGGTGTGTAACCTTGGGCAAGTTTCTCAATCTTTCTAAGCCTCACTTAGTTGCATCATCTGTGAAGTGGGGTTGACGCTAATACCTACCACATAGGATTGTTGTGAAGAGTAAGAGTTGATGTGATGCATTCAGCGCAGTGCCAGGCATATAGAATTTTACTTGGTTTGGAAGGGAGAACATATGAAAGATTCATTTCTCCTGCTGTTAGGTTGCTATTAATTCTGTAAATTTATCCTCCAACCTTTGTATTCTTCCTTTTTCCCAGACTCTCTGTGATAGACACAATGAGGAGCAATCAGTCCAGGGTGGGGCAGGAGTATTGGAGGTGGGAGGGTAGGAAGTAACCATTTCATTATCGTGTTTTTCTTTCTATTTTTGGTCTTTGATTAATTTCCACTCTTCTGGCACAGAGAAGAATAAGACTCAAAGTGATCTTCTGTTTACACTATTGTTGTCTAATTCCGTCATCAAGCTTTGGTAAATTTTATTTTTGTGGGACCCAAATAGGCAGACCAGTAATGAGAGCAGACCAGCTGTAGCACACTCCTCTGGTAAATCTATGGTTTTAGACCAGAATATGCCACATTTTTTTATGCTGTGAATAGAAGGTAACTTATGTTATTCTCTGTGTCATTTATATTGATTTCTACTGGAGAAGTTTCATTTAGGAATGCATATATCAAATCCAGATGCCATAACACAGGGTGCATGTGATTCCTTAGAGAAGGATCCATTATGATACATTTCTTTTCAGTAGATATGCTGTTCAGATTTTATACTTTTCAGAATTGTATTTCAAAGGAAAGAAATTCGAGTCCCCATTGTTTACCGGCACTGTCCTGGGCACTTTAAAAGTACTCACATTTTAGTATTTCCTCACCTCTGCTGAGTAGGTGGTTTTCCCAGGTATAAAGATAAGGCATTTGCGGCTCAATTGGGGAAAAAACAAAAAAAAACAAAACAAAAAAAGCCCTTACTTAAATAGCATAGCTCAGAGTTTGTAACGTTGTCCTAGAAGTGGTATGTATAAGTGTATAATTGATAGTGCAACTGATGCCCCCTACTGTATGGACAGTTTCTGCTTACCTGGTTATGTTTTAATCTAATATCCCAAAGAAGTCCCTTTGCTTCTTCCTCCCCTTCCCACCCCACCCCTCAAATTCACTTTTGTTTGGCTCTAACCTGATTATTAGTACATTTTCATTATTATATGACAGTATTTAAAATGTATAAAGTAGTATACAAATTTTATGTAGTATTCATTGAGAATTAGTGATGTTGAAATTTTTCCCAAGCATTTTCAGAGGAGGATAAAAATAGGTCAGGTGATGCTTTAAGCATTTGAACCCTGAGAGTATATTTTTATGATTCAATTTATTTCCTAGTTGAAATTCTCTTGGTACTATAACTACTTAAATTTTATTACTTGAAGGAAAAGATACAGAAAATGACAAGTGTTGTCTTCCTGTGCTGTCAAAATAATTTTATTAGTATTTATTGCTCCGGGTTTTGATTTGCATTCATTCTATGTTGCCTTTCCAAAATGTCCCCAGGATGATCCCCGTTATCTCCTACTTTCCACTCTAGTCTGCCGTGATTACTATTGTTAGATGACCACTTTTTCGTGTTTCTTTTTTTCGTACTCTCAGAAAGGTCAAATTAGAATAGTTTGGCAAGGAAGATGTGCCAGTAGCTTAGAAGCACATTAAAAAAAAAAAAGGATTCTATTTAATTTTCAGAGGGGAAGGGAGGGAGAGAGGGAAACATTGATGGGAGAGAGAAACATTAATCGGTTGCCTCTCATACACACCCCATCCAGGGACTGAATCTCTACAGCCCAGGCATGTGCCCTGACCGGGAATTGAACTGTCAACCTTTCACTTTGCAAGATGATGCCCAACTAACTGAGCCACACAGGTCGAGGCAGAATCACAGTTCTTGAAGGATTTTTTGGGTTGGCATGTACGCCACAATGAAAGTGAGAATGTAGGCATTCTGGATAATTTGCGAGTGTATCCTCATTTAGATATTATAACAGTTCTGCTGCACCATAGCAATTTATACAATATTAATTTAATCTTCTTACAACTCTAGAAGGTAGATACTGTATATCCCTAGTTTACAGATAAGGAAACTGAGAGGTTGACCTTCCTGTGGGCACACAGGAGGTAGTGAGTGGTATATTGAAAAGCAGCCATTACCCACAGTGCGTGTGGCTTGTGCTCTCTTAACACATTTCTTGAGGATAATAAATAAAAATGTGTTCCTTGTTGAATGTGAGCAAAACTTGGTGGTAGGTAAAATGAGTACTAGTTTGTACTAAATGAAAACAAATCATTAGGGGTATAAGAAACCTGTTGTAATCAAGGAACCAGGTAGTTTTAAGACTTACAGGTTTAATACCTTTTGTTTCATTCATTTAGGCCCTAGGATGGCCTCAGCCATATGGCTCAGGAGGCATGCTACTCTATAACTTCCTGCAAAGCCATGTCCCAGTGTAATTTGTATAGATTGAGAGGTAAAGAGTTTAGACATCTTTTTTTTTAAAAAAAACTTCTTAAGGTCTACATGACACTGTTAACAAAGAGCTGAAGTGGACTGGGTGAGTAGGAAAGGAAACGAGGCTTGAGGTTTCAGAGGTGCATTGTTGGTCCACGTGGAGCTGGTGAAAGGTAATTTGGTGAACTAGGGCAGGGATGTTTCATTTAGGTAACACAAAAGTAGAGGACTACCCTGGCAGGGCACCTCAGTTGGTGGGGGCATCCTCTTGATATGCCAAGGTTGAGTTTGATCTCTGGTCAGGGCACATACAAGAATCAACCAGTGAATGCATAAATAAGTGAAACAACAAATCGCTCTCTCCTTCCCTCCCTCTCTCCCCCCCTCTCTCCCTCTCTCTCAAAAAGAAAAAAATTAGAGGTTCATTTTACTTCCTAGGAGTGTGTGGCTTGAAGATGCTAATTGACCCGGTCCCTGCCCCTCTGCAAAATAGGTCAGGTCCAAGCATATTTCATTAGATTTGGACATTAAAATCTTTGGATTTCTTGATCCTTTGGCTGCCTAGACACGTGTTTAGGCTAATACAGGTATCTCTCAGATTGTAGATAATCAATTGAATTACAGTTTTAGAGTTAGAAGTGATTTTGCAAGTTATGGAGTTCAGCACCCATTATTTCTATAAAAGAAATAGCCATAGAAGTTAAGTGTGAAATCCAGTGCTATTCTTATTTTAAAAAGCAAAATGATGTGCATGGTCTCATATAAATGTTAGCACCTAATGCTATAGTACTAGAGCTCACCTACAAGAAATCATGAAGGCAGAGCAGTCATGTCCTGAAGGCCTTTTCCAGGATGGTTTGCTCAGTCTTGGTTTTTCCACCAGTGGGAAAAGTCAGGTTTCCTCATCCTCATTTCAGCACTGGTTTGCCCCTCTTTTTTTCTTTTATCTATTAATGCCTCCATGTGCACCCTGGCCTCATACATACTGTGACAAATCTTTCTGGAGCCTTTTGCTGCCAAAAGTTTGCAGTTGGAACAACAGCTAGAACTTAATCTTGTCTCCAATTTATGTCCCTCCTCAGAACTTGGTCATTGCTCTGTCTTTACTCGTGTATTCATTTAATTTTTTGGATAACAGCTTTATTGAGGTATAATTCACATACCATACAATTGGTCCACTTAAAGTAGTGTTTAGTATATTTAGAGTTGTGTGACCATCATCACACTAGTTTATTTTTAACGTAACCTTGGAAGAATGTACTCTTTGGACTATTACAGAGAAAGATAAGAATTCCATCCCTGGTTTCCAAGTTCTAGGTCCATGACTAGATAAATTATTTAAAATTACCTTGTTGCTGAGACCGTTCATCATATCTGCCTATAAGAGGGTTCTGAGGATTAAAGGAGTAAGTATATCAAGTCATTGAAGAGGCTTCTGAATGAGCCAGAGCAATGAAGGCCAAGGGAAAATGGTTTATACCGATTCTCCCTCACACCCATGTGGATTATACTGATTGGTACATCAGTCACTTAACCAAAAGGGGAAAGAGGCCAATTTGTTGAGCAAAAAGGAAATAGCACCCTTGTGCCCATCTTCCCCGCTGGTCCCAGGGCATATTCCATAGATATGGATCTGGTTGGTTATAGGTGCCAAGATATGAACTCCTTTTGACTGAACTGGTCTTCTGGTCTCTATTCCTGTTGCATTGCAACCAGGGCAGCAATTCTCAAACTTCTTGGTTTCAGGATCTTTTTGCATGCGTAAAAACCCGAGGAGCTTTTGTTTGTATGAGTTATATCTGATAATATTTTCCATATTGGAAATTGAAACAAAAAATGGTTATTTATTTTTTAAAAAAACTGATGTAATGATCTATTGCTGTGTAACAAATCACCCAAAATTTGGTGCTTGAAACAACATTTATAATCTCATAGTTTCTGTAGGTCAGGAGTCTGGGTGTGGCTTAGCTGGGTCTTTTTGCTTCAGGGTCTCATGGGCTGCAGTCATCTGAAGGCTTGACTTGAAAGGGTCCACTTCTAGCTCACTCATGTAGCTGTTGGTAGGATTCATTTCCTCATGATCTGTTGGCTAGAGGTTCCTTGGTTCCTTGAACATGGGCCTTTCTATAGGCATCTCACAACATGGCTACTGGGTTCATCAGAATGAGCAAGAGAGTATTGGTATAAGAGAGAAGGAAGAATCAGTCTTTGTTACATAATCATAGAAGTGACATCTCTCATTTTTGCCAAATTCTCTCTTCTTTAGAAGCCAGTCACTAGGTCCAGCCCACGGGCAAGGAAGGGGATTATACAAGGTTGTGAATACCAGGAGGAGCAGTGGGATCATTTAGGGGCTATATCAGAAACTGCCTACCACACATTAACTTGAAGAATGTCTTTCTTAAAATTGAAAATAACTGATTTTCTAAAATAAACCTTGGTAACAAGAGAACATTGTTTTAAGTTTCTGCAGATTTTTTTTTTTTTTTTTAAGATTTTATGTATTTATTTTTAGAGAGGGACGGGAGGGAGAGAGAAACATCAATGTGTGGTTGCTGGGGGTCATGGCCTGCAACCCAGGCATGTACCCTGACTGGGAATTGAACCTGCGACACTTTGGTTCGCAGCCCGAGCTCAATCCACTAAGCTACGCCAGCCAGGGTCAAGTTTCTGCAGATTTCTTTAATGAATGGCGTAGTAGGAGATAGATGAATTCTCACATCTCTTGCATTCAGTTTACGCCAGTCAGTATGCCATTTTAGTTAAAGTACATGAAGACAATCTGGCCTCACACATGTATGTATGTAGTTGGAACAGGGAGTAGTATTTTAATAATAGCCTTTTTAAGTAATTGTGCAAATTCTTTGATACTACACCAAAACTTGGCAAATAGTAGTTCTTGAAGGTTAGTTGCCAGTGTGGGATCTGAAACCCTGTAGAACTTTTTGTACTGTTATATTAAAATCTGTTGGTCTGTTTTGCATTTTGATTGGATGCTTTTTTTCATGCATCATTTTGTAACATCACCCATTAGTTCTTTGGGAAATATCACTTTACTGAATTGTGTTGATCTTCCAAGTACAGTGGAACCTCAGTTTTCAAACTTAATTCATTCTGGAAAACTGTTCGAGAAGCAATTTGTTCAAAAACAATCTCTTTTGTCACCTGAGAGATGCATGACTGATCATATAGGTATCAGTATGAGAGGATTGTTGGGTACAGAATCAGGACATGAATTTTTGTTCAACAACTGAGACATTTTTTCCATGAATAGCTTGGTTGAGAACCAAATTGTTCAAGGACCAAGACGTGCGAGAACTGAGGTCTGACTGTATTGACACACTTTGTTCAAAATCACATTACTAAATATCACCAGTGATGTCATCAGAAAAGTCTTTCTTTTTTAAAGGTTTTGTTTGTTTATTTTTAGACAGAGGGGTAGGCAGGGAGAAAGAGAGGGAGAGAAACGTCAGTGTGTGGTTGCCTCTTGCACGCCCGCTACTGGGGACCAGGCCTGCGACCCAGGCATGTGCCCTGACTGGGAATCGAACCAGCGACTCTTTGTTTCGCAGGCCGGAGCTCAATCCACTGACCACACCAGCCAGGGCAGAAAAGTCTTTTTAAGTGTTGGGAAGTATGGTGGCAGATAGTTTTCAGAAAATTAAAAAAAATTTTTTTGAAGACTCAAATTTTATATTGACGACAAAGACTGTTAGTTTGCCTTGAAGTAACAGGCTCAGTCACTTCATTTATTTTGGAGAAAAATTTCTGCCAAATGTCCAAGTTTGTCTTTAAAAACAAACAAACAACAAGAACAACAACAAAAAAAACAGACGGTAACCCATGAGAAAACCTGCTGACTGGGCTCAATTCAGACAGCTGCATTAGTGCTTTTCTTCCACATTGCCATCATACTTTGGTGAGTGGCAGAAGTGCCTTCTGGGTACTTTCTGTGTCTTCACACAGAATTACAAAGATGTGTACTCAAGGGTTGACATTTAATACAAATGATAATTTTTGTGTCTTTCTCAAGGGCATTTTTAAGTTACAATTGCTTTTTCTGCATGATTTCTAGTATAGAAATGTGCTGCTTCTTTGATTTGTGCTAAGGAGCCAACAATGTTACTCATTACAGCTTTTGCACAATCAATGCAAATGTCAACACCATGAAGACAAATAACAACTCAGTACTATTATGAAAATAGTTTTTGAGCTTGCAGACCACCTGGAAAGGTTCAAAGACCAGAGTTTGAAAACCAGTGCTGTCAGAAGGGAGTAGGCTTATTTTTCCCTATTCCTAAGACTTGTTCTTAGAAAAGTGGCATCCCAACTATTTTTTTTTTAAAGATTTTATTTATTTATTTTGAGAGAGAGAGATCAATGTGTGGTTGCTGGGGGCCATGGCCTGCAACCCAGGCATGTGCCCTGACTGGGAATCGAACCTGAGTTGCCTGGTTTGCAGCCTGCGCTCAATCCACTGAGCTACACCAGCCAGGGCCCAACTATTTTTTAAAAGATTTTATTTATTTATTTTTAGAGAGAGGGGAAGGGAGGGAGAAAGAGGGAGAGAAATATAAATGTGTGGTTGCTCCTCACAGGCCCCACACTGGGGACCTGGCCTGCAACCCAGACTTGTGCCCTGACTGGGAATTGAACAAGTGCCCCCCTCTTTTGTAGGCCAGTGCTCAATCCACTGAACCACATCAGCCAGGCCACATTCCAATTATTATTGACTCAACTGCTTTATCTTGCTAATGGAACAACTCAATAATCTTAGCAAGCAGAATATTTTTTACATTTTAATTTGTAACGAACAGTGTAAAGTTAGGTTTGGTTTGCTAAAGGAATCATGATTCTTTTGTGTGCAGTAAAATATGCGTAACATAAAGTTTACCATTTTAAGCATGCTGTTGAGTGGCATTAAGTTCATTAACAGTGTTGTGCAGCCATCAGCACCATCCATCTCCAGAGCTTTTTCATCTTCTCAAACTGAAACTGTTCTCCCTGGCAACCACCATTCTATATTTTTTTCCCTCTAGGAATTTGACTACTCTAGGTGTTTCATGTAAGTGGGATCATAGAACATGAATCCTTTTGTGTCTGGCTTTTTTCCACTTAGCATCCTTGCTTCCAGGTTCATCCATGTTGTAGCATGTGACAGAATTCTTTCTTCCTTTTCAAAACGGAGTAATACTCTAATGTATATATATGACCACATTTTGTTTATCCATTCATCCTTTGATGGACATTCTAGCATTAATCATCATTCTTAACTTAAATGCTATAGGACTTCCCTTATAGAAGCGTTGCCTTCAAAACAGGCTCAATAAATGTAGGTCTCTGCCCTGGCTAGTGTGGCTCAGTGGGTGGGGTGTTGTCCCACAAACCAAAAGTTCATCGCTTTGATTCCCAGTGAGGGCACATGCCTGGATTGTAGGTTCGGTCCTTGGTCAGGGTGCATATGGAGGGTGGCCAACTGATGGTTCTCTCTCATGTTGATGTTTCTCATGTTGATGTTTCTCTCCTTTTCCTTACCCGTCCCTTCCCTTCTCTCTAAAAATATTTTAAAAAATTTTTTAATGTAGTTCTCAAATAATGGCTCCCCTCCCCCCTTTTCCCATTAGTTTATGTATATGATGGAATAATGTTCTCACTATCTTAGAATTGCAGGGCTAAACTAAAATAATATCTCAAAAATGTCTGGCACATAGCAGTTAGTAAGTGTTAGGTTTTTTTTCCTTCCTCCCCTCACTCAGAACTTAGCCTTATCTATTTGGGTGGAGCAAAAGTAGGTTTATAGTTGTGAGTGCATGAAACAGAGTTTAGTCTTGTGTTATTATTTATTAATTATTCTATTTCCATATGAACAATTGTAAACCTACTTTTGCCTCACCCGGTACTATTGTAACCCTCTTTCATATATTCTGTGTATCTCAAACAGTATGCTTACATATTGACCATCTGATTTCACTTGGGAAATAATTAGTTGCCTATGAATCTGAGCCACAGTTATAAATCGAGGCCAAATTTAAATGATATCTTTCAATTTTCAGAATTGTTTTAAGAAGGAAGTAAACGAGAACTGCTGCAAAACTTCACTTTTAGTAGATCCCACTTCTATAATGCAGTAGAAGATGTGAATGTAAAGACTTGGGACAGACTCAGAGGTCTGTGGGGCAGGGTGAACGGAAAAGAGGACATGAAGCGAGACACAACTCCTACAGTCTTTAGACTCCGAGCTTGGGATAGTGGGAGAAAAATGAATAAGTTAATACTGTGATATCAATCCTACATTCATTTAATTAAAATGAAATTAATCAATATTACAGGTCTTTTTTAATAAAAGAAAGTCATTCACATAATTAAAAAAATTAAAATAGAACCAAAAAGTATAAAATGAAAACGATAAATCTTCATTTCCAACTTCTAAGTTCATACTCCAGAAGTAATCATGGTGAGTAATTTTGGTGATATCCTTATAGAAAAGTTTTATTCATGTACTGCCTAACATATGAGTACATTTATTTATCCTGACATGTTCATCTTGAACCAGATATCTGTATTTTTCCCTATTTAATGATATCTTGCAGTTCCATTCATGAGGCTGATCTATGTCAATATTCTTTTGAATAGCTGCATTAGTTTTACCTTGTATAGATGGCCCTTATTTAACCAGTTCCTTGTTGGTAGACATTAAGATGGTTCAGTGTGGCAACAAGAGGTGGTTTGGTGACTGGCCTTTGCCTGTCAGTGAGAATATCTGTGGAATAAACCAGCAGTGGAATCTGTTGGATGAAAGTCAATGCGCATTCAGATATTGGTTGATACTGCTAAATAAGTCTACACAACCAACACTACCACTTTAGATGCTCCGGGACTGTATGTACTGAGGGACTGTTTCCCACACCAAGGTTTGTTTTGTTTTTTTAAATCATCCTTTAAAATCTCGTAAGTAAAAGATGGTGTCTTTGATTTGTATTTTGATTTGTGTGTTGTTTTTTTCTTAATTGTGAATGAGGTTGAATATGTTTTTGTGTATTGGGCATATTTAGTTTGCTAACCGGTTTGCTTATTCAAAAACTTTTGAAAATTGGGTCTCTGACTTATTTAAAGCCTGTACAAATGTTGTCTTTTGGCTAGTCTGAAGATTCCAGTTACTATTTAGTAAATTGACCTTCCTCTCTAAAAAATAAAACAGCTTCTGAGTTTTTTGATAACCTTGCAAAGGCCTTTCCCATACCAAGGTTATGAAAATTTTTTTTCCTTAGGACTTTTAGTTCTGTGTCGTTTTCATGTTTCAATCTTGGTACATGTGGAAGGGTGAGATAAGATATCACTTTTCTCCCCCCCATATGGTTTGGAAGCTATCTGAAATCATTCTCTTTACTAATTGGAAATGACACCATTTTTAATATAGTAAATTCCCATATAGGGGTCTATGTGGTCTGTTTTTTAAATTAATTTTTTACAGCTTTATTTAAGTGTAATTAACATACCATACAACTCACCCATTTTTTTTGTTATTGATTTTAGTGAGAGGGGAAGGGGGGAAACAGAAGGGGGGAAAGAGAAGGAGGGAGAGAAGTATAGATGAGAGGGAAACATTGATCAGTTGCCTCTTGCTCATGCCCTGATTGGAGATCAAACCCACAACCCAGGCAGGTGCCCTGACAGGGAATCAAGCCTGCTACTTTTCTGATTATGGGATGACTCTCCAACCAACTGAGCTACACTGGCCAGGTCTGCTTGGTCTGTTTTTGAAGACAGGGCTATATAATTAAGAAATCTCAGAAAAGTATTTCATGCCTGAAATAAAAATAAGCTCTCAACTTTGGGAGTTTATATTTTGAGGTAAAAAGAATTTATTGTCTTAGCCCTGGCTGGTGTGACTTAGTGGAGGATTGAGTGCCAGCATATGATCCAAAGGGTCACAGGTTCGATTCTCAGTCTAGGGCACATGCCTGGGTTGCAGGCGAGGCCCCCAGTAGGGGCTGCGTGAGAGGCAACCACACACTGATGTTTCTCTTCCTCTCTCTCTCCCCTCTCTAAAAATATTAAATAAAACCTTAAAAAAAAAAAAAGAAAACCCTTAAAGAATATATTGTTTAAAAAAAAGAATGTATGGTCTTAAAGAATACAGGCATATTGTAGAGACACGTATACCAGAATATAATTATGTATTGGTGTACAGCAATATATAATTTTATGTTAAAAATAAAAACCCTTCCCTGACTGGTGTGGCTCAGTGGATTGAGTGCCAGCCTGCAAACTAAAAGGTTGCTGGTTCAGTTGTCAGTTAGGGCATATACCTGGGTTGCAGGCCAGGTCCCCAGTAGGGGGCATGTGGGGGGCAACCACACATTGATGTTTCTCTCCCTCATTCTCCCTCCCTTCTCTCTCTAAAAATAAATAAATAAAATCTTTAAAAAATTAAAAAACAAAATTCTTTAGTTTTGTTTTCATTTCTTTGTTCTAACACAGTAAAATACCCTGCTAGTTAAGGTATTGTGTTACATAATATATATTTTAAAGACTCTGGTCCAAAATGGTTAAAACAGAATTTTGAGATGAATGATTAATACAGTGTTAGCTGTGTGGAAAACCTTGCTGTCCAAAACAATTCTTTGAAAGATTAAAATAGCTTTAGGATATGAACTATTTGAAATGACTCATAAAGATAAAGTCACCTTTCTAATTTAAAAAGCAGATGAACTCACCAAATCCATCTACCTATTGAAAAAATAAAGCACATGAAAGTAATTTTCATAATAGGTTTGTAAAATTTGTATCTTGAAATGTAAAGGTCCCTTAAAATACTGGAAATGTTTAAGAGGGAGGTTCACATTTTAAAAACGAAATAAGGCCAATAACTGGTGCCCTAAGAGGTATGAGGTATCTTTGGTATGTTTCAGATTTCACTGTGCCTTCTGCCCACACTGGGCCACACTGGGCCAGGCAAGCACTCTTGTCCTAACATTCCTGTTTGGTAGTTGACAACTCTTAGGGTGAATTATAGAAACATAGGTATGAAGAGGTTTTTAGAGATAATTTATTTTATTTTTTAAAGATTTTATTTACTTTTAGAGAGAAGGGAAGGAAGGAAGGAAGTGAAGGAGAGAAACAGCAATGTGTGAGATATACATCAATTGGTTGCCTTTTACATGCCCCCTACTGGGGACCTGGCCCACAACCCAGGCACATGCCCTGACTGGGAATCGAACTGGCAACCTTTCGGTTCACAGGCTGGCACTCAGTCCACTAAGCCACACCAGCCAGGGTAGAGACAATTTAGTTTATGCTAAGACAGAAATACGTTTTCAAAAAAAATCCTCAATGCCTTAAATAACCACTTAAAATTATTTAAAGGCATCTGTACCCCTGGATTAATCCTGCCTCACCTCTCTAAATCCCTGACTTAATCACTGCTAAAAATTTTAGATCTCTTTCCCAGTGTTTTCTTAAATGCGGACTGGTATATCTAGCAAGCATGCTATGTATTTTTAGACATTTTGTAACTGCGTGAGATATCTGTTTGCCTTGACCTTTCATTTTGCAAGGCTGATGTATGAAGGGAGGGGAGCACCGCAATGGAGAGAACATAGGCCCTTGAGTTTGACGGACCTGGTTTTGAATTTTGCTGGCCCTTTTTACCGACTTCAATATGATCTTGGGCAAGTTACCTCACCTCACCTAAGTCTCATTTTCCTTATCTGGGAACATTAAGACCTATCTCTCAGTGGGCTGGGAAAGGTTAAATGGGGTAACAGGAATTAACAAGTTCTGAAGGCTCCCTTCACCTACTTGATAGTTTTCTTTGGAACCCAGGGCAAGCTAAGGGTCTCTCCTCAGGAAAATGCGTAAGTGTGCACAAGCTGTCCCACCAGCTCCCTCTGAAGGGCCACACCAGCCCTCAGCAGCAAGGACTGAGTGATTTCTGCTCTTAGTACATGCTTGGCACTGGTTGAAGGCATTCTAGCTTATTGAAGCAGATGGTAGTTGAAATAATTAGGAAGTGAATGTGGGTGTTGACTTCTTTGTTTTTTATTTACACCAGCTTTAGTAAAAGAACAACCATTGCTAATAATATTGAAGCTCTTTAAACAAAACAAGCCAAAGAAATATGGTTCTTTAGCAACACTTACTTGAAAGAGCATAAGTGAAAGTTTTAAACTTTAGTTATTCATCCTCTTTATTCACAGAGTAGTAGGGAAAGAAACTCATTTAACTTTTTTTCTTTTAGGCTTAAAATTTTTTTAAAATTCATTGATTAGAGAAATATCGATTTGTCATCCCACTTATTCATGCATTCATTGGTTGATTCTTTTATGTGTTTTGAATGGAGATTAAACCTTAACCCTGGCGTGTGGGTACAGTGCTCTAACCAACTGTGCTACCCAGCCAGGGCTCTGTTAGATTTTTAATTCCTGTGCAGGCTAAGTTTCAAATGTACTGATCTAAAAACCTATTACAAGTAGTAGATGAATACAGAGTATTCATTTTCATTTGCAAAGTTTTCTGAAATAGTTATTCTTTGCTTCTACAATTAATTGTTGGTAAACTGGTGACTATCCATTTTGAAGGACCCTCTTCTTCAGTTAAGGAGACATCTTAGCTCCAGGTATTGAGACAGTGGAAGGAAGATGGAGAAATATATCCTTTGATAGGTGCGTAGCATCTGGGTTGGGGAGATGTTTGGAGTTTAGGGTTCTCATAAACTCTATTGGGGCCAAATGATGTGCTCTCTAGCACACTATTGTAGTGTTTCAAGCTACAAGAGCTAAACATGCTGCTCATGACTAGAGATTGATTAGCAAAGTGAAAACGTTTTATGTTTTTGTTATATGATTTTGTTTAAGGAAAGGTTCAAATAGAAATTCATCTTGAAATTATTATTGCTTTCACTTTTATTTGAGATTGGAATTTAAATAAATATGTTCTCTTCTTTTGCCTAATAATAGATACTAAATTAACCCTATTCATCTTGGTATTTTAAAAAAAAAAAAACCCCAACAAACTGTTAGGAAGCTAATTCCTGGTCCCTAACTTGAAAGGTAAAAACAGGCCTGCTGTGGAGCCCAGTGGCCTTCCACTCTGACCCCACTCACCAGTTTCTCTCCATTAACATATTTCTTATAGAACCCTCCCCCCTACAAACACCCATTTCATGGCATACAGTGCATTACTACAGGGTATTTTTCTTTTTCCCTTTTCAACCTGTACTTACAGTTTAGTGATTATACAACTTCCTGTTCTTTTTTAACAGATGCTATAATACTCCATTGTGTGGATGTGTCACAGTTTATCTAGTCATTGTTAATTGACATTTAGGATATTTCTGATTTTTTGTTGCTATGCTTCATAAATATCCTTATGCATATCATATCACAAATATACTGGTTTATCTGTAGGAAAAATGGGTAAGAAATGAATTTGCTGATCAAAGCACATGTGGTATGATGATTTTTAACTTTATTATGAAAATTTTCAAACATGGTAAAGTTGAAAGAATTTCATGCTGAACATCCACATTGCTACCACCTAGATTCTACCTCTGACGGTTTACTATACTTCCCTTTTCATGTCTGTTCCCTTGTCTGTCCCTTCACCCATGAAGCTGTTGTTAAGTGTGTAAATGTTGAGTTGTAACAGATGCGTGCTGCTCTCTCTGTAACCAAACCCTTATCAAGATATGGAGCATTCCAGCACTCCGGAATGTTTCCTTCTGCCCGTTCTGAGATAATCCCCGCCTTGAACTGGACTGTGCAGTGGTTAAACTAATTTATCCCCCAACCAGAAATGCTTGAGAATACCTTACTTCCTCTCTTACACAATGTGTAAGAGTTTTTGATGTGAAAAATATGTGATAGTTTTAAGTTGCATTTCTCTTATTAGTAAAGGTAAGCATATACTTACAAGCCATTAGTATTTCCTTTCTGTGAATTCTTCATATTGTTTGCCTGGTTTTGTTGGGTTGGGGGTCTTAGCATTCTTTATTCCATTTGAGAATCCATTTATGTTAAGTAAAAGATTACTTTTTCTGACTGCTTATAATTTTAATAAAATTTGCATGTGTTCTGTGATACTTCCAGTGTTCTGTTATTAGTTATTAAATCTTCCTACGCCATTTTGAAATAGGTGAATATATTGTGCCTTTTCTCCAAAATTGAGAGAATGAAGAATAGTAATAACAGAAAATACTTGCAAATCATATGTCTCATCAGGGACTTGTGTATAGTGTATATAAAGAACCTGTACAACTCAATAATAAAATAACAAATAACCCAGATAAAAAATAGGCAAAGGACCTGAATAGACATCTCTTTAAAGGAGGTATACAAATGGCCGATAAGTACATGAAAAGAATTTCAACATCATTAGATGAGATACCTCCATACTTGGATGGTTGTAATCAAAAGGACAGTGTGGATATGGATAAATTAGAACCCTCATCCACTGCTGGTGGGAATGTAAAATGGTGCACTCCCTGGAAAAATAGTGTGGCAGTTCTTCAGAAGGTTAAAACAGATTGACCGTATGACGCAGTAGTTGCGCTCCAAAAGTTGATACAAATGCCCATCAACTGATGAATGGATAAATAAAACATGGTATATCCACACAGTGGATATTTCACACAGTGGAATATTATTTGGTAATAAAAAGAAATGAAGTACTGATACATACAGCATTATAACTACAAGGTTTCATGGTTGAATCTTGAAATCATTATGCTGTCTAAAACAAACCAGACACAAAAGGCCACATACTATATGATGCCATTTATATGAAATGTCCAGAATAACCACATCTGTAGAGACAGAAAGTGCATTAGTTACCTATGGCTGGAAATAATGGAAGGATTAGGGATTTATAGCTGAAGAGTACTAAGTTTCACTTTGAGGTATCAAAAGTTCTAAAATTAATTGTGATGGTGGCACAACTGTGAACACACTAAAAACCAGTGAATTGTACACTCTTGTTTCACAACTTGTATGCCATATAAATTATATCTCAGTAAAGCTGTTAAGAAAGAGCACAAATAGGACTGAAAAACTGCAAATTAACAAATTTCATTCCTCATGTAGCTTTCTTATTAAAATTGATCCTAGGATAGGCCTCAGGTTTTCCTTGGTGAAAATTACTTATGCTCCCAGTCTTCTATATTGCTTACTCGTTACGTTTGGATTTGACTTGACACCATACTTTCTGGTATTGTGTGGGGGTTATTATCATTAAGCTTCTGAGAAATTATGTGTTAGGGATAAAGAATCTTCATTTTAATTATCTTTTAATAGATTCTCACCAATATTTAAAGCCAACATTGTGGTTACGTAGTCCTATTCTTAATACTGATGGTCTTCAGGGAATAGGTTTGAAAATTATTTTTTATAAATTGGGGAAGATGGTATTAATAGTATTCATTTTTGCATAAAAGGTCTCTGTTAACATTATGGGCCCAACTAGTACATGGCAGTTTAATAACTGACATAAATTAGAGGTAGAATTAGTAGTTAAATATACAATGTAGCATTAAAATGACCCTTTGCATTTGGTTTGATAGTAATTCTTCTGTAGTATGTTATTGGGGCATATTAGTGATTTTAAGAAATTTCTGCAGTAATGAAATTTAACAAAGGACAATTCCTAAAATTTCATCATTAATTTTTTTAATCCTCACCCAAAGATATGTTTATTGATTTTAGAGAGACAGGAAGGGGAGGGGGAGAGAAACATCAATGTGAGAAACATTGATCAGTTGCCTCCCATATGCCCCCTGACTGGGGATTGAACCCCTGACCTTTTGGTGTGTGGGATGATTCTCCAACCAGCTGAGCCACCCAGCTGGGGCTCATCATTAATTTTTAAATAAACTTAACATCTATGGATTACATGAGAAATAATGCTCTATGGAATTCATTATATGTGGAAGTCAAATTTTAAATTTTTTTGAAAGAATTAAGGTCTTCAATATTACTTTGTAAATTTAAAAAATCTGAATTAGGCTTATAATCTGAAGTGGCATCAAACTTAAAGTAGCCCATTTTCCCTTAATGCATTACTTTTTTTTAAGAAGTGAAAGTATTGCAGGTACATTGTTTTTTGTTTTGCAGCCCGTGCTCAATCCACTGAGCTACACCAGCCAGTGCTGGTACATTGTTTTTAAAGTATGAAAAGCAACACGACTCTGATCTCTCTCCCCAGGGGAAGATATTTCTGTTTTGGTTCTTCATTAATTTTGAATAATGTATAAATTACAACTTTTAAAATAAACCTTACTGAAGTAAAACATATATTCAGAACAGTATACAAAGCGCAAATGTTTAGGCTTACTCAGTTTTCACAAAGTGAGCGCCTATGTTGCCCCATCTAGATCAAGACAGAATATTACCCGACACCGCAGAAGGCCTTGCCCTTACCAGTAACCACTATCCTCATTTCTAGCACCATAAATTAACTTTGCCTGGTTTTGAACTTTATATATAAATTGTTTCCTAGACTCTGTATTCTGGCATCTTCCTTGCAGCAGTTTGCCTATGAGACTCAGCTCTGCTGCTGTATGTAGTAGTATTTCATTCTCATTGCTGGATGGTATGAACATGTTAGAATGATCCTTTCTTCTGTTGATAGAAATTTGGATTGATTCCATTTTTGTGTAATTACAAATAGTGTTGCTGTAGACATTCTTGGCCTTTGGTTGCACATACATGCACACTTGGGTCAAATCCCAGGACTACAATTAACCATATTGGAAGGTATCCATATTGCTAAAGAGTTTTTCAGAGTGACTGTACCAACTTGTTCTTTTAAAAGTACGGTACTTGATATATCAGTGTTAGACTGTCAAAGATAAGCATTTAGTTTCCTTAACCTCTCTATCCCCTGCTTTGGTGCTTTAAATTAGTTTTAGTTCTTTGGTTGGATTTTTATTTTTCTATTTTTATTTCTTAAATATTTATTTACTTTTAGACAGGGGAGGAAGGGAGAAAGCAAGGGAGAGAAACATCAGTGTGTGGTTGCCTCTCGCATGCCCCCAACTGGGGGCCTGGCCAGAAACCCAGGCATGTGCCCTGACTGGGAATCGAACCAGTAACCCTTTAGCTTGTAGGCGGGTGCTCAATCCACTGAGCCCTACCGGCCAAGGCTGTATTTTTATTATTATAACTGGAAATAATCTCTGTTCTACTAATTTTGGAAAATAGCTTTTGCCCAGTTGTAATAAGAAAAAGGTATTAGACAACCCCCCCCATTGTATCATTCAAAAAGGGAGACACTCTCTTCTACACAGAACATGTACAGAATTTAAATTTGTGTTACATCATGTGACCAAGCAGTATTAACAAGGGGGGTTAACAATGTGATATGAGAGAGTAAGGTAAAGTAACTGATTTGAGAATAAAATACTAGAATAAAGCCAGCCACCTGTCCCATGCCTACTATCTGTATATGTTAGGGTTAGGATAGCTGTTTAAAACATTATTCTCAAGATTTTGGTGCTTAATGTGCAACAAATTAATTTTCTTCCTTTAATAGTTTTAATGTGGACAATATGTGGCTTTTTGTGTCTGGCTTCTTTTACACAGTGTAATGACTTCACAGGTCAACTGTGAAACCTTATAGTTTAATAATAGTAACACGGGTGTTCTTTGTAAAAAGGGTGACTTTCTTTACATGTACATGGGATTTAGGGGCCCAGGCTACTTTCATCCTGTGCCTCTGCCATCTTGTAGGATCTTGGAGACCTCTGCATTAAGCCAGAATGGGAAAGAGATAGCAGAGAAAGAACATTTGCTTCTAAGAATAAAAGTCTTGTTGCAGAAGGGACAGTCATCGCTTGGGCTCACATTCCATTCATGGGAACTTCACATGGGAATCCCACTTAAATGTAAGGGCTGGGAGTTATACTGTCCTTAGCTGAGTACTGGTCCAGCAGTGCCAGCTCCCCAGGATATTGGAGGAGCATGGGGTTTTTGTTGGGCACCTAGTGAACCATCTCTTCTGTACCATCATCTCCTTCAGGATAAGACCAGAATAATTTTTTTGAGGTAAAACTGGAATACAATCTAAGTTTCAGGTGTGCAACATTTAATTCGACCTCTGTGTACTGTTAACCATCAGAGGGATCGCCACCAAAACTCTGGTTACCACCAAGACCAGAATAATTCATGATCATTAACTCAGGATAATTTCACGTTTGTTAACTAACATGAAATTTTTTGTTGATTAAATAGTGGAGTTTTTATAGGGAAATAAGTGAAGATTTACAACTAAATGGCATTTCTTCCTTTGGTACCACTTAAGATATGTGGTTTGTTTTAACTTTTTCTTTTTTAAAGATTTTATTTATTTATTTTTAGAGAGGGAAGGGAGGGAGAAAGAGAGAGAGAGAGAAACATCAATGTGTGGTTGCTGGGGGGTCATGGCCTGCAACCCAGGCATGTACCCTGACTGGGAATTGAACCTGCGACACTATATTTTAACTTTTATTTTTCTTATCCTTTTCAGTTAGGTCACCTCTCAGTGAAACACAAACTACCTACCATATTTTCATCAATTTTACAAACCACTAAGAAAGAAAAAAGCTGTCAGCCTACAGTGTGCTATTGGTTTTAAACATTGATTACATTTGATTTAACCCCCATTTCCATTTTTTTCTCCTCCCCTCTAGTTTGTGATTGGCACAATGGAAGAAGCTGGAATATGCGGGCTAGGGGTGAAAGCAGATATGTTGCGTAACTCTCAATCAAACGATATACTTCAGCATCAAGATTCAAATTGTGGTGGCACAAGTAACAAGCATTCACTGGAAGAGGATGAAGGCAGTAACTTTATAACAAAAAACAGAAGTTTGGTGAGCTCAGCATACTGCACACAAGAGTCAAGAGAGGCCATTCCTGGGCAAGAAGCTCGAACAGATCCCCCTGATGGTCAGCAAGATTCAGAGTGCAACAGGAGCAAAGAAAAGACCTTAGGTAATATCTCTGCATAGTGGTTGGACATTTCCTTTTTCTTTTTCTTTTTCTTTTTTTTTTAAGATTTTATTTATTTTTAGAGAGGGAAGGAAGGGAGATAGAAACATCAATGTGCAGTTGCTGGGGGTTATGGCCTGCAACCCATGCATGTACTCTGGCTGGGAATCGAACCTGCCACACTTTGGTTCGCAGCCTGAGCTCAATCCACTGAGTGGTTGGACATTTTCACACACAGCCCATTTACTTACATTTCCTGTGGCACGGGTGATTATGACCGTGGCCTGTAGTGGCCAGTATTGAGGTGGGTGTTCCTACCCTTCACTGGGGTCTGTCTGCCTGTGTGCTACAGTTCTGTGCAGGAGGCGAAGAGAGCAGAGTAGGAAGTTTGCTCTAAATAAGAATTGGCTTTTGTGAAAAAAATTGGGGCCTACATGATAGAAGTAGTATTAGACTTGCCTTGTTTGCATCTTTAATGTAGCCTGACCAACATTTACTATGAAAACTGTATATTTATTTGATCACTTTAGTATTTAAAAACCAGTCAACAAAAATTTAGAGATGACATAATGTTACCTATAGTTCAGAAAGTGGGGTAAGACTGGCTCTCAAGGGTATGTTTTCTTTTGCCTCATCTATTTGAGACTTAGGACCAAGAATGTGATACATTGAATCTCGTTATGAAGTCTGAACTGACCTTTCATTTTCACCTTACTGGTTGCCCCTAAGTTTTTTATACTTATTATACTCAAGATTAACAGTGTTTAATTTGTATGGTTTTCTATATACTATGTTAGAATTATCCTTATTAAATAAATCCATTTTCTGTTAAATAGGAAAACTTAAAAATTTATAGAAATATAAAAATAATTTTAATGGAAAAATTTTTAATTCCTTACAAATAAGACAAATTTCTTCAAAGTTAGCAGGCCCAATGATATGTGAAACAGCAAATGGGGTCTTAAGAAGTTGCACATAATATTACCATGTGACCCAGCAATTCTACCTATACATATGTGCCCCAGAAAATTAAAAATGTGTCCATGCAAAGCAGTAGCTGACTGTTCCTGACAGCATTATTCACAATGGCCCCAAAGTTAAAACAAGTGTCATCCATCAGCTGATGAATGGGTAAGAAAATGTAGTATACTCATACAGTAGAGTATTATTCAGCAATAAAAACTAATGTAGTGCTGATCCCATGTTGGTGGACCTCGAAAAATTATGCCAAGTGAAAGAAACCAGACACAGAGGCCATGTTGTATATGTGAGTCAATTTTATATGAAGTGTCTAGAATTTGCAAATCCACGGAGACAAAAAGTTAGAGTAGTGGTTGCTCAGAAGAGGGAGCAGTGGGGACTGCTGAAGGGTATGGGGTTTCTTTTTGAGGTGATAAAAAGTGTTCTGAAATTAGACAGCAGTGATGGTTGCCCAACTTTGTGAATATACTCAATTGTATTCTCTTTTTTTTAAGTTTTTAATTTTAATTTTAATTTATTTATTTTTAGAGAGGGAAAGGAGGGAGAGAGAGAGAGAGAAACATCAATGTGCGGTTGCTGGGGGGTCATGGCCTGCAACCCAGGCATGTACCCCGACTGGGAATCGAACGTGCGACACTTTGGTTCGCAGCCTGTGCTCAATCCACTGAGCTATGCCAGCCAGGGCTTCAATTGTATTCTTAAAATTGTAAACTTTATGGTATATGAATTGTATGTCCAAAATACCCAGATGTAATGTGAGTTTAAAAATCATCATATAAATTGAACCTACCACCTAGCATTATTAACAAGTAAAACATTATCACTTATTTTGAAACACCACTCATCCCCTTCTGCTTTAACCACTTGCTTCTCCCTGCCAAAGTCTTTAAATGTTGTTAAGCTCTTTTCCCCAAGGGAAGAGCTGTGTTGACATCTTTTTATTTATGAAGAACTTGGTTAACACATGGAATATGCTTCCTAAATTGTCAGAAGTCACTTAGATTTCACATAGAAAAAGGCACGTGTCACAAGTGAGTATGTGTATCTTAGGCGGGCAGAGAGTACCAACTGAAATTCCCTTTGAACATCTATATTTGTACTTGCTTAGGAGGAAGCTTTTAAAAATATTCTGCCCTTTGTAACTTGCCCTTTGTTTTAACTTGGACATCAGTAGTTAAGCAGAAGGATTTTCAAGCCTTCAGCAAGAATTCTTACAAATAGCTAGCCTTGTTAGAAAGTGAAGAAATTTGGGGGTGGGGGGAGCTGCTAATCCCCGAATTTAAAAATAGCTTTCTTAATTTAGCTGGAAAATATCTTATTTCTAGTTATGGGCATAAATTATTTTATTCAGATTGTCAGAACACAGGAAATGTTATATAGAATTTGCAGGTTAGATTTGATCTCATTCTTCTTCCAGGACTTATTTGTTATCTTGTTAATCATCAGGAAAAGAAGTTTTATTACTGATGCAAGCCCTAAATACCCTTTCAACTCCAGAAGAGAAGCTGGCAGCTCTCTGTAAGAAATATGCTGATCTTGTGAGTATTACATCATGGGAGTGAGGTCCATATAAAATATAGCAAAATGGGTATGTGCTTGATCAGCTTTTTAAAATGTGACTTTGTTGTAGCTTTAAATGTAAAATTATGTTTTATTCCAAAATTGAAGAGGAGAATCTGATTTCTTGGGGCTTTATTTGTTGCTTGTATGACATCATTTTAAAACTTGATACCTATGAGAGAACATTAGAATGCTAATAAGATATGGTATACATTTTGTAAAACTCATTCTTGGAGTATTTCTAAGTCAGCCTTTTTACCCCTGTGTTATGATGCTTTTAGTCAGTTGGGATGTAGTAGTTCCTGTATTTAATTTTTCCTAGTGGAATCTAAAGTTAAAGGCTTTAGCCATTGTGATTGAAATTGTGAGTTGGATGAAATAGTCTGCTAACACATACTGTGGCTCAGGAAATTTTGATTTAGCATATGCTGTGTGCCAGGCATTCCTTTTTCCATCTTCCAAAGAAATTGATCTTAATTGTTCTGGGCCTGTGTAATTTCAAGAAGCATTAATTTTCTTTTTAAAATTAAGAAAGCAGTCTCAGCATGGAAACACTGCCATTCTTTTTAAGCTGAAGCGTAGGAAAATCATACAAGCCTTTGAATGAAAGGTTTTGGAAGACTTAGAATTCTAATGTAAATGCTAAAATTAATGCCCTTTGTGAAATACTTAATGTGAATCATCATTGGCAATTTACATGCATTTTCATGTGTTGTTAAGGCAGTTTTATTCCATATCATAAACTGCTGTTTGTCAATGACCAGTTCTAAAGTGAATTCTATTTATTTGTTACTGAAAGAATTAAAGTTACTTTCCCTCAGTTTGCAGAGGGGTCTGAGTATACCTCCACATAGCTGGCATTCAGCAGTGTGGAACCTTGTACAATTCAGAGCAGAAGGAAATCCTGGGCATCCATGAAAAATGGCCTAGAACAAATGCAGAGATGGCAGAAACCAGTGTGATCAGGAGTCCTTTAAGTTCCATTAGCTATGGAAGAAAGTCCCTTTGGTTCCATCCACATGAGGAGAATCGTGCAAGAAGTGGTGGGAACAGAAGATAAGAACAAAAAAAGGGAAAAGAGAAAACGGAGAAAAGAGTAAAAGACCAAAAGAAAGCAGTGTAGGGTTGGCTACCTGACAACAGTAGTTAGCCATGAATGGGTTAGGAGAGGAAAGGGCAAATAGTTGCATAAGGCAATCCTTAAACTCACGTAGGTCATTGGGACATTTGTTAAAAGGTACGTTCTGATTCACTGAGTCTGGGTTGGGCCCTGAGAGTCTGTTCTAACAAGCCACAAGCTCTTAGGAGGTGATAAGGGTACTAGCAGCCCTTGGGTCACAGCTTAAGTAGCAGGGATCTAAAGTGTCTCTGTTTGTGTGTATGTGTGGGGAGGGGGGGCTATGGTATTTTTAAGTACCAGTTATGGTCACTAAATCCATTTTAGGATGTGACACATTGAAGAATTGCCAAGTGAGCAACCTCTCTTAGATTTAGATTTGTGCTGAACATAAGAAGGATGAAACATTTACTGTTTTCAGAAAATACTCTAAAGCTTGATTTTTTTAAAAGATTTTATTTATTTATTTTTAGAGAGGGGAAGGGAGAGAGAAAGAGAGGGAAAGAAACATCAATGCATGGTTGCCTCTTGCGTGCCTTCCCTACTGGAAACCTTGCCTGTAACCCAGACATGTACCCTCACTGGGAATCAAACCTGCAAACCTTGGTTTGCAGGCTAGTGCTCAATCCATTGAGCCACAGCAACCAGGGCTTTCTGTGTCATTTTAGATTCAACTTACTAGTTTCATGGGAAAGAACACCACTTGGGGATTTTGAAGAGCATTTTATGGAATCTATAGATGCATTTGGGGGAGAATCACTGCCCTCGTGAAATTAAAGGAACTTGAAAAGTGGCAATTCTTATGCAAAAAAATGAAATTAGATTTTTATTTATCACATACAGTGATCAATTCTAAATGGATTAAGGATTTAAATGTCAGAAATTAAGCTTTAAAAATGTTAGATACCATTTAGATTTATTTAGATATGTTAACAGATGAATATTTTTCCAAACTTGGGTTAAGGGGAAGATTTCTTACAACACAAAAAGCACCATCATGAAAGATTGCAAGAATTGACTATTGAAATTAAGACTTTCTGTTCGTCAAAAGACACTTTAAAAGAAAGTGAGAAGACATTACACAGGAGAACATATTTCCAAAAAATATATTCAACACAAACTTTTTAGTGTCAAGGATATATGTAAGCAACACCTACAAATGAATGCAAAAAGAATAAACCAATGGAAAACTGGGCAAGAGACATGTGAGAGGTATTTCACAGAAGTAGAAAAAACAGCTACACAGATATCTTAAAGGTACATAAACATACAAAGAGATATCTGATTAGTGATCAGAGAAATGCCAATTAGGACCACAAGATGCCATTTTACGGCCATTGTAGTGGCCTAGATTAAGAATTCTGATCATACTAAGTTTTGGAGAGGATGTGCATCTGCATGATCTCTTATAAATCGTTGATGGGAGAAGAAATTTGCCAGCCACTCTGGCAAACAGTCTGGCATAGTAATGTGAAATAGAACATCAGAAATCACTGCCTAGCAACCCCACTTCTAGGTTTGCACCCAAGAGAAATTCTTGCATGTGTATACCACGAAACACATGAGAATGTCCATACCTTTGTGAGAAATGAACCCGCAAACATCCCAAATACTCACTAATAAGTGAATGAATCAATAAAGTGTACTGTATGTCGTATATTGTTTTAAAAGTGCAATATTATACAACCTGTTGGCGAAATCCAGCAAGGCTTGTTTTTGTGCTGCCTACAAACTAAGAATAGACTTCACATTTTTAAAGTTTTGCGTAAGAAACAAGGACAACACAGCAGATACCATCCGTAGCCTGCAAAAGCCTAAAATATTTACTTTTTGGACTTGAACAGACAAAGTTTGCTGTCCCCTGATCCCATAGCTACATGTGAGCCATCAGGGTGACTGTAGCCATATGATCCGCAGCCATGCTGTCCAAAACAGCCACCACATGTGGCTATTTAAGCGTATATTAATTTAAATGAAAGAAAATAAAAAATTCTGTTCCCCAGTTGCAGTAGCCACAATAAAGTCAAAACAACTAAAACCAAAATGACTTATTTTAGGACCACACACAGATGGTATAAAGAGGAGAGCAAAAAGTAGTAAACCCAGGATTCAGGACTGTGGTTACTTTGAGGTGAGGAAGGCTGGGGGACTTCCAGTCCTCGCTGGAGTTACAGATAGTTTGTGTAGAACCGGCAGCAGCCCCTTGGAACTGTGCCGCAGCCTGTGGCCCACAGAGAGATTGCTTTACGAAAGTATTACTTTTCCGGCAAGAGTTTTTATAAAGGCATTTTTAATAGCTGTAAGCACATCGCCTCTGGGGATGCTTGGTATATTTTGCTAGGCCACCAGGGGTCACTCTTGTTCGTGAAATCATGACTCAGCATCCTTTCCTTCAGTGGAAGGTCAGTAAGGCTGCCATCTTATCTATTAGTGTTGATTTAACCTTGAATAGACTCCTTTGCTCCAAACCTGAAATTGTAGTGATTCGCCACTCACTAGCTAAGAACCCTGAGCGGTGCTTATTAACTTACAGGAGGGCCATCACATTAAACTAGCCTGTGTGTGCTTTCAGAGAAGTAAAACTTGATGCGGTTGATTCCTAAAAAGGTTTCTGGAAACATCATGTTTTTGTTTTTAGTAGGAAAATAAAGAGTTGAAGATTTTTTCCCCTACTCTAAATTGTTTGTTTACTTTCCTATCACAACTGGAAAAGAGAAGGTTGGCAGAGTAGAGGGGTATGAAACAATTGAAACTAAAATAGTACACTATAATATTTGGTTATTGAAAATGTGTTCATAGCCCTTAATGTGATTCTTCTGTCCATAGCCCAGAGGTTTTCAGTGTACTTCCTAAATGTAAAGTGCTTGTTATTTTAGCTGGAGGAGAGCAGGAACGTTCAGAAGCAAATGAAGATTCTGCAGAAGAAGCAAGCTCAGATTGTGAAAGAGAAAGTTCACTTGCAGAGTGAGCACAGCAAGGCTATCTTGGCAAGAAGCAAACTAGAGTCTCTTTGCAGGGAACTTCAGCGTCACAACAAGACATTAAAGGTCGGTGCATTGTTCTCTGTTTCAGGGGGAACTAACTGCCTCTGTTTTTTTTTTTTCTATAACCCTGTGTACCTATTTAAAAGAAGTCCTTGTCTCTACTTGGAGACAGAGCTACCACCTTGCTTTCTATTTTGCTTGTACTGATGCTTAGGGTCCTTCATATTTGCTCATGGGGATCTAGATGAGATTGGTGTTTAGAACAAGCTTTCCTGCTGGGAGCCATGGCTTAGGAAGCTCAAAGCTACCAGTTTTCTGCTGAGCACTGACGTCATTCATCACCATGTATGAGAAGCTGACATGTACTGAGCAGTGAGTGGGAACAGACTAAAGGCAGAGTGAACCTTGGAAGGGAAAACACATGCTGAGCAGAAAAGCTCTTATACTTTGGCCGATCATAAAGGAAGGGGGAGCAGGTATTCAAAGACTGATGGTACCAACAGCGAAAAAGGAAAAAGCAGAGCTATGGGGCAGGCCTTTCCTCTTGTAGAGTTTTGGTTTGATTTTCACTGAGCAGGACCTCATACTCCCCCACCACAGCATACTCCTAAGGCCTAGAATACAGGAGAGCTCAGGAAATAGATCTGCACCTCATGTGGTAGCCCATGGTTTTTTTCTTTGCATTTGAACCTTTGGATTTAGGTGTTATTTAAAGTAGGTGGTATTTTTTTTTCCCCATAGCAAACCAATATTTTGATTGGACTTGTTTAGACATGTAAAAGTCTTTTAATACGTGTATCCTAGCAAGAGTTGGAAATAGACTTTTTGAGATACACATTCCATTTGTCTTTTTACCCCTAGGAAGTAGAAGATATGACTCAGAAAGTCAGCTGCAAGAAGGGATCTGTCTCTTGAGGTTAATTTAAGATGCTGCCTTTTGGAACCACAGAGGATGCTGCATTTGGGAACATAGGTGGAGGAAGCTGGCTGCATGGACAGGCTCCTTACTTGTCTTTCAGGATAGTGAACTTCAGATGGTCACATAGCACTTACAGCAGGGCATTATGTGTCTCTCTGATTGTTCTGTTTACTTAGGAAAGGCTGCTTGCTTTTAAATGAGAGCCTTTTGGTCATAAATAAAGGGAAGGAATTAGAGTTCAGAAGCATCACTTCAGGGGAAGCAGTAAATGAATCCACCTAGGAGCAGCTTTTGGGAGTACCCTTTTCCATAAGTCTATACCATTAACAAATTATTTTCCATAACAAGGAAGAAAATATGCAGCAGGCCCGAGAGGAGGAAGAAAGACGTAAAGAAGCAACTGCACACTTCCAAATTACTTTAAATGAAATCCAGGCACAGCTTGAACAGCATGACATACACAACGCCAAACTCCGCCAGGAGAACATTGAACTGGGAGAGAAACTGAAGAAGCTCATCGAACAGTATGCACTGAGGGAGGAGGTAAAGGTGTTTTCTTCATTTCAACAGCTTGTTATTAGCACAGCCTTTTCACCATTCACTACTAAAGAGGTAAAACTGTTGCCACGGGGGTCGTAGAACTCTTGTATATGTGTAGCAGAAGACAGGCCTTTATTAGGAAAGGCTCAGCCACTACATGAAGGAAGGATGCTTTGGGATCGTCACTCCACAGCGCAGGGGTCAGTAGATTTGGGTATGTGAGGCAGTTCCTTAGAGACAGGCAGTTCCTTAGAGACATAATTCAGTACTATTGTCTTCTATATGATACTGGAAGATTGTGATTTTAAGATTTTATTTCTTTATTTTTAGAGGGAGGGGAAGGGAGGGAGGAAGAGGGAGAGGAACATCGATAGGTTGCCTCATGTACACACCCTAATGGGGGGTGGGGGGTGGGGCCAAACCTGTAACCTAAGCATGTGCCCTGACCAGGAATTGAACCAGTGACCTTTTGCTTTACGGGACAACACCCAACCTACTAGGTCAGGGCTAGAAGATTGTGATTTTAGCGTACAGATTCTCCCCTTATCTAGGCTAATAATGAATAAATACTTGGCCTCAGATGCCCCATCTCTCAGACATTTGATAATCTGTACAGTCCACACCACTACTGCATTGCACCTGTGTTTCAGATATTTGTTTAAATGGGGGTTTTGTACTATTTGGGAGGCAAAAAGAACTGATTTCTGAACCTTCATACATACATCCATAGAATTTGCAAGTTTACTGGAATGGTCCATCACTGCCAATCTTGGTTATTGGCTTCTAACTAAGACTTTTATTTTCAAAGGTCGTTGGGAAGTTCAGAGGTAGTATCTAGATTAAAAGTAAATAGGTGATAACCTATTAGAGGTCAAATGGACAGTGTTAGAGGTGTTAGGGGTTTTAAATGATGCATCCCCTGTCTTTTAAGTCAGTAAAATGTTTTGCTTTTATCTGTGTTGTATTCCTCACACAAATAAAATAGATTTAAATGGGTGATTAAAAGTTCCAAAAAAAAAAAAAAAAAAAGACTGTGGCATCTTCTGTGGGTTACTTTATCCAGTTTCCAAGGCAAACCTTAAATTATATTAATTTAGAACTTTATATACAGCTCTTCGAAAACTTAGTTTTAAAAATGCTCTTACTTTTATCACTCATTCACCTTTTGCTTTTTTTTTATTATGGAGAATTGCAGGCTTAAAAAAAGTAGAGAGAAAATACATCGGCTGGCTTTAGCTGATGAAACCATGATTTCAGTTATATTTTCATCACTTTCCCCTGGGTTATTTTGAAGCAAATCCAAGGTGTCATATTATTCCATTCATAGATATTTGAGGGTGAACCTCAAAAAGATAAAGATTCCTTTTTAAGCATACCCACAATACTATTTTCACACCTAAAAATTAACAACAATTATTTAATGTTCTCTTCCCCTTAAAAAAAATCTGTTTGGATCAAGACCCAAATTAAGTTCATCATTTTCATGGTGGTTATGTCTCAAGTCTGTAACATAAAGATTTACTTTTCTTTCTTTATTCTTAGAGTGTGTTTATTGAAGAAACTTTTCTTTGACCAGAGAATAAATTTTCCATTGGATTATAAAGCCCTCAATTTCTTACAATTATTCTTTTAGTTTTGTTGTTTAAATATAACAATCTGCCACATCATAGGTGTAGAAAATTTTAAAATTATATGTTTATATCACACTACTTTTGTCTTATTTATTTTGAGCATTATCAAATGTCCTTTTTTTGGTCAAGAAGAATTATCCTTTCTACATCTGAGAATGGATGTTCTAATGACTTTATTGCCATTAAAGAGTAACTCCTTAATTTTAATTGTTAGGTGGTTACTATTCCTTTTAGAAATAGTGGCAGCCTTTTACCAAATGATTACTCTGTGTCCGACCCCACACACTTTACGTAGTGTAATCATTGGATTGACTTTACAGCTCTTCAGTGTGTATGTGACCAGCCCCCCATAGGTAGGGGACTGGGATTAGGGGGCTGGGATCTGCCTGGGGCCATTCCTGCCATCACAGCATGCTTCCTTCAACTGAAAAATTTCGGAAAATTTAATGGGAGAAAAAGTCTCCAGGAATTCTGTGTGTGATGTATGCCTTAACAGTCTGTGCTCCTTATCCATCTTTGTCTCGATACAGTCTAAGCCTCACCATCATCGTAGGGCAGAAATAGGAAGTACAGGCAAGTGGCTGCCAAAGTGTCCGATGGCCCACCTCTGAAAGGGAGGGGTATGAGGTGATAGGAGAGGGCCCCATTCCTGAGGTTCAAGACAGGAGGGCACTCTGTTATTAGCTCTGGTGGCATTAGTGGAAGAAGCAGGGTAAGAAGCAAGGCATTGTAACTTATGTTTCCTTGTCATTGTGCTCCATTTTCATTAAGTAATGGTAGGATTTGACTTTCCCTGCAGCATATTGATAAAGTGTTCAAACATAAGGAGCTCCAACAACAGCTTGTGGACGCAAAGCTTCAGCAGACGACACAGCTGATAAAGGAAGCTGATGAAAAACATCAGAGAGAGAGAGAATTTGTAAGTTCCATTTCTTACAAAAGGGATTAGTGCTTAATTGTACCCAAAGCCACTTAAAACACATAAGTTTATTCTACATGTATTTGTAGCACCTGGGTCATGCTACTTTGTTTTTAGCTCTAGATTGAGAAGGGCATGTGTGTTAAGAAACCATTTGGCTTTTTATTTCTATTAACTTTTTGTATAGAAGATACACTAGAGAGGTTAGACCATGTTACTGGAAAGACCTGCACATGTTTGACTTTCCTTAGAATATTCACCAAGACACCAAGTTAAAGAATGATACCAGTATTTAGTATATTAAATTCAGCAATTTAATATGAAGCTTACCAAGCATGGGTCTTCTATAATAACGTTACATTCTCTTTTCAAATGAGTACATTGAAACTACGGGAGCTATTTGTTTACTTATTTGTATAATTTTCTCATAAAAATTTTAACAAAATGCTCTAATGCTACTTAGCATTATTCTCAGACTATACACTCAGATTGTATCGCCTGTCTGTAATTGTGAATACAGTGGAATCTCATTGGGTGGGTATGTATATTTAACGCATGGACATTCAACTACATGTGCTTAACCAAAATAAATAATGAAAATGAGAAGTGGTTTTGATAATGAGGACTGTTCCGTCCAGCTTTCCCTCAAGTAGCGTAGGCCCCAAGGCAGGCCTGGTGTGACCACTCATTCTTGAGCAGCCCACGTGATATGCACGTGTCATGCTGAGCTTGCATCTAGGGTTCAGACAGACGCCTGTGCACACGGTCCTGCTATGTGAACCGATGGTGCTTTCCTGTGCATAACTGAAGACATAGGTGTCATTTCTGGAGTCAGAGTGTAAATTTCATGTATGCATACACATGCACACATTACACATTTACACTTTCTGGTTAGTTTAAGGACTTTTCAAGGCTTATTTGGACTGTGTGACATTTTACTTCAGGGACTGAATTTCACAGCTGCCTATTATGCAACTTCACTATATAATTTTCTTGAAAGCCCAACTACATAAATTAAAGCTCCCATCTCCCTCTCCCCTGCTTTTTAAAAAGTGATCAGAAACCAGGTCTCTATCCTCCTACGAAGGCGTGTCTGTGGTTCTCCGTCTTCAGACATGTAAGAATTGGAGGCAAAGAAATGTGGACTTGGAGAAGTCTGGGCCGGCTTGCTCCCTGCAGGCTCAAGATCAACCATCCCACATAGAGAGGGGAAAAAAAAAAAAGGAAGCCAGGTCTCTGATTTCATTGCTTTGCTTCATACCGTTTCCCCCTGCTTCATCTTGCTTCTGGGGAGTAGAGAGGTTTTCTAAAGCACCCAGATAATGTCAAGATTCCTAGCTATGTTTTCTCCTAATAATATACTTCTAATTATTTTTGCCTAAAACACAACAATTTAGCCCTGAGTTTTATAAACCTATTATTAGGCCTCCACAGTACTTTTTCTAAGCATTGAGATTATTCCTGCATTCCTAAGTGTTCACAAATGGGACAGATCAAAGATACAGGTAACTGGCGTTCGATGTAACATTTCACCTACAGACTTGGGGTTCTTGGTAAAATAATGAGTAGAAGAATTAGGCCTAACTATTGGGTCATTTGACATTATAGTCATGTTTATAATTACTATTAGTATTCTGCCAGAATGTTTCTGTTTTCTAGTTGTTAAAAGAAGCAACAGAATCGAGGCACAAATACGAACAAATGAAACAGCAAGAAGTACAACTAAAACAGCAGGTAACTTGACAGCAGGGGATAGTAGGATTTGTAAGAAAAATCTGTGGTTCATTTGATATGCACCTCGAATTTCCTAAGATGCTTTTGTCTGTTCCTGCCCAGAAATGAGAGTAAATCACGTGTCCCTCTTGGAGTTTTCCCCTTCATGTAGGGTGACCAATTCATCTCCATTTCCCCAGGACTTTCCTGCTTTTAGCACTCAAAGTGCTGTGTCCCAGAAAACACTTAGGTCTCCGGCAGACTGGGACAATTGGTGACACCATCTGCAGTGTCCCCTTTCCAATGTTCCAGGTATCTCCTCCCTTTCTCAGTCTGTTCCCATGTGTGTCCGTCAACTAATTTCTTACTGCAGAAAAACGGATAAATCTTCAGATTGTATTTCTTTTGTATTAAGTAGAACCACATGAAGTTGCTGATACATGACTTCTTCGTGTACAAAATGGCAATTTCATAGGTTAACCTAAAATCTTTGGAAATTTGTACTCTGAGAACATAATCTATTTTGAAAACTTCCTGTTGGAACCATACAGCCCCACTCCCAGGTAGAGCTGAGGGGTAGTGTTTTTAATGGGGGCCCTCCCTGCTTTTCTCTACTGTTTTTGTAGTCCACGATAAGGTATTTTTGACCATTGTCGCTGTGCTATACATTACATCCCTGGAACTTGCTCATAACAAAGTTTGTGCCCTTTGACATCCCCCCAATTTTCCTGCCCCTCACCTCCAGCCACCAGTATTTTACCCTGTTTTTATGAGCTTGACCTTTTACATTTCATATACATGTAAGTGAGATTATACAGTATTGTCGTGCTCTGACTTATTTCATTTAGCATATGCCCAAAAGGTCCATCCATGCTGTCACAAATGGAAGATTTCCTGCTATTGCTAATATTCCATTGTATATACACCACATTTCTTTTTTTCTGTTATTGTTGTTCAAGTACAGTTGGCTCCATTTTCCCGCTACTACTCCCCCCCGCCCCACCCATCCCCACCTCCCACCCTTGATCCTACTCCCCTTTGGTTTTGTCCATGGGTCCTTTATACATGTTGCTTGACAACCCTTCCCTCTTTCCCCCCATTTTCCCCTCATTTTCCCCTCCCCTCTCGCCTCTGGTTACTGCCAGTTTGTTCTTTATTTCAGTGTCTCTGGTTGTATTTTGCTTGCTTGCTTGTTTGTTGATTAGGTTTCACTTACAGGCAAGATCATATGGTATTTGTCTTTCACTGCCTGGCGTATCTCACTTAGCATAATGCTCTCCAGCTCCATCCAAGCTGTCACAAAGGGTAGGATCTCCCTCTTTCTCTCTGCTGCATAGAATTCCACTGTGTAAATGTACCATAGTTTTTTGATCCATTCATCTACTGATGGGCACTTAGGTTACTTCCAGCACTTGGCTATTGTAAATTGTGCTGCTATGAACACTGGAGTGCGTGGGTTCTTTTGGATTGGTGTTTCAGGATTCTTAGGGTATAATCCCAGCAGTGGAATTGCTGGGTCAAAAGGCAGTTCCATGTTTAATTTTCTGAGGAAATTCCATACTGTTTCCCACAGTGGCTGCACCGGTCTGCATTCCCACCAACAGTGCGCTAGGGTTCCCTTTTCTCCACATCTTTGCCAGCACTTGTTTGTTGATTTGTTTATGATGGCCATTCTGACTGGTGTGAAATGGTATCTCATTTTGGTTTTAATTTGCATCTCTCTGATGGCTAGTGATGCTGAGCATCCTTTCATATGTCTCTGGACCCTCTGTATGTCCTCCTTGGAGAAGTGTCTGTTCAGATCCTTTGCTCATTTTTTAATTGAGTTGTTTGTCTTCCTGGGGTGGAGCAGTGTGAGTTCTTTATATGTTTTGGAGATCAAACCCTTGTCCGAGGTGTCATTGGCAAATACATTTCCCCATACAGTTGGTTCCCTTTTCATTTTAGAAATTCTCTTATGTACATTTCTTACTGCTTTAGAATCTTGGAGTATGTTCTTGATCTTTATTTTTGCAGTTTTGAAGCATGTGGCTATCAGCAGTCTCCACTTGGGGGAAGCACTTACCTTTTTTTTTTTGGTAGGCACAGAGGAGATTAAACCAGATTGTGCAGCTTTTCCTTATAGTTCCACTCGTGGGTTTTTGCTTTTGGTGTCATATCTAAAAAATCATTAGCAAGACCACTTTTGGGGAGCTTTTTACCTGTTTACTTCTAGGAGTTTTATAGCTGCAGGTCTTATATTTATGTCCTTAAATCATTTCACGTTCATTTTTGTGCGTGGTGTATGACAGGGGTCTGATTGCATTTTTTCACATGTGGATATTCATTTTCCCCAGCACCATTTATTGAAGAAATGACCCTTTCCCCATTGAGTATTCTTGGTTCCCTTGTCGCACATCAGTTGACCTTATTTGTGTAGGTTTATTTCTTAGCTCTCAGTTCTGTTCCACTGATCAGTGTCTGTGTTTTTATGCCAGTACCATACTGTTCTGTGTAGTTCAGCTTTGTCGTATAGTTTGAAATCAGGGAGCATAGAGCCCCCAGCTTTGTTCTTTCTCCAGATTTCTTTGTTTGTTCGGGCTCTTTTGTGGTTCCATACAGATTTTAGTTTTTCTCAATTTCTGTGAAAAATACGATTGGAATTCTGATAGGCATTGCACTGACTATATATAGATAGCATTAGGTAGCATGGACATTTTAACAACATTAACTCTTCTGATACATGAACATAATCTTACCACTTATTTTTTTCTTCCTCGATTTCTCTCGTCAGTTTTTGGTGTAGAGAACCTTTGTTTTTTTTGGTCAGATTTATTCCTAAGTATTTTATCATTTTGGAAGCTATTATAAATAGGATTGTGTTCTTTATTTATTTTTCAGATATTTTTGTTGTTAGTATATAGAAGCACAGCTGATTTCTTATATTGATTTTGTATTTTTATATCTTGAAACTTTACTGAATTTGTTTTAACAGTGTTTTGGGTGGAGTCTTCACATTTTTGTACCTGAGATCTTTTGATCACAGATGATTTGGATGCCTTTCATTTCTTATCTCATTGCTCTAAGTAGGAATTCTAGTCATGTGTGGAATACAAGTCATGAGAGCGGGTACCCTCATCTTGCTCTTGATCTTAAAGGGAAAGCATTCAGCCTTTTACTGTTAAGTGTGATGTTAGCTGTGGGTCTTTCATATATGGCCTTTAATCTATTGAAGAATGTTTCTTGTATACTCAATTTGTTGAGAGTTTTTATCATGAATGGATGTGAATTTTGTCAAATGCTGTTTCTGTATCTATTGAGGTGATCATATAATTTTTGTCTTTTGTTCTCTTGTGGTAATCACATTTATTGATTTGTATGTGTTGAACCATTTTTGCATCCCAGGGATAAATCCCATTTGATCATGAGATCTATGGTCCTTTTAAAGGTGTGTCATCCTTTCGATGTGTTAATTGAATTCTGTTTGCTAGTGTTTTGTTGAGAATTTTTGCATCTGTGTTCATTAGGGATGTTGGTCTATAATTTTGTTGTAGTGTATTTATCTGGCTTTAGTATCAGGGTGATGTTGGTGTTGTAAAATGAGTTTGAGAGTCTTCCCTCTTATTTAATTGTTTGGAAGACTTTGGGAGGAAACAGCATTGTCATTTCAGTATTTGGGAGAATCCACCTGGCAGCTGTCTGGGCCTGGGCTTCTGTTTGTTGCGTCCCTGCTTCTCGATCCAGGTCCCGTGGGCTGTCCTAACACAGGGCCTCTGCTTGCCTTTGTGGAGTAAGGTTACCAGGTGCTGCCTCCCCCTCAGAGAAAGGGGGCAGGAGAGTTTCTGTGCCTTTATGAACCGGTGAAATTAGATGTGCATACCTGTTAAGTCACCCTGTTTTCAGTTAATAAGATGACATTCTGTTGAAAAAATTACTCACTTAAAAAAATTTATTATATAATTAGTTTCTTTAATGTAAAGACTCTAATTTAGTTCTAAAATGTACTGCTCCATTGAGATTGGCCTGGATTTTAATGAGCACCTCTTTGGCGTGGTATGTGTCTTCGAGTACTTTGTATAATGCGGTGATACTCATTTCCTAAAAAGCTAGTGTAACTCAGTGAAAATTTAAGAAGTCTTCTGAACTTTCCACCATAAGTTACAGTTGTGTTGGAATGCTTCTTAGAAATTTGAACCTTATTAACCCTATAAATTACTCGTCCATGCAAATGGAGAAGAGAGTCAATGTGGAAAAGGCATAAAAAGTTCACACGTGGCTTCAGAAGATGGAAGGTGGACTTTCCTGTGGCTGGCACTGCTCACTCTCCAGGGCAGGGCACCACAGGGTCCATCTCCCACACTCCCAGGAAGCTCTGATGGTCATACTGTTAATCAGTGCAACTTTTGTTGTCTGATCTGCATCACCCTGGGTCATGTTGTTTGATCATTAGTTGGTTTCCTTTGCTGTCACCTCTTCCTTTGCTCACTTCCTAAATGTGGCTGTCATTCCCAGGAGTTGGTCACATTCTGCGCTCTTACCATGTCAGTTTCCAGCCTTTGTTGACAGTCTCATTGTCTTGGTGTGCCTGAAGCCACTGTTTGTGACCCAGCCACATAAGCCCAGGAGTCATGACAGTCGCCACTAACTGACTACCCAGTGTGGGCCAGCACTGACCTCGCAGATGGGGCTGTCTACCTAGATGTGCATCTTCACTAAAAACGGGCCGTGCCAAAACTGCCCTAACTTGCAACCTGCCTCTGGCCCTCAAGGGCCAGAACTCCCTTGCTGTGCCTGAGCACCGCTGTTGTTCCCCCCTTCAGACCAGCTGCCTCCGGGGTACAGTCAGTGTGTGCCCCTCGACAGGCTGCTCACAAATCCTCTGCATTCTTCTTAGCTTGCCCCTAAATTTCCATTCCTCCTCACCCTCACTTTTCTGTGGGCCTGCTTTGGCTATCTTCTCCTGTCTTTGTCTAGCTTCTCACTGGTAACATTGCTTTCACTCAGCTTCTCCCTCCCACATACGGCAGAGCGTGCTTCTCAGTGCTCCGCATATGGCCCATCCCACCTGGTAACTGGTGGGCTGGTTCTGTCATATCACATCCTACCTCCTCTCCATCCCGTTCACGTGGTGGTTTAATATTCCTCATGCAGCCCTGTTGAAAGTGGAAAGGCATCACGCTATTTCTTGGCCTGTGGTGATCTTTTATTCTCTTGCTTTTCTTATGTGTATTGTGTGGTCTTGAGCAAAACAGTATTCCTCTGGGCCTTTTTCCTTATCCTGAAAATAATGTACTTACACTAGATGGGCTGTCAAGAGTTTCCTTCTGGTCTAAAGTAATTCAGCTTACCCTTGAGGCCTAGGTCAGGCCTCGCCCACATGAAACTTTCCCTAACTATTCTGTTCTGACCCCTGCTGTGTACCCCCTTCTGTGAATTGCTAGTGGGGAGAAAAAGGTGACTGCATGTTTGATATTCTGCTTGGCTTGTTGGTTAGCATTATTTTACCAAATAGAATAAAAAATTCCTTGAGGGTAGGAGTTAAAAGAAAAACCAGTGTTTCTGCCTTTTAGCTTTTTTCTTTGAACTGTACTTCCACTGAATTCTTTCTCCCTCAACCAAACCTGTTCTTTGGCTTCTGTGTTATTTTCCCTGCCTACGTCAAGGAAGAAGGTACTTTTGATATCAAGCTAAGGGTTATGCAGGTGGTATCGTAAAAGAATGATCTTTTTCCAAGGACAGTTTTTCAAATATGTGGATGGGAGGGGAATACTTCATAAAGGATTAGTTTCATGAAATTTATAGATATACATCTTTCAGTTTTTATTATAATTGGTGGGATGAAGCTAGTATTTTTACACTTTAAACATTACATCTAAAAATATGGTTAAGTCAGCAGATTTCCGAAGTTTCAGTGCATTTCAGTGAGCTATTAGAACTTAAGCCATCTATGCCTGGTGTCCAGGGATGGGGCATGCATCTGTTCTCTTTCCTGTTTAAAATGGTTTATTCACATCCAATTTTGGCATTTGTCCTTATGGCTGTCACTTATATAACAAGTAACATTTAGCCATAATGTGTTCTTTTCTAAAGTCTTTGGGATTATACATTGTTCACCTGGAACTCACAATATTTCATACTTTTTTCTGTAGCTCTCTCTTTATATGGATAAGTTTGAGGAATTCCAGACTACGATGGCAAAAAGCAATGAACTGTTTACAACCTTCCGGCAGGAAATGGAAAAGGTAATTGCATATTTTTAAAGTATTATTTAAAAGGGAATCCATACAAGAAGCTATTTTAAACATGGCCACTATTTGGATGAGCTTACATTGTGACGGTATTGTCTTAATTTCATCCTTTCTGGTCCTCCAGTGGCACCATGTTCTGTCACTTTGCCCGCAGTGTACCCAAGGCTGCTGATCTCCATGCTCTGAAAATTGTCTTCACTGAAGCGAAGTCCTTTACTTAAAATAGTTTTTTGTTAGAAATAAAGGGGGTTTTTTTTGTGTGTGTCATTTTGTTCACTTAAGGTGATTTCCACCCCACCTCCCCTTCATCACATGGCTCCATGTCATCAGAGACTAAATTTTTAAAGACTTCCAAGCCCAGAACAGTAATTTCATATTTTGGTTTGTTAATATGTAAAAACTGGTATTTCTACCATTTCTTTTTCTGCTAACTACACTCCCATGGAATTCTTTTTTCCTCAACCAAACCAATTCTTTGGCTTCTGTTTCATTTTCCTGCCTATGTCAAGGAAAGATTTCCTTGATATCAAGCTGAGAACCAAAATATATCCATCATCCATCCGTCCATCCAGCCCTGTGTCTGTTCATCCTTAGTTTACCTGGCATATTCCCTGTAAAATGGGGGCTCTTTAAAACAACGGTGGTGAGGGGGGAGCAGTATAACAGGGCCTGGCACCTTGTAAGCACTTAGGAGGTGTTAGTCAGGACTTACTAGGTCTTACTTGGTGTTTGGGAGTGCGTACGCTGGCTTCATGTCCCTGTCGCATCACAGAACGTATGACCGTGGACGAGTTATTTAACCTTTCTGTCCCTTCCTCATTAAAAATAACCAAAATAACTTCCCTTCATACAGAAAAGTAGTTTAGGCAGCGCTTAGCCATGTTTCGTGCTCAAATTACCACCTTCAGATATTTTTAGACCCAGTAATCTGGAGAATTCAGTGAGCATCAGATTAGTTCCACCTGCCAGCCATTTCAGCTGGGCTCCAGTCTGGGGGAGTCTTGGCAGCGCCCTAGCCGGGCTCCGCTGCGTGTGTGCTGCTGAGCAGAAGAGTTTAAGATGGGATCCTTCTGGAAAATGCTTTGGATTCGAAGACATTCCTCTCTGCTAGTGGCTAGACATCTCTGGCAGATAACATTCAGCCCAGACCTTCCACACCCGCTGTCCCACTCGGCCTTGTGGTAGTTTCAGGGGATCAGAGTGGGGGCACAGTCAACATTGCGTAAGGGACTCTTAAAAACAGGGCTCGTTGGCAGGCACAGATACATCTCATGGTGAATTTCTGAAAACTGGGTCTTATAACATAGGTTTAAGAACATTGCTTTTATTTTTGGACTTACTTTATCGTTAGCAAAATCTGAAGTCGTGAGGATGACCAAAGCTAAGGATTAACTACTTTTACCTTTTTCTTGGTTACTGACGTCTTTCTAAATTAGACTGCCTGTAGTTCTGAAACTGACGTGGCCTCAGAGATTGTGGTAGAGCATCGATTCCTAATCTTTTTTTTTGAGTGGGGAGCTGTCCCTTCCAAGATCAGATGAATTACTTTAATTCAGACATAAAACTCACAAACATGGCCATTTTTTTGTGCAACTCGGAGAGGAGGCTCTCTTCTCTTGCTGTCCCCAGCTAGAATGAAAGATGCACTCCATCTTAACTGAGTTCAGTGTGGGGTCTGACAGCTTCTTCCATTGCCGCTACCTCAGAAATCGAGGTCAGTTTTTCTCATAACACGAAGCCCTTGCTTTGGTTCCTAGGAGCTTCTGAGATAAGCTCTGCTATCAGCAGGCAGGCACAGCTGTCAGCTGGGTCAGGCAGGTGCAACGATGGGGGTGGGGAGGGACATTCATTCACATGTTTTTGTGGTGGGACAGGGTGTAGACATAAGAAATGGAACTTTGAGTTTAAATTTGAAATTGTGTTGATTCATAGATGACAAAGAAAATTAAAAAACTGGAAAAAGAAACAATAATATGGCGTACCAAATGGGAAAACAATAACAAAGCACTTCTACAAATGGCTGAAGAGGTAAGGTGGTTTCCTGTGACAAGGGTGTGTTCTTAGTCATGAGGACTCATGAAGTTCAAGTACCTCGCAGGTCAGGGGGCATGGGTTGAGACAGTAGTGCTGTAGTTGACTCCAGCCAGAGCCAGGGGCCCGGGGGGCATTGCTGAGCAGAACCTGTGCTGGCTTTCCTAGCAGGAAGCTGTTGTAGGTGGAGGGTAGGGCCCCCGTGAATTAGCTTGGGCTTGTGATGCAGATAGCTATAAAGCATCTAGATTTTGCTTTTGTCTACTGGTGGTTTCTCAGACTTGAGCTATTACCAAACTCCACTTCATTCAGACAGACCTGTACTGCTAGGTTGACTCCAAGTTTGATTCACTAGGTCCCGGGGTGGGGTCAGAGAACCTGCCTTCATTGTTGGTGCTGATGCTGTGGGTCCAGGGCCCCCGCCTTGAGAAGCACTGGCCAGCTTTCCCAGTGAGAGCACAAACAACTCAGGAGCCTTTACTTCCAGCTTTAACTTAGGCTTTTCAAAAAGGCAGTGTTTTTGTTTTTTTTTTAAGACTTTATATATTTTTAGAGAGGGGAAGAGAGAGAAAAAGAGGGAGAGAAACATCAATGTGTGGTTGCCTCTCGTGTACCTGGAACTGGGGACCTGGCCTGGAACCCAGGCATGTGCCCTGACTGAGGATCGAACGAGTGACCCTTTGGTTCACAGGCTGGCACTCAGTCCACTGAGCCACACCAGCCAGGGCCAAAAAAAAAAAGGCAGTCTTCTAAAGCTGAAATGTATTGCTTACATACATTAGATTTCACACGTTTGATCTTCTCATCTGAAAATTGGTAGAAGAGAAACCTAGGCAAAAATCAGTCCATTTCTGTTTTCAATTAGGCCCTTAATGTTTGTCTACTAGAGTATGTGATGAGTATTTTGAATATCCTTTTATTTCATAAACAGAATTTTTAAAAGGTGTATTTTAATTGTTTTTAAGAAACATGACAACGGGAATTTGATTTTGTCACCCTGGAATTATTTTGAGTTACAAAATAGCATGTGGTATTTCTACATACGTCTGTAGTGAAGGTAGCTAGAATGTCAGGTGGTGGTTGAAGAAACCGAACATGCTCAAGAGTTAATTGAACAAGTAGTTTCCAATGTGGCTCAGACACTTAATTTTTTGGTATCCAATAACCCAGTTTATCTTCAGTGAGGTTACATACATCTACTTTTTCTCCTCCTACAGAAAACTGTCCGTGATAAAGAATACAAGGCCTTTCAGATAAAACTGGAACGATTAGAGAAGCTGTGCAGGGCTCTCCAGACGGAGAGGAATGAGCTCAACGAGAAGGTGGAAGTGCTGAAGGAGCAGGTCTCAGGGAAGGTGGCGGATACAGATCCAGCACCACATGTGACACAGCCCTGTGCAGCCCTGGCTTCCTCCAAGGAGCCGCACACTGCCCGGCACAGCGCTGCTGGGGTCCCTGCGGAGGCGGCACCCAAGGCAGCCAAGGAGAGGCTGGTGGTGCACAAGGCCGCGTCTCCAGGCGCGGGGCCATCCATCGAGTCAGTGGACTGATATGAAGTACGATCACTGTATTGAGATGAGAGCTCTATTTTGTGTATAACTTTCTCTGTTAGTAGTAACTATTGGTTTTGTGGTGACAATTTTCTTACTTTTTCTACCATATCTGTATTTTCTTAGAACTACTGGACTTATGTGGTACAGGAGGCTGCTTAGCAGTTTTGAATAGTTTTCCTCAGCTGTATGGCACATCTGCCTCGTTTCCCTTCATTGGAATGCATGTGGTCACTGCCTTGTTGTCCTTTCTTCCCCGCTTCATGCATAGAGTCATCCTGATGAGAATTTCACTTAAGACAGGGCCAACCGTTACAACAGAACTTTGTTCTGATAATGGTTCCTTGATGTGAAAGCAATATTCATTTAAACATCTTGCCCCCCATCAATATTAATCAAAAAAAGAAAACATCAAGATGACTAGTTTTGTCTAATAGCCCATTTAAATGCCAAGTTAAAAAATAAATAAAAACCTCTAGGGTTGGGGCAGAAACAAACGTAGCATATTTGATTCAAAATAGTTTTTGATAATATTTATATCACTTGACAAAATTGAGATGGTCATAAACCTGAAATTTCTCAAAGTTTTGACAACATGTACATACAGATATCTTGTAAACAAAGTAGTATATACAGGCAAAGCACTGGACAAACAGGCGTAATGTTTATGTAACTAACAACAGTCATACTGCTTTGGTTGCAGGTTAGTTAGAGCCAGTGGTAAATTCGGACCACCCGGATGCTCACTGTGGGGTAGGTGGTCTCTGTTTGCTTTCCACTTGGGATTTGGGCACACATCCTCCACTTCCCACAGAAAGCAGCCACTGGTAGCCCTTCAAGACAACAAGGGAAAAGGAACACGTGGCTTTCACCAAGCAGGAGTCTCTTCTGGCCACTTGAAATTGGTGGTCAGCTCTTAGGACAGCCCCATCAGGGAAGTTCTCCATTCCAACTGGAACCGATTTCATTTCCAAAACAGAAAGATTAGAACTGACATTTTGAACTTTGGGAAAACTTAGCACAGTTAAGTAGTCAAGATGTATTACGCATGCTTTCCATTTGTTTCTCAACCTTTTCTGTTTTTTATTTTTAAAGAAGAAAAATACCAGTATTATCAATGTCTCTACACTTGGAATGGGGGGGACTTTCGAAATTAAGCACATCACCTTTGGGTTTATTTTCCTTTGTTCTTTACAGTGTCGTATGTAGCTAAGTTATGCAAATGGTTAATCAAGCTGCAATGACGAGTTTTGATTTTTGCCCCTAGTATAATTTGCATTGAAGTATTTATGAAACAGAAAGGCCCCACTACAGTTGATGTTATTAGCACAATCCACTGAGCAAAACTATCAAATTGACACTTCGTAAATCGCTTACTGGACTGAATAAAGTCTGTTCTGTCCAGTTAAAAGGGTTTTCTCTTTATTCAAGTTTTATTTGTAAAATCCTATCCCATTCATGGCTTAAACTGGGTTGAACGAATAGAAAATTGTCCAGTAGATAGGAAACAGCTCCTGGAGTGGAGGATTATATCTAAGCTTCCACCATCAGTCCTGTTAATCAACGGACCAGACAGTGGAGAAAAATCCACAAAGATCATC
This sequence comes from Phyllostomus discolor, assembly GCF_004126475.2. Taxonomy (NCBI): domain Eukaryota; kingdom Metazoa; phylum Chordata; class Mammalia; order Chiroptera; family Phyllostomidae; genus Phyllostomus; species Phyllostomus discolor. The sequence continues at coordinate 5,228,284 of NC_050198.1, forward strand.
TAATCACTCTGTCAAAGTGACCTGGAAGCAGAAACAAACACACGCTCCCCAACAAAGGCCTTATAAATTACCCCACTTTGGCTTCTAAATTAAATACTGGACTCATTTCCCAGAGAGGAAATGAAGGTTTATGTATCAAAAACACCTACTTTAAAATTAGTACTAATGGTCACATTTCACAAGAGTTCTGCTGGATGTACAGCTCTTAACATTTTAAGCCATTTGTGTAGCCCACCATGTCTCACTGTGGTCCTTGTCTGTGTGGAAGATTGTAAATCTTGGACCTGTTGCCTAATTTCAAGGGCTTTATAAAGCAATGTGATTACAGTACTTGGCCTGCTGCTTTTGGCTTTCTACATAATTCTAGCTAGATGCTACCATGGTGTTCAAAGGATATGGATTCTGTCTGGGATGCGTTTGGTGTCCTTTTAGAATCTATCCGCCCATTATTATCCTGTGAATAAAAATAAATGGCACCCTGAGAAGGACACCCTCCTAGAGCAATCACCTCACTGGCCCTGTGTTGTGGCTTTGTAGCACGCTGTTGTACCTACCATATTCTAGAACACTGTAGTGCTACTAGGCCGGTCCAGAAAAGGTTTAAATGTCAAATTCACTTCCATTACATTTGTTGCACCGTCATGGAATCTTGATATGTATTATTTATAGTGGCAGTAGAGAACACCTGGTTCTTGGATAATGGACCATTTCATCCTCAGACTTGTAGGAGTACATTTCTTGGTCTTGAGACCAGTATTTTTTGTTATGTATGCAACTGCCTTTACTACACCTGGTTATCACAATTCAATTCTCAGGTGTTGCAGAAAAATCTACCTCTTTCAGACTGTAGATGGAAATAACTGTGAAAAAATGATGCAGATAATCTTCTAGTTTGTGCTAAACACACTGCTTTATTTTTACAGCCCACGTCTTTCATGAGGATACGAATTGTTAAGAGGCAGTCTTGTTTTGCTTTTCAAAGACATTTTGTAGAGATTTTTCACTAATGTGAATCTGATTTTATCTACTCAATTCTGTAGATTAAGTAAATATGTATGATAAATTTAACAGCTTCTGTGTATTCTTTTGTTACCCACATGGCCTTAATTATGTAACAGTGAAATCCAAAGACAGTTATAGGTAGTTGGTCTCTCCAACTTTAAAAGGAGAGTAAGTATACATAGGTTATGTATGTGATGCACACAGGCACGTAGGAAAGATCTTATGATAAGCAAAAGTAACACCAAATGTTAAAAGATTTTATTTGCATTTTATAGAGAGGGGAAAGGAGGGAAAGAGAGGGAGAACATCAGTGTGTGCTTGCCTCTCAGGTGCACCCGACTGTGGACCTGGCCTACAACCCAGGCATGTGCCCTACACTGAGACTTGAACCTGTGTGCCTTTGATTCACAGGCCAGTGCTCAATCCACTGAGCCACACCAGCCAGGGCAGGTGTATAGTATTTTTGACTCAGTGGGCCACCACACAAGGTCTTTGTCACACATTTTCTTATTTCTATCTAAACCGCCTTTTAAAAATGAATGTGGAAAGGCTTTCCAGGAACTACTATAAAGGACACATGGGCAAAACCAAGGGGAGGGGTGTTGTGAACAGCCCTGCCTGGTATCAGAAGCTGTGACCCCCACCAAGGCTAAAGCTGAGGAAGCAACCTTGGACCTTAAGCCAGCAAGGAGACAAAAGCTTATCTCCCTGGCAGGAGCGCTGCTTCTGCTCCTTTTACTTCATCCATAACTGGCCCCCAATGCTTGGTCGGTTAGCCAATGATAGGTAAGATTCCCCAAGGGGGGAATGACTTAAGACAGGCACGGTCACGTGGGAGGCCCCCAAGGAAGGACTTTGGGGGCTACAGCAAAAGGGGGTGATGGACCCTCGCCCCTGGGCTTTGACAAAGCCCGAGTCCTCGTTGGCGAGAAATCTCCGGCTGCCTTACTTCCCTTGCTCCACCTAAGCCTGAAACAATGACAGGGTGGTGCAGCCCTGTGCTGGAAAGGGCGGGTTCAGGCCTAAGAAAGAATGTAAAATTCTGTGAAACCTGCTTTGTTTAGAATGCCCTCAATTAAATGATAAGGGTCCAAACAAGAAGTAAGTTTGTTCCTCAAAGTTTTACAGCTCTTAAGCTATCTGACCCCGACTCAAAATAGGCACTCAGAGTTTCTTGTTATCCATTGTTTGATCCTTACTGCCTGGCAAAGATTAATGAGCTTTACCTGAATTCTTGTGTAAAGGAACCCAATAAAAGCCCATTGAGGAAAAGGCCCTTGGCCCTTCTCTTTTGAGAGATCAGCTACCTTCCCTCCCCAAGCAAAGCATGTCTTGCTCGACTTATTCTCATGGGGGGGGGTGCCCCTGTGGGCAGAGCCCCCCCCCCGCAGGGGGGGGGTTGAAGCAAGGAGGGGAGGTGGCTTTGGCTGGGGTGGGGGGATTGGTGGAAGAGAAATGCAGATAACTGTAATTGAACCATGAGGTAAAAAAAGAAAACCATTCCTAGTGTTCTGGCCTGGTGGCTCGGTTGGAACCCTGTTCCATACACCAAAAGGTTGTGGGTTTGATCCCCAGTCAATGTTTCCCTCTCCCTTCCCCCCTCTCTAAAATCCATCAACATCCTCGAGTGAGGATTCAAAACCAAAACAAAACAAAAAAACTTAGCCGACAGGCCTTACATTATAGGTTGAGGGGCCAACCTGGAAGCTGGTTTTGTCTCCTCTGTGGACCTGTGATGTAAGCAAAAAAGCCTGCCTTTTTTGTGTGTGTGTGGGTGAGGGGTGGACCTAATGTTTGTTTAAAACTGCCAAAGTTAAGGCACAACTAGGATATAGGTCAAATAACATAGAAGTTAAGGTAGTTCTAGGTTTACAAATGCACCAAACACAAAGTAGACACCTAACTTCTCCCACCTTTGGATTGAGGATACTGTCATGTACCATGGGAAGATTCAGTGAGAGCTCAGTGTACGTATGCAACAGCTTCCTCATAAGAAAGGCAGACACACACACACACATACATCTACCCACCCCCCCCCCCATCCAGGTTCTGAAAGAATAAAACAAATTTTATTTTAAAACTTTATTTTCTGCAAAGCCAATCAACAAGTGTTGGGGGGAAAAGTGTAAAAGTTATTCTTGCATATTCGGGAACAGCAAGCACTTAGGTTTCAGAAAACAAGAACTTAAAATAGTTGAATCAAAAGCAGTACCCTGCTACTTGTATTTTAAAATGCCTGTGATGTTCTTTCTTAGCAACATTTCTTTCTTCCCTAAAAGCTACAATATGATACAGAACGCAATAGCTCACTTGAAAGTGCTAGAATCAGAAGGTAAAGAATGCCATATGCCATCCCACTTAACATTTCCTACTATACAATGCTTATTTTGGCGCTTGATAAACCAAGCATTCATGGTTAGCATTACATTCAACAGAAACCTTTCTCATACTTTGGGTTTAAGATCCTTGTCCCTCCAGTTCTGATGCTGTGACATCTGACTCTTCATCATTGTAAATGTTTTCAGCCTGGAGATAACAACCAAATAAGTTCGTAAGGTAAAACCTTCCATTATATTGACAAGATTATAAAAACAGCATTTAATAAATTCTGTCTATCCAGATTTTTGGATGCACAGGTCAATGTTTCAGTGTTGAAAATGGACACATTTTTCAAGTGGTTTATTTAGCTTTCTTTGTGTTTTTTCCCCAAAGGCTCTAACAAATTTAATGAGGAAAGGCAGGTCAGTGTATAATATCCCTAGCAGCCCATGCACTATTTCAATTACTGTTCATAAAAGGTGTTCCCAAAAGCATTTTAATCGTTATTTAGAGGGAGTGAGAGCCCTGAGGTTTATAAGAGTTAACACCTCAGCACCTTAGAGATGTCGTGACTTAGTGCTAATCTTCAGAGAACTCAGTATCATGTGAACGTGCTGACACTTGCCTCCCGTATCCTCCATGCCTATGACAACAGACACAGAGCACTGCCACCAAGAGTCCAGTTGATGAAAAGTAATAATCCTGAACATCAGAGCGCATGCTGTGTCTATACCTGTGTGTTTATAGACACACACAGACATTTCTCCTGACTTGACAGGAGCACATTGAACTAAAGACCGCCATTAAAAGGGAAAAAGGTTTTTTGAAGATTGTTTCCTTTCTATAAATATTTGATACAATATATACCTAGGTGTGTGAAGTGTATTACATTATATCATTAATAAATCTCTCCTTTACATAATCATTTAGGGAAAACCAGTTTAGCTCACCATCTGCCAGATCTGCATGATGTTATCCTCAGACACTGAGCAAATGACCCATGGCTCATTGGGGTTCCAGCTGAAGTCTGATATCTTCGCAGTGTGTCCTCCATGAATAAACTGTTAATAAGAACAACAAAAAGGGCCAAGGTGTCACATCTTACGTTAAACGTTAGTTTTTAGAGCATCGGTCTTGCAACAATGGGACTGGGTGTGACTGTCTTGCAGTTTGGAGGGAGGATGGTACCAGCTTAGTGCACCATCACATAAACCTTCAAGGGGCCGATGAGATGATTTGATTAGCGACAGGAGGGGGGCAGGCACTGCTGGCATCAACAAGATCAAGAAAGTGTAGTTTCTGGGCAGTGAACTTTAAAAATCCAGTCATGAAAAATTTTCCATACTGTTAGAAAGTATTAAGTGTTGCTAAGTGAGCATCTGCTCCCCGCCACCCCCGCAAAAAACCTCTCAGAAATCAATGAGGAGTTACTATATACTATTTTCTAGGAGCTCAAATTATTATTAATGAAACGTTGGCAAAAACCTTCTGGGTTCTAGTTCTTATTTTAAGTAAATGTCAAACCCCAATCACAACGACCTCCAAGACCTCCAACTGGAAATCATCAAGAGCTAGAATCTGAAGTTGACTCATTTTCCATATACATGGATCAATGACAGAATCCAATCTGCATGTGACATTTCATCTTGCATAAGAAAGCCAACATATACCAGGAGTTCAGGAGGCCCATCTTCCGCGTCTTCCGCTGATTGTTCTTCTCCAATTTTGCTATCGAGAAAGAGCATAATGCCTTTGTTACTGAAATTCTTGCAGCACACACATACGGGAAAAACATTTCTATGCTGCTATCAATTAGAGCTTTTGTATCACTTGGTGGGAGGGTGGGGTGCTTACTTTCTGGAAATGGGTAAGAGCTGTTTATAACTGAAGCTGCAGGGTACAAATTATTAATAAATATTAAAATTCAGTATTTTTACTGTGGTGTTTACACCGCTCTAGAATTAAAAGGTGAAAAGCACATAGAATGTCTGCAGAAGAACTAATGCCGGCCCCTACACTTCACTCTTTACCACCTTTTTCTTTCCAGGCGTGAGAAGCAGTAACACGTCAGGACCACAGACCTGAAGACAGGACAACAAACCAACTTCATGGGATGTGCAGGCCAGTGAAGAGTTAATAAGTTTTTTTTCTTTTCTTAAATACTTCGATTTGTAGAATCTGCTAGCAGTCCCCAACAGTGAAATCACTCTTAAATGACACACCACTTATCAGCCCTATCTGCTTCTCTAGCCCAAAGGTGGACTTTGCTAGTAATAACTGCTGGAAAAACAGCCAAAATACACAACCTTCCAAGTGAAGTGACAGACTTTGTTCCTTCCCATAAAACCAATGAAACAAACTAAACATGTGGGACTGCTAGACATTGGGTTTGTCCTCCCCCTCTGAAGAGTGTAACTGCTAACACACTGACCATTTGAATCTGTAATTTTATCTAATGTAATTTTAATGGTAAGCAAGTCATAAGTGAATTTTAAGAGATTATACATTTATTGGTACTTTTAGGGACAATCCAATCGCCAGGGCATCAAACCTTGCTCTACTACCTCATACAACCACCATCTATTTTTGGTTTAAGGTTTCTAATTTTACTACTAAAATTGTTTTCAAATATACTCAAATATCTGCTTTAAAGGCCCTCTACATTTTTAAGCATCTATCACGGCCACAGTTTTTTTCATAAGAACACAGAACGTTAGATGTTTAGAAGTTTTACAATACCAGTATTTTATTCTTCACTGTCTCTGTCCCCTACACTGAAGGATGGGTTCTACTGTCCTGTAATTAAGGCAGCTTTGGTTTTAATGCACGAAAAACTCAGTCCACTTCAACATAATACATTTAATACAGGCAAGAAAAAAGTTATTCACTGGTAATTTAAAGATTTACACATAAGATAACAGTATCTGAAGGAGAAGTATGTATTATAACTGAGCAGCCTTATTAATGGCTCCAAAGGCTCAGGCCCAAAAAAGGAAACTGGTCTGGAAATTCGTGGAATGGCCACTCTAAAGCCAACGACTTTCAGAACTGAGAGAAAACTCTTCATACAATGAGCCCCCAGAAGAACATAAGCTCTGACAACAGGGGCTGTGCTTATCCTGTTCCTAAGTATGTCCCCAGCAGTTACAGGACCCACAGCATGAGCTCATCTGCTGAGTGCATCGATCAAAGTCCAGAAGAGCAAATGGGAGATAATCCCTGAGAAATCCCGTGAGACATAAACAGCTAACACCTCTACTGCCCCTTTCTACAGCAAAAGTCTTTTCCATATAATCATTTGGATGTTACAACACAAACGCACCCCTCCTCCAACCTCACGCCTGACTATCACAGAGAAATAAAACACTGCATAAATGTATATTATAGCACATTTGCTGATTTACTTCTGTTTTATGGAACAAAGACTCTTCAGGAAGGTACTTCAGAATTAATATTCAACTTATAAAACTGGGGTTAGCAAATTGCTTTTCTAAATTTATGAATTACATAATCTTCCAGATTAGCATATTTATGCAGTTTCTCATCACCAGACTCTGAGTTACCTTAAATCCCACACATTGAGGCGGCGATCAGTACCACTTGAAGCCAGAATAGTTTCATTATGTGGAGACCAGTGGACCTAGCAATACATATTTGAAAATGCAAAGAATCATCCACTCTTAGGTTTGTGAAGATTGTCCTAATCCTCAGTATCTTCCCATGGTGTGTTCTGTATCCTCTCCTTGGCCTACAGCCCTCTTACCCTTCTTGTCCAATTCCTTCAAGTGCTCTTAAATGGCCCATCTCCTCAGCTTGCCCCCAGAAAGGATGCACTCCCTGGTATAGAGGAACTTAGCTAGGGGGCCCAAAAACCATCCCAAAAGTTTTTACTCTTACTATTTTTTAATCCTCACCCAAGGACAAGCTTATTGATTTTAGAGAGAGGGGAAGAGAGAGAAACATCAACCAGTTGCCCATTGTATGCACCCCGACCAGGGACTGAACCCGCAACCTAGGCATGTGCCCGGACTGGGAATTGAACCCATGACCTTTCGGTTTATGGGACAATGCTCCAACCGAACCACACCAACCAGGGCCATCCCAGAAGCTTTTAAAAATTTCAGTGAACTATATCTTAACCTAAGCAAATCTCTATTTTAGACCACATACAAGATATTTTTTCACTAGAGGAGACACCATGCTGGCATACCTTAACAGGAGAATCATTGGATTTCACTTTTAAACATACTGTTTTGCAAGGCTTTTTCTTCTACTTCTGGACTAATTGTTTCTCAAAAACATCCAAGTTATTTTCCACTAGTTAAATTATACAATAGAGGAGGAACTTTAAAAAAAAAGTCCCAGGCCATGATATAAAAGAAAAAAATTTAATTTCCCCCTACCAAGAGTTACTAAAACATGACATAGGTACACCAGAAAACTCACATACCTGGAAAATTTCATCTTTATGAGACTCAAATGTATGGAGCTTTAGTTTTAAATTACGCAGATCCCATAAAGCTACAGTCTGAAGAAAAATAACATGAAAAGGAATTAAATTTTGCCCTTTCCTTAAGAGTTTTAAAATATCTGATTAGTGTGAGACAACTAGGTTGGTAAACAGCAAATATGCAAAAACTAAAAACCTTATCTGCAGAGCCAGTTGCGAGAATGAACTCGCTGTAGGGATTGAATGACAGGCAATTGACTTCAGCGGTGTGGGCATCCACCAGGTGGCTTGGCTTGGAGGTGGTATTGGACCTGGTGTCCCATCTAAAACACAAAAGTACAAGGCACACAGCACAAGAGGAGGTCACTCGACCCCGTCAACTTCTCAGCCGGCAAACTCATTTCCTCATCAGCACCACTCCACACCACCATGACGCCCACCCCTTCGGAGACAACTCATGCCTAGAGTTGGCAATCTGGACTTCCAGCCACTAAGTGATATGTTCTAAATCCACAGAGAATGAACTAGGGCTCGTTTCTTGTTTACTAGATTCCTGTCTTAATATATCAACTATTTCAAGTATACAGAAAATGCTGCCGATGTAGATGTAGTCAATAACGTGACAATTTGCTATCTGCAACCCAGCCTTGTGTGATTTCAGTCTTTTGATTTAGTTATCTCAGGTATTCCTTTGAGATAAACAGCATTCCAGGCGGATGAATGCAGCCCTGTGGCCATGCACTGATATACTCATTCTCCTCCCTCGTCTTCAAAAAAGTCGCCCTTATCCCAGTTTTGATGCTTACCTCCACACCATTTCTTAACATTTACATACTTGTTTTCTTTTTAAAATAAAAATTGGGTCCACTCATATTGCAACGTAACTTTTGTATAAAAAGACCATTATATACATGCAATTTATTATATGTAAATTATACCTCGCTATAGCTGTTTTCATTTTCAAATGCCAGGATATAACTTAAAAAGAAGAAATTAAACCACAGGCGACCATAAACTGATGGTCATTCAGGACATCCCTATAACAAGACCCCACTGAACTGTCCACCTTACATCATAAGTTTCTGATCATCAGCGACAGATCCAAACAGTGACTCGTGCAGCAGATGCCAGGCCACATCCTCAACAACAGCCGAGTGGCCAGTAAAGATCGCTTTAGCATCCACAATTTTGCCTTCCTTTGGTCCTGCATTTATATCCCACAGACAGACAGTCTGAGGAAGAAAAGAACAAAAACACATAAAAAACCCATAGAAGATTGAATTTAAATGGTAACATCTTATTTAAAAGATCTTCAGTAGAAACAAAACTATATAAACATTAGAAATAAACATGAGGAAGAGTAATATTAACAAAAGTAAAGCTTTACAAACAGTAGAATGTATGGGCATAGCTTCCATGACCTGAGATGCGAAGGGTAAAGAAAATATACTGTAATGGGAGTGGGCAGGGGGAGACAGCATGCTGGCAGGCAAAGGACACTCAGAGTTTCTACCTACATACATTCAGTTAAGTATCTAAAATTCATATAGACCAGATTCCACAACACTGAGAGCCCAGCATTTGGTATCCACTGGAAAGATTATGCCCATCCTAAAAATTCATGCTGGGCTGGGAAGCTGATAAAACAACAATGTGCCTCTTGAAAGGCAAAAGTCTTTGAACCAGCCTCTCACAGCAGGAAACACCACAGGCATCAGGGAGTCAGACAGGTAAACATCCCAGAGAGCCCTACTGGGCTACTCTGAGAGGCCATTTGGGGCCTGCAGACAGACCCCCTTGGTGTGCTCCTCCAAACATCAGCAGAGCAAACCTGAAGAGAGGTCACAGGGCCCGCAGGCTCTGGGATCTGAGTCTTCTCTTGACATCCAATCACAAAAAAAGTTAAGATGCAAGTTTTTATGAAAACAATACCACAAACTATAGGGCAATGATTCTCAGACAATGGTATAAAATAAGAGTTAATTCCATTAAAGTATAGTTACACTAATCCCACGGACACTGGTAATAGCCTCATATTTTTATTTTTCTCAAATTTTTTTCTTTCACTGATTTCAGAGAGTGGGAAAGGGAGGAGGAGAGGGAGGGAAACATTGGTCAGTCACTTCTTGCACGTACGCTGACCAGGAACCGAACCTGCAACCTTTTGGTATGCAGGACAACACCCAACCAACTGAGTCACACTGCCCAGGGCAGCTTCATCTCTTTTTAAATCAGTTTCTTATCTGAAAGAATTTCTGAAACTAAGCTAATTCCCAGTAAGAGCTATTTTCTCAGCAACAAAAAGAAATCACACATATGCATTAGTCTCTGTTGATACTTACACACTGACTCACAATTCACATGCACTGGAGAGAAAGGAACGAGTAGAGCTCTTGCTACCACCCCTCCTCTTCACCTCAGAAGGATGGATTCTGGGAAGGTTAGCAGTTGCCTGGCAAATGCAGAGCCCTTGGGAAACGTCAACTATTATTTTGAATGGTGTCTGGGAGACTCTCTCGTGTCCACCATGAGGGAAGCAGGAATGTGACACAGGCTCCAACAGTCCAAGCAGGACTTTGGGAGACTGGGGAGAATCGGTTCTGATGGTGGGGGAACACAACATCCCTTTTCCAGGATGGCAAGAGTGACATCCTCACTGGCCCGATCTGCTGGCCTCTCCTCTTTTCCGGGCCATTTTCCACCCGTCACAGCAATTCTATGTACCTCACCCAATGCCCTTCTGATAAATTCCTTTTGTTTAAATCAGCCAGAGTCAGTTTTGGTTGCTTTAACTAAAGAATCTTGAATGGAGCAATTAACTACACTCAACAGTTCAAAAAGCAAACAAAAAATACTGTCAACAGAAAATATAAAGTCTTCGATGTGACAGGCCCCGTTCTGGGCATAGGGTTATATACTAAGGAAAGCAAGGAATCCACTCTCAAAAAGCTAACATGTAATGCTAACTGTGGCCAAGTTACAGGAGTCTATTACTGGCTTTTGGTCAAAGGCATCTTCTGCTTTCAGTGTGTGAGCCATGAAGAAGATCTGAGGCTGTTAGTGGCAAGAATGCTACAAATATTAACCTACAATAAATTAATGGGACCCCTTTGAGTTTGCGTGATACTTTTAATTGTTAAAATAATTTAAATTAAGGATGCTGGGGCAAGTCAATAGGGAAAGATTTGTCTTTTCAACAAATGGTGCAAGGAAAACTGGATAGCCACATACAGAAAATGAAGCTGGATCTCTACTTCACATTATATACAAAAATTAACTCAAACTGAATCAAAGACCTAAATTTAAGAGCTAAAACTATAAAATTCTTAGAAGAAAATATAGGTGTAAATCTTTTTGATTCTGGGTTTATGTGTGGTCTCTTAGATACGATGCCAAAAGGACAAGTGATAAAATAAAAGACATAAACTGGGCTGAAAATTAAACACTTTTGTGTTGCAGAGGACATCACCCAAAAAGTGAAAAAACTAACCGCAGAATGGGAGAAAATAATTGTTTATTCCTCAGCTGAGGATGTATCTATTGATTTTTAGAGAGAGGGAGGGTAAGGAACAGAGGACAGGCAACTGATTGCCTGTCCTACGGGCCCCAACCCGGAATCAAAACCACAACACCTTTTGGTGTATGGGACGATGCTCTAACCAACTGAGCTGAATGGGAGAAAAATTTTCACATCGTATATCTGATAAAGAACTTGTTTGTAGAATACGTAAAGAACTCTTAGAACTCAACAAAACAAAATTTACAAATGGACAAAAGATTTCAATACGTGTTTTTCCAAAGATACACAAACGGCCAATAAGCACATGGAAAGGCGGTCAACTTCAATAGCCATCATGGAAATGCAAATCAATCAAAACCACAGTGAGATAGTACTTTACACCCACTAGGATGGCTATACTCAAAAAGCCAGACAATAACAAGTGTTGGTGAGGACACGGAAAAAACTACAACCCTGGTATTGCTGGTGGGAATGTGAAGTGGTGCAGCTGCTTTGGAAAACAATCTGGCAGTTCTTCAGGAGGTTAAACATAGAGTTGCCATATGACCCAGTAATTCTACTCCCAGGTAATTAATTACTGAAGAAAAATGAAAACATATGTCCACATAAAACTTGTATAAAAATGTTCACAGCAACATCATTCAAAATAGCTCCACAGTGGAAGCAAACCAAATGTTCAACTGATAAATGAATAAACTACAGTACATCCATATGATGAAATATTACTCAGCTATAGAAAGATACAAATGGCCACGTGCTATATGATGGAAGTTCTATGAAACACCGAGAATACACAAATCTATAGAGACAGGAAATAAATTAGTGGTTGCCAGGAGCTGTGGGAAGAAGGGATTGCGGAATGACTATTTAATGGGTACGGAGTTTCTTTTTGTGATATTTGAGGAAAATGTTTTAGAATTATATAGTGGTGATGATTTCACAGCTTCAAGATCACACTACATACCACAGAACTGTACACTTAACAAAACCTTTCATCTATCCAGTGCTCCTGCAATGCAGAGCTGCCCATGACACTATCTTTAACTCTCAGTATGTGAGCACATTAGGAAGAATAGGTTTCTTACATGGTCGTCAGATGCACTCAGCAGATGTCCACTCAAATTAGAATTCCAGGAAAGACCATAGCCTTCCTTTTGGTGGCCTCTTAACCTAAGGTCAGGATTACATTCTCCACTTGGGTCTAAAGAAAAAAAGAAACACATTAACTACTGATTATCTATTGATCAGAATCGGTAAGAGAAAAGCCTCACCTGAGTGAACCATAACATTTGTGCTTGGAAAAGCACTACACACACACCAGGACTTGGTCTGACCCAAAGCTGCCTTGAAAAGATGTTCTCCGTGCTTTATTTCAAACACTCAATGCAAACCAGGTCCCATCACCATAAAATTGGTTCCTTTGCAAAACCTAGTACTAGCTCTAACACAAAAAACAGAAAACTAGCTATCCTACAAATTTGCGCAATGACAACCTGCCTCACCCCTGGGTCAATTTTTAAAAATCTTTTTGTGAGGAAAGAGGTAACATAGCAGGTCTGTTTGCTCAGTCCTTGCATGCCTCTGAGGTAACCTTGGAACCATGACTGACCCTTAGCCAGCTCCTAGGAATGTGACCCTCAAAGTCTTCATGTCACTAAATGATGAAGTTATGTACACCCAGAGCACTGCCGCATGCTATGGTAGTTTCTCAAGACTTGTAGGATCGTTGAGCAAGATTCATGATGTTATCTTCACCGTTGGGGTCCAGAGTTTCCCTTACCATGACTGGTTGGTTGTACAGCGAGATGTGCCTAGATGAGCAGACCTCCATAAAACCCCCAGACCCTGAGACTCAAATGGGCTTCTCTGGGCAGAGAAATTAAATTAGCACATGCCCCTGTGATTTGCTGCTAGAGAGAAAGCAAGTTCTGTGTGGCCACAGCAGGGAAGGACTCAGAAGCCTGTGCCTGACCTCTATGGACTCTGCCCGATCTGTACTTTTTTCCTCCTGCTTTTGCTCCATATAATTTGCTGCTAGGAGCATAACCTGTTGTGAGTTCCTTCTGTTAAATCACTCAACTTGAGAGTGGTTATTGGATCCACACAATTTTTAAACCTTGAAAAATTACAGTGTATGGTAGTTTGAATGACCTCAAAACAATTACTTTGTATCAAGAAAAATGGTTAAGCAATGCCCCCCCCTTTTTTTACCTGGTTTAGCAGGGTGCTTTGTATAGTCAAAAACCAGCACGTCAGAAGATGGTGTTTTTGTAGCAATGATGTGAGGATTCTGTGGCATGTAACGAGCACGGTTTACTTCTCCTTCGTGATTAATTTTAATTTCACATTCAATTTTTCCTGTTACAGAACCAAAGCCACCAAATTCTAAAGTAAGAGGAAAGAAATGAACACACTTATGACTAAAATCCACAAGTCAATTTGATCAACCCAACAGATTTTAACATAACAGAATACAACACAAACTGAGAGAGAACACAAAAATATGGGTTCCGTTGCCACTTCAAATTAATTTATTCCCAAAGCCCACTTGCATTGGAAAATATTGAGAGCTATTTTATGCAAGTTAATTCAATTCCACCTTGGATTTAAAACAATTAAAAATCAGCCTCTTACAGTTTTGAAGATGATGTAGTTGTTCACTAAAATTCAAATTACCATATAATAAACACACTTTAGCCTTTCAGTGCAAATACAACTCATTTGGAAACACTGCAGTGAATGAACATCTTATTTTAGGTGTCATCCAGACAGGGAAGGTATAAACACCCTCCTTGCATCTCAAGTCAGAAATATCTTCAAATAGCATATCCATGCCAACTAATCCCTGCCCAAACCCAAGGCACACATACATGCTGGTTCTACCAGCATACTAGGTTCAACTGCTAGTGGAATGCCAACGCTAAAACCAGAGAGAGGGCTTAACCTCTGTATCAGGTTTGAGAATAAGCCTATAGTGTTAAATAGTTATTAAAAAGGCCCTGGAAAAGTAACAAAGCCACATAAGTATCATAATGTCTGGAAAGCAGCAAGATGATAGAATACAAGTAGAGAACATCTAAGCAGGTAACAGCAAACAAGAACATTTTCTTTTTTGTGCTCATAAAAATTTGAATTACCTGCTGACACACAAAATTTGTAGGCTTCACGTAATTATTATTTTTTTCCTGACCTATCTTACTTCTGTGCATATTCCTTTTTAGCTCACCCTGTGTCTCTCTGGTCAGGGGACATTAACTCAAATGCCTAATGGAGCCAGGCAGGTAACAAGTCAAACAGACTGGCTGGGACCTGGTGAAAACATACCAAAAGCAGTACACTATTTCTCCGCTTCAGCCAGCTCTTTCTATGTGGGAATGCTTAATGAACATGGACTCCCATGACTTAATGTCACAATTAGCCATTCTTCTCTATGGCAAACGTTAACTTACTATTTTCCTTATGGCTGAAAATGATCTCCCATTCCATACAACCCACACTCACACAACCACATGAAATCATCTATTTCTCTGTCAAAGAACTGTGCCCGCCCCCCGCCAAGACCACCCCTCTGGATTGTCTTCTCACCTCCTACCTCCAGAGTTCACTCCAAACCTGCCTCTGCCCCCATGGACTCCAAGGGTTTTTTCTCACCTTTCTTCTATCAAGATATTCAAGCTCCCCAACTCCTTTAGCTAAAACAAACTGAACAACTGTCATTTAAAAAAATTCGGTTTTTAGCTAAGATTTTGAACACCGGGCTTTGTTTTCTCAAACTTAAAAAAAAAAGTTTGAGCCCTGGCTGGTGTGGCTCAGTGGACTGAGTGCTGTCCTGCAAACTGACAGGTTTCTTAGTTCAATTCCTGGTCAGGACACATACCTGGGTTGTGGTCCAGGTCCCCATTTGGGGGCATGCAAGAGGCAACCAATCAACACCTCTCACCAATGCTTCTCTTTCTTTCTCCCTCCCTTTCCCTCAAATAAAATCTTTAAAAAATTTTTTAAAAGTTTGAAAAACCGCTATCTTAATGATAAATAGTATCCACTAAAAATATCGTAACAGAAAATAGCTGTTAAAATTATTTCAGTCATTGATTTTAAAGCCATTAAAAAGCTTTCTGATTGTAAGAAAAATCACAAAACTAAGGCATAAGGTTGTAGGGGGATGACAGCCCCTTGTAATACAGGCTCCCCCAGCTAGGCAAGTGTTGTATTCTAGGAACCCATCTGTCATCAGTGCAGCAGCTGGCATTGTCGTGAGAGGCTGCGTTTGACTTCAGTGCATTTATTTTTGAAGACTTTTTTCCAGTAAGTTTGCCCATTTCACAATGGGTGATTTACAAGCTCACCTGCCCCACACCACGCTGTGTTCAGCAGTTTTTGACCAAAACGGCATGATCCCCTGTCCCACCCTCCCTATTCATGCAAGAGACTTTTTTTTGTTTATTTCCCTGAATGAAAAAGTCCTCAAAAGGAAACGTTTTGCTGATGTGGAAGAGATGGAACACAAAATGGCAGAAGCCATAAAAGGCATCAGAATTGACAAGTTTGAAAACTGGTTTGAGCAGTGGAAAAACTTTCTTGATAGGTATATTGCATCAAATGGAGAGTACTTTGAAGGTGACTGAAGTTTAAACATGGAAGAATACACACACAATTTCTTACAAATGAATTCCACTTTTTTGGGTCCCCCCTTGTACACGATGTAATATTGAATGAAAAAAAAAAAACAAGCTGTAAAACATTATGTGCATTCACTACTGCATGAGTAATAAAAATACAGAGTTGAAATGGCACACTAACTAGGACGGTGATGAATTCTGGAGCGGGAGAAATGGAGGTAGTGGTTGGAGGAACTTGAACTACAATGTAATATATTTTCAATAAGAAAAAAAAAAACCCTAAATAGTGGAAAATGTTAAGATCTATTAAACCATTTGAGGCTGTGTGGAAAACACTAACCCACCAGGTCTGGTTGCTTAGCCCTCACAGTTCTGAGGGACACTGGGACTGTGACTGACCTCAGAATGTTCTTTATATTACCGTTGGACTGATGATTTTCTGGTGTACACCTGGAGCAATGGACCGTGCTGTACCAGTTTGTCAGGGTTACTGCGCACAAATATCAACATTGACGACATGCTCCTGATTTCATTATTGGGGTCCTGAATTTGTGTCATGGCTGGTTGCCAGCAGGACAGGATGTGCCTATGAAACCAGCCCTCCCTGAAAGCCTCAGACCTTGACACTCGAATGGGTTTTCCCTGGGCACGCATCCGTCATTTGCTGCCAGAGAGAAAGCACATCCTGTGCAGCCCTGAACAAGACTTTCACCAAACTTCCCTGGACTCCCTGATGCGAATCTTCTTCCTGCTGCTTCTGTTCTGTATGTACTCTTTATTGTAACAAGCTTTATCCATTAGTATAATTTGTTATCAAATCTTGTGAGTCCTAATAAAATCATCGGAACTTGGGTGGTTGTGGGAGTATCAAAGTAGGGAAATGTATGTTTGACTGGAGGGGAAAAAAACACAAGGAATTCAACAGCTTCCATTACAAAAAACCATTATTGCCCTGTGAACCAGAGGGTTGCTGACTCGATTCCCACTCAGGGCACATGCCTGGGTTGTAGACCAGGTCCCCAGTTGGGGGCGCGTGAAAGGCAACCACACACTGATGTTTATCTCCCTTTCTTTCTCCTTCCCTTCCCCCCTCTCTAGAAATAAATACAATCTTTTAAAAAAAACCCCACTATTAACTGATAAAACTGGTATATATGCCTCCTGAATTTATTCTATGCATACATCAGTTACCCAATATATCTTGGACACTTTTCCATCCCATTGTATACAGATTTTATCACATTCTTAGTAATTACTGCACAATATTTCAAATAAACCATCATGTGTTTAAGCAATTTCCTATAAACTACTATCTGGGTTGATCCTAATTTTTCTTTCTCTCCTGCAAATAATGCTATTGTGAAATTCTTGTGGCAAGCAGTTCTGTAGGATAATGTCCTAGCAGTTAAATAACTGGGCCAAAAGAGGTATCAGTATAAAGTTTTAATAACATGAATTAGAAAGAGGCATACTCCCTTGAAACACCAATTCTGGAATATATGGTATACCTACCACCTTTCTCACTGTCACAGTGGGAAGCATCAAACTGTGCGTCATCATTCGGAATATGGACTCGAGCAACCACGAGATGATTCTGCTCATCAGATGTGTGAGTCCCCAGCACCAGCCAATGAAGGGCATAATCCTTTCCTTCCGGTCTGTTTGGAAAAGAAAGTAAGTCACACTAATCCTACAAGAAATCAGTTGCTAAGAAATTCAGTCCATCGCTGATCCCTGTACTTATAAATCATGACATTGCCTAAAAAATATCTTCCAGTTTCCACTACATGTTTCTAATTTCCCAGTAAGCAACAACAAGGTAGAATGGAAAGAGTAAGGCATTGAGTCAGAAAAACTGTTTAAATCCTGGCTCAAACTAAAATGATCTATATACAATTTCTTAAATCACAACTTCCCTGTGGGCCTTCACTTAAAAAGCAGGTTATAAATACAAATGGCACGATGTGACAAACCCACCATTATGTTTACGGTGCTTGAAGTTTGTGAAATGGGCGTTCTCAAATTTACAGGGCGGAGGTGTGTGTCTTTGTTACCTAGTTCTATGGAAACTAACTTTGAGGCTCAAGAACCTGATTCCTCTGGACACACTGGTCCAAGCACTAATTTTTTATCTATCTATTTACAAATGCTTTCCCCTCTGCATTATCTAGAATAGCAATTTTCATCTGTGCCCCACAGCTGTACCTCAGTAAGGAGGGCAAAGAAGTAGGGCTCCGAGCCCCAACACTACATAAATTACGCTATTTACCTGGTTCTCAATTTCAGTTGTACAAAGGATTCAGTAGTTTATTTTTTTAAAAAGGGTTTGAGGGTTAATTCTAGGCATGTAATTTAGTAATAACTAAAAAATACAAGATGAAATTTTACCAAGATTTGGCTTAAGGTTTAAAAAAAAAAAATAAAACAACACACAAAAACAATCCAAGAACAGAATAAGGCCACCATGGCCAAGTAAATAGCAGCTTGTTGGAAAAAAAAAAACGTGAGTCTTAGCTGATGTATGTTCAGTGGCCAAGAATATAATGTGGTTATCAAAAAGGGTAATTAATTCCATCTTAGGTGAACTTACATGGGGATGGGGAGGCAAGGCACATGAGCACTCACTCACCTACTTATTTTTAACTGGAAAACTACACTTAGAAAATTAGGCTCTAGGCAATGTACTTCAGGAGGACTTAGACGAAATGAAACCATCATAGGGAAAAGGGGTTCAATGTGAAAGGGAACTTAAATATATCTCATGAGAACCATTTGAAAAGAAATAGGAATGCTTGAGAGAAAGGAGGCACCACAAAGCAATGTTAGGGCTGACATAAAAGGAAGGAAGTGACTTGTTATTTTATAGGTTTAAGCAGAAAAAACTAAGACCAACAGAAAAAAGTCACATTGCAGGACCTTTCTAAGGAGCACACGCCCAACATGGGCTGGAGGATCTGAAAAATTCTTCTTGACTCTAAAGCTGAATGATTATGGTTTCCTTAATCATAGTAGGATTTTTGTTTTTACTATGAATCCTTTCATCTCCATCATTAAAATAGAAGCCTATTTTCCTGAACCAATCAATATTACACTATTTTCCTCCAATACTGGATACATCTAAGGCTACAGAAGACTAATGATAAAAGACCTTGTCCATTTTCATTGCCAAAATCCTTTGACCACTTTGACTCCATGGATAAGAAAATTATGGAGGGAAGATATGTGTATGCACTCCATGCTGGCAGAATGCACAAGAAATTGTAAACAATGGGCAAGAGAACTAGAAAATAGGGAATGGGGAAGGAGGGCATTTTTCACTCTACACACTTTTGTACCACTGAATTTGAATGACTAGAAAGCTTTTTGGGTAGAGAGTAAAATAGTCGCATATGTTTAAAAAGTTATTTAATAATGGCCTGGGTGGTGTGGCTCACTGGATTGAGCACCAGCCTGGGAACCAGAAGGTTGCCAGTCCCCGACTGGGGACATGTAAGAGGCAACTGTTTCTCTCCCTATCCCCTTCCCCTCTCTCTGAAAATAAATCTTTTTAAAAGTTAGTTAATAAGAGATGTAAAATAATGACCAACCAGTTTTAAAAAATAATTTGATACTAAATGAAAAATTTTACAAAGCCAAATCAATTACCTCACTCAATTTAATGTCAACAGCTCAGAAAGTCCAAATAATCATTCAGGAGCATGCTGAATGTAGGCAGAATGTCTTATGAGGTTGAGTAGGAAGTAGTTCCTCAAAGACGTAAGAGCAGCCAACATTTCTACTGCTCTGTATAGTGACAAAACACAATCACACTCCCTTCATACCCCTAACAGAACCCTGAAAAGCACACACAGCCATCTTCATCATCCAAGAATGCAGGCTGTTTGGTATTTCCTTGCATTCCCAGAGGCAATGAACGTCCCACAACCAGATCTCACTTCTTTGTATGCAAAGAACACCCCAGAGTACATTAATTTCAAGTATTTTCTGCTAATTTCTTAAGTATTCACATAAAAGCAATATCTGGGCTGAAAACAGAGAGATTGTTTTTCTAAAAAATCTTTATACAGGACACGTTATAGGTAACATTTACAAAAGACTGCAGTAAGCAGCTTTCACTGAACTCCAAATGGAGAAACAGAGTTATTCCATCCTACCTAACAAACTATTTTGGAATAGAAAGGGGTGGGAGAATCAGTATCAGTCACCATTTACTGTATACTTACTCTGCATCAGCACCTTAATATGCATGATCTTATTTAATTCCCTCAAACGTAGGCAGCCAGCACCATCAGCACCTTCATTTACAGACCAGACAACTAGGGGATAGAGACTGACCAACTTACCCTAATTCACAAAGCTACTAAGAAGCAGGGGACAGGATCCAAACTCAGGTTTGAATCCTTAAAGCCCCACCTCTTTTTCTCCTTTCCCCGTGGGTCAAAGAGATCTAAGAGAATGTAAATTAAGTTGTTAAAATTTTAAATCCGCTTAACAGGAAGGTACAAAAAGGCAAACGCACATGAATACCTGTAAGTAGTTGATGATCAAAGTTATTTTAAAGTCAATGCTTAGAAATCTCCATTGTTTAGTTTGTGGCTACTCTTCCTACATCAATATATTTACATTGAGATTTTTGGGAACCCCAATGGAAGCCCCTATGTGTATGGAAGTCAATGTTCTCATGTGGAATATCTTGCCATTATGAGTAATTTTATATAAAATTTACCCTTATTTTTATAATTTGTTGCAAAGTCTCATTCTAGATTAGAATTCGACTAATCTCCATTAAATTATAGGCTCACAATATCGAAGTTTAATTCACTTCTAAGTACATGTCCAAGTTCCTATTAGAAAAAGCCCAAGTATATGAGAAAGGTACTCTAATGCAGGGATTGTCTCAACTCTGGGGCTACCTGTTTTGGGTTTGAAAGCCCCCTCCACCACTTGTCACCTGTGTGATCTTGGGCATATTACTTAACATCTTAGCCCCCAATTCCACATCGATAAAACAAGGATGATAAAAATGTAATCAAAGTACTTGTTTTGAATATTAAACCAAATAATAGGACATAAAACTTCATAGATGTGCCAGGCCCTGTTGTAAGAGCTCAATAAATGTCAGCAATTATTACCAGAGAAATTTTAGAAATAGCTAAAAAGAACACTGTTATGAAGACAAACAGCGACCTCAAAGTGTATTCCATATTCTAGGTCAATAACACTTTTTCTTCAGTGAACTGTTGTTAAATTCTTCCCCATTTTGCCAATTAAAATGTATTCATGTGGGGGGCTGGTTACAACGGTGTGTGGACTTTGTAAAAAATTCATCAAGCCATATACTTCTGATTTATGCAGTTTTTTGTACATATGCTATTTTTCAATAAAGTTGAAAAGAAATCCATTCGTCTGGGCTCAAAGAGATGCTGTTGTATATTTAAGCCCAAGAAATGTGAAATATATCTAGTGCATCCTACAAATATTACTAATCTCACAACAGGTTTTTTCTCCCATTTCAAGGCCGTACTTATGCCTCAGAAATCATTCCATAAATCACTTACTTTAGTTCTGAAAACAAGTCACCTGCCTCCTCATCCAAGGGCTAAATTGTCACATGCTTATGTTCTACGTATAAAATGCCCAAGTAGGAAATTCAGGACGACAGTTAAATTTGTGCAAAATAAGTTGCCAGGAACCCTTACTTAGTCACTTCAGGAAGCCACTGAACGGTAAGACTCGGCCACTGAAGAGCATGGGTCATAACCAGGTCATAGAGAAACGGTGTGTTCTTCTTCCAGATTTTATATTCTTCATTGATGACACGCTCCTCCACAGTATCTTCAAACACTGAAATCGGGAGAAATTAAGTGGCTGAGAATGATCGAAGTCAAAATCTGGACACGTACCAGAGGTCACCTCGAGATGGCCACACCTAATCTACTCCTTACCTTTCCCTCTGGTTTGGACACAAACAACTAACTGCTCTTCCAGAGCATGCAGAGGAAGCTGATTTTGTGCACTTTGAGGTCAATGCCGCGGGCACGTACAGAACTGGGCAATTAATTACGCGAACACCAACAGTGTTTTGCGGGTACAGCTGTTCGCACCTGTTCTAAGATGACGAACTGTCTGTAGAGGGGCTCCACGACCCACCAAGGGAGACAAATCCACGTGCAGCAGAAAGCCATCGAGGCGCCCCCCCGATCCCCCAGGGAGAGGCCTCCGCGGCCACGAAGCCAGCGCAGGCAGCTATAAGCTGGCGGGTTCTAGAATCCCCCGGACAAGGGCCGCGACCCCGAGGCGGTCGGCGCGCGCGTGCGCGCGCGTGAATGGAGCCGCCGTGCCCGCTTTCCGGCGGCGAAGGCCGCCTCCGCTCGGGGGCCGAGGGCGCCTAAGGGAGCGCCGCCGCCGGAGGGAGGGGGGCGGGAGGGGAAAGGGGGGCTCAACCCGGGGCCCCGCGCCCGGTCCCGGAAGTGCTTGGAGCCCCGAGCGCCTCAGCCGCGTCCCGCGTAGGCCCCTCAAGGCGCGCGCCCAGCCTCGCGCCCGGCCCCGCCCCCTGCCCCGCACGCCAATTCGCGCCTTTCTCCGGCGCGTGCCGCGGCCTCGCGCGCCCGCCGCCCCCCGCGGCCCCGGCGCGCGCCGCTCCGCGGGGCCTCTTACTCTCTTTACTCGCCATCTTGCGTCGGGTTGTTCGCCCCTCGCCGCCTCCTGACTCCCCTCGCTAGTCAAGAGCAGTCCAGCCGCAGGCGCTCCTGCCTTTCCCAGGCGCGCCACACGCTTCTAGTTCTCGAAGCCTGAGCTCCGTCTAATGGCCTGGGTGCTCCCCAGACGCCGCGTCCTTCTCGCCCGCCTCCTCCCCGATCGCGGGTACCGAGGACTGAGACGCTCTTCTCTCTCTCTCCAAACTTGGAACGAGACTTTTCAACCCGCGCCTCCCAGCCCGCCCAGGCAGCTGAGCGCAGGCGCACCCGCTCTGGGAAAAGTGAGAGGCGGTGGAGGGGCGGGTCTGGGAGCCGACAGCGACGTTCTCTCGACCAATGACGTGCGGCAGGCAGGTTTCAAGGGGCGTTCGTAGGCGGGCTTCTGGGGGGTGGGCGGGGCGTTCTACGGCAGGAAGTTGGCGAGGCGCAGGCGCGAGGACTCGCCCGACGCTCCCAGGGCTGGGCGCGAGGGCGGATGGGGGTGCGCGGGGGTGAGCGGGGGTGGGGCGAATGGTGGCGCGGCTCGCTGGCTGCGCTTGGTCTTCGATCCCCCCGGAGGCGAGCCCTGGGGCCACGGGGCGTGGTTGCTTGCTTAGGCCGGGGTTTGGGGGATGGGAAGGGGACAGTGAGACTCCATCGCTTAGCCGAGCGAAATACCCGAGAGAAGAAAATGGTTTCTGGTCTGGAGAGATTATTGTGCCCTCAAAGTCTACACGATAGCCACGGGCATGCAATTTTGTGCACCCCGGAAGGTTTCTCTCCCTTTCCTGGGACTCAGTCGAGCTGAGGTGGGGTTTGTCGAAGGCAAAGAGGTCCTTTTTGCAGAGGCCCTGGGCGTTTTCTGACTGCAGAAGACTACCGATCTCTCTGTTAGGCGAAACCTGCGGCCTGTGCTGGCACAGGCCGTCAACTGCCCGGAGCTGACTTGAATTACATTTTCGTGTGTTCACGCATTTGGTTCCTTCAGATGATGATTTATGGTCTCTCATATTCAGGAGATTTTGTCCCTGCACTGGCATTCTTGTCTCTGTCCCAACCCGGCCCCCTGCTGAGTCATTCTTATCAACTAAGAGGGTTTCAAAGGGAACCCACCCCAAGCTGGCGATGCTGGGGAGAGCTGCTCTAAGCTAACCCCAGCTGGCTTGCTAAGCCCTGCTCTGCCTGGGAACTTGATAGCCCCTGAGGAGTGCGTTGGGGTGAGGAGAAAGCGGGCTGCAAGGCCAAAAGGGCCAGGAGCAGAAGGGATGGGGTGGGGGGACGTGGTCGAGGTGCCACGTGCAAAGAGAACCTCAACCTCAGTCTGCATCCAGACTCCGATAGAGGCTCTCCCTGCAAAAGCACCCCGTGGAACGCTTGATGCTTTTAATATTTTCCAAGTGTCTTCATGCAAGTGACCATGGTGATTCTCAAACGAAATTGTGCAGTTGCCGCTGTGATGTCCACTTTTCTAATCGGGCAACGTACCCAGATGTTACCCTATTCGGTGGCAGAACCACTCATGTTACTTTGCATAGAAATTTACCGCATGGTGACCCTGTTTTCTATACCATACAATTCATTATAATACTCTCTCTGCCTTCCTGTGGGGCCCAGGATTGTTAGAGACCAAAGCTGAGGAGGGGCGGAGCTGGAGAGGGAAGAGAGTTGAAAGGGTGTTTAAACTAGTCAGCCCTCATGTTCTAGGACACTGGTTAGCAAACATTTTTCTAAAAGGAGCCAGATCAGAAACATTTCACGCTTTGGGGGGGCAAGCACTCAACTCTGGCTCTTTATAGTGAGAAAGCAGCCCTATACAGTATGAATGAACCTGGCTGTGTTCCAGTAAAACGTTACAGAAACTGAAATTTGAACTTCATATAATTTTCACGTATCCCAAAATATTCTTTTGAATTTTTTCAACCCCTTGAAAATGGAAAATCATTCTTGGATCACGGGCTATACAAAACAGACGAAGGGTTGGATTTAGCCAGAGGTCTTAGTTTGCCCACCTTGTTCTGGAATAATTGTGTATCACATCTCTGATTCAATGGTAACCTCCTCATGTGCACAGCAGAAGAGGGTTTGGCAGATGATATCCAGTCTTCCTTCAATGTACAGGGTCCAGCAGAAGTAACACAATTGAGTGTGGTTGGTACGGTACGTGAATGTCACGAGATTTGAACATTTCACCTAAAATGCCATATGGTGTGCTTGAGTGTGATATTGTTCTATTACAGAATTACATGCTTATGATTTTGTAATAAAAGATTTTATGTGATAAAAGAGGGGCGTGATTTGTGCTGGACCCTTTATTTATTTCTATTGAGTGGGCATGATATTCAAAAACTATTAAATGTTTAAAGGATTGAAAAAAATGTTCCCAGAAGATTTTAAAATCTTTAAAATCTTTAGCTGTCTGCCTCACTGAGGGTAAGAGAAGGGAGGATGGAGCAGTTATTTGGAAGTTTCTGAAAATATTCAGACACTATCATAATCTGAAAGTATCATGAACAGCATGTAATCACTAACTTTGGGTTTTGTTTTTGTTGTTGTTAAATGGAATCTGTCAATTCTGTTTCTCTAAAATTTTTTGGTCTTTCTCTGGCCAGGTACTTTTTTCGCATCAAAAATATAGTACCAGCCCTGGCTGGTATAGCTCAGTGGATTGAACGTGGGCCTGCAAACCAAAGGGTTGCCAGTTTCATTCTCAGTCAGGGCACATGCCTGGGTTGTGGGCCAGGTTCCCAGTAGGGGGCAAGTGAGACGCAACCACACACTGATGTTTCTCTCCTTCTCTCCTTTCCTTCCCCTCTCTATAAAAATAAAAATAAAAATAAATAAAATTTTAAAAATGTAATACCAGTTTTCTCTATTGAATTGCTTAACTGTTCAGTTTTGTTTTTGCCTTTTGTCCCAACTTCTTAGCTCTGGTCCTAATCTTTTCTCCCACTTTCTCTGATTGTCTTTTTTTCTCTTGTAATTCAGCCTATGCTACTCCTTGAATAAGGCACCAACAGGTTCACACACACAAGGTGTGGGCTGCTTTAACTTAGAGAGGCCCTGTTTAGGTATCTTTCTCTAAGACCGCTTACCTCAAAGTTACTGTAGTGTTAACCACCATTTCCCCATGCTGCTGGTGTTTTACAGGTGAGTATACTTGTACTTAAACCATATAAGCTGAAGCGAGTTACACCAAACAGTGCTGACATTAAATGCATGAGATGCACTCTGGTATTTTATTTCAGTTTTAAAAATATGCAGAATACCCTCTACATTGATTTGTGATTGCACTTAGTCACAACTTGAAGTTTGAAAAACATGGGGACATTCGAATTGTTTTTTTAATCCTCACCTGAGGATGTTTTTGATTTTAGAGAAAGGAAGGGGGAGAGAGAAAGAGAGAGAGACATCAGTGTGAGGGAGAAACATTGATTGGTTGCCTCCCACATGCGCCCGGCCTTGGGATTGAAATTGAACCCGGGACAGTAACTGAGGTCTCTGCATCTGTGCCCTGACCGGGGATCAAACCTGCAACCTTTTGGTGTACAGGATGTTGCTCCAACCAACTGAGCTACCCAGAGAGAGCTAAGATATTTTTGAAACTTCTAGCCAGTCCCTGAGCACCCTTTACAAAATAGCCATATGCCCTTGTCTGCCCCATAGGTATTCAGTCTGCCCCCTTTACTCCACGCTCTTTTTTCTCATAGCACTTATCACCACTGACACGTTTGTTCATAGGCTTTTTCCTCCAAGGCAGAATATGGACTAATGTCAGGATCTTTTTGTTGTATCCGCAGAACCTGGGCCAGTACTTCCCAGATGAGGAAGTTCAGGCAAAGAGTAGTAAAGTTTCTTGCCAAGGCCGCATAGCTCGTGTGTCGGAGTTGGAATTTGAAATCAATTGGTCTCATAGTAAGACAGCAAAAGTGATTGTATGTGATAGAATGAATTGTTTACCAAAGGGAATGAGAGAGGGGACTAATTCCCAGACATGGCTGCCAGGTGATTCTGTGTTCACTAGCAACGCTGTCTCACTAGTTTTCGGTGGAAATCTCAATCATCCCAAAAAAATTTTTGAAATACTGCCAAGCAGTGTTCTGGGAACTGGAGATACCTGGAAGGAACAAGACATATAGAGCACATGCTCTTTTATACATTCCTTTATTGTTTGTTTTTCTCATTACAAAGCAAAGCTTGTTACAGAAAATCTTAAAATTACACAAACAAAAGAGGAGCATAAAGAATACCAATTTTGTTTCAGCTATATCATTTTCATCCAAATCATTAGCAGCAGAAGAAAACACACAAAATATTAATAGCCATTGTCTCTTGGTTGCTGGTATTATGGATGATGGTTTTTACTCTTCACATATTGATCTATTTAAAATTTTCCTCCAATGGACAGGCACTACTCTTATAACCAGAAAAAAAAAAGCCCCACGCATTTTAGGGAAAAATACGTATATAGAAGGAATGGTAGAAGAGTAATGCAGACAAATGAGGAGAGTTGTTTTCGTGTGATGGGATTCTAAGTAATTTCTCTTAAAATATTTTTAATGCAATTGTATGAGTGGGATCTGAAGGAAAGTTATTTTAAAATAGGTAACACACTGTGCTTGTTTGAACTTGTACTTTGTTTTCATCTGCTTTTGTGATATTTCATTAGATAAAGTGAAGTAATTGTGTTATACTTATAAATGAGTTAATATTTTACTTTTGTGGGGTGTCCCTCTGGATTTCTGAAAGGCCAACTGACCCCATGGTGCTAGCTATGAATGTTAAGCAACTTGGGCTTCTCACTGACAATGAATAAAAGAAATGACCTAAACCACAATCCCTGGGGCTTAGATTTAGAATCACCAGGGCGTAGTAAATAAATATTTATCAAATGAAAAATATTGAATAGGAAACTCCTCCTGGCCTCGTCCCAATCCATAAGCAGTGATGAGAAGGCTTCCCGTGTAGGGCCTTCTTTTAGAAACATTGCTTTGAGCTTTCCACCCCAAGCACATTGTTCTTTTATTCAAAGTTTTAATATACAACGTGTTGTAATTTACAGCTGAAGAGAAGACCTCAGCTGCAGTTCATTGTAGTGAAAATTTGTTGTAATTGCTGACCATTATCCATTCTTTTTTCTCTGGGAAATAGCATGCTGAGTTTCTTTAGGGTGAGCTCCTTCCTTCTTCACATTTCTTACAGTTTTGTAGGACTGCTAATCAGGATACCCTGATGTCTACCAGCAAAAGGTTAGGCATTTAACCCCAGTGGGGCCAGTAAGCTAAGCCCTTTCTGGAATGTGGATTCCCTAGATTCCTGCTGCATGGTGTCTCTATTGGTTCCCACTCTCTAGAACTCTGGAATGGCTCTAGTTATCACTCTTTCCAAATCTGCCCCTTTGATTCTGGGAGTTCCTCATATCCTTCCATATATTCCCTTTATGCTTAAGTTAGCCTGAGTCCATCTGTTGCTCACTACCAAAGAATATCTGATGTTCACCTAACCCTTTCCCTTTCCCCCTCCAAGTCTTGAATTCAACCACAGATTCTCCTGTGAGGACCATGACCTAGGAGTTAGAAAGGAAATAGATACTAAAAAAAGTTGCAAAACTTTGTTTGCAATTGTATAAAAACTACAGGAAAACAAAGCCATACAAAGTATTTCCAGGAGGGCGGATGCACTAGAGAAAGTTGGGTACATGGGTATTAGAAGACTGAAAGAGGGGACAATGAGGTAGCCCAGATGTTTGTCACTGCTTTCTGTATGTAACCCTAAGGCTGATATTAGTAACTATGAAAAGCAGCTACCACACTTAGGGCTGAGGCAATAAAGGGAAAGAAATGAGGTTACCAGAACCTGGGAACTTGGAGGAGAGTTCCGGCGCTGGCCAGCACATGGACTTCTGGTGGGGGCACTTCACACAGCCGCTGCTCCGACCACCACTGAGGAAGGGCTAGGGTTAGCCTGGCTGGGGGAGGTGGTGACTCTGTGTGGACCTGGTGGTATACTGATGCTGGGGAGGTTGAAAGAAGCTGGAGGCTGAAGTCATGGGGTGGCGCAGTGGTGGCGGGAAGTAAGGCTGTTGATGGAAGCTGACAACCGGAAATCCCTTCTCCCTCCTTCTAATTTCCCATTAGAACCTGCCATTGACAGAATCTACCAGGAAGGCAAATGGCTTTGGAGTTTGGGAAAAGCAGTTTGCAGAATCTCAGCCCTGGCATCACAGAGCAGAGCAAAAGAGGGTTACCTTAGAGCCAAGAGATGACAGGTAAATAACCGGGACAAAAGCATGCTTTGCTTTAAAAGGATCAGTAATGGTTCTTGAAAATAGGAGAATTCCCTGGTAAATTGGAAATTTTTGATATATCTGTGGCTAAATGTAACTTACATCATTATTGTACTTTATGCTGAAAGACCTGAACCTGTAACATGTTCTCTGGCCTATAGTGATGGCATATGGATGTATTTCTGAGAAAGTGTGTCTCCTAATACATATTTATGAGGTGCAGGAGGTACAACAAGATAGTTTTGTTTGGTTAAAAAATGATATCAAGTCTAGCTCAGTGGTTCTCAACCAGGGGCGATTTTTCCTCTCAGGGGACATTTGGCAAGGTTGGGAAACATTTTGGGTTGTCACAACTGAGGGAGGGGAATGCCACTGGCATCAGTGAGTGGAGGCCAGGGATGCTGTTAAACATCCTACAGTGCATAGGACAGTCCCCACCGCAAAGAGTAATCACCAAATATTAATAGTGCTATGGTTGGGAAACTCTAGTCTAGCTAAATGACTATATCCATATGGAAGCTTTACCTCCTCCTTCATACCTGTGATCTTTTTGGTAGCCTTTTCTCTCTCTCTTTCTCATACCTGGAATACAGTGATATTCATACCTTATTTCTCTTCCTAGATAGAAAGCTCCTTTTTACAGATAAGATATATGCCTGATTCATCTTGGGGTAACCAGCAACCAGACCACCTTATGTCTTGTGATTATTTAATACATATTTGTTGAATTATTACCGAGGGAAAAATCATGACACTCTGTAATTATTGAAATGGAAAGATGTCCACAATATATTTAACTAGGAAAAAAAGCAGGTTATAAAATTGCACATGTGATCTATAGATTTAGTGCAATCCCTATCACATTCTTAGCTAACTTTTCTGCGGAAATTGATAAGCTGATCCCAACCTTGAACAAAATTGGAGGATTCACACCATAGAATTCTCAGAATAAAGTATAGGAGTAAATCTTAGCAACCTTGGGTTAGGCAATGATTTGTTAGGTATGACACCAAAAGTACAAGTGACTAAAAACATAAATGGACTTCATCAAAATGAAAACTGTGCTGCTAGTAATACTATTAAGAACATGAAATAGAACCCACGGAAGAGGAGAAAATTTTTGGAAATCATATATCTGATAAGGGATTTGTATTTAGAATATATAAAGAACTCTTACAATGATAATAAAAGACAAACGACCCAATTTAAGAATGGGCAAAGGATCTGAACAGGCATTTCTTCAATGGAAATGGACAAATGACTAATGTAGGGGAGGAAAAAAAGTTTCCGTCTACCCTTCCAAATTCTTGGCTGGGGGCCCTGTAACAAAAGACAGATTAACAAGAGGAAAGCATACACATTTATTTAATATAAGTTTACATGACACAGGAGCCTTTATAAGGAAGTGAAGACCTGAAGCAGCAGTTAAACCTGAGTGCTTTTATGCTCAGTTTGATAAAAGAGTAGGCAGTCATAGAAAAATGTAATTAAGACAAAAAGGGTATGGGCTAAGAATAGTAAACAGGGGCAGTGTGTCCTGAACCCTGTCACCAACAAGCACATTAAGAGGGAAGTGCAAATAACGACAAGACACCACTTCAGAACCACAAGATGGGCTGTAATAAAAAGACATAATAAAAAAAAGTGTTGGCAAGGATATGGAGAAACTGGACACCTCAAACATTGGTGGTAAGGATGTAAAATGGTGCAGCCACTTTGGAAAACACTTCGGCAGTTCCTCAAAAAAAAAAATTAAACACATATATCACGTGACCCCACAATTCCAGTCCTATATGTGCACAAGAGAAATGAAAACACTTGTATAGGAAAAAAGTTGTACAGGAATGTTCATAGCAGCATTATTCGTAATAGCCAAAAAGTGGAAACAACCAACTGATGCGTGGATAAATTGTGGCCTATCTATACAGTGGAATATTATTTGGCAATAGAAAGAAATGAAGTGCTGATACACACTGTAACATGGATGAACCTTGAGACTATTATGCTAAGTAAAAGAAGCCAAACATAAGAAGCCACATATTGTATGATTTGATTTGCTTATGTGAAATGTTCAGAAGAAACGGAAATGTTCAGAATCCAGTGTTGGGAGGTTTGGGAAAGAAATGGGGAGTGACTGCTAATGGGTCCATGTTTCTTTTAGGGAGGATGACCTGGTCTAAGATTAGATTGTGGTGATAGTTGCACAAGCCTGTGAATATACTAAAACTTACTCAATTGTATATTTTTAATAGACAAATTGTACAAAATGTGAATTGTATCTCAAAGCTATTTTTTAAAAAGCAAAGAAAAAGCAACACTAAGCGTATTGACTCCCTAGACTGTAGCAAGCTAAGATAAATGTAGACGGTTTGCTGCACAGCTCGTACCTCGCTTTCAAAAACATTCTTTGTGAAACCCCTGATTGATAAGTTGCAGCTACAGTAGGGAAATGTGATTTGGCACGTACTCTTAGAGACAATGCACCAACCATAGTGTGCACGTTGGTGCTGAATCCAAGGGGTGGGTTCTCTGACTTGAAGTGCTGTGCACTGGGTTCAACCCAAAGCTTACAACTGAGCATGCTCCCTGTGGTGGAGGAACCCTGAAGCTGGTCCTGGCCTCTTGTCCAGACCCCAGGAGGCAGCTGCGATTTGGAACTATGCATTGGGTATTGCATATCTTTTAAAGTTAAGTAAATGATTGTGTGTGTGTGGTGAGGAGGGGAATACCACAATGTATAGTGTGACCTTACATTTAGCTATATTAGTAAGTGATTTAGCTATATTTGGGTGACAGGATTCTGGATGATCTTTTCTTCCTTTGAAAAATTTTGTTTTTCGATTTTAGTTTACATTCAATATGATTTTGTATTAGTTTCAGGTGTATAGCATGGTGGTTAGATAATCACATGGTTTACAAAGTGAGCCCCTGATATTTCGAGTACCCAGCTGGCACCATAAATATGGTGTTATTGACTGTATTTCCTATGCTGTACTTTACATCCCCAGGACTATTCTGTGACTACCAATCTGTACATCTCAATACCTTCACCCTTTCACCCAGTTCTCCAACCCCACTCCTCTCTGGCAGCCATCGGTCTGTTCTCTGCATGGGTCTGTTTCTGTTTTGTTTGTTCATTTACAGTGTTCTTTAGATTGCACATATCAGTGAAACCATATGGTGTTTGTCTTTCTTGGAGTGACATATCACTTAGCATAATACTCTCTAGATCCACTGGATGATCTGTTTTTAAATACTTCTCTGTGTTTTCTGATTGTTGTAATCTGTAAGATTTTACTTTATTTCTTTTTAAGTAAAATGTTCTGAAAAACAAAAGTCTTTGCATTCCTGGGCTAAACTGTACTTGGCCATGGTGAGTAATTCTATTGATGTGTCAAATTATGTTTGTTATTATTTTTTATTTTTTAAAAGATTTTATTTATTTATTTTTAGAGAGGGAAGGGAGGGAGAAAAAGAGAGAGAGAGAGAGAGAGAGAGAAACATCAATGTGTGGCTGCTGGCGGCTGTGGCCTGCAACCCAGGCATGTGCCCTGACTGGGAATCAAACCTGTGATGCTTTGGTTCGCAGCTATTTTTTATTTTTTAAAATATATTTTATTGATTATGCTATTACGGTTGTCCCATTCCCCCCCCCTTATTCCCCTCTGCCCTGCACAGCCCCTCCCACCCACATCCTCCCCCCCAGCCCCTGCTTTAGTTCATGTCCATGGGTCATACATATAATTTCTTAGCTTCTACATTTCCCATAGTATTCTTGCCCTCCCCCTGTTTATTTTCTACCTACCATCTATGCTACTTATTCTCTGTACCTTCCCCCCTGTCTCCCCCTCCCACTCCCCTGCTGATAACTCTCCATGTGATCTCCATTTCTGTGGTTCTATTCTGTTCTAGTTGTTTGCTTAGTTTGTTTTTGTTTTAGGTGTGGTTGTTAATAACTGTGAGTTTGTTGTCATTGTTTGTTATTTTTTATTTATAATTTTTCATCTAGCACCTTGTGTTCTCTCTCTTCCACTATATTCTTTAAGATTGGACTGTAGGGTTGTATTGTTCTTATAAAATGAATTAGGGTGTTTGCCATGTTTTTGTATCATCAGGGACTGATAGTTGAGTATTGGAATAATCTGTTATAAATTATTGGTTTATTATAAAAAGATAAAAGTCAGGAACAGTGAGATGGAATAAATGCATAGGGCAAGGTATGGGGAAAGGGGCCTGGAGCTTCCATGCCCACTCCCAAAGGGAAACCTTCCCAGCATTTCTACTTGTTCACCAACCCAGAGGCTCTCTGACCTTTTGGGGGTGGGGTGGGGTTGAACTGCCATATTAATGTTGTCTTCAGGAAAAGTAAATCTTTACAAAGAGTTTAATTTGTTTCCTTTTCCACGCCAGGAGCGTCAGCAGTGAGGCTGAAACCTGGGCCAGAAGGGTCAGTGGCTGCCCCATTCCCCACGGTTTGTGCATCCAGTGGAGAGGGTGTTTGGGCAAGGCTGCTGAGTTCTGGCGTCAACTGCTCCAGGGGAGGCCCCACCCACCACCACTGGTCTCGGGTTTTATTGTGCAATGGTAAGAATTATCTGGCGTGATAAAAGAACAGATGGGGAATACACTTTTGGGATTTGGCACTAAGCAGGCTGAGCTTAGGTACCAGCTGTGTAGAGGAGTACTGGAAAGGGCCACGTGTCTGGCACCCAGAACCAGGCACCCCAGTGGGAAGCTGAGCCTCAGTTTAGTGGGTGCCGTACACTTCCCCTATCCATAGTGGGGGAGCCACAGGTTCTGGCTTATGTGTTGCCAGCTGTCAATGAGAGCGCCTGGTATCATTCATCAAATCATCCTGCTTGTCCGCCCTCCCTTTGAACCAGTTATGTAGTGTCCTTTGTTTAAACAGGAAGTGTCTTGTAAATGTGGGTCGTTCAAAAAACACTCAGATTTAGGAATAATGTGATTACGCTATCAGACCTTCTCAGATTTTCCTTAGTAGTCTCTAGACAATTCACAATGCATGTACGTGCACTTTATGTTACTTTTTCTAGCGGTCAGGTTACTAAAGATTTCTGAAATATCCCTTTTATAAACTGAGCCACTTCACAGCAGACACGGACTAGTTTCCATCTCCAGCCACAGGAGGGCGCACAAATACGTTCATCAAGAGAAGTTTGGGACGATCCTTCCCTGGGTTTGGGAAGAAAACACGTGAGCAGCATTGTGCTCTCGTTGGTGTAGAGCAGTGCTGTCTGATAGAACGTGGTGCGCGGGTGGAAGTGTTCTGTGCCTGCGCCGTCCACCTGGATAGCCACACGTGGAGGTTGAACCCTGGAAATGTGGGCTCATTTCTCTAATGTGACTGAGAACATTAATTTTCAATTTTAATTTAGTGATAAATTTCAATAGCCACATGTGGCTGGTGGCTGCCATACTGGACTGGGCACATTTAGAGCAGTAGGAAATATAGGAATATAGGTTTTTCTGAATGGCTTTATGATGTTGGCATTTAAGCCACTTTGAATCTAGCAACAATAATTTAAGAGATAAAGGAAACTAATGTTACTATTGACCAGCTACTTTGCCAGGTATATTTATATATTCACTGCACGTGACCCTCACTGGCACCTGAGAAATGGATATTAGTGTGTCCATTTTGTGAATGAAGAAGCAGACTCCAGAGAGCTGAAGTAACTGTTGGCCCAATGTCATTGAGATAGATGTCGAGTAAGATATACCCATCTAACATTTTTTGAGAACCTAGAATATGCTAATATATATATATATCTAGGCATTGGATGAAGCAAAAAGGAAAAAGGATTCATGGACACAGAAAACAGTGTGGTGATTGCTGGGGGAGAGAGGTATAAGGGGTATAAAATGTTAGTCAAAAAATACAATAAAATAAAATTTAAAATATATATCTAGGCACTATTATAGCTGCTGGAAATCTGTAATGGGAACCAATGCCTGATATGGGGACCTTTTCAGTAAATGCTATCATTCTGTTGTATGTAGTATTTTCTGATTTATCTGAGGATGACTGATACATTTGCATACCTCATCTTCTCAGAGTTGAAAGGAACCTCCAGGCTAACTCTGAGCACTATTTCTGCTGTATGGTATGACATTCTCTATCACTGTGAGCTCTGATCTAGGGAGGGGGATAACTGGGTTCCACTTCTGTCACTACTAGGCCTGTGACCTTAAGGATTGTAGATGGTTTGCCCTTCCAGAGCTAGAATGTCATTTGTCAAACAATGCTTTTACTCTAGGAGATGTCCAGGGGCTGTTTGATATTTCACTGATTCTGATACTCACATTTTTCACATTTTAACTTCAGCTTTCTTCTGATGGTCAATGACATTTTAGAGTATAGTTGGAAGCATTTTTCTTCAAATTTTAAATACACTTTATTGATTATGCTATTATAGTTGTCTCATTTTTTTTCTCCCCTTTATTCCCTTCCATCCTGTAGTCCCCTCCCACCAGCATTCTCCCACCTTAGTTCGTGTCCATGGGTCATACGTATAGGTTCTTTGGCTTCTCCATTTCCTGTACTATTCTTAACCTCCCCCTGGCTATTTTCCACCTACCGTTTACGCTACTTATTCTCTGTACCTTTTCCCCCTCTCTTCCCCTCCCACTCCTCCACTGGTAACCCTCCATGTGATCTCCATTTCTGTGATTCTGTTCCTATTCTAGTTGTTTGCTTAGTTTGTTTTTGTTTTGTTTTTAGGTGTGGTTGTTAATAACTGTGAGTGTTGTCATTTCACTGTTCATATTTTTTATCTTCTTCTTTTTCTTAGATAAGTTCCTTTAATATTTTATATAATAAGGGCTGAGTGATGATGAACTCTTTTAACTCGACCTTATCTGGGAAACACTTGATCTGCCCTCCCATTCTACATGATAGCTTTGCTGGAGAGAGTCATCTTGGATGGAAGTCCTTGCCTTTCATGACTTCAAATACTTCTTTCCAGCCCCTTCTTGCCTGTAAGGTTTCTTCTGAGAAATCAGCTGCTAGTCTTATGGGAACTCCCTTGTAGGTAACTGTCTCCTTTTCTCTTGCTGCTTTTCAGATTCTCTCCTAATCTTTAATCTTGGGTAATGTAATTCTGATGTGCCTTGTTGTGTGCTTCCTTAGGTCCAACTTTTTGGGGACTCTGAGCTTCTTGGACTTCCTGGAACTCTATTTCCTTTGCCAGATTGGGGGAGTACTCCTTCATTATTTTTTCAAATAAGCTTTCCATATCTTACTCTTCCTCTTCTCCTTCTGGCACCCCTATGATTCAGATGTTGGAACTTTAAAATTGGCCTGGAGGTTCCTAAGCCTCTCCTCCTTTTTTGAATTCTTATTTCTTCATTCTGTTCTGGTTGAATGTTTCTTTCTTCCTTCTGTTCTAAATTGTTGATTTGAGTCCCAGGTTCCTGCCCATCACTGTTGGTTCCCTGTACATTTTTCTGTATTTCACTTTCTATAGCCTTCATTTTTTTCCCTACTCAACCATTTTTGTGACCATACTCAACCATTTCTGTGAGTATCCTGATCACCAGTGTTTTGAACTCTGCCTTTTATAGGTTGGCTTAGTTCTCTTCATCGCTTAGTTCTGTTTTTGGAGTTTTGAGCTGTTCTTTCATTCGGGCCATTTTTTTTTTTTAATCTCTGCATGCCTATTATGTTGTAAGGGGCAGAGCCGTAGGTATTCACTGGGGTGGGGCAACACACGTCACGGCCTTGTGGCACTATATGTGGGGGAGGGGTTTGAGAGCGAACAGTGCCATTTGCTCGGCTCTCAGCTGGCTTTCAGTTACCTCCTCTGCTACCCACAAGCAAATTGGGCCCTTCTGGTGCTGATTCCCGGGTGGCTGGGTTTGTGTACGTTCCAGGACCCAGTGGATCTCTCCAACAAATTCTCCTGTGAGACTGGGAGTTTCTCCCACTGCCTCAACCCCCACAGGTTTTTTCAGTAAGAGGTTTTGAGGCTTTATTTCCCCACTCTGGAACCCTGGGTTGCGCAGTCTATCTCGCTCCCCAGTTGTTCCTCTGGTTTTATCCACGCGCAAATGTGGGACCGCCTGCTCCACCAGCCACCGCCTCACTGGTCTGCCAGCTGCTGCCTCGCTCACCCTGGTCCTCCAGCTGCTGCCTTGCCGTGAGTTGTCTCTGCCCCGGCTGCCTATCTCCACCCTTCCTACCAGTGTGGTGGAATGTTTCTTTAACTCCTTGGTTGTCAGACTTCCATACAGTTTGGTTTTCTGGCAGTTCTGGTTGTTTTTTGTTTTCAAAGTTGTTGTTGTCCTTCTTTTGGTTGTGTGAGGAGGCAAAGTGGATCTACCTATACCTCCGTCTTGGGCAGAAGTCCTGTTAGTTTTTTATATATAAAATAATGGTGTATTTTATAATCATGCCCTTTAGTCTAGATAAAATATGTACTATTTAACTTTAGACTATCAGTGAAAATATTTATATTTATATCTATTTTAATATACACTTTGAAGTCCCCTCAGAGGCAAAGACAATGACCTTCTATAGTGCATCTAAATCCACTTAGGAATATTACATAATATATGTCATAACTGGTGCTTCCTTAAGTGGCCGAGTCTTGGCATACAACACACAAAGTCAAGAATCTCTGCTATGTAGAATTGTGGATCAGCAGGATTGATCTTAGGCAAAGTTGGAGGGTGGGTGCAGTTTTGTCTGTCTCGAGAGTTTCCCATCCTTTTTCTTATTTCTCTTCTTCAGGTACTCAATGCTCTTAAGCATCGTGTCTTTTGTGATGCCCTTTATCCTTTCTCCCCTCCCTAATCCCCATTTCTATCAGCTACACTTGAGATAAATTAATTATGGGCATGTTTTCTCATGAAGATTTATGACCAAGGAAATCATTTGGTACCAGTGGTGTGTTGGTATATGCTTAACAACTGGCTCTCTGGGGATGGGGATGGAGAAAGGCCTGATTTGTAGCAGTTGCCAATTTCTGTGGTATAAATGCTCCCATGGTGGCTGATTTTAAACTACCAATATGACATCAACCACGCTGTAAAATTCCTGAAAATTTGACAGCTCACAAGCCAATGTAATCCTGCTCTGGTATCTGGTATACAGGTTTCCCACAATCTTATGTGGTTCCTGATTGCCTCTAGGATAAAAGCCAACTTCTCCAGCTTGATATATATTTTTTAAATTTTATTTATTTATTTTTAGAGAGGGAAAGGGAGAGAGAAAGAGGGAGAGAATCATCAGTGTGTGGTTGCCTCTCACATGCCCCCTACTGGGGACCTGGCCTGCAACCCAGGCATGTCCCCCAACTAGTAATGAAACCCGGGACCTTTTGGTTTAGCAGGCCAGCACTCAATCCATTGAGCTACATCAGCCAGGGCTCCAGCTGGATATTTAAAAGCAGGGGATGACCCAAGTGCCATGGGGCCCAATGCTTATGCAGTTTGTATGCCCTCTTGAAGAATAATCATGCCCACTTAATAATACATTAGGTACAAAAAGAAGAATTATTTGGAATGAGAAAAGAAATCTTAACAGCCCTGGCTGGTATGGCTCAGTGGGTTGGTTGTTGGCCCACAGGGGGAAGTGTCCAAGGTTTGATTTCCAGTCAGGGCACATGTTTGGGTTGCAGGTTTGGTCCCTGGTCTGGGCGCATATGAGAGGCAACTGATGGATCTTTCTCTCCCTCTCCTTCTCCCTCTTCCATTCCTTCTTTTCCTTCCCTTCTCTCTGAATTATATATAAATAAAATCTTTAAACAAAGAGATCATAACAAAATATAAATGTTAAAAAGCTGACCAATACCAGAAACAGAAAATTTGGAAAACAAAAACCTCACACAATATGATTGGAAGAACTTTCCATAGACTTACTTCTGGCTCTGTATATTTTAAACCTTGTTTCCTGTCCACTATCCACATACTTCTGGTGTCAGATGTCCTAAGACGTGATCATATTGCCATATTCCTGCTGGCAGTGGTCCATAGGCACATTCCTGGCAGCCATTGCTACTTGGAATCGCTGTCAGTGACCTAACCATTCGTGGTAGTGATTGTAAACCATGTAAGGATATCTGAATCCTAGTGAAATGCATCTCCAATTCAACTTCCCCTTAGCTGGTCCCCCCAAATGCCTATGGCCACTCCAGTACTAGTGAGCATGAGAAGAAGTATATCAGTCAGGGTTCATCGGAGAAGCAGAACTGCCATGTGTGATGTTGAGTAAGGGGCTCAATATAAGGTTAGATCTTTGGCAGCTGTGGGTGCTGGTGGACAAGTCTGTGGGCTGTCGCCTCTGTGTCTGTTGTTGAGCAGGAGTTGCTATAGGTCATCTGGGCCAGCAGGTGGGAAGGAGAGCTGAGTGGGGGAGATCTGGCGGCAGCTGAAGGTGTTATGGGACTGAGTAATGTCCAGTGCCGTGCAAGTGGGGGATCAGATCAGTGACACTACTGTGTGCGAGTTGCCACAGTGCTTGGTACTCTGGACTAACCTTCAGAACTTCCAAACTAGGACTGTTGGTTCATATCTGCCTCCCACGGAATGTCTCCAGTGGCCCACACTAACCTAGAACCATACAGAAAAAGAACAGAATTCTAGTTGAGCTAAGTTGATGCAGGACAAAACCACTACAAGAAGTGTGAGGAAAGGGACAATGGGATGAAAAGAGATGGTGTTTTCACCGATGGCAGCTTGAGCATTTTCCTTTTGGAAATTTAAACATATGGCCATGTAAACATGTTGCTAGGACCTTTCCTTAAGCTTCATTAATTTCATGATAAATCCATCGTGTTAGACAGTCAATAGTATCAAGTTCCAACCCTCCTCTCAACTTTATCTGGTTTTCTTCCTCCTCCATTGTGTGTCTATGTCTGTCTGTCTCTCTTTCACACATATGCATATACACACAGAAATATTTACTGACCTCTATGTACCAGACTTTTTCTAGGCGCTGGGGATCCAGAAGTGAACAAAACTGACAAAAATCCCTCCCCTGGTAGAGCCAACATTCTGGTGGGGGTGGAGTACTTAAAACAAAGAAACACATTTGTAATGGTTGTAAGTGCTCTGGATATAAGTAAAGCACAGAAGGAAGCTAGGGAGTGGGAGGGCACATGCAGGAATTTGGGACGTGGTCAGAGAAGGTCTCGTTGAGGACACTGAGCACTAACCTGAAGGAGGGCAGGGAAGGAGTCACAGGGCTATCTGGAACACAATGTCCTAGGCCAGGGAATTAATTGGCACAAAGTCCTTCAGCCAGGTGGGTCGAGCTTGCTTTGTTCTAGCAGAACAGCTCAGTAATCTATGGTAAATGGTGGGAGAACAAGGCACAAAGGTGGGTGGAGGCTTTCACTTGGAGACGAGACGGGTCACATGATGGGGGACAGAGATGGCCTTAGGAGGTTCAGTTAAGAGACCTGTACAGTAACCCTGACCCACACCGTCTGCTCCATGCACCAGTGACATTTTGCCCAGCACACCCTTTCCCATTTGCTTTGCTTTTGTTGTTTTTATCCTCATCCACCTGAATTGCGCTTCCTGCTTCCTCTTCTCTTCTAGATTAAATTTGATGTCAGATTTGACTTCAATTTTGTTTTTCAAATTTGATAACATAATTTTCAGTTTGCAACATTGCCTCCTGAACCCAATAAGAGATGGCAGATAAATTGCTTCTGTAATAAGGTGTTTTCAAAAGGAGAGACTAATATCTCCTTATCAGGGGCTAGACTAGCATTTGCCTGCCCCTGAGCCTCCTTACATTTTGTGCCTTAAGCACCTTGCTCACCTCATTTTAGTCCTGGCCCTGTAAGCCCCCACAATGATATTACAAAAGGGGTAACTAGTAACTTTACAGTGCAGAAACCTGGCAGACACCAGACCCCCACCTTAACTACTTTTCCAAGTTCACCTCACTGGGAGTGGGAGAAACTGACTTCATGATCCTCCTAATGTGGTACCCTGAGAAGCACCCAAGATCTCATGTGGTACCCCCATCCACAAATGGCAAAACTCAATCTAGTCATTAGAAAACATCAGACAAACCCAGACTGATGGACCTTCCATAACATAACTGGCCTGTACTCCTCACAACTGTCAACGTCAATCAAAAAATGCAAAAAAGGCTGAGGAACTGTTTCAGATGAAAGAACATTGGAGAGAGATGACAGTTACATGCTGTGTGTAGTTCTCTGGGTTTGGGTCCTGAACTGGAAAAAAATGCTAGAAAGGACACTATTGGGACAGTGGGAAAAGTTTGAATATGAACTGTAGATTGGATAATAGTATTATCTCAACATTAAATTTCCTGATTCTTGTGATTCAACTGTGGTTATGTAAAAGAATGTTTTTATTCTTGGGAAATATACTCTGAAGTATTTAGGTGGTAAAGAGGTATGCTAAATTTACTCTCTAAAAAATAAATAAAATCTTTAAAAAATAAACTTACTCTCATAAGGTTCAAAACTATATCTGCATCTATTTATCTTCATCTATCTATCTATCTATCTATCTATCTATCTATCGAATGATAAAGCAAATGTGGTAAAATGCTAACAATTGATGAATTTGGGTGAAGGGGATATGTGGAATTATTTTATATTATTTTTGCAACTTTTCTGTAGGTTTGAAATTATTTCACAACAAAACATTTTTTGAAAGGAAGCTACAATTTTAGACTTCTAGGTGAAGGGAGTGCAGGTTGGAATCATTCCTTATAGGAGGCATCTTCCTGCAACAACAGGGAGGGTAAATCATTAACTTTCAATGCTTTGAGCTTGCAGTCCATTTGCATCCTAACTCCACTAGTTCTGTTAGAGTGGGCAATTAATAAAGTACAAATAGTTATGAGTTAAAATGACTAACCTGTTTATCTTTAATTGCTTGAACACATAGAAATGCACAAGGAAAATT
This sequence comes from Phyllostomus discolor, assembly GCF_004126475.2. Lineage (NCBI taxonomy): Eukaryota > Metazoa > Chordata > Mammalia > Chiroptera > Phyllostomidae > Phyllostomus > Phyllostomus discolor. The sequence continues at coordinate 5,270,069 of NC_050198.1, forward strand.
ACTTTATAAAAATAGCATGTTATTAAAAAGCAAAGTGCTGTGCCAGGTGGGCACTGGAAATATCGGGGGAACACGTTGTAAAGAGTGCGATTGTCTGACCACTAAGCTGTACACCTGAAAGCAGTACAAAAGAATATTGAAAGTAAACTGTAATTTTTAAAAGAAAATAAATAAAGTAAAAATAAATATAAAAATAAAAAAGAGAAGTGCCTCCATATACAGGCATTTTTTAAAAAAAATTTTTAAAGATTTTATTTATTTATTTTTAGAGAGGGAAGGGAGGGAGAAAGAGAGAGAGAGAGAGAGAGAGAGAAACATCAATGTGCGGTTGCTGGGGGCCGTGGCCTGCAACCCAGGCATGTGCCCTGACTGGGAATCGAACCTGCGACACTTTGGTTCGCAGCCCGCACTCAATCCACTGAGCTACGCCAGCCAGGGCTATACAGGCATTTTATATACTCCCCATACAGTGCTGCATAGAATTTGGTATAGGGTTTTCTTTATTTTCAATAGTGCTTTCAGTGTTCATTCCAAGCTTTTTTTTTTTAAAGTTATTTTTTAAACGGAATTTATTGGGGTGACATTTGTTCATAAAACCATACAGGTTTCAAGTGTACAACTCAACAAAACATCATTTGCATAGTGCATCCTGTGCTCATCGCCCCAAGCAAAGTCTCTTTCCATCCTCATTTCCCCGCTTTGTTCACCTCCGCCTCCCCCCACCGCCTTTCCCTCTGGCTATCACCACACTGATGTCTGTGTCTGTGTGTTATACATACATGTTTTTTTCTTAATCCCTTCATCTTCTTTCATCCAGGCCCCCAACCTCCCTCCCCTCTGACAGCTGTCAGTGTGTTCCAGTATCCATGCCTCTGTTTCTATTTTGTTCATCAAGTTTATTTTGTTCATCAGATCCCTCATATAAGTGAGGTCATATGGTATTTGTCTTTCTCTGACTGGCTTATTTCACTTAGTATAATAATCTCCAGGTCCATCCATGCTTTATAATTTAGCTGTAAATCTGGTTTGTTGCCAGGAGCAGGTGAATAGAGCTTCTACCTACTCCGAAGCCATCTTGGAATCCTTAGCATAGGGTTTTGGATACAATAATAGTCTGTCAATTCTCGACCTTGGTTGTATATTGGAATAAAAATTCTGGGGAATTTTTACAATGCTGATCTCACCCCAGATTTTGACATAATTGGTCAGTGGTACAGTCCGAGATCTTTAAGAGAATCCCAGATGACTCTAACAAGGGGGGGAACTGATCTAGAGTCCCTTCCTTTTTCAGATTAATCATAGTAACATCCTAACAGATGCCACAGAGCAGAGGTGACTCAGCCTGGGGAGGCAGTGTCCTGGGACAGGGACGTGAACAGTAAAAATCATCGTTCTTGCCTCTCAACTCCCATAGAACTTGCCTTGCAGTTCACTTAATATTTTTTACCTTGAATTATGGTTATTTTTATTCCTATTTTCTTCCCCGCTAGACTTCAGACTCCTGCAGTACAGGATTCATGGGAAAATGACTGTATTATTTATTGTTAAGTTGAGATAACACGACCATTGTGCTGTGCTCTTAGAAGGCTGGAGAATGGCCTTTCGTCCTTTCCCTAGTGCTTACTAGCAGATGGTATTGTTCACATTTGTGTTGAAGAAATGCTAAAATATTTGGAATCTAGTAGAATCCCACCCAGTAAAACCATACGTGTAGAGAAAAGACTGGAAGGGAACAAAGCAAATGTTAACAGTGGTTGCCTCTGGTACATATGATTATGAATGACTCCTTTTTTTCCTATATTTTACATGCGTATGTACTAATTTGAAAGCTATTAAGAAAAGAAATTAAACACATCAGATATTCATTAATCAATGAATTCATCATGATTATTTGAAAAAAAACACTAAAAATTCATTGGTCACCTTTGATAAATATTAGAAAATCAAATAAAGGGAAAAAAGCAATAATTTATCCAGCTTTCTGCAATGAACTTTACCTCAGAATACTGCGTTTTGTCTATTCCATTCACTGGTTGGTAGATATTTGGGTTATTTCCAATTTTTGGCTATTATGAATAATTCTGCTATGAACTTTGGAATATAAGTCTTGGTATAGACATATTTTCATTTCTCTTGGGTGCACACCTAGGAACAGAATTGCTAGCTCATATGGCAAATTTATGTTTAACTTTTTTTTTAAAGATTTTATTTACTTATTTTTAGAGAGGGAAGGGAGAGAGAGAGAGAGAGAGAAACATCAATGTGTGGTTGCTGGGGGTTATGGCCTGCAACCCAGGCATGTACCCTGGCTGGGAATCGAACCTGGGACACTTTGGTTCCCAGCCCGCGCTCAATCCACTGAGCTACGCCAGCCAGGGCTTATGTTTAACTTTTTAATAAACTGCCAAACTGTTTTCCAAAGCACCTGTACCATGTTACTTTCCCACCAGCAATCTATGAGAGTTCCAATCTCTTTACATTCTGGCCAACACTTTTTCATTTTAATTTAATTTTAAAGATTTTATTTGTCTATATTGTTCACTTATTTTTAAATATATTTTATTGATTATGCTATTACAGTTGTCCCATTTTTTTCTCCCCTTTATTGCCTTCCACCCTGTACCCCCCTCCCACCAGCATTCCCTCACCTTAGTTTAAGTCCATGGGTTGTGTATACAAGCTCTGTGGCTTCTCCATTTCCCATACTATCCTTACCCTCCCCTTGTCTATTTTGTACCTACCACTGATGCTTCTTATTCCCTGTACTTTTTCCTCCATTCTCCTCTCCTCCCCACTGATAATGTTCCGTGTGATGTCCATTTCTGTGAATCTGTTCCTATTCTAGTTGTTTGCTTAGTTCATTTTGTTTTTGTTTTTGTTTTTAGGTTCAGTTGTTGATAGTTGTGAGTTTGTTGTCATTTTACTGTTCATGGTGTTGATCTTCTCTTTCTTAGATAAGTCCTTTAACATTTCATATAATAATGGCTTGGTGTTGACGAACTCCTTTAACTCTGCCTTATCTGGGAAGCACTTTATCTGCCCTCCCATTCTAAATGAGAGCTTTGCTGGAGACAGTCGTCTTGGATGGAGGTCCCTGCTTTTCACTATAGCCTTTCTTAAGGGTGTGAAGTGCTTTGCGCATTTGCTTAATGATGTTGAGCATCTTTTTCATCTTTTGTGCTTATTGGTCATTCATTTATCTCCTTTGGTGAACTGTCCATTGAGGTCTTCTGACCATTTTTTAAATTCAGTTATTTGACTTACTATTGAGCTGTAGGAATTATTTATATATCCTAGATACAAAATTCTTTATCTGATATATTACCTAGTAACATTTTCTCCCAATCTTGTGGCTTCTTCCTGTGTGTCTTGCATATAGGCAGTGCTCCATAAGAATATATTAAATTGGTGATTTAGCCAATTAGGCCTGTTTCACCAGGATGGCCCATTTCCAGGCTGTGCCTTTGTTTTGCTTCTGACTTGACTACAATTTTATTTAGGATTTAGCATGTGTATTCATAAGTGACATTGGCTGGTAATTTTCATTTTTCAGGCCTGTATCAACCAGGATCAGCTAGAAGACAGAGACCACATCGGATATTTAGACAAAAGACAAATACTGCATGATCTCACCTGTGAAATCTAAAATAGTCAAAAACATGTAGAAGCAGAGAATGGAATGGTGATTGCCAGTGGCCCTGGGGAGGGGGAGCAGGGGGAGTATTGGTCAAAGGGCACAAAGTTTCATTTACGCAAAATGAATAAGTTCTGGAGTAAAATAAAGGCCACCTGGAAAAGAGTTCTCTTTGTGTATAAAATCCAAAATGAGTTTTAGTATATAATTGGGCAAAAGAAAACTTTTATACAATGAATTTTCTTGAGAAATTGCAGATAACCTGGGGAAATCACTGTTAAAGGGACATCTTATAAGTCTGTATTGAGTTCTAAAATAAGTAACAGATTATAATATAAAAACAATTTTATATAAAGAATCATTAACTATGAAAGAATAAAAAGAACTGTAAGATGCCATGGCTGAGTGAACAAAAGGAAGAGGTTGGAATGATTAAAACTCAGAAACTTAGATGAGAGGACTGGGACGCAGACCTCAGGGGAGGGTGCTGCTGGCTGGGGCTGCTGTCTTTGGGGTTGAGGTACAGCCACAGTGGAGCCAGAATGTTGGAAAAGCTGCCAGCTGGATTCACATGCTGCTGTGGGAAGGGACTGCTGCTGTCAAGGTGCCGGGCTTCGGCGACATCAACTCTTCTTACTTCTCGCTCTAGCTCTCCCTACTGGCAGAGATGTGGTTTGCAGCATTCCACCAGAGGATATGTTTCTTGATTTTTACAGAGAGAGAGAGAGACAGAGAGAGAGAGAGACAGAGAGAGAGAGAGGGAGGGAGGGAGGGAGAAGAAGGGAGGGAGGGAGGAGAAGGGAGGGAGGGAGGAGAGAGAGAGAGAGAGAGAGAGGGAGAGAGAAAACATTCATGTGAAAGAGAAACATCAGTCAGATAGTTGCCTTGCCTCTGGAATGTGCCCCAACCAACTAGGGATTGAACCTGAAACCTAGGTATATGTCCTCACTGGGAATCAAACCCTTGGCCTTTTGGTTTGCAGATGGCACCCAACCAACTTAGCTACACCAGCCAGGGCTTGAAGCCATTCTTGATTCTACCTTCTATATCTAATCCAATCAGCAATTTCTTTTAAAATATTTTATTTTATTGATTTTAGAGAGAGAAGGGAGGAAGAGCGAAACATTGATTTGTTGTTCCACTTATTTATGCATTTATTTTAAATTTTTAAAATCCTCATGTGAGGATATGTTTATTGATGTGAGAGAGAGAGAGACAGAGAGAGAAAGAGAGACAGAGGGATTTCAAAGAGAAACATCAAATGGTTGCCCCAACTGAGGATCAAACCCATAACCTAAGTATGTGCCCTGACCTGGAATTGAACCCACAACCTGTTGGTATATGGGACAGCACTCCAATCAACTGAGCCACCTGCCATGGCATTTATGCATTTATTGGTTGATTCTCATATGAGCCCTAACCACAACCTTGCAATATGAAGAGGACGCTCTAACCAACTGAGGTACCTGGCTAGGGGAAAATATTTTATTTTTTTAAAAGATTTTATTTATTACTTATTTTTAGAGAGAGGGGGAGGGAGGGAGAAAAATGCCAATGTTTGGTGCCTCTCATGTGCCCCCTACTGGGGACCTGGCCCACAACTCAGGCATCATGTGCCCTAGACTGGGAATCAAACCAGCAACCCTTGATTAACAGGCTGGCACTCAACCACTGAGCTACAGCAGCCAGGACGGAAAAACTATTTTAAATGAGTAAACATTTTATGAGTCATCAGTCATCCAAGTGTAAGTGCCTGAATATAACTTTTTTTTCCATTTTAGGTGAATTAGAATGATGTGTTTCCCCAAATCCAATGACACTTATATAATACAACAGTTCATACAGATTTTAAATACCATATTTCATTTAAGTCCTTCAGAATAATTTCTTGACATCTAAATTAAAAATGGCAATATAATTTATTTATTCTTTCTAGAATACTCTTTACATTTCTTTTGCCATTTTGATCTAGGGAATATTTAATGTTTTTTTATTACTAATGAAACAAATGAGTCTATTAATATTTGGTGAGAGTCGATTTTTTAAAGCAATTTCCTCTGGTTCTAATGCCAGAATATATCTTTAGATCCCTCCAGTTTTTTCCATATTCGTGGCCATCAGCCCAGTTCCAACCTCCATTATCCCCCACCTAACTAGAACCACAGTCTCATACACGGTCACCCTTAACCATTCCAATCCATTTCCAAGAAACCATCAAGAGATATGTAATGATTTCTCTTTCCTAAGTAACTCTTCAATACCTTCTCATTGCACCTTGAATAAAACCCAAACTCTTTACTGTAGTCTGTCAGGTTGTATTTAATTAGATTCCTGACTACCTCTCAGGCAAATGTTACGCTCACTGTGACCAGGAACATTCTAGTTTTCTTTCAGTTTATTGAACTTGCCAATATTCATTCCACCTCAGTGCCTTTAAACTTGTCATTCACTTTCTGCCTCCCCACATCCCAAACCCATCCCCCCTTCTCTTTCTTTGAGTCTCAGCTTAAATGTCATTTTCCCAGGGAGACCTTTGCTAACCACCCAATCTAAGTCAGCCTTCTCTCTATTGTTTTCTGATCTAATGTAACAGTCTGCTTTCTTCCTAGTGCTTATCTCACTGTGTCAACTTTCTCATTTATTTACTTGGTTTTTCCGTGTCCTTTGCTAAAATGTAAGCTCCAAAATACTAGGACCATTTGTATCTTTTTCACTGTCCTGTCCCTAGTAACAGGACAGCACCTGTTTCATAGCAGACTCTGAAGGTTTATGGAAAGAAAACCAAAATGGAGGTTTTCCCCCTCCATCTAGTAGGCTGGGAATTGAGCAAAGAGAATGAGGGAGACTGTTTAAGGTGCCTGAGATAATGGTCAGCCTGTCTTTCCCATCCAGCCATGGGCAAGGCCCAAGTCCGGTAGGTGGAGAATGGGTCCACTTGGGCTCACATACTTTTAGTTCTTTATTCCCCTGAGGGCGGAAGAGGAAAGAGTTGTGAGAGGATGCTGACCAGAATGATCTATGCAAGTTTCCTTGTCTGCCAAATGAATAAAAGGAACATGAAGATTGCTAAAATATTTAGGAGACATGTGGAGCTGTAGAGGAGCATGGGTGGGGTCGGGGGAGCTAGTTAACTGACTACCGTGGTGGTGGTGGTGAGGTGATTGTGGTTTGGACTGTGGTGGTAGCAGTACAGATGTGAGAAGTGATTGTGTCTGAGATATACGACAAAGATCCTGCAATGACATATTATACTTGTTGCTACTTCACTTTAATTTTGTTCTATGAACTGAGGAATCCTATCCACCCTGCCCTGACACTCTATTTACATTCTGTGATGTTTGTATATCCATGGGACTCTTTCGCAATTTTCTTAAGATCTTCAAGGTTTAGGGTACTCATCTGTAAATTGCAACAATATTGTGGTGTGAATTCCCCGGTGATGCTGAGAGAGTCTTTGCCTGACCAAACTTTAGACAGGTTCCTGAACCTTCTAGGCCCATCTGTGCACTTCCTTGTAAAACCCAGGATTAGCAAGAACCTTGCTAAGTTACTTTAACCAGAACCTCCCATCTTGCTCATTGGATCCCCCTCAATATCTAATCAGGTCCCCATCCTTCACCATTCCCTAGGTGATAACTGATCACCCTGGCTTATCTTCAGCAAGGAATCCCATTAGGTCAGTTTAACCAGAATCCTCTTTATTCCTGATGTGTCCTCTTAGTAATTTTCCATCCACTGTCCCCAGGCCTGCTCTTTGGCAATAGATTCCCACTTGCTTATGCTATATTCAGAATTGAGCCCCATTCTATATTGAGGTGTCCTTTCTCTTTTGCAGTAGTCTTGCATAAAATCGGTCTTTACCACTTTTACTGCTATCCAGCTCTAGTTTTTCTGTAACAATGCCAGTGGGTAGTATGAGGGGAGGTTTAGGCCTCCCACCAATAATCCTCGTATAGGTAGGCCCATTCCTACATATGAACAACTGACATCTTCTCAGTGTCTGTGAATTGCTGTGAAACACAGATTCAAAGAGACAGCTACTTCTAGATTCTTTCCTTTATAGAAATTTGTAAGCAACTGTTATGTGGATTATAATAGCAAAGTTATTTTGAGAAATCAGCTACCCCAGTGCTGTGATAGGCACTGAGAAATGTGGCTTTCCAACTCTTCAATTTTATTAATTATTGAAAAAATAATTAAAATAGAAATCAGAATTCATTTCTCACCCAAACTAACAAAGATGGAAGACAAAACAAAATCAGCAACAAAACTCCATGGGGGTCTTTGAGGCTTTGGTGAAATGGATATTCAGACAATGTTGATGGGTGTGTAAATTGGTATGAAATCCTTTGCCAGAGTTGTTAATATGTATTGGTTCTAGAAGATATTCATACCCTTTGACCCAATTACTTAATGTGAATATTCTAAGGGAATAATCTTAAATATAAAAAGAGCTTTGTGCAGATGCACATTCATTGCAGCATATGCCAAATTGCCCAACAACAGTTAAGAAATTGTGGTTCAGCCCTGGCCTGGTAGCTCAGTTGGTTAGAGCATCATCCTAATATGCCAAGGTTGTGGGTTCAATCACTGTTCAGGGCACATAAAAGAATGAACCAATGAATGCATAAGTAAGTGGAACAACAAATTGATGTTTCTCTCTCCTTCCTCTCTCTAAAATCAATAAAAAATAAAAATAAAACATATCCCCGTGATCTTATTTTTTTAAAAAAGTAAGAAATTGTGGTTCATTCGCTGGATGAACTATCATCCAGCTATTAAAGTTGGAAGTTTTTAAGAGTAAAAAAAATGAAAAAACATACTTTCAAAATACAGTTTAAAAAGCACAATGCAAAATTGTCCACATAGAATTGTCATTACCTTATAGGAAACAAATTTGTGCAGAGAAGAAGATTGGAAATAAAGATCTTTTTAAAAAGGTTATAATGGTTATACTGAGGTAGTACAACTATGGATGACATGTTTCTTTTTTCTATGTTTCTGATTTTCCTTAATGAGTATGTATTAAGAGAAACTATTGGTTAGTGGTCTAGCATGGCATCACTCATGTACCTGGAGTGGGTGCTGGTGTTGGCTGGGGCAATGAGGGTGACTGGTCATCTGTCTCCAACAGGCTAGTGGACTTATTCTCTAAGTGACTGGCTGCATGCTTCCCAGGAAGAGCTCCAAAGTACAACCATTTTCCAAGGTTCGTATTTGTTACTGTCCCATTTTCCAAAGCAAATCACATGGCCAAGCCCAGAGTCAGAGTGGGAGGGGACTACCTAAGGCATAGATACAGAGAAGAGAATGATGGCAACCATTTCGCTAACACTAATCTATCACAGTAATCATTAACTTTAATAGCCTCTCTGAATCTGGATGATCTAGGCTAGGACATAAATATGAATGACTAGAGCATGGCTTATGATTCCCTATGAGATAAAGTTCAGAGTCCTCATCTCTGACATATGACTGCCTGCTCCACTTATCTCACCCTACCTACCCTTTCCCCCACCTTAATACCGGGCAACTGAGCTTTTTATAGATATCTGAACACACCTTACGATTTCTCACTGTATATCATTGCTTCTGCTGCTTCAAGTGGAATGTAGTCACCAACTCTGAGTCCCACACATTAATCTACCATTGATTTTTAAACATCTTTCAAGGCAGAAAAGGGTGTACATCCTTAAGAAAGCCTAGCCTGCCCATTGGGTAGAATCGAACATTTCCTTCTTTGGAACCTATAGAACCACATACAGATTTCTAATTTTGCAACTACATAATTTTAGTGTTAATTTGTTTAAATGCCCTTTTCTTTTTTTCTTTTTTAGATTCTAAGATCCTCAAAGGTAGGGACTGTATCTTTCTTATATTTATACAAGGTCTGTCCAGAATGTATCCAGCCATGTACAAAGAAAAATAGAGACATTTATTAAAGAAGATACAAGAAACATTGTACATAGGACAATGACACCTCAGTCCCCTTCCAAGTAGGCACCTTGGGACCTCATACAGTTCTCCCAGTTGCCATCAACTGCTCCATCATATTTTCCTGAATCTCATTGACAGTCTGAAATCTCTTCCCTTTCAAAGGTGATTTTAGTTTTGGGAAAAGCTGGAAGTCACAGGGCACCAAATCTGGGCTGCAGGGGAGCCGAGTCACCTGGGTGATTTGACATTTCACCAAAAAATTCTGCAGGAGACGTGATGCATGAGTGGGCACGTTGTCATGATGAAGCTGCCAATCACCAGTTGCCCACAGCTGTGGCCTTCTGAATCCTCTCAGTGGTTTCCATGGAGGAATGTTCAAGCTTACTGCAAAATTTGATGCAGATTTGCTGCTCTACTCGCTGTCATTTTGAATGTCATGGCCACACAATACACATGCTCACTCAATGCTCACTACCCCCCCCCCCACTGACTAGTGCAATGAAGTCATCATTGTTTACACATGCACATTCCAGTCCACTCTACTTGGCTGCCAGGTTACATCGATACTGCTCAAAATGTTCTTGTTATATTAACAATGGCTGGACCTTTTCTGGACAAACCTTGTGTCTGTAGAGTCTCTTAGCTGGCAATTATTGCATGATGGGTGTTTGGGTAAATTTTTTAATGTACATTTTAAAAAAGATACAAATGGCCAACAAGTAGATGAAAAGGTGCTCAACATCACTAACCATCAGGGAAATGCAAATCAGAATCACACTACAGTGTCACCCCACACTTGTCAGAATGACTATCATCAAAAAGACAAGAGATAACAGTGTCGGCGAGGATGTGGAGAGAAGGGAACCCTTGTATGTTGTTGGAAATACAAATTGGTGCAGCTACTGTAGCTACTATGGAAAGCACTATGGAGATTACTCAAGAAATTAAAAACAGAGTTGCCCATGATCTAGCAGTCCCACTTCTGGGTATTTATCCAAAGGAAATAAAAACAGGATATAGAAGAGGTATCTGTGCCCACATGTTCATTGTGGCATTATTCACAATAGAGAAGGTTTGGAAACAGCCTAAGTTTCCATCAGTGAATGAATGAAGAAGGTTTGGGAAATATATGTGATGGAATATTATTCACCCGTGAAAAGGAAGGAAATCCTGCCATTTGTGACAACATAGAACTTGAGAGCATTATACTAAATGAAGTAAGCCAGATAGAGAGAGACAAATACTTTACAGTATCACGTTTGGAATATCACAGCGTGGAATTTTACATTTCATTTACATGTGGAATGTAAAAAAGAAAAAGTCAAAGTCATAGAAACATAGAGTAGATGGGTGGTTGCCAGGGTCTTGGGGTGGGGAAAATAGGGAGAAGTTGGTAAAAGCGTACAAAAAGAAAAAAAATGTACATTGTAAGATCACTAGTAAAATCAGGCATTTTTCATATACATATCACTTGCACATTTTCCTTCATGAGATAATTTAATTACCAGTAAAATTTGTTATGTACATATTTATATTTTCATTTTCCTCATGGAATAAAGTTTACTTTTATTTAAGTGAGTTATATACAACTGTAGGATTGAATATATTAAGAGACTAACTCAAACATGCTTTCAAATCATACATATTTTGTTTTATTTACTTTGTCAAACAACAAGCTCAAAATTCTGAAAACTTCACAGCAAACTCTATGGGGAAAAATCTGATATTACTTATACTGAAAGCAGAAATACATAGTTCTGTAGTCCTAACAAAAACAAAACAGCTTGACATGACATATTAAATATAAAACAATTACTTAGGTGGAAAAATTAAAACTCAATTTTATTTAGAGTGGGTACCTGTTAAGAGTTATAACGCTTAAATTCAGAAAATCAGTCATCTCAAAAAGTTTTAACAGGTTAAATATTTTTCATACTTGTGTTCCTGAAAGCAATGAAAAGGAGAAACTCAGGGAACAGGGTGTTACTATTTACTAGTTATAATTTCTATTTTTAATACCCTGAGTTAACTTCTCTCCTCTCTGCCTCTCCCTCTCCCTCTTTCTCTCTGCATTTCAGCTTGTGGTTGGCTTTGCAAGGCTAACATTTTCTTTGGAGACAGTTTTTGAAACATAAACCAGAAGAATTTGGTCAGTAACTTCCCTATTCCATAGAACATTCAGGAACCTTTTAAAAAGTCATTTACATTGGAAGGAGAAGATAAAGCAAGGTGATGTTTTGTTAGGAAGTTGTTCGTTATATTGTTTCTTTCTTTGTTTTTAATAGCTAGACCCACACTAATGTTTTCCAGCATCTTTAGAACACCTGCAGGTATTTTAAAAAAATGTCCTTTTGTAACAGAACAAGTTATTGACTTGTCAATTTCTGATTTGTATCATCCAGTTTTCATGCTGTGTACTCCTCAGAAAGTGAACTGCTAAGACAACCTTCTCCTTGCCTCTGTTACCACCAGCCTGGCTCTGCATTCTGAATTCCAGTTGCTCAACCCCAAAAGGAGGTAAGAGCTTCTATTTTCATTCATGTTGCTAGAGGGACAGGGAGTGGAAGGAAGAATTTTGATGGATTTGTCCAAACCCAGAGGGATGGCTGGCTTTTTGGAGACTGGGAAGCAGGGTGAGTAACCTTGCTCATGAGCGAGGAACCCATAGAATCGCATAGGGCCCTGTGCTTGGTTTAATGCTCTGCTGTTACTCTCTAGAGATTCTTCATAATTTTTAAAGAAGGGGCCCTGTATTTTCATTTTGTACTCTGTCCCACAAAGTATATAGCCAGACGTGCTGGGAAGACCAAGCGGTAAGGAACAGCAGTGCTGGGGACCTTCTCCTTCTCTGACAGGGAGGCCACAGGGATACTTGAAGACAGACCATGTACCTTAGGAGTCACTGTGAGGTTCCCTGGAGCTGAGCTTGGCAAGGAATAAGTGGATCTACCAGATACCCGTGCTGTTATCATAGAGACATAGGAGCTTGGACAGTAACTGTTGTAGATGAAAAAAAAAGCCCTTTCCCTAATGTCCTGGATTTAATAAGCTCCAGAGTTCCTCTGAGATAAAGGAAGGTCTCCCTCCAAAGAGATAAGTTAGGCCTGTAATAGTGGGTTGAATGGGGTCCCCCTAAAAGATGTGTCTTCTTGGAACTTCAGAATATAACCTTAGCCCTGGCTGGTGTGGCTCAATGGATTGAGTGCCAGACTGTGAAACAAAGGGTCGCTGGTTCAATTCCCAGTCAGGACGCATGCCTGGGTTGTGGGCCAGGTCCCCAGTAGGGGGCATGTGAGAGGCAACCACACACTGATGCTTCTCTCCCTCTCTTACCCTCTCTCTATAAATGAATGAATGAATGAATGAGATATTTTCTAAAAAATGTAAACTTATTTGGAATAAGGGCCTTTTGAGATGTAACTAAGGTAAGGATCTTAAAATGAGATAATTCTGGATTATGGTAGGCTCTAAATCCAATGACAGGCATACTTATAAAAGATGGAAAAGGAGAAGGCATACAGACAGATGAAGAGAAAGGTATATGGAGTTGCAGGCAGAGATTGGAGTGATGCATCTTTACGTCAAGGAGTGCCAAGGATTGCCTGCAGCCACCAGAAGCTTGGAGAGAGGGACCAACCCTGATAACATGTTGATTTTTGGACTTCAGGCTTCCAGGACTATTAGAGAATAAGTTTCTGTTGTTTTGCGCTGCCATATTTTTTTTCAATTATACTTTACTTTCAATGTTATTATTTTTTTTTTCTTTTATTGATTCTAGAGAGAGGGGAAGGGAGGGAGAAAGTGTGAGAGAAAATCACTGATGTGAGACAGAAACATCAATCAGCTGTCTCTTGCATGCCCCAAATGGGGACCAAACCTGCAACCCATACATATGCCCTGACTGGGAATTAATACTGTGACCATTTGGTTTGCAGGATGATGCCCAACTGAGTCATACTGATTAAGGCTACTTTCAGTGTTATTTTGTAATGGTTTCAGGTGCACAGCATAGTAGTTAGACAATCATATACTTTATAGAGTGTCCCCCTGATATTTCCAGTACCCACCTGGCACCATACATAGTTATTACACTACCACTAACTATATTCCCTGTGCTGTACTTGACATCCCCATGACTATTTTGTAACTACCAATTTGTACTTCTTAATCCCTTCACCTCTTTCACCTAGTCTCCCAGTCCCCTTCCCCTCTGGCAACCATCAGTTCACTCTGTATCTGTGAGTTTGTTTCAGTTTTGTTTGCTTATTTATTTTGTTTACTAGAGTCCACAAATAAGTGAAATCATATGGTATTTATCTCTCTTCTTCGACTGACTTATTGCACTTAGTACAATACCCTCTAGGTCCATCTATGCCGTTGCAAAGGGTAAGATTTCTTTCTTTTTAACGATTGGGTAGTATTCCATTGTGTAAATGTACCGTAACATTTTATCCACTTGTCTATTGATGGGCATTTGGGTTGCTTCCATATCTTGGCTGTTTAAATAACTCTGCAATGAACATAAGTGTGTGCATATTGTTTTGAATTAGTGTTTTATTGGATAAATTCCCAGAAGTGGAATAGCTGGGTCATAAGACATTTCCATTTTTAATTTTTTGAGAAACCTATGTTTTCCATAGTAAGCTACCACATTTTTGATAATTTGTTATGACAGCCCCAGGAAACTAACATAGCCTGTGTCAGCAAAGTGTTTGGCTATTAAGATTTAATTTGATTTCGAGGGGAAAAATGTTACTTGCCTCACTGTTTGTTTTAGCCAGAAAATAAAAGCTTTCCCAGAATCCTCCCAGGAGACTGCTTCCTTCCATCCCATTGGTCAGTGTTGGGCCACATAGTAACCTTTAGATGCAAGGAGCCCTTGGGAAATGGATATTTAGTAAAGGGAACAGAATAACCAAGGTTGGATTGCTGCCTTAAGTAAAATGGGAGTTCTTTTAACAAACAGAAGGTTCATAGGTTTGGGCAAATGGGCAACTAAAGGACATTATCTGTCATAATGTGGTATTTGTATAGTTAAAAATTTATAATCGTAAATTATATTTGAATATCAACATGGACAAGATTATGATTATTCTTAGCCCCTAGCTACTAAAATGAGATCCTTGGGCTAACAAGAAAGGAGCACCTGGGAGCTGGTTAGAAATGTAGAAACTTGGACTCCATCCCAGACCTAATGAATTAAAATCTGCATTTTTAACAAGATCTCCAGTTGATTCCTATGCACATGAAGATTTGAGAGGCATTGGTTTAGGTGACTCAGTATAACATGACTGAACTATTGAAGATAAAGGTAGTTGCTGTTGTGAGACAAGAAATTGGCACCAATATACAAGAAAATACCAAGTCCAAATATAAGAACAGTAGGCAAAAATCAGAAACCTTTGAAATATTGTAATGTGACTGTAATGCAATATACATACAGGAAGAAAAAAGATCTTTTTTGGTTAATTTCAAGGGGAATGAAACATACCAGATAACCACTGTAAGACTCCCTACCATCACATTTATGATAAATTTCAGTAATATTGAATTCCTTAAAGCACATAAAAGTACCAATTAATAAGTCTTCACCAGCAAAGAAGGAATAATCAAACATTCAAAGTGATTAATCCTTAAGTCCAAAGATAGATCTGGTATCGCTAGTGATATCCAACATTAAAATTAGATGAGTTGGTATAAACATACCTCAGAAATCCAATACTTTCTTTCTGTAAGATTTTGATTCTTTATTGAAACACTTTGTAATGGATAAAAAACTTTTCTTTTTATCCTTTAATGAGACCCTACAGTTTATTTCATGCCAACCATTCTAAAAGCCTTTTGAGAACAATTAATATATGTGTGTGTCTGTACATATATTATATACACGTACATACACACATACTTTTGAAATGCTGTAATGTGAGCATATATACAGACATACACACATATCTATACGTTATATGTGTTTGTTGCTTCAGCCTCATTTTGAGGGAACAGAGATACTTATGATTGGCAATGTTGCCTTAGGCTAGGGTTCATTTAGGGTTCAAAGCAAATGCATTGGTTTTTAAAAACATAATTTATTTATAATAGACCATAGCCCCCAGTTGTTGTGCCTGTGCTGAAACCGTTTATTTAGCATGCGTTCATAAACCCCAGAGTTGGAAATAAAATAGTACAGTCAGCATTTTACTTTGGGGATGTCATACCAATTTATTTGAGCAAGGGCATTTGCTTTTTAACAATGAAATGTATCAGTATAAAAATATTAGCTAGCCCTGGCTGGTGTGGCTCAGTGGGCTGAGTGCCAGCCTGAGAACCAAAAGGTCACCAGTTCGATTCCCAGTCAGCACACATGCCTGGGTTGCAGGCCAGGTCCCCAGTATCCCTTACACATCGATGCTTCTCTCCCTCTCTTTCTCTCTTCCCCTCTCTCTAAAAATAAATAAATGGAATCTTTTTTTTTACTTTCTTTTTTTTAAAGATTTTATTTATTTATTTTTAGAAAGGGAAGGGAGGGAGAAAGAGAGAGAGAAACATCAATGTGTGGTTGCTGGGGGCTGTGGCCTGCAACCCAGGCATGTACCCTGGCTGGGAATCGAACCTGCAACACTTTGGTTCACAGCCCGTGCTCAATCCACTGAGCTATGCCAGCCAGGGCTAATAAATGGAATCTTAAAAAATTTAAAAACTATTAGCTAAATATACTGCTTGAATTGATCTGTTTTATCACAGAACTCTTTCAGGTAGCAAACTTGGATGACTGCTTCTTTAAGGGGGTAAAGCAGACTGTAAAAAAGGCAGGTAGATTGGAGGCATTAAAGTCAGACGGTTCACAAAAGAAGCTATAGGAATGTCCAATGAACCCATGAAAAGGTGCTCAACGTGATTGATTATCACAGAAGTGGAATTAAAACCCAATTGAGATATCACTACAGTGACTGAAATTAAAAAGACTGATGACACCAACTATTGGCAAGGATGTGGAGCAACTAGAATTGTTTTGAATTGCCAGTAGGAATGTAAAATGATTCACCTTTGAAAACCTTTTTGTCAGTTCCTTATAGAGTTAGACATACTCTAGGACCCAAGAATCCCACTATTAGGCATTTTTCTCATGAGTCATAAAAACATTTGTCCTCCAAAACATTATATAAAAATGTTTGTTAGCCTGGCTGGTGTAGCTCAGTGGATTGAGTGCGGGCTGCGACCCAGGCATTGCAGGTTCGATTCCCAGTCAGGGCACATGCCTAGGTTGCAGGCCATGACCCCCAGCAACCGCACATTGATTTCTCTCTCCCTCCCTCCCTCCATCTCTCTCTCTCTCTCTCTCTCTCTCTCTAAAAATAAATAAATAAAAATCTTTAAAAAAAAAGGAAAAAAAATGTTTGTTAGCAACTTTATTTATAAAAGCCCCAACCTAGAAACAACTCAAATATCTATCAGCAGGAGAATGGATTATCAAATAGTGGTATATTTATACAGTGGAATACTACTGAGTAATAAAAAGAGTGTAAGTAAATAGGACATGGGTAGGAACACAGATGAATCTCAAAAACATTATGTTGAGTGCAAGATGTCATTCTGTTGGATCCCATGCAAATGAAATTCTGGAGCAAGCAAAACTAACCTGTGGTGATAAAAATCAGAAACTGGAGGGAATTGGGGATTGGATGGGAATTGACTAGAAAGAGGCACAAGAAGGCTTTCAGGAAAGAAGGATATATTGTCTTGATTAAGGTGGTGGTTACATGGGTATATACTTGTCAAAACCCATTGAACTGTATACTTAATGTCTTTGTGTTTATTTCATGTCAATTATGCTTAAAAAAATAAGAGTTCCTCCTACTCCCACTCCATCCAAGAAAATGTCTGCCCAAACAACCTATAGTGCAAAAGATTTCTCTTTTAGGCTAAGGCCTCCTAGGTCATACTTTGCCAATTCATGCTGGAGCTCTAAGCTGGTTCCTCTGCATGGATTGCCTATTATAGGTGGCAAACACAAGGCCCGTGGGCTGAATCCAGCCCACCACCTTGTTTTATCCGGCCTGGCACCTTGCTTCTACCCAGTGGCAGCGCCGAGCTCCTTGCCCCTAGGTAAGGAGCAGTTACCTGTATACAGTCCTAAAGTTATATTCAGCCCTCTGAAGGCAACTTTGAGGCGGATGTGGCCCCTGGTGAAAATGAGTTTGACACCTCTGGATGTCAGGTGTTAAACCACCTGATGATCTTGGTGGTTTAACTCCAGTCTCACTTTGGTGTCTCAGTGAAGGCTGCTTATCTTACCTCAAGTTTTATTTTTATTTCCCGTCATATCTTTTCCTTCGTCTTTTGACTACAAGCACTTGTTGGTAAGGCTCAATATATATGAAAAAAATTGTTGTCTCTTTTGAGTCTTATTCCCTCTCTATTTTTTTTAAAAAGACAGCTTAATGGTGTGTTTGGTTTTTCTAACTGCCAAATCTGATGCAATGTAATTACTTAATTAGATTAGATTGCTGTTTATATGAAACTCAAATAATGATTAAATTGGAAATTTTATGGCAACAGCTCACAGGTAAAATCAGCCGAAATCAACCAGTACTTGTCTTAACTCATTCTTTGTGTATCCTACGTCCATCACCAGGAGGCCTACAAGGCCGAGCTGACAGATGAACGGCCCATTAATGGAATGCATCTAGGTCACAGTTAAACTGACATATGAAGCCAGACATGGGCAGCGGCACTTCCAAAGCTCTCTGTCCTCACTGCCATATGGCAGGAACCCAGGTGGTGCCCTCAAGTGTGCTCTCTCTCTCTGATGCTCAGTCTCCCCAGTATACAACCTACCTCCAGCTCCAGAGTTTACAGCATCTGCAAATGATGACTTTAGAAACCTCCCTAAGTTGAGGTATAACATGTATACAGTTGTGGCAGCTACTCTGTATGCTCTGGTAGTCCCCTCCCACATTGAATGTGGCTGGTCTGTGACTTGAGTTAAACAATAGAATGTGTCATAAAAGGCCCTGCGCCGGTTCTGGGTCTAGCTTTAGAAGCATTTAGGTTTTCTTTTCTCTTGGAACACTTGTTTTTAAACACCTGTCAGTTTAGGCCCTCCAAGAAGCAAACACTGAAACCAAATGATATATGCAAGAGACGTATTAGGGGACATGCTAGTGGAGGGTAAAGGGAGGGAGAACAGGAGTACCCCGAGAAAGTCATCAGATTGTGTTGCTGGTCTGACACCCCCTTCCTCAGCAAGTTGAATACATCCAGGTTTGTGGGATTCAAGGGCAGCCCTGATGGTCTCTGTATGCTTTGTATTGCTATATAGAAAGTGAAGAGTGGGAAAAAAAGACAAAACAAGAACATCCCCAAATACAACTTGAAGCAAGGTTCTATTAGTGTAGACTTCTTGGAATTTGTTATAAACGGAACTGTCCATCATTCTTGGTTTGAGAACAGGCCTCCTCCTGTATTCATAGTTAATGCCAAACCATGGTTACATGGTGGAAACTGCTGGAGAAGGGGAAGTTGGAGGAAGTGTTGAGTCCCAAGTGGCTGCAGTCTCTTTCCAAACAAATCACTCCCTGCTTGCCCCAAATCACATGATGATATTTCTTGGTCCTATCTCTCTGCAGTATCTGACAATTTGATCACTGCCTTCTTCTTAAAATTCTTCTGTAGACCTTTATAATATTGTGCTTTCTGGATTATCTTTCATCCTCTCTGATAATTCCTTCTCAGTTCTAGATGGGCAGGGAGCTGAAGTGAGATAAGGAACAAGAAATGACCACTGAGTTAGTAGTTATGATGTCATCCACACTCTTAGAAAAAGCAGTACAGTGGAGGAAACAGAAGATGGATTGCAAGAGACAGGGGAAAGAGTAGTAAGTGACTGTGGGTCTCTCTTTCACAAAGCTTAGAGGTTGATATTGTTTTTGTTTGGGGTTTTTGCTTGCTTTTTGGTCTCTTCTCTATTTTTAGAAATACTTTATTTATTTATTTTTAGAGAGAGGGGAAGGGAAGGAGAAAGAGAGGGACAGAAACATCAATGTGTGGTTGCCTCTTGTGCGCCCCCACTGGGGACCTGGCCTGCAACCCAGGCATGTGCCCTGACTGGGAATTGAACCAGTGCCCATTTGGTTCAAAGGCCGGTTGTCAATCCACTGAGCCACACCATCCAGCGTCTTCTCTACTTTATCACACAGTTCTTCAAGCAGTAGCTATTCCTGGAGATGCTGGGATGTAGAGATGGCAAGGACCCTCCCTGTCCTCCAGGAGCAGGTTTCTGATCATGACCAGTGACTACATAATCACAGAAAATGATGAGAATACCACATGAGCCTCCAAGTTACCTGGATAGATTTGTTTTCAAAAAGTCAAGAGGGTTGAACATACTTATATAGGAAGAGAAAAGACAGACATATGTTAATCCACCAATGAATACATAAATAAGTGGAACAACACATCTGTGCCTCCCCTCCCCTCCCCCCTCCCCTCCCCTCCCCTCCCCTCCCCTCTCCTCTCCCCCTTCCCTCATCCCTTCCTTTCCTCCTTCCTCTCTAAAATCAATAAAACATAAAATAAATTAAAAAAATGGAAGTCCCTTGTTGCTGGAGCACGTTGCTAGGGAACGAAGGCACCTGTGTTGGCGGGCAAGCAGGCTGGCTGCTTGGAGGGTTATCACTCCAGGGACCGAGGCAGGAACACATGTCCCTTCTCTTCTGGAGGCCTCTGCTCTGTGTAGCACCACTGCCCACTGAAGTGTCACCTTGTGTAGACTGAACGGTCCTCAGGATCTCTCAGTATTTGTTGTCTCAATGTCCTCCTGCCACAGCTGCTTCTCCACAGGCTCTGACTGATAGGCTCGGCTGAGGACTGCTTCTCAGTGACAGTTGAGACGATGGCATCCTGACACAACTGACTTCATCTTCATGCCAAAACAACTTCACTTCTAAAAACAAACTTTTTTCTTTGTTACAAAGAAGTGGATTTGAAATCATATCAAATCCATAAACAACAATGGTATTAGGATTGCCTTGGTTTCAGAGATGGACAGGCTGAGGTTTGAGGAGGGAGAAACAGGAAGCCAGAGAGAGGCCAGTGGGATTTTGAGGACCTAGAAATCTATGCAGAGAAAACATTATGGAGGGCTATTTAGGCAGAGCCAGGGAGCCTCATGAACACAGTGGTTTGAGTCTCTTGACCCTGTCCAGGCAATGAGAAAGCCCATTTCTACTTTGTGACTCTGCCCCTGTTACGTTTCTTTACTAGGGCATGTTTCCTTAAAATATGGTCAGACTCTGGTGGGCCTGATTCTGTCCTCTTTAAACACAAACACCACAGACAACAGTATGGAATTTTCCTCAGAACACTAAAAATGGAACTGCCTTTTGACCTGGCAATTTCACTGCTGGGATTATACCCTAAGAAGCCTGAAACACCAATCCAGAATAACCTACACACCCCAATGTTCATAGCAGCACAATTCACAATAGCCAAGTGCTGGAAGCAACCTAGGTGCCCATCAGCAAATGAATGGATCAAAAAACTATGGTACATTTACACAATGGGATTCTATGCAGCGGAAAGAAAGAACTCCTACCCTTCATGACAGCATGGATGGAACTGGGGAGCGTTATGCTAAGTGAAATAAGCCAGGCAGTAAAAGACAAATACCATATGATCTCACCTTTAACTGGAACATAATCAACAAAACAAACAAGGAAGCAAGCAAAGCAGAACCAGAGACATTAGAGTAAAGAACAAACTGACAGTAACCAGAGGGGAGGTGGTAGGGAATAATGGGAGGAAAAGGGGGAAGGTTTGTCAAGCAACATGTATAAAGGACCCATGGACAAAGCCAAAGAAGGGTAGGATCAAGGGTGGGAGGTACAGATGGGTGGGGTAGGAGGGAATGGTCGGGGGCGGGGGTGGAAATGGAGACAACTGTGCTTGAACAGCAATAAACACAGAAAAAAAGCAAACACAATAGGTTAGGTTTACACAATTAGTTTTAAAAACCAATATTCCAAGGGGAAGGAGCTGGCACCGTAGAAAAGGTTACAATCACATGTGAGGAGAATATTCTTGGTATTGTCATATGGAGAATGCTTGTAAATTTTCAGATTATGGCTTTCCAAAAAGATGTCTGTTTCTCTTATTGAGAAAAATTATTCAAAACATAAAAACAAGGCAAGAGGGTGACTGAATGTCCTTTTGATACCCTGTTGCAGCACTGTACCACAGTCCTGCCCAAGGATTATTTTATTCTCTGGGCTCTGGATCTTTGATGGACATACTACTTTCTATTGATTAGGGTTCGTAATCTGGAAACTTACATGTTAACTTGTATATTTTTGTTCAACAGAGATGTCTAATAGAAACGCCAACTCCCAGGGTTATAGTTTTATTGGCCTGTGGGATAGTAATAGCTTTGTTGCTAAGTTAACAAACTTATGTCAGCATGTTTTTCCTGTTTGAATAGGTAAAAGATTTCTTTATTATAAATGAAGTAAAATTGTTACACACATTCATTCCGTATTAGGGGATGGGTGGGGTTAGGATGAAGAAATCTAGGGGTCTAGCTGTTCCTCTGAAAGAACTTGCAGCCACTCTGCTTTGGGCTCCACCCTGCACCCCACCTTCAGAGGGCCTTCTCCCTCAAGTTGCTGAGCTTTTCTGGGGGTTCCATGACATGGATTGTCTTACTTTTCATTGAACTTCTACCTCACAGGCAATTGCTGTTTCTACTTCATTATATCATATACCATTGGGCCATCCACCTACCAGCTTTTAAAGTTTTATTGTTATATCCTATCGGCTGTCATCTTCTCTAGGGCTTCCTGTTTCCTTGCAAGTCTGTGCCTTTAAAATTTTCCTTTCACCCTTTCCAGTGTTTCAAAAGGGACTATATATATATATGAGGTCAATTTGCCTTGTTTGAGTAAAATAGCATGTGATTCTAAAATATACCCCAAAATATAGCAGTCGTTTTTTTCTCCATTGCTTGAAGGAACTCATTGAAGGCTGAGAGAAGATCAAAAAGTCCTGTGGATTCAGTCACTTGTACCTCAGTCCGATCTCTAAAAAGTCCAATATCTTACCCTGAACATTAGAAATTACAGTATTTTGGATCTCTAATGATAAGCTCAAAATATTCAGTGTTTTCAATGCATCATTGAATTGCAGTCGGGAAGTAGCAAACACTGGTATATGCAGAAGTAGTATTTACTGGCACAATCAGTGTCATGCTTACATGAGCATCATTTTTCTTGATAGTTAATACACTCCAGTATGGAAAAGCCATCTTGTATATGCTGCCTATTTCTTTTCACTGCATACTGAAAAAACAGGCAACTGGTGGTGGCAGTTTAGTCAGAGTATTTCAACACTGAATGAAGAAGCAGGTCACTGACATCTGGCTGTCCTGAGTGAATAAAGGAGTGTGAAAAAGTGTCACTGTATTCATACGCTATAGCTATTGTCTCTTATCATCCCCCTCCATATCATTCATTCAATCTCTGCTTGATACAATTTCCTGGTTTTCCTTTGCAAGACCCACCCCTCTTGTATCTCAGATTCTGTGCTTTGGTGATATTTGAATTCATCCCCAGTTCCAGAGATGGATGGTGTGACTCAAGTGTGGTCAGTCAAAGCATAGCATTCCCTTGGCCAAAGAAGCTGATTCATGGATGGGCATGTGACCCAACTAGACTTAGCCAAGGGGATTTAAGTAGATGTTAGTTGGGGCTATTGGAAGAGTGGCCAGTTGGACTTCAAGCTGAGAGCATGTGCAAGTAGAGCATCTGGGAGACTCTCTATGGAGCCTGAAAATGAAGCTAAAAGAGGAGAAGGCAGAGAGGAAAACTGGAGACAAACAGTTTGTGATGATATTGCTGGAGTGCTTGAACTAAGTTACTTGAGACAATCAATGATCAATGGCTTAAGGCAGTTTCAACTATTTTTCTGTCACTCGTCACCAATCTGAGTCACCTAGCAAAGCCCTGCATTGCTGCATGCATAGTTGGTGCTTTAGCAGCACTGGCTTCTACAGTATTTTTACCTAAATGAAAAATTGCTGTGTAACATGGGTATTGAGAGATAAAAGAAAGC
This sequence comes from Phyllostomus discolor, assembly GCF_004126475.2. Classification (NCBI taxonomy): domain Eukaryota; kingdom Metazoa; phylum Chordata; class Mammalia; order Chiroptera; family Phyllostomidae; genus Phyllostomus; species Phyllostomus discolor. Next base: position 5,293,740 of record NC_050198.1, read on the forward strand.
ACTGAGCACATTTCACTCATATATGATCATTTTATATGCCAAGATCAAATTTATTGTAGCTGTGATGTGAAATATCTATTCACATAAACACCATAAGAAGTGCTTGTTTATATAGAATACCACTGATATTAGCGGACGTACAACAACATCATTTGATCAGAGAATTTTGGCAACTGGCCATTCCATTTTCCTCCTTAGCATAACATTTCCATTAACTTTGTGAGTGGTTTTACAAACTTCTTGGCAGTAGTACAAATTGAACCTTTAGCATCCTGGAAAGCACAATTTTTAGCTTATTCTGGAAATTCTGTTGGTTTACCAGAGAGGTCATTGTGCTTTGTTTGTGAACAGTATTCAAAGGCTTCAGTGGCTTCCTGCCACCATGTGACAGTTTTGGAATAGAGAAAGCGGGGGGATCTAGAGACAAAATCTAATTTGTATATAATTATTGTATTTTTTATTCCTATTCTTTTTTGTCTGCCCATTGCACTTATAGATTCTCCTGCCCAGCAATACAAAGTCAGCTCTATTTTCACACAGACTTCTTATGCACTTGTGCTCTTATGAATTTATTCTGCACTGCAGTATATAGATAACTTTTTCTTAACTGCTTTCATGCTTCAATGGACCGCTGACCCAGTTTTACAAATTGGGAATATGAGGAAGTACTTTGGTTACAACAAAAATGAAAGGTAGACAAATGTAAGTAATAATGTACAGGGGACATAAAAATGCATTAGCTGAGATCAAATGCCCTTAGCAACTCAATGTTAGCTGAAAGAAACTGATCAATTGAGTTTTTATGGTGAATGCACAAACTTTAGGATTGTAATGATAATTGAAGTTTCTGTGAAAAATCATAATGTACTTTACATTTCAAATGTATTGCATGTATGTGGACACAATTGTTTTATTTTTCCTCTTGAGACTCCTGAACTGTACATCCCTTCTGAGGACTCCAGGCATTACCAGTGATCTGAGGACTGCACTCAGCCAACACTTCTCAGAGGATACTTGTTGGAAGGTAACCAAGAAAGCTTTGACAGTAGGAGGGAGAGCCATTGGCATCAACAGTATGATTTACCAAAATATCAGTAGTATGGGACTTTTAAGATCTTCTCTCTTACTGACTTTCAAATATATAATGCAGTATTGTTAACTATAGTCACCATGCTGTACATTATATCCCAGAACTTACTTATCTTATAGCTGAAAATTTATACACTCTGACTAACAACTCCCCATGTCCCCCACCCCTCAGCTCTGGCTACCACCATTCTACTCTCTGTTTCTATGAGCTCAATGTTTTTAGATTCCTTATATAAGTGAACTCATAGAGTATTTGTCTTTCTCTGTCTGACTTACTTTATGGATGGCCTCAACATCTATCCATATTGTAGCATATGTCAGGATTTCCTTAATTTGTATAGCTGAATAATATTGTATTGCATGTTTATACAACATTATTTATATAAGTGGTGATTCATCTGCTGATGAGAATTTGGGCCAGATAATTATATTATTAAAAATTTTGTTATTTTACATGTTTATACTCTATCTCATTCTTATGTAAATTAATTTGAGGGAGAGTTTTCACATATTTAAAAAAAAGAAAGAAAAATAAAACAACAAAACTCACTTAGAGTTTGCCTTACTAATTTACTAAATATGTTTTGGATGTGTGGTTTGAAAGCTGCTAAAAAGAAAGTTTTAAATTAATTTCATTAAATTAAAATTGAACCAATGATTTTCTGGGTTCAGGAAATTCTTCTGTGATGAATTAAAGATATAAATATTCATATATGTTTATATGTATCTATAATAAAGAATCTTCAGGTGTCTTCTGTGTTTTAAGTCAAGTAGATCAGGGGTCCCCAGCCCCTGGACTACGGACCAGTACTGGTCAGGTCTGTGGTCTGTTAGGAACCTAGGAACCGGGTTGCACAGCAGGAGGTGAGTGACAGGCAAGCTAGTGAAGCTTCCTTGGCATTTATAGCCATTTCTCGATCTCTGGCATTACCACCTGAGCTCCGCCTCCTGTCAGATCAGTGGCATTAGATACTCATAGCAGCGCAAACCCTACTATGAACTGTGCATGTGAGGGATCTAGGCTGCACACCCCTTATGAGAATCTAGTGCCTGATGGTCTGAGGTGGAGCTGAGGCAGTGATGCTAGTGCTAGGGAGCAGCTGCAAGCACAGATGATCATTAGCAGAGAGGTTGGACTGCACAGAGGCCGTAATAAATCAACTGCTTGCAGACTCATATCAAAACCCCTATGAGTGAGAGGCAAGTAACCATTCAACTGCATCTGGTGGCAGGCTATAAAGCCATCCCCCACTCCCGTGCAAGGAAAAATTGTCTTCTATGAAACCAGTCCCCAAAAAGGCTAGGGACTGCTGAGCTACATACATGAAAATCAAGGATGACTCAACAAAGAAATAGAGGTAATTAACAAAATGATTCATAATGAAATTAATTTTTAAGCCTGAGTCTCTTTAAATGTCAGTTATCTTTATGAAAATGTGGTTTATACAGTTTCGAAACCTATGTGAAACATACCCATTGTGTCAAGCAAGACCCCACTGAGCTATTAAAATGCTTTCCTCTACAGGGTGGGAAAGTCAGGAAGCCTGAGAAAAGTCTGGAGACCTGCCCTCTCCACCTGGACACCCAGATGGAGCTGCCACAGGTGGTCCTGCTCTCAGGAACCACTGGCTTCTGTTGAAGACTCTGATCCAGGGTAAGGAAGAGGCAGGGGGAGGCAAGATTTAAAAGGCCACCATTTGAGAAGGCTCAGTTTCACTGCTCTCCCTGTCTAGTCTTTATGTTTGTTTTTAGTTGAAGTAGTCCAAGGTGATCATGGCATTTGCATGATGTAATGAAGCGGCCAAGACAGGCAACACCCCCAGTGTGAAGCATTGCTTGTTTGTATCAGTGTGGATTGCTATAGGCTGGGAGTTAAATTCCTAGCATGATTTAGGTACAAGAGAGGAATTAGATTTGTTGTCCTACCCGCAACACACTGTTCTTTCTTTGCTCTGACAAGGAAATGATGGAGAGGTGATAGGGACATGCTGTGTAGTTTAAAAACATTTAAAAAATTTGAGACATAATTCACATGCCATAAAATTAACCCTTTTAAATGATATAATTCAATGGGGTTTAGCATATTCACAAGGTTGTACAGACATCACTACTAATTCTAGAACATTTTCTTTTTATTTTAGATTTTATTTATTTATTTTTAGAGAGGGAATGGAGGGAGATAGAGAGACAGAGAGAAAGAGAGAGAGAGAAACATCCATGTGCGGTTGCTGGGGGTTATGGCCTGCAACCCAGGCATGTACCCTGTCTGGGAATCGAACCTGGGACACCCGCAGCCCTCACTCAATCCACTGAGCTACGCCAGCCAGGGCCTAGAACATTTTCATCATGTTCCAAAAGAAACCCTGTAGCCACTGGCAGTCACTCTCCATTTTCCTCCAATCTGTCCCCACCCAGCCCTAGGCAACCACTCTGTCTCTCTAGCTTTGCCTGTTGTGGTCGTTTCATAGAAATAGAATCATATAATATGTGGTCCTTTGTGTCCAGATTATTTCACTCAGCATAATGTTTTCCATGTTTATCCATGTTGTAGCATATACCGTTACTTTACTCTTTTTTAGTATCAAGTAATATTTCATTGTATGGATAGACCACATTTTGTTTATCCATGCATCATCGGTGGACATTTGAGTTGTTCCACTTTATGGATAAAGGAATCATACTGCTATGAACATATGCGTACAACTTTTATGTGGACATTTGTTTTCATGTCTAATTGCTGGGTCATATGGTAACTCTGTGTAATCTGTTGAGGAACTCAGACTGCTTTCCTAAGCAGCTTCACCATCTGATATTCCCAACAGCACTGTGTGAGGGTCTGATTTTCTCTGCAGCCTCACCAATACTTGTTATTATCTCTCTTTTTGATTATAGTCATCCTAGTGGGTCATGCTATATATTTGATGAACTCTCATAGACTTGCCTAAATACATATTTTAACCCAGTTGTTAACTCTGGGGACATAAAAAGGCTTGTAAAAGTTTTCTAATAGTGCTTTTAAATCCTCATTGTGCATTAAAGCCTTTTTCTATCAATGCAAGTACAGCACTCTGGTTCCAAAATGGAAATAATTACAGAGGTGATAAACTCTTCAGTTTTGTAATCCAGTGTTGTTATTTTCATCGTTACTGAGTTGGCATGTGTAGTAATATAGAAACTGTTTGCAAACACACATTTCCTCAAGAGTTTCTGAAGCTAAAAAAAGAAAAAAAATCCAGCTTATTAGTGGATGCTCCTGTTCCTGGCTCCCATTTCAGTTAAGGGGTGGAGTTTTGTGAGGATAATCTGCCACATGTGAAATAAACATCCTTTTTCAAATGAACATACTCTTCCAATTTCTTTCAGTGCAAAAGGAAGGCAGGCATTGTCAGCCAGATGCGCTGAACTTTCTCATGAGGTCACATTCCTTAAAAAAAGCTTGAGTAATTGCCAGATATGTCACTATTTTCAAAGAGAAAGGCATAACCTAATATTGTTATTTTGTTTAATATTTGTGTCTAATGTTAAGGTTTAAAAACACTTAGATGTAGGAGTCCAGGTGAGAGCTTGCACATTGGAATTAAAAAATGGGACTGCTAAAGGGTGTTCATAAAGATTGTATTTTATTTTAATATAAAATAAATAGCCCTGGCTGGTGTGGCTGCTCAGTGGATTGAGTGTCATCCTGCAAACTGAAAGGTCATGGCTTCGATTCCCAGTCAGGCCACATGCCTGGGTTGCACGCCAGGTCCCCAGTTGGGGCCTGTGCAAAAGGCAACCAATTGATGTTTTCTTTCACATATCACTGTTTCTCTCCCTCTCTTTCTCCCTCTCTTTCCCTCTCTCTAGAAATAAAGAAATAAAATGTTCAAACATAAAACTTCAAACATAAAAAATTAGATTGATATAATTCTCCTCTTGTACCCATCACTTAGCTAAAACAGTTGTCAACATTTTACAATTCTTGTTTCAAATAAATCCTTCCCTGCTTTTTTCTTTTGTGCCTGAGTTCTTTAATACCAAATCAAGATATTATGTCATTTTGCCTGTAGATCATACAGAATGCATCTGTATTGTTTTTCATAAACACTATGACCTTATGTCATTATCACACTTTAAAAATAAATAATATTATTTAACATCATCTAATACACAGTCCATATTCAAATTTCCCTTATGGTTGACTGAGTTTGTTTTTAAGTTTTTTTTATTATGGGAAATTCAGACATATACAATATAAAAAGAATAATAAAAATGAACCCACTCATGTATGTATCACCCACTTTCAACAATTATCAACTCTAATTTAGTTGTTTCATCTATAATCTCACATGCTCCCCCATTATAGTTTTATTTTTCTTTCAAATATATTTCTTTTTGTATTGCGGTAACATTCACCTAACATAAAATTCACCACTTCTACCATTTAAAAGTGTACAGTTAAGTGGCATTTAGTAATTCACATTCTTGTGCACTCATCACCCTCATTTCAGAAGGGTTTTATCAGCCCAAAAGGAAACCCCATGCCCCTTAAGCTGTCAGTCCCCATTCCCTGCTCCTTCCAGTCCTAGTAAACACTAATTTTCTTCAGTTTCTAGAATATGCATATTCTGGGTACTTCATATAAATGTATATCCTTTGTAACTTTGTTTTGTTTTTATTTTTATTGTTCTTCAATTATAGTTGTCCCCATTACCCCACCATTACTCTCCCCTGCCCTACCCACCCTTACCTTCCACTTTCAATCCTCCCTCGCCATTGTCTTTGTCTGTGGGTCCTTTATACATATTCCTTGACCGGACTCTTTGTCATCTTTCTCCCATTATCGGTCACTGTCAGTTTGTTCCTTATTGTCATGTTTCTGGTTATATTTTGCTCACTTGTTTGTTTTGCTGATTAGGTTCCACTTATAGGTGAGATCATATGGTATTGGTCTTTTACCACCTGACTTATTTCACTTAGCATAATGCTCTCCAGTTCCATCCATGCTGTTGTGAAGGGTAGGAGCTTCTTCTTTCTTTCTACTGAGTAGTATTCCATCGTGTAAATGTACCACAGTTCTTGGATCCACTCATTTACTGATGGGCACTTAGGCTGTTTCCAGCACTTGGCTATTGTAAATTGTGCTTCAATGAACATTGGGGTGCATAGGTTCTTTTGAATTGGTGAATCAGGATTCTTAGGGTATAGTCCTAGCAGTGGGATCACTGGATTGAAAGACAAGGCAAATGGGACTTTTTTCTATATGTCTTGTTGTTTGAAGTGAATCTGAAACACAATATAATTTCACTCATAAATACTTTACACTATATCTTTATAAGGACTCTTCCTTTATACTTAATTATAAGAGTATTATCACAGTAATTACTATCACAGAATATCTAGCCAGTGTTCAAATTTCCATTTGCATCATAAGTGCTGTACATTTGTTTTAGTTTGTTTGAATGAGGACCCAAATAAGATCCACAGATTATGATTAAATGATTGCACCCAAAACCTCTTTCCATGTAAAGATTCCTTATCATTATCTTCTCTTCTTCCTCAGCATTTATTTGTTGAAAAAAACTGGCTTGGAAACAGTCCCTCTGTCTGGTTTTGGCTGCTTGTTACTCTGTGGTGGTATCTAAAATGTTCTTCTGTCTTCTGCATTTCCTGTCCATTGATAGTTCTGTCTATAGTTACACTGTCCTGTATTGTGGCCACTGGCCATATGTGGTTGTTGAGTACTTGAGATGTGACTAATGGCAAAAAGTCTCTCTTTGACTAAACTTGAGTCAACCTCCTCTGACTCTGAACCTTTCTGACTAGGTTCTGGCATTGTGCTTTGTCCTTGACCTGCTTAATTCAGTTATAGCAAGAATCCTTCCGGGTTAGTTTAGTGAAAATCTCCCAATCTTACTATCTGATCAAGTTCCTCATCCCCTACCCTCAATGTCTTCTCCTCCTCGTGGCCTACCTTCAGTTGAGTTAATCCTAGAAAACTCCCTATAGCCTTGATGTTTCATCTTAGTAATATTTCATCCACTGATCCCCACTCTGCTCCTTGGCTATAAATCTCCACTTGTCCCTGTATTTGCAGTTGAGCCTAATTTGTCTCCCCTACTGCAAAACCCCAGTGTAGTAGTAAGCCCTCCTGAATAAAGTCTACCTTAACCCTCTTTAACAAGTATATGACTAATTATTTTCTTTAACACTAGCTGAACTTGAGATGTGCTATAAATATAAAATATGTACCAGATTTCTAAGACTTAGTACAAAAAGGAATGCAAACTATCCCATTTATAATTTTATATTGATTTCATGTTGACATGACAATATTTTAGATATATTGGGTTAAATAAATGTTAGTAAAATTATTTTCACATATTTATATTTAGTTGCTTTTACTGTGGCAACTAGAAGATACATAATTATATACTGGCTTGCTTGGACAGTGCTGATTGAGAGGCTTGATGAAATTGAGGTTTGCTTTTTTGGCAGTTGTACTTCACAGGTAGCATTGTATATGACTAGTCAGAAGCACACAATGTCTGACTCTCTTTTTTGGAAAAGAGTTTACTTATCTATTTTTAGAACGAGGGGAAGGGAGGGAGAAAGAAAAGGAGAGAAACATCAATATGAGAAACACCCATTGGTTGCCTCTCAGAGGTGTCCTGACCTGGGGTTGGAACCTGAAACCCAGGATGTGCCCTGACCGGGAACTGAACCTGCAACCTTTTCCTTTGCAGGGTGATACCCAACCAACTAAACCACACCAGCCAGGGCTGTCTGACTCTCTTTGTATATTATCAGCCATTGATGATCAATGTTCGGATTTATTTATTCATTAGGGGCTGCAAAATGGTGATATTTTAATTCTGCCATTCCTATTATAATTCTATTTCATCTGCTATTTGGTTCACTGGTGGTACAGCTTGATAAGGAAGGCAAGATCAATGTTTGATTTTTTTCTCTTTATTAATTCTCAAAATTATCAGTTGGCTCACTGGCCATTGATAGACTTTAAAAATATTTAAGGGTGCTTATCAGAATGATTTACAAAGCTTACATAGGAATGAAGATGCAGGTTTGTAAGCAAATTGAATACTATCTGCTCACAAACTGAGATAATAAATGGCTTATAGTCTTCAAGAGTGTCAAGGTCATGAGACAAAGAAAGACTAAGAAACTGCTTCAGATGAAAGGAGGGTAAAGAGAAGTGAAAAATACAATATCTGTTCTTGAACTGGATCTGGATTAAGAAAAAAAAGTTTTTTCCTCCTTTTACTCTAAAGAACATTAATGGGACAATTAGTGACAATTGAATAAAGTTTGTAGATTAGATGATAGTCACTTTCCTGATTTTGACAATTATGTACAGTGATTATATAAGAGAATATCCTAATTTTTAGGAAATGTACACTGAAGTATTCAAGGGTAAAGGGATATTATGCCTACAACTTATTCATAGGAAAAATATGTCTAGGAAGAGAGTTGGAGGGAGGGGAGATAGAGAGAAAGGAAGCAAACATGGAAACCTTTGGGTAGCCTAGGTAAAATGTATACAGGAATTCTTTGTACTAGTTTAGCTATTTTCTGTGAATCCAAAATTACTGGAATAAGTTAATAAACTAAAATAATGCTTATGAATTTAAAAAACCCTGTCCTCATTATCAGGTTATAAATACAGGGTCTGGCAGAAGTAAAGCCTGCTTGAATGTGGTTGGTAGAGTAATAATATGGGTGTAATAATTTATAGTTTTAATTCGAACATTTTGCCTAAAATGTCATATGATGTGCATGAGTGTGGTATTGTTATGTTACAGGATTACATCCTTATGATTTGGTAATAAAAGATTTTATTAAAAAGGAGGTGTTATTTGTGCCGGACACTGTAGATAAACATCAGTTTGAACTCAAAACCAGTGCACTTTGCAAATTTGAGATTGAGCCTGTGAGGAACAAGACAATAGTTGGGAACGAGTTTTGTGAAGAGTTATGTGGTGGTTTAAAATGTGTCCATAAATTCTTTTAATATTCTGTTTAAGAACTGGAGATCAAATCTCCTCCTCTTGAGTATGAGTTGGGCTTAGTGACTTGCTTCTAACAAATAGAATGTGGCAGAAGTGGTGTGTCTCTTCTGAGACTCCATTGTATAAAAGACAGTGTGTTTGTGGAAGCACTGTCTTGGATCACTAGTTCTGGGGGAAGTTAGCTACCTTGTCCTGAAGCTACTCAGACAGCCTTGTGAGAAGCCTACACAAGGAGGACCTGGGGCCTTTTGTCAACAGCCCTGTGCGTGTGTCGTCTTGGACATCTAGTGACTAGCTGGACTCCTAGGAAAAAGAATAAAGAAATGAGTGAAAATGTACAATAAGACATGAAGTTGAGATAAAATCACATCACAAAAATAGGTTTAAACTAGGAGGAGATTTAGTGTCAAAGGCAAATATAAGCCTCTTATGAGAGGAGATTTTGAAAGGATACTTTGCCCTTGTGTTTCTAGTACTTCCCAGGTAATTCTGATTCCTCCTTTAATTTAACCAATCATTTATTGAGCACCAAATGATTAAGGCATTCTCCTTTTTCTCAAAATGCTATCTGGAGACATCCTTGACTGAAAAAAATTTTTTCATGTGATTGTCCTTACTTCTTTTGTGTCTGTGGTTCTATATTTGAGAAGCAATTTTATTATTTAAAATTTATCTCCAACTCCAGGAATTTGTGGCGGAGTGGGCAAATAACTGCAGCTTTCCTGGCGCCCAGAGATTTGCACCATGCCAAGGTTCAAGCAGGTGAAACCACAACACATCAACTTGGAGAAACACCAGGGACGGCAACAGCCACAGCACCAGGCCCCAGAGTTTACAGATGTAGCTCCAGCAGCACCTGTGGCAGGGGAGCTGGGTACTCCAGTGAACTATGTAGGGACTGGTGATGACATGATTGGGGACCAAGTGCCGGCAAAGAGGCCTCGTCGGGAGGAGACTCACATCTGTGAGAAATGCTGTGGAGAGTTCTTCAGCTTCTCTGAGCTCTTAGAACATAAGAAAAATTGCACTGAACGTCTACCTGTCTTCGTCATGAATGACAGTGAGGGACTAGTGCCTTTGGAAGACTTCTCTGGGGCTGTGTCGAGCCACCAGCCACAGAGTTCAAGCAGTAAGGATAGTCACAGGGAGGATGGTAGCAGCTCAGGGGATGGGAAGGAGAAGCCAGGGGCGGAGTCTGTTCTATACTTAAAGAAGGAGAGTACTCTGCCCTCCCTACCCCAAGACTTAAGCTATTTACCCAAAGGCAAAGTGACCAGCACTAATGTGACTCTTCAAGCACTGTGGGGCACCAAGGTGGCAGTGAAGCAGCAGAGCGCGGATGCACTGCCTGCCTCCCTGCCTGGTGCCAACAGGATCCCATCGGTCCTGGAGCAGATCTTCTGTCTGCAGAAGCAGCAGCTACAGCAGATCCAGCTCATTGAGCAGATCCGCATCCAGATGGACATGTGGGCCACCAATACCGTCCACTCTGGCACAACGGGAGCTGACAACCTTAACACCTTAGGCAACCGTGTGTCTCAGCCAGTTTCTTCAGCAGTGGCTTCACTCAGTCAGAAAGCTGGAAGTCAAGGTTTGCCTCTGGACACCTTGAAACAAGCCAGGCTACCTCACACAAACATCCCTCCCACCACCAGCTCTGTGTCCTCAGGACTGACATCCTCCGCCTTGAGGCTGGATGGGTCGAGGGTACTCCCTAGCCGCCTTTCAGGTACTTTGCTACCTGAGACCCGGAGCTCTGTGCTCTTCCAGAGCCCTTGCTCCACTGCGCCATTAGATCTGTCCAAGCAAGGGAAAGAGAAGCCACCCAACATGTTCCCGGCGGATGTCAAATCCAAAAATCTGTCTGGCTCCTGTAAGCGTGTGTGTAAGTACTGTGGCAGGGTTTTTGAGACTGATACCTCCTTGCAGATCCACCTCTGTTCCCATACTGGAAAGAAACTCTTTACGTGCTCTATCTGTGGTCACTGGTTCACCAGTGAAGGCACACTGAAGGAGCACTTTTATCAACATCTCCGGGCGAAGGAAAACGCCCAGCTACTTGCTGAGTTCCACAACAGAATGGCGATGGGCAGTGGCGCTCGCTGTGTACGCTCTGTCCCTGTCCCTGTAGGTGAATCTAGTCTCTCTTTAGGCAGCAGACCTGTCTTGGTACCAGGGACCCCCAAGGTAGGGCTACCTCAGAATCTCTTTTTGGTGAGTAATCCCAAGGACCTAAAGAGTGGCCCACTAGCCCAAGACCTGCATCCTAGACCTTCTCCCGAAATTGAGGATGGATCCATGTACTCTGGGGTGGGGCCGAGCCATAGTTCCCTGAGGGTTGGTGGTTTCCAAGGGAGAGGAAGACCTGAGCTGGGGTCACAGACCCTGAAGTTGCAGCAGCTAGTGAAGAACGTTGACAAGGCCACTGCTGACCCCAATGAATGTCTCATTTGCCACCGTGCCTTAAGCTGCCAAAGCTCCCTCAGAATGCATTATCGCACCCACGCTGAAGAGAGGCCATTCCGGTGTACGATCTGTGACCGAGCCTTCTCTACCAAAGGCAGCCTGAAGATACACTTAGGGGTTCACCAGACTAACACCTCCGTAAAGACGCAGTATTCGTGCCCCATCTGCCAGAAGAAGTTCACCAACGCAGTCATGTTGCAGCAGCACATCCGGATGCACATGGGTGGTCACATTCCCAACACGCCCCTCCCAGAGAATCCCAATGACTTGGCAGGTTCTGAGCTGATGGTGGTCAGTGAGAGTGGCAGCACAAGCGCCGTCTGTCACAATGACATTGAGTGCATTGATGTAGATGAAGTCAGCTCCCAGGATGCCCCCAGCAGCTCCTCAAAGGTCCCTGTGCCTCTTTCCAGCATCCACTTGGCATCACCCACACTAGGGTTCACCATGGTGACCCCCATTGATGCCCCAGGAAAGGTGAGCCCTGCTCCTGTGGTCCTGAAGCAGCAGAGCAGCAGAGGAAAAGGTTCAGTGAAAAGTGGCTGCTTGACCAACGACTCGTCCTCAGTGATGGGAGACCCACAGCCTCAGAGCCGAAGTCCAGATGTCCAGGAGACCGCATCTTTTCAAGGTAGTCAAGCAGAAGGCATCAAGTATAAGTCTCCTGATGCTGGTGGCAAAACAGAGAGGTTGGAGAGCAGCCTCACTGAGATGGAAGGTTGGAGCAGTCTCCCATCTGACCGAGCCCAACCAGCCTATGTCAAAGTTGAAGTTAGTGGTGCATCTGGATGCTCAGCCAGGTCCCCAGGCATGACACCTTTGTTAATGGCCCGACCGGGCCAACAGAGCAAGCAATATGGCTGCACATGGTACAGGGAGAACCACTCATCGGCCAGTGCTCTTCAGATTCGTGAGCAGACACGCACTAGGAAGAAGCCTTTCGTGTGTAGCATATGTGGACAAGCTTTCACCACCAAAGGCAAGTTGCAGGTCCACTATATGACTCATGTTGCTAACAATAGCTCTGCACACGGTGGGAGGAAGCTGGCAATTGAGAACACCACGGATCTGTCAGGAACAGATGGAAAGAAGCTCCCTGAGATGTTTCCCCAGAAAATCATGGCCCCTTCAGTGAGCATGGGTCCTGTTATGGGGAACCAGTACACTAACATGCCCAATGATGGTCTGGCCACGAAGACCAACAAGATCTCAGTGATCAAGACTGTAGGCATTTCTACTCCTCTGGCTAGCCTGGGGGCCAGCCCCCTTGTCAGTAACACCACTGTCTCCAAGGTAGATTCACAGCGTTCCCAAACACCAGTTCCCTCACTTACTGGGGGAAAACGAGATAGTGGTCAGCTAAGCTAAAGGAGAGCCCATTCAGAAGGAGAAGTGCAGAGTGACTGCTCTAGTACTGGGACGTTTTTTGAACCCCATCTCCTCCTGCTTGTTTTTTTACTGACATGCAAATGTTTACAGTTGTGACCACAACCTCAGGCAAGTCCTACAGTCACAGTGTTGGTATGCTGCTTTGCAAAAACAACAACACAAGATCATACTAAAACAAATACACTGGTGGGTTTTTTTTTTTTATTTTGAGAGGTGGGTCTTGCAAAGTAGCCTTGTTACTTGTGACAAATCTATACATAAAACCTTTGTACAAGTTGAAGAAACTCACAGAAGGATGTGTTTCTTATTAGAAGTTCACATACTAATTTTAATAAAAATTTCCTTGGTGTAACTTATGCCAAGTAATTATGAAGATCCCCCCCTCCCCCGCAACCTTAGTATTGCATAAAGTCTACGAAGTTGGAACAGGCAAGTCCTGTGTATGAAAATTTTAATTTATCTACTTCATTTATTTTTAACTTTTATAGCCTTAATCTCTCTTTTAATACTTTATGACTACTGAATTGTACCTAGTCCCTGTCTTAAACCTAAGAGTTGATGTTTATTGGCAGGAGCAGCTGAATGTTTTAACATGTTTTTGCTATTTTAATCACTTTTTGTGTGTGTACTATTAAGCAAAATAACAAAATATTGCTCTAATGGTTTAATGAGGAGGAAGAAGGAAAGACTCTAAGTCCTGGGTGGAGGAGTCTTTCCCCCTCCATGTGGAAATGTAGATCAAGGCTGTGCTCAAAAGTTTGTCTCTGAGTTATTGCACCTGACTTTTGTATCGAAAATTTTTTTCCCCAAGTTGTGCCTTTCCTTCTAGAATTGTAAGTGAACACAATAACAGTACCTGTTCACATTGTGAAGTGGATATTGTTACAGTGGATACACCAGAAGCAATAAATAAATAAATACATAAATAAATAAATAAAACTTATCTCCAGAGAAAATTTATGCACCTGGGAGAGAAGTGCTATGTGCCTGAGAGTAACAGTTCACAGAACATATTGCTGTGGATGTAAATCAGTTGACTGGAATTGTGATTTATGTACCTGTACTGTTGTATGGGTTGCCATACCTCCAAAGAAGTGATAATATGTATTTCTGGCCTTGCAAGGCCAAGACTCAGACCCTAGATGACCCCGTAGCCACATCAACTTGGTCAAAGTAGAAAAGGGCAGGAAACAAAAATGAGGCATGAGCCCACAACCCATATTCACCATAAAAGGATTCTGTTTGCAGTGCTGGGAAAGCGGTTTTTGTTTATTGAGTGCGAGACTATATATACTCTACTGAAATTACTTAAATATTTACAGATCAACTTGTGCCACTCATGCTTTTTCTATGAGATGTGAGTCATATTACTCTCTGATGTAAAATCCTGGCTCAGGTGGAGTTCTCTGGGAGTAGAAATTGAAGTGGAGATTTGTGTGTAAGTGCTGTCTTGAGGGACAGGTCTCAGGCAAAGGGAAGTGAGGGAAATCCAGTGGGGCTGAAGAAGGAGCTAAGTAAGGATGTAGTCTCAGCTGGAGCCTCAGCCTGATCCCACAGGGCTCTCTGGAGCAAGATTTGTACCATAGAGCAAAGGATGGATGGCTTTTTCTCCTTAGCGTCAGCAAGCCATTGGCTGTGGGCTGCTCTGTAGGCAGTCTGGAGGTATAACCTCGCTGAAAGTGGCTCCAGGTTGGCTGACGGGGAGTCTTCAAAGAAAGGAGCAGCTGTGAGCCATTAGCAGAGAACACTGACTGATGGATGTGTTGCCTCATGACGGGAATCTTGGCAGTGAACTAACAGTGTCTACAATAGGTCTGAAATTTTTATGTGGTAATTGTATCAGAATCTGGCTAGATGTTCCCCAAACCTATTTCTTCTGTCTGGATATAAAGCTTGACTACATTGCCCAGACTCCCTTGCAGTTTGGTATGACCGCATGACTCAGCTCTAACCAATAGAAATTGGGAGAAGGGATGTGTACCACTTCTGGCCCTGGTCCATAACCCCCCCTGTGAAAGCAGTCTTCCCTGCACCCTTTCTTGCCAGTTCTGCTGAGCTTCCTTTTTATTTTTATGACTGTCAGGTACAGAGCATCTAGTGGAGGGCTTTGAGGTCCCAGGGGATGGAGGAGCTCCTAGGTAGTGTGTCTGAATGAACAACCCCTCCACGCCCCTTGGACTGTGCCATGAGAAAGAAACAAATCATTATTATGTTTGTTTCAGGAGTTAGCCTACTCTGACTCATTTAGTGAACCTCACATTTTTCAGAAACACGAATAGCTTCTGCACATTTGATTTTCAGAATTTTATCAATGTAATAAATAATTCTTGCTGAAATTTGTGATGACCGAGGTGCTGAATAACTAAAGTTTTTTTTCTTATTCCTTAAAACAGAAAAAAGCTCTGAGGTATGGGTGACTTAAAAAAGCACTATGAAAATACATGGCTAGGGTAATTATTATCCAAAATACTGTTCAGGGAAACAAAGCAGGAAGCTGCCTTCCCAAGGTTAGACAGCTTGCTATTGTTAACAAGTAGTGCGAATGTTGGCTCCAGTTCGTCTGACATAACTGTTGGACTTTCCCAGTGCACAGAAAGCTTTTAACATTTCTGCTCAGCCATTTCCAGGGCTACCAAAGGTTTCATTCCATGGAGAGAGGTCAGCTGTCTGATAACTTACATAAGAGACCAGCAGGGCTGCTGAGAACAAGCTGTTTGTTGCCTGAGAACAGCCACCTTGTCTATTTGTCAAGCTTTTGCTTCAGGGGATGGACTTGGTATAGGAAGGAAGAGGATACATTCTCTCCTTCCTACCTCCCTCCCCCCACACACGGGTGGATACTGTATATAACTTCACTAATGTTCAAAACTTGTTTATAATTTTTAAAAAGATTTGATTTATTTATTTTTAGAGAGGGAAGGGAGGGAGATAGAGAGAGAGAGAAACATCCATGTGCGGTTGCTGGGGGCCGTGGCCTGCAACCCAGGCATGTGCCCTGACTGGGAATCGAACCTGCGACACTTTGGTTCGCAGCCCACGCTCAATCCACTGAGCTACGCCAGCCAGGGAAAACTGGTGTTATAGGAGACAGTAACTCTTGTCCCAGCCTGCTGTCCCTCACCCATCTCTTCCCTGCCACCAAGTCTCTGGGGGGCTCCTCCCTCTCCAATGATCTTACCTCTTGGTGGTGTCCCTTTGCCTCTGCAGTTCCACGCATTCATCAACATCCATCTTGGGCCCCCTTCATCAAACCTTTCTGGTTGAGCGTTGGCTCATGAATTTTCTCTCTTGTCTTCTCAAAATTCCCACAGCACTTAGCCCAGGGGACACAATTTAGCACTTAATTATATACCATTTTTTTGTTTGTTTTTATTGTGTTAGTTTTGTCTTTTCCAGTGAGGCTGCAGACTCCTTGAAAGCAACACATCTTTTTTTTTTTAAATCCCCCACAGTATTCCTGGAGGGTTATCCCTGTTCTATCAGTAAGTGTTGACTGATGGATTGATAGGCACAGATGTGAGACTTTCTACCCATCTCTGCAGTATCTGGTGCTCAAGAAAACCTGTCAAATATATTAAACTGAATTCAGTAAAGCAGATCAGCTCTGAATCTGGTCTTTGGTTGGGCAAATCACACCACCTCTGCATCCATTTTCTCATCCGCAAAATCCAGATAAAAATGTTTCTGTGAGGCCCAAAGGAGGTAATGTAGCTTTGAACTACCAAATGTTAGGGGTCACCATCCCTCACATTTCTTTTCTCAGGAGTTGCAGGAGAAAGTAGGGTTTGGCATTTATCACAAGGAGTGGGTCCCTTTTTTTAACCTCTGTTAGAATGGTGGGCCATGCTTAGGGAAGCGTGAGTACAATTGGGAAGGTAGGAAGAGAATGAACATGATCTCTTGGCTGCGAGTTTTCCTCAGAAGGTATTACAGTTGTGAAAAATACAATGGTGGTAAGATTTTGAAATGGAAATTCCCCAGCTAAGTTAGTCTTTACTGCTCCTAACTTATCTATCCTTCCTGTACGCTTGGCCCAAGCCTACTTCTGTCTTAATTCTCTCCTGGTATTGTTACAGAACAACAAGGGGGAACTGGGACGATATACTATTACCAAAAGGCACCCCCCAGGTTCCTTATGTCTGCCGCCAGAGGAAAGACATCTCTCAGTGCCAGAGATTCGTGAAAAGGAAAGGAAATGTTTATTTAATGCTGTACAGACTTAAAGGAGTGAAGTAAAGTCTTCATCAAAATCCCAAAGTCCCTTAAAACACCTACACACATAGTCCTTCCTTCCCCCTTTGCCCAGTCTGGGGTACCGTATCTCAGGAAAAGAAATAGAAGTCCGTGGCTCAGGCAGCCCCTGGTTCTTCCCAGTAATCAGACTCGGCTGGTAGGCCTCCCTCGGCTCCCGGCACCACCAGCTGTGTCGCCGGGATCTCTGCTAAAGCCGGGTGGTGGTTCCCCCTACTAAAGCTGCGGGGGTTCCCAATCTGGCAAAGCCTTGTGGTTCTCTCTCCCGGGGCCATGGGAGTCCTCACTCAGCAAAAACCGCGTGGTTCTCACTCCACTGGCCCAGCCTCATGGTCCTCTCTGCACAATGGCTGCGGGAGTCTCCACTCTGTCAAAGCCACGTGGTTCTCCCCCCCAGGGCTGAGGAAGGGGGGTCACCACTCTGCCAAAGCTGAGTGGCGATTCTCTGCTAAAGCCGCATGGTGATTCTCTCTCACAGGGCCGTGGGAGTCTCCACTCAGCTAAAGGCTGAGTGGTTCTCACACATGTCCAAAGCTGCGTGGCTCTCCTTTCTATTGCCACAGCCGCGCGGCTCTCTGCAGTGCCACAGCCGAGTGGTCCTCCCTTCGATGGCTGCCACATCTGGGTTTAAATCCCTGCACCAGTCTTTCTCTGCAGCCCCATTTCAGACTCCTCCCACAATCGGCTACACCTGCCAGCACTCTCGTATCCTTCCAGCTTTTCTGGGCTGCCATTGTGAGTCTGGGCAGACGTAGCCCTGTGTCATGGAGCCAATCATCTCCAAGCCTCCATGCTGGTGCTGTAACTAGGGGGACCTGCCCCCCAAGTTACCTCCATTCCCCTGGCTCAGAGCATGATCACAGCTATTTAACATATCTATGCAACCAGTTAAAGGTTATAGGGTATGTTAAATGACCACGCCAGAGGTTAGCTGCAAAGCTGTTGCTATGCAAAATAGCTCTCAAAGGCCCTGCTCCGTGTGCCCCCTCCCCCAACTCACACCTGAAGGGGAAGGGGTGAGAACATGTTTAATATTTCCTGAACACCTTGAGTTCTGGGCCCCATTCCAAATCCCTATTTGGCCCCGCCCCCCTTGGCTGCACCCTGTTGCAGTATGTCTGAAGCAAAATGTCATGTAAGGAAAACTTAGAGAAGAGATAAAAACTTACTGCTTTTAGAATGGATTCTGTCCTCTATTTTATTTCTTTAGATCCCAAAAGGGAAATACTACTTTGGCTATCATTTATAAATTTACATAATCTTCTTTCTCTTCTTATTGTATCTTGTCTCTCAACCATCTGCTGATGTTTTTTCTTTTCCTGTCCTTGGTCCTTATTTTAGTTGACCAGAATACCAAAGTATATATCATGGATGCTATTTCTTGAGATGTTGTTTGTTTTCTGTTTTTAATTAAAGCAAAACTATTTGGGATGAAAGTTTTATATAGCTCTTAAATCAAATTCTGAAACATGTTTTTTATTAGTGCATAACCCTGGACCGATTTTTTTCTTTGGATTAGTGTTTCCCAGTGAGGCTTCATGAATGTACATGTGTAGTTCTTCCCAAGGCCTTTTATACTCCTATTACTCTAGTATTTAACGAACGTCATTCTTTTTCAAGGTTCAACTCCAGCTTTGAGCCATCCCTCAGGAAGTGGCCTAACGCTGTTGCCACCCTGCACACTATGGGGAGTCACTGGGACCCCATTCGTATGGAGATCTAGATCTTCCAGCTTTGCAGGAGTTCAGCAGTACTGCGGTGGAAAAAGGGAAACCTAATTTCCCAGGCGTCATTTCTTTGCTGGGAAGGGCAGGGCGTGCGTTTGGCAGGACACCTGCTCCAGCATCCTAGGGAGAAAACACTACAGCCTTCCCTGCCTCCTGAAAAGCGCCATCCTCCATGTGGGTCCCCTTCCAAGCAACCAGGGCGGGCAGCCAAAGATGCCTCTCCTGTGTGCCGGGTGGGCGCGGAACGGCGTGGGCCCCTGCCCTCTTGGGCCTGGCCGTGCGGGGGGTGGGGGTGCAGGTGACCCTGCGCTGGGGTGGAGGCGCGCTGGAGGCGCGCGGGAGTTAGTTACCAGGTGAGGCGCGGGCGGGGCAGCGGGGCGGGGCTGGGGTGCGATCGCAGGCTTGGATTGGCTCCTGCCGCGCCTGTCTCCATGTGCCTGGCCGCGGAGGCACAACATTCAAGTCCGGGGGCGGGGCCGGCGGGCTCCTGGAGGAAGCAGCCCCGCGGCAGCTGCGGGGCGTGGGGGCGGTGGCAGCCGAGGCCGAGGCTCGGGCGGCGGTGAAGGCTGCGACTCCCCCCGAGCGGGGACGGTGCTCCGCTGGGCCTCTTTCCAGGCCCCATGGAGGCGGCGGCGGCGGCGGCGGCGGGTACGGGCTGCGGCCCCGGGTCGCCGCTGCTGCTGAGCGACGGTGAGCAGCAGTGCTACTCCGAGCTCTTCGCGCGCTGCGCTGGCACTGCCAGCGGGGGCCCCGGGTCCGGGCCCCCTGAGGCCGCCAGGGCCGCCCCGGGCGCAGCCACCGCAGCCGCGGGCCCGGTGGCTGACCTGTTTCGGGCGTCGCAGCTGCCCGCCGAGACGCTGCACCAGGTAGGTCTTCGTGCCCCTGCGGGTCTGCGGGGATCATCTCTGTGGGGGCAAGGGGCGAGGTGGGACGACAAGGCTACCCGCAGGGACCTGGATGCCTCTGCCAAGTCTCAGAGAAGGGGCTTCGCAGCCGGGAATGGCGGCGACGCCCTTGTCCCCCGGGGGACACCAGCCTCTTCTGCAGCTCAGCAGTGCTGGGTGCGATTCCCGTCTTCCTCCCCTGCGACGGACTGATACTCCCTTCCCTCCTCCAGCCGTTTCTGGGGCTCCGCAGCCGCTCAGACCCAAAGTTTGCCTTGTTCTGGAAGTGGTGTTTGTTTTGGCTGGTGTCTGGTTTAACCTCTATTCGCTGCTCCTGCCCTTCCCTCTCCTGAGTGGGTGGGAAGAAGTGGGCGCTGGGGTGCCTCACTGGGATTTGAACTTGAAGAATGTGTGCTGTATGTGTCTATAGGGCTGGGGTCCCAGGACTAAATGTTGTCCGCTCTGTATACATATCTCCTGTGTATATTGCCCACTAACATAGTTCTGAATGCTAGTATTAAACTGGAAAGCCGGATTGACAAGTTGCAGAGTGGGGACACACGGCTGCAAGAGGACACCTGGCAGGGCAGAGCCAAGTCTCCTATTTAGGGCTAGAGGTGGAACCCAGAGGTCCTCTGTCGGAGACAGCTGTATTGTCCATATTATCATTGCTTGGACTTGAAAACAGTATTGGAAAGTAACGTGTGTCGTAGCTACCTATCTCCTTTCCGCTGCTCCAAACCTGGAAAAGGAGGAGGGATTGATCCACAGCAGATACTGTTTTTCTCTTGTGCTTTCCTTGGAGCTTGGAGAAAGACTACTTGATGAGCACTTTGTCTTTTGCTATTATCAGCACTAAATGGTGATGAGATTCTTAATATCAAGCCCAAAACGTGAAGTGAAGCTTATTCTTAAAAGCAATAGCCAAGATGAAATTTAACATCAATTGAATATTTAGAGTGGGGAGTGGTACTTTGAAATCTACTTCCAAAGGTGCACTGAGGGTTTTATGGTTCACTTGCAATATCGTTGCTTGTAGATTATGTTTAAAAATGTTGCTGGAGCATGCCTATGCCTGCCTGTGAGCATAACTTTAGCCACTCTGTAATCTTTCACCTTTTAGAATTCAGGATTTCTGAAAATATAATTAGTATTCACGGAATTTAGCATGGCTGATTGTCCTTTAAGAAGTCCTTGATATGGAGGCAGTTCTGCTACTGCTGCTAAGCAGTTGAGCTGGACCAAGTAGAGAAAAATCGGTGCGCTAAAACACAAACCATGGTTACTGCATCAGGCCCTCAGAAAATACCCTAGCATATTAAATTTATTAAGTGCTGTCACTGTTTCTCAACTGAAAAGGAATAAATGACTGAGGCCACACAGCAAGTGACAGCTGGGAACCTATTAAGGCTTATTTTGTTGTCAGTAATACTGAGTATATTGGGTAACGATTCCTTAGGAGTTGCGGGGGCAGCTTTCCTGGTGTCGGAACCCATGCTTCCTTGAGGTATAGATAATTTAAAAAGAAACCAAGGCAGAGTGCCTTTCAGTGAATGAGATTCTGTTCTTCATGTTCCGTGGAAGCCTGCTTGCAAGAAGACTGGCAAAAGGGGACCTCCCTAGAAGGTGGCTTGTAGTAAATCTCAGAGCTTTAAGCTCCCCCTTTCAGCCCTGCAAAACAAAACACACCCTTCCCCATTAACTTAACACAATTGCAGTAATCCAACATTCTTCTTACAGGTGAAAATTAATAGGAAAGGCATCCTGGACAGGGAAATGTAATCAGAAGAGATTCAAACAAAGCCAGCAGCCAACCTTAGTTTTTACCAACCTCTTTGGTGGTGTGTGGCATGTCTGAGTGTGTATGTGTGTACATACACATTTCGTTCACCTTGATTTGCACTCTCTCTATGAGTGTATTAGCCATTTTTAAAAACAAATGCAGACGTTTTTAGCCTTTTCCTGTTAAACAGGAACCTGTAAGTTCAGAATTAAATGGCCCAACAGGTATAACTGCTCAAATCATGGAGGCACTAACCAGCTCTGGTAGTTTCTATGGTAACAGCCAGCATACAATTAAGATTACCATAATGTTGCAGGATGGGTGAAAATCTTATCTGGATTAAATATTCTATAAAAATACTTAATTTTATCTCCTCCTTGGAATAAAAATAAACCACTACCCCTCTTACTTTGTTATGGGAATAAATCATCATAGGGATTTTTTTCAGTTTAAATATAAAAAAATATTCATTAAATATATATACACATTTTAGCCCTGGCTGGTGTGGCTCAGTGAATTGAGCACCATCCTGTGACCCAAAGGGCGGCCAGTTTGATTCCCAGTCGCACATGCGTGGGTGGTGGGCCAGGTCCCCAGTTAAGGGGTGTGTGAGAGGCAACCCTACTTGGATGTTTCTTTCCCTCTCCTTCTCCCTCCCTTCCCCTCTCTACCAATAAATAAATAAAATCTTAAAAAATAAATATACATGTATTTTAATAGACTTTTTGAGAGCATTTGGGGTTCACAGCAAAATTGAGAGGAAAGTACAGAGTTCCTGTGTACCTACTGCCTCTACTCCTGCACAGCTGTTCCCATGGTCAACATCCCCCACCAGGGTGATAACATGTGTTACAATTAATGAACCTACATTGGCACATCATAATAGGAAAGGCAGAGTTCATAGTTTACCAGTATGGTTCACTCTTGGTGATTTATTCCACTCTTGGTGGTGTATAATCTATGAATTTGGATGAATGTATAATGACATGTATCCATCATTATAATATCATGCAGAGTATTTCCACTGCCCTAAAAATCCTGTGTGCCACACTTCTGTGCTTCATCCCTTCCTCTTACCCCCAAACCTTGGCAGGCAACTGATCTTTTTATTTTCTCCACAAGTTTGCCTGTTTCAGATTCTCATAGAGTTGGAATCACACAGTATGTAATCTTTTCGGATTGGCTTCTTTCATTTAGTCGTATGCATTTAAGAGTCTTCCATGTCCACTCATAGCCTAATGGCTCATTTCTTTTTAGTGCAGAATAGTATTCCATTGTCTGGATGGACCATAATTTATTTATCCATTCACCAACTGGAGGACATCTTGGTTGCTTTTTAGTTTCGGCAATTATGGGTAAAATTAATCTAAACATCTGTGTGCACTTAGGTTTTCAACTCCTTTGGGTAAATGCCAAGGATAAAGATTGCTAAATCATATAATAAAATTATATTTAGTTTTGTAAGAAACTGCCAAACGGTCACCCAAAGTGGAGGTACCATTTTGCAATACCCCCAGCAGTGAATGAGAGTTCCTGCTGTTCCACATCCTTGTCAGCATTTGGTGTTGTCAGTGTTCCAGATTTTGGCTATTTTAATAGGTATGTAGTCAGTGGCATCTCTTCGTTCTTTTAACTTGCAATTTCCTAATGACATATGATTTTAAGCATCTTTTCATGTGCTTATATGCCATCTTGAATAATTTTAAAGCATCATAATAGCCTATTTTAAAAAGCCTTTTAGACTCTATGAGTATTTATCTTCATGTGCTGATTTATTTTAAAAGCAGGACTCTAGTACTACAAAGAAAAATACTAGAATGAAACATTTAAATTAGAAAAGGAAAATAACCAATGTCTGAGGAACAGATAAATAATTTTTGTTTAATACTTTAAGGTGAAGAACTAGAAATGTTAGAGTGATGGGTTTCCCACTTTGTGAAGTATCTCATTGGTATTCAAAGGCTAGCATTTTATTAGAAGGCATAGGGTATTGTGGGAATCAGGTTTGGGTTCGAAGGGTATTTGAGGCATTTCAGTTTCTATTGTGTATCAGACAATGTTCTAGCTGCTAAGTTTATAGAAAGGAATCAAACACAAATCCCTGTCCTCACGGAAAGTACATTCCAGTGTCAGTGTTTTTATTCTTCAGAGCTTGAGTAAGAAAAGATTTGAAATATAACATCTAGAAATAAAATGTCTACCTTAAACTGGCAAGTTTTTTGTTTGACATAATGAATTAGCAAACTCTATAGACTCCTTTATAATAGCTGTCTTTTAGGATGGGTACCTTAGTCTTTGGGAATGCTGTGTATATTTCAAGTAGTCATTGTAATTGTTATTGATAGGTAACTCCTTTGTTTTGAAATAGTGTCTTTATTTTTCATTGATATAATTGACACATTATGTTAGTTTCAGGTGTGCAACATGATTTGATATTTGTATATGTTGTGAAATGATCACCATAATAAGTCTAGTTAATATCCATCACCACACAGTCACAATTTTTTTTCTTGTGATGAGATTATTATGGTTTACTCTCCTAGCAACTTTCAGGCACACAATACAATATTATTAACTATAGTCACCACGTTTTACATTACATCCCCATAACTTACTTATTTTATAACTGGCAGTTTGTACCTTTTGACCCCCTTTATCCATTTGCCCCCATCCAGCAGCCACCAATTTGTTCTCTCTATGAGTTAGGGATGGTTGGTTGGCTGGTTGGCTGGTGTTTAGACTCCCCATATAAATGAGATCATATGGTTTTTGTCTTTCTGTGTCTGAGTTGATGGTTAACTCTTAGACATTAAGGGGAATAGTTATAAAACTCTGTTGATTTTTGTATTATCAGGGGAAATCACTGAATGGGAGAAAAGCCAGTAAGTAATGTCTGATTGTTTAAGCAGCTTTGATTGAGATGAAGTAAAACAAAGCTGTGAGAAGTATGGGATAGTCTAAAAATTTCTTGCACATGAGGCCTCTTCTTTGGGAAGAAGTCATATTGAAAAGGTTTCTTGTTTAGTCATTAAAGAAAATTATAGGCCAAAGACAAAATTCTTGTGAACTTTTTCCTGTTGTAGATTATTAGCCAGAACTATGTTTTAAAAAATGCAAATGAAACTTGTTTTTATTTTTGCATCTTTATATTATATCACTTTGTGGCATATACTTTAGGGAGTTGGAGCCAGCATAATAGAACAGTAACTAGAAATATATGCTGTTTGAGTTAGTGTTGGGTTTTTTTTAGTAAAAGAGATTGAATGCCAACAGATAGAGTAAGTTACAGAGCCAAATCATTGTCTGATTAAAAGGAGGGCATTTGCATAATTGTTACTTGTTGACTCTTTTTGTAAAAAAAAACACATTTCAGGTGTGCAAAACTAAAGCCTTACCCAATAAATAACTGTATATGCACCACTCAGCATAAGAAGTAAAACAGCCCAGCTAGTGTGAAAGTTTCCTGTGACCCCTTTTTTGGTCCCATTTTCCTCCATCCCTACCCTAGAGGTTACTGCTGTCCTGAATTTGGTGTGCATGATTTGAAAAAAATTTCATTATTATATGTACATGTGTATATATTTTGTGAGTATGTATATTGTGTGTGTATATATATGTATATGTAAAAAATTTTAATTCTCAGTGTATGTATGTGTGTGTCACTAAAACAGTATGTTGTTTTGTATGGCTTTTCAACTTAAAATGGGGAGTATCATGCTCTTTGTAACCTGTATCTTGTTTTTCCTCTCATCATATTTTTGAGGTTCATCCTCGTTGACACATGTAGCTCTAGTTCATTTACTGTATGTGGCCATGTATAATGCGCACCCATGTTTTTGGCCCAAACTTACAGGGAAAAAAATCTTTTGTTTTAATTTTTAAATTTTATTTATTTATTTATTTATTTATCTATTTATATTTAGTAACTAAACCAATGATCGTATTCCAGGGTATTATTTTGCATACAGATATCGCTATTGCTTTCTAGAGTTACACTTCTAATACATAAGCATAAACAAAAGAATTAAAAACATTTATGTAGATATGGAATTACTACTACCCATGTATAATGTGCATGTTTATTTTTCCCTACAAAATTTGGGCAAAAGAGTATGCATTATACATGGCAAAATATGGTATGTTTTCTTTTTTAAAAATTAATTGATATTTGAGGGATTGGGGGAAAGAGAGGGAGGGGGAGGGAGAGAGAGAGAAACATTGATTTGTTGTTCTACTTATTTATGAATTTATTGGTTAATTCTTGTATGTACCCTGACTAGGGATTGAACCCACAACCTTGGTGTATTGGGATGACACTGTAACCAACTCAACTACCTGGCCAGGGCCTTATGTTTCCTTTTTAAAAATCTTCATTACCTACACTTACAATGACTCATCATTATGGTGCTGTAGAGACCTTTATGCCTAAGGAAAGGAGGTGGTATTTTTCTTTATATAGAATGTTGCATGACTGGGGGACTGTTCTAAACATGTATGGATATTAAAAGTGCCTTCATAGATAGCAAACTGCACACTGGTATTTTTGAGAATGTTAGAGGACCTTTGATTAGGCTTTCATAGGCTTCCTATTTTCTCATCTTTTAAAAAATGGAAAATCTGTATGGAACTGGAAAGCATTATGCTAAGCAAAATAAGCCAGGCAGTAAAAGACAAATACCATATGATCTCACCTTTAACAGGAACCTAAACAATAAAACAAACAAACAAACAAACAAGCAAAATATAACCAAAGACACTGAAATAGAGAACAGTCTGACAGTGACCAGAGGGGATAGGGGAGGGAATTTCAGGGGAAAAGGAGAAGGGTTTGCAGGAACAAGTATAAAGGACACATGGACAAAAACTGTGGGGGGGGGGCGGTGTAAATGGGAGGGAGGTGGGGAGGGATGGGTGGGGAGGGCTGAGATGGGGCTAAAAGACAGAAAACTACTTGAACAACAATTAAAATAAAATAAAAAAAATTTAAAAATACAAATCTAAAGCAAAGTGGATAGGAAAATACATTAAACTCCTCTGCACTTGCCACCCAGACTCAGCAATTATT
The DNA here is from genome assembly GCF_004126475.2 of Phyllostomus discolor. Taxonomy (NCBI): domain Eukaryota; kingdom Metazoa; phylum Chordata; class Mammalia; order Chiroptera; family Phyllostomidae; genus Phyllostomus; species Phyllostomus discolor. The sequence continues at coordinate 5,320,403 of NC_050198.1, forward strand.
GATACGTGATCAATTGCTTTCCATTTGCATTTCCACCTTTCTTCCCTTCCCTTTCAGTTATCCTGAAGAAAGTCTCAGACATATGATTCATAGGTTTTATATTTAAGGAAGAAATCTGGGAATTGTTAGAGATGGGAACATGCAGGGGTTTAATATGGACAGAAAAGTTACCGTGGTTTATTGTCAAATGGCAAAACTGAGGGGTGCTTCCCTGCAATCAAGCCATTAGCAGTCTTTAAGATTACAGTGTTTGAGAACTGATTTAGAATAATTAGGAAAACCAATAGGGAGATTGAAAAAGTAACAAAGTGAAGACTAGAAATACAAGGTGAATTTGTACATTGTCCTAGTTTCATACTTAAAACTAGGAACCATAGAAAATTGGTTTTGAGGAAATCTTGAGTTATTTCATTAATTATCGGAAACTTTTGAAATAGGGTTTGGTTCCTTTCCAAGTATTTTGAAACTTTCTATTAGTTTTCTAAAGGCCAGTATCTAGTATTTCATATTTATATCATTATGTTCTCTGGTACATGTTTATTGGTGGGCAACTGTCTTAGTCTGTTTGGGCTGCTATAACTAATTGCTACAGACTGTAGCTTATAGACAACATATTTATTGCTCACAGTTCTGGAAAATCTGTATGGAACTCCAGGTTGGAAGTCCAAGATCAAGGCACTGATGGATTTGGGGTTTGGTGAGGGCCCTCTTCCTGGTTTATAGTTGGTACCTTTGCTCCATGTCCTCACGTGGTAGAAAGGGCTAGAGAGCTTTCTGGTCTCTTACAACAGCACTAATCCCATTCATCAGGGCTCTACCCTCCAGGCCTAAGCATTTCCCAAAGGCCCCACCTTCTCATGCAATTATATTGGGCATTAGGATTTCAACATAGGAATTTTGCAGGGAACAAAGGCATTCAGACCATAGCAGCAACCAACAAACCTGGGTGCTCAGAACTGAGGGTTTCCTGGGATGCTGGGATTTCAGTTTTCAAACCAGGATAGACTTAGGTCAATTGGGATTGTTGGTCACCCCCTCTATTGGTTACTGCATTAGTTATCTATTGCTTTATAATGAATTTTCATAAGTTTAAATTGCAGCTTAAAAAGGCACATATTTATTATCTCATTGGTTCTGTGGGTTAGGAGTCCTGACATGGCTTAAATGGGTCTTCGGATCAGAGTTTTACCAGGCTGAATTGAAGGAGTCAGCTGAGTGGCATTCCTTTGTGGAGCTTGGGGACCTCTTCCAAGACCATTTCGTTGTCAGGAGAATTCAGTTTCTTGTGATTTTAAAGACTAAAACCCTCAGCTTCTAAAAGCCACTGGCCATTCCTTGCCACATGGCCCTCTCCATAGGCAGTTCATAACATGGCTGTTTGCTCCATTAAGGCCAGCAGGAGATTCTCTCCAGTTGGCCTAGATGAGTGGCATCCTATCACCTTTGCCATATTCTGTTGGTTAGAAGCAAGTCACAGATTCTGTCTGTACTCAAGAGGAGAGGATTATGTAAAAGCACAGACACCAGGAAGTGAGAATTATTTGGGGTGAGGAGCACCTTAAGGTCTTTCCACCACAGTTGCCTTTTAGAGTTTTCTGAAGCAGAAAATTATTCTGATTAGCTTTTTGTGGCCAGAATATATATCTTTGCTTCACTGCTCATTTCAAATATCTTTATCTTCTTAAAAACATTCTCATGCATAATTCATTTTCTTATGCCAAGTAGAACAGGCAAATATATGACTTCTAAGGTATTACTTTGAATTTTAATGTTCTTTTTAAAGACTCTACTTATTTATTTTTAGAGAGCGGGGAAAGCAGGAAGAAAGGGAGGAAGAGAAACACCAATGTGTGGTTGCCTCTCACGCGCCCCTTACTGGAGACCTGGCCTACAACCCAGGCATGTTCCCTGACTGGGAATTGAACTGGTGACCCTTTGGTTCACAGGCTGGCACTCAATCCACTGAGCCACACCAGCTAGGGCTCAATGTTAGTCTTTAGGCAGTTTTTTTCCCCTGTCAACTAGTAGGAGGCAGGAAAAAAAGTGCAAAAGCAGATATGAGTGCCCTGCATGCCCACTCCTGCACAGAATACTGTAAAGCAGGGCCCGGTTCAGGAGTCTGTGACATTAGATGTGGGGAGAATACATCTTCCTCTATACTAACCCCTAAATGAGATCAAGCATTTGTTTCTATTATGCATGGAGGCAACAAACCACAGTAGTATTGGCATGACCTCTGACTTTATTACCTGTGGAAATAGGATATTTTTAGGAGTTCCCACCAAGATGGAGGCGTGGGTAGACACACTGTGCCTCCTCACACAACCAAAATAAGGACAGCAATAATTTAGAAACAAGATAACAACCAGAACTGACAGAAAATTGAACTGTATGGAAGTCGGACAGCCAAGGAGTTAAAATAGACACATTCATCCAGACTGGTAGGAAGGGCAGAGTTGGGCAGCCAGGTGGAGAGGGGTCGAGGCACAAAAAGCGGTGGCACCAGGCATGTAAGGCATCCCGGACACGTGAGACCACAGCGGGTGGACCCTGGGCATGCAGGCGGTGGCTGGCAGACCCTGGGCCCAGGGTGGCAACGGGCAGACCCAGAGAGGCAGCATTTGTGAAGTGAGGCACTGCACTCAAGGTGGCTGGATGACTGGGCAGTCCCAGGGTCCCAGTGCCGGGAAATAGAGCCTCGGGGCACTGATTGAAAACACTTATGGGGGTGGAGACGCAGGGAGATATTCCCAGCCTCACAGGAGAGTTCGTTGGAGAAACCCACGGGGTCCTGGAAATTGCACAAGTCCACCCACATGGGAATTAGCACCAGAAAGGCCCAGTTTGCTTGGGGTAAGCAGTGGAAGGGACTGAAATCTGACAGAGAGCAGAGCAAGCACCATTGTTCCCTCTCGGATCCTGCCTCCACATACAGCCTCACAACCCAGCGACTGGATTGCTCTGCCCCTCACTAAGTAACAGGCACGACAAGACCAAAAAAAAAAAAAAAAAAAAGGGCCCAAATGGGAGAACAGATCAAAGTGCCACAGCAAATACAACTAAATGACCAAGAGATAGCCAACCTATCAGATGCACAGTTCAAAGCACTGGTTGCTCAGGATGCTCACAGAATTGGTTGAATTTTGTCACAAATTAGATGAAAAAATGAAGGTTACGCTAAGTGAAATGAAGGAAAATGCACAAGGAACCCATAGTGATGGGAAGAAAACTGGGATTCAAATCAATGGAGTGGACCAGAAGGAAGAAAGAAACAACCAAACAGGAAAGAATGAAGAAACAGGAAGTGAAAAAAATGAGGAGAGGCTTAGGAACCTCCAGTACATCTTTAAATGTTCCAACATTTGAATTATAGGGGCACCAGAAGGGGAAGAGGAAGAGCAACAAATGGAAAAAGTTATTTGAGCAAATAATAAAGGAGAACTTCCCCATTCTGGCAAAGGAAATAGACTTCCAGGAAGTCCAGGAAGCTCAGAGAGTCCCAAAGAAGTTGGACCCAAGAAGGAACACACCAAGGCACATCATCATTACATTAGCCAAGGTAAAAATGAAGGAGAGACTCTTAAAAGCAGCAAGAGAAAAGGAGACATTTACCTACAAAGGAGTTCCATAAGACTGTCAGCTGATTTCTCAAAAGAGACCTCACAGGCAAGAAGGGGCTGAAAAGATGTATTCCAAGTCATGAAAAGCAAGGACCTACATCCCAGATTGCTCTGTCCAGCAAAGCTTTCATTTAGAATGGAAGGGCAGATAAAGAGCTCCCCAGACAAGGTCAAATTCAAGGAGTTCATCATCACCAAGCCCTTATTATATGAAATGTTAAAGGGACTTATCTAAGAAAAAGAAGATATAAAACATGTACAGTAAAATGACAGCAAACTCACAATTATGAACAACCACACCTAAAACAAAAACAAAAAGAAACTAAGCAATCAACCAGAACAGGAACAGAACCACAGAAATGGAGATCACATGGAGGGTTAGCAACAGGGGAGTGGGAGGAGGAGAGAGGGGGAAAAGGTACAGAGAATAAGTAGCATAGATGGTAGGTAGAAAATAGACTGGGAGAGGGCAAGAGTAGTAGTATGGGAAATGTAGAAGCTAAAGAATTTATGACCCATGGACATGAAGTAAAGGTGGGGAATGTGGGTGGGAGAGGGTGTGCAGGGTGGAGGGGAATGAAGGGGAGAAAATGGGACAACTGTAATAGCATAATCAATAAAATATATTTTAAAAAAGAAAAAGAAATAGGATATTTTAAAAATCATACTATAATTGTCTCAGATATGTCAATGACAATTTACAATAGTTTAGACACATTGGCTGATTTTATTCATTGTGTTAATAAAGAAACAAATGTGTTAACTGCCATAAACTTGTTTTTTAACTATTTTGATAGCTGCATTTCAATATATATTTTTTTATAATTCTCTGTATTTTAAATGTTTAATTCTATGCATTTAAAAACAGTATTCTGAGAAGAGGTCCGTGTAGACTGCCAAACAGGGCCACAGCACAAAAATGGTTAAGAAGTCCTGCTGGGAAGAATTGCAAGGTGTCAGGACTAGAAATTTCAGTTCTTAAGGAGTCATTTTTCCCAAAGTCAGAATAACAATGGCACTGCTTGCCAGCCCCAGGGCAGGATTGTCCTGTCCTCTGTGGTCCCTCCCACTGGAGTCCATCTTGCAAAGGGGAAGGAGGCCCAGAGTGAATGAGTACTCAACTGCCTCCTCCAGGACTTCACCCTGTGGCTTCTGCAGTCCTGGCTCTGAGCTCTCTCTGCTCCAGACCTTTATATCTGGCCCTTTGTATCTCTGTCTCCCTCCAGAGAGTTCCTGTGGAGCAGGTGCTCACTGGCTGTTGGGCCTCTTATTTGCCACTATTATTTCTACTTCCAAGACTGGCTAGATCTAGATGAACTTGAAGGAAAAAGTGGTTTTAACTGGCTGGAGAAATCCAGCTATCTTTGTAAGTTAATTTATGACCAGAAGAGGCTATTAAACATTAGGTTGGTAGCAAATGTTTGTTTTGACTTAATTTGTTTATAACACTTTGCCATTGATTTACAGAAAAATATCTTTTTGTTCAGCCTCCTGGGGGTAATTACGTGGGTTACCTGTGTTACCTGTGTTAATTTCCTGACTAATTGAAGTAAACTCCATAAATGCCAACAATTAATTGTTTTTGTTTTTTTTTAAAGCAGGCTTTCTTAAATGTGTAATATTTGTCCCTGATGTCTTCAAAAGAACATATTTAATACAACATCCTTTTTGTTTGTCCCTTAATTCAGGGTCAGCCTTGTGAAAAACAGATGATTATATGCAAACAGCTTTTTGCCCCTGGAGATGTTTGGTGTGCTTATTTTTTGAAGTTTTTTTTTTCCCTTTAGTATCTCTTTCAAATTAAAAATGTTTCAACTCCTCTCCTTGGCATACACTCTGGTACCTTTATATCCTATTACTGTTTGGCACTGGTAGTAAAGCACATGTAGATGTTTTAGATTCTTTTAATTTATTCATTGTTTTGGATCAAGGGTTCTCTACCTCAGCACTATCGACACTTTGGTCTGGGTCATTCTTTGTTGTGGGGTCTGTCCTGTGCATTGTAGGGTGTCTAACGGCATCCTTGGTCTCTACCCACTAGATGCAAGTATCTGTCCCTCCCACAGATGTTACAACCAAAAGTGTTTTCAGACATTGCCAAGTGTCCCCCAGGGCAAAAATCTATTCTGGTTTAGCAGCTACCATTTATTTACTGATTACCATGTACTTGGCCTTGTCTCTTAATTTAACTTTTAGAAAGTTAATTTTATTTAATTCTGACAACCAAACCACTAGATAGTAATTATTATCTCCAGTTTGAAGAAAATAAAATGGAGGTACAGAGGTTCAATGACTTTATTAAGGTTACAGAACTCAGTGACTTCTGGCAATACTTTTCATAATTATTTGGGTGGAAATTCAGTCTTTGTTGAAGAGAGACTAAAAAAGAAAGGGAGGTTTCCTGATGCTGTCTCAATGGAGAAGCTATTGTTTTCATAGCAGTTCTGTGTAAATGTTGGGATTCTTCCTTAAAGAGTGATTCTGTTGAGGGGGTTCTGAGTAAGGGTTTTGGGACATTTCTAAGGAGTTCCTGTGCTATGGTGAAGCAGAATATGGGGCAGTCTAAGATCATAGATGATCAAACCTTGAAGCCAAGGAAGCCATCAGAAATTGGAGTAAGGCTATGGATCATTCAGGGCCCTGCAGGAAATAGCATGCTCAGAGGGGTTTACTGAAAGCAGAGCTGTTGAGGCATGGAAAGAGTAGCAGCAGCAAGAAGGCAGTACCATCCCTAGCTCTGAAGGGGCCAGAGGAGGGAATGTTGCTGGAGCTGTCAAATATTGTTCCTCAGTAGACACAGTAGTCTAGAAGAACTCAGCCATTGCCAGAGTTGTGGCCAGGGAGGGGGTGGTGGGCTGAGGGGCAGATACCCCACTCTGTCCCCTTCCCTCTGATGTGCTACAGTGCTTCTCACTGTCTTCACCCAACTGGAAGTCCAGGGCAAGGGTGCCTGGATTTTGAAGCTTACAGAAATCAGCCTCCTGGACAGAGGGGATGAGTAATTGCTGGGAGTGGCTCTGGGGGACAAATAGGGGACAAAAAGAAAGGCCACACAGGCTACAACCTTGACTGGGAAGATGGCTGGTGTCGGGTGAGAGGGAAGTCCATTTGTGCCAAACAGAGTCTGGGTTTATGACCTCCAGGAGGGATAGGAGAGAGCTGGATAGGAATGACTAGCCCATCTGAGCTGCTTTTCACACTTATCCAGGCAAGCCTTGAGGACTATGGGATCGTTTATCTCATTGGATATGGGGGGGGTGCTTTTTGGTCAGAGTGGGGGCATTTCATGAATTGCGATGTTTGTTCTTGTTCAGGGCACTGGGGAAAATGTAGCAGTGGCATGGCCTTCCTAAAGATTCTGCCAGGAGTAAGCTGCACATGGTGGGAAAGGTCACCTCAGGACTGGAGATGAATTAGTTCAGGGGAATAGAAAGCATATATAACATTTGGGGATGTGGCTTTGTATTAGTTCGGCTTTTTTCTTTCCCCAAAGGATAGCATTCCTGTACATGTATGTATATCCACGTAGGATTTCTTTGTATGTTGCTCAGACTCACTAAGGCCCTTCTCAGCAAACTGAGGCTTTAGAAAAATTTAGACTTCTCATATACTGTAAAGGCAAATGCAAAGAAACAGCTTTGTTCTCGTTTGCATTCTTCATGGGCTAACGTATGTTCTGGAAAATTTGTTGCCATGGCAATGGGATATTCTCTATCTCCATAGGGTACTATGTAAAAATAGCCCTTTGTGTTCGAGGGTGATGTTAGTGACAGGTGGTTGGATGAATGTATAGCAGGGTGCTTTGTCAGCATGCCATTATTCAAAGTTGTGAAGTCAAAATGAGTATTTATTTTTTCTCTCAAAATGTAATTTTATCTGGAATAGGCTGGTAGTGCGCTCTGTTTAATTATGAATTAGAAACCTTCCTTTGAAGGTGTAGTAAATGTGATTGGTGATAAGTGGATTTTCTACTCTTTCTATCAGTGCTATAGGATGTGTAAGACAACATTGGGTTGGGGGCAAGTAGTATGATTCTTTAATTCTCAGACACATGGTTCTTCCTAGGAGCCTTGCAGTTTAAACCAAGAAGTAGCAAGTGGTTAAGTGGAATAGAGGAGCTCTGAGCTGTTTATCAAATATTAAATTCTTGCGATTTCTTCAATGGAATATATCCTTGGTGAAAGTCAGTTCCCCTGCTGGTTTTAGCATTGGCCTCACACATGTAGTCAAGGATGGAATCTTGACCCTAATCTTAATTTTTCCTTTGAAAAATCCTTTGGGCAATTTCTTAGAGCAGTAACTCCTCAAACATTTTGTTATACTCTCACTTTTCTTCTAGAAATTTGTCTTGCACATAAATAACAGCTTCCTGGTGCTAAACTGACATAAAATTTACTCTGGTTTTGAGAATTTTAGACTTTCTTGAGAAAATACCATGGCTGGTCATTTTAGAACTAAAAGTAATCCCTCTAATTCTGGTATGCGTTGTACCCCTGCATAAATGGAATCATAGCTTCTGTCTTTTCTCTTGGAGTCAGTATGAATATCTTTTTTGCTAATAATATCAGAAATATTTACTGAATGGCTTGCTGGGTACCCACTACTACTCTCTGAACTTTTTGTTAGCGAACTGAATTCCAATAAACATTCTTACTGATTTTCTCACTATTTTCCAGATGAGGCCTACTTATTAATATGCCTTTCTTTTTCAGGTAACTATCATGGAGTTTTAAGACTTGGTTGCTCCTTCTTGCTTTTCTATTTGTTGAGGAGTTTCTGATACTGAAAACATTCTTTTATCCAGGGATGGAAAAATACAGGGTATAGGCCAACTCTATCTCGTTCCCTATTTTGGGGGACAGGGATGGCCTATGAGCTAAGAATGGTTTTTACATTTTTAAATGGTTGGCAAAAAGTAAAAGAAATGTTTCATGACGTGAAAATTGTATGAAATTCAAATTTCAGTTTCCATAAACAAAGTGTTACTGGCACACAGCCACATTTGTGTTTACATATTGTCTGTGGCTGCTTTCACACTATAGTGGGCCGAGTTGAGTAGTTCTAACAGGGACTGTGTAGCCCACAGAACCCTAAAGTATTTCCAGAAAGAGTTTGCCAGCCCCTACCATATAATCTTCTACACCTAGAATGGGAGACTGTACTGAATAATAAAAGCAGATTGGACTTATGTACAGGTTCATACCTATTTGAATTCTCTTTTGGTAGGTATTATATTTTCCTTTCTTCCACTCAATGTTACTGTTTTCATAATCTTAGTTTCGTCTATTATGGCATATCTCAAATATACTTAATTTTAGCTCTCTATACTGAGATTGGTTTTTATCATAACAAATACTCGTAACTTCTCAAAAGAGGGAGAGTAATGACTTTTATCATTTTACTAGTTAATGTGTTTCCTTTGCTAGGTCAGTAATTATATTCCTCCCAGCTCTATTTACATTTAACTATATTGGGTTCTATTTTTTGGGCTTTCAACTAATATGTAAGCATTGATACTTTAATAATCCTAACTAAGATACCTCTACTGATTGTCCTATTTTAATTTAATAAATTCAGTATATGATAAAGATTATATTTTCCACATTCATCCAATAAAAGATTGTATTTTCTACATTCATCCTACTGGATATAGTATACTTAAAACAATCAACTTTAGAACATTCATGCATTTATTTTTTAAAAATATGTTTTCTTGACTTCTGGCCGAGATGGAGATGTAAATAGATATACTTTTCCACCTCACACAACCAAAAGAAGGACAACAACACATTTAAAAACAAAAAACAACCAGAACTGCCAGAAAATTGAACTATATGGAAGTCTGGCAACCAAGAAGTTAAAACAGAAACATTCATTCAGACTGGTAGGAGGGGCAGAGATGGGTAGCTGGGCTGGAAAGGATGCATGTCAAGGCAGTGGCTGGAGGACTGGACAGTTCCACACTTGCATGCAGATAAACTGGGAGGAACAACTGGAGAGCGATACAGACTGTGCAATCCAGGGCTCCAGTATGGGAAAAGAAAGCCTTAAAACCTTTGGCTGTAGCAACCTGTGGTGGTTGTGGTGGCATGGAGAAACTCCCAACCTCACAGTAGAATCTGCTGGAGAGACCCACAGGGTCCTAGGATGTATACAAAACCAGCCATGCAGGAATCACCACCAGAAGGGTCCAATTTGCTTGTGGGTAGCGGGAGAAGGGACTGAAAGCTGGCCAAGAGCTGAGCCAGCAGCACTGTTCCCTCTCTGACTCCTCCCCCACATGCAGAGCCACAGTGCAGTGAGGTGGGTTGCCCCACCCTGGTGAATACCTAAGGCTCTGTCCCTTACAATGTAACAGATACTCCAAGACAAAAATATATGGCTCAAATGAAAGAACAGATCAAAACTCCAGAAAAAGAACTAAGTGCTGAGGAGATAGACAACCTATCAGATGTGGAGTTCAAAACACTGGTAATCGGGATGCTCACAGTAGTGATTGAGTGTGGTCACAAAATAGAGGAAAAAGTAAACACTATGCAAAGTAAAATAAAGAAAAATATACAGGGGACCAACAGTGAAGGCAAGGAAACCAGGATTCAAATCAACAATTTGGAGCAGAAGGAAGAAAGAAACATTCAACCAGAACAGAATGAAGAAACAAGAACTCAAAAAAATGAAGACAGGCTTAGGAACCTCTGGGACAGCTTTAAATGTTCCAACATCCAAATCATAGGAATGCTAGAAGGAGAAGAGGAAGAGCAACACATTGAAAACTTCTTTGAAAAAATAATGAAGGAGAACTTTCCTAATCTGGCAGAGCAAACAGACTTCCAGGAAGTCCAGGAAACTCAGAGAGTCCCAAAGAAGTTGGACCCAAGGAAGCACACACCAGGGCACATCAGAATTACATTACCCAAGATTAAAGATAAGGAGAGACTCTTAAAAGCAGCAAGAGAAAAGGAGACAGTCACCTATAAAGGAGTTCTTATAAGACTGTCAGCTGATTTCTCAAAAGAAACCTTACAGGCAAGAAGGGGCTGGAAAGAAGTATTCCAAGTCATGAAAGGCAAGGACCTACTTCCAAGATGACTCTATCCACCAATGCTATCATTTAGAATGGAAGGGCAGATAATGTGCTTCCCAGATAAGGTCAAATTCAAGGAGTTCATCATCACTAAGCCCTTATTATTTGAACTGTTAAAGGAACTTATCTAAGAAATAGAAGATCAAAACTATGAACAATAAAGTAGCAAACAAATACAAATTTATCAACAATTGAATCTAAAAAATGAGCTAAGGAAACATGAAGTACAGAGACAGAATCATGGATACGGAGAGTGTTTTCATGCTTGCCAGATAGGATAGGGTTGTGAGGGAATGGGTGAAGAGATGAGGGGATTAAGCAGTACAAATAGGTAGTTACAGAAGAGCCATGGGGATGCAAAGTACAGTATAGGAAATGGAGTAGCCAAAGAACTTACATGCATGGTCCATGGACATGAACAATGGCCAGGGGATTGCCTGAGGGACTGGGGGCTGCTGGGTGGAGGGGGACAAGGGGAAAAATCAGGACAACTCTAATAGTATAATCAATAAAACATAACTTAAAAAAATAATATGTTCTGATCATTTGGTTAAAATATTGTCTAAGTCCGAAGTGTTTTTAGATCTGAAATATAAGAGTAATTGATGCTGTGAAGCCTCTTAATTAGTGTTTAGACTGACAAATTATGATTGAAAAGGTTTTGAAAACTGTCAGTTAACATAAATGTAACATAAAATGTAAACTGTTTTAACTTTTCTTTCTTGAGTCATTTTCAACCAATGAAATGTTAATGCATGGTTTAGCTATATGACTTTTATTTCCTTATGCAGGTATTTTTTCCTTAATTTTTTTATTGTAGTAGGATATACATAATATTTACCATTTTAACCACTTTAAATGTACAATTCAGTGGCATTAAATACATTTACAGTGTTGTGCAGCCATCACCACTATGGATTTCCAGGATTTTTTAATCATCCCAAACAGAAACTCTGTACCCACTAAACAATAATTCTACATTCTTCCTCCCCCAGTTCCTGGTAACCTCATTTTATGTGCCATCACAATATTGTAGAATGAACTCCAGTTTTCTGTGTTATCTAATATAAGGTCACTCAACTTTTCCTCCCATGTTAGGACTATGATAAAAATATTATTTTCCATATACTACAGAGCAATTTCTGTATTATGGCATCAACTACTATAGAATAACTAAATCCTGGTAAAGGAAGCAGTTTTATTCTGAAAGGTGACAAAGAATCATTAGTTTGATAATTATTACCACTGGAGGTGGGGTATTTTGGACAGGAGAACTGTAAGGAGAGGTGAAATTATTGTTCTAGTGTGGCAGACCAGAGCTTAAATTCCCTGTGATATTTTCCATTGTGGCTGTCTAAGCAGTTGTATAGTCATTGAGATTATCCATGCTTTTGTACATGGGTTGATGGGTATAGATACGTATAAATTGCACTAAATTCTAGCAGTGTTAGACGCCTGGGGTTCATAAAGGCGCTTTCTCATTGAAGTGTTTGTGTGTCCTTTATTTCCTGGTTTGTAAAGTGAATATAACAGAAGTAACTTCTCTTCAAAGAGTGCTTTGGGACAAAAGTGTAAAAACGCTTTGCAGAGTAGAAAGGGCTCCTTATTTTTAGTAATGTTCCTTGGTGTTCTTCGAGGGCTTACCCACTCCCAATCATTCTTATAACTATGTTAGGAATATTAATTAGGACTAATTTTAACAATACCATAGACTATAGATAGCATGGCCATACATCTTTGTTTTCTGGAGCCAAAGAAACAAGTATAGATTTTAAAATACTCAAATAATGAAATTGCCTGAATGACCCACCTAGTCCTTTGCTGTGTGGTACTGGGTGTCTGTTTTATTTCCTTGGTAAGTTTGACAAGACCTTGAGACAGTCAGCAGGTAGGGGGTAGGTGGAATACAAACTCTACGATTATTCTGTCTTGCTCTTGAGAGATTAGCATATTGATAGATTGCATAACCCATTGTTGATTAGGTACCTTCCAAACAGGTTACAGTATTTCTCTGGTTCACACAATTGGGGAGGATTCCTAGAGGCAAGAGGTTATTTATCTAGAGAGTCAGATACTCTCTAGACTGGTGGTTACTTTAGGGTCCTACTCCAGGCCTTCTGCTGTTGGGAGACAATACTTGAATGAGGTAGCCTTTTACCATTAGTGCCTCTGGGGTTTAATGATTCTAATTGGGATAAGTTGGCTAGAAGTCAGGTGCTGCATTTCTTGCTGCAACTAATTTCTGTCTGAGAATTAAGGATGGTGACTCCGAGGTCTGAGCCAGCTCTAAGGACCCTTGTTCATTTTTCAACTCTTGTCTGGAGAATGGTTGGGCAACCTCACAGTTCCTTCTCTGGTGGTACCAAAGCTTATGCAAGAGGCAATGACTATTGTTTTTATTCTCCACTGCTGTCTGAAAACCCACACTATAAGGACTTAGTGGCTTATAGTAATAATTCTCATTATTTTGTGGTCAGGGATTTCAAAAGGTCTCATCTAGACAGTTCATTTATGCTCTAGATGGTGTTAGTTGGACATCTGGGACTGGAGCTTCCACTTCCAAGATGACTTCTTTACTCTCAGGAATGGGTGCTCAGTGTTTGTGGCCAATCTCTCCATGTGGTATTTCATATTTTTGGGCCTCTTCACATAGCTTAGGCCTCTCACATCATGGTGATCCCTGCGTAGTTGCACTTCTTACAGGGTGGCGACGAAATGAAAACCTCTATGTTAAATTCAATTAAATGTTGGTGAATATATTTGGCATTGAGATCGTGGTATTTATCATTTTATTTAGTCATATTTATAACCCAGTCAGGGTAGAACCTTGAAAGAATGAAATACTTTATTTCTTCTGCCCTTTGTGTGGAAGATGGGTTGTTCAAATAGCAGAAAGTTCATTTTTTTTGGCTTGATTTGGATTACTGAGCACCATCCTTCAGAAATGGTTTTCTAATGTTCTCCTGGGCATCTGGTATGAACACAGAAGACCTTTTACTCAATAAAAGTAACCTGATAATAATAACAAGTTGAAACATCTTGATGATAAATATATTTGCACAGCTTTTCTAATCCCAGGTTATTGAAACTCTGTCAGCCTTGGCTGGTATCCACGCTCTTTCTGTGCCCTTGTGTTTTTCTTTTCTTTTCTTTCTTTTTTTCATCTTGAGCCACTCCTGCTGAGTGAGCTGTAGAGCACCAGAAGGAGGAGCAGCATCTCTGGGATGTGGAATGGGTGAGGATAAGGCTTGGGTTCAATTGCAGTAATCCTAAATTTTTGGTACAGGAGGGGCATGGCATCCTCATACCTGTTTTACACAAGGAAGACGAGATATAAAAAGATAAAATGCTTTTCTTTCTGGTAGCATCTGATTCTCTACTCTTTCATCCTAATATCGATGCATAACACAAAACAGATGTGCCTTGGACAAGAGAAAAATATAGAGCTGGATCTTTTTATGGATTGATTTATTTGTAGCACTGGATCTTTAAAGTGGGAAAAAGCAATGCTGATTCTAACTAGAAATTGATGACCATTTAATAACATGTGTAAAGGAAAGGTGAGAAACCGAGTGGCTCACAGCTTCTAACACTATATCTTCTATGGCATAAATTAGTGAATGGTCAGTTTTTAATTCAATAAAGGGAAATTTCTGATAAGCTTTGCCTAACTAGATAGTGCCATTTATATTACAAACAAAATGCTAAATTTACCAAGTATTGCAAACGCATCCTAGTCAGGCTTTTGAATGCCCATAAGCAATTTCTTAGAATTATTTTGAATGCTCAAGATTACAGGTTTCCTTCATATACCATATCTATTGCCTAGCACTGCAAGATTCTTTGTAGGGTGTAAAATATGTGGGAAGATATAAACTAATTCTCTTAAATGTTTCATGGGATAAGAAGATCCAATGGGAGCTGAATGTTTTCAATTAGGGCGTTTCCATGGATACTATTAGGGGTGCCAAAATTCATAGCCACAGGAGATTTTACTTGCTTCAATATTGATTAAGAAATCTGAGAACAATCTCAAGAAATGTAGGAGGTAGGCAAAGGATAAATTCTGTGGGTAGTATAAATTTTGCTTTTCCTCCCATGGTTAAGGGCTAGTCCAGATAAAATTTCAGGGAATCAGCCAAGTTGAACAACGGGATTTATGTCAAGAGTATGTCCAGAATAAAAGTGAACATGGGTTACTTCTTTTATCCCAGGTGCAGATGCCATTCATTTATTTGTTTATGTTCACTTTCTTATGTGTTGGATACAAGACATTGGCAGTATTAAAAAAACACAAAGGTCACAACCCTTTGTATTTATGTCATTTATAAAGCAAACATTCTAAAAAAGAAAAGAAAACATTTTAAATGGTGTCTGCAGACATCTGAAAACTTTCATCCCTGTGGGAAGGATTCACATCTTAGGTTATTACTCATTTTAAAACACAATTCTTTACCTGGTTTCTCAGATCTCCAGGGGATCTGTGAATAAAATTTAAGGTGACCCTGACCTTGGATGAAGAAAAAAATACATCTTTATTTTAACTAACAATGAATATTTAGCATTTTATCAGTCAATGAATGTAAGTAACTAATCACACCACTGTTAGCCCCCAACTGTGACTTTGTCATCAATAAATCAGTTTCACATTGCATCACAGCTGTTGCAGATATTTAGAAATATCATTTATGCTAATCACTACTTCAAAATTTTGACAGTTATTAGGGTTTCTACTAGTTCTTGGTCCTCAATGCCATAATAAGTATATATACAGGATGGGGCAAAAGTTGGTTTACAGTTGTAAGTATGCAAAACACAGAGTTTATTCCTGTATTATTATTTATTATTACATTATTTTCCATATGAACAACTGTAAACCAACCTTTGCCCTACCCTGTATTACATATCACAAATTAATAGAATACCTTAATATTATTTTAATATAATTGGCTTCCCTTGTAATCCTGTTTTATTTTTTGCACTTAAAATTACCATTTGTAAAAGGGATCCATAAAGCTTCATTAGACTGCCAAAGGGTCTGTAACAGGGTGCAGCCAGGAGGGGTCCCCAAAAAGGGATTTGGAATGGGGTCCAGAACTCAAGGTGTTCAGGAAATATTAAACATGTCCTCAACCCCCTCCCGCCCCCAGGTGTGGGTTGGGGGAAGGGACACACGGAGCAGGGCCATTGAGAGCTGTTTTGCATAGCAACAGCTTTGCAGCTAACCTCTGGTGTGGTCATTTAACATATCTATAACCTTTGACTGGTTGCACAGATATGTTAAATAGCTGTGACTAGCTCTGAGCCAGGGGGATGGAAGTAACTTCCCCTCAAGAAGTAACTGGGGGGGGCAGGTCCCCCAAGTTACAGCATCTGCATGGGAGCTTGGAGAAGATTGGCTCCATGACATGGGACCACACCTGCCCAGACCCACGATGGCAGCCCCGTGAAGCCGGAAGGATATGAGAGTGCTGGCAGGTGTAACTGATTGTACGAGGAGTCGGAAATGGGGCTGCGGAGGAAGAGTGGTGACCTCCCTCCTTGCAGTCATTGAGGGGAGAGAACCACTTGGACTTTAGCAGGGTGGGGACTCATGCAGCCCTGTGAGAGAGAATCACCATGTGGCTTTGTCACAGGTGGGCACAGGTAACCAGGTTCTTAGTGATCGGGACAAAGAATTGAACCGAACACCCAGAGTTCATACCAGAGAACATGGGAGCAGGCCAACTCCAAGCAGAGATTGACCTCATGGGCTGGAGGGACTCTATTCTTATAGGGAGGATCCTTTCTGGCTAGTTTTGGTGGGTTTTTACTGAGTATGTACAAGTAGTTGCATTACTTTAAAGCTACTGCGCATGTGGTTTCCCATGATCCTCCCCGATTGGCCACCAGGGAAGAGGGTCCCACAATGCTACCAAATTGATCCCCGTTTTTCCTGGGGTCCCCTGTACTAGGTTCACCTTTCCCTAAGCCAGAGAATTGTAGCTCTCCATGCTAGAGATTGGTGAAAAAGAAAAGAGTTATTTATTCAAGTTATACAGACTAAAAGTAATGACTTAATGTCTTTGTTAAAATCCCAAAGTCCCTTGAAACACCCACAAAAACACACAGTCCTTCCTTCCCCCCTTTGCCCAGTCTGGGGTACTGTATCTCAGGGAAAGAAATAGAAGTCCGTGGCTTAGGCAGCTCCCGGTTTTTCCCAGTAATTTGTGCTCAGCTGGCAGGCCTTCCTTAGTTCCCAGCACCATTGGTTGTGTTGCCAGATCTCCAGCTAAAGCCTCGTGGTGATTCTTCTCATGGCTGTGGGGCCGGGTGGTGATCCCCTTTCTGGGAGAGCGACGGCAGCAGCGGCAGCAGCAGCGGCAGCAGCACCAAGAGGGCTAGCGCGGAGCTCATCATGTCCTGGCCAGAGGAAGTGGCTGCAAGGTTGGCTGAGCCCAAGCGGTGAGAGCGCGGGCTCTGCGTGCGGAGGCCTGGCGGTGGCTGTGTTGGCAGGGCGGTGACCAGGTGCTCCTGAGTCACTTACTGGTGGCCCCTTCTGGCGGCCGCGGCTACAGAGCCGGCTGGGGCTCGGAGCCGCAGGCGGCTGCATCAGGGACGGTGTCTGCACGGCTGCGGGAGTCCCCACTCTGCTAAAGCCGCATGGTTCTCTCTTCAGTGGCTGCCGTGCCTGAGTTTAAATCCCTGCGCCAATCTTCCTCTGAGCCCAGTTTCCGACTCTTCCCACACTCGGCCTCACATCCCAGAACTCATATCCTTCCAGCTTTACTGGGCTGCCATCATGAGTCTGGGCAGGCGTGGCCCCATGTCATGGAGCCAATCCTCTGAGCTCCCACGCAGGTGCTGTAACTTAGGAGACGTGCCCCCCAGTTACATCTTGGTAGGAAGTTACTTCCATCCCCCTGGCTCAGAGCTGATCACAGCTATTTAACATATCTGTGCAACCAGCCAAAGGTTATAGATATGTTAAAAGACCACGCCAGAGGGTAGGTGCAAGGCTGTTGCTATGCAAAACAGCTCTCAATGGCCCTGCTTCATTTGTCCCTTCTCCCAACCCACACCTTGGGGGTTGGGGGTGAGGATGTCTTAAAATCACCTGGATACCTTGAGTTCTGAACCCCATTCCAAATCCTTCTTTTGGGGACCCTTTGGCTGTACCCTCCTACAGCTTTAGCAGAGAACCGCCACTCAGCTTTGGCAGAATGGCGACCCCCCTCTTCACAGCCATTGAGGAGGGAGAACCACGTGGTTTTGGCTGAGTGGGGACTCCTTGCGGCCATTGTGCAGAGGGAGCCACGCAGCTGTGGGCATGTAGAGGAGAATCACGTGGCTGTGGCAGAGTGGAGACTCTCGCAGCCCTTGTGCAGGGAGGACCACGTGGCTGGGGCAGTGGAGAGAGAACCTCACAACTTTGCCAGAGTGGGGACCCCTGCAGCTTTAGAAGGGGGAACCACCACCCGGCTTTAGCAGAGATCCCGGCGACACAGCTGATGGTGCCAGGAACCGAGGGAGCCCTACCAGCCGAGACGGAGTACTGGGAAGAACCGGGGACTGCCTGAGCCACGGACTTCTATTTCTTTTCCTGAGATACGGTACTCTGGACTGGGCAAAGGGGGAAGGAAGGACTGTGTGTGTTTGTGAGTGTTTTAAGGGACTTAGGGATTTTGATGAAGGCATTAGGTCACTACTTTAAGTCTGTATAGCATTAAATAAACATTTCCTTTCCTTTTCATGAACCTCTGGCATTGAGAGACCTCTTTCCTCTGGAGGCAGACATAAGAAACCTGGGGGGTTCCTTTTGGGTAATAGTATATTGCCTTTAGCCCCCCTTCACCCCTTTTGTCCTGTAACAGGTCCATGACACCAAAAATAAGGAAACTCTTTCTTTTTTTTTTTTTTATCTTTTTTTTTAAAGATTTTATTTATTTATTTTTTAGAGAGGGAAGGGAGGGAGAAAGAGAGAGAGAGAGAGAGAGAGAGAGAGAGAGGGAGAGAGGGAGGGAGAGAGAGAGAGAGAGAGATACATCAATGTGCGGTTGCTGGGGGCCATGGCCTGCAACCCAGGCATATGCCCTGACCGGGAACCGAACCTGCGATGCCCCGGTTCGCAGCCCAAGCTCAATCCACTGAGCCACGCCAGCCAGGGCAGGAAACTCTTTCTTAACAGAGTGCAGGTTATAAGAGTTATATCTTAAATTTCAGATTACAATTTAAGAAAGCAGTGACCTATTTAAGTGCCTTTTATGGAAAATCTTTAAAAAGAAAGGCTAAAAGGTAATTCTTTTCTCTTGACTCATTTGTGGGCCCTACAAAGTGCTTTGCAGTCACCTTTGACCTGCATTTGAGGTTTGTCTTCTGGGGATAAGTTATTACCATGGGTAGCCGTTCAAGAAGGAAAGGTTTTCAAGAGTCTTCAATGGGCTGCATTCAGTAGATCACTGTTAAATCCATGGGAGGGGAGGACAGTTTCCCATTCACTTTCCTGGAGATTGTGGTGTAGGGGTCATACTCTTCCGGAAGTTTCTCCATAGGGTGTCTCTTGCTTCTTCCTTTCCTGTGCCACAGTCCTCTGTGGGGCAGAGGTGGGAGTTTGGATGCTCCATGCGAATTGGGACTCTGACTTTTTCTCATGGAGCTGTTCTTTCACTTACCTTGGTGGGGAGTGATCAGAGCTTTAGCCATGAAACCATTTAATTTCGTGAATGCAGAAAACACAGGTAAAATGACTGGAAGGAAGTTTTAATAAAATGCGATAATTGGCTTCCCCTCCAAGATACTATTTTGAAAAAGGTGGCAGAGTGAATTTGCTGTGATGTGAAGCATCATTCTGGTCTGTTCCTTGATCATGGCCAGCCCCTGGGTTCATTTATTGTAGCATGTATCAGTATTCACACCTTTTTATGACCAAATAATATTCCATTTTATGGTAGATATTTGGGTTGTTTCCACTTTTTGGTTATTACGAATAATGCTGCTATGAACATTCATGCATGAGTTTGAATGTGGATATATGGATTTTTTTTGCTTTTCATATTTATTTTTTTAAAAATTCAGAATGCACCAAAAATATTAATCAACACTACAGGTACCAGACAAAGCCAGGACGTAGCTAGAAAAGTATGCCTTAGAAAAATCAGGAAGCCTTATTACATTGTTAAAAGTTGTATCTAACGTAAATAGCTAACTTAGTTTTCCATTGATCTAGCCTCCACTGGTCTACCTCTGAAAATGTGGCACAGCTGGCTTCCTTGCTAGGCCTCAGTTGAAGGATACCATGTACACACAGGCTGGTATAGGAGTACTCAGCTAGCGAGAAGTATCTCATACCCATATGGTCTCATTCCAGGTCTGTGACTGACTACCTTCATTGTTGTGTGCGAGATGGTTTCACCCCTTGAAAATATGACTACTTCAGCACAAAACAATTTTAAGTCTTTATAATGGTCAATAAATCGTCTTCCCTCCTTTTATATGCAGCTGAAAAAATACTGATAGGCTTGGGACAGATCATTATGAACTTTGTACTGTTAGATTTATCACTCATTAAATGATTGTTAGCTAATAGTCAGTAAATTTATATATTAAGGAAATTATATACAGAATACTGCAAAAACACAGTAAAAGTCTGAAGTTTATATGGACACATGTTTTCAATTCTTTTGGCTATATACTTAAGAGTAGAATGAAATATATTTTAAAAAATTGAAATTAAAATGAATTGAATGTTACAGAATCTCTGATGCACTTTTTAGAAACTGTTCATTTCCGTAGAGCACAGTTTGCAGACCACTGTTAAAGTGGAGAGAATATTGATTTTTGTGTGTGTTTGTGTTGGGTAGATATGGATTCAATCTTGCTAAGCTGTGGTATGAGTTTTGTGAAGTTACCTGTGAATGTTTTTTTTTCATGATTAAAATGGCCACACCTCTGGATGTTTTAGGGATCAATAGACTACACAGTTGCTCACAAATATTCATGCACTGTCTTTCTTGATAACATCTTGACCATGGATTTCTTTGGCCAGTGGCCTGTGGTGGCAGGTGATGTGGACCTTCTTCAAGGCAGAGGCTCCAAGAGCTAGCAGGTGGTTTGCCATGTATCTTTTCTCTTCTGCCATAATGACTGGTGGTGTTCCAGATAGGCACTGCTCCATCAACTTGGGCACCAGGATGAAAATGGTATTGGGCAGAGTTGCAATACTCAACAACTTTGTAGCCTGAGCAAAGAAAAATGTCAGTTTAAGCCATTAAAATTTGGTGACTATTTGATACTAAATTAGCACAGTGGTCCTCAAGCGGAAGTGATTTTTGCACTTCCTGCCCCGAGATATTTGGTAGTGTCTGGACATATTTTTTGTTTATCACAACTGGGGAAGGTGCTGTTGGTACACAGTGGGTAGATGCTGCTGAATGTTCTACAAAGTACAGGACAGCCCCCACAACAAAGAATTATCTGGCCCAAGACCTCAATAGTTCCTATGTTGAGAAATCCTGATTTAGTATATCCAAGTTTACCCTGATTAATGAAAGGTTATTGAGAAAGGATTAAATGGAATAAATTATATAAAAACACTTAGCAGACAGGGTTGGCTGCCTTATTTTTATATTTATGTGGCAGACCTTGGCAACAGCTGAGGTCTTCCCTTGTGTCCATGTGAAAAGGAGTCTTCAACTTTTCTACGGTTCAATACTTCAGTTTAGTTGTAGTTCTGTTCATAAATTGTCTCAATTTTAGCAGAATCATTTATCCCTTAAAAAAGAGAAGGGACTAACAATAAATGCTTATTTGGTACCAGGCCCTGTATATGTTTTTTAATTTTTTTCAAGTACTCTATGATTTTGATAGTCCCAATTTCTATTTTGCTGTAGATGAAGAAATTAAGGCATTGCAGTTAAGTAATTTGACCAAGAACACACAGCTTGTAGGTGGTGGGCCTAGCAGTTGACCCAAATATGTTTGCCTGCAGAACCCTATTCTTTCCACACTATTATACTACCTCTTTAGTATTGGTTTCAACATAAAGACAGGAAAGAAGTGCCCGAGAGGTAACAATTATATGTTGTGTTAGTTATGTATTGCTGCGTAACAAATCACCTCAAAACTTAGCACTTTAAAACAACAAACATTTATTATCTCGCATAGTTTCTGAGAATTAGGAACCCAGGAGAAGCTAGGCTGGCTGGTTCTGTCTCATGTTCTCTCTTGAAGTTGCAGTCCAGTTGTAATCCAGGACTGCAGTCATCCAAAGGTCTAATTGGAAATGGAAGATCTGCTTCCAGAATGGCTCACTTACGTAGCTGTTGGCAGGAGGACTCAGTTCCTCACCACATGGTCCTCTCCTTAGGGCTGCTTGAGGGTCTTTATGACATGGCAGCTCCCCTCCCCTTGTGAGAGAGATCTGAGAGAGAGAACATGACAGAAGCCATGTATCTTTTCTGTCCCTGTCTCAGAAGTCACATATCACTTTTGCCATAATCTCTTGGTCACACAGACAACCCCGATACAGTGTGGGAAAGGGTTATACAAGGGTATCATGACTACTAGGAGGTGGAGATCATGGGGGCCATCTTGGCGGATGGCTACCACGTGTGTTGTGTCCTTATTTCTCATAGTTGCAAAATTATAAATTGCATTTCCTTTTCATGTTCTAAAATCTCAAACCAGGATTTTATTCTTTAAAATGCCCGAATCATTCACAATGTAAATGAGAATACAAACGTGCTTTTATAAACATTTAGTTAATCAGCAAAAACAAATACTTAATATAAAAGCTATTCGCACATACTTCATTTGTATGATTTGTATTTTAATGGGCTGAAATAGCAGAGGCCTCTCGAGTACTGAGAAGTTTGGACTGCAGGTGTTTTCTTTTTTTTCCTGGAAAATCTCCCTGTACCAAACACTGAATTCTTCATTTTCCAAAGCGCTTCCAACTTCTTTACATTTTTATTGCTGATTTGATGTGCTTGAATGACAGCCAAAGTATAAGATAAACGGTAGATGCAAAGACTGGGTGGTTTCCATGGAGACTTATTGCAGGAGCCCTTTTTCTTCATCCAGCTATTGCTAGGAAGCATGCCCTTCCAGTTACTGTTTGATGCCCATCAATTTGAGTAGCTCTTGGAAAGGGGATTTGATTAAACAAATGCAGAACTGAGTTTTTATATATTTTTAACGTTGAATTAAGCTGTCCTGAAATTGAGGATATTAACAGGTCTTCTTACTGAAACAGTTTAACTATACTTTTGTTTATTACACTTGGTTTGAGCTTTGGGGAATAAAAGAAGGTCCTTGACTGGGTGCAGAGGTATATAGATTTACTCTTTCTAATCGTGCAACCATGAAATAAAAAATGTTTACACCTTGGGAAACAACTCATCACTTTAACCACTGTTGATTGCATTGGCTGGAGCTTTTTGCTTCCTTTAAGTATTTCTCATTTTCTTTCAAAATTGTGTTCAGTTGGATGTAACCAATTCTACATGGAGGCTGGCTCCCTCACGTTCGTTCTTGACTCCTACTGTCTTAATGTCATGCTTCATTTACACAGTAATAGCTTTTCTTGACTTTATCTGTTGACTTGACATCCTATACATCATATTTCCTTTCTTAGACAGGAAGATTGAAAAAAGTCAGGATTTGAAGAAAATTTGCATCGTGAAAGAGGCAGCTTTAATTTTAATTTTTACTGTAGCCGGAATAGGTGCCCACCTGATGAGCAGACTTACCTTCTCATTGCACACTGCTCAGTGTAGGTGCCCCGGTCAAGCAAGGTCAGGCTGGTCACCAGTACTACTTTTGGTTCTATCTGTGTACGGGGGATCCTACCATAACTAATAGAGGTTATAATAAAAACAATGCATAGGTTCCCAGTTGTCTGTATGGGTGGTGATATGGGGGTAGAGTAGTTGTCTAATATTTGAAAGCTGGGAGACTGGAGGTGTTTTTTTTTTTTTTTTAAGTTTTAAGGTATCCATTATCAATTTAAAGTTTTTGGTCATTACATGCATGACTGTTGCTATTTTCTGATCCTGAAGTTTTGAGGGCAATCATTTTAAAAGGGGGACAGAATGAGAATAAAAACTAATTATGAAAATCTATCTGAAAGACTGATTATGTTGTGATTCATTAAAGACTTTTTATGCGATTTATATATTGTATTTTTGCCTTTGGGACTAGCATTCTTAAGAGCTGATTTCTACCTTGAACTTTCTAATGCATGTTAACTATGTCATCTCATAAGCATGTTTTCATCTGTGCATAATGTTATATTGGGACTTGGATGGAATGTAAATCTTTTATTGGCCTCAATCTGAGTCTAATCCTCTGCATGGCTTTGGTAGAAAATCAATTTCCTCTGCTCTGTCAAGATTTTTCAGGTCAGTGCTCTTTGGAAGTTTCCCAATTCTCTTAGATTAAAATATATTTTGTTTCTGTGCTACATACTGGTATCCTTTAGCAGGAGACTGGGACCTAGAAAGTGAGAAAACAGCCTGACAAGATATACATGATTTCTTTCTTCTACCTCAATTAACTTGTTGATATACTGCACCTTTGAGGAACCAAAGAGTTTTTGTTCTTTCAAAGGCATCATTTGGAAAGCAGTTAAGTGATCTCTGTAGGAGAGGCCCTGTTGACTTCAGTGAGTTCCATTTGGTCACCTGCTCACTAGGTTATAGAAATGAATGGGAAAGAGAAGAACTTGTCATGCCACACTTAGTCCATTTCACTTGTATGGGCCATTAGAGTTGGAAGTAGGGCGACCAAGTTAGACTTTCTCAGATTTAGCACTGAAAATCTTACATCCTGGGACTCCCCTTAGTCCCAGGCAAACAGGGTGCTTGGTCACCCTAGCAGTGAAAAGCATGAGGTTGGATGGTTTGGACCTGGTAAGTATCCTGATAGATATTTTAAGGAGGGGTTTATTATAGACTCATAACATCTTGTTGCCCAATGATGCTAATGTGTAAGTAGTTCTAATGGAATGAGAAGACATGGAAGTTCTACCTTCTGAACCTAAGAGAATGTGTTTAGTGGATGTTTTAGTAAAAAAAAATATTACTATTTATGTTTCTCTTTTTCTTTTTCCTGGACAATGCAATGCAGAATCTTTATTTAAGTCCACTTATCCCTTTCCCCAACTTATATTGTTTTTATCTTATATTTTAGTACTATAAAATTCTGCAAGCTGTTGTTTTATGCAGACATTATTTATTTAGATCAGAGTTCAGTAAACTTTTTCTATAGAGGGTAAGATGTTAAATATTTTAACCTCTGTGGATCATGTGTTCTCTCATAGCTACTCAACTCCACTGTTGTAACACCAAAACAGCCATTGGTAATATGTAAATGATTGTGTATGCCCATGTTTCAGTAAAACTTTACTTACAAAAACATGCAGCAGGCCACATTTGGCTTGCAGGCCTTAGTTAGCCAACTCCTAATTTAGATTTATCTACATATTTACTACTTTATTTTCCCTTCCTTTCTTGTTACATCTACCTTGGTTCATCTTCAAGGCAAGGATGTCTGCTGCATGTCAGTTTTTTGACATTGTGCCAGAATGTCTAGCTAGTGCAATGAGGCAATAAAAGGAAATAAAAGGCATACATTTCAGGAAGGAAGAAATAATACTGCCCCTCTTTGCAGATGATAACATTGCCTGTGTATAAATTTCAAGGAATCTACAAAGCAACTCCTAGAACTAATAAGTGAGGTTCAGCAAGGTTGCAGGACACAAGATAAACACACAAAAATCAACTGTATTTCTATATACTAGCAATGAATACATGGCCACTGAAATTAGAATGACATTTACAATTACTCAAAAAAATAGGTGTAAATCTAACAAAGCATGTCACAAGGCCTGTGTCCTAGAAACTACACAATGCTGGTGAAAGAAATCAAAGATGATCTAAATAAATGGAGAGATATACCACATTAATGGATTAGAGGATACAGCAGCCCTGGCTGATGTGGCTTGGTGGATAGAGCGCCGGACTGTGAACCAAAGGGTCGCCAGTTCATTTCCCAGTCAGGGCACATGTGTGGATTGTGGGCCAGGTCTCAGGTAGAGGGTGTTTGAGCAGCAACCACACATGGATATTTCTCCTTCTTCTTTCCCTCCTTTCCCCTCTCCAAAAATTAATAGATAAAATCTAAAAATAAAAAGATGACACAACATAGAGAAGATGTCAGTTTTCCCCAAATTAATATATAGGTTTAACATAATTCCTACAAAAATCCCAGCAAGATTTTTTTTGTAGGTAAAGGTAAGATTATTCTAAAATTTATATGGAACTTGACTAGCTAAAACAGTTTTGAAGATGAATAAAGAAAGAAGAATTCTTGTACCTAATTTTAAGACTTATATAACTGTAGTAATTAAGACTGTGGTATTAGTGTGTAGGGATAGATATATAGATCAGTATAATAGCACAAAGAACCTAGAAATAGACCCATAGAAATATGCCCAATTGATTTTTGACAAAATTGCAAAAGCCAATTAAATGGAGGAGGAAAGATAGCCTTTTCAACCCATGATTCTGGATCAGTTGAACATCAGTAGGCAAAAAATAAATAAAAAAAAAATAAAGAGCCTGGACCTAAATTTTACACCTTACATAAAAAATAACTCAAAATGGATCACAAGCTTGAATGTAAAACATGAAACTATACCCTGGCCAGGTGGCTCAGTTGCTTGGAGCATTGTCCTGTACATGAAAAGGTTGTAGGTTCAGTTCCAGTCAGGGTACATGCCTAGGTTGCTGGTTTGATCCCAGTCAGTCAGGGAGCTATGGGAGGCTGCCAATCAATGTTTCTCCCTCTTCCTCTCCCTCTCCCTCCTTTCCCATCTGAGATTAATAAATATGTCCTCAGGTAAGGATTGAAAAGTAAAACTAAGATTTTCAAAAATAAAAAATAGAAAATTGTTGGGACCTAGAATTAGACAGAGTTCTTAGAATTGACACCAAAAGGATGATCCATAAAAGGAAAAATAATTAAATGAATTTTATCAAATTTAAAAACTTTGAGACAGACCTTGTTAAGAGACAAGCTGCAAAGTCAGAGAAAATATTTGCAAACCACATATCTGGCAAAAAAAAACAACAACACACTTGTCTGCAGTATGTAAAAAACCTCAAACAATTGAATAAGAAATATAACCAAAGACGCTGAAATAGAGAACAGGCGGGCAACGACCAGAGGGGAGATGGGAGGGAATTTCAGGGGAAAAGGGGAAGGGTTTACAGGAATGAGTATAAGGACATATGGACAGAAACCAGGGGGGAGTGGAAATGAGAGGGAGGTGGGGAGCACTGCGGGGTATGGGCTGGGATGGGAGTAAAAGACAGAAAACTGTACTTGAACAACAATTCAAATGAAAAAAATGTTAAAAAAAGAAATTGGGCAGAAGACAGGAGATATTTCAGTGAAGAGAATATGCAAATGACAAACACATGAAAAGATATTCATCATTAGCCATTAGGGAAATGCAAAGTAAAGCCAAATGAGATAACACTACATACCTATCAGAATAGCTAAAATAAAAAATAGTGACATCACCAGATGCTGCGGAAGAAGGGTATGTATACATTGCTGATGGGAATGTAAGATGATATGGCCCTCTGGAAAACAGTTTGACAGTTTGTTAAGAACACTAAATATGCAACTACCAGATGTGACCCAGCAATTGAAGTCTCGGGCATTTATCCTAGAGAAATGAAGATTTATGTTCATACAAAAACCAGTACATGAATGTTTATAGCAGCTTTATTCATAATAACCCATAACTGGAAAAGATACAGATGTTCTTCAGTGGGTGAATGGTTAAACAAACTAGTTCACCCATACCATGGAATACTACTCAGCAATAAAAAGAAATGAACTATCAATGCAAACAACAACCTGAATAGATCTCCAGAGAATTAACGTATACTGAGTAAAAAAAAAAGCCAATCCTGGATGGTTACATACTATATGATTCCATTTGTAGAATGTTCTTTAAATGACAAAATTATAGATAGGGAGAACAGATTAGTGGTTTCCAGGGGTTTGAGGAAGCAAGGGCAGGAGGGAAGCAATTGGCTGTAAAAAGGCAGCATGAAGGATCCTTGTGGGGATCGAAATGTTCTCTGTCTTGACTGTATCCAAGTCCGTGTCCTTGTGATATTGCACAATAGTTTTGCAAGATGTTGTCATTGGGAGAAACTCAGTGAAGGTTACACAGGATCTCTGTATCATTTTGTACAACTGCATGTGACTCTATAATGAGCTCAAAATAAAGTTTAATTTGAAAATATTTAAGGAAAACAGTATCTAAAGGGATCAGAGCCAGAAGAATCATAAATATTGAATACTAAATAAAGTAGAGCTTTTACATTTGGTGGTGTTCTGAGGTCCTGGGCCAGTTTTGTTCTAAAATGGAGCTATGTGGGTCCATGAGAGTCCCTGTATGAAAGTGTATAACAGATTTTCCCCCTCAAATTCTTCTAATTTGGGATGCTATTCACTGTATGCCCTTTGAGTGCCTTTTGCCTCTGGCTTTCTGTTAGACACAAACTAGTTTCTTAATTTCAGTTCCAAGGTAATTTTCAAGCACCATTAACTTTTATGATCTTGTTTTTGCAGTGGGTCCTGACCTAAGGGCCACAGTATCTGGACACTGACTTATTTTTCCTGAGTGATTTCTCTGTCTATGTGATAAAGATTTCTGGTTGTTTCCAGATATCTATCCCCTTCTCTTTTGCAGTAGAAACTCCAGTTTTCATGTGGGCTCATGGCTTCCCAGAGTAAACGTTGCACTGCTCACAATTTATTGTAGCTAAGTGTGGCTGTGTGGCCAACTATGAACCTTCTAATTTGATTACGCCACAAATTAAATGGAGCTATAAAATTTCTTTTTTAAAAGATTTTATTTATTTATTTTTAGAGGGGGAAGGAAGGGAGAGAGAGAGAAAGAGAGAGAGAGAGAGAGAGAGAGAGAGGGAGAGAGGGAGAGAGGGAGAGAGGGAGAGAAAAGAAACATCAATGTGTGTGCGGTTGCTGGGGGCTGTGGCCTGCAACCCAGGCATGTGCCCTGACTGGGAATCGAACCTGTGACACTTTGGTTCGCAGCCTGCACTCAATCCACTGAGCTATGCCAGCCAGGTCCTAAAATTTCTTTAACAAATACTTAGTGAACAGGTAATATCAAATACTTTTTATAAATGTACTGTACTGTGGGTTGGCTTGCGTCCCCCCCCCCCCCCCGCCAAAGATATATTGAAATCCTAACCTTCAGTGCCTTAGAATGTGACCTTATTTGGAGATGGGGTCTTTCCAGATGTAATCAAGTTAAAATGAAGTTACAATGGAGTAGTGTGGGTCCCTAATCCAATACGAGTGGTGTCCTTAAGAAGATGGTCATTTGAAGGCACACAGGGATAATGCTATATGAAGATGAAGATTGGAGTGATGCATTTACATGTCGAGAAACTCCTGGGGCTAATGGAAGCTGGGAGAGAGTCATGGAACAGATCTCCCTTCAGAGTCCTTGAGAGGAACCAACCCTGCTCTACCTAGATTTTGGACTTCCAGCCTCCACCACTATGAGACAGTACATTTCTGTTGTTTTAAGCTGCCCAGTTTGTGCTACTTTATCACAGCAGCCTTAGGTAGACCAGTGCACTATGTTTTAAAACTCTTTTTGAAGTATTTTGAAAATGGGTCGGGTGTGAAGAGGCTTTTGAATTTGAGTCCTGAGATATTTGGGCTGAATATGCTTTCTTTTCCTGGAGAATCTCATTGTACCGAACATAGACATTCCTCATTGCACCAAAGTCCTTCCAACTTCCTTAAGTTTTTTTTTCCTTATTTGATGTACTTGAATGCCAGCCAAAGTATAAGGTAAATGGTAGATTTGAGGACTGGGTGGTTTCCATGGAGATTTCTTAGAAGAACCCTTCCCTTCTCAGTTCAACAGTTGTCAGGGAAACATCTCATTTCAATTTGTGGGATCTGCCAATTTGAGTGGCTTTTGGAAGAGGATATGGTTAAACCTCTTTAAGATACTAATAACAAATTCAGAGCAGAGCTGTTTTAGATTGCTTTAAAGTTATAGTAGGCTTTTCTGTAACTTAGGGATATTAACCAGTCCTCTGCCTGAAGTGATCTAACTACCATTTGTTCATCTACAGAAAATGTTGATTTTGAGCTTTGGAGAGAAAATGAGGTTCAAAGAAGGCCCAAAGCTAGAGAGCTGGTGTCAGATGCCTCGAAGCTCTAGTCAATGATCTTGAGCATGACCTATGTAGTATGAGAGATTGATGAGGCCTACTGCAATATTATGATTTATAAGAAAAAATGTATTTGGCCATTCAGATGACCATATTTCTCACATATATTTGGTTTCTGTCCACAGTTCCTGGCTCACAGATCCAAAACGCTTGGAATTTCCCAAGTGCTGAGAGTGATAAAGGTGTCTTTTGTAATGTTAATGAGGTGACTTTTGGAAAGCACCTCAGGATGGGGGCTGATTGCCAGGGGAGCTGAACGTGATTAAGAGGTTGAAAGTTTCAGTCCTAGCCTCTTGACCACTGAGGAGGGGAGAGGAGCTGGACGTGGAGTTCAATAACAATAGCTAATGAATTACTCAATCATGCCTGTGTGATGCAGCCTCCATAAAAAAGCAAAAGGACTGGGTCTGGAGAGCTTCTGGGTTAGTGAACCTGGAGGTTCTGGGTGAGTGATGCAGCAGGCATAGAAGCTCCGTGCCCTGTTCCCACATCTTGCCCTCTCATCTCTTCCATCTGACTCAGTCATGTCCTTTGATAATAAACCGATGTTCTGGTAAGTAAAAGGTTTCTGTGACTTCTGTGAGCCGCTTTAGAAGATTAATCAAACCTGAGGAGGAGGTCGTAGGAACCTCTGATTTACAGCCAGTTGGTCATAAGCACAGGTAACAGCCTGGGCTTGCAAATGGTGTCTCAAGTCGTGGGGGCAGGACATTCTTGTAGGGCTGAGTCCTCAACCTGTGGAATCCGATGCTATTTCTGGGCAGATAGTGTCAGAGCAAGCTGAATTCTCGAACACCTTGCTTGTCGTCGTCGTCGTCATAGTGTGGGAATGTCCTCCCCCCTTGAAATTGGGTCTCAGAACACTTTTTACCCGTCCTGTACAAAACTGTTTACAGGCCACAGAGTTGGCTAACTCAGCACTGAACATTTATTGCTTCTAGTTATTCTAGTTAGCTATTGTTGAATCAGTGGCTGTCATTTGTTGGTAGTTAGTGGAAATGGTGGAAAGCACAGATACTATATATAAGCAGTTCTAATAAAGGGGAGTCCTTAAGGTTATCTTTATTGTGACCAGTTTTTCCCCATTCTACTCTTTATCAAACAGGTATGGTTCATTGCAAAATTCCCCCAATACTGTGTAGTTCCTCCCCTCAAGAGGTGGTGTCTATGTCTCCATCGTTAGAGCCTTCGCTGGCCTTGTGGCATGGTTTGATCATAGAATGCAACCTAATGAAAATTTGGAGCCTAGGCCTGAAGAAGCATTTCAGCTTTAGTTCTTGCTACTTTGTGGACTCTGCCACCACTTGGAAAAGCTCAGGCTCACCTGCCTGAGGTATGAGAGGCCTTCTCCACGTATAAGAGATTGGAGGCACCTTTTTGACCCAAGAGCTGATTGTGGAAGCCTAAGTGAGCCCCACTCGAGATCAGTGGAGTCTGGTCCAGGTCAACGTAATTGTCCAGCCGGCACCACCCAAATTGCTGAGCCCCAGAATTATGAGCTAAATAAAAGGTACTAAAGTTTTGGGGTGGTTTTTTTTTATACAGCAATAGATAATTTGACACAGTTTGGATATTCTGGATCAGTCAAGGCTCAACTTTGACCTGTCCTCTATAACATCCAGGATTCTTGGTAATATGATCTCATTAACAGAAATTACCTGTGGGTTATTTAAGCAGAAAAGAAATTTATTGGTAGGATATTGCCTAGCTCATTCTTCCTCTGGGGAATCTGGGGGAAAAGCTTGAAAAATGCACAGTACTACCAAAGCTACAGCCATATTATACCTTGGAGTTGATCCGGTGAGGGGGCTGGCACTGTATAGCTCCTGAATAGTGGGGTGCCTCCAGCTGCACCACACATTGCTTGCGCTGGGTGTTGGGTGTGGGCTGGGCACCTCTGCCATCCCTGGGAACTAGTGTTGCTGCTGTTTTCAGAAAACAGTGACCTGCTTTTCCTGCTGCTTCGCATCACTCATTACTCAATCAAATAACTGTGCTGTGTATCTGGCCAAGCTTAGGTCCTATGCCCATACCCTGCTTGAGAAGAAATCAGGAAAGTGAGTGACATTTTAAGTTTCTTTAGCTGAGGAAAGGTGGAAATTTTCATAAACATTGGCAGGGGGTTTTGATGCTGTGTAGCTGAAAGAAAAATGGCAAGTGTACATTAGTTTTTCCTCTGGACTCTGGTAAGCTAATTTGGTTACTGCGCAGTTATGATGAAGCCAGCTTTGTTGTTTGTTCCTTGGTTCTGTTAAGAGAAATTATGTAGTTCTGAGGTTATACCCTTTACACCTGCTCCATTTCACAGACGTGTGCTCATGGCCATTTGGAAAGCCAGGAAATAGTGGGGCCTAATTTGTTTGTTGTCTTTGGCTGTCAAGGTACAAAAAGCAATGTCTTTCATTTGCTAGGCCCAAAGAAACTCCATTCACTGCCATAGCATGCCACTTAAGAGAACAGAATGAATGGTAGCGTAGTGAACATAAAGGATTGCCTATTTGCACAGTGAACTTGGTTCATGTGACATTTATGAATATAAATTGTTGAGCAGCAAGGTCTTTCAATTCAGGTGGCTTCTCATTTTCTAGATTCTAATAACCCTTACAAACCCTGAAGTGCCTATCTGCAAAGGCATTCATGTAGGATTAGTTTAAGTATTTAGAAATGATACCTAAAAGAGAGAAACGATGCCTGGAGAGTGTGTTGTAGGTGTTGGAGAAATGTTGATCCTTTTTCTCAGATTTCCTAGATACACATACTCCAGTAAGATTGCCTTATCTCAGGCTGCTGTAACACAATGCCATAAACTGAGTGGCTTATAAACAACAAATGTATTTCTCACAGTTCTAGAAGCCGGAAGTCTAAGATCAGGGTGCCACCATAGTTGGGTTCTGGTGATGGTCCTCTTCTTGGTTGCAGGCTGTGAACTTCTTGCTGTGCCCTCACATGGTAGAGAGGGTACATTTATAAGGGTACAAATCTCATTCATGAGGGCTCTACCCTTATGAGCTCATCTAATTCTAATCACTTCTCAAAGGCCTTGTATCCTAATAGCATCACATTGTGGGGAGGTTGAGTTTCAGTGTATGAATTTGGGGCAGGGGAAGGACAGGACACAAACATTCAGGCCATAGCAGATTATAAACCCTTTGAAGGCAGGGGCTGTTCTTTGTCAGATATCTCTAAGTTGTCAAATCTCTAGGGCATGGCATGTGAGAGTGGACTGTACTCAGGATAGAGTGTCTTGGGACAAATCAGAACCTAGGTCTCAGCTCATCTATTGTGGACAGACCCCCCATTGTGAGATGGGTGGATTATATCAGATTAGGCAATGCAAAGTCTCTCCAGGCTAATGGAACGGTGTCTACAGGTGATTCAAGGTAGGAGATAGGAGATCTATCTACCTGGGTCCTAGAAATATCCCTCCTGGCAAGCACAGCTCAGTTGTAGGAGAAAACTCAGGGGGTTAGTATTAGGGAAGTGTCAGTGGGTACCTGGGGGTGAGGTGCAGGACAAGGATGGACAGGTGAAGGCAAGGCCAGGTCTCAAATGATGGGTGTCCATTAAGCTAGAGAGAGAAGAGGATGGACATTTGTAGCTGGGGCACAGAAAGAGATCAGTCTGGTCAATATAATATGGTTATTAGGTCACAGTAGCACCGATAGCAGGATGGGCTTGAGGCTTGGTTCTGGCTGGTTGGCCAAAGCCCCTTAAATCCTTCTGCATTTGCCATGATGATGCAGGGGACTGAGTGTGCTGGTTGTCATGAAATCCTGTAGTGGGGAAAATAGTCCTGAACAGGGAGGGGCCTGTCTCCAGCTTCAGTGCCTTGCAGTAGCACACTCTGAGGGGTTTAGTCTCCTTAGAGGAGGGAGGCTGCCAGAATGTCATAGAGGTGAGGGGAACACTTGTTATTTCAACAATTGGATGGGGTCTTCACTAGGAATTTGACAAAGAAACCCAATTAATGAAGTCAGAGTGCATACCCCATCAAAATTATATTTTTTCTATGAGTTTAAGTATGCTGGAGGGTCCCAGTCTGTGATTTAGGCTGGAGAGTGAGAACTCCGGTGTGATCTGAGACTGGCCTTTTATTTGTTCCCTCTGAAAGTATTTCTAGGATCTGTGTATAATATGCAGTGCTCCACTTGCATGAGATGTCCTGGCTCACTCTACTCCTCTCACTAAGGCACTGGTTTCTTATAAAAAGAAATGTGTATATGAGTATGCATACTCATGCACCCATGTGTGTGTATAAAAGAAAAGATATAAAATATAGAATGGACTGAAATCAACAAACTTATAAAAATACCAAGTAATCCCAACCTGTAGTTTCATTTTTGAAAAAGCACTAAAAGCGTCAACAAACAAATTGTCTAAAAAGCGAATCCTTTGGCTGCTGAGGTAAGTCTGAGTTGCCAGAACCAGTAAAAGCTTTATGTAATAATCCTGGCAGCGCATTTGTGTTCATCTGAGATTTTGCTGCCTCCAGCTGTACGAAATTCTGTGATATGCAGAGCCTAGAAACCTGGCCCCGAATCCTAAAAGGAATTTTTCTATTGTAATCTGAGCTGTAATTGCATTTTAATTCAGTTCTGGTGTTAAGGCCAGTTTGAGTGTGTTTCCTTCATCTCATCTCATTCTTGGCATTTAAGTCAGTGCCTTGCACACAGTTGGCCCTCAGTAAATGCTGTTACTGTGGCTTCTACTGTTCTTTGTCCCTAAACTGTTCTCCTACATCACAGTGACTGTTTTCTCACGATAGGGAGGATGCTCCCTTTGTCCTCGGTGGTACACCCCCATCTTCCCCTTTCCTCACCCTTGAGTTGTTAGAGCCCTCTTTCTTTCCTGGCAGGTGCCAGTCCTGATGAACTCCTGACCTTTAGATGCATGCTGTGCATGCGCATTTGTCTGGGCAGCTTAAAAAGCTGTGGGATTGGCTTGCCAAAGAAGGCCTAGTTTATAAAAATTATAATAAAGTGTCATCAAATGCCGTCACTACCTGTAACCCTTCCTCATTTTCAGAAAACAGGCTAGGAGTATGATAAAAACTGTAGAATCACTCTGACAAACCTATATATACTACTCCATTGTGCAAAAAGCAAAGCAACTAGTCTGAGTTTTAATTCTTTGAATTTAAGAACCATATTTATTTCACATTCAACTCCTTAACATATTTCTGTGTTTTAATACAAAAATGTTCCCCTTCCCACACATACACAAAAAAAACCCCTGAGTACATTTAAAGTTCAGGGAGGATATGTTTTATTTTTCTTTGTCTTTGCTTGGAATCAGGTGCTTATGAGGTGACTTACCTGAACTCACATGAGGCTCTTGCTATTTTGGGATCAGGTACTGTCTCTGATCCTTTAAAGCTTAAAAAATTCTTTTGAATAGGTTGATATATTCACAAAAGTCGCAATTCAAAGGTATAAAACAACATGCATAGGGGTTCTCTTAGTGTACTGGAGTTAAACCTCAGAAGACATTTAATCCAGAAGGCCTTGCTAGTGGAAATCAATGGGATAGGTGCTGTGGGGAAAGCAAGGGTGATTTAAAAATGCAGGACTTGCTGTCAAGAGACTTACACACAGCCTCGTAGGGGGATGTAGCAGGTTTACTGGGAACCATAATACAAAGTAGAAATGGTATGTGCCAGAGAGAGAGGTTCAAACCATAGTTATGGCTTTTACCCAAGAGTTCCTTTTTATAGAATTTCTGGATCTAGAAAAGGCCTTGTGTTCTATCTAGTCTGACTGTTTTCATTCTAGTATGTGAGCCTTGAGACCAAGGGAGGCCTGGTGCCTTCCCCACAGTCACCCAGTCAAACAACGCTACCTTTGACAAAGATAACCAGTTTTTGTTGAGCAAGATGCTGCCTTGTTCTGTGTTGGCAACTTAGAGGAAAGAGCATTGTGTTTGTGTGTAAAGTCTGGGCTCAGTGAGTGAAGACCACTGCAGTTTTGTTTAGCTGGAAGCTTTGTTTTGAAATCGCACATTAGGGCAGGTGGCAGAGGAATGGGTTTGGGGTCCATCTGTATTTCTTGCTGACATGGGGTTAGGCTTTGTCTCTTCACAGTTTTTTTTAATTTACTTTTAAATAGATAATCCATTCACATGATTCAAAATTCAAAAGGTACACAAGGAAATGCAATGAACTTTTCCCTCCTCCAGTGCCTGGGCCAACCTGCGCCCTTTCCTGGAGGCAGCTGGCAGTCAGGTTTGTTAGCTTCAACTTCTAAAGAAAGTGTGTGAAATGTATAAGTAACTGCGTCTATAATCATTCCTGCTTAAAAAATGATACCATACTTAATATTGTGCACCTTGCTTTTTTCTTTTCAGCAGTTCAACCGATGACCTGTCTATATCATTACTCAAAGAACTTCATTTCTTTTTTAGTTGGTGTTTTTTTTTGTGGCCAATAACTGAATCCACTCTAGATGGTTAAGCCAAAAAGGGATTAGGGCTTTAGGTAACTCATGGAGTTGTTTGGACGGCTGGAGGAACAGGCCCGCATCTGTTTCCAGAAACGAAACTCGGGAAGCTGTGTGTAGTACTAGCGTGAAGTGCAAGCAGCCTGTGCGCTTGCCTGCACTGAGAAGCAGACAGCAGGCATATGACTTCTGACTTGACTGCAACTGTGTTCCCTGCCATCCTGACCCAGGAAGGCAGCCTTGCAGCTACCACGGCTTCCTGCCTGCGAAAATGGAAGCTCCTAGCAGAGCCTCTTTGCTTACATTTCTGACTTCGAAAGCAACATCTTGTTGGCTCTGTCTCATCAGTGGAGACTTGGTCACAGCTTGCAGTTTAGCTGCAAAGGAGCCTAGGAATTTGATTCTTGGCTTTCAAGCGGAGAAATTTCTCCAAATAGAGAAAGGCTTTTCAACAGATGATGGACAATGACAGATATGACAAATACCCACTAGAGCTACCTAGAATTGTATTGTGTGGATGAAGCACAGTTGATTAATATTTTATATGATGGACCTCCAGCTGTTTTCAGTTTGTATCTTAGACAATATGTATTGAATGACCTTGTACAATATGTCATTTTGCTTGTCTAAAATGGAATATAAGGTTTTAGAGGTAGAATTGCTAGATTAAGAGGTTGATTGTGATTCTTACGGATATTGCCAAGTAGTCTCTGCATGTTACACTGATATGTGCTTCCACTAGCAATGTACAAGTTCCTGATTTTTCTCTGAGTCTTTTCCCTGTTCAGATTCCATCTGAACCACAGTGGCAAGCTGGTGCTACTGGAGTGAGTTTGGGGCCTTGTGCCAAGAATGCTGACAAATCAGATCTGGGCCACAGTCTCCATCAATATGGCCTGTTTTTAGCATCTGGGCTGGATTTGGCCTATATTTTATTATAGGCTCTCTATCCCTAAATTAAATGGCATCTTGGTGAGGGGGTCTGAAAAACAATGTAGCTTCCAAAATTGACTTGCAACTTGGGAGTAGCTTACATGTCAGGGGTTCTTGGATCA
The DNA here is from genome assembly GCF_004126475.2 of Phyllostomus discolor. Lineage (NCBI taxonomy): Eukaryota > Metazoa > Chordata > Mammalia > Chiroptera > Phyllostomidae > Phyllostomus > Phyllostomus discolor. The sequence goes on from NC_050198.1 coordinate 5,357,873, forward strand.
TTATGTGTTCACAAATGCAGAAGGATGTTTTCAAAGAATTGTTATGAAGATTTATAACACCTACTCCCTTTAAAGATAAAAAGCAAATAAGTATAATAAGCCAGACAGACAAAGACAAATGCTGAATGATATGTCAGTTGTATGTGGAATCAAAAAAAATTGGATTCATAGAAACAGAATAGAATGGTGGTTGCCAGGGGAGAGGGTGGTAAAAGGGTGCAAACTATCAGTTTTAAGATGAATAAGTTGTGGGGATCTAATGTATAACATGGTGACTCTAGTTGATAATACTGTATTGTATCATTGAAATTTGCTAAGAGAGTAGAACATAAGTGTTCTCACCAAAAAAAGAAAAGAACAACAACAAGAACAAGAACAACAAACTCTAAAACAGAACCCCACAAAAGTAAATATGTGAGGTGACGAATGTATTAACTGAATGGTGGGAATCATTTCACAATGTTTACATAGAGCAAATCATTACTTTGAACACTTTAAATATGTGATGATTTTATTTTTCAATTACACCGTAAAGCTGAAAAAAAGGCAAAACTTTTTTAGCATGTGAATTATTGCGTAGATTTTGTTCATATCGGAAATGTGGCATCCAGTTGCTCCAACTGGTTGCTGTGGAAGTCTATAGTATTGTAGGAAGCCCTTGTTGAAAAGTTTTTGAAAAATTTAAATGTATAAATGGGTGGAAAACGGAGGGGTGAATATACATGTGTTCTTTCCTTCTGATGGGAGTATTCGCTCTTTAAGTTGTCATTTACTTAGTGTGGCTGATTATTTCAAGAAAATACCCTTTCTGCATGGCTCCTGAGGGTATCTACAAGGATAAAGTATAAGTGAGGGAGGCAGTGTGTTCTCATGCAGGGGCTGGCAGCTCCCCCTGTAAAGAGCCTGGTAGTAAATATTACAGGCTTTGTAAGGCCAAGAGGCAAAATTGAGTGTATTAAATAAATGTTTTTATAACAAGAGAGAAATAAACTTATACACATTTTTTTTATTTTAATCATTGTTCAAATACAGCTTTATCCCGTTTACTCCCAATCCAGCCCACCCACCCAACCCTCCCCTCTTCCCTCGATTTTTTTAATTGACAAAATTCAAAATATGATAACAATAATAATTGAGTACAGTATTTTTTTTCGTAATATAGGTCTGCTACCAGGAAGCATGGGCTTCTTAGTTTTGTCATAATATTTTACCTAATAGGATTCAAAGTTAGTGTTCCCTATCATCAGATTGATTGCAAATGTCCATCTGTAAAAACCATTCCCAGCTCACGGGCTATACAAAACCAGGCAGTGGGCCAGATTTGGTCCATGCACAGCAGTTTTCCAACTCCTGATGTAATGGAAAGACTATGAACCTTGGACTCAGGCACATATAGGTTTAAGTACTTGCTGTGAACTTGTGACCTTGAACATATCCCTTAACTTTGAGTTATGGCATTTATTAGTGCATAAACTAGAGGTAATGACACCTACCTTATGGAATAAATATCATCCCCATCTTTCTTGTGATTTTGCTGTAGGATTCCAGTTTTATATATGCTAATGTAATTTAGCTAAACTGACTTAGAATTCATATTTAACAGATTCAAAAGCCAATTTTTTAAGGGATAGAATATTCATGTGGTGTCAAAGTATTATGTGAAGCATGTTTTTTCAATGGAGAGATCTGGCAGTCATTGTCTTAGCCAAATGGCCAAGCTTGGCAATCAATGGATGTGCCCCTTCACTGATGTGAACTTCTTACAGTATCACAGAAATGTTTGACTTGAACATTACCACAGGGCAACAGAAAAAATCCAAAATGTAGAATGTTCTGCAGGACAACTGGCCTGAACTCTTGAAAGGATTCAGTGTCGTGAAGAACCAAGGGGAATTGTTCTAGATTAGGGGAAGACTGAGGAGACATGACATAAAAAATATAATAATGTATAAACATTGCCTTGCATTGGAAAAAGGAAATCCAGTTCTATAGTCCATTTTTACGATAACTGAGGACATGAATAGATCACATGTTGTATGATAATATTAATGTTGATTTGCTGAGGTGTGGTGATCATGGTGTAGGAGAATGTCCCTGTTCTTGGGAGTTAAATAATAAAGTATTTGGAGATGGGGGAGGGGAGAGAGAGAAGTTGTTTTACTCAGTGCTGCTCATTTCCTATCATAGCACTGAGCACAGTGCTTCCAACGGGAGGTGCCCAAAACATTTCCAATTAATACTTTCAGTTATTGGTAGCCTCCTCTGTCTGAAATCATGCATAAGCACTGAATGTCTGTTCTCTTTTTAACAGTGTTGTTGTTTGGTTTAGACATATACTATAGTACCTAGTATTGGGTAATTGGATATGAAGTTCCTCTTGATTTTTAGGACACAAGAGACCTCTCCAGAAGGTATCCAGCTATGTAATATGAAAAATAGACATTTATTGAAGATACAAGATACAAGAAACATTGTACATAGGACAATGACACCTCAGTCCCCTTCAAAGTAGGCACCTTGGGACTTCACACAGTTCTCCCAGTCACCATCGGCTGCCCTGTTGTATTTTCCTGAATTTCACTGATGGTCTGAAATTTCTTCCCTTTCAAAGGTGATTTTAGTTTTTGGAAAAGCCAGAAATTGCAGGGCACCAAATCTGGGCTGTAGCAGGGCTGAGTCACCTGGGTGATTTGATGTTTTGCCAAACAACTCTGCATGAGATGTGATGCATGAGTGGGTGTGTTGTTATGATAAGGCTGCCAATCACCAGTGCCCATAGCTGCAGCCTTCTGAATCATTCAAATAGTCTCTGCAGAGGAATGTTCAAGGTTAATGTAAAATGTGATGCATTTTGTTGCTCTGCTCACTCAGTCATTTTGAATGTGATGTCCACACAGCACACATGCTCACTCAGTGGCATCGACCGCCCCCACTGACTAGTACAGTGAAGTCGTCATTGTTCACACATGTGCACTCCAGTCCACTCTCCTTGACTGCCAGGTTACATCGATGTTGCACAAAATGTTCTTATATTAACAATGGCTGGACTTTTTCTGGATAGATCTTGCTGAGGTACGACTTGTGAGCATGTACTTCAAAATCAAATTCTCCTTTATATTTCTGTTGTTGAGGGCGTCTACTTGGGGGGCTGGCTGACATCCCCTGGGGGTATGGTGAATACAAGGAGGTGGGGAGGACAAGACTGCTGTGCATCTCTGGAATGCTCAGTCACTGGAGCACCAATTAAGTGTTCTGGCCAACCAAAAGAAAAGTGTGAAGTGTGGCAGAGGCCTTTCTTCATGCTTTGACCCTAACAAGTTCCTCCAAGGTGGTAAGAGAGGAGGCAACAGGGAAGCTAATATGTTGTTATATTCTTGCAGGTACTCTTATGGCTATGTAGTGTGAGATGACTTAAGACCAATTTAGCAAGCACTTGTAAAAGTAATTACAAGATGAGAGAAAGAACAATTTTGCTACTACAGGCTGTGAAAACAAATTAATTCAACAAACATTCATTGAACAAGTGAATATATAGCAAGCACCATAAAGTATGAGTCTTGAGGGATACAAATGATAAAAATATACTCTTGAAAAAATTTTATTGTTTATTCTATTACAGTTGTCCCAATTGTCCCCCTTTGCCCCACCCACCCATTCTGTCTCTCTAGCCCACAGTCAGTCCCCTCTCCATGTCCATGTCCATGTCCATGCATCATTCACACATGTTCTTTAACTAGTCCTTTCTCCTTCCTTCCACCATTTTCCCTCCCTCCTTTACTCCTATAGCTATCAGTCTGTTCCATGTTTCCATGTCTCTGGTTCCATTTTTCTCATTAGTTTAGATAAAAATATGCTCTTGCTTTGTGTTGGGCATTTGGAAGGTATGGGAAGAAGATAGGGTACAGTGGAGACAATGACCAAAATACCAATTTTGCTATATTACAAGGCCAGTGATATGGTAGAGAGCTAGTGAAAAGGATTATGGGAATGCAGAAGACATGCCATATGGAACTGATTCAAGTTTCAAAGATAAGATTAGTCTTGAGGTGATTTGAAGGATGAGCCTGGCCAATAAAAACAGTTGGGCATCCAGCTTCCAGGTAAGGGACACACCAGGTGTCCAGAGACCTGAACAGCTTTCATGTGTTGAGAGCTGCTTGGCATCTGGAGTGGCTGAACCCCTAGATACAAAGTGGGGAGGAAACGGACATGGGGTTGTTGGTAAGGTAGTTTGGGCCATATGGGAGGTCCTCAAAAGCCATGGTCAGGAGTCTAGCTTTTACAGGAAAGGGAACAAGGAGCCCTGAAAGCCCTTTTGAGTTGGGGGGTAATCTTGTTATAAGACATCATGGAGGGAATGTGGAGGATGGTATATGGCATTGCATGAGTCTGGGGACAGCTCTTGAAGCAGTCGATATGTGGCCAAAGAATTTGAACTTGTTCAGTTGCAGTGGAGAGAGAATAGAAGAGGGGTCCATTAGTGAATTCTTCCAATCCCTCCCACCAAGACTGTTTTTTAGATTTTATTTATTTATTTTCAGAGAGAGGGGAAGGAGGGAGAGAAACATCACTGTGAGAGAGAAACACTGATCAGCTCTTGCTTTTCCCCAGCTGGAGACCTGGCCCACAACCCCCAGGCATGTGCCCTGACTGGGAATCAAACCCGCCACCCTTTGGTTCTCAGGCCAGCACTCAACCCACTGAGCCACACCAGCCAGGGTTCACCAAGCCTTTTTAAATTTTAAAATCTTTCTAAGGAAGTCTTTTAAAAATACTTGAAAGGGAGAAGCTTATTCAGACCTGTGAACAGTTCTGAAAATTTATTCCATTTCAGCCAGGAAAGAAAGTGTATCAGGCAAACTGGAATGGGTGTGGACTGTTACTCAGCGCAGTCACTTAATCTTTCAGAATTAGGTAGGAGGGAAGCTATTTTAGTGGCCTTCAATCTTCTTCCAGAACTTTGTCCAAGATCTTCTCAAATGGTTGGTGCATTTTTCTGATTCATATCCAGCACCCCTACAGTTCAGTGTACATCTGCAAGCTGTAAGGAAGTCGATTTCATCCATTTCTTTTTTTTTTTCATCTCTTGCCTTCCACCTGAAAAAACAAACACCAGTCTATAGGTTCTTGTTGTGTATTAGAAATTTGCACAGCGTGTAATCTAAGACGGATCCAGCTGAGTGTTACAGGTTTGGAGTTTAGACTAAAAAGGGGTATAATATTTTAATTTTTTCTTTATTTTGAGAAAAGCTTGGCAACTTGGATTGTTAGGAGAGTTATATAAAATATCTCCTGCTAACTCAGTATCTGCTATAAAGCACCACCTCATTTTCTTTAGACTACATGAAAACATTTTTACCCACAAATTAGAGCTTTTCTGTGGAGTATTTAGACTTAAAACATTTTGAACCTTGATAAACAAACAAACAAACAAAAAACCCTTACAGAATTAACCTGCTTTTGGGATTGAGAAGTCTCCAGCTTATGAGGTTCCACATGTAAGTTCCAAAGGCTTATAATTTATTGTTCTTGTGGCTCAAATATTCCAGAAAGTTCTTGGCACGTCTCCTGGTGTACCAAGTGACCCATGGGCTCACTTCACTTATGTTCTTACTATATCACAATTCCACTTACTCTCTGTTGGCTACTAGCAGTGGCTCCAGTGGTATACAGGACCGAAGGACGGACTCCAATGTAAATAACGTGGTTTACTAATGTCAAATTCAGGCATTACTCTCAAAGTCCCATAGTGGATGTTTCTGTAGCAATTCGTTCCCTTTAGTTAAGAGCTTTTCAGTTCTATGTGGTACTTATGGTAAAGAAATAGTTGAGAGTCAATGGTACTAAATTAACAGTGACTGACATATAGTTAGTCGTTAAGTTGTTCACATACCAAGGATTACAATTTCTTAATTTTAGGAATTATTCTGTGAGACAACTATATTGATGTTGGAATTATATTAATGTAGTTGGTATGTTTTTTTTTTCTATTTGTGGGCAAGCCTGTACTTGAAGATGTGTACTTTATTCACAATAAGAGATTCTATTGTAAAACTCAGTTGCTTTTTATTTATTTGTTCCTTCACCTGAATGAGAACATTTTGACTGTATTGTGTGTGCCTATCCTTGTGCTCAGAGATGAATGGAAGTTACTCCTTGTCCTTAGAGAGAAGACATTTTCATGGGAGGCACAAATAAACATGTATTTGTAACATAACATCTTAAGTGTTGAAGTAGACATTAAACGCTTGAATATGGATAATTTAAAATGTATACAAAAGTACAGAGTAGGAGAATGAACCTGCATGAATCCATCATCTAACTTCAACAGTTCTCAACTCTTGGTTGGGCTTGTTTCACCCATACTTTCCACTTAATTTCCTTTCTCCTTTTGTTTGAAAGCAAGTCTAAGACAGTGCATCATCTGAGGGACATTTTTGGGCATTCAAATCGTCAGAGAATACACTGGGAAAATAAGCCCTATGTGGGGACTTGGGAAGGAGCAACAGAGAAGTGACACTGGAATTAAATCTAGTGGGGAGGGAGGAGATTCCAGTTCCAGGTAAATGGGATGGAACCCAACAATTATTAACTATTGCTAAGCATTGTATTAGATTCACTTAGTATATTATTTATTTTTTTCCCCTCACAGTAGTCTTACGAGGGAGAGAATATTTCTACTTTACATAAGAAGACATTAGGTTTCAGGCAGATTGAATGAACTTGCCAAAGTCGTAAAATTAAGTAGTTTCTTCACTGAAAACCAATTGATTTTAAGGCTGTTTAGTTTCCCCTCTTCTTCAGCATGTGCACTAGACACAGAGATATGAAAGGGCAAGATGTGTTGGGGCAGTGGGAGAAACCGAAGGCAGCTACAGCACTCCGTGTGTGTGTGTGTGTGTGTGTGTGTGTGTGTGTGTGTGTTCAGGGATTAAACTAGAAAAGCTGCTTAGGGCTAGGTTGTGAAGGAGCTTGAATGTCATACTAAGGAGACAGGATTTTGTCCTGAGAGTGGGAGGGAACCAGGCTGAGATGTCTTTAGGCATGAAAACAGTATTGCTAAGTGAAGAAAGGGTACAAAATAGTATGTGTTATTGTATTTGTATAAAGTATTGAACAAACAACACGAAAAACACAGATGTGTAATACACATATGCGTAGAACATTTCTAAAAGAATATATAGTGTTTTCCTCTGGGGCACAGAAAGTGGGGAGTGCCTTCTCGTTCTTCACATTCGCTTACTATTATTTGAACTTTTGAATATTATTACTTTGAAATAACACTTAAGTCATTGAATGATTAATTTTTTTTTATTTTAAACCACTAATAGGATATATGTTAAAGATCTACAAATGGAAGATAGTAATATCTTGAAAATATCTGTGTGTATTAGTACTGTTTTGTTTCTCCAAAGCGAGCACTCAAGATGTAATTTTAATGCTTAGAAAATAATTTTGCCTGAGAACTTTAAAAAGAATCACTTTTAATTCTGACCAACTGGAATCATCCACAGGTAGTGGTAATGACTAATCTGTTCTCTTTTTGCACCACTGACTTCCTAGACTTTGTACATCAGAATCCACCCCCTGAAAACGTCACTCTCTTTTGTAAGAAGAGTAACAGCCAGCCATCCTTTGTCACGTTTCTTTTTATTGTTGAAAGAGGAGGAATAATGAGTAGGTAGAATTTAATTATCTGAATTGAAAACCTCCCTGTAAAGTGGAAGAAAAAGAAAACTGTACATATAGGTTCTTCATGGATTTTTGGTTAGCTCTGTGAAATCCTTGAGATTTCATAATGTATCTTGTCTCATTTTCCTGTTATGAAATGGGTTTTTTCAGCATCATTTTTCTTGTCTGTTTTCAGATCACAGAACTGTGTGGTGCCAAGCGGGTTGGTTATTTTGGTCCAACTCAGTTTTATGTTGCCTTGAAATTAATTGCTGCAGCACAGTCTGGCCTCCCCGTGCGGATAGAGAGTATTAAATGTGGTGAGTAGCTCCCTGTTATACATTTTATTATCTGTGACGGGTTACTTATTTCTGAGAACCATTTTTAGCAGGCTTAAGGCCTGTTATGTAAGTATTTATGGAATTTTGCCTTGCCTTTTCCAACTCTCCTGTAAATTAACATAAGAAAACTTAGCAGCTATCTTAGTTTCTTTTTTTTTTCAAGTGGGGAAAATTTTCAGAGAGTGACCTGAGATTAGTTCCTTTTGACTGACTTGCCATAAAAATAGATTTTGTTCTTTAGCAGAAAGAGATTGGGATAGGAATTCTAGAGCCTGTGGCAAAAGAATAACATTTGGTTTAATTTTTCCACTTCAGGAATCTATAATGTCATTTAAGGTTCTTTTCGGGACAAGGGAATAAGTAACTGGAAGAGTCTGGGTGGAACTATTCTCTTTTTCTTTCCTTTGTCCCTTCCGGTCATATCAGCTCTGATCATCCTTTAATTCCCCAATTGCTGAAGTACTATCTTGATGATTAGTAAGTACTTTGGGGGTACCAAAATTTGGGCAGAAGAGGATTATCTTCTCAAAGCTTTTTCTTAAGTTTGTTTGTTTGTTTATTTATTTATTTATAGAGAGGGGAAGTGGGGAGGAGAAAGAGAGGGAAAGAAACATCAGTGTGTGGTTGCCTTTTGTGTGCCCCTGACTGGGGACCTGGCCTGCAACCTGGGCATGTGCCCTGACTGGGAATCCAATTGGCAACCCTTTGGTTTGTAGGCCAGCGCTCAATCCCCTGAACCACACCAGCCAGGGCTCAAAGTTTTGATTTAATATCTTCTTATCTTGCCATCCTTGCCCCCAACCCACCATATACTTGAGCAAATTTGAGCACAAACTTGAGCCCTTTCCACAACTTGAACAAAACACAAAGCCCCAGACTCTTGGCATCATTTATACTGCCTCAGTATTGGTTTTACCAGTCTCTATGCAGAAGGTGAACACTCAAGGGGTGTGCTGAGGTCCCCTGTTAATTTACTTTGATACAAATAACTTTCATATGTCCACACAGCTATGCGGGAACTTTTTCCTTTTCCTCATATTGAGATAAAACCACTCAGCTGTTCACACCAGTCCTGTGAAGCTCCTAGTAGACTTGGAAGTGGGCTCAGGATTTATGGTTAGTCCATGGCAACTTTGTAGGACAACTCCAAATAGCGAATGAGATTCTGATAGCTTGGACTATGGGAAACAAAGCCCTTTTACCCTAACCATCAGGGGGCTGTGATCATTTTGCTAATCTTTATCGGAGGCTTAGTGCATGGCAGGCACTGTTTCAAGTAGTCTTCACAAGTCCTAAATTAGGTATTTGTGTCAGTTTTCATCGCCTAGGGTAAGCTGTGATAACAGACACTGCCAAAATCTCAGCGCCTTAACACGACAAAGGTTCGATTCCCGCTTTGCAGTGGGCCTGTAGGGCAGCTGCCTTCCACGTTGTGGCCCTGTGAGCCTGGCTCCTTTGTCTTGTGGCACCTCCAAACACAGCACCTGTTTCCATAATCGCCATAACAGAGAACTAGTTTCTCACCCTAGCAGTTTAATGTGTTGGCCTGGATGTTACTCATGTATTACTGCTGCTCACAGTGCGTAGGCTAGAACTCGTCACATGATTGATTGAACTGCAGAGCTGACTGGAGGGGACGTAATTCTCTCATGTGCCTGCAAAAAGAAGCAGCTATGGGTAAACACTGGCAGTCTGTAATGTGGTACTATTATTATCCCTATCTTACAGATGTGGAAACCGAAGTTTAGGGCTGTTAAGTACCATGCCTTTCTGGACTATAAGATGTACCCCCAATTTGCAAGGGAAAGGGGGGTACGTGTTATAGTCCGAATGTAGCGTACCTGGCTCACTGTGGGGTGGGGAGGGGGGCAGCGGTGGAGCAGGGTCACAGGTTATTAAATATTTTACCACATTTTTTGCTTCAAAAATTTTTTCCTATTTTCCTCCTCTAAAACCCAGGTGCGTCTTATGGTCCGGTGCGTCTTATAGTCCTAAAAATACAGTAACTTGCCTAAGGATGCAAGGTTAGTAGAGTTTGGAGCCAAGAGTTGAGCCTCCATTTCCGATGCTTTTCATTGCTATTCAAAGTAGCCTCTTCTTGATTATTTTTTCTGTTTCTAAAGTGCTTGAGTATAATCTGTAATCATGGAATATTATCCAAATGGGGAAAAATTATGTCCCAAAAGGCATCCCTTGGTATTACATAATTTGGTTCCTTGAAACAGGTTTCTTTTTTAAAAATTTTAATTGTTGTTCAAGTACAGTTTTCTGCCCTTTACCCCCATCCCAGCCCACCCCCCAGCCCTCCCTACCTCCCTCCTGTCTCCACCCCTCGAAACAGGTTTCTTGATGGAGTATTATTTCAGTGGCACATTTGGTGGTTATTGCTACAAGACATAACAGTCACTACTGTTAGTCATTTGCTCTAATTAAACCTACGTCACATTGCACTTGGGTGTGTGGTAGGCATTGATAGTTTCCATTACATTGTAAATGGTCATTAAAGTTTATTGTAGTATCTTCCAACTTCATCTTCTGGAAAAGTTAGAATTGCTTTGCTGCATACAAGAATAAACTTCTGACACTTTTGTTCCTTATTTTAACTTAGACCGAAGTCTTTTACCTGATTTGTGCCCAAATCTACAGTTCAGTTTCCCAGGGTGTGAGGGTTGTCTAGGTCAATTTCCCATGGGGGAAGGGTTCTCTAAGTTATCACTTGTGTATAGGATTAATACTTTTTCACAAATACAAAGTGTTCTCAATTGTATTTTATCCCGATGCCTTTTACCTCTGAGGGTTTAAATATACTCAGTCACTTCTGAATTTTTTCATTCATTTAAAGGTTTATTAAATAAGTTATTTGCAGCCAGCAAAAGAGTAAGAATGAGGGCAAGATCAGGCCAGACTTTGAGCTTCCATTTACAATTTTTCAGTTTGTTACTTGAAATCCATTAGCTTAATGTGTGATGACACAAACCATAAAGGCCAAAGAGAAGGCTCTGTGGTAACCTAATCTGAAAGCCTATGGTAGCCCCATCACACTCAGGTAGTTGTGAGTCCATCCTTACTTCTGTGAGTCCCACACTTCCTACACGAATGACATGTGCCTGGCCTCCTCTCTTCTCCATTCTCTTTCCCCACACAGCATTAACAGTGGTCTTTTCAAGGTACCCATCAGGTCATCCCTCCTCCTCCTCCTTAAACCCTCTAGTGGCTTGCTGTTGTGCATAGTTCCAAATTCAATGTCCCTACACTGATCTATAACCCTGCATAATGTAGTCTGCATACTTCTCCATTCTCATCTGAAACATCTCTCCCATGCTTATAATCTGTTCCCTAGCCTCACTGACCTTCTATTAATTTCTGAACCATCTCTTTCCTGCTGCAGGAAACACCATGTTATCTGGAGGCTTTGGGTTCCTAGTGGTCCGTTCTTCCCCCTCCTCCTTCCCATGGCTGGTTCCTTCTCATCCTTCAGGATTCAGAGATTGTACCCTCCCTCTTATCTAATGTAGGTTCTGTCAAATTAATAGATTAGTGAAAAGAACCAGCATATAGTAAAGCTGGTTCAAGAAAGTATAAGTGAGTCAGAAGTATTTGCAGTCATAGAAAGAGAGAGTGCTGGAATAAGATTACTAAATTATATATATAATTGATTAATGCCCTATAGGGCAATAAAACTGAAACTTGATTATTATGCTCTTTTTCTAAGAGGAATTACATTTGCATTGCTATTAGACAAGAATTGCTTGCTAACAGTTTTCTACAAGTTAATCTCTACCCTTCCAGAATTGTAAAATGCCTAATCAAGAGTAAATAGTAAGTCAAAACAAAAGTACAAATCTCTAGGGGGTTAGGTAATCGCTGGGTGGACCTGTTAGTAATGCTTCTGTGTAACAGTTTCCTCCCTGCTTTATTCTCTTTCAGCATCTGCTCCTTTTAGCACTTTCATCAGTTTGTAAATATTCCTTTACGAGTTTGACTTTTTTTGTACATCTTCCTCACTAGTCTAGAGCTTACTAAGGAGGAAAGGAGGAGGATCTGGTAATGCTGCACTGTGGGCCATTGTGGGCACTCAGGGCATATTTGTCGAATGAATGAATGAATGAATGGAGAGATGAATGCTTATGCATGGGGAGTGAGTCTTAATCATATGTCGCTCTTCAAGTTCCAATTCACCTGGAGCTCCTGATGGATTCTTATAGAAGTCATGTTTCTCAGGCCCTGCCTGGTTCCCAACCTCGTCTGCACTTGATAATCACCTAGATCAGTGATTTTCAACTAGTATGCTGCAAGAATTTTTAAACCATGCAATACCTGACTTTTTACTCAGGGACACTGACCTCTTTTCCCTTAGATTGTCCAAAAAACCCCAGCCCTGACTCGTGTGGCTCAGTGGGTTGGGCATTGTCTCACAAACCAAAGGGTCTCTGGTTTGATTCCCTGTCAGGACATATGCCTGGGTTACGGGCCAAGTCCCCAGTTGGGAGCATGCAAGAGGCAACAAATCAATGTTTCTCTCACACATTGATGCTTCTCTCCCTCTCTTTCTCCCTCCCTTCTCCTCTCTCTCTTTTTTTTTAATTAAAAAATAAATAAATAAAAGTCTTTAAAAAAATGACAACAACCACCCTGGCTGGTGTGGCTCAGTGAACTGAGTGTCGGCCTGCAAACCTAAAGGTTGCGGGTTTGATTCCTAGTCAGGGCACATGCCTGGGTTGTGGGCCAGGTCCCCAATTGGCGTGTGTGAGAGGCAACCACACATTGATGTTTTTCCCTCTCTTTCTCCCTCCCTTCCCCTCTCTAAAAATAAATAAATAAAATCTTAAAAGAAAATGACAACAGCCAATACAACAATAGCCATCCGGTGTTACTGAATCAAAATTATACCTATTTTTTGTCAGCTTTGCAAAAATATATATTTTTTGGTGTTCTGCAGAATTTTAGTAATTAGTTTCTGTGTACCGTGAGATGAAAAGGTTTGAAAATTGCTGACTGAGAGATCTTTAAATGCAGAATAAAAAAATAGAGGTACTTGGGCCACCCCCAGAAATTTTAATTTACTGTATTTAGTTTGGGGTATGGCCTGAACATCAGGAATTTTAAGAGCCTCCCAGGTGATTCTTAATGTGTAGCCGGTGTTGAGAGTGACTTCTAGTGAAAGCCAAGTGGACCATTTTCAAGAGCTTGCTTTAGCTATGAGTACATGTTTGGTTATACCAGGACCTAAAACTGGGGTGTAGCAAGAGGTGCCTAGGGTGCATAATTTAAGGGGGCACTCACTCTCTGTGCCCTGCAAGTGTTGACTCTGCATTTACATGGCTCTGAGAGTTAGTGCCTCCTTAAATATTGGCACTAGGCATCTTTAGCCTCATCTAGTCAGAGCTAGGTTAAATGACCAGGTTTATCTGTTGAACACCAGTAAAATACTGGTCAGGGAGCTTACAAATGCTGACCATTTACTTATCGCCCCCCCCCCCCCAAGTACTCAGAAGTAGAGTGAGTCATCCTCTCGTGGGCAAATCAGGGTAGAAATTACTCATGTGATCTTGTTCCATCTTTTCAGATCCTTTTGCAGACTGAGCTGAAACAAATACCTTTCTGAGAAGACACCACAGGATTAGCTTATATTTGATTTACTTTTCCCTTGCCTTTTTTCTTATGAAGTCCATTCCTGCCTCTTGAGTACTGGAAAGTTGCCGAGGTTGGGAAACACTAAAACACTAAAAATGGCAGCCATCCTCTCTTTAGGAGAGTCTTGGTTTACTTTTCCAGATTGGTTATTCTATTTCTGTCTCTCGGGCCCTTGGCTGATTGATCACTCAGGGATTTGTCATATTGCCTACCTCTTTAAATCAAATGTGGACATAGCAACTAAAAATAAACACGATGTGGATATTAGAGAACCAGGGACCTTCTTTGCCTGGGGAGCTAGGATACTTGCTTGCTGTTGTAAGATGTTTTCTGGCTTTAGCACAGCATCAATCATTGGAAGTGCAGCTGTGTTTTGGGAATAGCGAGCTCATGGAAGTGCAAAGGCACGCTGATGAGAATTATCCTGAATGATGGATACAGATGCAAATCATAATGCATGGTTCACAACATTATCCCCATTCTTGGAGTTCTTTGTATTATGTGATTTGCTATGCTGAGAATTCAAGTGTGCCAAAGCATCATTTCTGTTTTCAGAATAATTTTGTCAGATTTAAAAGATAAGTAAATATACCAGACTGTTGCAGTTCAGTTCTTTGTAGTATTGTGAGTATGGCTAATGGTTTTGCCAGTAGGATCTGGTTGAACATTGGACTAATTGCTGTAACTTGATACCATTTTCCTTATTCCGTTATGAAAAGACAAGTGGAGATTGAATGTGAAAATTCCTTAAGGAATGACATAGGGTGAGAGACAGTTCTACCCAGGAAGTTAGCTGTAGGAAAGAAGGACCTTTTTGTAGGATAGTAGGACAGTAGCACTGGGCACTGGTTAAGAGCCAGCTCTGCCACAGATGAGCTCTGTGACCTTGGGGGATGTTACTTAGCTCCTTTATGTCTATTGCCACATCTGTAAATGAGGGCTAATGAAAGTCTTACCTTGTTGACTTGTGAGGATTAAATGAGTTAGTATTTGCAGATCTTAATACAGTGTCTGGCATATAATAAGTGCTATATAAATTTTGCTTGCTACCATTTGTCATTTATATAATACCACATCCTTTTTCTTGGTGCTGGACTAAAAGGCTGACGTGGAGATAAGTCCAACCAAATCCTGAACTAGGTCTGTGAAGATTTGATGGCATTGAAAAATGTTAAGCCAGAATAATTTGATTAGGTCTGCGAAGATTTGATAGCATTGAAAAATGTTAATCCAGAATAATTTGGTAAAACTGCAACATTTTTCTATCTTGACATTAATTATAGGAGTCCTTATTATGTCAAAAAAATTTTATCTATATTTAGTGTTCTGGAATTTTTCCTCAAAAGTGATTCATGGTTTGGCCAGTGAGTTCCCCTTTTCTCAGTTCTAAAACAAAGTCTCACTTGAGCTTCTCTGATTTTGGTCCTAAAGAATTGCCGCTGCCTCGCTTTATGATATCAAAGACTGAAGGTGAGATACGATTTGGGAACTCGGCTGAGCTGCACGGAACCAAGGTTCAAATTCCATATGTAATCTCGGAAAAAAATACCTTCAAAAGAATGGATGATGAGGATAAACAGGTAAGCTGCCTGATCAGGCACATCCATTTGATTCTGACCATGAAACCTCACTTCGCAGTGCCTCATATCTGCTGTCAAGCTTCCAGCAAATCTCACCATCTGGGATACAATTACAGACTTGGAAGTGAGCCAGTGAAGTTTCCTTGTAGCAAGAAATAGAGGCCGATGCATGGGCCCCTTATAGCCTGTTTTAATGTAGAATTGTATCCAAAGTAAGGCCACTGATTTAGTATACTTACTTGATTTCTCTAATCACAATTTCCTAATGAGTTCTTTGAAATGTAACTTCTCGGAGTTTTTATTAGGTCCTCTTCTCCAAAAAAAAAGTCTGGAGGAAAGATTTTTCTGGTTAAATATATTTGGAGAATGCTGCTTCACATCCTATTCTTGGGGAAGAGTAGACCCTCAGTCTTGGAGACTCATTGTGCGCATTACCACATTAAATGCCCTGAGGAGTCCTACAGTAAAGGGACCTGGGGATCTGTATTTACTACACTTATTTCACCAGGGAATCTTTTCTTGAGGGAGTATGTTTGGAATGGTGCCTTGTGAGCTCTGCCATTACACATTTAGCAAGTTAGGAACAAGAACAGGGAGGGTGGGCTTTTAAAATTAGACCACTAATTGTTAAAAGTCAGGTGGCGATTGGTAGGGACAACGATTTAAAATTCCAGAAGAGTGAGCCTGTCAAGAAGAGGTAGTCTTACACATTAGTAAACCCTGAGGTCATCAAGGTACAGCTCATAGTTTTTGTTTTGTTTTGTTTTTGTTTTTGTTTTTTTATGTAAATTTATTTAATTTTTAAAAAGATTTTATTTATTTATTTTTAGAGAGGGAAGGGAGGGAGAGGGGGGGGGGGAGAGAGGGAGAGAGGGAGAGAAACATCATCAATGTGTGGTTGCTGGGGGTTATGGCCTGCAACCCAGGCATGTGCCCTGGTTGGGAATCGAACCTGCGACACTTTGGTTCACAGCCCGAGCTCAATCCACTGAGCTACACCAGCCAGGGCAGCTCATAGTTTTAATAAAGATATTGAATCATGCAGACAAGTCAAATTATATTCGAAAGAACATCTTCTATAAGGCAAAGAAATGCTATATTTTAGGAAGATGAATCAAAATGTTTTTTCAGTGCAATGAAATTAAAGAACTAAGTTGAAGAACTAATTTATATGGCTCATCCTGATAATGCTGGATATATGAGGTCTTGCTGAAGTTTTATATTTATAGTTTTATGCCCATTCCCTGGCTGTGTGACTAAGGATACATCCTTTTCAGGCTGGATTTATTTGCTAGGCCCAGCCAATCTATGGGTGTGACCTCAAGTTCAAAGCAAATACTGTTTTCTTTTTCTTGAAGAAGAGTGTTAATCATTATCTGAGATCGCATGTTTTAGACTAATAGCAACTATGTAGTATGTTTGTTGATAAAAAGTACCATTTCTTCATACTTGGATACTCTGAAATTACTACTCTGTTGGTAGCATTAAAAAAATACAGAGGAGCAAACCCAGTAGCAGAGTAAGGTTCCTTATCTTGTCTAGGATCCAACATCAGGTTTACATTTGAATTGAGATTCAAACCGAAATGTGTTGAAGGCTCCATCCTACTTACTATGAGTGGGCTAGTGGAGTGGTTCATCCATAATGAACTATTTTGCCATCTCTCAATGTAAAAATGAAAAGCTGGAATTTTACTTGGCATATTAAGCTCTTAAGAATATTTAGCATTAAGCATTTTAAATATTTTTTTAATGCCCACACTTACTGGAAGACTTAATGAGTATAAATCCAGGAAATAGGGGCCTTTATTAATTAATGAATTAATCTGTCCAGAAAGAGATCAAAATTGGGGAGTATGAATGTTATTTCATATGATCAGTGTCTTTTATTTTCCAAAGGAAAATATTATTGGAATCACTGAAAGTGTTCCAGGGTTGTTTTAATAATTTAGGTACCTGTGCACTGGTGCGATTTTATCCTCTGGGAGACTTTTGAATCCTCAGACACGGATTTTTAACCTAGACAAATTTTGGGAAATATTTCATCCATGTGTTAAATCAGCTGGTTCACCAATAGTAGAGTTGCACTGTAGTTCATAACTGCAGCTCAGAGCGCCAGGCTTCTCGAGTGATTGTCTCTGAACTCTGCTCTGGTTCTTTGAAGCAGGAAACACAGTCTCCCACGATGTCACCTCTCGCCTCCCCTCCTTCTTCCCCGCCTCATTACCAGAGGGTGCCCTTGAGCCATGGCTACAGTAAACTGCGGAGCAGCACGGAGCAGATGCATCCAGGTAAGAGGCGATCTGTGGGCCAGCTGTCTCAGGCAGGGTCTTAGAGACGCCTTAATCTATCAGGCAGCAATGCTGCCAGCTGCTGAATCTCTGGACTTAATTACCTCTGTCTTTGGAAACACAGCTCAATTTAATTTTATTCTTTCAAGCAAGGTTGAAAAAAATAAAATGAAAATAGTAATGCCTTGTTTTCCATCCTACAAACTGGTTCATCTTTAGACTTGTAAACAACGATTTAGGTGGTTTAATCCTTCATATACAGATTTCATAACAAAGAAAAGTGGTATATTTTAAGGGGTTGTATTGTTCATTATTTTCTGCAAACATACCAAACATATTTATAAAATAACTGTTTTTATGGAAATTAAAAATATAACAGCAAACGCAAAAGAGTTGATTCAACGGTTAAAAACTGGTCCCATACATGGAAATATTTAGCTCTTGTGTTTGGAAATAAGAATAAGGGAGATGCTAGGGAAAGCATTTTGCTGAGGAGTGTGTAAACTGCCAGTTGTGGGTCGGTTGCCTGCTGGGTCACATTTACGCTGTGCTGGCCATGTTAGTGGTTAAAATATGTTAGCTGGTTCTGAGGATGACTTGCAGAGTTCACTGCCTAGGCTGCAGTGCTAAATAAAACTCCATAAATTCGCTGCAGCATCTTGTCCTCCTGGGGCTCAGGCTGCTAGTTTAAGATATGACCAATTAAAGGTATTCCAGAATTGGATATCCATAACCCCCCTTTTTCCTTTGTGGACTGTGGCTGAAAGTGACCCAGTTTCTGTAGGTTTTGCTGCATTGAAAATAGTGGTGACTTCTAGAGGGACACAGATATAAAACGTGCTAGCCTAGACAAGAGAGAGGCTGTAATCTTGCAGAGAGAAGCGTATATGGCATAATGGAAAAATCTTTTGATTGGAATCAGAAGGTGTGTGTTTATGTGACTAGCTATGTGACTTCCGGCAAGCCATGTAGCTGCTCTGAACCATGATTGCCTCTCTTTTAATAGTATCTTATAGAGATGTTGTGAGGGTTAGTGAGAATAGGAGTGTGAAATCTGATTGGAAATTAAGTCCTTTGCAAATGCAAGATGATATTGTAACAAGAAATTACTCTCTTAAAACTGATGTCTGCAACCAAATGGGGCTGAGAATTCATTGTCCTCTTATAGTCCCTCCTGCTTGATTTCCTTGATTTTTGGAAGTTTTTTTTTTTTTTTTTAATTCCTAATCTTATTTGGGCTTGAAAGTTGGAGTTCTGTGCCTAGCATGGTGTCTATTTTTTGGTTTTTAATTCACAGATGAGTCATTTTTGTTCTATTGAGTCAGTATTCACCAAGTTCTACCCTATCTTTTTGATATGCCTTAAACAACTTGTTTATACTACCTCTATTGCATTCCCCATTCTCTCCTCATCCCATTCAAATTGGACTTCTGTTCCCCCAGTGGCAAGGAAACAGCCTGTTTCTCTCCATCGTTCTTAACTCTTAGCAGCGTCTGTCAAGGTTGTTCGTGCGTTTATGCTTTCTTATCTCTCCTTTTAAAAAAAATAAGGTAAAATTTACAAATAATAAAATACACCCATTTAAAATCTACAATTTGAATTTTAACAAATGGATATACCCATGTAGACACTATTTTGATCAAGAGTAGAACATTTCCATCACCCCAGAGATGCCCGTTTCTAATCACCCCCTGCTCCCCGATGTAAGCACTGTTCTGACTTTTACCACTATAGATTCCATATAAGCACTGTTCTGACTTTTACCACTATAGATTAGTTTTGCCCCTTCTAGAACTTCATATAAATGGAATCATATTGAATGACTGCTCTTATTTGTCTGCTGTCTTTCTCTCAGCATAGTGGTTGAGATTCGTCTATGTTGTTGTGTGTTTCAGTAATTTGTTCCTCTTTGTTACTCAGTAGTGATCCATTGTATGAATGAATCACACTTTGATTAGCCATTCTTCTATTGATGGGCATTTGGGTTATTTCCAGTGTTTGACTGTTATGAACAAGGATACTGTGAACATTTGTGTGTGAGGATTTTTGTGATATGAGGTTATAATTTCCCTGGTACCTAGGAGTGGAATTGTTGAACTTAGGGTAGGTGTATGAGAAAGTGCCAAGTAGTTTTCCAAGGGAACTGTATACTCCCACCAGCAATGTATGAGCGTTTATGCTCCTTGAGAGCACTTGGTACTCTCAGTGGCTTCTTTTTCCTCAGCGTTTTCACATTTAGCCATTCTGTTAGATGTTGGGTGATACCTCTTTGTGGTCACTCTTTCATTCTGAAACATTGTTCTCTAGGTTTCTGTTACCCCTTCCTGATTTTTCTGATTCATCACGATCCTTAGACTGATGAGCTACTCTTCCAGAGGGTTCTCCTTTGTACAGCATACCCACAGAGAGGAGTCTGAGTGAACAGTCGTCTGTTTCTCAAGGAGCTGAGTTTCCTGGGTCTGGCCATGGATTAGGAGGCTGTTAGGTCCCTGTAGCTGGGAACAAGGACATTCATAAATAAAATATTTACAGGTATTTTCATTTAAACTTCTTCGTCTGCCTAAATCAAAGGAAGGGAGAGTTTTCCTGTATACAACTTGGGTCTATCTTAAGATTTTTGCTTCTAATTGATACTATTCACACCAAACTTTGTCAGTTCCTATTTATGTAATATCTGTGGATTTCCCCACAAAGGATTGTCTTTATTTTGCTTCCTTTTCTGTCATGTATCTTTAGGTGAAGAAGTAAGAGGAGACCACATGTCTTCCTTCTCTCTCTCTCCCTACATTTTCAGAACTCAGTTTCTCTTCAGGCTTCCATGTATTCCCCCCAATTTGTTTCTTAATTCACCTCTGTTGCCAGGATTCTCTTTTCTCTTTCTGTACTCCATCTTCTCTTTATTCTAGATGGATCCTTCCCTTGAGTATTATGAAGTGTCCTTCTGTATCTCTTTTTATGGCACTTGTTTTGAAGTCTATTTTGTCTGATATGAGTATTGCTATCTTGGCTTTTTTTTTCCTGTCCATTTGTTTGGAATATTTTTGTCCAGCCCTTCACTTTCAGTCTGTGTAGGTCTTTCATCCTGAGGTGGGTCTCTTGTAGGCAGCATATGTGCGGGTCATGATTTCTTACCCATGCATCTACTCTGTGTCTTTTGATTGGAGCATTTAATCCATTTACATTTAAGATTATTATTGATAAGTACTTATTCATTGCCATTTTACCCCATTTGTACCTATGTTCCTGTCTCTCTTTTTCTTCCTCTTCTTAAAGCAGTCCTTTTAGCATATCTTGCAATGCTGGCTTGGTGGAGGTATGTTCTTACAGCCTTCTTTGTCTGGGAATCTTCTTATTTCCCCTTCTATTTTAATTGAGAGCCTTGCTGGAATGAGTAGTCTTGGTTGCACGCCTTTGCTTTTCATTTCTTGGAATATTTCTTGCCATTCCCTTCTGGCTTGTAGTGTTTCCATTGAGAAGTCAGCTGCTAGCCTTATCAGGGCTCCCTTGTATGTTACTTCTTGTTTCTCCCTTGCTTCCTTTAAGATTCTCTCTTTGTTTTGGAATTTTGCCATTTTAATTATGATGTGTCTTACAGTGCGCTTCTTTGGGTTCCTCTTGATTGGGACCCTCTCTGCTTCCTGGACCTGTGTGGCTTTTTCTCTCATCAAATTAGGGAAGTTTTCTATCATTACTTTTTCAAACAGGTTTTCTATCCCTTGCTCCTCTTCTTCTCCTTCTGGTATCCCTGTTATATGGATATTATTACGTTTCATGTTGTCCTGCAGTTCCCTTAACCCCTCTTCATTCTTTTTGAGTCTTTTTTCCTTTTCTTGCTCTTTCTGGGATTTTTTTTCCTACCTTGTTCTTCAGCTTGCTGATTCAGTGGTCTGCTTCATCTAGCCTGCTTTTGATTCCTTCTACTGTGTTCTTCAATTCAGAAATTGTATTCTTCATTTCCTCTTGGCTCTTGTTGATAGTTTCTATGTCCTGTTTCATGCTGATATAGTTTGCAGTGAGTTCATCATAGTTTCTTTGTAGTTTTTGGTAATTCTCACTGAACTCATTGAGCTTCCTTATAACCATTGCTTTTATCTCAATCTCTGATAGTTGACTTGCCTCTATTTCATTTAGCATTCTTTCTTCAGCATCCTTTCCTTTTGATTGGGTGTTGTTTCTTTGTTTTCCCATTGTTTGTGAGACTCTTGTTGTTTGCTTCTGCTTCTTAAATTGATCTTTTTGACTCCCTGAGTTCATGGTGTGAACTTCTATGGTAGGAGACCTGTGAGATTCAGTGGTGCAGACTCCTTAATCTCCTGAACTTGATGCTCTTGGGATGCCCTTTATGCTGTGTATGTTGGCTCTCTGGATGTAATTGGGTTTTGATTGTTGTTGGGTCATTCTTTGGTGGGTCCTGCCCACCACCTGGTTGACTGAGGGTCACTCCACCTACCACGCCTTGTATACTGTTGTGCAGGTACAGTCAGATTGTGCTGAAGCTGACTGTTCTGTCTGTCCAAGGTTATATGTCTTCTCTCTTGCTGTTGTTCAGTTGTTTGTTCTCGGTGATTTCACCACAATTTAGTTGTGATTTTGTATTTGTCCTGGGAGGAGGTTCGTGTGGCTTCCATTCACTCCTCTGCCATCTTGTGCCATTCTGTTCCCTTTGGTATAGACAGTAACATGTCTAAAATCTGTTAAACCTTAGCATTCTGGTACTAAGCATTCTAGACTTATTTTTAGTTTCTACCTTTTCAGAAAGGAGTTTTGTTACTTAGATAATTTTCTTGTAACACATTTTTCTGGGGTTATTTCCATGTTCAATATTCTGCCATAATTCCTGGCTGGTGGGGCATGTGTTGAGTATGTTTTAAATCAGACTGAGCACCATCAGACTGGTTTATAGTTGAGCCTCTCTTCAGCGTCTCTCCCAGGCTCCTGCTAGTCTCATCTGCTGGATGTAGCTCTAGCTAATGTTCATTGCAAATGACTTATGTGCCAGGCACTGTGCTGAGATCTTTATGTCCATTATTTTCTTCTCAACTGTACTCCTCAGCGGCAGACAATGCTATCCATATTTTTTAAAAGATATTTATTTATTTATTTGAGAGGGGAAGGGAGGGAGAAAGAGAGAGTAACATCAATGTGTGGTTGCTTCTCATGTGGTCCCCACTGGGGACCTGGCCTGCAACCCAGGAATGTGCCCTAACTGGGAATTGAACCTGCGATACTTTGGTTCGCAGCTCACGCTCAATCCACTGAGCTATGCCAGCCAGGCTATCTATATTTTTTAAAGATTTTATTTATTTATTTTTAGAGAGGGAAGGGAGGGAGATAGGGAGATAGAGAGAAAGAGAGAGAAACATCAATGTGCGGTTGCTGGGGGTTATGGCCTGCAACCCAGGCATGTACCCTGGCTGGGAATCGAACCTGCGACACTTTGGTTCACAGCCCGCGCTCAATCCACTGAGCTACACCAGCCAGGACATTATCCATATTTTTAAAAAAGAATGTTTAAATCACAGGAATACATGTGTGTAGTTAGATAATACTTGGATGCCTATAGTAAACACAACTGTTCATCTCACTGAACCTGTTTCTGGTCTCCAGAGGCAACTACTTTCAGCTCTCTTCCTTGGTTCCTCTGATATCTAATGTCTTATTTCAAAATCACTATGTCTGTTCTCCTATTTCTTATACATTTTATTCCAGTGTATCAATTCTAGGTATCTACTCACTTAAGAGCATGGGTCATGATGTTCATCTCCTGGCCCTAAAGACAGAGTTGGTGGGCCTACATTTCTCATTTCTGTCCATTTCTAACCTGTGTGGCTATGGGTATTTCACTTTTCTGGGCCTCAGTTTCCTTAATCTCTAAAATGGAATAATCTCTGCCTCAGAGGTTTGCTTTGTGGATCAAATGAAAAAAATGTAAATATCTGTGCCTACCACAGTTCCTGGCACATTGTAGGTGCTCAAATGTTCTCTACTATTTTATTTTGTGTTTTTGTAATCTAGAATTCATTTTATTTGTGCAAGTCTTAAGTATTCTTGAAAGTCACCTTCTGGCTGTCATTCACTGGGTTGACTGCAGATACAGAGTCTTTATTGTGAAGTTACTCATGTCACACTGTGTTAGTTTGACATTGAATCTCACAGTGATGAAATCTTCAGGGTTTGTTTTGTATTGCTATTCTTGGAGAAGGATGGTACTTCTAGTTCCTTATTAAACCTCTTGTAAAGGGAATGTAAGAATTAATTTTTTTTTTGCACTGAGTTGCATGTCTTGTGTTTTATTTGGGAGGAAGGTGACTAGAAGCAATAAGCAACACCTACCTTGTTACCTCCTGAGTTCAGATCCAGTTGCAGAATGAGACCAAGGATTGCCTGAATATCAGCTGTGTTACCAATAAAGCTGATTAGAGCACGTCTTAGGTTTGTGATTGCATGAGCTTCAGATATTCACCTTTCCAGTCACAGGCAGGCATAGTCAACCCAGGCTTCCCACAGAAGCAGAAAGAAAAATCTGCCCTTGAGACCAGACCTCTCCAAAAATGATCACCCACGTGGCCAAGTCTTTGTTCAAGCATTACTGATGAGATAGGTCTGCCATTTCCAAGGAACGAAAGCCTTTGTAGGTGACGGACTACAGCCATAGGCCCAATGGCTTCCCCCACACGTTTCCCGTCTAGCCAGTAGAAGCTCCCTTATTCTGAGGGGAACCAGAGGCGTGTGGGATCAGGGAAAGCTTATGCCCCCCTAGTATCCCGACCGTGGTACAGCTTACTGTCATTCAAACCTTCCAGCATTGAGTTTGACTTGGTGTTTTATCAAAGTGAAATGATCTTAAAAGTCTTTCTCTGAAGACAATACCTGCCTTCCAGCTGAGATTGATTTTTAAATTTTAGATTATGTGTTCTCTGTATATATTTCTTTCCCATTTTTATATTTTTAATCATTTTAGCAGAGTCTGAAAATCCACTAAATGATTTGCCAGGCAGTGATTTTGTTACTTTAATGTGTTATAATCTTGTGTTTCAGTTTCTTGGATGAAATACAATAAGCAGATGTGAGCCCAGGAGTTGTTTGTTATTCTTGATATGCTATTGTTATATACTTTCTTTGTTTTCAAAAGATCACACAGTGTTAAAGGTGATGCACTAACAAGGCTGCTCTGCTCTCTCTACCTAATTTTATTTATAAGGAAGCTATAGAAAGAAAGCGTTTTACTTCTTTACATACTTCTAAAAGCTCAAACTGTTATCCCACACAGATCAGAAATGGTGCCATCTTGGGTGATAATTTCTCCTTTCTCTTGGAGCTGAGTACTACGTGGTTATGTTCAACTGTTTTTGTGCCCTACTGGCAAGGTCATTAAATGTTCCGGAAATAAAAGGAATAAAAAAAATTGTTCATTTTTATGGCTTAAAACTTTTTCTTAAAAGTAACAGTTATTTTTAGTTTGTTTATCAAAAGATAAAATAATACATATAAAATACATTTATTGCTTTCTGTATTTTTCTCTGTTTGGTTTTACATACTTGCCAAAAGAGGAAAAGAAGACAGTGCCATTTTAGTTTTCAAAAATAAAACAAAATAAATAATAATGTTGAGTCTTACTGTTCAAAATGCATATTCATTTTCTTTTTTGGGGGGTGGGCAATGAATTGAAGACTTTTAAACAGGAGGGTATATATAGAATGTACCTTATGTTAAGAATTTGAGCACTTATGACATGGTACTTTTCTACCTATCCTTGTTTTCTATCACAATTTAGATTCTCACCATTTCACCCTCAACGATTTATTCCTAATCTTAACCTGATGTAAAGATTTTCCTGCCTTATCACAAATTGGTTGGGTATCTTTAGATTGTTCAGTGAAATTGTACCCAGGGGCACCAAGGTTTGTCTGTCCTAGGCGGCCCTATGCACATAAGCTCTAATTCCTTTGCTAATTCTGCCCTTAAAAGCACACACTGTATCAGTTGGAATGTGAAGTCATAATTTTTGGATGGAATCTTTGTGTCTCATACTGACTTTCCCTCCTGTTTCAGCTCCTTATGAAGCTAGACAGCCCCTTGTCCAGCCCGAGGGATCCTCATCAGGGAGCCAAGGAGCCAAGCCCCCTCGGCATCAGGCTTCCCTCATCCGGGTAAGTGATGTTAGGGGGTTATACTAATGGGAGACTTTCGGGGACCTGGCTTTTTGATGGGCTCTCTCTTTTTTTTTTTTTACAAGGAAGATAGAAAATTGCCCTTTTCATGCAAATATTACACTTCTGTTTTTTGTCTATTTTCTTAAACCTTCTTACTTTATATGTTTCTCGGTGTCTGTAGACTACTTCAGGCTGGTTCTTAGGCTTTGGTGTATCTAAAATGCCCTTGCACCTTTATCTACTTAATTGTTAGGTACTTTCTTCAGGAGAGCTTTACTTTTTCCAAAATAGCATATCATAACCTCTGTCTTATTTATTCTTTATTATCACTCATCCAGTGCATAGTTAGCCCTTGCCTGTTTGTTTGGTGCTTCCAATTACATTGCAATCTTTTGGAAGGCAGGCATAGTTTTTCTGTATTCCCCCTTAGTGCCTAGTTCAGTGCTGTTTGGAGAACAATTATTTTACAAGTGGCAGCAACTACTTTTTCCCCATATGTTATGGATACAAAAGAAATACTGTGGCAGAGGCACAAGTGATATTTCAGTTTTTCCTGGCTACACCATTGCTTAGAACATTTCAGCTTCCATTTCTACATTATTTTCCTTTGGATAAAGAAGTCTTATTTTTCCCCCCTGTATTTGCCACTGTTTTTTTGTGTAGTATCTCTGAGTCCTGTGCTGGGGAAGTCATGTTCCTAACAAAAAAAGTGTGTGTGTGTGCATGTGTGTCTGCATGAGAGAAGTTATGGAAAAACTTGGTTCACTGTTTGACCCTAAAGACAAGAGGAAGTAGGGTGGTTTGTATAACACTTCAACAGTCCAAATTGGGGAGAGGATCACTTATGTGCAGGCAGTTCTACTCAAAATAGCAGGGTGGTGTCAGATAACTCCCATAAGGAAATGGGCTGGTGTCTGGATCAGAATAGACAAAGGCTAAGGAAGATCATGGTGTTTACTGAATATCACTGGGAATGGGTACTATGGTATGCATGGTACAGAACTTTTATCTTCTAAGGTAGTGGTACTTTGTGTCCAAAGAACTTTCTTAAAGAATAATTTAACCATATGTTCAGTATTTATATTTAATGCTTCTTGCCAGCTATAGCATTTAGGTACTGTTATATCTGTTAGTATAGATGAGTTAACTGGCTGAGAGAGGTTAAGGTCTAAGGTTTTATTTATAACTCCTAAGTGGCAGAACCAGAATTTGAACCCAGGCCTGCCCAATGTCAAAACTTGCATTTTAAAATACTTGGGTATGCATTAGAGTCCCATGTTACAAGGAGGCTAAGTTCTAAAGTTGCTGCATAAACAAACATTGGCAGTAGTAAAAAAATATTCCTGAAAATCCTGTATTGGTACCACACTGCAGAGCCAAGATGCCATTCTCTCCTAGGCCCCATAGAGCTCAACTTTACTCCTGAGTTAGAACAGATAGCTGTTTCTTCAGATGAGTCCCAGATGTAGCAGTTGGCTGCATTTAAAGGTCCTGGGGTACAAAAATAGGTGTCTTTAAACACAAGAATCACACCCACGGTGGAGTGATGGCTACATTAGGAAAGCTATCAGAGGGACTGGGGTTTATCTAAAAAATTCTCAGGGTGTGGCTGTGCTTGTTTATGCAGAGAATATTCTAGTGCCATGGAGGCCACATTCTGAATGGTTAGAATGGTGGTCAAACAGGCAGTAAATCATGAACTTTGCAGTGGTCGCATGGGGCTTACTGGTCCTTTTTACCTGACACCCTAGGTGGGATGGCCTTGGGCTCTCACTTGGATTGGTGTCCTGTGACTTCTCTTCAAATCTCTAGGTATATTTTTTTGCTGATACACATGCTTCTTGGGTATTTCACTCACCTGATGTCTACTAAACATGTATTACATACTAGGTACTGTGTTGAGAATACAAACGAGAGGTATAATACTCCCATTCCCTGCCCTCATGAAGCTTATAGACTATTGAGGGATATAACCATTAATCAAACCATCACAGTGTGATGTCAATGGAAAGTACAGTGTGCTTTGATGGTTAAAAATGGTGGGAGGGGAGATGGTTTTGACCTAGCCTTGGCAGGCAGGGAGTGACATTTGAGTTGAAATGAGGGTTCATAGGTGTTAACCAGGTGAAGGAGTGGGATTGGAGGAAATAGGCAAGAAGATAGAGGGAACTGCACACAAAGATATTTTCTTTGTGCTTAGCATTTTATACACATCATCTCGTTCACTTCTCACAGCTATTTTATGAGGTAATTTCTGTTGTTATCCCGTTTTTCAGATGTTAAAACCTGAGGTTTGAAAGACCTTATTTAATTTGTCCAAGGTTACAGCCAGGAAGTGGTAGGAGTGGAGTTCAAACACTGGACATGATTCCTTATTCTCTGGCTCAGGAACCATATGGAAGATGATGTCATCTGTTAAGCTGAGAAGCCCTGGATGAGAAACTGGTGTTGGGAGTATTGGGGAAAGATTGTAAGTTCAGCGTTGGATGTTAGAATTTGAGCTTTTGATATAGCTAAGAGGAAGTGTCAGAGATGGTAGGATATATGAGTCTGGAGTTTTGGGGAGAGCCAGGCTGGACATAAGTATTTGGCAGTGATTAGAAGGACTTTAGGTATACTGCAGAAAAAATCAGACAGGTGCTCATCCAGGTCCAACCGAACTCTCTGTGACCTTGGGGCAAGTCGTTCTCTTTTCTGTAATATGAATGACTTGGAATGGATTTCACAGTTCATTGTAGTAATCTGCAACAGTCTGATTCCCTTAATGTTTATTTGGCATCGGTGAAGTTCCCCCCTCCTGTTTGGAGCATTGCCTTCTGTTTCGGATGAGAGCAAGGGGCCTTGTTTTGGGACAG
Organism: Phyllostomus discolor; assembly: GCF_004126475.2. Lineage (NCBI taxonomy): Eukaryota > Metazoa > Chordata > Mammalia > Chiroptera > Phyllostomidae > Phyllostomus > Phyllostomus discolor. The sequence continues at coordinate 5,386,397 of NC_050198.1, forward strand.
CAGTATGTGGTTTTCATGGCTGATATGTTTTTCTTTCTTTAGTTCTTAGGTTTCCTTCTTACGTCTGTCAGGTTGGCTTGGCTGAACTCCATGTCCCAGAAAGCAAAATGCCAACCTGAATTAGTCATGTAGGTGAGGGGATCTGAAGTGAAGGCTCTTGGTGGAAGGGGATTAATATGGATTCAGCATGGTGCTAGCCCAGACCAGGCTAAGTAATTCCCCTCAGGTTGCCATGTTAATGTGCTGATGGCAGCCTTGCTATCTTCCAGCTGCTTCTGTGGCCTTGTATTCAAGCCCTTCCTGTCTGATTGGGAGGAGGTGGCCTGTGGGTTTTGAGGACTCTGGGCCAGCTTTGTTGCAGTTCACAGGCTTGGCATTTTAGAGGTACTTATGCCAAAATCAAGACTCAAATTTGGGGTCTTTTTGGTTAATATTTTAGGAATTTCAATTTTTTTTGTTAAGATGGTAGATGGTTGACAGTGGTTTGCAAATAAAATGGTATGTCTCCTGCTTCATCTATTATCATGAGTTTGTAGGTCATTTTATAGTTTACTTTTCACAAATTATTCTAACTATCTAGATTATGTAGGCATTACGTAGGCATTTTGCTGGTATAGGATTTAGAAATGCCCCTTCCACTCCCACTATACTACGCTGCCTCTGTTTTTGCCACTGTTGCCAGAAACTACCTAGTGTTAAGCCCTTGTCTAATTAACCCCTTGTCAGCTTTTGACACTGATTCATCATTTGGTGTCCATGATGTCATCCTATCCTGATTTTTCTCTCATTTCTATGACTATCTGCTCTTGATCTTTTTCAGTTCTTCTTCCACCTGCCTCATACATGTTGGTGCGTCCTAGATCTAATTCTCACTCTATTACTCCTTAGCTATGTGGAGGCTGATGACCACATATATTTTTCTGCTCGTCATCTTCACTCAAGAGTCCCACTGTCACTTTAAACGTCTTAACCAGAAAACTAGCTTTCATTCTTGCGCTCCTGGCTCCACCCACTCATTGGCACATGCCAGAATGCTGGTCACTGTCTCTGAGTCCTGTCTCACCCATTTTCTCCATTCAGTTACCAAGTCTTGGCCATTTTACTTTCTAAATATCTCTTACCTGCCCATTCTTCCTCAGTTAAGGCCGTCTTCTGTCACCAAATCTGTTACATCAGCCTCTCTTTCTTCTTGCTTCCACTGTTGCCTTATTTAAATCCATTATCCCCACTGCAGATGAAAATAATCTGAAAAATACAAATAGGTTCCTCCTACTCCCTTGATTGAAACCTGCCACACAATAGCCACTGCTCTCAAACCATCATCCACCTTCCCTAACACGGTTCCGGGGCCTGGTGTGTGGCCCCTGCGGCTGTCCTCTTCAGCCACAGCGGCCTGCTGCCTCTCTCCCTCTGTCCTCTGGCCATGCAGAAATGCCGACCACTTCCCATATGGTCCGTGTTCTGTGTGGGAGCCTTACTCTTCATCCTTGCTTTGCCTTCTTTGTTTCTCCTTTGTCTCAGCTCATCGATGTGTTTTTCCCATTGATAACACAAAATGCAAACGTTTTCTAATATTTCTTATATATGTGACGTTTCCATTTTTTTCATTCTTTTTTAAAAAAAACTGTTGAAGTACGGTTGTCTCCATTTCCCCGCCATAATTTTCCCCACCCCACCCACCCCCACCTCCCACCTTCATTCCTAAGCCCCTTCAGCTCTGACCATGGGTCCTTTATACATGTTCCTTCACAACACTTCCCCTATTTTTCTCCATTATCCCCTCCCCAGCCTGGGTTACTGTCAGTTTGTCCTTTATTTTCATGTCTCTGGTTGTATTTTGCTTCTTGTTTGTTTTGTTGATTAGGTTCCACTTACAGGTGAGATCATATGGTATCTGTCTTTCACTGCCTGGCTTATTTCACTTAGCATGATGCTCTCCAGTTCCATCCATGCTGTCGCAAAGGGTGGGAGCTCCTTCTTCTTTCTGCTGCATAGAATTGCATTGTGTAAATGTACCACAGTTTTTTGATCCACTCATTTTCTGATGGGCGCTTAGGTTGCTCCCAGCACTTGGCTATTGTAAATTGTGCTGCTAAACTTTTTAAGAACACTGTGGCTGTAACATACAGAGATTTTTTTCATTTATTTGTATGTAGCTGTCCAGATCTGCCAACACCATTTGTTGAAGAGGCTATTTTTACTCCATTTAATGCTTCTACCCCCTTTGTTGAATATTAATTCACCATGGAGACATGGCTTTATTTCTGGGCTCTCTGTTCTGTTCCATTGATCTATGTGTCTGTTCTTATGCCAGTACCAGACTGTTTCAATTACAGTGGCCTTCTAATATAGTTTGATGTCAGGTATTGTGATCCCTTCTACTTTGTTCGTTTCTCAAAATTGCTGAGGCTCTTTGGGGTTGTTTACGGTTCCATATAAATGTTTGAAATGGTTGTTCTACATCTGTGAAACATGTCATTGGTATATTTATAAGGATTGTGTTGACTTTATAAATTACCTTAGGTAGTATGGACATTCTGACAATGTTAAATCTTCTCATCCATGAACATTGTATATGCTTTCATTTATTTGTGTCTTCCTTAATTTCTTTCTTCAGTGTTGTATAGTTTTCTGAGTACAGGTCTTTTACCTCCTTGGTTAGGTTTATTCCTAGGTACTTTATTTAAAAAAAAGATTTAATTATTTATTTTTAGAGAGAGGGGAAGGGAGGGAGGAAGGGAGGGAGAGAAACATCAGTGTGTGGTTGCCTCTCATGTGGCCTCCACTGGGGAGCTGGCCTGCAACCCAGGCATGTGCCCTGACTGGGAATTGAACTGGCGACCCTTTGGTTTGCAGCCCATGCTCAGTCCACTGAGCTACACCAGCAAGGGCATGAACGTTTTCTAATAAACAGATAGGGGATGGTTTTTAGACATTGCTAGTCAGACACCATAGTAATCCAAAAGTCTATAACTTTAAAAACATTTATTTAACTTGGTTGTCTCCTTTTCCCCCTCATCCTTCTTTTTTTTTCTTTTTTTAAGTTTGGTTGTTAATAGCTGTGAGTTTGTTGTCACTTTACTGTTCATATTTTTTATCTTTTTTCTGAAATAAGTTCCTTTAATATTTCGTATAATAAGGGCTGGATGATGATAAACTCCTTTAATGACCTTACCTGGCGAGCACTTTCATCTTCCCTTCTATTCTAAATGATAGCTTTGCTGGATAGAGTAATCTTGGATGTAGGTCCTTGCCTATTATGACTTCAAATACTTCTTTCCAGCCCCTTCTTGCCTGCAAGGTTTCTTTTGAGAAATCAGCTGATAGTCTCATGGGAACTCCCTTGTAGGTATCTCCTTTTCTATTGCTGCTTTTAAGAGTCTCTCATTATCTTTCATCTTGGCTAATGTAATTATCATGTGCTTTGGTGTGTGCTTCCTTGGGTCCAACTTCTTTGGGACTCTCTGACCTTCCTGGACTTCCTGAAAGTCTTTTTCCTTTGCCAGATTGGGGAAGTTCTCCTTTATTTTTTCAAAGAAATTTTCAATTTCTTGCTCTTCTTCTTCTCCTTCTGGCACCTTTATGATTTGGATGTTGGAATGTTTAAAGCTGTCCTGGAGGTTCCTAAGCCTGTCTTCATTTTTTTGAATTTTTGTTTCTTCATTCTGTTCTGGTTGAATGTTTCTTCCTTCCTTCTGCTCCAAACTGTTGATTTGAGTCCTGGTTTCCTTCCCTTCACTGTTGGTTCCCTGTACATTTTCCTATATTTTACTTTTCATAGCCTTTATTTTTTCCTCTAATTTGTGACCATATTCAACCAATTCTGTGAGCATCCTGATTACCAGTGTTTTGAACTGTGCATCTGATAGGTTGGCTCTCTCTTCATCACTTAGTTGTATTTTTTTCTGCAGTTTTGATCTGTTCTTTCATTTGGGCCATTTTTTTTTGTCTCTGTGCTCCCCCTCATTCTTGTTCAGTCTGAATTTCTTGCCATGGCTCTTAGCTTGCTACAGACTGAACCATAGGTACTTCTGGCCAGAAGTAGATTCCCTCTGTTCCTTGAATCCTTTTGGAATGGTTCTGTTGGGTTAGCCAAAAAGTCCATTATGTTTTTTCTGTAAAATGAAAGACACATTATTTAAAAAATACATAATCTTTATTATATTTTTCCATTACCACTTAGTCCTCTTATACTCCCCTCCTCCCAGCAAATACCACCCTGCTGTCCATGTCCATGAATCCTTTTTCTTTTTTGCTCAATCCCTGTATTCCCTAATCTCCCCTCTCTTTTCACCAATAACTTCATTGATTTAGATATTTTGAGTAGGTTGGCTATATCCCACTATTGGCTTCTAGTGGGTGGAGGCCAGTGGTCCTGCTAAACATCTTCCAATGCATAAGACAGTCCCACAGCAAAGAATTATTTGGGCAAAATGTCAGTAGTACCAAGAAACTTCCCAAACCACTTTTGACACAGTTGATCAGTCACAGCACCTTCTTTATACACTGCACAAATCTTTTTGCATTTCAGGTGCGTTGTTTTACCTTTCTTGAAAGAATAAAGCATAATATGCCAAAAGTGTTGTGTATCTTCTTCCATCTTTTGACAAGTTTTTTTTTTAAATGCATGGTGATATGACAGCTGTCACAATACAATCTAACAAGATTGTTTTGAATGAAATTAAAGACAACTGAGCACTAGTAGAGCCATCGAATGGAAAAAACAGAATAAACACCAAAGTATGTGTGTAAAGGATGGTGAGAGAAGGAATACCCTGAGGCTCTGTTGGGGTGGTGTAAACATAAGTCCAGAGAGAATTGACGGTTGTCACAGGTAAATTATTCATCCTAAGAGTTTTTTTTTAAATATATCAAATTCCATTTGATTTTTTAATAATTTTTTTTTAAGACTTTATTTATTTTATTTTTAGAGAGGGAAGGGAGGGAGAGAGAGAGAGAGAGGGAGAGAGAGAGAGAGAGAGAGACAGACAGACAGACAGACAGACATCAATGTGCGGTTGCTGGGGGTTATGGCCTGCAACCCAGGAATGTACCCTGGCTGGGAATCGAACCTGGGACACTGTGGTTCCCAGCCCGCGCTCAATCCACTGAGCTACGCCAGCCAGGGACATTTTTAATTTTTGATAGAGATTTTAGAATTGGAGACTGTATCGATTTATACACTTGCCAACAATGTATGACAGTCTTTATTTTCCCATACCCATGCAAATACAATGTGGTAAAAAAAATCTCATGGTTCTTTGAGCTGCAATAGGTGAAAAATGATATCTCAGTGTAGTTTTAATTCATTTTCTTTATTAATGAAGTAGGATATCTTAAATTTATGAGTCATTTGTATTTCCTTTTCTGTGAATTGCTTCTTCATATCCTATACCTTTTTTTTTTCTTTTGGGTTATCAGTGTTTCCTTATTGGTTTGTCATTTCCACCAGTCTGAAACCAGAAGCTGGTGTGTCTGTTCCTTTGGACAAGTGAGAGATTGCAGGGTATGTGGAGAACTGCTGTTTGCATGGTGGAGAGGAGGTCCTGGGCACCTGAGGCCCTGGAAGCCGAGGAGGGACCCAGCTTCTTTTCAGTTCTGGAGTGTCCCAGGCTGCCTGCAGTGGGGATTTCCTGTTTATACCTTCATGACAGTACAGTTGTGTTACTTACTTTATGGAGCTAGGGAAATCTTCTGCTGTTAGGGGTAGTAAATGTCTACCCAGTGTGTCTGTGCACTGACCTGTCGTCATCGCTTAGACAGCTCAGTTTCCTTCCTCTGAGTGCAAGAGGAGGAAGAAAGGGAGGGGGAGGAACAGGGAGGGAGAAAGTATATGGGTGTTTGCCTTTGTGTGTAACAGGAAGAACTGGTTTGATACATTTTGTTTTAGGAATGCAAGTTCCTTGTTTTTTATGTGACATCTTGTTTTACTAGATTCATTCCCCATTTGATGTTAAACCCTCACTGGGGTTTTACCATCTCCTAGGAGGTAAAAGATTGCTGTGTCCTCACTGTGTTCATCGCCAACTCCACCTAGGACTGACAGATATCTGAATGGTCACTATTACCACAAACAAGTTTTATTTTTCATAGCAGCAAGCCCCCTTCCTACTCACCTGCTTATAATTATTTTTCAGATTTTGTATTTCTTATTTTTGAAACATTTAACTTCACTTGATACTGAAATTACTTTTCTCAGCCCAAACCTTTTTTTTTAGCTCTTATTGTATTCCTCAGGTGCTTATCATGTACCCATACTTCTTAACAAAGTGATGTGAATTGCTTGTGTTATTTATTTATTTATTTACTTACTGGGACGCACTTCTATGTGAAAGACAAAAATGTTTTGTGCTGCAAGATGAGAATGGCAAAAGATACTGGATCACTGAAAAACAGGTGACTTCAGAATATAAGAATAGGATGCCTGGGATAGAAATTGAAAGATGTTTTTGGGAAAAAAGACATTGCCTCAGTGGATATTAGAACTGATTTTGTGTCTTAAGGCCGTGCAAAATCCATGCTTAAGTTCAGGGGCCTCCCACCTCCAGGGTCGTGGACTGATACCAGTCAGTGGCGTTTTGGGAACCAGGCTGCACAGCAGGAGGTGAGCACCAGGCCGATGAATGAGGGAGCAAAGCTTCATCTGTATGTATAGCCATTCCCTGTCACTGGCATTACCACCTAAGCTCTGCCTCCTGTCAGATCAGTGGCATTTGATTCTCATAGGAGCACAAACCCTACAGTGAACTGTGCATGCAAGGACCGCTGCTTTAGGGAGTGGAGTGGGAGGAGGGTCAAAATGGTAGACTGATCTACATTAGAAGTGTAGCATCCCTGCAACAGGTTGGTTAGACTATTGATGAAAGCAAATAAACACACCTTATTTGTGGGTCAGTGTTGCTTTTCCCTATAAGGTATGAGCATTGCATTAAAGGCTTATGGTGTCCAGAACTTCCCTGGTAATAGCTACGGCCCACATCGATTTGGTAAATTTAGCCTCTCAGATGTAGCTGAAGACACCCGATGGAAGTCTTGATCTCACACAGTACTTTTTAAAGCTGGAAAGGAGAGTGTTGTTTGTTTCCAGCATATCCCCCAGGACCTTTTGGCCTCAGTAATTAATAATACTAGGCTGTGAATATGGAAGGTTCCTTTACAATAGCACCACATCAGCCCCAATCTGTACTGCCCTTGACCTCTGGTGAGCAGGTGGTGTCATACCCCCAGTTGCCTATCCCAGCAAGTGTCTCTACTGACCCAGTGTTTATTTGGCTCAGAGCTGTACTGGTCCATTAGCATTTGTATGTCATTTCAGGCCTCCCAACAGTCTTGGAAGGTAGACTACTTACAACATTACATGCTGTACTCATCTATTGGGTCAGCCACCATGGCAGGGGTACCCTGGGACTGCAAATATGATGCCTACTCTCAGGGAACTTGCAGTCAGGTGGAGGGGAGATGGATGTGAATCAAATGATCCCACCCCTGTATATATAATGGAAAACTGATAATTTCCCTAAAGGCAAGGGTATACTTTGGTAGCATGTAACAGAGAAATCTAACTTAGGGCTAGAAAGTGAGGGAAGACTTCCACAAAGAAGTGAGAGGTGACTAGAAATTAACCAGGCAAAAGAAGGATGGTGCTGGGAGGTGAGGAAAAGAGTGTCTCATGTGGTGGTAAGACATGTCTAGAGCTTAGACAAAGGGCATGTGTTAGTCAGGGTTCTTCATTGTGGACAACAGATTCTACTCTGGCTGGGTTAAGCAAATAGGGATTTAGGTAGAGAAATAGGATGTGGGTACCCTACCAAATTTTTGGAAGGGTTGAAGATTCAGACTATTCTAAGCTTGCAAGAGTAATTCCCCAAACCACATAGCAGGACCTGGATGGCTAAGGGAGGCTTGCTTCTGCCACAGTCAGAAAGCTACAGAAGTGGGCAGTTGCTACCATTGCCACATCATGCATGACCTGGACCAGGAGAATAAATGCTTTGTTCCCTGCCTCTTTCACCATGTGACTCACTTCTGAATTAGTCTTCTGTAGGAGTATTTGTTTAGTAGGATGTAAGTCCTGTCTGGAATTCTAGCAGCAAAGCTTGGAATGGTGTAGTTTTACCTGTCCAGCCTCTGCAGTGCAGGGAGTTATGCTAAGAGAGGCAGAGTGGGTTTTGAGTGAGCAAGAGTACCATGTGTAGATAGCAAGGAGAGGAGACAGCCAAAGAACTGAAAGGCCTGTGTGTTAGATCTTGGAGTGGTAGAGAGATGGGGCTGGAGAGGTGTGCAGAGCCCTCTGGGCCATGGCACCGCCTTGCAGGTGGGGGATGGATGGTTCAGGAGTTAGGTAACTGGCCCAAGTCTCATGGTGAGTAAGTGACCATCCCAGATTTGAACCCAGTGTGTCTGCCTCCAGAACCAGCATTTTTGCACCTCTAATTTGTAGCCTCACCCTCTATAAAGCATTCCTTGAATTCAGCCCAAGTTCTTGGCACATCTGTTTTCCATCTGTTGACTGTTAAGGGGAGGACACAGGGGAGAAGAGACCTGCAGCCATGACCAAAATGGCAAGGGTTGGGCTGGGGACATTAGTGCATTGGTACTAGAAGTCTGCATCCTCACCAGTCTTCTCTTACTGCTGATTTCTCATTTTATCCTCTTAAGCAGACAACAAAATCCTGGCAATTGTAAAAGAAAAATGCCCTTCTGGAGCAGCAGATCTTGGCTTCTGATGGAAGAATTGGAGACAATGATTACTCATAAGCATTCCTTGTGTTAATCAAAATAGTGCTAGTGCCACCTACTAAAATAACAGTGAAATGATCGAATGCCTATATGGTATGGCTATCTACAGGATCCTTTTCTGATGTGAAAACATTTCAGATGGGCAAAAATTATGTGAGAAATAAGACAGTGCTCTGTATACTTTAATAGTTCACTGGCCAAAATCTACAACTAAACTAGATAATGGGGAGGGAAGGGTAAGTATAGCATACTCATATCCCAAGCTCAGATCCTCAATCTGAAAAATTGCAACAGTGGTTTTAGGCATTGCAGTGAGGTTCTGAAAAGGAAATGGCACCATTGTTGCAAGAGGATAGATGGATGGATGGATGGATGGATGGGAGGGAGAGAACCATAGAGCTTGATGGTTATGAGTAGTATCAGACCCCCATTCATGTTCTGGTTCTACCATTTACTAGGTGTGTGGTCTTGGTAAACCACTTACCTTCCTTAATGCTCACTTTCCTGTTCTGTAAAATGTGAATAATGGGACCCATTTCACAGAATTGTTGTGAAGATGAAAATAGGTCATATGTATTAGGTTCTTATGGTGTCTGGCACTAAGCAAAGTAATGAATATGTGTTATCTACCATTCTCCTATGACTGTGATGATAACTTAAAAAATTTTGTTTATCTTAAGTAGCTACTGTGTGTTGCCTAATAGACTCAGAGAGAACCTCTTCTCAGCTGTTGAACATAGATCCCTAGGTGAGTCTGGCACTATGTGGTTAAAGACACCTTTGTGCATTTGTTTCCGTGGAAAAACTGATACGCTTAATTGCTCTATTAGGATTTAATTTAAATGAACTTTTCTACAGATAGAAACAAATTATTTATTGCAACTTCCTGTGAATCTATACTTATTTCAAAATAAAAAGAAAAAAGATTTAAAGTTTTCTAACTGCATAGGTAAGGGAGAGGGCCCAGCCTTTACTGTTGGGTAACAGTATTTGATAGTTGCATGTAAAGTTCAGCTCTAGTCATTATAGGAGATCCCAGGTTAACATTTCTGTATCTGAACCAGAATTGGAAATTTGTCCAATCATTTATTTGTTTATTCCTTCAACAAATATTTATTGAGTGTTTCTTATTTGATAGGCACGGAGGATGTGGAAGTGATCAGAATGGAAAAAATTTCCTGCCCTTATGGATATTATATTATAGTGAGAGTGGGGTAGGAGACAGACTATAAACAAGATTTATAGAATATAATATAGAATGGTTTAATGCGAGAACAAAATAGCTGAGCTCCATCTCCTTTTCTAGCTCCATTTAGCTTCATTTCCCCATTTAGCAGTTTTCCCACAGCTTTCCTCCAGCCCTCTTTTTTCCTTCACTGTGTGCCTCCTCCCCAGAATCTCCTACGTACCCTGAAAGATAAATTACTGTTAATCAAACATAGGAAGACTGCTGCAAAGATGCACCTGTGTGCTATCTTCTGTAGAGAGTCTGCATGAACAACCAAATTATAATGAGAAAGTTATTTGGGCTTAAAATCATCCAGTGTCATTAGGTGGTCAAGTTACAAAATGAAGATGACCTCATGCTTCCATCTTCAATGCAGGAATGGCTGTGGTTGGGACTGCACAGGTCTGTCTTTATTTTGGGCCCTCTTTGAAGGATAGGCTAGTTAGGGTAACAAGTGCTATAACAAATATGCCCCACTTCTTAATGGCTTAAGACAATAGGTGTATTTCTCAGTCACCTTAACAGTTTGGTAGGTAGCTTTTTTCCATATGGTGATTCAGGCTCCAGGGCTCCTCCTGTCCCTTGGCTGTGCCATCCTCCATTCAAGTGCCAATGGGTAAGAAGAGCATAGAGAAGTGCCATACGGAGCTAGCCCTGCCTGGGAGTGGTACAAGTCACTTGTGCTCGAGTTACATTGGCCAGAACTTAGTCACATGCCTGCACCTAACTGCAAGGGGGCCTAGAAAATGTCATTCCTGGGTGGGTAGCCACTCAATAATAGCTTCTGCTATTCCAGATGGTTTGTTTACTAAGGCACCTAAAAGACATTGTTGAAAGATCATCACACCCTTGAGTGAAATGGCTGGACTCACAGGCAGCAATTATAAGATGATTCCAGGGTGGGATTATATTCTAAACAGAAATGTTCTATGGTTGAAACAATATACAGACCCTTCTGAAGTTCCCCTTGACAATGCTTCCTTGCAATTCATATTATTCAGCTATGCTTGATTTTTAAGATACTTCAGGGGTAAATGTCACCTTTTAGGATTTTATTAATACTATTATTTTTAATGAGTCTTTTGAAGTCTCTTTCATTATAAACAGCCTGTTTCCCCCAGAGATAATAACTTGCAGCGCCAAATATTTGCATTTCACTTGAAACAAAACCAAGGGTTTGAATGTTTTAAATATAAGCAAATCTAATTCTCCTGTGTCTAGAGAAATTGTATAATGAACCATATGTATGTGACTTAAGCAGACAGATGTGGATGATTTCTCTCTCTCTCCTTTTATTTTTTCTTAAAAATGCTGGCGGAGCTCAAAATTGGCACCAAGCAGCAAATATCTCCACCCAGCCAACCAAACCACTGGAGCTGGAGTTGAAATGGGGGAGGTCTCTTAGGGCACATGCAAAAGTGGGGCTTTTCCTGGTTCTGGTTTCTACTTGGAAGCCAAAGGCCCCACAGCCCGCCCACCCCTGTTTCCCAATGCCTTCCTTCAGTCTTTGCAATTAGACATTCTGACCTAGGTGACTGACTTTATCTGAAAAGTTGGGTTGATTGTTGTGGTTCACTTTTGGATTCTTTTGGAGGAGATGGTTCCGTGTCTCTGGGTCCTGCAAGGAGATGGCCCCCTAGCTGCTGATAGAAAGGTCCTGAGCTGCCACCTGACTACTATAATAGGTCTTTCTCTGGTGGTGGCCTTATGACCTTTTTGTCTTACTTCTGTCATAACCCTCCTTACCCTGGCATCACGTTGACCTTGAGCCGTGGTTACTGATATGGCCTTAAATGGTCTTCTTACCTTTAGTCTTTCCCTCTCCATTCTCCTCACTGAAATTTTTTTTTTCTGTAGCTCAAATCTGATGATTTCAGCATCTTGTTTAATACTTAGCTGTGGCTCCCTGTTTTCTAGATACAGTCTAAACCTGTTAACCTGGTACACCTGGGCCTTCATGATCTGGGACCTGCTTTCTGTTTGGATGATCTTGAGGCTTGGATGATCTTGAGGCAATTACATTAACATCTTTGCAATGGCAGCTGAGCTTATTTATTATATGTAGCCCAACTGAACTACTTTCAGGAGATGGCTATTTTCTCTTTTTTGGGGGTGTTTTTGCAAATGCTGTTCCTTTTGCTTCCTTGCCATGCATAGTCTAGAGCATTGCTTCTCAAACTCGAGTGTGCTTTGAATCACCTGAAGGGCTTGTTAAACCACAGCTTCCTGGGTTCTGCTCCTACACTTTATGATTCACTAGGTATGGGATAGGACCTGGGGTTCTGTATTTCTAAGAAGTCCCCAGGTTATGCTGATGTAGGTGGTCTGGGAGCCACACTTTGAGTAGCAAAGCTTTAGCATACCCTGTTACCATAGCATGTACTTCACTGTTTTGAGATTGCCTGTTCTTCTCCCTAAGTGGACTCTAGGCTTCTTGGGAAAAAGAATCTGTTTGCTCGTCAGTGTATTCACTAGTGACTAGTATCTGGGATATTGTCGGTGTTCAATAAGTATCTGTGAATGAATGAATGAGTGGGCCACTGTTTGTGCAGCAGAGTTCAGATCATTTTGCTTTTTATAGTGGATCAGCTTTCTTGTGGAATATTTCAGTCTAAGGGTATGTGGAATGTGATCTACCCCTTCTGCATGCCCTTACCTGTCCCTGAAGTACTCGCTTAATGGATACAGAACTTGAGAACTCCCCATAGCCATTAGACCACTGGTGAACTACAGGAAGGCAGTTAGAGACTTCTTTTGATAGATCTCAAACTTGAGATTATGAACTGGACTCATAAAGTTTTCTTCCATTAAACACAACGTGGAGTAGCGTTTCTACATCTCTTTCAATATAAGAAATACCCCTGAACTTTCTAGAGCCTGTCAAAAAGTGGACACCTGTGATGTGCCTTCCAGGGACTGTATCTGGAGTAAAGGAGTATATGATATGGTTCTGGCCCTCCAGGTTGAAACTTGAGTGACGAAAACCAAGAACAATAAATGTTCAAAACTGTAATACTACAAGTATAAGGATTCATATTTTTATGATGCTTAAATCACTTGGTTTATTAAGTCAGTTAAAAACATTCTGTGGGAAGCAGGGAGAAAGAGAAGGGGATAGGTTAACATGTTTAGTGGAAGCCACTAGAAGGGCTGCACGATGTACAGGTTACACAATGTCCACGTGCCCTCTTTCGTTGTTGTAAGACCTTTTCGGTTTTAGGGAACAGGAGCTGTTCTTGCCAGCTTCAGTTTTCTGAAAGAGGAGGAGGGGTTAGGATTCATATTGGAATCCAAGAAATGAGATATAAGGAGTGGCCCCGTGGTCTTGAACAGGAGTTCTTGGTTGTTCATGCTTGGTCTTCCATGAACAGGCCCTTGCCCTAGTTGTCTTGAGTTCTCTTTGCTGTCCACTGACTTGGCTGCCAACAGCCGTCCCGACCCCCACTCTTTCTAGTACTTCTCTACCTCACAGGTTCTGCTTATGCTTGGCCCTGGCTCCCTCAGGGCTTTAAGTCCTATGTGGCCCTTATTCCACATCGTGGCCCTTACATCTGTCTACAGAAGGTGCAGCTGTTCAGGATCTGCTCTTCCTGCTTCTTGGTCTTCATATTTCTTATCCATATCCCAAAGATGTGGTACCTAGTACCTAGCCCATGCTGGTCTTACTAGAGGAGAACTTTCTATGCTGGAGCATCCCACAGGCCAGCAGCTGCGTGCCCCTGCACTCGGACTCAGGTGAGACCCAGGGATGAAGTGGTCATGCAGTACACATGTGGCTGCCAGGCCCACCATTACAGCAGAGCTGGGGGATTGCAGTGCCCTTTGCAGTGGCTGTGGGCCTGGCAAGTACATCAGAGAACCTTTGAGACAGAGGGACTTAATGGGTAGGATCTGAGCAATGGGCTGAATCAGAGGAAGGGTATCCTAGGACATAGGCACGAATCTGAAACATGAAGAGTGAGCAGTCAGAAGCCTGCTGAGAGTGGGCTAGGAGGAAGCTACACTATAAGGGCCCTAAAGGCCAGGTGGGGAAGGCAGATTTTGAAAAACGAGGCAATCAGTCATCCTGTAAGTTTTTAAACAGAGGAATTAATCACTGTCTTCTGTCCGTTCCTGTTGTCAGAATAGACTGAAGACCTGCTAAGAGACCGCTGATGCCACTCAGGAGTGAGGGTACATGGGAGAGGAAGTAGAGTGAGCAGTGGCCCTGGAATTGGAGAAAGAACAAACATGGGCCGACACTCACAAGAACACCTGAATATAGCAGCGTCGGTTCCTGGAGGGAAGGAATATATTCCGGGGCAGTAGTGGCTTCCATGTGAGAACACAGCAGCCATATACACCACAGAGATATTGGCATCTTCATTCTCAGGACAGCAGTGGGACTGAACTTTCCACTTGTGTCCCACTGGCTTTGTGAACCATCTCTGCCTGCCTAATCGTTTACTGATAGGCGGCTGTTCTTTTCTCTCCTGCCTCCGTGCCTAGATTTTTCTGTTTCTTTCCTGCAGCTGTTTCCGTCAGCGCTGACCTGGAGAGCAGTGCTCCTGTAGCTCTACACATTACCATCTGGCCAGGAACCCAGTCCAGCACACACCGGCGGCCTCAACCCTGGGTTCTGGCTCTGGAACCCGTTCACACATCTGGGTTCATTCAGAAATTGCTGCCTGGACCATTTCAGTTTGGCTGTGCAATTTGGTGGGAGCGTTTTGGAAAGTTGTGTGGTCCATTGGGTGCTCAGTCTGACTTTTGATCTTCCTTGCTTTCTTTCTTTATATTGTTTGTTTCTTACTGGAATGAATAGGGGTTTTCTGAAAATAACTCAGATGGAAGCAACCCAGTTAAAAAAAAATACAAAACAATCTGATACGCCAGAGCCTAGCTTTGAACAACAGATGAATAAGAGGGCAGTTATTTGCTGATTGCAGGAGCTCACCTTAGGGTATGGACTAGTCTCTCAAATTCTCTAAGCCTCAGTTTCCTTATCTGGGAAAAGGATATGGTACCTCCTGTTTCTGCCTCTCAAATTTTGTGAGATGCTGGATAACATAGGGATCTGAAATGCTTTGTAAATTTTAAAGCCCTCTGAATTTAACGTATTAAAAATGTGGATAGTGGCTTCCAGGGCATTTAAAAAATGTTTTAATTTACATTTAGTAGAAACTCACCTAGTATGAAAACTTCAAAGATAACATCTCAAGATTATAGCACAGTTGAAAGTTTTATAGCCTCATTTCTTCTCTGAATGTTGTCAGAGGAGAGCCAGGTGTTTCTGGGAACAGTTGCTTCCTGGAAAGGGGTATGCTTTTTGAGGGGAACAGGGTGGAGATGGTCTGCCTTCTTTTCCAGGGATAGTGGGTAGAATGCCCTCCTAATGATTAATTCCTTGATAGTGTGCTCATAAGTGGCAACCTGATAGCTTATTAGCAGTAATGCCTCTTCCTTTCTTTTCTACTCTACTTTCATACTAATGGCTTACCCTCCTTGTGTTGACCTCTTGGTTCTGTGAAGGCGTCTCTTTGCCAGTGGCGCCTTAGCCTTAGAGTAGATGGGAGGGATGGAGCGGATCCCTGGGCCCCTCCTCCTAGAATCACCATGTTTGCTTCTTTTCCCACAGTGTAGCCAAGCTTTGTTTTCTCCAGCACCATTTCTCTGGTTCTTTGCATCCTTAAAGCCTCAACTTGGGCTTGCACGCCCCCTAGTGGCATGTCTGATGCACCCCTGTTACCCCATTTGTTGTTATACCATCGCTCTTCCCAATGGTATAACATTAACTACATTACTAAATATTAACCCCAGTTCACAAATGTGGGATGAGGGGTTAGGTGATCCTGACTTACCTCTTGAGTGGGACTTGGGAAGTGGGATTTGAATGAAAACTTTTAATTCCCAGATTTATACAATGGGAATGTCTCAGGAAAAAATGATAGTTATATCTTATCTAGACTATTTTATGGTTTAAAAAGAATCCATTATTTTACTTATCTACTCAGCTATGTGAAAGGATCAAAATGTGAATATTTAAAGATGAGAATAATCATCTTTCTACCCTTCCTTCATGACATTGGAAACACTTTCATCCCCACTGAGTGTTTAGTCTTTCATGCTCAGTCAGTCCTGCTAACAGCTTTGGGGAATACAAAAAAGTACAAAGCATGATGGCCGGCCCTTCAGAAGTTTACCTTCTAGTTATAAGGTATTTAAATTATTCCCTAGAGGAAAAATACGTATAATGCACGGTACTTTTATGGGTGTTTAATATTTGTACGTCATCTCACTAAAGAGAGATTCTCTAAGCATTTGCTCATTTATTTTTGAAGTCTTTTTCAGTGGAGAGAGAACCACAAGATAACAACAGTAATTACCCAGAGGAACCGTGGAGGATAACGGAAGAGCAGCGCGAGTACTATGTCAATCAGTTCCGATCCCTTCAGCCAGACCCGGGTTCCTTCATTTCAGGTAATGAAGGCTGATGGGTGAGAATGTGGGTCCCAGATCATTGTCTCCTATAAATAACAGTACGCATCTTGAGAAGTAGTGCACACAAAATGTGTATGACAACTTTCTGTGATGTCAGTTTGCTTCCCTCTAAGATCAAATTTCTTATCAACTACAAACCATGCAGAAAAAGATTTGGGAATGACATTTGGGAAATTATGTTTCAGTTTTAAAGGAGTTAAGCAGGAATTTGGGAGAACCTAGTCTAGACCCTGTGATTTATTAGCTGGAGCAGTTCTTGACATGATAGAGTGTGACACCAAGGCGACATCTTTAATTGGTTACTAATTATATTAGAGAAAGATGTGGTATAGCCTTGTAGAACTAGCATCACAGTCTCCTTATGTTATATTAATATATGCCTTAGAAGTTCAAATTCATGCTCGTTTTCTTTGGCTCAACACTTTCTCCTCTGGTTTTTCTGAGAGAAATTAAGATATGGGAGGAAAATTGGCCAGCATTTTTATGTCCACATGTCAGTTCTTCTGGGTTGTCTTCAGAAATATGTATTCTTGTTGAGTTCTCATGTAAAATTCAAGCTGAGAGGAATTGGTTTAATTCCTGTGTGCCTACATTTTATTGAGCTGAAGACTAAACAAATAGTGAAATTGTAGATTCTGGAAGAAAAATTCATAAAACTTTTTTTGCACTTCAGTTTTGAAGAATAACAGTATGTCCTTAATAATTGTAACCTGACATTGAAGTGAGGACTAAGACTAATTTTCTTTTGTTAAATAAGGTGTGTAATTGAAATATACTTGTATAAGTGTAGCTGTCATTTTATGATTGGTGGTAATGGCTTTATTGAAGGCAGAATATTGTAGATACAACAAATTAATAATGCTAACAACATGATTGAAAAGAAATACGCAGGAACACAGATTGCATGTACTGGCTGCTTGCTAACCTTGCCCATTGCTTCAGTGAGTTTCTTCACAATGTATACAAATGAATAGACAAATACAAATAGGTGGCTGTTAGGCATGTTTTTACTTTCTTTTAATTTTTTTATTTTGCAAAATTTCAAATATAGATATGGCTAGAGTGGTTAGTACAACAAACCCCTATCACATAGCCCCAGTGATTTTGTTTTATCTATATCCTCTCTCACCCCAGATGATTTTGAAGCAATTACCAGATCATTTCATTTGAAAATATGGGCTAGGAAAAAGTAAGTTTACAGTTGTGAGCACATAAAACACAGAATTTATTCTTGTATTCTTATTTATCATTATTATTTTTAAAGATTTTATTTATTTTTAGAGACAGGGGAAGGGAGGGAGAAAGAGAGGGAGAGAAATATCAATGTGTGGTTGCCTCTCATGTGGGCCCTACTGGGGACCTGGCCTGCAACCCAGGCATGTGCCATGACTGGGAATTAAACCAGCGATCCTTTGGTTCACAGGCTGGCACTCAGTTTACTGAGCCATACCAGCCAAGGCCCAGATTTACCATTTTAAGCATACAGTTCAGTGACATTAAGCAGCCTGTGCTCAATCCACTGGGCCACACATCTAGGGCTATTATTGTATTATTTTTTTAGGGTGTATCTCTAAAGAAAAGGCCTTTTAAAAAACATAACCATAATTCATTGGCATATGTTAAGAAATGAATTCCTTAATACTTATTATTAAATGTTCATTGTTCAGATGTCCCTGATCATTTTACAAATGCTTTTTGAAAAACTGAGTTTGACCAAGGCCAGGAAGGGTTCATATATTGTCATTAGGTGATATCTCTTTTTAAAAACATCTTTATGTAGATATTCACACACCATAAAATTTACCCATTTAAAGTGTACAACTCAGTGGCTTTAGTATATAGTGTATTCACAGATTATTTTCAGAATTTGAATTTGGAAGGCTTTCATTATCCTCCTCCATAAACCACCTACTTATTAGCAATTATTCCTTATTCCTGCTCTTCCCACCTCCCAGCCATAAGTAACTACTAAGCTATTTTCTTTCTATATAGATTTGCTTATTCTGGGCTTTTTTTTTTAAGAAAGATTTTATTTATTTTCAGAGAGAGGGGAAGGGAGGGAGAAAGAGAGAAATATTGATGTGTGGTTGCTTCTCGCATGCCCTCTACTGCGGACCTGGCCTGCAATCTAGGCATGTGCCCTGACTGGGAATTGAACTGGTGACCCTTTGGTTTGCAGGCCATGCTCAATCCACTGAGCTACAACAGCCAGGGCCCTATTCTGAGCATTTCATATAAATGAAATAATCTATGTGGTCTTTTGTGTTTGACCTCTTTCACTTAGCATAATATTTTTAAGGTTCATCCATGTTGTACTATGTAGTCAGAACTTCATTCCTTTTTATGTCTGAGTAATTCCATTGTATGGGTAAACCACATTTTATGGATCTATTCGCCAGTTAATAGCTGTTTGGGTTTTCCCCAATACCTATTTTGGCTATTCATAATACTGCTATGAACATTTGTATACAAGAGTTTGTATAGATGTATGTTTTTGTTTATCTTGGATATGTACCTAGGAATGGAAATTCTGAATCGTAGAGTAACCCTATGTTTAACCGCTTGAGTAACTGTCAGGTTGTTTTCCAAAGCGGTTGCACCATTTTACATTGCCACCAGCATTGTAGGAGTGTTCCAGTTATTCCACATCCTCACCAGCGTTGGTTATTACCTGTCATTTGATTATAGTCAACCTAGGTGTGAAGTGGTATCTCTTTGTGGTTATGATTAGCATTTCCCAGATAAATAATGATATTGAGCATCCTTTCATATTCTTACTGGCCATTTGTATATCTTTTTTAGAGGAATGCCTATTCAAGTCCTTTATCCTTTTTTTTTTTTGAGAGGTAAAAGAGTTCTTTATGTATTCTAGATACATGTTTCTTATCAAGTATATGATTTGCAAATACTTTTTCCCCAATCTCTGGCTGTTTATTTTTCTAATGATTTCTTTTGAAGTATAAAAGTTTTTAATTTTCATGATGTCTAGTTCATCTAGTTTTTCTTTTCGTGTTTGTGCTTTTGGTGTCATATCTAAGAAATCATTGCCCAATCCAATGGCATGGAATTTTACACCTATGTTGTCCTCTAAGAAGGAATATATATTATATTCATCTCTTGCATTTAGGTCTTTGGTTTATTTTGAGCTAATTTATCTGTACAGTATGAGGCAGGGGTTCATATTTATTCATCCAGTTGTTTGACGACAAATTAATTGTTTTAGCATTTCTGTCAAAATTCATTTGACTGCCAACATGAGGATTTATTTCTGGATATGAATTCTATTCCACTGACCTATATGTCTAGCCCAGTGCCAGTGTGATATTCCCTTGGTTATTGTAGTAAGTTTTGAAATTAGGGAGTGAGAGTTCTTCAACTTTGTTCTTTTCCATTTCATTTGTTTTGATTTCAATTTTTAGAGATTTTGTTTCTAAATTTGAATTTTATGTAAAATATTGATATGGTTCTGCCCTGGCTGGCGTGGCTCAGTTGGTTGGAGTGTTGTCCTGTCCAACAAAAGGTTGTGGGCTTGATTTCCAGTCAGGGTACATGCCTAGGTTATGGGTTTGATTCCCTGGTCTCAGGGCATATATGGGAGGCAGCTGATCAGTCTCTCTCTCTTTCTCTCTTTCTCTTCCTTCCCTCCCTCCCCCTTTCTTCCTCTCTCTGTAAAAGCAATGAAAAAATGGTTGGGTGAGGATTGAAAAATACATAAAATATTTACATGGTTCTAAAGTCAAGTCTACAGAACAGTCCGAAAGAAGTGTAGCTTCTATCCGTATCCCACCTTGTTCTTTCCTTGCCCCTACAGGTAACCAACATTTTTATGTTTGTTTTTAAAAATACTAGCAAATACATGTATGTGCATATCTATGTATACATATATGTGTATTTTTATTTCCATTTTTCCTTAGATAAATGGTAGCAAACCATTTATACTTTTTTCTACCTTGCTTTTTTTACTTAACAGCGTATTCTGGTGATTACAGCATAGGCTCATGTTGAAATATTTCCCAGTCCTTTTTATAGCTGTGTACCACTAAATTGTATGAATGTGCAGTCATTCATTTAGCCTGTCCCCTGTTAGGGTTATATCTAGTCTTTTGCTACAAATATTTATGTTGTTCATAGCATTCATCATGTTGTTTTATATTTTTTGTCAGTGTATCTTTGGATTATGTGATTTTGCTAGATATTGCATAACACCCCTTTATTGGCATTCTACCATTTTGTCATCCCATCAACATTGTGTGGGGTGCTTATTTCCCTATTCTTATTATCAGAACATGTTAACTTTTGTATTTTTCCCCATTTGATAGGCAATAAATTATATCTTTGTGTGGTTTTACCATACAGATCTTTTATAAACATGGTTGAGCCTTTTAAAATATGATTGAGTCAGTTGCATTTATTTCTGTGAACTCTCATAGCTCCACCTATTTTTATATTGAATTACTTGTCTTTATTTGGAAAAGACATATATATATGTCTTTATATATATATTTGGTGTGCTACCATTATATCCCTGATATATTAATGCTCTGTGTAACTGTAGTTTACTGGGCTGAAAGATTTCTTATAATAACAAGTCTGAATCCATGTTTTAATGTCTGATTGCTGAGAGCTCTTAGGTCTCCCTCCTCCCTTGTGTGCTCCTCATGTGGCTCCCCAGCAAGGTATGAAAATGGCTGGAGAAAACAAGGAAAGGCATCTGTCTTGGGGTTTCTACAGTGGTTTCTACAGTGGGTAGAGCTTGAGCGAGGGTTTCAGCTCACGGTTTGAACTTGCATCAGCACCCAAGGACAGAGCACTGGTGCTTTCTTATTAGCTTCCCCTTTTGGCAGGGGGTAGCCAGGGAACAGCTGAAGTTGTTACCATTCGGCTTCCCTATGAGCTACGCCTAACCCCTCTGGGACACCAGGGTGTAACAGCCTCAGCTGTCCGAAGGCTAGGCCAGGTCTTTAGCTGTGCGTTTGGGTGTAATGTGAATTGAAGAAAGGATATCAAGCGGGGGTGGGGGGGTGGGAGAGAAGAATGACATGAGAGGACATTGTATAGCTGGTAAATGGGCTTTGAAGACATTTCTGACAAATACTTGACAAGGTATTGCATTGATGGCCAACAGTCATATGTCAGCATTATTTCCAAGATGCTTTTGAGGGAAAGGCTCATTGGTATATAGGGCCCTTTGCTTTTGATCCTTAGTAATCTGTCCGAGGAAAATAAGCCTGCTTTAGGGTCCATTTTAATTCATTGTTTTGAGGCCAATGAGAAGACTTGTAATTGCCATAGAATGACTTTTGACTTAAAAATAGAGCTTGGGACTTTGATTCAACTATTCTTTGTGTTAGAATTGAGGCTTTTGACTTGTGAAACTATTTTGAGAGCCGAAAGCCTAAAAATTTCAACCTCAATAATGGTTGGGCCCAACATTTTAAGTACAGTTAGGACTTAAGTGAAGCTCTGTATGTAACATGTAAAATGGAATGACTACCTGATATAAATTGATACTGATAAATTTACATTGAATAAAGAAAGTAGCAAGAGGGTCCTGTATAAATTTCTTAAAGAGCCATCAAAGAGCTTTATTTCACTAAAACTCTTTCTCAAGAGACCTGTCTTAATGTCCGTGTGATGAGATTAATGGTGTTAATTTTCTTCTTTGTTCTGTTTTCTACCATGATTCTGTATTACTTTTTTATTAAAAGTACTTGACAGGTTTATACTTTAATAATTTTGAAATTTGTCTTTTGAATTTTTAGGAAAATTTTGCACATTTTCAGTAAAAATGAAACAGGAACTCATAATTTGCATGTCATAATAAGTATTACATCATTGCTTCTTTTGCCCTGTTCTAATTTACATATTGTTTTTAAAAGCTGTTCACACTTTGTTTTTTAGCCACATGATTCATAGTTGCTTTAATGTTGTGTTTGTGGTTACATGGTAGGGATTGTTGAAAGAAAAAATGGTGATTCTTTGACATTAAATATAAAAGCTGCTCTAGATACTAATTAATGATTTATTTAAACAATGGCTGTTGACAGGTTCAGTGGCCAAGAACTTCTTCACCAAATCAAAGCTTTCCATTCCAGAACTCTCCTATATATGGTAAGTACAATTAATGCCACATTGTATGATATAGTCATCCATATTCATTCTTTAGTTCCTACTGTTGCATTTCAAAAGTTTTATTTTTTGAATGATTTTTAAAAACATTTTATTTATTTTTAGAGAGAGGGAAAGGGAGGGGGAAAGAGAGGGAGAGAAAACATCAGTGTGTGATTGCCTGTCAAGTGCCCCTGACTGGGGACCTGGCCTGTAACCCAGGCATGTGCCCTCACTGGGAATTGAACCGGTGACCTTTTGGTTTGCAGGCCCATGCTCAATTCACTGAGCCACATCAGCCAGGGCAAATGTATGTTTGTTTGTTTATTTTTTAACAAAGTAAGAGAGTGAATAGAATTTAGAATTTTGTTGCTGTGAAAATTAAGTTATTGTATGAAAAGCTCAATGAACAGTGTCTGGCACATATTGCACACTGTACGTATTAGCTATTATTTACTTTTAAAGATTTTATTTATTTATTTTTAGAGAGATGGGGGAAGGGAAGGAGAAAGAGAGGGAGAGAAACATCAGTTGGATCTGGCCCTCAACCCAGGCATGTGCCCTGACTGGGAATCAAACCAGTGACCTTTGGTTCGCAGTCCGGCACTCAATCCACTGAGCCACATCATCCAGGGCCATATTAGCCATTATTTAAAAAGTAATTTCCTAGTTATTTTCCTCATCAAGATCTCTTTTTCAGTCTAAGCAATAATGTGTGTAGTTATATGAGAATTTCCATCTTGTGTATTTTATTTTCAGATTTTTCTACTTGGTGTGATGCAAGTAACCAGAGGACCCTGAAAAGCTAATTCTTTACAGTATTTTATCAGGCCAGGTGAACAGAAGGTCCACAAATGTCTTGGAACTAAGTTAAATTGAACTATTCTAGCTGCGTGTGAGATTCCTAAATTTGGCTGGTGGTTCTCAGCTGAGCCCTCATGTAGACTTGCAGCTATGGCATGTACTGCGCCTTGCCGCGGAGCTGGCCGCGGCCCTGGCTCCCAGTGGGCTGTGCCAAGACGGTCCAGATGGCTCCATTTGCATTTATGAAAACGCTTGGTGCCCTCTGTAAACTCCCGGCTGCATGGGGGCTGTTCTTCCTCACAACTGGGCCAGAGGCTGCACAGCTATAAATATATAATTAAAACATTGGAATATTTATGTAAACTTTTTTTCATGAAGATTTACCAAAAATTATGATGGCACTTAAAATTGCTTCTCATGTTTTCTGCGTTTTGTTGGAAAACTATTGCAATAATCCTTGTGCATGCCAGTGTACCTGGGATCCTGAGGTAGATTTATTCATTAGCAATATATTCTACCATAATTTTTACAAGAAGCCATATATTTGATTTTAAAGCTAGGGAAAAAAGAAGTTATCATTTTCAAAAGAATACAGTCTGTTTAGGCAGTATTCCCATTCTTAACCATAATGGCGTAAGGCTTCCTATCTTATATACAGGAAAGCTGAATGGTTATTGTCTCCATCCAGCATGGGCAGCAGTCCCTGTAATCCTCAGCCTGAGTTGCTGCTATTTCAGGGCTGGTGCATTTTAAATATTGGAGAGGAAGGAGGATGTGAATGGGGCTTACCTTCGATATTCTTTCTTTCAAATAGTAACACCTTCCTAGTGCATCTTTATTTGTCTTATCGCTCTACTTGTCCTAACACAAGTATACTTGTCTCTGTATACCTTAGAGACTGGTTGAGTTTAGAGGGTCTTAATTACCTTGGCAAATAGGTTTCTTTTGTGCTGAGTAAATAGGTCTGTGCTTTCAGTGGAAAACAATGACTGAAGCGAAGATAAGCCTTTTCAAGACTATCCCTTTCTTCCTTTCTGTCTTATCTGGTTCCAGCCTCGCTTAGTTGCTGGTTTTATCTGAAAACATCCACCCAGTATTTATTTAGCTTACTTATATTTTCCCAGGAGGGGATTCTCAAGCAACTTTTTGATACAACGTTTTTGTGACTTGGAAAGTTCAAGGTTTTTCCTTAAAGCTTAAAAATGAAGCATTCATTCCTGAGCTCTAGTAACTGTACAGTGGCTGGGACAACTGTAAACGATCTGAGGCCAGCCCGTCCTCTGACTGTTTTGAGCACCAAGTCAGGAGCTCTTCATACCACACATTCACCAAAAGGCTGTCAGCTGTGGAATTCTGGGCATCATTTTACTTTTTGTGTCATAGTTGCCTGTCTTGTGTACTTGGAGTTGTAAAACGGACTTACCAGAGAACCTGAAGAATTTCAAGTTTTATTAATAAAGTGCTACTGATACCAGTGCTGTCAATCATACTAGTTCTTCCTCTGAGTGGTCCCCTGAGATTTCATAAGGGTTTTGGGACTCAACAGGCTCACCACCAGAGAACCTGGAAATTGTGTTTGTATGTTTGAAGCTGAGTAAATTTTCCTCTAAGCCTGGTGTTAGGCACTCATGACATCTGTTATGTTTAGGGAACTTAGTGATGCTGACTGCGATGGAGCCCTGACCCTGCCTGAGTTCTGTGCTGCATTTCATCTCATCGTGGCCCGGAAGAACGGCTATCCTCTGCCTGACACCCTCCCTCCAACTCTGCAGCCAGAATACTTGCAAGCAGGTAAGGCCTCATTATCGATTCTAACCCTCAGACATTTTCCATTCAGGCCTCACAAGACATTTTTGTTTCTTTAATGGTGTCCAGACACTTTAGGGCAGCGGTTCCCAACCTTTTGGGCACCATGGACTGGTTTCATGGAAACAGGGGGTGGTGGGGAGGTAGGATGACAAGAGACAGAGCTCAGGTGAGCTTCACTCCCCCACTGTGGATGTGGAGGGAGCTAGGAGGAGGAGCTCAGGTGAGCTTTGCTTATGGCCCAGTTCCTAATAGGCCACAGACTGGTACCGGTCTGTGGCCCAGGGATTGGGGACCCCTGCTTGAGAGAGTCCTTGTATCTACAGTTATTGCCCTTTAACCAATATTGGATTTTCATGTCTTTACAATGTGAGTAATAGGGATGATCTGGGTGTGAGCCATTTGTTACTTTCATTCCAGTACTCTCTGGATGGATTTGAACGAAAGTCATTTACCCTTTCATGAAAATTGTGGCATAGGCAACTACTAAATTTCCCAGCTGATATAGAATGAAGAGGACTCTCTTCCTGTATAGCCAAGTGCTGACTTGGCATCTTTAGGCATATCCCAGTGTCCCCAAGTGGCCTTGGGCAATGAAATGAAATAGAACTGTTATACATAATGAAAAAGTTAAAAATAACTATATGCAGTGAAATCTGCAAAGAGCTGTAATTTTAAATATACACTTGATGAATTTTTACATATGTGTGCACCCATATAACTACAATCAGATAAAGATATAGAACATTCTAGCACACCAGAAGATTGAAATAGCAGTCAACTCTCTTTGTCTTTCTTAGTAATAAAACAGTTAACCCCACAAACCCTTTGGATAGGAAAAAGTCATGGTGTATGTGAAATATATCAATTCCTTCAGAAGACTGGACACATCAACAGTTTCTCTTGCCCTTTTTCAGAGGCAGAGGGCAGTGATCTGATTTCTATTACTCAGAGAAGTATAGCTTCCATTGACAGGGTGCAGAAACATCTGGTGCTTTCCACAACCTTTCTCACTTTTTAGGCAGGCAAGGTCTCTTAAAAACATGAGACCTTAGTCATAGGTGATTATCGGCAAGATGGAACAGTGTCAAAAGTAAATGGGATTAGTCATCAAGAGTGTAAGTTTTGTAGTTAGACCTGGAAAAGGCCTTAGATTATTTTTCCTTGTCCCATCCTCATAAATATACCAGTTGCTAAGTGGCCAGTGACTCATGTAAGGCTGCATTAAGAGGGTATAAGACCTTAGGGAAGAGGTCCTTACATAATTGAGCTGAGACAGGAAGAATGAGCCAAGGGCTATGTAGGTGAAGGAGGAGGAAGAATGGGCTCTGGCAGAGGGAACAGCACGTATGTTGCAGAAGTCCTGAGAGGGAGCTTGGGGCGTCGGAGGTATGTAAAGTTCAGGCCATAGTGGCTGGAGCACAAAGAGCCAGGGCTGGAGGGGTTGGGGATGAGGTTAAATCATGGGCAAAGATGTTGACGTGTTTCAAGCAGGAACTTACACAATCAGATTTGTTGTTTGAAAGGATCCTGCTGGTTGCTCACCACAGAGCAATTTTTGAGGAGCAAGGGTGGAAACCAGAAGACCAGGTTATGGCAGTAGTCCAATCAGGAGTTGTGGGGAGGCTGGCACTGGGGAGGTGACAGTGGAGATGCAGAGATGAGGACACGCTGGAGGGAGATTTAGCAGTTAATTTATGGCATTTGTAGTTTTTGAAAGTATTAGCTTTTTACCTAGAAAGACCCCCTCATGATAGGGCATTAGTCATGCAATTCTAGTGAGATCACTGATAAACTGGAAAGAGAAGTCTTATCTCAGTTAAAACTGCTCTTGGGATTGGATTGAGAAATAGTACTTGGAAAAATGTTTTGCTGGTTTTACTAAGAAGAGTGAGACCATCTGCTATAGTCAGAAAAAATCGCCAGGGCCCGTGGTTGCCTGATCTGACATCAGTGAAGTTCAGACCAGAGTAACCAGATGAGCAATGTAAACTACTTGTGCTCAACTGTTTACAGTAGCTGTTGCTTACTGGCCAGTACTTTACTGTGGAGGGAAGTTGGTATTTCAAACCCTGGTGAAGATGGGAGAGTGAGAAAGGATTAACATCAATGCCAATTCATTTTAAACACTTGATGCAAAAAAACTTTTTTTAAGCGTGGTGAGATTTCCTGAACCCAATTCCGATGTGTACATGTGGATGCTTCCCCACACCAACAAGCAGTTCTTGTGTGTCAGAGCTCTACTCAATTCTGACACTATTTCCCTGGAGATAAAATCAGGTTCCACAGGTAAAGGGCTCTGCCCCACAGGAGATGCTAGTCGTGACTCCAGGCTGTTACCTGTGCTTCTGACAGACTGGCTATAAATCAGGCTTCCAGGATCGCCTTCTTGAGTTTGATTAATTTTCTAAAATGGCCCATAACATTCAGGAATACCTGCTTACTCACTAGAATACCAATTTATTACAAGGGATGTTAAGGATATGAATAAACAGGCTGATAAAGAGATGCAAAGGGTGAGGTGCTGAACAAAGGAACTTTTGTCTTCTTGAAGCCTGGGGCCCAGCATGGCAGCACATGGAAGTGGTCTGGTTCCCTAATGAGGAAGCTTTCTGAAAACAAAAAAAACCCCCACAAAAACCAAAAACAAAACAAAAAAAAACACAGACCTACTAGCTATCCTTTTGGGTTTTTATGAAGACTTCATTAAATAATCATGATTGACAAAGTCATTGGCCATTCAACCTCACCTCTCTGCCTCCAGGGAAATAAGGGGCTGGAGCTGAAAGTTCCAGTCCTCTAACTACATGGCAACCTGGCCAACACCCTTTGGTGGGTTTGAAAAGTCACTTCATTAACATAACAAGAGACACCATTGTTGCTCTCATTACTTAGGAAATTCCTAGGAGTGTGGGAGCTCTGTGCCAGAAATGGGGATGAAGATCAAATACATATTTCTTATTATAAATCATAATATCAACATAGCATTAAAATTTTGATTTCTTAATAGCTGGTCTTGACAAATTTGATTTGTAACTTCTGTATTGTCTACCCCAATCTGCTTTTCCTCTTTGGAATATTGACAAATTTTCTAGTCGTTGAAACGACATTTCTTTCTTAATTACTTTGTGACAAAGTGATGAAACAATCCACTTCTAAGAAACAGCACTGAGTGTTAATTATCAGCTTACTTAGTAGTATCAGTTTCCCTCATGCTAATCCAGTCAGTCTCCCAACTAACAGCCCCTGTATTAGAAATTTATAACATGATACTTATTTCTTCTCTTCTAAATCAGTAAGAACCTGTGCTCTTTTGTTATTCTTTCTAACCAAAAGAAAGGAGTATTTTATAGTTTTCTAAGATCTCATCTATTTCCAACAAAAATAGCTAAAATGTAGTATTTCCTTAATGTTTCTGGTATCACCATAGTTACTACCAAAACATTATGCTAGTAGCATAGTTAAAACTTAAGTATAGTGATAGTGATGGTTAATGTGGAAAATGACTATGTATTACAACACCAAATGCCAAAAGCATGGACCTTCTAGCAGGATTGCTGGCAATTCAAGTCCCTAGTCAGCCATTTACCAACTATATGACTTTGAGTAAGTTGCTTAACTCCCTGGTTCCTCAGTTTCATCACGTTTAAATGGGGTGATAGGAGTTCCAGGTTGTACATATACAGAACTTAAAATACTACATCGGCACGATGAGTGCCATAACTAGTATATCGGAGCTAGCTGATTTTGTTGTTATATCGGAAACAATGCCTGCTATGATAATATGCATTCTTTTTGTTTCTTCTTAGCCTTTCCAAAGACCAAGTGGGAGTGTACCTTATTTGATTCTTACTCTGATTCCATGCCAGCAAACCAACAACCCCATGACTTGAATTGGATGGAGGTAAAAGATTTCCATATGTTAATGAGTTAAGGGTGTGTTAGAATTAAATCCATTAGCCAATGTGTTTTACAAACTCTGGAAAATCTACTTTTAGAACATTTTCTCTTCATAGTAATTACTTTGGGGATCATCCTTTCAAATGTAGATACCAGATGTATCTATAATTATGTTTTTTCTTTTCTCCCTAAAACTAGATTTGGTAAAATAAGCATAATAGTCTTGATTTTCTAGAGGTGAAATTGAGGTGCAGCCAAACTAGGCCAGAAAAATGCTAGCCAAGTAATTTACTTTAACCAAGCTTTAATTTTGCAGTAAACATTGTGAAGTTATATTTTTAGTAGCTGAGTATTAAGAAAATATAATGAACCAGAACAGTTTTGAGATGAGGTTTGAGAACTATAACTGAGAGCCACAAACCACATTTAAAGCTGCCTTCTCCCTGAGGGTTTTCAGCTTTTGGACCAGATGAAGACCGATTTGGATGATCCTCAAGAGAAACCCAGAGGCTTCCCACCATGGTGGGCCACTGATGTAGGGGCTTGGCCGCATGCTCAGTGGTCCTTCAGTATACATCAATACATAGGAGTTGTTATGGTTATTGTGAATGTCAGCACTATCATCAGTCATCATCGTGATTGCAGTGATTTCAGCTTATGATATCTGCTGTTCCTGTCCTAAAAAATCTGGAAATGTTTAATAAATGGAGGTTTATTCACAGAGTCCTATTATAGTTCTCTGACCCTAGTTAAAACCATTGCAAGATGGTAGAACTCAAAGGCAGTATACAAGAACATGTCTTTAATTTCTTGTCACTGTGTGTGATTACTCTTTCCAGTGGGGCTCCCATGCCTGTAGTCTGTGTTTTTAGATGACATCCTCTGCTCCTCTATGAGCAAATCAAGCCTGCTTCTACAGTGCTCTCTCTGTTAACAGCTTTCTTGGCCTCTCTGCTCCTCTTTCTTTGAGTCGTAGCCTCCATGCTATTGTTCTCAACAGATTTCTACTCGTGGGAAAAAGATGTCATGAAAAGTGATTTCAGGAAAAGTGATAGATGTGCTTTTGAAGAGTTTTGGCCTTTTAAATTTCTTTTTCTGTGTATTGCATGTGATGGAGAAACATGTAACAATGGCCATTTTTGATGGACCTCAGTCTACTCGGGGGTTGCTGGCAGTGTCTGGCAGAGGTTATAACCTTTACAGCTCTGTGATGCAGTTGCCCTGGTTTTTCTTTATTTTGTTGTTGTTGTTTTTTTTTTTGTTTTTTGGTTTTTTTTTTTTTGCCGAGTCCCCCCGCTTGTGTAAAATTATGAGGGTTAGGTGACTTATTAAAAGTGTCATACATTTTTATCCTCTAGATAAATGTTTTGTTCCAGCTTGCTATGGTATCGCATGGCCTTTACCCTTCCATCAGAGACAGATAATGCTAGTTTTTGGAGACGTTAACTACTGACTTACACAGAGATGGACATTATGTGCAGCTAAGTTTTATATATATTCATATCTTTAAACTGGTTCCTTTGAGAGGGCAAATTAAAAGCTACTTAGAATCCTCAGTTGCAGAAACAATATCAAAGGAATGGTGGAGTGGGTTACAATTTCCCACCATTAACAATTTTTCACTGTTACACAGACAGGAAAGCAAAAGAACAACAAAAACCTCTTACCCAAGAAAACTCATTTTCAGGGGTGAGGTCCTTCATCTCAGATAGTGATGTAATAAATAAAATCCAGGGGTAAACTAATATGGTTAATTAATGGTTTGTTCATTTGAGCAGTATAGGTCATAGCCATTTCAATAGGTATGATCAAATATTTCACATTCTTCTAAAGTAATTCATTGTTCTTTCTGCAACTGTTTAATCTTTCATGAATGCAAGCACGGAGTTTAGATAGATGTTGGACCCAACCCTGTGAGGGATAGCTCCATATGGGTGTTTGTGTTATGAAAGAAGCTGTAGCTGATCCAGGTCATGAGAAGTTTGCTCAGCAGTACATCTTTTTCTAAAGACAGCAGGGCTGTAACCATGTCCTGTCAAGAATTAAAGATTAGAATTTCAGGTGTACTCCTCTTTTTTTTTTTTTTTTAAATTCGGTTTTATTTATTTATTTATTTTTAAAGATTTTCTTATTTATTTATTTTTAGAGAGGGAAGGGAGGGAGATAGAGAGAGAGGGAGAGAAATATCAATGTGCGGTTGCTGGGGGTTATGGCCTGCAACCCAGGCATGTACCCTGGCTGGGAATCGAACCTGGGACACTTTGGTTACCAGCCCGCGCTCAATCCACTGAGCTACGCCAGCCAGGGCTCAGGTGTACTCCTCTTAAGCAGGGTTTCTTGTATTACTGGATTTCTTTCTTCTGTAAATAGCTTTACTGAGATATAATTCACATACCATAATTTAACTATACAATTTAAACTACACATTTAAACTATACAATTCAATGTTTTTTTAGTATAGTAACAGCTGTGCAACCATCACTGTAGTCTTAATTTTAGAGCATTTTCATCACCTCCAAAAGAAGCCTGTAGTCATTAACAGTCAGTCATTCACTATCCTCTGGTAATCACTAATCTTTTTTCTGTCTCAAAATTTGTGTATTCTGGACATTTCATATAAACAGAATCATATAATATGTGGTCTTCTGTGACTAGCTTCTTTCACTTAGTGTAATGTATTAAAAGTTCATTCATGTTGAATCGGTACCTTATTCCTCTTTGTTGCTGAATAGTATTCCATTGTATGGATATACCCAATTTTGTCTCTCCATGCTTCAGATGATGGACGTTTGTGTTGTTTCTACTTTGGGGCTATTGGAAAAAATTACTGTTATGAACATTCATGTACGAGTTTTTGAGTGAACATATTTTCATTTCTCTTGGGTACATGCCTAGTTGTGGAATTGTTGGGTCGTATTATAACTTGTGTTAAACTTTTTGAGGAACCAGCAAACTACTGTGCAGAGCAGCTGTACCATTTTATATTCCTCTAGCAGCAGTGTATGAAGGTTCCAATTACCCCATGTCCTCGGTAACACTTGTTACTGTCTTTTTTTTTATTTTAGTTATCCTAGTGGGAGTGAAGTGGCACTTCATGATTTTGGTTTTAATTTTCTAATGACTAATGATGTTGAGCATCTTTTTGTGTACTTAACTGTGTTTTGCTGTGTATAATGCACACCCATATTTTTGGTCCAAACTTTCAGGAAAAAAATTTTTTTTAATTTTAAATTCAATTACTTATTTACTTATATTTAAAAACTTGTTTTTTTTGTATAATAAAGGAATTTTAGCATTTATTTTTGAACATATTACAGTGCAAGAAGTTTTATGTACCGGTATAAAAAATAGTATTACTTTGCATATGTATATCGTTATTGCTTTCTAGAGTTACACTTTTATTTTAACACATAAACATAAATAAAAGAATTGAAAACATTTATAGAGCTACAAAATTAGTACTACCCATGTATAATATGTATTCTTATTTTTCCCTCAAAAATTTGGGCGAAACAGTGCGCATTATACATGGCAAAATACAGTATTAGCCATCTGTATACCTTTTTTGGTGAAATGTCTGTTTCAAATCCTTTGTTTATGAATTGGGTTGTTTGTTATTGAGTCATAAGTGTGCTTTATATATTCTGGATATGAGTTCCTTACTAGGTATATAATTTGCAAGTATTTGCTCTTTCTTTGGTTTCTCTTTTTCCTTTTTTTTTAAAATATTTTATTTATTTATTTTTAGAGAGGGAAGGGAGGGAGAGAGAGAAAGAGAGAGAGAGAAACATCAATGTGCGGTTGCTGGGGGTTATGGCCTGCAACCCAGGAATGTACCCTGGCTGGGAATCGAACCTAGGACACTTTGGTTCCCAGCCCGCGCTCCATCCACTGAGCTACACCAGCCAGGGCTTCTTTTTCCTTTCTTGATAGCATCCTTTGCAACACAAATGTTTATTTTGATGAAATTCAGTTTATCTATGTTTTTCTTTTTGTTGTATGTGCTTTTGGTGTCATATCTAAGAAACCATTATCTAATATAAGATCATGAAGATTTACTCCTTTGTTTTCTTTTAAGAGTTTTATAGTTTTAGGCCTTACCTTTAGGTTTGTGATCCATTTTGAGTTAATTTTTGTGTATGCTGTGAGGAAGAGGTCTAACTTCATTCTTTGTGTATGAGTATTTAGTTCATTCCAGTATCATTTATTGAAAAAAAATTTTCCCCCATTGAATTGTTTTGTACCTTTGTTGAAGATCCCTTGGTCATAAATGTAAGGGTTTATTTATGTATTTTCAATTCTATCCCATCTACATGTTGTTATGCTAGTCATACAGTCTTTTTTCTTTTTTTTTCACTTTTTTATTGTTGTTCAAGTACAGTTGCCTCCATTCTCCCCAATCCCCCTCACTCCCCCCGACCCAGTCATCACAGTCTTGATTACTGTAACTTTGTGGTAAGTTTTGAAATTGAGAAGTTGAATCTTTCAACTTTGTTTTTCTTATTCAAGAATATTTTCACTATTCTGGATTTCTTGCATTTCCATATGAAATTTAGGACCATCTGGCCAAATTCTGCAGAACAGTGAGAAGGATTGCATTCAATCTGTAGATGAATTTGGAGAGTATTGCCATCTTAATAATATTAAGTCTTCTGACTCATAAGCATGGGATCTTTCCATTTATGTAGATTTAAAAAATTTCAACTCTTTTTTGGTTTTCTTTTTATCTGCATTTTCTACTCCTAAGTCATTTTCTTCTACTAAGGATCTGGTTTATAATCTAGGTGGAAGAAGAAAGTGAAAGGGACTGTTAAGATACATTTTTTGTTCCATTGGAACTAGTAGACTTTGAATAGGAAATTACATCTGGGTGCTTCATCGTAATGCCAAGAATCTCCTGCTTGAGGATTAAATCATAGATCATATTACCACCAAGCACTACTATTATTCTTAAATCTATCAGAAGTCTTAGAGTACTTGTAATTGAGACTTTTCTAAGAAATCAATTTATAGCCCTGGCTGGTGTGGCTCAGTGGCTTGAGCACCGGCCTGCAAACCAAAGGGTGGCTGGTTCAGTTTCCAGTCAGGGCACATGCCTGGGTTGCAGGCCAGGTCCCCAGTAGGGGCGCATGAGAGGAAACCACACATTGATGTTTCCCTCCTCCTCTTTCTCCCTCCCTTCCTCTCTATTTATTTATTTAAAAATAAATAAATTAAAAAATCTTTTTTTAAAACCCACAGTCTCTAAAACAAAGTAATAAATTTAGAGTAATAGATTTTAAACAGAATTTTAAATTAATCAATGCTTGATTAATTTGGGTATTCATCTTATTAGTATAAGTGAAGACTTTTTCCATAAGTGAGTTAGGAGGAAATTTTGTCCTGTTCATCAGTAAAATTACCTTATTCCAGAATAAGGAGGCTATTTGAATCAAGGTAAAACACCCTCTGGTTAACAGATTCTGGCAAATACCTACCTTATTGGGCCACTTGTCAGAATCTCTCTCTGATTGTGAAAAAGTACATAGAATTCAGGTTTGTTCTTGACTGAATGGGGAAATGCTGCAAGATGGGTTTCTCTGGCTGCATCCCATACTGGATTCAGATTTAATATGTGATCTATACATATGCCAGCCTTAATCTGAATTGTTATTTTTTTCCCTCTATGCATATAAATATTTCAATACAATTTAACTTATCTCCCACTAGGCACCTAAAATAAAATAAAATAAAATAAAATAGTATTAAATGTCAGGGCTTACTGAAGACAGAGATATTGACAAGATGTATAGCTTTTAAAACATTCTCATCATATGTGCAGATCACTTAATTTCTATTCAATCTGTATAATTAATTTTCTTTCCTTTTTCAAGAAGTTATCTATTAACGACATGACTGACTTTCCTGTTCCTACCCAAGATATGACTGGTAATGACAAACAAGGTAAGGAAAGAATGAGTTTTCTTCCTTTAGGGATATTCTGATTGTTTTTCTTAATCCATTTCTCTTGGAATAGTTGGCTTGTAGAGCATATAAGGACAGTTATCAGTATGTGAACACATTTGGGTGGATTATGTAGTTCAAATTATTGTCCCAAAACTAGTTCATAAAGTGGTAATAAGAGCTTGAGTGTCCAAAGCCCTCCTACCCCAGCTCATTGGCCCCTTACTCACTGTTGGCCCTCAGGCTTAGCACATTTTGACAGATGTAATCCCAGAGCATCAGTGTAAATACAAATTTGTACACAGGTTTGGTCTACAAGGAAATTATTTTCTGAACAGAGTTTTTGTTCCTGAACTTTATTCTCTGTGACTATGGGTGTAGGGCTGTGATGTGAAGGCCAGCAACAATTTGCCTATCATATGGCACAGGTGAGAAGCAGTACAACACAGTGTTCCATGTTACGGCTATCACCAAGCACAGAGATAAGTTGGCCTGGGAATGCCTAGAAGAGCAGGAGGAACCCCCCTGACTCCATACTTCTATATAATGCTTGATAATCTACCGTGTCCTTCCTTGCACACTGTCTCATCCAGTCCTCACAAAAGTGAACGGAGACTGACATGTTTCTCCCTTAAAATGTAGAGATGGGTAAACTGAAGTTCAGGCAGTATGAATTAATTGCTTAGTAAGAAAAAGGGAGGGGATATGAACCAATATTTTCTAAATCTCAAGCCAGTATTCCTTCTATTTTCTGATATTGATTTACTGCCTATGCATGAGAGGCCTATCTGAAGAGACTAAAAATCAGTGAAACTATTTCAAGTTTTATTGTAAAGACCTGCCATTGACACAGCTCTGTATGGGACTTAAACATGAAAAATAAGTTTTCCCTTAGTAAACAATGGTTGTATGCTGTCTCTCTAAATATTTACTTGGGAGAGGTAGAACTGGGCATTGTCTACAGTAGCATGTACTCTGATCATTCTTTATTAATTAATGGGTCTTAGCTTTGGCTGCACATTGGAATAACCAAGTGAGCTTTAAAAATACTGAAACCTGGGTTTCACTCTAAGAGAGGTTCTGAGGTCATTGATCTGGATATCAGGAATGAATTCCTGATACTTTCTGATAATACTCCTCCTAGCCACTAGAGGCACTCTCCCTAGAAAGTTAAACATACTGCTTTGTTCTCTTGGGAGAACCTCCCATACTTTAAGAGTTCTTTTTTTTAAAGATCTGATTTACTTATTTTTAGAGAGAGGGGAAGGGAGAGAGAAAGAGAGAGAGAGAAACATCCATGCGTGGTTGCCTCTTGTGTGTCCCCCACTGGGGACCTGGGCTGCAACCCAGGCTTGTACCCTGACTGGGAATCGAACCGCTGACCCTTTGGTTCGCAGGCCGGCGCTCAATCCACTGAGCCACATCAGCCAGGGCTTCATACTTTAAGAGTACTTTATTGTTTTGGTAAGTTGTATAGCAATTATAAAAATTTGTAACAGTGTTTTCATAAGTGATTAGTAGAGATTCTTTGTTTTAATGCGCCAGAGAAATAAAATGTTATAGATTTTTTTCTTTTCCTCTCCTTTCTCTCTCTGTTCTTTTAAAACAAAACATCACTAGCTTTGAAAAGTACTACGGATGAAGCCTTACCAAAGGACATGTCTGAGAATCCAGGTAGGAGAAAACCATTTTAACGTATTTATGTAATTCTTTCTAATAAAAAAAAGCAGTAGTTTTAGTGAGTAGAAGATTGGTATATTTGTGATAGTACGTATGTTTGTCTTTCAAATTGTCTTGTGTTTTATTACAAGGAAACCTTTTTGCTTTTTTATAACCCCTTCTTTTCAGGTACAGGAAGGGGGTGATTTCTTAAAGTTCTGAATTTAGGTTTCATTGAAAGGATCACTGAATTTAGTCTTATTGTTACTAAATATAAAGTTGAGAAAGCTTGGAGTTGAGAAGATTTCAACAAGCCATTGTGATTTCTGTGTAGAAGAAGGAATTGATGGGGTACATCAATTGGAGGCCCACAGTTGAAATCTTTCCATTTCCAAAATGAAAATCTCAATATTTTCATTATATTTCACCACCAGGAAAGCAAGTAAATGTTCTTATACATGGAGTGGATTCCAAGGAGAAAAATAAAAGTTGTGTTTGCCCTGTTCTTGGAGAATTGGAAGTGTAACTGAACAACAGAGATGGCTGGGCCCGTGTCCTCAGCTGTCTCAATGGACCCACCATTGAACCAAGATGAACTTAGTTAAAAAACAAACTGGCTAGGGAAAATGTTAATATTTGGAGCTCTGATTATGAGGACATGAAAGAAATTGGTGTTTCTTTTTTTATCTCTCTTAATATTTAATAAGTAAATCATGTTTGTTTTGGTTAGCTATCATCCCAGGATTATTTGTTTAAAGTTGGAACAAAGGGGTCAATATAACATTGAGGCTTATGTAATAGTACAATATTTCCCAAACACAAAGTTCATTCAAGGTTTAAAAGAGAAGAATAGAGGGAGAGGGGAGGGAGGAAGAGGATTGGTGGGGGGAGAGAGCAGGGAAGAGTATATGAATGAGAATCTATGATGGGTTTTAGATATGAGGCCTAAGAATATGTATTTTTAGGCAGCCCCACGCGATTGTGATGTGTAGCCTATTTTGGTAACAGCTACCTATAGAAGGCCATGTTAAGAAATAGAAAATTAAGATTAACCGTGATTCCAAAAGTGGTAGGAATTCTCAAACCTAGTTTTGGCTTTGGAACTGATTGGAATTCCTTCATCTTGGGGGAAATGCTCTGTGTGGGAGAAATGCCTGAGGTAGGTTTTTTTTTTAACCTTATGTTATGATATTAGCAAAAGATATTTAAATGTAGTAAGTTAAATTGCTGCTTCTCTAGCAGCCTTCGAGGAAAAAACTTTCTGTTTTTTGTTGTTGTTGTTGTTGTTGTTGTTTTTCCATGAGCATCATGTGTTCTCTGGAGCGAGCTTCAGATGTTGTTAACATTCCTTCATTGAATAGGGTGTGGTGTCACCAGATAAAGCCTTTCAGGGTGTGGCACAGTGTGTAAAGCACATCTAAATTCGTTTCACATTCTGCCTAGGAGCATGCTGTGTGGTCCCTGAGTCATTTTCCCACTGCCGCCCTGTTTTGGAGGGGATATAAGGGACTTGGATTCCTAGTGGGAGACACTGGAGTTTCGAGGTGGTGGTTTCTAATTCTGAAAGGCTGTCGGTGCCATGTGGACAGTTCAACCTCCGTTGAGTTGCTGCCTTTTGGAGAATTAAACTTCAGGCTTGCTTTCATATCTCATTTCTGTTTCCTGGAAGATGACATGCCTGGAATACTCTAGGAAGTTGGCATTCTTCTTCCCTTTCCCAGCTAAATGGGAAGTGATGATCTGCCCATTGGTGTCTGCCTGGATTTCAGCACAACGAGCCCTCACATTTTTTGCGGGTATTCACATGCTCCAAATGCTGAGTCTGACTTTTAGGGGCTCGGAAGCTGATGGAAGACTTAACCAGAATAGTGAGCTCCAGCTTTTTCTGATCAGAAACCTGTGGAGGCTCACCAAGACCTGCCTGGGATATGTTTTTGCAGGTGGAATGAGAGGCATCTCCTCACCCTGCTCTTTCCCAGTAGGTGGTGATAGTAATAATAGTAATGGTGATGAAGATGCCAATGTGGCGGGTTACAGATGGAGTGGGACTTTATTATCAGTGAACGGGAGTATCCCTTTTATATATTTTTAATGCCCTTACCCTTTTAATCGCTGAAAGTATATGTATCAGTGGAGCCTAGTAGATTTCTTAGCTAATGTTACATTCCAGCTAATTCAAGAGAACACACTGCACGGTGGTGATCTTTTTCTTAACGTCTTAGTCATGTTTAGTGGATTAGGCCTTTTCATCCTTACACTGTAGTCTTCAGGCTGCTACTGGTCATTCTAGCAGCTGTCCTGATTGCCAGTTGTCACCCCACGGTTTTATGGGGTAGAGCAGTTCTTTCCTTCCATTACCCTCTCCCACCTGCCTCTCCTTCGCTGTCCTAGCAGGAACTACATTTAGAAGCCAGAATTCTAAGCTTGAAAAACTAGAAGCACTCTATAACAGTAGTATTTTGCAATTCTAAAATATACTTAGTTGTTAACGTACCTTCACTGTATTGTCTCTACCTGAGGCATGGCTGCATTTTTGTTTTCCTCATCCTGTAGGTGAGGAAATGGAGGTTCAGAGAGCTAACAGTTGGTAAGTGTAGTAGCCAGGAGGAGCACCTGGGCCTCATGACTCCCAGCCTGGTCTCTACCACGCATCTGCACCCCTCACTTCATCTGTCTATCTGTCGCTGGCAGGGTTTACCCCGCCTTCCACACCCATTCCTACCCCTGCAAAACCACAAAGATAATGGCAGTTGACAAAGGAATTAACAGTCCCCATGGTCTGGTTTGTTGAACAGTATTTTAACATGGCTGAGACTGCTACCTACGTATTTATGGAAAGCAGTGGGGTCTGAGGGAGAAGAGAGCCCCAAGAGCCAGCTTTGGCTCAGCCTGCTCAGAGGGTGGCCCCCAGATTTTTGGTGAGTCTGCTTGTATTGTCCACCCAGCTGCAAGGCAGCCAGCTTGGCTGGAGGAGAGGCTCCCCTTGGGCCACTTTCTTTTGCCGCCTGAGGTGTGGAGGGGGGCAGTTAGTTTTCCATGACAATGGGCAAGACAGGGATCAACTTCTTTCCTGGGCCGCCCAGCCTTTTCAGAGGTTTGAGTTGAAAGAGTCCTGCGTTCCTACTACAATAAGCTAAACTGTGTAGGCTGGGAGAAATTTGTCTTGTCTGCAGCTGGCCCTGTGGAAGGGGATGTGTGCTGCTTGTTTGCTCTGTGCCTTGTTAGGACTTCAGTTCCCCTTCCGGCCCTGCCTATCTAACGGAAAGATTTTAATGGTCCTTGTAAGTCCAGGCCGCCTCATACCAAGGAGGGTTTTATCTTTGGAGCATTGTGAAAGAGGAGGGGATGATGCAGTGAGACATTTTCTTCCTAGAAGGATTTGTGCGAACAGTATATAAACTGTATTTATTCTTGTTCCTAGTTAGTAGCACTTTTTGTACGCGTTTCTTATGACATTTTTATGATGAAAAAATTGCAGTGTTTGCAAAATCTTAGCATAGCTAGTGGTTTTTAAAGTTGTCTTCCATAGAGGATGGAAAACATCAAAAGAAGATGAATGTTTTGGTAAATGTTTCTAATTAGTCCCAAGAAGTTGGGATGGGAAAGTAGGCGTTAGTTTATGATTGAAACTTGATAAGAAAAAGTTGTGTGGTTAACAAAATATTTTAATGATTTCATGCCATAGTATTCTCTGTACAATTTGGTCATAGAGACATAGGCCACAAGAATATTTTCTTTTAGGAAAAGCTGCATAGCTCATTGCAACTTACTCATGGGAGCTTTGATTTTTTCTGGTCATACTGCTCTGGTAGTGTATTTTAAGAAAACCTTAACATGTATAGCCTAATAGATTTCTTTCTAGTCTTCAGAGGAGTTTGGTTCTGAATCTATTACTAGGCTATTATGATAGATCAACAAATCCTGAAGTCTGAACCCATCATTATGTAACTAGATAACCCCTTAAGAAGGTTGTATTTTTAGACTGGAATTTCTTTGTTAATCAACTTTGATTTGAGAATGGCTTCTTAGACAGTATTCTGATAAAAGGAAAACATGTTGGTTTTTATTTCCCTTTAATTGTGCCTTTAGCTTTAGAAATACATTTCTGAAATAATGATACTGTGGAAGAGGTCATGTTCTCCACATGGATACCTGTACCTCATGTTGACCTATTGATGTGTTCTGTACTAGTCCAGGTACTGTATATAAACCTGTTTAACTGCAAAAATGAAACTCAGGCAAACAACAATTAATCTTCATTTCAGCCACTCCTAAGGAGTCCAACAGTCTCAAAGCAAGACCAAGATCCAGGTAGCGTTTGTTTAATTTCTACTCTAACACCCTTTGTGCCTTGTCCCAGACTAGCAATAAAGCCCTCCATCCCAAAGCACAGCCCACAATCTCCTTTTCCTTTTGATGTGAAGCTGAGAATGTGGGTGAGTTCACTGTCACGAGGGGCCTGACTGGAGCGTGCAGCGCTACTAGGAGACTCTCAGTTTCTGTTTATTAGTGCTGGAAGACGGTGGCTGCTGCGCGCTGGTCACCTGGCATGAAGCAGCAGCTTGTGTGATATGGCCATGTTGTTGCAGGATGATAATAAGTGGGGAGAAGTAGCCTTGGGAAGAAGGCAATATGGTTAAAAGGTAACTAACACTGAAATTTACTGTCATGACAAAATAAATTCCAAGAAGTAAGAAGTCTGTGGTCAGATCTAGAGTTGGGAAATAAAATGCTTATGGTGATTCCAGTGAGGCAGGCTGTTTCAGGTAAGCAGTACTTATGGTCTGTTTCATCCTATCTCAGAGCCTCTTTATGGCTTTATGGTTTTTCAGTCTCTAGAGGATAGCAGAAGAGGGAGAGGCAGGGAAGCAGAGCTGTGGCTGACGTCAGACAACAGAAGGGAGGAGCAAGGACAAACAGAGAAACACTAATAGAACCAATAGAACATGAAAAGGGGAAGATGGTGTTGGGACCCCTCTTCACCAGTAGACTGCAGATAAGACAGTACGTGTGTCTTTCCCAAGTTTTCCTTTGGTTCTCAGTGACTGTTTCCTCCTTTGGCTACTAGACACATTCCTGAAAAAGTGAATTTAAATCTGATCATATTTTGAAACACTGATATTTAAGGAAATCTTATTTTTCTTGTAAATCAGAGGTACTGCTCCATAGTGTATCTTTTATGTCTGGATTTTCCAAATTGGGGTTTTGTTTCCTTGTTCATAGAAGGTAAAGCTGTCAATACTCATATTTTAAAAAACAATAGATACACTAATTCATTTTGGTAGGAAAAAAAGGCATAGTCATTATTTCTCTGTATGGTCACCACATTTACTCATCCCTTTTTGAAAAAGATGAATGGCTATTTTACAAATTAGTCTGTACTGGCTTTAAGATGTACACATAGTACCATTTATCTGCCCTTGTAGTAGGAAGAACCTTTGAATAGCAGAAATTTTCTTACGTGTTCTATGTTAACCGTAAATTGAACCTCACAGTTTTCTCTTCTGCGGACTTCCTCTCTCTTTCACAAAGCAAGTGAAACTACCAAATCTCATAATCACATACTCTATTATTAATCTCACTTGCTAAATTTTATATATTACTCTTTTAGGAATTGGTCTGCTGGTCTAATTTGGATGTTTTTATTTCATTACTCCCAACTGGGTCTTGACTGAGACCAAGAGAATCAAATCATCATTATCCTCCTTTTTAGAGTAGCAAAGCTTTGTAGAAATGTAAGGGAAAGACGGAAAATCACCATTCTAACACTACTACATTCATCATTTTCTTGATTCCCTGCACATTTACATCTTAATTGGTTGCAGCCACAGTTTTTCAGTATCGCTTATTTCATAATCAGTTAGCTTTCCATAACAAAATATAAATACACTGGGTATGTGTAAAAGTAAAATGGAATGACTTATGTGGCATAGAAAATTCTTTTAATTTCTAGCTAAGATCTCTAATTTCCTTTTTAAATCAAGAGTTCCCGTTTGAAAACTTTGTCTTCCTTTCGGAGTGATTTCCTCTTATTTTATTTGAAAGTATTAGAATGTTCTTCCTGCTAGTTCCTGTGTGCCTTTGCCTTGCCTGTCTTGCCAGTCGTGTTACGGGGACCCCCCCAGAGCACGTCACATGCCATTATGGTGGCTTTATTAAAGACTGAAACATTGTATGACAAACAGAACACCCCTACTACCACCAAGAAACCTTGAAGAACTCATTCAGGAAAATTAAAACTTGCTGTGTGAAAACCAGCTTTACCAAGAACTGACGTTACAGTAATAATAGAAATGGATAGATTCTAATTTCATAAGTGCTGCTCTAAATAGCTAAGTACTAAGAACAGTTTTCTGACATTAATTTATCTCTAGGACATATCTCTGACTCAGGTCATTTTCCTTTTTGACATTAAGTTGGCTGAGATGCTGAATAGAATAGATGTGCACATCTACTTCTTAGAAAAATCATATTGGAAATTCATCCACAAGCCTATTACCAAGCAATAGAATTATGTACTAAATGGAATTAATTTAGAAGATAAATAGTCTCTAATAAAGAGTGTAGCTGCTACCACCAAAAGGTTTTTTCCCTAATTCAGGCAGTATTAGAACATTTTTAAAATGGAATTTGGAAATAGACATGGACTATAGTTTGAATGAAACCCATGCAGCTTGCTATCTGCGTGACCCTTGGCAAATTATTTAGTTCATTTTTCTTTAAATGTCATTATTGGAGTTACAGTCTCAGAAGCTGCCTAGGTAGCTACTGCCTTGTCACGGATTGAAGGAGGAAGTTAAGAGGAAGCTTTTGCTTTGAAGGTTTCCCGAAATCTGTATTTATCATGGTAAGAAAAACTAGACCCCTCAGGCTGATTGATGTGTGCTTTCCTTTCCTGAATGTCATTTGTGGCATATTCCCTTGCATATTTGATTCTTACTCTCAACTTACCTGTCCCAATTCTTTATGTACCTGTCATCACATGTGCATATAAGCAGGAGAAAAGTTCTGTAATCAGTTAATATCATAAAGCACTTCTGCTAAAATATGGAAGTACCTAAGTGAAAGGGTTTACATGCTATTCTTATTAATAATTCCTGTTGAAACAGATTTCAATTCACAAAACCTTTTCAGGAAATTTAGGTCTAAGGTGCAATAAGAGCAAAGAAGTTAAAAAAGATTCTGATTCACGATTGGGGTTTGGGCATTATGGCAGATAGGGGCATCCAGGGGACGGTAGAATTCATGGTTGCTTTGCAAGCTTGTCAGTCCTTTGCCGTCACTTTGACTTTTGTGAGTATTTTCCATTTCAACCCAACTTCCGAGAATAAAGCTTTGCTGTCTCCTTTCTGACCTTCCCTTATTTTGCTGCAGATCTTACTCTAGCACCTCCATAGAAGAGGCCATGAAAAGGGGCGAGGACCCTCCCACCCCGCCACCACGGCCACAGAAAACCCATTCCAGAGCCTCCTCCTTGGATCTGAATAAAGTCTTCCAGCCCAGTGTGCCAGGTGAAGTGCCCCTTTGTATCCCAGCCCATCCCTTTCCTGTTGGAGTTAGCAGATGGGCGTCTGCCACAGAGGCCTTT
Source organism: Phyllostomus discolor (assembly GCF_004126475.2). Taxonomy (NCBI): domain Eukaryota; kingdom Metazoa; phylum Chordata; class Mammalia; order Chiroptera; family Phyllostomidae; genus Phyllostomus; species Phyllostomus discolor. The sequence goes on from NC_050198.1 coordinate 5,430,652, forward strand.
GTGAGCCCAGGGAATGAGCAGCCCTGGCTGTGTCCCATCCCAGGAAGGTCTATACATTGCTGTAAGATTCCTGGGAGGGAAAGCAATTCTAGGCAGATAGATATCACATGTGTCTGGAGCCTTGCCCACACTCGCTTGGGATCAAGAATTACAAAATTCTGTACCAAGAGGATAAAAATGCTTCAACTCCAGACAGCCTACTGAGTGCATGGCTGGGATCTTGTTATCTGTATCCTGGTAATTTGTATATAAGATTCCTGTCTGTCATTTCCTCAGAGGCTTATGTGGTTCTCCTGTGAAAGATCTGGACGAAAAATGCCTGGCCAGAATCTTCTGTATCTTGTCTCTGTGGCGAAGGGCCTGTGTCCTCTTAGGTTTAATGCTAAGGGGACTCTGCTTTCTAAACCTGACTTGGGGTTAGGTGGTTGGTGGTGGGGTATAGGGCAAGGGCTCCTTCAGGTGCACTGCTCTGGGACTTCTGGGGCTGGGACTTTCTTGAGCCACCGACTGTAGAGCTGGGTTTGGAGGGGAAGTGTTTGTGGGGCCTCTCTGCCCTCCTGACTCCCTGTGAAGTGGGAGCCTAGGGAAGCTGTGGAATAGCAGATGAGAACCATGCCATTGCTTTAGTGAAGGTACTAGGGCACAGCACCACCCCAAGTGTTATTTTGGGAGCAGCAAGGGCCTTTCCACTGCCTAATGTAGGCAAGGTATAAATACAATGATTTCCTGAACCCTTTAATATCCATGTGCATTTTAAATCAAGGGAACCTCAGATGCTAGTGATTTTCAGATTATTATCTTTTCTACTAAAGCAAGAAAAGACTCCTTGGCTCACACATTAGCATGACCTCTGTGTCCCGGCAGAGCTCAGCATGTTTTATTTGTTCTAATAAAGTGCTCTCTTCACAGTAAAGTTATAGAATGTTTTTTAATATACTAGGATCTGGAGCTCTCTGTGAAACTTGATTCTATGCCATGAGTTCATCAGATAAAAATTTGCCTTGAATTTCCCCCCAATACTTTGATCCAAATTCTGGCATAATTTCAGAGTAACTGGTATTTGGAGTGGGAGTAGCCATGGATGATGATGCTATAAAAATTTTACATGGCCGGTGGATTATGACCTAGAAGATTTTTGTATTGATGCAAGAAGATTAAAACAATCTGGGCAGCTGCCTCAATATATTTTCTTTGCAAGGAGAGAGGCTGGAAACACGCAAACATCTCTCTGTGTAACCCCAGAAGGAGTGCCAGGTGTCTGGAGAATGGATGTGTTGTGGCTTTTATGACATTGTACTCTAGAGAGGAAGAGACAAGACTGGACTCACAGTCTCTCTCAGCTGCTTGTTAACTATATGATTTTCAGCAAGTGGTTTAATCTTTCTGCATCTCAAATTCCTAATCTGTAAAATAGGGCCAATATTCCACAGAATTGTAGGGGTTTTGTGAGATAATAAATATGATCCAAATAGCACGATGTTTGGCCCATGGGCATTCATTCCACAGCAGACTGATGAGGGAAGGGAGTCTGAGGATAAAGCCCCCTGACTTCCTTGATCCCCCAGGGGTACACTTCTGTGATTTGTCCCCCACCATCCTTGGAGGACACACAAAGGGACCAAAGGGACCAAGCCCCAGCTGCTGGCTGTAGCGCTCTACTCATTAACATACCACTTCTTAGCTTTCTTCCCTCCTGCTCTGTCTCGCTTTCCCCCGCACCCAAGTGAAATACCTGTTCCCAAGTCCTAGTCTTAGGGGCTGCTTTGAGGAGAACCTGAATTAAGACAGCTTCTTTTTACATCTCCAATGTTGCTATGACTTCAAGAGGAAGAGCATTTTGGTTTGATAAATGCCAGAGGACAGCTAGATGGGTGACATCTACGTTCACAGCCTACTTCCCTTGTCTTTTCGGTGCCGGTTTACCCAAGTGACATTTTAATGAGCAGTTTAAATTGATCACCTGAAGGGGAGAGCAGGTGGTACTATTGCATCTACTTAATTTGATTCAATGTTGGTTAATTCTCATTGGAAATTACAAGGACCTAAGTTATGTGGAATTTTAGTGGATTGCATTTTGCTAGAAATTACTCAGTAAATTCTGACAAACTATGAAAGCAGGAAGTAGAGTATAAATCTATCAGAATAGTGCACCCAGTGAGAACCATGATGCCCATGTAGTAACCCCTTAGCTGCACTTGTGTCTATATGTCACTTTTGATCAACTAGGTCATGCTATGCTTGCTGTTCTATATCCTGAACTTTACCATTAACCGTCTTTCTATTTCATAATAGAGAGCTTCATCATTTCTTTTAATGCCTGTGTGATATATATATATGTGCCAGAATTGATGGTGCATTGATGGAGCATTTTCTCTCACCTTGTCTTCCTCTCCTTCTCCTTATCTCTTCCCCACACTTTCCTCTCACGCTCATACGTTGCTCCCTCCTGCATGTTCTGCTTGAGCCTTTTTCACAGAGCCACTCTTTTCTCCCTTGTTCATCCTTCTCTGTGCTCATTCCTGCTCCTCATCTTTCTTCTCCCTCTTCTCCTCCCCCTCCTTCTCTGTTTCTCCTTCATTTCCCTTCCTCCTTCCCCACTTCATGCTCATGAGCCTCTCTTTCCCACACTACTCCACTTATCTCACTTTGCCCCACGTCATAAGCGAGGGAGAGGTTTTTAAGGACTTTGTATGCATAGCTTTGTTTCCTCACATACTCCTTTTCTTGGGCTGAATCCTACAGGTTGGAGTTGCTGTGACATAGGCCATAGACAGACACTTCAAGTATAGATACATGCTGCTAAACTGTGCTGTAGAAAACACACCCTTGCCAGCACTGGTTAATCTTCATGTTTTTGATTGTTACCAATATGATAGGCAAATGTTTGCATTTTCTTGATTCCTAGTGAGACTGAATAGCTTTTCATATCATTATTTGCTATTAATATTCCTCTCTTTGTTAATTGCCTGCTCAGAAGGCTCACTCAGCTTCTGTTGCTACATGTTTTTGCCTAACCACAGGGACTGTTTGTCTCCTTTTCATTTTTCCAATGAGGTTCTGGACCTGTCTTCTCTGAAGCAGTTGGGAATGTGAGGGTGGCCCTAGGGGCAGCTAAACTAACCTGTTACTTCACTGGGTCCATGTCCTTCTAGCCCCCAGTGCCCCATCTTTCTGCCAACTGTATCACTTAAGACAGACTCTACTAGGGCCACCTTGTTTGTAACAGTAGGAGAGTCAGGAGAGGTAAAGGAAAGAGGGGTAGAGAATGTACAGAAACAGCCCTGGCTGGTGGGGCTCAGTGTATTGAGTGCCATCCTGAGAACTGAAAGGTCACTGGTTCAGTTTCCAGCCAGGGCACATGCTTGGGTTGTGGGCCAGGTCCCTAGTTGGGGATGTGTGAGAGGCATCCAACCTGTGTTTCTCTCGCACATCAATGTTTCTCTTCCTCTGTTTCTCTTTTCCTTCTCCTCTCTCTAAAAATAAATAAATAAAATCTTTTTAAAAAGAAAGAATGTACAGAAACAAGATCTGGGCCTGAATCAAAAGGGAAAGATAAAGTGAAGCTAATGTTTTGGAAAATGAGAATCACAGGATTGTGAAAAACAATCAGAGTGGCCTAAAGTGTAGTGATAGTGTGCAGAAGAAATAGGATGGAGGGAAGACGCCAAGATGTAAGAATGAAAGAGGGAAATGGAGAAAATTATGAGATGGTGGTTACATGGAGTGATGATGTTTACACAAACAAGAAGCAAAAAGGAGCCCTGGCTTGTATGACTCAGTGGACTGAGTGCTGGCCTGCAGACCAAGAGGTCATTGGTTCGATTCCCAGTCAGGGCACATGCCTGGGTTGTGGGCCAGGTCCCTGGTAGGGGGCACACAAGAGGCAACCACACATTGATGTTTCTCCCCCCTCCCTTTCTCCCTCCCTTTCCCTCTCTCTAAAAATAAATAAATAAAATATATTTTTAAAAAGAACCAAATATTCTATGCAGCAGAAAGAAGGAAGGAGCCCCTACCCTTTGCGACAGAACGGATGGAACTAGTTTTCAGGGGAAAAGGGGAAGGGTTTGCAGGAACAAGTATAAAGGACACATGGACAAAAACAAGGGGGGGTGGAAACAGGAGGGAAGTAGGGAGGGCTGGGGGTGGTGGTCTGGAATGGAAGCAAGAGGCAGAAAACTGTTCTTGAACAACAATTAAAATTAAAAAAAAGAAGCAAATAGGATAAAAGACTGTAGGGACCAAAGAGAGGCGAGTCCAAAGACTCCATGTAGGGTTTGGATATGATTTAAGGAAATAGCTTAGAAGTGAGTGGCATTAATGCCTTCAAGTTTATGAAGATTGATAACATGCTATGGAGAAAATTAACAAAGGGCTGAGTTAGAATGTAAATCTATAAAAATGAATAAGGTCAACTTTGCCGAGTGGGACAATTGGCTTTAGCTTGGATATCTTTAGAGAGTGTGAACATAATGATTTACTGGAATCCAGACTATCCCAAGCCTCTCTATGGGTAAGTGCTGGCATTTTACCTAAGGCATGCGTTTTCCTAGAGAGAAGTTGATATAGTGTGATCACTGCGTGTAAAAGGGAGGCCACCTCTGTAATAGTGAATCCAGGTCATGCTCTCTTGGTCCCACACAACTGCTGTGTGTGAGAAAAAAGTGTGCAAAATAGCCTAAGTCAGTAATGACACAGGTGTACAAAATCTAGAGGCAGTCGTCAGATCTGGCACTTGCTCAGTGATGTTTAGATTTTATAGCTCCATACTTAATAGCTACAAAACACATTTTATTACAGAAATTCTTGTAAGGAAAATCATACTGTGAGGTCAGTACTTTTTAGACCCTAACACACTCTTTCTCATTGAAACAGTTGTTTTCATAAGGTAATTTTTTTCCTTAAAAGGATATTTTCTGTTCCACTGTGTGTGGGGGGGGGACTTTCCTCTGGTCCACTCTTGACATTGCCCCACTCATCTCCAAGCCATACCTAAGGTTTGCAGCCCATGTTTTCCATGGTGATGGTCAGCCACCTAAGCCCTGTTTCAGTCATGGAGCACCCACTGGGCAGAGGAGGCAGACATTGTGGGGGGGAAAGATACCCATCCTTTGAAAGCTTCACACTGGGAACCCTAATCACTTTCACTCAAATCTAATGGGGGAAACCTAGTTCCACGGATATAGCCAGCTGCCAGGCAATTGGGAAATGTACTCCCTGGCAGAGCAACCAGTTCCCAGTGATGCCCCTCTAACTACCAGAGAGGACAGTGGACACCTCTTTCCACCACGTCCCATATGGCCAAATATATTGAGATCCACGTGGTAAAACCTGTGTGATGGCTGAACGAAACACACCCATGGGTAGTATCTGCCCATAGATAGCTAATATCTTGTCTCAGCTTTAGACATGTTGATAATAAAAATTCATTCTATGGTTAAGAAATTATGGTATATCCATTATCATGGAAACTTACGAAGCCATAAAAAAAAGAATAAGGTATATATACTAGGTAGAGAGCTATCTGATAAATTAAGTGAAAAAGGCAAGCTGCAGAATATGATCTTAAATGCATAGGCAGTTTCTGGAAGAACAGTTAAGAAACTAGTATCAGTGGTTACCTCTGAGGAATACAATAGGATGACTGGGAATGGGAGTGAGAGAGAAACTTACTTTTCATTGAATATCATTTGTATCTTTTAAATTTGGCCTCGTGTACAGATATTACCTATTATAGAAACCTTACTTTCCACTCTATAGCTGTAAATGGACAGATGGTACCTGAGAGCACCAGAGGGGTTTTCCCTGGCTGAGTTTACCTATCTCAAACTTACCTACCATTCTTTATCCAGGGTACCTGTATGACCAATCCGCTTCCACTTCCTAGATTGCAACTGATGTGATGGAAGCATTCCAGAGTGTTCTTTTAAGGCTCTGATATGCTCTTTGGGTCCTTCTTCAGTGTCCCTCCAATACCGAGGGATAATTTGGGGGGATTTCCCAAAGCCTCCATCGTGAAATGTACAGATGACAAAGTGTTGTGGTAAGGGCTCTGTCTTAACTTGGAAGACGGGTGTGTTTATTGAGTGGTGAGCTGAGAGGAGTCTGTCCTGGGTTTTCTATAAATTAATATTCCTGTCTGCAACTTGAGAAAATAGGTAAACGTTTTGGAATAAGAGATGTGCTCAAGACCAAATTTAACTTGCATATTCTCTGAAGAATGAATTTGGCCACACAGATGGCTTTGGCCTTATAGACGTTCCGTATTGTATCACTCCCATGAGAGCTACTTGTTCTCTTTTAAAATCTAGTAGGATTAAAAAGTCTAGTAGGATTATAAGATTCCTGCCCTATCCCAAAACTTTTGGGTCTGCAGTACACAGCCAGCCAAGGGTGTAATCTACATACTATAAAGTTCACCCTGTTGAAGCATACAATTCAGTGGCTTTTAGTATATTCATAGCATGCAATCATCAGCATTATCCAATTTCAGAACATTTTTTATCATCCCCTTAAAAGACTCCATACCGTTAGTGGTCACTCTCATTCCCCTTTCCTCTCCTCTCCTCCTACCCCCAGCCATTGACAACCACTAACCTACTTTGTTTCTATGAATTTTCCTTTTGTAGACATTCTGTAGTAATGGAATCATACAATATATGGTCTTTTGTAACTGCCTTCTTACACTTAGTGTGATGTTTGCAAGGTTTATGCATGTTGTAGCATGTGTTGGTACTTAATTTTTTAAAAAAAGATTTATTTATTTTACAGAGAGGGGAAGGGAGGGAGAAAGAGAGGGAGAGAAACATCAGTGTGTGGTTGCCTCTAGTGCTCCCCCTGCTGGGGACCTGGCCCACAACCCAGGCATGTGCCCTGACTGGGAATCGAATGGGCGACCCTTTGGTTCACAGGTTGGCACTCAGTCCACTGAGCCACACCAGCCAGGGCAGTACTTAATTTCTTTTATGGATGTATAATATTTCTTTGTATAGCTATGGCATATCTCATTTATTCATTTATCAGTTGATGGACATTTTAGTTTTTACTTTTTGACTTATGAATAATGCTGCTACAAACATCTATACATGTACAAGTTTTTGTGTAAACACACTCTCCTTTCTCTTGGGTATATACTAGAGTACGTAGGGGTGGGATTTCTAGGTCATATGGTAACACTGTGTTGGACATTTTGAGGAATTACTGAACTGTTTTCTAAAATAGCTGCACTAATTTGTCATCTTAATAGCAATGTATGATTATCACTATTTTTTCATGTCCTTGAAACACTTATTATTTACTGTCTTTTTATCTCCACTGTCTTAGTAGATATAAAGTGGTGTGTTTTCATGATTTTGATTTGTAGTGTCTGATGACTACTGATGTTGAACATCTTTTCATGTGCTTATTGGCCATGTTTATGTCATCTTTCATGACATAAAGATTTTTAAAGTCTTTGCCCCATTCTTAAACCGTGTTGTCTTTTTATTGTTGAATTGCAAAGGTTCTTTATGTATTCTGAATAGAAGTCCCATTATAGATATATAAGTTACAAATATTGTCTCTCATTATGTGGGTTGACCTTTCAGGCTTTTCAATGGTGTTCTTTGAAGTGCAAATGTTTTTAATTTTGATGGAGTCCAGTTTATCCATTTTGGCTGCCACTGCAGTCATTTGCCTTTGAAGAGCCGAGAAATACCTTCTAGCTTTTTAGACCTGAATCCTTGCTTTCAGGCCTGATCTTGTTTGTGGTAGGGATCTATCGTTAGAAGTAACTATCAGAATTCATAGTGACAGAGCATGGAGGTTTCTGTTGAGCTTCTCAGTAGTTGATACATACAAGGTGTTGGCTGTAGTCTAGTGTTACTTTGTCATGAGATTTGAAGCCTAAAAGTTCATTGTGAACATATAGAGAAGTATATTTGGGCTGTTGGGCTAGATGAACATTTTCAGAGGTAAAAGTACATTCCAGGGGTATTTCCAGGCTTGTCTGTGCCAGTATACTGCATCCTCATCCAGATACGTGCCAGTCTCGGTCTTTGGAAAGTGTGGTTGCAATGTGCTGTCTGTCCTTGGCTTCTTGGCTTTTCCTGTTTCTTTCTTTATAGGTGTTTTTCTCTGATGATAAGTTATGGGAAAGGTTCTATACTAGCACAGTGCTGTGATTTATGCCTCTAGAAGTCAAAAGCCTGGAGTTTTACAAAGGCTTGCCAAGGCTAGGGTGCAGCGAATCCTGCTATTGGGTAGGGTGCATGCTATTTTATATCTACCCTCCAGTTTTACAGCTGTCCCTGGCTGGCTGAGTCCTTTAACGGGGGTTCTTAAGGAGGAACAGGACTCCACTCTCTGGAGGATGTAGTGGGAAGTGTTAGTAAAACCTTTATTTTTTAAATGCTTATAAAACTCATTTGATTAATAGACAAATACTTCCTGGTGTATAAAATTCAAACATTACAGGTCTGTCTCTAACCTTATTTCTACTGAGCCCAGTGACCTCACCAGGGAACGTATTCCTTAGACATTTTCTAGTGCATTTGTGAATGTATGTATGTATGTACCTGTGATGTGAGTTTTATTTTTTTATCTTTAAAATAACTGGAATCACATTGTGCATGTTTCTCCCATGCTTTTTCATAGTACATTATTTCTTAGAATTATGTCCATGTCAATACTGATCATTTTGTAATTCTTTTGTATAAAAAGACTGTATTATGTGGATATCACATGCAGGGTTATCAGCGGGGAGGGGAGGAGAAGGGAGAAAATGGGGAAAAGGCACAGGGAAGAAGCAGCATAAGTGGTAGGTACAAAATACACAGGGAGCGGTTAAGAATAGTATGGGAGATGGAGAAGCCAAAGAACTTAAAAGTATGACCGATAGACATGAACTAAGGGGGGCAGAACGTGGGTGGGGGTGCAGGGCAGAGGGGAATAAAGAGAGGAAAATGGGACAACTGTAATAGCATAATCAATGAAATATATTTTAAAAATTATATTATGGAAATTTTCAAGTATGTGTAAAAGAGAAACTCCATTCCCAGATTATTTTGAAGCAAATTCTGGATATTGTTATAATTTCATACATAAATACTTTTATATGTATCTCTAATGGATAAGGCCATTAAAAAAACTACTAACTCTTTATTACATGTACAGAACTAACAATAATCCCTTAATATCATCTAATATCTAGCCAGTGTTCAGATTTCCTGAATTGTTTCAAGTATGTTTTTTATAGTGGCTTGTTCAAATGAGGATCCAAACAAGGGCTACATGCACATTGTGTTTATTTTGACTTCTGTTAAGTCTCTTTTAATAGATAGAGTCCTCTTCAATCTCCTCTCTCTTAATATTCATTCATTCATAGGAAAATTATCCACCCTGTAGACATTTCCACATTCCATATTTGGCTGGTTTCTGTTCTTCTACCTCCTGTATTTCTTTTAAACCAGTAGGTATATCTAGGTTTGATTAGAATCAGATTCTATTTCTGGCAAGAATACCTCCTAGTGATGCTGTGTACTTCCTACTGTATCCCATTAGGAGGTCCCTGAAGTCTAATGCCGCTTTTTTTGATGTTTGCTTGATCAGTGTGTTCACATATTATTGGCCTGATTCATCCATTATGATAAAGATCCCCAGCAGCCTTTCAAATAATGGTTTAGTCAGGTATTGATCGTTGCCTACATCCAGCAGTGTGTTGGTAAATGTTTAACAACTGGCCATTTGCCAACTTCTATGGTATAAACACTGCTGTCACGGCCAATTTCACTCTTACTGATGTGTCACTGAATGTGGGGTTGGAACAGATGTGCACAGTTGGCTCTTACAAGCTGGTTTGAACTGTTTCCAGCAAACCACAGCTAAGATCCATTACTTACTTCATTGAAGTTGCAAAATGGTGATACTCTATTTTATTACTTTTACCTTTATTAATTTGAACCATAGTTTATTTAACCATTTTTCTTTTCTTTATTGTACTTTTTTCCCATTACTATTTAGTTCCCTTATACCCCCTCCCCCAATCACCATACTGTTGTCCATGAGTTCGTTTTCCTGTTTGGTCAATGCCTCCCTCCTTAGCTGTCATCCTGTTCTCTCTGAATCTGCCTTTATTTGTTCAGTTTGCTCATTAGATTCCACGTATGAATGAAATCATGGTATTTGTCTTTCTCTGACAGTCTTATTTCACTTAGCATATGTTTTCTACATCCATCCATACTGTTGCAAAGGGTAAAACTCTTCTTTTTCATGGCCCAGTAGTATACCATCGTGTAAATGCCCCATAGTTGTTTTTCCACTCATCTACTGATGGACACTTGGCCTGCTTCTGTATCTTGGCAATTGTAAATAATGCTACAATGAATGTAGGGGTGCTTATGTTCTTTCGAATTAGTGTGTTGGGTTCCTTCAGATATATTGCCAGAAGTGGGATTGCTGGGTCAAAAGGCAGATCCATTTTTAATTTTTTGAGGTATCTTCATACTGCTTTTCACAGTGGCTGCACCAGTCTGCATTCCCACCAACAGTGCAAAGGAGTTCTCTTTTCTCCAGATCTTCACCAGCACTTTTTGTTCATTGATTTGTTGATGATAACCATTCTGAGAGGTGTGAGGTGATATCACTTTGTAGTCTTAATTTGCATTCCTCTGATGATTAGTGAGTGACGTTGAACATCTTTTCATATGTCTACTGGCCACCCATATGTCCTCTTGGGAGAAGTGTCTATTCAGGTCCCTTGCCCAATTTTTTAAATTGGGTTGGTTTTTTTTTTTTTTTTTTGATGTTGAGTTTTCTAAGTTCTTTATAAATTTTGGATATTAAACCCTTATTAGATGTATTAGCAAATATATTCTCCCAGTCAATGGGTTGTCTATTAATTTTGTTGATGTTCTTTGCTGTGCAAAAACTTTTTAGCTTGATTTAGTCCCATTTATTTATTTATTTTTGTTTCCTTTGCCTAGGGAGATATATCTGATAAAATATTGCTATGAGCTATGTCTAAGATTTTGTTGCCTATCCTTTCTTCTAGGATGTTTATGGTTTTAGGTCTAACATTTATGTCTTTAAACCATTTTGAATTTATCCTTGTGTGTGGTGTAAGAAGGTTTAGTTTAATTTTTCTGCACATACCTAATTTTCCCAACACCATTTATTGAGTAGACGATCTTTAGCCCATTGTATGTGCTTGCCTCCTTTGTCAAATATTGACTATAAAGGTGTGGGTTATTCCTGGACTCTCTATTCTGTTCCATTGATTTATGTGCCTATTTTTATGCCACTACCATGCTGTTTTGATTACTGTGGCCTTATAGTATAGTTCGATATTAGGTAACATGAGTCCTCCAGCTTTGTTCTTCTTTCTCAAGATTGCTGTTGCTATGTGGGGCCTTTTGTAGTTCCATATAAATTTTTTAAATATTTGTTCTAGTTATGTAAAATATGTCATTGGAATCTTGATAGGAATGGTATTGACTCTATAGATTGCTTTGGGTAGTATGGACATTTTAATTATGTTAATTCTTCCTATCCATGAATATGGTATGTGCTTCCACTTATTTGTATCTTTCTTAATATCTTCAGTGTCTTCTAATTTTCTTTTTCTTTTTCAAGATTTTATTTATTTTTATAGACAGAGGGGAAGGGGAGGAGAGAGAGAGGGAAAGAAATATCAATGTGTGGTTGCTTCTTGCATGCCCCCTACTGGGGACCTGGCCCATAATCCAGGCATGTGCTCTGACTGGGAATTGAACCAGCAATCCTTTGGTTCACAGGCTTGCACTCAATACACTGAGCTATACCAGCTAGGGCTTATAATTTTCCAAGTACATGTCTTTTACATCCTTGGTTAGGTTTATTCCTAGGTATTTTATTCTTTTTGAAGAAATTTTAAATTGGATTGTTTTCTTAATTCCCTTTCTATTAGTTCATTATTGGCATATAAAAATGCAAATGATTTTTAGATATTAATTTAGTATCCTGCTGCTTTGCTGAATTAATTTATTCTAGTAGTTTCTTGGTGGAATCTTTGGGATTCTCTATGTACAGTATCATGTCAGCTGCAAATAATGACAGTTTTACTTCTTCCTTTCCAATTTGGATGCCTTCTGTTTCTTCTTGTCTGATTGCTGTGGCTAGGACTTCCAGTACTATGTTGCATAAAAGAGGTGAAAGTGGACAACCCTGTCTTGTTCCTGATCTTAAGGGGAATGCTTGTAGTTTTTGCCCCTTGAGTGTGATGTTGGCATCTATGTTCATTAAGGATATTGACCTATAATTTTATTTTTTTGTAGTGTCTTTTCTGGTTCTGGAGTTAAGAAAATGGTGGCCTCATAAAATGCATTTGGGTATTTTTACGATACCCTTCCCTCCTCTTGAATTTTTAAAAAAATTTTAAAAATTGTTGTTCAAGTACAGTTGTCTCCATTTTTTTTAAACTTTGAGAAGGAGAAGTGTTAGTTATGTTCAGAATGTTTGGTAAAATTTGCCTCTGAAGCTATCCGGTCCAGGGATTTTGTTTGTTTGGAGTTTTTTGAGTACTGCTCCCATTTCATTAGGTGTAATCTGTCTATTCAGATTCTCTGATTCTTCCTGCTTTAGTTTTGGAAGACTGTATCTTTCTAGGAATTTATCCATTTTGTCTAGGTTGTCCAGTTTGTTGGCGTATAGATGTTCATAATATTTTCTTACATTTCTTTGTATTTGGTGTCAGTTGTTATTCCTCCTCTTTCATTTTTGACTTTATTTATTTGGGTCCTCTCTCTTTGTTTCTTTGATGAGTCTAGTTAAAGGTTTCTCAATCTTGTTTATCTTTTCTAAGAACCAGCTCTTGGATTCATTGATTTTTTAAATCATTTTTAAGACTCTATTTCATTTATTTCTGCTCTGATCTTTATTATTTCCTTCCTTCTACTCAGTTTGGGCTTTGTTTGTTATTCTTTCTCAAGTTCCTTTAAGTGTGAAGTTAGATTGTTTACTTGAGCTTTTTCTTGTTTTCTGAGATAGACCACTAATGCTATGAATTTCCCTCTTAGAACTGCTTTCCCTGTGTCCTACAGATTTTGGATTGTTGTGTTCTCATTTCCATTTGTTTCAAGGTATCTTTTGATTTCATCCTTGATCTCTTTGTTGACCCATTCGTTGCTTAATAACATGTTATTTAGCTTCCATGCCTTTGCATTTTTTTTCATTGTTCTTTTCGTGATTTATATGTAGTTTCATAGCATTGTGGTCAGAGAAGATGTTTGATGTGATTTCAGTCTTCTTAAATTTATTAAGACTTGTTTTATGCAGTCGTGGCTGGTGTGGCTCAGTAGACTGATTGCTGCCTTGTGAACCAAGGGGTTGCTGGTTTGAACCCAGTCAGGGCATGTGCCTGGGTTGTTGGCCAGGTCCCAAGTGGGAGGTGCACGAGATGCAACCACAATGATGTTTCTTTCCCTCTTTCTCTCTTCCTTCCCCTCTCTCTAAAAATAAATAGATAAAATCTTTTTAAAAAAGACTTGTTTTATGTCTTAACATGTGGCATATCCTAGAAAACATTCCATGTGTATTTTAAAAGTATGTATATACTACTGCTTTGGGGTGAAATGCTCTGAAGATACCAATTAAATTTATTTGATCTAATGTGTCATTGAAGGCCGCTGTCTCCTTGTTGATTTTCTGTCTGGAAGATTTATCCATTGAAGTCAAAGGAGTGCTAAAGTCCTTGACTATAAGTATATTTCTGTTGCTTTCTCCCTTTATGTCCATTAACATTTGTTTTACATATTTAGGTGCTCCTATGTTGGGTGCATAAATATTTACTAGGGGTATATCCTCTTGTTGAATTGTTCCCTTTATCATTATGTAGTGTTCTCCTTTGTGTCTTACTATACCCTTGGCTTTAAAGTCTATTTTGTCAGATGGAAGTATTGCTACCTAGCTTTTTTTCTCTTTCCATTTTCATGAAATATCTTCTTCCATCCCTTTACTTCTAGTCTGTGTGTATCTTTTGAACTGCAGTGGATCTCTTGGAGGCATCATATATTTGGGTCTTGTTTTCTTATTCTTTCAGCTACCCTATGTCTTTTGGTAGGAGCATTTAAATGATTTACATTTAATGTGATTATTGATAGATATGTATTTAATGCTATTTTATTGTTAGATTACTTTCCTCATTCTTCTTCCTCCTCCTCCTTTCTTCCTCTCTTTCCTCCTTCCTTCCTTCCTTCCTTCCTTCCTTCTTTCCTTCTTCCCTTCCTCTTCCTCCTCTCCTCCTTCTCCTGCTTCTTCCTCCTTCTCCTCCTTCTTCCTTCTTCTTCTTCCTTTCTTCTTCTTCCTTCTTCTTTCTTCTTCTGTTAACAAACTCCTACATTTTTTTTCTTGCCTTGGAAGCTCCCTATTTCTCCTTCAATTTTAAGTGATAGCCTTGGTTGTAGGGCCTTGCATTTCATCACCTTGAGTATTTCATACCACTCCCTTCTGGCCCAAAATGTTTCTGTTGAGAGATCAGGTGGTAGTCTAATTGCTGTTCCCTTTTAGGTAATAATTACCTGCTTTTCTCTTGCAGCTTTTAGAATTCTCTCCTTATCCATAGCCTTGCTATTTTATTTATGATAAAATTAACCGTCTTGGTTTAGGCCTCTTTGTGTCCAAGTTGTTTGGGACTCTGAGCTTCTTGGATTTGTATGTCTTTTTCCTTCACCAGATTAGGGAAATTTTCAGTCATTATTTCTTCAAATAAGTTCTCAATCCCTTGCTGCCTCTCTTCTCCTTCTGGTATTCTCATGATGTAGATGTTGTTATGCTTCATGTTGTCTCAAAGGTTTCTTAAGCTCTCCTCATTTTTTAAAAAATTATTTTTTCCTTCTGCTGCTCTGCCTAAGTGTTTTTTTTCTACCTTATCTTCCAAATCACTGATCCAGTCCTCTGCTTCATCTAACGTACTATTTATTTCTTCTAGTATATTATTTCAGATATTGTATTCTTTATTTCTGACTCGTCCTTTTTAATGGTTTCTGTGTCTTTTTTTCATGCTGTTGAGTATCCTTATAATCATTACTCTGAAATCTCGATCTGAAAAATTGCCTGCCTCTATTTCATCTAGTTCTTTTTCTGGAGAATTCTCTTATTTTTTCATTTGAGGCCTGTTTTTTCTATCTTCCCATTTTGGCTGCCTCTGTCTTTCTTTCTAAGTTTTTGGTAGACTCTCAAGACTCTGGTGCAGACCTGAGTCAAACCCTGCCTGTGACTGGCTCTGGGCAACTTGCTTGCAACTATCAGTGATCCACTATATGTGGTTCCCTCTGTTGGGCCTGGGTGTATGCAGAAAGAACCAGGCTGTACTCCAAGGCTGGTTTTTTATCAGCACTGGGTCTGGGGGAGGTTCAGCTAAAGTCTGAGAGCTCTCAGCGATCTGCCACTGCTGGCAGTCTTTCTGTAGGGCTAATCAATTAATATCTTCCCACTGTACTTCTCCACAGCAGAGCTTAGGCACCACAGTGCAGGCAGAGTAATCCTGTGAGCAGAGCTGTTGCTTCTCTTCAGGCTGATGCCACTTGGAGAGGAGTGCTCTATCTGAGAGAGATGGCTCCTGCAGTATGAGGAATGATTGAGCCCAGTGATACTAGCAGCTATTTCTTTAGTTCTCTCCTCAGAGCCACAAGCCCTAGACTTTCCTGAAGTATCTCTAGTCCATTCTGCCCTCGCTCTGCCAGAGCCCAGGGTACGTGGCTGCAAACAGAATTTTGTGCATTGGTCCTTTAAGAGGCTTATGGATCTTCAGCTGTCTCTCCCTAGCAAACAGAACCCCTGCTGCTTTTCATAGGTGGGTGTTATTTGGGTTCCTTTCCTACTGTGGTGCTGTAGGCTTGGGAGCCCAACTTGGGGTTTAGATCCCACACTTCTCAGGTGGAAACCCCCAGCTGCTGAAATACCCCTCCAGAACTTTAGTTGCACTCTGTGGGAAACCAACCAGCCTTCTTGTACCTCTGCACTCTCTACCAGTTACATTGTAGTGGTTTCTTCTGTCTGTACTTGGTTGTAAGGCTTCTGTCCAGTTAATATTCAGGTTGATTTTTTCAATAATTTAGTTGTGATTCCTGTTTGGTTCTAGAAGGAGGTTAGTGTAGCTTTCACTTGCTTCTCCACCATCTGGGTCCTTAACCATTTTCTTTTTATTGTTGGACATTAAGCTTATGACTGTTATGTCACTTATGAGCTGAAGAATATCATAAAACAATGCAATTCTCAACACATCACCACGTTTTATATGCATTTGAGTTTACAGAATCATATGAAAACTTTAATAGACTTCAGTAATGATGACCAGGAAAAATGTCTTATTTATTTAACCAGTGTTTACTGAGCACTTACTGTGTGCTTGCTACTGTGGAGATTCTAAGAGAAACATGGATGTAGCCCCACATTCTTCCAGTCAGTATTATTGTTAACATGCAAGAAGGGTGCTGAAGTCTGGGTGGTTTCTAACTAGGATGAGCTGTGGATGTGTTGGTGTGGGGGGTACGCAGGTTGTTGAGCTAACGTTTGAAGGATGGATATAATTTTTGGAGTCAAATTTTGTTGATTGTTCTTTGATATCTGCTGTGGTTCACTTCTTACTATCAATTACCTTGGAGGCTACTACAGCAATCTTCTGTTTGCTTGCTTTGTTCCTTTATAGAACAACATGATTAATTTTCTTATACACAGTTATGATGTCATCTCTCTACTCAAAACCCTCCTGGACCTTTTATGTGAATACCAAATTTCTTTATCTTGACAACTGGACATGAAGCCATGAGAATACATGAGTTCAGTAAGGGGCACAGTACCACAGCCTGGGCATAGGAAGGAGGAGTATATTTCAGGAATAAGTGGAGATCAAAGTATAAAGCCTGCTGGTTAGGCAAAAAGAATGGAGAATAGGAGAGGAGTTTGTAAACTGTGTCCCTAGGAAGTCTTAGAACAGTTTGTTACACTGGTAGGGTTAATCCAGGTTGAAAAAGTTTATAGAGAGATTGAGAAATTGGTGTGGAGTAGTTGTCACAAACTTATTTTGAAATGCTTAAGACTGAAAATTGGTCTGACTACATGTCACATTTTAAAAACTCATGATAGAAATGAGACAGTTTCAAGATAGTAGAATCTTTTTCCAGATTGTCTGGCAGCCTTCCTTCTCTTCAAAACACACATATACACACACAGCCAGTGATTTTAACTGTAAGGAGTTTAATAATAAAATGATTAGAAGAAATGTATTTACACAAATGTAATATGAGAAATGAAACTTGACTTTACAAGGTTAAATCCCATGAGTTTTTCTGGGACCTAGTTAATCCTTATCACGTATCCCATGGTGCAGGAAGAATTATTGGTAAACCGTGGTAAATAAATTCAAGATCATAGAGTGTCATTGTCAAAAGACAATTTAAATGTCATCTTGGCCAATTCTCACATATTACAGACAAGCAGACTGAGATCCAGAGACTGTAATTCCTTTGTTCTTCATCAGAATCCTGTGAAGATGGGAAATCATTGTTCAGATCTTTGTTGCAGCAGATTTGGTATCAGAGAAGGCAATCTATATTAATTTAACTTGAGAGGGCATACATTATTTTTCAATAGGTAATAACACTAATATATAAACTTAAAAGATATATTAAAGACCTTGGCAGATGTGGCTCAGTTGATTGGAGCATCATCCTGTAAATGGAAAGGTTGTGAGCTCAATTCTCAGCGCACATATCTAGGTTGCGGGTTCTGTCCTTGGTTGGGGTGCATAAGGGAGGTAAGGAATCAATGTTTCTCTTTCTTTTTCTCTATCTCTCCCTTCCTCTCTTTCTGGAATCAATAAATATATCCTCGGGTGAGGATTAAAAATATATATTAAAGAATAAATACAGTGCCCTCTTTATGTAAGTAACTAATATTGTTTTCCTATGTTCTCTCCCACATGATTTACAGTTGAGCAGATTTTCCTGAAGTACTTCAGGGAGACAGGAAAGAAAGTCTTGCTTTCATAAATACTTATGAAAATTTTAGGAATTTTAGGAATATATCTGTGTCTTTTTTAATGATAAAAATTGTTATAAAAATTTAAATATATATAAAAATAAAAGAAATAGTATACCCAACCCTTGGCTTCAACAGTGATCAACTATGGCCCATCTTCCTTCATCTGTATTTTCCTTCCCATATGATTAATTATACTTTCCTTCTACCCTTAGCTTTTTTAAAAATTACATTTTATTGGTTTTCCTATTACAGTTGTCCTAATTTTTCCCTTTTTGCCCACCTCCACCCAGCACCCCATACTCCCTCAGGAAATTCCCATACCATTTTTCATACCCATGGGTCACATGTATAAGTTCTTCGGTTACTCCATTCCCTATACTGTATTTTACATCCTTATGGCTATTCTCTAACTACCTATTTGTACTTCTTAATCCTCTGCTCTTCACCCATTCCTCCACACACCCTACCATCTGGCAACCATCAAAATGTTCTATTTCTGGGTGGTGTGGCTCAGTGAATTGAGCACTGGCCTGTGGACCAGAGGGTCACCAGTTCAATTCCCAGTCAGGGCACATACCTGGGTTGTGGGCCAGGTCCCCAGTAGGGGGAGCGTGAGAGCCAATCACACATTAATGTTTCTTTCCCTTTCTTTCTCCCTCCCTTCCCCCCTTTCTAAAAATAAATAAATAAAATATTTTTAAAAATTCTTCATATGTCCGTGATTCTGTCTCTGTTCTTGTTTGCTTAGCTTGTTTTTTAGATTCAGTTATTGATAGATATGTATTTATTGCCATTTTATTGTTCATCGTTTTGATCTTCTTTTTCTTAAATAAGTCCCTTTAACATTTCATATACTACTGGTTTGGTGACGATGAACTCCTTTAGGTTTTTCTTGTCTGGGAAGATCTTTATCTGCCTTTTGATTATAAACAATAGCTTTGCTGGGTACAGCAATGTTGTCTGTAGGTCCTTGCTTTTCATGACTTTGCATAGTTCTTGCCAATCTCTTCTATCCTGCAAAGTTCTTCTGAGAAATCAGCTGAAAGTCTTAGGGGAACTTCCCTGTAGGTGACTAACTGCTTTTCTCTTGCTCCCTTTAATATTCTCTCTTTATCTTTAACTTTTGGCATTTTAATTATGATATATCTTGAAGTGGGCCTCTTTGCATCCATCTTGTTTGGGACTCTGTGCTTCCTAGACTTGCATGTCTATTTCCTTCACCAAATTAGGGAAGGTCTCTTTCATTATTTTTCCAAGTAGATTTCGAGTAGCTTGCTCTTTTTCTTCTCCTTCTGGAACCTCTATGATGTGAATGTTGGACCTCTTGAAGTTGTCTCAGAGGCTGCTTACACTGTCCTCATTTTTTTTTTTGGATTCTTTTTTCTTCTTGTTGTTCTGATTGTTTTGTTTTGTTTTATTTTGCTTCCTTATGTTCCAAATTATTGATTTGATTTTTGGCTTCATCCATTCTACTGTTGTTTCCCTGTAAATTGTTTTTTACTTCAATTAGTATATCCTTTGTTTCTGACTGGATCTTTTTATGCTTTTGAGGTTCCCACTAAGTTCCTTGAGCATCTTTATAACCAGTGTCCTTTACCACATACATGATTTGCAAATATGTTTTCCCAGTTTGTGACTTGTCTTTTTATTTTCTTAATTGTGGCTTTTGAAGCACAAAATTTTGAATGTTGACAAAGTATAATTTACCAGGTTTTTTTCCTGTTTGGATCATGCTTTTGGCATCTTATCTAAGAAATTTTTGCCTAACCTGAAGGTCTTGAAGACTTTATCCTATTTTAAAAGTATTATAATTTTATTACATTAATGTCTTTAATCCATTTTGATTTAATTCTTATATACAGTGTGTGGTAAGGGTCTGAGTTCACCTCTTTGTATGTGGATATCCAGTTGTCTCAGCACTGCTTGTGGAAAAATGGTTTCCTTTCCCTACTGAGTTGCCTTGACATCTTTTTTGAAAATCACTTGACTGTGAATAAAGGGTTTATTTCTGCAGTCCATTCTGTTCTGTTGATATGTATGTTCTTATGCCAGTACTACATGGAATGTTTTTTAAAGTAGGGGAGTCATATGTAGTCTTATAAAGACATGATTACATGACTCAGCTAGCTAAATATGTGTTACAGTGGCACCTTTTAGATGGTGTCTCGCATCTTATTTATCTGAGTTTGTGGGGCAAGCATATTCAGAAGCATTTTAGTTCCTTAAAGTTGCAGTACTTTCATGTTTTGCAGCCTTCTGACATGTTTATTCCCTGGGTACAGAATAACTCCTGTCTAGCTGCTTATCCTCCATCTCAATGCCCTTTTCTGCTCTTTACTACTACCTGTCCAGTAGGTTCAAAATGTTATATCGATTGCTGCCTGATCGTAATAGTTTTGTGACCTTGGTAATGTCATTTTACTTTCCAGGGCCTTATTTTTCTCATCTGTAAAGTGAAAAAATTGAATTATTGAATTTTATCTTATTACTTTTCCAATCTCAGTCATTGATATTTGAATATTTCCAAGGCATATGTAAGTTCATCTCTTTTAACTGGTGAAAAAATTGTTCCGTTTAAGAGAGAATTGAATGAGCTTGTGTTTTGGGGGTAAGTAGAACATCACCAGGGGATGGAGACATGTCTTGTTGGAAAGGTATCATGTACATAGGTGTGTATGACAGATGAAACCATCATAGGCATAGGCTCTCACATGCTTTTGTGATTAAAAAGGAGAGAAAGAGTGATTGCTGTTACAAAGAAATAGCCATTTTTATGAACTTGCCAAGAAGAATGGTCCTTGCTGATGAAATCCTTGAAGCTTTGCATATGGCTAACCCTCTACTTGATTGATACTTAAAAGTGTAGGTCCCACTGGCAGGCTTCTTTCAACATTTTCCATCCTTTAAATGTTTTTTTTTCCTTTGGCATTTGAATGCTTTTATTTTCTTCATAAAATATTCCAAGTTTGGGAAGGTGGGGGCCTTTTTGCACAGTTGAAGTTATTCCAAGTTTCACTCCCCTGAAGAATTGGCTTTCTGTTCCTTGAAGCTTTCAGTTGCCACATCTGCTGCTTTATTTCCACTCAGTAAGTTAGAACATGTTTTCGTTTAGTCACTGATTTGGGGCTTTGTAAAAATCTGAAGGAAATTAGTAAGTAGACCATAATATCTATGAATAATATTTTGCATGGAAATTTCTAAGCATAATGAAGTAAGAGGATAAATATCTTTAGAGGTTAGAGTTTTGGATGAAGAGAGCAAGAAACTGAGATTTAGCAAATCAGTGTCAGAAAATGCACATCTTTCAACAGGTTTAATAAACACTGGAAATTATTACTGTTTTTGGAATTTAGGATTAAATGGCAGTTTCTTTCCTGAACTTTTAAACTCTTCTTTCAGGATTTGGGTATGTATTATTTTTTCCATGATTACTCTTATAAAATTTTGGATTTGACAAAGCCTTGCTGATATCTGGTGTCTCACCTCATTAACTGTAAGATGTCATGAATAAAGCTGCAATTGCTTCATGAGTGTGGTGGCTTTTAATGTCTGCGGAAAAAGTGTTCTTCTCCTTTCTCTTCTTTCCTTCCGTGCCCTTAATGGGAAAGCAATTGTTACTATGAACAAGTACGTTGTCATCTTTTGCATGTCTACACTAGATTATTCAGCCAATATATTTTTTCAATTTCACTTGGCATTAAGATGTAGTTTTTCTTTTCTTTTTTCTTTTTAAAAAAAGAACACTGATTAGAGCATGCTGGATAAAATATTTGAATCTAATATAAGGTCATGAATGAACTAAAAATATTA
Organism: Phyllostomus discolor; assembly: GCF_004126475.2. Classification (NCBI taxonomy): domain Eukaryota; kingdom Metazoa; phylum Chordata; class Mammalia; order Chiroptera; family Phyllostomidae; genus Phyllostomus; species Phyllostomus discolor. The sequence goes on from NC_050198.1 coordinate 5,452,456, forward strand.
TAAGAACAGATATTTTTACTGAATTCAATTCCAGTTATTGACACACTATGTGAATACTTACTAAACACAAGGCAGTGTATTTATGTGCTATGGGAATAGTGAAAGGTGAATCTCATATAGAGATTCACCTAGACTGAAGCTAGATTAATATCTCCTACCATTAAAGGAAATGAACACAGAGTATAAACACATGGAAGAGATTTTTTCAGCAGCATCCAAACAAGAAAAGATGCATGAGCTAATGTCATTTTTACTTTGGAAAGATAGGCAACAAAGGAAAAACCTGAGGCTTTGGGTATACTCTCAACTGCCTGTCTCCCTTCAGAAGCCATGTGAGGGAGTAGGTGAATCTTAAGATTTCTTGCTGCTACTCCAAATCTGGAGTGAAGTGAAGTGAGTAGGTACTGTTAGTTTTCCCTTCTCTTGACTGAGAGTCAGTGAACATGACTTCTGGAAGGAGAGGGTAGAAGCTGAAAAAGTGAATAGTCATAGCGGGTATCCTGATGGGTGGGGTTGGGGAAAGGTCCAAAATTTCATGCAGAACCGAGGGAACAAACCGAAGTCTGAGAAGTCCCTCCTAGGCCATTGATGTACCTAAAGACTTGGAAGAACATACTCTGCTACAGGATCTTTTGTGTTATTTTGGTATTTCCTTTATATTTCAAAATAACATATTTGTAGAACCTCTTATTGACATTTCAGTGTTAATCATCATCTATTGTCTCCCCCCCCAAGCATTTTTCCCCTCTTCCACTCTCTCAGTATAGTTATATTATAATTTTTGTTAGATTAATAATTATTGTTTATATATTATGGCTATGTGAGCCATATGGTAAATTATTTACTTTCCTTCTTGCACAGTGTTTTTCATTTGCCTTGGAGTGAGTAATAAGCTTGTTTTTTTTTCAATCTACTTGCCCCTGAGTCAACTTTAGACTATCTCAATTTTTCAAAGTTCTTACGAGATTCTGACATATCAGGTATTAATCTTTTTGAAGAAATCTAAAGTGATTGTTTTTCTATGTGTGTTACATAGTTTTTATCATGGCATCTCCTTACAGTGTTATTCAAGGGTTCCTCCCTCTTTCTCCCATGTTGGGTCTCATTTATCTTGTATCCATGTCATGCTTTTTCTTGCTTCCTTCTCTTGTTTTGGTAGGAAACATCGTTGAGTAGTTTTCTGGGACAGGATGCATGGAGCTTAATTTGAGACTCTGAATGTCTAAGAAATATCTTTAATTGAACCATCATGCAGACTGCTGGTTTAGGTATACAATTTTTGTGGAAATAAGTTTTCCTTAGGATTTTTATGGCATTAACTAATGAATTCTAGCTTCCAGTGGTATATTGAGAAGTATATTGAGAAATTCGTGGAATCTTCTAACTCTAGTATTTTAAAATTTCATGTTGATGTGTCTTGCCATGAATCTATTGTTTTTTCCATTGTCTTGAGTACTCAGTGGACTCTTTTACTTAGAAACTCATATTCTTCATTTCTGGGAAATTTTCTTGAACTAGTTCATTGATTTCTTCCTGCTATTTGCTCTATTTCTCTTTGTGGAATTTTTATTTGGATATTACTCTATTTGCTTAAGCTTTCCCTTTCTGCTATCATGTTTTTAATTTCCAGGTGTTCTTTTTAATTTTTTGAATGTTCTTTTTTCAGTAGTATCCCATTATTTCATCTTTGCAAATAACATCTATCTCTCAAGGTGTTCCCTGATGACTCTATTTAAAATTTCATCCCTAACTCTGACCCTATTATCTGTCTTCTAAGTAGAATATAAGTTTCATGAGGGTAGAGATTTTTTCCATGGGTATTTTTACCAGCACCTCAGTGTCTAGCACATAGTAAATTTTTAAATATTTCTGGAATAAATTGAATGATCATTCTGACAGTATTGATAATATGCATTTAAAGTTTCTTTGAGGTTATTTTTTTCTATTTTTTTTTTTGCTCTCTCTGAAGTCAGAAACTTTTCTGCAGGTATTTGGGGATACTTCCTGATATGCTTATATTTAAGAAGAGGGGGCTAAAAAGCTGACTGGAATTAAAAAATAAACGGATGGGAAAGGAAACTCACCTGTCAAGCTTACAAATATCGTTGCAAAAATCCTGAGCAATATCTTTGCCAACTAAATCTATCAGCTGGGATTCTCCTAGGTCTTCAAGGGTGGGTTAGTATTAAAAAAAATCCATAATATAATTTATCATGTCAACAAATTATAAGGAAAAAAATTATACCATCATCTCAGTGGATGGAGATGCAGCTTTGGTCAAAATTCAACAAGTTATCATGAAAAAAATCTCAAAGTAAAAATAGATGGGAATTTTTATAGCCTGTCAAAGGGTATCTACAACAAACCTAAAGCAAACACCACATTTAATAGTGAAATAGTGAAAGCCTTGCCTTTGAGATAAGGAAGACAAGAATGCCCTTATCACAAGGGTGTCAAACTCATTTTCACTGGGGGTGGGGGGGTGGGGTGTGGGGGGGCCACATCAGCCTCGCTGTTGCCTTCAAAGGGCCAAAATAATTTTAGGACTGTAAAAATGTAACTACCCCTTAACAGTTAAGGAGTTGAAATTACATTCAGCCCTTTGAAGGCAACCAAACCACAAGGTTGATGTGGCCCCAGGTGAAAATGAGTTTGACACCCCTGCCTTATCACCATTGTAATTCAACTTTATGTAGATATTCTAGCCAGGTAAGTAAAATAAAAAACAAAAAATAAAGATACTGAAAAGAGGAAACAAAACTGTGACTACTTGTGGATGATACAGTTTTATTCACATGTATATTTAGAAACAGACCCTTACATCATCTTTTACCAAAATAGGGTATTTGTTTTTTTTTTTAATTAAGTAATGGTAAAAATGCAATTAGACATGAATCTAGATGTGGATCCTGTTCCTAGTAACTCTCAGGGTGGTAAGCAGGGACAGCCAGTCACATGATTTTCTTCTGTCTCAGAGATCACTCTTTTGTTGCCTGATTTCCGAGTGCCTTGAAAGCTGTTTTATATGTTTTGTTTTAGTGTCTTAAACTGTTGTTTATTATTAAAGAATATATGTTCATTTTTGGCTCTTTCAAATGGGAGAGTAAATCGGGTCTCTTACTCCATCTTGACTGGAAGCAGAAATCAATTTCATTGAATGGCATTATTCCTTAGTCTCCTTTTGTTAATAAAGGGTTATTTGAACAAATACTTTATTCTGGTACAAGGCCTTTTCCTTATAAGCAGGTATAGATTTTTTTGTTTGTATTTGCATTTTGTTTTTAAAGTAACTTGTAATTTAAAGGCCCAGTCCCTGAGGACGTATAGCATAGGGATGCTGATGAGGATATTCCTGAGGCTTTTGTCATTCTCTGTTGCTATGTGCTTTGTTATTGAAGGCTGTTTAAGGTCTCATCATCTCTGAAGTTTTGACCAACTGATGTATTTCATAAATTTTAGTGGAAGACAGATTGAGACAAACCATTGACGGGCCCACAGTTGTACCATACTTGTGCACTGGCTCAGAATGAAAATCTCTATGAAATTACCGAGTTACCTTTGTGGAAAGCCCCGAACTCCATCTTCTAGCTTGTTTGATCTAGCTAAGTCAAATCAAAAGTGATTTGCCAAAACTTCAGTGTTCATGGCACATTGCTATGGTTTATCTGTAAGGTACAGAAAATTGTCTAAATATTAGCACACATTACAGATTTGCAAATTAACTATGTATAGTTATATTGAGCACACTGTGCTTTTCTAAGGAGTTTGTAAAAAATGTGGTTTAACTTGCCGGTATGTGATAATAAACTTATTTTTTTGTGATTATGAGCTTTATAATTCAATAGCAGATGTTTATTTTCATTAAGCTACAATTCAGACAGTTTTGGCTAAACTAAAATTTCCTTTATATCTTGCAAAATTAAAAAAAAATTAGACTGAAAGTTTCTTTCAAAAGACCCTTCATATGGGCCAGCCAGGTTATTTTAGAAACGGATTTAATTATCCATGATAATTAGGATTAGGGATACAAAAGAAAATTGAGATCTTTGAGGAATCCATAAATATAATTTTAGTCTATCACTTTGAGCCTCTCCTACTGCTGCTGGATCTACTCACTCACAGGGTAGTATTGCTGCTTCATTGGGATTCTGGCTCTCAGTTTCTGCAGCCTACTTGCTAAGCCAATGAGTAGTGTAATGGCCCAGAGCTAGGGAGAAAAAAGGACCTAAATTATTTGAAACTAAAAAATTAATAGCAGAATAATGAGTGATCCACTGTTTTTCCTCTGCTGGATTCTAGTCCTTTGATCAGAGTGCATCTTTTTCTACCATTTTACACCTTAATCACAACAGCCTATATAAATATTTCCTATATAAATACTTGGATTTTGGAGAGCATGAAAATGGAAAGGATTAGAAAAAGCATGTACTCTTTTTAAAAAAAATATTAAGCCTTCAGATGGATTTTGTTTAATTTTTATCCTTACCCAAGGACATTTTTTCATTGTTTTTTAAGAGGGAGGGAGGAAGAGACAGAGAGAAACATCGATCAGGTGCCCTCTCATTCATGTCTGGACTGGGGATTGAACCCAGAACCTTGGTATGTGCCCTGACTGGGAATTGAACCCACGATCTTTGGTCTGTGGGATGACGTGCTAACCAACTGAGCCACAGTGGCTAGGGCAAGCCTCCAGATGGATTTTAAAAACCTAAACATGTTGAATGCTATTGCTATTTCTAGTTAACAAGTAGAAGGGTGTTTTGTTTTTGGTGGTTCTTAACAGTATACGTTTTTCTTTTCAGCTACTAAGTCAGGATTGTTACCCCCGCCGCCTGCGCTCCCTCCGAGACCTTGTCCATCACAGGTAGGAGACTTGTTGATTTCTGTTAACTGTTGGGTAGTAGAGAAGTTGTCTTACCACTGTCCTTCCTTTGCAAGGTTGGATTGCCACAGAACTGGCTAGTCAGGTTTCCAAGAGAGCAGAAAGTAGTTCAGTTTCTTCTTATCCAACCAGTCCCCCTAAACTCATGTGGAAAAGGGAAAGTTTCCTCAATAAGCAACCAAGCAAATGTGTACTAGTTTATACTTGGTTGTAGAGGGCATCCATCCCCTACAGGTCTCTCCCCTCCCCATCGTTGGAGTCAGAGTGTCTCTGTGTACAGGAAGACAGTGATTCATTGCACTGGCAATTGAGGCTTTCACCATGTCCCCTTAAGGAGCACCTAGATGAGATGAGGCTCTGGATTTGCACCAACAGTAATCCTGGACTTTGTCACAGCAAAATGAGTGGGCATTCTGCCAGCTGCTGCTTTCAAACCGGGGCTTGGGAGCCCACCTGGATGAATGAGTGGAAGACCTGTCTGAAAGGGCCTTTGTGACCAGTCTCCTTATCTTTCTCCTGCTGTGCAAGAGCCAATAGTTACTTCCTGGTTGTGAAATGCACTGCTGCTATCAGCAGTCCTCATCTGAGCTGCTTTACGCGGGCTTCCTGCCTGCTTTGGGGTTTAAGTGATGGAAGATCTGATGGGAACTGGGAATTCTCAAGTCACTGTTAATGTACGAGACTACCTCTTTGTCTACCAGATTTCCCATCACATGCAAACAGTGAGCCCAGCGCTCAACCCAAGCCTTCAACTCAGCTGTCTAACTATGGAGACCTTAGACTACAGAAACAGGTGTGGAAGACATGCAGGCAGAAAGCCCCATGCCACCTCTCTCCCCTCACTCTCCACCTTTCGTTCACTATAAGTGGGGCACGCACATTCAAAAGAGGAGGTCCTGTACAATAAACACACAATTGTCTTTAGTCTTTGTGCAGGATTCAATTCTGAATATTGGCCCCAGGAAAAACTCACCTAACTACCTGTATGGGGCACCTGAATAGTCTTTTTCCCAAACTACTTGTGGTAAAACAGTCTTTTGGAAGACATTACTAGGGCTCTGTGGTAAGACACATTTGCAGGCTGCTGGGAGAGTCCTGCTCCGGGAGATTCCCAGTGCATATGAGCCCATGAAAAGCTTTGAAGTTCTACAGTAAAGAAACCTGGTCAATTTTGTTAAAGCTGGCAATTTCCTAGCTTGTGTGACCATTCATCTCTTTATTTATAAAATACCTATTAATATCTGGAGGGCTTAGTGGTTAGGAAACATTATTATACACCAGTCTTAAGGTATTGGTAAGAACATTTCCAAACCTCTTTCATCTGTCATCTCATCTCTATATTATGTGATTAAAGTTAAATTTTTATATCTTATGCCAATAGTTTTTTCTAGAAGGGCTGAAAGTGAAAAAGAAAGTTTACCGCACATTAGCTTGGGATTTCAAATTGTTGTTTTCAGTTTATTATGTTTTCTTCCTCTTCTTTTCTTTCTTTCTTTTTGGCAGAACTTAAATTTAATCATAGGTCTCCTATTTCCAGTACCGCATGGCAATTCTGCTAAATAGACAGTGTTACCTCTTTTTCTCCACACTTAGGTGACCATCCTTCTTGTTTTCTCTCTCATGAGGTCATTTTTACCACTAAACACTCTAAAGTCACCTGCAAGGTTAAATTTTTTAACGTTCCTTTGTATATATGGACAATCTTCCTGACTTTGGGAAAAATTGTATATACTACAGGGACTACAGGGTGGGGCAAAAGTAGTTTACAGTTGTTTGTATGGAAAATAATATAATAATTAAGAAATAGTAATATAGGAATGAACTGTTTTGTGTACTCACAACTGTAAGCTCCTTTTGCCTTACCCTGTACTTAACTACAGAGATTTCTTTGATAGGGCTTAAACTGTAGTACCTAGGGTAGAAACCAGGAATCCTGGTATAATTAAAATCATTATATTTATTAGTAATTTTTAGAAGAGATTAATAGAAAATGTGTTTGGATTATGCTTGGATTTAAAATTTTCATGTTACTTAACTTGCTAAATGGGGAAAACTAGATTATAATAAACAAGAAAACATTTTATTCTCTAGAAAGAAACACTTTTTAAAACTGTGTGGCCAGTAATGTACTTGTAGGTTTAAAGTATATAAGAGAAAAGAGTTTGTGTGTTTGTAGCTATGCACACAAAGGTATATTTTGATCATTTCTACATACACCAAAAGTGTATCTCTACTGTTACCGAGAGAGAGATGAGGTATAAGTTTTCAGCATAAAACACCATTTATCTGGCCTCTACTTATACCAAGCACCACTGTGATATGAACATCTGGATTAAGTTATACAAATGGGGCCCTGGCGTTAGGAGAAGGAATACATTCAAAGAAACAGATCTTTTTATTTTTCATACTGTAGGTAAGATCAAGAAGGACCCAGTGACTGTATGAAGAATCAAATGGTTGGGGTCCCACGTTTTCCTGTGGACAGGCTAGAGAGCAGGGCATGGTATTTTGGCTTAGCTCAGAAGAGGCAGCACACTTGAACAAAAAAAGACTGATTCATAGCATAAATGACTAAAAGGTAATTAAGGTTAACTGTTTTGTAGGGAACATTATTAAAATGAGAGTTAGTTGAACTTATTAGCTCACTGTGTGCGTATAAACTGAGTGAAATGCCTGCCATCTACAGTGTCGGTGCTTATCATGTAGGTCGCTTCTCTGCTAGGGGCCCGTTTGGTACTTCAGTACGTAAATCCCTTTAATGGTGTTGATAGCATGCCAGATTTCTTATGGCAATTGTGATAGAGCTGCAGCTTCAGTGTAATTATCTTTACTAAAGACAAGATTTTTTGATATAAAGCATAATCTCTTCAATTTTATATTAGTACCATATTTGATGAATATTGGGGCTCCCTGCAGACTAATGTACTCAGAATTTTCCTATTTATACCACTATTGCCTCACCATGTGACGGCAGCTGTTGCTCACCAGCAGTCTGATGAGTACCAAAGTAGCACTATAAGATGAAAGCACTGTGGAAGAAGCATTTTATCAATACTTTTAAGCTTAGAGAGACAGAGGAGGACTTTGTGGAATGGCTGAGGTGACCAGTGAAATGAGTTTTAAAGAAACAAGGGAACTTTTCTTTTTAGGTGACTGAGACATTCAGAGCTTTACTGTAGAGAAAAAAACAAATGCAAAGAAACAGGCATGTAAAGAGGTCTCCATGTGTTCTAGGAATTTCCCAGAATTTGAAAGCTGTGAGATTTTAGGGGACAGATACTTAGTGTTTGGAGGTGGCAGTGAGAAAACCAAGTGGCCTGCTCACTGCAGCCCTGCTGGTACCAGAGCTGTGGGAGAGGAAGGGCCTCCTGATGAGAGTTCTGTCTGGGGAGCAGCCCCTGAAGACTGAGCACAGGGTGTCACTTAGCCCATGGGTACTAAGCCTTGTGCACACTGTAGTCATCTGGGGGCTTTAAGCCTACTGAGGTCTGGGTCCCACCCCCAGAGATATTGGTGTGGGATGAGGCCCAGGAACTGGGAGCTTTAAGAAGCTCTCCAAGTGATTCTGAAATGCAGCCAGGATTGAGAAGCACTGAAGAGGACGGATTGCAGAAGAGGAAGGATTGCTCAGTAAAGAAGCTGAGAATCTAGGGATTTGTTGATGCTGTACCATGAATTCTTGAAGGGCACAGTGGAAAGTTTTCTTGAGTTGAAGAGGGTGGGAAGTGGTTAAAGGGTGTACTTAGATCCTATGGGGACAAGAACCCAGATCCCAACAGTGGCCGGGGAATCTTGGGCTTCTTGTGATTACTGACATCAACAGTCTCAGAGGGCACTATGGGAAGGTCTTGCTGGAAGGACTAGTCACTTTGTGCCATAGGCCCTGTATGTACCGTTGAGAAGGACTAGCCATGAACACAGATGGCTAATCTCTCATCTAATTGGCATGTGCCTAGAATCATGTCCTTAAGGCAGTACTGAACCCCACAGGAACATGCTAGGCATGCTGCTTTATTTCAAAGCCAGATTTCTTTAGATAAAACTTTTTATAAAATATTGCCTTCATTTCATTTGGAAGGAAAGACTGAGGCTCATGTAAACTCATATGGCCATTTGTAGGTCCTGAACTTTTGAAATATTTGACAGTCTGTACTTTAAAAAAATACCCTGTCCTTGTAAATTAATATCCTATCACTTCAAGTATTCTTTCCATAACTTAATATACAGCTGATGATATAAAATAGTAAATTCTCCTGGGAGAAATTAAAAGTTTTAGAGCTCTTCCTTTTTTTTTTTTTTTTGGACATTACTGGTGATTATGTAAGTCTCTTACTAGGGTTATCTAATACATTTGTAAGATGTAAATTTGATTAAAGTATAACATGCATGCTGAATCCATTTTAACAATACTAAATCCACTTTTAAGACTACAAAATGAAGTATCTCAATTGGCAATTTTCCAACATCTATAAGAAAACAGGAAGCAACAATCTTTAAACAATGTGGAAATGTCATTTCTTCTAAAATTTCATGGCATTTTTCTTTATCACATAAAACTCAGTGGGCATACATCAAATACTGTGGGACCTTTTGCTATAATATATTCAAGTGGCCCTGTGTAGTATACATTAGTTACCGAATTACTTTTAATACACTGGCTATATAGATTAAGTATATTTGTGAGCTTTCTAAAGTATATACAACATCCTGATTTTCACTCATCAAAATATAAATTTAGCATATGTGGTATAGGTATTTCAAGAGGTATTATAGGTAATATCAAGAGGTATTTCTCTTTGTATTCATGTACTAGAAACTCAGTAATTACTGTGAAGAGAATATGCAAACATACATCACCTAATATACCACCTTCATTTTCTTCCAAAGTGTTACTCTGTTCATTTTCTTCCAAAGTGTTACAGTGCATCCTCTGGATTAGCTGAAAATCACAGTATGTTAACAAATATTTCAGTGGTTAAGGGAAGAAGATCTAGGCCCAGGATTATCTTCATCTGATGGTGAAAGAACATACTGAAAGCTGTACAACACTGGGTGAATGTGTCTGTCTGTAGTCTTATTCTTAGCCCTATGACTATGTACCTCTATGGCTTTGTGGAAGGTAAGGAAATTGGTCTTACAGACTTACTGCCTTTTCTGTAGAATGAGAAAATTAAACTAGATGGATCCTTCTAGTGCTTAAAGTCTCTGATTCTGTGTTTTATTCTTCTGTCCAAGAAAAATTTTGTTGCAAATATAGATGAAACATCATAAAACACACTTAGGGCATTAGGTGACTTAGAATCATTTCTCCCTGCTCTCCCCTGCTAAGTACAACTGAAAACCCTGGATGTAATATAACAAAACGAGGACTTTGAAAGATGTAAAGAGGAAAGTGGAATGGCAAGGGTCATAGGACTTGGGGAATGACATGGCAGTGAGTTCCCTGAAATTTTTTAAGTCTCCCATGTATCCTGAACTGGGCATTAGAGAGGCCTACAACCTGGAATCACCAACAGATATAGAAAAAAGCCCCATGAAAAGTCTACTGTCTAGCATAGCTAAAGGATTGGGAAAGGGGCAGCCAACCTGGGTATAAATCTTCTTGACAACAACTGCCCTACCCAAGCTAAATACCATGGATTACCCCTCCCTCTGATGTCAACAGAGACTGACTGGGGAGTCTGGTATTTTGTCCCTCACTTGATGGCAACCAGCCCAGAGTGGTACTTTTCTACCTAGCAGAGATGGCTTCAAAGGGACCAAAGAGGGAATCAATCTAGCCTCCTAACCCCAACCTGATGACAGCAGGTGGCCTGGGGAGGCGCTTTATATACCCACAGAGAGTCTCACTGGAGACTGAGGCTTTCCCAGGTAAGCAAAAACTCAAGGAGGTTGTCACTAGTAGACCTGCCCTATAGGAAATGCTAAAGGGAGTCTTCCAGGCTGAAATGAAAGGACACTGGACAGTACCTTGGAACATACAAAAAAATGAAGAGTGGTAAAGGTAGCTACATTGGTAAATATAAAAGCCAGTAGTAGTGATGCAGTATTGATTTGTAACTCCTCTTTTATTTCTATATGATTTAAAAGGGAAATATTCATAACAATAATTATATGTCTATAAATGGGCACATGTATAAATATGCAATTTGTGACAGTAATAATATAAAGGGACAGTGGGCTGTAAAGGAGCAGAGTTTTTGTATATTACTGAAACTAAGTCAGTATTAATTTAAACTTGATTCTTAAATAGTTAACATGTTAACTGTAATCCCTAGGGTAACCACTAAGGAAAAAACCTGAAAAAATATGTAGAAAAAAATGAGAAGGCAATAAAAATGGTACACTAGGGGAAAAAAGCAATCACAAAAGAAGACAGTGATGGAGAAATTGAGGAACAAAACAGGCATGAGACATAGAAAATAAATAGTAAATATTACCTTATTCGTACTAGTTTAAATGGATTAAATCTCTAGTTAAAATGTAGCAACAGAATGGATTAAAAAATATCCAACTAGGTGCTGTCTACTCACTTTAGATCAAATGATGCAGATAGACTGAAAGTAAAGGGTGGAAAAAGATATCCCATGCAACTAGTAACTAAAAGAGAGCTGGGGTGCTTATACTAACATCAGAAAAAGTAGACTTTTAAGGCAAAAATTATTATAAGAGACAGGATATTATGTATTGATGAGGGTCAATCTTTTAAGAAGATAAACTTATAAACATATACATACCTAACAATGGTGCCAAAAAATGTGTGAAGCAAAACGTAACAGAATTGAAGGGAGTAATAGTTCTACAATAAGAGAGACTCCAGTATCTCATTTTCAATAATGGGTAGAACAACTAGACAGAAGACCAGTAAGGAAGTAGAGGACTTGAATAACACCATAAATCAACTAGCCTAAGACATATCTATAGAACATTCCACCCAACAGCAGCAGAATATACATTTTTCTCAAGTGTACATTGAATGTTCTCTAGGATAGACCATAAGTTAGGCCACAAACATGTCTCAGTAAATTTAAAAAGATCAAAATCCCAGAAAGTATTTTGTCTGACCACAATGGAATAAACCAGAAATCAATAGCAGAAGTAAAACTGGAAGAGTCACTAATATGTGGAAATTAAACAACATACTCTTAAAAAATGAATAGGCCAAAGAAGAAATTACAAGTGAAATAGAAAATACCTTGAGACAAATGAAAATAAAACATAACAAAACCTATGAAATGCAGTGATGGGAAATTTATAGTTGTAAACACTTATATTAAGAAAGAAGGGATCCAGGACCTTGAAGGCATTATCCTAAGTAAAAGAGCCAGACATAGAAAGACATATACAGTATGATTTCACTTATATGTGGAATATAAAAAATAAAATTAAAAAACCCAGAAAAAATCAGATTTGTGGTTACCAGAGGCAAGGGGGTAGAGGGTAGAAGAATTGGATGAAGATGGTCAAACGGTACCAACTCCCAGTTAGAAGATAAGTAAATACTGGGGATGTAATGTACAGCATGATGACTATAGTTTACACTGTTGTATGGTATATTTGAAAGTTGCTAGAAGAGTAGATCCTTCCTAAAACTTCTCATCACAAGGAAAAAATGTTATTGTAACTACTGGTATATGAGCAGAACGGATGTTAACTAAACATTATGGTGATCATTCACAATATGTGTATGTCAGGTCATTATGCAGTACACATTAAACTTATACAGAGCTGTATGTCAGTTATATTTTAATAAAACTAGAAAAAAAGAGAGGAACCAAAATCAATAAGCTAACTTTTCATTGTAAGAAACTAGCAAAGGAAGAGTGTGCTAAATGCAAAGCTAGGTAAAAGAAGGAAATATTGAATAATAGAGTGGAGATAAATGAAATAGAGAATAGAAAAACAATGGAGAAATCATTGAAAATAAAAGTTAGTGTTTTGGAAGGATCAACAAAATCGACAAAACTTTAGCTAGGTGGACCAAGATGTGGCAGGCAGGGTGGGGGGGGCTCCACCCACAGGAACCCCCTGACCACCATGGATGAGAATAAGTCTACCAAGACATGATCTGCTTCGGGAGGAAAGGTGGCCGATCAGGAGAAGGGCCAAGAGCCTTTCCCACAATGGCTTTTATTGGGTTCATTTACATAGGAATTCAGGTAAAGCTCATTACTCATTGCCAGGAAGTAAGGATCAAATAACAAGGAACTCTGAGGACCTATTTTGAGTCAGGGTCAGATAGCTAAAGAGCTGTAAAAAACTTGAAGGAACAAACTTGCTTCTTCCTTGGACCCTTATCATTCAATTGAGAGCATTCTAAACAAAGCAGGTTTCACAGGATTTTACATTCTTTCTTAGGCCCAATTACCCAGGGAACCCGCCCTTTCCAGCACAGGGCTGCACCACCTTCTGTCATTGTTTCAGGCTTTGGTAGAGCAAGGGAAGTAAGGCAGCCAAGAGATTAGGAGATTTTCTTGCAGACAATGAGGACTCAGGCTATGTCAAAGCCGAGGGCCGAGGGTCCATCACCCCCTTTTGCTGTAGCCCCCTAAGTCCTTCCTTGGCGGCCTCCCATGTGATCATGCCTATCTTAGATCATTCCCCCCTTGGGGAATCTTACCCATCATGGGCTAACTGACCAAGCATTGAGGGCCAGGCAGGGTGAAGTTAAAGGAGCAGAAGTGGTGCTTCTGCCAGGGAGATAAGCTTTTGTCTCCTTGGTGGTTTGTGGTCCGAAGTCGTTCCCTCAGCCTTAGCCTTGGTGGGGGGTTACAGCTTCTGATATCAGGCAGGGTGGTTCTCAACACCAAGAATGTATTTAAGCTTGTGTTGTCCTCTGGTCAAAATATAAGGCCATATTTTACATTAAAATCAGGTTTTGATAAATTTATCTCACTGCAGATAACATTATTTTGAATTTGTCAAGGTTAAATACTCCAGTAAAATGATTCTGTTTTGTGTAAGGTATTTTTTTCTGTATTGACTTTGATAGTACATTTTATTCTATGTTCCCTAGTTGTAGAATGGGTTCATTGATTATTCAAAGAGCTAATCATAGCTCCAGGTTGGAGTAGCATGAAGAAACGGTTGTGGTTTAGACCAACATGTGTTGGTTAAATCTGGAGAGTTCTGCAAGTCCTCTTATACAAATTTATTAAAGGAAGTTGAAAACTAGTCTCAAACAGCACTGAGTGAGAAATTAAAAAGGCAAAGGAAATGGCTGTAATCATAAGTTCAAGGAGAGGCAAGAGTGATAAATGGTGATGAAATACTTGCACTGAAATAGGTGAGAAAAGATTTAAGTCTAAACCCCTCCTTTTTAAAGGCACAAAGTTTCCCAACTATCAACAAATGCCATTAGAATTTATCCTAAGAACTAGTTTTAAAGAGATGAAGAGTTGTATGATAACATTTAGTATTATCAATATACCTATGAGTAGAATTTCTGGTTAAGGCTTTGTATATGCACCTAATAGAATATTAGACATCTATTAAAATAATTACATGGAAGGTATTGCAAGAGAGGGGTAACGGCTGAACACAGAAATGTTTCTTGATTGTACTGCATAAAAGTACACAGTAAACCTTTGACACTAGGGTTTTCTGCTCTCTCAGGATAATCTTGAAGGTCCATGGAACATAGCGATTGAGCCCTTTGCTATGATTGGATTTTGAATCACTTTCCCAGTGTTACTAGCCAATGTTCCCTTCCCCGTGGGTCTCTGAGGTTCTTGCCTCCTCAGTGAAATTTCTACTAACTCTTAGCAGTATAAAGGGATCATTTAAGTAATTCATTTACACTTTACCTATCTTTAAGTGTGTTGTCTATTTTTGGGAGACTCTATGTGAGTAGTATGTGTGTGAATTGAGGTGTCTGTGAAGGTTTCCAGACACTCCAGTCCTAAATGTCAGTGTCTACTGTTAAGTATTTGGTTGTAGACTACGAAGTAATTGGTAGAAGTTTAAGTAGATGTTTTGGTGGGGAAATTAGGCGGTTTTTATTTTAAAGATCTCCTCTTACAATTAAGGATTGTAGAAAAGGAAAAAATGTTCTCTGATATGATAATTAGACTGAAAAGTCACTCACAGCTTTATCAGAATAAAATGACCATTGCAAGCAACTTTTGGAGATCATGGTTTCAGAACTTGTGATAAGACATATAATAATGCATAATCATATAGTTAGGATGACTCCAGCAATTGTGAGGTTCAAATAAATAGCTTACTGATATATATCATCTGGTATTTAGGGTTTTTTTTGAATCTGAGTTCTGTGGATAGTAAACTCTTATTGCTCCTTCCCTTAAATGGTAATTTTGCTGTATACAGAATTCTAATTTGAAGCTTTTATTTTCCCTCAGCATTTTGAATATATTTCCTCCTCTTCTGGCATTTTATTGCTGCTGCTATTGAGAATTCTGTCAATCTATTTTTGGTTTGTTTGGAGTTTTGTTTTCTCTAGGGTGGCTTTTAAAATTTTATCATTATTTTCCGTGTTCTGTTTCAATTTCACTGTGATGTGTCTAGGCATAGATTTGAACTTATTTATTCCAAGATGACACTTGGTGTGCATTTTCCATCGGAAAAATCATGTCTTTAATTTTAGAATACTCTTAATCATATCTCTATTTATTTCTTCTATTTTCTTCTTGAATTCCAATTAGCTATGTTTCTCTACCTGTCAACAAATCTTTTATTTTAGTAATGGTTCTTTTATCTTTTTATGTTGTAATCTCTTTCTTTAGGCTGGCTCTGGATGAAATCTCTGTCTTCCAAATTAATAACTCTTTTTATATAACTGTGTATGAGTCCAGGTTTTATAATCTATTTTTAAATATTAATATGTTCTTATTTCACTTTTCCCAATATATGTTACATACTTATCTCTTCCTTTTTTAAGATGTGTTCCCTAATCTTAACTTTGGGAGGATTCTAAACATAATTTTTAAAAGTTATTTTAAATTTGTTCTATTTTTATTTTTGTTGGGGTAAATGCAGTTTATTTATTTATTTATTGGCTGTTTTTAGCATTGAGTTTTTTCTCCATGCTTTCTGGAAATTTGTGTAGCGGTCTTCTTTTGAAGTGGAGTTTAAATTTCATTCTCAGTTCTTCGAGTGCCTGTCTTTTCTTTCTAGCAGTTCAAGGGAGCCTCCACCAGCCACACCCCACACACCTGTACTCACGGGCCTCTAGTCTAGGCCCAATTGTTATACTTGAGGTTCAGCACTTCCATCTGGTTCACATGTCAGGGATCATGCAGATGGCGCCAGGTGTGGCTTGGCCTAAGACCAGGCTGCAGTGTTGTATTTGCTTCCACTTCCTTTCATAAGCAGACAGCCTGAAGCACCTTCACAGACTCCATCCTGGTTTTGCAACTTTACAGGTAGTGAAATGCCACTTTAGCCTTTGGCTTCGCCTCATGTAAGGCATTTAAACCCGTTACTCTGCTGTGTATCAGCTCCCAGATGCCTCTACCTGCTTCTGAACTGTCAGCCTGGCCTATACTTTGTGTTTTGGCCCCACAGGGATCTTTATCTGCTTCCAAGTCTGTCTAAGTCTTTTTAATTTTAACACTGTTGGTGACAGAACTGTAGGAGCCCACATCTGTCATTTAATATCATTTTACAGAAGAGGAAGTTGAGGTTCAAAAGTAGAAGTGACCTACTTGGAACCTCACAGCTAGTAAGTGACAGAGCTAGCTCTTGTAGACAAGAAGAGCTCAGAATGGTTTCTGTGGAAGTGCTAGAAATTCCATGATAAGCATTTAGGGAGAGAGAGAGAGAGAGAGAATAATTTATTGTGTGCCACAAAAATTAACTATAGATCTGCTAAGCAAAAATTAATAAGAATTACTAGTCTCTATGCCCATCAGTAATTTTCTAAATATGAAGTATTTTGTTATATTAAGCTAAAATGCTTATTTTAAAGTGCCTTCCCCAGTGCAGACTTACATTCACCTAGGCCAAAAGAGCTTTCATATTTTGATCAGTGGGTCATGTTTGGGGTAGCGAAAGGCCAAGTATAACCCTTATCCTGCCTTCCAAAAGGGAACAAAAAGGCCGAACTTCCGCATCATAAATAATTAATTATAAAACTGATTTTAGAAGTATACAAACCATAGAGGCATTATGACTCTTCATTTATTTTATTAATTTACCAAGCTCTTCAGTACAGTGCTTATGTGCCAGATACTTTTCTTCCAAGTGTTTTACACATATTAATTTCTTTAATTCTAGGAACCATATGCATTAAATTCTGTCGCTATTCTCATTTTGCAGATAAGTAAACTAAAGCATAGAGAACTTTAGGAATTGTCTCAAGGTCCCTCACAGGAAGTAAGAGTTAAACCTGTGATTCTAACCCCACAGTGCAGGCTCCTCCTACTGTGCTGTGTTATACAACCATATCTCAGAATTATTTTCTTAATCTCTCCTTAACAGCTGAGTTGACACTTTATCAGGGATACATTTTACATTATGAAACCTCTTAAATCAACTTTTCCCCAGCCACTGATAGCTTGTTTTCTTCCTTAGGTTCTTCCCTCTTTATTATTTGTGCTCATGGCATTATTATGTAAAACTTACTTTGCTAACATCATTGCTTTGGAAGATGCCATAAGTTCATCTAATAACTTATCAGGTGTTAATGGAATGCACTTACGATAGGCCCACATTTTACTTAGAACTGCAGGAGCACAAAGGTGTGCTCCTTATACTGTAGCTCCTTTAGCCTTCCTCAACCTCATGCCTGATGCCATCTATTCTTAGTTTCTCATGGTGCACATATAACGGTGTCATTTTGTCCATGTCTCATTTAAACCCATTTCCTCATACATTCACACCTCAGTACTTGATGGCTTCAGAATTCGTCAAACCTTTGACAAGAAAAAAACGTTTCAGCACTCAGCACTTGCTCAGGACTTGTTACACTTGCTAGAACTTGTATGAGTCACAATGCTGCCCTCCAAGAGAAATGCTTCATTGTTCCGTACTCACCAGTTTCGGCACTTGTCATGAGTTCTGGAATGCATTATTGATGAGTACCAAGGTACTACTGTACTTTATTGTTAACATTTGTAAGCAATAGCTGGTTACTATGTTTCCTATAACTAACAGATTTGCCCAGTTTTCCCTCGAGGAGTCAGCTAAGGTTGGTTTCTAGGTTCCTGAACTAAGGGAATCCTTGTTTGACTTCTCTGATCCCCACCGCCATACAATGACAGAAACCAAGAAGCACTCCTCAGTGTCAGGGGAGGAGCAAGTACAGAAGTGAGGCAGAGTGGGAAGGCACTCAAATGTGCTATGGTGTTAATGAGAAAAGACAACGGAGGACAGCCAGAGGTCAGGCCCAAAGGAGGCAGTCTGACAGAGTAGTTAAAAACGTGGGCTCGGGGTTCAACTTCTGTCTCTGCCTCTTACTGTCTGTGTGTTTGGGCAACTTACTTAGCCTCTCTGTGTCTCAATTTCATCATCTGTAAAGTGAGGACAATGGTAGTGTCTACTGTCATAGGGTTCTCATGCTCAACTGAGTTAATATCCATAAAGCACTTAGAACAGTGCCTGGCGTATGGTCAGCCCTCAATGACAATTAGCTGTTAGTAATTACTGTCACTCCAGTCCCAGTGAAACAGTGGCAGGGTCTAGTTGGAAAACAGAACAGATTCAGGATAATGAGAAGTCGGTGGCCACAAGCCCAGAATGATTGCTGGACTAAACTACTTACTGAAGTACTTAGTAGAATGACATTCTTTCCCACTTCTATGACCTTTCACAGGCTATATCAGGGGTCAGCAAACTACAGTCTGTAGGCCAAATCCACATCATCACCTCTTTCCAAAAATGATGTAAATGAGAAGATAAATCAATGGAAAGACAAATTGGCCTCCCCATCAGCCTTTTAACCCACTGTCTGCTGACTCAAGGACTATAATTGATTTCTGTGCCTGTAGTTTAGGGCTTTGCCTTGAGGACCTTTATCTGACCAACCTGTCTTGCCTTTCAGACTTTATGAGCAAAACCTTGAGCAAATATTCCTTATTCAACTGGCAGCCTCAAAAGCTTGCTGTGGGTGGCCCTTCCCAACTCTGTGTTTCACAAGCACAATTAGAAGAAACCAGACTAAGACCTCACGTTCAAGGTGAGGAAGAGGGCAATATGCCTGTTAGGGATAGCAGGATAAAGTATTTCTTTCCTCCAGACTGTCTCCTGAGGACCCTGCTCTGCTCAGCAGATTCTGTAGGTATCACCAACTGGTATGCTGATAAACCTTTGCTCCAACTTTTAGCCTTTGCTGATGTCTGTGTTGTAAATCCTCCCACTGTGGCTGATTGCAGGTGGAGTTGAGAAGCCATGTGCACCACCATCATTGGCTCCTTGGTACCAGCATGCTCCGGCTTTTTATTTGCTTTTATTTTATTATATTATTATTATTATTATTATTATTATTAGTTTTGGGCACTGTTTCAGCACAGTCCCAGAATGTGCTGTTAGAAATGGGACATATTTTTGAAGTCGCTAGAGATGAATCTTCCCTCTTATTTACATTTAACTTGTACCACTAGGTGGCACCTTAAGGACATTACAGGAAATTGTCTCTACCACATTTATTTTTTTTTACTTTATATTGAAGTATTATTTGCATATTGAAAAATGCACATTGAACATGCAACTCAGTGAATTTTCCCAGACAGAACACATGTGTAATCAGCACTGCAGTGAAGAAACAGAATGTTACTGGAACCCCAGAAAGTTTTTATGCTGTTTTCCAGGTTCTATCCCTTTTTCTTAGGGTTACCAATATTCTGACTTCTGCCAGCATAGATTAGTTTTACTGGTTTTCTACCTTATATAAATGGAACCATGCAGTATATATTCTTGTGTCTGGTTCTTTTGTTTAAATGCTATTTGTGTGATTCATTCATATTGTGTGTAATTATAGATCATTGCTGTATAGTATTCCATTGTGTGTGCAAATATACTACTGTTTTCCACTGTTGATAGGCATTTGAGTAGTTTTCAAATTTTGACGATTGTGAGCAATGCTTCTATGCATATACATGTACAAGTTCTTGAGTAGACGTAGGTTTTCATCTCTTTTGGGTATATACCTAGGAGTAGAATTTCTGGGTCATAGAATAAGCATCTGTTCAGGTTTACTGAATACCACCAAACAGTTTTATAAAGTGTTTGTAGTGATTCACACTCTTACAGTGTTCCTAGTTCAGTTCCACATCCTCATCAATACTGAATTTCATGTTCGCTGGGTCCTAACTCTTACATAATTTGTATAGCTCCCTCTCTAGCCAGGTATTTCTAATTGAATTGTTTGTAAAGCTACATTCTTCTGATGGCCTAGCTTATGCAGGAAAGATGGTGTCAATCCAAAAGGGGACTTCTATCGGTCTAAATATGAGCTATCAGTAATTAGAAAAGATGTTACTCAAACATTTCATTACTAATGTAGAGCAATGGAACTGGGTAGGAAGTTGAAAATTATAAGTGTGGTAAAACTTCAGGTGAAGCTAGGACTTCGAGGCACTTTGAGATTTTTATATACTTTAGGTATTGTTGCCAGGCCTATATATGTTTAACATCTGGGACTAGCAAAAAAAGATTTCTAAAGGCCTCATAACCAGATGCCTTTGAACTGTGATGGTGGTAAGTGCCTGTTTTAGTAAGGGTCTGTGTGGTGTGGTACAAGACATGCAGGTGGTACCTTTCTTTAGCCTTACCCAATGGGGAACATGAGTCTCAAGAGAATCCTGCCACAGATCACCTTTTCTGTGAGGTCCATGTTGTTGGCTCTGCAGGTGGCAGTATAATATGGCCTTAGCTATGTGATGAGTAGAGCGCGGGGCTTAGACTTCACTCAGGTCTCTGTTCCACTGCTAGAAATTGGAACTAGAAGAACAAACCCTAGTCATGCTCAAAATATTTGTCTTTTAGATCAAAATGCAGTGCCAAGAGTCCTATAGTTGTAATAATAAGTCTGTTTCATGGATGTTGTTCATAATCCATTGGGTTACAGGAATTTCCAAGAGATTATGATGTGTCACTACTATATCCAGGGATTAGTTGCCCATTATAGTTACTGATTATCCATGTCCATCAGAATTGTCCCTGAGCTTCTCTGTTCGTGTTCCCTTGGGTGTCTCCAATGTCAGACTGGCCAGCTGTAGGAAGGACACCAGAGACATCCACTGCCTGAGATTTCTGTGCTGAGGCAGCCATGATGAAACCTGAAAGTCTGAAAGGACTTTTATTTTTGAAAGTTTCTTCCCTCTAATACGAGTAGCAATAATATTTGGTGCCAGAAATTTGGATTATGGGTAGCCTGCTTTAGTGGATCTGCTTATAATCTAAACTGGAGTCGCACTTGATCAGTTTAGGTTTTCATCTTCTGGCAAGAAGGGAAAAGTCCCTTATGTTGAATTGGCTGCTACTTGCAATAGGAGATCCTACCTGGGAAACCAATTGTAATTTTACTCCTGATTATGATAATAACTGCCATTATTGAACAGTAACTATATAATTGTGCATCACATTCTAGACATAGCTTTCACTTAATCTTCACAATTCTAAGAGTCTAGGTGGATTATCTTCTTTCGCAAAGAAATTGTGGCTCAGAGAGGTTAAGCACCTGACCAGGCTATACACTAAGCAAGTGCAAAGCCTGGGTTTGATTTCAAAGCCTATGCCCTGTAACTGCTGTGCTCCATGGCTCCAGTTACTGTGGGATGAATTCTTGACTTGTCCACTGGAATATGAAACAGTGTTGGGTTCATTACTAGCTCTTTGCACGTATTGATCAGGAGACCTGCTATTTGCTGCCATTCAGCTTAGGCATCAGGAAAATGATAATGAAACAAGACATAGGTGCTACCCTCTAGGTGTTGCTTATACTTCTGCTCCATATTTCTGTCTCTTACAGGCAACTTTGGTAATGGGTTTTTGTAATTGTTCTTACAGAGAATTCAGTACTTTGGATTGATTGGGGGAATGATGGGGTTTGCTGTGGCCAGTGTGATTCTGGTCATTGGTTTTGCATCTTCTATGCCTGGGTTTGACCATGTAGTTTTCTGGCATGCCCTTACCTAGCAGAGATGGGGGCCAGGTGAAAGTTAGGCACCAAGTGACATTTAAAATACCAATAAGTTGGTGGAGATGGCCTAGAGACTGTAGCAGGATTGTCTGCTCATCTGCCTAGAATTTGGGAATCACTGCCTTTGTGATTCCCAGCCTTGGAATCTGCCTGGATCCCTGGGTGATAAATAGAGCTTGAATTTCTTTTTCTAATCTGTCAGTATCATGAAGATTACGAGTTGTTAAGATGTCCCCAATTATTCACACCTTAGCAATTAGTTCAGCAATTAAAGTACATATTTTTAAAATGACATTTGACTCCTTTGTTGCAAATTTGACTTTTATTTTTTAAAGATATTTTATTATTATGCTATTTTAATTGTCCCATTCTCCCCCTTTATTCCCCTCAGCCATGCACACCCCCTCCCACCCACATTCCCCCACTTTAGTTCATGTCCATGGGTCATACATATAAGTTCTTTGGCTTCTCAATTTCCCATACTATTCTTAACCTCCCCCTGTCTATTTTGTACCTACCTTTTATGCTACCTATTCTTTGTACCTTTTCCCCCTCTCTCCCCCTCCCACTCCCCCGCTGATAACCTCCATGTGATGTCCATTTCTATGGTTCTGTTCATGTTCTAGTTGTTTGCTTAGTTTGTTTTTGTTTTTTAGGTTCAGTTGTTGATAGTTGTTTGTTGTCACTTTACAGTTCATAGTTTTTGATCTTCTTCTATTTCTTAGATAAGTCCCTTTAACATTTCATAAAATAAGAGCTTGGTGATGATGAATTCCTTTAACTTGACCTTATCTGAGAAGCACTTTATCTGCCCTTCCATTCTAAATGAAAGCTTTGCTGGATAGAGTAATCTGGGATGTAGGTCCTTGCCTTTCATGACTTGGAATACTTCTTTCCAGCCCCTTCTTGCCTGTAAGGTCTCTTTTGAGAAATGAGCTGACAGTCTGATTCCCATCAGACTCCTTTGTAGGTAACTGTCTCCTTCTCTCTGGCTGCTTTTAAGATTCTCTCCTTATTTTTAATCTTGGGTAATGTAATGATGATGTGCCTTGGTGTGTTCCTCCTTGGGTCCAATTTCTTTGGGACTCTCTGAGTTTCCTGGACTTCTGGAAGTTTGTTTGCTTTGTCAGATTAGGGAAGTTCTCCTTTATTACTTGTTCAAATAAGTTTTCAATGTGTTGCTCTTCCTCTTCTCCTTCTGGCACCTCTATGATTTGGATGTTGGAGCGTTTAAAGCTGTCCTGGAGGTTCCTAGGCCTCTCCTCATTTTTTTTGAATTCTTGTTTCTTCATTCTGTTCTGGTTGAATGTTTGTTTTTTCCTTCTAGTCTACACCATTGATTAGTGTCCCAGCTTCCTTCCCATCACTGTTGGTTCTCTGTATATTTTCCTTTATTTCACTTAGCATTGCCTTCATTTTTTCATCCAATTTACGGCCAAATTCAACCAACCCTGTGAGCATCCTGATTACCAGTGTTTTGAACTCTGCATCTGATAGGTTGGCTATGTCTTCATCGCTTAGTTGTATTTTTTCTGGAGCTTTGATCTGTTCTTTCATTTGGGCCTTTTTTTTTTTTTTTTTTTTTTTTTTGTCTTTGCGCCTGCTACGTGTAAGGGGTGGAGCCTTAGGTGTTCACCAGGGTGGAGCAACCTAGTTGCAGCGCGTTGTGACGCTCCCGGTGGGGAAGGAGTCGAGAGGGAACAATGGCGTTTGCTACACCCTCTGCTGGATTTCAGTCACTTTCCCTGCTACCCGCAAGCAAAGTGGACCCTCCTGGTGCTGATTCCAAGGTGGGTGGGTTTGTGTATGTTCTAGGACCCTGTGGGTCTCTCCAACGATCTCTCCTGTGAGGCTGGGAGTTTCTCCCGCTGCTGCCTCAGCCCCCACAGGTATTTTCAATCCCTGGTTTGAGGCTTTATTTCCCTGCGCTCGGCCCCGGGTTGCGAGATCTGTCTTGCTCCCCAGGTGTTCCTCCTGGTTTATCCGCGTATGAATGTGTGACCGCCTGCTCCAGCAGCGCTGCCTTGCCGTCTGCCAGCTGCAGCCTTGCATACCCTGCTCCACAATCCATGGCTTTGCTGGGTCCACCGGCCGCCGCCTTGCCTGCCCTACTCTTCCACCACTGCTTTGCCGAGAGTCCTCTCCACCTGGCTGCCCATCTCCACCCCTCCTACTGGTCTGCATGAATGTTTTTTAACTTCTTGGTTGTGAGACTTACATACATTTCGATTTTCTGTCAGTTATGGTCGTTTTTGTTTTTAAATTGTTGTTGTCTTTCTTTTGGTTGTGCAAGGAGGCACAGTGTGTTTACCTACTCCTCTATCTTGGCCGGAGGTTTGCAAATTTGACTGTTAAACAAGTCTTATTGCCGAAGATTTTGCTCAGCTTCAATTATTTATTTATTTATCGAACCATATTGCAAATACTCTTTATTCCCTCCATGGTAAGTGGAAAAGAAAACAATGAAGAATGCTAGTTAGTTTTTGCTGGAGAACTTGTGGTCTTTTTCAGACTAGGACCCCATTTGGATACTTGGTTTTCTCATTTTTTGAAATGAAGAGTTTGGACCATCAGTGGTTCCTAGTTGGTGGTCTGGGCTAGCTTCATAAAAATCACCCAGGGAGCTTGTTAAAATAGAAGTTTCTAATGCTCCGCCCTTAGGAGATTATAATTAGGGAAGTCTAGAGTAGTATATAAATGTCTGTAATTTATAAAAATTCCCTAGATAATTGTCCTTTGCAGCTACATTTGGGATCCACTAGGCTAGATGGTTTAGAATAAACAGAATTGAGTTAGGAAGAAACTTCTGGTATGTTTGAAGATTCAGGTAAAAAATGTGCCCGGAGCAGGTTCAATATGGGCAAACGAATGCAGTTGTGATGCAGAGGTAAATTGGAGCCAGATGATGGAAGGTCTTTCATTGGCTGAGGGATTGTGTTGTGTGCCATAGGCCTTAGAGACCCATTGAGGGTCTTTGAGAAAAAGTATTTTGATGAGAAGGTGCTTTACTTTACAAAGTAGTTCCTCAGTGGTGTGCAGGGTGGTTTGGACTGGGAGGAAAATCTGAAGGCTGGTAAAAGACCCACTGAAGTTTCTGCAGCAGCCCGGTCAGGAGGTGTGATGAGCACCTGGGCTCAGATGGGTGCTATGGGGCCTCTGTAAAGCTGGCTTGCCTGGATCTGAGGCATGTTGTTTTTAAGCTACTTACAAAAATCCATAATTTATCAGTGTTGTGTTCATCTGCTTTAAGTATTATAATGAATAATTTTTATTGTGTCCAGAAGGTTTTAAAAGAGCCCAGTAAATAAATTCATGCCGAGTATTTGGCAGCAGGAATAACAGCTGCCACTGTAGGGAAGGAGGGAGGGCACGGGAAGGGAAGGGAGCCCATTTTTGCCAGGTAGCAACCCCATCATCACCCTGCCTCATGCTCTTGGCCAACATGAGAGGAGGAGGTGTGTGCAGCAGGGGCCCCTGGAGTTGGATCTGCTAACCATTGTGGAGAATGCTCCCCTTGAAGGACTGGGTGTGGAACGTGTCATTTGGCATTCAAGTCAAATGCAGTATTTTTTTCCTTTGTTTCTCTAAAACCCAGCCTGTGGTTCAGTGTTCCCCAGAGTGTTTTTCACAGAACATTACTTCTACTGGAATTTAATAGGAGGTGCAGGAGAAGAAGGAATGGAAGCTAGATAAATTTGGGAACTGCTGGATTAACCAAAATGAGTGGCTTCCTTGACCTCACAGGATTTCGGAGAGTGTGATATGCAATGTGCTTTTTGAATTTGTAAGAGGGACATAGATTATGTAGTGTTCCTTAAGCTTATTTGTAATTCTTTTTCCTTCTAGACCAGGGGCTGGCAAACTATGCAGCACATGCTGATCTATCCCACCAGCTGTTTTTGTAAATAAAGTTTATCAGAGCACAGCCACACCAATTCACTGTATTGTCTATGCTGCTTTAGAACTTACCAGCAGGGTTGCAAAATTGCAATGGGGACGTGGAGACTCAGAAATCAAATGGCCTGGACAACTGAAAATATATCATATCTGGCTCTTTTTATAAAAAGGTTGCCGGCCCCTCCTCTAGGCAATTCATGGAACTGATGTTGCTCTAGCACTGTTTTGTGATGAATCTGCTTAATGTTCCTCAGTTACGTGCTGCCACGTTTTTCCCTCTTGTTTTAAACTATTTTCTCTTGCAATTATTTACCCATCCTCTAAGGTCAATACCTAAAATTCATGTGCCATTGTTCTTTTTTTTTTTTCACTTACCACATTCCACCAATTACCAAGGATGTATCCATTCTCCAATGGAAATGGCTCTCAAATCTGCCTATGCCCACTCCCACCAGACTGGTTTAAATGACTGTTATCGCTTATATTTTCTTCCTTTGCTTTCTAATTGAGTTTCCTTCCCCTAATATGGGTTGCTTCTATTCTGTTTGCCTGCATGGCTCTCAGAATAAGTTCCAAATCCTGAACAGGGATGCGTCTGTCTAGTTAAGAAAACAGAAACCACCCTATGCATTTCACATTGGAAGAGATTTCATTCAAGGAATTTGATACCTAAACAAAAAGAATTAGATGTCCTAGAGGAACAAAGATGAGGGAAGGCCACCACTATTAGGTTTGTCACAGCTTTCTAAAAGTTAAGACATTTTAAGAACTGAGGGAACAGCTGAAGATGCTCAGACTGCTTGCAGCTCGCACTTAAGTAGTGATTTGCAGGGAAATGCCTGAGGCCTTTGTAAGACCTTCTGACTTCTGAAACCCATGCTTTTCTGTCTACCACTGCTAGAGGAGCAATAACATAGCTTTTATTTTACCTTCTCAGTTTCACGTGTGTGACTCTCAGTAGCAATGAAGAACTCTGTTGAAAGGAGATTCCATAAATGTAGTTTCCAGGCTTCTACCCTCTGCTGTGTAGGGAAGAAGCAGGGAATGGTGCTGATTGACTTATAGACAATCCAGGGCAATGATGTGTGAGACCACGTATGATCCACTGCACTGCCATTGTCCAGCTTCAGTTCTCCCATTCTCTACTGGCCATGCTTATTCTACCCTACTAGACCCCAAATTCCAGGCTAGACTGGTTTTTCAGAGGCTTAAACCAGTTAACATTATCTCAGCATCTGCGGGTTAGAGATTCAGGAGCAACTAATCTGGGCGGTTCTGGCTCAGGCTTTCATTATATCACAGTCAAGATGTCGCTCAGGGCTGTGATTATCTGAAGACCTGACTAAGGCTGGAGAGTCCTATTGTAAGATGGTTCTTCCACATGGCTGTTGGCAGGAGGCCTCACTTCCTTGCAACATGGGCTCCTTATTAGGACTGCTTGAGTGTCCTCACACCATGACAGCTGGCTTCCCCTCAAACACGTGATCCGAAAGGGAAAGACCGAGGAGGAGCGTACTAGAGTCCTTTAACTCCCCTTGTCTGGGAGTACTTTGGTTTAAAAGGATTTTTTGAAAGTGACACATAAGATGTATGAAATATATGCCTGTATAATTCAATAACTGAGTGAACCCCCTCTTCTGGTAGAAAATCAAAATGCCTAGCATCCTGGGGCCTATGTCCATTTCTGGGGAGCCAAGCAAGCAGGAGCCATGTTGTCCCATCAACCATGGCAATGGGCAAAGCCCCAGAATAAGTCTTCACGTCCTGAGTGGCGGCACCTCCAAACCCATGTGATCTATTCAGGCTTTTGGTTACAAAATTAGAATGAAAATATATTTCTCATTTGAGAGTAGGGGAGTATTAATATTAAAAAATATATATGTTTTTAAACAGAACCTTAGGTCAAGTTTCAGTGAGCTCTTGACGGAAAGTACCTTTTTCTGGCTTGCCACATCCTGGCCGGGCATGCTGCTACACTGGAGTCATGAGGGAAGGACTGCTATTTGCAATATTAATTGTAATCTAAACATTTGGTTTTTGCACAAGGTTCAAGCATCAGATTTCAGTGGAGACAACCTAAACTTTCGGACAAGGGCATATTGTGTATATTGATAGTGGAGTTGTTTCCCCCTTCCTCCTTTTTAATACATGGAATTAAAAAGGGAGCCACTGAAGCGTCCCTGCCTTCATGGGTTATCATTTTCCCAAAATTGTTAACTTGGAAAAGTCTGAACAAAAGCAGTCTCCCTGGTTTGTTCTGCTTCCCAGTTTCCAAGTCTAATGGAAGCCTCGTACTATTTTCATGAAAGAAAGTAAAATAGTTTATTGGGAAGAAAGGCTTTTGCATGTCTAAATCTCATCTTTACTTTTTTTTAAGATTTATTTATTTATTTTTAGGGAGGGAAGGGAGGGAGAGAGAGAGAGAGAGAGAGAAACATCAATGTGCGGTTGCTGGGGGTCATGGCCTGCAACCCTGGCATGTGCCCTGGCTGGGAATCGAACCTGCGACGCTGGGTCGCAGCCCGCGCTCAGTCCACTGAGCTATGCCAGCTAGGGCTACTTTTGTTTTTAAACCACAGGCTAGTTTTCTTTCCCTATTTCTTTTCCTGGGATAATTTCTGGCTCTGGTGAGGCTCTGTCTTTCCAAGCCCTTCCTGATTCCTGTGTTCCAGGCCCCTCATGAGATTCACTCCTCTGTGTGTTCAGCAGATGGACCCATTTAGAATCAGTCGTGGAGCAGTAGAAAGGGGTGGGGAGGTCTTGAGTTTCTTTGTAAGGAGATTGGTGGCTATATACAGCCTGACATAACACTGAGGAATTGTTTGTTACTTGTCATAGAGCTAGAAAACTCAGGCCTCTGGATGCCATTTCAGGAAGGTAAATTTGTAAATGAAAAAAGAAATTCGGATATGTCTCACAACTGCTTCCTCATCCTTCCCATCACCAGCCCATTGGGTTTGTATTTTTCGAGACACTTAAGAGAAAGCCAAAGCAATGACAAAGAAAGCTGCAACTTTTGATGTGCTCAGAAACGTCATTTTTTTTTAAGAGGATACAATTTATCATATCCTTCAATATTTTTACAAGAAGGAGGCTTCATTCATCTCTCCAGGAAAGGGAGCCTCAGAGAAAAAAATGCCTTTCTGTGTCTGCCTGGTAGTAGGAGGGAGCTGATCAATTGGAAAGGCAGGGCGACTAAGCCTGGCTGGTGTAATATGCTGTGCATGCCCGTGGTCCCCTGCAGGGGGCTGCGCACATACACTTGGGGCCAGAATATACCATATTTTGCCATGTATTATGCACACTTTTTTTGGCCAGATTTTTGAGGGAAAAATAATGATATACACTATACATGGGTACAACGATTATATACCATGAGTATAATAATCCCATGTACAATGCGCACAAAAACTTGGGTGCACATTACATGGTGAAATACAGTATGGGTTCCAAGCAACAGAGGTTTTCAGGGAGAAAGCAAGAAAGGACATTGGATCCAATTTGCAATTTTTTAGCACAGTTCGTGGGAAGTCCTGCATTTGGGGGCACATTGGGCCCTCTTTCAGCCATTAATAAAGCCGACAGTAAGCTGGCAGATCTTGAAGATAACATTTTTCAGAACCCTCAGGGAAGGCGGGTGAATGCCTGCATCCCCCAGACTCCTGATAGTGAATGGCTCCTGGAGAGCTTTGCTTGGGTGTTTCCTATTATTCTTTAAACCCAGTATCCACCACAGTGAGCTCCCCTCACACCTGTTTGTCCTTTGGTTTCCATCTTGAGGATTGGCCTCCGTGCTCTTGGGGTACCCCAGGCTGACATTCTGGGTGTTAGAGCATAGGAGGCCTCCTTTCTCACCATCCCCTGCAGTGCCCCTCTGGTTGGCTGCACCCTGCTTATCACCCAGGTCTCAGCTGGGATATCACCTTTGCCCGAGTCTTTGCTGACCCAACATTGTCCTAATTCTACCAAAGTATGTTTGCTCAATCATTTCTTTGCATCTCCCATGAGACTTAAGCTCCTTGCAAGCAAGATCTGGGGCTTGTACATCCTTGTATTGTGTAACAGTGCTAGCATAGGGCCTGCCTATAGTAGCTGTTCAATAAATATTTCTTGGCTCAAGAAATATAGAGCATAGCGGTTACAAACCCAGCTTTAAGACCTGAGGCCCAAGTTCAGACCCTGCTATTTGTGTGATCTTGGGTGAATTCCTTCTCGATTCTCAATTCCTTCACTGATAATAAGGGGATAATAACTACTCCCTGGGCTGTGATGATAAAATGATACAATCCATGCAAAGCACCTAGAGCAACATATGGCACATAGTATTTTGTGTTTTGCAGTATTTATTAATAATAACAGTCATAATGCATTTATCTGTAATGGAAAGGAGAAGGCTATAAGAAAAAAGTTGGAACTAAAAATCACACACGTTGAGAACCTGTAATGGGTTTGGAACAGGCGGGAGTTGTTTGGGAACCAAGATTTCTAGCTAGGGTGGTGAAAATGTAGGAGCAGATGGGATTACTCTGGGAAAGAATGAACAGGGAGGGGAAAATGAGGCAGGAAACTGAAGACAGAACCTCCAAGCATCCTACATCTGAGGGATAAGAGGAGTCAAAAAAACAGACATATAAGATTATAGTAGGAGATCACGGCTCATCGGATGCCAGGGACTGGCATTTAAAAAGGTAGTCAAGGGCACCGTGCTGAACAGAAGGTCTAGAGAAGACTA
The DNA here is from genome assembly GCF_004126475.2 of Phyllostomus discolor. Taxonomy (NCBI): domain Eukaryota; kingdom Metazoa; phylum Chordata; class Mammalia; order Chiroptera; family Phyllostomidae; genus Phyllostomus; species Phyllostomus discolor. Next base: position 5,483,068 of record NC_050198.1, read on the forward strand.
GCAGAGGCAGCTAGATCCTGGTAAATGGAAGAACAGCATTGCTCTTGGGGCCAGGCCTTTTCAGTAGAGCCAGGAAGGAAGAGGCAATATTCAGAAGATGCTGGGTTAGGGATGAAGTGGGTATACTAAGACTGGCTCTTGTTCTTCAGTGCGTTTCTGCAACACAGATTAGTTTGTGGGTAGAGGACTGATGTCAGTTTAATGTGGGCATCATGGTTCACATTGAGGAGCCTCCCCTGCAGAATGTTAATAGTGTGCATTACTGGCTGATAGCAGCTGAAAGCACAGTGCTCTAGCACAGCTGAATGTAGCAGCCTGGCGCTTGGGGAATGGGAAGACATAGTACCCAGTCTCCCTGGGTCTTATTTGGCTGATTGGTGCCTGCTCTGTCTGGAAAGGCTTTAAGGCCGGTCTTTGTGCATTCATTGACTGATTTTGTATCACTTAGTTGTGGGAACCCCTCTGTTTACTCTTTCTGTCATGCTTACCCTCTCCCTACCTTATTTAAGGTAAAGAGTAATACCTACTAGAGTGTTTCTTTTTCTGTTTTGTTTTGTTTGTCTTTTGCTTTGGGTAGCATGGACATTTTATTTATTTATTTATTTTGATTTTTAATTTAATCTTTATTATATTTTTTCCATTATCATTTAGTCCCCTTTTACCCCCCTACCCCAGCAATCAGCACACTGTTGTCCACGTCCATGAGTCCTTTTTCCTTTTTGCTCAATCGTTCCACCCCTTTATCTCCCCCTGAACCAGCTGTCATCTGCTCTCCCTATTTTCCTTGTTAGTTCAGTATGTTCATTAGATTCCACATGTAAGTGAAATCATATGGTGTTTGTCTTTCTCTGACTGGCTTATTTCACTTAACATAATGTTCTCCAGGTCCATTCATACTGTTGCAAAGGGTAAAACTTTCTTCTTTTTTAGGGCCCAGTAGTATTCTATTGTGTAAATGTCCCATAGTTGTTTTGTCCTCTCATCTACTGGTGGACACTTGGGCTGCTTCCATATCTTGGTGATGTAAATAACACTACAGTGAACTTAGGGGTGCTTATGTTCTTCTGAATTAGTGTTTTGGGTTCCTTCAGATATATTCCCAGAAGTGGAATTGCTGGGTCAAAAAGCAGATCCAGTTTTAATTTTTTTTTTAAAGATTTTATTTATTTATTTTTAGAGAGAGAAGGAAGGGAGGGAGAGAGAGAGAGAGAGAGAGAAACATCAATGTGCGGTTGCTGGGGGTTATGGCCTGCAACCCAGGAATGTACCCTGGCTGGGAATTGAACCTGGGACACTTTGGTTCCCAGACCACGCTCAATCCACTGAGCTATGCCAGCCAGGGCTCAGTTTTAATTTTTTGAGATATCTCCGTACTGCTTTCTATAGCGGCTGCACCAATCTGCATTCCCACCAACAGTACAAAAACGGTTTACCTTTCTCCGCATCCTTGCTGTCACTTGTTTGTTGATTTATTGATGATGGCCATTCTGACAGGTGTGAGGTGATATCTCATTGTGGTTTTAATCTGTTTTTCTCTGATTCATGATGTTGAGCATCTTTTCATATGTCTGTTGGCCATCTGTATGTCTTTCTCGGAGAAGTGTCAATTCAGGCCCCTTGCCCATTTTTTAATTGGTTTGTTTTTTTTGGTGTAGAGTTTTGTAAGTTCTTTACGAATTGTGGATATTAACCCCTTATCAGATGTATCAGTGAATATATTCTCCCAGTCAATGGGTTGTCTTTTTATTTTGTTGATGGTTTCCTTTGCTGTGCAAAAACTTTTTAGTTTGATATAGTTCCATTTGTTTATTTTTTCTTTTGTTTCCCTTGCCTGGGGAGATATATCTGATAAAATATTCCTATGAGCAATGTTTGAGATTTTGCTGCCTATAGTTTCTTCTAGGATTTTTATAGTTTTGGGTGCAACATTTAAGTCTTTGATCCATTTTTGAATTCTTGTGTGTGGTGTAAGAAGGTCATCTAATTTCATTTTTTGGCACATATCTGTCCAATTTTCCCAACACTATTTATTAAATAGGCTATCTGTAGCCCGTTTTATATGCTTGCTTCTTGTGTTGAATATCAATCAATTATAAAGATGTGGGTTTATTTCTGGGCTCTCTATTCTGTTCCATTGATCTATGTGCCTGTTTTTATGCCATTAGCATGCTGTTTTGATTACTATGGCCTTATACTATAGTTTGATATTAGGTAACATGAGTCCTCCAGCTTTGTTCTTCTCTCTCAGGATTGCTGTTGCTATGTGGGGCCTTTGGTGGTTCCATATACATTTTTGAAATGTTTATTACAGATTGGTGAAGTACACCATTGGAATCTTCATTGAAATTGTGTTGAATCTGTAAATTGCTTTGGGTAGCATGGACATATTAATGTAAATTCTTCCTATGAACATGGTATGTGCCTCCATGTATTTGTATCTTTTCCAATTTCTTTCTTCAGTGTTTTATAATTTTTTGAGTACAGGTCTTTTACATCTTTTCTTAGATTTATTTCTACATATTTTATTTTTTCCCTATTTTTCTACAGTTTATTCTTTTTGAAGCAGTTGTGAATGGGATTGTTTTCTTAATTTCCCTTTCTGTTATTTTTTATTGGCATATAAAAATACAATGAATTTCTGGATATTAATTTAGTATCCTGCTACTTTGCTGAATTCATTTGTCAGTTCTAATAGTTTCTTGGTGGAATCTTTGGGATTCTGTATATACAGTACCATGTCAGCTGCAAATAATGGCAGTTTTACTTCTTTCTAATTTGGATGTCTTGTATTTCTTCTTGTCTGATTGCTGTAGCTAGGATTTCCAGTACTATATGGAATAAGAGAGGTTAAAGCAGGCCTTTCTGTCTTGTTCCCAATCTTAAGGGGAATGCTTGTAGTTTTTGCCCGTTGAGTATGGTGCTGGCAGTGGGTTTGTCATATATGGCCTTTATCATGTTTAAGTATGTTCCCTCTATTCCTACATTGATGAGAGTTTTTATCATAAATGGGTGTGGATTTGATCAAATGCTTGTTCTGCATCTATTGATATGATCATGTAGTTTTTATCCTTCATTTTGTTTATGTGGTGTATCACATTTATTGATTTACAAATGTGGCACCAACTTTGCATTCCCACAAAAATTCCCACTTGATCATGGTGCGTGATCTTTTTGATACATTGCTGTCTTCGGTTTGGTAATATTTTGTTGAGGATTTTAGCATCCATGTTCATCAGGGATACTGGCCTATAATTTTCTTTTTTTGTAGTGTCTTTACAATGCATAAAATGTATTTGGGAGCCTTCCCTCATGAATTTTATGAAATAGTTTGAGGAGAGGTGTTAGTTCTCAGAATGTTTGATAAAATTCACCTATGAAGCCATCCAGTCCAGGGATTTTGTTTGTTGGAGATTTTTTTATTACTGCTTCCATTTCATTAGGTGTAATCTGTCTATTGAGATTCTCTGATTCTTCCTGCTTTAGTTTTGGAAGACTGTATCTTTCTAGGAATTTATCCATATTGTCTAGGTTGTCCAGTTTGTTGGCGTATAGATGTTCATAATATTTTCTTACATTTCTTTGTATTTCTTTGGTGTCAGTTGTTATTCCTTCTCTTTCATTTTTGACTTTATTTGGGTCCTCTCTGTTTCTTTGATGAGTCTAGTTAAAGGTTTCTCAATCTTGTTTATCTTTTCTAAGAACCAGCTCTTGGATTCATTGATGTTTTTTTTTTTATCATTTTTAAAACTCTATTTCATTTATTTCTGCTCTGATGTTTATTATTTCCTTCCTTCTACTCAGTTTGGGCTTTGTTTGTTATTCTTTCTCAAGTTCTTTTAAGTGTGAGGTTAGATTGTTTACTTGAGCTTTTTCTTGTTTTCTGAGATAGACCACTAATCTATGAATTTCCCTCTTAGAACTGCTTTCCCTGTGTCCTACAGATTTTGGATTGTTGTGTTCTCATTTCCATTTGTTTCAAGGTATCTTTTGATTTCATCCTTGATCTCTTTGTTGATCCATTCATTGTTTAATAACATGTTATTTAGCTTCCATGTCTTTGCAATTTTTTCAGTGTTCTTGTGATTTATATCTAGTTTCATAGCATTGTGGTCAGAGAAGATGTTTGATATGATTTCAATCTTCTTAAATATATTGAGATTTGTTTTGTGTCCTAGCTTGTGGTCTATCCTCGAAAACATTCCTTGTGCACTTGAAAAGTATGTATATTCTGCTGCTTTGGGATGAAATGCTCTGAAGATAGCAATTAAATCCATGTGATGTAGTGTGTCATTTAAAGCTGCTGTCTCCTTGTTGATTTTCCGTCTGGAAGATCTATCCTTTGAAGTCAAAAGGGTATTAACATCCCCGACTCTGATTGTATTTTTGTCAGTTTCTCTCTTTGTTACCATTGGGGGAGAGAGAACTGAGTCAGGAGGCCTCCCTTCCGCACCTCATTCTTTTGTCTTACCAGAAGAGATGAATTCAAATGAGAGACATATAGGGAAATGAGATAGCAAGTTTATTTATGTAACACATATGAGCACAAAGCTGCAGGCAGGTACCCATCTAGCCTAAATGCTCCACATATAGTGAAAATAAAGTTGTAAGTTTGTTAGTAAGTTAGTGAGTTTGTTGTATACACTTGAGTTGACACTACAAGTGGGTACTTAGTTAATCTAAGTACATCAATTATTGAGGTTCAGGGGTTATATACCTGAGCTGGCTTCTAGCTTCCACTCTTTCTTTCCATTGGGAATAATGTACAGCTACGAAGGCTTTCTTTCTCAGTTAGTGAAGGCTCTTTGTCTTAGTGAAATGGTTACAGAAGCTCCCTTTCCAAGCATAGGCTCCCCTCTTTCTCCTGTGCAATTCCCGCTTGTGATATTCAGTAAGATTGTTAAAGTAGCCCCTTTTCTTAGCAAAGTCTCAAGGACTCTCCTGTCCTCACATGCCGTTTTGCTTGTAATGGTCTGTACACCTGACAATCTTATCAAACTGAGCTCAGGACTGCTGAGTTAATTGGTGAGACATGTTTCACTTTTGCTTCTAGCCTCCTGTGTTAAGTGCTTTGTTAGATTGTATTGGCAAGGGCCCTGCTTTATTTCCCCTCTGGCCACTCATTCCTGGCTGCAACCTAATACTTTTATGTCCATCAAGATTTGCTTCACATATTTAGGTGCTCCTATATTGGGTGCATAAATATTTACTACAGTTACATCCTCTTGTTGGATTATTCCCTTTATCATTACGTAGTGTTCTTCTTTGTGTCTTATTATAGCCTTGGTTTTAAAGTCTATTTTGTCAAATATAAGTACTGCTACCCCAGCTTTTTGTTTCCTCCATTTGCATGAAATATCTTTTCCTGTCCCTTTGCTTTGAGTCTGTGTGTATCTTTCAAACTGCGGTGGGTCTCTCGAAGGCAGCATGTATATGGGTCTTGTTTTCCTATTCATTCAGCTACCCTATGTCTTGGTTGGAGTATTTAAATCATGTACATTTATTTAGGGTGATATTGATAGATACATATTTAATGCTTTTTAATTTTAGATTATTTTCCTCTGTTTTTTTTTCTTTCTCTTCTTCTCCTCCTCCTCCTCCCCTCCCTCCTTCCCCCTTTAACATTTGTTGCAGTACTTGTTTGGGGTTAACACTCCTATATCTTTTTCTTGCCTTATTTCACTTTTGATTTTAAATGATAGCCTTGTGGGTAAAGTAGCATTGGTTGTAGGGCCTTGCTTTTCATCACCTGGAATATTTTAAGCCACTCCCTTCTGAGAAATGTTTCTGTTGAGAGATCAGATGACAATCTAATTGGTTCTCCCTTGTAGGTGACTACCTGCTTTTGTCTAGTGGTTTTTAGGATTCTTTCCTTGTCTTTAAGCCTTGTCATTTTGATTATGATGCGTCTTGGTATAGGACTCTTTGGGTCCAACTTTTTGGGGACTCTGAACTTCCTGGATTTGTGTCTTTTCCTTTCACCAGATTTCAGAAATGTTCGATCATTATTTCTTCTAATAGGTTCTTGATCCCTTGCTCCCTCTCTTTTCCTTCTGCTATTCCCATGATGTGGATGTTGTTACACTTAATTTTGTCCAAACTATCTCTTAAGCTTTCCTCATTTAAAAAAAATTTTTTTTTCTTTTTGGTGCTCTGCCTGGGTGTTTTTTCTACCTTGTTGTCTAAATCACTGATTTGATCCCCTGTTTCATTTAACATACTGTTTATTCCTTCCATTTATTATTTATTTCAGATATTGCATTCTTTATTTGTGAGTGGTCCTTTTTTAAGGTTTCTTTGTCGTCTTCTCATACTGTTGAGTATCCTTATAATCATTACTCTAAACTCTATTTGATAAATAGCTTGCCTCCATTTCATCTAGTTCTTCTGGAGAACTTTCTTGTTCTTTCATTTGGGTTCTGTTTCTTAGTCTTCCCATTTCCACTGCTTCTTTGTATTTTTCTCCTTACTTGTTAATCTAATCAGGTGTTAAACTGATCAGCTGTTAAATTGATCAAGCTGTAATCAGCAGCCTGGCTTAAGCATCACAGGGTGGGGCTATTACTTCCCCTAAGGCTGATGCCATTCAGAGAGGAGTGCTCTGTTGAGAGGAATGGCTCCTGCAGTTTGGGGAATTACTCAGCACAGGGATCCTGGAAGCTGTTTGTTCCTTCAGTTCTCTCCTCAGATCCCCCAACCCCAGAGTCTCCTTAAGCATCTCTAGTACACTCTGCTGTCCCTCTGCCAGAGCCCAGGGTAAGTGGCTGCAAACAAAATTTTGTCTGTTGGCCCTTTAAAAGTCTCTCTACATTTCCAGCTGCCTCTCCCTGGCCAAGAGAACCCCTGCTACTTTTCACCGGTGGATGTTATCTGGGTTCCTTTCCTGCTGTGGCACTGTAGGCTGGCAAGCCCATCTTGAGGTTCAGACCCCACACTTCTCAGGGGGAACCCCCCAGCTGCTGAAATGCTGCCCAGAACTTCAGCTGCCACCTGTGGGAGTCCTGCCAGCCCTCCCACGCCTCCTCTGCACGCCCTACCAGTCACGTGGTGAAGTGGTTTCATCTGTGTGTCTGTGGTTGCAAGGTTCCTCTCCAGCTAGTGTTCATTTGGTTATTCAGGATGCTTTCTCCACAGCTTGGCTGTAATTCCAGATTGGTCTTGGGAGGAGGTTTAGTGTAGCTCCCACTTATTCTTCCACCATCTTGGACCTCAATCTAGAGTGTTTCTTTATTAGGAATCTAATATATTTTTAAAATTTCAGTGTTTTCTGTTTGATTATTGTTTTCATTAGTGCTCAGGTTAAAATTTTAGTTTTCTCAACCCTATTTTTCCCATAAGCTTTGTTAGTTTTAGTTTGAGTTGGTGAAGTGTTACTTTTTAGCAATATATATGTCTACTTAAAGAAGACATCCCTATGACTCCTTTTCCTGAGGTTCAGCAATGCTGGAAGGGGGATGGGAGGGAAAAACAGAGTCTATGGAAGGTTTTCCCAATGATCAGTAGACTTGTCCATGCTTGGCTGCAACTTGGTGTAAATCAGTTTCCTCATTGTGACTATTTTCCTAAGTGCTCTTCATTATATATTTGGGTGGTTATGGTTTTCCATTTTTATCTTGTCATTGATCTTTTGCTGCAGTCTGAGCAAGGGTTCGAGGCCGAGCTACACCCCCAACTGAGCAGAGCTCCCTCCCAAGCTGCAGAGAGTAGTCCAACAAAGAAGGTAAGGCCAGCACAAGGGTGCCACTGTGGTGGCATTGTGAGCCCTCTCTTGGGTTTCTTGCCTCTGTTAGCTCATCTACTGTTTTAAGGTTTTCATGTCCTGATGTGAATGTTAATGACCCAGATTTCCTAGAATCTGGGTTCTTTGTGAAGATGGGGTCCTGATGATTCCTGAGCTGGACATTGATGTCACTGGCAGCTTGTATGTCCCTCTTCAACCTCCCAGCTAAATATGGCGGCTTTGCTGTTAGCAAGACCAAGAGGTGAGGTGAAGAGGGACAGATGCCTTTAGTAGAACCTCACACACTGCTAAGCCTCTAGGAGCACCTTTTGGGGGTGCGATTTGTCTCCCCACCTTTGTCTTTGTGCTGTGGTCTCTTCTGTATCTCAGCTTCTTCACCTCAGCCCAATCACATTACTGAGTCCCAGGTCATTTTCTCGGTTAGCGTCACTCATTCATTGTGCTGTCCTTTCATCTTCTCATACTCCTCTTGTCCTTCCCCATTTTCTCAGGCCCTTCTCTCAGGAAAGAGAGTGGGCCCTGGCTCAGGAACACAGGTGAAGCAGGTGCCTTCAAGGAAGCAGGCCAACTGTCTCCCTCCAGGAGACACCATGTAGTAACTGGGGGCAGGAAAATGCTGAACATATGACTGAGACTGTTATAAACTTTAAAATGTAGAACATAGCCCCAAAGTGGGGCAAGAGCAAATTTTGTCTCCAGTAGAAAAGGCTCTGTGTTTTGAGATGGACACAGCATTTACAATAGTAAGAAAAGGAGGGTGGATGGGTCCCTAGAATCTGATTCCTATGTCCTTCCAGGTGACAAGAAGGAGGTAATAGTCTGCAAGCATAAAAAAAAAAACCAAGCAGGAAAGAAAGTCCACTGGAATCTGATGCCCATGTCCCCCCAGCTTTTGGCGAGCAGTGAATCAGCCACATATGCGTGGGAGTGGACTTCCAGTAGAGCACATTCCTGACCTTAGAGGAACATAGGGGTATTGGCATGATGGGGGAAACATCTACATGTTTAACATTTTGGGGTTTTTGTTTTGTTTTTAATCTGTAGGACATACCATATTCTCAGCCTCCATCAAAGCCCATCCGTAGGAAATTACGACCTGAAAATCAAGCTGCAGAAAATCAAGAGCCTTCTGCCACTGCTGGTGGGCCAGCGTCTGCAGCAACTGTGAAACCCCATCCAACAGTCCAAAAGTAAGTAGAACAGATGAGTGAGAGCAGCATCAGAGACTTCCTTTAAATCTTTATATATATATGTACATGTAGATATGTTTACATTTACACTCATACCATAAAAAGGTGTGGTTTTATGGATACAGTCTTACCTTACTCATCTCTGTGATGGGATTACCATTTTCCAGTCACACAGAAACAGGCTTCTAAGCTATAGGTCCTATCCTGACCCAAGGGGCAAGTGGAGACAAGACCATGTTGTACTTCAATTTGATTTGATTTCTTTCCCTTCCTCCCCCTGCTTCCACTCCATGTGCTGGGTCACATTTTCCTATGAAGAAGACAGTGATCTGTCAGTTTTCCCTCTTTGCCTGTCTTGTCTTATGTTTCCCCATGGAAAATAGCTTTAGCTTCATGACCCTCATACCCAACTTTCAGTAGATGTGGGATATGATTTTTTAAAATTTTTTTAAATTTATTTTTAATTACAATTGACATACAGTATTATATTACTTTCAGATGTACAACACAGTGATTCAACATTTATATTTCTTATAAGTAAGTCTAGTAACCATCTTTCACTGTGCATAGTTTATTATGATGTTATTGACTCTTTTCCCTAGTCTGTACATTACATCCCCATGATCTTTTTAATCCCCATAAACTTTCTGTTGTTGATCATCTCAGCCCAGAATCATCAACTGCAGTGTCTCCATAGCCAGCTTTAACAGACATTGGAGGGTAGGTGGGGACCAAGAGAACAATACTTTGGAGAAATAATCCTTTTTCAAAGGCTTTGGCTTAAGAAGACCTAGCACTTGCCTCAGTTTCTCTGTTGTGGAATTGAGCAAGGCGTTGATGGCAGACACCTGTTGCTGTGTATGACTTCAAGTGAGCCCTACTGGTCACTAATGTAAAAGCTCAAGATCCATCACGAAACTGGTCTAGAGACCTTGCAGGTCTCAGCAACTGCTGTGGATTTTTCTCTTTCATTGTTAGGGAAAGAAAAGCAACAGGTGTTTTCTTTTTTTAATTTTTCAATTCGAGTTTGCATTGTACATCATTTTCTACTAGTTTCAGGTATACAGCATAGTGCTCAATCATACACTTTATAAAGTGTTCCCTCCTCCCCATATTTCAGGACCTACCTGGCACCATATATACTTATTACGATATTATTGACTGTTCTCTGTGCTGCACTTTACATCCCCATGACTATTTTGTAACTAAGTAAAGCAACAGGTTTTGTGGGTGTAACTTGCCTTTGAAGCCAAAGCTCCATTCTAAATCTGTGTAGCATTCTTTTTCAGAGGATGGTTTTGGTTTTTGTTTTTCCAAATGGATAGTGCCCTGCTGCCGTCAGTGCTTAAAGGAAGTATATTTTGTCTATATAGGTCACTGAGAGCTTTCATCTTCCAGCCACCCCCAAGCCTAGGGCATGGATCTCTACCAGGGACAAAGATGGCCAAACTTTCTTCCATGTAATTCTCCAGCTTCCCACCTGAATCTCTGCTTCACATTAATGATAGTCAGTGTCGGATAGCCAGGTCCTTATGGATGTGCAAGTGCCCTATAGAAAATTGGTCAGTGAGTGCATCCACTTAGTCTTTCAAACCTTTGGACTCTCAACCATGGATGGAAAACAGTACAGGTATTTATTGAAAAAAATCTGCATATAAATGGGCTTGTGCAGTTCAAACCTGTGTTATTCAAGGGTCAACAGTAGTTCATTGCTATTTTGTCACATGTGCAGAGTCTTGTAACCAGCACTGTAATTAAGATACAAGAGTTACACCTACTGTCTCTTCTTGGCCATTTCTTGCCCCTGGCAACCACTAACCTGTTTTCTAGTTCTATAGTTTTGTTGTTTTGATAATGCTATATAAATACAATCATACAGTATGTGTCTTTTTGCACTTAGCATAATACCCTTGACATCCATTCAAGTTATATGTATCTCAATTAGTACTGCTGAGCAGTATTCTCTGGCATAGATATACCACAGTCTGTTTAGTCATTCACCTGTTGAGAGACATTTTGGTTGTGTCTAGTTGGTTGAGTATTACAAATAAAGCTGCTGCGAGCTTCTGTGTACAGGTTCTTGTGTGTACATGAGTTTTCATTTCTTCGGGATAAATGTTCAGGAGTGTGATTGTTAGGTTGTGTGCTACGTCTAGCTTTGTTTTTTAAAGAAACTGCCAAGTTGTTTTCCAAAATGGCTTAACCATTTTATCTTCCCACCAACAGTGTATAAGAGATTCAGTTCCTCTGCATACTCACCAGCATTTGGTATTGTCACAATTTTTTTGTTTTAGCTGTTCTAGTAGGTGTGTAGTGCTATTCCATCATGGTCTTAATTAGCGTTTTCCTAATGGCTAGTGATGTTGAACACCTTTTCATGTGTGTATTTGCCATCATGTATCTTCTTGGGTGGTATGTCTCTTCCTGCCCATTGCCTATTTTCTGATTGAATTGTTCTTTTTACTGTTGAGTTTGAGAGTTCTTTATGTATTCTGAATACAATTTGGTGAAAGTTGATGTCTTGACTGTGTTGAGTCTTCCAATCCAGGAACATGATCTGTTTCTCCACTTATTTAGGTCTTACTCTAATTTCTTTTTTCAGTGTTGCATAGTGTTCAGCATGTAAGTTCTGTACATGTTTTGCTGTATTTAAGGATTTCAGTTTGAGTCTTTGTACGTGATATTATATATTTTGATTTTGATTTTCAAGTGTTCATTGTATATATATTGAAATACTTTTGATTTTTGTATGCTAATCTTTTATCCTGTAAACTCACTTTCATTCATGCTGAAATCACTTACTAGTTCTAGGAGATTTTGTAGATTCCTTGGGATTTTCTACATAGACCATCATGTCATCTGCAAATAGAGACAAGTTCGTTTCTTGTCAAGATGTGTGCCCTTTATTTCCTTTTCTTGCATGATTGTGCTGGCTAAGACTTCAGTATTATGTTGAAAATAGTGATGTGTGTAGAAACTCTTGTCTTCTTCCTAATCTTTGTGGGGAGGACATTCAGATTTTCATTAAGTATGACATTACTGTAGTTTTTTTGTAGAACTTCTTTATGAAGTTGAGGAGGTTCACCTCTATTCATAGTTTTTTTTTTTATCATGAATAGGTGTTGAGTTTTATCATATGCTTTTACTACATTGATTTATAGGGTCATGTGATGTTTGTTCTTTCACCTATTAGGATGGTGGATTACATTGATTGATTTTTGAATATTAAATCAATCTTTCATCCTTGGAATAAATTCCTTTTGGTCATGGTATATAATTCTTTTTACATACTGCTGAATTCTGTTTTCTAATATTTGGTTAAATATTTTATATCTATAATCAGGAGGGAGATTGTGTCTGATTTCTGTCTTGCTAAGCTGCCCTTTTCCAAGTTCTTTGATTAGAGAGAGAGAGCAGGATTTGGGGGGGGGGCATTATTTTTGATCCACCCTTATTGACATTTATGGATTGCCAACATCTTCACTATCCAGTCTGGGACCTATGCAGCAAAAAATAACACCTAGGGAATTTCCTGCTACATGTTTCCCTGGGTACTGAGTTCCCTAGGTAGTTTACTTTCTCCATTCAACTTTTTGGAGTCATCTTATGTTTCATGCATTATATCCAGAGTTTAACTGTATGTACTTCTTGGAAGGAATATAGAGATGTGTCTTCTCCATCTTGTCCTAAAACCATCCAGTCTATATATTTAAAAAAGTAGATTTTGAAGCCCCTTTCCTGTATATAAGGGTGAAAATTTTCCAGTCAACAAAACAAACAAGCGAGCAAAATAAAACCAGAGACATGGAAACAAGGAACAAACTGATAGTAACCAGAGGGGAGGGGGGAGGGAGATAATGGGGGGAAGCAGGGGAAAGGTCATCACGGAACATGTGTAAAAGACCTGTGGACAAGGACAAATGGGGGAAGGATTGAGGGTGGGAGGCGAGGAGTGGGTAGGGCAGGGGGAGAGTAATGGGGGAAAATGGGAACAACTGTAATTGAACAACTAAAAAAAAGACTGAAATGCAAGAGAAAGAAGTTTATTTTCAGCTCAGAGGACCCATGAAGGTGTCATAGAAGAGTTAGCATTTTTCATTCAAGAAAGAGTAAGACTGGATGAGCCAAAGCAGAGGTTTTTGACTTGAAAATCAGCAGGAAACACTGGAAAAAGTTAATTCATTAATCAAATAGCTAACATCCTTGTGTGAAAAAAGAAAAAATAATCTTCCAATTTGTTGGGGAACAGGGTATGTATGCTTCCTAGAGAATCGCAGAATGACTGGCATAGAGAATATTCTCAGTGAATATTAATCAGATTGCTACAGTGGTCACAACGCATTTCAGTTTAGTTGCTCTGGACTAGAACTCATCTCTCAGTGATTACAAATATGTTTGTTTTTCTAAGGGAACTTAAATTGCCATTTCACTCTGAGAATTTAGTGTTTCTTGCTGTGGGATATGAAGTTGTAGATCATACAACCATGTTGATTTATTATTCCAACCGTGGACAGTTTCGAGGGAGAAAGAGAGTGCTAAGAATAATTAGGGCCAGACAAGCAGTGTAAGTAGAGACTGTAATGGGCAAAGGGGGACATATATGGTCAGCCTATTTATACCTGTTCTATGAATTTACTATTGACTTAATTTGGGAATACGGGTATTGAAACGTTTCTGTGCATTTCTCAAGTGGTATAACCATATATGCTGGTGTATGCATATGCACGTGCTCACTCGCACTGAGGCGCTTATCCCTGATAATAAAGAAATAAAGGAGAGTTATGTAGGCTGGTTAAATTAATGTAGGATCTTTGCTAAAGAGGATGTTTTTGTTTTACCCTCATAGCTGTCCACAATGGCCACACGCAGGTCTTTTAAATCCCATGAAAGCCTACACAAAAAGGACATTCCAGTTTAATATGGTTTGTCCAGAAGAAATAATTATTAAAATATCTTGGAATAAATGGAACACAAAGTATTTGAAAAGGCCCTATTCACAGCTTTTCTTCAAGTTATAAAATGGGTACTTTAGGTGTAAATAATTCATTCTGACAGACTTGTTTAATTTGGTGTGTGCCTGCCTGCCTGTCTGCTTGTGAATATATGATTTTCTTTTTGGAGCCCAGTGACATTTAGCCCCTTGTTAGTTTAGCACTTCTCATGAATCAGATTGTTCTGACAAGAGTCCAAGAGTCCTCTAAGTTCTATTTGACTGAACTTTTTGTACTTTTTGTAGACAATCTTCCAAACAAAAGAAGGCTATTCAAACCGCTATCCGCAAAAATAAAGAGGCAAATGCAGTGCTGGCCCGGCTGAACAGTGAACTCCAGCAGCAGCTCAAGGTAAGGGGTGTCCTGATTTTGGATTACCAGGCTTTTTCATCTGGTTGTTTTGTTTCATTTTGAACATTGGCTGACTGTCTGGTTCCATTTCTGTTGGTAAGACTTGCCTCTTGGTTCTCAAACTCCTTTTGGAAGGCCAGAGAATTGCTGTATTTAAGATTCATCGGTTGGTTCTTGTATGTTTAGAGGAAGACTAGTAACTCTAATATGTAGGCTTGTGTATTATGTGTTAGTTAAAAGGAAAGATAATCTATGATAAGGGCTGTTTGAAGCATTCTATATTGTCTGAAGCTTCTGGGTAAACCCTTACTTATTTAGATCTGCCCTGAAAGATGCTATGCTTATTTCAGTGGAAGAGGGTGGCCCTAATACTATCAAAGGCCAGCCCCTCCCCTGGTACCTTGGAAATGGTTCCAGATCACCTTGTCAAGGACATCACCCCTGTTCTTATTACCCATGCCTCTTCATTGTTAATCTCCTCTGTATTACTCTCTCAGGGCTGCCATGGCAAAGTACGACCAAGTGGGTGGTTTAAAATAACCAATCTAGTCTCAGAGCTCTGGAGGCTAAAAGTCTGAAACCTCGGTGTCAGCCAAGCTCTGTCTCTCTAGGGGAGAAGCCTGCCTTTCTTCTTCCCAGTTTCTGGTGGTGGCTGACAGTGCTTGGTGTTCCTTGGCTTGCAGATGCATCACTGCGATTTCTCTCTCCACTCTCAGATGGCCACCTCTCTGTGTCTCTCCACATGCTCTCTCTGTGAGCGTCAGTGCCCAAATTTCCCCTTTTTATAAGGATACCAGTCATGTGGGATTAGGTCCATGTGACTGATCCCTTTTTAACTTGCAGATGCATCACTGTGATTTCTGTCTCCACTCTCAACATGGCCACCTCTCTGTGTCTCTTTCTGTCCAAATTTCTCTTCTTACTACTTCCTTTTCTTGTAAGGACACTGGTCATTGGATTAAGGGCCAACCTAATCTAGCATAACCTCATTTGAACTAAATTATATCCTCACAGTTCTACTTACTGTGTCCCCTGATCCTCTGCTGGCTCATTTCCATCCACACATGAACATGCTCCAGTTTTGTCTATCATCTTGACCCCACATTCTTCAGCTGTTGCTGGTCTCTTTGGCCTCCTTCACAGCCATGTTTCTGAGGAGTTCTTTCCATTTACTCTCTCTGCTTCCTCACCAACAGTTTTCTCTCCCTCCACTTTAGTGTGACTTCTCTCCTCCAATCACCTCCTCTTAATAGCCAAATCCAAAGGGTCTGTCTTAATATTACTTGGATTTTCAGACTACACAATTGCCATTCCCTCCTCTAAAGTCGCTTTTCTAACTGGCTTTTGGGAAACCAAACCTGGCTCATTTTTTTCTACTTTACTGATACTTCCTCTTTAGCATTCTCTGCTGCCTCTTCCTTCTTTGATTTCTCTTTTTTTAGTCCCCCACCCTGGTATTTTATTATGTACATTTTTGAGCATACAAGAACGTTGAAAGAACCATACAGTAAATACTTTTATAGCTACTACTTTGTTTCTGCAATTAATACTTGCTTATATTTGTTTTTCTTCCATATCCACTCCTTTATCTATCCCTGAAGACATCTGTATGTGTGCCTTAAATATTTAGCATGCATATAATGAACTGCAGTTCAGTATTTTTACAGATTTCTTATGATATAAATTTTACATATAGTGAATGCACAAATCTTAAGGGTACTGTTGCTCAGTTTTTAACAAATATATACACTTATGGAACCCACACCCCTAACAAGATACTACCATCATCCCAGGAAGCTCCCTCTTGCTCCTTCCTGGTCAATTCCTATCCCACTTTTGCCAAAATAACCACTCTTCTAAATTTTTATGCCATAGTGTCGCCTAGCCTATAGATTTATAGAAAAGGTGTCTTAACATGATTTTTGTGTAAAAGTTCTTTCACTTAATATTATGTTTTTGAAATTTATACTGTTGCAGGTGTCAGTAATCTGATCTTTTTTACTGCTGAGTAGTATTCCATTGAATGAATATGCCACAGTTTGGTTCTCAATTTGCCTATTAATGAATACTTGAACTGTTTAGTTTTTACCTATTTTGTATAAAATTGCATTGTTGAATTGGCCTTTGTGTGCAACTACATTCTCTTTTTTAAAAGTATTTTTATTGATTATGCTATTACTTTTGCCAATTTTCCCCCCTTTATCCACCCTCCACCCTGCCCCTCTAACCCTCCAGCATTCCCCGTCCCCCCTCAGTTCATGTCCATGGGTTGTACACACAAGTTCTCTGAGTTCTCTGTTTCCTATACCATTTTTATCTCTCCCCATCTATTTTATGCCTACGAATTACGCTTCTTCTTCCCTGTACCTTTTCCCCCATTCCTCCCTTCCCCCTCCCCACTGAACTCCCTCCATCTGATGTCCATTTTTCTGACTCTGTTCCTGTTCTAGTTGTTTGCTTAGTTTTTGTTTTCATCGTTTTTCTTTTCTATTAGGTTCATTTGTTGATAGTTGTGAGTTTGTTGTCATTTTATTGTTCATACTTTTAATCTTTCTTCTTAGATAAGTCCCTTTAACATTTCATAAAATAAGAGCTTGGTGATGATGAACTCCTTTAACTTGACCTTATCTGAGAAGCGCTTGATCTGCCCTTCCTTTCTAAATGAAAGCTTTGCTGGATAGAGTCATCTTGGATGTAGGTCCTTCTCTTTCATGACTTTAGATACTTTCCAGCCTCTTCTTGCCTGCAAGGTTTGTTTTGAAAAATCACCTGATAGTCTAATGGAAACTCCTTTGTAGGTTACTGTATCCTTTTCTCCTGCTGCTTTTAGGATTCTCTCCTTACCTTTAATCTTGGGTAACTTAATGATGATGTGCCTTGGTGTGTTCCTCTTTGGTTCCAACTTCTTTGGGACTGTCTGGGCTTCCTGGACTTCCTGGAAGTCTCTTTGCTTTGCCAGATTGGGGAAGTTTTCCTTCATTATTTGTTCAAATAAGTTTTCAATTTCTTGCTGCTGTTCTCCTCTGGCACCCCTATCATTCAGATATTGGAATGTTTCAGGCTGTCCCAAAAGTTTGTAAGTACCTCTTCACTTTTTTTAATTCTTGTTTCCTCATTCTGTTCTGGTTGGATATTTATTTTTCCCTTTTGTTCCAAATCGTTGCTTTGAGTCCTGGTTTCTTTCCTGTCCCTGTTGGTTCCCTAAATTATTTCATTTTTGGGTGCCTTTCATTTATTTTTGTTTTTTTTTTCTTCATTTTTTAACCAACCTCAATCAGTCCTGTGAGCATTTGGATTACCCGGGCTTTACATTCTCCATCAGATAGGTTGGCTGTCTCCTCATCGCTTAGCTCTCTTTCTGAAGTTTTGCCCTATTCTTTCATTTGGGCCATATTTCTTTGTCTCGGCACACCAGTCTGGTTGTTCTGTTTTCTTTAATTCCTTGGTTGTTGGAGTTCCATGAAGTTTGATTATCTGGTACTTTTGGTTGTTTATTGATTTTAGATTGGTTGTTATCCTCCTTTTGGTTGTGCAAGGAAGTGAAGGATTTCTACCTACACCTCCTTCTTGGCCGGAACTTGCAAATACCTTCTCATTTCTCTTGGGTAAATACCTAGGATTAGGATTGGTAGGTAATGTCATGGATATATGTGATTAATTTTTTAGATCTTAAATCATTTTTTATTTTTCAATTACAGTTGACGTACAATATTATGTTAGTTTTAGGTGTACACCCCAGTGATTACACATGATATAACTTACTAACTGATTATCCCAATAAATCTTTTACCCATCTGATATCATTACAGTTATTACAGTATTATTAACTATATTCCCTGTGCTGTACTTGACATCCCCATGACTATTCTGTTACTGCCGCTTTGTACTTCTTAATCTCTTCACATTTTTCACCCATGCCCACAACTCCCCTCCTCTCTGGCAACTGTCAAAATGTTCTATGTATCTATGAATTTGTTTTTGTTCTGCTTGTTCGTTTATTTTGATTTTTAGATTCAGTTGTTGATACATATGTATTTATTGCCATTTTATTCGTATCTTTTCTTCTTTTTAAAGAAGACCTTTTAACATTTCATGTAATACTGGTTTGGTGGTAATAGTATTACTCCTTTAGCTTTTTCTTGTCTGGGAAGCTCTTTATCTGTCCTTCAATTCTAAATGATAGCTTTGCTGCATAGAGTAATCTTGAATGTAGGTTCTCGCTTTTCATCACTTTTTTTCTAAACAATATTTTTTATTATTTTATTATTATTTTTACTTTTTTCAAAATCTCCAAATAATTTTTAATATATTTTATTGATTATGATATTACAGTTGTCCCATTTTTTCTCCCCTTTATTTCCTTCCACCCTGTACCCAGCCTCCCACCAGCATTCCCTCACCTTAATTCATGTTCATGAGTCGTACATGTAAGTTCTTTGACTTCTCCATTTCCCATACTATTCTTAACCTCTCTCTGTGTATTTTGTACCCATGATTTATGCTTCTTATTCCCTGTACATTTTCCCCCATTTTCCCCACTCCCCCTCCCCGCTGATAACCCTCCATGTGATCTCCATTTCTGTGATTCTGTTCCTGTTCTAGTTGTTTGCTTAGTTTGTTTTTGTTTTGTTTTTAGGTTTGTTTGTTGATAGCTGTGAGTTTGTTGTCATTTTACTGTTCGTAGTTTTGATCTTTTTCTTCGATAAGTTCCTTTAACATTTCATGTAATAAGAGCTTGGTGATGATATACTCCTTGAACTTGACCTTATCTGGGAAGCACATTATCTGCCCTTCCATTCTAAATGATAGCTTTGCTGGATAGAGTCATCTTGGATGGAGGTCCTTGCCTTTCATGATTTCAAATACTTCTTTCCAGCCCCTTCTTGCCTGCAAGGTTTCTTTTGAGAAATCAGCTGATAGTCTTATAGGAACTCCTTTGTAGGTGACTTTTTTCCTTTTCTCTTGCTGCTTTAAGATTCTCTCCTTATCTTTAATGTTAGGTAATATAATGATGATGTGCCTAGGTGTGTTCCTCCTTGGGTCCAACTTCTTTGGGACTCTCTGACCTTCCTGGACTTCCTGAAAGTCTGTTTGCTTTGTAAGATTGGGGGAGTTCACCTTCATTATTTTCCCAAACAAGTTTTCAATTCTTGCCCTTCCTCTTCTCCTTCTGGCACCTCTATGATTTGGATGTTGGAACATTTAAAGTTGTCCCAGAGGTTCCTAAGTCTCTCCTCATTTTTCTGAATTCTTGTTTCTTCATTTTGTTCTGGCTGAATGTTTTTCTTCCTTCCTTCTGGTCCAAACCATTGATTTGATTCCTGGTTTCCTTCCCTTTACTGTTGGTTCCCTGTATATTCTTCTTTATTTTGCTGTTCATTTTCTTCACTTTTTCCTCTATTTTGTGACCATACTCAAGCATTACTGTGAGCATCCTGATTACCAGCGTTTTTGAACTCTGCACCTGATAGTTCAGCTCTCTCTTCATTGCTTAGTTCTATTTTTGGAGCTTTGATCTGTTCTTTCATTTGGGCCATATTTTTTTGTCTTGGCCCACCTGATATGTAGTAAGGGGCAGAGCCTTAGGTGTTCACCAGGGCAGTACAACCCACATCACTGCATTGTGGTCTTGTATGTGGGGGTGGGGTCTGAGAGGGAACAGTTCAACTTGCTTGGCTCTCAGCTGGCTTTCAATCACTTCCCCTGCTACCCACAAGGAAATTGGGCCCTTGTGGTGCTGATTCCCAGGTGGGTGAGTTTCTAGACTTTCTGGGACCCTGTGGATCTCTCCAATGAACTCTGCTGTGAGCCTGGGAGTTTCTTCTGCCACCACAACTCCCAGACGTTTTTATAGTCAGAGGCTTTGAGGTTTTATTTCCCCGTGCTGGAACTCTGGGTTGCACGGTGTGTCTTGTTCCCCAGTTGTTCCTCCTGGTTTATCTACACACAAATGTGGGACCACCTTGTCCACCAGCCACTGCATCACCCACCCTTATCTTCTAGTCACTGCCTTGCCGCTTGTCCTTTCCACCCCCACTGCTCAGCTCTGCCTCTCCTACCAGTCTGGATGAATGTTTCTTTAACTCCTTAGTTGTCAGATTTCCATACATTCAATTTTCTGTCAGTTCTGTTTTTTTTTTTATTTGTAGTTGTCTTCCTTTTCATTGTGTGAGGAGCAAAGTATATCTACCGCAGCCTCCATCTTGGCCAAAAGTTGCTTTTCATCACTTTGAATATTTCTTGCTAATCCCTTCTGGTCTGCATAGTTTCTGTTGAGAAATCAGCTAACAGTCTTATGGAGCTCATTTATAGGTAATGAACTACTTTTCTCTTGCTTCTTTTAAGATTCCCTGTCTTTAACCTTTTACTTTTAATTATGATGTGTCTTGGTGTGGGCCTCTTTGGATTCATCTTGTTTGGGACTGTCCGTGCTTCCAGGACTTGCATGTCTATTTCCTTCACCAGGTTATGGTCATTTTCTGACACTATTTTTTCAATAGGTTTCAATTTCTTAGTATCTTTAGCTGCTCTGATGTTGGGTACATATATATTTATGATGGTTATATTTTCTTGATGAATTAACCTTTTAACATTAAGTAATGACCTTCTCTGTCTTGTTACAGTTTTTAGCATAAAGTGTATTTGGTCTAATCTAAGTAGAGCTGCCCCTGCTCTCTTTTTGTGTCTACATCACGGAGCATCTGTCTCATCCCTTCACTTTGAATTTATGTGTGTAACCATGAAGCTGGAGTGAGTCTCTTGGATGACTTTGGTGTCCTTGTCAAAGTGTAATGAACATATAAATGTAAATTTATTTCTGATTTCTTATTCTGTTCCATTAATTTATTTGTTGATCCTTATACCTGTAACACACATTCTTGATTAGTGTTGCTTTATAGTAAGTCTTGAAATCAGGTAGTATAAATTTTTCAATTTGATCTTTTACAAGATTATTCTGGGCCCTTTGTTTCATGTAAATTTTAGAATAGGTATGCCATTTTCCACAAAATAGCCTACTAGGATTATGATTCAGTTTGCATTGAATCAATAGATCAGTTTAAGGACAATTGACATGTAAACAATGTTGAGTTTGCCAGTCTTTGAGCATAGTACTTCTCTCCAGTTACTTAGATCTTATAAACTTCCTCTCAGTGGTTCTGAGTGTATAAAGCTATTGCATATCTTTTGTTAAATTCCCAAGTTTTTGTGTTGTTGAATTTTAAATTATCAATTGTGATAATGTATTTTTGTCATATTCAATGCTTTTAAGAATTGAATTGTATTTTAAGATTTTATTCTCTGAGTTTATGAATAAAGGTTACAGAATACAAGATCAACACACAAAAAGCAATAATTTTCCTGTATATAAATAATGAATAAATTTTAACTGAAATTTGAAAAACAATACTATTTACAATAGCTTGCCCCCAACCGCAAATGAATACTTAGGTATATTTCTGTGGCTGGGGTAGCTCAGTGGATTGAGCATGGGCTTGTGAAGCAAAGGGTCATCAGTTCGATTCCCAGTTAGGGCACATGCCTGCGTTGTGGCCCAGGTCCCCTGTACGGAGTGCACAAAAGGCAGCCACACATTGATGTTTCTCTCCTCCTTTCTCCTTCCCTTGCCCTCTCTCTAAAAATAAATAAATAAAATATTTTAAAAAATACTTAGGTATAGTCACCAAAACACACAGGATCTGCCTTGACTGGTGTGGCTCAGTTGGTTGGAGCATCATCCCATAACCAAAGAGTTGCGGATTCTATTCCCAGTCAGGGCACATACCTACATTGTGGGTTTGATCCCTGGTCTGGGTGTGCATGATCCCCAGTCTTGGTGCATGCGATCCATGGTCCAGGAGTGTATGAGAGGCAACTGATCAATGTTTCCCTCCATTCCTCTCTCCCTTCCTCTCTCTCTGAAAGCAGTGAAAAAAAGTCTTCCAGTGAGAATTAAAAAAAAAACACAACAACTGGATCTGTATACTGAAGACTGTAAAGTGCTGTTAAAAGAAATTCAAGAAGACCAAAGTAAATGAAGAGACATATGCTGTTTGTGGTTTGGAAGACTCAACATAGTAGTGATGTCACTTTTCCCAAAGTGATCTGTAGATTTATTGTAATACCAATCAAAGTACTAGCAGGATTTTGTAGTTGTAGACCAGCTAATCCTATAATTTGTGTGTAAGGACCCAGGAACTGGAATAATTAAAAGAAATTTGAAAAAGAAGAACAAAGTTGGAAGAATTACTTTAATATCAAGATTTAGTAATCAAGACACCATGGTACTGGAGAGATCGATGCATAGATCAATGGAATAGGATAGACAGTCCTGAAGTAGATCACATGAATACATCAATTAAATCTGACAAAGATGCGAAATCAATTCATGGAGAAAGGATAGTCTTTTCAACAAATTGTTTTTTAGTAGTTGGTCATTCATATGTAAAAAAGAAAAAGGACCTTGATATAAACCTCACATCTCATACAAAGATTAACTTGAAAGGGTCCTAGATGCAAATGTAAAACACAAAGATGTAAAATTTTTAGAAGAAATAGAGGAAAAAAATCTTTATGACCTGGGGTTAGAAGTGATGCCAAAAGCACAATATATAACAGAAAAACTCAAAAAACTGGACTTCATCAAACTCAGAAATTTTTGCTCTGCCAAAAACACTGTCAAGAGATTTAAGAGACACGCTATATGCTGGGAGAAAATATTTGCAACTTACGTATTTGATAAAGGACTTGTATCTAGATTATATAAAGAACTCTTAAAGCTGAAGAATTCTTAAAACTCTAACAACTCAAAAATGGTCAAAAGACTTGAACAGATACTTCACCAAAGAGTATATAAGGATGGCAAATAAACATGTGAGAATATATTCAATATCATTAGCCAGTAGAAAAATTAAAACCATGATCACGTACCACTATACACATATTATAATTGGTAAAACAGAAAACAGTGGTAACACCAAGTACTGGCAACTGGAACTCTCATGCATTGATTATAGGAATGCAAATTGGTACCCCACTCTGAAAAATTATTTTGTAGTTTCTTATGATATTATACATACACTTACCAGTCCCACTCTGAATATCTGCCTTAGTGAGATGAAAGCTTATGTTTACTCAGAAATCTATACCCAAATGTTCACAGCAGTTTTATGTGATAGCAAAAACTGGAAACAATCCAAATGTCCTTCAAAGGATGAATACATAAATTATGGTACATTCACACAGTACAGTGGCATAGTACTTAGCAATAAAAAGGAATGATACATACAATAACTTGGATGAACTTCAAAGACATTATGCTGAGTTAGATAGGTCAGTGTCAAAAGGTTATGTACTGCATGATTCCTTTTATTTGACATTCTTGGAAAGACCAGTGGTTGTCAGGGGTTTTGCATGAGGTAAGAGTCTGTGATATCAGTGAGTAGTACCAGAGAGTTTTTGCTTGTTGGAAACGTAATTCACCCAATTTGTGGTGGTAGTTACACAAATCTATACATGTGTTAAAATTTATAGAACTGTTCACTAAATTAAAAAAGTGAATAAAATTTTTATTCTCTACCATATGAGAATAAAAACTTCTTTTTAATATTTTAACCTTCATTCTGTTTTATGAATATTTGTATGTGACCTTGTTTTTGTTTTGTATTTTGTTTGGTTTTGGTGCTTGTCCCCTTTCAATGTGGTACACCAATCCGTAGGAGCTTTTGGAGGTCAGGTGGTCAGTGGAGTTGTAGCTCAAGTCCATCTCGATAGTAGATCCAGTGGATCCCTGAATCTACTCTGTGGTCATTTGTCCAGTTCCATAATGCATAATTGGGAGAGACATAGTCAGCAATTGGTAGAATCCCATATTTATTTTCTGTATTTGCTAACTCATTTGCTGTTCATCAGTTTACCTTTCAGCTTACAAATTTTATTGCCATTACCTCTTCCCTTTTGTTTATTCTGTCCTTCTGTGTCTAACGTCTTAAATTTTTTTGTTTGTTTTAGTAGAATTCCAGTAGGGAATGAGTATGGTACATGTGTTCAATTCCATCTTTACCCACAACACTCTATCTGTATTCTTTTTCTAGATGATGTTATACAGTCCAAAGGCTTTGAAGACCATCCATAACATGGTGATCATTAGTTTATTTCTAAGCCCTACTGCGCTTTCCTCTGAGTTCTAGACATGCATTTACAACTGCTTACTGAAATTTTTTCTTAATGTATCTAATACACACAACTCAGATGCTTAATTCCTTCATTTGAAATGCTAATTTCTCATCCAGTCTTTTTGTTCTCAATTAATACCTCTACTGGCACCTACTTGTTCAACTCAAAATCCCCTTCCTTCTCTCCTACATCAAGCTTCATCAACAGGCTTTATCAGTTCTAGAAAATATATCTACAGTCCAACCACTTCTCTCCAATTTTATGGCTGCTACCCTGATCCAAAGCCTTTTCATTTTTCACCGGGGTCCATGCAGTAGCCTCCCAGCTGCTGCCTGCTTCTGTTCTTACCCTGCTGCACAGTAGCCAGAGTGAAAAACTTGAATTCCAAAGTAGGCCATGTGTCTTCCCTGATACAAAGCCCTCAATGCCATCCTCCCCACACTGCATGGTTTCCACATTCCTTATTCTGCCCACAAGACCCCTGCATAAGTCTCTGATTCCACCTCTTGCCAATATCTCCTTGGTACTTTTGTTCTGGCCACGTAGACCTTTTTGTTCATCAAACACACCATGCTTGTTCCCTCCCTCAGGGCCTTTGCAGTTGTCCTTTGGTCTCCCTGAATATCCTCCACCACATCTTCACACGACTTACCCCTCACTTCATTCATGTCTTTGCTCAAGTAGCAGCAACTCTGAGAAGCCTTCCCTGACCACCCTTTCTACCTTTCTCCCAGATTCCCATTAGTCTTTATTACATCATCTTTATTTGTTTTCTTCTGAAAGTGTCTTATTTCTCTACTGTCTCTTTCTTTAGCCGTTTGCATATAATAAGCCCTAAGAGGGCATTGGTCTGATCTGTCTTGTTCTTTGCTGGTATGATCACATCTACAGCAGAATCTGGCCCGTAGTAGATAGATCTCAAGGACTGTTGGATGGGTGGGTAGGAGGGCAGATGAATAAATGAGTTCTGTGCTGACTCTTATTAGCATGTTGGTTTTTGTGGGGCTTCTCAGAGTTGAGCTTTTATACAGAATCTTTCCCACTTTGATTCTAAGAATGCCTTTCTCCTCACTAACAAATCTGTTTTACCGTTGGAAATTTGATCTCCCAAGTAACGTACTGCTAATCTTTTCTTGCATTTTATCCAGAAGTCACACCTTAAGCCATATTTTGTGCAGGAGCCTAGACGAGGCTTTGGTAGAAGACTGACCAATGTACTTTTTCATCTCTCAGACCTGACTGAGTATCGTGCTGGGTTAGAATCAAGAGAGACTGAACTAGAAATTGAGTCCATGATGGCTTTACCTCTCAGCATTAGGAGTTGGCTTTTGCTTTTCTACTTGCTCCTAATTAGTCTTTTAATTCTTAACATCATTTTCTGGTAGCCACTGATCCCTTAAAACTGAAGGTGAGATTGAGGCAATGATAAGATGTGATGCGTCCGTTTCATTTCATCTTCAGAAAGTTGAGAGATTACAAAATGTGAAGCGTCCTTTGTCTAGTCACCAGCTATAAATGTGATACCTTCCAGTCTACCCGTCATTGAATCATATGGTACCTAAGTCTTACTGGTTTAATTATATTTCTTTTTAATATCTGATGAAGTAAAGATGAACCCAGGAAATGACTCCTTTGCTTTTTTGTTTCTTTTTTCTCTGTTTTATACAACTCAGGAAGTTCATCAAGAACGAATTGCATTGGAAAACCAATTGGAACAGCTTCGTCCAGTCACTGTGTTGTGATGCCCAAGGCCCAAGTAACAGTGGGTGACCTTTTGTGCCAAGATCTTTCCTTCAACTGTTTCAATCCAACTACATGTCATAGATGTCTGACTGTGTCAAAAGCTGTGAGCAGTGGATTAGAATCCACGCCACCTTTTCTCGCGTACTTGTATGTTTTACTGGATGGAAAATACAGCTGATTATCACGCTTGAAATTGTAATTATCAGTGGGATTTCTCTCCAATTCTTCAATATTTCCTTGAGGTGTTAGGTGTTGCTCCTTACCAAAAATCAATCTTTTATCAAATAATTTAGAGCATTATTTATTTAAAGGTTTTACGATTTATCCAAAACCTCATAACCCAGTATATTCAGGATGCTTGTTTTATTTTTGTTATGTATATCGTGTACAGTATGTTGGTTTCCTGAATAATTGAAATTGTAACTGGATAGTTTTTGGCATGACAAGAATAAAAACAAAAACTAAAATAAAACATGAGCATCATATTTAGACTGGCTCTGTGCCCTCTACCACCATATACCAAAAATTGCTTCTTTAGTGCCATTTTGATATTATATTTAGCTATAAATAATACATGACTATTGTTTTCTACCGAATGTCCAAGACTTACTGGATCTTCACACCTCTGTGAAGTGGAGGTTCTGTCAGCGATCTGTTTAACTCGGCCAGTTAGGTCATCAACCCAGATAACTCAGTTCTTCTATGTAAAATTTTTTGGCAAGAACAGTGTGCTGTAACTGCCTTGCCTGATCAAATTAAATAAATAGTTGCCAGATCTCTACTTTTATCCTCTGTAGGATAACCTATCTGTAAATGCATGAATTTGGAAACTACCCATCAAATATGAAAGGCTTATGAGACTGTATCAGTAAACATTTATTGTTTGAACCCAGGTATTCAAACTGGGGAAGAAGAGGGAAAATTGTTGTTACCAACCATTCAACAATCTCTGGTAGTTCTTTTTGTTTTTGTTATATTATCTTGGGCTGTGAGTGTATTGGGTATGAAGTAATAAAGAAAGGCAATTCTGACACAGGGTATATAGCTATTTGATTCTATGTGAAGTGTACCCTTGGGAAGTGATTGGCTTATGTGCCACTCAGAGGGGCCCAGCTGACTCCAGTGTAAGTGATGTAAAACAGTGAGCTCAACTTGCAGAAGCCAGTACCCTATAGAAATTTGGATAGCTGCTGCTTCACCTGAAAGCTCAAGTTGAAAGTGGGAACTGACCAACCCTCACAGGGATCAGGGCATGCCAGCTTTAACATTACCTTGAGAGAATGATGGCAAGAAATGCTGTCTCTCATGCATTTTGCTCCTATACACTTTCTTAGGGTAGAGGGGTGGGGTGTGTCTAGGGTCCTTTTTGAAGTGGTTTGGCTAGGTTTGCAGCATATGAGATTAGATCTTTGATTTCAACAGAGTTGACAGCTTCTAGAAAAGTAGGCATTTATTTAATGCTTCCTCATTCCATTGGCAAGCTTTATCAATAGCTTAATGGCAGAAAAGAAAGGCTCAAACAGATGATGTTTTTCCAAATAAAAACAAATTGTTGATTCTGTTCTGTGCATATTAAAGGCTTTTGAATTGGCTTGATTTTGAAAATCAGAAATCTTGAACTCTTTCTCTGTTCATACCTTCTTCCTTCCCCTTTGGCTACCTTTTTTTTTTTGGTCCCTGTACGAAGGGTTCAGAATCAGTTTAAACTCTTCCTAAGGTCATGAATGGGTCAGTGTAAAGTTAACCTCTTTTCCCTTTTTTCTGAGATCTGGGAGCTGTAACTAATTTTATCAACAGTGTCCTTGTGGCAGGCATTTCACAGCATGTTTGCCTTTTGTTACATTCAATCCAGGAAAGGCTAGCATGTGTACTTTATCCCATAATCTTCCAGTACATATACACTCACTCGAGATAGCACTTCACATCCATTAAGCAGACATAAACTAAGCAATGTTACTATATATTATGTATTTTAAAAATACTGACATTTCCCCCATCAAGCCAATGCCAGAGTAAGCCAAATTAGGTTGGGATTTTGTTTAGTTGGTTTGATTTTTATTAAAGGAAAAAATCTTGTATTAGACAATCAAAGCTCCACGAGTTGCATAGTGTCACCAATATTTTAAGATAGGCATTGCATTAAAGCACATACCAATAATATCTATACCCAGCCTTCTTGACTGGACTTTTAGTTACCACAATTTATTCGTTGTTTAGGAGTGGATTTAAAAAAATTAAATATAAACATGTAGATGTACATACACTTACATTATTATTACCTAACTAGTGCTCATCCTCTCTCCTTTTCTCTGTTTTCTTAGGATGTGCACTTTCAGTTTAGGATTATAACTCCTGATAATGCTTCTGTGAGCCTTTAATGTAATTTATAGGAGGGCTGGGCCATTGAAATTGCCATTATATCTCTTCTAGAATACTGCTCCAAAATTAGACCTGCTTGCTGGGCACAGTTCTGTGGACAGAAGGCCAGTGTTACCCCATCCATAGGGGTTTAATAATCTTGTTGTTAAGTGGTCTTCCTCCACGGAGGTCTTGTAGTCCCAAGGATGAAAGTACGGTAGGGGTTGATAGTATCTCTTATATGTGGCATATTGTTTTTGCCACCTTCCTAGTCAGTAGACATGGAGCAAATCCAAAAGGTACATATCTGGAATGGAGGTATGTGTTGTCATCAATGCAGATACTTGCTTTAGTTGGAAGGATTTAACTGCTTTATTAATATTAGAGAAATTCTTTGGGCCTGATTGGAAGAGGAGAAAGCTTAGCTGGAAGCTATCCCCATTTTGATCTCATTGGAGAACAGGGTGTCCAAGCTGAGAAGATCTGTGCCCATCTCTTGGCTGTTTGATTATGGGGAAACCAAGGCCTGGAGAAACCACAGGTTGTAGCCGAAGAATCCATGGGAAGAAGTAATTAGTGGCAGAGTTTGGATGCCAGGCTGATTTTATGGATTCCAGCTTAACTCCTTGAGCTTCTAGCAAAATAGATTAGAAGGGTTTCTTCCATGTTAAATTTTATTTACTTAATCAATCTGTCTGAAATTACAAAAACACGTTTCAATGACTATTAGATCTAGATATTTCTCATGGATTGAAGCAAAAAATAAAATCTGAAGGGGAAGAATATGGTTGAACTATTTGTTCTTCTGAACATCTCACCTTTCATGATGCAATAAGTTACTCTGAGTTTCTTGGCAGAACTTTTGAGAGCTGTTGCTTTGAATGGATTCCTTTCCTGTATTCCTTATGGGAGTTTGCTTTTAAAATAGACTAGAAATGAACTCAATATGTAGTAAGTTAGTTTTCTTCAGTGTATCTTTGGTTACTAGGGTTGCAAATGTTCAATTTCAGCATACTTAATGGTAAGTAATCCAAAACATGAGTTTTCTTTTGACTTCCTACCAATGTCTGAACTCTCATAAAGCATCCTTCTCTTCATATATGACTTGATTCTATAGTCTGTTTCTAAATGATATTGTCTAGTTCTCAAATGATCTCACACCCATGGTGGTAATAGATGTATATTCAGAAGATCAATAAGAAAATAATCTGAAACGGATGTGTTCTTTGTGATTAAGATAAGCTTTTGCAAATGTCTTCTAAGCAGTAGTTTGAAATATCTCAACTATGGTATAACACCTTAGAGCTAAAACATTTGTTCAACACAAACTAGAATCACACCTCCTGGCTAGATATCACCAAGGGTGATTTTAAATACATAGAAAAAAGAATTTCAACCAGGTCCTCCCATATTGACAAGTAGGACTCAGAGATAGCTTGAAAATTATGAATATGAACAAAGTGAAATATATCATTTAAGAGGCCTTTTTCTACTTTAGTTAAATATAACTCTAGTAACTTTGGTTTCTCTTTCCAAATTGGTTTATTCTGTTTTAGGTGTACACTTTTAAAACTATGATCAAAGGATCACTGGAATTTACACTTTAGTTATTGATGTTCTATTAGGGCTTTTTTTGTTTTATGACTCAGTGTGGGAAGAAGTAGGGATTTGAGTTTTTAGAGTTCTGAGCTGGCATATCTTGTTTCTCCTTTGGCATAGGCTAAGAGAGACTGCCCACCAATACCAACATATCAATCACTGATGGATATTTGAGTGTGAGTCTTACTATGTGAACCACCCTGCTTTGCTTGTTTGCATTAAGAAATGCATCTAGTTGTGACCCTCTTAAGAGCAACTGTAAGAACAACAGACATGGAGGGCCAGACATTAAAAGCAGTACAAGTAGATTCTAAGAGCTGTTTACCTTCTCAAAAATAGGCTTTCAGAAGCTGCCTTATAAGCATGCCCTGAAGTAGCCAGTCTGTGAATGTGAGCAAGATACTCCAAGTAGGTAGTTGCTTTTAGGCTTCTGGAGCTATTTTCTTCATTGACTAACACATGATGTTAATGGAACCTTTTCTAAAACGCATTGCAGGGTTTCAATTGAGAGGACTTGTTCTAGTTATACAAGCCTTGCTCTGCTCTTAACAATTGGGGGTGTTTATTTTTCATGTTTTTTTGAGTTCTCCTGTCTTGCTCTAAGCTAAGTTCATAATGGTGTGAGGTTAAAGAAAGTGGGTTTATAACACCGAAAACCAGAGAACACTGACTTGAGTTGGAATTTGACTACTACAATAAGGAAACCTTCAGGTAGCAGTTCCATCCTCAAGTTCCTTCAGGGAGCTCTGCCCTGGCAATGAAACAATTGATGCAATGATGCATTGTATGATGATTGGATAGACTGAGTTGTGTTGTTTTTGTTCTGTTTTAAGGCAACTTGTGTGAGGGCTTCAACTGCACGCACGTTGAGAACTGGGTACACCTTTTCCTTTAAGCACTGCTATTCTTTTGTTTCTTCAGCACAAATATGTTCAAGTGAGCCACACGTGGGAAAGCCATTTTAGTTTTTATAAAAGTGGGCCAGGAGAGAGAATGAGCTGATGGTCTATTTTAATCTCGAAAGTAAAAATGTATATTTTTTCATGACAGGTACATTGAACGGTAAAACAAGTAACCACAAAGTATATCCTTGATGCCTTCTGTCTTTTCATGATTATATGCTAATAATTTGTGTTAATATTTTAATCAGTCTCATTCATTTGCTAAGTATAGAGAACATCATGTATATTGATCTTAAATATAAATAAATATAAGGTATCCTATACTTGGATTGTAACTTGTAGACTCAAGCTAACCTTATTGCCTCCTTTTCACACTTGTTGGAAAGTCTGTGAAGAACATAGTAGGTTAACATATTCAAATTTGGAAAATGTACATGATGTGTAACTAAAATTATATGTTAAAAATAAATATACGATCATTAACTGTGGATTTTATGGATTTTTTTTTTGAGGGGGCGCCAAATTACTTTATTTGAAGGAATGGTACAAATGGAGGATATAGGTGGATGATTTGGTACAAGTTACAGAAAAGGTGAAGGTCACTGACATGCATGTACTGCTTTGGTGACAGGGAAGTCCCCCCTGTGGCTGTGGGAAGGCAGCCTGAGGCTGAGCTCTCCTTACTGTCTCCCAGGGTGTGCTTGTCAAGGAGATGCTCTACCACACTAGACTCAGGAGCCTCCAACCTGCACAAGTTGTTTGTGTGGTCACCTGATTCTTTGATGGATTTTACCTTCTTACCCAGGTAGTAAGTCTTGATGAAGTCACACAAATGAGGGTCATTTTTTGTGGCCAGTTTGTGTAAGTCCACTAGTGACTGATTCCAAGTATAATGTACACTGCCATTGCATTTAGCCCATTCTCCCAGTCGTCATGGTCTGGTTTTTTCATATCCTGAAGAAAGATTTGACCACCTTACTGGTTCTGCAGCTTCATCAGTTTCTTAGTATGTTCCCTCTCCTCATGAGATTGGTGAAGAAAATACTTGGCAAAGTTCTTCAAAGCCCCATCATCGCTGTCAAAGTAGTAAGACATGAACAGGTGGACATAGGAAGCATAGAGCTCCAGGTTGTCCTTGTGGTTGATGGCAGCCTCTGGGTCCTGGTGGCAGTTCTGGTGGACCTGTGAGGTAGACATGGTTGTCATGATGAGTGGCTGAGGACAGGTGGCCTCATGGTGCTGGAGCGGTGGCTGGGGAAATTGGGACTGTCTGAGGGTACTGTGAGGAGGTGGCAGAAAGATGGATCTGTGTGGCTGCCTGGGATGGGGGTCAAGCACCAGGTTCCACTCAAGCACTGTTGGAGCAAGAAACCATGGCAACTCTCACTGAAGACTGTCACTTCTATGGAGTAGTTTTTATTGGAATTTTTGAAATTATATTTTATGGATTATGCTATTAGTTGTCCCAATTTTCCTCGTTATGGCCACCTCCACCCAGCACCCCCCCCCAACTCCCTCAGGCAGTCCCCCCACCATTGTTCATGTCCATGAGTCACGTGTATAAGTTCTTTGGCTACTCTGTTTCCTATACTGTACTTTACATCCCCATGGCTATACTGTGACTACCTATTTTTATTTCTTAATCCCCTCACCTCTTCACCCATTCCCCCACACACCCTACCATCTGGCAACCATCAAGATGCTCCCTGTATCCATGATTCTATCTCCGTTCTTATTTGCTTAGTTTGTTTTTTAGATTCAGTTGATAGATATGTATTTATTGCAATTTTATTGCTCATAGTTTTTATCTTTTTCTTAAGTCCGTTTAACATTTCATATAATAATGGTTTGATGATGGTGAACTCTTTAATTTTTTTCTTGCCTGAGAAGCTCTTTATTTGCCCTTCCATTTTAAATGATACCTTTACTGGGTAGAGCGATCTTGGCTGTAGGTCCCTTGCTTTTCATGACTTTGAATACTTCTTGCCAGTCTCTTCTAGCCTGTAAGGTTTCTTTTGAGAAATCAGCTGACAGCCTTATGGGAACTCTCCTGTAGGTAACTAACTGCTTTTCTCTTGCTGCTTTTAAGATTCTTTCTTTACAAGGGACATAAAGGAAAGAAGAAACAAATGGGACCTTGTCAAAATAAAAAGCTTCTGCACAGCTAAAGAAAACACTATCAAAATGAAAAGAGAACAGCCCTGGCTGGCATAGCTCAGTGGAATGGGCACGGGCTGTGAACCAAAGTATCGCAGGTTCGATTCCCAGTCAGGGCACATGCCTGGGTTGCAGGCCATGACCCCCAGCAACCTCACATTGATGTTTCTCTCTCTCTCTCTTTCTCCCTCCATTCCCTCTCTAAAAATAAATAAATAAAATCTTAAAAAAAAATGAAAAGAGAACCAACTGTATGGGAAAACATATTTGCCAATGATACCTCAGACAAGGGTTTAATCTCCAAAATATATAAAGAACTTACACGACTCCACTCTAAGAAGACAAGCAACCCAATTAAAAAATGGGCAAGGGACTTGAACAGACACTTCTCCAAGGAGGACATACAGAGGATCCAAAGACGTATGAAATGATGTTCAATATCACTAGCTATCAGAGAAATGCAAATTAAAACCACAATGAGATACCACTTCACACCAGTCAGAATGGCCATCATAAAGCAACAAACAACAAGTGTTGGAGAGGTTGTAGAGAAAAGGGGACCCTAGTGCACTGTTGGTGGGACTGCAGACTGGTACAACCACTATGGAAAGCAGTATGGAACTTCCTCAGAAAACTAAAAATGGATCTGCCTTTTGACCCAGCAATTCCACTGCTGGAACTATATCCTAAGAACCCTAAAACACCAATCCAAAAGAACCTATGCACCGCAATGTCCATAGCAGCACAATTTGCAATAGCCAAGTGTTGGAAGCAACCTAGGTGCCCATCAGTAAATGAGTGGATCAAAAAACTATGGTACATATACACAATGGAATTCTATGCAGCAGAAAGAAAGAAAGGAGCTCCTACCCTTTGTAATAGCATGGATGGAACTGGAAAGCATTATGCTAAGCAAAATAAGCCAGGCAGTGAAAGACAAATACCATATGATCTCACCTATAACAGGAACCTAATCAAAACAAAGAAACAAGCAAAATATAGTCAAGGACACTGAAATAGAGGACAGGCTGACAGTGACCAGAGGGGAGAGAAGAGGGAATTTCAGGGGAGAATGGGAAGGGTTTACAGGAACAAATTTAAAGGACACATGGACAAAAACTAGGGGGAGGGTGGTAATGGGAGGGAAGTGGGGAGGGGTGGGTGGGTGGGCTGGAATGGAAGTAAAAGGGAGAAAACTGTACTTGAACAATGATTAAAATAAAATAAAAGGGAATAAAAATGGAAAAAGTAAATTAATACCAGATTGCTATCACCTCAGATGAAAGCATTACTGATCATGCACGCCAATTTTTAAAAGTTTGATTTTTACATTTTCTCAGAACAGTTTTTTGAAGTTACAACTATGTACATAAAACTAAGCCAGCTTCTCCTATCAAGTTAAAAGTCCTTGATACTCATATTAGAAGGAAAAGTGTCACTTTATTAGTAAATATTAAATTTAGCTATATTCTTTCATATTAAACATCCATGAGAGACAAAAATGTAAAACTATGAAAATCTATTTAAATTAAATTAAGTTGTCAACATTCAAGAATTGCACTTTCTCAACAATCAATACAGAACTCCAGTATTATAGCTCCAATTGATGTTGCGATGGTCAGAGGCTGTGCGAATGAAATTAATACTCTTTCACATTTCCTTAAATTGGTTCCTAAGAATGCTCATGAACAAAAGGAGAAGATGTTTCTGGGGTTGAATGTTTGGCTAAGTTGAGTTAAAGAGGGAGTGTTATTATAGGACTTCGCAGGACCTTAGTATGCTTATGTAACTCACTCTACTATTCTTTTAACATTGTTTCTGTAAAAGATGACTTGTAAATTTGCATGTAGCTACTGATAAACAGCCTTTGCTTAAAGGATTCTAGGAGCTAACCTCTATGGAAGCTGACTCCAACCTTCACACATTTTTGCTCCGGGAGATCTGTTCACCTTCCAGAAAAACCAGACCATTGCTTGACTGGCTCCTAGATGGTTATCAGAGCAGATTGTGCTAACTCGCACATAGCTCCCTCAAAGAGAGCCCACAATCCCTTTTGGTTTCTTTTGTTCTGTCTTCTTCTTCCCCACTCATAAAAAATCCTACCTGCACTGAAGTGTTAAGATGGTCTTTGTGACAAGAGTCTCCCAAGTTCTCAAGTAGCCAGCTCATGAATACACATGCTTTCCTTACATCAAAAAAAAAATTCTCTCTTTAACTTTAACCTTTGGTATTGTAATTTTTATGTGCTTGTGCAAGGAAGCGAGCTGTGTTTACCTATGCGACCATCTTGACCAGATGTCAGAAGTCTTGATGTCAGTATATTTGTGGTCCATATTTTGGTCTCATACATTTAATGCAAGTGATGTGAAAAGGAGTTGGAGGCCTTCCCAGTTCAATTAAAGTTTAGATGTAGTTATTTTCACCTCCTGGTGATCTGAACGAGGTCCTTAAATACCTGTACATAGTAAAGACTAGGCATTCGTGGGAAATCATGACTAATTTACAATGTATTTTAAAGATCCCACTGAAATGAAAACTTAATGTAGGATTAGGTTATTTGCTTCATCTTGTTCTTTTAAAAAAAATTTATTGAATTTTTTGGGGTGACATTGATTATAATTTCTTTTCACAGAAGTGACACGCATCCCTCTCTGCATATTTCACTTCTGGAACTTAGTCATATGACAACAGTTAACTCCAAGGAAGACTGGGAAATGTAGTTTAGGTGAAATTGGGAGGAAAAAGTTGTGAGTACAGGGTCTACCAGAAGACACAAAGCCAGTTTTCTCTGAGAACACACAGGAGAGACATTTAATTTTAGACTGTGGTGATCTAGGAAGGCTTCATAGGAGAGTCTTAAAAGAGGGGATAGGCATTAACTATGAGGAGGAGGGTGTTCCAAGCAGAGGATGCTGTGCATGCTAAAGGCAAGGCAGGGTTAGAGTGTGGTGTATTCTGGGAACTACAGAAGATTCTCGTGTGGACAGAACGGGTGGATGTGGAGTGTAGAGTGAAATTGGCAAAAGTTGTACACAAGGGTGGATGGAAAGGCCTTGCATGTCATGAGAAGGCATAAAGGACCCTGAAATTAAAGCCCTGTTTGAGATTTAAGCACAAATTCATGAAGTCACTTCATTCATCTTCAAGGAATGATTTGTGTTGTCCCAATTTTTTCCTCCCCCTAGAAAGAAAATGCTTCACTGGGAGACTGTAGACTAGTCTTTCTAACATGAACTCAGCCTGTCTGGTTGATTTGTTACACATCTTCTGGTGTGTGCTTGGAAAAAGGTCCAATGCCCAGAGCACAAAGGACTAAACTCTGGTAGGCAGGAGTCCTATTAGATGACATGAGACTTTTTCCATCCTTAGCTCTTTTGTTTTGGGGGAGATACCAGGGCCTCAAGATGACCAAGAAGTACAGAGATTCTTTTTTGGTATGGAGGCTTATCAAAGTATAGAGTTTGGAAATTAAGGTGAAATATCCAATTCCTTTTGAACAGGAGTCAGTTGAGCTTATTTAACAATTCTGAAATATCCTCAAGCCTCAGGGCAAAAATGCTCCCAGTGTAGCATCTCCATGGCAAACTCCAACTTCAAAGAGTCATATTGTTTTGCAAGTATGAGGTATTCTGGAAGTGTGAACATTTGCAGGCATCTGAGTGGGTTTCCTCTCATTGCATTTTTCTTTCAAACATGGACTAAAAAGGATTTTTATCTTTGTAACCCAGCTAGATCTTCCTTTATTTGCCCCAAAATCCTCTTAGCTGATTTGGCATAGAAACTTGTAAAATTTTCAAGATTCACCTGTGAGTAAAAGCAGGTCCTCAAATGACATAATTCCATTATAATTTTTTTGAGATGCCATAGGAATGTAACCCTTGTTTACATGGATTGGCCTGTGGTAAAATTTGTTTCATTATACATTGTTTCACTCAGTCACAGAACCTATTGACAATGTTAACTGTATCTCTAGTATCATAAGCAAAAGCAACATCAGAAGGCAAATGCTACATGTATATACGTGTGTATGTATGAAATACTTGTCTTTTGTTGGTATTGCTTGTGCTTATGTTATGCATATATACATATATTAAATATGCATAGGGCAAAAGTGAGTTTACAGTTGTATGGAAAATAATACATAATAATACAAGAATAAACTTTGTGTTTCACATATAACTGTAAACCTACTTTTGCCCCCTGTACATATAAAAATTATTTACATACACACATTTAAAACAACACAGTAATTGTTTAGAACATAGTTTAGAACATAGACCAACAGAATTTTGTTGGGGGAGGAACATTTTATCATCCACCAATATCTAAACAATTTTAGAATGGCTGATGTATGGTGATAATAAGAGCAGACTGACCTTTAGTCAGTTATATTGTTTTTAAATTTTCCTATAGAGAATACAGCCATTATACTTGTGCCTGGAATAGACCACTCCTATCCTTGGTGCAGAGCACATGCCTCCACTTCTGTGTTAGACTTAATCAAAGCTACAAGGCTGAAGGAAAGCCAAGGGGAAGAAAGATAATGCTTGGGGAATTAAATACAGACACAGAGAATCATGATGCAGGGCCTTTGAAATGCAAATGAAATTGGCCTGAACCTCA
This sequence comes from Phyllostomus discolor, assembly GCF_004126475.2. Taxonomy (NCBI): domain Eukaryota; kingdom Metazoa; phylum Chordata; class Mammalia; order Chiroptera; family Phyllostomidae; genus Phyllostomus; species Phyllostomus discolor. The sequence goes on from NC_050198.1 coordinate 5,520,893, forward strand.
ACCCATGTGTGGTGAGAGCCTGCATCTCAATCTTTCTGAGAGGCAGAGGTAATGGTGGAAGAACTGATGTTTTTATCCTAGTCAGTTCTAGCTCTGGTATACTTTCTAGGAATTAGTTTGGTAAATGGACCATCTGTTTCCTCCCCAACATTATTTACAGGAGGTATTCATGTGTATGTGTATGTGTATGGAGGAGGGAGTGGAATAGGAAAGGGGCAGAATACTCAGAATACTCAGTGAGAGGGAACTTGTAAATAGTTTATCTCCAGGGTCACCACATCGCACAGCTCCAGGGGACATTGTTCATGTGTTCTGTGCAAAAGATGCCACTTGGGGTTTGTGATACCTCTTTCCTGTTTACAGCTTCATGCCACACAGTCCACTCTGTCTCTGTCAAAGTGTTCCTCCTTTACCTCTTTATAGATTTGCTGTTGTTCTTCTGCTGGCTGAGAGAAGGGGGCAAGTGGGAACCTTGGTAGTCCTGCCAGTGTTTGTAACCCAGTGCCTATACCCCCAAAGAAGACCTCTCGTCTACCCTTCCTGTTTCTACTCTAGGTCTAGGCCGGTAGTTCTCAACTGGGTGCAATTCTACCCCTGTCCCTGGGGACTATTTGGCAATGCTTACAAACATTTTCAGTTGTCACAACCTGCAGGGACATCTAGTGGGTGGAGGCCAGGGGTGCTGCTAAATGTCCTCAAGTACACAGGACAGCCCTCCCAAAAAGAATGGTCTCACCCCAAATGTCACTAGAAATGTCGCAGAAATATACTCTAAAGGAGCCTCTCAGTTGTCCCTCCATTTCCCTCAATTATCCAGAGCAATGTAGCCTTCTCCTCACCACTACCAGACACGCCCCTTCATAGGATCAAAGCCACATCGACAGACTCTGCTAAATAAGCCCACTAATTCAAATTCCTCCAAGGTTCAAGCAACAACGTAAATGTGTGAAACCAGTGAAAAGTAAGTAAAGTGGTACTGGGTCATCTGCCTCAGTGATAGGGAACAATATGTGGGGACGATGACAAATTGGAGCTTGCACACCCTGTGTAAAAAGGCAGCCATAGGTTATTGCCATACAGGCTCCTGTGTTGCTAGATTTATGACTCCTCAAAAGAGGTATGATATCTCATCTTCCTCACTCCCTCACAGAAAGTCCCTTTGGTGTTACTTACTTTTTCATTGAGTTATCTGTACCAATTTTAAGTATTCGTACCAATTTTGTGTTCATCCTAATGAATAGTCAAGATAACCTTGCAGAAGGACAAAACTGGAGAACTTACATGACTAGATTTCAAGACATATTATAAAGTCACAGTAATTAAAAGTTGTATTATAAATATTAGACAAATAGATCAATGTACAGAATAGAGAGTCCCCAAACACATCCCACACTTACAGGTTCCCTTGATTTACAATAAAGATGGCATCATAATTCATTAGGGGAAAAGACAGTCTTTTAAGTAAGTGGTGATGGAGCCACTGGTTATCCACATGGAGAAAATGAACCTTGATCCCTACCATACACAAAAATTAATTCAATATGAGTCATGGATAGAAATATGAAAGGTAAAACAATGAAGCTCCCAGAACAAACCATCAGATAATATCTTCATGAATCTTGTAATGAGTTTTTAAAACAGGGTATAGAAAGCACTAACCATAAAAGCAAAGATTGATAAATTGGATTTCATTAAGAACTTCTGTTTATTAAAATTCACAACTAAGAGAGTTTTGGCAAGCTGTAGAACAGTAGAACTTATTTGCAATACATCTGTCAAAGGATACTTGCCTGTATTTTTGTATGTTGGCAACTATTTCCAATTTAAAACATTGAGGGGGTAAAATCACTACTGTTATTCAGGCCAAACAAAACATGTCTGTGAGCCAGCTCAGGCCTACGCATTGCCAGTGTGCGATCTCACCTTTAGCAGCATAGAAGAATCACAGAAGCTTTAACATTCCCATGTTTTCTCATTCTCTCCTTGCCATCCTCTGTAAAGGGAAGAAACAATGTAGAGATCTATTTCTCAATAATAGGAATTATTCCCTTGGGTGGCAGAATGGCTGGTTTTAGTGAATTTAGGTTTTAAATAGAACTGTCTTCTCCCCTCTGATATGCACAATAATTAAATAAATTATTTTAAAAAATGATTTGATCAAGTTTTCCTTTATTGATTTCCACTGTGTGTTCAGCCTGCTGGGCCCTGTGAAGACTCCTTTTATTCTATTCTCTGTCTCTAGAATTTCTCAGCATCCCTGGAAGTCAGCTTCAAGCTGCAGTGAGGCAGAAGATATGGAGTATAAAGTTTAGAGTTTAAACTAACATTTTGAGCTCATTAATATGAGCTCAACTTTCTTACTTTCTCCTTCCCAAACTCTGCTTTTGTTCTTCTCCTTGTCTTCTGCTTCTAAGTACTGCTCTTCCTTAATGCTCTGATGGTCCAGTTGGAGGCAGTGGCGTGAGGTAGGGGAATAATTTCCTCTTGTCACTTTTTCTAACCCCACTGTTAAGATGAATAAGAGGAGGTGGCCTAAGGGATGGCACCCCAGCAGCATAGCATAGTGGTTAAAAACATGACATCTGGAGTTTCACTACCCGGATTCAAGTCCTGGCTTCATCCCTTAGTAGCTACATGATCTTAGGCAAGTTAATGTGCTTCTCTATGCCTCACTTCCTCATTCATAACTTACCAGTAATGGTGCCTGTATGTTAATATAAATACAAAGCACTTAGAACAGTGTTTAGTAAGTGCTACACATGTTGGCTAAATTAAAAATTGATGTATGCTTGGTTGTCAGGCCTTGGCACCGTGTCTAGCATAGGGAAATAAAAGACACAGGGATCTCTATATCAGAGATCATTTCAGAGACCAGCAGCTCACCCCCGACTAAAGACAGATGAATAACTTGTCCAAAATGCTCTCTCCACCTTCCTTGAACTGGCTAAAAGGTGATGACTGGATGGTTTAATGACATTCTTCTTGTGTAGTCTGGCAATGGCTGAACTCCAAAGCCACACAGAAGATGATTAAGATCATTCAGTGGGGTATGCTCTCTCCTAACATTGGAAACTAGAATTATTATGTAGATGAGGAAATTTTTAACCCTGAGAAGTGAAGTAACTTACCAAGGACATGACAACGTGATAGAAAAAAGGTTAGGTTGCTTTGAACAGACCGTTGATAGAAATATGGATATTAAAGACTATTGGTGATTACTCTAAGGGATTAAGGACAATTATAGAGAAATCCTAAATCATCTTAGTGAAAGCCGAAGTACTGTAAAGAGACTTAGTAGACATCTGGACTTAGAGGCTATGAGGAATGGGTGCATGTGAGATAGACGGCAATCATGGGGCTCATCTGAGGATGGATTGTGGTAAGCAGAATTTTGGTGCCCATGATCTTAGTACTCCGGTGTTACTCCTGTGATAATATTATATTACATAGCAAAAGGGACTTTGCGGATGTAATTATGTTTATTAATCAACTGACTTGAAAATATGGAGGTTATCCTGCATTATCTACTATGCCTAATGTAATCACATAAGCCCTTAAAGGCAGCAGAGGAAGGCAGAAAGATGTGAAGCAGTAGGTCTTGCAGGTAGAGGGGTCAATGTAATGATGAATGCAGGTGTCTATGAGATGCTGAGCGAGGCTTCTAGCTGACAGCCAACAAGCAAATAAGGACCTGAGTCCTGTTATCACAAGGAACTGACTTCTGCCAACAACTTGAATGTGCATGAAAGCAGCTTCATTCCCAGAGCCTCCAAAAATGAATATAGCTCTGCCAATATCTTGCTTTTGTTTGTGAGAAACTATAAGCAGAGGATTCAGTTAAGCCATGCTGTACCCAGATTCCTGAACTTTAGAAGTGTGAGATAATAAATTTATATTGTTTCAAACCATGAAATTTGTGGCAATTTGTTACAGCAGCAATAGAAAACTAATACAAAGTCCTTATTTAATTTCCAACATTATGGTGTCTACCAGGAATTTCCTGGGGTTGGATAGGAAAGGATAGGAGAGAGGCCAAAAGTTAAAAGGCTCTTTCTGTCCTCTCTGAGCATTCATGTTTTTTAATGACAGACTATCTTTTGAGAAAAACATTTTAAAGATCATACAGGTACAATGGGTGCCTCTAGTTGGTTTCTAGAGGAGATTCTGTTCTTTTCCTATATCAGTCCTACAGGGTTGCTATTTACTCCCCAGTTCACGAGCCTGGCCATAAAAGCAGCACTTCTGAGCACAACTGCAGATACAAGCTATAACAGTGAAGTTAGTAGGGGAGCAGCAGACAGCCTGGACTGTGGGGTGGGAATTAGGAGTCCCTGGAGACTCCCAGTCCTTTATAGGATGACCGTGAGGTCAAGGACTAGCAGCTGGGTCCCAGATGTCCACAATAGGGAACAGAAAGAGAAAGAGCAAGAGATCTGTGATCAGAAGGCCTACATTTGAGGCCTGGCTGGCACTACCAGGCTGTAGCTGGGTGGAAACCACTCCTCCTAACTTTTCCTTGGCTTCCTACAATAAAGTGGGGACTAGAAGAGTAACCCCAATTAAATAACATGATACATGTGGAAGCATTTTGTCATCTGTACAGTGTCACATAAGTCCACTGGGACTTGTTACACCTGACACACAAATCGTATATCAATTGAGTTTATCATATACAATGTCTTGGAGAATACAAAGGAGATCCTACCTTGGTTCCTGCTGAATGGCAGATGGAGTGGCCAGTGTGGGACCCTCAGAACCATATATCAAGTATCCCAAAGGACTTGTTTTTCTTTCATGATTCCAATGGGGAAGGGGCAGGAAGTGGCAAGCTGCCTTCCTACTTCTTTTTCACTTCCATCCTAGGTTGTTTTCTAGGGAGATGGGGTTGAGGAGGCTGAGGGAAAACTACATTGAGGGATTTGTGTGTGGCATTGTGTTGGAAGATATGGACAGCTACATGCAAAGAAAAAAAAGAGAGAGAAAGAAACTTGATCACCAACTCACACCATACACAAAAATAAATTCAAGGTGGATAAAAAACTTAAATATAAGTTGTGACACCATCAAAGTCCCAGAGGACAACATAGGCAGGAAAATCTCAGATATTCCACACAGCAATATTTTCACTGGTATGTTTCCTAGAGCAGAGGACATAAAGGAAAGAATAAACAAATGGGACTTCATCAAAATAAAAAACTTCTGCATGGCTAAAGAAAACAGCATTAAAATGAAAAGAGAACCAACCATATGGGAAAACATATTTGCAAATGATGCCTCAGACAAGGATTTGATTGCTGCATGATTTTAAGGTAAACTACTTTGCTGCAGGAACATGCAGTAACGTGTGTATAGGTATGCATGTGCATGCGTGTATGAATATAGTGCTGGAATGGCAAGAGACCCCAATAGCATATATGGAAACACTAAAATTAATTGAAGTGGGATTAGGACTAAAAAGAGAGATCCATTTCATTGGACAGGTTCCTTCTGACTGTGGAAACTCAAGTGTCTGTGGACTGCAGAAAAGACCTGGACAGAATGTGCCTATGTTCTGTCCTGCTCTGGGCTCTGTTTCTGGGAAGTCTGGAATAGTGAAATTCTGTAAGTGGTTAGATTCACAGGTCTTGATTTTTATAACAGTGGGAATGGTGCATGTCTGGTTCCTGCAGGAAAGTAAGTGGAAGAGGAGAGTTTTCCAAAGATGTGCTGCCTGTAACAGATTATGGGAGTATCTGGAATCACTCAAGGAAATTTCCAGAAGCCTGCTAGCTTCAAGGCACCAGATGTAAATAAAAGAAATAAATAAAAGCATTTGACAAACATTACATCCCTAGTAGGATTTCTTAATAGGGGAATTTATTATCGCACAAAATAAAATGTCCTAAGGAAGAGTTGTTTTATGGCCGATCAATTAAATGACAACCCATCCAGAACCCAGGTTCCTTCTATGTTTTTGCTCTGCTATCTTTACAAGTTTTTTATTCCTTACACTTGTCTCTTTCTGGCCACAAGTTGGCTTTAGCAGTTCCACTGCTAAACCACTTTATTCTTAATAACAGGTTGGAAAAAGCTGTTTTGTCTCATGTGTCTATTTTTTTTTTAGATTTTTAAAAAATTGAAATAAAATTTAGCCCTGGCTGGTGTGGCTCAGTGAATTGAGTGCCGGCCTGTGAGCCAAAAGGTTGCCAGTTAGATTCCCAGTCAAAACACATGCCTGGGTTGTAGGCCAGGTTCCCAGTAGGGGTGTGTGAGAGGCAACCAATCAATGTATCTTTCGCACATTGATGTTTCTCTCTCTCCCTTCCTTCCCCTCTAAAAATTAATAAATAAATAAAATTTTAAAAATAGTGAAATAAAATTCAAATAACATAAAATGAACCATTTTAAAATGAACAATTCAGCGGCAGTACATTCACAGTGTTTGTACAACTACCATCTCTATCTAGCTACAAAGTGTTTTCATCAACCCAAAAATTCAATGGGATTTAACTGAGCAATCATTGTGCATTCCCCCTTCCCCAGTCCCAGGCATCCCTGATCTGCTTTCTGTCTCTATGGATGTGCCTCTTTTGGATATTTTATGTACATTGAATCACCCAATATGTGATCTTTTGTGTCAGGCTTATTTCACTTAGCATGATGTTTTCAAGTTTCATCTATGTGGTAGCATGAATCAGAACTTCATTCCTTTTTATGGCTGAATAATATTCCTTTGTATGTATATACTCTGATTTGTTTGTGTAGTTTTTTATTGATGGACATTTGGTTTGTTTCCACTTTGGGGCTATTATCAATAATGCTGATATAAATATTTGTGTGCAAGTCTGTGGACAAATGTAAGTTTTAGGGGATAGATAATTAGGAATAGCATTGCTGGGTGATGGTAGTTCTATTTAACTTTTTAATAAACTGCCAGACTGTTTTATACATCAGCTGTACCATTTTATATTTCTATCAGCAGTGCATGAGGGTCTCATTTTCTCTACATTCTCACCAACACTTATTTTCTCTATTTTTGGAAAATCCTAGTGGATGTTAAGTGGTACCTTATTGTGGTTTTGATTTGCATTCCTCTAATGACTAATTATGTTGAGCATCTTTTTATGTGCTTGTTGGCCATTTCATGTCTATTTTTAAGCTTCCCTCTAGAACTCACAAGATAGTGGAACTTTATTTCTCTGGGCCAAGGAGAAATTCTTCCCCCTTCCCTACATGTTATTTGTGGAGCTTTTGTATCTGGTACTCTAAATATGGTTGCAGATGTAAAATAAATGCCGAGTGAATGAATAGGCATAAAAAGTCATTGCCCTCCCATCTCTGCTGTTATTCAGTTTGGTTTAGGTAATGGGTAGCCATGTGATTCAGGGGAGGCCAAACCATTTAGACACTGCTTAGCTTAGTACATAAACACTGATGAACTCAGAGAGAAAAAATTTTATCAATAACAGAGCTGGTTTAGCTTCACACTTTTGTAACAAATTAAAAAGTACTATCATGCCTCTTGACCTAATAATTGTACTCTGGAGTATATATAAGCAGATAACCAAAATGAGGGGAAAAAGTTGTATGGAAATAGTCATAGACTAGGGAACTAAATTGTTGTATTCCATTCCTTTTACCAATGATTGGTTCAGGGTAGACACGTGATCAGTTCTGGCCAATGGGATGTCAAGAGAGGTCTTATAGGGAGAGTTCTGGGAAAAGTTTCCTCACACATCAAAAATAGACTTTTGGAATATATGTGTGTGGGGATGTGATAATTGGAACTGCTTCAGTGCCTTGTGACCAGGAAGAGACCAGTCTGAGGACAAACCCAATATGCTAAGGATGGCAAGCAAAAAGATGGAAAGAATGTGGATCCTAAATGGAATCATTGAGCTATTAATTAGCCTTCTTTGAAATCATACTACCTTTGGACTTCTTATTATATGAGATAGGAAGCCTCCCTACATGTAAGCAGTTTGACTCTGAAAAGCTTCCTGAGACAGATAGCAACGGGATGGCTCTTCTCTCTCTAGTTTTCTTCCAGGAATTTAAAGCTTAGGATATAACAGCTGACTTCCTGATTTCCACCTAAGTTTTCACTTGTTCGAATAAGTGTCTTGATAATACATCAGTTGGGCTAAGTTGGTACTACATTTCCCAGAATTCCCTTCCCAGTATATTTCTAGTTAGAGTTATCTACAGGAGAAATTTGCAGGAGATTTGGAAGGTAAAAGTGAAGCAGTAGCTACATTTGCTGTCAGAGGGTCAGTGTAAGTCAGGTCCTATTATAACTTGTGCATATTTGTGTGGCTCTGCTGGTGCACCCTATTTCTGAGGTAGCAGCCAGGCCTGTAGTTCCAGTTATTTCAGGCTCTCTTCCTTCAGCTTCTTCAAATCCTAGGCCAGGTGACAGTGTCACTTCACGACAAAAGCACCAACTTTTCCTGAAGGTCATCCAAAGCAGTAAGATCGCAGGCTTAGAGATGAAGAAAGGCCAATGCACATTCTAGCTTGTTCCTTGCAGGTTTCAGCTGCCCCTGTCCTCACCTACCTCATGCCTATCTGACTACAGGCTCTATCAGACACAGGAGAAATAGCCAAACCAAGACTATTTTACCTGTTTTCATAATTGTTTAAGGTCAAATCTCTATAATAAATTCCTATTCTATATCATTCCTAGTAGTTCTGTTTCTCTGACTAAATCCTGTCTGGTACACAGGGTCAAGTTTTCTTCATACCAAGATTTAGCTTTAGATTTTGCATATGACTTCTAGTCAAGTTGGAGGCATAGGTATACACGGATTACCTCCTCACACAACCACAGCAAAATTACACCTAGACTACAAAACAACTATCACCCAGAATCTTCAGAAAATCAAGAATGGCAACCAAGGAATAAAAGAAGCCACATTCATCCAGATGGATAGGAGGGGCAGAGACATGGAAAGACGTGGAGACACAGAGAGGTACAGAGATGCAAGATGTAGAACAGGCAATCCCACACCCACATGTGGCAGATAAAAATTGGGAGGGATCCCTCAGGAGTGAGGGATCCCAGCCCCACACCAGACCACCCAGCGCAGGGTTCCAGCACCAGGAAAATAAGTCCCAATAACTTCTGTCTCTAAACACCAGTGGGGGTTGGGGCAGTGGAAGAAACTGTGGGATTCCCAGGAGTCTCCTCTTAAAGGGCCCACAATGGACTTAGGACTTACACAGACTCACTCTCTCTGGGCTCCACCACCAGGGCAACAGCTGGAAGGGCACCAATGCCATATGGGGAGAAATCGAAGAGCCTGGCATCAGGGCAAGTGTCGGGAGACAGCTTCCTCCCAGACTCCAGAGGCCAGGTGGTGGCATTGTCCCCTCTCTGAGCCCTCTCCTATACAGAGCCACAGAGCTGCAACACAGGTTGCCCCACTCTGGCAATTACCTAAGGCTCAGCCCCATCTGGCTTACCCCTGTGCTTTTCTACAATAGGCCACACCACTAACACAGGGAGTCAAAGCAGCTCTGCCTAATACATAGGAACAAACACAGGGAGGCTGCCAAAATAAGGAGACAAAATATATGGCCCAAATGAAAGAACAGAACAACACTCCAGAAAAAGAGCAAAATGAAATGGAGATAAGCAATCGATCAGATGCAGAGTTCAAAACACTGGTTAGTAGGAAGCTCAAGGAACTCATTGTGTGCTTCAATAAAAAAAGACTCAGGCAGAAATGAAAGTTACAGTAAGTGAAATAAAGAAAAATTTACAGGGAGCAACAGGGGAGTGGATGAAGCTGAGAATCAAATTAATGATTTGGAACATAAGATAAGGAAGAAAAAAACATTCAATCAGAACAGCAAGAAGGAAAAAGAATTTAAAAAATAGACAATAGGCTAAGGAGCCTCTGAGATATCTACAAATATACCAACATTCAAATCATAGGGATGCCTGAAGGAGAAGAGGAAAAGCAAGAAATTGAAAACATATTGGAAAAACTAATGAAAGAAAACTTCACTAATTTGGTGAAGGAAATAGACATGCTAGTCTAGGAAACACAGAGAGTCCTAAACAAGTTGGACCCAAGGAGGAGCACACCAAGACATACCATAATTAAAATGCCAAAGGTTAAAGATAAAGAGAGAATTTTAAAAGCAGCAAGAGAAAAGCAGAGAGTTACCTACAAAGGAGTTTCTGTAAGGCTGTCAGCTGATTTCTCAGAAGAAACTTGCAGGCTAAAAGGGACTGGCAAGAAGTATTCAAAGTGATGAAAAGCAAGAACCTACAACCTAGATTACTCTAGCAAAGTTATAGTTTAGAACAGAAGGGCAGATAAAGTTCTTCCTAGACTAAGTAAAGCTAAAGGAGTTCACCATCACCAAGCACTTATTATATGAAATGTTAAATGGACTTATTTTAAAAAAGAAGATCAAAACTATGGACATTAAAATGGCAATAAATTCACAACTATCAACAATTGAATCTAAAAAACAAACAAACAAAGCAAGCAAGCAGAAAAGAAACAGAATTGTAGATATAGAGATCATTTGGAGGGTTATCAGTGGGGCAGGGGAAGGGGGAGAATGGGGGAAAAGGTGCAGGGATTAAGAAGTACAAACTGGTAGGTACAGAATAGACGGGGGAGTGTTAACAGTACAAGAAATGGAGTAGCCAAACAACTTATATGCATGACCCACGGACATGAACTAAGGGGAGGATTGCCAGAGGGAATAGGGGGTGCAGGGTGGAGGGGAGCAAAGAGGGAAAAATTGGGACAACTGTAGTAGCATAATCAATAAAATATTTTTAAAAAGATTTTGCATCCAATTTGTAGTAGTGGAAGAAATTTAAATGAATAGTGGTAAGCTGTCTAATAGAGACTCACTTATTCTTTTTTTAAAATTTTATTTTAATTATTGTTCAAGTACAATTTTCTATCTTTTATTCCCATCCCGGCCCACCCACCGAGCCCTCCCCACCTCCCTCCCATTTCCATCCTCCCTTAGTTTTTGTCCATGTGTCCTTTACACTTGTTCCTGTAAACTCTTCCCCTTTTCCCCTGAAATTCCCCTAAAATTCCCTCCCCTCTCCCCTCTGAACACTATCAGCCTGTTCTCTATTTCAGTGTCTTTGGTTATATTTTGCTTGTTTCTTTGTTTTGTTGATTAGGTTCCTGTTAAAGGTGAGATCATATGGTATTTGTCTTTCACTGCCTGGCTTATTTTGCTTAGCATAATGCTTTCCAGTTCCATCCATGCTGTTGCAAAGGGTAGGAGTTCCTTCTTTCTTTCTGCTGCATAGAATTCCATTGTGTAAATGTACCATAGTTTTTTGATCCACTCATTTACTGATGGGCACCTAGGTTGCTTCTAACACTTGGCTATTGCAAATTGTGCTGCTATGAACATTGGGGTGCATAGGTTCTTTTGGATTGGTGTTTTAGGGTTCTTAGGATAGAGTTCCAGCAGTGGAATTGCTGGGTCAAAAGGCAGATCCATTTTTAGTTTTCTGAGGAAGTTCCATACTGTTTTCCATAGTGGTTGTACCAGTCTGCAGTCCCACCAACAGTGCACTAGGGTCCCCTTTTCTCCACACCCTCTCCAACACTTATTGTTTGTTGCTTTGTTTATGATGGCCATTCTGACTGGTGTAAAGTGGTATCTCATTGTGTTTTAATTTGCATCTCTCTGATAGCTAGCGATATTGAGCATCTTTTCATGGGTCTCTGGATCCTCTGTATATCTACCTTGGAGACGTGTCTGTTCAAGTCCCTTGCCCATTTTTTAATTGGGTTGCTTGCCTTCTTAGAGTGGGAGACTCACTTATTCTTTCTGACTTAAAAGAAGGTAAGAAATCATGCTTTCACCATTCCATAGGAGCACATCTGTGGATGTGGATGGTGGGCCACCAGTTTGCAACCTCTGATCTGGGTGTTTTAGAATCCATCACTTAATCTAGATATTTATGAATATTTAGATGACTTTCTGAATGTATCTATTTTTATGTGAATTTTGAGACATATTGTCCCAAGAAAGGTTATATTCCTCAATCTCCAACCTTACTGCATTAATTACTTATATCCATCAACATGCTACATAACAAATCACTGTAAGTCTCCGTAGCTTCAAATATTAGTACAAATTTAACTAATGTGTCTGTGGGTTGGTGATTTAAGCTGATTCAACTGGGCAGTATATGTGGTGTTGCCTCAGCTAACTGACATATCTGGCAATTAGCTGATAGTTAGCTGGTTCAAGATGGCCTTGGCTAAAATGAATGGGTCAACTGGACTCTGTGCCACTTGTCTCTCATCCACTAGAGAACTAGCAGACCATCTTGAGTATGTTCTCATGATGATGGCAGAAGGCAAGAGCAAGCAAGTCTAGTCAAGGAAGCTCTTTTCAAGTCTTGGGTCATGTTCTCCTATATTCTGTTGTTCTAAAGTAAGCCATATGTCTGAGCCCCAGGGCAAAGCAAAACAGTGCAAAGTTGCATGGCAAAGGGATTTAGATACAGGAAAGGTGAAGAATTGGGACCAATTTTGCAGGCTATCATAATTATCAACACACTCTCAGAGGTAATAACTAACCGTGTCAGCTGCTATTTCCAGAACCATTTTATTTTCAATATCTAGATTTCTTATGGCTTTTAATTGCCATCTTATTGTGCAATGGAAATTGTTCATTGTCAATCCATTGTGTTTAAGCCTTGAGCTCAGCACCTCTTCTCATTAGGATAAGTAACTGCCTTATAATAAAGCTTCTGCTTTGTGCAATGAGCTTGCCCACCCCTTTTCTTCTCAGATACCTTATGAAAACAAACAAGTTAAGGATAGCAAAAACAAAAACTCCAGGGGTGAAGAGTTGCTGAACAATGACAAATAGACAAATATATACTGTTAGGCTAAGAATAAATTGAAGGATGGCTAAGGTTGTTTGAGTTACCATCAGAAATGGTGAGAAGCAGGCCAGCTTTAATCCAGTTGCATATATTATTGCTTATTTTTAATTGCACTGGTTTTGTAGACAGTAAAAATCTGAAACATATTTGTAGGCTAAAAAAATGTTTTAGTTTCTTGAAATTCTTGGTAGCTTTTCTATTCAAGGGGAGTATGTTCCTTAGCAATATGTAGTGGGCTCCTTTAGTGAATACATGAGCATCTCTTAAATTCACTAGAGGTGCCCACTACATATTTGTCTTAGTTTGGATTCCCCTAGAAGCCAGTTCTGAGAGAAGGATTCAGTGCAACTAGTTCATTGGGGAATAAAATGCAATAATAATAATAATAATAATAATGCATTTTATAGTGTTATTAAGGTATAATTGATGTACAATCTGCATGTATGTAAAATGTACAATTTGATGAATTTGACATATACATAAAAGTAAGCATTCTTTCCTTCAGCAATTATTGCTGTCATGTTCTAAGCATGATTTTTAAATTTTGGAAATAAAAGTAAATGCCAATACAAAAGTGGGGAAGTGAGACAAGGATGGGAAGGCAGCCATTAAAGGGTACATTATCAAGCCAGTTAGCTCTGTAGACAACTGCAAAGCATAATCTAGTTGTAGAACTGTGGGACACAATGTAGAACATTTACTTCATAGTTAACTCCATCCAAAGGGGGAGGAACCTGAGATATTTATATGCCAATCAATTCCTAGTAGTTACTAATTGAGGCAGTTCCTCTGGAGACATTAATTCCCTGGCACTCCTGGCCTGACAAATGGGCAGGCAAAGTAGTCTTCAGCAGACAGAGAAGTCCATCAGGCAAATGCAGGTGCTGGCTGCTGGAAGTTGGACCAGAACCTGAAGTGGTAAGAATGAGGTCATAAGAGCAGAACACCAACAGAGTCTATGCTGATTCTCTTGGATGTGTTCTGATACCCAAATTATAGGTATTTGAACAGTTCTTCTGCCTACAGAAAGTTTACCTTCTTTACCTGAGTGAAAGCACCAAATTGTTAACTTTACTTTCATTGGGGAATAAAATGCAATAATAATAATAATAATAATGGATTTTCTAGTGTTATTAAGGTATAATTGGACAATCTGCATGTATGTAAATGTACCATTTGATGTACAAATGTACAATTTGATGTCAAATGTACAAATGTACAATTTGACACATACATAAAAGTAAGTATTCTTTCCTTCAGCAATTATTGCTGTCATGTTCTAAGCATGATTTTTAAATTTTTATTTTAAATATTTTATCCATTTATCTTTAGAGAGAGGAGAAGGAAGGGAGAAAGAGAGGGAGAGAAACATAGATGTGAGACAGAAACACTGATTACTTGCCTCTCTCATGCCTTCAAATGGGGACTTGGCCTGCAACCCAGGCATGTGCCCTGACCAGGAATCGAACCAGCAGCTAGCTCCTTGCTCTGTGGCATAACGCCCCAACAACCAAGCCATACTTGTCAGGTCCTAAGGGTGATTTTTAAAATTTCTCTCATTATTTCTGTGTATGTTAATTGAAATGGTTCTGTAATGAATATTTGTTTCTTCTCCATTTATTTGTTCAATCATTTATTTATCAGTATGGACTCATGCATATTTGTTTTATTATAACTTAATACTCTCACTTATTTCGTTTGCTCAAATTGTTTCACCTTTGGAGTTGGAAATTCTTTCAGGTTGAGTCTGGTGTCCTTTTGACATCCTTTTTTATTATTTATTTATTGTTGGCATCCTTTTTTAAAAGCACCTCCATGTTTTTCTTTTAATTGAGTTATTTGATGCATTCATAGGAGTTGTGAATGCTCCTATATTGGTTAGCATTAGGCTTGGCTGCATGTAATAACAAACTCTAAACAAGACTGAATTTCATTTTTATCTTTTCTTTATGGATCAGAAGGCTCAAACTTTTGAGGTTGTCAATGCTTCTCAATTATCTGTAGATTCAAACCAGTTGCAGAGAAAAATCCTAGAATTCTTTTTTTGTAGAAACTGATAGGCTGACTCTCAAATTTATATGAAAAATTAAAGAAACTGAAATAGCAAAGATAATTTTGAAAACAGAAAGGTCAAATTTGGAGGACCCTCACTATCTGATTAGAAGACTTACTATAAAACTATAGTAATCAAGACAGCATGACATTGGCATAAGGACAGACAAACAGATCAGCGGAACAAAGCATAGAGTCTAGGAATATTAATTTTTAACAATGGTGCCAAAGTGATTCAATGTGGAAAGAGGATAGTCTTTCAACAAATGATGCTACAAAAACTGGACCACCATATGCAAAAAAATTGAATAAAAGTGTAAGCATTAAAAATATAAAAATTTAAAAGGAAACATAAGAGAAAATGTTGGGGTCTGGGTTAGGCAAAGTATTCTTAAATAGGACACAAAAACCACAAACCATAAAAAAAAATTGTAAATTAAAAACTTCTGTTTTTCTAAAGACACAGTTGAGAAAATGAAAGGACAAGTTGTACTTTGGCAGAAAATATTTATAAAGGACACATTTCATGAAGGACTTATACATAAATACAACTCAATACTAAAAGACAATTTATTTAAAATGTGGGCAAAATATTAGGACACACATTTCACAGAAGAATACAGATAGCATATAAATACATGAAAGATGTTCAATATTATTAGTCATTATAGAAATGCAAGCTAAAACCATAATGAGATAGCATTACACACCTACTAGAATGGGAAAAATGAAAATTCTGACACTATTAAGTGCTGACAAGGATATAGAGTAATTGGAACTCTTATGCATTGCTGCTGGGTGAACATGGGTTTGGCGGATTCTTATAACATTAAACATACACGTCATAATTACTTATCAGTCTCACTCAAGAGAAATGAAGTATGTCCATACAAGGACTTGTACACAAATAGTTATAATAGCTTATGTGTAATTACCAATAATGAAGACATCCCAAATATCCATCAACTGATGAATGAATAAACAAATTGTGGTAACTGGGCCACAAAAAAGCACAAACTACCAATATGTGCAATGACATGGGTGAATCTCAACAGCATTAAGTTAAGTGAAAAAGCCAATCACAAAAAGCTACACATGCTGTATAATTCCAATTATGTGATATTCTGGACAAGGTAAATTATTTGGACAGAAATCAAATCAGTGATTGCCAGTGGCTGGAGATGGGGAAGGGATTAACTGCAAAGCAACTCAAGGGAACTCTTGGGGGTGGAATGGAAATGTTCTACATCTTGAATGTGGTGGTGGTTATGTGAATATATAAATTTGTCAAAACTCACCAAACTACGCATCTAAAAAAGCTGAATTTTAATGGATGTACATTATATAATAAAACTGACTTTAAGGAAAATAATGTCATTTTTCTCTCAGGTAAAATGTATCTGAAGATAATAGACCAGGGCTAGTATGATGGCTTTATGTTGTCACAGGAATCCTGGTGGGTAGCATTCTGTTTTATAATCTTTAGAAGTGCAAGATAAACTGGAGAAATGTAATCTTTAAGTTAGAACATAGCTATACTGAATAAATTTGGGATTCTATTACTAAAAAGAGTATGATAAAAATTGGGACAGGCAAATAACAGTGGCTGTTGCAAGCTCACAAAAATTGTAAATATACCATAGATTGCCAGTCCCCAAGCAGGCAGTTGTACCTAGTTTACTCATTGGATTTTAAGAACATGTGTTTCTCTTTCATTAAAAAAAAGGTCACTTTGTTGTACATAATCTCCTCATGAATGGAGTTACATAAATAAAACATGTCCTAAGATTGAGGGCAGAGGTTTCACTGAACAGCTAGGCTTAAACTTTCATACATGTACATTTATTTTCCAAGTCATAAAGCACACTCTTTTCTATGTCCAGAAAATAATTAATCAATTTTCCTGTACTTTGCCATTCTTTAACATTGCTGACCAGGAAATGATCATAATCCATGATTAACATCATCAGCACATTAAAGTTTACCTATTAAAGTCTACAAATTTCACTGAGCAACACACAGTAGTCAGCAGAAAGTTACCAACATTTAAAAAAAATAACTATAAAGTTTACCAGGTACCTTCACCATGCTTTTCCCATATATCCTCCTCACAGTCTACCATGTTTCAGAACCAAGAACTTATAGGCAGTCAAGAAAATTTTGACCAGAAAGATACTGGCGCAAAAACATTTTCCCCCCACAAATGACGTCATCCAATCAGAAAAACATGATCTCAAACTACTCTGAAGGAAATACCTAGTTTTCTAGAGGAAAATCCTTGGAAAGAAAATGAGTTTCCATTACAGCTTTCCATATTGCAAACTGTTCCCCTCAGGAACAAGAATTAATCATTTATCTTTTGAAAAAAGCCCTAGTATTTTGACCTTGAGTTTCTGCTGTCTAGGGAATGATTTGCTGGCTGCTTCCCTGAAAGATTGAGACTGTCTTGAGCATGCTTGATCTAATGTACTTGTTGCCTTTGTCTCATGTATTTATTATATAATTGACAAAAATCTAAAATGGTTCCTTTTTTAGCCCAGATAATCTGGAGTAAACTCTTCCATTTGATAAGGAGGTAAGGGAAGTGGTGGTGGCACAAATAACTGGCAGATATATTTGAGGTCCAGGTCTTACAGGATATGATCAAAACAACATGTGTTATATCAGTCAGCTATTGCCACAATAATGCTGCATAATAAACCAGCCCAGCACTCAGTGGCTTAGACCATTTGTTCAACTGTCGATGGGCTGCTATTTGGATGACATAGACCAACCCTGGTTGAACTTGGCTTCAAGCTCTAGGTTGAGTCAGGTTGGCTTCCTGTGTTTCTTTTCCTTCTTGGACCAGCAGGCTAGCTGGACATGTTCTTTCATGGCAATGGCAGCAGCACAAAAGAGGTCAGTGGAAACATCACTGCTTTATAGTATAAGCTTAGAACCTGCACCCTTACTTTTGTCCACATTCCATTTGTCCAAAGAAAGACATATGACTAAGCAACATTATCAATAGATCAGGAAAGTATACTTTACGTTTAGAGAAGGACTGCAAAGTCTCAGGGCAGAGGCCACAGATAAAGAGAAGGATTGATAACTAGAAACAATGAAATCCTCTATAGCCATATACAGACTGAGAAGCAAGAACAGTTACCTTTTCTTCTACACCTTAACTGCTCCATCTCACTGTTTCCCAAGATTGTAGCACCCTTTTGTTAACTGCCTGGGAATAATGTCACTGGGTATGTTAGAGCAGAAATCTCCAAAAAAACCTCTCCTCCATGAAAGCAAAAAGAACACTGGCAAAAATGGTCAGAACTCTGGAATTGAGCCAAAAGTTTACAGCAAAATAGGGAGCTATATAGGAGCAATGTTAAAAAGAATAAAATGCTTAGGAATAAATTGGATGAAAGGTGTGCAATACATGTACCCAAAAAACTACAAAACATCTTTGGAAGAAATTAAAGACTACCTAAATAAATAGAAGGGTATCTCAGGTTCATGTAGTAAAAGAGTTAATACGAAGATGACAGTACTCCCCAAATTGATCTACAGAATTACTGTAACCTTGATAAAAATTCCAGCTACTTTTTGTCATAAACTGACAAATTTTTCCTAAAATTCACATGTAAACTCAAAATACCCAGAACAACTAAACCAACATTGAAAAAGAAAAACAAAATTGGAAGACTTATACTTCCTAATTTCAAAATTACTACAAAGCAACAGTGATCAAGTCGGTGTGGTACTGGCATAAGAATAGACATATAAATCAATGGAAGAAAATTAAGATTCCAGAAATAAACCCTTACATTTATGGTCCATTGATTTTCTACAAGGATGCCAAGACAATTCAATTAAGTACAAATAGGCTTTCTAACAAATGGTGCTGGGACAACTAGGTATCATATATAAAAGAATGAAGTTGTATTACTAGCTCACATCATATACAAAATTCAACTTAAGAATGACCAATGACCTAACAAAAGCTAAGACTGTAAAACTCTTAGAAGGAAGTGTACATGTAAATCTTTATAAACCTGAATTAGGCAATAGTTTCTTAGCTATGGCAGCAAAAATGCAACTAATGAAAGAAAAAGTAGATAAATTAGTTTTCACCAAACTAAAAACTTGTGTGCTTCAAAGGACACTATCTCTCAAGAAAGTGAAAAGAGAACTCACAGAATTGGACAAAATATTTACAAATCATATATCTCATAATGGACTAGTATCTAGAATGTGTAAAGACCTCTTACAAGTCAACAATAAAAGTCAAATAACCCAATTTTTTAAATGGGTAAAATCTTTGCTTAGATTTTTTTCTCTACAGAAGATATACAAATGGCCAACAAGTATGTGAAAACGTGTTCAACACCAGTATTCATTAGGAAAATGAAAGTCAAACCATAGAGAGATACTGTAACAGGGTGCAGCCTGGAGGGGGGCCCCAAATAGGGATTTGGAATGGGGTCCAGAACTCAGGGTGTCCAGGAAATATTAGGATGTCCTCATCCATCCCCCCACCCCAAACTGATGGTGTGGTTGGGGGGGAAGGGACAAATGGAGCTTGAGAACTGTTTTGCATAGCAACAGTTTTGCAGCTAACCTCTGGTGTGGTCATTTAACATATCTATAACCTTTAACTGGTTACATAGATATATTAAATAGCTATGGCCATGCTCTGAGCCAGGGGAATGGAAGTAACTTCCCCACCAACATGTAACTGAGGGGCAGGTCCCTCAAGTTACAGTGCCTGCGTGGGAGCTTGGAGAAGATTGGCTCCATGACATGGGGCCATGCCTGCCCAGACTCACGATGGCAGCCCAGTGAAGCTGGAAGGATATGAGAGTGCTGGCAAGTGTGGCCAATTATGGGAGGGGTTGGAAATGGGGCTGCAGAGGAGGATTGGTGTGGGGATTTAAACGCAGACGTGGCAGCCATAGCAGAGAGAATCACGAGGCTTTGCCAGAGTGAGGACTCCCATGGCCCTAGGAGAGAATCACTCGGTCTTTAGCAGAGTGGGGACTCCCACAGCCCTGCAAGAGAGAATCACCATGTGGCTCTAGCAGAGAATTGCCACTCAGGTTTGGCAGAGTGGCAAGCCCCCCTCCTCACAGCCATTTGAAGGAGAACCACGCGGCTTTGGCAGAGTGGGGACTCTCACGGCCATTGTGCAGAGAGGACCACGTGGCTGTGGCAATAGAAAGAGCCACACAGCTTTGCCAGAGTGGGAACCCCTGCAGCTTTAGAAGGGGGAACCACCACCCGGCTTTAGGGGAGATCCCGGCAACATAGCTGGTGGTGCCGGGAACCGAGGGAGGCCTACCAGCTGAGATTGATTACTGGGAAGAACCGGGGGCTGCCTGAGCCACGGACTTCTATTTCCTTTTCTGAGATACGGTACCCCAGCCTGGGCAAAGGGGGGAGGAAGGACTGTGTGTGTTTGTGGGTGTTTTAAGGGACTTTGGGATTTTGATGAAGACATTAGGTCACTACTTTAAGCTTGTATAGCATTAAATAAACATTTCCTTTTCACAAATCTCTGGCATTGAAAAACATCTTTCCTCTGGTGGCGGACATACGAACTTGGGGGGTTCCTTTTGGTAATAGTATATCACCCTTAGGCCCCCCCTTGCTCTGTAACAATACCACTTCATATTCACTAGGATAGTAATATTTTAAAAAAATGGAAAATAAGTTTTGGCAGTGTTATGGAGAAATTGGAACCCCCATACAATCCTATTAAGATTGTAAAATGGGCCCCTGGCCAGTGTAGCTCAGTGTAGTTGGTTGGAGCATCATCTTATAACTGAAAGGTTGCAAGTTCAATTCCCAGTTAGGGCACATGCCTAGGTTGTGGGTTCAGTCCCTGGTCTGGGCATGTCTGTGCATGTCTGGGCAATTGGTTAATTCCTGTTTCTCACACACTGAAGTTTCTCTCTCTCCCTTCTTCCCTCACTTCCTCTCTCTATAAAAAGCAATGGGAAAAAATGTCCTCAGGTGAAGATTAAAAAAAAGACTATGCTAAGCAAAATAAGCCAGGCAGTGAGGGACGAATACCATATGATCTCACCTTTAACCGGAACATAATCAACAAAAGAAAAAAGCAAACAAAATATAATCAGAGACGTTGAAATTAAGAACAATCTAACAATAGTCAGAGGGGAGGGGGGACTGTGGGGAGAAGGGTTTTCAGGAACTACTATAAAGGACACATGGACAAAACCAAGGGGGAGGGTGGAAGCAAGGGAGGAAGGTGGGTTTGGATGGGGTGGTGGGGAGTGGTGGGGAGAAAATGCAGATAACTGTAATTGAACAACAATAAAGTAATGTATGAAACAAAAAAAAATAAATAGATAAATCTTTAAAAAGATTATAAAATGGTACATCCTGTTGCATTTTTGTATGTCAACAAAATTAAATAATAAAAATAAGGTGCCTTCTAATTATCCTCTTTAAACCTTTTCCTGGTCTCCATCCTGTTGGCTTAATAGTGTTTTCTTATACAAAATGACCACCAAGGTGAATGGTTTGGCAGATAATACAATTGGTCCATCACTCAGCTCCATTCCAAACCCTCTATAGCATGTCTTACTGCCTTCTGAGGACTGAAAATCTAAATTCATTTCCCATTTTCTTTTACAGCTTAGTTTCCATATGTGTCCCAGGTTTTGCCTTGATGATACCTCCCTGAGAGATTTGCAGAGTAGAAATGAGGTGGACGCCATGCTTCTCATGACATGCAATTACAGAGTTTTGATTCTTTGCCGCAGAAGTTACAGTGGCCCCTGTGTGAAACTCTGACTTTATGGATGGGGATAAACAGGTTGTGGGGCTTTCATTTTGTTGATATGGCCTGGGCTGAGTCTGTATGATACTTGAGCAGGAATCAATAAACTTTTTCTGTAAAATGCCAGAGAGTAATACTTGGGCTTTGTGGGCCATGTGGTTTCTGTGCAACTCCTCACCTCTGCCCCTGTAGCATAACAGGCATATATAACATGCAAATGAACGAACATAGCTATTTTCCAATAAAACTTTATTTATAAAAATTTGGCTCATGGGCATAGCTTGCTGACTCCTGTCCTAGAGCAATAATCGTGGTGGCAATTTTATGATGGTTTATTAGCATGTTTTATTGCAGCAGGGATAGAATTTCTTATTGGATCAGTTCTGTGGTGTATTTTAAACAGTGTATTATCTTGTAGTAGTTGCTTTAGGGATTGCCAAAATGCATAATTAACTTTTCAGTCTATTTAGAATCAATATTTTCTGACTCAGTGAAAATCTAGAAACCTTACTGCCACATACAACTCATTACTCTCCCCCTTTATGATGCAATTGTCTTATATAGTACCTCTACATATATTGAGAACCCATCATATAATGTTATATATTTTGCTTTTAACCTTCACACATGCTTTAAAGAACTATAATTCACCTATATTTTTACCATTTCTGTAGCTAGTTAATTTGTGCTACTTCCTCTAGCTTCTTGATCATATGGAATACAGTTCTAATAACTGTTTTAATGACTTTGTCTACTAATTCAATCATTTCTGTCATTCTAAGCCAGTTTCAATTGATTGATTTGCTACTCCTTTGCTTTCTGGTGCTTTTTTAATCCTCACCAGAGGATATGTTTATTGATTTGAGAGAGAGGGAGGGAGGGAAGGAAGGAAAGTGTGTGTGTGTGTGTGTGTGTGTGTGTGTGAGGAGAGAGAGAGAGAGAGAGAGAGAGAGAGAGATACACATGAAACATTGATCGGTTGCCTCCCATACGTGTCCCAACCAGGGATCAAACCCATAATCTTTTGATGTATGTGATGACACTCCAACCAACTGAGAACCTAGCCAGGCCTGGTGTGTGTGTGGTGGTGTGTGTGTGTGTGTGTGTGTGATTTTTCTAAACTTGGATTTCAAACATTGTGAATTTTACCTTGTTGGGTGTTGCATATTTATGCATTTCTCAAAATAGTTTCCCCCTTTCTGGAATGTGGTTAAATTACTTAGAAACAATTTGATTCTTTTGGGTCTTGTTTTTAAGATTTTTTAGGCAGGATTAGAGCCTAGTTCAGGGCTCATTATTCCCACTATTGAGTGGTTAGTATTTTCTACTATTGAGGCAAAATACTTCTGAGCATTCTACTTGATACTTCATGAATTATGAGGTTTTCTACTTTGGTTTGTGTGAACAGACACTATATCCTGCCTGGTGTGAGCCCACGCTGCTCCTCTCTGATCTCCCTCCAGGTATTCGTCACTTCCTTGAAAATATCTTCAATTCATGGCTTCATGTTCTTTAAGGTGCACTCACCTGACTGAATATTCCAATCTTTGCCTTGGCTCATGAAAAAAATCAGACAATGGCACAACGAAAGTTTAGATTGTCCAAATCAGCTGGGGCATCAAACTGTTATACAATCATTCTTTATGTCCTTAGCTCTCTTTGTCCCTTTTTTTGCAGGGTCTATTTTCAACCATCCATTTTCTCAAACACTGTCCTTCACCAATACACACACAACACACACACATACCACCTGCATCGAATTTTATATGAAATAAACTTGTCATTATTTTTATAGAGAAAATAGCAGTTATCAGATGGGAACTTGTTCAACTTCTGACCACCAAACCTACTAAACAGCCCCGTAGTTTACTCCACTAAGACAGATCTGGTGAGTCAGCTGGACTGTGAGAGAAGCCCTTGGCAATAAACTTTTGAAAATAAATTCTGCATATTTAA
Organism: Phyllostomus discolor; assembly: GCF_004126475.2. NCBI lineage: Eukaryota > Metazoa > Chordata > Mammalia > Chiroptera > Phyllostomidae > Phyllostomus > Phyllostomus discolor. Next base: position 5,544,559 of record NC_050198.1, read on the forward strand.
GTGAGAGATGGACAAACAAGTTTGGATAAACCAAGGGAACCTGGACCTTTGCCCACTGCCACCAACAGAACTAGATTGGGTTCTGGCTGTATTGCTTATGATGGGCTCCACAATGAAGTGCCTATTTGCTGTTTAGAAATTGTTCTTAGTGCCTTGCAATCTTCTTTTCCCTGGCAATCTTGTTTTCCTCTTAGTCATTTAAAGTGAGTCCAATATTTTTATGTGGCTTCTCTCCCTATTTTGTTTCAAAGGGTGCCATTCTTTCTAGGTTTCCATCTGTAGAGATTCTGGTTGTGAACCAATCTGTGCTCTACTTAGTTGTCTGAGGGAGGAGCAGAGTATGTTTTTGAACAGACTCTACTTTTGAAAGTTTCTTGGAGTCTGCTTTCTGCAATACCCTGGCCTAATGAAACATCATGTTATTCATCACTCATTGACTTCCATACTTGGGAGAAAAGGGTAGTATCAAGGGAGGAGAGGTTGTGTTGAGGGGAGGAAAGAGAGCAGCTTGTATATTTGTTTGTTCATGGTGAGAATGTTATGTCCTGCCCTTATTCTTGAAGAAAAATTATGCATAGCTTTACACAAGTAACCTGATTCCTCTCCACAAAAGTGTTTAGACACAGAGATATATGCAAAAAAAAGAGATATTTTTTTCCATTTACTAAAAGAAAGACAGAAAGCAAGGCAGCTGTGACTTCATCCTATGCTCTATTTCTAAAATTTCCTTTAAGGCCCTTCCTTAATATTATACATAAATTTTTATAAGACTACACTGGTTCCAGCACAGGAAGGAAGGTTTCAATAATTCCAAAGCTAGTTTTATGATGCTCTGATTCTCTCACCACTGGCACAGGTGATAATGGCAGTGAAGGGGGTTGCAAGAGTTACTTTTAGAAAGAGGGGTAGAGAGGTGTTGCTTTCTTTGCCACCCACAGAGTCCCTGACGTATATTCCTCCTCATACCAGAGGGCTTGTGTTGTCAGGTAAGCCCAGAAGAAAGATAATCATAGTGACTAAGACACAAAGAGATTGAGCTTATCTGTGACTCTAATGACCATAGGCTACTCCCTAGGAAGAACATTTGTTTCACTGCTACTAATCCACAGCCTGCTGTAATGAGGGAAAATAATAAATGAGCCCAGAATGTTATGTTGGGTTTTAGCTCATTGACTTAAAAGGCTGAGGTATAATTTCCAAGATTTTTACAGTCATGAACATCTGCTTACAGGAGCCTGCAACATCTGCAGCCCTTGTAGTCATTTTCTGCAAAGGGCCATAAAGTTTATAGAAAAACGAATCCACCCAGACAGAGGAGACCTGGCAGAATCACCTTCCTGGCTGAGATGTTTGTTAGTTTATATTCTACCATGGGCAACAGAACATTGTGAGCCTATACTTGAGGACATGCCGGGGGGGGGGGGGGCGGGAATAGAGCTGGATTCATGCTCTTCCTCTGTCTCTCTGTGCTCCCCAGCCACATGTGCTCCCCAGCCACAATTACAGAGTCCCTGATGCAAGCTGGGTGCTTTCTCATTTATGTTATCTTCTTTAACTTGCACAGTGGCTCTGTTGGCAGCCATTATCTCTTTCCAGCACAATGTATACATATGTAGACAGAAAAATTTTTAAATTAATTAATTTATTTTTAGAGAGAGGGGAATGGAGGGAGAACGAGAGGGAGGGAAACAACAATGTGTGGTTGCCTCTTGCATGACCCCTACTGGGGACCTGGCCCACAACCCAGGCGTGTGTGCTGACTGGGAATTGAACCAGCCACCCTTTGGTTCACAGGCTGGCACTGAATCCACTGAGATACACCAGCCATCGCAGTAGACAGAAAATTTTAAGTGCACATACTGATTTGGGAAGTTTAAAGCTCCAGACATAAGCTTCTTATCTGTATTCACAATTATGTAAGGAGGAAGAAGAGGTAAATAGAGGTAGCATCATAGCATACAAAACACTGAGTTGGGATTGGGAGACTTCCATTCAGGTCTCAGGTCTGGGGCCTTCACAGATCCCTTGATTTCTTTGAGTCTTCTATTTATCATTTATATAGTGAGGAACTTGGGCTCCATTACCTGTCTCTTCTAGCTCTCATGCTAAATAAACCAGGAATCAATATCCAGTATAATTTCAACCATGTAAATAAATATGTAGGAAGAAGGCAAGAAGGAAAATAATGCCCACATGTTTTCAGTGGTTACCTTTGTGTCATAGGATTATGAAAGAGTGCCAGCTCCATCCTTTGTTCTTTTTGGCATCTTCTATCTCTTCTATAATGTACATGTATCATATTTATGGTCAGAAGGACATCGTAAAATATTGAACAATTTGGTGAAGATGTCACCTCCTGTTTGTTGCATTATTTCCTTCTTCAGCTAGGCCTGCATTGTGGCATCCAGACCAATGCAACACATCCTTTGAGTCTTCCCTGCATAACCATCCTCCTGCTAGATTATTCCCATGGCACTGCTTGAGACATGCTTACTTTTACTTTGGCATTTCAGACTTTATGATGTGTATATATGGTTTATACATCCAACTAGATTACAAAATTCTCAAGATTGGGGACCATGGGTCTTCTGCTTGTTTCGTTTGTTTGTTTGTTTGTTTTTTGAAAATTCCTCTAGCACTGCACATTATAGGTAACTACAGTTACCTCTTGAAAGAGAGTTTAAGTGAAAAATTACAATGTCTTGGATCTAGGAGTTTAATCTCTCACTCAGCCAAGAAAACTGATAGGGCTTTGCTGTAGGGGTTAACATAGCTATCTAAAAAGTTTTGTCCAATGTGGCTGTTGTCCTTGAGGAGCTTGTAGTCCAACAGGGAAGTTTATACACATATATGAATGTATGCAATTAAAAAATAGTATGTAATAGATGCCATAAAAATTATGGACTTTTCAGAGCATAGGATCCCTCAGAAAGGAGAAATCCCCTCCAAAAAGACATCAGGGAGTTTATATCTAACATTTTTGGTACCTCACAAACATTCTGTGGTCTCTTATTTCAGACACAGCTGTAGTGGATAGTTCCAGGCAAGCTCAGGGTCATGCTGACAGCATCCCACTTCAAGCCCACACATATTTTCCTTCTGGCCTAGAGCTTTCCTCTGATGCTGTCAGAGATGGGTTGCTCATGTGCAAGAGCAACCCAAAGGTGAGGGGGAGATACTGCCCTCCACAGTGACCAATGAAAAATGGTCTTCAGACTCCACTTCTTTGAAGGATTTGACAATTCTGAGAGGCATCCCATAGTTTCTCAGGAATTCCTATGGAATCAACCTCTCATTCCCCACAGCACTGATCTTGGTAAAGCATCCTAAAACATTGGTTTTTCCTTCATTTGTATTTTACTCTCCTCACTTCTTCACTCAATATCTGTACTCAAATCCCTGTCTTAGGCTCTGGTTTTGGGAGTACCTAAACTAAGGTAGAAGCCATTGTGGAAAAGGAGGCATTTGAACTGGAAATGTAGATGGCACATTGTTGGGAAGGCATGGAGTGTACAGCATATAGATGGTTTAGTCATTTTCAAGGAAGGGAATCTATTCTCCACCTCTTGAATCTGAACTAGCCTTGTGACTTACTTTGTCCAATAAAATGCTGCCAAAGTGAGTGAGTTCTGAGCTTGGGCCTTAAGTGTCTGTACAATTCTGTTAATATTCTTATAAGCCAACCACTGCTATGTTTCCAAGCCAGGATGAGCCTACTGGAGGTTAGGAGACCACGTGAAGAAGAGACAACCTGTCCCAGCTGAGGAACCCTCTAGACCCAAAGCCCCCAGCCAAGCAGCTGACTATAGGCACATGAGTGAGCATAGCTGGACCAGTAGAATCTTTCAGCTGAGCTCAACCCTAATTGCCAACCTATAGAATTGTAAGCTAAATAATAGGTGTTGTTGTTTAAACCACTAATTTTTGGAATGGTTTGCTATATAATAAGAGCTAACTGATATGTCTGGGGGCAAACTGGGTCATCTTGATTTGCTAAAAGATGGCCTTCATGACTTGAATTAGGGCTAAATTAGAATGGGCCTTGAATGCCATCCTAAAGAGGTTGGAGATAATTCAGTGGGCAAAGAGGTATTGTGGAATACATAGTTGGCTGACTTTCAAAGATTTGTAGTATAGAGTTGTGCTAGGAACAGGCTGGCCAGTCAAGGACTGTATTTTCCCAGCTCTCCTTGCACATGACTTCCTTGTTCTCTCCAATGGGATGTGAGTGGTAGGGATGTGTATAACCTTCTGGATGAGATGGCTAGGTATTAAGTATAAGATCCCCTGTACTGTCCCTCTGTCCCATCTGACAACTGGAAGATATCAGGGCAACCTTGAACACACAGGATGGTAAAACCACAAGGGGCATACAACTTGAATTTTTGAGTCTCTTCTTAGAGGAGAACCATTCAGCAGAGTGGACTTTGCATAAGCAACAAATAAACATTAATCATGTTAAGTCATTGAGATTTTGGGGTTGTTTGTTACAGCATCTAGCATTACTTACTCTGACTAAGTAGACACCACCACAGTGGGGTATTGGAACCTTTAAAGCAGTGATTTGGGGTTGCTGACTTTAGCAGCCAAATACAATAAAGGGGTTCCTGCATTGTTCTGAGTCTAAGAAGATGATGACAAAGGTATGGCCTTGGCCATGAAAGCAAAAAGGAAAGCACCAAAGTAGACAGGCCCTTCAAGTTATACATCTTGCTTCTAGGGGAAGAAACTAGTTAAATCGTGGACACTCCCATATGCACAAGAAAATATTTGTGTCTAAATCTGTTTCCACCTGTTTGGTTGTTAATTAGAAAATTGGCCCAGCATTTCAAGATTGGAATCTTAAAAAGCTAATTCTTCAAAAATGAACACTTTTGAAGGTTCTTTTAAAGGATAATAACAACAGCAGCAGTGGCAGCAACAACAAAAGCCTGGCACTGTCCCTTCTCTGAGTCTGGGATATATTACACCTTCTTCTCCATGTACTACTGAGTTCCTAATCTAAACAAAATGGATGCCACCACTTGGCTGCTTAATTCTTCTTTGTGAGTGTGGAGACGGGTTCTCCTGAGGAAACATAAGGATCCTTTAAGAGTCTTCCTGGGCAACATTTAGATAGATTTTCATTTTTTATCCTATTTACCCTGGAAGTAAATCCATGCCTGTCCCTGGAAGTGTTTTGGAGCCATGTGCTTCTGAGAGATTTATCCGTTAGAATTACTCCTTGGGACAACAAGCTCTCCTTAGCATCTCACAGCTGTGACACTGTTATCAGTAGCTTGGCTCCCTTGCACCATCAGTGGCTTGGCATAGCCTCTGCCTACCACTCTCTGCCAAACTCCCAAGGCCAGGCATGTCGCAGGCAATGAAAACTTTGTAAGATGTCCCTGACTTCATCTGCCTGTCTGGCTGGCCATTTGCCTCTGGCCATATCACCAGATACCCAGCCTATAGGCCCCTTGCTGTTGGCACCTCCCCTGCTCCAGCCTGTTTGTCAAGTCTCTGGCCCAGGCTGCCCCAACCAAGCCCAGATTTTAACACTATCCCAAGGGCAGCTGTAGCTCTTCAGCTGTGCTTCATGGTGGCCTTGGAATGCTTCCATCTCCCACCCAGTGCCCAGAGATCCCTGGAATGTTGAGAGACAGCTTTGACCTAGACCTGGCTCACCTCATACCATAACTAACCAGTTTATTATAACATTCAATAAACCTTAAACCAGGTTGACTCAGACTCTTAAAGGGCCAGTTCCAACCACCTCATATCATGCTAGTAGAAGCATCATGCTAATTGTATTTAATTAGCACTGAAAAGGACAAAATGTATCTTCAGCATCCCACAGCATCTACTTTAGGCCTTTCAGGGGATATGATGTTCCTTTTAATATCTGAGTCATTATGCAATAATTATAATTCTTATGGTTTTCTTTTTGCACTTGTTTTAAAATCTGAACCTAACAACAGCAGGACTAAAATACTGGCCACCCTTACAATGGGAGGTTGGTTGATAATCATCTAATAATAACACTACCCAACATTTATTAAGCATGTACTATGTGCCAGGCTCATTAAAAAATAAGATATATACACTATTTTATTGAAACCCCATGATATCCTTACTCTATGAGGTAGACATTATTATTCTCTCATTTTAGAGATAAGGCTAAATAATTTTTGCAACTTCAGAAAATACAATTGGGTGGCCTTGCTTGGGATCCAGGTCACGTGGTACTAGAGTTTGTGCAGTTAGCTCTATGTTATCCTGTACCTGTAAGTGTGGCAGAGAGACCCTGCATTAATGGTTTTCCCCTTAATTAAATCTGGGAGCAATTATGTGGAATTTCTATTCAATAATTGAAAAACATAACTTGAAATTATTTATGTATTTAATTGCACCAGGCCATGTTAGCTCTCAAGTAGAAAAATTAAACATAACTTGAAGATTATATATTTAAAAAATAAAAATAACTTTCCAGAATCCTGGAATATAATGCTCAACCATAATTTTACCCCCTTGACATAACCCTGTTAAGACTTGAATGTTGTTTTATTCAGTATTTTATTATATTCACTATTTTATTCAGTATTTATTCAGGATCTCATAAAGCTGTAGAGAATGGTGTCAGCCAGGCTGAATTCTCATCTGGAGGCTTGACTAGGGAAGAATCCACATCTGAGCACATTCAGGGTGTTGGCAGAATTGCATTCTCCTGTGGCATGATGGCTGAGGGTTCAGCTTCTTCTTGGCTCTTGGCTGGAGGCTGCTGTTAGGTCCTAGAGGCCTCCCACAGTTCCTTGCCACGTGGCTCTCTCCACAGGCAGTTTACAGTGTGGCAGTTATTTTTTCCAGGCCTGCAAAGGAGTCTCTCTATTGTGTGCTAGCAAGATGAATGTTATGTCTATGACTATGTTTAAGTCTGTGTCTATATGTATGTCTATGTCTGTGACCATGTTTGTGTCTGTATCTGTCATTATCTTACCACGGGTGTGACAACCCATGGCATCCCATCACCTTTGCCCTGTTCCATTGGTTAAAAGCAAGTTATAGGTTCTACCCATACTCAAGGAGAGGGGATTATGCAGGCCATCCTAGCATCTGTGTGCCACATACCATGTATGTATGTATGTTTATTTTACATGTGTTCAAGGTTTTATTTAACTCATTAATTGATGAGGGAAACAGACAGATGGTATACCAGTTCAAAAAAATCAAAAGAGCACGCACATTTATGCATCAAGAATATTGAAATAAATGTGCCAGTGGAGGCAAAAACTAGCCTCTTCCACAGTGTGGGAGGGAACTCACCTCAATAGGACAGGATAGGACGGAATTTGCACATCTCTAAGCAAGACGTATTTTACATTTAGATCAGTTATACAATTTACATTTGTAAAATACCTCCCATAGAACCAAAGTCAGAAAACATGGAAAGGTATGCTATATAAACAGCCATGTAAAACTGGGTCATGCTAGTTCAATTTTTGATGTGCTATAATTTATTTAATGGCCCTGACTGGTATAGTTCAGTGGATTGAGCATAGGCTGCAAACCATAGGGTCGCCAAATCGATTCCCAGTCAGGGCACATGCCTGGTTTGCAGGCCAGGTCCAAGTAGGGGGCGTGGTGAGAGGCAACCACACATGATGTTTCTCTTCCTCTCTTTCTCCTTCCCTTCCTCTCTCTCTAAAAATAAATAAATAACATTTGTAAAGTGTTTGAATAGTCCTCGGCACACTGGGAGGCCATATGTGGATATTAAGTAAAATAAATAAAAAATAAAACTGAGTTGTTTCATTCTCACAACAACCCTGTGAGGTTGGTTAATGGCGTGTCCATTTTATAGAACAGGAAGATGAGGTTAGGAGGGTTAAGGAGAAAGATTACCGAATTAAATAACAAAAGTCAGCTTCTTCACTTACCAAGCATATGACTTTAAGCAAATTATTTTTTCTACCTGAAGTTTATTGTCTTCTCTGTCAAAGGGGGACAACAATCCTACATCACGATAGCTCATTCCTGGACAAATGCTTGGAAGCTGTAGCCCAGTGATTCCCACCCTTGGCTGTACAGTGGAAGTACCCGGGGAACTTTAAAACCTCCAGATGCCTACATTCCAGCCCTGGAAATTCTGACGCCATTGGGCTGGGTTGTGGCTGGGGCATCAGGAGTTTTTAAAGCTCCCAAGGGATTGCAATGTGTGGCCAGGGCTGAGACCCAGTCCTGAAGCCTCCCCCACTTGCAGAGGATTATTTCTGTATACAGCTGAGGAAGCAACATGCACTCCTCTCTGCTCTGAGCTGTCAGAAAATGGCCCACTAGGGTAGGGCTGGAATAAACTTCTGTCTTAAACTCCAGAGTCAACTCAGTCTGCTCAGCTAGTTTGGGAAGCCATCAATTACCTGCTGTTTTACCCTCCGGTGTGGGTCCCTGGGCTGCAGGGCGTCAGCATTAGCCAGGCCAGCAGGGCTGCTTGCCAATGGAGCCCACGGCTGCTGCTGCTGCTGTTGCTGCTGCTGCTGTTTTTTTTTTCTCGAAGCCAAAGCAGATCCTCACATCAGAGCTCCAGCTCTCTGCTGCCTGTCAGTCACAGCTGCATGGCTGAGGCTGAGGGACCAGACGCCTGGCTGCCTGCCACTAGAGCTGGGGAGCAGATTTGCTGAGGTGTCTTTGGGGCCAGGCCAGCCATCCAGCTCACTGTGAGGGCTGGGGATGAATTTCTCTGAGCAGCCAAATACAGCTCAAAATGAACGTGATCAATCAACAGAATGAAAGCCTTGGTCAAGTTGCCCCAGCATGGCAGAGAAGGCCAGCACCAACCACTGTTTCTCCTTCACCTGATAAATTGCAAAAGGCATATGTGTCTCTCCATGTACTGAGGTCAGACAGTACCCGGTTATTGTAGGGAAAAAAATGGTAGGGTGCAGAAGTTTCTAGAGAAAGACAAGGAAGAAAATGGGAAACTTGTATTTCAGGTGGGCCTGACTATGCAATAGGCATTGTAAGGATGATAGATATGTAATCTCATTGAATATGAGAGTTATAATGACATTTAGATGCAGTATCTCTATTGTAAAGGTGAGGAAGTTGAGCCTGAGAGGTGAAGCATCCTCATGGAGCCATACAACTAGCCAATGACAAAGCCAGAATTTACACCTGTGTGCACGACTTCACAAATTGGAAAGGAAATGTTTGATTCAGGTGGTTTTGTTGGTTTGTTTGTTTCTCATTAGGATTTTTGTTGGCAAGGGGCATCCTTGGTCTGGTTGTGAAACAGCCAAGATTGCTTTTGTTCTGGTTCAGCTTCCTTGGTGAATTAATTTAGGTACCATTAGATGCTATTAACACATAAACCCGTAAGACTCAGGGGATTAACACAATAGATATATCTTCCTTGCTCACACAGAGTCCAGCTGGCCATGTGGAGATGGGGTTTTTGTCTATGTAGTCATGCAGGGACCCGGGTTCCCTCCACCTGTAGCTCTGCCCTCCCCTGAGGCTGCAGTGTGGCCCACTAGATCTTCTGCCTCTGGAAGGCAGGCAGGGGAGGACTGTGGGGGATCCTGTAGGAGGTCCCATGGCCTAGGCGAGGACATGTACACCACATTTCTGCCCACATCCATTAGCCAGAACTCAGTCACATGTCAGTACCTAATGCAAGGGAGGCTGGCACATATATCTAGCAGTGTGCCAATGAAGATGGCCATATATGCCGAGGTCTCTTCATTACTGAGACCTCATCCTCTTCTTTTTTTTTCCTTTTTTAATTGTTGTTCAAGTACATTTATCCCCAATTTCACCCACCACATCCCCACCCCACCCCATCCCCACCTCCAGCCCTCGAACCCACCCCCTTTGGCCTTGTCCATGTGTCCTTCATATGTGTTCCTTGATGCCCCCCCCATTATCCCCTATTATCCCTCTCCCTTCTCCTCTCTCATTACTGTCAGATTGTTCTTAATTGCAATGTCTCTGGTTGTATTTGCTTGCTTGTTTGTTTGTTGATTAGGTTTCACGTATAGGTGAGATCATATGGTATTTCTCCTTCACAGCTTAGTTTGTTTCACTTAGCATACTGCTCTCCAGTTCCATCCATGCTGTTGCAAAGGGTGTTGGGAACCGCCCTGACTGGTATCAGAAGCTGAAACCCCCACCTAGGCTAAGGCTAAGGGAATGCCCTTGGAACCATAAGCCAGCAAGGAGAACAAAAGCTTATCTCCCAGGCAGGAATGCTGCTTCTGCTGCTTTATTCATAACTGAACCCCAAAAAGCTTGGTCAGTTAGCCAAAGACGGGTAAGATTCCCCACGGGGGGAACGACCTAAGCCAGGCACCATCACTTTGGGAGGCCCCCAAAAGAAGGATTTGGGGGGCTACAGTAAAGAGGGTGACGGACCCTCACTCCTCGGCTTTGACATAGCCTGAGTTCTCATTGTCTGGGGGAAAAAAACTCCTATCTCTTGGTTGCCTCAGTTCCCGTGCTAAGCCTGAAACAATGACAGGGTGGTGCAGCTCTGTGCTGAAAAGGGTGGATTCCCCGGGTGATCAGGCCTAAGAAAGAACATGTAAATTACTGTGAAACCTTCTTTGTTTAGAATGCTCTCAGTTGAATGAGAGGGGTCCAAGGAGGAAGTTTGTTCCTCAAAGTCTTACAGCTCTTTGACCCCGACTCAATAGGCCAGCAGAGTTCCTTGTTTTCTATAGTTCCTTACTTCCCCCTGATAAGTACTGTACTTTACCTGAATTATTATGCAAAATGAGCCCAATAAAAGCAGGTATGGACGGTAAATTGGGGCGCTCCCCACTAGGGGGGGGTGGCCATTTCGTCCCTACTTCCCCACAGAAACTAGTTTGTCTCTGTGCACGTGTTTTTTCTTGCGTGTTTTTCGGTGAGCCATCTGCAGCGTTCCGTGGTCACTGCTGGCCGGTGACCCATGCGCAACAGCTGTGACCCAACGTGGGGCCACGATTCGGGACCACAGAGGTGGGACCCCTTTCGAGACCACTTGGAACCAGCGGCTACGAGCCATTGCTGTGGACAACGCATCAACTTCAGGTGGATTTGCGCGCTAACAGCCCAGGTAAGGGCCGACGACCCCGTACTCTTTCTAGGGCATGTCGTCGTAGGATGCGTTGAATTTTCAGGGAAGTAGGTCTTTCTTTTCTAGGTCGTTTCTCTCTTCGCGACCGCCTATAATTGGGTAAATGGTAATTTCATTCTCAAGTTTGGAAAAACAAATGATTTGCCTTGAAAAAAGTAATCAGGTGATTTGTTTTGGCCAATTAAAAGTAAATAAAAGGAAGCTTTTTCTTTAAAAAAAAAGGGGTAAACATGGGTTGCAACTTATCTAAAGGGCAGAAAGCTTTTCATTGATGTTTGGGAAAAAGTGGGTGAAAGGTTGAAATCTTTGAAAAACAGTGGTATATCTATTGGTGCGCACACCTTTGTAACCTGGAGGCTTGTCAGGGATTCTCTCGAGTTTATTTGGGCAAAGAAAACAGAGCCAGACGAGGAGGAATCTGATTCTGACAGTGAAACGGTGTGCAAATTGAGTGAGCAGATCACGGAGGCGCCACCTTCACCCCCACAGAGAAGGATGGGTTTTGCTCTGTATCTGCTCTGAAAAGGGAATTGAGGATTCCAGGGAAGGTTGAAACTTCACACTCTAGGAATGTAAATGGGAAACTGTAAAGATAAATGGAAAAGTAAAAGTTTTATGGAGGAACTGTGTGGTGTTAGTTAATAATTGAAGGTATAAGGCATGGAAATGCAATCTTGGTGAATATCAGAAGGGGTATGAAAGAAAGATTAGAAGGTTTGTGAATGTTGCAGAAAGTCTGTGGAAGTAAACGTTTTAAGAAAGAATTATGTGCTGTGTGTTAGTAATGGAAGGTATAAGGCATGGAGATGCAATCTTGGTGGATATCAGAAAGTGTATGAAAAAGAATAGAGAGTTTGTGAATGTTTCAGAAGGTCTGTGAAAGTAAAAGTTTTCAGAAGCCTGGTGGATATCAGAAGGAAAAGGATTTTCCTTTACACTTTACATTTTTCTCCCTACCTGATCCCTCCCAGAATTTGGCATTCTGAAGGAGTGAATGATGACATAAGGTTTCTTTGCATAAATCTAACAAGACCAGTCATTAATAGTGGTTATGATTTAATTGTGCCTTCCAACTCTTTCCAAATCTGTTATCTCCAGAATATGACCAGAAAATGAATGAATCCAAATGGCATTATAGCATTTAACAATGCACTGCCCTCCTTATGAGTCTGACAGTTTAACACCTGGTTGCACTTATGGTTTAATCAGTACTACTTTAGAATTAGTCCAACAGGCCCAAATAGATCAGGAGATCCTGACCCACCTTTCTGCAGTTGAATCAGCACTGGACTGGATTGGCGAAAGCCAGGACGCACTCGTGACTCGTCAGCACCTAACTTGTGACCCTGGTTTCTCCAGACTGTGCATCACAGCGCTACAATAGAATTCCAGCCAACATACCTGGACTGATATACAACATTGCTTGAGGGGAGCTTTTTCCACTAACTTAAAAGGACAAATTGATAAATTGCAGTTGGAGTTACATCAGCAGCTGCAGGACATTCAACGTTTAACCAAACAGGACATTTTTCGAGCCCTTAATGAAAAAATTAGTTGGATGAATCCTAAAACATTGTTTGATGGAATTAATTTGAGAATTTGGGTTTTTGGAGCTACTGGTTGTTTACTGATTGTAATATTGATTTGTGTACTTCGGTGTATTTGCAAACTGTTTTCCCAGGGTTGTATCAGAGACCAGCAAGTAGCCACCTTTATGGAACCCTTAGCGTCCTAACTGAAAAACAAGGGAGAAGGTATGAAAAACCACTCTGACAGATGTAAAATTAAAACTCAACACCCACGTAAGAAAGTAGGTGATGATTCGATGCATGGAACTGCACCTGTTAGGAAATCCTCTCGTAAAAAGTCAGGCTTGCACTATGCTCAAACTGCCATGTGATTTGCCTTTCCTGATATCTATGTAATTTCTTCCAAAGATTGAAATGTAATCAGACCTATTACTTTTGTTTTTCCCTTAATGTTTTCCTGTACTGACTGAATTTAGAAATTTAGGTATTCACAACTCATAGAATTTAGTTTCTGCTTTAATTTCTATTATTGCCTTATGATGTATGTAGATGTTGCTTTTCTTCTGATTTGCATTTGAAAACAACAAAAGTAGGTTTCACAGACTTAACAACCACAGTTTATTTTAAAAACTAAAAAAGGGGGAGATGTTGGGAACCACCCTGACTGGTATCAGAAGCTGAAACCCCCACCTAGGCTAAGGCTAAGGGAACACCCTTGGAACTGTAAGCCAGCAAGGAGACAAAAGCTTATCTCCCAGGCAGGAATGCTGCTTCTGCTGCTTTATTCATAACTGAACCCCCAAAAGCTTGGTCGGTTAGCCAAAGACGGGTAAGATTCCCCACGGGGGGAACGACCTAAGCCAGGCACGATCACTTTGGGAGGCCCCCCAAAAGAAGGATTTGGGGGGCTACAGCAAAAGAGGGTGACGGACCCTCACTCCTCGGCTTTGACATAGCCTGAGTTCTCATCGTCTGGGGGAAAAAACTCCTTATTGCCTTAGTTCCCATGCTAAGCCTGAAACAATGACAGGGTGGTGCAGCTCTGTGCTGAAAAGGGCAGATTCCCCGGGTGATCAGGCCTAAGAAAGAACATGTAAATTACTGTGAAACCTTCTTTGTTTAGAATGCTCTCAGTTGAATGAGAGGGGTCCAAGGAGGAAGTTGGTTTGTTCCTCAAAGTCTTACAGCTCTTTGACCCCGACTCAATAGGCCAGCAGAGTTCCTTGTTTTCTATGGTTCCTTACTTCCCCCTGATAAGTACTGTACTTTACCTGGATTATTATGCAAAATGAGCCCAATAAAAGCAGGTATGGACGGTAAATCGGGGTGCTCCCCACTAGGGGGGGTGGCCATTTCGTCCCTACTTCCCCACAGAAACTAGTTTGTCTCTGTGCATGTGTTTTTTCTCGCGTGTTTTTTGGCGAGCCATCCGCAGCGTTCCATGGTCACTGCTGGCCGGTGACCCACGCACAACACAAAGGGTAGGAGTTCCTTCTTTCTTTCTGCCGTGTAGTATTCCATTGTGTAAATGTATCACAGTTTTTTGATCCACTCATTTGCAGATGGGCACCTAGGTTGCTTCCAATACTTGGCTATTGCGAATTGTGCTGCAATGAACATTGCGGTGCATAGGTTCTTTTGAATTTGTGTTTCAGGGTTCTTAGGGTATAATACCAGCAGTGGAATTGCGGGGTCAAAAGGCAGTTCCATTTTTGGTTTTCTGAGAAAATTCCATACTGTTTTCCACAGTGGCTTCATCAGTCTGCATTCCCGCCAAAAGTGCACTAGGGTTTCTTTTTCTCTGCATCCTCTCCAACACTTGTCTGTTGATTTGTTTATAATGGCCATTCTCACATGTGTAAAGTGGTATCTCATTGTGGCTTTAATTTGCATCGTTCTGATGGCTAGTGATGTTGAGCATCTTTTCATATGTTTCTGTGCCCTTTGTATGCTCTCCTTGGAGAAGTGTCTGTTCAAGTCCTTTGCCCATTTTTTAATTGGGTTGTTTGTCTTCCTGGAGTGAAGTCATGTGAGTTGTTTAAATATTTTGGAGATCAGACCCTTGTCTGAGGTATCATCTGCAAATATATTTTCCCATACGGTTGGTTCTCTTGATTTTAATGAGGTTTTCTTTAGCTGTGGAGAGATTATTTATTTTTTTATTTGTTGTTTTTTTAAAAAGATTTTATTTATTTCTAGAGAGGGGATAAGGAAGGGAGAAAGAGAGGGAAAGAAACATCAGTGTGTGGTTGCCTCTCACATGCCCCCAACTGGGGACCTGGCCTGCAACCCAGGCGTGTGCTCTAACTGGGAATCAAACCAGCAACCTTTTGGTTTGCAAGCTGGCACTCAATCCACTGAGCTACACCAGTCAGGGCAGTTTTTTATTTTGATGAGGTCCCATTTGTTTTTCCTTTATGTCTCTTGTTCTAGCGGACATATCGGTGAAAATATTGCTGTGTGGAATATCTGAGATTTTCCTGCTTATATTCTCCTGTAGGACTTGTATGGTGTCATGACATATTTAAGTCTTTTATCCACCTTGAATTTATTTTTGTGTACAGTGTAAGTTCGTGGTCAAGTTTCATTTTTTTGCATGTAGTGCCCTAGATCTCCCAATACCATTTGTTTAAAAGGCAATTTTTACTCCATTTTATGCTTCTTCCCCCTTTGTTGAATATTAATTGGCCATAGAGGCTTGGGTTTATTTCTGGGCTCTCTAATTTGTTCCATTGGTCTATGTGTCTGTTCTTATGCCAGTACCAGGCGGTTTTGACTGCAGTATCTTTGTAATATAGTTTGATGTAAGGTATTGTGATCCCTCGTACTTTGTTCTTGTTTCTCAAAATTGCTGCAGCTATTCCGGGTTGTTTATAGTTTCATATAAATGTCTGAAATGGTTGTTCTGCATATGTGAAATATGTCATTGGTATATGGGATTACACCAATATGGGATTATAGGGATTACTTAAAATCTATAAATTGCTTTGGGTAATATGGACGTTTTGATGATGTTAACTCTTCCAATCCATGAACAGGGTATATGCTTCCATTTATTTGTGTCTTCCTTAATTCTTTCTTCAGTGTTGTGTACTTTTCTGAGTATAGCTGAGACCTCATCCTCTTGACCTCACTCATACCCTCTACAGGACTCTATCTTGTGCTTCACATCAGTTCTCTGATTGACCAGACCTTCTTCCAAATTTCTGCACAGGGTGCATACATGAGGGCAGGAGCAATAAGGGTACCTGGCTATGGCTTTGCTAAGGTCTTTACAAGGCTACCTCACACCCAAGTGGCACCTGGGCCCCAACCCATGGGCCTCTCAAAGGCTATCTTGCCTACCTTCTGCCAGTCCTTCAGAGGAGGAAGCCAGTAGTGAAAAGGTTGCTGACCTTTCGCTTAACTCTTCATTTGGCTAATGATGATGAATGTCGGTGTCACAGAATCTGAAAACCCTGACTGTTTTTCCAGCAGTGTCTTCTCCTCAATGTATTTTCTTTTTCCTCAGCTCTGCTAGCATCACACCCCAGGGAAAGATGAGTTTTACAGTGAGGGACAGTAGGGATCTTTCACAGCTGCCAATTCTGATGTCCCAAGTCAGCAGGATCTGTGCTGACAAGATATATGATTTAGAGGCACCCCATTAAGACCAAAAATATTCTCTTAGTATTTTAATGATCCTCTGCAGTCAAGGATGGTTATGACTTAGATTTCCCTTCAGAATAAGCACCCAGGGAAAGACTCAGTGAGTGTTGAGTGAGAATTCTTTTGCTGTCTCCCTTTTTCACTATAACCCCAGGATGAGTGGTCAGGACTCAAATCTGTGTGCCTGTTCATGGCACTTTTCAGAAGCACTAGGGCCAGCCCAAGCAAAGTTTATCTAGGACACTATTTTCAATTGCTTCCGTGAGATCTACTAGAGTTTTAGTGGAGAAGACCTTGGTCCAGAAAGTTCAGTGAGTTTACAATAACTTGCCAAGATTAGGGAGAAACAGATAAGTTGCTGAGAAGAGACAGGCTCTGTCACACTATGGCTTGTAGCCTGTAGATTGAGGTACCTGTCACCAGGTGATGTGAACAAAGGCCCCAGGCTTTAAGCAATCAGCTCACCTTACCCATCATACTCAAGTGACACCTAGGTCACAACCTAAATCAAGCCAGTGGTGACCTTAGCAGCCCCAGTCCCACTGT
This sequence comes from Phyllostomus discolor, assembly GCF_004126475.2. Classification (NCBI taxonomy): domain Eukaryota; kingdom Metazoa; phylum Chordata; class Mammalia; order Chiroptera; family Phyllostomidae; genus Phyllostomus; species Phyllostomus discolor. The sequence goes on from NC_050198.1 coordinate 5,561,377, forward strand.
TCCCCTTTGGTATTAGGCTGGGTTTTCTGGAAGCAAACCATGACCCAAGGCTTCATGGGACAGTGCTGTATGAAACACCAGGCAGGGAGTGGAAAGTGAGGTTGGTGAGAGAAGGAGGTGCAGCAAGGGAGTGACAGCCAGCAAAGTCCTTGGAGTTAATGGGCTCAAGCCTGCAACAGTGCTTTGGAGTTTGTATCTGCATTAGAGGACAAGAGGTGTTTACATTATGTACCAGTCACTATACCACCAATGTGCTGTCTCTGGGCAGCTCACTGTTCATGCCAAAGACAAAGCAGGCTCCAGCAGCCTACAGGGAGTGGTGAGGCAGGAATACCCAAGAGGGACCAGGTAGAAAAATGAATGGCTTTGAGGAGCTGTGGATGGATTACTGATGGTCACCAATTTTGTGTCCAGTTTGAGGTTTATTTTCCCCTTTTGAACAGTCTTTAATATCAACTTTATAGTAAGAGCAGAAAGTGAGTTTGACCTGGGTCCCTGGACTCCACAGGATGGCCTGGGTTGGAGAGATGCTTTGTTATAGGTATGGGGTTTCCAAAGCCTTTCTCTACATAGAATAATGGTTGCCACTACATAAACTGAATGCAGACTAGGGCAGGGACTGGCATGTAGAGCCAGGCTATCAGAAACAGGAGAATTTTCAAAGGAATCTTCAACTTAATTCATATTTCTTTTTTTTTAAAGACTTTATTTATTTATTTTTAGAGAGGGAAGGGAGGGAGATAGAGAGAGAGAAACATCAATGTGCGGTTGCTGGGGGTCATGGCCTGCAACCCAGGAATGTACCCTGGCTGGGAATTGAACCTGGGACACTTTGGTTCCCAGCCCATGCTCAATCCACTGAGCTACGCCAGCCGGGGTTAATTCATATTTCTTACACTGTAGGAAAAAGACTGGGATTTCAGATCTGACACTTCACAGTCTGTTTTAAACTTAGCTGGTACTCTGGGCGTGGGAACCTCTGTGGTGTGTGTGTGTGTGTTTTGTATGCACACACATCAGTAATCCATATTGACAGTGTCTAAGCTCTCACTCCTCTTCACCTAACCCTGTCTGCAAAGCCATTGGCCTCTTATGTGGCCAAGTTCTTCAGTGCCCCTCCTCACCTCTCTTAGAATGTCTTGTGTGCATTTCTGTTGTTGCCTGAACCACATTATTTTGCAACAATTTGTTTATATGTCTGTTTTAATCCGTAGGCTGAGTTCCTTGAGGGCAGAGCATGTGTCTCATATTTATCCAGCCTCTACTGCCCAACTCAATGTCTGGGCATAGGTGCTTAGTAAATATTTGCTAAATGAATGAATCATGTGGGAGAACTGACAAGTTACCAGAGGACGAAACACTTCCCAGTGTGAATGGGGCCATGAAAAGCAAGGGATATTCTACAATAGCTCTCTCAGCTGCTAAGAAGGCAAGCTACATATTTCTGTGAGAGTCACTGGGAATTTCTCCCATTTTAGAAGAAGCTCATGGTGGAATCAAAGTTGTAGAGGAGAGAGTGGGATATAAAAAATATATATATATTTTTTTCAGAAAAGTAGACATCTTTCCTTCTGGTAAACCACGAGTTGGCAAACTATGGCCCGCAGACCAAATCCTGCCAGCCATTAATTTTGGTAAATACAGTTTTATTGATGAAACATAGCCATGCTCATTCGTTTACACATTGTCTATGGGATGCTTTCACACTACAGCAACAGTATTGAAATGTTGCCCCCAAGACCATATGTGCACCACAAAGCTGAAAATATTTATTGTTTGGTCACTTAAGAAAAAGTTTTTCAACCCCACAGTCAGCCAGTCCCTGTTCTGCCATGTGCTGAGACAGTGGTGCTCAAACATTAATGTGCATAGGAATCACCTGGTGGCTTGTTGAAATGCAGGTTCTGACTCAGTGTGACAGGGGCAAGGCCTGAGACTGTGAGTTTCTAACAAGCTCCCAAGTGATGCCAATTCTGCTGTACCATGGGCAATACCTTCAGCAGCAAGATGGTTACTAACAGTGGCCTCCAGGCTCTCATTCATTCCATAAACATTTGTTGACTATCTTCAACATACCTGGGCTTGGGGAAAGAGTTGAAACTGAGGTAGCACCTGAGTTGAGAAGTTTAGTCTAACATGGGAGGCAGGAGCATTTCAAACTTACCAGGTCAATTCTGTATTAGCAGTAAGGACAAAATGTAGACAAGAGGAAAGGTATATCTTCTTGGGGTTGTGAGGTGTTACTTTCTTGAGGTTTCATTTGGGTGAGACTTGAAGGAGAAACCATGCGCTTGAACAAAAGCAGTTGAGGAAAAAGGAAAAGCAGGTGAAACCATGGTCATGGGGAAAGAACTAGTATGTTTGAGAACATTGAGTTCAGTATGGCAATGGGGTGAACTAGTAGGACTCACCGACCACCCCCAAACTTCCTTGTAACCTTAGCAGGATTCTCCAACTTTTCTCCACCAGTACTTTCCATGGAACTACCCAAAAAGGCTAGCTTCCTCTTCTTTGCCCTCTCTCCAATGACAGAGGCACTAATGACCTCTGGCAAGTTCAAAGCCCCTGATGAGGGAAGGTGGTAGAGGAGCAGGTAGAGTTGGAGGACTCAGGCATGAGGATGCAATGGAAGTGGAGGCTTTCAGTTCTGCATAGAGTCAGGTTCCACAATGTGGGGTGTGGAATGGGCATGAGGGCTTGCTTTGCCTTGAGACTGCCCTCCTGCTGTGAAGAGTCAGGGTAGTCCTATTCTCCTGAGGCTGTCTCAAATCATGTGACAGCTATGGTGGCCTCCTGCTGTCAGATCAAAATCACAAAATTTCAAAGTTAGAAAGCACATTGAAGATTATTTGGCTAACTCCCTCATTGTGCACATGGTAGATAGTGTTAAACTCACCTGCATATGGCTTGTGCCAAAAGTTGATTTTATGTGATCCTTAATGAGTCCACTGAGCCCTACCTGCTTGTTGGTGGGATAACATTAAATGGTTTAAATGAAGTTAGTTTTGATCATATAAATGGGCCTTTTAGGAGATATTTAGACTTTCACTTGGTGAAAACTTTTCTCTCAGAATAGTTTCCCAACTCCAGGAGGAAAAAGATTATGTAGACAGGTTCCTTAGCTTCTTCCCGATGCTAGGAAGATGTCTTTTTTCTGGTGCAACTTGGGATATGACCATTCTCTCAGAAAGGGGAACTCAGGATACACCTGTATGACTGTTTCCTCGCCTCACATTCTCCTACTTCTCACAATTCTTAGGCTGGGAAAGGTGTGGGTTTTCTTTTATTTCCCCTATTTCATGTTTCCTTCTTCTGGATTCCAACTATGCATTCATGACATACAAAGGTCTCCCCTTTTCCATGGTAGTAAAAATCCAGAAGCAGAGTCTGTAAGTTTATTTGCTGATTGGCTACAAGAAGAGACGAAGGACTTCAGAACTGTTTCCTCAAGACAATCTCTTGGCTTGCAACCCCCTTGCCTCCTGCCTAAATTAATTTTGAGTGTCAAAAGCCAAATATTACTTTGGTCTTTCCACATTCCCCCTGTAGCAAAATCTTAATCTCTGCCTTTACCCTACCCCATCTCCTAGAAAATACATTCCTTGGGCTGACCAGGGTAAAGTTGTGTTCTTGAGAATGCACAGGAGAAATACACCCTGAAATTATGAAAAATATATTGTCTTTGTGATACAGATATGAGATAGCTGATGATCTCAAGGTTAAATTGGTTTTCCCAAGGTTATATCTGTAGGGCTCCTATTTCCCAGCTATTATGGGTATTGGCTGAAAAATCATAGCTTCCCTTATCTCTGCAAGCTCTGCCCCTCCCCTACTCATGCACCCCTCTCTCCCAGACTCCCACAGACCTTGATCAATGACTAACTGGCATGGCAGTGTAAAAAGCCTTGCCAAAGTTTAACTAACTCTGTGGTGCTATTTATGCTCCAGAGCTCCCCATAGGATTGGGCTGAAGGCTAGACTCCAGTACAGATCACATCCTGGCTTGGTTTTCCCCTGCTCTATTTTGCAGCCCCCCAATAAATCAGTTTTATGAAAATCCCTCTCAGATTCTGCTTCCAGGAAACATGACCTAAGACCTGCTTAGGCTTAATATCAGCTGTATTAGTCTTCTACTACTGCCTGACAAATTACCACAATTGGTGGCTTAAACAATAGAATTTTAGTATCTTATATTTCTGTAGATCAGAAGTCTGACATGGTCTCTCTGAGCTAAAATCAAGATATTGGCAGGGCTGTGTTCCTTTCTTGAAGGTCTAGAAAAGATTCCATTGCCCCACCTTTTTCAGCTTCCTGAGGCCACCACATTCCTTGGCTTTGTCCCTCTTTCAACGTCTTCATTGTCCTATCTCTGACCATTCTTCCACACTCACATATCCCTCTCTCCATAGTGGGAAAAGATTTGCCACTTTTAAGGACTCATGTGATTATATTTGGCTCACTGGTTAATTCAGGGTAATCTTTTCATCTCAAAGTCCTTTGAGTAACCTTAGTCACCTTTGCAAAGTCTCTTTTGCTATGTAAGGTAACATAATCACAAGTTCTAGGGATGAGTGCATAGACATTTGTTATGGGTTGAGTTGTGTCTCCCCAAAAGGTTTGGAAGGCCTAACTGGTAGAGTCTGTGAATGTGACCTTATTTGGAAATAGGGTCTTCACAGGTGATTAAATTAAGATGAGGTCATTAGGGTGGGTGCTAATCTCTTATAACTGTGTCCTTATAAAAAGGGGAAACTTGGGCACAGAGACATGCACACACACAGGGAAAAGGCTGTGTGAACACAAAAGCAGAGATTAAAGTGATATGTCTACAAGCCAAGGAACATCAGAGATTGCCAGCAAAACACCAGAAACAAAGAGAGAGACCTAGAGCAGATTCTTCTTCCTCACAGCCCCCCAAAACTAATACAATATCTTTTGGGGGCTATTATTTTCCCTGTGCCACCAGGCCTATAAATTTGGGGAATGAGTAGAGAGCATCCTGGAATCAAGTAGTTTTCTACTTATAGCTCATATGTTTCTGAAAGGATGTTGGAATGGTGGATAAGTTGCCCTAGACCTTGGCCAAGAATGTGTCTGCCATCAGGGTCTGGTCTCAGTTCCTCAGGCCTAATCCTCATGAATGAAGGAGGAACAGACATTTGGAATTCCATTAAGAGGTTAGCAGCCAAGCTGTGGTGTGGTAAGAGGATGGAAAAGTGGGGATGGGAATTGTTTTTAAAGACAAATTGTTCATAGCTCAGTTAAAATACTAACCCTTCAAAATTGATGTAGCCACAGAGGAAGGCTGTGGTATATGTTTTGGATAAATAAGTTAGAAAGCTAAGTGGAAGAAGTAAAAAAGGCCAAAGACCCAAGGACAATTTGTAAAAAATAAATTAATATTCTAAAATGCACTCATGGCTTCACTTTGCACAATAACACACTTACCTCCGGGGTTTGTCTGACCAGGCAACCTTGTTGATTTATGTGGTAGGTAGCTTTCCTGCCCTAGCTGAACTTTTGTTCTTGCAGTCTTCTAGTTTGAACCATCCCATCCTGTCAAAATAAAAATATAAAAAGAAGAAAAACAGAACAAAAAGCATAACTAAGTTGCTTTACTTTTTCTTGTTGATGATAACATGAATGTGTTGAGGTTGAATGATACTTATGGGATAGGGGGTAAATGATGAGTGGGAGCAGCCATGTTAGATTGACATCCTCTGAAGGGGCTTGGTTGCCAAGGCCATCAGGAAGTCCCTGTGGGTTCCAAGCCACCCTGTCCTTAACTTTATTATGCTATGGACAGAGAGGCATTCACTGTGGATATGGGCTTTTGAAGCCATTGGGTAATCCTGGTAGGTTGATTTCCATAAGATTTAGTGCACAGTTGACCCTCCCCTGTTCAGTCTTTCCTTGACCTGGTTTGTATATCCCAAATTCAACCTTCAGGAGATGACTCTACCCAAATACCACTGATACACAGTATCACGTTATGGAATGACCACCAGACCAAGGTTTCAGTCTTAGATGCATCACTTATTAGCTGTGTGATTTTTGTCTGTCAGAGCTGCATTTTGCAAAGATTGCTGCTGCAGGAATATCGTTCATTCTACATGCTTTTCTAGAACTCTATCCTCCCCTTCAGAAGGTGTAGTATAATACTTCTCCCATTGGACCTGGGTGGACTTGTGATTAATTCCTTGAATAAAATGTGGAAGTGATACTGCAAAACTTCTGAGGTTAGGTTGTAAAAAGATCGTGCATTTTCTTCATGGATTTGGAGTTATAATCCAGCCACCATGCCATGAGGAAGTGCAAACAGCCTGTAGAGTGGCCCAAGCGGAGAGGAGCCAAAGCCCCTGGTCCACAGTTCTGACTGAGCTCCCAATCAACAGCTGACACCAGCTTACTAAATGTCTACTTTGCAGAGTGTCTGTGATGATTTTTATTTTTTATTTTATTTTATTTTGTTTTATTTTATTTTATTTTATTTTATTTTATTTTATTTTAATTGTTCAAGTACAGTTTTCTGCCTTTTACTCCCATCCCAGCCCACTCCCCAAGCCCTCTCCATCTCCATCCCATTTCCACCCCCCCCCCCTTGTTTTTGCCCATGTGTCCTTTATACTTGTTCCTGCAAACCCTTCCCCTTTTCCCCTGAAATTCCCTCCCCTCTCCCTTCTGGTCACTGTCAGCCTGTTCTCTATTTCAGTGTCTTTGACCATATTTTGCTTGTTTCTTTGTTTTGTTGTTTAGGTTCCTGTTAAAGGTGAGATCATATGGTGTTTGTCTTTTACTGCCTAGCTTATTTTGCTTAGCATAATGCTTTCCAGCTCTATCCATGCTGTTGCAAAGGGTAGGAGCTCCTTCTTTCTTTCTGCTGCATAGAATTCCATTGTGTAAATGTACCATAGTTTTTTGATCCATTCATTTACTGATGAGCACCTTAAACAAGAACACCATTTTGTGTGAATAATCCCTTAGTGCCATACATATCCTGTCTTGGCTGGCACATCATTTGAAGAAACGCAGTCCAGAAGACAAAAAAGAAATGAATACTTAAGGTTTTTATCTATCTCTTTGAAGGTGTCAAAAGGTAATTGGGGGGGGCAAGTAAAATATTACCAAATTTCATCAAAATCCTTTCCTTCCATTTCCCCCTTAGTAACTTTCACACAGATGATGGTGATAATGATGATGATTCATTGATCCTCGATGATGTGCCAGGAACTTTACAAGTGTTTTCACACATATTATCATATCCTACGCTAAAAAAATAGGTAAGCAACAGAGTGCTTACCCACGCAATCTGGCTGCAGAAGCAGCATTCTTGACCATACTGTCTCTCAGTGGTACACCAAAGTTCAGTCTTTCTCCACCTCTCACGTCTCTAACACTGCAGAAGAAAATTTCCCTTCACTCTTCTTCTCCCATTGAATTCTTCTTTGTTTCAGAGTATGCCCACCTTCATTCCAGGCTGGAAGTGGTCCCTGCTCATGGAGTACATGGGGCTGCTCTAATGTGACTAGAAGTCTTGGAGACTTTGCTCCAGGTTCTCCTCTGCTCTCCTAGAAGGAAGCATAAGGAGTTTCCTGCATGGTCCTTCTCTCACTGTGACTCCTTTCTCTGAAAAATTGTGAAGTTGGTGAAGAAAATCTTACATCTCATGCTGTTTTTAGACGCAAAAATTGCCACAAATTATTCCCTTCTCTGTGTCCACACTCTTGCAATGTTGGTGGATCTTGTCTGACTATATGACTTGATTGGGTCAATGGGATAATAGCAATTGTGACATAAGAGGAGACTTCAAAAATGCCTGCATGACGGGGCTTGCTGCTCCAGGACCTTTTCATTAAGATGAACAAGCCCAGACTAGCCTGCTGGAAGATGAGAGTCCATGAAGGGGTGAACCAAGGTGCCTAAGCTGCCTGTTGGCCAGCCTTTAGCTGACCTGCCAGTTGGTTGAAGATGTAGCTGAGGCTGGCATAGATAAGAAACACTGACCCTCTGAATCCAATTCACATTGCTGAATGGTTGTTGATCCACAGTGAGCTTTGTGTGAAGTATTCTGGGTATAGATTCTCAATAAATATGAGTTTCCTTCTTCCTCTTATCTCCATAATCACTTTCTTTTTTAACCTGATAAAAGTAGGGATATTCAGGCAAAGATATAGATTAAACAAGCTCAGGTGGACCTGTGGCTTTTTGTTCATGTTGGATACCACCAGAGCCAGCAAAAGTCATTTGACTGACTGGCTCTTTTCATCCGTGGCAGAGTATATTTTCCAAATATGGCCTGAATATTTCCAGTCCCACATACCCTTCCAGAACCTTGCTAATCACCCCCGCACCATCAAGAGGTGGAGTCTATGCTGCTTTCCCTTTAAACATTGGATGGGCATTTATGACAGTCTCAACTAATAGAGTACAATATTAGTTGTGACAAATATGTGACTTCCAAGGCTATGTCATAAGAGGCAATATAGCTTTTGCTTGGCTCTGGTGGTCTCTCTCTTTGTCTCTCTCTGTCTCTCTCTCTCACACACACATATACACAGACACTGTCGGAGTCCTGATCTACTGTATAAGAAGTCTGGTTACCCTGTGGCTGCCATGTTAGAGATATGATACAGATGGAGATGCCCAAGGAACCTCAGATGTTCAGCTCCCAGCAATTTGCACCTTCCCAGCCCAGGCACTAGACATTTGACTGAATAAGCCTGCAAGATGACCTCAGCCCCAGTCCCTCTGTAACTAAAAATTCATGAATAACTTGACCACTACCTCTTTTGGTGCAACAGACAACTTTTCATGACGGTATCTGGCATAGTCACCGTGCAGTATGCTGTTAACATGCTTTTGCTTACACATGCAATCCAAGGTGAAGAAATCAATGATGGTGTTGGCCAAGGATGCAGTGAGCATGAGGATCAGTCATTAGAACAACATGTAGTCAAAACTCAGAAAGGCAGCAAATTGTGAAGTGCATTCTAGATTAGTGAAAGTCTGAATTATGATTTTTTGTTAATTTTTATATGAAATATTCTTCTTCTCCTTTCAAATATTCATACTAACAAGGAAAGACCTGTAGCCCAGTGACTGGCATCCTGAACACATGCAATGTTAAATAATAATAGCTAACTGCAAGCACCTGCTATATACCAGGGGCTGTTGTAAGCATTTTCCATGCATTAAATAATTTAATCATTACAACACCATCATATGGGAAGTACTATTATTACCTCATTTTTAAAAACATGCCAAAAATCACACAAGTAATAAATGGCACAGATGGAATTTGAACCTGGCAGACTGGCTCCAAAGTTCATGGTTTTAAACACCAAACTACAGTGTTTCTCCATAATTATTAAACAAACAAATGTTTCCCAACTAACTGTGAAGAAAAATAACATTTTAAGTAAATGATTTATAAGTAAATGTTGATATCTTGGGAGACTGTAATGGGAATTCTGGTTAAAAATGTTCAAAATAATTTCCAAACCAATAATTTTAATCCCATTTGCAAAATTGTGAATAAATGAATTCTGAACCAAATACTCCACTCTCTGTACAACCAGATGTTGGATTTATGTTTGATCTACTGTTTTGAGTATGAGGAAAACTTTATGCATCTATTAATAATTAACAATAAAATGGCATAAAATACGAGTAAATTATGCACTTAGTAAAAACTCCTCAATAAAAATTTCAGCATAAACATATGAAGAGTAAAGCAATACCAGTGATCTAAACTTTATTAGACATATGGATTAAATAACAAACTGGTTTCAAGCTACCATATGTGCAGCAAAGAAGCTTTCCCTCCAAAATAGTTCCAGAACCTGATCCCCCTCACAGCTACTACTGAAACCTCCCTAGCCTAAGCTACCATCTTCTCTTGCCTGGATTTTGCAATAGATTCCCAGTCAACTTCCTACTTCTCCTCTTGACACCCTACAGTTTGTCCTCCCCGCTGCAGCCAGAATGACCTTTAAAAGATGAAAATCAGATGATGCCACTGTTCTCTTTAAAACCCTCCAGTATTTTCTTGCTGCATTTTCCCCACCTCTCTGGGTTTACCTCTGGCCACAGTCTCCTTTTTTCACTGGGTTGCAGCCACACTGGCCTTTGGAAACACATCTTAGAGGCTTTGACTTGCAATTTCCTGTGCTCTTGGGTCTTCACCTACCTGGCTTCTTCCCATAATTTGGGTCTCAGCAAAAATAGCACCTCTTTAGACAGGTGTTCCCTAGACTATTTTTTCCAATAGTCACCCGTAGTTCTTCTGTATCACCTCACCCTATTTGTTTCCTTTATTGTGCATGTCATGATTGTGTTATCTTGGTTTTTTATTTGTTTTCTTCTTTACACTCTGTCTTCTTCTATTAGTTAGTCTCTCTGTTATCTGTTTTATTGTGAAACAAAATACCCCAAAACTCAGTGATGCAAATCATCACTTATTAAATTATTCACAATTTTGTAGGATGCCAATATGGCCTGGGCCCAGCTGGATTGTTTTTCTGCTTGGGCCAGGCTTGGCTGATTTTGGCCGGGCCTGCTCATGCATCTGCTCTCAGCCAGTGGGTCAGCAGGACTGACTGGTTTATAATGGCCTTGTTGGGAAGGCAAGAGTACTGGGGCCTTTCTTCATGTATTCTCTCACCCTCTAGCAGGTTAGCCCAGGCTTCTTCATATGGCAGTTGTCGCATTCCAAGAGCTTGGGAATGGAAGTTTCAAAGCTTGGTGAGGTCTCATGTAGGAATCTACACAGTGTCACCTCTGTTGCATTCTATTGGTAAAACAAGTCACAAGGTTGGCCTGAATTCAAGGGGTACAGAAATAGATTCTACCTCTTGATGAGAGAATATGCAAAGTATGGTGGCCATTATTACATTTCACTACACCCCCACTGGATTGTAGCTCCATGGGAGCAGGGCCTTGGCCTTGTTCCATGGACTGGTGTTTGTAAACTGCTCAAAAGCTCAGGACTGTGCTACATTTTGGCCAGTCCCATATTCAGTCCTCACTTTGCTTTAAGTTATTCAAGATGTGGCAATTCTGCCTTTCACATTAACCCACTCTGGAATGCAACCACCAACTGAGAAACTGTCGCTTTAGAGAAAAATTACTCAAGCTGGAATGGTGGGAGGGGAGGGCGTAATATGAGAAACTTCAAATTAAAGAGTGAGGCCGAAAATCTGTCAAGTTCTGTAAGATAAAAATCTTCTCGAAAGGGCACATCTGCCAAGATTGCATTTTCACAGGCAGCCTTGACTGGAAACGAGGTCAGCGTGAAGCTAATGTCCTCCCTCCCAACCAGGCCCAGGCAGAGTGGAGGGATTTTGATGAGAACTGAATTGGATCCCCAAAATTGGTGCTTTCCATCTTATCTTTAAAGAATGAAAGAAACCTCTTTTTTAAAAAAAATATTTATTTATTTATTTATTTATTTAAATTGTTGTTAAAGTACAATTTTCTGCCTTTTACCCTCATCCCAGCCCACCTCCAGCCCTCCCTACTTCCCTCCTGTTTCTACCCCCTCCCTTGTTTTTGTCCATGTGTCCTTTATACTTGTTCCTGCAAACCCTTCCCCTTTTCCCCTGAAATTCTCTCCCCTCTCCCCTCTGGTCACTGTCAGCCTGTTCTCAACTTCAGTGTCTTTGGTTATATTTTGCTTGTTTGTTTTTGTTGATTAGGTTCCTGTTAAAGGTGAGATCATATGGTGTTTGTCTTTCACCACTTGGCTTATTTCACTTAGCATAATGCTTTCCAGTTCCATCCATGCTGTCGCAAAGGGTAAGAGCTCCTTCCTTCTTTCTGCTGCATAGAATTCCATTGTGTAAATGTAGCATAGTTGTTTTGATCCATTCATTTGCTGATGGGCAACTAGGTTTCTTCCAGCACTTGGCTATTGTAAATTGTGTTGCTATGAACATTGGGGAGCATAGGTTCTTTTGGACTGGTGTTTGAGGGTTCTTAGGATATAATCCTAGCAGTGGAATTGATGGGTCAAAAGGCAAATTCATTTTTAGTTTTAGGAGAAGATTCCATACTGTTTTCCATAGTGGTTGTGCCACTCTGCAGTCCCACCAACAGTGCACTAGGGTTCCCTTTTCTCTACACCCTCTCCAGCACTTGTTGTTTGTTGCTTTGTTTATGATGGCCATTCTGACTGGTGTGAAGTGGTATCTCATTGTGGTTTTAATTAGCATCTCTCTGATAGCTAGTGATACTGAGCACCTTTTCATGTGTTGAAAGAAACCTCTTAAGCTGACAAGAGTTGCTGGCAAGGGCAACCTCATTTCTTCTTTCCTTTTTTTTTTTTTGGTTTTATTTATTTATTTTTAGAGAGGGAAGGGAGGGAGAAAGAGAGAGAGAGAGAAACATCAATGTGCGGTTGCTGGGGGCCGTGGCCTGCAACCCAGGCATGTGCCCTCACTGGGAATCGAACCTACGATGCTTTGGTTCACAGCCCGTGCTCAATCCACTGAGCTACACCAGCCAGGAACCTCATTTCTGCTGTAGACTTGGAGTTAGGCTATGTGGAGTTTTCCCTTCCTCTCACCTAAAATGTTTCAAAGTAGACTCCATTGAAATATATTCCATGTTTCAGAAGTAAGTCATTAAATTAGCCCATCAATAATAAGTATTTAGAGCTGGTCTAGTATATTTGGAGCTCTGTGCTGAATATCTTGGGGACACCACAGAAGTGGGAGGTTCTGCCTTTAGAGAACTTACCAGGGACACACAGGCCCTGAAGGCACTGACAGTGGGCCTGGCTACTGGCAGTACTCCCCATACTAGGGCGATAAGGCTTTCCTTGAGGGAGAATTTGGGGTCGCAGCTCCATGTGTATCACAACTGGAATTTATGAGCAATTCAAATGTACAAGCATTCTACTAAGGCCTTTATGCTATCGTGCAGTTGGGTTATTACAACTCTCTCTAGAAATGAGGACTCTTAATTTCATTATTTTATCAATGGACACTGAAGGCCAAAGTTACAGGACTAATCCAAGATTTCAACCCATGTTTTTCTAACTCCTAGCTAGAACACTATCCTGGTTGTCCAGTCTAAGATTATCAATAATAAACATAAATGATAGCATCTCTTCTTACCACATGGTACATTTTAAATGAATTATTTTACTTAATCCCCACTAGAACTTTAGGAGATAGTTACAGCTATTATACCCATGTCACAGGTTGGGACACCGAGGTGCAGAGAGATGAAGTTCTTGACCAAGGTTACAAAGCAGGTCAGGGTGGCCCTGGGTTTCCTCATAATTTCATGAGCTGAAGGTGACTGTCCTGATTGTTCTGCGTACTGATACAGTTCAGTGCTGCTATCCGCCTATAGTATCTTCAAGACACATTCCATTGGGAATACTGGCTGTTTCCAGAACCCCTTCCCACTGACCCTGATCCCATTTAGACTGGGCCTGTCATGAATGTCATTTCTCTTGCTGCCCTAAATTTCCTCCCTCTGGAATCCTTACAAAATGTCTTCTCTGCTCCATTATTGGAAGATGGTTCTGTGGAAATCTTTTCCTTCCCTTTTTGGATGTCATGGTCTCCCTTTCTAAGCAGGCTGCCAGGCCCAAGGTGGACAGCCAGGGAGGGGGGAGGAGACTTTAGAAACAAGGCCACCAAAGGAGCCCTCCCTAGAAGCTCCTGAGAAAAAACTCGAGCAGCTGACACAGAGGAATGTGCCCTGGATTTGGCAGCCTCCTATTGGCTTGAATTCAGGCAAATGAAAGCTGGCTTAAGAAGAAGGAAGCCAAAGAAACCCAGCCCTCCTGACTTCTTGGACATAACACCCAGCTTCTATCTTAGAAGATTCCAGCTGGAGAGGCTCCAGAAATGACTGCAACTATCCCTCTCATTCTACATAGGATAGGATTGAAACTCAGAGAGGCTACTACTAGTACAAGGTCATATAGCCTTTTACTGACAGAGCCAGGCCTAGAGCATTCATACCCAATTCACTGTTCTCTGTGACCACCTTACAGCAGTGTTTCCAGACTTAAGTCCTTTGAAGACCATCTTTACAATTTTGCCATATCCACACGCCAAATCTGTGCCATCAATTAAGATATTCTTTAAGCTGATTGATGTTTTAAACAAATCAAACATATTGAAAAGGGAAGCTTCAAATTACTAATATATTCTGGTTTATATTTTGCTAATAAATGCATGCAATGTAAAATTAAATCATTTTGCACCCCGCTGGCAGTATGCCCTCCACCTTTTTAGAAATAAGGCCTTAAAGGTAACCATGAGAAGGAGCTCTGAGTTCAAGTTTCTCCTCTTTTATTTACTAGCTGCAATGTCATGGGAAAATCACTCCACCTTTCTGAGGCTCAGTTTTCTCATCTGTGAAATGAGCGTGAATACTAAACTCTACCTCTAAATTCTTTATAGAGAGGTTATGAGAATCAAACATGGGAATATAGTTGAAAAACCTTTTTCATCCAAGCAAGCTAAACCAATAGAAGTTTTCATTATTACTCTACTTATGAGATTTATTACATTCCCATTTACAGTAGAAATATTTCTTCAGTTGCTCATCTTCAAAGAGATGGAAGTTTCCTAGTACTGGCTCCATCCTTTTCCTGAAAGAATGTCTCTGAGCAAATTCCTACTGTCACTTGCTTATCTGTCCTATGGAGTCTCTACTCCTTCATACTCAGAGAAATTTCCTGTCAAATGATGAAGGTTTATTGTCACATAGCTTGGTAAAAAAGACTTTCCTAAAGAGTTTAAGTCTCCAAAGTCAGAGAGGAAAATCTTCTAGGAAAGGCTCAGTTGGTATAGCTCTGGACAGGGAAGGGAAAAAATTATGGCCTATAGCTAAGAAACCTGATCTGAATTTCTGATTGTAAAGTGAAAGGAAGAGCCTTGCTCAGTGCCTCGGGGTCAAGAAGACAGTGAATGGATGGCTTTGTCAGTGTAGAGCCCTTGGTGGAACTAAGAACCAGAAGTAAATCCATTCAAGATAACCAAATTTTTGTTTCTTATTTAGTCTCTAAATATAAAAATCTCAGACAAAGTACTTGTTTGGACTTTTGAATTTTAAATTTGTTGCAGACAGGAATGTGTGTGTGTGTGTGTGTGTGTGTGTGTGTACTATTTATAGCACTTATGTGTCAGGCACTAGAGTTTTACAAATATTTAATCCTCTCAACAAACTATGAAATAGGTTGAGAGGAAATAGGTACTATTAGTAGATTTATTTTATGAATGAGGAAACTTAGATACGGAGAAGTTAAGTGGTTTACCCAAGGTCATGAAGGTAGTATTGGGTAGATCTGTGGTTTAAACTGAGGCAATCCAGCTCCTGTTCTTAACTAGTATACTATGTTTTGAAATATAAACATATTGAATGTCCAATTTCCACTATCTTTTAAGGCCTAATTTCAAAGGTTCCTGCTGTCTGGGGACTCCTCTGAACTCATATAAGAGAAGCCTTCTCTTAAATCCAATTGCACTTTTTCTGTAGTTCTCTAAAGGTATATACTACTTTCTTGTTTGCATTAGAATGATTTTATGCCTTTTCTTTGTGTGCATGTGTATGTCTTCACCAAGTATTTGTAGCATCCCACTTCTAGGCACATGGTAGAATTGCATTTCCTAGCTCCCTTGTGGTAAAGTGAGGTCATGTGACTTGTTCTGGTCAAGGATTTGTGAGCAGAATGTATGTGAGTCACCTCTGGGCTGACTAATGAAAAATTATCTGGAATTCTCTTTTGCTCTGGCACAGTCACAGGAAATACTTAAGGCAGTGGCCTATCTACTTGGGTCCCTGAGAGGCCATAAGGGGCAGGGTCTTTCTGTCAACCCATAATGGGCCTATACTATTAGCAAGATTTTACAGCAAACTCTTATACATTGCTAGTGGGAAAGCAAAATGCACTTTGGAAAGCAGTGTGTTAGTATCTTATAAAGTTAAACCTACACTGATTAGCAATGCTCTTACAGGTTTTTGCCCAAGAAACAAAAACATATGTTCACACAAAAACCTATACATGAATGTCTGTAGAGGCTTTATTCATAATTGCCAAAATCTAGGAATAGCCCAAATGTCCTTAAATTGGTGAATGGTTAAACAAATTGTGACATTCATACATTCCTCAGCAATAAAACCGAAAGAACTATCAATACATACAATAACATGGATGATTCTCAAAGACCTTATGCTAAGTGAAAGAAGCCAGACCCAAAAGGCTACATACTATATGGTTCCTTTTACATGATGTTGTGGAAAAGGTAAGACTATAAGCGATTATAGGGATGGAGGACATATCAGCACCTGCCAGGGTTGGGTGAGACAAAGAGTTGATTACAAAGGGGCACCTTCAGGGAATTTTTTAGTGTGATATAGTGTGATAGAACTGTTTTGTGTCTTGATAGTAGTGGTGCTTATATAACCACATGCATTTGTTCAAGCTTATAGATCTATGTACCACAAAGAGCGGATTTTACTATCTGCATATTAGAAATAGATAAATAAAAACAATGAATGCATATGTTATATTGAGTTTAGTACACCCTGATAATTTTCTTAAATCTCTATCTCTCATTTTGAGTATTCAAATTCCTCTGGAATCAGTGCCTGTCAGAAGTAGATGTGTGTGTGTGTGTGTGTGTGTGCGTGTGCACACACACGTGTGTTTGTCTGTCTCCCAAACTCAAGTTGCCAAGAGAGTGGAAATCATCCATGCTCAAATAATTCCTCCATCTCTGCCTCAGCATGAGTCACCCTTTTGTTAATGGGAGACAGGAAAAGTCTCTGGAGGTATTTTAGCATGCCATGCTTATCCTGCCTCAGACTGCAGTGCCAGTCTCTCATCTGGGTTCCTACTAATTATGCCTACTATTGTATCAATTGGCTTTCCCAAACAATCCACTGGGTGGAGCAGTCAGCTGGCTCTGTCGCACGTTTTGGTGTTAAGAAATCCGCAGATGAAGAGGAAAAATATAGGAAAGAAGGGTGATCTGGCTCAGCATTCCCTGAAGTTAATGGGGAGCAACTCGCCCTTGTATTTTTTGACTTTAAAAATGTTGGGTAACATTTATATAGTAAAGGGCATAAAGTGTACAAATCTTAAGTGTTTTGCCTGATCAATTTTTACCTACTCAACTAATAGCCACCAAGATTAAAATATAGAACTGTTTTCCAGCATCCTAGGTGGTTCCTCATGCCCCTTTTCAGTTAGTAACCATCTCCCTTTCCCTTCCAGAGGAAACCACATTCTGAATTCTATCACCATAGATGATTTTTTCCTGTTCTCAAACTTCACATAAATGGTATCACACAGTATATACTCTTGAGTTCAGCTTCTGTAAGATTCACCTATGTTGTATATATTAGCATTTTTTTGCTGTTAGGTATTCTATTGCATGACTATTCAACAGTTATTTATCTATTGTCCCATTGATGAACATTTTGATTTTTAAAGTTTTGGGCTATTATGAATAAATCTGTTATGAAGATTTTCGTACATGTCTTTTGTTGGACATATGCATTCATTCCTCTTGAGTGTTTGCCTAGGAGTCAGATTGCTGGGCTATAGAAGAGTCATATGTTTTGTTTTTGTAGATTTTGCCTAATAGTTTTCTAAAGCAATTGTACTATTTTGTACTCCCGTCAGGAGTGTATGAGAGCTCCTGTTGAGAGCTCCTGTCAAGAGCTCTGCACCTTGACATCACTTGGTATTGTCAATGTTTTTCATTTTAGCCATCATGCTGGTATCTCAATGTGGTCTTAACTTCCCTCTTGAGGTGCACACATGCCCCCTTGCTATTGCCACAATTTCAGAATTTCTGATTGGTTTCAGGAGTTTGAAGTGGGCATGACAACTGTAAGTGATGGGCTGATGGGAGAAGCACTTTCATTAGGAGAGAGGGCTTGGGAATTTCCCCAGAACTGAAGTCCAGAAGAGGATGGCTCGTCTGTGCCTATTTTCTTGAAGGCTTTCCCTTCAGCACTGGCTCATTACTGACAGGCATTGTCATTCTTCCAGGGGACTGTGCTTAAGTCATGAAGGCAGAATGTGTCCCTTCCCTGGGCAGATGAGCTGCTCTGAAGCTTTTTCTGGAATTATATAGGCTGGCATGACATTTCTAGTCAATTGTTTTCAGAATGACAATGCGTCATTTTAAATACCACTCTCCTGATGCACTTGTCAATTGAAAAAGAAAATGGGAAAAGAATACAGGAAACAATGGAATGTTTATCAAGATGTAAGAAACCAAATGTCACCTCCACCTTTTGATTTAGCTTGTTGATGACCCTCTAAACATAGGCACCTCTCAAACAGAAATCCATCAAGCAGGTGAGCTACCAGGTATTTTACTGCCCAGTTCCTCAGGCCATCCTGATTTATGGTGGGAAAATAATGGCAGAACCTGGGGATGCATAAAGAGCCCTAAGTTCTCTCACTGTGGGCTCATTTTGGCCAGCCTCAGCCCCAGCCCTAGCCCCAATGCCCATGCTACCCAAGGGAAAACCCATCAAATCAACTAGCAAATAGCTCTCATGGGCTTGGGAATTGAGATCTGAGTATGAATTCTGACTGTGTCACTTACCAGTTTGTGACCTTGGCATGCTAGCTGGCATTGAAGAGCTTCAAATGCTTTATTTATGAAGTACAGACAATAATATTTCTCTCACAAAGGTTTTCTATGGGTAAAGATTAGATGGGACAACAGATATGAAAGTGAGTATACTATGTGCCCACTACATATATATAGTAGGTGCTTGATAAATATTACTGGTCTAGTAGTCCCAAACTGGACACAGCTCAGATGTCCTTCAATAGATGAATGGTTAAGGTTAAACAAACCATGTTATGTACACCTGAGTATGTATGGAAAACTACTCAGAAACAGAAAGGAATAAACTACTGATACATATAAAACTTAGATTAATCTACAGAGTATTATGCTGACTCAAAAACTGTAAAGGTTACATTATACATGATTCCACTTATATAACACTTTTCAAATGACAAAATTTTAGAAATAGAGAACAGATTAGTGGTTGCCAGGCGTTAAGGATGGAGTAAAGGGGTAAGACGGAGGTGAGCATAGTTATAAAAGAGCACTATGAAAGAGCTTTTAGTAATAAAACTGTTCAGTATCTTGACTATAGTGATGGTTACACAGATCTACACATATGATAAAAAGCACAGAACTAAACACATACACACACATCCAAGTAAAATTGGAAAACCTAAGATCTGTGGATTGTTATCAATGTTAATATCCTGGTTGTGATATTGTATTGTAGTTTTATAAAATGTTACCAATGGGGGAAACTGGGTAAAGAGTTCACAGGAACTCTCTGTATTATATTTTATAAGTTCATGTATGAGGTATGTCTGGAAAAAGTCCAGCCATTGTTAATATAAGAATGGTTTGTGCAGCATCTATATAACCTGGCAGCCAAGGAGAGGGGATTGGAATCAGCCTGTGTGAACAATGACGACTTCACTGTACTAGTCAGTAGGGGCAGTAGATGCCATTGAGTGAGCATGTGTTCTGTGTGGCTGTCACATTCAAAATGACTGATAGCGTACAGCGATGAATCTGCATCAAATTTTGCATTAAGCTTGAACATTCCTTCACGGAAACTATTTGGATGATTCAGAAGGCTGCAGCCATGGGTGACTGGTGATTGACAGCTTCATCACACAACACATCCGCTCCCACATCACAACTCATGCAGAGTTTTTTTTGGGAAGCATCAAATCACCCAGGTGACTCAGCCCCACAACAATCCAGATTTGGTACCCTGTGACTTCTGGCTTTTCCAAAAACTATAATCACCTTTGAAGGGGAAGAGATTTCAGACCATCAGTGAGATTCAGGAAAATAGGACAGGGCAGCTGATGGTGATGGGAGAACTATGTGAAGTCCCAAGGTGCCTACTTTGAAGGGGACTGAGGCATCATTGTCCTATGTACCATGTTTCTTGTACCTGGTATCTTCTTCAATAAATATCTCTATTTTTCATAGTACACAGCTGGATACTTTATGGACATACCTTGGAAATCTACAATTATCTCAATAAAAATGTCAATTAAAAATACTATTGATGTCTAAGTATTACGTGGACCATGGGTTACAAGAAGTTCTATTGAATAACAACCTCAATTTAATAACTTAACAAAAGAGAAGCACACTACCTCATTAAATCTATTTATAGATTACAGGATAATGCTGACTTGAGAAATATTGAATTGTGTGTGGGTGTGAGGGAGGGAGAAATTACAACTCAAATCAAGGAAATACTATAATTTCCAGAAGCTTCTCTACCCTCCCCCCAGCGCTCATCTTCTATTTCTCTTCCTTCTTTCTGCTGTCTCTTCAAAAACCCAAGGCTCTCATTAAGGCTAATTGCCCAAAGGAAGGAAAAACCCTTGGAAAACTAAGTCACACTGAGTAAGGCATTGCTAACTTGATTAATTCATTTTTTATTTGTTGTTTCTCCTTCATCTCTGCCCACCCCTCATCTCCAACTCATCTTTGAGTCCTAGTGTAATGGCTTCTATGTAGTGCTCATTAAATATTTGACGAAGCTAATGAAAGAATTTTGAAAGAGGATTGTTGGTTAGGATAATTCCTAAGTTAGTGTAATAACTCTCAAATGGTGAAATGTTCAGCACCGTGGCACCTGGTTGAGGAAGGTAATTAGGGATGGGGACCCTTTCTGGCCCTGTTCAAATAGCCTAAAAGAACCTCCTGCCTACTTTAATCTCATCCACATTCAAAGCTCATCTTTCCCTAAAGTGTTCTAAGTTCTTAAAAATTTAGCCTAAAGCTGTAAGAGCATGCACATACTGGGAAATCAAATTGTCATGAACACAAACATGACTTCTGGTGAGTGTTGTAGATCTATCATATGGTGATGATTGATGATGAGAATTTTGACTCCTAAAGTCATGATCTTGATTCTTCTATCCTGGGAAAACACTTTAAAAATGGTGTACATGGTGTATTTGAGGTGATATTTAAAGATTTCTCCCTCTGGCTTCAGAATTCCCCTCTGGAGAGTGATAATTAACTTGAGTTCAGATTTATGCAAAATACAATAAAAATAATTCAACATTTTAATTATTGGCAGACCAATTTTAATTTTGTTATGGTAGATATAATTAAAAATGGAAACCGATACTCTACAATTTCCCATGACTTTATTCTTCAACTTAGCTTCAATATTAAGATAATGTTTTAAAATATTATCTAAGTATGTTTTTCCTTTTTGGTAGGTATTTTTTATTTAAAAATGACTTGCTGTTCTTCTGTTATTAAGATTATGCTATAAAATGGAGGCTGTTCTGGTAGGAGGTAGATATAGCATAGGATAAATTAATGTTGTTTAGTTTTAAATAACTAGAATTTTTAAGAGCCCTGACTAGGGCAATAATCTTGAAATCCAGACTAACAAGGAAAACAAAGGGTTTTCTCATGATTCCTAAAGTAGGGCTCTTTTAAAATAGAAACCAAAGTGTCGAGGATGGGTCATGGAAAGGCCATAGAGTAGAAGGAGAAGGACACAATATAGGTGAGGGAAGCTTCTATATAGAAGAGGGAACACCCTTTCAGCTGTGGGAGGTGGAGCTGGTCACAGAGAAAGGAAGGAAAGATTGTCCTCATCTTTCCTGCCCTCCAAATGGGGCATGTGGGCAGAACTAAGGGATGGTAGAAACACTCACATAGGCTTTGGAGAATCTGAAAGCATGAGGGCAAGTGACCACCTCACCAGGCACATCCTGAAGTAGTACAAGCACCTCAGGGGATGTCATAGCATTGTGTTTATCCTCCTTGATGAGAGAGAAGTGAAGCATCAGCAGCCTCAATCATGCATACTCCAAAAGGCAGGAGAGTGTTCCTGGCTCCTGACTTAGACATGGAAGCATTGAGAGGGCAGATGTACTCCAGAAGGCCTGATTGGATCTTGCAGAATTTGGGGACCTTGGAATGAAGGCAATGATAAGGGTCACAATCAACAGCAGGGAGAATCTGCACAATACCTCCCAAACCAGCTGCACCTCAGTGAAGACCAGGGAAGGATGCCAAGTGATTAGGTGGGCCAAGCCATCCCCAGAAGACAGCAGGAGGACCAAAGCCATCTTCCCCCAACCATCAAAATGCACCTAGTCACTATATTGGGAAAAAGAGGAGGAAGAATCCTTGATAGGGAGGCAAAACTGAAAAACTAAATAACTACCTGCAAGAAGAAATCAAAATGTCTGTAATTAGCACGACCAATGGAGACAGGAGCTTAAGAACAAAAACCAAGTTATATTTCTATACGCCCCAGTTTGTAGCTTTTCAATGTTGACTGTGGTACACTTTTTAAAAATGATAATTTATTCAAAGAGAAGTGGACAAAGAAGTTATAGCAAATGCATGGAAATGAGGAAGAGAGGCTGCATTCCATAGGGACGCTCTTCAATTTCCTGCTTGGGTGGCTGGTTAGTGCTGCTGATCTTCCTAAAACAGGAAATGAAAAGGGAGAATACAGATGGACAGAGGAGAAGCTGTGGCAGCAAATCTGGGATTACGGTTAGAGATGCTCCTGGATTAATGAGTTGGAGATGCTGCCAAGGCAGGGGCCTTTTTTCACTCTGCCTGCTTGATATGATCATCCACTCTTTCTGGGGTCTGAGCATGGCTCAAGAATGTTGACAGACTGAGCCTATTGCCTTTATAAATCTGTGTTTCACATTCTGTAGGTGGGTTCTACTCCACTGAAAGCTTTTTTTTTCTTTCTAAAGGACAGTGTCTCAGTTCCCCATGACTCTATTTAAGAAGACTTTCCTGCTTCCCAGCCTGGTTGCTGTGGTCATCTATTGTTGCATAACAAATTACCTCAGAACTGAGTGACGTGAAACAAGCACTTATCATTCTCATGGATCCTGTCGGTCAGGAATCTAGACAGGGCACAGCAGAAATGGTTTATCCCTATTACACAGTGGGACCTCAGAGGCTGATTATGACTTGATAGCTGGGGGCTAGAATTACCTGCAGGCTAATTTTCTAATATGTCTGGGACCTTAACTGAGGTTATCAGACAGAACACCTGCACATGACCTCTCTGTGTAGCTTAGGCTTCCTCACAACATGGTAGCTAAGTTTTAAGAATGAGCATCCCAAGAAAGAGAGAGCTAGGTGGAAGCTATATGTATTGCCTTTTGTAGTCTAGTCTTGAAAGTCACACACCACTTCTGCAGCATTCTGTTTGTTGAGGCATTTACAAGGACCCACCGAGGTGCAAAGAGAGGGAAAATAGACTTCACCTGTGGATGTGGGCATGGCAAGGTTTTGGACAAGCATGTGGAACTGGAAGTACTATTAAAGCCATTTTTTGAAAATATCTACCTCAGTACAAGACTAGAAGCCATTAGATACCCTTCAGCCTATTTCCTCTCTACCCTTGTGTTTTACTGGGGTTTTATTCCACATTCTTCCCCTTTCCACCCTCTTTCAAAAAGAGTGTCCCTCCATCTCTCCAGGTTCTGCTCCCCTGTACATCCCCTTGATCCACCACTACCTGCTCCAACCTTCACCTATTCCTTTCCTGTAATAAAACCCACTTGCTTATGCAGGTGTCACTTGGCCCTCTTCACGTCCTCTGGGAATTGGGGCTTGGGAAGGTGATGCATAAAATGTTGATGATCTGGCTATTATTACTGCTACAAGGAAGCAACAATCCACCATCTGTGATCCAGGAGTCTTATGTCTTCTACAAACATCCATAAAACTGTGGCAGGCTAGCTTGTTAGTTTGCAAGCAGGGTAAAATCTTTGACCCTTTGCAGTTCTTGATACCTACTTGGTTCCAGGTGCTTTTGCATAAAACATAGCTAATCTTCACAATACCTCTGAAATGTAGGTGTGGATACCCCCATTTTCTAGATGAGGGAACAGATTCTAAGAGGTTTAGAAACTTGCTTCAAGTAAGTGGCAGTGTTTGGATTTGAACTCAGGACAGTCTGTTTCCAAAGCTGTGTTTTCCCACAGTTCTGCAATTGTGGCCATAACCTCTCTTTGTTTAAGGAAAAGAATGAGACTTGGTTACTTAACCACTGTCCAGTGTCCTAGAGATTGTTCACCTACTGTAGAGGACAAAGCCATTTCATGAATAGTCTTCTACTTGACTTGTGTAGTCTATGGAAATTCAGAGTTATTTGAAACAAAAAACCTGACTACTCGCTATATTTCATTTCTTTGTGGCTTTTTACATATATTTTCTCTGTTATTGTAAAGTTCCACATGGAATTTGAGAATCTGGCAGTTGGTAATTTTTCTCAAGGAAAAGAAACATTAAGACGTTTGTTCTTGGGAAAATAAATACGTGTATGTGACATGTATACCCACACATATATACAATGGAGAAATCTATTCAGGATTTATTTTTATATAGAGGGCTGCTGTTATGCAAATACACACAGACACACTCTGTGTTTTAAGGATGCTTTCTATATGAAGAAGCAGGAATGGCAGGAAGAAGAAGGGAACAGAAAGAAAGAGACAGGATTGCATAGACACACACAACAAATTTTCCTTCCCTAGGCTCTTTTAGATGCCTTTGGAATAAATGTTGCATGTTGATTTGGAAGCTTTAACCCCACCTTTAGAGGTAGAGCTCCAAATGCTAATGAATGTCTATTGTGGCTTCTTGAGGTCTACATTACTGTCATTCCACAACAGCAGCAGGGCCCCTTTGTTGAAGAAACTGAGTAAAAATGGCAACCACATTTGACGTTCTCTATACCACAAATCCAGTTTTAAAACCCTCCTAGAATGACTTCCCTCTTGTCATTGGCGATGACAGATCAGATGAACGGTGATGGTATATCTTGCTGTCTGCTATTTCACACTCTGGATTGTGGACAGTTTCCAAGGCCCAGGTGTCAGGAAAATAAAAGGAAAATCAGGCGCCCGATTGTGGTGGTGGTAACATGACTATGCATTTGTCTAAACTCATGAAACACGGCAAAAAGAGTGAATTTTAGTCCGTAAATTTAAAATGTGAATAAGGAGATAGATAGATAGAGATATAGACATATAGATAGATAAAAATAAAAGGAAGATTGAAGGCCAATTAGCCTCAGACCTAAGCCTTGAATGAGCGAAAAACAACTGTTGTGCTTCCACATGCTTTCCCATCCCCCTCCAGCCCATAGACTCAAGTTGATTTCACCATGTTCACCAGAGCCCCCAGGCTTAATTAGCATAACTGTGGCTGTGAGAGCACATGGCAAAGATTATGGTTTCCATGACCTCACTGATTCTGGAAAACACTGATATTTCAGAAAATGTATGTATTCTTTCCTTCTGGGATTAAGAACAAATCTAATAACCATCCCCCATTCCCCCAATTACAGATCCTCTTAGTCCCTTTGCCGTAAGCAACTTCAAGAATCCATTTAGCCTTTGCCACCGTGGCTCAGTTGGTTGGAGTATCATCCCTTCCACCAAGAGGTTGTAGGTTCAATTCCCAGTCAGAAGATGTATGGGGGGCAACCAAGGATGTTTCTCTCTCACATCAATGTTTCTCTCTCTCTCTCTCTCTCTCTCTCTCCCCCCTCTCTCTCCCCCTCTACCCCCTTCTCTCTAAAATCAAGCAACATATATTTTTAAAAGAATCCATTTAAATGGATTCAGGGTGAAGAGGTACAGACATGGCCTGCTTATCAACACTCTGCTGAACAGATGTGGTCCATTGTCTCCTGCATTCCCCTTTTTGCAAATGACTTACATATCTTACCCTCAACAACTCCTGCTGGGCAAGCAGGTAATTTTCCCCATATAATTCCTTCTTGGTTAGCTGCTGTAGTGGGAAACAGAAAATGGAATTCCTTTTTTTAGTAGACTCTTTTGGTTTCATGTACATATCCCTTGACCTCTACCATTTCAGAGTGCTCCCACTGACTTCCAAATGGCGGCATCTACACGTCTGTGCCTGATGGCTTTTTTTGGAACAGTGGGGGCCACTATGCCCCTGTATGTGGCAGGTTTGAAGTGCCAAGGAATTAACACCCCGCAAGAGCAGCCTTTAACCAGTGGCTCTTGGCTGTCAGGGTATAAAATATCTCAGCTCCCTTTCCTCTCACGTGAGATAAACTTACAGCTTGTGTTTTACACTATTCCCCAGAGCTTCCCCATAGGATTAATTTCCAGTTACCTATTGTGGGTAAATGACTTGACAATGCACTTCTTACTGGATGCCTTCCCTTCTCGGAATCACTTTTCCACTCTTCTATTCATTGTTCCGGAAACCTCCCAAATAAACTACTTGCATTGAATTCTTGAGGGAACTCAAACTAAGATGCGCTCCAAATGTTATATAAGATCATTAAAGAAGCTTCCATTAACCGATTAGCTGAGTATGCAAGGAAGCACGGGTTAATGATCCTGCTACCATTTAGAAGCCCCGATAGAGGGAAAGGCTTTGGCAAAGAAGTTTCATATGAGCAAATGAATGAATTTTAGCTCTTGGTTGGTGAATTATCATCAAAACAAGTTAAGGAGCCCTTGTTGAATTTGGTAGCTTGCAAATGCTTGCTCACTAGTCTCCTTTACTAAGTTTCATGTCTCCTAGTGAGTAAAGTCATGATTATTTCTGCAATGAGAAACTCCATGGCCTTTATATATAATGGATCTGGACTTCAATCCCTACCCTCCCAATGTGGTGAAGGAAGATGTTTTATAATTATTTTCAACTTTAGTTCACTTATCTCTAAATTTAGGGCTAAATACCTGTTAGGTAATTAATTCAACATTTTTTTTTTTTGCCTCTGGTATATTACTGGTTTTGTGCTAGCTCCCTGAGGATACAGTCATGAATAGTTATTTTCTTCTTTCATGACACTCAGCATAGATACTGTGGTTTCTGGAATCAGATGGCTTGCCTTCAAGTTCTGTTTCTAGCTAGCTCTGTGACCTCACTAAACCTCTGTTTTTCTTTATTAAAGTGGGGCCAATTTCCTCACAGAGATGTGGAAATTAATATATATGATCATGATAAAGTAATTAGTACATTGTTCCCAGTATATAAAAATGCTAAGTTAGTGGATAGATGTAAGAAGATTACAATAGTAATCTTTAGTATTTTTATTGAATGTTTGCTATATACCAGTCATTGCTTAAATATTTAATTTTAAAAAAGATTTTGTTTATTTATTTTCAGAGAGAGGAGAAGGGAAGGAGAAAGAGAGAAACATCAGTGTGTGCTTGCCTCTTAGAGGTGCCCTACTAGGGACCCGGCCTGCAACCCAGGCATGTGCCCTGACTGGGAATCAAACCAGCAACCCTTTGGTTTGCAGGCCCACACTCAATCCACTAAGCTACATCAGCCAGGGCTGCTTAAATATTTTAAAAGGACAAACTCATTTAGGTCACCAAAGAGGTGACACTATTAGAGGCAGACACTATTCTATTTTCGTCATCCCCATTTTATAAATAAAGTACAAAAAGGCCAGGAAGCTTGTCAAAGGTCACACAAGTAACATATAGAGTCAGGATTTGAACCCAGCAAGTATGGATCCAGCTAGTATGGATGCAGAACTCGCATCCTTAGCCTTTCATCTTAACTTCTCAAAGTGTGACTCTTGGAGAAGCTTGTTAGAAATGCAGAATTGTGGGCCCACCCTAGAGCTACTCAATCAGAATCTTTAGTTTAACAAGATGCCTAGGTAATTCATACATTAAAATTGGAGAAGAACTGCTCTACCCCATGCCAACTGGAGTTTGATGAGTTAAAGGCTTTGGAAGAGCTGTGCCTAAGATGCTATTAGACCAAAAGTCCAGGAAGGCCCAAACTGAAGATAATTAGGTGAAATATGATGTGCATTATCTGAAAGTCATTGGTATACAGGTACTCGATAAACACACGCACAGAAATGTGCCATTATGAAAGTGAGCCCATAGAAGTGACTTGTGACGTTCTAGCTTCCTCCCCTACCGTAGCTGCCCCCACAGGTGCCACTTGTCCTAACTCATTCTGCATTTGTCATTGGCCACTAAACATTATTGCTGACAGCCTTGTTTGTTCTCTCTTACCCAGACATTCAGGAAAGAATTTGCATAGGCATAATTGGTTTGTTTTGTTTTCTTCTCTTCTTTGTTGTCATGGTTACTCAGTTCATTTGCATATTCAAGCTGCCTTCATATTAACCTGAAAATCATACACAGGGTATCCTTCAAGGGTGAGGGGAATCGTACATGAAGGATGAGGCACAGTCTTAATTCCCAAGGGTCTGGGTGATGGTTTTAGAGGAAGGCATTCCCGAAGTAGAAACAATTTTCAGGATGCTTGAAACCACAATTTTTCTAGAGACCTCCTCTTCAGATCTGAAATTAGAGCTCTATTTCTTGTGTATGTGCACGTTTCAGTGGCAGAGAATGTGCCCTAGAGCAGAAACGAAGTCATTTGTGGAATGTGACTCAGTGCAGAGGCTGCAGGGAGAAGGCATACTTCCCCAGGCAATTCCGTTTTTCCAATTGCTCAGGGAAAAAGGAAGTTTAGCTCATTAAGTCTTTATCTTGATGATGTCAGTCACAAAGGAAACTCAAGGTTCCTTGGTCACCCCTTACTTGCTTACCAAGGTCCTGAGATGACCTTGTGCATCCCTGTGTTCGTCATCTTTTGTACCCAAACCACTAAAAAACTTAATGGCTTAAAACACCAACCATTTTATTATTCACATGATTCAGTGGGTTATATAGGCTAAGCTGGATGGTTCTGCTCATGATGTCAGCTGGGGTAGCAGTTATTTGGGGACTTGATTTGACTAGAACACCCATTGCGGCTTGCTCACACGATTAGCAGTTGATGGAGGGTTTTGGCACAAAACGCTAGTGGGTGGTTGACCACAGCTCCTTGGTTCCCATTCATGTAGTCTTTCCATATGGCTTGGACTTCTCACAGCATTGTGGCTGAGTCCCGAAGGGGAATAGCCCAAGGAAAGATGTAATCTATTGGTCAAGGTACAGCACTGATTCATGGGGAAGGGAAATACGCTTTTCACCTCTTGATGAACATACAGGTAAGATAGGACTTTGGGGGGCAGTTCTTGGAGACTAACTTGCACAGCCCACCTTACTGATTTTTTTCTAAAACTTTCCACACTACTTAATCATTTCTACGGTGCCCTCTGAAATTCTTGTTCAGTCATCATCTAAATTTCCTCCATCCTAAATCTCTTTTCTGACCGTTTCTCCTTCTACATCAAAATTGACTTTGTCTTGAGGACATAGACTTTTTCTGCCAGCCTTTCAGGGAGTATCTGTTTTCTCTCATGTTCCTCATATCCCTGGACTG
This sequence comes from Phyllostomus discolor, assembly GCF_004126475.2. NCBI lineage: Eukaryota > Metazoa > Chordata > Mammalia > Chiroptera > Phyllostomidae > Phyllostomus > Phyllostomus discolor. The sequence goes on from NC_050198.1 coordinate 5,590,713, forward strand.
GAAGGTGGGATGAGTACATTTCCTGACCCTTTATTTCTAGTTTTCAAGCCCATTCTCTCTTATTCTTTACTAATACCACTCTTGTTTCCATCTTTGAATGTCAGGCCATGAAACTAGAGCATCCACCACTTGTCCTGGTTATAGTCATCTTCCAACCTTGTGTGATTCTCCCTCTTCCGTCCAAGATTTAAAATCCCCTCACTGTCCTCTCTGTAATGCTGCTCCTATATTGATTCTTGCAGATTTCTATACCAAGTCAACAACCATTCCAATATACTGCCTCTCTGTACTTTGACTTTCCTTCTTCCAGTGATTTTTGTTCTCCGCCCCCCTTCCCAGTCACGCCCTGGAATTATTTCCAGTTCCTTTGTCTCCTTCATAATCGCTGTTCTCCCAAGGCAACAGATACAAGCAGCTGTTTTAATTCTATGAAGAGCAGATCTGGGTCATTACAAAATTACCCATAATACATTTAATGTGTCTTGGACAAATAGCAGGATGGCTTTAGCCAGTTTATTCAGAGCTCCTTAATAGAAATGAGCAAGCACACAGCAATAGTATGCTCAACACTGGCCTGAAGAAACCTGCTAAATGTTATATAACATAATGTGGGGCACAATGCAATGGGAATCATGCTACATTCACAGTAAGAAGGGCTGTGTTTGAGATCTAGCTTTGTTTTTTGAGTGTTGTGGTTCATTGGGCAATTCATTTAATTCCTATGAGCCCAATTTTCTTCTGTAAAATCAATATAAGGAATTCAGCTGAGTATGTCTCATAGAATTGTTTTGAGGATTAATATATGTGATGTTCATCTGTAAACTGTAAAGGACCTTACAATCGATTACTTTGTGTAAACCAGTGCCAGAATTTAGTCCAAATGATGGTGTGGTAGCCAGAGTTGTAACAAGAATGCTCCCACTTTCAGACTAAATAAAGGTGTATTTGAAGGTTTTCTCAGGAAGAGTTAGTTGTTGGATACTGTTTGGTTCTGATACATTTTGATACCTGTTCCTAATGTCCAGTACTGTCACTTCTGTTTATTTTTGGGAAGCTCATTTTGTGACAAAGAACCATTTTTAAAGCTTTATTATGTTGTCTTTTTTTTCAACAAATGTTCATTAAGGACTATTGTATGCCAGGTACTGTGCTATGGATAAAGTGATGGGCAATAATAGACATGGTTTGTACCCTCATGGAGCTTTTAGCTCGGATAATCAACAACACTACACAACTATGACAAAAGCTGGAAAGAAGATGTGCTCAATCGAGAAGGCCTACACTAGGTAAATCTGACCAGGTCAGAATGTTGAGAAGGCATCCCTGAAGAGCTAACATCTAAAAGGAAAGTAGGAATCAATAACATGAAGATGAGCGGTATATTGGTTTCCTATTGCTGCTGTAACAAATTACCACAAACTTACTGACTTAAAACAACACAAATTTATCATTTCATAGTTCTGGAGGTAAGAAGTCCTAAAGTGAAGCTGTTGGAAGAACTGGATTCCTTCTGAAGGCTGTAGGAGAGACCCATTTCCTTGCCTTTTCTAGCTTCTAGAGGCTGTCTACATTCTTGGGGTCTTGGCCCCTTTCTCCATCTGGCCACTTTCTCCATCTTCAAAGTCTGCAGTATAGCATCTTCAAATTTCTCACCTCTATAATCTCTGCCTTCATCACTACATCTCCTTCTATGACTCTGTCTCTCCTGCCTCCCTCTTTCCCTTATAAGGCCACTTGTGATTATAGTGGGCCCAGCCAAATAATTCAGGATATTTTCCCCATCTCAAGATACTTACCTTAATCACACATGCAAAGTCCCCTTTGCCATATAAGTTAATGTATTTGTGGATTCTGGGGATAACACGTGGACAGCTTTGAGGGTTGATATTCTATCTACCACAATCTCATTCTAGGAGGAAGGAACAGTATATGCAAAAGCCTCAGAATTAGACAGAGTATCTCAAATAGAAGGGACTGGAATCAAATCAGTATGGCTGGAGTCCAGAAGTTAGTAAAGGGGTGGGACATGAAGAGGTTGGAGAGATAGGCAAGCACTACTTTAGTCCATATAGGGCATTTGAGACCATGTCAAATAATTATGCTTCAATCCACAAAACCATGGGTAAACATTGATAGGCTTTAAGCAGGGAAGTTGGTATACTCATATTTACACTTTGAGAAGATAATTCTGCTTAAGGGCGTGGAAAATGGCCTGGAGGTGCTAGTAATTGAGGTGAACAATGATGACAGCTTGTGCTAGCTACAAATGGAGAGAAGTAGAAACTTTAGAGATATAGGAGGAAACTCAACAGGGCTTTATAATGCTTGGTCATGAGGCTTCAATGAGAGGGAGGAATAAAGGATGCCAAGTATGACTAACCAGCTTCAATCCTGCATCTCCTGGATGAATGATGGTACAACTCACTGAGATAGGGAACAGATTATGAACAAGGACTAGGTTTGTTTTGGATACTCATGAGTTTGGTTTGGAATTGCTTGGTTTGGGATGCCCTTGAGCTGACCATGAGGAGGTGTCAAGCAGGCCATTGGTAGAAGTCTGAAGCTCAGAGGAGAAGTGTAGGGTGGAGAAGAAATTTTTGAGCCATCATCATATTAATATCTGAGTTACAGGTATGAATTAGATTTTTTTTAGGGAAAATGGAAAGGGGAGATAGTCAAGGGCCAAGGATTGAGGCAGTCCCATGTGTAATAGTTTGGTATAGGAGAATAAAGTTACGCAGGAAACAGAGTGCCCAGAAAAGTAGGAAGAAAACCAGGAGGGTGTTGTTTCATTGAAGCCAAGGGAAGTGGAGATTTTTAAAAGCAGTGAGTGGCCCACAGTGGCTAAAGCTTTTATGAAGTCAAATCAGAGGAGCACAGGAAAATTTCCGCTGGATTGAATGATATTATCCAGTAAATTCCTCATAAGTGTAGAACTGCCTGAGTTCGTATATTTTTTCTCATTTTTTGAGATGAAGAAAACTGAGTCACATTAAGAAAAAGTAACTTGACCAAGTCTAAATCACCAGAACCTGAACTGGGTGCAACCAGTTTTCGATTTGGGAGCTCAATCTCTTGGTACCTATAACCCAAGACTGATCCCACAGCCCTCCTCTTTCCTTCCTAAAGGTCCAAAGGAGTTACAAGAAGTGCAGTATTTTATACACAGTTGGTGCTTAATGAATATTTGTTAATTGATTACATATTTACAATAAATATTTGTTGGTTGATGAGCAACCCATATAATTCTTCCTGACATATTCATCTTACCCAGGAGTTAGCAGTTCTCACCCATGCACTGTCTCTAGGTCCTGATTTATAACCAAACAAAACTTCTGTCCTATTTATTGAAGTGTGCTTTTTAAAAACCTGCTTGAGAGATTATTTTCCTATTGTGTGCTCTTGGTCACTTTCTTCTCATGTGAGAAAATGTTTGGGAACAGTTCTTTGTGTAGACAAAGTGAAAAGTATTTTTTAATCTTTTTAAAAGTATTTTTATTGATTATGCTATTACAGTTTTTCCAATTTCCCCCCCTTATCCCCCCTCCGTCCTTCCCCCCTAACCCTCCAGCATTCCCCTTCCCCCATTAGTTCATGTCCATGGGTTGTACATACAAGTTCTCTGAGTTCTCTGTTTCCTATACCATTTTTATCTCTCCCCATCTATTTTATGCCTACTAATTATGCTTCTTCTTTCCTGTACCTTTCCCCCGTATTCCTCTCTTCCCCCTCTCCACTGGAATCCCTCCATGTGATGTCCATTTCTCTGATTCTGCTCCTGTTCTGGTTGTTTGCTTAGTTTTTGTTTTCACTGTTTTTCTTTTCTATTAGGTTCATTTGTTGATAGTTGTGAGTTTGTTGTCATTTCACTGTTCATATTTTTATCTTCTTTTTCTTAGATAAGTCCCTTTAACATTTCATATAATAAGGGCTTGGTGATTATGAACTCCCTGAACTTGACCTGAACAGGGAAGAACTTTATCTGCCCTTCCATTCTAGATGATAGCTTTGCTGAATAGAGTCATTTTGGATGTAGGTCCTTGCCTTTCATGACTTGGAATACTTCTTTTCAGCATGTTCTTGCCTGCAAGGTTTCTTTTGAGAAATCAGCTGATAGTCTAATGGGCACCCCTTTGTAGGTAACTCTCTCCTTTCCCCTTGTTTCTTTTAGGATTTTCTCTTTGCCCTTAATCTTAGGTAACTTAATGATGATGTGCCTTGGTGTGTTCCTCCTTGGGTTCAACTTCTTAGGGACTCTCTGGGCTTCCTGGACATCCTGGAAGTCTATTTGCTTTGCCAGATTGGGGAAGTTTCCCTTCATTATTTGTTCAAATAAGTTTTCAATTTCTTGCCATTATTTTCCTTCTGGCACCTCTATAATTTGGATATTGGAACGTTTCAAGTTGTCCCAGAGGTTCCTAAGTTTCTCTTCATTCTTTTGCATTCTTGTTTCTTCCTTTTCTTCTGAATGGATGTTTATTTCTTTCTTTTGTTCCAAATCATTGCTTTGAGTCCTGGTTTCCTTCCTGTCACTGTTGGTTCCCTGAATATTTTGCCTCATTTCACTTTGGGTATCCTTCATTTGTTTTTTCATTTTTTGACCAAGCTCAATCAGATCTGTGAGCATTTTGATTACCAAGGCTTTAAACTCTTCCATCAGTAGATTGGCAATCTCCTCGCTTAGTTGTCTTTCTGAGGCTTTGCTCTGTTCTTTCATTTGGTTCATATATCTTTGTCTTGGCACAGCTGATGGGTTATAAGGGGGCGGGGCCTTAGGTATTCACCCAGGCAGAGCAAGCCTCTTTGCTGCACTGGGTGCTGCCTGTGGGGGAGGGGCCAGAGAGGGAACAGTGTGGCTCCCCTGGTCTGTAGTGCACTTTTCAATGGACTTTCATGTGAGGCTGGGAGTATCTCATGGCAACCCCAGTCGTAGCCCAAACTCAGCTCAGTTTCAGTTTTCCCCTTAAGTCAGCCCTCCCACACAGCCCGCAGAGCTCGGCAGCCAGCCCCGCCCCCACAGTCTGCAGTGTCACCTTGGTTTTTCTGAGTCTGCCGACACGGTCTGTTGCCTTACCAGTCTAGTTGTTCTGGTTGATTTTTTCTTTAATTTCTTGGTTGTCAGAGTTTCATGCAGTTTGATTTTCTGGCACTTTTGGTTGCTTATTGATTTTAGATTGGTTGTTATCTTCCTTTTGGTTGTGCAAGGAAGCGAAGGGTTTCTACCTACGCCTCCATCTTGCCTGGAACTCTGAAAAGTATTTTTTTAATGGAAGATATTTTCATTGTGGGAGAGATGGCAGACAGGGGACTGAAGTTTGGGTTCCCAGCCTGGCTATAGGAAATCATAATGAACCAGCTTTTAGCCAATTGCCTTTTCTTTTAGAAAAATGGGCCCATGGTTGTTGTTGCAACTGAAGACAACAAAGAGAAATTATAAAAAGAAAATGAAGCTCTGTGTTTGTGTGTGTGTGAATAATTTGGATTGAAAATGATTACAAAAAGAATGAAGCAGATACAAACACTTCCACTCCTACACTCAACAAAAATGCATACACATGTGGACAAGTTGCATAAAAGAGTTGTATAGTATCATTATTTCAAAGAGCCCCAAACTGAAATAAAAAGCCCCAAATGCTCAGTGTATCAGTTAGGTTTTGCTGCATAACAAACAACTCCAAAACTTAGCAGTTATATATATTTTTTGCAGAGGTTGATTTTATTTTTTTTTCTTTTCGTGTAGAAACCAAGCTTTAGGATTTATTTTTCTTAAATATATTTTATTGATTATACTACTACAGTTGTCCCATTTTACCCCTCTTTATTCCCCTCTACCTTGCACCTCCCTTCCACCCACCTTCCCCCACCTCCTAAGTTCATGTCCATGGATTATATATATAAGTTGTTTGGCTTCTCCATTTTCTATACTATTCTTAACCTTCCCCTGTCTATTCTGTACCTACCATTTATGCTTCTTATTCCCTGTACCTTTTCCCCCATTCTCCCCTCTCCCTGTTCCAGTTGATAGCCCTTCAAGTGATCTCCATTTCTGTGATTCTGTTCTAGTTGTTTGCTTACTGTGTTTTTGTTTTGTTTTAGGTTCGGTTGTTGATAGTTGTGAATTTGCTGTCATTTTACTGTTCATAGTTTTGATCTTCTTCTTTTCCTTACATAAGTCCCTTTAACATTTCATATAATAAGGGCTTGGTGATGATGAACTCCTTGAACTTGACCTTAACAGGGAAGCACTTTATCTGCCCTTCCATTCTAAATGATAGCTTTGCTGGATAGAGTCATCTTGGATGTAGGTCCTTGCCTTTCATGACTTGGAATACTCCTTTCCAGCCCCTTCTTGCCTGCAAGATTTCTGTTGAGAAATCAGCTGCTAGTCTTACGGGAACTCCCTTGTAGGTAACTCTCTCCTTTCTTCTTGCTGCTTTTAAGATTCTCTCCTTATCTTTAATCTTGGGTAATGTAATTATGATATGCCTTGGTGTGTGTCCTTGGGTCCAATTTCTTTGGGATTCTCTGAGCTTCCTGGACTTCCTGGAGATCTGTTTCCTTTGCCAGATTGGGGAAGTTCTCCTTCATTATTTTTCAAATAGGTTTTCCGTTTCTTGCTCTTCTTCTTCTCCTCTGGCACCCCTATAATTTAGGTGTTGGAATGTTTAAAGTTGTCCCAGAGGTTCCTAGACTTCTCTTCATATTTTTGAATTCTTATTTCTTCATTCTGTTCTGGTTGAATGTTTCTTTCTTCCTTCTGGTCCAGACCATTGATTTGAGTCCTGGTTTCCTTCCCTCACTGTTGGTTCCCTGTACATTTTTCTTTAATTCACTTTTCATAGCCTTCAATCTTTCCTCTATTTTGTGACTATACTCAACTAATTCTGTGAGCATCCTGATTACCAGTGTTTTGAACTGTGCGTCTGATAAGTTGGCTGTCTCTTTGTTGCTTAGTTGTATTTTTTCTGGAGTTTTGATCTGTTCTTTCATTTGGGCCCTATTGTTTTGTTTGTTTGTTTCAGCTCTCCTGTTAAGTAGTAAGTGGCAGAGACTTAGGTTTTCACCAGGGCAGGGCAACCAACTTTGCTGTATTTGTGACACTGTATGTGGAAGAGGGGTCCAAGAGGGAACAATGCCACTTGCTCAGTTCTCTGCTGGCTTTCAGTCACTTCCTCTGCTACCCACAAGCAAATGGAGCCCTTGTGGTGCTGATTCCCAGGGCAATGGGTTTGTGTAAGCTCTAGGACCCTGTGCATCTCTCCAACGAATTCTCCTGTGAGGGTGGGAGTTTTTCCCACTGCTACAACCCCCACATGTTTTTGCAGTCACAGGTTTTGAGGCTTTATTTCCCTGCACTGGAACCCTAGGTTGTGAGGTCTGTCTTGCTCCCAGTTGTTCCTCTCAGTTTATCCACATACAAATGTAGGACTGCCTGCTCCACCAGCCACCACCTCGCCAACTCTACCAGCCACTGCCTTGCCTGTGCTGGTCCTCCTTGCCATGAGTCCTTTACGCCCTGGCTGCCCATTTCTTCCCTACTGGTCTGGATGAATGTTTCTTCTTTAACTCCTTGGTTGTTGGACTTCCATACAGTTCAATTTTCTGGAAGTTCTGGTTGTTTTTGTTTTTAAATTTGTTATTGTCCTTCTATTGGTTCTGTGAGGAGGCCCTGTATATCTACCTACACCTCCATTTTGGCTGGAAGTCCAAAACTTCGCAGTTAAAATAACAACCTTTGACTTCACAGGTCACCAATTTGGACTGGGCCCAACTGGGTGATTTTACTGATCTGAGCTAGTCAAGATCATCTGAATTTGGGCCAGACCAGAGAAGAACTGTTGACCAGAATGTAACTAAGTACTGTATGCTGTTATAGGTTACTACATTTTGGGTAATTTGTTGTACAGCAATAAATAAGTGATATTTCAATACAAAGCTACCTCAATTCATAGTCTTAAATGGTATAGGTAAATCTCTCAATTTCCTGGAATAAAAGATGTAGGAGTTATTTATGTCCCTCCAATTTTTCCTTCTCCTTTGCTTAAAGATAGACTCATCTTGAAAATATAGCAATGATAGAAGCTGCTGACATGCTCGTTAGCAAATTTAGTTATGGCTAATCTAAAATAAAATTACTTTTGTAAATACAGTATGCTCCCAATTTGTACAAACAAGTACCTGGAACTGTATAAAAACCTTTAAAACATGGTTTCTGAACCTCAGCACTATTGGCATTTTGGACTGGATCATTCTTTGTTGTTGTATGCATTGAAAGCTGTTGAGCAGCATCCCTGGTCTCTACTCACCAAATGCCAGTAACACTCCCCTCCTCCACTTGTGACAACGAAAAATGTCTCCAAACACTGCCAAATGTCCCCCAGGGACACAATTGCCTCTGGCTGAAGGCCAGGAGGGTGATGACAAATGCGTGACAATGAAGCGAGTAGAGAGATAGGGAGAAGAGGGATGAATGTTAGTTAATTCAGCCCCAACTGTCCACATTGCTAATGTCACTAAAGTCTCACAACAGCCTTGTGAAGAAGTTGCCCTTACTTCATCCTGTAGTTGAGGAGCTAGAGGCTTAGGGAACATAGGTAACATGTGACTATTAAGAGGTGAATCTGATAATCCAGTCTAGGTCTATCTGATTTCAATACCCATACCCTTCCCACCGTAGATCCAGGGCTGCCTCCCACTCAGGCCAGAAAAAGTCACAATGTCCAGCAGCAGCTGTACAATGATGGCTGCTGGTCCCAAGGAGGTATACAGGCTGTTCTCCAATGTGCTCAAAAGCCAGTACCCAAGGTCTGGTGAGTGACTGTGGGAGGGTGTTGGATCACAACTTCAGGTCACAAAATTTTGTCTAGGACTAGGTAGGATATGGAGACTGTTATCAGTTTAGGATTGGAAATTGTATGGGCAATTGAAACCCACCAATAATGCCTGCACCTCATTTGACTCTAGTTATCATTAAAATATTTTTAATGATTTTTAACTTTTCAAAAATTAATTTTACTTATACTTTAACAGGCAATGCATGCATATAGTAAAAAATTCAAAAGATAAAAAGGAGTAAACAATAAAGGGTACATTTTCCTCCTATCTTTATCCTCTAGATCAGTGATTTTCAACCTTTTTCATCTTATGACACACATAAACTAATTACTAAAATTCTGCAGGACACCAAAAAGTGTATTTTTGCTGATCTAACAAAAAACAGGTATAATGTTGATTCATTCACACCAGATGGCTATTAGTGTGTTGGCTGCTATCATTTTTTTATTTGACAATCTAAGGGAAAAGAGATCAGTGCCCCTGACTAAATAGTTGGGTATTGCATGTTTTAAAAATTCTTGCCCCTTGCAGCACACCAGTTGAAAATCACTGCCCTAGATCCTTATTTCCCATCCCACAAGGCAATACTGTTACCATCTTCTTGTGTATCCTTCCAGAGATATGCTATCCATATATGTGTATGTATAAAGATACATAGATGTGTATTTATCGATCTCGGAGTATTTTTCATATCAGTACATAAAGATCAGACCCATTCTTTTTAATTTACCTAGTATTGCATATTAGCAATATGGCATAATTTGGTAAATCGGTCTTCTAGTGATGGACATTTAGATTGTTTCCACTCTCTTGCTATTACAAACAAAGCAACAATGAGCAGATTTTAACACATATTTTTCCACATGGGTAAGTATATATGTTCGGTCATTTTGTATTTCATAACCTTTCATTTCCTTCTTCCTGCAATGTTGGTAGTAAAATCAAAATAACTTCAGAAGCAAGGGAAGGAAATAGAACATCTGAACAAAGTATCAAGTATAGAATTACCCTTGATGAATCCAGCTTCAGAAGTAAAAATAAAGGAGACTGATCACATGTAGTAAATTAAATATTATGTCACCTGGCTTCTCAGGCCCTCAGAGTACTCATCTAGAATCTGCTAGAACCCAAAGGGACCAAAAATATTCTTAGTGCATCCCTTCTCTGTGTTTTTACACATGAGGAAGAACATTGGGATCTTAAGGTACTTGTAAATAGTAGTGCTCAGTTAAGTTGAAATCTAGGTCTTTGAAGTTCTAATTCCATGCTCTTTTTAACACACTATCACTGTGTCCTTTCCAACCCTAATTTTTGAGCATGAGAAAAAATGTTAATGTAAAACCTGTCCACCTGCCTTCTAAATTGGTAGCAGAATTCATAGCACTAAGGAACTAAATTTCTGCTCATTTTCATCTGAGGGACTGTGGAATGAGGGAGAAGGCAAGGATGGGTAGTTCAAAACCTGTGTCAGTGGAGTATTTGGCCAATTTTGTAACAAAATATAGAATAATGAGGTGGAGAAGAGTCTGCCCACATAATTAGAGATGCAAAGAAGTAAAAGAGTTTACATAATATTATGAGAGAAATGAGAACAGATTTCAGGAGTGACCCTGATGACAGTCTCCAAACTGGGTAAGCAAGGAGTTTTAGAAGACAAGTGGCATGGATAACCAACATGAGAGCGTGGCCTAAATGTTTTATAAAGATAAAAATGTCAGTTAATTTTAAATTGTTTGGCTTTGGTATAAACTCAAACCTTAAGTAACGTCAGCTTCACACACAAATGTCTTTGGAAGGGTTTTGTGTGGAAACCCAGAGAAGAGAGATGAGTTCTACCTACAAGTTAGGCTGGAGCAGAGATTCAATAACAGCAATGAAAGGAGGGAGAATCAGGGAGATACCAACACCTGTGGAAATAGGAGCCTAGAGCCCGAGGTGATCTGGGTAAAAGGCAGCCTTTCATCAGAGCATGAGAATGCTTAGATACTGAAAAACACCCTACGAAGGGAAACATATCGTAATCTCTCTTTTAATGTCACTTAGGAATGTTTTGGTTGCATGTAATAGAAATCATAACTAACACTGTTTTAAATGCTAACTTTCCCTAACAAGAAGACCAAGGGCAGAATCTAGGACTGTTTCTTCAGCTCTACTAGGTCAGGGCACTGGATTGGCACTGTGTGATTCTCTTGTCATTTTTCTCCCTCAAATTCATATAAAGGCTGCCATAGCTCTATGAAAACCACTTTTAAATACCTTAAAATTCAGGGTAGGAAGAGGGGGAAGGAAGATAAATGTTCTTTTATGGGGAAGAAGAATCTTTTCCAGGAGCCCCCCAGGAGACTTTATTTCTCTTTGGCCAGAACTGACTCTCATCTTCATCCCCACCTACAAGGTGGGTGGAGAAGTAAGTATGCCAATCTCTCAATGACTTCAATTCATTCTTGAAAGCCCTGCCACTAAGTGGAATGCTATTTTTTAATTCCATTAAATTTAAAAGGAAAAATTATAAAATATTCTGTCCTAATCCAAGATACCCAAATAATGTTCACAGGTAAGAAAAGGTATCAAGTGAACAATGGAAACAAGTTTATACAAGAAATTAAGAACAATTGGGAAGTGAAAGTAAATAATTTGTTTGTACACAAAATATAATGTAGAAAAGGTAGCTGGGATAGGGATGGCGAAAGACAGGGTGAAGGAGTCATTTAGAAGGTAACTTCTTTTGTCAACACCATTTGTATCACCAGCTTTCCAACTTTGGAGAAGGAGGTTCATGGTTATTTTGTCCTCTTACTGCACTTAAATATAAAGTCATAGCCTATAAATCACTTTTAGGACAAAGTAAAAGATAAACATGAGAATGTTTTGAAACATGAAATTGCACATGCACAAAGACAAAAGAGATGTAGGTGATACCTCTTCATCAGTCTCACTTGGTATCCATATGCAAAGCAGAATATTTTGGGCTCATTCAAACATGATGCTCAGTTCAAATTTGTTCCATATGATATGCTCTGACTTGTAAATGTATGTGGAGTAAAACTGGTGAGTGTGACTTAGTCTGAAACTGAAATGCTGTTATATCACTTCTTACTTGTTTAGTGTGTTTGTGGGGTGAAAAACCTCAATATATTGGGAAGAAGGCAGTCATTGTTCAAAAAGTGGTACAACTTTTCAAGAGCCATTATGACAAAAGCCGTTAACTGAACAATCGTTAGGTGAGTTAAGTCTGTACCTGGAAAGGGGAAATGGAATTGTCTAGGTTGGTTTCTCATTTATCATAGTCAACCATTAAACCTGGGCACATTGCCAATCCAAACTAAATGAGAATGAGTCTCTTCTCTCAGACGAGGGGGGTAGCTGTTGAATAGGCCACTAAGTATGTCTGCTACAAGATCTCTCTTCCCTTCCACAGTGCTTGGAAAATGTGCATTATGCAAGGAATTAACTGAAGGTTGCTAAAACAACTTATATATAATTTTAATCAGAGTTAATAGGTCATTGTGCCTCTTAGCATTACTTCACTGGCAAGTAATTGATGGCCATTTGCTGGTGCAAAGTCTTCAGTATCAAAGAGACAGGCAACAGCCACCCTCCATGCTGCAGAAAATGCAGCACTTGGCACTGGCATTACAATCTGTAGATCTACTTGCAACATTGTTCTTTTACCTATCCAAAGTGTCATGCCCCATCCTGTTTATAAGGCTTGGTGAGGGCTCTAGTGACCATCTCTTGTGCCATTTATCATGGGTATCAAGCATACTCTAATTCACTTTCCAGATGATCAAACTTGGAACTTTCTTTTCCTTGGCCTTACTAACTTTTAAATTGAGTTATTGATTCAATGACCCTTTACTGAGCTTCTTTTATTTTTTAAGTATATTTTATTGATTATGCTGTTACAGTTGTCCCAATCTTTTCCTCCTCTTTATTCCCCTCCTCCATGTACCACACCTACACCCTCCAGCATCCTCCCCCCCCACCTCAGTTCATGCCCATGGGTTGTACATATAAGTTCTTTGGCTTCTACATTTCCTATACTATTCTTAACCTCCCCCTGTCTATTTTGTACCTACCATTTATGCTTCTTATTCCCTGTATCTTTTCCCCTATTCTCCCCACTCCCCCTCCCTGCTCATAACCCTCCATGTGATTTCCATTTCTGTGGTTCTGTTCTTGTCCTAGTTGTTTGCTTAGTGTGTTTTTGTTTTGTTTTAGGTTCGGTTGTTGATAGTTGTGAATTTGCTGTCATTTTACTGTTCATAGTTTTGATCTTCTTCTTTTCCTTACATAAGTTCCTTTAAAATTTCATACAATAAGGGCTTGGTGATGATGAACCCCTTGAACTTGACCTTAACAGGGAAGCACTTTATCTGCCCTTCCATTCTAAATGATAGCTTTGCTGGATAGAGTCATCTTGGATGTAGGTCCTTGCCTTTCATGACTTGGAATACTCCTTTCCAGCCCCTTCTTGCCTGCAAGGTTTCTATTGAGACATCAGCTGTTAGTCTTATGGGAACTCCCTTGTAGGTAACTGTTTCCTTTTCTCTTGCTGCTTTTAAGATTCTCTCCTTATCTTTCATCTTGGGTAACTTAATGATGATGTGCCTTAGTGTGTTCCTCTTTGGGTCCAATTTCTTTGGGATTCTCTGAGCTTCCTGGACTTCCTGGAAGTCTGTTTCCTTTGTCAGATTGGGGAAGGTCTCTTTCATTATTTGTTCAAATAAATTTTCAACTTCTTGCTCTTCCTCTTCTCCTTCTGGCACCCCTATGATTTGGATGTTGGCATGTTTGAAGTTGTCCCAGAGGTTCCTAAGCCTCTCCTCATATTTTTGATTTCTTGTTTCTTCATTCTGTTCCAGATGGGTGTTCATTTCTCCCTTTTTTTCCAAATTGTTGATCTGAGTCCCAGTTTCCTTCCCTTCACTGTTGGTTCCCTGCACATTTTGCTTTATTTCACTTTGTGTAGCCTTCATCTCTCCCTTCATTTTGCAATTGTACTCAATCATTTCTGTGAGCATCCTGATTGCCAGTGTTTTGAATTGTGCATCTGATAGGTTGTCTATCTCCTTGTCACTTAGTTCTTTTTCTGGAGTTTTGATCCGTTCTTTCACTTGGGCCATATTTCTTTGTTTCAGTGCACCAGTCTGGATGAATGTTTCTTTAACTCCTTGGTTGTTAGACTTCCATGCAAATGATTTTCTGGCACTTCTGGTTCTCCTTTGTATTTAAATTGGTTGTTATCCTTCTTTTGGTTGTTCAAGGAAGTGAAGCATTTCTGCCTACACCTCCATCTTGGCCAGAACCTTACTATACCTTCCCTTTGCTGAGCTTCTATTATTGGGTTACATAGTCTTCTTGATCCCGTGGAAGATTAAGGGACAAACCAAACATGACCCTTCTCTCAAAGGTCTTACAGTTTAGCAGAGGTGATAAGACAAATAACAAATGATAAAAGGTAGAAAGTAGTATTTGTACCATAAAAATGAGACAGATAAATATTTCTGAAAAAATTTTTGGGATGTTTATTAATATCCCTAAATTTTTCATATCTCTTGATCTAGCAATTCAAATATATTTAACCTAGAGATTATTGGACCCCCAGCAAATCCACATGTGAGCTTCAGATGACTTTCCTTAAACTGTATGCTAAAGTGTGGTAATATGTTTGACTGCATTATTCTTGGGAGAGGATCCTTAATTTTTTGTAATTCTTAAATAAAATCATTATTTAATTCACTACACTACTCCCACCTCTAGAAGCCTATAATAAGGAAATAGACATATAGACGAACATTCATTATTAAGAATATTTATCACAGCATTATGTATAATAGTATAAAACTGGAAAGAACCCAAATGTCGAACAGCTGAGAATTAATTATAATACATCAACACAATACAATTTATGTTCTTGTTAAAATGAGAGATCAAAAAAATTAATGACATGAAAATATGCTCATGATAAAATGTTAAGTAGAAAAAGAATGTATCCATGGTATGCTCTCAATTATGTTTTTAAAAATCATCAAAAAATACAGGGATAACACAGGAAAATGTTAATAATGATTCTCTCTCACCGTTATGGGATTCAGTGATTTTTTTCTTTAATCTTTCCCATACTTCTCAACTTTTATACAATGAGCACAGATCACTCAACAAATGAGAAAAAAATAAAGTTATGTAAAAACCAGTATAGATGAAGTATCATGACAGTTCTGCAGTTAGACCCTTTTTATTTGGGAAGTCAGAGGAGGTGATCTTTGAGCATAGCTTTGAATCATGGCCACAGATTTGACCTTCTGAGGCACTAGAGAAGGCAATCAAGGGGAATGGTTGAAGGTGTCAAGAGGTCAAGGAAAGAGCTCCATGTGGAAGTTGAGATGTGGTCATGATACAACCACTTTCCTCAAAAGTCCTCGAAGAGGGAGGGCTGGCCCATTTTAAGGCAAATACCAGTTTTGGAGTGTGGGCTGACTCCCAGGTCTTTTCAGGACCCCTGAATGTGGCCTATCCTCTCTGGAGACCCTTCCAACTCTATGATAAAGGGTTCAACATGGGGTTACACTGGATAAATTATGAAAGGATAGGCATAATCAAAAGTTTGGGAGGTGGATTTTTGGTGGGGATTAGACAACAGTTCTGAGTGGGATTAGAAGACTCAGGGAAGAATGGTGAGACAGCAAAAAATATATCTCCTTGTGACTTAAGTTGTTTTAAAGCCAGATGTCTTAGTGTGAAGCTGTACTTTTTAATCCCTTATACAGAGCCACAGGAAAACAAAGCTAGTAAGAGATTGATTAATGCCATATGGTGTAAGATTGCACTGCATAACGTTTATTAGTACAATTTGCTATTCTACACTAGTTTTGACAAGACAATATATTTTAAAGAAGTTATTATGCATTTTGACCCGTTAATTTATTTTGGGAATAACACTTAAGAAAGTAACTCAAAAAGGGAAAAAGTAGCTATTTGTATAAAGTACCTATTTTATAACAGAGGAAAAACAAGTAGAAATCCATCTGCATAAGAGCTCAAGGGTGCTTAAATATATTAAATAAAAGAAATATACTATTGCCATGAAAATGATCAATATATAGCTTTGATTGTAATGTGGAAACATCAATAAATTCATGATAGGAAGAAAGCACAAAACCAGAATGTATAGATTGATTGAATTTTATCAAACTGTATCAGTACACTATGGGATTCCAATCTTAAGAACAGAAGCTACTGTAAAGTTTAGAGGAGTCAGGAGTCCGTGCTGGATGGTTTTGTTTAGACAAGTATTCATTCCCATTTCTTGATATGATCTGCCCCCTATCCTGGGGCTGTAAGCCGAGGCAGTATATCCCCTAGAAACTCTTCCTAGCCAGCTTCCAGGATAGTCTTCCATTGAGAAGCCCCTTTGCAAGACTGAGAAAGCAGAGGAAAAGCAGAAGCATTATAATAGCAATAGGGCGGTATGTGGACTTTACCAGACAATAGATGTAAAGTTTTTCAGCAGCTTCTAGGTACTCTCCTGTCAATTAACCATTTCAGCGAGGCAGGCATCTGAGGCCATCAATGGTATCTTTTCAGAATTTTTGCAGCTTCCTGATTTCTTAAATGCTGGGGGAAAGTTTTTCTGACCTTCATTTCCCTAGCCCTTCCAATGGTTTTGTAAGTATTCAATTTTCTGAATTATATATTTTATTCTTGGAATACCTACAGTGGTTTCTGATTTCCTGATCAAACCCTGACTGATATAATGCCTTTATAATCCCTATGTTTGCTTTCCATTATAAAGTTGATTAAATAATTGAAATATATTTTCAACTATTATCTTATTATGTCCCTCTAGGTTGAATACATTTTTAAATACATATTATGCATAGTATTCTTACCTGGATAAATTATACAATATCTCTCTCACCCACATCACCTTTGCTTTTGAAATCTCCATCATATACTCCTTTTGCAAAATGATAGGAGTAGATCAACAGATGTTCTCATGAAAGTAAAAAAGTGAAAAGAAAACCTTATCACTCCTAAATACTTATTGTTTAGCCTGAAAATATTGTGTTGTGTGTATATTTTATAGGGGATTACATAGATCAGTTTATAAATTAATATAAAAACTTTCTATTGGTATCAAATAAGTAAATTAAGATTTGGATTATTTATTTATTTGACTAAACATGACCAGCATTGCTTAGACTCTGTATTAGCATGCATAGTTACCAAAAGAACACAGTATGTATGTGTATATACATAGTTTGTATGTATATACATATATATCAAACATACATATGTGTCTGATTTTGTTCTTGTAGAGATATGGAAATGTAATTGAAACAATACCCTCTGGCAACTTTAAACACTTCACATATTTTCCTTTGTTTCCTCCAAACCATTTCATTTTACCACAGGAAAAACATGAAACATGGAGTCCAACCAAGCCCATAACACTGCCAGCCAGATGCAAGAGAGAGTCCTTGCATGGGCTGCTATCTAGACTGGCAATAGGGGTGTGGTAAATTGTTTGCAAAAATGCCCTCTCTGCGTGCACACACCTTTGCAATGTGACTTTGCAGAATTCCCACCAAGCTGTGAAATCTGTTTCTCCAACCCTTGAATCTAAGTTTGAACACGTGACTTGCTTTGGCCAGTGGGGTATTAGAAAATGTGGTGGAAGCAGAGACCTGAGAAGTGCTTCTGCACTGGGCTTGTTCCCTCCTGATATACCTGGGAATTCTGAGAACTCCATCATGTGAATAAACTTGGGCTGGCCTGCTGACGATATGTAGCCCAATTACCCACATGGTTTCAACCAATAGCCAACACCAAACATCAGACATATGAGTAAGGCCACCCTAGACTAACCGCACGCCAGCCAGTATACTAGCTGACTCCAGCTGTACGCATAAGTCTATGTGAGAACATCAGAAGAACCATCCAGTCTATCCCAGGACAAACTGCTGAACAAAGAATCATACATTAATAAGTGTTGTTTTAAGCTATAAAGTTTTAGAGTGGTATGAATTAGGATGGGTATCAAGTTGTGAGCCTTTGTCAGAACAGGAGAACCCATTTCCTGCCCTCCCTCTACCCAGTAAAATTTGAAAATCTATGAGGAAGGTAGCTACTATAATTTATGACCTCTGCCTTAGAGGAAGGCAAACAAGACAGTTTTGAAGACTCCTTTTCTTTCTGTACTAATTAAAAAATTCTGACAAATGAGTAGCTCATCACCCAATTACCATCAAAACTCAATGAAGTGAAAATGATTTTGATTCATTGAGAAATTTAAGGAAATTGAAATGAACCAGAATCTGCATTCTCTTTTCATCAAGGCTGCTGCAGTTTTGCCTGAGAATAGTCCATCAAATGACCTTGCTGTAGACTCTTAGGACTTGCCTCCTCCAACCCCACTTTGTTCAAGTGAGCCATCTTGGATCCATGATAACCCAGGATCATGATTTTTTTTTGTTCAGTAGCTCCATTTCTCTACCAGTGATAAGTAAACTAGAGACAAAATAAAAAGGAAATACACCCCATGGAAATATTCCCTTCCCAAGTAATAATCCTCCCCTCACCTATCACATAGCTTTTCCAGCAATACATGTTGAGAATTACATAGCCAATGGTCTTAAGAAGTGTCACTTCTATAACCCAGTGGTCACTTTCTTGGAGTAAGCAGAGTGCTGTTCTTAAGTGATGAATTAGTCATCCTGTGTCACTTAAAGGGGCAGAAGACCATGCCAGGTGCCTGGTGGGAAGGAGGCAGGGCTGCGTTCCACCTGAGCCTGACTCTTTCCCATTTTTACATGGTCATCACTGTGAGATCCATGTTCAAGGCTGATGCTTGTATTCCATTTTTTTTCTTGTCATAAGACCCACACCTTTTCCTGGTCTTCTAGAAGGCAAAAACCTAAGGTTTTATTCTGAATTCTGCAGAAGTGTCTGGTACTGGCCCAACTCCAAAGGTGAAAGTGAAAATGCCTTTGGTAGTTCCTAAAGACTGAGAACTGGTTCAGAAATATGTTTCAAAGTAGACCAGCCATTTATAGTGCCCTCAAAGTAGCTATACTCAAAATATATTTCCTCTCACCCCACCACTCCATCAGGCGGATTTGGAAATTTACCTATAACCAAATTTATCTTTGGAGGTATAAAGTAAGGGATGAATGAAACATTGACAGTCATTGGGTGGATTTACTTTAAGACATTCAGATCATTAAGGATTCTCATCACAAAGAAACTTTGCAACGTATTAAATAGCTGGAGACAAGGCTGAGAATGAGCTTAGGCAGTGATAAAATGGAAAAATGGAAATATATCGCTTTTGTATTTGCTGTATTCTTGCCTGGAACTCTGATCTAGCTCTTGTATGAGCATTTAATTCTTGCTATCCCTGTATTTTTTTCTCTTAAGGAAATTGTGGGTTCCTTGAGATTAGGGAACTAGGTTAAACTAGATGGCAAACTCTGTAAAAACAGGTAGTGTGTCTGTCTTGTTTGCTGTAATATCTCTAGTACCTAGTAGAGTGTCTGGCACATAGTAGGTACTCAATACATATTGAATGAATGAATGAATGAGTGAGTGAATAAATGTGGCATCGAATACCGTATAACAGCTGTTGAATGAAAGAATAAACTGATGAATAACTGTGTGAGAATGAATAAAGTGTTGCTGGTTCATTTGAAAAGCCTAAGGGTATGTATGTCATTGGAATGCAGCCAACAGGAAGAAGGGCTACTGATAGCATACCTATGTTTGCATCTTTCATTTAGAGAAGCAGATGATTTTTGCTGCCATGATTTTCAGTGCTTACTGAGTCTGGTCCACCTGGTTATTAAAAATTGCTTCATTCATTTTCAATTAATTTCACTCCTTGGCTCAGCTTCTCTGCTTTAGGGTTTCGTTTCTCACTAGTGGGGCTTGCTGTCTCTCAGCTCAATGTGACACTACTCTGAAGACCTTGGAACGGTTTCCATGGTTACTTCTGGAATTCCCCCTTTGGAAACCTTATGTTCTTTCTTTACCTGTAACTTCCATCTCAGAAATTTAAATATACACCTCAGGGTTTTCAAGGGTGTTAACACTCTCCCTAGAAACACTTCAAACCATGGAAGACAGAAATCAAGGACTTCATATTCTGTTTCTTCTGTTATATGTGGAACAGGGGCAGACAACTTGATGCTAAGATCCCCTGAAGCTCAGAGATCCAGAGATGTCCAGTAAAAAAAGATTTCCCAGGTTGCCAAAGTCATAGTCTTATTCCAAATGGATTCATATCACAAGAATGAGCATTGTCATCATCATCAAAGCCTTTTTTATCTTATTTTCTTTTTATTTCTTGTCTCTTAAAATGACTTCTCATGCTAAACTTACTGCCAGTGTGTCTCACCTTGAAGTGTCTTAAGTGTTTTAGTGATAGAAGAAAATCAGAGAAGAGTAAGACTAGTGAGGATTGGGAGACAAAGGTGATTGATTTTCTTTTAAAGGAACTTCAAACACCAAACATTTATATTTTACTTTCTAAATCTTCCACTCTTTCCACTTCTGTAATTATTATCTAAGATCTAAACAGTAAGAGACTTCTATGGATTCAAGTTCTAAACCAGACTCAAGTTGGGTACACCTGGGATATACCTGTGGATCCCAATGGACTTATAAATAAAATGAGTGAGCTATGCAGTCAGTAATACAAACCCCACTTCATGGCTGCCACTCAAGAGAGCATCTCACCTTTTATGGCTTCCCTCCTCTCCACCTGTCTTTTCAGAATTGTCTCTAAGCCCTCATTTCCCCCATGCAACCCCTAATTGTTTCTTCAAACGCCTCCGTGCAATGTCTCTTCCCAGCTTCCAAAGGCACAGTAATCAAAACGAGAAGAAGCCATTCCTGGTTGTTTCCCATGAAGCTGAGTGCACTCAGCTGGTCTTCAGATCCTGTGCTCCATTTGTTCATACCCCAGAGGTATACTTGGCTCTGGGAAGAGCACAAAGCTGCCAGGCCTCATCATCAGACTTACTGCTTCTGTCTGAAGTTCAAAAGCTTCCAATTGGTCTCTTTATGGAATTTTCTTTCTTCACAGATCCTAACATTGTGATCAGTACTCACAATGTCGGTATCACAAGCCCATCCTTGCACCACTTGGGAGCTGACAGTGGTAGCAGCAGCAGTGGATTGGAATCTGGTAGCATTTCGATAGGCATTATAGCGTAGTTGCTAAAAGTGCAAACTCAAGCTAGATTGCATGGGTTCACATCCTTCCTTCACCGCTTACTAGCTGAGTAATCTTGGCCAAATTGCTTAACCTCTCTTTGTTTTTGTTTCCTCATCTGTGAAATGGGAATGATGATAATCATCTGCTTCACTGCTGAGTATCGAATGGATTAATTATGTAAAACACTTAGAACAGTGTATCACACATAGTAACTACCAAAACTGTTGTCTGTTGTTGTTGTTGTTGTTGTTGTTGTTGTTGTTATTATTATTATCTACATCAAGGCTTCTTTTCTTAGTGGGATGAGTCCTGGTTCTGCCACTTTGGAGCAGTGTAGTCTTAGGGCAACTCACATAACCTATGTGAGCCTTAGTTTCCCCAGGATAGTTAGGGAGGTTAAATGGCTTATTGGGCATGCAAGCACCTGAAAATGATATATTTTTGTCCTTACTCTGTATGATGAAGTCTGGGTAATAATTGGCATCTCTACTTTCTCATTTGTTTTTCTTTCTTTCATTCTTTGATTCCCTTTTTCCTTCTCTGACACTAAATTCTTGATGTTCTTTCCTACCTAATGTCTTATTGTTCTTACTTTGTCAAATCATGAAAACCATAAGAAAAAACAAAGGCCTGAGTAACACATTAAAAACTTTTTCTAGGTAGAGCTGCTAAAGGGAGGATCGCAGAGGTCTCCTCTTTCTGGGATCCAGGTAACTCCAGCTAGGCCAGGGTCAGTGAGGACCCAGCACAGGGATCCTGTTACCCCTCTGCTTAGAGACCTCCAATACTGCTCAGCCTGGCTTGCTGACCAGTGCTTCGGGGGCTGCTACTGAGCCTCCTTATGGCCTGGAGCTGTTATAAAAGTTCTGGTACCCTTCTCAGCTGTCTTTACCATGCATGGCCATAGCTGATGCTGATGTTTGGGAAGAACAGCCATTCTCTTCCCTATTGTATTGGTTAGTTTTTGCTGCATAACAATCAATCCTCAAACAGTGGCTTAAAACAACAAGCTATTTACTCAGTTTATCAGGGTGGTAGCTTGGTCTGGGCTCAGGCTGTGTGGTTCTACAGCTGTCTCAGCAGGTCAGCTGCCACCCAACTATATGGTTCTGCTTCTGAGTATTGATTGGCTATAGGCTGGGATGATGTGGGTGACTGGATCACATGTTTCTCATTATCCATCAGGCTAGCCCAGGCTTCTTCATATGGAGGTGGTGGCAGGGACTTCAGTGACAATACCAGAGGGAAATCTCCAACATTTAAGTAGTTTTCAAGTCTTTGCTTTAGTCAAAATTACTGTTGCTCCTTTGGCCAAAGCAAGTCATGTGGCCAAGCTCAGAGTTAGTATGAGAGGTGACTATCCAAGGGCACAGATACAGAGCCATGTGAAAAAATTTTGTGAATATGGAAGCATAGGTAAACATGGCTCACCTCCTCACACAACCACATCAAAATTACAACTAAACTATAGAACAGTAATCACTCAGAACAATCAGAAACTGAGTTGAATGGAAGTCTGACAACTATGTAATTAAATAAACCAAATCCATCCAGACTGGTAGTGGGCATGGAGATGTGCAACGAGGTGGTCCTACATTCACATACGGTAGAAAAATTTGGGAGGAACATCTCAGCAGCAAGGAATCCCAGTCCAATATCAGGCCCCTGGGCCAAGGTTCCAATGCCAGAAAAGTAAGTCCCTATAACTTATGGCTGCAAAAACCAGTGAGGATTGAGTTGGTAGAAGAAAATTCTGGAGTCCTAAGCAGATCCTCTTAAAGAACCCACAAACAGACTTAATCAGACTCATTCCCTCTGAGCTCCAGCACCAGGTTAGCAGCTTGAAAGGCACAAATGGCAATATAGGGAGGAACTGAAGTGTCTGGCATCAAGGTGACAGTTGGGGAGCAGCTTTCTCCCAGACAAAAAGGCCAGCAGAGGCCATTGTCCCTTTTCCAAAGCTGCAACCCTCTCTCCACAGAGCCATAGAACCAGCAGGCAGGTACCATATCTGAGACTCCATCAAACTGGCTAACACTATTTGCCCAGCCCTGGAGATGCCCTGAGGATCTGTCCCACCCAACTTATGGGCCCACCCAAGCTGTTAACAATGGCTTTTCCATATGAATGGTTGGTCTTGGCTCATGATCCACAACTTCCTAAATCTTCTAAAACAAGCAACATCTGGCCTCAGGGTGCCTCCACCCACCTACCATGAACCTCTTGCTAAGTGGCCTCAGGCTTGACACTGGCAATAACCAACCTAGATTCATAGCTTGGCTTCACTTTGGATGCTCCAAGCCCAGCACAAGAAGCAGCCATCTCATATTGCTTTATACCACAGGCGGGGTAGCCCTGGGAAAAACATGGCTGGGGGCTGAACTTGGCCTGCACCACCTGGAAAACCCCAGAGCGTGCAGACCAAGTGTGCAGCTGCAGACCACTTCAGAATACTACCACACTGCTTCTGCACAGCTGATCCTCCATAGAGGCGGAGGTTGGTGGACAGTGGTCACAGCCAGTCTTTGTAGCTGACTAGCCTAGGTAAATCCCTCCCATTGACTTGCCAATAGTAATCAAGGCTCAACTACAAGAGGAGGATGTACTCAGCTCACACACATAAAGGGTACACCCTGAGTACCCAACTTGGGTGATAGGGGAGGCTGTGCCACTTGACCCTACAGGACGCCTAGTACATTAGGCCATACTACCAAGACACAGAGTCAAAGTAGCTCTCCCTAATACATAGAAACAAACACAGGGAGACTGCCAAAACAAGGAGCAAAGAAACATGGCCCAAATGAAAGAACAAATCAAAACTCCAGAAAAGGAATTAAATACAATGGAGATAAGCAATCTATCAGATACAGAGTTCAAAACACTGGTTATAAGGATGCTCAAAGAACTTAGTGAGGATCTCAAAAACATTAAAAAAGATCCAGTCAGAAATGGATACACTAGTTAAAATAAAGAACAATTTACAGGGAAACAACAGTCAAGTGGATGAAGTGGAGAATCAATGATTTGGAACACAAGGAAGCAAAAAACAACCAATCAGAACAACAAGAAGAATAAAGCATTGAGAAAATGAGGATAGTGTAAGCAGCCTCTGGGACAACTTCAAGTGATCCAACATTCACATCATAAGTGTACTAAAAGGAAAAGAGAAAGATCAAGAAACTGGAAATCTATTTGAAAAAATAATGAAAGAAAACTTCCTTAATTTGGTGAAGGAAAGAGACATGCAAATCTAGGAAGCACAGAGAGTCCCAAGTATAATGGATGCAAAAAGTCCCACTCCAAGTCACATCATAATTAAAATGCCAAAGTTTAAAGATAAAGAGAGAATCTTAAAAGCAGAAAGAGAAAAGCAGTTAGTTACCTACAAGAGAGTTCCCATAAGATTGTCAGCTGATTTCTCAAAAGAAACTTTGCAGGCTAGAAAGGATTGACAATAAACAAAGGGATGAAAGGAAGGACCTACAACCAAGATTACTCTACCAGTAAAGCTATTGTCTAGAATCAAAGGGCAGATAAAGAGCTTCCCAGACAAGAAAAAACTAAAGGAGTTCATCATCACCAAATCATCATTATATGAAATATTAAAGGGATTTATTTAAGAAAAGGGAGATCAAAACTATAAACAATAAAATGGCAGTAAATGCATATCTATCAACAATTGAATCTAAAAAACAAAGTAAGCAAACAAGAAGAACAGAGACAGAATCATGGATACAGAGAGCACTTTCATTGGTTGCCAGATGGGAAGAAGGTGTGGGGGAGTGGGTGAAGAGGTGAGGGGATTGAGAAGTACAAATAAGTAGTCACATAATAGCCATGGAACTGTAAGTTACAGTATAGGAAACAGAGTAGCCAAAGAACTTACACGCATGACCCATGGACATGGACAATGGTGGGGGGATTGCCTGAGGGATTGGGGTGCTGGGTGGAGGTGGAAAAGGGGGAAAAATTGGAAAAACTGTAATAACATAATCAATAAAATATAGTTAAAAACTTTTGAGAGTGTGGGACATGGCAACTAATTCCAAAATCTCATTTACATATTTTTCCCATAGATTCCTCAAAATATTACACCAGCTCTCTATGAGATTGCTTTAGTTATAAAGTTATGCTTCTTTAAGAAAATTCAGGCTTTGAAAACACCTACATTAGCAGTGGCCCTTAACTCCTCTTATTCAGAGGTAAGAAGACATTGAGTTGGCTAAAATATCCATTTAGTTTTTTCTGTAATGTAAAAGACTGATTTTTTTCATTTTCACCAATAACTATTAATTTGGATATTTTGAGTATGTCTGCTATCTCCCACTATTGGCTTCTAGAGGGCAGAGGCCAGGGGTCCTGTTAAACATCTTCCAATGCCTAAGACAGCCCCTCATCAAAGAATTATTTAGCCAAAATATCAGTAGTACCAAGAAACTTCACAAACCAGTTTTGGCACATTTGATTAGCCACAGCACCTTTTCCATACACTGCACGAATATTTTTTTTTTTGCATTTCAGTCACATTTTTACCTTTCTTGAAATAATAAAGCATAATATGCTGAAAATGTTTCTTATTTTTTCCATCCTCAATATTGAAATGGCTGCACAGAAATTTACCAATTTTGATGATTTTTAAGAATTCACACTGTTATGACAGCTGTCAGAATACACTCTAACAAAATTATTCTGAATGGAGTTAAAGACTACTAAGCATTATTGAGCCACACTGTATGGGAAAAACTAAATGAACTTTTTGGCCAACCCAATAGTTACAAACTCCTTTCGGAATCTGATGAAACCTTAGTACCTTCTTCTCAGAGAAATTCTCTTTTTTTATTATTGTTGTTCAAGTACAATTGTCTCCATTTTCATCCCTCCAGGCCCCCCCCCCCACCCCACCGATCTCCACCTCCCACCCTCTAACCTACCCCCTTTGTCTTTGTCCATGTGTCCTTTAGACATGTTCCTTGATGACCCTTCCTCTTGCCCCGCTTTATCCCCTCCCCACTCCACTCTGGTTACTGTCAGATTGTTCTTACTTTCAGTGCCTCTGGTTATATTTTGCTTGCTTTTTTCTTTTGTTGATTATGTTCCAGTTAAAGGTGAGATCATATGGTATTTGTCCCTCACCACCTGGCTTGTTTCGCTTGGCATAATGCTTTCCAGTTCCATCCATGCTGTTGCAAAGGGTAGGAGCTTCTTCTTTCTTTCTGCTGCATAGAATTCCATTGTATAAATGTACCACAGCTCTTGGATCCACTCATTTACTGATGGGCACTTAGGCTGTTTCCAGCACTTGGCTATTGTAAATTGTTCTTCATTGAACATTGGGGTGCATAGGTTCTTTTGAATTGGTGAATCAGGATTCTTAGGGTATAGTCCTAGCAGTGGGATCACTGGATTGAAAGACAGTTCCATCTTTAGATTTTGAGGAAATTCCATACTGTTTCCACAGTGGCTGCACCAGTCTGAATCTCCACCGATAGTGTACTAGGGTTCCATTTTCCCCACAACCTCACCGGCACTTGTTGTTTTTTGATTTGTTAATCATGGCCTTGTAATATAGTTTATATCAGATATTGTGATCCCTCCTACTTTGTTCTTCTTCCTCAAATTGCTGTGGCTATTTAGGGTAGATTATAGTTCCATATAAATTTTTGAAATGTTTGTTCTATATCTGTGAAATGTGTCATTGGTATTTTAATAGAGATTGCATTTAATTTATAAATTGCTTTGGGTAGTATGGACATTTTGATTATATTCTTTCAATCCATGAACATGGTATGTGCTTTCATTTGTTTGTGTGTTCCTTAATTTCTTTCTTCAGTGTTGTGTAGTTTTCTGAATACAGGTGTTGTTGCTATAACAAAAGGGATTTTTCATGATTTCTGTTTCTGGTATTTCATTACTGATGTACAAAAATGCCTTAAATTTCTGAATATTGACTTTGTATCCTGTTTCTCTGCCAAATTCACTTATTAGGTCAGGTGGTTTTTGAATGGAGTCTATAGGATTTTCTATGTACACTATCATGTCATCTGCATACAATGAGTTTTGCTTCCTCCTTTCCAATTTGGATGCCTTTTATTTCTTTTTTCCTTGTCTGATCACTGTGGCTAGGACTTCTAGTACTGTGTTGAATAGAAGTGGTGAAAGCAGACAACCTTGTCTTGTTCCTATCTTAGTGGGAAAGCTTTTAGTTTTTGCCTGTTGAGTATGATGTTGGTTGTAGGTTTTTCATATATGGCCTGTATTATGTTGAGGTATGCTCCCTCTACTCCCACTTTTCTGAGTGTTTTTTTTTTTTACCATAAATGGGTGCTGTACCTTATCAAATGCTTTTTTCGCATCTGTTGATATGATCATGTGATTTTTTTGTCTTTCCTTTTGTTTATGTGATATATTACATTTACTGATTTGCGAATATTGTACCATCCTTGCATCCCTGGGATGAATCCCACTTTATCATGGTGTATGATCTTCTTAATGTATTGCTGGGTGCAGTTTGTCAATATTTTGTTGAGGATTTTAGCATCTATGTTCATCAGCGATAGTGGCCTGTAGTTTTCTTTCTTTGTTGTGTCTTTAACTGGTTTTGGGATTAGGATGATACTGGCTTTAAAAAAAAGAGTTTGAGAGTATTCTGTCTTTTTGGATTTTTTGAAATAGTCTGTGATGGATAGGGGTTATCTCTTCTTTACAAGTTTTGTAAAACTCTCCTGTGAAGCCATCCGGTCAAGAGCTTTCGTGTGCTGGGAGTTTTTTGATTACTGCTTCAATTTTACCAGTTGTAATCAATCTGTTAAGGTTTTCTGCTTCTTCATTCAGTTTTGGAAGATTATGTTTTTCTAGAAACTTGTCAATTTCACTTAGGTTTTTGTTGGGAACCGCCCTGACTGGTATCAGAAGCTGAAACCCCCGCCTAGGCTAAGGCTAAGGGAACGCCCTTGGAACCGTAAGCCAGCAAGGAGACAAAAGCTTATCTCCCTGGCAGGAATGCTGCTTCTGCTGCTGAACCCCAAAAAGGTTGGTCGGCTAGCCAAAGACAGGTAAGATTCCCCAGGGGGGAACGACCTAAGCCGGGCACAATCACTTTGGGAGGCCCCCCAAAAGAAGGACTTTGGGGGCTGCAGCAAAAGAGGGTGATGGACCCTCGCTTCTCGGCTTTGACATAGCCTGAGTTCTCATCATCTGGGAGAAAAATCTCCTTATTGCCTTAGTTCCCGTGCTAAGCCTGAAAAAATGACAGGGTGGTGCAGCTCTGTGCTGAAAAGAGCAGATTCCCTGGGTGATCAGGCCTAAGAAAGAACATGTAAATTACTGTGAAACCTTCTTTGTTTAGAATGCTCTCAGTTGAATGAGAGGGGTCCAAGGAGGAAGTTTGTTCCTCAAAGTCTTACAGCTCTTTGACCCCCACTCAATAAACCAGCAAAGTTCCTTGTTTTCTATAGTTCCTTACTTCCCCCTGATAAGTACTGTACTTTACCTGAATTATTATGTAAAATGAGCCCAATAAAAGCAAGTGTGGACAGTAAATCAGGGCCCTCCCCACTAGGGGGGGTGGCCATTCTGTCCCTACTTCCCCACAGGACCTGGTTGTCTTTGTGCATGTGTGTTTGTTTTTTCTCTCGCGTTTTTCGGTGAGCCATCCACAGCGTTCCGTGGTCACTGCTGGCCGGTGACCCACGCGCAACAGGTTTTCAAATTTCTTGGCATATAGTTGTTCATAGTACAACTATATATACAACTATATAGTACAACTATATATAATTTCTTACAATCCTTTGTATTTCTGTGGTACCAGTTGTAATCTCTCCTCTTTCATTACTGATTTTGTTTATTTGGATCCTCTCTCTTTTTTTTTCTTGATGAGTCTGCTTAAAGGCTTGTTAATTGTTGATTTTTGTTTATCTTTTCAAAGGGAACAAGCTCCTGGATTTATTGATCCTTTGAGTTGTTCTTTTAGTCTCTAGGTCATTTAATTCTGCTCTGATCTTGGTTATTCCCTCCCTCCTACTCACTCTGGGCTTTGTTTGTTGTTGTCCCTTCAGTTCTTGTAGATGTAGGATTAGGTTGTTTATTAGAAATGTTTTTATCTTTTTTAGGTCGGACTGCATCACTATGAACTTGCCTCTCATGACTAGCTTTGTTCTATCCCATAGGTTTTGGACTGTTGTGTGTTCATTTTCATTTGTTTCCAGAAACTTTTTGATTTCCTCCTTGATCTCATTATTAACCCAGTCAATGTTTAATAGCATGCTATTCAATCTCCATGAATCTGTGTGTTTTTGAGTTTTTTCCTTGAGTTTGGTTTCTACTCTCAGGGCCTTGTGGTCTGAGAAGATGCTTGATATGGTTTCAATTTTCTTGAATTTGTGAGGCTTGTTTTATGTCCTATCATGTGGTCTATCTTTGAAAATGTTCCATGTGCATTTGAAAAGAATGTGTATTTTGTTTCTTTGTCATGAAAGGTCATATATATATATATATATATATATATATATATATAAAACCTTTATATATATGTCTATTTGATCTCAGGCATTGTTCAATTTTGCAATATCCTTTTTGATGTTTTGTTTGGAATGTCTATCCATTTTTGACAGTGGGTGTTAAAATCCCCTTGTATAAGTGTGTTGCTGTCTATATCTTTCTTGAAGTTCTCCAAGATTTTCCTTATGTATTTGGGTGCTCCTATGTTGGGTGCATATATGTTTATAATGTTTATGTTTTCTTGATGGATTCTTCACTTGAGTATAATGAAGTATCCTTCTGTGTCTCTTTTTATGCCCTTTGTTTTGAAGTCTATTTTGACTGATGTAAGTATTGCTACCCCGGCTTGATTTCCTGTCCATTTGCTTGGAATATCTTTTTCCAGCCCTTTACTTTCAGTCTGTGTAGGTCTTTTGTTCTGAAGTGAGCCTCTTGTAGGCAGCATGGGTGTGTCGGTCATGATTTCGCGTCCATTCAGCTACGCTATGCTTTTGATTGGAGCATTTAACCATTTACATTTAAGGTTATTATTGATAGGTACTTGTTCATTGCCATTTTACTTCCTTCATACCTCTGTTCCTTTCTCTCTCACCTTTTTTATTCCTCTTCTTAAAGCAGTCCCTTTAACATTTCTTGCAGTGCTGGTTTGATGGAGGTGTATTCTTTCAGCCTCCTTTTGTCGAGGAAGTTCCTTATTTTGCCTTCCATTTTAATTGGGAGACTTGCAGGGTAGAGTAGTCTTGGTTGCAGGCCTTTGCTTTTCATTATTTGGAATATTTCTTACCATTCCCTTCTGGCCGGTAGTGTTTCTGTTGAGAAGTCAGTTGCTAGCCTTATCAGGGCTCCCTTGTATGTTACTTTCTGTTTCTCCCCTGATGCCCCTAAGATTCTCTCTTTGTCTTGGAATTTTGCCACTTTAATTATGATGTGTGTTGGAGTGGGCCTTCCTCTTGATTGGGACCCTCTGTGCTTCCTGGATTTGTGTGATTTTTTCTCTCATCCAATTAGGGGAGTTTTCCATCATTACTTTTCAAATATGTTTTCTATCCCTTGGTCTTCTCCTTCTGGTATCCCTATTATACAGATATTATTATGTTTTGTGTTTTCCTGAGGTTCCCTTAACCCCTCTTTGTTCTGTTTGAGTATTTTTTTCCTTTTCTTGCTCTTTCTGGGAGTTTTTTCCTACCTTGTTCTTCAGCTTGCTGATTCAGTCCTCTGCTTCATCTAGCCTGCTTTTGATTCCTTCTTCTGTGTTCTTCAATTCAGAAATTGTATTCCTCATTTCCTCTTGGCTCTTGTTGATAGTTTCTATGTCCTGTTTCATGCTGATATAGTTTGCAGTGAGTTCATCATAGTTTCTTTGTAGTTTTTGGTAATTCTCACTGAACTCATTGAGCTTCCTTATAACCATTGCTTTTATCTCAATCTCTGATAGTTGACTTGCCTCTATTTCATTTAGCATTCTTTCTTCAGCATCCTTTCCTTTTGATTGGGTGTTGTTTCTTTGTTTTCCCATTGTTTGTGAGACTCTTGTTGTTTGCTTCTGCTTCTTAAATTGATCTGTTTTGATTCCCTGAGTTTGTGGTGTGAAGTTCTATGATAGGAGAACTGTGAGATTCAGTGGTGCACTCTCTTTGGTCTCCTGAACTTGATGCTCTTGGGATGCCCTTTATGCTGTGTATGTTGGCTCTCTGGATGTAATTGGGTTTTGATTGTTGTTGGGTTATTCTTTGGTGGGTCCTTCCTTCCAGCTGGTTGACTGAGGGTCACTCTGCCTACCACGTCTTTTATGCTGTTTGCAGGTGCTGCCAGAACAAAACCAGAAATCCTAGGAAATGAACCCACATCCGCAAAAATACACCCCTCCCCAAAATCCCACTACCAACAGCAAATGAAGCAGTATTAATAAGAGTGTAAAGAGATTAAGACTATTGTAAGGAAGGAGAGAAAAAACTGTAGTATAAAATCTAGTAACTTAATATGCACAAACTTGATGGATAAGAAATGAATGTTAAAAAGTTATGCAGGAAAGAAAATATCACAAATCATGGAGGAGTCTACACTGGATTTCTTCTCTGTAGCCTCTAGTATTTACCGTTGTTTTTTCTTTCTGTACCTACCTCTGGTGATGTCAGATGTTGACCCTGTCTGACCTTAGGCAGCCTGCTCTGAGACTGCCAGGTATCTACTGTCTGTGGCTGTCTCCTTCCATTGTTAATCTAGTCAACACTCAGCAGTTGGGCTTAAGCCCCAGAGGGTGGGGCAGAATCACTCCTGGGGTTGGAGCTACTGTTTCTCCTCTGGCTGCTGCTGCCTGGAGGGGAGTGGTCTGCCTGAGCAGGATGGCTGCTGCTGTAGGGGCGATGAGTCAGCACCAGGATCCCTGAGGCTACTCTCTCAGCTCTCACTCCAAAGCTTCCATCCCCAGTCTCTCCTCTGGGTTCTTTAGCCCACTCTCCCCCCACCTTTGCCAGAGCCCAGAGTAAGTAGCTTCCAATGAAAATTTGTGTGTTGTTCCTTTAAAGAGTGTTCTGTGTCTCCAGCCTTCCATCTCTGGCAGAGAGAAACGCTACCGTTTTTCACTGCTGGTTATCTGTGTAATTTTTTGGCTCTGGTGCGCTAGGCTGAGGGGCCCAGCTTAAGGTTTAGGCTCAACACTTATTGGGGGGGATGCAGTCAGTTGCTTAAGTATCCCTCTGGCACTGCTACCTGTGTGCACCTAGCCATCCCTCTCATGTCTCCACTATATTCCTTACCAGTCAGGTTGTGCTGAAGCTGATTCTTCTGTCTGTCTGAGGTTATAAGGCTTCTTTCTCACTATTGTCCAGTTGTTTGTTCTGAGTGATTTCTCCACAATTTAGTTGTAATTCCAGACTGGTCCTAGGGGGAGGTTAATGTGAATTCCATTCACTCCTCTGCCATCTTGTGCCTCTCTCCACTTCTTTAATATTGTATTGCCCTCACTGTTCCAGGAGAATTGTAGCAATTTGGCTGTTGCATGCAGGTGACAATGTGCACAAATAGAAAAAAAAAGATTACTTTTCATTAGCAAGGCAAACCTCCCCAGCGAACTGCACTGGGCATTTGTTAAGTCTCATTGGCCAGAATTGCATAACCTGACAATATTTAAACCAGTTAGTCACTTGCTAGAGAAAGGCTAGCACCCTGATTGGCTTAGTACAAAATGTATTTCTCCTTTGGCTTTGGCCTCCTCTGCATGACATGACTTCTTGAAGGGTTAAAAAATCAGTGTGTTCTTGTTAAGAAGAAGAGAGGATCAACTGGCCATTGGCTGAGTAGTCCACAGTGTCTTCCATAGTGTTCTGTTCCTTAATAGTTAGTTTGAATGGGTAACATGACCTTTAGTGGAACAAGAGGAAAGAGAACACTTTTGCTAACATAAGTCATGGGAGGAGGGACTCCTAAAATGTCACAAAGGCTGAACCTGAACAGTTAGGAAAGAAGTTGATGGTTGCCAGAGAGGGGGAAATGAAGAATAATGGCTCAAACATGAGGGGATTAAGCATAAGACAGTGTGTAGAAGAGGGTAGTTATATAGGTTAGGGGAAGGGTGAATGTAGTGCAGAAAATAGATTAAGTATGAAGGACAGGATTAAATAAGAATACAGTTACAGCCCTGGCTGGTGTGGCTCAGTGTGTTGAGGGCTGGCCTGAGAACCAAAGGGTCGCCATTTCAACTCCCAGTCAGAACACGTGCCTGGGTTGCAGATCAGGTTCCCAGTAGGGGACATTCAAGAGGCAACCACACATCAATGTTTTTCTCCCTCTCTTTCTCTCTCCCTTCCCCTCTCTGTAAAACCCTTCCCCTCTCTTTAAAAATAAATAATTTTTTTAAAGAATATGATTACAGAGAATAGTAAGTGCCTCCCACATTGTATTCAGTAAAATGGCAGAAGAAAGACTTTGAAGGGGAGGGGTATGGCCACAGGACAAGAGAGTTGGACCCACACATTGAACAGCTTCTCTGTTCTTAGCATGGCTATCTATGTAGAGTCCAGCTTATGGTCCATGTCCTTTTAGGATGCTCTATCCCACTTCCAACTGCCAATGTCTATGTCTATATGCCTGTGGGTTCATTTCCACTCCTTTGCACCCCTAAGACTGTGGAAAGATGG
Organism: Phyllostomus discolor; assembly: GCF_004126475.2. NCBI lineage: Eukaryota > Metazoa > Chordata > Mammalia > Chiroptera > Phyllostomidae > Phyllostomus > Phyllostomus discolor. The sequence continues at coordinate 5,624,400 of NC_050198.1, forward strand.
GAGAATCAACACCCTCCTGGAGTAGACCACAACTAGTGACTCTGAGGAATAAATACCTCATTTCCCTCAACTCTTATTTTGGGATAATTCTGAGCTGAAAGCTTTACACTTTCCCAGGTTTCCTGGGGATGAGGTTTCAGTTGTCCACTGGTAGCCTGCTTAACAGCACACCCTTTGTTGGCTGTCCTCCCTTGCTTCTTTCTCCCCCTTCCGTATGTCTTTACCTCCAAATAAACTCATTCCACCCCAAAGCGTGGTATCATGATCTGCTTTATACACATTATTTTGTCCAGTCACTACAACAACCCTAAGGGTAGTAGGTATTATTGGCTCTGATTGATAGATGAGGTAACAGACTCAGGCAGGTTAAGTAATCTTCTCAATTTCATTCAGCTGGTAAATGGTAGCGCTCAGATTGAAATCCAGGTCTGTCTGGTGAAAGCCCATGCTCTTTCCCTAATAACAATTTGTATCTTGGTGATATATATTTTTAATCCTCACCCAAGTATATGTTTATTGATTTTTTAGGTAGACAGGCAGGAAGAGGGGGGATTGGTTGCCTCCTGTATGCACCCCAACCAGGTATCAAGCCCACAACCCAGGTATGTGGCTCAACCGGGAATTGAACCCACAGCATTTTTGGTGTACGGGACAATGCTCCAACCACTTGAGTCACCCAGCCAGGGCTGTATCTTGGTAATATTAAACCAGACACTAATGCAAAGACTGGAGATCATGGATAAAGCCAAGAACTGTGCAGTTGTTGTGCCACCTGTCCACAACCTGCCGTAGGTGGCAGCTGGTTGCTTTTGCATTTCCGTCTGTCAGGTCTTTCCAGGCTAAAACTCAAGAAGTTGATGCAACATACCTGCTTGTGTGCATGATGAGATGAAGCAGATCAAAGACCATAATCATGTGCAGTGAATCAGGGCATCCATAGAAAACATGGACCCTGGCTTCAAATTCCAGCTGGAATCAGAACTAATAGAGTTCAAGATGAGAACTCAAGATGTGACTGGCCATTGTCTAGAGTTCTGACTGCATAGAAGAACTTTCCAGGAAAGAATTTCACAAGTGATATACTTCATACATGGCCAAGCTATTGAGACAGTATCATGGACAGGTTACAAGATGGATTTTGGATCAGAATCTTCTTCTACTACTTTCCAAGTTTCTAGCTTGCTAGCAACTTCCAACCTCAAGAGCCTGAATGTCTCTTTCTTATGACTACTCTCTGACAGCTCTGAAGTCTGCTCAGCCACAAGTAGGTACAGTCCAGAACTGTGAGTGAGTTAATATCCCTCAACCAACGAGGAGCAGTAGTCAGTATAAATGCTGAAGTCTCTCCACCCTGTAGTGGGCTGATTCTGAGGCACATTACACATAGTTTATCAAAGGATCCCCAGCAGAGTTAAGCCTCACCTGCCCAGAGTTGTAACCCATTCATTAATGAGCTTATTTATTGGTTTTTGTCCTCTCCCAGTGTCACTGTCATCAAGTTGCTTAATTTTCTTAAGCCTGTGAGATTAAAATTACATCTTCATCATAGGGTTGTCATGAGGATTAAATGAGCTTCTATCTACAGAGTGGTCTGTACATAATAACTGTTCAATAGGAATATTGTGGTTGTTAAATTATTGAGCCCTTCTTTTCAGCCTTTAGGCTCCATCCCTGCAGTTCCAGTTTCTCCACTAGGTGGCAGAATATCAACATTCATCAATGGAAGGCAGGCCTCTTAGAAAGAGTAAGTAAAATAAGTAAATTAGAGACCCTGAGGGACTATGGTCAGTGTGACATGAGAAGGGCATGCCTATGATTAGAACCAAATCCAAATAAAAAAAGCAGTGCCCTGAAATTCCAGCCTCAGTCAGATCGGTGTCTGATTCAAGGCTTTGAAAGGTAGAGTGTTGGATGAATTCCCAAAGCAACATGGGAACCTGTATGAGAGAAGCAGGTGGAGCCTCTTTGCAAGAAATTACTGGGTGCTATTTTCCCATGCCTAGGGTAATCCTAAGTCATGGGAGATGACTAGGAGTTGGAGGAATGGCAAGGAGCCAGGGGAAAACCAAACAATCACTTGAACAAAGTAGATCTTGATAAGAGTCAGTGTGATCCTCTAGTCAGCTTTGGAACAAAATCTTTCAGGATTATATGGTGTTCCTTTTGGCAAGATGTTTGCATCATTGGACAAACCATACCAACTGAGAATTAATCAACTCCCTGGTAAAAGTTCAGGAAGAATGGGGTATTTGTCTACTAGCTTTAATCTGTCATTGGTTGAGAATTTACCCTGGGTCATTAACTCCACCATACTTGTAGGGAGTTAAGATGCAGGCATTTGAAGTAGGATTGTATTGGCATATAATAAACTGTCTGCCATGTCTGCTGATGAACTCAGGTGGGCAACTGAGATATGGTGCGGGGGGCATCAACAATGACTGCTTCTCAGATTTTAGTGTATATACAAATCACCTGGGGATCTTGTTAAAATGCAGATTTTGATTCTGTATGTCTTGGGTGATGCTTAAGATTCTGCACTTTTTTTCTTTCAATTTTATTTTGTAATGGTTTCAGGTGTATAGCCTGGTGGTTAGACAATCATATACTTTACATACTGTTCCCCTCGATATTTTTGGTACCCCAACTGGCACCATATATAGTTATCACAGTATTATTGACTGTATTCACTATGCTTTACTTGCTTCCCTGTGACTACTCTGTAACTACCAATTTGTGCTTCTTACTCACTTCACCTCTTTCACCCAGTTACTCAATGCCCCTCTTCTCTGGAAACCACCAGTTTGCTCTTTGTGTCTATGAGGTTGTTTCAATTTTGTTTGTTCATTTATTTTGTTCTTTAGATTACACATAGAAGTGAAATAATATGGTATTTATCTTTCTCTGTCTGACTTATTTTGCTGAGCATAATATCCTCTTGGTCCATCCATGTTGTCACAAATGGTAGGATTTCCTTCTTTTTATGTCTAAGTAATATTCCATTGTATATATGTACCAGCACTTTTTTGTCCATTCATCTATTGATTGGCACTTGGGTGGCTTCCATAGCTTGGCTATTGTAAATAGTGCAGCAATGAACTAGGGGTGCATATATTCTTTCAAATTAATATTTTGGGTTTCTTTGGATAAATACCCACAAGTGGAGTCACTGGGTCATAAATCAGATTCATTTTTAATTTTTTTGAGGAAACTCCACGCTGTTTTTCAGAGTGGCTACAATAATCTGCATTCCCACCAATAGTGCATGAAAGATTCTGCATTTTTAACAAGCTTCTGGATGATTTAATCTGCTGGTCCACAGATCACATTTTGAGAAGCAAAGGCTACACAATTCTTTAAGTCAATCCTGATATTTCTTTCATCATCCCACATCATTATTAACCCGAAATAATAGTGGAGGCACCAGGGTCCCTGTGCTTTGATCTTTCTCTTTCTGGACCTCAATGTATTCATCTTCAAAATGGAGGGCTTGGGTTAGAGGAGCTAACTGGTGTGGTGGATGGGGAGATGAGAGGAGGGAGTTTTAAAGTAGCATTTCAATATTTAGAAGACATTGAGATTTTTTAAAAATAAAAATTCAACAAAACAAAATAGGAACAAAACTTCTGAGCTGTTCCAGCCAAGATGGAGGCAGAGGTAGATACACTGTGCCTCTTCACACAACCAAAAGAAGGACAGCAACAAGTTTAAGAACAAAAAACCAACTAGAACTGACAGAAAACTGAACTGTGTGGAAGTTTGACAACCAAGGAGTTAAAGAAGAAACATTCATCCAGAGCGGTAGGAGGGGTAAAGATGGGCAGCAAGAGCAGAGAGGACTCAGAGCCGGGCAGTGGCTAAAGGACGGGGATGGGCAAGGCGGCAGCTGATGGAGCAGGTGGTCTCACATTTGCATGTAGATAAACCTGGAGGAACAACTGGGGAGCAAGACAGACCATGCAACCCAGGGTTCTAGAGTGGGGAAATAAAACCTTGAAACATATGACTGAGAAAACCTGTGAGGGTTAAGGAAGCAGGAGAAACTCCCAACCTCACAGGCCAGTTCATTGGAGAGACCTACAGGATCCTAGAACTTACACAAGCTCACCCACCCAGGAATCAGCACCAGAGGGGCCAAATTTACTTGTGGGTGGTGGGGGAAGTGACTGAAAGCTGGTAGAGAGCTGAACAAGTGACATTGTACCCTCTCAGATCCCCTCCTCCTCATACAGCACCACAACACAGGAACCTGGGTTGCCCTGCCCTGGTGAATATCTAAGGCTCCACCCCTTACTATGTAACAGGCACCCTGAGACCAAAAAAAAAAAAAAAAAAAGAAAAGAGAAAAAGAAAAAGGCCCAAGTGAAAGAACAGATCAAAGCTCCAGAAAAAAAATACAACTAAGTGATGAAGAGATAGCTGAACTATCTATCACATGCACAGTTCAAAACACTGGTAATCAGGATGCTCACAGAATTGGTTGAGTATTGTTGCAAAATAGAGGAAAAAGTGAAGGCTATGAAAAGTGAACTAAAGGAAAATGTACAGGGAACCAACAGTGACAGGAAGGAAACTGGGACTCACATCAATGGTTTGGACCAGAAGGAAGAAACAAACATTCAACCAGAACAGAATGAAGAAATAAGAATTCAAAAATATGAGGAGAGGCTTAGTAACCTCTGGGACAACTTTAAAGTTCCAACATCTGAATCATAGGGGTACAAGAAGGATAAGAAGAAGAGCAAGAAACTGAAAACTTATTTGAAAAAATAATGAAGGAGAACTTCCTCAGCCTGGCAAAGCAAATAGACTTCTAGGATGTCCAGGAAGCTCAGAGAGTCCCAAAGAAATTGGACCCAAGGAAGCACACACCAAGGCATATCATAATTACATTGCCCAAAATGAAAGATAAGGAGAGAACCTTAAAAGCAGCAAGAGAAAAGGAAAGAGTTACCTAAAAAGAAGTTCCCATAAGACTATCAGCTGATTTCTCAAAAGATCCTTCTGGGAAAGAAGGGGCTGGAAAGGAGAATTCCAAGTCATGAAAAGCAAGGACCTACATCCAAGATAACTATCCAGCAAAGCTATCCTTTAGAATGGAAGGGCAGATAAAGTGAGTCCCTGTTAAGGTCAAGTTCAAGGGGTTCATCATCACCAAGCCCTTATTATATGAAATGTTAAAGGAACTTATCTAAGAACTTTTTCAAAATATGAACAGTAAAATAGAAGATCAAAAACAGTACGACTTCTGGCCAAGATGGAGGCATAGGTAGACACACTGTGTCTCCTTCGCACAACCAAATTAAGGACAACAACAATTTAGAAACAAAATAACAACCAGAACTGACAGAAAATTGAACTGTATGGAAGTTGGACAACCAAGGAGTTAAAATAGACACATTCACCCAGGAGGGGCGGAGTCTGGCAGCCGGGTGGAGAGGGGTCACAACACAAAAAGGGGTGGCACTGGGCACATAAGGTATCCCAGGCACACAAGACCACAGCGGGTGGACCCTGGATGCACAGGTGGCGGCTGGCAGACCCAGCGAGGAGGCAATTGTGAAGCAAGGCACTGTGCGAAAGCCTGGCTGGGTGGTCCCACATTTGTGCACAGATAAACCAGGCAAAATTAGGGAGTGAGACAGACGTCGCAACCCAGGGTCCCGGCACTAGGAAATAGAGCCTCAGGGCACTAATTGAAAACACCCGTGGAGGGAAGAGACTCCTAGCCTCACAGGAGAGTTCGTTGGAGAGACCCACGGGGTCCTAGAACTTGCACAAGCCCACCCACATGGGAATCAGCACCAGAAAGGCCCAGTTTGCTTGGGGGAAGTGGCGGAAGGGACTGAAATCCAACAGAGAGCGGAGCAAGCACCATTGTTCCCTCTCAGACCCTGCCCCCACATACAATGTCACAACCCAGCAACTGGATTGCCTCACCCTGGTGAACACCTAAGGCTCTGCCCCTCACTAAGTAACAGGCATGACAAGACAAAAAAAAATGGCTCAAATGGGAGAACAGATGAAAGCGCCACAGCAAATAAAACTAAGCGACTAAGAGATAGCCAACCTATCAGATGCACAGTTCAAAGCACTGGTGATGAGGATGCTCACAGAACTGGTTGAATTTTTGTCACAAATTAGATGAAAAAATGAAGGCTACACTAAGTGAAATGAAGGAAAATGCACAGGGAACCCATAGTGATGGGAAGAAAACTGGGACTCAAATCAATGGAGTGGACCAGAGGAAGAAAAACAATCAAACAGAAAAGAATGAAGAAAAAAGAATTTTAAAAAATGAGGAGAGGTTTAGGAACCTCTAGGACATCTTTAAACGTTTCAACATCTGAATTATAGGGGTACTAGTAGGGGAAGAGGAAGAGCAACAAATGAAAAAGTTATTTGAACAAATAATATAAGAGAACTTCCCCAATCTGGCAAAGCAAATAGACTTCCAGGAAGTCCAGGAAGCTCAGAGAGTCCCAAAGAAGTTGGACCCAAGGAGGAATACACCAAGGCACATCGTAATTACATTACCCAAGATAAAAATGAAAGAGAGAATCCTAGAAGTAGCAAGATATAAGGAGACAGTTACCTACCAAGGAGTTCCCATCAGGCTGTCAGCTGATTTCTCAAAAGACACCTTACAGGCAAGAAGGGGCTGGAAAGAAGTATTCCAAGTCATGAAAGGCAAGGACCTACATCCAAGATGATTCTATCCAGCAAAGCTTTCATTTAGAATGGAAGAGCAGATAAAGCTCTTCCCTGTTAAGGTTAAGTTAAAGGAGTTCATCATCACCAAGCCCTTATTATATGAAATGTTAAAGGGACTTATGTAAGGAAAAGAAGATAAAAAACATGAACGGTAAAATGACAACAAACACACAACTATCAACAACTGAACCTAAAAAAAAAAAAACTAAGCAAACAACTAGGACAAGAACAGAACCACAGAAATGCAGATCACATGGAGGGTTATCAGCAGGGAGGGGGAGTGGGGAGAATGGGGGAAAAGGCACAGGGAATAAGAAGTATAAATGGTAGGTACAAAATAGACAGGAGGAGGTTAAGAATAGTATAAGAAATGTAGAAGCTAAAGAACTTATGACCCATGGACATGAACTAAAGGGGGGAATGTGGGTGGGAGAGGGTGTGCAGGGTGGAAGGGAATGAGGGGGGGGAAATGGGACAAATGTAATAGGATAATCAATCAAATATATTTTAAAAATATTAACAGTAAAATGACAACAAACTCATAGCTATTAACAACTGAACCTAACCTCCCCTCCCCCAAAACAAACTAAGCAAACAACTAGAACAGGAACAGAATCATAGAAATGGAGATCACATGGATGGTTAGCAGTGGAAAGGGAAGGGGCGATGGGGAAAAATGTATCAGGAATAGGTAGCATAAATGGTAGCTAGCAAATAGACAGGGGGAGGTTGAGTATAGTAAAGGAAATGTAGAAGCCAAAGAACTTATATGTATGACCCATGGACATGAACTAAAGGGGGTGGAATGTGGGTAGGAGGGGGTGTGCAGGGCAGAGGGGAATTAAGGCAGGAGGGAATGGGACAATTATAATAGCATAATCAATAAAACATATTTTTTTTAAAAAAAACTTCTGGGTTAGCCAAGATTCAGAGATGATAACTCCACTTTCCTAAAAGATCCCTGTATCCTGGGAGTGGGGGATGATATAATAATTTCCTGGGTGGGGGGTGGCCTAGATATATTTTGTTTTTATACAAAGGGGTTATTGGCTTTAAATGGTTTAAATAGAGGGAGGGCGGCAAAGGGTAAAAATTGGGACAACTGTAATAGCATAAACAATTAAAGAATTTTTTTGTTTTTGTTTTTTTTTAAAGATTTTATTTATTTATTTTTAGAGAGGGAAGGGAGGGAGATAGAGAGAGAGAGAAACATCAATGTGCAGTTGCTGGGGTTATGGCCTGCAACCCAGGCATGTACCCTGGCTGGGAATCGAACCTGTGACACTTTGGTTCACAGCCTGCGCTCAATCCACTGAGCTATGCCAGCCAGGGCATTTTTGGTTTTTTGTTTTTAAATTTTATTTTAATCATTGTTCAAGTACAGTTTTCTCCCTTTTACTCCCATTCCAGCCCACCCACCCAACCCTCCCCACTTCCCTCCCATTGCCACCCTCCCCCTAGTTTTTGTCCATGTGTCCTTTAAATTTGTTCCTGTAAACCCTTCCCATTCTCCTCTGAAATTCCCTCTTCTCTCCCCTCTGGTCACTGTCAGTCTGTAAAAAATTTTAAAAGGTTGAAAAAAACTGGATTTCATCTGTGAGATCTCATCCAGGTCTGATATATTTCCAGTGAATTTATATAAATATATTATATTATTGTATCAACTTACCGATTTATGTGTCTTCCCTACTGGCTTGGAAGCTTGTCTAGCCAGGGATTCATCTCCATCTCTATCACCCACTCTAGTGCCTGGCGCAGAGTAGATGCTTAGGATATCCCTGAATACATGAATGAGTTTATAGATTTTTTCCAGGTCTAAAAAACATTGTGACACCATGGAGCTGAGCCACACACTGGCTTTTTGGAAAGGGTCTTTTAAGACATTTTTTGACTGATGTGGTACTAACTCCTTTGAAGTTTTATTGTAGCAGAATTCTAGCCACATACAATCCCATGTCCAGTATTTAATAACACTATAAATTAATGTGAGCTGTTCCAGAACATATGCCATTTAGTGACATCCCAATGACTATTCTTTGGCTGGAGAACTGTTTGAAAATGGTGCTTTGGAGTAAGAAACATCTGCCCTAGTTTGCCATGGATGAGGAGTCTGTGGAGTACATTCTGATGGGCTCTGCCTGATTGAACTTGCCAGTGAGAGGCGGAGGCACCCCTAATTACATGTCTTGCATTATGGGTTGGAAATAGACATACAGAGCAAATGCTCTGGCCCACAAAGCCTCAAAAAGTGATGAAAGCATCTTAGGCTTCAAATTCATTTTAAAAATTCCCAGCATTGCAGAGCAGAGCCAGCCATACAATTTTTCCTCTTTTTCATGTGGCACTTAAGACACAGAAGAATGAACTAGTAGGAAGTCTGGAAATCTTGAAAGTTCAGAAAAAAAGAACTGCAGAGTGTCCAAATGAAAGATATAGACAATGACATTGTTAACATATAATTTTCACTGGAGGTATTAATTAGTAACTTTCTCAGACCCTTGATATGCTTGAAACAGGTCAGCATCATTGCCTGGCTTACACAAACTTGATTGCACTTAGTTAAGTTGCTCTTCTTCACGCAGGTCTTAGTCATGCAATGCTGAAAGAGACCTTCCTAAACAGGAAGAAAGTAGAAGAAGCAACAAACAGAATGAGAAGGCCAAGTGGGCAATGAGTGGGAGCCAAGAAGGAGCCCCATTCCTGGGTTCAAAAGATGAATTCTGTAATTGTAGGTAGCCCATTAAGATAAAATTTAGTAGAGTTGGGGCAACAGCAAGCTCAAGAAAAACTACCAAATGGGATGTAGGTGCCCAGTGACTAAAATATCTGTGGCAGTAATAGTTGGACTACTCTTCCTAGCCCTCCTTGCAATTTGGTGTGGCCATGTGACTGATTTCTAGCCAATAGAATGTGCACACAAATGAGGTGTTTTATTTCCAGGATAGGTCTATAAATACTTCTCACGCATGATCTTTCGTGCTCTCCCCCCTTCTAGCTTTACACATAAAAAGGGTGACTTTGGAAGCTGTGTGTTGAATATAGCAGAGCCTCAAGATGGAAGAGGCATGGGTCACAACTGCTTGGAGGAGAGCCATCTGTCAATGAGGACTTGATGTGAGTGATAATAAACTTTTATTAAGTAAAAGTGTTGAGATATTGGGGTTTATCTGTTACAGTAGCTTTTCTTACCTTAATTAAATATATAGTCTTTGGCTGTGTTAATACAAAGATTATAGAAAGAACAAAGGAGTGTTTTGCTGTTCTTTCTAGGACATTACCTTTAAGAGAGATTTTCCCAACTAGAACATGTACCTAAAAAATACTAGCATGGTAAGGAGGTGGGGTGTGATATATTGGGGAGGATCAGAGCAAGGGGGTTCAGTCTAAAGAAGATAAAACTTTGGTGTGGAGTAAGAATATACAACATCTGTTTGTAGAGTTTTGAAACTATGTCACAAGGAGGTGGAATGCTAGAAAGCAAAGCTAGGAGCAAGATTTGAGCTCAATATAAAGAACTTTTTAATAATTAGCAGTGCCTCAGAGTGGAATGGCCTTTCTTACCAGGTAAAGCCTTCTCCATCTTTAGTAGATGCTGTTGATTGACTGCTCAGTTTCCATGTCTTCCCTTCCTGACTATAGGACCCTAGTTTTGTTGAAGTATCATCTTCATGTGATTATGGAAGAGGGATCCCAGCTCCAGCTCCAGGAATAGTTACTGATTAGTGTAAGGCATTCAACACATGGCATTCTCTTAGTAGCTCTTACTGGTCTAGAAGTTGGTACATACCCTAAGCTGACCCAAAAATACTTAAAGGAAGCTCTTTCTTGTGTTTCATGGTTGAGGAAGAGATTTTTTCCTTTCTTCTGCTGGACATGCATAGGATTCATTAGTCTTGATTTCTCACTGGCAGCCATCTTGTTGCCATAAAGGAAACCAGCCTTAAGATGAAACCACCACTGAGGATGGTGGAGCAGAGAGATGGAAAGTACCTGTCCGTTAAGCTGCTGATCATCTTATGCCTGAAGGCTCCTCTACCTCTGGATTTCACTTTGAGTTGGGTTTTCTATTATGTCGAACTTAAATCATCCTAGTTGACACACTGTTCCTGAGGAGGTTTGGTAATATAGGTTGAATGCTGCCTTGTCATCAGCAATGTCAGAGGGGATTTCTAGCTTGGGCAGCAGGTGGACCTCTCAGGACAACATAAAATCCAGAGAGTTATAAACTCTGCTGAAAGAGATATAGCCAACTTCATTTAAATTAAAATATAGATGTACTTACAAGAGTCTGGAAATATATTTTGTAATGGACTTATGTTGGCTTTTGGCTGTCACACAACCTACCCATTCCATGTTGACTCCCATATATCTTTGTAGGAAGTCTCCCATAACAGAGACGACTTTTGTCTGTAGCAGATTTGGATTTCCTCTTGCTGAGTGCAGAGTCTTTGGTTGGAACCATCTGCCTACCAGGGACTCCATTTCTCATGCCTCCTTACATGTAGTTGAGACCACAGGACTTGTTCTCGCCAGTGGGATGGGAGCAGTAATGATGTATGTCTTGTCTGGGTTAAGAAGATTAAGCAGTGGGTGTACCTTCACTGTCTTTATCCATCCTCCAGCTGAATGAAAAGGATTCCAAGGCCCAAAAGAAGGGTGGAGTCAATATATGGAAGGAGCCTGGGTCATGAATAATCCTATGGAATGTTGCCTGTCAACCAAGACTGTTCGTATTGGATAGTTACCTGCATAAGGAATACACTTATATTGTGTTAAGCCATTAACATTAACCAGGGGTTTTTTTTAGTTATAGTAATTAGTATTTCCCTAACTAATACATCCTCACTGTACATGGTCTTCATAGGGGGTCAATAGCCAGCTCAGTCTCCTGGTGAAACTTCCATTATGGAATGCAAAGGGGTCTAATTCCCCTTTATATCTGTGCCTGGTAAAGCCAAGGGTTAAATAGGCACTTACACACTTGCCTCTGGGATACTGAATCTTAAACAAGAGGCACAAAGATGTAGGGAAAGTTCAGAATCAGATATATACCTGTGGCAATTGGGCTTTGGCTATGGTTTCTCTACTTCAGTAGCATACTTGGGTCTGCTGGTTGTCCAAGCCTTCTCCTCCAACTTCTCATTGATGCTGTTGGCCTGCAGTAGCCTGATAATTAATTCCCTCATTTGCTTAAGATAATCAGAATTTTTACTCTTGCTTGCAATTATATGGTGGTAGGTTTTAATTTTTGTTCATAGAAATGGCTCATCTTAAACTCATGCATTTCATTTTGTTTTAACTTTTAAAAGAGAAGTCTTTCCCTTACAAAATTCTGTATTTATCTCAGCATTTGATTCTACTTTACTTATCTTAGATTCATGATCTAACAGCAGTTGATGTTTGGCACCACTCAATTTCCTCCTTTTATTGACTGCCTGTCCAGATAATCAAGCCGTTATTTATTTTTTCCTTTTGTTGATGGCTTGATCTCTCTCCTAGCTTTCAGCAATTATTTTCCTCACTGGCCTTACAGATTATCCTTACCTGTGCATTTCAAGGTACTTCTACTTGTTAACCATTTCTAGCATTAGACTGTGTCATCCAGTTAGCAATCTGTAAAGTTTTTGTGATGGGGGAAGGGCACAGTTGGTGGAAAAAGCACTGGATTTGTTTTCTCAGAGACCTGTTTCTGTTACTTAGAAGATATGTGACCTTGGGCAAATCAATGAACTTGTCTTTCCCTGAGACTTGTTTTGCTAAGTAATTAGAATGAGAGAATACATAAAAATCTCAGTGTCAGTTACAATGACAGGAGTTAATTAAAGGCCACATGGATAGAGGAATACAGTTGGAGGGAAGTTAGGAAAGTATGAAGGTAGGAAATCTACAGCCTCTCCTGGGAAGTCAGGCTGTGAGAGCTATGAAGTGGGGAAGACCTATTCACCTAGACTTCCATCAGGTGATGGGAAGGAAGCACCCAATCATAGTTTGTTTGGATGCCAGCTTTATATGTTTTTTATTTCTCCTCAAATACTGTCCTTGAACAGAATCCAAACAGAGCAGTGGCCCTGCTTCAGCATTTATTCAGTCCTCACACATTATGACCACCAGACAAATTTGATTCCCCCCACAGAAACCTTTTACCTTACTCAGTGAGCAATTCTTGCACACCTCTGGTAGTTGTTTATATTGGTGATTGATCTGAATTAGGAACTCTACCTTAATGTCTCAAGGACTGTTTGGAGGATCAGATTTGGTGACCTCCAACACTGGGCCTCAGTTTCCTCATCAAAATGGGGTAGATCACCTACTGTTCCCAGAGTGTCCTCTCTGTTCCATCCCCCTGTGATGCTGGAAGATGATCTTGTGACCCCTCCTCTGACTGTCTGCTTAGCTCCGAGGTGGAATTAACTTTCCTTCTCAAAAGCAAAAGAACACTTCTGCTTGGTTTTCTCTTATTGAAAACCTCCTCCCTCTCCCTTTGTTGGGTGGAGCTTGATGACATGGAAACTCTGAGGTCTACATTAAATTCATCCAAATGGACTCATAAATGCCTATAGAAGGTCAGGATAGAGTATTTCTCTAAACGTGGTGATTCATTAATAGGAAACAAGTATTTAGTCACTCTGATAACTTTTCATAGAATTTTCCCTTTTTTCTTCAAGGTCACTTGACAAAATAAGATAGGACTGGAGTCAATTTGGCACAACTTGATAATCATTTTAAATATTTCTTACAGATAGATACACTTATCTTAGGGCATCTTTTGACTTGGAAAAATTATCTTCTCTTCTAAAACATATTATGAGTGTTTTGAATTGAGCCAAGAAAACGAGGCAGGAAAAACAAGCTTAAATAACTAGTAAACACTCAGATAAAAATAATCAAGTGTTATTTGGTAATACTCAAATAAATACCCTGAACACTATCTCTTCCTAGCACACCTACACACACACACATTCGTAATTACCTTTCCATATAATCAGATGAAACCTGAAGAAAGAGTAATGCCCCCCAGAGTTTGGAAAATGCTGGACTAAGTATGTCTTTCTGAGTGTTCCATAGAGTTCCAAGGCCAAATAGAGAAGCAGCTGGTTAAGGACAATGTGGTACCATGAGGAGGTGGAAGGTTATTGGAATGCTGAGCAGGCAAATTCATTTCAAATCGAGCCTAGGAAAATAAGGAGGTTTATAATGTAGGAATTCCAGCCCTTTAGGTGCCACAATGAAATATTAAGAGCAGCTAGGGCCCCCAGGATGCAGGCAGGCTCTTTGTCTGAGGCTTGAAATAAAAGGCATATTGCCAACTGAGACAAAGTGGGAAAGATCCACACACACAAAAGACTGGCTGGGCTGTCAGGCTGTATTTGTGTCTGCCTGAGCTGTGATAAAAAGAACTTCCTTTCCTGAGTCACTAAGACCCCCACTCCCAAACAATAGAGGGATGGAGTGGTGATGCTCCCTGTGCTAAGCAACAGATTGGAGACATGGGAGTGGGAGCTTTTATCTTGGCTCTGTCATTAATAACTACCACTGAACCCAACGCTAATGGCTTCAGCTTCCTCATTACCAGGAGGTGGGGGATGATGAAGAGTCTGGGCCATCCCATGGAGATGGTCCAAGGTGATGAGTCACTACTGCAACTTACCTTCCCTCCCTTCCATCCAAGCCGCCATTGTCTTTCACTGGGGTTTTAGCAGTTGCTTTCCCTTTGGTCTCTGCTTCTGCTCCTACTTCCGTATAGCTTGTTGTTCACCCGCCCTGAAAGCAGACTGATGCTCTCAAAATACAAGTTAAATTGCATCATTCTTCTGCTCAAAACCCTCTGATGGCTTCCCAATGTTCTTATTGTGACCTACAAGGTCCTACACAATCCGCCCTAACTCCCATTTTTTTCTCTAACCTCATCTCATATTACTCTTCCCCTCTCCTACTTTGCTTCAGACATATTGGCCTTCTTGCTTGAACATGTCATTTCTGTTCATGCCTCAGAATTTCTGTACTTGCTGTTCCCTCTATCTAGAATGATCTTTCACCAATTACCTACATTATGTGTTGCTTCACCTCCTTCAGATCTTTCTCAGATGCTGTCTTCCCAATGATGCCTTCCCTATGTTAGTCATAATTAGGCTGCATAATAAACCATTCCACACTCAGTTACTTACAGGAAGAACTTATTTTTGTACTCATGGGTTTGAATGGTACTTAATTGACCTGGGATGGCTTAGTTTGTTAGCTCTGCTTTATGCTGCAGATTGGGTTTACGTCTGCTCTGTGTGTGCTTGTGTTGAGGCCCAGAATGAAGGGTCAGTGGCTACCTAGGGCATGCTCTTCTTATGATATATGATCAGAGTAAAAGAGCCAAATCAAATAATATATGTATTTAAAGATCTCTGCTTGCATCACAGTCCCTGAATATTCTCTTGGTCAGAAGAAATCACATTATCAAGCCCAACATTAATGAGTTAGGGAAATATACTCTGCCCTCATTGGGAAGGGGAAAAGAAAGAATATTTGCTAAATAATTGAAACTATCACACACATACACACACCCACACCCCGGACCCCTGCCTGCCCTCTCTATTAGGGCTTATCATTACCCTACATATGACATATTTTAATTATCTATTTTGTTTATTATCTGTCTCATTGGCTAAAATGGAATTTTGTTTATTTACTACTGTATCATCAGTACCTTGAACAGTACTTGGAACATAGTGGATGCTGAATAGATATTTTTTGAATTATAGAATAAATAAATCTGCCTAGTAATGAGAGTACTCATTAAAGAAAGTGCAGAAATGAAATCAGGTCTTTCAGCCTTTTTCATAGAGACATAATCTCTGTAAAAGCTGGCTGTATCACTATATATACCACATTACTACCACTATTACCTCATCAACACCATTGCCATCCTTACCACTACCATCATCACTGTTACCATTACCATCATCATCACCATTACCATCATAATCCACATCAACATCACCATTGCCACCACCATTTCCTCACCACCACCACCATCACCATCACCAACAACATCATCACAATCACTCTTACTAGCAAAGCTTCTACCAAATCACCATTATCACTACCATCACCACCATTACCATATCATCATGGCCACTTCCATTACTATCTCGTGTCTACCGCCATCATCCTCATCACTGTCATCTCCATCACCTCCATCACTATCACTATCACCATCACCATTATCTCCATTCAGTGATGATGATTGACAGTAATACTGATTGCACACAGCTCTCAATAAACTAATTGCATCACAGGAAGCAGAAGAAATGATCATTTTGTCCTAGTAGGCTAGCTGCAAGGAAAGACATCAATGAGATTATTATTTCTCTTGAGATCCCAAAAGTAAATCTATAACAATTATACATTCAATGTTTACTACAGCTTTAGAAATGCTACCCACTCTTTTGGAGGTCTGCAGAAATTATTAAACCTTTAATTTCACCAAGGAGTACTGAAATTGTCTCCAGCTCCTCTTCCTTTTATCCTTCTGGAGGGAAAAAGGTTTTTTACAAAGTCATTTCTCTCACCACTTACAAGTCCATTACTTCTTGTTGCATAATAATAGACCACATGACTTGTTGATTAATCTTTTCCATCCTGAAACAAAATCTTTTCCTGGATTGATGCTGCTTCTCCAGTTCTTTGTAAACACTGCCTGACAAAAGTGTGTGGGTGCTGGAAGGCCCCCAAAATACCAGGGGTAAGATTAAAGTCCACCAAATCTCTGCTCCAGATCAATTCTCTCTGCTTACAGAGCAAGGCAGTGTAGTCTTTCTTCCACTTCTACTTGTTTTTTTTAAACATTCCTTTTTAAGACCAGATTTCACTTTAATTTTATCTGGCCCGTGACTCTAAAATGATCTACTAAAGCCTCTACTTTATTTATTTATTTTTGCTGAAGGCATCAAATGAATTGATGTGAAATCTGGAAATATTCAAGATATTCTACCAAAACAATCTTCCTCATAAAATATTGTACCATAGGTTAGGGAAGAGTCTGTTGAAGATGGTGTGAAGAAGAATTTTATTTAATTCTTAAAAGCAATTTTTCTTTGAAGGGAAGAAATTGCCACTGTTTGGCTTTGGTCCCAAACCTGCTATTATGATGAAACACCAAGAGTACAGTTTATCATATCCTGATGGCAACGCATATGATTTTGATTCTATCAATACAAAAAAAAACTGTATTGCCGGGGAGGGGGATGATTGAAAAAGGAATGTTAGAGCCTCCTGAGAAGCCTTCCTTTTTTGTGGGTATGAGAGAATGTTCCACAGGCAGAGGGAGAACTAGACGAAAAGGCTTACACTATTAAGAAGCTAATAAAGACACATTTGCCCAGTGATGCCCAGAATATTGGGTGACTGATGTCTGGTGCCTGCTGAGGACATCTGATGCAATAAGATGGCAGAAATGATGGAACTTAGCTGCCCCACTTCTCAACTCACACCTAGTCAGGTCAAATCTGTATTTGAATGTTCCCATCATTTCCTTATTCCTCTAAATGATTCTCGTTTCTGGTTGGCTTAGGCTGACTAGCCTGGGAAAACTTCAGGCTGAGCTAGGCTGAGGAGCAGTGGGAACCATCTTCTCCATAGGATTCCAAAGCCACCCCCACCTGAAAGGCATTCCAGGTGGTAGAAAACCCCAGCTTCAGCAGCTCTGCAAGTGAAGCTGGGAGAGCAGCTGGTCTGTGCCAAGGGTGCCTCTGCTGAGCTGAGGATTTTGCTGTCTGAGCCCAGACAGCCTCTTGGCAGGGAGGCTGGGATTTGAACTTAGGATGTGCTCAGTTGTAAAAAGATTTTGGAAGAAGACACTTCCTGTAAAGGGATTCAGCTTCAACTAAACAGTGTTCAGTTTATAGTTACTGTGGGCCAAAAGAGGAAATTTTTGTGTGTTTGGATTGTAACAGGATCTCTGAGTAAGGATGTATAGACATTTGTAGAAGAGTGGGAAGGAGGGAGTAAGGGAACAGTGTCGTATCTTGTGACTGAGACTTTGGCCCTTATCCTGCAGGCCTCTTTAGTGAAAACTCAGCTCAGAAGTAGATCTGGGCTTTAAAAGGCATTCAGTGTTTTATGGATTGAGCCTGAGGAGGGCATTTCTAAAAGAGAGGTTAGGGAGTGTGGCCTGCCGTGTTCCCCAGGAAGCAGACTGATGGAGAGATTCGTTTGCAGAGAGTTTATTAGGGATGCTCTTAGGATTAACACCTGTGAAAGAAAAGAAACTAGCAGGATTAGGCCAGGGATAATTTGAGCTACAGTGCAGCTGCAACAAGGACCTCTGTTGATCCTATGGGAAGCTCTGGACCTGTAATAAACTTGCAAAGATGTATAGAGTTAGAGCGCGGGCCCATGTATTTATACCACTGCATCCACCTGTCATTAGATGTGGGCTCTCCCAGCAAAGGGGTATATCCCTCCTGAGGCAGCTCTCTCCATCTAATGGAAAATGCTTAGCTGCCAACACTCCAATCAGCTACGTGCATGAGTACTTGAATCCTGAAGGGGGTATTGAGGAGACACAACTACCCTGAACTAGAAAGAAAGCCAAAGAATTTTTCACTAGAAGGGAGCCAGCAACAGATGACCTACTAGTTTCCTCCTTTTTAGTGTCAATTCTAGCCAATTCAAAAAAATATTTGAGTGTTTACTATGGTCAAGGCACTGGGAATACACAGATGAAAAAGATGAAATTCCTCCCTTTGAGGGACCCAGGATGGTGGAAAGATAAAACATATCAGAAATTAACCACCACTCAACATGATTATAGAGGCACTGAGCAAGTATATAGGATGGGGTGTGGAGGGGGCTGTCAACTTAATTACTGTGTGATATTCCAACTTTTGTGCAGCAGTAGACTAGTGAGCATACATCACGGCATAAACGCCTTATAATTTAGAAAAACACATACCATATGAAGTCTCTTCCATGTGGAATCTAAAATGCAGGTGAATTGGTTTTTGTTGTTTTTGGTTTAAGTAAATTGAAAAATAAAATATGTTTGTTGAAATACAAAGAAAAAAGAAAGAAAGTAGGGGTGAAGGGAGCTGGATCACAATTAAAGGAGGAATAAAGACAAAGCATGTCATAGCTACTTTAGCAGAGCTGGAACTAGAGTTCCGTGTTCTATCCTTTGCTCGGAGTTCTTTTTTATCTTTTTCCAGCACTGAATATAATTTTACCCATAGCAGTGTTCCATAAATTAACTCATCCTCTTTGCTGGAGTACCCTCTTTGTGCTTGGTTAGATAAAACCTCCTGATCAGCATGGACCTGACCCCTTGTGGAAGACCCCTCAGTCTCTTCATTCTCTGGCCACAGACTGCACGTATAGTGGCATTCTTGTTGAGGTGTGCCACTTGTCGCATTGGAGGGTAAGATGAGAGGGAAAGATAGATCCATGCAAATTGAATAAAAACACTAAGGTGGCTATTCAAAATATTTATCAGCTGGCACAGCATGGCAACAACCAGTACAACCAATACAGCAAAAGCTGTGCAAACAGGCTGAATACTAGCCTGTTCAGGATTATTTTAAAAATTACAAGTGCTTATCTTCTAAAAAATAATTTCGGGTTGTAAACAACATTGCTGTTATTGTTGTTACCATTGAACCACTTATTTTTCTACTTTATTGAATGACTAAATTATAGTATTGGCCAGAAATTAAGGGTGAACTCCTAGAACAAAGATTAACTCTTGTGGGCAAGAGGTCTGGAGAAGATACTAAAATTATTGCTGGGACTTCCAATGAGCCTTCAACAGCTGCAAATCTGAAGCCTTTGTTTCTTTATTATCCTTGTCTCTATAAAACAAAACCAACAATGTTTATTGATATACCTGTGTTTATGAAAATGACACATGTTCAAAAACAAGCCTATTTTCATCTTTAAAAAATGTTATAAATTTAAAGAAAGAGAAAAAAAATCAAGAGTAATATAAAAAATACCTGTGGTCTCATCTTCCATAATTATAAATCCTAACTTTTAGTCATTTCTGCTTCAGATTTGAAGTAAAGTTGAAGTTTCCTCTTGCTGATTCCATGTTTCTCTTTCCTTTTCCATAGGCAACTAAACAGATTTCCTATGTCTCCTTCAGACTCAGTCATTCTCAGCCCTGGCTGCACATCAAGATCACCTGGCGATCTATGAGAAAGCCCTGGTGCCTGGTTCTCATACCAGACAAATAAAATCAGTAAAAGGACCCGCATCAATAGTTTTTAAAGTTCTTCAGGTGATTCCAATGTGCAGCCAAGATTGAAAAACTAAGCACTGTCTAGCCCATGTTTGTATATTTGTAGTACATGTGTATCTATTTATGAACAATGCATTTTTATTGCTTGTATGTGTGCGTATGTCTACGTTTTAGTAGAATATGTAAATGATGTCATAGTGTAACTTTCTGCACCTGGCTTTTTTACTTGACATTATTTTTTTAATTATATTGAAATGATTTTAGATTTACAGAGAAGTTGCAAATATAGTGTGAATTTTCCAACTATCTTCAGTCCAGCTTCCTCTACTGTTAACACCTTGCATAACTATGGTACAACACTAAAATCATGAAATGAATATTAATAAGTTGCTATTAATTAACCCATAAACCTTATTTGGATTTTGCCAGTTTTCCCTCTGATGTCCTTTTCTGGTCTAGAATCCAATCCAGGTTCCTACATTACATTTAGTTTTCATGTCTCTTTAGTCTCTTTCAATCTGTGATAATGCCTCAGTTTTTCCTTGTCTTTTATGACCTTTGCACTTTTGAAGAGTACTGGTTAATTATTTCAGAGAATATAATTTTATTTTGATTTGTCTAATGTTTTCTCACTGCTAATTGAGCTTATGCATTTTGGGCAAGAATTCCACACAAATGATGTTATGTTTGACTCAGGCCATCATATCAGGGGGTCATAATGTCAATATGTCTCACTTGGTTATGGTGATGTCGACAGGATTTTTCTACTGTAAAGTTACTATTTTAATCCTTGTAATTAAAAAGTATCTTGTGAAAAGAGGCATTGAGATGGTGTAAATATCTTGTTTCTCATAATACTTTTGCTTACTAATTTTATCATCCATATTAGTTTGCTAGTACTACCATAACAAATACCACAGAATGAGTGGCTTAAACAACAGTAACTTCTTTTCTCACAGTCCTACAGGCTGGAAGTGTGAGATAAGGTGCCAACAGGACTGGTTTCTCCTGAAACCTCTCTCCTTGGCTTGTAGATGGCTACCTTCTCATGCCATCACATGGCCTTTGTCTCTGTGTGCATCCATCCCTGGTATCTCTTCTTTTTCTTGTAGGACATCAGTCATATTGCATCAGAGCCCCAGGCTTATGGTCTCATTTAACCTTAATTACCTCCTTTCTTAAAGGCCTAATCTCCAAATACAGTCGCATTGGAATTAGGGCTTCAACATATGAAGGGTGGGGGACACAATTCAGTTCCTAACAGCATCCGTTAATGATTACTGCCTGCAGCAACTTTTACAGTGGTCTTTGCCTAATGGTGTTTTTCAATTTCCACCATCTGTTTACATTTATTAACTGCAATTCTTTCTATATTTCTTCTGTATGATTGAGCAGACACATGTATATTTTTTCATATTCCCTTCTTTCTCACATGAATGGGAGCATACTACGGGTACTCTTCTGCCCTATCTTTTTTTTTTACACTTACCATAATGTCTTGGAATTCGCTCCATATCAATTCATAGATATCTTCTTCATTCTTTTTTAATATCTACATGTAGTACTCCATTGTGTAGAGCACAGGTGGCAAACACAAGGCCAGCTGGCCGAATCCGGTACTCCACCTTCTTTTATCCAGCCTGGCACCTTGTTTCTACCTGGCAGCAGCACTGAGCTCCTTGCTCCTACTTAAGGAGCAGTTACATTTATACAGTCCTAAAATTACATTCGACCCTTTGAAGGCAACCGTGAGGCTAATGTGGCCCCTGGTGAAAATGAGTTTGACAACCCTGGTATAGATGCTCCATTTACTTTATTCACCCACTCCCCCATGTATCAGCATTTAGGTTGTTTCCAATATTTTGTAATTACAAATGATGCCACAATAAATAACCTTGTGCATTTGTATTTTTGTATTGTTGGGTGCATTTCCAGGAAAAGATATTGCTGAGTCCAAAGACAACTTGCACATACAATTCTGTACATATTGCTTAACGTCTCTCCAGAAGGGCTATACCAGTTTGCATTCTCACCAATAATGTATGTGAGTGCTAGTTCCCTCACAGCCTAGAAAACACAATTTGTTATCACACTTTTAAAGTTTTACAAATCTGGTAGGTGAGAGACGGTATCTTAGTATTGCTTTATTTTGTATTTCTCTAATTATAAATGTATGAACATTTTTCTTATGTTTAAGGTCCATTTTTATAACATTTTGTTAATTGTCTGGATATGTATTTTTTCATTTTTTCATCAGGTTCTTTTGTCCTTTGTCCTCCAGTTAAAAAATATTTTAAAACCTTTACTGTGGTAAAAATACATGTAACACAAAAGTTGCCATTTTTGCCATTTTAAGTGTACAATCAGGGGCATTAAATACATTCACAGTGTTGTGCACCATCATCATTATCTATTTTCAGACCTTTCCTGCACCTCAAAGATAAACTCTGTAACCATAGCAATAACTTCTCATTTCACCCTTACCCCAGCCTCTCATCCTTCCATTTTAAGAGTTATTTCTATTTTAGAAATATTCAATGCATTTTCTATGGTACATTTGAGTTTTTTCTCTCCATTTGTCCATCATCTGTTAACTTTGTTTATAGTCGTTTTGGCCATGCAAACATTTGCTTTTAAGTAATTAAAATTTTCAACCTTTTCTTTTATTGCCTCTGGATTTTGAGGTATAGTTAAAAAGCCTTTCCCTATACCCAGCTTCTAGAGGAATTCACTCATGTTTCCTTTCCTTTCCTTTCCTTTCCTTTCCTTTCCTTTCCTTTCCTTTCCTTTCCTTTCCTTTCCTTTCCTTTCCTTTCCTTTCCTTTCCTTTCCTTTCCTTTCCTTTCCTTTCCTTTCCTTTTCTTCCCTGATCCATTTGGAATTTATGCTTATGTATGGTGTGAGATTTGGATCTAATTTTATCTTTTTTCCTTATGGCTAGCCAATTGTCCCCGAACTATTAATAGTATCTTCTTTCTCTACTTATTTATAATATCACATCAATCACACCAATATCCTATACATGCTTGATTGTGACTAAAATTGCATTGATTTTATACATAAAATCAATTTATAAAGTAATTTTATAAGAAGCAAATAGTTTTCTAGGCTGAAAGAACTTTTTGGAAAGGACCGTAGAAGTCGTCTAGGTCAACCTTCAATGACTTCTCACTATTTTCAACATAGAGCTAAAACCCCTCATCTTAGCCCAAGAAATTTCTTATGATCTGATCCATGCCTTCTTTTCTAGCTTTTTGTCCTGCCTTGTTTTTCCAGTATCCTACACTGTATCCTACTGAACTTTCTACATTTTATCCTACCCATGATACTGCTATATACCTATAGGCCCTCACATGTGCTGTTTCATCTGCCCAGAAGGCCATTCTTTCTCCTTCTGTGAGTGCCTTAGAATTCAAATCTCATGTCACTTCCTCTAGGAAGCCTTCCCTGACTCTTCCATATTAGCTAAAACCCCCTCTCTTGAAGCACTGCAGTATGTAGATACACTATAGTCATGGTCTCGTTGTACCATATTGTAATTATGGGTTTATTTGTCTGCCCCACTAGAATATTAGTCCATTGAGGCCAAGGGCTAGGTCTTAATTTTGTTCTTTGTATCTCCAAATACAGTGAAAGCTTGGTAAATACGCAGCAATGCATCTAGGCTTAGCTTGAATTCTTCAAATAACAGGCATTTTGCTGCTCCAAAAGGCAACCTGCTCCATTTTTACATTATTCCAAAGAAGGTAGCAGTTCTAGAAAAGCTACTGGGGATGAGACAGGTGCTAAAGTTGAACAAGCTGATGGATATGAGCCCCCAGTCCAAGAATCTGTTTAAAATTCAGATATTTAATGGTGACAAATAAAAAGGCCTGTTTATGATTTAAAAAAATTCTTCCTCACAGTAAGCTGAACTTTGCTTCCCTGTAATTTCTACCCACTTGCCTTTCTTCTGTCCTTAGGAACCAAATCTCATATTAGAGGGTAGTAATCTGTTCACAGAGCTGGGTCTTGGCCAGAGGAACAGTTGTAACTGATGCCTATTGGTACAATTCTGTGCTGCTTATTTGGGGTATGAATTCTTGTTTTTAATCCTTACCGGAGGACATGTTTATTGATTTTAGAGAGAGAAGAAGGGAGGGAGAAAGTGAGGGTGAGAAACATCAATGTGAGAGAGAAACATCCATCAGTTACCTGTCATATACTCTGACCTGGGACCTAACCCACAACTTAGACATGTGCCCTGACTGGGACTTGAACCTATGACCTTTAGGTTTATGGGACAATACCCAACCAGCTGAGCCACACCAGCCAGGGCTGAATTCTTACTTTTAATGGATATTTGGTTTAAGGTAAGAAACATCTGAGTTTTTCATAAAGTGCTTCAGTCTGTCAATGCTACTTGAATGTGATTGACAAGCCACTTCCCTGAAAACTTGCTAACTTAATTCAAACAAAGTATTTATATCCAGAATGTTATTTGTCAATTCAGTGATGACAGTTGCTGTTTCTTCCCTTCTTTTTATGGCGTTCCTATGGATTTAATCGGAGTCTTTGTTCTCTGTTCTTCTGAGTATTCTGTGGTGCTGACATGCTTGCAGTTCCATGCACCATCAGGTCGCTGTCCAGTGCCCCCAGCCTTTGGCTGCAGAGGTCTAGCCTAGATCTGCCCACGAGTTGTGGTACCACATTTACAAAGTTCTTTGGAAATGCTACACCATACCACAAACTAGAGTTTCTCAGATGACCATGTGAATTAGAATCTCACGGTGAATCTCTTAAAAATACAGATTCTTGAATGTGTACTCATGATATTACAGATCAAAATCTCTGAGGATGAGGCCCTATAGTATGTTTTTTAAACTAAAGCCTCTCTGGATGATTCTCAGACAAGCTAAACTGAAGAAATGCTGCTCTGGATGTTGGCAAAATAATCATTGTATATACATCATCAGTAATCTGTTTGGAATATTCATTATATCTAAGTATCATATTTTTTTGGACTATAAGATGCACTTTTCTGTCCCCAAATTTGGGGGGAATAATGGTTGTTAATGCTGCTGTTGAGGTCTGTTTACATTTACATTGGTGAAATATTATGTTATTTATGTTATTGAATATTTTACCACATTTTTTGCCTCAAAATTTTTTTCCTATTTTCCTCCTCTAAAACTTAGGTGTGTCTTATGATCCTAAAAAATACAGTATATGCACACCTCTATTAATGTCCTATCTACTACTTTTCCTTTTTCCCTCAGATATAAGTTTGGTGAGGGACCAGTGACCAGCACAGTACATGGACACATAATAGGTGCGCAGTAAGTAGCCATTGAAAGCACAGGAAACAAACACTTCTTCATCCCTTCCACTGCATTGATCCTTGTAATAGTAGGGGGAGTCTATGATGTAAATGAAGTGAGAGGAATGGGGAGCCAAGGAATGGGGGAGTGCTGAAATGCATATAGCATGCAGTTGTTGTGGGCCCAGAGTTCTACAGAAATCTGTGGATGAAGACAATTCCTTCATTAACAAGAACTTCTGTAGGTACAAGGTCTGTAGGCCATTGTCTTAGACTGTGAGAGATTGGGCAGCCAGAATCTGCAGAGACAGGGATGATTTCTTCTCTTTACACCAACCTCAAAGCCTATAGAGTTTGGGTAATGAGGGAAGGGCAAGAAACAGCAAAGGCTTGTATTGTGTTTCTAACAGTAACTAGTCATTCAAATAAATAAAAGCCTCAAGTAATGTTGATAATAATTACTATTACAACTGCCTTGGGAAGATAGGATGTGGAGTTGCTGTGAACCAGACAGAAAGCCTGTATTCATATTCCATTTCTTACCAGCTCAATTTCTTTTTACTTCTGTTTCTTGATTGATAAATGGGGATAATTTAATTATATAATCCCTATTGTGCTAGTTCAGATAATGCTAACTACCATAACAAAGGTATCCTCATACTTCAGGGGCTTAACACCATTGAAGTTTATTACTTGATCATGAAAAGTCCAAATGGATGTTCCTATTTGATGGGTGGCTCTCCATGTGGTGATTCAGGGACCCAGGTTCTTTCTATATTATGGATCCACATCCCCTAAGTCCTTTGAGCCTTCTGCTAGAACCTCTGCATCTAGTCAGCAGACAGAGAAAGAAAAAGTGAGAAAACACATCAGCTCCTAAACTACTTTGGCATCGAAGTGACACATGCCATTTTCCACTCACATTTCACTGGGAAGAACTAGTCACAGGGCCAATCTAGGAGCAAGGTGGTATGGAAAACATAGCCCAGCTGTGTACTCAAAAAGAATATTACTTATTGCTGCATTAAAAACCACTACAAAACTTAGTGGTTTAAAACAGCAATACTTTATTTAGTTCACAGTTCTGTGGGGCAGCAATTTGGGCTGAGATCAGCTAGGCAGTTATGCTGATCTAAGTTAAATTTATCTGATCAGCAAACTAGGATCACTCATGGAAATGTGGTCAGTTACTATGTTGGCTAGGGACTGGTTGGTCTAGGTTGGCTCACCTAGGAAAATGTGTTTTTGCTTCATTTGTCTGTCACCCTCCAGTATACTAGGCCAGATTTGTTTACATGGCATCTGAAGAGAGTCCCAAGATCAGAAATCTGCAATGTCTGTTGAGGCCTAGACTCAGAACTCACACAGTGTAGTTTCTGTCACATTATATTAGCCAGTCCCCAAGCAAGGAGCAGAAGTATAGAAGCTATGAAGAATTATGGCCATTTTGCCATGGCTGGTGTGGCTCAGTGGATTGAGCACTGGCTTGCAAACCAAAGGGTCACTGGCTTGATTCCCAGTCTAGAGCACATGCCTGGGTTGTGGGCAGGTCCTTGGTGCGGGGGGCGTGAGAGGCAGCCACACATTGATGTTTCTCTCCCTCCCTTCCCCTCTCTCTAAAAATAAATTTTAAAAAGAATTATGGCCATTTTGTAAGCTATCACAAAAATGAAATATACTTGATTAAACAGGTTTTCTGTGACATGCTTAACAGAGTATCTGGCATCATAGTAAGGGTCCAACAAATGTATCAATTGTCATCATCATCATTACCACTTATTGAACACCTGCTATGTGGCAGGCTCTATACTAGGCAATTTACATACATTGTCTTATTTAATCACCACAACTATTCCACTTTACAGATGAGGGAACTGAGGCTCAAAAGGTGAAGAAAACTACTGAAGGTCATTCAGTAAGTGATAGTACCCAAGCTTGTACTCTATACTGCCTTGGGTCTTAGTTTTCTACCCTAAAATGCTGAAGGACAAACTAAACTTGAATTTGGGATGATATTAAATATTTAGGAAAGTCTGGAAAGCGATATGGAAGGAAAGACCCTGCACCTATTACCTCAAATATGAGGGTGAAGTCCAGAGCCAGTTTTAGCAGATGCTCCTCAAGTTGGTCACAGCTCATCACAAGGACAAAGCAATGCTGATTATTATGGTTCATCTGCTTGTGTATGCTGACTAGTTATTTCCTTTATCACAGAGGGTTGATGAATTCCTTCCTGACCAAAGAGTCCATGTTAGTGTTACAAGATCTTGGGTAGGGGGAAGGAAGTAGAAAGGAAGTTGGTAGAGGATATTGTGAAATTCAGCCTCAGAATAGAAAATAGCAGAGCAGAAAAGGAGTCTGAAATTCCCTTAGCCAGATATTCCCAATCTCTTTTTTGTGATAAAAACACTGATAAATAAGTAGCACTTTATTGATTGTACAAACAAGGCTTGGTGAGCATATGACTTAACATACACTTTTCAGTAAACTCTCAGCCTCCCAGGAGCCTGCAGCCCATAAACTGGGAACCAGTGGACTAGTTCGGAGCAGTAGGTTTACTTTTGAGAGCCATTCTGTTAATTTGGTAGTGGTTACTGGAAGCACTGTGTTGAGATGGATTCTGAGGACATCTCTAGATATTACAGGAAAGATTGCTAAGACTGATTATTGCTTTCAGTGGCCTGGATAAAGATTGTGGTGTAATGCATGCTAACTTTTTGCCATCTCTGATCCAGTTATGTCTTCATAAGAATAAACTGTAGCACAGAAAATGATGTGATTTTTCCTCCATGTTACATAGTTAGTTATATAGGTCTATATCTTTGGCCTCATGATTAATGCCTGAGGCAGAATGTATTTTCAATTTTCTTTCTGCATTCGCCCCTATCTTTGTCTGGAACTCTGCTTCCATGCTGGATATGGTGTGGTTTCCTTCCTTCATTTAAGGAAACAAAACTAAACAAAGCTTATTTGGGGGTTTTCCTGCTGAATTTAATTGAGTGTTGAGACAAGGGTTTCAATTCTGGTCTATTTTCCACATCCATTCTCCTGTTGTAACACATTCGTGCTCAAGCATTAGACTTTGAAATTAGAAGACTAGTTTATTGTTGAATTAAAATCTAGTGCAATTCAAGACTACACTGTATATGCCTCTCCCCACCCTTTCTCTTTTTCAACCTCCCAGGTCCCTCACTGCCTTTCTGTTTTAATACTTTTCAGGCATCTGAGATTAATTAATTTCTGCTTACTCAAATGCACACCCCCACACAACCCCATGAAGCTCACGAGTCCCATAAAACCTCATTTCACTAAACCTAGAAGGGACTTAGACTTCATCCAGTCTATTTTCTGAGGAGACTAAAGTGCAGAGAGGGAAGAGCTGGAAGTTTTCAGGGTTGCACATCTGGAAGCCAATTTTCTAGAATCCAGTTTGCCAAATGGCCAATTTGCTGAATGGCTGACTCACACCACTACCTCGTTTTGTGAACTTCTTTTATTTAGTTGATGGGTTTTCACTTTGTCTTCATTTTAAGGAATATTTAGATGGTCTCTGCCCCAGTTCCCTTCTTCTGTAGCTGAGCCTGGGGAAAAGCAAAAGGGAAGCATGAAGAGCATGAGAAGACCATATAAAGAATATGAATAATTTTATTAACATATTCCCTATTAATAATATATAATGAAATGCTACACATTCAGAATGTATTTTTGAATAATGCTCTATTAATAAAGGATATCAATAAAGAACATATTTTTATGATGTCTTCCTCTTATGAGTCCAAGTATGAATAGATTTTCCTTGTGCCCTTTAGTTCTCCCGCTCTCTCTCTCTCTCGTCTTCAGCTTAGCAGCACTTTCCATCTTTCAAGTCCTTTAAAACACCAAGCTTTTTCCTGTCGTGACCTTTGAATTGCTGTTTCTCACTCCTTGAGTGTCCCGCCTGCTCTTAGTATCAACATCTCCTGATACCTTTTCAGCCTCAGCTTAAATGTCCCCTTCTCAGTGAAGCTTTACCTGGTCACATAATTTAACCTCACTCCTTTATCCCATGTATCAGTTAATTTTTGCCATGTAACTATCCCCCAAATTTCAGTGGCTTGAAGCACTCATTCCCTTAACTCATGTCTACAGACATATAAGAGAGCCTAGCAGAAATCAGCTGGGCCAGCCCAGATCAGAATTATCCAGTCAACCCATAGAATTGTGAGCTAAATAAAATATTCGCTGTTTTAAGCCACTACAATTTGGGGTGGTTTGTTACACAGCAAGAGCTAAGTAGAAGAGAAGTTCTGGATTAAGACACCAAATTCATTCATGTAACAGTATTTAGTCCTGTTTGTTTAGGTCTTGTAGCAGACACTTATAATGCCCCACCACAACTCTTCAGGCCTTACCATTTTCGTCCATATCTATATGACTCTCAGCTGCCAGTTATGTATTTCTTTGCCTGAGGGCTTTCTCTGGCTGCTGGATCCCACCTTGCCTGTACACACAGTACACCAAAAGTTCTGGAGAATTAACACTAATATGAGCATCTTTCAGTGATTGATACAAGTTGGTGTATAAATGCCCCAATTTCATCATCACTTGCGTGGGATCATTCCATACTGTCTTCCAGAGTTCTCCAGTGAGATTGAGCTGTAGGACTAGGTAAAAAACTTCCATCACATCCCTGCTCTTGTCTTTTCCATCCACAGCCTGACCTGGAAGCACATAACCCAGGGATGAGCTGAGGCTGCTTATTTAGGCTCTGTCACAGGCTGAAGCTGCACAATTACACCAAATAGATTTGGCATGATAGTTTTGATGGGGAGGGAGAGAGCTTTTGATATGGTTATCACAGAGGGAATGAGATGAAGCTGAGAGATAAGAGTGAGTAATAAGACTGGGGAGAGATCTGCTTTGTAAAATTATGTGACAAGAAAAAAACTAGTATTTAATGTATCTATTTTTCTTATAATAGTATTTTTTTTCTGCCAATACTATTTGTATGTATGTGTGTGGAGGTATAAGTTTCATACAGTGAAATACAATGCACTATTCAATGAGCTTTCACAAATGTATACACCTGACCCGAACCTCACAAATCAAGATACAGAGCATTTCAGTCACCCCAGAATGTTTCCTTATGCCCCTTTGAAATCCATCTCCACCCCCTACCAGAAGTAATAACTGTTATGATATCTATCATCATATATTATTAGTCTTACTCATTCTAGAACTTCACAAAAATGAAGTCATATAGTATATACTCTTTCATATCTTGCTTCTTTCATTCAATAGAATGCTTTTGAGATTATCCATGCTGTTGTGTATATCCGCTATTCATTTCTTTTTTATTGCTGGATTATATCCCATTGCATGACTATGGCATAATTTATTTATCAATTCTCATTATGCTTGATATTTGCATTATTTCCTGTTTTTATCTTTATGAATAAAGGCACCATGAACACTTCTACACAAGTATTCTTACAGGCATGTATTTTCATTTCACTTGAGTAAATATCTAGGAGCAAAATTGTTAGATCGTAGAGTAGGTGTGAAGCCTTTGCCTTGGTTGCCTCTGTGGCTCCCTCAGTTACCCTAGCCCTCTCTCTGACCTGCCTCCTCCTGCCTCTGGGTCTATGGTACTGAAGTTTCAGCAAGCATTCTGTGGAGGGGCCTTAGTTACTTCCCTCCAAGATTCAGAACAGGGATTAGGGATAGGGCCAGGAAAGAGCATGGAGCTATAAGTGGAGCATGAGTGGTTAAGAGACCAGAGTCCATCTTGGTTCTTCCATTAATAATTTCCAAGAAAGTGATTTTCTGAACTTTCATTTTCTCATAGATTTCAAGATTCCTTTCAGATGACTTTGTGTCTGTCTTGCGAGTTCATAGTAGATACTCATTTAGAATTTGTTTCCCTATGCAGAACAGAAAAAATATTAAATTATTTATATTCCTCTTGACTTCAAAAACATGAAAATAGTTACTGTTTGACTGATTTTTCTGCCTCATGATAAAGGTGGGTGCTAAGGATGATCTTTGTGTTTTTTTTGTGTGTATGTGTGTGACCTGGATGGTCAATGAGTGTATAAATGGGTGAGGCCAAAGAGACTAGACTAGGAGGAAGAAGAGGTTGCATAGAACAAAGAACAGAAATGGGAAAGAGGCTTAGTAGGAAGAAGAGGTGGAGGAGAAGGAAGAGGAGTGTGTGTGTGTGTGTGTGTGTGTGTGTGTGTGTGTCTGTGAAGAGAGCATAAGAGCAAGAGAAATAATGAGAAACATATACATAGAAGATGATAGTTGTCATAGGGAGTAAACTATGGGGAGAGAAACAAAAAGGTGTTCTAAGTAGTTTCCTGAGTCATGTGCAACATCAACACCTCTCCTCCACCACCCACCCCCTAAGAAAATTTCAGTGACACCATCCATATTTCCATAGTTTTTTCAGAGTTGGATATATACTTTGATATTTTTAATAAGAAAGAAGGAACTCCTACCCTTTGCGACAGCATGGATGGAACTGGAGAGCATTATGCTAAGTGAAATAAGCCAGGCAGTGAAAGACACAAACCATATGATCTCACCTATAAGTGGAACCTAATCAGCAAAACAAACAGCAAGCAAAAGACAACCAGAGACATTGAAATAAAGAACAAACTGACAGTGATGAGAGGGGAGGGGTGAAGGGGATAACAGGCAAAGAAGGGGAAGAGTCATCAAGGAACATGTATAAAGGACCCATGGACAAAGACAACGGAGGGGGAATTGAATGTGGGAAGTGGATGTAGTAGGGTGGAGAGTAATGGGGGGAAATGGGGACTACTATAATTGAGCAACAGTAAAGATACTGACCTTATGGTGACCTCAAAACCAGAAGAGAATTTCCTAAGGGGGACCTACAATAGTTAGGATGAATAAATGAAAGTATTAATTAGGGTAAAAGGCTAAGTTTCTGTAATAAAGAGACCTAACAACACAGTAGCCTACAGAACCAAGAGATTTATTTGTATTTCAGGTACCAACTCAGTGGTGTATGGTTCAAATTTGTAAGCACCTCTACACCACAGTCAATCAGAAACTGGAGTTCCTTCCACTGTGTGGCTCTGCCATCCCCTAAGGTATTGTTATCCGTGAGTTTAAGGCTACATCGTGGTGAGTTCCAGGTGGTAGGAAAGAGAAAGATAACATGGAGGAGACATGTGTACTGTCGTGAGTCCTAATTCTGGAAGTGGTTTACCTTGCTTCTTTTCGTATCTTACTGGCCCAAATTCAATCACATTACCACGCCTCATTGCAAGGGAGACTGGGAAAAGTAGTAAAGCTGTATTTCCACTAAGAAGTGCAAAGTGGATTGTAATGGACAACTGGTGGCCTTCACCCCAAAGAACAAGCCCTCAATTTCCACACAAGGCTGTTTGGGGGACTGTTCTGTCCATGCTGTGAGGGAAGAACACTATTATTCAGACCTCAATGAGAGGGTTTTTTTTCCCCCCTCTGGACTATCTTGCATTTGCCCTGAATGTGTGCGCATTTGTACTATGGTCTGATGGGTTTTGGTCAAGAGGGTTATTTACTAGTTCTTGAACCCTTGTCTGATACCAAGTTAAGGTAGAGCTAAATGTGTTGCAGGAGCTGAGTAAAGCAGGAGGAAAGTGAGCTGATGGGCTCTGTTCCTTCCCCTAACATGTTTGTTTCACAGTGGGGAGCTGAAGCTGAAGTCTTAAATCTCTTTTCCTGGAAAAATTCCCCCAAGCCAGATGTGCCCTTCCCCACCTACCTCCATTACCCAACAATTTTTTTCTACCCCCGCCCCCCCTTACAGAACCCAACAGTGTTGACTGGTTATGACAGATTGTAATTGAACACAGAGCATTTTTCCCCCCACTGTGATTAGTCAAACTTTATCCCATATGCAGTTGAATCACCCTTAAAAAGATGCAGCTAAGGTCTCCAGGCTACAAATTCCTCCTGAGGTGTTGAGTGGTATGTGCTTGGGTGTTCCTCTATGGTGACACCAATGCCAATTCTATTAACTGAGTACTTCCTCTCTTCTCACTTTCTTACTCCCTCTCCCCTTCTCCTCTTTCATGACTTTGACACTACCATTTTTCTTTACTTCAGGCCCACCATGGCCTGTGAGCCAAATCCACACTGTCAACAGGTTCCCTGGAATGGCATCCTATATTTAGCTTGTAACCAGACTCCGGTGTGTCTACATGGCAGTCAGTAGCTGATTAGGGTAACAGAGAATTTTCTCTTCAAGGGAAAGAGGTAGAGTTTAATTAATCTCAGGGCACAATGGTTCATCTCAAAGTAAATTATATTCTCTATCTGCTATAATGGCTGTTGAACAAAACACATTATTCAGCAAGTGAGAAGAATGACAACCTGCAGACCTTAAATCAGGGGGAAATGTTAAAACAAAAATAAATCAGGTGTGGTAGATTATGTAAATGATGGCTCCCAATACTTCCTCTGCCTGTATCATTATAGATCTTCCCATCAAGGGGTGGAATCTATTTCTTCACTCCTTGGGTCTATTCTGGCCATGTGACCCTATTTTGTCCAATGGGACATTAGCAACCATGAAGTGAGCAGAAACTTGAAAGATGCTTGGGCACTGGGGCTTGCTCTCCTGTGGGGCATGTGACTCTGTGTCACACAATTTCCTGCTGGATGATATGAGACATGTAGTTTCCCCTATTGTCCCAGCCAATAACTTGCCAACACTATACAGATGTGCGTGACCATCATAGGTCACTCAGTCCAGCCTCAAGAAATCTCATTATGTGACTGCAGGCAAATGAGAAATCTCAGCCCAGACCAAAAGAATTACCTGGACAAACATCAGAATCATGATCTAAATAAATAGTGGTTTTAAGCCATTAAGTTTTAGAGTGGTTTGTTATGTAGCAAAAGCTAACTGATATGACCAAGTAGGTGACACGTGTGTGTGATTGTATATGTGTGTGTGTTTGTGCTTGTATGTGTCTTTTACATCTTTCCCCCATATCCATAATAGATGCTCCTAACATACTCTGAAATCAGTACAGTCCAGGTAAGCCAAATTCACACCGTCACTCTTTACTTGGACACTCTATAGGAACTCCAAGCTCCATAAATACACAGGTAAAGAAAAAGTAAGTGATTGGTCTTGTCTTCCCTTTCTCATTCCTCTCCTACCCCAGGCTCCTGAACTTGAATCCTGGCCAGGTAGAAGCCTGACCAATCCAAAGGAAGAAGGTGTCTAGCACGGGCCACGCAACTCATTTGCTTCGGGGTACTACTTCTGTCTGGAAGCCCCAGCAAGAAGGATCAAGGAAGATATGTGTACACACCTAAGTTCTTCTGATTATAAGTAAATAGATGATAAGGAAATTGGTGCTTTCCTCTTTCTCATCAAGGGATTTAGATGCTAGAATCTCACAACCTTCCCACCATACCTTATATCCCACAAGAGTTGTTCATTGCTGGTAGCTTTCCTAAGACAGTTTCCCTAGGAGTGCTCTTATATATCAGATGTGGGTATTGGTTCCTAAAACCACAGATGTGGCATTTCTCAGGGAGTCTTCTTTGGATAGACAAAGCCTGCATGAGATTCTGTCCTTAATATTAGTTTCCTGTATTTGAGCAGGCATAGTTGGCCAAAATATTTTGTGTCCTGTATCAAATATATTGTTTTTATTGTGGAAGATTTATGCACGTGTTTCAGCTATGAAAATTAGTTTTCTTTCTTTAAAAAACAGATTTATTGAGGCATAATTTATACACCACAAGTTACTCATTTAAAGTGAATAATCCAATGCTGTTTAGTAAAAATAAAGAGCTGTGCAACCATCGCTATGATCCAATTTTAGGATTCTCACCCTCAGTCTAAGGCAACCACTAATCTGCTCTCTGTCTCTATAGATTTGTCTGTTCTGGACATTTCATATTAATGGAGTTATACAATATTTGGTAGATTTATGTTTTATAAAGACTTGCGAGTTTTCTAAAGACATAAATGTGTTTATAAAACCCAGTCTTTCTTTGAAAAGTTGATCCACGAATATGAACAAGATGTTCTAACTTTTTTTGGGTTCTCTCAAAGCAGATGTCAAAGCAAGGACTTAGAGGCAGATAGTTTATTTGGGAGAGTATCACAAGAAGCAAAAGTGAGGGAGTAGAGAGAATGAAATACAGAGGGAGAAAAATAAAATAAAATAAAATAAAATAAAATAAAATAAAATAAAATAAAATAAAATAAAATGATCATGCATTGAGAAGATTACCATCTGTGGATACCTGAGGCTCAGTCTCACTGAGGATTGCCTGAGGAACCATGTGGAATGTGCTTCTGCAGAAGCTGGTGTATTTATTCACCATATTAGTTGTCTATTGCTATGTAACTGGTTGCCCTAAACTTAGCATTTTAAAACAGTGATTAACATTTATTATCTCTCATAGTTTTAAGAGCTTAGCTGGGTTTCTGGCTTGGGGTTTCTCATAAGATTGGAGTAAAGATGTTGGCTGTGCTGCAGTTATCCAAAGACTTGACTGGGGCTGGAGGATCCCCTTCTAAAATGACACCCTCACCTGGCTGACAACTCAGTGCTAGCTGTTGGCAGGAGGCCTAAATTCCTCACCACACGGTCTTTTCCATAAGGCTACTTGAGTGTCCTTATAACATAGCAGCTGGCTTCCCCTAGAGAAGGTGATCCAAAAGAGAGCAAGGTGAAAACAGTAATGCATTTTATGACCTAGCCTGAAAAATCACACACCATATTTCCACTATGTTGCAAAGGTCACTCATATTCATTGTGGGAAGGAACTACGCAACGGTATAATTACCAGGAGGGAAAGATCACTGGGGCCATCTTTGATCCTGGCTACCACATCCATTGTCTCCTGTATCTCTTTGGTTGAAGGTTGTATTATGTGAGTTGAGGAAACCTGAGGAGGGGCTGGTAAAGCTGCAGGCAGAAGATTTTCGAGTGTTTGTGGTGACCATCCTGCTGGGCAGTATTTACTGTGGCTGGAAATGAATTCACAGTGGACATAGGGGCTATGGGATAGAGCCTCCCTAGCATCTGTCACATGCCCCCAATTTGTGCTTAATGGTATAATTTTACAGGTACATTTTAAAATGATTTTATTTATGTTTTGGGGGAGGGGAAGGGATGGAAAAAGAGAGAGACAGAAACATCAATGTGTGGCTGCCGCTCATGTGCCCACAAATGGGGACCTGGCTGGCAACCCAGGCATGTGCCATGAATGGGAATTGAATCAGCGACCCTTTGGTTCACAGGCAGATGCTCAATTACAGGTACATTCTTGATAATGAAAAGAGAAATATTCTACAGCCCAGCCTTAAAGGCAGAACAAAATGATAAGTTGTCAGTGATGTATTTATATCTTTTGGAGGTCCTTTAGTTGGCCACTGTGCCACTGAGATTTGGGTTTTTGGAAGCTCTTCCTCCATGAAGAAGAAGCTTCTAGTATAACAAATCCAACCTGCTCCTCATATTTCTAAAGAGTATGAAATCACAGGCCAGCCCTGGGAAGAGGTATAGCCACATTCTTGAAATATGGGAAAGGAGGTGGAGTCAAAGGCAGGAGTCAAGATTTGGAGCATCCAAGTTGTGAAGGTTCTTTTCAAGTTAACCTGAAGTAGGAGGAAATGATGAAAGATCAATGGCCAGCAACGCTGCAGAGTGCTGGGTTGAAAGTACTGACACTGATGGACTCCATCACTCATGCCACCAAATTCTGCTACCCTTTAAAAATATAACAGCAGGAGGAGAATGGAGGAAGGTAGAAACAGAGTAACAAAGGAATAAGGGAAGTGAACCT
Source organism: Phyllostomus discolor (assembly GCF_004126475.2). Taxonomy (NCBI): domain Eukaryota; kingdom Metazoa; phylum Chordata; class Mammalia; order Chiroptera; family Phyllostomidae; genus Phyllostomus; species Phyllostomus discolor. The sequence continues at coordinate 5,661,452 of NC_050198.1, forward strand.
ATAAACTCATATCCCTTGCTTCAAGGCCAAAGCTAGCTGAACCACATGACCCAGCTGGCCAGGGACAATCCTAGGTTAACTTGCTGTTCTGGAATAGTTATTAATAGCACCTCCTTTTACTCTCAAAAGCATGCAGGTTTGAATGGCAAATTACATGATAATCTTACCCATACTACATTGTACTATCCCATGCACAACCTTCCACACACTTAATTTGAACTATTTAATGTCTGTGTTGTGTACTCAACTATAATTTCCAATAGGGACCATGTCTGAATTTTATACTGTTGTATTGGCAGCTTTGGCATTTGTGAAGTGCTCAATATGTGCTGTCTGAATGAATGAATGAATGAATGAATCAATCAATCAATCAATCAAGCAATCAAGCAATCAATAAATACATGAGCTCTATTTAAAAAGGTTTGGTATGGTTGGAATGGCTGCATGGCAATTATAAGTTTATAATTCCAAAGGAAGCCATAGCAAATGTGTTGGAAAAAAAAAAAACCAGGTTAAAGCTTTATTCACATGTATTCCCTTCATTTAGTTCCAGTGGCTCTGGGACCAGATGGTGTATGTTCACAAACAGAGCTGCCATTGCTGCTGCTGCTGCAAGTATGGGTTGTCAAATATTCAGAAAAGCCCCAAGTGGGAGTCAACAGGCTTTGCATGTCTTTTCTCCAAGGGTCTGCTCTGTCAGCAAGTGGTCTGAAAGCCAGGAAATTGTTTTATCAGTGGCATAGCAACTGTAAGGTATGTTTTCTTTATTATTTCCTTTTTAGGGTGAGGGAGTGGAGCATCTTGCCACCAAATAAGGACCATTTATGGACGACTAAGTCACATTTGCTGTGAGGTGCTGAGGATGGCACGTGATCTTAAGCATAAACCTTAGCCCATCTCATGTAGCCAAGAGCATAGGCTCAGGATTTGGGAGAGAAGAAAAAAATGAAAACTGAAAGCTGAAGCCAAAGTTCTGCACACACTGCTACATGGTGGCTAATTTCGAAGGGAACCTTCAACACCTCCAGTGATGGGGTTTGATTTAGCCCTCCCAGCTGGTCCAAAGGCACTAATACCTCCTTTGCCCTTGGGTCTTAAATTCCCCCAAATAAGTTGCTATTATTGTTTTTCTTTTAGATTTTAGAAATAGAGTCAGGATTCTTGTTAAGGAATGAGACATTGAGTCGTAGTACCTGGCTTCTCTTTGCTGCTCTGCCATTAGATCATTGTAGAGCTGCTTAACATTTTTTTTGTATGCTTTTTTCTTCTAAGATGGGAATCACTATGCTCACCACATCATTATAATACTAATGCCCTGTACACTATTATTATGAATATTTACATTCTCCCATTCTAGTCTTTTCCAAGCATAATTCCAAAGCATACCCCCTTTATAAGAGCCCACAAAAGAAGAACACTTCTCAGCAAACTGTTCAATATTTATCTAGTACCTACTAGAATACACGTAATTATATTACAGTAACATCAGGTTAAGGCAATAGATGATAAGTACTAATGTTATAGTGGAAAGATAAAGGATGGATAGAATTTAAGTAGGCAGACAGGAAAAAGGGCTGTTCAGGCAGGGAAACAACAGTGGCAAAGTCATAGATGAGGAATTGGCAAACTATGGCCCTTGGGCCAAATCTGGCCTGCCATGTTATTGCAAAGAAAGTTTTATTGGAATACAGCCATGCTCACTCACTTTTGTATTGCATATGGCTGCTTTCATGCTACAACAGCAGAGTTGAGAAATTGTGGACAGAGACTGTATGGCCCCAAAAGACTAAAATATTTACCGTCTGCACCTTTTAGAAAAGGTTTGCTGAGTCCTGCCATATAGACAGTGGTGGAAATGAGGGTGATTCTTCCTTCTTGGAATGGGTATTCAGAAAGTGTGAGTCTGAACATAAGACATAGGGCTTCAAGCCCTGGCTGATGTGGCTCAGTGGATTGAGCACCAGCCTGCAAACCAAAGGTTCGATGGTTTGATTCCCAGACAGGACACATGCCTGGGTTGTGGGCCAGTTCCCCAGTAGGGGGCACTTGAGAGGCAACCACACATTGATGTTTCTCTCCCTCTCTTTCTCCCTCCCTTCCCCTCTGTCTAAAAATAAATAAATAAAATCTTTTTTTAAAAAGACCAGAACTTCAAAGCCATTTTAATAGAAAATAGGAAGAAGACTCATGAGAGTGGAAATATTTTTCTCACCCTGTAGCAAACTCAGTCTCAGACCCACATACTGAGAATCTGGAGGAATGGAAACCACTTAAATGTGTTGAATTTATCTATCCTTTCATTGATTCATCCATCTTGTTGAGCATGTATTTACTTACTTTTGCAGAATCATTTTGTTACTCAAATATAACATGGCCATTGTAGGGAAAAGCAGTTTGAAAAATAACCACCCATAATTCCACCAACCATAGATAACAACTGTTACATTTTTGTATGTGTCTTTCTTTTTTTTTTCCTAGATGGAAAAGGAAGTTTGTATTGAGTGCCTATTACATGCCAGGCTGTATCCTTAGCACTAAAGATACAAAATGGTGAAAGCTTGGTCTTGGCCTTAAGGATAGAGATCAATGACCCAAATCATTGCAATATAGGGTAAGAAGTACAATAATAGTTGCTTGAAGAGATACAAGAAAATCTGGGCAGAGGGAGTGAGCACCTCTTACTGCTCTTTATAGTCAAGGTGAGCCTTAAAAGATATTTGGGAGTCTACCAGATGAGCAAGAACATTCCAGAGGGGAAAGTAATTGATGTTTCCCATGCACCTATCAGGTACCTAGGAGTTTTATTGAAAACGTCTCATGTAATCATCAAAACAGATCTAGGAGGTAGATATTATCATTCCCATTTTACAGGTAAGGAAATTGAGACTGAAAAGCTAAGGCATTTGCCTAAATGCATTCAGATAACTTGAGGGGGATATAAGATTTAAACTCCAGTCTGTTCCCCATGCTTTCCCTACTTTATCATGCACCCTCCTCAGGTTAAGCAAAGTCATGGTGGTCACCTTTATTTAACAAATATTTATTGAGCTTCCACTATGTACCAGATAAAGAATATATTAACTGTGTCTTCAAGGAGTCCTAAATGATCTCTCATGGTGTGTGTGTGTGTGTGTGTGTGTGTGTTGAGGGAGTCTATACAAAGTCAGGTTATATTGTTTGGCTTCAGACATAACTTGAAACTGATTTAGTCCCCAAACATATATATTGAGGTTCTTCCCTCATTTGTTTTAGGACTCTTGGCCCCTTCTTGGAGGATGTGGACCAATCATGTTGCATTCTTTGCTCTCTAGAGAGACCATACTAACTGGATGATTTTAGTACACTGAAGATGGAGGTTGTCAATCTTTCATTAAGTCAGTCAAACAATTACCAGTGTTCTTGCTGGATAGCAAGCTGTTCTGCATGCACACCAGGAGATGTCACAAATCTCCCTTTAAAACCCAGGAGGTGCTTTAACTTCCAAATTCAAATTCCACTGTGAGAAGTAGGTAAGGATTGGAGGCTGGGGTTGTGTCTCACTCTCCCTTTCTTTGGAACACACACAGAGCCACCCATAGAGTTAGTGAGTTGCACCATAACATATGGCATGGCCATAAATGAAATTACAAAGAAATCGCTTCCAGAGGCTTCACCTTGAAACTTTAACTTCTACATTGTGAGCACACCATTTATTACCACCACTGCTGGGAAAGGGAGCTGTTAGTGTAATGCAGAAACGACAGGCCATCTAGGGAACAAAACATAAGATTTATTGTGGGAATAAAGCCTCAGGCAAATTGCCTCTTGTTACATGTGTATGTTGGGTCCAATGTCAAAGCAGTTCACTCCAGGCAAATATGATGGTCTTCCTGGAAAATTCTCTTCACTGGCCTGTGCCTCTGTTTCTCTCTTTGTAGGATGGCATATTAAGTGGTCTATTAAGAAAGGATTGGTGAGTGGGAAGATACTGCATTCTCTTTTATGTTCCTTAGTCTAACTATCCTTTTTCAAGTTTGCTCATGACTTCTTCACCTGGCGACCTCAAAAATGGTGATGATGCTCGTGACAACCTCACAGCTGTTCCACAGCCCTCACCTCCTGATGACTCTATGACAGCCACCCAAAGGATGCTTCTTTTCTTTTTAATTTTTATTGGATCTATTGGGGTGACATTGGTCAGTAAAATTATACAGGTTTCAGGTGTATAATTCTATAATATATCATCTGTATATTGTATTGTGTGTTCACCACCCAAAGTCAAACCTCTTTATGTCACCATTTATCCCCCCTTTACCCTCTTCTACCTCCTCCCCTTACCTCTTATAATCTTGTTGCCCATGTTTATGAAGTGTTTCCCCCCATACCTGACTCATTGTATTTGACTACTCTGCAATGTGAACCCATAGTCAATGTTAATGGAGCAGGCACTATCAGTACCCCACTTACACTCCCTTGGCACTTACCATTCTAGTACATGCTGAAGGCATCCTACTTCAAGTACATATAGCTCTTCTCCTTAGGGTTCTCTTTCAACCTCCAGGAGGGGAGACCAACAATACCTCCAGGAGCAGCCCTTAACTAATTATGGCTGGGAGTTATAGAGTAAATACTCCAGTTTCCATTCCCCTAAGGTGGCACACTAAGGTGTGTTCTACACCAAGTTCCTCAGCAGACTGAGCCTCAAAACCCACAGTGGGTACCCTGCCCAATAATACTCTTTACTGGCTTTCTTTCCTTTCCTATCTTACTTCCTCACTCCTCTAAGTGATTTCTGGGATCACCTCCTGAGTAAACTACTACACTCATTCGTATTCTTGTCTTCAGAGTCTCCATCTGGATGAGTACAATCTACAATAATCAGTGACTAGCCCTTTAAGGTAATGATGTTTAAGGGCACTGTCCTGAAAGCTTTTCAATGGCTTGTCCTATTTTATCAGCTCACCAGAATCTCTGGCATATTGACCAACAAGTAGAGGCTTAATATTGTTCTTAGTTTGTCCCATCCCACAGAACTGCAGACTTAACAACTTGGCACTCTCTCTTTGCCCTCCCAAACACACTACCTCGCATGAATTGGCACTTTCAGTTACATTTTTCTGCATTAATGATTTCTATTTTAATACTAGTTTCCAACCTCAGTTTTCATCAGACTGAGCTCCTGGTTTCATTTTCTCCTAATTGCAATAAGATGTCCAAGACATCTTAGGCATGATGGGTCTTAGGTGGGTGTAAATTGTTTGCTGCTGTTGAAGACACTCTGGGAAGGAACCTCTGGGATATGACAGGAAGTTTTTCCAGATGTCATAAATTTAATGCCAAAAATAAAAATAATCTGCCTTTACTAAACTGATAAGGGTCTTTGGCATTTCAGAAACAAGAGCGCCTCTAGCATGAGCCAAATCTGAAATCTCTGGAAATGGTTCAGAGATACAGCAAATATATGGGTTAAAAGAGTTCTGGAAGCTAGAAGATGGACTGTGGCCATTTAAGGAATCATTTTCTCATGTCACATCCGTGATTGGAATACTAGAAGAGCAGGAAAGGATCTTGGAAATTCTCTTATTCACCCTCCACTCTCTAATTTTATGTTTTAGAAACACTGATGGCCAGAGAGATGACATGATGAGTCTATAGACATACAGATAGTGAGCTGAGTCTAAAAACAGATTCAAAGCTTTTTCCACAACCTTGGAGCACCGCCTCTAGTTTTTGTGCAGAAAAGCCAATGATTCCAGATCAACAACCATTACTCCCACCTTCATCACCAGGGAGGACTAGAGAGTTGGGAAAGCCAAGGGAAAGACTAAAATTCTCACAGCTATTTCTTGACTATGCAAGACAGTGGGAACCACATTTGGTAGCTCACCATGAGGGATTGCCCAGGATCTAGTTAGAAGGCTGGCATGTGAAGTTCACTGAACTAAAAATTAATTCACCTACTGATGGAGCATCAGAGCTAGAAGAGTATTTCTGGCATACCTCATGGCATCAGGCCCGGAATTAGGTATAGACTTGGGCTCTGCTGTGAAGCTATTTATGATTGAAATAGTGGAGACAAGGCAGAAAATGAGCCAATTTGAAATATATAAATGTAATTACTAAGTTTCTTTCACCAAATGTTTGGTTGAAGTCTGGCATGTGTCTTCTCCATCCCATTCTTGGAATTGTCCAACAAATCCATGAATATGAATAGTATCTTATCATAATACCCATAAGTTATTTTTGGATAGAGATAATATTTTCACTTATTTATTAATTCAACAAATGTATTGAGTGCATTCAATACGTAATTAAGGATGAGACAGAGTGCTAGGTGAAGAAAATAGAACAAAAGGTGTCTTAAACACTCCAGCGGCTTCCTATATCACTCAAAATACAAACCCAAGTCCTTATAACTATCTGTAAAACCTATCTTAATTCCAAAATCTTTACTTTCCCTCTGGTATCTTGCTCTCTGTAGTCTAGTTGGAGTAAGAAAAGGCTGTTATGTGAGGTTATAGGGGGTGACTAGTTTCATTCATTTAAGTTAATTTATTGACTTCACTTATTCATGCATTTATTTATTTAACACACATTTATTGATTATCACCTCCATGTCAAGGCCTATGCTGAATAGTAGGGAACTGGTGGTAAATAGTGTTTTAGTTCTCATGAACCTTATAGTTGGTAGAAAGGAATTCTAGCAATGAACAGATTGACTGGTATCTAAACCATTATACAATGTGATAAGCTCTCTGAAAAAGAAATAAGGCATACAAAAAAAGAATAATGGGAAAAACAATTTATATTGAGGGTGAGAGAAGGCATCTCTTTGGGAAGTAACATTTCAATTGAGGCCTTAAAGAGGAAGCTTTAGTTGGGCAAGAGTGGAGGTGAGAGAGATTTTTCAGGTGGAGGAAACGAATTGCCAGAGAGGTTTGACACTGGCACACTGATATCCTTGTACTCCACCCTTGAGATCTGAATACACTCTTCATGCGACATTCTTGTGGACTCCTCTGCCTTTGGAAAACCAGCAGAGGTTGGTGTGTGGAAGAGGAGAGTTTAAAATATAAGGAGGGTCTCTCAAAGTACAACTACCTCAACACAACAGTTCTGGGAGAAGAGTTATAGAGAGTGATCCCATGAGGCTAATCCCCTAGGCACACACACACACACACACACACACACTCACACACACTCACACTCTCATATTTGGAAACACTTTGTTGACAAGAAGTAATTAGGATCAAGTCCTGTTTTTATTAGGGACAAAATGTACAAAACAGGAAAATTTCTCTTTGCTTTCTTCCTTAGCTTCCTTAGCATTTTCTGCCACAAAAGATTGACCTCTGCTCTATGCACGCTGAACTTAGAATTAGAAGGCTGTCCCACTTGTTAGTTGAACTTGAAGCACTTGAAGCTTTACTTTCCTTGTCTGCAATATGAGTGTTCTACATTTTCCCTATTTCCTTACAACAACTTTTATGCAAAGGTTTCAGAAAATATAAATCATCATAAAAATATTTGTAAAATGTAATACACTTTATTTTAGAGTACTTTTAGGTTCACAGCAAAATTGAGTAGAGAGTAGAGAGATTTTTATATACCTCCTGCCCTCCTACCTCAACACATACAACCTCCCCACTATCAACATTCCCCACCAGGGGAATGTATATTTGTTACAATCAATGAATTTACACTGATATATCACAATCACCCAAAGTTCATAGTTTACAATATGATTTACTCTTGACATTGCATATTCTGTGGGTTTTGAACATTATAAAAATATAATAATAATTGTGTTGATTATTCTTCACTCTCCCCTGCTCCACCAAGATACATTCTCTACCTTCTTTTCCCAGCTCTGTGTACCAAGAAACAGACTACATCACTTAGATTCCCCTGTCAGCTGCCTTCTGATTGGGTTCAGCCAAAGGGAGGGTCCAGCAAGAGATCAGAAAGCAGGAAGAAAGAGAGATTCTGGTCCCTCCCTGTTTTAGCATCCTATCTCTAGCAAGTCCTGGGTTTCCCTGTAACTCCAGATCCTGATAGGTGGCCCCCTTGCACATGGCTCCAGCTCTCACTGCGGTGTAGAGACACTATTTCTCCCCCTTGTTTCCTTCAGCGCAAGAGTATTAATGGTTCTTTATCATAGACTCTGGATACTTTAATATTCCTTGTCGGTTCCCTTCACCTGCCCACAAAGTACTCTCTTCATTGGAATCTGTTCATCTGAATCTCTTGGCTGAGTTCTGTTTCTTGTTGGCATTCTCATTCATATAAACATAACGACAAAAGCAGCAGTAACAACCCAATAATAACTTTCTTCAGTCCTTACCATATGCCAATTGGTATGTTAATTCCTTCAAAAGTATTGGCTGGATTAAAGGTTAATTTTGAAAAAATGTACAACTGTGACTTACATACAAATGTAAAGGGAACACACATTGATTGACAAAGACTCTATCCTTAACCTAACTCTACTCAGTTTCCTCTAAGCCCTCAAGGCTCCAACTTTGGGCTCTGTCCTTGGCCTGCTTATTCAACAATCCCACTGAGTCAGTTTAGCCAGAATCCCCCATTCTTGGTATTCCACTTCTCTTGATATCTGATCAAATTCCTCATCCCCCCTGGATATCTTACTTTTCTGGCTTGCCTTCAGCAAGAATCTTATCAAGTCTATCAAGTCAGTTTACCCAGAATCTCTTTCATCTCTGATGTTTCTTCTTAGTAATTTTCTATCCACTGACTTTTCCCTGCTTTTGGCCATAAATCTCCATGTGTCGTTGTATTTGGAGTTGAGTCAGCTCTCCCCTCCCCTGCAAAACCTCATTGTAGTAATCCCCCTGAATGAGGTATGCCTTAAACAGTGTCATGAACATTTTTCTTTAATATGGCAAAAGCTCTTTCCTTAACCAAACTGTAGACAAAAGTCCTCTGAGCTCTCTTTTTGACTAGGCTTCATCCTTGGACCTCATCTTTGGCCTACCTTGCCCAGTTTTAGCAAGAAAACCTCTAAATCCAGTTAGTGAGAATCACCCCCCCCATCCCTGATATCTCCTAGGTATTTGATCAAATTCCTCATCCCCCCACCCGCTCCATCCTTGATGTATGATCACCCTGGCCTGCCTTCAGCAAGAATCCTATTAAGTTGTTTTGGCAAGAAGCCCTTTATCCTTAATGTCTCCTATTAGTAACTTACTATCCACTGACCCTCTCAGTCTACTTGTTGGCCATTAACAGTTCTTTGCAGTATCCAGAGTTGAACCTTATCTCCCTTCTCTACTGCAAAAGTGTTCACAGCATTTGAATTAGTGCTGAATAAAATCTTTCTTACCATTTTAACAAGCATCAGAATAACTTTTTCTTTAAGACTGTTAAATATTTAATTCATCAAGAAGGGAACTGATATGATATTAAACCAGTTGAAGGGAGAATCCAAAGAATAGACATATTTATAAATCAGAAATATTTAAATGGGTATGCAAAGGAAAGCAAAATTGATCTCTTCTGTAGTTGGGGAAGGAAGTCAATTGAACAGAATTTGCTTGTCTATAGACAAGAATTATTTTTGCAGAATTTGGACAGAATTTGTGTGCCTATAGACAAGAATTATTTTTGCAAATATAGAGTTGTAAAATGGCTCAAAGGCAATAATCATATAACCTCAAGAAAGGTGTGCTCTAGACTACTGCCCATGTGCCAAATGCAGCTCATTGCCTATTTTTGTAAATAAAATTTTATTGGACCACAGCCACACATATTTCATTTGTGTATTCTCTGGTTGCTTGATGCTACAATGGCACAACTGAGTAGCTGCCGCAGTGCCCACGTATCCCATGAAGCCTAAAGTATTTACTATCTGGCCATTTACAAAAAGGTTTCTTGACCTCCCTGCTCTGGGCAGTCCATTGAAGCACAATTTTTTTCCTACAGCTGATTAGGAATATATCATTATTAGCACCATTTTACAAGTGAAAAAACAACTAAGACCAGTAAGTGGTAGAACCTGAACTCTAACCCAGGTCAGTCTGAATCCATCAGTAGTGCCGAGATCAGCAAGCAATTTAGCTGACCCTAAGAAAAAAAGTCCTGAGGCTTAAATACATGCCAAACATCAGATTACCTTAGAAAGTATTTCATCTTTAAGAAAGAAAATGTTGTCTTTAAAAAGGTATGTGTGTGTGTTCATATATATGGAGGGGCAGGAGGCAAGAAAAGAGTGACTGCTTTGATAACTACCTAGCCTAATTTTCTTTTATTCCTTAGTGTAAAACTACTTTTACAAGAGAAAACGAATTAAATTGCAGCCCCTTCGTACAAAGCAGGACACTAGTTGTACATCAGTGAACAAGGAATTGAGCCAGAAACTGCAAATTATTTCAATTTTGTAGTGTTTTCTTTTGAATGTTTGCTCTTTCTGAATCTGCCCAGCATCACAGCACTGTATACTTAGTGCAAGTTAACTTCAGTTGTCACTTTCTTAAATTGTCCATACCTTCCCTCTCCCTCTCCCATTTATTACATTTCTTCTCTTTTAAAGGTGTTGAAAGTGCTTGTCTATGAAAGGGATTAAGTGGGTTAATTAGCATTAAAAAGCCCTTTTATTTAGTCAGTATTTAAAATCTCTAAATACTGCCTCCACTATCCACCCCCTCCCCATTTTGTGAATGGGAAATTGAGATGAAAAACTCCACCTAAAAGAGAATGTCTGAGACTGAACCCAGCCAGCCCATTCCCCAATCAGATTTGGAAATCATGTCTTTAGTATCAGGTTACATGTGAAATCTTTGTCAAACCTTTTGTTGTTGGTTTTTTTTTGTACACGCTCATAAATAATACTTCCCAGAGTATCACTAATAGTCACAAGACACAGTGGGTGAATTTCAATGACTGAATTGCCATGGAGAAAATGAATAGACTGTTAATAGGATCGTTCTTGAATAAAGCTAAATTATTAAACTGCAGTGTGGTGGGTGTCACTTCCTTGGTGTGGCAAATTAGATTTGAAGGTGCCAGTGTAAATGTCTCAGGAATATTACATTGCACAGCCCTTTAGAAGGATTTTAAACTTTTCTATAGCCTCCAACCTTCTCTCCTTTACCAGAGCTTAGGTTTAGTTCTACTTTTCATTGGTTGTTGTTGGTAGAGGGTGTAGCAGACAGTATTGGTTTTCTGCCACATCGCCTTGGTATCCACCTCTTCAACAAAGGCTCTCTCCTGCAAACACCTGCACTGCCTTTTCTACCTCTAAGAGCATCTGGGCCCTCCTTTAGGGCAAGGCCAAAGTACTGGAAAGTAGTTCTGCCCCAGGCTGCCTTCACTTAATGATGGCTGTGAGTTGGGGGCCCAGCTGCTTCACCTCTCCATCGGAGCAATGATGAGGTGGGTTGACTCTGGGGTATGGGATAACAGTGGGCTCTGGGAGTTCCCCAGCAGGACTGAACTCCAGTGACCCCCCTGCCATCCCAGTATTTGATAATGTTCCCCTTATTGGCTGCCTTCTACTTCTGTCTCCATTTCCCTACTGATGTTAGAACCACCACCCAAAGATATGACTTGCATTCAAATTCTTTTCTTAGGTTCCACTTCCAGGGTAACCACACCAAGACATAAAGTGAATATGAAGATTTTCCTTACCAATTTTCATGCAGGAAAGGCGACATTTTATAATTTCCTCTCGCAGAACAACTTTGCCAAGTCCCTTGCTTTTACCAAGTGGCAGCATGTTTCCCTGAGAAAGCCATGAATTTAGGGGTTATGTTCAATATTCAGTTCAAATCCTGCCTTTCCCATTCACTGGCTGTTCGACTTATGTGACTTTGTTTATTTTATCTCAGTAAGCCTCAACTTCTCCATTTATAAAAGAAGGATAATAATACCTCCCTCCAGAATTGTTAAGAGAATTAACTACATAATGTACATCAACAGCTCAGTACAGAGCTTGGCATATAGTAGCAAAAATAGAAATGTCAATTCTTTGACCTCTGATGGGTTGCCCCACAGTCATTACCGATAGAATACAATGTTCTTGTTCTTGTAGCTTTTGTCAAAGAGGAATAAAAAAACAGATACTCAGAGAAAGAGTAAGACTATATCAAGATTTCAAGATTCATGTGATTGCGAAACAGTAGTAAAAATAACTATGAGGAAAACCTTATTTGATTAAAAAAATTTTCCAGTCCATTTATTAATTATTTTTTGAAAAATTTCATACATTCCAGGACTAAACTGAATTGTATTTAGTATTCCACTTTTATAGTTCTATGACAAATGAAAATTATAAGCAAAAAAAACCCAAATAAAACAAAACAGGGAGAAGCTTATAGAACTAAATATGGAACTCAGCTCTAATAGCTGAAAGTAGAAGGGAATTAAAATAATTTAAAAATCGTAAATGGATCATAAAGTATAAAGAAATGGGCATTGTACAGGCTATGGGAATTGCTGACTATTCAGAATTGCTGACTACACAGATGGATCAGAGGTGGTGAACAGCCAGCAAGGATTATAGATGCATTTGCATGGTTTTAGCTGCTTCCCATGCTACTCCTCTCTGAGGAAAGCCTGACAGACATTGAACCAGGCTAATGCTGGAAGCAGATCCAATGATGGTAACCTGCTTATCACTAGATCCTTCTTACTGGGCTTGCAGTTTGTTTATTTTTATACTTATTTAAAAAGATTTTATTTATTTATTTTTAGAGAGAGAGGAAAGGAAGGAGAAAAACATCAATGTGTGGTTGTCTCTCATGCACCCCCTACTGGGGACTTGGCCTGCAACCCAGGCATGTGCCCTGACTGGGAATCAAACTGGTGACCCTTTGGTTCACAAGTTGGCACTCAATCCACCTAGCCACACCAGCCAGAGCTGGGTTTGCAGTTTGATCTGTATCCTAGACATCTGGTATATCTTACTAATTTTGGCTTCCTAATGTCCCATTATGAAGCCAATCAATATGCTTGAGATGATGTGTTCACAAATAGTGTTAGTGGATGCATTTAAACTTGCCCAATAGCCTTTTACCTGTGGAGAGTGGATTGAACATCATTGAATCCAGGGTTGCCATGCATTATAGAAAAGCAAGACCTTTGCATTGCCCACAGGGGCAGCCTGGTCAAATGTGGCTGCGGTCCTTGGATGGTATAGGCCTGCAGAGGAAGTCCCAGAGGAAGTCCCTTCAGGTCATTGTTGAGGCACATATATAGGGTGGTATGGGGATAGCTCACACATTGCTGCTTATTATGTGCCTGTCCTGATCACCTGTAAAGATGGCCAGAGAGCTAGATGGACTTCAAGGTCAGAGTGATTCCAGAATAAGCAGACTGCTATGTGTTGATACAGGGATGGATTTAGGATGCCAGCAGGTGAAATGGCCTGCTCATTTAAGTTGAGAAGCATGCGCCCTTCCACCTGGACCTGAGCACCTGTACTTTCTTATCAGATATCTTTGATGTTGGAACCACTTTTCCCAATGAAACACCCAATGATAGCAGAGACCATCAGGCTCAGGGGTGACCAGGGTTTCCTGGCATGTGTGCTATTGTGCTGTCCTCTTCCAGTTTGCTCATAATCATAGCAAAGACTTTAAAGATGGCATTAAATGGGTCTAGCTGAGGTGGTAATTCTCAGCACAATTGCTTTCTGAGGTGTTGATACGCACCTAGCTCCCCACAGAGCATCTTAACTGAGCCTCCTTTCTTTCTGTTGATACTGCCAACTTCCTTTCCATGCATCAGGAACTGGTTGAAGACATTTAATTCACCTTCAATCATACCCTCCATCCACTGCAGGGCCCTTGTCACCTCCCTGCTACTCCTTATTGTTCTTCCTCTGGCCTTCAGCCTTTCCCCTTCCCAACCATTCCCCTTTTCTCCTTGAGTGTATAGGTTTTGGTTTTTACCACTACCAATGACCAGAGAGCTGGATCATTCAAAGTTCAGCTCCCCAGACATGGAGGCAGGTGTGATTATTAAAGGAGGCACACAAAGCACTAAGCGTAAAGGGAAAACAACCAATAGATTTGATTACATTTAAATGAACTTAAAGCAAGCCTTAGAGTGAGGGAAGACATTTGCACCTCTTGCACCTAACAAAGGGCTTTTATTTAGAATAAAGAACCCCTGTAAATTAAGAAAGAAATAGAATCTCAGTAGAGAAATGAGCAAAATGCTTGAACATGAGCTGCAAAAAGAGGATATCTAAGTGATCAATAATCATAATAAAATGTGCTCAACCTCATTACTAATCAGAGAAATGCAAATTCAGATCTCTACTATACATTGAATAGATTAGCAAAAATGAAAACATCTGACATTACCAAGTATAACCTAAGGTGCGAAACAACTGGAACTCTCATACACTGTTAGTAGCAGTGTCAATTGCTACCCTCAATTTGGAAAAGAATTTCATATTATCTGTTGAAGTTTAAGATACTTATACCTATGCCCCAGCAACACACACTGTACAATTCCATTTATATAGCTTTCTTTTTTTTTTAAACATTTTATTTATTTATTTTTAGAGAGGGAAGGGAGGGAGATAGAGAGAGAAAGAGAAACATCAATGTGCGGGTGCTGGGGGTTATGGCCTGCAACCCAGGAATGTACCCTGGCTGGGAATCGAACCTGGGACACTTTGGTTCCCAGCCCGTGCTCAATCCACTGAGCTACGCCAGCCAGGGCTCATTTATATAGCTTTCAAAAACAGATAAAACAAGTCTTTAGTTTATGTATGCACACATAGGTGGCAAAACAATAAAACACTGCAAGGGAGTTATTACCATAAAGTCAGGGAAATGGTTGCCTCTAAGGAGGAGGAAGGAATTTGTAATAGGTCAGGAGTACACAGGGGTCAAGCGAAGGGTTGGAAGGGTTCTATTTCTTGACCAGGGTGGGTAAAGAGTGGTTGGTGTGAAATAATTCATTATGCTGCATGTGTGTGCTCTGTGTACTTTTCCATATGTGTGCTGCATTTCATTATAAGAAAGTTTAAAAATTGTTTCTCAAAGTGTTCTCAGAGAAGCACTAGTTATTGAGATTTTAATATATGTTACTCAACAAAAAGGGTTCCATGGTCAAAAACATTTCAGCACTGGAACAAATGAAGATGAACAGGTCTTTAATATGCCAAGGTACGTTGTGAAATTCCAAGAGAGGTCAAGAGTATGCAATGATTTATGTGACCACAGAACGCTTTTCCTAAGGGATGTCTTAGAGAGCATATACTTAGGAAAAATAGATGGAAAATAATCATAAAGTAAGTCCCAGTTTCCTGAGGCATTTGATCTGATCTAATCAAGGGCTTCAGGAGCTTTATGCAAAGCACAAAAAGCAAAGGTGCAAACAAATAAAATTTTAGGTAGTGCTGATCTGGAAGCCCTCACTAGTCTTAAAATCCTCATAATGTCAGGTGTCTACTCAATTAATCCCAAACACTGAATAGTGAAAGGTCAGCCTTTACCCATTGCCATACTCTCTAGCTATGTTTGTTCCAGTCTCCATAGTCACCATGTTGATAACTATGTGTCTGTGGATGGATGGACCACCCCAAATTTGCTCACTTCTTGTTTTATATCAATGCCAATTACAATTTTTATTTTTAAGTATATTTTATTGATTATGCTATTACAGTTATCCCAAATTTTCTCCCCTTTGTCCCCTCTCTTCTCTGCATCCCCCCACACTTTACATCACTTCCCTTGCTTCCCACAAGTGAATTGTGCCCTTTCAGGTGCTGATTCCTGGGTGGGTGGGTTTGTGCATATTCTAGGACCCATGGGCTTATGCAATGGACTCTCCTGTGAGGCTGGGAGTTTCTCCCACTTTTGCAACCCCCACAGAAATTTACAGCCAGAGGTTTTGAGTATTTAGTTTCCCATGCTGGAACCCTGGGTTTCACAGTCTGTTTTGCTCCCCAGTTGTCCCTCCCAGCTTATCCATGCACAAATGTGGGACTGCCCAGTCCTCCAACCCTGCCTTACCCATGCAGTCCTTTGCCTTACTGTACATCCTCTCTGCCTGGCTGTGCAACTCTGTCCCTCCTACCAGTCTGGATGAATGTTTCTTTAACTCTTTGGTTGTTTGGCAGTTCTGGTTGTTGTTTGTTTTTAAATTAGTCAGTATCCTTCTTTTGGTTGTGCAAGGAGGCTAAGCTTTTCTACCTATGCCTCCATCTTGGCTGGAACTCCCACTCCCAATTACAATTATTTCTAAGCAGAATCATTCTGATAAGATCCAACATCTTCCCTAATGCTAGTGCTACAACTCTGCTATCACTGGGACATCATGTCATTTAGCTTCACTGTAGAACAAACTGCCCCAAAACCTAGTGGATTAAAATAACAACCACTATTCTGTGCTCTGGAAATTTGGACTAGGCTCAGATGGATGATCCTTCTGCTGGTCTCAACTGAGTGTCAATCATGTGTCTGTGGGTAGGTACTAGGTCAGCTAGGATGTTGGCTGGCTATTAGCTGAGGCAGGCATATCAGTTCTAGCCATAAATTTCTTTCATCATCCATCAGGTAGTCCTGCATGGACTTTTTCACATGGTGGCTATAACAAGAGTCCTAAGAAGAACAAGAGAATAGACCCGATGTGCAAGTGCTTTTCAAATCTTTGCTTGCATCACATTTGTTACTATCCTATTGGTCAACAAACCACATGGCAAAGTCTAAAGTCAGGGTAGAAGGAGACTACCCAAGGGTATGATTACAGGGAGACTTGAACAAATGGGAGCCATTACTGCATCCATCTGCCAAAGGTGCTTCTGGCATCATAGCCATTTGTTTCCAAAACTACATATTTCTAAAACTGTGTTGACTTATGGTACCTCTGATACCAGTCAAATTTACTACTGAGTAGATTTTTAAAAACAATCCTTTTCAATAGTCTTTTAAAAGAATGATCCAAATAGGAAAGGCTGATTAACATTTCAAATATATAATGAAATGTAAATAGTTTTCCCTAAGGAAAGTGTGCAAGTTGATTATTCAGGAGAAATTTAATTATAACCTAAAAAAAAAAAACAGAGGGATTCTAGCAGATAGGGGTTAAGTTTGGATTGAATTTTTACAGACATAGAAAAACTATCTCCCTTCCTTTAGTTTCACTTGTTTTTATTTAATAAAATCTGTTCATTTTTTTCAATATGACTGTATCTTATTTACAGTTTAACTGTTACAGAGTTCAGATTATTATCTAAGACTGGACATATTACCCCTGTCTGTTGGAAGAGAAAGAGCCTGTCATGTGGGTAATTATAGCTGAGGGAGACAATAATGAAAAGGCAGAACAGGCCCAGACCTGCTTTTTGTTTCCTTCAGCCATTGCCAGTCTATGGCTGTGACCATGCTGAGTTAGAAAGGGACTCACATCTCTAAGTCACAACAGTACTTGGAGGTAATTTCTCTTGGGAAATGATGAACCAAGGATCGTCAGGTGAGTCCATGTGGGATTATCAATTTTGATTCCATTTGACCACCTAGGGCCACCTCCATGTACTGTTTTTACACTATGAAGACCACAAGAAAGTATTGTCACAAGAATTTGTCTCTCAGTTCTGTCATTCCATGGCAAGGTCTCATATTCTCTTGCTTTGGAGGGCATAGAAGTCTATAAATAATTTACAATTTGATGAGGTTATAGTTTCTAAACTTTTTACTGATAAATTGAGACAATAATAATGCTTATAGAGAGTAACAGCTCTTACCAAGTTCTTGATAAGAATCATATCATTTAATCTTCAGAACACCCTCTTATTTCTATTTGATGCAGTAAAAACCAGAGGCTTTAAGAGATTAACTTGCCCAAGGACCCACAACTTGTAAATGGTGGCACCAGGATTTGAATCCTGAACTAATTTGACTCTAAAGTTCTGCTCTTAACTACTGAGCCACAGCACCTCCTTTTGAGAACTTGCTGGGTATGTCTGAGCATCATCATCATCAACAACATCATCTAAACTTTTATTGAGCACTCAGTTCACTGTGGGTAGCATGTGCAGAACTGTGCTGAAAGTGTGTCATAAAAAATTACTCTTGTACAAATGAACATGGATAAACAAACTTATAAATAGCTTTCTCTTGTTAGTAGTCTTGGTAGAGATGGAAAGCATAAATTATAAGAACCTTGTCAATTGACAAACCTGCTTTTGGTTAGAGGTTTAAAACCCTCCACCTCCCTCAACAAATGCTCATAAGACAGTCACTAACAAGCACCAAAATGGGAGAATTTGAGCCCTAGCACATCTTGTTTACCACATTCACCCCAATATTTTGTTGATGAAATCATATGAGACCAGGGAGCATCCTGGGTATTTCACAGCTGTAACTTTCAGATACCACATCTCCAAAAAATGTACTTTCATATTTACATATGGTTTTAACTGTCTTCTGCCAGTAAAAAGCATAGATTCAGACTGTGTTGGGTCAATCACAGATCTGCCATTTTACTAGCTGTGTGACCTTGGAAATATTAATAAACCTCTCTGGGTCTCATTTTCCTCAACTGGAGAAAAGATATGATAATAGTATTTTTTTGCAATTGAATTATTGTTGAGATTAAGATAATATATGTAAAATATACAATGCCTGGCTCATAGTATGTGCTATTTGAACATTAGCTATTAAAATTATTATTCTGTTAAACAGCTTAAATTACATAGAGGTTTTCATTTTTAAAAGTATATTTTATTGATTATGCTATTACAGTCATCTCGTTTTTTTCTCCCCTTTATTCCTCTCTGCCCTGCACCACCCCACCAACATTCTCCCCGCCCCCTGCCTTTAGTTCATGTCCATGGGTTGTATATATAAGTTCTTTGGCTTCTCCATTTCCTATACAGTTCTTAACAACCCCATGGCCATTTTCTACCTACCATTTATGCTACTTATTCCCTTACCTTTTCCCCCATCCTCCCTCTCCCCCTCACT
The DNA here is from genome assembly GCF_004126475.2 of Phyllostomus discolor. Classification (NCBI taxonomy): domain Eukaryota; kingdom Metazoa; phylum Chordata; class Mammalia; order Chiroptera; family Phyllostomidae; genus Phyllostomus; species Phyllostomus discolor. The sequence goes on from NC_050198.1 coordinate 5,680,372, forward strand.
ACTGATAACTCTCCATGTGATCTCCATTTCTGTGATTCTCTTCCTTCCTGTTCTAGTTGTTTGCATACTTTTTGTTTTTGTTTTTTAGGTTCAGTTGTTGAGAGTTGAGTTTGTTGTCATTTTACTGTTCATTGCTTTTGATCTTCTTCAATTTTTTAGATAAATCCCTTTAACATTTCATATAATAAGGGCTTGGTGATGATGAACTCCTTTAACTTCACCTTATCTGGGAAACACTTCATCTGCCCTTCCATCCTAAATGAAAGCTTTGCTGGATAGAGTCATCTTGGATGTAGGTCCTTGCCTTTCATGACTTGGAATACTTCTTTCCAGCCCCTTCTTGCCTGCAAGATTTCTTTTGAGAAATCAGCTGACAGTCATATGGGCACTGCTTTGTAGGTAACTCTCTCCTTTCCTCTTGCTCCTTTTAAGATTCTATCCTTATCTTTAATCTTGGGTAATTTAATTACGATGTATCTTAGTGTGTACTTCCTCGAATCCAACTTCTTTGGGACTCTCTGAGCTTTCTGGACTTGCATGTCTAGTTACTTCACCAGATTGGGGACGTTTCCTTCATTATTTTTTTAAAGTAAGTGTTCATTTTCTTGCTCTTCCTCTTCTCCTTCTGGCATCTCTATGATTTGGATGTTTGAATGTTTAAAGTTGTCCCAGAGGTTCCGAAGAGTCTCCTCAGTTTTTTCATTTCTTGTTTCTTCATTCTGTTCTGATTGAATGTTTCTTTCTTCCTTCTGCTCCAAATCATTGATTTGAGTCCTGGTTTCTGCTCCTTCACTGTTGGTTCCTTGTCTATTTTCCTTTATTTCACTGTGCATAGCCTACACTTCTTCCTTTATTTTTCAACTGAACTCAGCCATTTCTGTGAGCAACCTGATTACCAGTGTTTTGAACTGTGTATCTGATAGGTTGGCCATCTCCTCATCACTTAGTTCTTTTCCTTTAGTTTTAATCTGTTCTTTCATTTGGGCCATATTTGTTTGACTCAGTGTTCTGGGTGTGTTGTAAGGGGCAGGCCCTTAGATATTCACCAGGGCAGGGCTACCCAGGTCACTGCATTGTGGCACTGTATATGGAGGAGGGGTCAGAGAGGGAACAATGCCACCTCTCAGCTCTTACCATGTTTTAAGTCACTTTCCCTGCTACCCACAAGTAGATTTTGTCCTTTCAGATGCTGATTCCTGGGTGGGTGGGCCTGTGTACACTCTAGAACCCCGTGGGTCCCTCCAACAGATTCTCCTGTGAGACAGGGAGTTTCTTCCACCACTGCAACCCCCACAGAATTTTACAGCCAAAGGTTTTGAGTCTTTAGTTTTCCATGCTGGAACCCTGGGTTGTGCGGTCTGTCTTGCTCCCCAGTTGTCCCTCCCACCTTATCTGCACATGAATGCGGGACTGCCAGGTGGGCCAGCCGCCACCTTGCCCACCTGGTATGCCAGCCACCACTTTGCTGTGCTTCCTTGACATCCCAGCTTCCCATCTTGCCCCTCCTATCAGTCTAGATGAATATTTCTTTAACTGCTTGGTAGTCGGACTTCCACACAGTTCAATCTTCTGGCAGTTCTGGTTGTTGTTTGTTTTTAAATTGGTCGTTATCCTTCTTTTGGTTGTGCAAGGAAGTGAAGCATATCTACCTACACTTCCATCTTGGCCAGAAGCCCTCAGTTTTTAATTTAAAAACTTTTACATGCAGCAATATTTTCACCAATATGTCCCCTAGAGCAAGGGACATAAAGGAAAGCATAAACAAATGGGACTTCATCAAAATAAAAAGCTTCTTCACAGCTAAAGAAACCATCAACAAAATGAAAAGGGAACCAACTATATGGGAAAATATATTTGCCAAACATACGTTAGACAAGAGTTTGATCTGCAAAATATATAAAGAACTCACACAACTGCACTCCAGGAAGACAAACAATCCAATCAAAACATGTGCAAAGGACGTGAACAGACACTTCTCCAAGGAAGACATACAGAGGTCTCAGAGTCATATGAAAGGATGCACCCCAATGTTCATAGTAGCACAATTCACAATAGCCAAGTGCTGGAAGCAACCTAAGTGCCCATCAGTAAATGAGAGGATCAAAAAACTGTGGTACATTTGCACATGGGATACTATGCAACAGAAAGAAAAAAAGGAACTCCTGCCTTTCACAAGTGTGGATGGACCTGGAGAACATTATGCTAAGTGAAATAAGTCAGGTGGTGAAAGACAAGTACTGTATGATCTCACCTATAAGTGGAACCTGATAAACAAAACAAACAAGGAAGCAAAATATGACCAGAGACGTGGAAATAAAGAACAAACCGACAGTAACTAGAGGGGAAGGGGAAGGGAGACAATAGGGGAAAGAAGGGAATGGGTCATCAAGGCACATATATAAAGGACCCATGGACAAAGCCAAAGGGGAAAGACGGAGGGTGGGAGGTAGGGGTGGGTGGGGTGGGGAGAGTGGTGGCAGGAAAATAGTGACAACTGTACTTGAACATCAACAAAAAAAGAATTCTCAAAACAACAGTAAAAGAAATTGATTCAGTTAGAAAAGAACGAAAGACATGAGGAGACATTCCACCAAAGAGAATATACTGATGACAAAAAAGTACATGAAAATATGTTTGACACTTTTAGTAATCAGGAAAATACAAATTAAAACCATGATGAAGCACCATTATATAGTCATCAGAATGAAGAGAATAAAACAAAACTGACAACATCAAATGCTGGTAAGGATGTGAAAAAAACGAATCACTCTAGTTGCTGTGAAGAAAAATGGTACAGCCAATCTGGAAAATACTTTGTTAGTTTCTTATAAAAATAAATATTCTACTACCATATAACCTATCAATTTCAGTGTTGGGGATTTATTGCAGAGTAATGAAAAATTACTTCACAGAAAAACTTGTATACAAATATTTATAGTGGCTTTATTCATAATAGTCAAAAACTGGTAAAAATTAAGATATCCTTCAACAAGTGAATAGTTAAACAAACTGTGGTACACCTGTAACATGAAATACTATTCAGCAATAAAAAGGAATAAACTTTGATTTCATGCATTAACTTGATGAATCTTCAGACATTATTCAGAGAGGGGAAAAAGCCATTCCAAAGTGTCACAGACTCTATGATTCAATTTATATAACATTGTTGGAATGACAAAATTTTAGACAAAGAGCAGATTAGTGATTACCAGGATTCAATGCCAACAAAAGTGAGGCAGGAGCCAGGAGGAGCTTGAAGTAATTATAAAAGGGAAATGCAAGGAATTCCTATGGTGGTAGAATTGTTCAGTATCTTGACTCTGGTTGTGCTTTCATAAGTCAACAAATGTCATAAAATTACATTGAACTGAGTATATTAATACAAATATACACAAATAAGTAAAACTTGGAAATCTGAATAAAGTTGGTGGATTGTAAAAAAGTAAAGAGAAAAACTTTTAAAAGAAATAAACATTTTTTAAATAAAAGAGCAATTTTTTTCCAAAAGAACCTATGTACCCCAATGTTCACAGCAGCACAATTTGCAATAGCCAAGTGCTGGAAGCAACCTAAGTGCCCATCCATAAATGAGTGGGTTAAAAAACTGTGGTACATTTACACAGTGCAATACCACAAAGCAGAGAGAAAGAAGGAGCTCCTACCCTTTGCAACAGCATGGATGGAATTGGAGAGCATTATGCTAAGTGAAATAAGCTAGGTGGTGAGGGACAACTACCATATAATTTCACCTTTAACTGGAACATAATCAAGAGAAGAAAAAAGAAAAGAAAATATAACCAGAGACATTGAAATTAATAATAATCTAACAATAGCCAGAGGGGAGGGGGGTGGGGACAATGGGGAGAAGCATTTTCAGGAGCTACTATAAAGGACACATGGACAAAACCAAGGGGGAGGGTGGAAGCAAGGGAGGGAGGTGGGTTTGGCTGGAGTGGAGGGGAGTGGTGAGGGAAAAATGCAGACAACTGTAATTGAACAATAAAATAGTTTTTTTTTAAAAAGCATTTTTTCCCTGATTTTAAAAGTAATGCATGTTCTTTGTAAAACTTTAGAAAATGCAGGGTTATGAAAAATTGCTTTTGGACTTTTTTCTTTGCTCATTTATGGATTTATTTTTTTTATTGTTGTTCAAATACAGTTGTCTCCATTTCTCCCCACCATTCCCCCCACCCCACCCATCCCCACCACCCACCCTCCATCCTACCCCCGTTTGGCGTTGTCCATGTGTTCTTTATACATGTTCCTTGATGACCCTTACCCTTTCCCCCTCCCCTTTTATCCCCTCTCCCCTCCACTCTGGTTGCTTAAGAACATAGTCTTAAAACAATACTCAATTATTACTTTAGAATTCTGTGGGTTGGTAGGTTGGGCTCAGTGTACCTCTGCCCTCTTCTGGAGGGTTGGCTGGGGCTGGATGATTGAGTATGGCCTCACTCACAGCTAGCAAATTAGCAGCCTGTTGGCCAAGGCACCTCAGTTTTCCTCTACATGGTCTCTCCAGCAGGCCATTAACCTACTGGAAAATAGGCTTTTCACCTATTCACATGGTGGTCTCGAGGTTCCAAGCACAACAAGAAGCAAAGCACAAAGCCCAAGTATTTTTCAGGCCTCTGCCAGTACCACATCTGCTAATGTCTGATTAGCCAAACAGGTTACAGGGCTAAGTACAGATTCAAGGAATCAATAGACAGATTTCAACTTTTGATCTAAGGGGAGCCAAAGGTACAGCCACATTCCAAAGTCACATTCCAAAGGTACAGCCATACAGAGATAGGAATAGTTTGTGGCTATCTTTGCCATTTTCCACAGATAAATACTGTTAAGTTATATATAGATATATAAATATGTACATATGTACATATATGTATACATATATGATGTGTATTTATTTATGTATACAAAGACTTTAAAACATACATACCCAAACAAAAGAAACCATACTGACTATGATGTTTGAAAGTTTTTCCCCATTAATTATATACTAGGGGCATTTAATGTCTTTATTTTAAGATGTGCATAATATTATATTGTATGGATATACCATAACAAATGTAACCAAAGTCTCTTGTAGGACTTTTAGGTTGTTTCCAATTTTGTACTAACCTTCTGAATATGTAGACTTTTATGCATTTTTCTCATTAGTTCCTTTGTGTACATAGTTTAAGCTCTGACACATTTTAAGAATACTCAACAGGTATCTTGTATCCAGAGATTACATTCAAAATACTCAACAGCACATTACATAATGACCTTAGCAGAGCAAAGTCCTGAGGGTAACCCATTTGTGGCTGGATTCAGAGGTTCAGGTCCCAGGAGGGAAGGCCAAGGGACTGGAGAAGTGGGTGGTACTCAGAGATGCTCATGGCGGGACAACTGTTATTTACCTTTACAACCATACTAAGTAGCAGCCATGGAGAATGTGGGAGAATGTTTCCCGTCGCCCTCTCCAACTCCAGATGTCATATCCCATAACTCAGGTTCTTGCTCTATTTGCTTCTGCAATATTAACTCATAAAAGCTTTTTACATGTGGATATTAACTTTAGGTATTTTACATTTTTCCTAGTTGGTCTTTCTACTTTTAACTTTCCTTGTCGTGTTGCTTGCTGGACAGGAGTTTAAAAATCTTACAGATTCGTTTTTCTATATGAATGTTTTCGGCTTGATTGAGGTTTAATTGACAAAATTCTCGTATATTTAAAATGTGCAAAGTGATGGTTTCAGATATATATATATATATATATATATATATATATATATATATATATATATATAAATGATTCCCACCATTGGGTTAATCCACATGTTCATTGCCTCACATAGTTACCTTTGTTTTTCGTCTGAGAACACAATTTCTACTCTCAGAAAATTTGAAATATACAGTACAGTATTGTCAACTATAGTCGCCATGTAATATGTTAGATTGCCACCACTTATTCATCTTATATCTGATAGTTGTATGTAGTTTAAAATATTTACTATGGTCAAGTTTTGCAAGCTTTTTTCTTAATCGATTTTGCCTCTAATATCATTCTCAAATGTTCCCTATCTAAAGGATATAAAAGTATTCATCTATATTTTCTTCTATATAGAACTTCAGAATTGCCTGTATTAAAAATATATGTGCTTAGGCCCCAACTCAGACTTATTGAATCAGGATTTCTATAATGAAGACTAGATGTTTATGCTTTTAAAAACATAAACAAGCTTACAGTCCAGGAGGACTGGTAAATACACACATTTATCTCTTTTTACTTTCCAAAGTACGTGAAATTGAGAGAAGAAATACTAAATTAAGAATATATCTACAAAATCAACTTCAGATGGTTAAAAGTTGTGAAATCCAAAATTTAACTTTTAAAAGAACACATAGGAGAATATTTTTATTAGAGTTCTCTAGAGAAACAGAAGCAATATTTATATATCCATCTTTCTCTCCTTCTCTCTCTCTCTCTCTCTCTCTCTCCATATATACATGGAGAGAAGTTTTAAGGAATTAACTGACATGACTGTAGGGGTGGGACTGGAAAGTCTAAAATCTTTAGGGAAAACCATTAGGCTAGGAATTCGACAAGGGTTGATACTGCTGTATTGAGTCTTAAAGCAGTCTGGAGACCAAGTTACTTCTTCCTTGAGGAACTTCAGTCTTTTCTCTTAAGGCCTCAACTCATTGGATGAAGCCCACACACACTATAGGTGATAATCTGCTTTATTAAACTGTACTTACGTAAATGTTAATCACATCTATAAAATACCTCCACAGCAACATCTGGACTGGCATTGTACCAAACAACCAGGCACCATAGCCTAGCCAAGCTGACACAGAAAATTAGCCATCACAATATCTTTATGACCCTGTGGTAGTGAAGGACTTTTAGCAAGACATGCACATGCAGAAAATGCACACTCACAAACTTGATAAATGGTTTGAAAAACAGGGAAATGTGTTTTCTTACCCTGTGCAGTTCTTCTCCCTCATTTGAGATGCCCCTGAGGAGACCAGAATCCAAATTAAATAATATGTTTCATGGAATCGTCACAACTTGCTCCCTTTCCAGAGAGCTCTTTTCTTTTTACACTTCCGTGATTCCTGATAAACACCAAGAAATACAGTGCAAGAACATAAAAGAGAGAAGTGTGTTTTAATTTAGGGTCCACAAACCTAGATATTAGCTGTGGTACCACATTATCCCATGCCAAAATACCAAACAATGATGAATTTTTGGTGCCCTAATTTAAAACAAGCCTGATTTATTTTTAAAAATGCAACCTCAAAACACGACTCACCAGACGTGATATGGAATGTATTATAATGCCTAACCAATAAACAAAATGCTACTTGGTACAGTGGACTTAAAATTATCTTGCTATTAATAGAGCTCCTGGATGGCTGTGATTTGTTGGATTTGATACATTACAGTTTTGGCAGCTGCTGAGGACTCAAAATAAGAAGTTCCATACGTTATTACTTATAAAGAAACTAGGTCATGAAATAGCCCTTTGGTGAATTTTTAAAAAAGATATTGAAGAGCCCAATTCCGTCTTTAATAGGCTCCTGTCACCAATTATGCTTGACAAAGCAGCAATGTGATTAGCAGACTCCTTTGGAAGTGTGTAAAACTGAGAGCAATGAGGGGTACCCTGATACTTTCATCCCTTCATCTAGAACAAATGCCTCAAATATTGTACACCTGCAAAAATATTTGCTGAATCTAAAAGTGTCCTTCTCTTTTGTTTTACATTTTGAGGGCCTGACACTGAACTACTGATTCAAACGTTTGGATTGAGAACCTTTACAAATATATCTGTCCAACAGATAACAACGTTTTCAAGAGTTTAAGGTAACACTGATCTGTTCAGCTAGGCTCAAAACATTTTTAAATGTTTCATTGGAGGAAAATATTTCTGCCCACCATCCCCTTTATATACAATTTTTTATTATTCATTTTTATTTTCTATTGTATTTTTCCATTACCTTTTATCTTCCTTATACCCTCTTGCACCTCCACCCACCCTAGTCCCTGCTCGCAATCACGACACTGTTGCCCTTGTCCATGAGTCCCTTTAAAAACAAGCTTTTCTTTTTTTAAGAGATTACAAAAAGGAAACCTTTAGCGGATTTTAGGGTTTGGTTTTTTACTTAAAGAAATCATTAATTGTTTTAGGTTGGATTTCTTCGTAGTAGACTGAAAGTTCATAAAAAACAGTAAGGAAATAGAACTAGAATGGGAAGCACTCCAAAGAGTGGTGATATATCAAGCAAAGTCCCCAAGAGGGTAACTTTGCCTCAGTCCTGCTCTGGGACGGTGTAGATCCTCATCAGGGGGCAAGTGACCTGGAGTATTTTTAAACTTTCCTCCTCATAATAGTCAGTGAATCAGGACTCACTGCAGCATAGATCCCCAGGTACTTCTGGATCTCCTTGCATGGATAACGTGAGTTGTATCAGCCTGAGGACTGTCCTCTAACAAACAGATGCAGGTGCCAGTTGGGGATGGGGGAGAGTGACAGGTGTACCTGAAGATAGTGAAGGGCTCTGAGGGGATATATGCAGACACCGGACAGTATCTGCCTCATTATTAAACAAGGAATAATTTGTCATGGTCTCTCCACAACTGAGAGCAAGTTTAGGTACAAAGAGAAGGAGGCACTATGTAGGTGATGCAAGGTTTTAAGCAGTGGCCTTATTTTCTTTGGTGTCTTGGCCCCCAGGCTGAGTCAATAGAAAGGAGATTAAAGAGAAGTTTGCTTTTGAGATGGACAACTGTGACACTCCCCTCTGAGGGTAATCCAAGCAACAGATTCCAAAGTCTGTGAGGTGGTGGACAGTGAGCAGGTCTGGAGTACAAGAACAGCATAATGATCCTAAAGGTGATACTTGGGTCAAAGACAGAAAAATGAGCTCAAGTCAGGGCTTCACTGGGGAGAGAAAAGAGAAAGGGATTGGGGGGGCTGGAGCTGGAATAACCATTATTATATTATATTATATTATATTATATATTATACATTATATAATGTACTATAAATTACATTATATATAACAATTGTGTTTATATATAACATATACAATACATAAACGTAATGTTTATATTACATTACATACATTTATTCTGTAACCATTTATATTACAATATAAAGCTATATTGTACAATGTTTAATAATGTAATATGTAAATTATTTAAATAACTGTAATACATTTTTTAATGCATTCCCCACATTTCAAGTACTCAGTAGACACACCTGACTAGTGGCTTCCATATTTGACTGTGTAGCTCTAGGAAATTACATCAACACAGAAAGTTCTTTTGGACAGTGCTGACCTAGAGGGTCCTAAATGGATAAAGGGTTAAAATGTATTAGGCTTCGCTTTCATGTCAAACTCTTGTTTTCTTCTTCCTGAGATTCAGCTTATAACAAATCAAATTTTGCCACTGGGATTTACTTGAAAACATTTGAAGTAGCCAATTAAAGGGCAATAGTATAGAGATACTTTTTACTTTCTGTCTTCAGTTACCTTTGTTAAATGGCTTTGACTCCTTGGGTGTAATCTGAGTCCTTAGCAGTTGAATGTTCACTCAGATTGAGTACACACTGAGCTTCTGATAAGCTATTAGAACAACCAAATAATCATGTTCACTTTCTTCTTTGATTGCTGTCTTCCGTTACCTTACTGTTTGTGTACATTTTAATCTTTACAAAGAAAAGGAAAAATGTGATCACAAGAGGGAGGCAGCAAAAAAGGCACACAGGAACAGAGAAAGTGGCAGAATCTAACTTTCTCAATCTTTTATACTTCCATTGCCACATGGCCAGAGCAGGAAAATTCTGTTTAGCTGCTGGGACAGATTCTCACTGCATCAAGTGACCAAGTAGAATCTGGGCACAGTATTTCCAACAGTCTGGAAGCTGCTGCTAGTTTTGTTAACATCCAGGAGCATTTTTACAGTGACGACTGCCTCCCAGGACACCTGTAAAAACTCTTAAGTTTGAGGAAATCCTGCATTACAATTGATCACCTTTTTCCTAAAGTTGAATTACAGATGGTCTTAATTCGTGTACTGCCAGAAGAAGACCCTGACACAAGGATTCAAGTGGAAGCACACTTTGTTTATGGGGTAATTCCAGGAAACACTGGTAGTGGGTTTTGGAAAACAGACAGGAAGAGGAAGGAATCAATTAGGATACAGTAACAAGGAAGTTTATCAGTGGAATATCTGTGATCCACTGCCTCACAGTTATCCCACTGAAGGGTGGGAGAGCTGGGCATTTAGCCATCATTTCTCATCAGTCATTAGTCGAGGGATATTGGGGGAGAGGAGTATAGGAGCACCTTGGCCTAGTGTGTCCATGAGCAGAGAAAGTCCTCAAAGAAATACAGATTCAGGCGTTCAGACCGGCATACACGGAAATGGTGAGTGTTGAAGGACATGAATGAGGCATTTACAGAGTCTGCTACACAGACTTATTTTTATGTTTAAGCAGACAAAATAGGCTTAAGACTCTTAGGGAACAGCCCATCCTTGTCTTAGTAGGGCTGATTCACTGGCACAGAGGACATAATGAATCACTGCCAAATGGAAAAACAAAAGATTCTTTAATGGATAACTTGACCTTTGGTCAGAACATCTTAAATAGTTGAGAGTAATGACAGAGCCTTTGGTATTAAATGCCTCTAAATTCAAAGGGTAGGGAGACAGTACTCTGCACCAAAGAAGACATGGAAAAACTTATTTTAACCACTTGGGTGGCTAGTGCATTCTGGGATTTCTGAGAGAGGCTTACCAAATGCTGAGACTGACGAAGCCCAGCTGGGGCATCTGCGTGCCAGGAATATATGGTTGCATATGTGCCACTATTTATCTGTTTGCAAAACATGCCATATGTTGACAGCCTGGGCATATGTTGAGCTATATGGTAGATCAGTCAGGGAGAAATAAGAGCCAGAATATAATAAACAGAGGGATAAGGACAAATATAAAAGTGAAAAAAAAAACCCTTGTCACTTTGGCTAGATGATGAATTCCTTGAGCATAAAGGGTATATCTTCATCATCTTTAACCCCTAGTGCATACAGTTTTGCTGGGCACATAGTAGATGCTTGGTTAGTGCATCCTGAAGATGGAAAGACTTAGAACATGCAAGGTGCTTAGAACCATGTCTCCTACATAGATGATGCATGGTAAATGTAGACTGAATAAATGCATGAGAGGCTATTCAGAGTTAGAGAGACTTTTGGCGTTTCATTATATCACTATTTTGCAAATAAAACTAACTCCTGGAGGAACGTGAAAATGACGGAAGCCTTAGGGCCTGGGTGTTGGAGCTGGTGCTTATGTCTCAAGGTGTCATCCACCACCTTCTTTACTGTGCTTCTGTTATTGCTGCTGTCTGGACCCTATGAGTCCATTCTGCAGCTGCCCCTGTTGTCCTTGGGTCTCTCATTGTATTCTAAGACCCTATACAACTGTTAAGTTATGGTCTGATGACATACAAGATGATAAAACTCCTAGAAGGAAACAGAAGAAAAAATTAATGACATTAGTTTGGACAATGATTTGGTTATCAAAACATCGTCAACGAAAGCAAAAATAGATAAATTGGACTACATAAAACTAAAAAACTTTTGTTCATCAAAGGAAACAATCAACAGAGTAAAAAGGCAACCTATAGAATGGGAGAAAATGTTGCAAATTATATCTTTGATAAGGGGTTGATATATTGAATGTATAAAGAACTCCTATAACTCAAAAACAAAAACCCAAAAAATCCAATTAAAACACAGACAAAGGAGTTGAATGGACATTTCTTTAAAGAGGACATGGAGATGACCAATAAACATATAAAAAGATGCTGAACACTAGTAATCATTAGAGAAATGCAAATCTGAACCACAATGAGGTATCACCTCACACCCATTAAGATAGCTATTATCAAAAAAAATGCAAGTGTTGGTGAGGATGTGGAGAAGTTGGAACTCTTGTGTACTGTTACTGGGATTGTAAAATGCTGCAGCCACTATGAACACCAATATGATGATTCCTTAAAAAATTAAAAATAAAACTACCATATGTCCATATGTCAGAAATTGCACTTCTGGATATATCTTCAAAAGAATTAAAAGCAGGGTCTCAAAGAAACATTTGCATACTCATGTTCATAGCAGTACTATTTATAATAATCAAGAAGTGGAAGCAATGCAATGTTCTCCAGTGGATGAATGGATAAGAAAAATGTAGTATACACATATAATGGAATATTATGCACATTCTACAATATGGGTGAACCTTGAGTACATTATGCTAAATACAATAAGCCAATCACACAAAAGGACAAATACTATGTGATTCCACTTATTTGAGGTATCTAAAGTAGTTAAATTTATGGATATGGAAAGTAGAATGTTGGTTACCAGGGATTTGGGGAAGCAGGGCAAAAGGAATTTGTTGCTTAATGTGTACAGGGTTTTGTGAAAAAGTTCTGCAACATGAAAAAGTTCTGGAGACTTGTTTCACAACCATGAAAATATACTGAACACTTTCTATGCAAACCTATTTCTACTTTTCAAGCTAGATAGCTAGGTATTAGCCTCTGCCAATAGGGGGCACTAGAATAGAGTAGAAGGCTATAGAGGAAGGAAGGGCATTCTCCTTTGTTTTCTTCCCGTTCCTGTGAGGAGCACAGCAGAAGTGCAGTTTCTTGGTTATAGCACTTCCTTCCTATAGCAGTTAAATCCAGTTTGCAGCTTTCTAACACTCCAGGTCAACTTCATTGCCATCCCTACCCTATTCCCCACCCCCACTCCCCACAAAAGGCAACAGCACCAGTGGCTGAGGCCACATCTTCAGAGGTCTGGGTCTCAACCCCCATAGACCTGGGAGCCCCTATGTTTTTGATCATTCTAACCTCTTTCCTTTGTTCCTCAGCCCCAGGAGTTACGGTAGCTGCCTCTAGCAGGTGCTAACTCTGTGATAACTTGAGTGTTCTCTCTTTGCCTTTTCAGTTACCTAATTAATGACTTTATACTTAGTTAACAATTCTTTATATTAAATCATCTGTTAAAATAACTAGAGTCATTTCTGTCTCTTGACAAGACCTTGACTGATAGACATCCCATTCAGCTTTTTTATCTGTCTTCTGTGGGAGTGTTCATCTAAATTACTATGTTCCCCTTACCAAAATTGGAAGCCCTCAAATGCTGTTATTATGTTACATGAAAAAGTCTCCATTGATCTTTGCATCATCACTAAGGCTGAACCATGTAGCCTTTGCTTTTGCTCCAAGACAAATGTTGAGGAGGTCCTTCTGTAAAATGTTCTTATCCTGTTTCTTGGGAGAGGGGGACTTTGAGCTCTGTTAGGAGAGATGTGCAACCCTGATTCCACAGAACATGACCCCTCTTCAAAATGGATAGAAGGAAGGGTGCCCTAGCCTGAGTTTAAGGATTCCGGAGAACAGTTGACATGGTCACTAAACTCCAGGCATTGTTAGCATGAGTGTGGCCCTGCCACTTCATTACTAGATTTTGCCTCAGGCTGCAGATGGCTTGCTATCCACCTTGGCTTCTTAGGATCCCAGTAATATAGATGGAAATGGTCTTGGCAATCATGGGGTCCAATGCCCCCATTTCTAAATGAAGAAACTGGGTCCATAGGTCTCATGGCCCTATAAATAGAAATTCAGGAGTAGGAAAACAGACTTGTGACTCCATTCTACTTCTACTTCCATTCTTGGCTTCAGTTTCTTTTTAAAAAAAAAAAAGATTATTTATTTATTTATAGACAGAGGGGAAGGGAGGGAGAAAGACAGGGAGAGAAACATCAATGTGTGGTTGCCTTTTATGTGCCCCCTATTGGGGACCTGGCCTGCAACCCAGGCATGTGCCCTGACTGGGAATCGAACCAGTGACCCTTTGCTTCACAAGCCAGTGCTCAATCTACTGGGCCACACCAGCCAAGGCTTGGCTTCAGTTTCTTTTTTCTTCTTTTTTTCCTCTAATTTTATTTTGATCGTTGTTCAAGTACAGTTTTCTGTCCTTTACTCCCAGCCCAGCCCACCCACCCCTCCCTCCCCAGGCTTCAGTTTCTTATGTGCTCACTTGCCCACCCACCAGCAGCCAATGTTCTTCCTTGTCTCCTGTCCATCCTTCAAGTTCCCGTCCATTCTTCTCATTCATTTGTGTCCCCTCATCCCTAATACATATTGTGCTCCACCTAAGCTCTTCCCTGAGAATAACATTGATCCCTTTTCCTCTGGACCTTAGTTACCATTGTTCCTCTGCCTAGAATTCCTTTCCCTCCTAATCTAACTATAAAAGGCCCAACCATCCTTATGTTCAATCCAAATGGCACTCCATCATGCATCCTTCCCTAGAATATAAAGCTGGAAATAATTTCTTCATCTTCTGTATTGTTATGACAGAATATTTCTATCAGACCATCTATTAGTTCTGCCTTGTATTATAGTTGTTTATGCTCATTATTCTCTATAAAATAATAATCCACTTGCTTGCAGAAATTCTTTCATCTTTGACCTTCCTCAGTGCCTATCATAGAGCCTTCAACATAGTAATAATAATAATTAGCAATTATTGAGTGTTTACTATATGTTAAGCACCACATTTAAAGGTTTACATGAACTGTCTCATTTACTTCTCCCAATAACCATGTGAAGTAAATGCCATCATTAGTCTCATTTTACACACGAGGAATCTAAAACACAAAGAAGTTAAGAAACTTTCCTAACATAACACAGCTGGGGAGTTGGTCTCAGGGTTGCTGATACTTAAGTTTAAGCTCTTAGCCACAATGTTGCACTTCCTCCTAAGGACCATCTGAACATTTGAATTTATATCACTGTTATTAAAATCTGAGGGTAATTTTTATTTAAAAAACCATTAAGTATTTGAATTTATAAGAATAGTTGTCCTCCTAGAAATAAAGCAAGAAGGAAACAGTAGATAAAAGGCTAAGATCACTCAGATTTCCCTCAGTAAAAAGTTAAATGAGCTTCATCAAATTATTTAAAATTTTTTATCTCCTCCCTCTGTGTAAAGAGTAAAGTACAAGTCCCCCTCCCTCCTGAAGGATTATATAAAGTGTCGTGTTGTTTATGAAACCTTTAAAATCCGTGGAAGTATAGAGAACAACATGAGTCATTATTAGCTGGCTTAAATTTTATGAGACCTATTGTGGGTTAGAAGGGCTGGAATCACCTCAGGATCCTGGCAGTCTTGTGTGAGTGTGGACTTAATATGTTTTAGTTTTACTATCTCAAATGGGACATAGTCAATTACAGTAATGTCAATTCTGTGGGAGCCTAAAGATTAGTGTATAGGAATCCTTCTCATTCCCGAACCCCCAAGCTACTAGCTACTTTAAGAGATTTTCAAAAGGATACATAACCAACCACTCCTCAGAACAGGGCCTTCTGAAGCTTTTGGCCTGAGGAAAAGAAACCTAAGGAGTTAGATCACAGTTGGCCAGAGTTACTCTTGTATTTCACTTGGAGAAACTACAAGGAGATGATAGGTTAGCAGCAAGGCTGGGCACAGCTTTGGGTTTACCTGAGAGGCTGTGTGGTGAAGTATTAAAGCAGAAGATAGACACCAGACTTCTCATCTGGTCCAGCAGTGCTGTTTAGTAGTTTGGTGACATTGCTTCACCTAGACTCCCTAAGCTGCACTTTCCTCCTGTGTCAAATGGGGATAATGATATGCATCTTAAAAGGTTGTTATGATGACTTAATAACACTGTTCGGCTTCCCAAACTTGAGTCACTTACATATCACCATATCAATCAGGGTAATGCTTTAAAAATTTATTTATGTTTAGAGAGAAGGAAAGGGAGGGAGAAAGAGAGGGAGAGAAACAACAGTGTGTGGTTGCCTCTTGTGTGCCCCACACTGGGGACGTGCCCTGCAACACAGGCATGTGCCCTGACTGGGAATTGAACCAGTGACCCTGTGGTTCACAGGCAGGCACTCAGTCCACTGAGCCACACCAGCCAGGACTAAGACAGGGTAGTTTTGAGGAATATTTAGTTAAGGGATCTGTTACAAAAGTATGTGCAGAATTCAAGGAGACCAGCTAAGGGATAGTGCAGGACCTAAGGCTAGCTATTGCAGAGAGCTGTTATCACAACAGAGCTAAAAGGAGCAAGATGGGAACCCATGCACAGAACTGGGGAGCTGTTTAGAGGATGTGGCAAGACTATGGCCCAGTCAACCTTCGGGCACCCTTGCTGGAGAGGAAGCAGGATACTGAAAAAGTGTTCCAGCCTCACTTTCTTCCCCACTATTTCCTGCTGGGGTTCCCCATGTGCTGAGCCTAGCCAGAAGCAAGGGAGCCCATGACATGAGCCATGAAGACCAGACTCCCAGGAAGGAAGAGGAGGGAAAGTAGGTGGGTGGAGAGGGGCAAATGGAACCAATCCAGCACACTACCTCTATTAGCATTTGCCTATTCCCCACTTAAAACAAATCCCCTATTAACTGAAATACATTTAGTTTTAAAAGGAGACTTCTTAAGTCTCATCCTAAGCAGTGATATCCATGGATGTGCTACTTTTTTCTCTGTACACTCTGGAAAGCTTGGCCTCAGTTCAGCAGTTGGAACATAGTAAATACTCAAAAGAAGTAATCATCTCTGTTGCTGGATGTCACAGATGAACACCTTGTGCATAATGAAACTAACTTTTAAAAACACAAGTTACTATTAAAAATGCAATCTCTTCTCAATATGTTTTCTAACTGGAGATTGCTAATTTATAGAAAAGATGATAAAAATGAGTTTTATGTATTTGTTTTATAACTGGCCTACATTAATGTATTTGATTATTTGGCCCATTGGTTTTTCATTAGATTCTTTTGGCTTCTTTAGACAAACAACTAAATCATCTGGGAATGTTGACAAGTTATTCCACTTGATGGTATTTAACATCATATTACAGTGGCTAGAACCTACCGGGCAATATTGAACAACGATGGAACAAGAATGGTGATGTCAGGAGTTCTTTGTTTCTTCCTTACTTTAATAGAAATGCTTCTAGTTCTTTTGTTGTTTGTTTGTTTATGAGAGACATCCTTTAACTTGGAAGTGTCCTTATATTCTTAGTTGACTAAGAATTACTATCAGGAATGGGCATTATATCTTATCAAATACCTCTTAGATGTCTGTTGAGGCCTTACAATCCTGAAACAAATCCTGCTAGATTATGATGCATAATTCTTTCAGTGTATGGCTTTACTATTTTTTTCTAGAAGAATTACATCTTGGTTGGATAAAACGAGTGTGTGTGACTGAGTAGTTTTTAGGGTTTTTAAAAATTTTTAATTTTTATTTTAATGATATATTTTATTGATTATGCTATTACAGTTGTCACATTTCCCCCCTTTATTCCCCTCTGCCCTGCACAGCCCCTACCACCCACATCCCCCAAATGCCCCCGCTTTAGTTCATGTCCATGGTTCATACATATAAGTTCTTTGGCTTCTACATTTCCCATACTATCCTTAACCTCCCCCTGTCTATTTTCTACCTACCATTTATGCTACTTATTCTCTGTACCTTTTCCCTCTCTCTCCTCCTCCCACTCCCCTGCCTATAACCCTCCATGTGATCTCCGTTTCTGTGGTTCTGTTTCTGTTCTAGTTGTTTGCTTAGTTTGTTTTTGTTTTAGGTGTGGTTGTTAATAACTGTGAGTTTGTTGTTATTTTACTGTTCATATTTTTTATCTTTTTTCTTAGATAAATCCCTTTAACATTTCATATAATAAGAGCTTGGTGATGATGAACTCCTTTAACTTGACCTTATCTGAGAAGCACGTTATCTGCCCTTCCATTCTAAATGAAAGCTTTGCTGGATAGAGTCATCTTGGATGTAGGTCCTTGCCTTTCATGACTTGGAATACTTCTTTCCAGCCCCTTCTTGCCTGTAAGGTCTCTTTTGAGAAATCAGCTGACAGTCTTATGGGAACTCCTTTGGAGGTAACTGTCTCCTTCTCTCTTGCTGCTTTTAAGATTCTCTCCTTATCTTTAATCTTGGGTAATGTAATTATGATGTGCCTTGGTGTGTTCCTCCTTAGGCCCAACTTCTTTGGGACTCTCTGAGCTTCCTGGACTTCCTGGAGGTCTCTTTCCTTTGCCAGATTGGGAAAGTTCTCCTTCGTTATTTGTTCAAATATGTGTTCATTTTCTTTTTTTTTAAGATTTTATTTATTTATTTTTAGAGAGGGGAAGGGGGGGGGAGAGAGAGAGAGAGAGAGAGAGAGAGAGAGAGAGAGAGAGAGAGATTCAATGTGCAGTTGCTGGGGGCTCTGGCCTGCAACCCAGGAATGTACCCTGGCTGGGAATCGAACCTGGGACACTTTGGTTCCCAGCCCGCACTCAATCCACTGAGCTATGCCAGCCAGGGCCGTGTTCATTTTCTTGCTCTTCCTCTTCCTCTTCTCCTTCTGGTACCCCTATGATTTGGATGTTGGAACATTTAAATGTGTCCTGGATGTTCCTAAGCCTCTCCTCACTTTTTTGAATTCTCATTTCTTCATTATTTTCTGCTTGGATGTTCCTTTCTTCCTTCTGGTCCATACCCTTGATCTGAGTTCCAGTTTCCTTCCCATCACTGTTGGGTCCCTGTGCATTTTCCTTCATTTCGCTTAGTGTAACCTTCATTTTTTCATCTAATTTGCGACCAAATTCAACCAATTCTGTGAGCATCCTGATCACCAGTGTTTTGAACTGTGCATCTGATAGGTTGGCTATCTCTTTGTTGCTTAGTTGTATTTATTCTGGAATTTTGATCTGTTTTTCTATTTGGGCCATTTTTTTTTGTCTTGGCACACCTGAGCCATGAAAGGTTAAGTGCCTAAGGCAGGTTCTGCTGGAAGGACTGATGCGCCTGACTGACTTGGAACCTGCAGGTAAAAATGCTGGAGTAACTTGTCCCAGTGTAAAAAGTCTACCTGCATCCACACAACTGCAGTTTCTTAGAAGAAAGTACATTCTCGGTGGAAGGGATGGATCACAATTCTCTCCTCTCCGAGTTTTCCGCCTTGTTTTTAGGGTTTTGAAGGACTAAAAATGAAGTGCATAAAATTAAAATGCAAATTATTTATTCTGATAAAAATTGAATATTTAACAGTAAAAATGTATGTTGTATATACAATAATGTTTAAAATAATGTTGTACGAGATGTAACTGTAGTTGCAGGCTCCCAACAGTCTGTAGGCTACTGAGTATTTCTTTTACCTCCAGCTCCTTAGCAGTTTCTCAAAGAATATGGAGACTGAGATATGGAAGATTTTGAATATTAAAAACTGAAGATTTTGGATAGAATTCCAAGCTGAGATAAAGTTGGGCCTTGCATATCTTCCTACTTTTCTGGAACTAGATCCAGCATCGGACTTTTCTCTATTGTCTCTAGTTAGAATAGGTAAATTTATCCCAGTGTGAGCAAGGACAACTATAATAATGAAGGAAGTGGCAAGCCAAAATATAATATAAGAAAGCTGTAGGTATGTTGTAAAGTGTACATGGTAGTGGGGGGGTACGTGCATATGCATGAATGCAATACAAGCCAAGCTTTTATGCTATATAAATTCAGGCCACCATGTTGTCCCCCTCAGCTCAGTTCTGCATTCAGAAGAAACAAGACTACAACAATCCCCCCAAATTGAAAACCTATTTAAATTTTTCCTGTAGTATCGACAAAATGTAAAGCACCAATTTATAACATAAAGCCAAGTTCCTCTTTGCTAATTTCATCACAACCCAACAGTTGCCCCTTCTTTTCCCGGTCTTTTGAAAGGTCCTTAGGCTTTCTGTCCTTTGCCATCTCTCACCTTCTAGATCCATTGTTTTCTCTGCCTTTCTCAGTGTAAACCAGTTGAGTTCTTTCTGGTTCACTGCCTTAGCCATTGGCCAGATCTGCATGTTAAGGCCCAAGCACTATCCTTAGCAAAACCCTTAGCAGGCAGGATTTTTATTTTGTTTTCCTATAACACATGCAGAAACAAAATTTCCAGGCAATCTTTAGCTTCTGCTTACTCAGGACTTTAATTTTCCTCCTCCAGCAAACATTTCACCATGTTCTAATTTGACAGATTCAAATCCACCACCCCCACCAACTCAATTATAGAACAAATAATGAACAACAAAGCGGACAAAAGCAGGGAGATGAAGAGAGACCTGTGTAGATGAGAACCTGGAAAAGGAATTCTGAGTAATGGAGTGTTGAGTCTGTTGGCTAAATTATGGTCACAGAAAGTGCTGTCTCTTCTACTTGGCATGGTTCCCCTAAAGCTGAAGTTTCCCAACAAGTATTATTAAGGCCTCAAGAAAGAGGTACAGGAGGAACAAGGTGGCATTAATCTGTCTTTCTGCTTCTTAAAGCTGGAGAGTTTTCAAGGGCTGAGATGCATCTAGATGGAGGAGGGCCCTGCCTGCCTTGGGCAGTTTCCATCCCAGCCCTTGCCCTCTGCCACCATCCTCTCAGTCTCTAAAACCCAAACACCCACCCCCCCAGCAGAGTGAGGAGCCTATTTTTAAAAGACCAGGCATACTCTGAATGAATAATGACTTCTCTTTTTCTCCACCCGGTGCCAATCAGTGACTCATCAACCATTTTCTAAATGACTATGTTTTCATTCCCCAGTTTCCTTCGCACTGCGATATTAGAGAAGATTAAATGCAGCCCCTAACTGCCTCCCTCTACTTTTCTGCCTCTTGTTTTAGAGATGGTAATACCCCCAAAATAGAAGCATTTCTTTGAATGCTGATCATTTAGTGACGAGTGAAAACGCACACACACACACACACACAGCTGTGGTGTTAGGGAAAAAGATCTGTACAACTTCCAGGAGTATGTTGGTGAAAAGGGAAGTTGAATCTTGGACTGCAAAAAATGTGACATCTCTACTGGACCCCATTCCCTCCCCCCATCTCTCCCCTAATTTCCTGGCAGAGAGCATTTATTAAGGACCCCTGACTACACCTTGTATGTCCCTTTCTACTCTGTGCTAGTCTCTGACTGCCAAAGGTTTCTTTTCCTTTATGGGCACTTCCATTCTGCCCAACTCCCACCCCTGGAACCTTTTCCTACCCCCTCACTGTATCTTTTTCTAGTTCCCTGAGGTCCTCCTAACAGCCACAGGGAAAACTATTTCTTGCTAGGATCTTGTCTTCCTGCTATTCCTGGACATGACTGTTTCCAATATGAGGCAGTCTTTCACCCCAAGAACAAAGAGAAAGTTTGGATGGTGAACATAAACCCATCATTATTTGTAGAATAATTATACAAGCCTATCCTGTGGCTAATGGGCCTGTGGTCTTGTTTTCTTGACAAAACAAACAAATAAACAAACAAACCACACCAAAACGACTGCTTAGATGTCCCTCCGCTATTGTACTAGATATCTTTTATTGGCCCTTCTCTACCCTTCTCCAACCTGTTCTGTGGCTGGGGTGCTTGATCTATGTACATTATGTCAACAGGGTCCTAGTGCCCATAAGCTTCCAGTTGGGTTCAAACTGGAAAGAGTTCTGGAAGTAAATCAGAGGGTAGGAGGACAGTAAGGTGCAGATACATATAATGCTCAGTTCCCTATTTGGGTTGACTCTTTCTGTTGACCTAAGGTCACTGCTTCTTTCAAGGAAGACTACATTCCTTTCTCCTTCTGGTAACTTCTCTCTATCCTCATCCCTTTAGGCCTAGGGGTGGTAACAGCTCTGCTACTGCTTGTCCTGAGTTCTTGCATTTTCCCACTAGCTGACATTGTATAATTAGTGCCTTTGTAAAAGAATCCTCTTCAAATCATCATTTGAATGTGTCAACTGTTTCCTGTTGAGACACTGTCTGGTCCTATGTCCCTCTCTTCTCCACTCCCACCCTACCCTTTGACCATAATTTGCTCTGATTTTTCTCTCACCCCATGCAGCATATTCTGACATGATGTATGGCAGACCTTTCAAAACACCTGCTGACCCTTTGGGAAACAGCTCCAAAGGGACTACAGTAAAAGGAATGTGCTTTTCTGGAGCGAGAAGCACTGGAGCAATAAACACAGCTCCCAGGAGTCTTCAGACTTATGGTCTAAGTGTAATGCTCATGAGCTCTGGTGGTCAACATATACTTGCTAGCAAGAAAGGCTAAGGATAGATTTGAAGCTGGATTATTGGCTATGCCCTCAAACTCTTCACATTGCGACTTACTTGTTCTGAGCTTATGGGGCTTCTTACTTGGTGAGCCATTCTCAGATCATTTAAGGCCACAGGATATCTATAGCAACTGAATCTCAATAATCATAATCATCATAGTGGCTGCCCAATTACTGACTGCCAACTCTGAAGCAGGCACTGTGCCTGGTGTTTTGCCTCTGTAAATCAAAGGGAAGTTTTCCTCTGATTCTTAAGTGTTGTTTCTCCATAGACTTTTGGGAAGAGTATGGGATTGAATCCCAGTCCATTCTGAAGTTATCTACCTGCATCCCTGGGCTTTTCTGAGTCCTGTATTACTCCTCACTCCACCAGGGGGCTCTATAAACTTCATGGTGGGTGCAGGGCTGGAATGTGGGAGGACCTGATCCTGGGTAAATTGCTGTTCTCTATGCAAGGATCTCTGGGAGCTTCAGGGGTAATTGGAATTCTCAACTTTCACTTTCCTCCCTAACACAGCCAGACAGTTATGCAGATCTGTGTGTGTTCAAGATTTGAGGAACATCAAAAGGGAAAACCACATGTGTAGGAGAGAATGTGAAACCTCATTAACCCTCAAGGAGTTTAAACTCGCACAGGGGGACTTCTCTTCTAAACTTCTCTAAAGCACTTCCCGTCCTTGCTCCCCTGCCCTCAAGTTGTCTCTTCTCTGTGGAATCCATTCCTTCTTCCACCTCTGCCTTTTGTCTCTTGGAAATGTTCATTCGCTGGAGCTATTCTCCCCTAGGATACATCCTTTCCCTACCAAAAGGACATATCCTCCAGTGTGAGTTAGTCAACAAGTACCTCTGCAGTCTCCAGGGGCGGTATTCTATCCACTCTCCTTCATGATCTGTATGCCTAGGTGGGGGCAGATGCATCCCTTACTCTTTAGATTGTCCAATGGTAGCTGTGGATCTCTCTCTCTCTCTCTCTCTCTCTCTCTCTCTCTCACACACACACACACACACACACACACACACAGAGCTCTCCCAAGGATAAGTATGAATTCTCGGAGACAACATAGTCTACTCCCAGAGGGAAGAAGGGATCTCTTTCCCTGAGTGCCTCCATGATTTGCATGGCTCCCTCTCCCACTGTGGACTTGGTACCTCACACCGTGATACAATCACAATCAGTTCTCTATTCATTTTCCTTTTCCAAGCTTTGGGTCTATGGAAACAGACTCTTTAGCAGCCTTCCCTTTAGCTACATAAAGACAGCCCAGGTATTTAAATGACCACTTTGAGAGCCATTGCATTTTTTTAAAGCTAAGGTCCCCACTCTGCCCTGATGCCTTTTGGGGGTAAGGGTTGGTTTCATATGCAATTTCATATGCCTTAGCTCTAGACCTTCACAGGCCTTTAGGGTGGCTGAGGGTCTTTTCTCACATTCTTTGTCCTAGTGAATCTCCCATCAATCTCGGGACCTAGCAGTTGACCTTCCCTGCCTTTTTCCTCTCATGCATGTCTTGCATGTATCAACTTGTCCCACATATGTTGTCTCCTTGACTTTTCCTGGAACCTATCTATCAAAACTGCACCTGACTCCATGTATAGTAGCTGACCCAAATAGGGAGTTATCTTTTCTCACAATATAAGAAGTCTGGAAGAGGAGGGACTCCAGGTCTAGGGCAGTTGTCTTCTCTCTTATGTTCCAGGAACTTTATCCCTTTGCATGAGAGTTCCATCCTTGTGCATGTCACAGGCATAAGACTAACCTTCCATCTCAACCTTGAGTCCATTCTCCAGGACCAAAGAAGAAGGAAGAAACAGAAAGAGACAGCACCTGTGCCAGGACAGCAAACGCATTCCTAGAAATCCACATAGATATCTTTATTCAGAACTACATCATGTGGCCAACCCTGAATGCAAGGGAGTATAGGATGGTGAGCAGATTGACTGGTGCTATTGCCACCTGAAACAAAGTCAAGATTCCGTTAGAAAAGAAGAAAGGGTAAACAAATGACAGTGTCTGCCTCTGTAGCAAAACTACATAAAGATGTACAGGTGGTTCAAGTGAAGACGCTGTATCCCAAGAGCAAAAAAAGAAAAAGAAAAAAGAAAAAGAAAATGGAAAATAATTTTGAAAACTCAAATCCATGTTCTTCATTCTCCCCATCCTTTTATTATGACTTTCCTAGCAACCAGGGGTGAGGTTCTTCCTGAAGTCAGTAGAAAATACTTTAGATATGTTGAAACATGGTCAAAATGAGCTCTGGCTGGTGTGGCTCAATGGATTAAGCACCGGCCTATGAACCAAAGAGTTGCTGGTTTGTTTCCCAGTCACGGTACATACCTGGGTTGTGGGCCAGGTCAGGTCCCCAGTGGGAAGTGCATGGGGGGTGGCCACACATTGATGTTTCTCTCCTTCTCTTTCTCCCTCCCTTTCCCTCTGTCTAAAATAAATAAGTAAAATCTTAAACAACAACAACAACAAAAGAAACATGGTCAAAATGAGCCTGTAATGCAAGTGCTTAATTACCATTTTTTCAATAAAAATCTTGGAACGCTGTTTATTTTTGTCTTAGTGGCCTGATATTCCATCTGTACACTAATGAGTGTCTAGGATGGTCACCTTTTAAATTCTCTTTTTCTTAAGTAGAAAATTCGAACTTCTGCAACGTTTCTGCTAGTGTTGCTGTTACTATAGGAGACTCGTAGGTGCTATCGTTCCTTATGGTGAACCTTGTATTTCTCCATGGAGAAGCTTTCATTATTTCCAGACTTTTATTGAATACATTACAAGGCCATTGAGACAGGATGAGAAACAAAAATGTCTACTTTGCACACTTGGCTGTTATTCCCAGATCTTTACAATTGAGGTGGAAAAAAGAAAGTACCTTCAGAAAAATAATTTAAGAGGCATGGCTGGTTGGTTTTCTCATGTTTGATCCCAGGAGCCCTGTAGTTCATATGCAAATATGAAAAGGGCCACATAAGTAAATTTCAATGACATTTTTTATTTAAAAATCTCCCACTGACAAAGTCACCTTTCCCACCAAGGGTCATCTTGGCACACAATTTAAAGGCTGTCCTGACCAGTAAAGGGCTTTTGTGTTAAAAAATCTGGATTTTCATTTACAGAGTTGTTTTTCTAAGTGGCCGTGCTGGATTTGAATTAGTTCATTGACCTTTTTGTGCCTGTGTGTTCCACATTCATAAAAAAAATGGCTGTAGTTTTTGGTTGTATTGATATAGAGACACTGAGTTAAATATCTTAATCCCCAAACACTAACCTCACACCAAAAACATCATTTTCCAGAGCAAGACATCATTTCTGCAAGTAGATTCTTAGTCAAGTTGATCATAAGGGTGTAGCAGTTCCTTCCAAAGAACCAGACTCTCTCCCACTATTGTCTAATTGACTCGATATTGTTTTGCTTGTTTGTTTGTTATAGTTCATCTAACACAATATCATATGTTATTATCTCAGTGAGCCTCCCATGAGGATGTCAACTTGTTCTACACCCACATAATATACTTTATTCTCTGATTTTCTTATTAGATTTACTAACATGCCGTTGTTATACCATTACGATTTGACAGCTTGGGAAGAAGAAAGAACAAGCTATTATACAACTCGGCAAAGCCAACAGGGTTGCAGGGAAATCATTGAGCTTCAGGAAGTTTTAACTTTCTTGCACCGAATTTCTTATCATTTATACAAAATTTGTATTCTTCTGGGTGCCCCTGATCCTGTAAAGGAAATAGAGGGAGTAAAGGGAAGGGGAGACTAGGAAGAGACACAAATCAGACTGAGCCATAGCCAGTTCCAGTGCCTGCATTCACATCAGTGATTAATCAAACTAATGGGGAATTCTAATTCTGTGCTTTGCTACTCTTAAGCCCTGTAATTGCGGTGTCTCTGAACCCAAAGGAAACACGTTGCGCTCTGCATGCCCAGACGCATAGCTTTTAAATCTTCATAACTCTGTAATTACTACAGCGCTTTCCTTCAAATCTGGCTCAATTTCACTTCCTTAATGTATATTACAATCTTGATAAGGTTTGAAGTTTGCTGCTTCTGCTGTTCACAAGGACCCAATCCCAGAATGATAATGTGAGTTGTAGATTTTTTTTCCCTCAAGTTCCTCTGAAAAAGAGCTGATTTATTTCAGGACCACCACAGTCAAAAGCACTTTCTCTGGGTCAAGGCCAGTACTGGGTGTTTTCATCACACAAGGGTGCTTGGAGAACAAATTCTGAACAGTTAAAAAAAAAGAGACGTTGCGGGGGGAGCTTATGAACCCTTGGGGAGTGGCTGTTTAGCTTTATTAGCGCCATGTGCTCTAGAGACTGTGGTTCATTTTACCCAATTGAAGACTTTTCTTTATAGTAAATATATTAAAAATCCACTTCATCTTTATAAACTGAGCCCTGCCAAAGAGTGAAAATTACAAGTCAGCTTAAAAAAAAGCAACATAATTTCCACATTCTTTCTTCTACCAACTGGTTTTCAGGATTTTTCAAAGACTTGTTGGAAATGCCATTTAATGATTCTAGTCAATAACATATCTCTTGCAGCTGGTTGTGGGGTCTCCATTTTCGCCAGTTTATTTTACTTTTAACCATGTGGTGATGCTTGGTCTCGGCTTTTAGTCTTTCCATTTCTAGGCTGTAAGAACCAGTACTGAAGCCTGAGTTGTTTTCAGAACCCCTGCTTCAGTCTACAACCCTCCCCCTACCCCAGTCAGTGTTAATCTTCCTGGAATTCCGAATAGCACTTAATTCTTCTCTATTATTTGTTTACATGTCTATCTCCTCTCCTAGATTCCATCCTTTGGGAGCCATGTTTATAACTTCTTTGCTTTATATGCCTGGCAGCTAACAGAGGCCTGAGCACCCAATAAATGTTTGTACTCAGTAAATAAAGCTTCCGGTAAATGTTTGTTGCGGAAGCAGAGGAAGGAATAAGTGAATGAAACACCCTTGTTGTTTGCTATCACCATCTGCTTTAACTCTGTCAGTTATTTTGATGTATTTGCAGTTCTGACTAGATCCAGATTTGGCATGTTTAAAATTACATTCAGTTGTAAAATGTGAGGCGTGAATTTTTGAAGATAAGAAAGAAGTCTAAATTTCTCCCATTGGAAACAATATGAGTAATCAACAGTTCTTTGGAAAGAAGATAAAAAGGCTGGTTGAAACGGTCTTTGCATTCAGTCTTTGGAATTTTGGGAGAACATTTAATAGCATTATTTTTTTCTGCTTATGTTTCCCTGTCAGTAAAATGCAGAAAGAAACCTCTGTCCTTAATATTTCATAGACTAAATGAGGACTTTTGCAGAACAAAAGCACAAACTAAAACAAAGGGAAACTTTCAGTAGTGGTATATAGTCTTTCCCCCCCATAAAACCATACGCATGATTGTTGTCAATATGCATGTGCCTGGACTGATGTGTACTGCAGCTTCATATTTTGAGATACTAATGAATCTTTCCTGTGATGTTTCCTGGGAACACTAGTACAGACAGCCAAATTTAAGGTTCTCAAACTGGAATAAAAGGGACTTCTGAATTTCAAAAACTAAGCCATGAAGGCTTTGAACATAATATTTATGCCGTGAACCATAGATCTGGAAGAATGCATGTACCCTACAACAAGATGGCATACAACCATGGGCTACTGGCCTCCTCCTAGTAACCAGCACAGCTAAAGGAGAAAGGGGGCTGGTGAATCTCGGAGCTCAGAAACTCAGATCAAACTTCAAACTTGGGAGAACCAAGTTCAAACTTCTAACATCAAACTTGGGAGAACCTCCTGGGGAGCATGAGGTGGTGGTCTCCTGTTGTTGGGGGGAGAGAGGGGTAAGTAACATCTTTTGCAGTCCTTACATTGGCTACGATAAACCTTCTTCCCATGTGTTTCACAGCTCTCTCATCTTTAGCTTTTATTTTGCCCTAAAGGTGTTTTCCTGTGCTATTACTTTATTTGTGGGTTCATGTTGGGTATAGGAGAACCATGAGCTCCAAGAAGTTTTCTGCTTGAATAAGAACCATATGACTTTCCAAGTTTCTCAAAAATGGAACCTCTCCCTCCTCATACAGCCCGTGCTACCCACTCTCAAATCTGCTCTTCTTCCTTGGGCAAGTTTAATGCACCTCTATTATAAGATATTACATTTTGTGGACAAACCATGTTCATTTATATTTAAATTATTGCTTTTTACTAATGTGAACTTGGTATATTTTTCTATCTGTGAAATGGTTTGGGTAACTTAGGTTAGGATGGAATACTCATATTTAATCCAATGTAATTACTTAAAATATTTTTATTTAACAGCTTTTACTTTGTGGCAGGGCCTTTAGGACTGAATTAAAATGATTAAGTGAGGAATAGGTGCAATTGGGTGGAAGGAGACTTCAGTCACCATTATTAGATGATTATGTTAACAAGCCCATGTGTTTCCTGGAATTTCTTAGACAAAATAAATATTTTTAAGTAGAAATAATTATGATGCAGCATCAATGCTGGCATATTTGAAACACAGCAGACATTTTGGTGAATAATCTTTCCAGAGTCTCCGCTTTGTTTCTTGTGAGATTCTAGAGAAAACTTGAATATCCTTCTGTGGACATAGGAGGTTAAGGACGGAGGTGGCTTATGGTGTTTTGTATGCCAATCCTTTTCTTTAACAAAGACCTTGTTCCTACTGGGCTGCAGCAGGCACTAGTGTAACTATGGGGCGTGGTGACACAGACAGGATATTTCATTCATTTTACAATGGCATAAGGTTTATACTGACTGAACATTAGAGTTTATGGGGAAACTGCTGGCCTTTGAGCTGCATGAATGACCGCTGGGGATTAGGCAGTGGGGTCATTTTTCAATGCTGCCTTTCCTTTCTATTTTGGCTATAAGCTCATGGTAATAAATATGTGTACATGGGTGTGGGCGTATATGATCAGGAGAGATCAACACATGTAAGTAGGTATAAAATCTGGCTTCAGATATCAACTTTGATGTCATCAGAACTTTTTGTGGGAAAAACTCAGAGTAAAATAGTGCAATTGGGGATTTGAATAAGAAAGGCACAACTCCAGGAAAGTGGTGGTGGGAAAATGGAGACAACTGTATTTGAACATCAATTAAAAAAGGGGGAAAAAAACAAAAAAAAAAAAGAAAGGCACAACTCCTAGATGTTTGGAAGACTCATTGGCATTAAGATTTTGTACACCTGAATTATATAATGTTATTAACTGATATTACGCCAATAAATTTAATTTAAAAAAGGAAAAAAAAACATACATCGCATCATGATTACATGTGGTTGCTACAATTTGATTTCAGTTCTACAAAGTAGGAACCAAACTAAAATACTTGTGTGGGTGTGGGGGTGTGTGTGTTGCGGGGGCGGGGTAAGCCACATAAGAGGGGCTTGAAGTGGGAATGAGTACAGTGAAGCCAGGAAGTTGTCCTGAAGCTACCCTTGCATAGCTAGCATGTAGTTCTTATTAAAATGGTGTTGTGGATGTATAACGATCACATTTTTAAAGGTGCCTTTAGTCACACCTTATAGAGGACTGAGAAAATATCAACCAATCGTATCAATGTATGTGTTTATTTCTATTAGTTTTATTTTTGGTGACTCTGAAGTCATCCTTTAGGAGTGAGAATTCACCACCACTCAGCCCATGTCAGGGTTCAGCTGGGCCCACTCCACTAGGCCCCTTGAATGCTATTAATAGGACGGTGCTGGGTAAGGGGGAGTGAGAGGCAGGGCAGACTTTCCACAAGGCTTGCTAACTGGATGCCTTTAATACCCTTTGTTTTTCTTTACCTCAATATGTTTAGGGAGGAGTATGTGGCTGGCCACCTAGCAGAACTCATGTTCAGAATTTTGAACATATGAAAAAGTCAAGCTACCTGCCACTACCCCACTGCCCGATTCCCTCTGGTAAAAAAAAAAAAAAGCCAAGTTAAATTTGAAAATAGCCAGCTCTAAGCTTTTTTAATTTGTGAGCTAAAGAACAACTCCCAAAAGACCCTTTTCCAAAATATTCTTTCTTTCACTTTTTATAGGGAATCCAAGCCAAATTTAAAGTTCCAAGAAATGTATGATGAATCCCAATATATCCTTTACTTAGACTCATTATTTTGCACATTTTGCTGTATTTTCTTTTTTCTTTCTCTTCATACATATACATTATTGTTTATCATTACTATTCTTGTTGTTGGTACTGAACCATTTATGTGTACTTGCAGATATCATGACCCTTTACCCCCAAATCCCCAGCCTGGATCTTTTATGAACAAGGACATTCCCTTGCCAAAAAAGTTACTTCTTTAGGTAGAGTAAGAGAAGGGTCTGTTGAAACCTTTATAACCAAAGTGTGGGCCAGTCCAAAGTGCTGATTGTGGGGCCCTGTTCAGGCTCCTGCTAAGGCGGAAAGTGAGAGGAGACACCAGCGAAGGTCTGGAGGACTTTATTGTTGCCATAAAACATTTTTTTCCATGTTCTCTTTAGACACATGAAATGAAGGCTGCATTCCCAAGATCTGGCTTGTGGCTTTAAAATAAAGAAAAAATATTTTTACAGTATTCTTTTTGGAGGGATGAAAGCATGTATTTTATTAACATTTCCCAAACTCTAAAAAAAAAAAAAAAAAGGTTTTAGGCTGACAGCATCTAGCCTGCTGCAATCGAAATACATGGCTCTTTAGAAATTATACCTTTCAGTTAACCGAAGGGGAAAACTTTCCTCTATGAATCATCTCTCTAATGGAGAAATTTAAAATCCCTGTGAATGATCAGCACAGTACAAAGGTAATCCTGCGTATCTCACCTAACGTGTCAATGAGTTTTGCAAGCAGTTTTCGGATTTGCTCATTGGTGGTTTGGGTCTCATTCATGATATTCTGTAGAGACTTGGCCCAGTGCAGGAAGCCGAGTGATACCTGGGAAGGGGGTATAAACAGCATGCTGGCTATTCTGGTCGTGCTGGGGTGCGCCTACGTCCAGTCATCCTCCCCAGCTGTCTCACTGCGCTCATAGAGCCCCGGGCACTTATAGGGGGAGCCCGATTTTCCCCGCTAAGAACCCAAAGGACTTGTTCGGGGCTGGAATTCGGAGAAGCAACTTGCTTCAACACGCCAGATCTGCCGGGTCCCCAATACCCCACCCCTCTGCCTCTGTGCTTGCTACCCACACCCCTAACCCCAATTTGAGGATTCTCCGCCCCGCCACGCTGACAGTCTCAGCCCTAACCCCTTAGATGTGAGGAAGTGTTTTTGCGTCGGAACGCACAGGGTGAGGCCACCAGTGACTCCCAGCGGCCGTACAGGGCGCTGCGCCCCTCGCCCTGGTCTCCCCCCTCCCTGCGTCGGCCCCGCCGCCCCCGCGCCGCCTCCTGCGCCGGGGCTGGAGGCGGATTCCTCTCTCCGGGTTTTCAAAGCGCCTTTCTGAAACCTCCTCCCGGCCCAGAGAGGGAAAGAGCCTGGGCGCAATCGCTCCCCGGAGCGGCCGAAGGGCGCGCGGGGAGAGGCCTGCGCTGGGGTACTTTCAAACTGAGGCGCGCGCACACACTCACACCCACCCACCCAGACACACACGCACGCACACACACACACACACACACACACACGCCCATTTATATAGGCGGCGGCGGCAGCAGCGGCCGGGGCGGCTGCGGCGAGCGCTGGAATGATGGAGCTGAGCCAGCCGACCTGGGTTGGAAGCAAGTGAGCAGAGCCCAGGCGCACCCCACGATTTCTGTGCCCCGCGCTTATCATCTTCCCCAGGGAACCGTGCACCCGGAGGAGGACCAGGAAGACTGATTTGCTAGGGGTAGGGCGGGGAAGAGGAGGAGGCCAGGTGAACGGAAGAGACCCCTGCGTATCCGGAGTGCCCCAGCGTGCCTTTGCCCGACTTCTGCCCCCTCTCCGCCCAGGTGGGCGCGCCCGGTTCCCAGCTAGCAAGGGGCGCTTTGAGGAGACCAGAAAGTCGCGGCCCGGCTGCGCGGGATGCCTTTCCCTAAGCGGATCGTGGAGCCGCAGTGGCTGTGCCGGCAGAGGCGCCCACCGCCCGGCCCGGCAGAGGACACCAACGGAGGCATAGCTGAACCGCCGCCACCGCTGCAGCCGCCCAGCGGACGGGACGAGGCCGTAGAGACCGGGCCGGAGGATCCTCCCCGTGCGCTCCGTGCGCCCCCTGCGCCTCCTGGGCCGCCGCCGCCGTTGCCCGTTCAGACCGATCAGGCACAGCCACAACACGGAGAGGCGCCCGCGGCGGGCGACGAGAGCGCGGCAGGGGTCCCAGAGGCGGTGTCCGCGGCTGGCGAGGCGTCCTCCGCGGCGGCTGCGGCAGTGCTGCTCATGCTGGACCTGTGCGCGGTCAGCAACGCCGCGCTGGCTCGCGTCCTACGGCAGCTCTCGGACGTGGCCCGGCACGCGTGCAGTCTGTTCCAGGAGCTCGAGAGCGACATCCAGCTGACCCACCGCCGTGTCTGGGCGCTGCAGGGCAAGCTCGGCGGCGTGCAGCGCGTCCTCGCCACGCTGGACCCCAAGCAGGAGGCAGTGCGTGAGTACCCGCGCCGCCCGCCCGGCGCTCCGCTCCTGCGCCGCACCCTCAGCCCTCCCCAGTCGCCGCAATCCCAGCCCCGCGGCGCCGCGCCCACTGCAGCTTGCAACTTACCCTTGCCTTCCCACCCCTCCCTTCCCCTGGGGCCCACCCCAATCCTCCCGGTGCTGAGAGTTCCAACTGGACTCTAATACAAGGATGCAAATGTGGAGGGGAGAAAGTTAAAGGGGCGGCCTCGGAACTTGCAGGCAGCTGTGGGCTGAAAAGGAGCGTTCTTGACGACACAGGAGGCAGAGGGGTCTGTCATTCACCTGTGGGGCTCACCTTCCCTATTCCTCCCTCTCCATCCATGGGGATGAGAGGGGTTTGGTGCAACTTCTGTGGTTTCCAGCTGCCCAGCTCTGAGCCTGATAGTTCGACACCCCTCACTCGTGATTGGGGGCTCAAGAAGTAGGGAGTGTCTTTTTAGGGCTTCTGCTTCGCTGTGGCAGTTTTGTCACTCTTACCGTGACCTGAGGAGCTGTGCAGAGCCCCGAACTTATACCTTGAGCTCTTGTGAGACATAGCAAGGCGACACTTGCCTCCTAGAGTGAACTCCTCTAAGAGCTCTGCTCCAACCTTGTGGCCCAGAGGAGCCTCGGGGAGGGGTGTGGAGGGAGGAGCGTCCAGGGCCCTGGGGAGATCATTGGACATCTTTTTTGCTCTCAACAAGCCCAGGGTTCCCACTAAATAGCTCTTGGTGCCTTCTGCCCTCCGAGGATCTCAGAAGTGTTCCCACGTCGTACTGTCTCCCAAATCCACCCGTGTATGGAAGACGCCTGAGCATCTTTGTTGCCCATTAACTTCACACTTGAGACACCTTAGGGCTCCCAATAAATGTCATTCTGTGTCATCTGCCCTCTGAGAGACGCTCAGGAGGGTCCCCTGGCGCACTGTTGGTAAAATCAGAGCGCGGCAGAATCCTTTAGGAATGAGCCAAAGGTGGGCGGGGGCACTAGGCCTTCGCTCCGGTTGTTAGGTGCCTAGTTCAGCTGCAACGCTCCAGCGAAGGTGATGTCAGCGGCTCTGACTTACATAAGAAGCTTCCCCGTTGCTGCAGCAGCTGCGCGGGTGCGCGGTGGCCCGGGGCGCGGGGGGCGGGGACACTGTCGCGGTGTCCTTTCCGGGAACCTCTGCCCTGCAACCCAGCTCACTCATTGCCCCCACTCAAAAAAAAAAAAAAAAAAACGAAAGAAAGAAAAAGAAACCCCTTTGAACCCCGCCCCGGGAATTCGCTGCTTTTCTGCAATAACAACAATAATAACCGTAATGAATAAATGATGTGCGCGATCGGTTTTCGCTGCTATAAAAGACCCTGAGTTGGGTTAATGACTGGTTGTTTAAAAGGGCAATTCCGGGGATGAGTTCTGGAAAGAATTAGGACTGCCGTAGGCCAAGTCGTATTTTACTTTTGGGACTTGAAATGAGCGCTTTAATCCTGCCTTTTTTTTTTTTTTTTTTTTTTTTTTTTTACCTTAAACCACACAGCAGGGACAGGCCCTTCACTTTCAACAGCGCTGATATCTGGGGAGTGCGGTTGGGGTGAGTGGTGATTTCACTTCAAAAGAACTGGAGGGAAGTTTTGCAGACTGTTGAGTGGTGCATACATTTCCCGTGTGTGTGTGTGTGTGTGTGTGTGTGTGTGAGAGAGAGAGAGAGACACACACACACACACACACACACGCGCAACTCTTTAAATTAGATTTCACACAAGTGAAACTCAGTGCTGGAGCAGATTGTGTCGTCTTTTTTCTCCCTCTTTCTCCCCTCCTTCTTTAGAGACAGCAGTGGGCACTTTATGTACATGGAATTTGACAGTCCTTTCAAGTCCTTTTAACTATTTGGAGTACAAACAAATGGTTAATGGAGGAAAAAAGAGAAAATCCTTAACGTGTGTATACAGCTGATGATGAACATATACTCTGTATTTATATATCAATAAATAAGTCCAGGGATGGACTTTAAAATATGTATTTTTAATTTTTCTGAAATGTTATATTTACACTTTGGGTCCAGACCTCCCTCTTTTTTTTTGTCCATATGAATTTAGGATGTCATTGTTCTTGTTTGATGTGATGGAAGGCATTACCTTTGGAAGGAAAGGCACAATAGTATCTGTCTCAGTTGGAGTTTCACAGCAGGTAGAGGCAGAGACAAGGGTTTCTGTGTAAGTGGTTTATTTCAGAGGCATCCCAGGAAGCACAGGGAGGGAGTACAGAAGTGGAACAGCATAGGGAGGAAAGTTCATGCACAGTGTGAGTTTGGATAACACTGTGGGCAAACTAGGTTCAATTCAGCACACATCTCAGAAATGTTCCACTGAGGAGTGAGGAAGCTAGAGTATTCTATCTACCAACTTCCACCATTGATGGAAAGTAGGACCTGGAGTATGAATTCCCTGGCTCACAGAGGGGGCCTACCCTATGTTAGGGCTCAGCATGGCCCCAGGCCAGGTATAGAGATGCAAAAAGCTTAGGGTTCATACAGGAATGCCTGCAGGCATCCTGTGAGGAGGGTCTATAGGTGAAATACCAGTGGCATCTGCTACATCATGCATCTCCCCTTAGTCTTCCTCAAGGCCTAGGGGAGTTTCAAAGAGAGTGACCCACATTGCCTTTCTTCTCCCTTTGAAGGTGTCTGGGTGCCTGCATATCCCCTGGATAGCCTTTCCACCAGGATCACCATGCCATACGCAGTCTTCTGTGTTGCTTAATCCTTGGACAGCTGCTTCCCATTGCCCTGAGACAGACTGGGGGCAGGGGAGCAGTTTGCAGGGGTGACAATGATCTGACATATACTTTAGTAACGTCACTCTGGAGACAAGTCTGAAGGCCGGTAAACCAGTTACACAGTGTGACTCATGATGGTGGCTAGGACTAGGGAGGTAGCTATGCAGACCGTGAGAAGTGGTGGGATTCTGAATTCATTTTGGAAATAGAATTGACAGTATATACTTATCGGATTGGGCACAGAGTGTAAGAAGAAATGTTTATGGATGATTACTTTTTTTTTTTATTTAAACAACTTGTAGAAAGAAGTAGTATTTCCAGAAATGGGTACATCTAGTGGAAGAGTGGGTATTTTATTGTGAAGATAGAATCAATAGTTTTCTATTTGCACCATGTTAAGTTGAGACTTAGATCATTAGATGTTTGAGTGTGCAACTGGAGAGGCCCAGGCTGGAGAGGTAAATGGGGGACAAAAGCATAGAGATGGTATGCAAGTTCTAGAAGCTAGGAACAACATAGGTAAGTGAAGAAAAGGGGGCCGGAACTTAGCTTATGGCAGTCCAACTTCAGAAGTTTAGTAGAGGAGGAGAAAGACTGACAAACAACAGCCAGCAAGCTACAAGGAAAATCGGGAGATTATGGTCTCAGAGAAACCAGGAGAAGGTGTCTCAAGAATGGAGAAATCAAGTTGGTCAGATGGTTCTAAGAGTAAGATGAACACTGAAAGCAGACTGTTCAGTTTGGTATCTTGTTAGCAATTAATGGCCCTGATAAGTGCCATTTAAGAGGAGGAGTGGCTATGAAGGCCAAATAAGAGGGAATGAAGAGAGAACAGGGTGGGTGGAAGAGGAGATAGCAACCACAGATGACTCTTATAAGGAGTTTGCTCTGAAGGACAGTGGAGAAATGGAACAGTAGCTGGAGGGGAATACAAGATCAAGGGAGGTTTTTCTTAAAAAAGTATTGATGTATAGGCACATTTAGATTCCACACAGCTGGAAATTGATAATGCTGGAGAAAGAACTGTATAATTATGGAAGAACTTGAGAAGCTGAGAGGGGAAGGGATCAAAGCACCCTTCCATCCATAGTAGTGGAGGAAAGATAGAGGATATGGGCAGACAGGCAGGTAGGGTGGTGAATTGATGGTGGTAAGATGCAGTTTTCTTGTACAATTACATCTATTTTTTCTGTGAAGTACCTGGTGAGGTCATCAGGCAAGAGGGCATTGGTAATTTGAGAAAAGAAGGCAAGGTGTTAATGTTGTCTCAGGGAGGGAACATGGATGCAGTAAGGAAGTGTGAGGGAATTGCCTGGCTGTGTTGAGAGCCTTCTGAAATTTATGGTCATAAATTTGAGGTCAGTCCATCTTTTCAGTCACTAAAACCTGACATTTTGGAATTTATTTTATTGGCCTAAACCCCAAGCTGTTCATTCTTAGATGTCATTGGCTTTTCAGTTGCAGTTAATTAATTATATTTAGTTACTAAGTTTTAAACTAAAATTTATATTAAAGTTGAATATTCCTACAGAAAAGTATACAAATCATAAATATACAGCTTGGTTAATTTTCACAAAGTGAACAACTCATGTAACTGTCATCCAGATCAAGAAATAAAAACATTACTGTATCCTGAAACAGTCCCACCCCCAGGCCCTTTAGCAATGGCTATCTCCCTTCCCAAAGGTAAACACTATTTTGACATCCACATCCACCAATTAGACTTTCCTATTTTTGAATTTTATGTAAGGGGAGTCATAGAGTATATACCCTTTTGTGTTCACCAAACATTATGTTTGCCAGATTCTTCCATGTTGGCCCTGGTTGGTGTGGCTCAGTGGATTGAGTGCCAGTCTGTGAACCAAAGGGTCGCTGGTTTGATTCCCAGTCAGGGCACATGCCTGGGGCGTGGGCCAGGTCTCCAGTAGGGGGCACATGAGCGGCAACCACACATTCATGTTTCTCTGCCTCTCTTTCTCCTTCCCTTCCCCTCTCTCTAAAAATAAATAAATAAAATCTTTAAAACAAAGATTCTTCCATGTTGTTACAGTAGATTGTTCATTCTCATTGCTGAATACAATTTCATTGTGTGCATATACCACAATTGGTTGATGCATTCTCCTGATGATGGCCATTTGGGTTGTTTCTAGTTTAGGGCTATTGCCACAGACATTTTTATTTGCCTTTTGGTGAGCTTATATACACACAGTTCTTTGGTATATATCTAAAAGTGGGATTTTTTGGATCAAAGGGGGATGGATGTTTGGCTTTAGTAGCTATTGCCTAACAGTTTTCTAAACTGGTTGTACAAATCTACACTCCCAGAAGTACATGAAGGTCCCAGTTGCTCCACATTCTCACAACACTGTTATTCCCTTTTTAATTGTAGTTACTCTAGTGGATAGGTAATAAATATTTCACTGTGGTTTTAATTGGGATTTATCTGATAGTTTGGGAGATTGAGCACCTTTTCATATATATTTTTTGACCATATGGATATTTTCTTTTGTGAATTACCTATTCAAAGCCTTTGCTCATTTTCTGATAAGGTTTTTTGTATTTTTTTATTGTTTTGTAGGAGTTCTTTAGATATTGTGGATATGGGTCATTTGTGAGCTATAGCAATTGCAAATACCTTCTCTCTGTTTGCCTTTTCACTCACAATGTTGTCTTTTGGCAAGAAGTTCTTATTTTTTTATGTACTCCAGCTTATCAATCTTTTTCTTTATGATTAGTGTTTATTTGTGGACTGTTCTGTTTGTTCTTAAATTCTTCACTGGCCTCAAGATCATGAAGATATTCTCCTATGTTCCAGAAGTTCTTTGTTTTGTCTTTGTCATTTAGATCTGTGATTCATATAGAATTGATATTTGCAAATGGTATGAGGTAAGAGTCAAGCTTAATTATTTTTCCATATGGATACACAATTGATCCTTTGCCACTTACCGAAATGACCATCATTTCTCCATTGCACTACAGTGACACTTTTATCATCTATTGAGTGGATTGATTTTATTTTTAGCTAACATTTATTGAGTTCTGCTATATGTCAGGTCCTGTGCTAAGATCTTTATATGAATTACCTTATTTAATCTTCACAATAATTCTATGAGAGAGGTACAGTTATCTTCCCACTTTACTGAGGATTAGCAACTTGCTCCAGGGAGCAACAGCTAAGAAGTGCTGGAGCCTAGAATTAGGGTCCAGGTTTGAGCCTACAGTGTTGTTTGCAAGCACTAGGCTTTTCTTTCATGCATTGCTGCACAAATCCAGAGGAATCACTCTATCTCTTTTCTACCCACTGACCCTCCCTGCCGCCTTCATTTTCTACTTCAGTCCAGTTACACTGACCTACTGGCAATTCCCCAGCTTGCCAGACTTTCTCATTCTTCATGCCTGTGTATATTTTGCACTTTCCTTATGGACCATTTCACTGACTAATTTCTACATGGTCATTCTTTGATACTTAGCTGGCACATCATCATCTTCTCTGTGAAGTGGAACCTGATTCCTTGTCCACCACCTCCCCACCTACAAGTTTTCTCAAACTCTGTGCTAGCCGTTATCTTAGCTTTTCTCTTCTGAGCAGCCAGCGGTGTTGGTACTCTGTCTGTATTCCATCAGCCCTCACCTCTCATACTGAAGGTTGCTTACTGCAAACTCCTAGAACTCTGCCTAGGGCTTTTCCCCTTCTGGCTAATGGACCATGCTTAGCTGTGCCCACAGGGAAGGCTGAAAGCCCAGTTAGTTAGTGCTCCTGAAGCAGCACTCAACCAGTGATGGACAGGGTACTGATGGATGAACACCCCAGCTTCTTTGCCCCTTGGATGAGAGATCTATGAGGTGTATTCTATACCATTTCTCACAGTTCTCCAATAGGCCTGAGCTCTAGTTGCCCACAGTGGTGACTTATTTAATAATGCAGCATGTATTCTCTGCCTTCTTTTCTCCATCTCACTGTCTCACTCACCTATGGGTGGTTCCTGGGGGCACCTCCCACATAAACTACTTGTGGTTGAATTTGCACTCAAAGAGTCTAGGGCAACCTAGATCAAAACAATGTGTTTAATCTTTGAATTGTGAGGGCAAAGACCTAGGGCCAGGAGTATGGTAGAGGTGATTTTTTCACTCTTTTTCCTCAAACTCTTTCACCCAGGATTATTATATTAGCCACATGCCTGTCTACTCCCAGGTGATGTATAGTGGGTCTGGTAATAACTTACTACCCTTTAGAAGAGATCTTTAGTGCTTCAGAGGTGTGAGGGGGCATGGGAAGATCTCAAGTCTAAGATGATGAAGACACACCACCTTAGTTTCTCAATGGTCCATTGGCCAGCCTTATAGAGTACTATTTATCATCCTGTGCAATTGGGCCAGTGACAGCCCCGGGAGATCCAAGGTTCCTTGTTTGAGAAGCACAATGTCAGCCTAAGCAACGTAGAAACCGGTAAACCTGGAAAGAAACTAGGAAGTCACACATTGGGTGGAGTGATCATTTTGGATTGGTATGGTAATGCTAATCATGGGTTCATTCTACTTCTGGAAGGTTCATCCTTTTCCTCCCCATTCTGTTCATTCTCACACATGCAAAAACCCTTTGCAGACTGGTTAATGTGAGGTTCTTTTGATGTTTCAGTTACTTTTCTGTTTCTTTCGGTTATGTTTCTTTTCCTTCTGTCTCTATTCAGCACGTTTCTTTGGGGCATTATGAGATCCTAACAGCTCTATTGAAATCTGCTTTTAAACCCATCACAGAACAACTTGAGGAAAAAAGCAATCTTTCAAAGGTTAATAATTCATGGTTGTAATATTCTCATAACCAGTAACAACAACATATTTCTTTCTAGACTTTTCTTCTTGTACTGGATTGGGCTTTTAAATCAAAACTACTGAACTACTTTACCTAGGAAATCCTTGAGATTCTGCTTGGCTGATATTGCTAAGATGGTAACAATAAAGAGTTCTTTCTTTCTGTTTGTGGAGACCTGTCCCACACAATGCCATCAGGAAAGTGTAAATTCCACATAAGCTCTCAGAAATGTCTTCAATCTCAAAGCTTCTAGTCTACCTTTAATGGGCATTACCTTTAAATTGCCATGATGTATGAAATTTCTCCTATTGTCCCATGTTTGCCCAAAGGTGTTAAGGATCCATTCACTTCGTATAATGCTTTATAATTTTATGGACAAAGGCGATTTCAAATGTAGTTGAACTTTTATTTTGACAGTTCAGTTTAAATTATTTTTTAAAGATTTTATTTATTTTTAGACAGAGGGGAAGGGAGGGAGAAAGAGAGGGAGAGAAACATTAATGTGTGGTTGCCTTTTGGGTGCCCTCTATTGGGGAGCTGGTCCACAACCCAGGCACGTGCTCTGATTGGGAATCGAACCAGTGACTCTTTGGTTTGCAGGCTGGCACTCAATCCACTGAGCCACACCAGTCAGGGCTAAATTATTTTTATTCTATTAAAATAGTGGAACACAAGATTCTGTGGGGCACTATTAACAAGCATGGGAAGAGACTGCCTGGAACAAATCATCAATAAAAAAAATTTCTGAAGGTTCTTTTTGCATCAAGAATTCCTCATGAATAACATCTTGATAATAAATGAAAATAAAAATAATGAGGTTGGAATGGTTTCTGAATGTAAGGCTGTCATTATAAGGTCTAAATTTATTGAGGCAAGGTTTTGGAGAGCCTTCCTAACATACTGCAAACCCACAAAGGACAGTGGCCCTGTCAAGCTCATCTTTTTGAATGACTAAGACAGGCATGACAGATTTTTGTTTCTGACATTAATGTCCATCTCTCAATCCACTAATGAACATGAGAAGGGTTGAGTGTACTGAAACAGGAATCTGAGGACCTGGATATCCATATGGACCTGGGCATCCATATGCTGAAAAATTAATTTATTATGAAGTCCTTAATTAAGTCCTTCCAAGTGAAATTAACCGAGAATAAAATGAATTTAATAAGAATTGGAGAATCTTGGGATCTTAGAGTTGGGGAAGACCTTAGCACCCATTGAATCCAATCTTTGATCCAAGGTAGGACCCTTTTTAAAAATGTGACAAATGACAACCCATCTGGTCTCCAAGTCCTCAGAGGCTCCTAGAAGGGGAAGTGGCCACCCCCACCCCGACTTTATTAGTGGATAGTTCCTGTTCTCAAACAATCCTTATCTACACTGAGACTAAATCTGTCCTTTTGTAATTCCATTCTTTTAGTCCTACTTCTGGTGTCTGGAGCCATATAGAATCTGCCTACAATCTCTTATCCAGGACATCTTTTAAGTGGCTAAAGGTTACTGTATGGTCCCTGCTAAGCTTTCTTTATCCCAGGTAAAACAACTTCAGTTCTTTCAACCAGACCTCTTAATGTCAAGTTTCCTGTCCCTTGTCACACTGGTTACCCTCTCCTAAAGGTGCAGAGCATGAATGGACTCATTCCTTTCTTTATAAGAATGCCCCACTAGGACTAAGGTGGCCCTTGTTGTTTTAACCATTGCAAAATACTCGTGGGTACATTATTGCTCTTATGGCCCAACAAAGTTCTTTCCTTTATAGTGGTAGTTATTTTACATGAGGTTTCTTCTATTCCATTGGTGCAGTTGTTATTTTGAACTTAAATTTCACAAGACTCCTCTATTGTCTCTGTTAAATTGAATCTTGCTTGCTTTGCTTTTTCACTTCTAATCAGTGGTGATGGCTTAAAATCTTGATTCAATGTGTCAGCTACTGCCCACAGCATTTTGCTCTCTGCAGACATCATAAACGTGATTCTAGACCATCACTCACATCTTTCATAAAACTGTTGTTCAAATGGACTGAAATCCAGACGCCATTGGCAGCGAGTGCTAGCAACATCCCTCCAAGTTGACATCTATTAGTCAACATTCATTGGGTACCATTGTTGCAGTAGCCACAAGTGATCCCCCCATTGTCCCATGCAAACCACATTTCTCCACC
Organism: Phyllostomus discolor; assembly: GCF_004126475.2. NCBI lineage: Eukaryota > Metazoa > Chordata > Mammalia > Chiroptera > Phyllostomidae > Phyllostomus > Phyllostomus discolor. The sequence continues at coordinate 5,722,836 of NC_050198.1, forward strand.
TTGCCCACAAGATCTGTCATCCTTTGTGACTGTCAAAAGTTTACTGAAATCGAGATACCATATGTCTGTAGTATTCCTTTCATCTCCCAGTCTAATAACGCTACTCAAAAGGGAAATGAGGTTAGTCTGGCTCAAACTGGACTCATAGTCATCAGATGGGGCCATTTACATTTTTTTTGTATGTAATGGATAAAGAGTTTATTTTGCAGACTCGGTTTTGCTGTTTTGGCCATAGAATGACTGCACTCTTGGACTGCAAGGGGGCCCTCTGAGTCCTAGAGTCCATTTCTCTAAGTCCGAAGCGTGTGGTTTGTAAAAGGTAGAGAATCAGAATGCTCATCCCTTTCTTTCTTTTATGATACCTGGTGGGAACCTATGTCCTTGTTTATTAAGGAGAGGCTTGGAATTCTTGACCTTTGGAGTTTGCTTAGGCTCAGTTTGAGTCAGGTTGGCAAGTGTCAGGTTTATTTTATTGTTGAGAAACGAGTGTGGGGTTGAGAGTAGGGATTCTGAAGTTAGACAGCAGGGGCTCAAATTCTGGCTCCACCTACCCAAAGCTGTATGACTTTGGACAATTTAATGAACATTTATTTTCCTTTGGGATGCAGATGAAAACAGTATATGCTGCATCAGGTTGTTGACAGGACTGAAGGGGGCAAGGGACATAGGCACTCAGAACTGTGCCTGACCCATGGTGAGCCCTGGTCACTATTGGATGCTATTTTATTGGTACTCTGATTGGATCATGCAGAGTGGGAGGCATATGTTAATTTTTTCCAAGTAGGTGAAAACCTGTGCCTGAATCTGTGAAATGTTGGGTCAGGGAGAAAGAGACAGCTGACCAAGCAATGCTATATCTGTCTGCATGGTCAGAGGACTATTAAGATTTCTGTGTTCTTCGTGACCTCTTTTTTTATGCAAAGAAGTATGGAAATAAAAAAAATTGATCAATAATCTTATCATCCAGATTCATTCATTTATTGTATGCCATGCACTATTCTAGGCACTTGGATTTCATCAGTAAACAAAAAGTAAAAAAAAGAGCTGATAGTGGAGAGAGATAAACCATAAACAACAAACATAATACAGAGGTTTAACAGAACTAGACATAATTTAAAGAGATTACAGAACATGTTAGGAGGTGGTAACTTATGGGCAAAAAGAAACTAGAGCAGGATGAGGGCAATTCAGAGGATTGGAGTGGGGTTACCATTTTAAATGGGGTGGTCAGGTATACCTCATTGAGGAAGCAGCATTTTAGTGAAGATTGGAAAGAGGTGAGGAAGTTAAAGATGTTGATAGCTGGAAGAAGAGTGTTCCAGCAGAAGGGACCAGAACTAGTGCGAAGGCCCTGAAGTGAGAGAATGCTTGGCATGGTAGAAGGATGGTAAGGAGGCCAATATCTTGGATGCAGAGTGAGCAAGGAGGAGACCAAGAGAGGAGGTCAGGGAGGTTGGGGGCAGGGCAGCTCATGTAGGATCTAGAAGACCTTTGTGAGGACTTCGCTTTTTGCTCTGAGTCAAGTGGAGACCCACTGGAGGATTTTAAGCCTAGGAGTCACATTACTGACTTATGGTTTAAAAGGATCACTTTGGCTATTGTGTCAAGAAGAAACTGTGGGGCAGGGGTAGATGCAGGGTGACCAAGTAAGATAATTGCTCTAGCTGTTATCCTGGTGAGAGATGGTGGTGGTTTTGTGGAAGTAATGAGAAGAGGTTGGATCCAACTAAGAGATGTTGATATTTTCTGTTTCAGGTTTAGGACTAGGCAATTGAACCCATACAGAGGGCATAAAAAAGAAGGAAGGGAAAGTCCTCCTCCCCTCTTACTCTACCAGACTTGCTCCAAAGGAAACCATGTTACAATGTGCTGTGCTCTTCTGGAAGGAGCAAAAGAGAATTCTCACATAGGCCTAATGTATTTTGTAAAGCCACTTCTGAATGTTGAGGAAATAGGCACTTCTAGTGTCTTATTGATTAATCTTATTTTGCTGCCTGGGGAAAATTTAAAAGGTGTTCTAAAGAAAACTTTTGTGTACTTGAACAACAATAAAAAAAATCAATGTATAATTTCCATACAGTGAAATGTATGGATCACATGTGTGTAGTTTGATAAATTTTAGCAACTGTCTGTACCTCTGTAACCCACATCCCTATTAAGAGAGGAACAGTTCTCTCACTTTAGAATCTAAAGTTTAGATTCTATCTAAAGTTTACATAGATAATACCATTTTGAGATAGAAAAGCAATATTTGAACTCTGGTGCTTTCCCACTGTTCCCTGCTAGAGCTGTTGCATTAATATGAACATGGAAGAAAATGTTTCCCCAGGAATGTCTGGACTCTTCAGTAGGATCAGACTACGGACTAGTGGTTCCATATATAAAATTTGCAAAGGAACAAACTTCTAGTTAGAGTATAAATGAGTCTTGGGGATGTAACGTACAGCATGGTGACTATGGTTAATCATAGTGTATATTTGGAAGTTACTAAGAGAGTAGATCTTAAAAGTTCTCATCACAAGAAAAAAAACTGTACCTAGGTATGGTGATAGACATTAACTAGACTTACTGTGGTGATTATTTCATCATATATACACATATCAAGTCATTACATTATATATCTGAAAGTAATATAATGCTAGTGTGTTAATTACATCACAATTTTTAAAAAGATTGAGAGAGAAAAGATTCCCAAGACAACTGGAACAGTGGAGTCTCTTCTCTTTGGTCTTGTCCATTTTGGGACAAGAAAAGAATCTTGCCTCAGAGACACCAGAAGTAATTTATAAGTAGGAGTTTTTCTAAGATAAAGCTAAAATAACATTTAAAAATACATGGGGAAAAAAGAACTTGTGACTTGTACTCAAATTGCTAAATAGCTGGGAACAGTGATTTGTAACTGGGTTTTCAGCTTATACTGATGCTTGAAGCCTGGATAGAGGATGAAGAAAGTTCTTTAAGATTTGCTTCCTGATTATTCTATCCAAGTGCATTTAGATTTGTAAAAGAAGGAGCCCATTGTAGAGTTCAGGTACTTTTGATTTTTAATACTAACTATCTAAGAGGGAAGAACTAGTATCTATGAGGAAGGATGAGAGCCAGTGAGACTTAATGTCCATTAGAATATATAAGCTGGGGTGGTGGGGAGGAGTATGGGGAAAAGGCAGAGAACTGTACTTGAACAACAACAAAAATCAAAAGTATTTTTAAAAATGTTCATTAGAATATAATATCAATATTTATGTTTCTCTACAGCATGAATCTGGATTCTGTTCCTCAAGCCTGTATTTATATTTCAATAATGAGAGTAAGCTGTATTTTCTTTTTAAATTTTACATCAGAGTTTGCTGCCTCAGCCAGTCCTCTCCTCACCCCTGAACACTTAATTGCAAGATGGCACATGTTTATTAAGAGATCGATTCTGGAGCTTAACTTTGAAGTGGGGGAAATGCGGAATGAATAAATACCTCAGAAATCCTTTTCCATGCAAGAAGTCATGGGGCTTTCTGCTTCACAAACAGGAAAGCATCAGCATAAGAGTTTGGGACAGTGTGGGGGAAGTGGGCAAACCAAGGAAGAGATACTGGGAAGGATGCCCTGGAAGGGTTTCTCAGAGTTTCACTTGGGTTAAATGCCTTTAGTGTGAGAGAAGAGATGTTGGAACCCTGCTCAGGTATCAGATGTCACCGGTGATTATCTGGCAAAGTTTTAGCCTTTGCTAATTAAAATTAATGCACTTGCATGAAGAAAAATACATTGCGTAAGGTTGTGCTTGTGTGGCTGTATTTTATTAACCCTTTGCCCCATATCCTAAGACCAGCAAATGTCAGGTCAGTGATAAGGTAGGAAGTGATGGTGAGAAATGGGATTCACTTACAAATATATTTGAATAAAGACAATGAGTGGGGCTATTGGCTTGTCTCTGTAAATTTGAAGCCCTTTGGGTTTTTTTTAAAATTGATTTGTCAATTCGAAGTTTTAATGGCTGTTGAGTGAGGAAGAAAATAAAAAAAAAACAAATAGACACCCTTGTTTACTTCTGAACTTGTACTTTTTCTTTGCAAATTGCTCTGTAAGCTTTTCTGTGGCCTGATCAGCGTGGTTGGATCAAGCCCTGTTCTTAAAAAGCTACCTAGAACTGAAATAATTAATTCATTTTCATTCTCTCTCCCTTGCTCTCTCTCTCTCTGATATATATTTAAATATTAAATTTTAAGACCTAATTATAACACAAATATAGCAATGTGCACAAATCATAAGTGGATAGCACCTGGAATAAGAAACAGCATTTGCAGCCCTCTAGGAATTCTCCCACTGTTCCCTTCCAGTCATACCTCCCAAAGAGTGGCCCGTGTCTGACTTCTAACAGCCTAGATTATTTTGGCCTATTTTGGAATCATATAGTATATCCTGTTTTATGTCTGGATTTTGTGGTCAAACTTATATTTATTTGTCCCATTCATGTTGTTGCATGTAGTTGTAGCTCATTTTTCATTGCTGTATAGCATTTCTTCATATGAATATACTATCATTTATTTGTCCATTCTACTATTGATGGACATTTGGATAATTTCCAAATAATGCTACTATGAACATTCTAGTTCCTAGAATGGTCTTTTGGTGAATATATCTGTGCATTTCTGTTGGGTAAAAACTTCCTGAGTTGTAATTTTACAAAACTTTCTCTTTCAATAAGATACCTCAAGGCTATGACAGTGACTGTTCTTACTCTTTGCTATGCCTTGACTTCTGGACTAAGCAGAAGTTTTGTTCTGTTTTTCTATAACGTAAAGATTATCATTGATCACTGATGACAAAGTTTTGAGGTCTGAAATGGATGAAATGTGATCTGCTTAAATGGACTCCCCCCCCCCTCTTTAAATTAAACCATAATTATGAGGCTTTTTATTTCTCAGACTAGGGCTCCTCACAAATCCATGTTTCAAATCACTTGCAAACTCCATGTAATCAGAGTTTGACATTTGAATCTTTATTGGCACTGCTTCAGCTCTTCCTCTGTGAGAAGGAGAATCCTTTTGGATTTTCAAATTGCTTCCTTTCCTTGGGGAAGGAATAGAGGAAAAAGAGTGATGAGTTCTCTAATCACTTGGCTGGATTAGCCTTAGAGCAATGGGGGAGTTGCCTTCTCCAGTTGCCCCTACTATCAAGGTTTTACAAAAAAAAAATCTAGGCAAAGCAGAATATTTCATCAGAAGAGCGAGAGACAAAGAAGAGGGGGAGGTCTTTCCATTCCTGTCACAGGGTCTATTCTTGTGGCTCTGTTTTCAGAACCTTGAGGTATCTGATTCACAAAGGAGTACCTGTGGCTAGATGGAACTCTGTGGATTCTGGGAGTTGAAAAGGCCTCATGCAAATTCTGAAATTGCCCACAGGACTTTCTTTTAACCCCCTGACATAGGCTAAGCTTCCCAGATGCCTTTGCTGAGGTTTGAAGTCCCAGACTCAATGAGTGGTGTAACCACCCTCCCCACAAGCCCTGCTGGCCCACAGGCTTCCTCACTGTTTGGTTTGAAATGACCATGATTGGAGAATTGAGGGGGTGAATGTTTCAGCCTGACAGGCCTTCCCCTCCAAGAATCCTGGGAATGTCTGAAACATCTTTGAGGTCCAAGAAGCCTCATGGCTGCCTTGTATTTTGATGGAACATTTGGTTCACTTTGGGTGTGAAACCTTTACAGTTAAGTCTGAAAAATGGTTGTGAGAAGTGCCCAGGGAACCCTGCTGCTGAGTGATACACACCTGGGCCTTTGAAAGTGGGGTTTTATGATAAATTTGAACATGGTTTTAAATTTTATTGTACTTTGCTTCATTCCTTTTCCTAACTAGAGGAGAGGTGAGCTGATTTTTCCATGAGAGAACTTTTTTGGACCATTAACCCAGATTTTTTTCAAGTGTAGAGGCGACTACGTAATTGAGTTTTGGCTTTTAAGAGCTAGAGGCTTAGTGAGACAGCTCTGTGAAGTCAGAGTTGCAGGTGGGGTTGGTGGAGGGGAGGATAGACTTTTTTAAAATTCAGCAGGTATGAAATGCAAAAGAGCTTTATGCAGAATTAGAGGCCTTTAAAAATCCAGAGGTAGTCTCAGGAACTTGCTTAAATCCACTGCTTGTTCCCGGTTGTCTTTCTCTTCTGTACGTTACAGCTGAGATCACAGGCTACAGTTTATTTTTCTTTACCTGTTTGACTTTTTCTATAGCCATCCCTGTCCCCAGTTTTTAGAATGGCTGAAATTTTGTCTCAGATGATTGACTGTTATCAAGGGGATTCTTCTAAACATGTTCAGACAGACATCAAATAAATTCGCATGCACACACACACACCCACAAATACCCTTAACATTTATTGTATGACTGGTTTCTGCTAGTACTCATTCACCTTATTTCACAAGTCCCTCAACATTTTGTGATGGAAATATTATGACATTCTTTGGGTAGATGAGGAAATGGAGGCCCTGGTAGTAGCTTTAAGACCACACTGTTTAAAACCACACTGTTTAACAGTTGAATCCAGGATTCAGATGTGGCTGTCAGTCTTCGGTTTTAGAGCTCCATCTACTCTACTCAGGGCCTCTCCATACAGCACATGGTTTCTCCCATCACTAGTGCCTTCATACCACTGTGATAGCCTAAGTCTCCCAGTTTGTGATAGGGAAGCAGAAGCAGTTAAAAAAGACATTAGGGTAATTGCTGTCCAGGTGGGTCCTTGGATGCTCAGAAGGTCTAGGGTTGGGACCTCTGGACAAAAAGGCTCACAAATCAGGAAGTACCTACTTTGTGTCTGGCGCAGGCACATGGCTCTATTGGATGTTAGCATGTGTAATTGGGCAAGGGGGTGGCTGCCTGTCTGGCTGTAACTAATTAGTTGTACAGTTGAAACTTAATAGTTTTTGGGAACATACCCAATGTGTACAATAACTCCTTCATGACCATATTCTGCTTTACTCCAATTCTATTCCTCTTCGCTTCTGTTTCATTTTTAAGATGACTGATCATGACCCACTAAGTTGATTTTATGATTTCCTAATGGGCCACAAACTACAGTTTGAAAAATGCTGCTCTAGAATGTTAACAGTGGTTATCTCTGGCAGGTGGAATTATAGAAACATTTTATTTTTAGAAAAGAGGGGTCCTCTTTGCGTCTCCATGTTACTTATGTAATACAAAGTCCAATGAAAGTTTTTAAATGACGTGATTCCATTTAAAAACAAACTGACACCCTGTAACTTTTTAGGAAAGTATTGATTGTATAAAATAAGATGCCTGCTCTACTCCATATTAGGTACTTGGAATGTTCTTGGAAATTTAAAGAACGTGATGGCAGAAAAAATATATCCATTGAGACACATGGTTTAAATAATAAAATAACAAGAAAATGAAACATGACCTTACCTCTTTAAACTCAAAAGATCACCAAACATCCCTACTTATTGCTTTACCTCAGTGAAGTTGCATCAGTTCTCTGGTATTTATTTCTATTTATGTTCCAGATTACATTTTTTCATATTCATTCCCACCTTAAAAAAAAGAATGTTAAATTCATCAGGCTACTTTCTAGCCAGATTATCTTGGCTTACAGTGCTGTTGAAGTTAGCCTCCTTTAAAGCTAATGATGCTTTGAAATGGAAGGTAGTCATTAAGAACTTAGAGCAGGAAGGAGAAGCTTTAGAGGGGGACAGGAAGAATCCCTGGCCTGAGCCAGTTTACTTCTCCATGGGCTTCCTGCTCTTAGCACAAAGCTGAAAATCTGCAGACAGGCCCAGGAGGCCCACCTATATCATGGCCACACCACCAAAGAGGGTGTAGCGTATGAAGTGAATTTTCCCTGGCTCTTCTCTGGGAAAACCATTGGTGGGAAAGTGGGGAAGAGATTTCTGTGGAAAGTTCTGTTTACATAGAGCCCAAGTAAATCTTGAGCACATGTGCCAACTGCCAAGAGGGTGAGGGCAACCCATAGGGTTGGAGCTGGGGAGAGGCTGGCTGGCATTTTCAGGGTAGGGGCATGAAGAGAGATGCTTCCTGCCCTTGAAAGGAATTAATGATAGGAAATCTGAGAAAATAACTGGGGTTGCTTTCATTGCTTTCAAAGATGTATTAATTTAGTTACTATTGTCTCAGACTTTGCTGAGAGTAATCTGACAATGCTGAAAATGTTATTTAGAGCCCTGGCTTTATACTCAGGGAGAAGGCTAAATTCATTTTATCTTTTAAACATTGTGAATAGCATGTCAAAGTTATTCATATGCTCCTGTATTTATTCATTTTCATCCATTCCATTTATATCATTTCATATCAATTCAGTGATGATTATCCATTCATGTGGTTATTTCTTCATTCATTTTCCTTCCTTCCCTCCTTCCTTCCTCCCTCCTTCCCTCCCTCCCTCCCTTCTTTCCTTCCTTCCATCCCTCCCTGCAACCATCCATCCAAGCATCTACTTACATGGCGTTTCTTGACTAGATGCTTTGTATTGAGGGGCATGAGGCAATCATTGACATAAGTGAAGGGACTCCAAAAGGAAGAAGAGCAGTCTGTATAGCTGAGTTGCTCACTGTCAGGTGTTGTAGACAGATGAGTACATAACTAATTGCCACATAGTATGGTAAGTATTACTAGAGAGGCCAACCTGACTTGATACAGATGTAAAACTATCTCTCTCCTTCCTGCCTTGAATCATGGAATGTCAGCCTGAAAAGAAGCCTCAGAAAACCAGAATGTCACAATGCTTTTCAGACCTTATCCACAGATTGCTGGGGTACCATTCCAGGAAGTAGAGGTGGGTATAGGGGGGAGAAGTGAGAGAAAAGCTGATCAGATGGGGTTGAGCTTCCTTGAGAACCAGAACAACTCCCTTTTCATCTGTTTCATTTATTGAGGTTCCTTGTAGAGTATCATTTGAGGAAAGACCTTGTTTGCTAAATGATATTTGCAAAGCACTGGACTAGTCTACCATCATTCCTTGTTTCTCTGGTTTAAAAATTGAGGCTTGCCCTGGCTGGTGTGGCTAAGTTGGTTGGAGCATCATCCCATAACCAAAGGTTACATGTTTGATTACCAGTCAGGGCATATACCTAGGTTGTGGGTTCAATCCCCGGTCCAGTCACATATGGGAGGCAACTAATAGATGTTTGTCTCTCACATTAGTGTTTCTCTCTCTCCCTTCCCCTCTACCTTTCTGACTTTTTCTAAAAGCAATGACAAAATGTCATTGGGTGAGGATAAAAAAATTGAGGCTCAATAAAGTGATTTGCTCAAGGCTGTAAAACTGATTAGTTAACAACCCAGGAATAAGACCTGCTCTTATTAACTCTGTATCAGTTAGCTTTTGCTGTATAAAACATAACTCCAAAACTTAGTAGCTTGAAACAGCCAGTTTGTTTAGCCCATAATTCTGTGAGTGGGCAATTTGGGCTAGACCCAGATGGGTATTCCTCTGGTCTAGCTGGGCTCCTTTAAGTCAGTGATGAGTTTCTGATCAGTTTGTGAGTCACCTGAGAACTAGTTGGTCTAGGATGGCCTTACATCTAAGAGATGGCTAGGTGTTGGCTAGGGTAATCAAGTAACTGAGTCTGGAATGTCTCATCAGCAGCAGGGTACTAATAGAGTAGGGAAGTGTATGTAGCCTCTTTAGGCCTAGGCTTGGAACTGATCAAAGCAAATTACAGGAACAACCCATACTCAAGAGGCGGAGAAAGAGACTGTACTTCTTGAGTGGAGAATTACAAGGGGGGCGTGGATCTAGGAAGGAAGAATTATTGCCCTTTTTGCTATCTACCACAAGAATACTGTGTATTAACGTATCTTCTCTTCTTAATTTGGATATTTGAAAGATGTATGTTTGAAACTGTTATCTAATTTCAGTGGTATCTTTACAAGAAGATCATAGCCATGACTCTAGAAGAACTCTCTTTGTGTTTGAGACAGATGGTGTTTACTTCTTGTGGTAGGGACACCTTACCTTAAGAAGATCCCTACTTTACTTCCAATCACAGTCTTTCCATCAATAGCCCTTACCATGGAAAGTCTCCTTCAGCTTTTGGTTACCCTGATTCTTTCAGATGCTTCTGAAGGATGATTTCATCCTCATCATTCCCACAAAGATTTATTGAGTGACTCCTATGTATTAGAGAGTTAACTAGATATTGAAGATACAGATAGTCTTAAGGTAGGCCCTAAATTCATGTAATTCACAGTATGGAAGGGAAGGAACAAAGATAAACAGATTATTACTGTGAAATATAATGAGAAAGAGGAATGGAAATGGAATTTCTTTTCAGTAGTCATTATTATCTTTATAATTAGAAGGTACAGCCACAGGACCATATAAACAGGTGCAGAAAAAGTATTCAACAAAATTCAGTACTCTTTCAAGATGAAAACACTTAAACTAGGAATAGAAGAGAGCTTCCTCCATCTAAAAAAAGGACATTTATGAAAAACTCACAGCTGACATTATACTTACTAGTGAAAAATTGAATTCTTTCCTCCTAAGGTGAGATACAAAACAAGGTTGTCCATTCTTGCTATTTCTATTTAACATTATACTGCAGATTCTAGCCAGTACAACTAAAAAAGAAAATAAAAGGCATTCAGATCAAGGAGAAGTGAAAGTATCTTCATTCACAGATGATGCGATCTTGTATATAAAAATTCCTAAGTATCTACAAAAACTATTAGAAATAATAAATGAGTTTAGTAAGCTTTGAGGATACAAGATAAATATACGAAAGTCAATTGTGTTCTATACACTAGCAAGGGACAATGAGAAAGGAAAAGAAATTAAGAGAAGAATTTCTTCTATAATAGCATAAAGACGAATAAGATATTCAGGAATAAATTTTATGAAAGTAAGACTTGTACACTGAAAAATATTAAACATCATTGGAATAAAATAAAGACCTAGCCCTGGCTGGTGTGGCTCAGTGGATCGATTGCCGGCCTGTGAACCAAAGGGTTACTGGTTCAATTCCCAGTCAGGGCACATGCCTAGGTTGCAGGCTGGATCCCCAGTGGGGGGGCATGTGAGAGGCAGCCACACGTTGATATTTCTCTCCCTGTCTTCTTCCCTTCCCCTCTCCCCCATAATAAATAAATAAAATATTTAAAAATAAAATATAATAAAGACCTAAATAAAGAGAAAGATATTCCATGTATGTGGAACAGAACACTTAATATTGTTTAGGAATGATATTCCTTAAATTGACATACAGATTCAATTCAATCCATATAAAAATCACAGATGACTTTTTTTTCCAAAATTGACAAGCTGATTCTAAAATTTGTATGGAAATGCAAGGGACCCCAAAATACCCAAAACAATCTTGAAAAAGAAGAACTAAGTTTCAAAACTTATTATAAAACTATAGTAATCAAGACAATGTAGTTGTGGCATTACAAAAGATATATAGATCATTGGAATAAAATTGAGAGTACAGAAATAAATCCTTACATCTATGGTCAATTGATTTTTGACAAGAGTGCCAAGGCAATTCAACAGATGGTGTCTGGACAGCTGAATATTCACATGCACAAGAATGAAGTTGAACTCCTTCCCTACATGCCCACAACAAAAATTAACTCAAAATGGATCATAGGTTTAATTTTTAGAGTTAAAACTATAAAACTCTTAGAAGAAGACATAGGGGTAAATCTTTATGACCTTGAATTAGGCAATACTTTTTTAGATATGACACTAAAAGTATAAGTGACAAAAAAATAGTGAATAGAACTTTATAAAAATTAAAAACTTTTGTCTTTCAAAGAATAACATAAGAAAGTGAAAAGTCAACCCACAAAGTGGGAGAAAATACTTGGGAGTCACATAGTGAAGAAAGGACTTTGTATTAGTTTTGTAGGGCTGCTCTAACTGACTACCAATGGGTGGCTTAAGACAACAGAAATTTATTCTTTTATAGTTCAGGAGGTTGTAAGTACAAAGTCATGCTGTCAGTAGAGCCTTATTCCCTCTGAAGCCTCTAAAGAAGAATACTTTCTTGCCTCTCTCCTGGCTTCTGGGGCTTGCCTACTGGCATACCTGGTATGCCAGTATATACCCAAGGAATACCTGGTATTCCTTGACTTATAGTCACATGATTCCATTCTGTCTCTGTCTTCACATGGCACTCTTCCCTATGTGTGTCTCAGTGTCTCTGTGTTTTCACAAGGCCTTCTTATAAGGATATAAGTCATTGGAGTTAGGGCTTACCCTAATCCAGTATGACTTCATCATCACCTGATTCTATCTTCAAAAACTCTATTTCCAAATAAGGTTATATTCATAGGTACTGGAGGTTAGGAAAAAAACATATTTTGGGGGGAACACAATTCAACCTGTGACAGACTTTATCTAGAATTATTTAAAAACTTTTAAGAACTGAATAATAAAAAGCAAATCTAATATTTTTAAAAGTCTCTCTTCCTTCCTTTCTTTCTTTCCTTCTTTCTTTCTTTCTTCCTTTCTTTTCTTTTCTTTTCTTTTCTTTTCTTTTTTTCTTTTCTTTTCTTTTCTTTTCTTTTCTTTTCTTTTCTTTTCTTTTCTTTTCTTTTCTTTTCTTTTCTTTTCTTTCTTTTCTTTCACAAGGAGGAGGAAGGGAGAAAGAGAGGGAAAGAAACATCAGTTGGTTGGTTGCCTCTCACATGCCCCCAAACCAGGACGTGGCCCACAACCCAGGCATGTGCCCTGATTGGGAATCAAACCAGCAACCTTTAGGTTTGCAGGCTGGTACTCAATTCACTGACCCACACCAGTCAGGGCTAATTTTTAAAATGGGCAAAGGGTTTTTGAATAGATATTTTCTTTAAAGAAGACATAAAGGTGAGTATAAGCAGATGAAAAGATGCTCAGTGTCATTAGTCATCAGGAAAACGCATATCAAAACTACACTGAGATATCACTTCATGCACATCAAGATAGCTAAAATAAAAAAGACAGACAGTGAGAAATGTTGGTGGGGATGTGGAGAAATTAGAACCCTTATGAATTGCTGGTGGGAAGGTAAAATAGTATACTAGTTTGGAGAACAATTTGGTAGCTTTTCAGGTTGTTATACATAGAGTTACCATATGACCTAGGAATTCTAGTCCAAGATATATACCCAAGAGAATTGAAAACATATGTTTAAACAAAAACATGTACATGAATGTTCATTGCAGCATTATTAACAATAGTCAAAAGATCAAAATACTCCAAATGTCCATCAGCTGATAAATGGATAAAGAAAATGTGGTTATCCATACAACAGAATATTGTTTGGCAATCGAATGGTGATAAAAGGCAATACAAATTATTGGTACATGTTACAATATGGATAAACCTTGAAACATTTTGATAAGCAAAAGAAGCCAGTCATAAAATAATACATGTTGTATGATCCAATGATATGGAATGTCAGAACAGACAAATTTATCGGGACATAATGCCGGTTAGTGTTTTCCTAGTGCTGAAGGGAGGGGGAAATGGCAAATGACTGCAAATGAGGATGGGGTTTCTTTTAGGGGTGATGAAATGTTCTAAAATTGCATTGTGGTGATGATTGTTTAACTCTGTGAATGTGCTAAAAACTATTGAAATGTATGTTCTAATGGGTGGATTCTGTTTTATGTGAGTTATGCCTCAATAAAGCTCTAAAATAATAAGGGGAAGTCCTTTGCTAGGAGTAGGAGATGTTAGGGGAGTGGAGAAAAATGTTAATAATTTGGAATCCCCTCTCAAAAGAATGGGAGAGAGCGCTGTATTAGTTAGGTTAGCTGCCACAAGCAACAGCCCAGAGCAGTCACTGGCTGAAAACAATAAAAGAAATTTCTTTCTCTCACACCATTGTCTGATCTTGGTCAGTTGACTATCTTCAGTGGCTGTCTTCCACATGGTGACTCAGGCCCTCATGTTCTTCTATCTTTTGTCTCTGTCCTCTTTTAGAACTTTGGTCACCGCTCCACTCAGCTGCTGGATGGGGAAAGAGTGTGAGGATTGAGTATGGGAGAATTTTATAGTATGGCCTGGATAGGATTGCTTCACTTCCACTTATATTCTGTTGGCCAGAAGCAAGTCACACAGCCACACCTACCTGCAGGGGAGATAAACACAAAGAGTCTACTTATGTTTTTTAGAAGAAAGGGGAAACAGGTTCGCTGAAGAGCTAGCCAGCCTCTACTGCAGGGGCTGATCAAGAACAAGGAGAAGGATTGCAGGCTCAGAGCCCATCTTGAGGTGGCATATATTTGTGGTCACAGGGCTGGGTCATTTTTTCCCATGGTTCTAGGTAAAACATTCCTAGGTTGAAAGTACCATAGTGGAGTACATTTCTGTGAATAAATGTAGCCCAGTCTGCATTAGTAATGCCTGGGGAGGAAAACGAAGAACACTTCAGCATATCTCTTATGGAATGACAAAGGTAGCCATGCTGTCCACATTGTCATTAAATGGGGAGCAAGAAAAAGAAGAATGTGAGAAATAAATTTATGTTTCTTTGCACTTGGACATGGAATGAATAAAAATAAAAATATGCCTCCTTTTAAGGTTGTGCTTTAAATGGAAATCTGCCTCAAGCCCTTCTTGATCTCTTTTTTCTTGGCTCCCTCTCTCTGGCTGTTATTCACTCCTGGTCACATCTGCTCCTTTGTGGTGGGGGCTGGGGGTTTGGTTTCTGCTTGGGAGAGAACTCACCTGAGTGGATCCCTCAGACTGAAGCTCTTTCCAAGTAACTTTTTCATACATTTTCAGGGCTGTCTTGACATTTCTGTAGTGAGTATACCTATCCTTCTAGACAACTGCTGCCTGTCTTTGTGACAGACTGTGTCTGAGTACTATTGCTGGAGTGAAAATCACCTCATTGGCCTGTCCTTGTTTTCCGAGGCACTTGTCTATAGGTATGATGCTAGATGTTTAATGAGCATTGCTTGTGGAGAGTGTGAGATAGAATAGTATGACCTCTTCCTTTGTGGCATAAGGGCCTGTAAGCTTTGTTGAAAGGCACGCTGGGGCCTTGAGGACAGGCTGGCAGGAAGAGGGGAGCACCAGGATCAGAGAGAAATGATTCTGTTTCAATTGGACTGTAAGAGATGCCCAATAGTCTAAATAACAGCGGCCAAGATCTGGAGTAATGGTGGGTGGGATCTGGGCTGATGTAAATGCCCAAGGCTCTGGTGTACAGAAGAGGTTTCCCATTGGTAATTGTGTTTGCCTGCCTATCTTGTTTTCCCCGAGTCCATTCTCTGCACTTCTGCAGAGTGAATCTTGCAAGGCACAAATCCAATCACATCACCTCCTAGTTCACATTTTTTTCCATGGCTTCTTATTGCTCTTCTGATGACATCTAAATGAACTGGTTTTCAAGACCGTATGAATCTCTCTCTAGCCTCATCTCTGGTCACAGCCTCTCTTCAGCCTTATCTCTCATTCTGCCTCTTTAGGCTCATTGCTCTGGCCCCAGTTCTAAGATTCTTATGGTTTCTCTTATAAGCTATGTTATCTAGCTCCTACAGCTTCCTTTGGTCCTGACCTTGATAACCCTTTTCCCTTGTAGTCTTCCTGACTAACCCCATTTGCCTCAGTGAGTTAGTTGCCACTGCCCTCTGTGCCTCCACCTCCATGGCAGTCATCTCAATCTGTTGTAATTACCTGTCTGTTTTTGTGCTCCTGCACTGAACTGAAAACTTTATAGCATTAGGAAAAATTTCTCATTCCTCATTATACTCAAGTTGTATTAGTCAGGAATGTTAATTTCTGTAACAGAGAACCCCAAATATTTAAGTAGATAAAAACAACAGGAGTGTTATTTTTTACTCACATAACAGTTCACTGTGGGTATTTGGTTGATGGCCTTCCACACAGGCTATTCAGAAATCTAGATCCCTTTCATTTTGTAGTTCGTTCCAAATCTACATCTGACATGCAAATAGCAGAAGAAAGAATGGAGGTGATAGAGGAGGGGTTTCTTGAGCCACACCTGAAAGTTGTGTACTTAATTTCCACCTAAATTTCATTGGCCAAAACATAGTCATATGGCCACATATAATTGCAAGGGATGGAAAATGTTAACCAGTTAAGCAAATAGCTGGTCTCTGCCACACCAGTACTTTGCCTGCATTGGTAAGAACTGAGTAAATAAATATCTGTTGAATTTGTTGAACGAGTAAGTGATGTATTCTAGGCTCCATCTTGATTTTTAGGTGGTTCAACTTAATTATCAGGAAGGACATGTGATGACAGATCGCAGAGAAAGAGCCCAGTTATCTCAGTTTCTGGGTACCTCATGAGTGTTATAGACAGTAGTGAAAGGAACAGCAGTGTCATCTAGGAGACGAGCACTCAGACAGTGAGGTGCTACCCTTTAAGTCCTCCAGGGGAAGAGATTTTTTCATTAATTCGGAAACACATTTTCTCAGAGGGAACAAAGGAGACAAAGGAAGAGTGAGGACTGACTCTTTTATTTTGTAGAATGTAATGGTGTCAGCTTTTTTTACACATTGCTCCTAGGTCTATAAAAGAAACAAGTGGCATGCCTGTGCATGTACCCATCACTCTTCTTTTTGCCTAGGAGGGAGCAGGTGTGTGTAGCACACATGACATGTCCATTCTCAATTCCATCATCAGTGCATCCCTGAAACCATGCTCCCTTAGATGTGAGTCTCCATCCAGGCTTTTCCTTGAACCTGGCCCCCTACAGTTGGCAAAACCTCATTGCCCACATGGATAGGAAGAAGCAAGAGAACCACATGGTGATAGCTACTAATGACCAAGAGTTTAGTTTGAAAATTAACCTCCAAAGGCTCAACTTCTAGACGGGTTGGGCTATAGTAACTCCTTGCCTGTGGATGGCTCTAGAATTTTCCAAAGTTCTTTCCCACACCTTATCTCATTTCATCCTCTTAACAACATGGGGAGGTAAGAAAGCCAAGGGGTATTCTGTCTGCTTTACAGATGAGCAAATTGAGGCAGAAAGTAGCTTGGATGACTTTCCCCAAACCACGTGGCTATTCTTCCACACTTGCTGTTTCTACCCCAAGCCCCATTGCTCAAATCTGCAAACTATTTTCCAGAAGATTCCCTCTTAGCTTGCAATTAGTGGGACTGGAAAATATGTCTGATGACTGACCTTACCTCTCAACACTGGCCACTTATTTTCCTGTCTAAACAAGCAGGTCTGCAAGAAGCTACCACAAAATCCTCCCCTATATTTAAGTCTCGGTGGACTGTGGATCTTTGTCTTCCCTCTGAGTGTTGGGGGAGAAAGCCAAACACAGCTTAAATGTTTTCCAAGTTGCAGGGCCTTACATCCCAGTTCATTACAATAGGGTCTAGGTGGGTGGGGTTGTGCCATGAGACTCTTATTTTATTAAATCAAAACAACACGAAAAAGCCCAGGGTGTTTCATTCAGTGTCCATGTGCATGCTTGCTGCTGAGCCCTTGTGTTGCATTCCCAGGAATCCTTAACACTCTCTCCCAACCTCACTCAGACAGAAAACTGATATTATCTTGCCATCCTACCTAATTAAAGGCAAAGGCTATAGTTTCCCCAGTCTATCATAGTCTGGTTTATGGATTTTGCCAGCACAGAGGAGGCGGGCAATGCTAAAGGTTGGCTGTGATGTGGGAGAATGTAGGAAGAGGCAAAGGGGGTCAGGATGAGTTCCTTACCCAACATAACCTAAAACACAATTTCCAGCATCAAAATCCTAACAGCACAAAGTATCTTTGTGGAGGAAAGACTGGCTAATGTCAGTTCCTAACCCTTCCTTCCTCCCACTGGCTCAGGTAGACCCACGAAACCCACATCTTCTGGCATCATCTCCCATGCATTGTTTTCTCAGAAGCAGAGCATGACCAACATTGAATAGTATCGATGTTGGTATCTGCCTCAGCAAATCCCTTTCTGTATTAAAAGATTAATGTAGTAAATCTGGAGTCGGGGGAGATTGTGGTGTTTCCTCTTCTGCCCTCAGAGTGTTGTTTATTAACGCTATTTTGTGTTTTCCTTTTTTGTTCTCCCCTCACATCCCTATAAACCATATTTTGAAACCCTTCTCCAATTTCTCACTTTTCCTAATAGTAATAAAAAGTCAAAGCAAATTGGATGGCATCTGTGCCTCCTCCCTTAGGGAAGATAATCCATTTTTTTCTCCAACAGAAAAGTTATGGGTCTTTTGTGATCTGGCCTAAGGTCCCTTGAGTGAGGCTGACATGAAGAAATGATGCTTGGTCCATAAGGTTTTAGGAAATGTTCTGAAAACCAAGCTTTCTCTGAGGAGTACTGATATTGCTTTTTCTGGGAGATTATTTTTGTCAGTATTCAGGTGAGAATTCAAATCTGCTTCTGCTACTATTCATGACTGCCTAATGGTGTGCTTAATTCAGATAGTACTGTGCTATGCAATGACCACTTGCTTTGAATTGTATATTAAGACATGTTATCATATAAGCTTTTCTGTGAGCCAAGAATTTGCCTGGTGAAGCTGAGAATATGGCTGTTATTGGGTCATGTTTTTTAAAATAAATTTTATTGAATGTATTAGGGTGACATTGTTTAATAAGATTATATAGGCTTCAGGTATACAATTCTATGACACATCATCTGTATATTGTATTCTGTGTCCATCACCCAAAGTCAAGTCTCCTTCATCACCACTTATGCCCCCTTTATCCTCTTCTACCTCCCCCACCCTGGGTTTGGTTCATTTTTGGGGGAGTGCCGCCTGCTTGCAAGATACCATACTGTTCAGACTCCTAGAGATCTTCCAGGTTAAGTCAATCAGACTGAGCACAGCTCAGGGAAAAGATGGCAACATTCCAAGGACAATTGTACTGCCATGTGGTATGGAAGGCATGTCCCTCCAACCCACTTCTCTGATTATGGATTATGCTCACAATTTAGCAGTGTGTGTACTTCTATGAAGAATGGTGAGATAATCAGTAATTATGTATTGCCTGGTTCGACTCCCACCATGGTCTAATAGCATATGGTATGTGCTCAGCAAATGTCTGTGGTATTGAAGTAATGTGTTTTACTCAATGTATTTTTTTCATTAGATTGTGAGTTCTTTGGAGTCAGGGCATGTGTGTTACTTGCCTTTGTGTCACCAGCTCCACACCTAATTTTACCATGTCCTTGTTTTTTTCCTTCCATTATGATTTTTTGAATCCATGGGAATTCTCTTGAGCATATTGATTGCAAAAAGCTATTCACTTTTTAGAGACAGGAGAGCAGTAGCAAAAGGAGGTAGCGTAGGAAAGTCAGGATAAGCTGGATTATGCTGTGGTGATAAACATTCCCAAATTTCTAGTGGCTCAAGATAACAAATGCTTATTTCTCCTTTACACTACATGTTGCAGGCATGTTAACAGGGGCACTACTAGTTGTAAATTTTGGGGGATACAGCCTGATGGAGTCTCCATTTTGACACATACATGGCAAAGAGGAACTTAGTAAACTGAACACAGCTCCTGAAGTTTCACCTAGAAGTGTCACATAGCGCTTGCTGCTCACCCTTTATTGGCTAAAGTAAGTCACGTGGCCACACCCAATCTCAAAGAGGCTGATGAAGCAATCTTACTAAGAAGTGGGAAAGCTCAAGTATTTGCCAAACAACACTGATGATTACTATAATGGGGTTATAATGAGGCTTAAGTAAATGTGGGTGGAACTTGAGCAAAATTTGTGGCACAAATGGAAATTTTTATTTATTTTAATGCTGTTTTTAAAAAGACTGTGTTTGCAAAACAGTCCTCACATCTAGGATTTCTTGCCGAGCTGAGTATTTCTGCACCTAGAATGAGATTTCACAGAATGAACCATTTTCCACTGAGTTCGTGAGAGTTGCCTTTCAAGTGTCCATACAATATAAATAACAATAGCCTCAAAGAAACAATTAAAAGCTCTCCAGGTGGCTTATCTCAGATCCACTGAGAAATGAAACCCCCCAAACATGCCATAACATTTTAAAAAAATGGCTGTGTCTGAGGGTGGTCTCCTTGTAATGATAAAGCTTTCTCCCCATCCTTCCTGAAAGTGATACCAGCCTTAATGTTAGGAACAGTATTGCTGTCTGGAAAGGGGATGGCTGAATCTGGTAGGATTACATTTGAGCTACATAAACACAGATTGAATTAAACATGGTGAGTTGATGATGGGGGAACGTAGAAAGAGTCAGGACCTTCCGTTGAGATAATAACTAGTTCATTATCTGCCCAGATAAAGGTCGTACAGGCTTTCAGCAACAGCATGGAAAGGAGACTAGACTGACCTTTCTGACAGCAACTCTCTGCTTTGTTTTTTTTTTTTTTAACAGACCTTAGAACATCAGTGAGTAAGGAAATCCATGTTCCTCCTGACACCCTTCCTTCCCTTTCCTTAGCCTTCTCAATACACAGGACTTCACTTCAATTACTTTTTGAGCGGCTGCCTTTGTTAAAATTACTTATAGTGGAACTTTCCTGGAAAAAAATCTTAAATAAGCCCACGAACAGATGTTATTACCTTACATTTCCCCCATTTTACACAATATCTCATGCCTTTCCCTTGCTCCTAAATTTTGCGTTTTCATCAAAAGGCACAAATGGCATCACTTAGTCAAAGGAAACTTCTGCCTCTTGGGCTTTATCTTTCAATTTTCCTTAAAAGAATCCATTATGAATCATTTGGAAGGAACCAGCATGCCATATTGACTTTGGGTGAAACTTAGAAAGCAGTGTGGTGTGGGTGGGGTACTTTTACCTATAAAGAGAAATGACAGTTACATGTGGTTTTCAAGACATTAATGCTATTTTCGAATCCAAAGTTAAGCAATGGCAAGTTAAGCTTTTCCCAGGAGATGGTGATTTTAGTGAAATGTCATAAAAGTGTTAGCCCAAAGCCAAAGTTTCCAATGAGATTTCAAGCGAATAAGTTTTCCTTATTCATTTTGCATAGTTGTTTTAATATGCCAACTATGTTTCATAATGGATAGGGAAATCCTGAGCAATATATTTTTTCTACTACCTTAGAAATCTTGTCAATAAAATGAAGACTAGTAATATGGATTTCTTATGTGGATGTCATTTCTCTTTGTAAGGGGAGTTACTATGGTAAGAGAAATGGTCTGTGTTGAATGCCAGATCATAATGAGGCCTCCTGTCTCCAATAAATTACATTTGTTCTAGGTTGACTAGCTAAGGAATGAGGTCATATGCCCTTGATCCAAATTATGAATGTGACAGTCTGCATCTACATATAGAATAATTCAATCTTTGCTACCCTATTATACTTTATCACTGTTTCTGTCATCTTCAGGGCATGGGTTTGGCATAGGATGATAGTAGTGATGAGTATTATGCTCAATCCTTAGCCTCACACAATAAAAACCTTACATTTAGATTTTTAAAAGAATATAATTTCATATCATCTAAGGATAATTAATAGGTTCCATGTGAGAAATGAAATCAGAATTATTGAACTTAGAAATAGAGGGAATATAGAAGATTCCTTGAAATATATTCAGATAGTATAGAAAACCTGTGATGATATCTTGTAATATTTTCCTCTCCTTGGCTGCCTATGCATATTTATATTCTCCTCCAATGTACTCCTGAGTACCATGCATGAGAAGTAAGAACATGAGAAACAAGAACAAGTGATTTTTTTGGAAATAGGATAATGTCATTTTGTCAGGGGTAAGTGGTTATGCTCAGGAAAGATGTATGTGGGAGACGTATTAGAATCACATGTAGCTTCATACTTTTGGTAACAGGGGATTTCAGATGGCTGTCTAGCTGCCCCTGATTGTTATGTATCTCTCTGAGTTTTGTGATGAAGTAGAATTAAATGATAATGAATGATAGTACATATAATTATGGAGTTATGTGTTTGTTTACATGAAAGTGAGTAAAATCCCGTGCATGTATGAAACTCTTGAAACAGATGAATAACATTTGTATAGCTCAATTCCAATGATATTCATGTACTTAAATTATGTATTTATAATGCATATTATATATTCAAATAACATATATGTACTGTATCATATCAAGAACATAGCTCAAAAATGTTTGTAATGAAATTAAGGTTCAAAACAAAGGTAGTAATTATGTTAAGTCTCAAAAGGTCCTTTTTGTCTGAATTTTTAGTGTGTCATTATATTTAATAACATTTTTCAATAATTTGGGAAAAAAGTCTAGACCTTGTTGTAACAAACATGAACAATGTGTGCAGGCCGACTGATGTGGGAGTTAGGAGATATTCATTGTGTTCATCAGATTGGCAATTTTTTTCTGTAATGATTCAAATAGTAAATATGTTCAGCTTTGCAGGTACATAGTCTTTCTTACAACTACTCAACTTTGTCATTGTAATGCAAAAGTAGCCATAGACAATATATAAATGAGTGAACGTGGCTGTGTTCCAATAAAACTTTATTTATAAAAACAGCTGATGCCAGGTTGGCTTGTGGGCTAAAGCTTTCAACTCTGAATCTCAACTATGAAGCTTTTAATCTATACCCTAATTGAAAAACAATTTACATATGGTACCTAGTTGAATATGTGACTACCTGTATATTCAGTGTAAGAACATGTTCATAAATGTGTGTGTGCACACACAAGAATGAGGTGCACTGTTTATATGTGTTTTTCAGAGGAGATTGGGCTCATTCAGGGTGGTATGGCCATGGACTATATGTGTTTTTCAGATCAGTCTAGAAGAATCTCTGTGTATGTAATGTTGTCTCGCAGTAAACAAATATGCTCCATTTTCTAAATAAACATTCTGATTCTCTCTGGGAGTGTGGCTACCTTACCTGCTTAAAGTTTATGCAATGTTGTCATTGTGTCTTTTCTCCTGTGGGGTAGTAACAAACTGTTCTGTACTGTCAAGTTTCTTTTAGCTGGTCTAATAATCAAATATATATAAGACAGGTCAGCAAGATAAAATAACCAAATTTAATACATATATATGTATGGGAACCCTGCATATATATGAAGTTCGGAGACCTCATATGTAGGACAGGTTCAGAGATAGAAAGGGAACAGGGATATATAAGACATTCTGAACTAGGGATGCGATAATGCACCTTGGGGGCTTCAAAGAGTCATTGCAGGATAAGAAGAGTATATGTGTAATAGATAAAAGTTTGCCCTGCCATATAGGTGGGTCAGAAAGAGAGTATTACTGGTAATCTCTTACTATGAGCAAGGACCCTAATTTAAGTTCTAGGTAGTTAAAGGGAGGGGCACACGTTTCTCTTGAAGCTAAAGTTGCCTTTAGCTCAAAATAATCTACATCCACTGAGGCACATCTTTGGGTGGCCAATTCTGAACCCCCACACCCCTCTGAAGTTAATTGCATTATGATCATATGGGCTGCTTAATTAATACTCTTTAGTGAAGATGATACTATTAAGGGGGACTTTTTAAAATATAGGCTATGGAAGTCACGTTTGTTATGAGTTATTCTCTATTGATATCTTTATACAGTTTTAAACTAAGCATTAATTGAAATGATACCACAGGTTTGGTCAGATTGATCACCCTTTTTAGATTCTATTCAAAATACTTTTCTTTCTTCCTAGAAAAAAATCTGCAGTCATTTGTCCAGAAATGGGAGAGAACAATGCTTTTTCCAAATGATAAGGCTGTTTGTTTTGAGAAGTGAATTTATTGGGCTGATAAATCTGGCTTTTACTATCTGCTTGCCTGTTTGTTCTTAGGAGAATTATCACTCTTTATTGATCCTTTTATGCTGGAAAAGTTGAAAAGACAGACAGTTTCAAAAGTCAGACCAAAAAGAACTGATAAGCACAGGGAAAAAAATTACTCTTGTGCTTTGAATACATGTGGGCACTTCCTTGTGAAAGGCAGGTCGTCAGACTAGAGCTGTGGCTTTTTGGTAACTGAGCCCTGCCTTGTATTTGAGAAGCACTGTCTTTTGGGGGGCAGGGAGAAGCACAGTCTTCCAGAGATTTAGGGCACAGGTCTTGGGCTAAACATATCTGTTTTTTTCATCAAAGGAGTAATTGATCTTTCCTAAATAGGAAGAGTTTAAATTAAAATGATGATTTTCATTTAGCTAAATGACAATAGGGCATATAAGTTTAGAAATTCAAATGAATAAATGTACATGTATTTTACATTTTATTTCTAGGCAATGACATTTTACTTTCCCAAAGACTTTTTTTGAGATTACCTACCTATAAGAAGGGGTATTTTGCCCCCCTTCCCCACCCTCAACCAAAACAGAAACTATCTTAGCTTTCTAAGAGCACAAAGCACACCTTGCTTGTCTAAAAACAAAGAATCCATATAGACTCTTTTGAGGTACCTACCCTGCCCTGCCCCCCTGCCAAGTCTCAAAAGTCATATAGAAAAAAAAATAAATCTCTATTTCCTTTTCTTATGATGAAAAAAAAGTCATATAGAAACAGAATAACTCCATTGTGGGAGGGGTTTGGTCATCTTAGCAAAATGCAAACAAATAAATATAGTTAAGACACTTCTTAACCTGGGGAAACCTAAGAAAACCTCTTAATTTTTTTATTGATTTACTCAGTTCCTTTTGATGCATCTGACATCTACACAGCAGGCATGGAATGGCGCTCGGAATGACACTGATTCATCCTTTAAAAATATTAGCACCATTTGGGGTCTGAGATGCTTCCGGGCTTTTCATCCAGCAGGTTTTATTAGAGGGGCCTGGCCCAGACAATGAGCAGATGAAACTTTTGTCCCCTCAATTTCTTCTGTGCAACTGGTTGCAGCATCTCTGCAAAACCACTTATATTCTCTTAACTTTAGCCTGCTTGTTTGTAAAATGAGTGAATCCCTAGTACAAGGCAGCAGCAAGCAAAGATGTAAAAATCACCCAAGAGGGGGAGGGCAGAAATGAATTCACGTGGCTGGAGGTGCCGTTGTGTATTCAGAAAATCCCATCAGCGTGCGCACTCATGAGTGTTAGTGTGATATTTTAGTCTTTCTAATCATTGTCAGTGGTGTGCTTTCATGTGCAATTTGATCTTAAAAATATGTGGGCTTTCAAGACTTTTATTTCAAAATTTCCCCCTTTGGTGAAATAATTGGGTAATACATTTAAAAGAATGCCTCTTCTTGGCTGGGCCTGTTTTCTCTAAGAGGTTACTCGCAGTGTGCTCATTAGCAGTGGTGAGGAAATGGCACCCTAGCAGCCTTTGTGAAAGGTCTCCACTGTGCTAAGCTGGAAGGTGGGCACCTGGGTGGCTGGGGTCTTAGTAGTTTTAGCAGGAGGGAAAAGGGAAATGAGGACTTTTGTAGCCTCAGAAGTTTTTATGCATATACTCTGTGAAAATGGTAAGGATAATGAATTCCAAGTTGAGAAGGGTAACACAGACAGCAGTGTGGAACACCAAGGTCCTTACTTAGCATCCCTGTGGATATTCGGAGTCACCTTCACTTCTAGGCCTTCCAGGAATGGGGGACAGAAAGGCAGAAGAGAAAATGGTGAAGCAGTTCTCTGTTGCCCTTGGCAACACTGTATGGGGTGGGGTGGGGGAACTAGCATTTTAGGAATGGGCCTGTCCTTCCCTGGGGAGGTCATGAGACATCACATACGGGTGGAGACAGGGTTGAGGTGGGCTGAGCAGTGTGGTGATCACAAGACTGCACCATGAGCAAGCACAAGTTCCCTGCTGGGCACTGCAGCTCTGGGACATCCTATAGTCCCCATATGGCTCCTGTAGGGTTGTTTGTTTGTTTGTTTGCTTGTTTGTTTTTTAGGGTATTGATTCATCATAGTAAAAGCTCACCAAGAGCAAGAGTGGGAAATGAAATAATCCCCCAGACTACTCTTTCCTCCCCCTTCCTGAGTCTCCATGGTATCAGATGGCTGCTTGCAACCATTTACTTCTGATTGAGTGCTCTAATTTCTTTAGTCTCTTATCTTCTCCTCTTCCCTCCCCCAGTTTCTTACCCACAGATTCAGTAAGAAAGAGCCAGCCTTGAATTCAAGCATAATTGCTCGGTAGGGGGGACTTCCTTGAAAAAAACCTCAAATTTTTGGTTGTAACAGTGGAAATCTGTTTGAACCCTTGAACTTCCTTTATTGTTGAAATGACCA
Source organism: Phyllostomus discolor (assembly GCF_004126475.2). NCBI lineage: Eukaryota > Metazoa > Chordata > Mammalia > Chiroptera > Phyllostomidae > Phyllostomus > Phyllostomus discolor. Next base: position 5,748,903 of record NC_050198.1, read on the forward strand.
CCTACAGAAACATGCTGGGGAAAGTAGCAGAAGCACAGTGGTCCCTTTTATGGGAAAAACAGTAGCTGGAATTATTTCACTTTTGCAAGAATTCTGTAATGAGGAGGAATTTCTGAAAGGAGAGTATGGAGCAAACATTCCACAAGTTGAAGATGTCTGGGCTGAGATTGGGATTTTGTAGTAATCAATGTTTCTGGGCTTGGAAACAGAGTCTTCATTCTTTATTGGCCACAAGTACAAGAGCTGGTGACTGGAGCATTTCTGTATACTTTCTTTGCCATTTGTAGGGCTCTGCTCTGGATACTGGGGATTTTCAGACACACAAGCAACAATAGAAAGAGGAAGGATTTTTTTTTTGCCTCTTATGAAGTAAAATTGGCATGCTGTAACTGTTCTGTATTTTCCAACAAACAGATTGCGTGAACGCTTTTCTTTGGTTCGCACAGGCACTAGGATATCCTTCCATTTATGGAAGCCCTGTGCACTTGGTATGCCTGGGGAGGGCTTGTGGGTGGACAGACACTGATAAATCTGGGAAGTTGTTGCTTTCAGTCTGCTCGCCTCTTCATCCTCCATCCATCTCCCCTCTTCTGTTTTTATCTTGAAACAGAAATCTGAGCATGTTACTTTTCTGCTAAAGCAACATCTATAGCCCCTGCCTTTAAAGATAAAACCTAGCCTTCTTAGCAAGGCATGGGTCTGACTCAAGTCCACTTTCCAGCTCATCTTTTTATGCCCTCCACTCTCACCGGACTCTATCCAGCACACACAATAGGCAGAACCCGGGACCTTGCATGTTTGTTTCACTTCACTACAATATGCAATTCCTGCTGTTTAACATATCCATTCTCTTCTTCACTGGAAACAACTACTCAGACTTCAAACCCCAACCCAAAGGTCCTTTCTTCTGTGAAGTCTTCCTTAACTTCATCTGCTCACTCCATCCACTTGGCTACCAAAATATTTTCATATTTGACTAATATTCCTCTGAACAGTACCTATAACACAGGACCATAATCATTTGTTACATGACTGTTGCTGTCCACTGCCAGCCCAGTGAGGACAGGACTGTGTTTTACTCTGCTTAGATTCTTGGTACCCAGCATAGAGCCTGGCATCCAGTGGGTGTTCAGTAAATATATTTACTCAATGAATGGATGAGGGCCTTGAGGAAGATGTAGAATAATGTCTGTGTGTGACTGTGTATGTATGCATGTGTGTGTGTGTGTGTGTGTGTGTGTGAGAGAGAGAGAGAGAGAGAACAGTTACTATAACTGGTATTATATAATTACAAGGGTTATAGTTTTCTTGAAATGAGCTTTGAAAGAAATAGCAAAACAGCTACATCCACTCTTTTTATCAGCATTCTAGACAAACACTCCGTATTGCTATAAGGTGACACAATACTTCGGTATTTTACTTAGATTTGTGGGTCTATGTGGATTTCAGAACACACACACACAAATTCTCAGTTTTAAAAACACAAGTTAAGATTTTTTTCATTGAGTTACTACATAGCAGGGGTCAGGACCTTTTTCTGTAAAGGGACAGGCAGTAAATATTTTAGCCATTGTGAAGCAGTCTTTGTTACACTGTTCAAGTCTGCCTTGTAGAGAGAAAGCAGCCATAGAGAATATGTAATTAAAAAATATTTTTTTACATTATAGATTTTAAATTAACATACAAAGTCTCCACTTTTGAATAATGGATATTCAGCAATGATTTTATGTTAAAATTATTTTCCCTGCAACTTTTTGGAGTTATATAAAGCATGTGAAGGAAGCTACAGCAGGAGCAAACACTGAGAATGGATAATAGTATTGGAATCAGTTTATTTTCATGTTAACCACAAATATTTATGATGAATCTCTTTAAGCTGCCACAAGTAAAATAGAATGCAATACAAAATCCAAGTTTTTAGCAATACTTTTTCTTACTTATGGCTTCCACTGTTCATTTCCTCATTTATAATGATTAAACATTGGCTTATCTGAGAAAGACAAATTTTTCCAGAGAGGATTAGTGTTCCTTTTTGGCATTGTGTTGATCACATCAGTCAGAATCATCAATTAAAAATATATTTGTAGAAGTTGCAGTGTTGTAAAGATATTTGCATTTTTTTTGTAATAGGGCCACAGATTATTCTTTGACCTACTCTACTGATTTTCATTTGGATGACGAATAAGAGACCATGTATTTTGTGTATCAATGTTGTGCCTTTGGTTAATTTTGCAAATTTTTGTTTTGTCAGTGATATTTTCTCCTTGCAGCCACATTCACAAATGCATTGTTTTAAGCAACTTAATTCTGGATCATGCATGCCACCAGACAGTAAATGCACAAAAGCCCTTTGAAAATTGTCAAGTTCTACAAACTGTTTTTGTACATCAAGGACTCTTTCTGACAAAAATTAAGCAGCAAGAAATCAATGCAAAAAGAAAAGAAAAACAAGCATGAGCTGAATTGAAATGTACAGGTTAATGCCTTAATATTACAAGAAAGCCAGATGATGCATTGAGAGAATTCATTCATTCTAAGAATGCTGGAATCTTTCATTGTCACTCATTAAAATAATGAAGGTTGGGTGTGTAGAGATTATTTCCCAAACATCCTGGCAGGAGCTGGCCCTTCCTTGCACCTCCCTTCCTGGGTGCTATCACCTCCCCTGGAGGTGCTTCTTCAGTCCAAAGCCCTTACCCTGCCTGACCCAGGCTACTCTGGATAGTCACCCCCTTTCCTCTGGGGAGCACTATAGTTTCTTCAGCTGGGCCTGCCTTGAGCCTGTCCTCAGGGGCCTCAAATCTAATCTGTCAGGACACCATAGTTTTTTTTCTCCTCATTCTCAGCTGCCCTCAATCCAATGCTAAGGAGGCTTGGAAATTCCCCTAACTTCTTCCATGTTCAGGATGACTTTGCAGAAAATAAAACTTTCTATCCTTTGAAGATGTGTTAGTTCTCAATCTCTATGTGACATTTGAGCCTGTGAAACATTTTCATGAAGGCTTAGGCCAAAGGTGCTTCCTAGCACTTCCCAAGGCTTATTTACCTCTGTGATGATGTTCATCCAGCCCATCTGATATTGAAATAAAGGAAACAGGTTGAGAGTCAGAGAATGGATAAATAAAACTACAAGTGGGAGGACGAGGCAGCAAAGAAAGAGCAACCCAAACAGCAAAGGGCAAATGGAGGGGAATATTGATGTTCAGGCTGGTGGTGACTAGTAAACATAAGTTTCATAGCTAAGGCTCTCAGAGCAGACACCTCTGTTTGTGTGTGTGTGTGTGTGTGTGTGTGTGTGTTTGTGGATACGACTTCAAATACATGAGATTATTCTGCAGTAAATATTTTTGTTGCAGTTTTATCTTAGCATCTTTATGGCTCAACATAGATCCTTTCCTTTGATCAATGGATCTTAAAGGCAGCAAGCTTTGCTATAGACTTTTGTAAACATAATTTTCCCCTTCTAGTGTTGAGCGTAGAAATCTAAAGGGCATGGTCCTTTTTATGGGCAGATCTTTTGTTTAAAATGTTCAATGGCTCACCATCAGCACAAGGAACATTTTAAAACGGAATTCTGAACTATTATCTTTGGTTTATATTAAAATTCTCTATTGAAACTTTTTTCTTTTTCAAGTGGACCTTCTGGACTTAGACATAAACTTCTATAATCTGGTTTGTTTCTCAGAATAATAACACTTAAAAAAAGCTTTTGGGTGACTATCAGTTCTGGCTTGAAATGAAAACAGAAATGTAGATAAAATACACAGGTAGAAAACATGAAAAGAAAGGAACTCCTCTTTAATGTCAGTGTAAAACAGGTGGTATTTGCTGTGGGCTGCTTAAGCTTATTTAAGGTTGCTTAAACTTGGTTTGATGCTTTAAAAGCCATATATGTGTCCATGTGTGCACATGCATGAGAGGGAGGAATAATATCTCTAGATTTAGTGTTTACAGAATAATTGGTTAGCCCTGGCTGGTGTGGCTCAGTTGGTTGGATTGTCCTCCTATAATGGAAAGGTTGCCAGTTTCATTCCCCGTCAGGGCACATGTCTAGGTGTGGGTTCAGTCCTTAGTCGGGAAGCATGTGGGAGGCAACCAATTGATGCCTCTCTCTTATATGGATGTTTCTTTCTCTCTCTCCCTTCCCTTCTCTCTAGAGTGAGAAAATATTAAACCTTTAAAAAAGAATAATTGGTTAGATTGTGTAGAAGGTGAGAAATGAGTGGTTATGATCATGACCTACCTGGCCCGGGGTTCTGCCATCAACCAGCAGTAAGGTATGGGCCATAAAAAGCTAAGATTGTTCCCTGATGTCACTTTTAAAGGTGAGGTATGTGATAGCTTATTTTCTAGACACTCATAGTTTTGAATTGTTAAAATATCTTGCTTATATACACTTTTTTTTTAAAGATTTTATTTATTTATTTTTACAGAGGGAAGAGAGGGAGAGAGAGGGAGAGAAGAGAGAGAGAGAGAGAGAGAGAAACATCAATGTGCGGTTGCTGGGGGTTATGGCCTGCAACCCAGGCATGTACCCTGGCTGGGAATCGAACCTGGGACACTTTGGTTCCCAGCCCGTGCTCAATCCACTGAGCTACGCCAGCCAGGGCTTATATACACTTTTGAAACAAGTAATTCTATAAGTATCTCCTAATATTTCTATTTTGATATTGGAATCAAATCCATGATCACCTTATCCATGTCCTTTGTGGATTTATAGATTTCTATTGTATTAACCTTGGCTTTCTCCAACAAATCTGGTAGCTAAATGGTGGTGATTACTATTTCTTTAATTTCTGTATGCTGTAGTAGTCTATCTCAGTATGCAATCTACTCATTCCTTGCCCTTTCAAAAATAAGGTTATATTTTAATTTTTAAACAATTAAGTATTAACAGAGAACCTATTATGAACCTGAGTCAGAAATGTTATGAGTAGATATCTAATGCAAACAATTTGAGAAACTAAAATTAATTTTTCAAAGCATGTAATCTATTTGCTAGTAGTTTGTTCATTCATTTGGTAACCTGACTTTCATCTTTTCATTCCCCTATCTGCTCTTCCAGCCACTCATGCATCCATCCACCCATCTATTCATCCATCTACCCATCCATCAGCCCATCATTTCATCTCTCCCTCTCCCCATCCATTCATCCTATCATCCTACTTTCCCTCCCTCCACTCATTTATTCATCTATCCACCTATTGATTATTCATGAGACAGATGATGAAGGCCTATCATAATCTTTTACATGTCTTGGTATTTTAAATATAAAGTTGACAAAATAGTTTTTATCCTCAAGAAGTTCAGAATCTGAGTGTGGAGACAAGCTAAATAAAAAATTTCTTTATAAAGATTTTGAACTTCTTGGTAGAAAAACATTCTTCAAGCACAGTGGCCTAATCACAGTGCATGTGTATTGGGCATTCTGTAATAGTTATTGTTTTAAAAGGCAGTGCTAAGTTCTGCTTTAGCAACTGAGTATTTTTTCTTGCTGTACTCTTCTGACTCCTTATTTAAATGCATAAAATTTTTATAATCATCTATAAAGGTATGCTTTTAAAATGGAAGTAAGAGATATAGTGGCAAGTGTTAGATGGAATTAAGTAGCTATTGGAATGTGGTAATTCAGTAAGGGGACATAGCTGAGAACTTAATGGTTTTAAGAAGACTTGCCATCATTTTTTCTTCAGTAGCAGGAAATTCATAATTTCTGTTTCTTGGGAGAGAGAGGACAAGGGTGCTTTCTTAATTATGAAATGCAGTTGTTTAGATTCTTAAGTGGTATGATTGCTGTTATGAGCTGCCCCAGGAAGCCACATCAAGGGCAGCTCTGTGTGTGTGTGTGTGTGTGTGTGTGTGTGTGTGTGTGTGTGGTGCTGGCCTGGGTCTTTGAGACAGACCTGGTCTGTCAAACTTGTATTTAATTTCATTGTTTAAATGAGAAACTAGTGTGTTTTTTCTGACTGAGAGAGTCATAATTTTCCTGCCTTGTTTTCTAACCATCAAGTCTATATTTGCATTTTAATTAAGAGAAAAGATAACTCTTGAAGCTGAAATTTGGATGAAAGCTGTGAATATTTACTATTGGGAAGAACCTTGTTAACATAAGCCTACCAGTTTAAAACATTTGTTTTTAAACTTTATACTAGGGCTGACTTTTTCTTTTTAATTAATGTTTTCCTTTTTAAAAATAAGCTGTAACTGACATAGAGGAATGTGAACAAATGTGATAAATTTTTGTGTGTATATACACACATCTGACCACCAACCTGATCCAAATGTGGAACATTTCCAGTGTTTCAGAAAGTTCCCTTGTGCCCCCTTTCAGTCAATAGTAATGCCCCACCTCCCACAACATTAACTACTATTCTTACCTCTATCATAGATTCATTTTGTTTATTTTTGAGTTTCATAGAAACAGAATCATACAGTATATATCTTTTGTGTTAAGGCTTCTTTTGATGACTATTATGCCTATGGTATTCATCTATATAGCTGAATATTGAAGAGCTGTTCTGTTTGTTTGTTTGTTTGGATTGCTGTGCTGTATTTTTAGAAAATAACTGATTTTTGACCACTTCCCTAGGTATGTTATCTTAAAACCATAATAGGATTGAGCTAAAATGTTCTGTTTCAATTTATATTTGGTCATTTGCCCCTCCCCTATGATGTAATTGAGGTGCATAATCATCAATTAATTATCAAAAAGTTTTTATACCTACTATGTACCCAGCATCACTGGGAAGAAAAGAAGTGTATAAGACATGATCCCTGCTATCGAATATCTTACAATTCATTTAAAGTAAATAAACTTCATGTTTTTAACCACAGACAAAATTATCAGGGTTTCTGCCTAAGTTCTAAGAAACTGAAATTACTACCTGAGTTGCTCTTAGTTGAGTTTGTCTGACTTCTTTGTTTGGTTTTGACAACAGGGGTTGGTCCCAGTGATAGAGGCAGTTAATGATTCAGTCCATCAATCTGTCAGTTTTTATTGAAAACTCACTCACTATGTGGTCAGCATGTGCTTCATCTATAGAGTTCTCTTCTAACCCACTTTCTCACCATAGGTACTATTGACATTGGAGGCTGTATAATTCTATGTTGTGGGGGCTGTCCTGTGCATTGGATGTTTAGCAGCACCCCTGGCCTCTACCCACTGGATGCCAGTAGCACTCCCACTCCCCCTAGCCATGATAATCAAAAATGTCCACAGAGATTACCAGAATCTCCCTCGTTGAAAACCACCTTCCTCAACATACTGCAGCTGCTTCCTACATTTTAATTCATACACCTTTTTGAATACCCGCTGTGTGTTTCTATTAGGAGGAACCTTTGGAGGAAAGGGGAAGGTGGTCTCCAAGTTCCTCTTTTGTTATGTACCTGGATGTGCAAATTACACAGATTTCACTTCTAGAGGGTGGAGAACAGTATGAAAGAAAGCACCAAGTTAGAAATTAGTAAGCTTTTATATTGGCTATTTACAGGGCAAATGTTCAAACTTAAAAGCGTTGATTCTTAAGAATCTATTGGCAGTCTGAAACTCTAAGTGATTTTTAGAGGTTTTGAAAATTCAAGAACTTCTAAGGCTAGCACAGTTTGGAATTATGCCTTGAATAATAGCCCTGGGATAGGCATAAAGTTCCTATACTGTATTTCATTATAAGGACTTGACCAGGGTTCCAACTGGCATTTGCAACTGGAGTTTGGATCAGAGAGAGCCTTGTCCTAAAATATGAGAAAACTTGAATAGTAGAGCCACCATGCTGATGGCTTTTCATTTATTTGTTTAGAACCTGCTTTGTTCTAGGAAGGGCGTAAGGTGGTTGTCATCATCACATATGCTGTCTTCAGTATTGGTTTAAAATGTCAACCAGAGTAGAGATATATTAGACAGAGCAATATCAGAATCATTGCTCAAAAAACTGTTTGAGAAGGCTTTTCCTCCTCCTTCTTCTAACCTTCAAAAAGGACCTCCCCTAACCAGACAATCCAGTGAAATCATGAGTTAATTATAGACTTGGAAGAGTTAGCATGAGAACCTTGTCTGTCTTGCCTCTGGCCCTTTGTCTGCTTGGCTGCCTCTTGGTTAGGAGCCTTTGGAAAACTCAGGTTGTGGATGAGATACTTTGCCAGGCTTGGGTGGGCATCAAAGACACCGGGAAGGAACCCAGCTCAATTTCTGGTAATTCTGTCACTGGGTTTTACTCATGTGTTCAAAATATTCTATTTTTCCATCTGTGAAATGGAGATAATCCTTCCTCACCTTGCAGGGCTGTTGTGAGGATTAATTAGCTAATGTTCCTCAAGTGCTTTGAAGTTGAAAAGGCTTGTGGAAGTGCTAAGTAGAATTAAGGAAAGGCAGGAAATGCCTACTGGAAGTGACCTTATTTTCCTGATTGTCTTCTCAGCATTTGTGTTTCTCTTGACTTTTAAGTGTGTTTTTTGGAGCATAGTGCTTTGTTGGTGGGCAGGACCATGCATAGATCAGTATAGAACAAAGATAATGCCGCTTTATTTTATTCCTTAGTACTAATTTGGCTTATCAGTTGGCATGACTTCTGAAGATCTTTAGCTCAGAATGTTTTAATTATTAAGTTCTGGTGGTTGTCCAAGGAGGGCTCAATTTACTTTGGGGTGGAGGAGGGAGGAAGTGAGGTTAGAAGAGGTCGAGCCAGATGGCCTTGAATTGCAAGGATTTCTAGAAATGGAGGTGACTTTTGAAGTTATGATAGGTGAGAAGACCGCAAGGGAGAGAGAAGCTGAGAGGAAAATGCTGTGTGTTCTCTTCACTTTTACAATAAGAATATAACTTCCACTGTCTTAGCAGTAGCTTGTTCCTTGAAGCTGTAATGCCTTCCAATTGTGTCTTTCCTGAGGTGAATTTTTCCTTTCCAACCCAGATTTAGAAGAGGGAGTCCATGCAGGTCCCCCATACTAGGAGAATGGATTGACCAGGCACACCAGTTTCAGCTTATCAGTTCATCCTTTACTGTTGTATGGTTTGTGTATTAGGATGGAGCTCTCAGTGAAGGGGCTGGATACAAGGCTTTATTGAGAAGCATGTCTCCTACTCTTGCAGTGGTAGCTTCTTCAGATTTTGCATCCCTTTCAGGATCTTTTCTAGGCATGTTATTATTTTTTTAAAAAATTTAAAAGTATTTTATTTATTTATTTTTAGAGAGAGGGGAAAGAGAGGGAGAAAGAGAGGAAGAGAAACATCAATGTATGGTTGACTCTTGCATGCCCCCTGCTGTGGTCCTGGCCCGAAACCCAGGCATGTCCCCTGACTGGGAATTGAACTGGCAACCCTTTGGTTCACAGGCCAGCATGCAATCCACTGAGCCACACCAGCCAGGGCAGGCATGTTATTATCTGTAATAACTACCTTGAACCTGAAAGAAGAAAATTAATAGTGTTCAATAATTTGTTGATTTGAATCTTTTAATCTTAAAAATTCTATTGAATTCTTTTGAGAAATTTTTCTGGTCATTGATTTTATAAACCACCTTGCTTTAGAGAATGGGTATGATCCCAAAACACTGAAAGCAAACCAGATTTTGGTAAATCTGTTATTTTAGGTTATCAGGTTATTTTAAGGACCCATGGCAGTTTATAATTTAAATGATGCTTAAAGTGAATCCTTGTATAAGACAAAGTATCTTGTATATCCTGTTGACTTTATCGTGTGTGTGTGTGTGTGTGTGTGGTGGTAGGGAGGGGATGAGACTAAAGACCCATAGGCAAAATTCGGTGATATCTATTCCCAAGTGACCCTCTGGGAAGGGTTGTGCTTGTGTCATTTTGGTGGGGCAGATCATAGGGTCAAGAAATTGGGCAGAAAGCTGAGAAGCCATTTATAGGTGTTTGTTTTTATATCGGGTCTGCTTACGATCTGTCTGGTATTTATTCTCCTCTATTTCTGAAACCAAGGCCCTGGATTCCCTTCTTTTTAAAGACCTCTTGGCAACCTTCTGAGGAATAGCAGAGTTCATTCTGACCAGTGTCCGGTGAGTGTACCTCAACCATGATGGAGCTCAACCTGTCAAACTCACAGAAAAATGTCCGTTACATATTCCAGCTGTTCCTTAGACGTGCTCCCTAAGAGCTATTTACATGTGTTAGCTGTCAGAACGATGGTAGAGTGATTGCTGCAGACCCTTGGATGTCATCATTCACCTTTTTTATACAAAAGTTTTTTTCTTCTTCTTTTTTTAAAGATTTTATTTATTTTTAGAGAGGGAAGGGAGGGAGAAAGAGAGAGAGAGAGAGAGAGAGAGAGAGAGGGAGGGAGAGAGAGAGAGAAACATCAATGTGCGGTTGCTGGGGGTTATGTCTTGCAACCCAGGCATGTACCCTGGCTGGGAATCGAACCTGGGACACTTTGGTTCCCAGCCCGCGCTCAATCCACTGAGCTACGCCAGCCAGGGCTAAAAGTTGTTTTTTTTTCTTTATTAGCCAAATGATGTTTGGCAAAGAGAAAAAAAGAGGATAAGAACTTTCCCTGATGAGTTGTTGCCCCTAACCTTGAAGCTCTTGTAGCAAAAGGAAATTGAGGAAGATTTTGGTTTTTCATGTTTTCCCTCTTGCTTATGAGACCTGTGGAGGGCTGCCTGAAGCTGAATTCAAGCACCTCCATTGACATTGGCAAAGATGAACGTCTGAGCTCATGCATCACCTTGGAAACTGGATCCAGTTGCTGCTAGGAAAGGAATGCTTGGTTGCCCTGAGCATTAAAATAGAAAATGTTGATTCCACCTCTCAGCACTTCTGCCTGGAGTTGTCAGAGATGCAGGCAGGATGAACCAAATGACTTCTCAAAACTTTGATTCTCTCTGGAATCCATGGACATTGGAACTGGAGACTTTAGGGTTCAATGGCTGAGGGACAGTGCTGCTAGAATTTTTTCTCACAAACTGAATGTTTGTTGCTTGTGAGACAAAGATCATTCCATCCTCCAATTCAAGTGTTTTGGATTTCTCAGAAACTCGAGCAGTGTGCTGGAGTCAGCTTGTACCACCCCTCTAGAGCTGACTGTGACACCTTTCCTCAACTTTCTTTTAGTGACATCATTGATAGCTTGAAATCTGTCATGATGAGAATATGGACATCATCAAAATTGACAAATGCTGCAAATCAGAGTTCCTCAGCATCCAAGCTGGTTGTTAAACATCTACTAGCACATACAGGAGGTTATTCTCACCATTTACATGTCCTTAGCCTCATTTATGGGGCTGTTTAGTTTAAAAGGAAAAGGCTCCCTTTGCTGTCCCTTTGCTGTGGTTTCATGGTATAGACCTCTTCTATATAGGGAAACTGGGCCTTGTTCTCTCATCCACTCTACTCAGCCTGAGAGAAAGCACTGTGGGCTGGGCCGTGTGACAGAAAATTGCCATGCTGATGATTCTGTTCCTTTTGCTAATAAACTATACAACAGGTCATTTTACCTCTGTAGTCTTCAACTTCCTTTTCACTATAATAAAAGTAATATGGATGATATTAGATGATTCCTATGTTTCCTTTTAGCTCTGAAAATCTATGTTTTCATGAGTGCTTAGCTATTAGGAGATGCCATGCCTTTTAAAGACTTGGGACTCTTGAAAACTTTCTTATTTTCTCTTTTGACCTTGGGCTCCCAATAATTTCACTTCTGTCTAGACTTTTACCTCCAGCATGAATGAATGGGACTTCTCTTGGTGAGAATCATCACTCATTAGTTCATTTTATCTGAAGGTATCAAAGCACTCAAGGCAGCAGCAGTCAGTACCTTCCATGGTCACCCTCCAAGGAAGGTTGCATGAGTGTGCCTGCTAATTTACAAGGTGGGGCCTATCATGGTGGTGAACTGAGGGTCTGTAATTATTGACTTATCATCTCTTGATCAGAAAAGAGGCTACTTCCTATCTGAAAGAAGTTTCCGTTTTGAGACTAGTCTGCCATTTATAACACCAGATTACTTGGCATACTTGGCCTGCTGACAGCACTTTATGTATTTTTCATCTCTCTGAAGTGGAAATACACCTGCATAGGTTTTTGCTAGTCCAGATGATTTTAAAATACATGTTTAAATAAGGCTTTCTCTTCAAAATTCCTTAAAAGAAGAGTGGTGTGGGTTTGTATTGGGGATTGAGGGTAGACAATGGAATGTAGAAGGAATGAAATCCACCCTTATGGGGTGCCTGAAAGGAAAAGAGGTGCTGATGAAGAGTTAGGAGTGACCACAGATTTGGCAACTTTGTGGTCTTGCTTAGAATCTTGTCAAGACATGTAGGCCCATATTTCAGCACCTACAGAAATACATGTCTGTGGGATGAGCCGTCTCTGCCCAATGACATGTGCCAGCTCATTCCAGCTGTTATTGTGATTGTATTTATGAGGCCATTGATTCTTGAATTGGGAATCCTGAGTGTTTTTCTGACTGTTTGCAGGGTTTGTTACCCACCCTGACACCCCAGCTGGACTGTTTGTGTTCAATAGCTGCAGCCATGGTTCCCACACCTGAAGGTTTGGGCCATTGAATCTGCACCTTTGTAAAATTGAGGATAGGTGGGCAAAATATACCTTTCTTTAGTAAAGGGGGAGGAGCGTTGTGAAAGAGGAGTGAGGGGAAGCAGAACACCAAATATCTAGCAGATTAGCTTTAGGGAGGCAGCATATGGAAGCTGAAAATATGGAAATTGAATCTTCTAAACTGATCCATATGCCCACATACTGCCAGGAAGTCTTTGGGGACCTCAGTGGTAGGTGAACCCCAGTTTAATAATATTGAGTTGGAGAATGAGTTAATACCCTTTTAAAAATTCTTGGATTCAAGCCTTTTAATCTCCCTTCTGCCCTTTTCCGTGTGTGTGTGTGTGTGTGTGTGTGTGTACATACATATACACACAGCCAAGTATGTGAAACAAAAGAAAATTAGTTCCAGTTCACCACAACCAAAGCTTCTGCCTGTTTCCTTGTCTTCTATTGAATTCCAGTTGCAATTGAATTTATCAAATATTTATTTAATATCTACTGTGCTTCAGGTACTATACCATGCATTGGGGATGTAGAGATGACCAATGTAGATACAGGGAAATAGTTACCATTAGCAACCAATGTGCAAACACTTGTGGGAATCATGTAGAGATTTTCATAGGATTCTGAGTAAATGGATGGCAAGAAACTCCCACTGTTAACCTAGCACCACAACCTCCTTATTATGGGTGAAAGTTCCTGATAAAGGATATTGAAGTCTATTAAAGAAAAGATTCATCTGCCTCTGCCCCTGTGTGAGTGTGTATGTACATACACACATACATCTTATAGCTGAAATTATCACAGACCTGCAATGTTATCCAAGTGCTTTAATGTTTAATTCCCTTTGATTTGGTCCACAGTAACATCAAGTGTTTCTTTGGGCAGTTTCAAGTCATTTTAGGAGCCTTTCTGGGAATTAAATCCAGTAAGACCTTCAGGGAAACTGGAGAAGGGGAACTTTATTGGTTTTTAGGTCAGCCTTATCATTTCATTCTGTTTTCTGAGACACCCATGTCTTTTATCACCTATTAATGCATGTGTCCTGCCAATCTCATGATTTAAGATGAGAAAAATGAGCAAATGTTTGGGGAGAAAGCAGCACCATTTGGGCACTGTGGCTGTTCTCACGTTGGGGCAATCAGATAAATCTAGGATCCATGCATCAGAAAAGAAATGGTGCAAAGAGCCCTGGCTGGGTATCTCGGTTGGAATGTGATGCCATACACCAAAAGATTTTGGGTTCAATCCCCAATCATGGCATGTACTTAGGTTGCAGTTTAGATCCCAGGTTGGGGCACATGGGGGACACAGCCAATCAATGTTTCTCTCACACATTGATCTCTCTCTCTCTCTTTTCCTATCTGTCTATTAAAAGAAAGAAATGGTGCAGAGAGACTCTGCCACTGTCCTTGAGCTGTAATTCTGGGTAACTTGTTGACTTTGATTCCCCGGGTCAGGTTATTGATAAGTTGTTGTTAGCACTAAGAATTGTAAAATGGCCTTCTGCATCCAAGGTAAGAATATTTGGGGTATTAGTGGCGAGAATATTCTCCAGATGGTGTCACAGAACTTCTCACCAGTACCGTTTGAGGTCCCTTTGGCTTCAGTCCCTTCCCCTCCATGCATACCACTGCAGTCTGGCCCGAAGTACTTTCTACCTTCTCTCCTCACCCCTCTTTGGCTGAAAGCTGGGGAGCTCATGAAAGACACGTAGGACAGAAGAGGGTGGAGATTTGGACATCTTTGAATACCCCAAGACCAGTAGTTGTCCCTGCCATGTTCCTCTCTCTTTCTTTTTCTTTGACTTTAATTTAGTTACTTAAAAATTGTCAATTTTTACTGGATGCTAAATAGTTATTGAGTAAAGAGCTTACATTTTAAAACATTTAGAAATAACAGCTTTGTTAAAATGCAGCTCACTCATTTAAATAATAAAGTTCAGTTGTTTTTAGTATATTCTCACAGAGTTGTGTAGCCATTGTTACAATCAATTTTAGAACATTTTCATCACCCCACACAGAAACTCTGTAGCCATTAGCAGCCACTGCCCATTCCCTGTCCTGCCCTGGCAACCACTAATCTACTTTCTGTTTCTATGGATTTGACTATTTAGGACATTTCATGTAAATAGAATCATATAATATGTGACATTTTATGTCTAGATTCTTTCATTTATACTTTTTTAAGGTTCATCCATGTTGTAGCATGTATCAGTATATCATTGCTTTTTATAGCTGAATAATATTTCATTGTGTGGTATGCCATATTTTGTTTATCCATTCACCTATTGTGTTATTCTACCTTTGACAATTATACTGCTATAACCATACGTGTACATGCTTTTGTGGTAATATACATTTTCATTTCTTTTTGGTATATGCCTGTAAGTGGAATTGCTGGGTCAGATGCTAAGTCCATGCGATCTGTGGAGGAACAGGTTATGCATTTTTTATCTGTTATTGGTCCATGGAGCTTAAAGGTAGGAAATGGGGGTTTAAGCTATTTACAATATTGGTGGATCTTAGCAGTGCTCAGCTTGGCAGTGTCATTTTTATGGACACAACAAGCTCATCTCTTCAGCCTTTTGTGGTCTTGTTTTCCAGAGACTAACAACCCTCTTTGGTGTATGACCTTGGCCAGAACTAGCAATTTTTTTATTTTTAACCTCTCTTGAGGGATGCCTGTGAAACACAAGCCCCTGGAGTGCTTGATAGACTGTCAGCCTGTATGTGCAGGGAACACAAGCCAGCTGTTCAGCTCTGTTAGTTCCTGTCTCATCTGGAACTGCCTTTCAGTCCCCCCCCCCCCAAACAATACCCCAAGTTATAGCCTTTCAGTTGCCAGCCCCACTTAATTGGGTCCTTCATTTCATATCTGTTATTTGCGTGGTGTCTGGGCCTTGACTGGAGGGCCATGTTTTTCTTGAACTCAAAAGCTTAGTAAGATGTCTCTGGTTATATTTTGCTGGCTTGTTTGTTTTACTGATTAGGTTCCACTCACAGATGAGATCCAATGGTCTTTGTCTTTCACTGCCTGGCTTCTTTCACTTATCATAATGCTCTCCAGTTCCATCCATGCTGTTGTGAATAGCAGGCGTTCTTTCTTTCTGTTGCATAGTATTCCATTGTGTAAATGTACCGCAGTTTTTTGATCCATTCATTTACTGATAGGCACTTAGGCTGTTTCGTGCACTTGGCTATTGTAAATAGCACTGCCATGAACATAAGGATGCATAAGTTCTTTTGAATTGGTGTTTCAGGTTTCTTAGAGAAACATCAATGTGCGGTTGCTGGGGGTTATGGCCTGCAACCCAGGAATGACCCTGGCTGGGAATCGAACCTGGGACACTTTGGTTCCCAGCCCACACTCAATCCACTGAGCTACGCCAGCCAGGGCCCATAGTGTTTTTTAAAGTGGCTATAACCAGTCTGCATTCCCACCAACAGTGCACTAGGGTTCCCTTTTTTCCACATCCCTGCCAGCACTTCTTGTTTGTTGATTTATTATTAATGATGGCCATTCTGACAGGTGTGACGTGATATCTCTGTGGTTTTAATTTGCATCTCTCTGATGGCTAATGATGTAGAGCATCCTTTCATACGCCTCTGGGCCCTCTATATGTCCTCCTTGGAGAAGTGTCTGTTCAGGTTTTTTTCCCATTTTTAAATTGGATTCTCTTCCTGGTGTCATGTCATGTGAGTTCTTTATATATTTTGTAGATCAAACCTTTGTCCACGGTATCACTGGCAACTGTGTTCCCCATATGGTTGGTTCCCTTTTCATTTTTTTGATGGTTTGTTTAGCAATGCAGAAGCTTTTTAATTTGATGTAGTCCTATTTGTTTATTTTTTCCTTTACTTCCCTTGCCCTAGGAGATATATCAGCAAAAAATTGCTACATGGGATATCTGAATTTTACTGCCTATGTTTTCCCCTAGGACTTTTACTGTTTCACAACTTATATTTATGTCTTTTATCCACCTTGACTTTATTTTTGTGTATGGTATAAGTTGGTGGTCTAGTTTTATTTTTGCATGTACCAGTCCAGTTTTCCCAACACCATTTATTGAAGAGGCTGTTTTTACTCCATTGTATGCTCCTGCCCCCTTTGTCACATATTAATTGGCCACAGAGACATGGGTTTACTTCTGGACTATCTATTCTGTTCCACTGGTCTATGTGTCTGTTCTTATGCCAGTACCAGATTGTTATGATTACAGTGGCTCTGTAGCAGAGTTTGATGTCAGGTATTGTGATCTCTCCTACTTTGTTTTTTCTGAAGATTGCTGAGTCTATTCAGGGTCTTTTTTTGTTCCATATAATTTTTTGAAATACTTGTTCTAGATCTGCAAAATATGCCATTGGTATTTAATAGGAATTGCATTGAATCTGTAGATTGCTTTGGGTAGAATGGACATGTTAATGATGTTACTTCTTACAATCCATGAACATGGTATATACTTCTATCTAGTTGTATCTTCCTTAATTTCTTCTTTCAGTGTTCTGTAGTTTTCTGAGTATAGATCTTTTACCTCCCAGTTTGTTTATTCCTAGGTACTTTATTTTTCTTGTTTCTATATTAAATGGGATTTTTTTTCTAGTTTCTGTTTCTGGTATTTCATTGTTGGTGTACAGAAATCCCCTCAATTTCTGATGATTGACTTTGTATCCTGCTATATTTCCAAATTCACTTATTAGTTCAAATAGTTTTTTTGATGGAGACTATAGGATTTTCTATGTACACCGTCATGTCATCTGCAAATAATGACAGTTTTACTTCCTCCTTTCCAATTTGGATGCATTTTATTTACTTTTCTTGTCTGATCATTATGGCTAGGACTTCCAGTACTATGTTGAATAAGAGTGATGAAAGTGGACACCCTTGTATTGTTCCTGTACTTAGGGGGAAAGCTTTTAGTTTTTTGCCCATTGAGTATGATGTTGCCTGTAGGTTTCTCACATATGGCCTTTATTATGTTGAGGTATGCTCCCTCTACTCCCACTTTGCTGAGTGTTTTTATCATAAATGGCTGCTGTACCTTATCAAATGCTTTTACCACATCTATTAATATGTTAATGTGATTTTTGTCTTTTTTATGTGGTGTATTATATTTATTGATTTGCAAATATTGTACCATTCTTGCATCCCTGGGATGAATCCACTTGATTATGGTGTATGACCTTTTTAATGTATTTCTGGAATCTGGATTGCCAATATTTTGCTGAGGATTTTAGTGTCTATGTTCATCAGAGATATTGGCCTGAAGTTTTCTTTCTTTGTTGTGTCTTTATCTGGTTTTCGAGTTAGGATAGTACTGGCCTCATAAAAAGTGTTTGGGAGTCTTCCCACTTCTTGAGTTTTTTGGAATAGTTTGAGAAACAATAGGAGTTAGTTGTTTTTTAAATGTTTGGTAAAATTTGTCTTTGAAGCCATCAGGTCCAGGGCTTTTATGTGCCAGGAGTTTTTTGATTACTGCTGCAATCTGACTAGTTGTTATTGGTCTCTCCAGGCTTTCTGCTTGTTCTTGATTCAGTTTTGTATGTTTCTAGAAATTTATCCATTTCATCCAGGTTGTCCAATTTCTTGGCATATAGTCTCCACCTTCTTTTATGGAGTTTTCCACATTTAACCTTTATTGGAGTTAATTGTGCTTTAAATGTAACTCCATTATTCTGATGGTCAGCCCTAGAAGAGTAGAGCCTGGTCAGATGTTTTGATATATCCTGTAAGGCCTTGCATGGAGGGCAGTAAATATTTGGTAAATAATCCCCTTTGGAAACAATGGTTTTAAACCATTAAATTAATAAGTGTTTTACTGATGCAAACACAGAGACATATGCACACAGACAGAGTATCCCTTCAACAACTTCATGGCATGTGGCTTTCTTTTTTCCTAAAGGAAGCGATAAAGGTAAAAATTAAAGAGGTGGGTGATGGTAGGAGCCAGAGACTTGTAAAAAATAAAAATGTGAGTTCAGTTCAAAGAATAGGTTGATGCTAAAGTTTTATTGGAGTTTAACAATTATAAAAAATATATTGGTTTCATTCTGTTTTGAACACTTTCAAATGTTGTGTGGTTTTTGAAATGAAAGCACACAAAAACCCTTTGGTTCTGTCTGAAAAATAATGAATAATTTGCACTGGATTCTGGATATTGAAGGTAATCTCTGTTATTGTGCTTCTTTGGTTAATGGTTGGAAATGCTGTGGTTATCTAGTGAGGAGTTGAGGCCTATCTCTTGTTGGACATGGCTGGTTAGAGAGAAAAAGAAGTTACTTGGCCAGTAGTCCCTAATAGAACAGGGTTGGTCAATACATGGGCTGAGGTCCTTCTTGCATGCCCAGAGGACTGGTGACAGGTCAAAGAGAGGTAGTTGCCAACTTGTACCTGAAGAGATCTCCCTGTTTTATAGAGGATCAGGTAACACTTGACTAACCTCGGAAGTTGGGAAATAAGTTACATTGAACTACTTCCTCCATATCATGTAGAAAGAAGCCATGTGAATCAAAACAGAAGTATGGACTGGGTCAAGGCAATTTTTCTCACTTTGACTTTTGAAGTTATAGATTATGTGTACCCTGAAGTTTGGGTAAACTGACAAAAGTGTTTCAAAAGTACATTATCCACAGTAAACTAACTGCTGTAATACTTTCAAACCTCTGTGATTTACCCCAGAAAATGATTATTTTTGACTCTCAGCACAATCTAATGTGGGATTGCAGAGGATGGAGGGGGGCGTGCTACACATTGTCATTCAGTGGTCCAGGCTGCTTCAGTCTTGTGGCTCCACCCTCCCTTGGGGTCTCAGATTTGGGAATTCTCTACTGGATTCCACAATTCTTCCAGCAGTCAAGAAATGAGAGAGACAGAGAGTATGGGGGAATGTGAGGGAAGTTTTTATGGGCCAGGTATAGTAATGGTATTTATCACTTCTTCCCACATTCCATTGGCCAGCCTCAGTTCATGGCCACACCTAGGTATAGAGAGGCTGGGAATCAGGTCTAGCAGTGCCCAGAGGAAAGGAAAATGATTTGGTAAAAAACTAGTCAATCTCTGCCACAGAAAGCAAACTGAAAATGTCTCCTCTCAGTTGTCATAAGGAAGGGCAGGGTATTATACTGTGGTTTGGCAAAATTCTTGATGAAAAATTTTCTATCAGTGTGTTTTGGAAGGTACTGGCACTGAATACACCAAGGGCAATCATTTGTTTAGATTTCTATTAAGCATCTATCCTGGGTCAGGTGTTGTGTTGGGCCCAGGGTCCATGGTGGTGAGAAAAACCAGAAGCAACCCCTGTCCTCTAGGAGTTGGCATTTGTCAGAAGAAGGGCAATTAAATGTGCACATTGCATACAATCTGAGGACTTCATGGGGGAAAGTAGGAGTGCCGTGGAAGCAAATAGCTAGAGGCCTAGTCCAGTCTGGAGTAGCCACAGAGCTTTCCAGAAAAAAATAACACTTACACTGAGACTTGCAGGAGGGGTACTAAGACTTACCTAGCTGAAGAAAGGCAGGGCAGTGATGTGGGTAAGTGTGTGCCAGGCAGAGGGAATAATAGCTCAGTGGATCTTGGTCTTGATTGCATTTTGGAGCTAGTTTGGGTAGATTTGGCCAATTAACTCAGAATCTCGTTGAGAGGGGTGGGATAAGTCCAGGCATTGGTTTTGTTTGTTTGTTTGTTTGTTTTAAAAGATACTTCCCAGGTGACTCTGATGCACAGCCAGGGTCAAGAATCACTGGAGTAGCAGCTTCAAAGAGAGGCCAGGAGGATAGCTCCCGGCCTCCAGGTGTGTGTGAGGGACTGAAAACTTTCCAGACAGAAGTTGCTTCCGTGCTGGGGTTGGTGAAAACAGGACAGAGAGGGGAAATGCTTAGTTGAGGAGAACCTAATTCACAGAAACTATTTCTTCTGGGTGTTGGGAAGGATCACTTCTCCCCAAAGCTCTCTACCTGGCAGAGTTTCACCAACACCGAAACTCCTCCTGCAGGGTCTAATTATCTCATTGCCTTTGGTGGTTTGGGGGAAGGTAGGGCAAGAACAAGGATGGCATAAATAAAAACCCGCCTCTCACCATGATTGCTTACTCAGAGGCAGGGCAGACTGCAGGCCCTACTCAAGACTGGCTGGAGTCTGAGTTTCCCTGGTACTGCTCAGGGTGCAGGTGTGGCCTCAGGATTGTCAGCTCTCCATTCAGCAAGGCATTGTGTGTGGGAGCACAAGGGCTTCTTTAGAAAGAACCCATTGGGATTTATCAGGTCAGCATGGGGTCCTGCCCATAATGAAGGGGCCTATAGGTTGTTGTTGCTAGCCCCTTCTTGGGCCTGTCAGTCTGTTCCCTCATAAGGGGAACACAGATATCCTAGGCCCTAGGCCTGAATGCTGAATAGGCTTGTGTTTTGTAAGGCTCATACCTTTGCCAGGCCACACCTGCTCATATGGCGTTTTTCCTCATATGTTTGGAAGCTGAACATCCTTGGTAGCAAATACACACCTGCTTACCTATAAGGAGTTACCTTAACATGAAAAGAAAACACTTTGTTCCTGTTTGAAAAGCACAAACCCTTAACCTTACAATTCTGTCAATCAAACTACCAAATTGGAGGTATAAAAATGTTGAGGCTGGGGACTTCTGGCCAAGATGGAGATGTAGGTAGACACTTTGTGCCTCCTCGCACAGACAAAAGAAGGACAACAACAATTTAAAAACAAAAAAACAAACCAGAATTGACAGAAAATCGAATTGTATGGAAGTCCAACAACGAAGGAATTAAAGAAGAAACATTCATACAGACCAGTAGGAGGGGCAGAGATGGGCAGCCGGACGAAGAGGACTTGCAGCAAGGCAGCAGGTGGCGGACCCAGTGAGGCGGTGGATTGTGGAGGGGCGTGCAAGGCAGCTGCCAGATCGGACGGTCCCACGTTCATGTGCAGATAAACCAGGTGAAACTGGGGAGCTGGACAGACCGAACAACCCAGGGCCCCAGCATGGGGAAATAAAGCCTCAAACCACCAATTGAAAACACCTGTGGGGGTTGAGACAGCAGTGGGAGAAACTCCCAGCCTCACAGGGAGTTTGTGGGAGAGACCCAGAGGGTCCTAGAATGTACACAAACCCACCTACATGGGAATCAGCATCAGAAGGGCCCAGTTTGCTTGTGGGAAGTGGGGGAAGTGACTGAAATCAGGCAGAGTGGAGCAAGCGCCACTGTTCCCTCTCTGACCCCTTCCCCACATACAGCATCACAACCCAGCGATGTGTGTTTCCCTGCCCTGGTGAACACCTAAGGCTCCACCCCTCATACGTAACAGGCTCGTCAAGACAAAAGAATGGCCCAAATGAGAAAACAAATCAAAGCTCCAGAAAAAATACAACTAAGCGACAAAGAGGTAGCCAACCTATCAGATGCGCAGTTCAAAACACTAGTAATTAGGGTGCTCACAGAAATGATTGAATTTGGTTACAAGTTACATGAAAAAAGGAAGGTTACGCTAAGTGAAAGAAAGGAAAATGTACAGGGAACCAATAGTGATGGGAAGGAAACTGGGGCTCAAATCAATGGAGTGGACCAGGAGGAAGAGAGAAACATCCAATCAGAAAAGAATGAAGAAATAAGAATTCAAAAAAATGAGGAGAGGCTTAGGAACCTCCAGGACAACTTTAAACATTCCAACATCTGAATTATAGGAATACCAGAAGGAGAAGAGGAAGAGCAACAAGTGGAAAAGTTATTTGAACAAATAATAAAGGAGAACTCTCCCAATCTGGCAAAGGAATTAGACTTCTGGGAAGTACAGGAAGCTCAGGGAGTCCCAAAGAAGTTGGACCCAAGGAAGCACACACCAAGGTACATCATAATTACATTACCCAAGATTAAAGATAAGGAGAGAATCTTAAAAGCAGCAGGAGAGGAGACAGTTACCTACAAAGGAGTTTCCATAAGACTGTCAGCTGATTTCTCAAAAGAGATCTTATAGGCAAGAAGGGGCTGGAAAGAAGTATTTGAAGTCATGAAAGGCAAGGACGTACATCCAAGATTGCTCTATCCAGCAAAGCTTTCATTTAGAATGGAAGAGCAGATAAAGTTCTTCCCTGTTAAGGTTAAGTTAAAGGAGTTCATCATCACCAAGCCCTTATTATATGAAATGTTAAAGGGACTTGTCTAAGAAAAAGAAGATAAAAAACATGAACAGTAAAAAGACAGCAAACTCACAGTTATTAACAACCACACATAAAACAAAAACAAAAACAAACTAAGCAAACAACTAGAACAGGAGCAGAACCACAGAAATAGAGATCACATGGAGGGTTAGCAACAGGGGAATGGGAGGAGCAGAGAGGGGGAAAAGGTACAGCGAATAAGTAGCATAAATGGTAGGTAGAAAATAGACGGGGAGGGCGAGAACAGTATGGGAAATGTAGAAGCCAAAGAACTTATATGTATGACACATGGACATGAAATAAAGGGGGGATCTGATTGGGAGGGGGTGTGCAGGTTGGAGGGGAATGAAGTGGGGGAAATGGGACAACTGTAACAGCACAATCAATAAAATATATTTTAAAAATAAATAAATGTTGGGCCTGGGTATGGAGTCAAAGTCATGGTTGTGTCTCTCAAAAGGTGGTCAGGTCAGGTCAGGGTGGTGGTGGTAGAGGATCATCCCAAATACAGATGAGAGCTTTTTTAAGAATAAATCTGAAGGAAAAGTTTAGACTATTTTTACTATTTTTTTCTCATACAAAAACTATGGTTATTGGATTTTTCCTCAGAGATAAGGGGGAAAAAGAGCCCACCTCTCCTCTGTATCCAACTGTGTCCCCTCTTGGTACCCTCTTGGACACAGAATTTTCTAAGCATCCTGGATGCTGGATGTGGGAATAAATCTTTGTAAATTATATTTGGACACTTACTTTGTAGATATATGTGAATATCTAGAACCTTCCTTAAAAATAAAATTGCAGTGATGATCTCTGATTATATACTTTAGCCATTTTGCCAGGAGATCCCAGATTAAACATTTAGGCTAAAAAAAAAAAAACACCAAGCCACTCCCTACCCCATCGATTTCCACTGTGGGTGATCAGCCACTATGGCAGTATGGCGCCTGACTTATACTTTCTGAGATATTTGAATGTGACATCCAGCTGAATGCCTTGGTCTCCATTGTCACACAGGAAAAATGAGCTATGGAGGACCGGGAAACCTGCTGGAATCCAAGATGTCCAAGAGAGTCAACTTGGGTTCTCTGCACAAACAACCCCCTTCTTTGACTTAGGGGCCCTTATCTCTTAATTTTCCCATTTGACACCTCTAAAAACAGAACAGCTGAGAGGTCAAGTGCCTGGTTCAAGGTCGCACAACTGTTTAGTGGGAAGTCCAAGGCTAGAAACCTGGTCTCCCGAAGCTCATGCTAAAGTCATTACCTTAGCAGAGGTGCCAAGCACTTTTGCAATTGCATGCTAGTCTTTATCATTTGATAGTGCCTGTGAAAAACCATGTGTTCAGAAGGATTCTGAGGCCCAGTGTTTACTCACTCAGAATTGCTGTGAGTCATTAGCTTGGTGTACCTGGGGTACAGGTGAGAGGATTTACTGCACTTTGTTCGTGTCTCTAGATGTTATACCATGCTATATTTTCATTTTAATGTAGGCTCTAGAGCTTCTTTTTACCCCATTTCTCTGCTAGTGTGAGTCCAAGCCTTCCAGGATAGCCTTCCAGCCATACTCGCCACACCCATGGGGAAGCACTGGACTAGAGCCGTGCAGCAGTTTCATATTACTGGTGCACTTTTTCTTGACACTTCTGAATGGGTCCCATTACAACTCCTGACCCTAGTGTGTCCCACTCATCATCTGTAACATACATTTCAGTTAGTGGAAAACAGAGATCAACACAATGTTCTCACCCACCGTCCAGGTACAAGTTTCCCTTCTACTTTTCCTCCTGTGTTTGATGGTAGATGGCTCTGGTCCATGCAGGCAGGCTGTTTGGGAGTTTACTTGAATGGCAAATACACAGACATGCTCACAGATGTACACACAAATAGCATTCAACTATGCCCTGATATTTGGTGTTAATAACTCCCAGTCATGTCTTTATACATACAAGGTAGGGGGAAAAGTAGGTTTACAGTTGTGAGTATGTGAAACACAGTTTATTCTTGTATTATTATTTATTAATTATTGTATTATTTTTGTATAAACAACTAAACCTACTTTTGCCCTACCCTGTATCTGTATGTATTCCTAAGCAGCATCTAGTATTATTTTCTCTGATTTTAAATTTGTTTTAAAATTGTTTTACAATGTATACAAAACAGTATACATTGTTTTATAGTGTATTTTCTTTCTGCAACTTGCCTTTTTTGCTCAGCATTTTATGTGGAGATTTAGTCATACTGTTACTTGTAGCTCTACTTGATTTATTTTTAATTGATGTTTAGAGACAGAGAGAGGGAGAGAGAGAGAGTGACACACACACACACAGAAAGAGAGAGAGAGAGAGAGAGAGAGGGAGAGAGAGATCTGCAGATCTGTTGTTCCACTGATTTATACGTTCATTGGTTGATTCTTGTATGTGCCCTGACTGGAGATTGAACCTGCAAACTTGGCATATTGAAACAATGCTCTCACCAACTGAGCTATCCAGCTGGGGCTACTTGATTCATTTTCAATTGCTGTGTATAATTCATTATATGAAAGTACTTCTGTTTATTTATCGCTTCTCCTATTCATAGACTCATGAGTTGTTTCTAGTTTTTCCTTTTCCAAATAATGCTTCAGTGAACTTCTGTCACTTCCAATGTCATGCATATATATGTGAGTTTTTCATGGCAGTGTTTTTCACAGACTGTGCTGTGACCCATTAACAGGTCATGCACTCAAACCAATGGGTTGCAACCAGCACTGAAAATAATGAAATAGAATAGAATGTATTGGAAAATATCAGAATATGTTGCCTATGGTAACAGGAGGTAATGCTACATTAAACTTGTTTCAATTAGAAGGTGACACACTTTACTCTGACACCAGTTACCTTGTAATTAAAACAAGTTTAATGAAATTAAAGTTGGCTCTGTGGGTCATGTTCAGCCTAGCGCTGGACTTGCTGGGTTGATGGCTATGTGTATCTTTGGCTTTTTGAGACCTTGCCAAATTCTTCTTCCAAGTGCACCAGTTCATACTTCTATGAGTTTTGAAGTTGAAAAGCTCAAGAAAAAAAATGGACCCCAAGGATAGATGGAAGCTAGAGAATGAGTGAGAAAAACAAGTTAAGCTTAAAATTTCCACCTCCCTCACTCTCCTTGAATGCTTCTTAACCCTAAGTAAACACTGTGGGTTTTCTTGACCTTGTAAATTTGCTTTTAATTTTAAAAAAGAAAAAGTGTAGAAGGAAATTCCTCATCTTCCTGGCTCTCTTGCCTCAAATCAGGAAGGGGCTCACTGGAAGGAGGTAATAAATAAGCAACCCCTTCCTTTTTGGAATCCATTCACAGCAAGTCTGGGAAGACCTATGTCTACCCTTTGCTCTCTGGCTACTGTGGGTAGTTTTTTAAAGTCATATAAAGGTTTTCGTGGATCAAGGTTAATGGTGCCATCACTGTTGCTTGTTTAGAAATGAAGTAGGGATTTGGGAATCCAAGGAACTGTTGTTTCATAGTTTATCTCTGGAAGGCTTGCTCAGTTTCTGCTCTGATTCTGAACCCCACCCCTAGGAAGGCAAACCCTCTGTGAGCCAATTGCTCTCAGACTTTGCACTCTGTTTCCATAGAAGTGTGTATCAGTGTATTCTCTCCTTGTCTGCACTGCACAAACAAGACCTAAAGATGTAAAGAAGGCAGGCTTTGGAGAGGAGGAACCCCCAAGCCCTCAACCTTGCCCCTCCTCCTTGCCAGTCCCTGTGCCCAGTACCTACCACTCATCATCTCAAGTCATTCTTGCAACACCCCTTTCTATAGATGAGGAAACTGAAGTCCAGACTTTAGGAGCACTTCCTGTACACCAGACATTGTGCTCAGCACCTTACATAATTTTCTGTTTAAATCCTTATCACATCCCAATGAGGGTAGGGACCATTATTATTCAAACTTTATAGGTGAGGATACAGATACCGGAGGTTAAATAATTGGCCTGAAATTACACAGCAGGTGAGTGCAGAAACCCAGATTTGAACCCAGAAATCCTGGCTGTAGTACTCAAGCACCTAACTCCTTGTGACATCCTATATCTGCAGTTGGAATTCAAACCTTTAGGTGATGACGTCAAGCCACCCAAAGCAAGAATGTTTACTGAAATTACAGCCTGACAAGTCACATAGTCTTTTGACAGTTGACATTTTCCATCTTTTGAATGGGGGTGATCAATGAGTTGGCTGTCCTGCCCTGTTCTGTATCTTGAGTACGCCTTTCCCTCCCTTTCAGCATTTACCAATATGTAATGGAGATAGTCTCTGCCCATGGTGACTTGGGCCAAATATGTACAGCAGAGGGGAAGCAGTGTGGTCACAATGCAAGTGACCATGTACAGTTATGGACTAAAATGAGCAGATGGCACAGAGATCAGAGAAGGATGAGCTGGATAAGGCTTGGAGATAGCCTTGTAGATTTCACCAGTAGATCTTAGTTCACTTAAACCAGTGGATATCCAACTTGAGCATGCATCAGAATTATCTGAAGGACTTAATAAAACACAGATGACTATAGCAACCATGTAAACAATGGAAATTTATTTCTCACAGTTCTGATAATTTCATGATATATACATACAGCAAATCATTGTTGTATACCTTAAACTAACACAATGTTATATCATTTATATCTCCATAAAACTGGAAAATAAAAGAATTTTATATAATTAAAAAACAGTCCAGATGGCTGCAGTCCACACTGCCTACCAAGTTTCTGATTGAGCAGCACAGGAGTGAGGTCTGGGAATTTGCATTACTAATAAGCTCCTGCTGCTGTTTAGAGACTACACTAGAGAAATCACTGATTTAACCAATAGGTAAGATTTGTAAAAGTGCAAGAAAAAGGAAATAAGTGAATGAGTGTGATTTCTGTGTTAGAGTAGGTTAACTGTCATAACAAACAAGTCCTAAAGGTTTTGTGATGTAACATAGTCAAGTTTTATTTCTTGTTTATGTTATAGCCTAGTGTGGGTTGATAAGGGAGTACTCTGCTCCACGTAGGCATTCAGGGACCCAAGCTCCTTCTACCTGTGGCTCTGCCACCCCCTGAAGACTTCAAGTACTTCATTGGAACTTCTGAATCTAGCCAGCAGTTGTGGAAAGAGAGAATGGGGGATTGCGCAGAGGCTTTTACGTGCCAGGCCTAAAGGAGAAACATGTTACTTCTGTCTATGTGCTATTGGCCAGAACTCAATTACACAGTTTCACATAATTCAAGGGAGTCTGAGAAATGTGTCCCAGCCACATGCCTGGGTAGACAAGGGAACAGAGAATGAATATATAGCAGTCTTTGGCACAGCCTGCCTGAGGATCCACAAGGAACTTGGTTTGACTGGAAAAGAACATTTGTGTTGAGAGAATAAGTGAATGTTTCATGCTCTTCCAAGGAAAGTTGCTGCAGACAGTTCAGGTCATTATTTAGCATCATTATAGTGAGCTGCAGACTGGGAAAAATAATCACCAGATTTATGTGCAGATGCTCTTCATTGAAAACCTGGATAGCTGACATTGTAAAGTTATACAACTTCTCGGTACCTGATTTTTTTTCTTTAGTATATTTGGGATCCGATATGAAAATCGTTGGCCCAGTGCCAAACACATAACAACATAGAATAGTTATTTCTGTGTTTTCTGCATTCAAGTGAACAGGCATTCCGGCTCTTGTGGCATCAGGAACCCTTTAATGTGGGCAGCTGTGGGAGTCAGTTTTTAAAGGGCACAGGCACAGACCTCATCTCAGTACCTGGGTGGCTGTTCCAAAGGCCTCAGACATACCACAGGGAATCAGGTGGGCCTGGCAAGGCTTGAGGGAGCCCTCTAGGCCTGAAACAACAGCCAGAGTTGTTAAATACTGCGGTTTTAGCGTTGAACTACCCGGAATCAACACCTTTGTACCTCGGTTTCCCCATGTGTAAAAAGAGGCTAATCATATTACCCACTTCATTTGGTTTTTGGAATGATGGGATGAGAGAAAGCTAAGGACTATACTGAGAAGTATTGGATAAAGATTTTCATGAATTCCCTAGCCACCACTGTGGTATTGTATCTTTTTTTCCCCCTTGGAGTCATTAGCTGAGGGCAATGTGGAGGTTATTTGAGCATATAAAGCCTGTAGTCTTTGTTTGGTCTTAGAATGGCCATCCTAGGCCTGACAGAGCCCTTTCTTCTCTCTGTTGCTTAAGTATCTTTCAGTGATTTGCGGGCTGCTGAACTGTCAATGAACATGAACACAGTCTGAGGGAGGACATGATGAGGAGTTCTCTGAGCTCTTTTTCCAGGCTGCACCTACATATGTGATTCGTGACCCATGGCTGAGTTGACACAGCAGCAGACATTGAAAGTTTCCTGGGCTCCTCAATGGCAGTACTAATGCCCCAAAGGCTCCCTCCCCATCCCAGCACCAACACAGATCTCCATTTCCCCCAGCTCTTTCCTCCCCTCGGGTCTGGGCCCTTTAAAAGCCTTTCTCCTTGTTCAAATGGTGTAATTGCGGGTGATTGAAACCACATTTTTATATGTGTCAAAATCAGTTCAGCCCTTAGGAAGAAATTGTAATATAAATTGGATCATATATCCTAAGTGGATGCCACCAGCTAATTCGTTTGTTAGACCGTTCAGCTACATAGGATTAAGTGAGTGTTTACTCTTAAGCAGTTACATGTGGGCCTCATTAATGCACACTCTGGTATGGCTTATGCCTAATATCTTGTCAAATAGGAGAGCATATAGAAGGCCCTCTCAAACCACCCAACTGCAGGGAGCCATTACTTCCCCAGCAGCCTCTAGTGATTAATAGGGTGGGACTGGGGTAGCTGGCTGCCTTTCTTTGACTTGATGTTGCAGAAACTGGGTATCTTCTCGTACTTCCATTGGCCTCTCTTTAAAGCAGAGGAGAGTAAGAGCAAGGCCTGCACATATGCCTTAGTACAAAGGGACACAGGTTTGGAATCCCATTTTGTGTAAGTGGACATAAAGGGCTAGAAAAAAATTGATTTTATAATGCCCTTTCCCACTTTTGAAATGTGCACTCATTAGGTTCCTTGCAGCCTCAGACAGGTGGTGGTCTATACCCTCACTAGTCCAAGTGGGGGCATTCTCAGACCCCAGCCCAGGTCCACTGAATCAGAATCCGACTTCACGTGCAATGTCTGCACATTAAGGTTTTAACACGTGCTGGTCTAAACCGTTCTTCTCAACCTTAACTTGCACACTGGATTCATCTAGAGGGTTTCTAAAAATGCTGGATCTGCATCTCACCCCTAGAGATTCGGAAGTTACTTGTCTGGACTGGACCTGAACATCAGGATATTTAAAAGCAGGGTGTGGGATTGGTGGAGGAGGGCAAAGGGGGGAAAATTGGGACAACTGTAATAGAATAATGATAAAAAAACGATTTAAACAAAAGCAACCCAGGCGATTCCAACGTGTAGTCAAAGTCAGGAAGCACTCCTCTAAGTGGCCATTCCTTGATCCCTCCCAGTTGTAGGGGAGATTACATGCCTGGTTCCCAGGTAGCTCAGAGGATTGGTGGAGGTAACGCTGGGACCAGCCAGCATACCATGGGCACCCAGAGGTCCCTCTTCCTTTTCCCCTTCGCCACATTTTCCTCTGCTCTTTCCAATTTCCCATTTTCCTATTTCCTGAAAAGAGAAGTTTCTTTTCATCCCAAGTATGAGAATGTTGGGAACTGGTGCTGAGCAGGGGTCCGTGTACATTCCTTTCATCCAGAATTGTCTTCTCGCCTGTCTTTGTGTTGTTGCAACTTTACAGCAAGAACTTCATTTGTTCCTTTTTTTAAAATCCCCATTACAATTATTTATTTTCAACTGTCAACCAGTGGGAGCTGAAGCATGGGAAAGAAAGAGTTTGGAAATGCTTCCTTCTGGGTACCTGTACTGGAATCCAGACTTACATTGTGTCTTTGAAATTTCAGATGTTAGTGTTGTTGACGGATCACGGTATAGATTGGATCCTGCAAGGCACAGCAGGCTTTTCATTTGGCCACAAAATTTGTCTTTTATATGAGGGTAGGAAAGGTGTTTTTAAACAGCTCTTGTTGCCTGGCCAGCCCACACAAGTTGGCAGATAGTTATTTTTCCCAGCTCTTTCCCTTCATAGCACAACCAGAAACCCTGGCAATAATGTGAGTCTAAATAATGCTAAGTACTCACTTAGCCCAAGGGGAACTACCGCCCTAAGTTCTGACATCATGGGATTGTGTTGCTGCTTTTTGTGTTTTAGGTAAATGAATCATTCAGTTTGGTCTCTTTTGTGTCTGGCTTCTTCTTCACAGTATTATGTTTGTGAGATTCACCCATGTTATTGTGTGTAGTTGTAGACTCTTATAGGGAAGGATTTTGTCCAAATATTGATCTTGAACTCTGACCAGAGTTGTGACTTGAGTAACACTAAATTGAACAGTAGTTTTTATTTTTGTCTTCATATAGAAGCGTAAGACCTGTATGATGAACAAAATTTAAAAAGTAAAGATCAAGAAAATAAAAAATAATAAAAATAGTCTCTAAATCTGTCACCCAAGGAGAATCACTCTTAATATGTTAGTGTATATCCTTTAGGATTTTCTCTGTACAAATTTTAATAAAATGTGCTTGGGGTTTACATGTTTCTTTGTAAACTGACTTTTCTCACTTATTAGAACAAGAACATCTTTTTTTGTAACCAAATATTCTTCTACAACATCCCCTTTAGTGATTATATAGTTTTTTCTTTGTGTAAAAAATTTGGCTTAATATAACTTAAACTTTTTTTGCTTGAGATTCATGAGCTGCCTTAAATAGATTTTATTGTTATAAAATGCAATAAGTAAGTAATATTGACATCTATTTTGAAGGAAAACAGGCTTTAATTTTTGTCCTAAAGGCGTATTTGACTGTCCGAAGCTTGGGGGTGCCTGTTGGTGTCTGCTGGGTAGTGATAAGCTGGGTAGGCATAGTTGTCAAGATGGAAAGGTCTCCATGTATTTCTACAAATAAAAGCCAGTATGAGGCCCTGACTGGCATGGCTCAGTGGATTGAGCACTGGCCTGCAAACCAAAGGGTTGCCGGTTTGATTCCCAGCCAGGACACATGCCTAGGCTGTGGGCCAGGTCCCTGGCAGGGGATGTGCGAGTCGCAACCACACATTAATGTTTCCCTCCCTCTCTTTCTCCCTCCCTTTCCCTCTGGCTAAAAATAAGTAAATAAAATCTTTTAAAAAAAGCCAGAATTAGATGTGTAGTGACCTGATCTCTGGTTGTTTTCAGAAAGTCAAGAGCTAAGGGGTGAGTTTTTAATAACTCTCCTTTAGTTTGGGTCTTTGAATTTCCTCTTTCCTGACTGCCAGAAAGTTAAACTGTGTCCACTACTCATTAGGGCCACAAGATTCTAATTTCCAAGGCCTGCCTTTTTGATTTTATGAAATAATTCAGTTGTCTTAACCAGTACCTGTGGATATCGGTTGACTTTTTCCCCTTTTTACCAATAGGGATTGCATGCTAATCAGATTCCTAATTATTATGTAATCTGAGGGCCAAAGAGACAGGTGGGCATTGTAGTTTTATTGGGGATGCTATTAGAGTGTTTACAAACTACAGAACTACTTTGGAGAACTTTGAAGCACTTTGAGCCAATAAGCTCATTAATGATGAGGAAAAGGAAATAAAATTTCATTGTCTTTATGCACATGCTATGGCCTAAGTCCAGCTAATTTTGGCTGATGTCAACATTTGCTAGCTAGCTCTTTGAGAACAAATAGACACAGTATTAGCAAGATTTAAGTAAACAATAACATTTGGACTTTGACACCCCCTGATAAAACACGCATACGCAGGTGTGCGCACGCGCGCACACTCACACACACACACACACACACACACACGAGGTTGGGAGAGAGAGAAAGAACAGAATGAATATGAGAATGAGAATTTTCCAGTCCTCTCTTTATTGGAAACATTTCAGGTCCTTCCTATGTTTGCTCTAGAGGGTATAACTATTTCTACTTAAAAAGGTCTGTCTTTATTTCATACAGTTAAGTTACTGGCCTTCCTGCGGTTTCAGAGGTCTTTTAACTTTCATCATCCCCATCATCCCCATCCCCCAACCTTGTCCCCCCTGTTCCATCATCCCCATCCCCCAGCCTTGTTGAGTGATCTTTATAATTGGAGTTTGAGTTGCTTCCTTTGGACCCTCTTGTGCAGTAAGTATGGTACTATATTTTCATTCCATGGTAGCCTCCTGAGTCAGATGCTGGGGAGAAATATGTTATAGGATATTTGTTATTATACTAGAAAATATTTTAGTTGGACATTTTCTTACTATGATTGCAGCTTCTATAAAAACATGTATCACTGCCTACAACAAAATCTTTAGAGTTGTTAGAGATTTCTTTGATAAGCAAGGACACCTTGACACTACCTAATGCTACTTAAACCTCTCTCTCTCCAGCCCTGAGCCTATGGAACATTTTGTAGTTGTTACAAAATTCTAGAGGTGGATAGAATTTCTAAGATGATATTCTGGGATGAGCTGGTTTTCTATCTAGTGTTTGCTCTCCTAAGAATGAGGATAATTCAGCTCCCTCTCTCCTCTCATGGATACCCACTCTGGTTTGGGGCCATAAGTCTTGTCTCCCACTGGTATTTTACAGCTATTTTGTGCATTCCAGCTCACATAATGTCATCTCGGAGTGAGTGAGCCCTGCCTGCATTTGGGGAGTGAGACATTTGCATTCCCCAGACCTGCTTATGGCAAATAGGTTCCTTATGAATGGGGTTTGTCTCTTTCTTTTATACTTCCTTCACTTTGATCTTTTGTCTCTGGGTGTTACTGAGCAGGAGCTTTCTGAGAAGGTTAGGAGAATTTTAGTCATCTATATCCTGAGAAGTGGGGAATTGAAGGTGCATATGTGTGTGCATGCACGTGTGCACCCCTGCATATTCATTTATGTACACATTATGTACCCTGTTCATACATGTGTGTGTTTGTGTACCCCTGTGAGCATGGGTTTCTGCATGCTGCATGTTCATTGCTCTATATTGCACCCCCAG
Source organism: Phyllostomus discolor (assembly GCF_004126475.2). Taxonomy (NCBI): domain Eukaryota; kingdom Metazoa; phylum Chordata; class Mammalia; order Chiroptera; family Phyllostomidae; genus Phyllostomus; species Phyllostomus discolor. The sequence continues at coordinate 5,782,650 of NC_050198.1, forward strand.
ATGTCTCTGAAGGCATTAATGGTATTGCCTAGACATAATACTTCATCTCTATGAAGTATCATGTTTCAAGCACCATTCTAGGTATTTAACCATTATAACATCTAATGAAGTAGATACTCTTGCTATACCTCTTTTTCAGATGAGGCAACTGAGGCACAGAGAAGTGAAGAAATTTACCTGCAGTAACCAGCTAAGAAATGGCAAAGCTACGCTTCAAACCCAGGCTGGCTGTCTCCAGCTCTTACCTTTCATGCTAAACTGAAAAGGATGTCCCTAGGGCAGGGGTATGAAACTCATTTTCACTGAGGGCCACATCAGCCTCACAGTTGCCTTCAAAGGGCCGAATGTAGAGCTTCTTGCCCCTAGTTAAGGAGTAGTTACATTTATACAGTTCTAAAATTATATTTGGCTCTCTGAAGGCAAACCGAGGCTGATGTGGCTCCCTGTGAAAATGAGTTTGACATCTCTGTCTTAGAGGAAGCAAGACCTCCCCAGCTTTCTCCAGATAAAACCTAATCTTTTTATGGTGAAGCTTGTTGCCACATGGCTTTGGGTCTGTTGTTGTACAGAGCAGTTCTGGAAGTGGGTTTGGATACCTAGGAACTGAGGGCAGTAATGTTTGTGCATCAGAGTCAGAAGATGTAAGTGTAGCATGCTGGTGTGTTCAGGGAGCTCTCATCCTCTCTAGGATTGCTTTACTGGTGCCCATTTTTGGTATTCAGTTGTATAAATAATATAGATCACATGTCCTTGGTCACTTCCTATTGCTCCCTTTTCTTCTCTTTCCCTGCTATAATATGCTTAATTAGATGCTTCAAGATTCAGGAAAGAGAGAGACCCATATCATTTATAGGAAGTTCAAAACTAGGCAAAGCTAATCTATGAAGAGTTGTCAAAAGAGTCGTTATCTTGGCAGGGGTATTCTTGGGAGGGGCTCAAGAGAGCCTGCTGGAGCACTGGAAACAGTCCGTATTTTGACCTGAATGATGTTAACCTAGCTGTGGAGATAAGTAAAAATTCTTTCAGCTGTACACTTAAGATTTGTGTACTTTAGTGTATGTAAGTGATAACTCAATATAAAGGTAAACAAAATAGAGGCATCCATATTTACCTGTGCCAATATGGTAGAAGCTGTGCCAGGAATGCCAGGGGACAGAAATAGACATATATGAGTGAGATTTAAAAGAAAATTCAGTCAGGGATCTATATATCTATATCTATATCTATATCTATATCTATATCTAATCTTTTAATCTATAAGAACCAGAGCTTATTTCCCAGAAGACATAATTGCTTATATTCAGCAGACATTAATTTCATTACTCTTAATTTCTTCTTTAGTTTCATGATTTATATTCTCTCTTTTAATACCTCTGACCACTTGTGTTTGGCTTGCCTTCATTTGATCCTGGCTGTGCCTTTTGAAACAGTTGCTGCTGCCATCTCTCCCAAATTCAGAACAAGTTGCAAATATTTGAACAGAGAAACAAAGACAAAATGGGAGACATGGTCTGGTTTGTTGCAAATGGCTTTTCCTGCCAAGCTGTGGAGAATGGTATTTGGGCCAGCTTTGCTTTCCTATTTGGAAGCATAGTTCCTCAGATTGCCGTTAGATTGCAAACTTGAGGACCCAGCACCCACCAGGACCATTTTACTCCGGGACACTGTGTACCAGGATTGTCATTGACTGTAAGGGAGGATAACAGAGTTCCCTTGCATGGAAAGGGAAGTTGCAAACCTCTAATCCTGTGTATGTTTTATACTTCTCTGCTACACTCTTCATGCCCCTATCTGGAGCTGAAATAATAACACTAGTTAACATTTATTGACAGTTTACTATGTGCCTGATGTAGTTCTAAGCATCTTGCATGCATCGGTTAATTTAATCTTCACCAACACTGGAGGCTTCTATTGGTATTACCCTGTTATACAGGAAGAAGTTATACACAAGGAGGTGAAGTCACTTGCCCGAGGTCACATAGCTGCTAAATGACAGAGACAGCATTTGAAATCAGTCTGGTTCCAGAGTCTGAGCTCTTATCCACTGTCTAAATAAAATCAAGTTCCAAACTATTGACTCCCACAGCTATTCCCATGCTATCTAGACCTGTGCTGTCCAGTACAGCACTCACTAATTATACATGGCTATCAAACACTTGAAATGTATCTAGGCAATTACTTAAGATGTAATGTGCTCTAAGTGGAAAATACACACTATGTTTTTAAGATGTAGTATGAGAAAAAGAATGTAAAATACATAATTAATATATGTTTATATTGATTATGTATTGAAATTATATTTTAGATATATTGGGTCCAATAATATACATTATTAATTTCACCTTTAAAATTTTTTTAAGATATAGCTACTATAAAATTCAACATTACACATGTGGCTCACATTGTATTTCTGTTGAGGTTTGTAAGACTGGGTAAAACCTTCTTTCCACCTGCTCCGAATACAGTAAAATTTTGTATCACTATAGTCACAGGTAAAATGGATTTAGGAGTAAGAGCCATGGATCAAATTCCCATCTTCTACCACTATCACCTTGCTGACTACGTACAATTATTTTTTTTATATATTAGGGGAAGAGATCTAAACCCTTAATGAATGTCTGTTATGTAACTGTTATGGCACCAGATGCTTTCACACAATGGTTGCATTTAATTCTCATAACTCTTCTATGAGATACATTTCATTAGCTCCATTTTATAGACAGGGAAATTAAAGCTTAGTGTAGCATCTTGTCTTAGCTTCTATTATTAATAAGTGGTAGGGCCAAGATTTAGATATAGGTCATCTGGCTCCAGTTCTAATGACAGTTTTCCCCCCAAATAATCTACCTTGTACAGTATGTATCTCATTCTGCATTGTATTTGAGATATTATGCATGCCCTACTCTCCCATATTAGTTAAATCTCTATGGGAAGGGACTGTGACCCACAGTAGGTCACAGTAAATGTTCAGTGAACTGAATTGCTTTAACAAGCATTGTATGAGAAATCTTAATATTCTCCTACAGAGTTTGGTATTTGCTCTTAATTTTCCTCTTAATGCTTGTAGTTATGTCCCTGAAACTTGCATCATTAAATTTTTACTTCTGTGTCCCTATGACATCTTGTAGAAACTTCAATCTTTGATTAATTCAGTAAAATCTGTTAAGTGTATATTGAAAGTACTATAGTACATTTACAATGCCAAACTTTGGAAACCCAAAGGACACCAACAGAAATCCAAAGGGTTCCTGCCCTCAAGGAATTTATAGTCTAGTCCCACATTTGCATGTGGATAAACTGGGAGGAACAACTGGGGAGTGAGGCAGACTTTGCAACCCAGGGTTCTGGTGTGCGAAAAGAAAGCCTCAATACCTCTGGCTGTAACAACCTGTGATGGTTGTGGTGGGAGGAAAAACTCCAAGCCTTACAGGAAAGTTCACTGGGGAGACCCACAGGGTCCTAGAATGTACACAAACCCACCCACCTAGGAATCAGCACCATAAGGGCCCAATTTCCTTGTGAGTAGTATGGGAAGTGACTGAAGGCCAGCCAAGAGTGAAGCAAGTGGCATTGTTCCTTCTCAGACCCCCCTCCTACATACACTGCCACAACACAGCGATGTGGGTTGCCCTGCCCTGATGAATACCTAAGGCCCTGCCCCTTACTACATAACAGGTGCACCAAGATGAAAATATGGCACAAACGAAGGACGAGATCAAAGCTCCAAAAATAGAACTAAGTGATGAAGAGATAGCCAGCCTATCAAATGCAGAGTTCAAAACACTGGTAATCAGGATGCTCACAGAAATGGTTGAGTATGATTGCAAAATAGAGGAAAAAGTGAAGGCTATGAAAAGCAAAATAAAGGAAAATGAACAGGGAACCAACAGTGATGGGAAGGAAACCAGGATTCAACTCACTGGTTTGGACCAGAAGAAAGAAATAAACATTCAACCAGAACAGAATGAAAAAAGAAGAATTCAAAAATATGAGGAGAGGCTTAGGAACCTCCAAGGCAACTTTAAATGTTCCAACATCCGAATCACAGGGATGCCAGAAGGAGAAGAGGAAGAGCAAGAAAATGAACACTTAATTGAAAAAAAATAATGAAGGAGAACTTCCCCAATCTGTCAAAGGAAATAGACTTTCAGGAAGTCCAGGAATCCCAGAGAGTCCCAAAGAAATTGTACTCAAGGAGGAACACACCAAGGCACATCAGAATTACATTAGCCAAGATGAAGGATAAGGAGAGAATCTTAAAAGCAATAAGAGAAAAGGAAACAGTTACCTACAAAGGAGTTTCTATAAGGTTATCAGCTGATTTCTCAGAAGAAACCTTGCAGGCAAGAAGGGGCTGGAAAGAAGTATTTGAAGTTACGAAAGGCAAGGACCTACATCCAAGATTGCTCTATCCAGCAAAGCTTTCATTTAGAATGGAAGGGCAGATAAAGTGCTTCCCTGTTTAGGTCAAGTTAAAGGAGTTCATCATCACCAAACCCTTATTATATGAAATGTTAAAGGGACTTATCTAAGAAAAAGGAGATCAAAACTATGAATGGTAAAATGACAACGAACTCACAATTATCAATTACTGAACTTGAAAAACAAAAAACCAAAAACGAACTAAGCAAACAACTAGAACAGGAACAGAATCACAGAAATGGATGTCATGTGGAAGGTTATATCAGGGAGATGGCAGGGGGAAATGGGAAAAAAGGTACAGGGAGTGAGAAGTATAAATGGTAGGCACAAAATAGATAGGGGGAGGTTAAGAATAGTATGGGAAATGGAGAAACCAAAGAACTTATATGTACGACCCATGGACACGAACTAATGGGGGGGGGATGCTGGTGGGAGATGGGATGTAGGGAAGAGGGGAATAAAAGGGAGAAAAACTGGGGCAACTGTAATAGCATAATCAATACAATATATTTAAAAGGGGAACTTAGAGTCTAAAGTGAGATGGAGATATGTAAATAGGCATTGCAATGAACATTGTTTCTACAAAGATGAGAGTAGGTGAAGGGGATTTGGGAGCACTTCGTTGGGGTACTTCATCTAATCTTAAGAGGTTATGGAAGGCTTCCTAGAAGAAGGGGAAGGAAATGCTAAATTTTAGTTCTAGGTTAGTGAAATTAAAAATGTGAATTTTCAAATGGATGCTCTGTGTTATATTAATAAGATTTTACTGTGGAGATGGGAAGCGGAAGGCAGTTTGAATCTATGGGGTTCATCTCCAGGGCTCGTGGTATCCGCTACAGCTCTCCACCCTTAGGTAGGCTTACCTTATCTCTGGGTTCTCCCCTCTTATTACCCTGAGTCAAAGTGTGGCTTCTTCTGTGTTTTCTTTCAGCCTTGACCTCCACCAGTAATTGCCTTATTCTTGCAGTGTGTCTCAGTTCACATTCGTGAAGAGAGCATAAGAGTTTATTTGACCGAGATCATTTAAAAACATATATGAAGCCGTACTATTAGCTATTGATCAGCCAATAGTCAGGCTGCTCTTGAATCTGATGTTTATCCTTGGTCCAGTCAGCTATGGCATAAAGAGGGGCAGGGACGTGTGGTACAAAAAAATGGACACCAAAGTCACCCTCTACACATACATCTTTTCTGGGCTGTGGCAGGTTGGATAGTTTATCCAAGGACATGGCATGGCAGGCATGATCACTGATACAGAAAGTTCTTTTAATATCTAGAGAAGCAATATAATGGACAAGTGAGCAAGCTGGAAAAATGCAGGAGACTGTCTTTAATAGTATCAGGGCAGTCTCCGAATCCATAGCATTGAGGTTGTTTTAGTTGTGCCTTCGCCATGCTTGTAATACCTCGCCCCAGAAAATCATCTTCTCTTCATTGTTAGATGCTCAGAGTGTTAGTTCAATATTTAGGGATTGTCCCTCCACCCGTACCAACAACAACTAGTTGTTGACACAACCCCTCATTGGAATAGATGTCTCATCCATTTATTTTTCAGCAGTCCATTCATGTAGCCTCTCTCTGGGAAAAAGTCTGTCCTAACCTGGAACCAGTGACACTTCCACCTTTGCCCCCACCCCCCCATAGACAGAATTCATGAAGTCTAGGAAAAATAACATCTTTAGTTTCACTAACCTTAAACTGAAATTTGGCATTTCCCTCAATTTTGAATAAAGACACAAACCACAGTAGTGTTAGCTGTACCTGTGGGTGGATCAGTAATAGAAATCATAAACATTTACATATCATATTACAGTTCCTAGAGAGATGTCAAAATACACTTATTACTTCAAAATCATTATAGTATTAGATCTTATTTCATGTGTTGATAAACACATACTGAAAATACTCTGACCAATTTTCTGTTTAGTATTGGATGACTGCATCTTGGTACAATTTAACTCTATAATCCTATATATTTTATTTTATGCATCATGAATTCTGAGAAGTTGTCCATAGGCTTTACCAGGTTGCTCAAGGGGCCATGGTACAGCAAAGGTTAGGAACCCTTGCTCAGGAAAGCAATCCTCCAATGTACATACCCATTATGGAGGCTGTTGCTCACTCTGGGGTCTGTGATTCATTGGAGCTGTACTGGTGTGCATTAGCCTGAAGGAAGGAAAGCCTGAAGCTGAAATACTACAGTGGTACTGGGAAGAGTGAATCAGATGGTTTATAGTCAAGAGACCATGCTATTTGAGAAATAAGCAGGCCAGTAACTTAAAGAGAATGGTGGCAGGAAGCCTTTAATCGAAGGCTACCCTAATGCACCTACCCCATGGTATATGTATAAACATTCTCCACGGTGTGCATGTCTTCTTTGGCGTTAATCAACACCACATATTTTGTATTATGGGATGATAGGAGACTTTTAAGTTGTTGCCTCCATTCCCTGGTTTCAAAGGACATAGAGTGGGCACATTTTTTGGAGGAGCCCCTGTCTGAGTCTTTGGAGTCCTGCGTTTGATGTCATTGGTGCTCATTGAGGCTATCCACATCTTTCCCATTGGAGAGCCAAGTAGGGGAAGCTACTGGGTAGATGGGATAAAGGAATCAAATAAGGGCAGAAGGGGCTACAGAACACATGGAGTGGAGGCAAGTTGATAACTCTTCACTGGCAATGTCTTATCAGTGTTCCTAGCCACTGACAACCCCTAGATGTACATTGATGTAGGTTACCTCTGAGGCTCTTCCCTAATACCTGCACTCAGAGCTACTGACTCCTCTAGTCCAACAATCAATCTAGTCCCTCATTCTGCTGGTGAGGAGTTTATAAGCTCAATTCAGCAGTTGAATGTTGGCTAAAAGGCTGCTGGATGAAAAGAGTACAAGTTTGATATAAGGAGACTGAGGTTCTAGCTTTTACTGTACTAATGTCAGCTGTGTGATCTTGGGAGTGCCATATTGCCTCTGTCCACTTCAGGTTCACCATCTGTTGAGTTCAGTAGGTTCCCTGCTTAGAATTCTTAAGAGCATCAAAGGGCATGAACACATGTGGGGAAGAACAAAACTTTGTGAGAGCACAAAGGGAATCTCATGAGGTACCTATTGGCTCCATCATAAGAACCTCTTAGTGATTTCATCATGTCTTTCCACTGAATGTTCATTGCAGAGTTCTGAAGGGCTGAGGTTTGTTTTATGCTGGGAATACCTCTACTGGCCATCTGCCAAAATGCAATGAAAGGACTTAATTTTATGCTCAATTAGAATAGGGTCTCTGTTGGTCTTTGCTTTTTACCAGGTGAGCTCGAAGCCTGAGGAGTTAGAGAATGGGTCCAATTTGGCAATCAAGGAGGGTCCCAGAACAGAGGGGATCATGGATAACAGTGAAGAGCAATATAGAATCCCCATTTTGATTTCCCTACCTACTACCCTTGTCTGGGTGGCTTACCTAGAAAATGTAGGCTAGAATTCCAAGGCTTTGGAAGGATCAAATATAGTTTCTCATCCCAAAAAGACTGGGAAACTCGGAAAAGAGGTTCCACAAGACTAATAGACCAGTATCTACCATTGGCTACCTCCCAATACCCAAGAGAGGTCCTGACCATTTTTCTAACCCTCCTCCTCCTCACCCTCCATCTCTTCCTCATTGTCATTATATCACGATCATTACATATTCCATAGCACATCCCTGTGTGGAATATGTGCCAGGTGGTTTACATACATAGTCTCATTTAGCTCCGACAGCCATACTCAATTGCACTTAGGCAGCTGAGGCTTGGAGAAGCCAATTGACTTGTCCAAGGACACAGCTGGTAAAATTGAGCAGATCTGCTTGAACCTGGAGCCCATGCCCTCAACCAGCATGCCATACACAATTTATTTGTTACTTGATAAATGTGTGAGGAACACATGAGCAAATGGATAGAAGAATAAATACCATAGGGTGAAAAAAAGGACACGGGGTTGTGGCAGTGGATTTACTGGGGTATCATTTATCCTTTGTTGATTCTTCAGTTTCCATCCCAAATAGTATAAACTCTGTTGCTCTGTTCCTATATATCTCAACTCAGAGTTTAGCTGCTGTTGCTTGATATGGCAGCTGAACCCCTCACTACATGACGCCAAGTTGCTTCTAAAGTGCTCTTAAGTCATAGACTGCCAGGTCGCACTTGGTTTGCAACAAAGACAAGCAAAATTTCAAAGAATTTCCTCGAGATATTTGCAGGCAAGTAGCCCCCTTCTCAGAGGAAGGAATTTAGAATTTGCAGAGGGAATATGAGGTCAATTTTGTTACCTGTCATCTCAGCCTACCAGTACCAGAATGAACACTGTGTGTTTTTGAGGTGGGCAGGCCAATATGCATCTTGGTTTGTATAAAATGTGGGCTTGTGGCCCCTGGGAGGTCATATGCTAAATTATAAAATGCAGTCCATTTGTTAACCTAGAAGATTTGGGGCTATTGGCTTATAAAAATGTGCCAATTTTGAGGCCTCTGCGCCAGTATAGATAAACAGACAGCAATAACTGTCTGCAGTCCTGGGATTTCAGTTAGGACAGAGAGAGAGAAAACAGATCTGAGCTTCTGACTTGTAATCCAACTATCCTTCGTTCATGTTGGGGGATCAATAAACTGTGAAAACAAGAAGAAAAACTCTAGAGAAGAGAACCAGTTGCAGCTGGCAGAAGAAACCCACCATAGAAACTGGTAATGCCACTTTTTAATTAGGCTAAAGTGTGAATAAGTGCTGCATTAAGACCTTATCCTTGGTGCCCTGGGTCGCTGGGAGAGAGAATGTGCTTGCTTTGTGTACTTTGCCAAAGCCCACCAGCTGCCACCTTGCTGGAGAGTTCCATCTGAGTCACTGGTTTCCAAAGGGGTGACAAGGAGACTGTGTGTAGCTGAATGAGAGGGGCCTGCCTTTCCTTGATCCTGCCAGCTTGAGCCTGGACTTCAGCCATCCCAGCAGTGGCTTTGATTTGTAAATGGGTTGGATGTTTCCCGAAGCTGTGATGAGAGCGGATTGGGGGAGAACAGAAAAAATAGGCATGGAGGAAGAAAGCTGTAAGCCTGGGCTGGGCTTTTTGAGACTCAGAAGACCTGTTTTCTTTATCTCTTACCTCTCAGTTTAACACTGTATAAGCTGATAGTATCTTGCCCTCCTGAAGGAGTCAGCGTTTGATGAAGATAGTAATAATGATGATAATAATATTGGTGATAAAAATAAGGTTGAACATTTAACAACCACTTTCTATGTACCTGGCACTGTTATAAATGCATGACATAAATGAAATCAGTTTTCACTCTAGCCCTCTGATGGTAATTCTACTGTTCTACCCATTTTAGAGATGAAGGAATAGAAGCCCACAGAGGTCAAGTAACTTACTCCAAGACCCATAGCCAGCAAACCAGGATTCAGAGCCAGGGACTATAGCATTCCAGCCAGAGATAGATCTTAGGAAAGGCTTCATTGGGCTTTGGACTCAAGTATGGAGAGCATCACCTGCAGAGCAACCCCAGACTCTCAGCTTTAGGAGAGCAGGATTCATGTATGTGATGCGCACTGTGGGATTCAGCCCAGAATATTGCTAGCACAGTCCTTGTGCTCTGTCAATGCTTCTTTACACATTGATTTTTAGTAAGGCAGAGAAATGTGCTACCATATGAAACTTTGTAACATACAATTTAATGGGAGAATGCTTACATTCATATTTATTCATTTACTCATTCATTCCATTGAGCATCTACTGTGTACCAGGCATTGTACTAGATGTTAAAAGTAGAAAAATGAATAAAGTGAGGTCTTTCTCCATAAAACTCATGTGTGGAGGTATATGCATACAGATATAAACGTGTATACTTATGTATGTACACAGATATCAATGACTTCACCTCAACCGCTCCTTTTAGTTTTCCTCCCTGGCTGTCTGGGTCTCTCCTGAGACCGAGACTTATCACATTTTACATGGTGTTATTTTGTTTTGTGCATGTTCATGTGTGCACAGGTATCTTAGGTCCAATGATGGATTTTTAGGTGCTCGAGGCCAGCTCTACATGTTATTTACCTTTGCGGCCAATAAAAGTATTCCTCCAAGTGTGATCCATGGACCAGCAGCATTAGCATTACCTGGAAACTTGTTAGAAATGCTGAGTCTGGGCCCTGCCTCTGACCTACTGAATTAGTAGCTCTGAGGGTAGGGTCCAGGAATCTGTGTTTTAATATTTGCACAGGTAATCATAATGCATGCTCAAGTTTGAGATGCACTGCTAGGATATGGAACCTAGGTCCTGTCACATATAGGTGCTCAATTAATAATCTATGAATGATTGTATACATATTGACATTGAGTGGGGGGAAGTGGCTTGGTCTTAGTAGGTCTAGGTATGACTCTATGTATTCATTTTGCCCAGTCTAAGGGGACTCTGGGGAGATGGAGTTGTATTTCTTTTACTCTCAAACAATTTGGATGGATTTACTTAAACAGCTAGGAAGATAGACCCCAACAGCATCAGTGTGGGAAATGGTAAGCAACTGAACATGTGAACTGATAGAAACTGAGTGAATAGGCCAGTTTATAATGAAGGCCAGGAGATCAAACAGGGCAGAGTGAAACTACCATGCAGATGGTTGGGACAAGAAGCTAGAGCCACAACTTTACAAGAATTGTATGCTTGGGACCCTTCTGTTTTAGGGACTTATTACGAATTGAATCCTCCCTATTCCTGCGTATGTGGCAGAGTCTGGCTGTAAATGTATTTCACACTGGGTTTTCTCTCCCATCTCATTTCCCCTTTCATGTTCTTAAACTCTCCCCTCTCTCCCTAGCTTCTTCCTTCTTTATTCCCAAGAGGATATTGTTGTCCAGACTTTGATCAGTGTTAAGCTACCCTGTGGTATGACATTTGTCAAGGGCAGGGATGTGTGGGCTTCTGTGAGTAACCAGCAGCTGTTTTGGGGGTTATGGTTCTAAGGAATTTCCCTCCCTCAGTAGTGTGATCACCCATTCCCTCCTCTCAACACCTCCCCTCAAAAGCCTTGCATAAGAGTAGTTGGCTCGATGTAATAAAATACAGCTTGGCACCATGAGTGACATAAACAAGAGGCATTTAATAAGCTGTGTAGCATTTTGGCAGTGGGAGGGACAGTAGAAGCCAAGGAGACACAAATGGATGGCTTAGCAGCATTCTGGACTCATGGGAAGAGGATCCTCTGGTTTCAGTCCCTGGGACAAGGAGGTGGGGTGAACAAGGGGTTAGAAAGACTAGGGTGGTACAGCATCCTTGGGAACACTGTATGCCCAGGTTTTCCCAAGAACAATGCTTATTTCTTTTATTTGATAAGCACTTATATCATGTTCATTCTGGGCTAGGCACTGTCCTCTAAACCCCTTACACTTTTAAAAACATCTTTATTGAGGTATAATTTACATACCATAAAACTCACCTGTTTTGAGTATGCCATTCAATGAGTAAGTTTACAGAATTATGCTCCTATCATCACAGTCCTATCATAGAATACTTCTGTCACCTATCATGCCCGTTTACAGTCAGTTCCCAGTCCCACCCCCAGCCACAGGCAGCTACTAACTTACTTTCTGTCTCCATGAATTTGCCTTTTTTTGGAAAGTTCATACAAATGTAATCATATAATATGTGATCTTAGTGACTGACTTCTTTCACGGAATGTAGCATTTCTGAAATTTGTTCCTTTTTATTGTTAAAAAGTATTTGGTAGTATAGATATGGTGTTTTACACTTATGACCTCAATTCATCTTCACAGCTATTCTGTGAGGTAGACACTTTTACTATCACCATGTACAAGTGAGGAAACTAACTAAGGTATAGTTAGTAAATTGTAGGATAATGATTCAAACCCAGGCACTCTGATATTACAGTCTGTTTTCTTGGACCTTCTTGCTATGCTGTCTCTCCCTGGGTACAAAATATGTATTTATTTCTAACTTGCAGAGCTTCTTTTATGTATTGGCCACTAAATTGCTAAAAATACATAGCTTAGTTTTGTGCAATCTGATAAAATTTTTTAAATGCTTAATTTGTGCTTGGAACTTTGCTAGGTGCTATGAGAAACTGAGACAAGAAAATTGAGGCCTTCAAACAATTAAGTGTCTCATTTGGTAGATGAGATACCTATGCACATGGTAATATAGATCCTTTAGGGCAGGGGTGTCAAACTCATTTTCACTGGAGGCCACATTAGTCTCTCACTTGCCTTTCAAGGGCCAAATGTAATTTTAGGATTGTATAAATGTAACTAACTACTCCTTAACAGTTAAGGGAGAGCTTGGCGCTGCTGCTGGGTAGAAACAAGGTGCTGGGCCAGATAAAACAAGGTGGAGGGCCAGATTCGGCCTGCAGGCCTTGTGTTTGCCACCTGTGCTCTAGGGCCATATGAGATCAGGAATTATCTAAAGTCTAAATAAATGCATTGTCTAGGCATAGGAAGTCCACAAGAAGAGGTTGATGTCCATGAGAAGAGCTGAGGAAAAGTTTTCAGAGAAAATGGCCTTGAGCCAGTTTGGCCCCTTGGCCTCATCATTCCCCAGTTGCATGAGTGGAAGCTTGTAATTGTTTAGAGCCCGCCCTGTGTCTTAGCGTCTCTTCCACCCACAGTTTTCTATTTGTTTGGTTCCAACTTTTAGGTCCCATCTGTGTGTATATAATTATACCAAGAAGCTTTTCCTCTTAAGCTGTTTTTAATAGAAATATCTTGAGGGGGGTTTGCTCTTTTTAGAAAAACTGGTTGGCCAAGGCACAGGGATTGGTATGTGTGTTTGTCTGTGTGTGTGTTTTAAATGCCTTCACACAATCAGTTCTTGGGCTGGCCACAGAAACTTGGCAGACAAGGATTCAGGAATAAGGGTGGCACGTGGAAATGCATTTTAGACTCTAGAAGGCCTGAATTAGGTAGCTTGTGCTGTGTAACAAACCACCCCAAAACTTCATGGCTTAAGACAACCACCATTTATTTGGCTCCTAATTCTTTGGGTTATCTGGACAGTTCTATTCTGTACTGGTTAAGATAACCTTTGTTGGGCTCACACATGCATCTGTGACCAGTAGGAAGACTGGCTTGTAACTGGATCACAAGTCTGGCTGTTGATCCACAAGTCTGGATCACCAGTTATGGTATATCTATTAGCTAGGATGCCTTAGTTTTCTTCCATATGGCCTCTTATTATTCAGTGGGCTAGCTTGCTTTTGCTCCCAAGGTAGTTTGTTCCCAAGTGCTTGTTCACAAGCACTTTTCCAAGCCTCTGTTGCATTATGTTTGCTAATGCTCCATTAGCCAAAGCAAGTCATGTGGCCAGCTCTAATTCAAGGAGTGGAAAAATAGACTCCACCACTTGGTGGGAGGTCTGCAATGGGGTGTAAATGGTGGGAGAAGCCAAATCTGTGGCTATTTTAATAATAATCCCCAAAGTCAGAGTATATAATAGCAATGAAGTTGGCCAACATCTATTACATGCTTACAAGGTGTAGATACTATTAGAAGTACTTTATATGTGTATCTTTTAAGTCATTTAAACCACAAAACAGCCACGAGAGCTAGTTGATTCTATTTCCCCAATTTTATGGAGGAACAACTCGAATCTTTGAGAGGGCAAATAACTTGCCAAAAGTCACACAGCCAGTAAGAGGTGGTCCCAGTATTCTTATCCAGGTGGTCTGGCTTTAGAGCCTATGGGTTCTTAACCATTGTGCCGTTTTGCCCATTTTCAGCTTTGTGAAATTTAGTTACTGTGCCACCAAACTCTAAGAATAAGACTAATGTATACTAACGTGTATTGAAGACTTAGGCTGTCCCTAGATCTGTTCCAAGTTGTTTATATACATTGTGGTAGGTCATTCCCACAGCAATCTGATTCATCCAGGATTGCTTTTATCCCCACTTTATAGATGAAGAAATCACAGAAGTTATATGTCTAAAGTTGCACAGCTTATAGATGGGCAAGCTAAAATTCTAATCCAGGTCTGAAGAGTCAGTACTTGTATCTAATTCAGAGTATCATTCCAGTAAGTTAGACTTTATTTAACAGTCTCAATTTACAGTGATAGGAGAGGGGATCTTGGAACTCTCCAGAGCTTGGGTCATAATATAATGAAGAAAAAGGAAAAAAAGCATCTACAGAGTTAACTAGAGTTACCATCCTGAAGCCCATGCATTTACAGGGGAAGTTTATTAGTTGTCTATTTTACATGGCAAAGCCAAGTGTGCACTGTCAACACTGCAGGGGCAGTCTTTGGATGGGCTACAATGTCAGTGGTGTGCTGGAGTGTGCAATGTGGTGCTCTTGCAATGCACGTAAGCTTTCTCCTATAGTTTTTCACCTTATATGGATTAGCGAAGCAAATAAAACAAGATTGGGTTTAAAAGTGTGAAAACACCTTATAAGGTCATTACAATCAGAAAAATTATGGAAGACTCAGAACTAGTTTACCAAAAATCACAAGAAGTCAAAAGTATGAGGGATTGGGGGTGTTGGTGTAGAGACAAATAGCCCACAAAAATCTCCATAGCTCCTGAGGGGCATCACTGTCTTGCTACTTGGTATAGTAGTTGGTTTTTAGAGAGGAAAAAAAAGATCAGATTATGTTCATATGCTTTGTTGATCAGGGAAGGGAATTAAATAATGTGATTTGGAAAGATTGCCATAGATAATGATGAGGATATTAATATTTCTTAGGTGGAGCACCTTATTCCTTTAGATACCAGATAAATGAGATGTTATTGAAACTGACATTCCAGGATGGCAGTGGCCTCTTGGGGTCCCTGCTTTTTCATATTTTTGCCTCTTGGTTTTCTGCATGGTTGATGTAGTTCTAAATGGACAAGAGTGGGGGCTCTCAGGGATTGACCAATACCCTGAAATGAGTCCCCACTTCCACACTGCTCCACCCATAATGATGGAACATGCTCTTGAGCTTCTGAAGTGCTCTCGAGTTCAGGTAATAGAAGGAAAATGAAGATGATTCCTTTGAATTTCTAAGGTTAGGGAAAGCAGCCAGGTGCAGGGAACAACTTGAAAGATCCCAGTTGCATGTGCCACTGGAAAATGTCCCATAGTTGTGCTCAGCTAAAACCTTTGTTCTCCCTTTGTACCACCCTTGCCCCCCGCCCCCTGTTTCTTTAAGAGAAATCTCAGAAAAATACCAGAGCAAAATGTTTCAAGTTCTCAAATATAGCAGGATCTGCTTTCAGGCCAGAGGTAGCCATGTCATTGGAGTAGTGAATCCTGTGGAAATCAAAGAGTAGGAGAAGATGTATGGGGCAAGGGGAAGCTAGCCTCATGGAAATGCCAGCCTGCCAAACCAAGATGGGCATAGATAATGCATTGGTTCGGTTCATCTTTTGCCCTGGCTGGTGTAGCTCAAGGATTGAGTGCTGGCCTGCAAACCAAAGAGTCGTTGGTTCAATTCTCTGTCAGGGCACATGCCTGGATTGTGGGCCAGGTCCCCAGTAGGGGGTGCACAAGAGGCAACCATACATTGATGTTTTTCTCCTTCTCTTTCTCCCTCCTTTCCACTCTCTATAAAAATAAATAAATAAAATCATATTTTAAAAAAGACGGGCATCGTCTCTGATGCTCTAGCTGGCAATATTTGGACACTGGTATTATATTTGCAAAATATCTTAAATTCCTGGGAAGAAAGATGTAGAACAAAAAACAGGAACTTTCTATCACATTGTGAGAGCTTCATTGTTGCTAATGAGTCATTGATACACAAATGCATTTTCATTGGGGCCAGGAGAGCTATTAAAGGCAATGGTAAAAAAGGAGACCCACATTTCAAGATAAGTTTGTTTGCGAAATTACACATATGGATTGTAGGTGTCTGGGGTGCAGAGTTTGACCAGGACTCAGGAGTTTTGGGATGGATTTCGCAAGAGTGTGATGATATGATACTGCAGGGTGCATAAATGATGCAATTGGCTGTAAGCCCATAAAAGTCTTTATAAGTGTCCCAAAGCAAAAAATATGGAAAAAATTAAAGTAGTACTTTGGAGGTCTCCATTGATATTTCTTTTCTGTGTATCATATGTGGTCAAGACAGCAGCAGACAGCATAAAAGGAAAGGGCTCTTTGTGTCCTTGTCCGTGTGGGGTTCAGATGGGGGTGAGGTTGTTCATTGTTAATACTTATAATGGTATTTGTGCACAGGAGGAAAAAATGATATTCCCTTCAGCTAACTTCTCAGATTGCTGGAGTAGTAGATGAAAGTACAAGAACAGGGTTGCATGTGTGTCAGAAGAATCTGGTCTTCCAAGGAGGAAAAGCACTCCTTACACAATGGAAGCTAGGATCCAGGACAGTGTTTTCTTTCTCTGGGAACACACTATTTTTGTGTCCTTTTTTTCCACACTTGTATGTGCAGACATTACTGTTTGTCTATTTGCCTTGTCTGTTTTTAAAGCATCAAGTTCCTTAGTGTATGGTGCCAGTTTATCATGGGTAATGTCTAACATTCTAAAGCTATTTTATATACATTTCTTGGTGACATTTAAATCTGGCTGGATGCTTACCCAGTGGCACTCTCCTGGCCATAGGGGAAGTAGCTTTCTGCCTGTCTGTTGTTTCTTATATGGCCTGCCCTCAGTAATGATGGAATTTGAATGTTTGGCATGTGGCGATTAGCTGTGACACTGGGTGTATGAGCATTTGCAGCAAAATTACATGCATCCATATGCATGTGCTTCACTACAAATGCAAACAGCACAGACATGCTTATTGTAGGGGTAGTCGAATCAAGTTTTGCCCTCCTGCCTGGTGGGCATCATATTTACCTCACTGACCATGAGAGAGCTGCAGTGGGGCAGGCAGGCAAGCTAGGCTGAGGAGGGGGAGATAAAGGTGCCATATGGAAGTAGTTGGAAAACAGATGGGGGAAGTCTGGAAAAATCCAATTTGTTGTCTTCAGGTATTTTAAGGAATATCTCGTTATTAGGGTGTTAGACCTTCAGTGTTCAAGACAGATTAGAATTAGATGATACAAAGCAATTTCTCAGGTAGGACTGGTATATAACTAAACATTGAATAATGATGTTTAATTCACAAATAATAAATTGATGGAAAGAGTAAGTATGTGCATTAGGCAGGGTTTGAATGGTTGGCCAATGTTGGGGTAGTGAAGCACCTCTCAGTGGAAAGAAAAGAGTCTGAAAATAATCTTATTGTAACCTTGTCAACAATAAAATGGAAAGGAGGAACAGAAAGTTCCTTTGCATCTCTGGGGAAGAAGCTGTTGCCAGGAGTCTGTTATCCAGCATCAGACCCCAACATCTCATTTTTAGTATTATCTCTGAGGAGGTTTTTGATGCAGTTCAAAAATGTAGACATTCCCTCCTTGACTAGTGCACCCACCGACATTTTAAGCTATTGATTGTGCCTTTAGAAGTAATGGAGTGTCATTTGATGTGTTTGATTCCATGATGTGAGGAACTGGACACTCTCTTCATATGTCCCCTTAATGGGCTTCTATTGAAGAAAATCAGATTTGCAAACAGTCGTGTGTAAACCTACATGCCCATGCAAACCAGCTGTTAAGGTACAAAGGCTAGTGACTGCACATGGAATGAGGGCTTCCTTTCTTATTGGCTCCTGTGGTCAGCATCTAGTCCTGGGGTGTGAGAGCTTAGAAAGCTGGGAGGGCTTCCTTTGTCCATAGACCTGGTGAGATGAAGAGAATGGTTTTGAGTCTCCAACCACGTTCCTAGTCCAGTGCTCTTTCTACTCTACCATTTGTTTCCTAATTTCTCTTGTCCCTTACATTACCTTAATGCTTCTATTAAACAAGATGGTCCTGTTGATGTTGCCTTTACTTTCCTTTAAATTTGAAAAGAAGATGCAGAAACATACTTTTACTTACTACAGGATCATGCATCGAGTCTTCCCAAACTCTTGCTCTCTCCTTTCAATGTGCAACGCATCATCTCATCCCTTGGTTTAATATCAAACTAAACAAATTAACTTAGTAAGGCTTCACTGTTCTAAGAACTGGGTTTATTGGGTTCGAACTACTTTAGGACTTTTTCTTGAGGATGGAAGTCATAAAAGTTGATGATGGAGACATCAACTTTCATAGTGATTAAAATTGGGTTTTAGTTGACCATTCTTCCATTCTTCCAAATGATAATATTGCTAGTTATAATTGAACAGGTTTTTAGAACCTGAATTTTCTCACTTAAAGTTATTCCCCTAGATATAATTTTTAAAAATTAAATTAATTACCATTTCATTAACTACTTAATTGGTTTTTAACCCAATAATTGGATAGCCTAGATTTTAACAGAAAAAGCAAAAAGGTAAACAAACAAACAAAAGCCACACAAGGATTTTTTTTCTTAAACACGAATATTTCTGAAAGATCAGATGATCAGATCAGATCTGTAGGGGAAACTAAGATTATATAATTGATAGGAGCCAAGGTTTGAACTTAATTAATTGGCTTTTAAAAATTTAGTCAACTAAAAGCAGGTGAAATATGCTTAGAGACTCTTCATGGGAAAGAACCAATTTGTGGATTCAAACACAATATAAATGATCATATTGACTTTTATCTCTTATTATACCCACTCCCACCCTAGACATTTGGGAATGTACTGTTTCTGCTTATATTATGAACATATGAAAATGGGCTCATTTATCTACCGTAATAGACAAACGAAATAAAACCATGTGATTTCTAGACAAGATATGGAATTCTTACACTTTTCTCACTTACTACATCTACTGCTGGTTTTTCTGATACTTCTATTTGCTAGTGTTAAAAAAAAAAAGATAAGGAATCCTGGCCAGGTAGTTCAGTTTGTTAGTGTATTGTCCATATATGCCAAGGTTGTGGGTTCAATCCCTGGTCAGGACACATATTGAGTTGGCCAAAAAGTTTGTTCTGTTTTTCCCCACATGATGGCTCTATGCTTAGTTGTCTTTAACTTTAGACCAAATGATTTTGTTAGATTGAATGTGACAGCTGTCATAGTAGCATGCATTAAAAAACTTATCAAAATTGGTGAATTCCTGTATAGCCATTTTACTATTGGATATGGAAGAAAATAAATAACATTTTTGGCATATTATGCTTTATTATTTCAAGAAAGGTAAAAACACAACTGAAATGCAAGAAAAGATTTGTGCAGTGTATAGAGAAGGTACTGTGACTGATTGAACGTGTCAAAAATGGTTTGTAGGGTTTTGTGCTGGAGATTGCTTGCTGGACGATGCTCCACGGTTGGGTAGACCAGCTGAAGTTGATAGTGATCAAACTGAGACATTAATTTAGAACAATCAACATCATGCCACATGGGAGATCGTCAACATATTCAAAATATCCCATCGAGTGTTGAAGATCATTTGCACTAGCTTGGTTATTTTGATTGCTTTGATGTTTGGGTTACACATAAGTTAACTGAAAAAAACCTTCTTGACCATATTTCCACATGCAATTCTGTACTGAAACATAATGAAAATGTTCCATTTTTAAAACAAATTGTGATGGGTGATGAAAGTGAATACTTTATATGGAACAGAAGAGATGGTGGGGCAAGTGAAATGAACCATCACCAATCACACTAAAGGCACCTCGGTCTTCATCCAATGAAAGTGATGTGTATATGGTGGGATTGGAAGGGAGTCCTCTATTATGAGCTCCTCCTGGAAAACCAAATGATTAATTCCAACAGGTACTGCTCCCAATTAGACCAACTGAAAGCAAGACCCAACAAAAAGCCTCCAGAATTAGTTAACAGAAAATGCATAATCTTCCATCAGGATAACACAAGGCCAAATGTTTCTTTGATGACCAGGCAAAAACTGTTACAGCCTGATTGGGAAGTTCTGATTCATCCGCTGTATTCACCAGACATTGCACCTTTGGATTTCCATTTATTTCAGTCTTTACAAAATTCTCTTAATGGAAGAGAATTCAACTTCCTGTAAGACTGCAAAAGGCACCTGGAACAATTCTTTGCTCAAAAAGATGAAAAGTTTTGGGAAGGTGGAATTATGAAGTTGCCTTAAAGAAGGCAGAAGGTAGTGAAACAAAACAGCAAATATGTTGTTATATAAAGGTATTGGTGAAAATGAAAAATGTGTCATTTATTTTTATTTTAAAACAGAGTGAACTTTTTGGCCAGCACAATATAGGAAGCAACCAATGAATACATAAATAAATGAAACAACCACTACAACAAAAGATAGGGAATGAGCTCACTATGATATTCCAAATACAAAGTCCTTCATCACGAATCACAGTTTGTGAAATACCATAAACCTTTCACTTGCAGCTTGAGGTGTGAGCATTTGGCAGGTTCAGCCATATATAGGGACCTGAAAGAAAGTGTCTGTAAGAGTGCGGCTTGCTACTGTGTTCACTCTCAGTGCACTGATTCAAGGAATTAGGCAAGAGTGACATCCTGGCCGTGGCACCCAAAGCAACGATCAGATCACACACAGGTCTACTCACCATCAGAGTTTGACCCTACCAAGGATTCTTTTCTGGAACATTTTTAAATTGAAGCATAACATACAAGTAGAAAAGTCTACCAAAAGTAGCAGTATACCTTGATGAATTGTTACTAGCTCATGAGAGAGCCAGAAACATTACTAGTACCCCAGAAGCCTTTGTTGTCTCTATCCACCACCATCCCATCCCCTGGACAACCACTATTCTGAATTCTAACACCATAGATTAATTTTTGCTTGTTTTACTACTTTATATAAATGGAATCTTACACTGTGTGCCTTTTTGTATCTGGCCTCTTTTACTCAACATATGTTTGTGAGATTCAACCCTTCTGTGGTGTATAGGAGTGGCTTACTCACTCACATCGCTAAATTGCATTCCATCATGTAAATAGACCACAGTGCATCTATATATCCAGTCTATTCTCTATAAGCATTTGGGTGTTTTCTGGTTTAGGGCTATTACTAATACCTCTTCTATGAGCATTCTTGTACGTGACTTTTGTGGAACATATGTTAGTATTTCTGTTGGATATATATCCAAAAGAGGAAATTTTGGGTCATTCATGAAGGGCTATTGAGCCAGAAATCTTGTTTCATTTTTTTCCCCATCTTCCATAAGTGAAGATGTTTATGGGATTTTAGGACTGGAGGGGCTTCACAGAACATATATCTGGCCAGTGTTTTTTTTTGATTCTGCCCCACCACACTCGAGGAGCTCAGAGGTCTTTACTGAGGGGGTGGAGGAGCTTGGGTGGGGTTTTGGGCTCTCTGCCTTCAATCAGAGCAACACCCCTTCTATCTGGCTCATAGACAGTGTTGGAATTGCACAAAATATTTTGTTTTAAGAATGCACTCTGGCTCTGGCTGGTGTGGCTCAGTGATTGAGTGTTGGCCTGTGAATCCAAGGGTCAACCCTGGTTCAATTCCCAATCAGGGCACATGCCTGGGTTGTGGGCCAGGTCCCCAGTAGGGGGCATGTGAGAGGCAACCACATATGGATGTTTCTCTCCCTCTCTTTCTCCCTCCCTCCCCCTCTCTAAAAAATAAATAAAATCTTAAAAAAAAAAGAATGAGCTCTGCAGTTAAAAAAAGATGGAAAACAGTTGATTTTGGTTCCTTATCCTCACTGGAGAAAAGGGAAAATGGGCCTACATGGCAGAGCTTGGAAGGCCTGGTGAACCTGAACAGTGCTGGAACTTTATGGCTGTTACTTCACTCAATCCTTACATCAGCCCTATGAGGCAGCCATGTTCTAATCCCTATTTCACAGCTGAGGAAACCTGGGGTAAAGCGGTTAGGTGACATTCCTAAGGACATACATCTAAAACCCAGGCAGACTGACTCCAGTGCTCCCCTTCTTAACTCTCCAAACCAGAATATTCTGGTCCCACACACTGCCCATTTCACAATCTCAAACTGTCAAACACCTGCATGTTACAAAATGGTGAGACTGGTTGACCCTTTTTGTCCAAGTTTTTGTTTCTTTGGTAAAGTTATTGCTTAGAAGCCCCAGTATAATAGAGACAGGCTCAAATAAAACTGATCACCCCTCCTCTTTTTTCCATTTCACAGCAGAATTTAACCCTTTGTCTTTGCCTTTCTACACATATAGTCTTTTGTGACTGTTGTTGAAAACCTGTGATAGAAGCATGATAAGTATTACTAGCCCTTATTTCATCATTCTGTCTGCTCAGATCTCTCAAACCCCTCACTGCAGTCTAGCCACCTGGCCTCCTTAATATGCCTTAGTACCTTTGCACTCACTATTCCCTCTGGCTGGAATTCCCTTTCTCACATGCTCTCATGGCTTGCTTTTTCATTTCCTTCTGGACTCTGCTCAAAGTCACCTAACTAAAAGTGCTCCTTTTCTGCCCTCACTTATATAAAATTACCTTTTCATCACTTTACACTTCCTGACTTGCTTTACTTTTCTTCATGGTACTTCTGCTGTCTAGCATGTGATATATTGATTTATTTTGTTTTGTATCAGTTGGCAGACAAGGTAGGCTTCAGATGGACTGTGATTTTTAAATCACTGGGTATCTCTGGTACATCAATAAATATTGAATGAATGAATGTAACTGGTTTTTACAATTCAGAAAATTGATGCCCAAGGATGGTAGCTGGAACCAGTATTTAAGGGGGGAAACTTTGAGGTGCTATATACTTTTACAATCCAATGTTATTTATTTTTGCATTCTTTCTTTTTTTCTTGATTATTCTTGCCAGAGGTTTATCTTTTCATTTGGCTTTTCAAAAAGCCAGCTTTTGGTTCAATTGAGCCTTTTCTTCCATGCCTTTCTTCTTGTTTGGCTCTATATGTATTTACTTCGGTTTGTATATTTCTCACTTATCTCTCTACATTAAAGATTGTTTGAGTGCTGAGACCATAACCAACCACAGCTATGATGAGGCCTGCTGACTAGGTTCGATCTTTGAACCTCCATGTTTGGGAGTTTGTGGTTTAGGTTTCTCCTTCTCCTGCTCTCCCAGCTTTGCACAAGGCACTGGTGTGGAAAAGAGCAACACTTACATTGCAAAAAAACAAGTTATCCAATCATAATTTACACCAAGCTATTTTTAAATAACATTTCAATTGATATGGATTGGTTTCTAACCTGCGAATATAATAGCTGTTATAGCATCATTTGTTAATTTCCTTCTAACAAATGTCTTCTATTGTTTGCAGTGTTACTTCCATTATTTAACTGCTATAATTAAAACTATGGGGAGATGAAGGTTATGCTAGAATGAAAAAGTGCAAACCACATTTTGGGCTTTTTTCTTTTGGTCGAAGTGAAATCTCACTATATTACAATAACAAAACAGAAAATATATCTCTATAATTAGGAAATTAGCAGAGTCAGAATCAAACTATATGAAAGTACATTGCTAAGGGTTGCTTCTTCCAGTGCACGTATAAGCCAGTAGGAAATAAAGCCTATATGACCAAGGAGAATCCTGTGCATGGACCCTCAGAGATAGGGATGTGTGCTTGGGGGGTCAGGGAAGGGACTGATGGCAGCTTAATGCCTCATTTAAGCACTTAACCTCTGGGGAGAAGTCCTAGTCCAGAGAACACTGAATGGTTGGACAGCAAAATGTCATCTGATGAACCCTGACTTATAAAGTGATGGAGAAGTGGTTGTAAATTTGTTTGGAGATTCTTGTATCTCATTCTGGTTTTGGTTAGCAATCTGATAGGGTTTATTTTCACAGGGAGTCTCTCCTAACACCATACTCACTTGTGTTAAAATCAAGGCATTTAGTTGGTATGTGAAATGTGATCAGGGAAAGCACCAAGGATTCTCCAACTTGGGATGGTCTCTGACCCTAAGGAAGATCAGGGGCAAGAAGTAAAGAGAAAGTGAAAGGGAAAGAGAGAAATGAAGAGCAAGAGTGGGAGTGAACAGAAACAGACACACATTTGGGATGTTTAGGATAATGAAAAAGCAGATCTGTACTGTCCTCTTAAAGATGGAAATTTCACTCAATCCACCTTTTATGGCCCCCACTATTGAGGTCCACAATGAGAGATAAGTTGGTTCCTAATGTTACTTCCAGCTGGATCCCTTTACCCCTGTCCTTTGATTCTAAATACATGAAAGATATTTTCTGCAAAAGATGACAGCTTTCAACATACCTTGAAAGATCAAAGGTCAGTGGTGATCATCAAGTGCCATTTTATTGTGAGCACAGGAAATGTTCCCTGCAAATCCTGGGTGCAGAGGCATTGGGTCCAGTGACTAGACCGTGTTAGACCCAGGATAGGGTACTTTGTAGAATCCAGTCAGACCCAGTCTGAATTTTTTGGATCCAGTGGAATGATGCAGCCACTACATAAAGAGCAGTTTTTCAATGGTGAGTCCCTTATTGTGTGATATCAAAGACATACTTTCTTTTAGCAAATGGAACTCGAGTTCCCGACAATAGCTATAGCAGGAGGAAAGGTTATATTCTATTTTTCAAAGATTTCAAAAGGACAGAGACCATGCATTAAGTACATTTGTGTAAGGAATAGTCATTTTCCAATGTTATATAGAGAGAGAAGTTGGAGTGTAAACACACGATTTATTTACCACAGAATATCAAGACTATCAAGCCAAACCAGGAAACATGAGTGTGCCAGTAAAATCTTGGCAGACACCAGAAGAAAAATGAGAACCCGACTTACTAAGTGGTGGCAAAGAATATGTGGTGGTGGATTGAATTCTTTTTAAAAGGCTTACACAGAAATAAATGTAACTTTCTTGAATAGAGTCCCATTTGTACTGGGAACTTTCTCTTTAACATATATGAACAAGCCAGCTAACTGAAAGGAAGGACACTTCTTCCTATTGCAAGGGTAACCTGATAGTTTGTTTTCTCAACAAACTAACTAGTTTATTAGTGATCCAAAATATTCATTTGTCAAGAACTCTAAGGCTGTGCTGTCCAATATGGCAGCCACTAGCCACTGGTGGCTATTGAATGCTTGGATTGTGGTAGTGTGATTGAGGAGCTGAATTTAAAATTTACTTAAGTTTAATTAATTTAAATTAAACCAGTATTTTATTTAGTTATTGGAAAAGTTTTAGTATCTTTGGAAGAATTTTGGTATTGTGAATATACTTTTTGAACTATTTTATGAAATCTAAATACAGATCAAGTATTTCTGATGAAAATTTACCACCCAGATTGAGATGTCCTTTAGGTGTGAAAAACCACATGGGATTTCAAAGACTTAATAGAAAAACAGACAATATATAATATCTTATTAATTTTTTACATTGATCACACATTGAAATGACAATATTTTAGACATATTGTGTTAAATGAAATATGTTATTCAAATTAATTTCACCTGATTACTTACTTTTCTTTTTACTTTTTAAAATATGGCTAATGAAAAAAGTAAAATGACCTACATGGTGTGCACTCTTGCATTGTATTTCATTTGGACAGTACTTAGGCACCACATTTGGTGGTTAAGGCTAGCTTTGCCACTGAAGATTGAAATGAATTGAAATCTAAGGAAAATGGTGGACTTACTGGCCTCATGTAGAACTGAAAGTTTTCTCCGCTCTTTTATTCTATTCCCGGAAACCAGTCACTAGGTGATTTATCTAAAGCAGATCTCTGTGTCCTGAGAGAGCTAGGTTTTACTGAACTCTGGCGTGTTATGTTTAAGCCTTAAGATCAATGAAAAATCTAGTTGGTTAATGGCTTCAGGGCAGTGTGCTTCCTCCTAAAAGTTACCTTGAGTTGGGTTTATTAGAGAGACTCTGAGATGGTACAGGAAGCTTCTAGGAGGTACATGTAGGATCAATATAGGGTCAAGAGAAGCAAGGGAATGGGCAGGGGAAGAGCTGAACTGCCATGAAGCAACACAGAGACCTCTCAACTGTGGAGGTGAGTTGGCCCTTTAGAGTTCTTCGAAATTGAGGTGAGGTGGTTGGACCTTTGAATCCTTTGTCTAGCCAGTCTTTTGATGTAGGTTGCCCCTAGTAGGGGACTAAACCTTGAGCGAGGCAGCTTCCTTCCACAGAGGGCAATTCCCAGAGCAGGAAACATCTGTGATCCCTCAGCAGCCAACACTTCCAGCAGCTGAGGGAAGGAGTACCTCAATCTATAATGGGGTTTCTGGGTGGCAAACAACAGCATCTACTATGACATGTCAATCTTGCTCTAACCATTAGCTCTAAGCCAGACTCATACATGCAAAGCCTGTATGGCATCATCCTAGACTGGGGGAACTAAAAAACCTCCCTGTGCCTGAGGATGAGGAGAGGTGTATGTATCTTCCTACATTCTTCTTCTTCCTGCCCTGGAATGAGCCATAATTTCTAGAATACAGAAAATTCAGGCATTGGGAGAAGAGGAGAGAAGAATGGAGAGGGAGAATAGAAGGATGAATCAATGTGACTCAACCACTCTTAAGTCCCCATTACTATAAATATGCAGAGATACATTTTATTTTCCTCTAACTTCTGAAATTTGGCTATACACATCAATTTACAAAGAAGTCAAGACTCTGTGTACTAGCATTCCACTGGTATCCAACCACATGGAGAATTAATGTCACTCAGATAACAAACCAAAAAAGAGAGCAAGTCCCACCCCCAGTTCCTCCAGAGAGTGACCTGCAGTTGCTGCAGAGGAAATAAGAGCTTGGTAACCACATGATCCTTGAGAGCTTGACTCTGATTTTTCTATGTGTCTGTTTGTATATCTGTCTGGTTCTTCTGTTTCCCATTTTCTGTTTTGCCCTTTAGGCCAAGTTTACATCTTGGTACTACTTCCCAAGAATCTCCCTAGCCTATTTGTAAAACCTGATTAATTAGAGATGCCCAACAGCCTCTGATCATTGGACAAAAGCATTTTCCCATAAGCATCTTCTGCTTCTCCTGACAGTTATCTGTAATTTAACAGCTAAGCATGTCACACATGTCTGTGCTTACAGAGGGATGTACACACTCCTTAACACACACATCTCTAAAAGCATGTTAGTGCAAACTGGGTTAAAGCTGCCCCCAGCTACCTCATTTCCTTTCCTGACTCCCCCTCTTCCCTTTCCTATCTCCAGCTGTCTCGCTCTTTGCCTCTCATTTCATGCTGCCTCTGAGAGAGAAATCTCATTATTTCTGATTTAGGGGCTCCTATGCCCTCCCCTGCTACATGTCATGCCCATTGCTAGCTTGTTACAACATCACAAGAGAATTCAGAGGTCTGATTTATCTGCCAGAAGGAATGACTCCGGAGGGGTAGGAATGGGGATGGGGGAGAGTGGGACCAAGAAAGGGAATAAAAGGGGGATGGAATTGGCAGGGAAGGGCTACAATTTTTAGAGCTGTGATAGCTTCAGGATGCTTGTGCTACTTGGATTAGGCCACATGAAAAATACTGTGCATTTTATCAGAAACTTAAAGAAAAAGCAGAGCATCCTTTGTTTATTTAATTTTTTGTTGTTTATTTAATTTTAGAGATGGGCTAGGGATATGTCATCAGGGCTCAGGGACAGCTGTTGACAAAAGCTGTAATGGGATTTTTAATCCCTTTTTCACTGTTCTTCCTGGAAAGTGGTAAATGGTGATGATGGTCATGTAGTTTATAGTTAATCAGCCTTTATATGTCTACCTCTGCCCCATTCATTGGGCTGAAGGCAGGAATTAGACATCTTGTGTTGGGATCAATGTATAGGTCTGGTACACAGCTGGGGCTCAGAAAATGTTTGCTCAATTTGTAATCAGCTCGATCGCTCAGCTGTCTTAGATTTGGTTCCCCCAGAAACAGTCCCTGAGACAATGATCCAAGTATAGGTAGTTTATTTGGTAGAATTCAGGAACACTAGTAGGTCATGAAGATATGATGCAGAAAAGGAAAGAAGACAAGAAAGGAGAATTGTCATACTTAGTTCTGCAGAATTATACCATCCAAAGGGCAAGGGAGCTAAAGTATTTATACTCCAATTTCCCAAGAGTCATTGGTTGGGAGCTGCTCCTGAGAGCATTAATTCCCTGGCCTTTTCAGCCCATTTTGTGTATGGACAGAGAGGCCTTCCACAGTTCAGGAAAACTGGCTCTCAGGCTCAGAGATGTAGGCAGTCGGATATCTACTGGAACTTACCTAAGGATAAAGGTCTGAAGGATATACATGGGGCACTGATGGCCTGCTACAGTAGCTAAGTTTCATTCATTCATTCACTCACCCAATAGATATTTATTGAGCTGCTCCTATGTTCCTGACATTGTTCTAAGTGTTGAGGATACAGCAGTAAGCAAAACACATACAAATCTCTGCCCTCAGAGAATTTATAGTCTAGTAAAGAGACTGTACTATGAGGAGACTGATATAAAATATGTAGATTGGGTGGTGAAAATGCCATGAAAAAGTAAAGATTGAGGTTAAGGATTGCTGAGGGTAAAACCCTGGTGAGAATTATTCATGTGGCTATCTAGGGGAAGAAACTTCCAAGCAGAGGAAATGCTAAGTCCTGAGGTCCTGAGGACTGAGGCAAAGGTCCAGAAACAGAAGTCTGTGCATGGCATGTTCAAGGAATAGTAAGGAAACCTTACTATTGTGCAGTTAGACAGAATGGGTGAGGCAAGAAGCAGTGGGAAGTGAATTCAGAGAAGTCATACATAAGGTGGGGGTATCCTGCAGATCAAGCAGGACCTGTGTGTGATTGTAATCCTCTTTTACTCTGAATGAGATGGAGAGTTGGAGGGCTGTTAGCAAAGAAAGTACCTGTTCTGGCTTGTGTTGCTGTGCTGAGAACATAGTGTGGCAGGGCAGGAGTGGATACAAACAGGGAAACCCATCAGGTAGCACATTGTCCAGGACCTTCCATTTTACTCCATAAGTGAATTAAAAAATAAGAATGTGAACAGGGCTCTTGAGCCCTCGATATGGAATTGGCACACTGCAGTTTCTTCTGCATTCTGTTTGTTGAAACAAATCATAAAACAAGCCTACATTCACGTAAGGAGAAATAGAGTCACCTCTTGGTGGGAGGAGCTGCAAAATCACTTTACAAAGGTGTGTGGCTGCAGGAAAGGAAATTATAGTGACCATTTTTTTTTTTTTTGCAAACAAGCTACTGTGGCAAACAACCTCAAATTGAACCTCTAGTATCCTTGTTCCTAAAATTTCCTTGGACCACCCTTCCTCATACTGTGAAATGAAACAGAAGGTCCAGGAATATGTACTATATCTATCTTAGACCATGGCCACCATCTATGCTGGTGGTTATGCATTTGCTATCTAGAGATTGGGGAACACATTGGAAAAGCACTTTGCCTTGATTGCTTTGCTCTTTTAACCCTATTACCGTATTCTTTTTGTCAGATTCTTTTTTCCCTTCTTTTTGCTACCTCTTCTAGCTCTCCATGCCCTTCTTTCTTGAGAACAAACACCCATCTCTTGTGTCATGAAAAGCATTTTCTCAGATCTTCAGTAACCTTGCTCTTGATCCCTTTGCACTGAAATGAATCTCATAGTTCATTTCTAATAGCTTCCAAGGTACTTTCCTAACCAAAAACAACCCTCAACCTTGCCCAAGATGAGTTCTGTACCAGTTGTTAATGTTACTCATTTTCTACCTGCTTATTAAATGGATGTCCTTGATTTTGGAACTGGAGCTATTTTAGGTTCTATGGTTTGGATGGACAGTGGTATTCTGAATGTGGTATTGACAAAATATCTGGTACTTTGTTCTTGTAGTAGAGTAATTAATGGGTATATTTCTTGAAGCCAAGGTCTGTGCCTCTTTCTTTAATTCCCCTTCTAACACCTAGTACTGGTAGACTCTCAATTAATGTGACCATAGAATTGAGGTCAGTTTCTATAACAGTCTGTCTCGTAGCTCAGACCTTCCTCTCTTCTTCTTAAGCTAGGAGGGAAGGACCTTGAAACTATATCTATAGGATAACTAGATTTTGGTAGTCTACACAAGTGTTTTCCAATAGAACTTTTTGTGATGACAAAAATGCACCATATCTGCACTGTCCAGTATGGTAGCCACTAGCCCCTTATGGCTACTGAACACTTAACATGAATTTAGCACAAGTGAAGAATCATATTTTTAATTCACCTTTTATTTAAATTGTATTTTATTTAATTCACCTTGTATTTAAAATTTTCATTAATTTAAATTTAAACTTAAATACTATATTAGACTGTGCAGCTTTATATAGTACTTCTCAATTTTTTTACACTGAAGTGCTCCTGATGATAGAGAAAAGAGAATGGACACCTTCATGGTTTGGGGTTCAAGTACAAAATTATCTTAGATTACAAATGCTACATGACCAAAGCAATCTATGGATTCAACACAATTCCTATCAAGATACCAATGGTTTATTTCACAGAACTAGAATAAATATTCCAAAATTGTGTATGGAAGCACAAAAGACCCGGAATAGCAACAGCAATCTTAAGAAAGAAGAACAAAGTTGGGAAGAAACATGCCACCTGATATCAAAAGGGTATGGTACTGACATGAAAACAGATATAAAATCAATGGAACAGAATATGACCAGAAATGAAGCCATGCCTTTATGGTCAATTAATATTTGACAAAGGAGGGAAAAACATACATTGGGGTAGAGATTGGCTATTCAGTAAGTGGTGTTGGGAAATCAGACAGATATGTGCAAAAAAAAAAAAAAAAAAGGAAACTAGACCACCTTCCCACACAGTGCACAGAAAGAAACTCAAAATGGATTAAGGACTTCAATGTTAGACTAGAAACCATAAAACTCCTAGAAGAAAATATAGGTGGTAAAATCTAAGACAGTTCTGGCAACAGTATTTTTTTCTGATATACCCTAGGCAAGGAAAGCAAAAGAAAAAAAAAATAAATAAATGGACTACATCAAACTAAAAGGTTTTTTCACAGCAAAGGAAACCTTCAACAAAATGAAGAGAAAACATGCTGAATGGGAGCACATATTTGCCAATACATCTGATAGGGGGTGAATATCCCAAATTTATAAAGAACTTATAAAACTCAACACAAAAAAACACAAACCAAACCAAAACAAAACAAAACAACAAACCAATTCAAAAATGGGCAAAGCACCTGAATAGACACTTCCCCAAAGAGGACATACAGATGGCCAATAGGCATATGAAAACATGGTCAATGTCACTAACCATCAGAGAAATGCAAATTCAAGCCACAATGAGATATCACCACACACCTGCCAGAATGACTGTCATTAATAAATAAACAAACAGCAAGTGTTGGCGAGGATGTGGAGAAAGGGGAACTTCGTGCACTGTTGGTGGGAATGCAGACTGGTGCAGCCACTGTGGAAAGCAGCCTGGAGATACATCAAGAAATTAAAAACAGAATTGCCTTATGACCCAGTGATCCCGCTTCTGGTGATTTATCTGAAGAAACATGAAACGCTAATTCAAAAGAATATACGCACCCCTGTGTTCATTGCAGTGTTATTTATAATAGCCAAGATATGGAAGCAGCTCAGGTGCCCATCAGTAGATACGTGAATAAAAAAAGCCGTGGTGCATTTACACAATGGAATACTACTTGACCATAAAAAGGAGGAAATCTTACGTTTTGCAATAGCATGGATGGACCTGGAGAGTATTATGCCGAGTGAAATAAGGCAGTCAGAGAGACAAGTGCCATACGATTTCACTCATATGTGGAATCTAAGGAACAAAATGAAGTAATAAGCAAAATAGAAACAGACTCATCCATACAGTGAACAGACTGACAGCCATCAGAGTGAAGGTGATGGGGGACTGGGTAAAAAAAAATGGAAGGATTCAGAAGAAAAACTCATTGACAGACAACAGTATGGCAATTACCAGAGGGAAAGGGGTGGGGGACATGGGAAAGGATAGATAGGGGTATAGTGATGGAGGGAGACTTGACTTGTGGCGGTGAACACAATATAATATATAGATGATGTATTAGAGAATTGTACACCTGAAGCATATGTATTTGTATTAACCCATATCACCCCAATAAGTTCAATAGAAATTCTAGATGATTTTACATTTATTGTGTGTGTGATTTTGCTGTGTATAATATGTATATTCTACTGTGGAGCAAAATGGATGGTCTAGGAAAATGTACCCATGACCTCCTTAGCACATGGCTGTCATAGACTCCTGTGGGATCATGAATGCCAGTTGGAGATCGATGAGTGCATTGTGAGTAATTTGGCTTAAAGGTTAAACTTTACATTTTCCCTAGTTTTAGTGCAACCTGGGGATGAAAACATCTCATCCAACACCCATTCACTGTGAGGAATGACCTCCAGGCTGGTGTGGAGTGTAACCCTCTCACTGTAATGCAAACCTCCTATTCAATTTAAAAGAAATTCTCCCCCAGAAAGCTCTTCAAGTGCACTTAATGAATAAGGTGGTGTTGGTAACTTTCTGTGACATTTACTTTATAAAGTGGGAATCATTTAGTGATCAGTGGGTACTGACATTTGAGAAGGGAAAGACAAACTTTGCCACTTCTGACATGACTTTTTTTCTTCCCCTCTTGACTGCGTGCATCCATGGAAACTCTGTTTCCGGAGAGAGATATTGTATTCTCTGGGTTTTAGAAGTAATCTTATTTTTTTTCTGTCAACATGTAGCCACAAATTAATTTTTCCTTTGTGTGTCTGATGGTGCGATTATTTGTAGTGAGTAGAGTATGTTTTCCACAGCATTTGTTCTTTCTGTCTTGTTATGAGGGGTGTGTACATGTGTGCATGTGTTTTCCTCAACATGGGTTTTGTTTCATTTTGTGTAGAAGAAAAACACATGGAAGAAAGGGGATTTTAAAAGACAGATTTAAAAATATTACACGGGCAAATAGATAACTACAACTCTCTCTCTAGATATATCTCATAGCATATATATAATAACTACCCAGATCAAGACATAGAATATTGTCAACACCCACAAGAGGTCCTCTCATGTCCCCTGCCAGTTAATATGTCCCACCCAGAGGTAACTATTCTGATTTCTGTCACTACATATTAGTTTTGCTGGAATCACAGAAAACATATTTTTCAACATTATGTCTGTGAGATTCAATGTTGTTATGTGGATCAGTGCTTTATGTTTAATTGCTGTATAGTATTCCATTATAATATGAATAAACCTATGAATATACCAGATTGATTTATCTGTTTTCCCATCGATGGATGATTGGCATAGTTCTAGCCTTTGGCTGTTATGAACGAAACTTGCCTTTTAATATGCTTTTGCGCTTTTTTCTTTTGGTATATATCTAAAAATGGAGTTGCTGGGTTATCAGATTAAAAGGAAGGTTTGGTTGCTCTGACTAACACCTAATCTAACAGTGGTTTTGTCAAGGTAGAAATTTATTTCTCCCTAATGTACTGTTCAGAGACCCAGGATCTATCCATCTCGGTTCTCTGCCATTCTTAGGGTGTTGCCCTTGCTCTGGTGGTCCAAAATGACTGACCACATTGTTTATATTCCAGACAAAAGGAAAACAAAGGGGGAAGTCAATAGCATGCCCATTCCCTGCCAAACAAACCTCCTAAGCTTTGGACACACCACTTTTGCTGAGAGTGCATGCACCACAACTTGATTCACAGTCACTCCCTTGAAAAGTGCAAGGGGTAGCTTTTATTTTGGGAAACCACATGCCCATCTAAATGGGGAAGAAGATGGGGATAGATATTGGGATATTACAAAAAGTCTCTGTCACAGCTTACTTATTGGGGTTGGCACATGTTCCATTTGAGGGAATGAATGTGCAGGTGTCAATGTTGATCTCTTTCATACTCCAGCCCAGGAGATCCTTTAAGAACTTGATCCCCTGGAGCAGTTATACCAGCCATCCACCTAAACTCTTACGAAGCATGGATATTAACTCATCACTTGTACACAGATGTTTCCGAATTAACCGATTTGTTTTTGTTTTTTAAAAAATCTTTTGAAAATAGAATATTGCTGCTGTTATTATTTTCAACATAGTTATTATTTTCCTAGTAAGAGACCCACTACATCTTGGTGCATTCACTTATCAGATTATGTGGTGGTGGAATAGTTGCTTATTCTCCCTGAGCCTCTCTTTCATCATCCATAAAATGGGAATAACATGCCTACCTTGAAGAACTATTTTAAATTACAGAGATAATATATTTTATACCCAATATAACTAGAGCTCCATGTGGTCCAGTCTTGACATACTGTCACAATAAAAAAATATCTAGCAACCAGAACTGATCAAATATAATTCTTGTTTCTCAGAATGTTTCTTAAAATGTTAAAGAGGATATAATTTACAACTTATAGCAATAGTTCTACACACACACACACACACACACATACACACACACACACACAAAACTGCCTCTCCATCTCTTAAACACACCTAAGTATCTTGGAAGTTTCTTTGTCTCCTTGCCCTCAGTTCTCAGTTCTCCCAAACTTTTCCAGACTGTCTCCAATATCCCACTTATATGGGTGTTTACTTTCTTTCCTCTTCCTATTTCTTTCCACCTCTATTCTTTTCCTCTCACTCAAGTAAGTCTGAGGGAAAGAGGCTGTGACTTCCTTGTATCATTAGTGTTTTCCCTGTAACAAACATATTTCAAATATCTGATAGATAGTAGACAATCAGTAGTTGCTATTTTCATTACCATCAAAATGAAGACAGTTAGCATTCTTTGCTTATCTAGGACCCTCTTAAGAGTTTGAGTGGAGATGAACGCCATTGAGATTGGCTTCTGAGAGCAGGGATATGTGGTGGGTGGACTATTGTTAGTCATAACAACTGTTTTACAGTTTACCAAGTATTTGAATTTCATTCACTCATTTACTTTATATACATTTATTTATTGATTGATATAGTCAATTGAAAGAGTTGACAGAAAAACATATAACATAGAATGAAGTAAATAAATAATAAGCATAATCAAAAGGAAATAAAACAAAGCCAAAGCCCCAAAATGCATACCCCAAGCTGATGTTCTTCTCAGAGGCATTGAAGAAGCTAGAGGTATATGACTGACCAGCCTCATACTTACTTTAAGAAATAAACCATTGGATAATGCTTGTTCAGGTACAAACTGCTTGAAAAATATGTAGTAAAATGAGCTTTGTCTCCTGTATGTATGGTTTTAATGACTGGGGTGGATGGCTGGTCTTTTTGCCTGATCTCTGCATTTGCTGTCCCAGCAGTTAACTTTGAACAGAAGAGACACAATGCCATCAGCTCCCAAATTCTTGCTGCTCAGCTGGGTCTCAAATACGCTTAATCACTTGTTATTCATCATGGACTTCTAGTGAGTTTTAGTGTTCCTACAACTATTAAGACATGAGCTTTTTCATAACATGTTTAGGTGCTGGGTTCAGGGCTGTGGTGTGCTGGAGCCAGCTTGTACTGGATCTCAAAGGCCAATTGTGCACCTGTCTTACCAAGTGAACATGGCCCTCCTATTCAGTGGCTTTCTTGATGTTCTGATAGTTTGTGATTACATGGAGCCAGGATGTTCTGGGTTTGAGGTAGCTGTTCCATTGGGGCTCATCTAAGCAAGGCTGTTACTGTCCCAGTGGCTCTGAGAATCATCATCATCATCATCATCATCATCATCGTTAAATCATCTAGCTTTAAGTTATAGTGTTAATCCAGGGATTCTTGATATTATTTGAACTATGGAACCCTTTGACAATCTGATTAAATTTATGGATTACTTCTCAGAATAATGTTTCTCAATGCATAAACTATAATACATAGGATTACAATGGAAGCCACATACATTGAAATACAATTATCAAAATATTTTACAAATTGTGATATTGTACTAGCTTTGCTTCTTTATTGATACGTTAAATGATAAGAATTACTGGTGAATTTAACCATAATTTGAAACAGTG
Organism: Phyllostomus discolor; assembly: GCF_004126475.2. NCBI lineage: Eukaryota > Metazoa > Chordata > Mammalia > Chiroptera > Phyllostomidae > Phyllostomus > Phyllostomus discolor. The sequence continues at coordinate 5,818,918 of NC_050198.1, forward strand.
GTAATACAAATAATACTTCAACATATCAACTATAACATGATATGAACATCTGTAATTTTTATTGGTAAGAAACTCACAGGTGCTACTGATACCTCTAAATTTCAGTTACAAATTGATGAAAAAAATCCATGGCTCCCTTGACCAAGTCAAGAACCTCTGTCTGTTTTGGGCATTGTGCTAAACCCTAAGCAAGCATTATTCTTAGCCTTTACTACAACCCAGCAATGTTGGAGTTGTTATTCTCATTTTACAGATGAGGAAACTGTAACTTGCCCAAGGTCATACAACAGACCGTTGTGACACCAGAGTGTAGGTTCTGTCTTCCACACCCTGTGCCCTGAACTACAGTTTGCCTTAAGGGACACTGGCTTTTAAAAGACTTTGGCAGGCACATCCTTTTCATGGATTTTACATAGTTCTGTGAGGAGAAGAGAGGTTCCCTACCTCTTCTGACAGTCTGCTCCATGGGAGTATCAAGGAGATTTTTTTATGTGGTCTTCAAGGCCACATTTTAGAAATTCCCCAGGACCCCAGCAAATACTAAGGAGCTCCTGCTCCATTGTTGTCCCAGAGCTAAAACATAAAGCTTGCAAGAATTGATTGTGTGCATCTCTTCTTGTGTTGTTAGCTTGAAATCAGCCACAGTGGAACTATTTATATGATAGAATCCCAAAACACTAGTAATCAGGGCATTTTCATTTTGTAAACAAGCAGTTGTTAAACATTTGCCCTTGAACGTGCTCTTTTGTCCCTCATTGGTTCCCAGTCGTCATCCCTTCAAAAGAAAGGATTTGAACACCCACATCACAATTGGAGGAACCATTTTCCCTGGTGACACAATGTCTTGGCTTACTCTCCCCCATCCCCACCCTTTCCTGGGCACTAAAACTCTTTTTAAATGTAGGTTCTTTTATTCAGGTATGATGAGCACAGCAGATCAGAGTATGATTGCCATTGAAAAGACAGTTTGTTTCTCACAGATCCCAAGAGGAGAGGCCAAGGCATGCCATGGAGTTGGTGGGGGGCATATGGGGAAGCACCAGGTTGATGAGGACACAGAGGGAAAGGAAGAAAGAAACTGTGGGTAAGAGCTTTTATTGTTGTTTCTAAGGGAAGAAATGGGCAAGACAGAGTAATAAGCAGATTTAGGATTGGCTTATTTGAATAATTTTAGTGAGGTCTAGAATATAGAAGCTGTCCCTAGTTGTCTGATGCCTGATCTGGGGTGATCAGGCAAGTGGATAGTGGCCTGGAGTGCTAGAGCTCCAAAAAGGAGCTGGTTGACAGTGTGGGCTATGGATTGGCAGCTTGCATATGAATGGCATGCTCCCATGTAAGTTGTCAGCTACCTCTAGGAATTAGCTAGCCCTGGGAGAAGTAATCCTTCCAGACTCATCAAGTCCCCAAGATGTCAAAACATCAACAAAGTAGAATAAAAAGACATGATTAACACAGAAGCCAGCAGCGTTCTGAGAGTGGAAGGTAGAGAATTAGATTGGAGTGGCTTCCAAATAAGTGGTTGTGAGATACCCTCTGCTGCCTTTAGCTTCAATAGTGAGAATGTCTCACATTGCATATTTGGCAGATACAGCTGTCCTCATAAGAAGCATGATAAAAAGTAAAAGCTGAGGTTTATGACCAATTTAAAGATTGAGGGAAATATGCTATGATAGGTCTACAGGGGTCCGTAGGTTACCTACATAGCACTAGTCTCAGCCCTCTGTGCATTAATTCAAACTTCAGGGGACACCCATTTTACATTTCTAGAAACCAAGTGAGTATTTAGAAGAAATAAACATTTGCCAGTTATTTTTATGCTACCACATTGTATGTTGTACTTAAGAAAAGAAATATGCCTTCTGGAGAGTTGTAAACATTCTACACACGAGGTCCATTATTTCATGGCTCACAGTGGAGTCCAAATGGAATAATCTGTAGACTAAACCTTTTCTTTATCTCTAGGGTTGAAACAGAGGCCTGTGAGGGCAGTGTGCATGAAATGGCTTCTAAGGTGCCCTCCAACTCTGAAATGTGCTGACCTGGAGTATCGCCAATTAGCCCAGGTTGGATGACAGACTCTTAGATGACCTATACTGAAGGGATGATAAAATTGTGGCCCAGCCCTGATCCCTGCTCTTGCAAGGTTCTAAACAGTATCAGCTATTGGAGGAATTTCCAGGTGGACTGCTTTTCAATTCCCACAAGCATCAGAAAAGCAGCTGGCTGTTAAAGACCAGGACTGCTTTAGCCAGATGGAGAGAGGCATGCAACTTACTGCCTTTCCGGTCACAATGCTTTGGATCTGGAACATCAATGGCAATTTGGAGACTATAGAATTTTCTTCAAGGCTGAGAGGATCTTGGACATTTACAGCCTTCCTGCTTAGCAGACATATGGTTGACTAAAGACTTTGGTGGATTCCAGTGGTGATCATGCCATGCAAGCCTTCCTCCTCTGGCCAGGGCTGATGCATCACAGGGCATGACTTTGCTCTCTAAGGATCAGGATATCTGGCAGCAGAAGATGACTTAACTGTAAGAATTAAATGCAGAGGGCTTCGAAGCATGTGTTTCCCCAGTACTTAGTGTGGTGTCTATATGTAGTAGGTGCTCAGTAAATGGTAGTTGGATGAATGAACAAATACTTGTTTTATGTATCCTGCAGAGGAAAGACAACAATCTTTCCTCTTGTTTCTTTTTTATAATGAGAGTTGTTCAAAAAGGGAATAGAGTGTGTTTTAAAAAACACATTTGACTCAATGCCACAAGACAAACAATCCAATTAAAAAATGGACAAAGGACCTTGTAGAAGGACTTCTATAAGAATGACATACAGACGTCCATAGACATATGAAAAGATGCTCAGCATCACTAGCTATCAGAGAAGTGCAAATTAGAACCACAATGAGGTACCACTTTGCACCAGTCAGAATGGCCATCATAAATAATCAACCAACAACAAGTGCTGGTGAGGCTGTGGAGAAAAGGGAACCCTAGTGCACTGTTGGTGGAATTGCAGACTGGTACAACCACTCTGGAAAACAGTATCAAATTTTCTCAGAAAACTAAAAATGGAACTGCCTTATTACCCAATAATTCTACTGCTGGGATTATACCCTAAGAACCCTGAAACAGCAATCCAGAGGAACATATGCACCCCTATGTTCACAGCAGCACTATTTATAATAGCCAAGTGCTGGAAAAAACCTAAGTGCCCAACAGCAAATGATTGGATAAAAAAAAAAACTGTGGTACATTTACACAATGGAATACCACACAGCAGAAAGAAAGAAGGAGATCCTACGGTTTGTGACAGGATCTAGAGAGCATTATGCTCAGTGAAAGAAGCCAGGTGGTGAAGGACAAATGCCATATGATCTCACCTATAAGTGGACCCTAATCAACAAAACAAACAAGCAAGCAAAATATAATCAGAGACATTGAAATAAAGAACAAACTGACAGTAATCAGACGGGAGGGGGAAGGGAGATAACGGGGGAAAGAAGGGGAAGGGTCGTCAAGGAACATGTATAAAGGACCCATGGACAAAGCCAAAGTGGGGAAGGATGGAGGGTGTGAGGTGGGGGTGGATGGGGCAGGGGGAAGTTGTGTTGGGAAAATGGAGACAATTGTATTCAAACAACAATAAAAATGATAAAGAAAAAAAAGAAGGGGAAGGGACTAGTCAAAGAACATGTATGAATGACTCACAGATGTGGATAACACTGTGGGAATTGACTTTGGAAGTGGGGGGTGGGCTGGGTGGAGGAAGTCAAAGGGGGAAAAATTAGGACAACTGTAATAGAATAACAATTAAAAATGATAAAAAAAAAAGAGTTAGCATTAAAACTGCCCAAGTGTCCAAGCTGGAGCTAGATTGTAAAAATAGTGGTAATAACTATTAGCCATGGCTGTGTAACAAATAACCCTCAAATTCAATAGCATAAAACAATAATTCTTGAGCTTTTAATTTTGCATATCAGCTATGGTGACTGATTTGAGCTGCAGTAGTACAAGTTGGCTAATGTAATCTGGCTTGGCTCTTGTCTTCAGGTTTGATTCTAGTCAACTCCACATGGCTTTTGTTCTTCTGCGACCAGTAGGCTAACCAGGGTATATCCTTTTCATGGCAGTGGAAGAAGCACAAGAAGGCCAACCTCACAGCACAAGCACATGTAAAGCTTTAGCTCACATTACCTTTTCCAACTTTCCCTTGGCCAAGCAAGTCTTATGGCCCAGCTCAAAATCCATGAGTGGTGAAGTACTCTCTGCCCACAGTGGACCATGAGTGAAATGAATAATCACTGAACACCAATCCAGTCTCTCATAATAACTACCACTTATTGGATGTTACTCTGTGGCAGACACTACTGTAAGCATTTTACCTGAATAAACTCATTTAACCATCATGGCAACACTATGGGGTAGGTGCTGTAATGTTTAAGTTTCATTTTACAGAGAAGAAAGTTGAGACACAGAATTACTGCTGAACCTGCTGGAGGACATGCAGCTAGGAGGTAGCTGAACTAGGCAGGATTCACTCCTGGCAGTCTGATCTGAACCACTACTCTCTTCACCACTCTGAGATAGCAAGAAGTGTGCTTAACATCTTTGGAACAGCTTAAACTCTGCAACATGCTAGCATAGATAGTGGCTTATTTAACTTTTGTGGAAGCCCAGGTAGAGAAGGTCTTGCTCTCGCTATTCACTATGGATGAGGACACTGAGGTTCAGAGAGGTTAGGGATTTGGCCAACTCAAACGGCTGGATAGTGGCAGAGCCAACATGCAGTCCTGGACCTTACTTCAGGAAGGAATTCCTCTGTGAATGAGGAGTCTCTCAGCAGTTATCAAGCATTTTTTGCTTTATAATTTTGCCTTGCATCCTTAGGCGGCTTCTAATTTATAGATATCACCCTACAGGGCAGTCTTTTACTTTACTTTTTATTTTCTGGCTAAGGTATTTGTGCCCTGGTTCCTTGGCATTGATGCCATGGTGAGATGGCTGTGCATTTGTTCTCATGGTCTCCAAGTCCTTAGTTTCTCATGACATTGCATGTCCCCAAGTGTCCCCTTCCCTCCCCTGTGCACCCTGTCCTGGCCTTTTTCTTTTTCAGAGAACTGTGACAGCTGAGTCTGTCCTGTGGTATCTAGTTACACACTTAGAAGGGCGAGTCCAGCTCAGCGGCTGTAATTTTAGTCTTTGATGAAAGGCAAAGGGAAGTGAAGGGGGCTCTTTAGGCCGAGTTAACAGATGTACCCGAGCCACAAATCTCTGTCTCCTGAACTTGGGAGAAAGCACAGCTACAAGGGTATTTGGATAGTGTGGAGACAGACACTAGAGCTTCAGCTGGAAATTAAAATTTTAATCAAGTGTCTGGGCGTGTGCAACATTTTCACCCCAAAGTTATGAGAGGATACAAAGCTACGGCATTGGGGGAACTCAAATGAGCTCTAAGTTCTCAAAACCCAAATAAAATGCAGAGCAATAGCTGTGAACATAACCTGGTGCTTGCTGCTCATCAGCAAGGCATGGTATGTCAATACAAGGTTGGCAAAAGTAGGTTCAGTTGTGAGTATGCAAAATGGGTTTTATTCTTGTATTATTATTTAATAATTATTTCAGTATTTTTCATACAAACCATTGTAAACCTACTTTTGCCCATCCCCTGTATCTTCCCACCTTTGCAAACAGTTTGGAAAACATCCCCAAGCATGCAGAAATCTGGTGAATGTATTTTGTCTCACCTGTGTTCTTCTGCCATCTTACCCGCCCTTGCTCTCCCTCCTCCCAACTTCTCTCCTGTCAGAATCTCACTGCTACACCCCTGTCATTCAGGGGTTTCTGCTGCAGGCAGAGATTCCCATAGATAAGGCACAAATGATCCAGGAAGGACAAAAAGAAAAGAATGTGACTTTTATTTGGCCCACAGCCCAATGTTTTTATGCCAGAGTCCGGGCTTATCTTCATGATACTTGAAACTTCATATGCTCCCAGCCCCTTTTCCCCCATTCTGAGTGCTCTAGTCAGGATGACATTTGGGCTTGAGGGCAGAAGGACTCACATTTTTTGCGGGGGGAGGGATGGGAGATTTATTGATGCTACAGGCAGCAGAGGCCTGCTCGGGGTGTGCAGGGGTGTGGCAGTGCTGCCTGGGCAGGTAGGTGGTATGCGGTGGCTCTGTGTCCTGAAAACCTGACCTACAGCTGGAATTCCTAACCTTTTTCATGCCCTGGACCCCTGTGATGGATGGGTGAAACCTGGACCAAAGGCTAAAATTTGAAAATATAAAAATACTGTATACAGATTTACAACAGACCAACTGTTATTAAATATAGTTTCTAAATAGTACAGTTATTGAAATATTAAAATATGAATTGGTACTACAGTAAAATATGAGCTTCTTATTAAGCCACTAATTATTAACATGTAGCTAAAAGCTTAAATGAGTGATGTTCTAAGATGCCTGTAAGGACAGTTACTATGATATGAAAATGCCTGTGGTTTCTGTTGGTGACAGAATAATAAGCCCTGCTCATACTAGTGTGGTTTGTTGCCTACATTAATAAGGGAAAGAAATGCTATATTTCAGTTGTAGGTAAGTGAAATAAAATGTAAAATTCCCTTTCAAGTCCTTGGAATTTTAGAAGTTAAGGACTTCTGATGTAGAATCAGGCTGCATGACAGTTTGTAAGTTCTTTGAGGCCAGGTATTATGTTGAAATCGCTTATATAGTATAATCATTTTTAAAAAATTCTGGAGAATGTTGAACATATAATAAACAGAACAATATGATGAACCTCCCCCAGGTAAGCATCACCTAGCTGCAACTGTTACTGACTCATAGGCAGTTTGGTTTCACCTATACCTTCATCCACTTTCCCTTGCCATATTATTTTGAAGCAAATCCCAGACATTATATCATTTCACCTCATACTTTGATTTATGTATAGTAGTTGGACCACTAAATCTTCAAGGATTGCTGGAGGCTTGACTCAGAAGTGCTGTTAGTAACACTTAGTTCCACTTATGGATCAGTATCAGAGAACCTGAACTCTAGTCACTGTATATCCTTTACTTTCCAACAGAGATCTGATGAGGTATTATTTATTTGTTCACTTCTACATATGTTTCCTATCTCTTTTTACTCCATGAGAAAAAGGTTTTGCCTACCTGTCCATGGCTGCATGGCTACATCCTTAGCTCCCTGCACAATGCCTGGCATATTGTAAGTGCTCAGTAAATGCAATCTATTTTGAATGAGTGAGTGCCTAAAAGAAGAAAAGTAGGCCCTAGAGGAATAGGATGTTACTACTCAAAATGGGGTCCCCGAACCACAGCATTGATGTCTTCTGGAAGCTGCCTGGAAATCCAGAATGTCATGCCACACCCAAGACCTATTGCATTAGAATATGCATCTTAACAAGATCCCCAGGTAATTCTGTAGGTACTTCACCGTTTAAGGAGAAGTGATTTACTTCCTTAACCCAGAAGAGTAAGAAGGCCAACCAGGAAGAGCTTTCTGCTGTGATTTCGAAGGCCTTACCAACCAGGAGGACAAGGCTAGACAGGGAAGTACACTCGCATCTGCATAGGCATCCTGGCTATGAACTCTGGGTTTCCCACTTACTGGTTCTGTACGTCTCTGTTTTCCCATCTGGAAATTGGGCTGAATAAGGCATATCTCCCAGCAGCATGGAAAGAGTAAAAGAAGTGATGGCTCTGCTATGGAGTACAGAACATATTCTGTATAACTCCTGGGGTAATTCCACATGACTGTCTTTTCAAAATATGAAGGAATGTCATTTATTCATCTTTCAAAGGCTCTTGATAACTTGGACTTTTGATAATTTAAACTGGTTTTGGAAATCTTTTCCCCTCTTGTTTAGTCATAATCATGGAGAGCACTTAGAAAACTTGTGAAGTGGGAGGCTTGGCTTTGCTGCTTCCAGTCCCTTGCTTTTGCATCTTTTCCCCCTTTCTGTGAGATCCTTCTCCTTCTGGAGCACCACACACCCTATCTCCTAAGATCCTCCTCCCAAGAAACATCCCATATCAGCAATCACAAAGCAATTCATTCCCTAAAAATGTTGGGTCCTTGATTGTACAATAAAAGCTTTTTTAGATATCAGAAGACTGGCGGAGGAAATCTTTAAACAAAACATTGCATATATGTGTGCCACTAGAACTACATTACATGCACAAGTGCCTGCTTTGGCCCTGGGTGTTACAACTACTGATGGTCATGTCCACTTCTTTTCATTGGAACCATTGACCAACAAGCTCGAGTCAATTCAGCTCAAGTGTAGTCAGACAGTTTGGGGCCATTCTTACTTTTAAACCCACTTTTTCCAACCTGCATGGTCCATTGTTGTTTAGAATCCCTCTAGATCATGGAGGGAATAGTGATGAACGAGGTGAATGTTCCTCACTACCCCCCTCCCCCAACACTTTCCAGTCTTGCCTCACATCCATTAAATGACACATTGTATTTACCTATGGCTTTTTTAACAGAGCTCAGCAATCCCAGTTCTGTCTTGCCTTCATTGTGCATTTACAAGGTAAACATTTTTGTAAAAGAAAGGGAAATACTCACTTTAAAATATCTTTTTTTTTTTTAAAGATTTTATTTATTTATTTTTAGGGAGGGAAGGAAGGGGGGAGGGAGAGAGAGAGAGAGAGAGAGAGAGAGAGAGAGAGAGAGAGAGAGAGAGAGAGAGAGAGAGAGAGAGAAACATCAATGCGCGGTTGCTGGGGGTTATGGCCTGCAACCCAGGAATGTACCCTGGCTGGGAATCGAACCTGGGACACTTTGGTTCCCAGCCCGCGCTCAATCCACTGAGCTACGCCAGCCAGGGCTAAAATATCTTATAAAATTGTCCTTTAGAGATGAGTGGATAGAACAGAACAAACATTTTATATTTATTAAATGAATCATTTTATTAAAATGTCACCCATAGAGCAAAACCTTAGTAACAACAGTAATGTTAATAGTACAATAATACTTGCTTAGGTTTATTTAGCATTCTTCAGATATATATGCATCATCCACCTAAGCTTCCCAGCAATCCAGCAGACACGGTTAGGTCCATTTTAAAAGTGAGAAAATTGAGGCTTCAAAAAGTTATGTAAATGCCCAATGTTACACTCCTAGGCAGTGTTAGAGCAGAGATATGAGCCTAGATCTTCTGACTCAAAACCAAATACCTGTTGACATATATCAGCTAAGAGTAACATGTAAGCGTAAACCCATTGGTATACAGCTGCCTTAAAATGTCTGTATCATTCAGCATTTAACCAGGACAATGGAAACACTCTACATATTTCACACAGAGAGAATTTAATACAGGGAATTGGTTACACTGACTGTGGAAGAGCGAGAAAGCCAAACAGAATGGCGGATTAAGCCAGAGCTTAATGATGGCAGGAACCTGCTATCACTTAAGCTAGAGGGACAGAGGAAAGGAATGAAGCTACCAGAATTCAAGGGCTCTAGGCTCCTTGCAGAGGCTGGGACAATGGTGAGCCAGCCTGGTGGGAGTTGGAACCCTAGAGGAGACATGGCCATGAGCTAAGGGTGAACAGAGAGAATACCCTGACTTCTTCCCTCTTCCTGACCTCCATTCTCCTCTCAGTGTCTTCCATTGGCTGAACCTAGCTGGGAGCCAGTGGCCCTGGAAGGTGAAGCCTGCAGGGGTGAGCCCTCCCTTTGATGCCTAGCAGAGCAGAGGAAGGTAAGGAATGGATCTGGGCCAGTGCTAAGTTTGTGTCTTCGTTTTTCTCCTCCAAGGACCCCTGATTCCCACTGGTTCCTGCTTGACACCCTCCTTCCATTTGCCTCCCTCCTTCTCAAACAGATTTGGCACCAATTCGTTTTTTGACCTGTTTTCAGGACCAAAAATAGGGGTTGCATGGGAGTTTCCAAAGGTGAGAGAAAGTGGTTTAGATTGGTCCAGTTATACATTTCAAACTCAGAAATTTCTGTTGCTTCGGGGATAGAGGGACCAAAGCTCCAGTGACTTTACAGACTAGGTCAATGAACATCTTGGCAAGCAGATGCCAAAAAGAATGCTGCCAAACGCCCCACTGGGAGAACTGGTTTGGCAATAAGCCAGTAGAACAAAATGAGTGGCACACATCCGCCATTCTTCTGGCTACTATTTAATTAGCCTGATTAAAATACTCGTTTCAACCTTTGTAGCTTTCCCAAATCCTTTCTTGATTTGCTGAATTTTGCAGGATTGTTGTTTCCTTCCAGCCACTGCCCTCCCTCCACCAGCAAGGTTCCATTTTCCATGTATATTTATCTCTTGAAGGTAAGCTTGTTTGCAGGCCTTTTTTTTTCCCTTTCATTCCACAACCTTCTGTATAGATAATTGGAGACACCTGATGCCCTTAAACCAGAATGGGAAAACCCTGGCATAAGAAAAATCATTTCTGTGGTTCATAGCACAGTTTTGTGAACTCTCACCAATGAAAAGGGAAACTCATGGTCATTTGGGTTCATGATAGGGAAGAGATAAAAGGGAAATCCTACACCTCATTCAGGGCCAGGTGCACAATACGTTCTCAAAAAAGAAATGCTCGCTGAATGGATGGGAACAAGCAAAATGTACAGTACCCTGTTCATTTCCTTTGACAGGCACTGTTTTGTTTTAAATATACACAGCATTTGATAGTAGGCCACCAATGTCTTGGAGTTTCTCTGGAGACTTAATAAACCCTAAATAATAAACTATTTTCAAGGTTTTTAAAAAAGATTTTATTTATTTATTTTTAGAGAGGGGAAGGGAGAGAGAAAGAGAGGGAGAGAAATATCAATGTGTGGTTGCCTATCGCGCACCCCCTACTGGGGACCTGGCTCTCAACCCAGGCATGTGCCCTGACTGGGAATCGAACCAGCCACACTTTGGTTTTCAGGCTGGCACTCAATGCACTGAGACACACCAGCCAGGATTTTCAAGGTTTTGTTTAGTTTGTGTACTTTTATGGAATTACTGTGTCTGCTGTCTGTACTGTTGAGTTTGTGATTAATTTGAGGCTTATGCCTATGTTGAGTCACTTTATCAGTTTGATCACTTTTATAATCTGTAGCTTTAAACATTTATTATGCACGTTTTCAAACAGAGAATAACATAACAGCCATGTACCCACTATCCAATTCTATCAGAGCTAAAATTTCTTCCATGCTTGCTTTATATTTGTTTTAAGAAATAAAGTATTACAGTTAGAATTGAAAGCCCCAATGTTCCCTGACTAATCTGATTACCCCCTCTCTCCCCAGTGGTAACCGTTATCCTCATTTTTGTGTTTATCATCTTCTCCTCAATATGTTTTAATGTTATTACTACAGATGTATATATTCAAAGACAATATTGACATGTTTCAAAATTTGCATATGTCATTCTGTAACTTGTTTTATGAGTTCGACATTGATACACATGGCTCTGCTGTATTCATCTTTCCCTGAGGAATGCTATAAAGGAATATAGTATAATTTATGTATGCACTCTCCTGTTGATGGATATTTAGGTTATTCCCAATTTCTTGCTCCTGTAAACAATGCTGCCACAAACAATTGTCAAATGTCCTTCTGGTATAAGGGGGAAGGTTTCTAGAGACCTCAACCTTTTCTACACATCTGAATTGCCTAGGGAGCTTTTAAAATTCCCAGCCAGGCCCCAGCCAGCCCAATTAAATCTGAATCACAGGGGGTGGGAATCAGGCATCTGTATTTTTAAAAGTTCCCCCAGATAATGCCAATGTGCAACCAGCATTGACAACCATTCCTTTAGGATATATATCTAGAAATGAAATTTCTGGGTCCAAGGGCTTGTTCCTCTTCAGCTTTTTAGATATTGCCAAATTATTCTCCAAAGTGGTTGTTCAGTAAAGTTGCCACCAGCAGAGTGTGAGATCTCTTGTTTCTGTGGCATCGTCTTTTCTCGCAAACTTTATTGATCTTGTCCCCAGGGGGATCTTAGAGGGGGCAGAGAACTATCCCTTTGGTGACCTCCCATGCCTGCCTCTACGTGATTCATCCCCTGATACAATCTCGCCTTTCCCCAAGGTTGCAGAGTAGGGACTGTTCTCACAAAATATAACTCAAAGCTTGGGGTGCTCAATACCACATTATTTTGCAATTTAAGGTATTACAGTCAAGAGGTTCCTGCCATCCATTCAACTTGGTATAGACAAGCACACTTTTCATGGCATGGTTTGGCACTCATCTGTGATGTCTAGTTTTGGGGCTACCAAATGACAAATGACACAGGCCATATTGCTATCTTGTTGCTTAGCCACAGATCCAATTTGATAGCCCCCTGAGCAGCTGGAGATACAAGATGTTCAGCCAAGTCCAGGCTTCCATGCGGTTATATCAGAGTAATTGGGGAGAAACATCAAAGAGATCGTAGCTTTGACCTTACTCAGCCCACAGCACTGTAGAACCATCTATCTTTTAGCTTGATGTTCTCTCTCTTTGGACATTCTGGACAGCTAAGTGATGCTTTCTAACCTGCTGACACATGGAAAGCTCATATGAAACTTCTCCCTATGTTTGGATAGATTCAGAAAATTGTACAGTGAAGATTGGTGAGGTTATAATTATTGTCCATTTTGAATGTAGCAGCCTTCACCCTAATACATTAAAGCTCCCTCATAGTATGCAAGTGAGGACCAAGAAATAATTCAAACATTTATAATGCCATGCCCATGAAGTCTGCATAGCTACTTGGCCAGGAGTTCCAGGACTCTGTGTATGTGATCTGAATCCATCGCAGCACAGTGTCTGGTGCCATTCTTTGGTGGTAGTGGTGGCCCTTTCTGGCTTAAATATTAATAGGGACAATACTAGGTCCCATGGCTGGCTATTCCAGGAATCTCTTTCATTGGCCTGCCAGGGGAGACTGGGCCAGGAGAACACTGGAGACTCGGGGAAGTTAACTCTCCTTCTCCCTGTGTCATGCTGAGACATAGTTGCCTGCAGTTTCCCTGCCCGGCCCCTCCTTCCCCTCCACATTTCTTTCATTCCCTCTCCCCAAAGAAGAAATTTACCATTTTTGAAAACACAACCCATTACTAATTGCATTACACCCACAATCTATTATCATGGGATGCCTCATTGCAGGGTTTTGTGCTACTGCTTATCTTTGTTTCTCACTTTGTGTCTTGAGTTGGGTTTCCTAGAGGTGGAGACTGAGACAAGGATTCCAATGTGTGGGATTTACTGGGTGTGAAGGAGGCAGAATGGGGAAGGAGACATTGCAGAGCTACAGTGTGGTCACAGAGAGAGGCCAACTTTACTCTGATCTACAGGGGTGGGGGTGTGGTTTGTATGCTATACCAGTCAGTCAATGCCTGAGAGCTGCCCCTGGGAAGAGGGTAACCCTAATGTCCCAGACAAGGTGGCTCTCATCAGCTAAGGGCAGCTCTCCTAAGAAGGGGCAGCTGTGAGTCACTAGCAGCCACTACTTACAGCAGTTGGAGGATGGGTGTACAGACCTGGTAAAGGGGATTTCAGAGAGGCATTACTGTCCCTACTACCTTGTGGGATACCCTATGGACTGGCAATAGAGAATAATAATTCCAGCACTCACATATTGCCATGCAGGGCTCTGAAAAGGAGATGAGCTTCATGTAGGTAAGCAAATAATAAGTATAATTTCTATGGATATCAGGTATTATAAAAGGACTGATTAATAATAGATCTTTCTTCTGGCTACAGGTCTGAATATATCTTTGCTATTTTAATGTTAATCCTGGAATTGAGCTCTGGGACTTTCAGTGTACCTGGAAACCACTTTGACTATAAGTTGAGAAGCAATCTAAGGCAGATGTGTGAACTGATATCCAGGATAAGTAGCATGATGAAATTAATGAATTCCCTGGTAGATGGGAAAGGAAGGCCAGCGCTTTTCCCAGTCGGGGCTCCCAGAGATGATTCACAAGCTGGGGCTTTGAGGCATGGAAAGCAAACAGCAGACCCACGAGCCTCGGATGCAGTTGCTTCCTTAAGTCATCAACCCGGGGAACCCAGATGACTGAAGTGAATGTTTGCTAGGCTGAGGTCAGATTTTATTTTGCTGGGAGGCTTCCTTGATTCTGATTGTTTTATCATTTGTCATCTGAAGGCTGTGAAACGGAAGGAAAGGATTCATAGAAATAGCCTGACTGTGATCCCATTGTTGCCTGTTGTAATGTCTGGCCACGTTTCCTCCTGGGGTGTCTGGTTAGAACTTTCACTCTGAAGAAGCAGTGCCATAAATAAGTAGCTAAGACTGCATCTATGGGAGGCTAAAGAAAAGAGTCTGTGAGCTTTACGTGGCGGCTCAGTGGGGAATTTATGTTTCTGAAGATATCTTCATGTACTCCTTCAGGAGAGATGATAAGGGTTTGAAGCTGTGTGGAATAGGGTAAAAATGTGTGGGGACTTGGGTTGAGTCTTGGTTTCACCACTTATCAACTTTAGAAGCTTCCTGTAACTCAGGCCCTTAACTGCTCCCAGACTCTATTGTTCCAACTGAAAGTGGGGAAAATAAAGCTTATCTTAAAGGGTGGTTTAAAAGATTAAACGAGATAGTATTGTATAAATTGCCTATTGTGTTATAAATACTCAATAAATGGCAGCTATTATGGCTTCTTAAGAAAGTTCTGTTGCATTCCTGGTTTATAGGAGTGAAGACACAGACCAGATCTAATAGCCCTTTTTTCAGAGACTAAGAAAAATGTATTAGGATATTTTAAGAGACTTACTTCCCTGAGGCCCCAGCCAAAGAAGGAAAAAAGGAAGGTCACAGGCACCCCATGGAAATGTGGGGCAGGGTGACCGTAGGTCTTAAATATTCCAGGACAGTTACAATTTCAGATATTCCATCTCAGTGGCCAATCAAGTGTGTGGATTTGGGGTTCACAAAATATGATCTCTGTTCTTATGAGAAAATGCAGTTCTAGGCTGACCTGCTTGGGAATATTATTAGGGCTCTTTGGGGCACTTTCAAAGAAAGCAGATTCCTCATGGGTTACTTTTGGTGTTTACCATGTCATTTTAAATTGTTTGGCAGAGAGTTTATTTAAGTCAGTTAATTCTTGGTTAACCTCCCACTCCCCTCACTGAATATTTGGAAGTGACTTCCCAAAGCCCAGCAAGGGCCAATTTCTCAGGGAGGGTCGGGCGAACAAGGTCTCATGGGCAGCTTGTTGTCCCTGCCCAGCTTTATTCTCTGTGGTTGGGGAGGGACAGTATAGGGCAGTAGATAGGTGGACACTCTCTCTCCCTGTCTCTGGAGCCTTCTCTATGCTCCAGTTAGCAAATATGCTTTGCAGTGTTCAGGCTGAAACTCAAGTGCCAGCACAAGGCCAGTAATGCCGTTTGACTTAAAAAGAGCCTGCATTTAAAAAGTCAGAGCATTATACTCTGCCAACACACCTACTTGAAAACAAATTAAAGGGGAGGGAGGAACCTCAGCTCACCTTCATATCCTAACTATATCCACTTTGCTGCCAGAAACACCCCCATTTTCCTTTGAGTCCCAATACATCCCATTTAATATTTCCCTCTTTTGTTCTTCCTGCATTCTAAGACTCCAGCCTCCATCTGCTTACCCCTCAATACTGAGAACATCCTCTTAAAAAATGACCTAATCTTTCTAGGACCTTAAGGCTGGAAAGAAAAAAAAACTCAGTATATGTCTTGCCTTCCTGGCCCATATATATATATATTAATCACACACTCTGTGTTTCTGGAGGGAAAAAGTATTATTTGAATTCTTGAGATTTGCTGTGGCACTGGTAGACCTATTAACATTGACTTTTTGACTATGGTTGAATCATTACTCTTTTGGTTTCACTTTCTTAAATTATTGTTTTATTAGAGTGAGAGTGTTGCGTAAGAATGATAATGTTGGAGTAAGGTTTAGGACACTGAGGCCCCGGTAACTTTATTTTGCTTAAAGAAACACTTATCTAGCACTTAGTAAAAAGCTATGTACTAGCCTACAGGGCTTTACAAATACCAGCCCACTGAATCCTTATCACAAGACCACCATTATCTTCATTCTTCAGAGGAGGAAATGGAGGCCCACAGAGTTAGTTGCCTGAGGTCCTGCAGAATGCTAGAATTTAGAGTTTCAGCTCAACCACAAACTCCAGTTCCCTCTCTGTTTAGGATTATCTGGGACTTCATTTCCTTGTTTTTACAATGAAGGAGATGACCTGCATTATGTCTAAATTCTATTCTTGGACAAATATAATAGAGGACAATGATAACTTCAAGGGGAGTTTCTTTAGCCACAATCCTTGACTTTTATCATTTTTGCCCTCATCCATATGCTGAAATACTTCTTTTAGATACAATATGCTGAGGTATAGTTTTTACTTCCCACCCCCATTCTCTGATCTGAACATTAAGGACAAGAGACAATCCTTGAATGAACTGGCTTCCCAAAGCAAACTTGAAGGCACACCAGTCTAGAACCAAACTGTGTGCAAAGGGTTCCCAGACAGGAATTTTGGGAAATACTACATACAGTGCTCCACCCTGTTGGAATTCACATTGCACTTGAACTTGTGAAAGAAATGTAGATATTGTACAGTTGAGAAACCTCTTTAGTTTTGGTTATTCAGGTGTTTACCATTTTTCTTTCACCATGAAATCCACTCTTGGTATAGTATTTAATGAATGCCCTCTAGTATTGGGATTCTGGCAGACACTAGGGACACACTTACATTCTTTGTAAGTTCTTCATACCTATCTGTATATATATAGCTGGTTAAATATTAGGAACAATAGGAGTCTTCTGTAAAAAAGTTACATATTTGCTACCACTTGGGGTTGTCAGCTAATAAGACATGCATGCTTCACCCACAGCCATCCTTATGGTGAAAATACTCATTTAAATACAAACTGTACATGTAAAGATGTGAAACTGACCCTTGAGACATATTTCCCTTCACTACCCTCCTCCCTGTGCCATCTTGAGAATGTAGACACACGTTGACTTCTCCTCACCTGCTTCTTATATCATATTTTCTCTCCATTTATTCTTGGGCTTTTTATATATTTGTTTTTTTGTGTGTGGATTTCCACTCCTATTTTCCTCTGCCCCCTCTACTTTTCATGATTCACAAAGACAAGGCTGTCCAGGGAGAGAAAGGACTGGCAGTTCCCAGAGTATCATTTTCTAAACACTGAACCTGGAACACCTCATGCGTCTTCACAGTTTCTATTTGCTGATTTCTTTATTATTTTTACAACATCCACATGCAAAAAGGGGTTCTTTACTCCATTTGCTAGTGTTCTCTTATACTTTGTAATTCGAAATTAAAAAAATAAAGTACATGCACAGGATTAAAAATAAAACCTCCAACTATAAAGAAAGGAATAAGATAAAATAAAACACGAAAACCTTCCTCTCCCCTGAGTACTACATCTTCTCTCCCAAGATAACACTGATAACAGATTTATGTGTATCATTCTGCAAAGGTTTTTTCAGTTACCTGTATGTGTGTGCTTGCATGAATCCCTCTATTGATCTAATAATATACACAATATTTATCATCTAGCTTTTTATTTAACTTAATAACAAATCTTAGAAATCTTTCTGGTTCCAAATGAGTTACTAATTCTTTTCATCAGATGCATAGTATTTAAAATTCTATAATTTATTTAACCAGTCCCCAGTGACAGGCATAAGATTTTCCATTTTCTGCTATCAACATGGCTGCACTGTGTATTTGTTTACTTATAACTTGGTTTGCTCTTACAGGTGTATCTGGAAATTGCCAGTTCAAAGGGTGGTATGTTTTGTAGCTGGAGAGGTAGTGCCAAATTGCCCTGCAATTACGTTGCATTATTTATACTCCTATCCTCTGTGTGTGAGAGCCTTCTTTCTCCCAACTTGCAACAACTCTGGATATTACCAAGCTTTTTACCTTTGCTCTTCCGAAATAGGTGATATAAGGTATATTTACTTATTTAAAATGACAGTTCTCATTTTCATTGTGACTTCCTTTATAAACATCTCAGATTATGTTCTCTCATTTAATCTGTATGATGAGTAGTGATGTTGGAATTAGTGTTATTTTCCATGTGAGGAAGGTGAAGTTCAAAGAGGGAAAGTTTCCTATCAAGCCAAGAAGTGAGGGAACAGAGAATTAAAACCAGTTTTCCTACAAAATAGAAGTAAAAAAACCACAGGTTTCCTAACTCATGCAAAGATGAGGTTGGAAACATTGTGTGGCTGCATGTGCATAACGTGGCTTCAGGACCTGAGAAGAGAAGATGGCTGAATGTAGGATCTTTCTCTTCTTCTCCCAACTCTTCCTCCTTAATATCCTGCCAAATCCACATTTGAGCCTCAGGTGCTTCCCTCATCATTCGTTTTAACTCTCATACCCAGCATTATTATTCCTTATCTGATTCTCAGCCAAATTATCACTTTGTGAATCACACTGAAATAGAACAAGAGAATATGGTATTAAGTGCCATGTGTGAAGTTTAAATGGGAACCATGTAAGAACTTTGTCACCTCATAACTCCAAGACACTTAGTCTTAGAAGCAGCATAAACAAGCTGCCTTTCCCATCTCTCATTCTCAGACATATTCTCCAGAAAATTGGGAATATTATACACTCTGCTTATTTAAAGTCAGGCTGCCCTTGGGCTGATAGCGCTGGCAAACCTTTAGGGACTTTTTAGTTCCTATTGTTCTCTTCTTGCAACTCTTGATAATTCCTTGAGAGTGAAGGAAGCTACAAGAGTTTCTGTGTTGCTAATTCTTGGCAAGATGGAGCATTGGCACATGCAATCCAGCCTTATCTCCTGTGAGCATGCCTTCTTGTACTGTACTGGAGGGGCTGGAAAGCTAGAAACTACATATCCCGAACTCCCTTGCTGCTAGATTCTAGTTGGAAATTAGATTTTGTCAAGTAGATGTAGCTGTGCCTTCTTTAATCTGCTGGGGTTTTGTTCAGGCTCATTGGTTTCTAGGGAATAAACCTGTGACAAATTTTCCCTTTGGACATACCTAAGGCTGGGGAAAAAAAACACCAGCCATATTAGATGGAATCTGAAGTGTCTACTTTTAAGATTCCTTACTACCTTTTTATAGTTGGTTTTTTTTTTTCAGCCCATATCTGAGTTTTTACAATCCTATTGGCCAGTCTTTTTAGGCTTCTTGGCTAAAACAAACAATCCCAAGATAACCAACAAATAAAACCAGTACAAAAACTCTACCCTTTCATTTGCAAAAGGTGACATCTTCAGATGCCATATTTCATGGACTTCATAAATAGATACTTAGCTTAGGGGTCATTAACAATCATTAAATGAGCGAAGAGATATTTTTATTGCTCTTTTGATATCTGGGGTATTTATGTAGTGACATATTTTCTATTGTGACTTGTACGTTCCTGTGAACTTATATGTAATACTTTTCCTGGCCTTCATTTATACTGGATTTTTGCTTTGAGCTGGAAAAACACAAATACCTAAAACCATACCTCATCACACTGTAATGAAGATCAAAGTGAAAAAATGAAGACTATCAAGACATCCAGGTGTGTCGTCAAGTTTCCAGAAAGTCTCCTCTCTGGGGATTCTCCCTGCTTCTTGCCAGAAAGGACTTTCCCTTCTCGAATGTAAAATAGAGTTGCTTGTTTTTCTGCTGCAGATCGGGAGTTTTAGTAAAGACTAGCCTGCTGTTACTGTTGTCTACTTGGGTGCCTGATCACTATTCATATTGTCACTTACTTGCCCAAGATGTAGACAAAACCACTAGAGAGCTTTGAGGGTTCATCATTAAGTGAGGTAAAGGGGTGTGTTTGTCTGTTTTTACAGTGCAAGTTAGATTAGCCATTTTTATTTGGAGTCAGGAAGGACAATCTGTCCTTTTTCTTTTTTTTTGTTTTTGGTCTATTAACATTTATTTTTATTTATTTTTTACTGTTCAAGTACAATTGTCTCCATTTTTCCCCACCCCACATATCCCTGCCTTCCATCCTCAATCTCTCCCCACTTTGGCTTTGTCCATGGGTCCTTTATACCTGTTCCTTGATGACCTTTCCCCGTTTTTCCCCCATTATCCTCTCCCCCCTCCCCTATGGTTACTTATCAGTTTAGTTCATCTCTCACAGTGTAGCTTTGCTAAGTATCTTACCCTCTTCCTCTGAAAGATGGGGGCAAGAGTGATAAAGGTCAGCCTTTATTGAGTATTTACTCTATGCCAGGCATAGTACTAAGTCTTTTACAAACACTCTTATTCAGTCCTCATAGTAAGCCTGAAGTTGACATCATCATCATCATCATCATCATCATCATCATCGTCATCATCATTTTGAATTGTGGTTTTTAAATTGAAGTGAAATTTACATAACACAAAATTAACCATTTGAAAGTTAAAGATTTAGTGGCATTTAGTACATTCATCATGTTACACAACCTAATTCCAAAATACTTTCATCACCCTAAAAGGAAACTCCATTCTCATTAAACAGTTGTTCCCCATTTCCCCCTCTCCCAGCCCTGGCAACCACCAGTCTGCTTTCTGTTTCTGTGGATTTGCTTATTATGGACATTCCATATAATTGGAATCATACAATATTTGTTCTTTTGTGTCTGGCTTCTTTTAGCATAATGTTTTGAAGGTTCATGCAAGTTGTAGCATGTGTCAGTACTTCATTTTTGTGTCTGAATAAAATTCCATTGATATACCAAATTTTTTATATCTATTAATCTATTAATGTACCTTTGAGCTCTTTGCACTTTTTGACTGCTGTGTATATAGTACTATATGAACATGCATGTACACCTGTTTGTTTGAATGAATGCTAATAAGAGTTGGAGATAAGTTTCAAACCAAGAGCCTTCAGGTAGCCACCATGTATGCACCTTCCTGTGTTCACACTACAGTGCTGTCGCTGGAATCCTTCCTTGGGAACCAACTTATAACAAAGTCTCTTTAGCACTGACATTGAAAGTCCATTGGCCATGATGGAGTTCAGGTGGAATTCCTGTAAAGCATCTGCTGTTCTCTGGCAACTAATGTTGTTGGGAGGGCTTCTTTATTCCTGAACTTCAGGCAATAGTTATAACTAATTTGAATGTATATGCATGTTACTTTTATAAAGCATCTTTACAAAGGGTTTTCATTTGGTCCTTATAACAACCATCTGAGGTTTGAGAGGTCAGCTTTATAACTTGCATCTTTATTTTATAAATTAAGAAACTGGGGCTCAGAGAAGTTAAGGAACTTTCTCAGGGTCATGCAGCTTAAAGGTAGGTGATCCAGGATTTATGCTGGGTCTCCTATGGTCTTTCCACTATGCCATGCTGCTTCTCCAATCAGCAATCAGGAGTGGTTATAAAAGTTACACAAACAAACGTTATACCAAAGGCAGTTATACAAACTGCTTTTTAAAAATCAAAACCCAGTTGCAGTGAAGGAATGTTATTTTTAAAGCAACCATGACATAGTAATGATAATAGCAATAACAATAGCAATAGATGATTCCAGCATGTATACATATGTCCATGCAACAAATATAATCCAGCACACACTTTCTACCAACATTTGTTAATCATCACTTTAGTATCTGGAATAAGCATCATAAAACTCTCAACCCAGAAAGGTTCACCCCTGTAATCCAGAGTCTGTCTCAAAGTTTGTCTCTGGCAGCTGTTAACCACTTGGTGACATTACTCTTGACTACAAGTAGAAACTGTTAGTTTTTCTCTTTTTAAATACCTCCCCCTATTTTCCTATTTTCTCAGGTCATATGAACCATTATCCCTTTTTTTAGATGAGGAGATCTGGAAATGAGAGATATCAGAATCTCTCATTTCTGGACTCAGAATTCTGGGTTCCTTTCTAGAACTTTCCAAACTGTTTTGCTTTACCTTGGAGGGCCAATCAACCACACTTTTCCCTGAGTGCAGGACATGGGCTTTTCAGTCTGTCTCTTTCCTCATTGTGGGTTTACTGGTCTGCAGGTACTCACCTCCTCCTTTCCTACTGGCCTGTTTCGTCAGAAGATATCACACGGAGGTGAGTTCAGTGCTATGAACTGCCATTAATGAGTAATGGGAAAAGCGTTGCTTTACAAGAAGCCTAATACAAACACATGTCCCAGGTTAGCATTGTTTCTATAGCAGCATCTGAGGTGGTACTTAAGTAGTGAGATTATAAATTGAGTGGTGAAGCTGTTTAGATTTTCCCAAAGGAGCTCGAATGGCTGGTCTTTCCATCTCCCCTTAGCTCCAAGGGACAGTTCTGTTCTTCTGATTCATACATTGTTGCATGTAAAAATAAACTCCAGCCTCATTACTCTGACATTGTATTTTTGGATGCTGCCATAAGGCTTCGATGACCAACTTAACTGACGACATAGGTTTATTTACTTATCAACTCTAGGGCAACATTCTCCATCAAGATGAGGGGTTTGTTCAGTTGGCCAGGCTCAGAAATGAGCCATGTTTGGGTTAAAAAATAAGTAATTGAAGCTGATGCACAAGAGAGTCATCCTGGTTGTAGATGGGTTGGTTGTCTGCAGAATTCTGCCTCTGTGCTCAAAAGCAGGTAGTGAGGTGGGAGTGCCTTGGCCTTAAACTCTAGGAGATTAAATTTATAGCAATTTCCTGAAACTCATCTATCTCTAGGATGAGAGGAGCTATTCTGGGACCTTAGCTGACCTTGCTTGTGGGTGGGCAGGATGTAACCTTGGATGGGAGTCCTGCATGCCTGGCCCCTCACTCTCCATAAGTCACTTACTGCCGTTGAAGAATAAAGGAAGAGACAAATGACCACAGCTGGCCTGTCACCTCTTTGTCTTCTGAGAGTGGGTGCAACTGGGTGGGGGGTGTTGAGGGCCCGAGTACAACCTTACACCTCTGCCACAGTGATTTCTTGTCACTCTTCTGCCCTTGGCAGTCAACATGGGAACTTCTCTTGTGGCCAGTTGGAGTCAGGCAAAGTCACTAGATTATTTGTTTTGCAATGTTTTCAGGTTTGCTGGATGAGACAGTCGCCTTTGGAGGGAGGCACTTGGGGATTGGGTGTTGTTCACCATAAAGAGGCTTCCCAGAATCTTCCTCTGGAGAATTTGATTCAATAGATGTGGGTGGGATTCAGAAATATGAATTTTAACAAGCCTTCAATGATTCCTAGTACTTGGCATGCTTGGGAAACTCTGGTTTATAGTAAGAGGCTTTGAAATGTGCAGTCCCACACTCCTGTCCTGTTTTCTTCTGCAGTGTTTTCCTTTTTTTGCCTTTGTGGCAGATGCTCATAGGGAGATGACTCATATCCCTTGGGTCTTACCACTTCAGTGTGCTCCAGGGGAATTCCCATCTATCAATAACTGCATCTTCTTGCTTTCCTGAGAACTCAACAGGCTGGAATTAGCACCCCTGGGAGCAGCCCTTAACTGATACTAGAGAGAAGATGGTACATAAATATGCTAGCTCCCTTGCCTCTCAGGTGGGGTAAACCTGAGCTGTGTCTTGCACCATTTCCCAGTGGGATTGAACTCTAGTCACCCACAGTAGTAATGTGCCTCACAGCACACTCTTTATGGACTGCCTTTCCTTCCTGTCTCACTTCCTTGTTTCCTTACCAGTATTCCTTTGCCTCTCATATAAACTGTAGTCAAT
Organism: Phyllostomus discolor; assembly: GCF_004126475.2. Taxonomy (NCBI): domain Eukaryota; kingdom Metazoa; phylum Chordata; class Mammalia; order Chiroptera; family Phyllostomidae; genus Phyllostomus; species Phyllostomus discolor. Next base: position 5,842,564 of record NC_050198.1, read on the forward strand.
TATGCTATAGCATGACACAACTTCCTAGAAAATCACCATGCTATGCAATATTATGTGATAAAAACCACAAGGCTTATGGGATCAATGAGATTAAGGGCACAACACTTAAAAACTTAGTAGCACATAAAATAATAAGATGGGGATCTAATAAAAAATGGTCGCACAGTTTTACACATGTTATATGGTTAACAAATGCATAACTACAGGAATAGCTATGGCACTCTACCCAGGAAAACCCTGAATATGGCTTACAGAAGTGGGCATCAGAAGAGTTGCAACTTCTAAGTTGCTGTGACCTGGAAGGTGCATTATCCTAAACCAGATGGAGAATCGTAACACCATTTGGGGATGGTTGGGGCTCCTAAGGTGAACTGAGGTAGCCGGTAGATGTTTGAGGTGTGTGCCTGTGAGTGCATTTTGTAAATGTGGCTCCATTCAACTGGGTGCACTCTTCTGTGTTCACCTACTGTTTTCCGAAGATGAAATTGCACATAAGCAAACGTGAAATTTGTGTGGTGCTCAAATCATTCCTTAATATATCAATCATGATTTGCATTTTCAGGACAAGTGTTAGAGCAGAACTGACTGTATTTGCGCTAGCTTCCTTGTTGCAGGGCATGTTTCTTTTTAAAAAAACTTTATTTTAATCATTGTTCAAGTACAGTTTTCTCCCTTTTACTCCCATTCCAACCCACCCACCTATCCCTCCCCACTTCCCTCCCATTACCACCCTCCCCCTAGTTTTTGTCCATGTGTCCTTTAAATTTGTTCCTGTAAACCCTTCCCATTCTCTCCTGAAATTCCCTCTTCTCTCCCCTCTGGTCATTGTCAGCCTGTCCTCTATTTTAGTGTCTTTGACTATATTTTGTTTGTCTCTTTGTTGTTTAGGTTCCTGTTAAAAGTGAGATCATATGGTATTTGTCTTTCACTGCCTGGCTTATTTCATTTAGCATAATGCTTTCCACCTCCATCCATGCTGTTGCAAAGGGTAGGAGCTCCTTCTTTCTTTCTGCTGCATAGAATTCTATTGTGTAAATGTACCATTGTTTTTGATCCATTCATTTACTGATGGGCATCTAGGTTGCTTCCAACACTTGGCTATTGTAGATTGTGCTGCTATGAACATTGGGGTGCAAAGGTTCTTTTGGATTGGTGTTTCAGGGTTCTTAGGGTATAGTCCCAGCAGTGGAATTGCTGGGTCAAAAGGCAGATCCATTTTTAGTTTTCTGAGGAAGTTCCATACTGTTTTCCATAGTGGTTGTACTGGTCTGCAGTCCCACCAACAGTACACTAGGGTCCCCTTTTCTCCACAGCCTCTCCAACACTTGTTGTTTGTTGCTTTGTTTCTAAACTTAAAGTATGATACCTATCAATGGCAGCTTTATGGTAGTTTTTTTTAACTGGGTCCTTCTCACTGTGAATTAAGCTGACATATAAATCACAAACCCCTTCACACACAGGTAGGTTCAACAGAAACTGTGGCTGGATGTAGGATGTAGCATCTCCAGACAGAATGTCCCCTGAAGGAGGCTCTGCATCTCAAGTCACACAGTCAAGCCCACTCATTCATTATCTTGTAACTCTCTAGGGGACTGCAACCTTGTTTTACAAGTCCTCAGAACCATGGTTGCCTATTTGCAGTTTCTTGGAACTGATTTAAACCTTAAATCAAATGTCAGATTATTATGAGCTGCAGCAGAATTCTGTAAATGCTTAGCTCATTCTTGTATTAAGGAAAAAAAGATTAACATACAGCTTTGGTAGATATATTATTTGCCTACATTCAGTGCTTCCCAGGAGGTAAAATTACAGCATGAGCTGAGCTCATTCTTAATTTCCCATGGTAGGTTACAAATGGGTTCTTTTTTATTCTACAACTTCTTTAATCTCAATACCTGATTTCTCCCACGTGTAGCTCTACGCAATCAAGCAACTTATATACCACATGGCTCATTTGTTTAACTGGTTCTGCTTCAGTTTCAAGTTCATACTCTCTGCAGCCTTGATTTTTGACCTGGGCGTGCACCCAGGCTGCAAGATCAATGTTTTTTAGACTGTGGACTTCAGACCACCCACATGAGAATCCTTAGAGAGCTTGTTACAAGCACAGCTTCTTGGGCTCCACTCCAAACCTCCTTAATCAAAATGTCTTAGAGTGGAGCTCAGGGATCTACCTTTTGTGCAAGATATTGGGTGATGTGTATGTGAACTCAAAGTTGAAACTCAAAAGTTTAGGCCAGTGGGTCTCAGCTGGGGCCAGTTGTGCCCTCTACACACCAGGGGACATTTGGCAGTGTCTGGAGACATTTTTGGTTGCCACAACTCAGAGGGGAGTGCTACTAACATCTAGTAAGTAGAGGCCAGGAATGCTGCTTAACATCCTGTAATACACAGGACAGCCCCACCATACAGAATGAAATGGCTCCAAATGTCAATAGTGTCAAGATTGAGAAACTCTGGTTTGAACCCTTAGGAATTTCTCGAGAGTCTGTTGCACTTGGAAAGCTGTTTTCTTTCTCATTATTTTCCTTGGTTTCTTCACATACAGAAGGTCTAGAAGTGACAAAGTTCTCTGGATGAGTAGAAATGTGCAGGTTGGACAGACTGGCAGCTTCACATAGGTGGAACCAGGGTGGTGGGGATTATAGCTGACTCTTAAAAATGCCTTCTCAGGCATCACGAGTTGAACTGTAAATGAGGTCAGTTCAGCTCATCCCAAAGATTAAGGGACCTTGCAGAGTTAGAGCAAATAACACAAATTTGGAGATGCAGAGGTGGGCTTTTCCGTCAGGTTGTAGATGTGTTCTCAAACAAGCTCAATTTTTATTGCCTGATGCATACATGATTCAGTGAGAGCTAGCCCTATTCATCACCTAGGACAGTGCCTGGACTGGTACTTCCATGCTTCATTTGTTATTGACTCTTGTTTACTGAAATATCTGGAATTACCTTTTAAATCATCAAAGAGGGGTTAGAGGAGTCAGTAGCATTTCAACATTGGGAGTATTCCATTGTGCCATGAATTTTTGAAAAATGGTAATTCTTGTATAGGGTAAAGGGTAATTCAACTTCCAGTTTTGAAATTCTAAGGGTTTGTGTTATATCCCAAGGAATATGTATCTCCATCATGTCTATAATTCAATGATAAGGTTTTTCAGATATTGTACAAAGAAGGATATTTTGAGTGCTAGTTAATGATATTTTAGAAGTTCTTCATGTATATTATTTAAATGTTTTGTGTATGCTTCAACTTGAATGTGGAACCTCTTTCATTTGTAGCTTGTTAAAGTCTGGAAAACCCTTTGGGATCTTTTAAAATTATTGAAATGTTAACATGTTTTGGATAATTATGACACCTAATATCTGTTCAGCACTCACATCTGCCAGCTGCTGTTCTAAGTATCATACATTTATTTTGCTCATTTAATCCCCACAACAACTTTATGGGGTTGAAGTATTATTATCATGGTACAGATGAGGCCAAATACCAGGAACACACAGATGTTCAGATGGCTAAATTACAGTTAGAACCCAGGCAGTTTGGGTTCTTAACAAGGATATTATTCTGCCATAACTTACTTAACTGTAATAATACTTTGTCACCTTTGACTTCAACCAAGTGGAATAAGCGATGACTCTCTTAGTCCAGCACTATTTAGTAGAACTAAAACATGACTGACATAATGTAATTTAAAAATATCTAGGAACTAATTTTTTAAAGTTGTAAAAATAAACAGGTGGTATGTATTTTGATAATATATTTTATTAATACAACACACACAAAATATAATTTCAACATGTAATTACTAAAAATATTATTGAGATATTTTACATTCTTCTTTTGTACTAATTCTTTGAAATCTAGTATATATTTTACACTTACAGCATATCTCAGTTTGGATGAACCATGTTTTAAGTGTTCTAAAGCCAGATGTGTGCCCCAGCTGCTGTGGCTCAGTGGATTGAGTGCCAGCCCGTGAATCAAGGAGTTGGCAGTTTGATTCCTGGTTGGGGCGCATGCCTGGGTTGTGGGCCAGGCCTCAGTTGGGGGCACACGAGAGGCAGCCAATTGGTGTGTCTCTCACACATCGATGTTTCTCTCCTCTCTTTCTCCCTCCCTTCCCCCTTTTCTAAAAATAAATAAATGGAATCTTAAAAAATTAAATAAAGCCACGTATGGCTAGTGTCCACCATATTGGACAGTGCAGCCTTAGCTGACTGATACTTAGTGAGAAGCTTCAGGCTTTGGATAACTGAGTTTAAGTGATTTTTGAAAGGCAGAGAGATGGTTTTCCAATGCTGCTTAGCTCAAGTCAGAGAGAGACCTTAAATGTGTCTCCATATTTTGACAGTTTCGTGGTTACTTCTGTCCAGGGGTGGGCTTTTGCAAATGGGCCTGAACATTTATACTTTCCTTTGTATATGCCATAATATTTAACTCTCAACAAATATTCTTGAAAGGGGATTTAACTTATAAGCACACACATAAACACACACTTACCATCTATATTGTCAATGTACACATTTCATTGGAGTGAGGATTCAATTCAAGTATATGGGAAGGGAGAAATATTCTATTTGTGTCTGTGTGATACCTTTCTTAGTCTGGCTGACCTTTCAACATTCACATAACTGCCATCTTGGCCTCATGTGATTTAAATAGTATACACATATTTGCACAAACACACATGCAGACACACACCAGTGGGAGTGTATGGATCTACATCCTAAGAGGAAATAAGCTTGTTGTGGGCTAGCTCAGAACTCCAGAAGGGCTCCCATACTTGTTTAATAATGACATCAACTTCATGAAAGACATCAACGGAACTCAGAAGAGTGTGGGGTTATTTTAAAGTCTTGAAGAGCTAGTGCATTTTCTCTTACTGCCTGGTAGAGAACAGCAATCCCTGATTACTGAATAGGATGTACAGAGGTGCCCTTGAACACTCAGGCTGACAAGAACACTATCTATTGGTGTTGTCATGGTTTTGTTATTGTTTTCTATTACTTTGATATTTAACTTTATATTTCCTTTTTAAAGTATATTTTATTGATTATGCTATTACAGTTGTCCAGATTTTTTTCTCCCCCTTAATCCCCCTCTTCCCTGCAGGCCCCTCCCACCAGCATCCCCCGCCCCACACACTTAATTCATTTCCATGGGTCATACACATAAGTTCTTTGGCTTCTCCAATTCCTAGACTATTCTTAACCCCCCTGTCTATTTTGTTCCTACCATTTATGCTTCTTAGTCCCTGTACCTTTGCCCCCCATTCTCCCCCTCGCCACTGATAACCTTCCATGTGATCTCCATTTTTGTGATTCTGTTCCTGTTCTAGTTGTTTGCTTAGTTTTTGTTTTTTTAGGTTCAGTTGTTGATAGTTGTGAGTTTGTTGTCATTTTACTGCTCATAGTTTTTTATCTTATTCCTTTTCTTCGATAAGTCCCTTTAACATTTCATATAATAAGGGCTTGGTGATGATGAACTTTTTGAACTTGACCGTATCTGGGAAGCACTTTATCTGCCCTTCCATTCTAAAAGATAGTTTTGCTGGATAGAGTCATCTTGGATGTAGGTCCTGCCTTTCATGACTTCAAATACTTTTTTCCAGCCCCTTCTTGCCTGTAAGGTTTCTTTTGAGAAATCAGCTGCTAGTCTTATAGGAACTCCCTTGTAGGTAACTGTCTCCTTTTCTCTTATTGCTTTTAAGATTCTCTCTTTATCTTTCATCTTGGCTAATGTAATTATGGTGTGCCTTGGTGTGTGCTTCCTTGAGTCCAATTTCTTTGGGACTCTCTGGGCTTCCCGGACTTCCTGGAAGTCTGTTTGCTTTTCCAGTTTGGGGAAGTTCTCCTTCATTATTTTTTCAAACAGGTGTTCATTTTCTTGCCCTTCCTCTTATCCTTCTGGCACCCCTATGATTAGGATGTTGGAACGTTTAAAGTTGTCCTGGAGATTCCTAAGCCTCTCTCCAGTTTTTTGAATTCTCGTTTCTTCATTCTGTTTTGGTTGAATGTTTCTTTCTTTCTTCTGGTCCAAACAGTTGATTTTAGTCCTGGTTTCCTTTCTGTCACTGTTGGTTCCCTGTACATTTTCCTTTATTTCATTTTGTATAGTCTTCAATTGTTCTTTCATTTTGTGACCATACTCAACCATTTCTGTGAGCATCCTAATTCCCAGTGTTTTGAACTCTGCATCTGATAGGTTGTCTATCTTCTCATTGCTTAGTTATTTTCTTCTGGTTTTGATATATTCTTTCATTTGGGCCATATTTCTTTGTCTCAGCACACTTCATCATCTTTTTGTTAATGAAATTCATGAGGCAAGTGGTTCTTATAGAAAAACACCCGTAATCATAGAGAAACGAGGTACTGTAGTGAGAAAATCATGGATGAAAGGTTTTGGTCTTGACCTCTGCCATTAGCTAGTTAAATGACTTTCATCCCTCTGGAGTAAGAAAGGGAAGTGGAATTAGATTTCAGTCAGTATGCACATTAGAATAATTGGGAAGTGGTTTTTTAGAAATGCTGATGCCCAGGCCCAATTCTAGACCAATTAAGTCAGACTCTCTGACATTGGGGCTGTTTGGTTGTAAATGAGCCATCCCTTTTTTAGTGGAAAATTAGAGGAGCAGGGAGAGAGTAAAGGGGCATGTAGGTGTCCAATTTTAAATGCTGCTTGTTTGTAATATACTTGAGAGAGAGAGAAAGGGAGAGAGAAAGAGAACCCATTTTTACTTTAATTTCAGTTAGGCCCTCTCTAGTCTCAGAAAGGAATTAAGATGTCAGGGGAGGGGAGGTAATATTGGATGTCTCAGTCGTTCTTTCTTGAGAAGTGTTCTACGAAGAGGGGAATGCTCTTGTGTGTCTCATTCGCACTAGAGCATGGCTGAAATCAGACAATTCTGGGGGTGAGTGATTGTATCAGTCATGATAGGCCTGGTAACAAATGACCCCCAAATATCAGTGGCTTACAACAGCACAAGTTTATTTCCTGCTCGTAAAAATGCCTGTCATAAGTTACCTGCAGCTCTGTCCTCCATCACTTTCACTCCAGGGCTGAGGCTGATGGGATCAGTCTCTGCCTAGAATACTGCAAGACCAAGTGGAAAGGGGGCGGGGAAGAGAAAAATGGTGAATCACACACTTGTTGTTAATGCTTATTCTCAGAAGTGACGCACAACATTTCTTGTCACACTTAATTGGCTAAAGCATGTCGTAGGGCCAGGTCAACTCTGAGTTCAACAGAGCTGGGATGGGGTTGTGTCAGCCCTCTGCAGGGATAATGGTGAGAATGATAATATAATCCATGACAGGAGTGAAAGACACCATAATAGAGAGCATCACTAACTCCCAGTGAGTTCCCGAGTGGCCACAATTCAAGGTAAGCTCATAGCTGGCATGGCCTGCCTCTCTTCACCCCCGGTGGTCTACTGGAGTTCATTTTCACCCTGAACCCACCAAACAAGATCCCTTGAGGCATGTTGTAGCAGTAATTCCTTTCAGGTCAGTCTTTCCTGACCGTTGGCCTTTCCAAAATCCTTCCATGTGCTGAAAGTTGCTTGTTTCTCTCCATGTGGATTTTCCGATGACTTGAACAAAGACCTAGGCTCAACCCAGCCTATCCAGCTGTTCTTTATTTTCTGAAGAGGCAATGAAGAGTGGTGTTTGGCAACATTAGTTCTCAAATTTGGTTGTACCCTGCAGTCACCTGGGGAACTTTCAAAAATACTGATGTCTAGGTTCTACCCCCAGGGCATTTGATTGAGTTGGTCTTGAGCAAAACCTGGGCTTGTATGGTTCTAATACAAACTCTGAGGACCTGTGGTTCAAAGCACCCACTTCCCAGACAGCTGCCATTTGGGTTCATAACTTGACTTCTCAATTTCTCAGCTGTGTTGCTTTGGCCCAAGTTACTTTATTTCTCTGCTGCGTGCTTTTGGTGGGTTTTTGTTGTGATAATTACAAGAGAGGTGGATAAAACAGTAAGCATTGTACATAGGTCCTAGTAAGTCCTCAATAAATAAAATGGTTTCTGTTGTGATTCTTTTTGTTCTGCCTCAGCATGCTTCTCACGCTGCACCAATACCTCCTGGAAAAACCAGCTGTTCTCATAAGTTGGCCAATGAAGAAATGGTGTGTAGTAAAAGCCACATTGTGCTCTTCAACATGATTGCATTTCACGATGGTCTAGGTTACAGGTGGCAAACAACAAGGCCCGTGGGTCGAATACAGCCCTCCACTTTGTTTTATCTGGCCTGGCACCTTGTTTCTACCCGGTGGCAGCACCAAGCTCTCGCTTAACTGTTAAGGAGTAGTTACATTTATACAGTTTTGAAATTACATTTGGCCCTTTGAAGGCAAGTGTGAGGCTGATGTGGCCCCCACTGAAAATGAGTTTAACACCCTGGAAGGTTATGGGCATAAAGGCCACTCTGGCTTTCCATGATTTCTCAGGTCCTCAGGAGAAAAACACCTTGGATCTTCTGTAGGTCCTCACCACTCCTTCCTCTGTATACGGCATGGAGGGCTCATTGAGGAGAAGCTTTTATGGTAAAACTAACAAACAGAAAAGAATGAAAAGCAACAATTTCGAAATGTCTTTCCTTTGCTTTGCTGCTCATTTTACTTTCCCACATGAATGAACAGGCTATTAAGATGCCTGGAGGGCAGTGCTTTGCCTTCTTCCCGCAGTCTTACACAACTAAGAGACTTGGGCCAGCTGGGCTTAAACTGACGAGTGCTTGCATACACATTGTCCCCCAGATGTTCCTGCATGTGTCTGGGTTTCATTTTGATATAAAACATGAAACATGGGAAGTTTCGGGAAGGGGCTGGGTGGTGATCAGCTTCAAGATCTCTAACCACTTGCTTCTACGTATTAATTATGTTTCTTTGTGTTAAACGATAACCCACTAGGACCACTATCCTGGGGGACTTCCCTTTGTAAGGATGGAATGTTGTCGCCATGATATTTCCCATCATCCCAGTTTCTTTTAAAATAAATATGTAGGGCTGCTCAGCCTTTTCACACTTATTTGGCAAGTTCCTTCACCTCTTTTTCAATTCCTGAGATAAGACACCCCATTTTTGCTTATGGAGTTTTTAATAACTTAATGAGTGAATGTCAAGTCTTATATTTTTGTTTCCAGGAGCTATTTCCTGATCATTCCTAATTCTTTACATATGACACATAGATCAGAGAGTTAGTTTCATTTGACATTTGTGAATTCATGGGAAGCCTCATCTTTGTAGACATTTAAAACTTGGCTGCACCCATTGAATGCACCCTAGGGAACAATTTTGTAAGGGTCCCTGAAGGATTAGGCCAGGCGAACAATAAAAGGCCGCTTCTGTAAATTCTGATTTCTGTGGGGTTTTCATGAGAAGGGTATTTCTTCATTTTTGTTTTTCCCCAGAAAACATGGAAAATAAAAATGTCTTTGGGTGATTAAGATCTAAGAGTGGATAATGAAAGCACAGACAATGATAGTCTCACTGACTGCCAAGAACACGAGCTCTGTAGGGGTTTAGGGCTGGCTCAGAGGAGAACGCGGATTGCTCACATTTTATACAGACAAAAAGGGAATGTCTGGACCAAAAAATGAGGGAGATGGTAGATGGGGAAGGGAAATGTGTAATTTGTAAATGGAATTTTCGGAAGAATGACTGGAAAGCAGAGAAACACATTCCCATCCTTTCTAAAAAATGACATCATTGACGGGATGACATTTTGCAAGCCTGACCCCTCTCTTGTGATTGAGGGTGTGATTTCAAGATAGGGGAGAGTGAAAGTAGACAGTGCTTTCATTTACTTGAACTGGGATGCACCTCCAGCCCCACCCCTTCATCTGATGTGTCTTTTAAAGCTTCGTTTCTCAAAGTGGAGTCCATGGAACCAGCAGCATCAGCATCACCAGGGAGCACATAAAAAAAATGGAGACTGTCATCCTCAACTCAGATGGACTGAATCAGAATCTGCATTTCAACAAGAGCCTGGGATGGGTGGTTTGTGTACACAGAGGAAGCATTGCTCTGGGATTTTTAAAGAGCCACAGATACTTGTCTTGTTGGGATGACTCTCTTTAACCCAGTCAGGGCACGTGCAGGGGACCGATTTTGGCCCTCCCTTAGGAGCATGAAGGGAGGCACTGGCTGTGTGCATTGTCATCTCATCTCCATAGTAGAAATACCAATGCTCTGCTCCAGAAAGTTTATCTAGTTGGAGGGATGGCAGGGGCAAGTGGCAAGGGATCAGTGTGAGGCTTCTCTCATTGCCACATATGAACCATGAGACCTTGAAGAATTAAATCGGATTCTCCTATTTCTCTATCTTTTTGCCTACTGAGAAAAGTTCACTAAATTCTGTCTCATTCCCCTGCTAACTATCCTCTCACTCTCTCCCCACAAATATTTATTATGTGTAATGCAGTATATATTTTCAAAAGTGAGGTGGTAATTTGGTGACTTAGTTTTCTTTATTAATTTATTCACCCATTCATTCATTTTGCAAAACCAAATGCATTTTTATTTGCTAGTGCTTCATTTAAAACATCAAGCTGGCTAAGACCAGGTGGCCGTAGCTGAAGCAAAGGGGAAGATTCAGAAATGGACTCCATTTCACTGAATGACCTTGGCCAATCAGGGTTTGGCTCCAGTTCTCTGAATAATTGTCTCATTGCTGCATTTTGGTTTGGCAGAGGAAGCCGCCTGCATGCTTGACCCCATAACTGGATTTTGTCAAAACCAGGACTCCTGAGCCTCTGTTCCCCTGCGGACTGTGGAGTGAGGCCCAGGCTTGGAGAACAGAGGCAGATGGGCCCTGGGCTATAGCCACCTCAGGTCCTGGGCTATGTAGGAGATGAAGTCCGCTGTTGTCTGTGGCATTTTAAGATGATTCTTCCTGAATCTCTGCTATCTCCACTTTGTTGGTTCCCAAGTCGCCTGGAGCAAGTTCTCACACTAGAGTGTGGCGTATGGCCTCAGAGAAATGCAGTGGCTCTACCAGCCAACAGATTTTCCTGCTGGATGGCTGGGTCTTGAGGGGAACTGACTTGGTAATATTCTGACCTTGGCTGTTCAGGATGGTTTGGGCTGGTGGATGCTATCGACTCTGAAAGGAACGTATTTGGAGGGTGGGGGTGGAACTCTGTGGCAGGCCTACAGTTTCCCCTACCGGTAGCTCAGACACCTTGGCTCAGCTAGTAGCAGGAAGCCTCTGAAAAGCAGTTCAGAACCCTCTCTGATCCAGGGTTCAGAAGCTTAAGCCGCCTGGGTGTGGTGGCTCTTCTATAGTTCCCAGTACTGTCATCTGGAAAACCTGGACTGGAGTTCTATTTAGGCTTAGCTCAGAGTAGGCATGGGCTTGTCTGTAGCAGCAAGCCTTTCTTTGTGAAGTGTTGTTTCAGGGGCCCGGAATGTCAACTTTTGACTTTGGCAACTGGCCTGTGAGGAAACCATCTTGTGACACTGTCCCCAGATCTCCTTTTCTTAAAATAATTCCTCTCAAAATTATGAGAGAACGCAGCCACTCAATCCCCAACATCTGATGTTGGGGAAGTGATGTGGCTCCCTCAAGAAGTTGTGTCTGGATCTTTTTCCTGATGCCTGCCTGGTCACACCTACAGGTCAGGTTTGCTTTGGCCTGTGGTTCTAGAGGTACGAAGTGATCTCTGGATTACTTTAAGGCTTGTCAGTAAAAGAATGCATAGAGAAGTATGTTCAGGTGAGAAAATGTCTCATGTTTGTAATTGTACTTTGAGGGGTTGTTCTTCACAGTCAGCAACATGATTCGGTCACTGTCTGAACAGCATGAGTCTGGCAAGTGGTGAAATAGAGGTGGAATCTGGCAAGCAAGGGTGATGGCAGGAAAGTCCAACATGCCTGGTAGCTCTTCCTGGAGGCAGGCAGGAGCTGGGACACCATCAGGCTGAGTCTTAGGGCCTAGCTGGACTCCAGCCCTGGCAGGACACAGGATTGCTACAGAGAAAACAGAGGTAGCAACACAAACTGGGAAGACATGTCAGCAAGTGGGAAACTCAGCAGCAGGCAACACTTGTGAGACAGAGACCCAGTTTTCTTGCCAGGGATGTCCTTCCATGGCCCATTCTGCCCACAGATGACTCAATCCAACCATGCCATAGGAATGCTTATCCCACCTGAGCAAATGAGAAAACTAAGGTTCAGAGCAGCCATGAGACCCTCCTCTAGGTCCGCATGACAGTCCAGAGACAGAGCCAGAAATTGGGACAGTTCCTTCAAATGAGTTGACCTCAGTGGATCTTTCCACAAAAGGTAGAAGATGGCACAGATAGGGTGGCATTCAACACCCCAAGGGATTGTCTTGGAACCTGTGATTTCCCACCTGTCCCTCCGTTGCTTCCCCAGGTCCCTCACACCTCCGTAAAAGCACAGTCATATCTCTCTCTCTGGACAGTGCCAGCAAAGGAACTACAGTCTTCAACCTCCACAATGGAAAACCCACAGGAAGAAAATGTTCAAAAAGGTTTGCACTGTGGCCTGGAGGGGTTTCAATTTCCTGGCTTTCAAGGCACACAGCAACTTGGAGTGCCAGGGGCCTGTGGTCACAAAAGCTCTGCCTCGGAAGCTAAGAGGGGTTCCTTTCTGAGAAGGTTCTGGAGGGTGCCACAGATGATGGCTGGGAAGGGACATTGCATGGCTGGGAAGGGACATTGCTCCCTGTTAGAGTTCTCTGCTTGTCCAGCCTTGAGGTGCAAACCTCCGAGTTTGTGATGCTTGTTTTACTTTTTATTTTGAAATAGTCCAAACTTTTAGGAAAGTTGCATAAATAATACAAAGAACTCTTGTATTTCTTTACCTAGACTCCCTGCCACATTTATTTCATCTCTTCTTTCTCTCCACACTCTTGCACACACACACACGTATTCATGGATATATATGTGATTTTTTTCTAGACCATACGTGAATGGGCTGTTAGCATTAAACCTCCTTCACACCTTCTATTTCCTAAGAGCAAGAATGTTTTCTCACAGTAGCTTCATGCAGCTATCAAATTCAGGACAGGTAATATGAATTTCATACTTTTGTCTAATCCATAATTCATATTCCAATTTTGTCCCAATAATGCCCTTTAAAATGATTTTCTTATGGTTCACAAGCTATTCCTGGATCCCACATTGCATTTAGATGTTCTGTCTCTTTACTTTTCTTTAATCTCGAACAGTTTATGTCTTCCTTTCTCTTTTCTGACCTTGGCATTTCTGAGGAATGCTGGCCAGTTACTTTATAGGATGTCCCTTAATGTAGGTTTCTCTTATGTTTCCTCCTTCTTGGAGGGCCATATCAGGAGGCACAGATGTCCATGTGCCCCTTATTCATGATGTCAGATTTGATCACTTGGTTAAGGTAGGATGATAACTTTGACATTAGGTTAATATCCCACCCATCAGACTCTCTGCGCTTAATTTTAGCAGTCATTGATGAGTCTTGCCTGAATAATAGTTTACTAGGATGGCTGGGATCCTTCATACCTACTGTATTTGTGAGTCCAAAATAATCCTTGATTGGGTGGAAAGCACATCCACCCTTTGAGCTTGGTAGCTGAGCTCACAAGGAGGAAGGGCCTCAATTGACAGCTCTTGTAAAGCCATCTTGGTCTGCTGGGTGTGTGTTTTGACACATGTAGCAACTCATTTTGGAAATACTTCTCTACTACATGACTTTTGAATAAATGCTTTACAAAAACATAGAATTTTGGTCACATATGTTATCATTTATTTTTGTGGCATCTGCTGGAAAAATTGCACCTGGATGTCTTACACTGTGTTAACAGAAAGTTGATCATGATTAGAGTATTAATAATCCCTTCTCACTATGTGAACACTGCTTTAGAGAAAGGGGAGAAATCAGAGATTGTTTGAACTTAGAAGGGTAGCTGGACTTAAAAAGAAAACTAGCTATTGGAAGCAGATGAATTAAGTAAAACATAAATTTTCAGAGATATTTCAAAATGCTTGCTTTCGTTTAGTTTTTGCAGCCATTTACTGGTATTTGTGGGAGGGGCTGCTGTGGGGGAACCTCTGATTGTTGTTTTCCTGGGGCTGGGATATTAAGTTCTCTGTGTTGATTTTTGTCTTTTTAAATAGTCTTTTTAAACTCTCCTAGTTGATTTTTGTCTTTTTATATAAGCGCTAGTAGGGACAAAGGAATAATAGGGAATATTTGGGAGGCTTATCAGCTCTTATATGTCGTTATAACACTGGCTGTTCCAGTTCCCATTAAGGTAACTGTTTTCAAAACAGCAGTGAAAGCTGCAGGTGGACATGAAGGAAAAGCAGCTGTTTTCCATAAAAGCTGCAAATGAACAAATGCTACTTAGGCATGTGATGTGTGATCTGGACCAGTGTTTCCCTAAGTGTGTGTGTTCCCTGGAATGTGCATGTGTGCACACAGAAAGAGAGAAAATGGAAAGGGGAGTAAGTTTGTGGTTGAATAAGTTTCAAAAACACTGCAGATCATAACCCCCCTCTTGAGCACAGTCAATCCTTTGAATGATACATCTTTGCTGGGGGGAAAACCACCCAAAATTTAGTGGCTAAAAACACTACATGTGTATCTAGTGTGTGGCTGAACTGGGTTGCTGTTCCCACCTGGGTGGCTTGGTCCATCTTGGCTGGGCTCAGTCAGAAGCCCAGAGTCCACTGACAGGTCAGCCGGGACTGACTGATCTAGGTTGACCTAATCTCGAGCGTTTTTCCTGGAGGTGTTCTCTCATCCTCTAGCAGCCTAGCCTGGGGTTGTTCACATGGTGGTCACAGGATTCGAAGCATGTGAGCAGAGAAATATGCTGAGGTCTGTTGAGACCCAGGCTTAGACCTCATATGATGACACTTTTGTTGCAGTGGCCAAAACAAGTCACATAACCAAGCCTAGGTCCAAGGAACCAGAAATAGACTCCATCTCTTGATGGGAGGGCCTGTAAGATCACAAACAGAGGGGTAGAAATACCAGAAGGGGGGTGATTGGGGCCGTTTTCACAATAACTATAGAGACCAACTAAGTATGTGACTGGCTATTATTTTTATGCATATTTCTGGGTTTGAAGAATTTAAAAGGGAGGTGGAAAAGGAGATATAGATAATTTGTAATAGCAGGAGTTATAAAAATGCTTTGGTTTGGATTTAATGAGCTAATCCATGTAAAGTGCTTTGAAGTAGAATGTAATAAGTGCTTTATAAATATTATCATGGGTGGGTATGGCACAGAGGTCCCCAAACTTTAGAAATGAAGCTGAGGATTAACTTGACAGTAAAATGAACCAAGCTTCAGATCTATTCACAAAATGGACAATCAAGTAAATTGCAAAAACAGTCTGAAGTACAAACCAGACATTTTCCTCTCGGGGGCTTAAGGCCAGAAGATATGTCCAGTTTTACCTTCTCTGACCAGTTAACCCTGTTTGGCTTGTTTCTTACATAAGGCCAGAGGTTGGTGAGTCATTGCTAAACTGGAGTGTGTAATAAAGGGGGTATCCAGGTGTGTAGATTGTTTTCTCAAGACTTTTGCTTTGTTTATTTACTTAGCATTTATTAAGTGCATTGGAGCCTTAGAGGTTCTCGGTACTGTCCTTTCCTGTGTGATAAACGTGGCATTTAATTTTCCAGTGACTATTTTTGTTTCCTGAATGATAAATGGTGGGAAATGCAACCAGCTTCCTTGGTCTGCCTCTTCCAGGCACCTGGGGGAGCAAGTCCAGTGACCGCCACCATATGCCTTTGAATTCGGCCAGTGCTCTGGATTCCAGGCTGGGAAAGGGAACCTTTGCCTCTATTTCCCCTTTTACTTTACTTCGTGGTCTCAGCACTCCTCCTCCCCTCCTTGCACAAAGCCCTCTGCAGTTAGCATAAACAAATCCCAAGCTGTTTTTATGTGTGTCAAGAAGAAAAATTCTCTGAGGTTCAAAAGTAGACATACTGGAGGGACTGCCCCTTGTACTTGAATCACTTCAGGCTCCTCTGTGTTGACAGAAAGTTTTGTTAGTCTTCAAGTTTAAAGAAAGGAGCATTCAGGGGTGGCATTTGGAGTTTTTTACTGCTTGATAAGATATGCCCTGAGCCACAAGACACTCCCTTTTAAATAGACTTCACTGTTCTTTTTACAATTCACTGCTACCTTCAAAGGGACGGTGAGTTCTTGGGTTGGAAACTCTACCCACTGGTCTGATCTGCAAGTTGAATTGGAATTTGAATTCTTCTTGGCTGAAGCCTGTTAGATGTTCCTGCTCTGTGAGCCTCTGCTCTGACATCTCTATATTTCTTCTCTTTCCTCACTCCACCCCTAAAGTAATTAGTGTCTGGTCAGTTGTTCCACTGTTTCCTCTTGTTCTTACCTGCGGGGTGATTCTGCCCCCACTTCTAATATGGCTCCTCCTTCCTTTCTGGAGAGGACTGTTCTGTGTCTAGGACTGGTTACATCATTTCTGCCTTTAAATAGCTAAGATCCATGGAAGGAAAAGTTTTTTCCTTAAGGGTGCTACTGACTCTTGAATCCTGGAGTATGTATGAATACCTGGGTCATGTCAGCACTGAGAATTCATAACAGAACTCCTGTTTCTGGGTTTCTTGGTGTGGCATCTGTGCTGCATTTACCCATGAGAGAACTATGTGGCAGCTAATCTTTGACTCATCTCTGAGGAACCAGTTCTCTTTGGGACTGTTGACTGACTAACCCCCTTTTCAAAGACTACTTGTGTGGCTATAGAGTCAGATTTCTGGCTTTTAAAAAATAAAAAAAGGAAGAAAGAAAAATAAAACACCCACACTTCGAGACAACTCCTATGACTATATTTACATTGGAAATGCCCCATTTCTCAAATATTTATAAATATATGGTGTCCTCCAAATGTTCCAGCTCTGTCATTTGGGAAAGTTAGAAGGCCCTAGGACACCATCCTTCTTCATAATCACAGTGCATTGTAACCAACACCAGATTGACAACTGAGTGGTACCCAGGGAATGGTGACAAGTTGACCTGTATATACCCAGGAGGTATCAGACCTAAGACCTTGAGCTGGCCACACCTCTTTTATAAGCCACACCTTTCCTGAAACCAGTCCCACAGGAATAGTGCCCATAAAATGTCCATTCCTAGGATATATCCTTCTGGCTCTTCCCTCTGCCTTCTGACAGGATCATTTCATTAAATATGGAGCAATATCTGTTGAGTGCCTCTGTGTGCCTGGCACTGTTCTAGTGGCAGCGAACATAGTCATCAAAACCTCTGCCCTCCTGGAGCTGACATGTAAGTGGGTGAATCAGACAATACAGAATAGACAAAATGCTGGGTGATAAGATGTGAGATAGTAGTAAGTGCTAGGAAAACAAACAAAGCTGGGTAAACAGATAGTATGTAGTGGGGAAGGAGTAAAGAAGACTTCACAGAGGAGATGGTGACATTTGAACAGAGGCCTGACTAAGGCAGAGGAGCCAGTCTGGTGTGGCTCTCTGGGGAAGAACATTCCAGCAGGCAGAAGAGCCAGGGCAAAGGCCATCAGGTGGGAATGTGAATCTTAATAGAGGTGCTCTGGCACCATGTGGAGAACAGACATTGGGAGGCAAGACTCCACACAGGGACCCAGTTGATAGGTCACTGCAACAACCCAAACCCAAGAGACATGCTTGTGGCTTAGAGTTACCCACCATCTGAAGTTTCCAGGCTCCCTCCATTGACAGTGTGGGTCTTTGGTATCTGCTTCCTCCAGGAAAAGGAATTATGGGAGGTGGAGTCACTCTTTGAAGTCTGTGCAGTGGTCTTTATCTACTTGGGGAAAACTGAGAAATCTTAAGACCCACCCCAAGATGCTGAGAAGGATGTATATTCTAGACCGATGAGAACAGGAGCCTTGGCTCTGTCTGCATCTTCCTGGGGAAGAGCCAGAGCTAAATTACATCTCCCAAAGGCTTCTATGCCTCTCTCCTTATTCTCTTCTCTTTCTGCCTCTACCTTTCCCTGTGTCTCCCTCTTTCCCTTGACTCTCTCACCACTACTCCTCTCACTTCCATGATGAAGACTTTGCTGCCCAACACACCATCTCACCCCATTCAGATCAAACATTCTTTTTGAAACCATACTGACTACTGTTTTTTTTTCTCTTTCCATCCTTCCTCCCTCCCTCCCCCCCTTTTTTTTTCTCAGCACAAAGGTAACACACGTTGACTTTCTAAAGCTTGTCAACTACTGTGGGTTGCTATCAAGAAGGGGGCTACATAAGCAGAAATGCTACTCTAATTTCCATATATCCCTTCCTGCTGCTTGGTGAGTGATTTAATTAGAAAACACCGTATTTTCTAGGGAAGACATTTTGAGCAGAAGGCCTGATTTAGCCTGGAAACGGATGCCTTTATTACGTGTCAAAGGGCTAAAAATTGCTAGTGATATGTCAATGTGTATACAACTAGGAAACACAGGAAAACACAGGCACATACAGGAAGAACAATAAAAAGAGAGATGCTGAGGGAGTGGGGACAAGGACGTGTCAGATGCCAGAGATGGCTTGATTCCTGCTCAAGAGTGTGTAGGCTGCAGTTGGCTCCAGTGTGGCTAACACTGTAATGCCTTTAGTGTCACTGAACCAGGGAAGAGAGCTGACATGCGTACTTGTAGGGGAAAAATGTGCTCCCTCCGCATTCCCACTGCAGACAGGTAGCATAAAACAGAAATGAGACCAAGCCACCCAGAGTCCATCCACATGGACTGCAATTTAGTCTTTAAGTTATTTATTCAATTCTTGCCACTTTGTACATTTCCCCTAAAAAAAAAAAAAAGAATCAGTTCACAGTAGGTCTTAAAAAGCATGAAGGGGAATCCTCATCAGGATTCAATTAGTCCCAAGAGAGAGCTTTCAAGTTCCATTCTCATGAAGAAATTTCATGCTTGGAAGATGACAGTGTGGAGTCTATACATAAGATAGGAAGTCAGTTTAAATGCACCTGCCTCCTGTTTACTTTGTTTGTTTGTTTGCTTACCCCTTTGGAGTTCGCTGTTGACCTGTGCCTTTCACTTTGCTTCAAGACTTCCTGGATGTGCATGCTGCTTTGTGGCTTTGGGCTCGCTGGTGGCAGCCAAGGGACTTTCCTCTCTTCTACTTCTGGGCCACGGAAAGGAAAAAAACAAAAATGCTTTCCTTGCAGTGTCTCCAAGCTTGAGCTAAGAAAACTCCGCTCTTAAGAGAGCTAATAATTTAAAAATAGCTTCAGGAGAATTTCAAAGTGAGTTTCAGCTAACACTCTCAGTGGTGTCTGGATTCAAATCTCCTGTCTCTTCTCCAGCCTGACTGTTGGATGGGGTGGGTTATTTGTATCTGCTCAATACGTTTCCAGCCCTGCTGGGTGGGAGACCTGTGCTGGACTTTCCCTGAAAGAAATTCTATTAAGGAGCAGGACATTTCTCAGGTTTCTGGAGAGATGATGTTCTGGCTTTATGTTGAGTGCTTATCTGCAACCAATGAGCAGATGGATGGTCCCTAACCTTTTTGAACCTTGCTGGTCAAAGATGAGTCCTGGGACTGGTAGTATCATCACTTTGGGAATTGGTTAGAAATGTGGAATCTTAAGCTTCACCCCTGACTGTCGGAGTCAGAATTTGCTGTTTAAGATGATCTCCAGGGTATTTACATACACATTAATGTTTGAGAAGCTCTGGTCCAGAGCGGTGGTTCTCAAACTTGAGTGTACATCAGAATTATGTTTTAGCAATCATGCTAAAACGGGTCGCTGGGCCCTATTCTCAGACCCATCAGGTTTGGCATGAGGCCACCAAATCAATCAATCTTTCCTTTCTCTTTCTTTCTTTCTTTACTTTCCCTTCCCTTCCCTCCCCTTCCCCTCTTCCTTCCTCCCTCCCTCCCTCCCTCCTTCCATCCTCCCTTCCTTCCTTCCTCCCTTCCTTCCTTCCTTCCTTCCTCCCTTCCTTCCTTCCTTCCTTCCTTCCTTCCTTCCTTCTCCTATACTGAAGTATAACTGACACACTAAATTGTCATAGATTTAAAGTTTACATTGTGATAGTTTGATATAGTATACATTGTGAAAGGATTCCTACCATCTAGTTAATTAACACATCCATTATCTGACATATTTATGTTTCTTATGAGAACATTTAAGTTGTACTGTCCTAAAAAATTTCAGTTATACAATACAATGTTTAAGAACCTGAATTTCTTTCTTTTTAAAAAAATATTTTACTGATTATGCTATTATAGCTGTCCTATTTCTTTTCTCTCTTTTAGTCCCCTTTGCCCTGCACCCTATCTCCCACCAGCATTCCCCCACCTTAGGTCATGTCCATGGGTCATACATATGAGTATTTTTTAATTTTTTTAAAGATTTTATTTTATTTTATTTTTCAGAGAGGGAAGGGAGGGAGAAAGAGAGAGAGAGAGAAACATCAATGTGGGTTGCTGGAAGTCATGGCCTGCAACCCAGGCATGTACCCTGACTGGGAATCAAACCTGCGACATTTTGGTTCACAGCCCGCACTCAATCCACTAAGCTATGCCAGCCAGGGCTACATATGAGTTTTTTTGCTTCTCCATTTCCCATACTATTCTTAACCTCTCCCTATCTATTTTGTATCTACCATCTATGCTTCTAAGTGTCTGTACCTTTGTCCCCCATTCTCCCCCTCCTCACTGATAACCCTCCATGTGATCTCTGTATCTGTGATTCTGTTCTTGTTCTTACTATTTGCTTAATTTGTTTTTTTTTTTAATTTGGTTCACTTGATGATAGTTGTGAGTTTGTTGGCATTTTCCTGTTCATATTTTTGATCATCTTCTTTTTCTTAGGTAAGTCCCTTTAACATTTCATGTGATAAGGGCTTGGTGATGATGGACTCCTTGAACTTGACCTTATCTGGGAAGCACTTTATCTGCCCTTCCATTCTAAAAGATAGTTTTGCTGGATAGAGTCATCTTGGATGTAGGTCCTGCCTTTCATGATTTCAAATACTTTTTTCCAGCCCCTTCTTGCCTATAGTGTCTCTTTTGAGAAATCAGCCGCTAGTCTTATGGGAACTCCTTTGTAAGTAACTATCTCTTTTTCTCTTGTTGCTTTTGAGATTCTCTCCTTATGTTTCATCTTGGCTAATGTAATTCTGATGTGCCTTCTGTGTGCTTCCTTGGGTCCAACTTCTTTGGGACTCTCTGGGCTTTCTGGGCTTCCTGGACTTCCTGGAAGTCTGTTTGCTTTTCCAGATTGGTCAAGTTCTCCTTTATTATTATTATTTTTTAAACATTTTTTTAGATTTTTATTTATTTATTTATTTTTAGAGAGGGAAGGGTGGGAGGGGAGAGAGAGGGAGAGAGAGAGAGAGAGAGAGAGAGAGAGAGAGAGGGAGAGAGACATCAATGTGCAGTTGCTGGGGGTTATGGCCTGCAACCCAGGAATGTACCCTGGCTGGGAATCGAACCTGGGACACTTTGGTTCCCAGCCCGCGCTCAATCCACTGAGCTACGCCAGCCAGTCCTTCATTATTTTTTCAAACAAGTGTTCATTTTCTTGCTCTTCCTTTTCTCCTTCTGGCACCCCTACAATTGGGATGTTGGAGCACTTAAAGTTGTCTTGGAGGTTCCTAAGCCTCTCCTCACTTTTTTGAATTCTTGTTTCTTCATTCTGTTCTGGTTGAATGTTTCTTTCTTCCTTCTGGTCCAAACAGTTGATTTTAGTCCTGTTTTCCTTTCTGTCACTGTTGGTTCCCTGTACATTTTCCTTTGTTTCACTTTGTATAGCCTTCACTTCTTCCTCTATTTTGTGACCATAGTCAACCATTTTTATGAGCATCCTGATTCCCAGTGTTTTGAACTCTGCATCTGATAGGCTGGCTATCTCTTCATCGCTTAGTTCTATTTTTGGAGTTTTGATCTATTCTTTCATTTAGGCCATATTTTTTGGTCTCAGCACACCTGTTACATAGTAAGGGGTGGAGCTTTAGGCATTCACCAGGGTGGGGCAACTCATGTTGCTGCATTTTGGTGCTGTATTTGGGGGGGGGTTAGTACGAGAGGGAACAACGTGTCTTGCTTGGCTCTCAGCTGTCTTTCAGTCACTTCCCCAGCTACCCACAAGCAAATTGAGCCCTTCTGGTGCTGATTCCTCAGTGGGTTTGTGTACGTTCTAGGACCCTATGGGACTGTCCAATGAACTCTCCTACGAGGCTGGGAGTTTTTCCCCACTGCTGCCATAATCCCCACAGTTTTTATAGCCAGGGGTTTTGAAGCTTTATTTCCCTGTGCAGGAACTCTTGGTTACATGGCTTGTATTACTCCCCAGTTGTTCCTCCCAGTTTATCGGCATGAAAATGTGGGACCACCCCATCTGCCAGCCACTACCCTAACCCTGCCCAGTCCTCCAGCTGCCACTTTGCCATGAGTTCTCTCTGCCCCAGCTGCCCATCTCTGCCCCTCCTACCAGTCTGGATGAATGTTTCTTCTTTAGCTCCTTGGTTGTTGGATTTCCATACAGTTCAAATTTCTGGCAGTTCTGGTTATTTTTTTGTTTTTAAGTTTGTTGTTGTCCTTCTTTCAGTTGTGTGAGGAGGCAAAGTGTATCTACCTATGCCTCCATCTTGGCCGGAAGTCAGAACCTGCATTTCTAATGAGTTCCCTAGTAAGGCTGGGGGCTATGGTGTAGGACCACACTTTGAGATTCCTTGTCCCTCCCTTCAGTGGACCTCATTTCTTGTCTCCATGTAAACCCTATACACCTATACTCCTTTTCCTGTCCCCTGATTCCCTTCTTCCTCTCTTTGGGGAGGCCAATTCTTTTTCCTTAAGAACCTCCCACTTCCTGACTGTGAGTCCAGGTCTACACTCACCTTTCATAGGCCCTCTTAGCTTTTCCCTCTGCTCCAGAAGCTTTCCAGTGCTTCTCCAGTGTCTCCAGCTCCCCAGTTAGATTGTAAGCAGCTTGTGGACTTTCCTCTCCCTCACTCTGCCACCTGATATATCATCAAACCATTCATTTCATCTCCCAAGTGTCTCCCTTCCAACTTGACCACTACCACTTGGGTCTGAGTCTGCATCTTCCTGGCAGGTGTCCTTGAAGTGGTCTTCCTGTAGCCCCTATTGCTTTCATCTGGTCTCTTTTCTATCCTCAAGTCCCAGTGCCATTTTCTAAGTCTCCCCCACCATCACTACCTCTCCTTTATTGTCACACCTTTAGCTCTTTCAGTGGCTAATAATTGGTTAATACCAAATAAGCTCTCCTCCAGGGGGAAGGATGGAGAAGTCTGTCCTTTAAAGCATTCTACACATCTCATACAAAAGCCTCGTGCAGTCACCTGGTGTATCACAGAGCAGTTGTTACTTACACAACACACTCTGAAGCTAGACTGTCTGGGAAGAAATGAATCTCAAGTCTGCCACTTAACTCCAGGCAAGCCACTTGACCTCTCTGTGCCATGATTTCCTCACCTGTGAAATGGGGATCTTAGCCATTAACTTTAGCCTCCAGTCTTGAGCATAAGCATGTAGGTGAGTCTCGTCTCCTCCCCCATCTTCCTCCATGATGCCCTCACCCATCTTTGTGCTCTGCTTCAGCCAAACTGAGCTACTGTTAGGTCCCCACAGGAAATTTCCATAAGCTGAGATGTTCTCCCCATCCTCATCTCACTTGATTAGTGGCTCGTCATCCTTCAGATTGTTTCTCAGGCTTTCCCAGAGAGGCCTGTTTTGACCCCTCCCCAACTGGTGAGATTCCTCTGTTATAGACACACCTCCTTCCCATTCTCAGTGCTTTTTGCCTTTTACCATTGTACATTAAAAGTGGGATGATTTAATCAATGTGTGCCTTTCCTTTCAGGCTCTAAATTCCATGCAATAGAGGGACCTGATTCATTTGTGTTGATCCCTGTGTCCTCAGGAGCTGGCATCTAGAATGCACACCATAAATATCTGCTGACAAAGCCAGTGGGATCTTTTGCAACTCTGTGCAGTGGCGTGTGCATACCACGGAGACCTCGAGTGCACAGTCTGCCTCATTTAGAGGGTGCAGATCTCCAAAAATATAATACTGGGAAACAGAAACCAAATTTCCCCCCAAACCTTCAAAGTAGCCTTTATAAAATTGTCTTAAATATGTAAGAATTAGGTTCTGAATGTTTCCATAACTGGTAGTATGGATTGGCCCTCTAGGTCAAGAAGGTTTCTTTGCTCTGGCTTTAATTAGGATAAAGTGGAAGCCATTTCTATGTAAATTAATCAATCCATTGACACACATTTCTTAAGCCCTAATTATATGCTGGGCACTGGCTGGAACCCTAAGAAACAAAGATGAAAGATGCAATTTCTGCCCTTGAAGGAGTAGGGGGCAGATAAGAGCCTGCAGAGTGCTTAATTGCAGGAAAGAATTCAGTAACAGTATGGACCATGGTACCAGAAGTGTGCTTTGCTTAGGACCAGCCTCAGCGTGCCTGTCACCATGTGTTTCCAAGAGGTAGACACATTACCATGAGAAATCTACAGAATGTCTTCAGGGAGGAAGTGAGATTTTGGTATTTTCAATGAAAATGTCAGTGTTGTTGAAAAGAGCCCAGACCAAGAAAGGAGCTGGAGTTAGGGAGTTAGGGTAAGCTAACTCCTCACCTGGCATCAATCCTGACCATAGCACTCATCGGGAAGCAATTTGGGCACTTTTCTGAACATCTCTGAGCCTCAGTTTCCTCAACTGTGAAATGGGAAAATAATATCTGTCTATAGAGACATGGTGAGGAATAACAAGATAATATAAGTAGCATACTTAGGACAGTGCCTGTAGGTAGAGATGCTGAATATATTGTCGTGATGTGTATCAGGCTTATAGAGCAGTGCCTATCTAAGATCTGTATGGAATTTTCTAATAATGAATAACAACCATCACCAAAATAGCCTATTAAATTGCTGCCAGGTGTTTACCCTCCCTCCACCCCCGACACCACTGGAATGTTGGGGCATCAAAGAAATGGGGGTGAGTCAAACTCTTGGAAAAGTGGAGGTCATTGATCATGGCTTGATATAGAATCTTCTCAAGTGCATGAGTCCATGTGGTTAGACAGTTTATTACTCTAAGTTCCTTTACATATTTTTCAACAACCTTTTTTTTGGTAAGGCTTCTTGTTATTTTTTTTAAAGTATGAACTTTAAAAAATAAGTTTAAAGCAACCAGGGAGTTATCAGTTCCAAGTACTTAATATAAAGTGCTGGATTCTGCTAGGAATATAGGCAGGCCTGAGGATCACAGGCACAGCCTTGAGTCTTTCAGAAATGGGTTTCAATCCTGACACAACCCTTTGGGTTCTGTGGTTGTGGGTCGGCCCCATAGCCTCTGTAAGTCTCATTTTGTGGCCTGTAAAATGTAGTTAGTAGTAATGCCTCTTCTGAGGGCTGTTTTGAATATTATATATTTTGCCGTGTATAGTGCGCACTTCCCCAAACCTAAATTTTTTGAGGGAAAAATAAGGACACACATTATACATGGGTATAATGAATACATACCATGGGTATAATAGTGGGTACAGTAATCCTGTGTATGAGGCACACAAAAATGTGGGTGCACATTATACACAGCAAAATACAGTAAAAGACATATATACAAAATTGTCTAATCGTGTGTCCAGTAAATTGTTGGCTCTTCTCTTTTTATTAATATGCATTTTTCTCTGAGCTCAAGTTTTGTCAGCACTTAACAGAATAATTACAAAGCCAAATTAAGGGAGTATGAGTGTGATATTTTACCATTTTCTATTTTTTAAAGATTTTTTTAGAGAGAAGGGAAAGAAAAGAGAGAGAGGGAGAGAAACATCAATGTGTGGCTGCCTCTTGCATGCCCCCTGCTGGGGACCTGGCCTACAACCCAGGCATGTGCTCGGACCGGGAATTGAACCAGCCACACTTTGGTTCACAGGCTGGTACTCAATCCACTGAGCCACACCAGCCAGGGCCTATTTTCTCTTTTGATGTCATTTCTCTCACTTATTGAGAGAATGAAAGTCTTCTTTAGAGTCTATTGTCTGAAAGGTTGTTCTGTGTGTATGTGTTTATCTACCTCCCACATTAACATACTTCCCAAGACACACTTACAGTGCTTAAACAACTGATGGGTCTTTGGAAGGAATTCATAGGATGGGGACCACAACTTGACTTCATGAGCAGAAAATTGTACATTTTGAAGATGAAGGTCACAAGGAGGCCAGTGTGCCTAGCTAGTGGATACTCTTACAGTATCCCTCAGAATTCCCCAATAAGACTGAACCTGTATTGTTCATCATGGGAACCTGCTTGATAACCTGTCCCTTATGGCTGCCCTCCCTTTCCTGTCTCGCCTCCCTACTCTCCTAACATGCTTCCCAGATACACTGTAAATCCTCCTTGACTTACAATGGAATTATGTCCTTATAAACCCATTGTAAGTTGAAAATATCGTAAGTCAAAAATGCATCTAATACACCTAACCTACCAAACATCATAGCTAAGCCTATCCTAACTTACCTTAAACATGCTTAGAACACTTGCATGAGCCTACATTTGGGCATTTTTCTTCAATTTTACCACAAGGGTAATTACCTTCTTCTTTTTACCAGAAACAGGAAACACAGATGGGTGTTTTGTAGATAGGATGAGATGTGAAAACTCAAAACACAATATCCAAAAACACTGGCAACACAGGATACTCTAGAGTATCAGTTGTTTATCCTCATGATTGCATGGCTGACTGGGAGCTGTGGCTGTTACTGCCCAGCATCACAAGAGAACATTGTATCATGTATTGCTAGCCTGGGAAAAGATAAAAATTCAAAGTACAGTTTTTTTCTGAATGTATTTTACTTTCATATCATTGTCACATCAAAAGAAGTTAAGTCAAACCATTGTAAGTCAGGACAATCTGTACTTATATTTGAATCTTTGTGTCAGGGTTGGCTTTGGAGGAATCCATTCTAAAGCGACATTTCAGAATGTCCCTTTAAATAAGTAATTATTTCACTTACTGAAGTGTACAGTACAAAACCTGGATTACCAACCCCAGCCCCACCCTTGTTTCTGGCCTTGGGCAATTGATTTCATTTCTTGAGAGCTCACCTCTTCTATAAAATGAGGATCATAGGCTGCTTCAACTGGGATATGATGTGCAGTATAGGTGAGACAATGATGTGTTGTGTGGGATGAACTGGGCATTCCAGGTCATCTAGAATCTCTGGCCTTGCCTACCAAAATGAGTAAAGCGGCCTCCACCAGCCATGGTGAAACAAAAAACACTCCCACACACTGCCAAATACCTGGAGGAGTCAGTACCATTTTCGCATGAGAACTGGTACTAGATCATTTATGAAGTCCTTGCGAGTTTTGACACTCTATGATTAGTTTGTCAGTCAAGAACCTCAGACATGATGGCATATTTCAGTTTTGGAAGGGTGTTTAATGATGACTCTTGAGTAGATTCTCTAATATTGGAAATAACCACCGATTTGCTTCCTTCTTAAAATGTTGAAGAAGAGAGCATTCAGTCAAGTCTCTGTTTCCATGAACTCCTTGAGACTTTCCCTCTTCATTCATTTGACAGTTCCCCTGCCTTTGTAGTCACTGAGGAACTTTAAAAGCTTGCCTGCAGATACATACATGCTCTGAAAGCACTGGCTCATCCCTGGGTAACAATGTCTCTGGTTATGTCTGTCTTGTCAGAGGCCCACATGTATGGTATAGAAGACGAGAAAAGAAGAAAGGCTCTAGAAGGTTTACTCCGTCTTAGATAGAGTCAGACTTAGGATTTATTCCTGAGCCATTTATTGTTCTTTCACTGAAGTGATTTGAGGCCATCACCACTTTCCTTTTTGTTCTTTACGAAAGAGTTTGAGGACCCCAATAAATTGTCTTTTTCTTGAAGAAAATCTACAAAATATGTTCCCGAGTGGGGAAGATTGGTCTCATAATGCCACACACCTAGTCACTGTCTGACATGTAGAAAACTTCCATAAATGTGTACTGAATTGACTGATCAAGTTGTTCTTGTTCACTACATGAAACTTTGAGAACTTTTCTTTGCAAAAATTTTTTTTTCCATTCTAAAAAGGAATTGGAAGACTACGGGACCATGCTTCTTTGGTGTGTGGTAAGCTTAATTTTTCCAGGAAGGAAAGTTTAGGGGAATTCTTATCTTGATTTTCCATAAACTAATCGAATATACAGGCAAATTGAAATGTGAATCATAAAACTTATTGAAATAGCAGCAAAGACTTGCCAGATAGGAAACAAAGCAATGGCTTGTCATGTCCAAGTAAAACAAAGACCAATCCCCCAAAAGGAAGAAAAATGGGGTGTTTTGGTCCTGTCTTTCTGGCAGGTATAATGGCATCAACCTGGAAGATGAATTTCTGGTAGACATTTTGCCTGTTCTCTTTAGGCTTTGGCATCAGCTGAGCTCCATGGAAAGCATCACAGGGAGATAGGAAGTTGGTCTTTAAATTGGATTCCAAGCATGATGAATGAGGAAACATCTGTGATTACAGGTTTAAACTGGGGCAAATTGACCTCTAGAAGAAGACAATTTCTTTGCATATAAGGAAGAGAAAGTATAGTGAGTTAGAATTAACTTATGTAGCTGAAGAATTTCTGAAAAATTTGCTTCCTAGTACATCCAAGCGAGGGGTAATCACAGTTGCTACCCTGATGATGAGGTCAACTTGTCACAAATCAGATCCTATATAGGTTAATTTCTGTAAAAGGACAAAGCTGAGCTTCAAAAAAGGAAGGCTTCAAGTCACAAAAAAATAGAGGTGTCCTGTTGGCTCAGCATAGTGGCTAAATCCATCAGGAAATGTGACATCTGGCTTGGTGGTGACAGGGGATTGCATTGCGAAGGGGAGTTATACAAAGATCAGCAAAGCTAAAGAGTTTCAAAGAAGTGAGCATGGGGACTGTCCTGCTCAGCATCCTGACCTGCCATGCTGATGTCAGAGGGCTTATTCAGATTTGAGGGCCTTTGTTTGGGGGGATTGGAGTGATTCCTAAGAGACAATGCTCAACTGGAGGCTGGAGGCACACGACGCCTGAATTGAATTTGGGCAGTTGCTGAGCAGATGGGATCAGAGGCACAAACAAAAGGGAAGCTGTTCCCAGCATATCCACAGGAAGGGAGGACCACAGAGCCAGCCACACAGCAGGAGGGCTTAAGTAGCTTGAGGGGAGAGGCAGCTATGCCCCCATCTTGTGCAAGACAAAGCGTCTCCAGGGCTTGTGGGGCTTTGTCCATTTCCTAGAGAGAAGAGAAAGGCAGAGGTGGGAAGGGTCAGGTCCTTGAACTTCTGTTACAGCTCAGAGTTTCAGGGACTTTGTACTATTTTCTCATTTGTGGGTCCTAGATTCTTAGGATGGTGAGCAGAAAGTTGCCTCATGGTTAATACAAGTCTGACACCCTCATTTTGAGGTGCATTAAAGGAAATGAGATCTATAAAAAAGTGAACTGCCTTTTCTGAATTCTGCCAGTCTTTGATTGGCTTCCTCTAAAAGCACCTACAAGATGAGGAATGGAGTGCAAGCCAGGTATTTAGGAGATGATCCCAGGAAGCTGTGGCCAATGACTGGGGAGGTGAAGAGGTGAGACAGGGAAGGGGCAGGGAAGGCAATACAATCGTGTTAATGACCAGCTCTCAGTGGGCAACCAGTTCTCAGTCCCTCTGGAAACCTCTAGGATACCGAGTAGAATGCATTTCAGAGCTTTTTCTCTGAACCCTGGTTAGGGCAAAATACCAAACATTTCCCAAGAGGCTGAGTAATTACATCATCAAAATTGTAACAGCTCCCACTGAGTGGATGTTCACTGTATGCCAGCTCCTTGGCTTTAGCAGGTCACTTGATTCGACTCATGTCATCTTCCCCACAGTGAGAAGAGATGGGCACTGCTGTTATTCCCATTTCACAAATAAGAAAGTCGAGGCACAGAGAGGTTAAGTGACTGGCCTGGAATTAAGTGGCACAGTTGGGATTCAAATCCACACAGTCTGGCTTCAGAGTGCAGTGTAAAGGTGAGAATGGTTCCGTAACACATCAGGTGACTGACTGCACAAGGCTTTTTTATGAAATGTGTAGAATGCTTTTGATAAACCTCTCTGATTTTCCCTCTGGAGGAGGGCTTAATTAGTATCTGTCTTTCATCTTGCTTGTAGGGTGGTTGTGAAGATGGACAGCTCAGCAACTCAGTAGTCCATTACTCAGTATAGGGTTCATGGTCCAAGATGCCAATAAATGTTGATAATGATAATGATTTTTAATTCATAAATAGTATTTATCATATATTAATAAAACGTGAGGAATGGTGTATGTTGTAAAGAATGTGAGCATTCTCTCCGGGCTCCCTGGAATTTTGTTATGGTCCCCTCAACACTCCAACTTGGATGCTTTCCATGGTAGGCACCTGTGGTTCACCTCTGAGGACTTTACTTGTTTGGGCTATTGGACCTTCTTTGTCCACAGGCTGGCAGAGATAAAGCGCCTGACTGAGTTTATGCTTGTGTGCATGTGTGCACGCACACATGTACATGCACTATCCTGAGCCATAACTAATGGGTCAAGAGCCCAGCTCTCTTGCCACAAGCTGAAATAGCTGTAAGGTGTAACTTATACTCCAGAGCTTCCTGACACCTCAGAGGAGCTCTCCCTGAGACCTCCACCCTTGCTTAGCTCCTCCCCTTCTCTGTCCTGTTTCTTCCACGCCCTTACCTGTCTTTCCTGGGAGCATCTTTTTGATAAATCATGTGCACAACTAGTCTGCTCTTTGTAAAACACAACCTAAGAGAGTCAAAGACCAAGGGTCAAAAAACTTTGTCTAGTAGTTTATAATCCCAATTTTAATGGGAAAGAGCAAGAAGAGGAAACACTAAAAAACCCCCTGTAGGGGCATCTAAACCTTTGAAAAAGGTGTGATGAAGAGGGTGTAATCTTGGCATGGTCAGTCATTGCCCACCAGTCGCCTGATGTCTATTACAGAGCTGGGCTGCTGTGAATTGATCTCCATCCAAGCCCCCTGCCAGAACCATCATGCAAGGCAGCCAGAGCCTTTGGAAACAGCCTTTGGAGACCCTGCCAGGGTTCTGTGTATTTGTATGCCCACTTCCCAGTCGTGAGAAGCAGTTTTTACATTTCTGCCACTTGCCTGACCTGCTGTGGCAAAGCAGGCTGCCAGGGAGGCTTGGCATCACTACCTGGCACTGGTGCCTGTTCCTTCCTGGCACTGGCCCATGCCAGCAGGAACAGGGACAGTGCCAAGCATGCCACCATGGCTGTGCCAAGCAATTCCACTGCAGCTATGGCCTGAGGATCGAACCTGCCAATTGTCATTAAAACTAATGCTGAAGACACTGGAGGGGCTGGCCATTTCCTTACAGTTTCCTATCTCCAAGCAGTTGTGGCATCCTGGGCCAGCCTTACAGGTATCTATTATTCAGATGCCTGAATCCAGAGAAAGTACAGCTGCTACAAGAAGGTGATACCCCAGTGATGTTTTCATAGGAGAAATCTCGAATCCAGGGGACTGAGAGAGAAGTTGAGATGTGCAGTGCTTTTGCATCAGGCAGTCCTGGATTCAGGTTCAGGATCCATCACTTCCAGGCTGCATGATCTTGACCAAGTTTACATGATCATTCTACTGCTCAGTTTCCTAACCTATGAAGTGGGTATAATAATGATATTAGTGTGTGGAGGGATTGTTATAAAGAGTACAGACAATAGTAGATAATAATAAACAGTTTCTAATAATTAACAGTAAGTATCCAATTAATGCTAGGTGTTATTAATAATTACATATTATTATTAATAATGTTCTAATGAGTGCTTGATTCTTTAGGGAAGGTGGTATAAACCAGTGCTTCTCAAACTTTAGTGTTCATAAGAATCACGAGGAGAGTTGGTAAAAATGCAGATTTTTGGGCCCCACCCTCAGAGATTCTGATTCCACAGATCATCATTTCTAACAAGATTCCTGGTGATGCTGGTCCCCAGACCACACTTTGAGTAGCATTGGTATAAACCACAGGACAACATTATCCTTGTCAGATATTCTGAAGCATTTGAGGGTGGGATGCCATGCATTTTATCTTAGCTCACGCCACAAGGTCCGTGTAGAATCATGTGATTTTAGGCTGACTGCAATTCCTATTCCATTTGGCTGCAGAATCAATGCTTAACATTGTCCTAAGCATTGACAAGACAGGAAGGCAGAGCTAATGCCTAGAAAAGCTGACATAACTAAGAAATGCTTACAGCTTGAAGGGTGAGCCCAGTGGTGAACCTGAACGCTGCTTAGAAGTCAGAGTGTATTCCTGTCACAGAGAAATGCAGGTTCCCCTCCCCCAAGGAGGCAGATGGAGCTGATGGAAAGAAATGTGCTCATTGTCTGCTTCTCCTGCATAGAAATCATGCAGAGAGGAAAATAAGCATACTTCAGAAATGGTGTCTAGGCAGTTCTTGATTTTTTTCTTTCATAGTTATGAGACATGAAAATCAAATACTATTGCCTTCAAAATAAGGGACTACATCGCCCTTGGTGTCCTGTCAGTTTCCCCTCACATCTTTGTTTGTTGATGCCTTCACTCAGAGTTCAGGCTTTTGCTCCCTTCTCTACGCCCCTTTCTTTTTTCTTCTGACACAGAGGCTCCTTCCTCTAAATTGCCTGGATTCTGGGAGTCCCTGAATTTGTGTCTTCCTGAGGACAAAAAATGCAAGAGAGATGGGGTTGTAACGCATCCAGAAATCATGTTTTTTTTTGTGAATTCTTTTGAGGAAATATCACTTTTATAGTCAGAAATCCTAACTCCTCTTTTTTTTTTTTCAGTAAAGGTGGACAATTCTGTATATAGCTTACAATAGCTGACACTTCATAAGCACTTTGTCTCAGCAAGGTAGACACTGTAGTACATGCTTGCATGCATAACATCATTTAATTCTTGCCCCAAGTTGAATGAGATTCAAATCACTGTCCCCATTTTATAGATAAAAAAAATTGACACACAAAGAAGTGAAGTAACTTGTTCAAGGTTGTAAGGCTAGGAAGTAACAGGTTTCAAATCTGACATTTTGAACTCTGTTTTTAACTGTAATGCTTTATTTGTGTATAATCACAACCATGTAAAAAATATAAGGCAGGCAAAAATTCCAGGAGGAAATATATCAAAATTTTCACAGTGATTTGTCTGGATGGTGCAGCACTCCAACTCTGCACTTTTTTCCTTCTATTCTGATCTTCTAATTTTATTTTCCCAAATGACCATATATTTTACAAAAAAAATACTTTACTTGTTAATTGAAAGAAAAATCACTTAGCTCAGTCTCTTTCCTCCTAGTTTAATGTGTAAAGTCATCTCAGGCAGATGATCTTCTGTTGTCCTGTGAAGAGTCCCAGAGATGCAAACTATGCAGGAGCTAGTCAATTTGGTTAATCATTCTGTAGATTTACCTACACGAGGCCCCAAAAAGTGCCTGGCTCTACTCTTAGAATGGAAGGACTCCTTGTAATCATGTGCTTTCTTGCTGGGCAGGGACCTGCTGTCAGTAGGCTTTGCCCTTTGGGCTGCTCCTCCAGCTGTTGAAATGAGGTCTACTGATCTACCAAATTCCTATTTAGCCACCTTCATGCCCCAAAGCCTGCTACAGAGAGTTTTAGGGCCAGAACTAGAGACCAAACTCATGCCTTTGGCCTGTTTACTGGCTAGGGTATGCTAATTGCTGCAACAAGCAGTCCTCAGATCTCAATAGCTTAAGAAAATAGGTAGTCAATGTGTGCTCAGCTAACAGTTCTGTTTCATTCTTTTCTATTTCCACATTTGGTAGGAAATCCTCCACCAGGCCCCTTCACCTTGTGGTCCTGCCTCACAAGCTTCCTCTGGATTCTCTAAATCTTACAGGTGGACAGGGGAGTCCATGGGAGATGTCTCTGGGCCAGGCCTAGAAGTAGTGCATATCACATCTGAACTTTCCATTGGAAAATGGAAAGGGTGCCTGGCTAGTGCTGGTTGCTGTCTCAGAGGGGGCACAATGAGGCTGCTTTTGAGATTGACAAAAACCTCCCACAAAACAGCTACATTCAGGAATCAGTGGCCACTGCTCAAATGAGGGGCTATTACTAGGGGAGTGCTCATGGGAACATGAAGCAAAGAGAGACACAAGTCCCTTCTTCCTGCATCCTGCCAGTTTCTCTCCAGCTCCCCTTACTGGCAGATCCCAACAGGAAGCAGCTGGCAAAGCAGGAAGGAAGTATTGGAGTCCCAGCTCCCCCAGCATCACAGCTCAGTGTATAGAATGGATGGATTTAGACCTGAAAGACAATAACTTAGGAACTGCTGCAGGGGCTTTTGTTTCAAGCTTATATAATTTATGTTTTTGTTACATGGTACAACCACAGTAGACTCTCAAAGGGTCACTCAGAGAGACCTCCAAGTACAATTCATTCATTCATTCATTCATTCACTCATTCATTCATTCACAGAACACATATTTTTGAATGCCATGCCTATACTTTGCATTGAAGATAGTGCCATGAACAAGGCAATTCTTGCCTACAAGGATCTCACACCACACATGTGCACACATGGCATACCTGTACACACATGTACACAGTACATAGGTATGCACACATGTGATATACATGAGAAAAGAAATTGAGAAGCACTGAAAGACATTTGGGCTTGAGAGCAGCGACCTTTATGCTTTTTGGCTGCCTCCATTGCAGTATTGTGTGGAAATTAGTTTAGTTATCCTCTGAGAAGAAAGAAAAGGAAAAAGTGGCATTTAGCATGCCCTTGCCTGTTATAGAGGTCATTGATTGTTCTGATACCCAGATTTGCTCTCCCATCGAACCGCCTTCCTGATTAGGGGGCAAATCAAGTGGAGGTAGACTTTGACTGAATGGAGCGAAAGAAGTGTAAAACAAATGAGGGCTATCAATGCGCATTGGCCTCTTGGAGGCCCCTGCTTTCCTCCCTGGGGTGCATAGAGGAGTCTGATCCTTTCCTTTGTATCATTTAAGCATTTGCTATAGAGCACTCAGGGCTAAACATTTTTCAACACATTGGGAAGGTGATACATTTTCTGTGATTCTGTATGAGAGGGAAAAAAGGGCCCTGCAGATAGGAACTGCAGATTTTTCCTTTAGTGTGGCAAGTTTTCCACATGCATGTACTCATTTGACATTTATTGAGCCCCTACTGAGTGCCAGTGACAAAGAACAAGGCAGACCCTCCCTATGGATCTGAATCAGTGCATTGTGTGTACTGCTGAGACTCACCCCCACCTCTCTGATCCAAAGAAGTCAGAAGTCGCCCAGACACTCCCTTTTTATTATAATGAATGTCATGTTGCAAAGGAGGCCTGCCATTAGTTTTAGGGCTGGGGAAGCCACATAACCTTCTTGGGCCTCTGTCTTCTCGTCTTGAAAGTGGGGAGTCAGATTAGGTCAGCTCAGGATCCAGCCAATATTTACCGAGGGCTCACTCTATGCCAAGTACTACGTTATTTCTAGGTTGTCATTATGGTGACCTGTGTAACCTAGCATTTCTGAGATGGTACTGATTTCACGTAATTTGATTTGTCTCAGTAGAGGCAACTTCTAAATATATAACCAAACGTGATTTAATGTTTTCTGTAGACTGCTTATCTGAGTCAGAAAACAAGAAGGTCAAGCGTTAGAGGTGGTGGCTGTGGAATGTAACAGAGGTGTATCTCTTAGCATTTGCTATAACTTAATGACTTACAGGCACACATGCTTATTCTTTCTCATGATCCTGTACATCGATTGGGCATATCTGGTCTTGGCCGACCTGATCAGGACTGAAAGGTCTATAGTAGCCTCACTTCCAGGGCTGGGATCTCAGCCTGGACATCTGCATTGGCTGAGTCTCCTCTCTATGTGGTTTCTCATCCTTTAACAGGCTAGCCTGTACTTGGTCCCATGGTGTTGAAAGGGTCCCTAGTAGCAAGAGAGGGCAAGCCTGAAAGCCCAAGTGCTTCTGCATGTCTCTGCTTGAGCCAGGTTCTCTATTGTCTCTTGGACCAAAGCAAGTCACAATGCCAAGCCAGAGTCAGCCTGGGTGGGGATGACCCAAGGGTCAGTTTGCACAGTTTCCATAGGAGTTAATAGGTGTGAGAGACATTTTGGCGTCTTCTTTACATGTGGGGAGGTCAGTGAGAGGTTGGCCAGCTGTGATGGTATTAAGGATGAAGACCTGGGTGAGAGGAATGTTGGAGCCATTGAGAACCAGAAGATCTAAAGGAGGATCAGATTTGATGAATGAGATTTTGTTTCTATGCTGGTTGAGGTGCTAATGACTCTCATCTCACTATCATCTAACAGATTACTCAAAGTCATTCAACAAATATTTCCTAAGCTCCATCTATTTGTTAGGTCTACAGATCTTCTGCAGAGGACAGAGGCTGGGGGTTGGGGTGCAGACAGTAATATAGTAGAAAAATATGACTTCTTGACATGGAAAAGATAGGAGAAAAGATGGAGAGATTTGAAACTCTGCTAAAAACTACAGACACACATGTACACATGCACATGTACCACATACACACCACACATACATGGGTCCCACACATGCATGCTCACATGCTCCCCCATGTATATATACCACATCTACATACTTGTACACACCACACACAAGCACTCAAACTGCACATATGTACAATGTATATACACATGCATGATCTTCAAACAACCTCAGAAGACTTACAGAAGCCCTTCCTAGTGGATGTGAAAACTTCCAAGTAAAACTAGGCTGTGGAGAGAGGGGAGAAGTTCAATGATAGACCCTGGGGGGCAGCTTTCTCTCCTCCCTTTAAGGCCAATGATGGTTGAGTTTAGATACTGCCATGCTCTGTTCTACATAATGAATCCTGAAGGACATTTTTGTATATCACACTTGTCCCATTTTTTTAAGAACAAGGTTGACACGTGTCTGTTGAAATTAAGTTCCTCATCTCTATAGACAATTGTGGGGGAAACAAGTCTTCCAGGTAATAATAGAGAAGTGGGGTAGAGAGGTGGAATAACAGGGGGAGTTGGGAGTTGGGGGTAGGAGAAACCTATTTTAAAAGGTTTCAAGGTGAGCAAGCCTCTCATTAAAAAAAAAAAAAAGCCAGGCTGTGCGTTAGCAGCACAAAAGCAATCCACTTCAGGGCCTGCTTCCCATTAGGTCCTGCCAGTGGCCAGAGTTTGTTATGATTGTGGCTGTGAATAACAGGTGCGTTTGGAAAGCGTGGAAGTGAGCAAGCACTGTCTCTAACTTCCTCAGAGACTGAGTTGTTCCTTTAAGTCTTACTATGGTTCTGACTGCCCATTATTCCCAGGTCTTACTGTCCCAGACACTCATTGGCAGCAAAAATGTGGGCTTCATCCCACTGGATGAAAAAGAAAGATGGGCTGTGGGCTACCCCCTATTTGGGGCTTTCCTCTTGTCTATGTTTGGAAATTTTCAGCTGACAACAGGTCAGCTTCCATCAATGACATTACAGCCAGCTCTTCACAGCAGTTGAGTGTGAGAATGTATATGAAAGAACATCTCGGTACTGTTTGGCAGAGGTGAGGGGGTTGGGGGGGCAGTTGCTGTCTTAGTTCCTTACAGAAATGGGTGCCACTAATTGTCCAAGAAGCAGTTCTGCATGATTTTCTGAGGTGGAAGGACAGCTGATGTCAGTACTAGAAAGGACAGCTGGGGGATTTGGGGGATGGAGGCAAGAGGATGGCTGGGGAATAAAAGAATTTGCAAAACCCTTAAGCCCTAGCAAAGAAACAAATATATTCAAATCGGGTCATACCTTTAGTCTAGAGGAAGAGACTTGACCAAGGCCCCTTGAGTCAGAAAGGGGTATCTGTTGGAGACCATCAAAGATTTGGAAGAAAGATTGAATTTTTAAAAAGATTGATTGAAGGGTTGGGTGGGTGGGCTGGATTGGGAGTAAAAAGGAGAAAACTGTACTTGAACAATGATTAAAAAAAGATTGATTGATTGATTGATTGACATAGGGGAAGGGAGGGAGGAAGAGAGGGAGAGAAACATCATTGTTTGGTTGCCTCTCATATGCCCCCTACTGGGGACCTGGCCCACAACCCAGGCATGTTCTCTGACTGAGAATCAAACTGGCAACCCTTTGGTTTGCAGGCTGGCACTCAATCCACTAAGCTACACCAGCCAGGGTGGAAGAAAGATTGAATTTGAACTTGGGGAGGTTTAAACGCAGGAT
The DNA here is from genome assembly GCF_004126475.2 of Phyllostomus discolor. Classification (NCBI taxonomy): domain Eukaryota; kingdom Metazoa; phylum Chordata; class Mammalia; order Chiroptera; family Phyllostomidae; genus Phyllostomus; species Phyllostomus discolor. The sequence goes on from NC_050198.1 coordinate 5,880,797, forward strand.
GTTTGGCCTGGTAACCATGATTTTTCTTAAAATGGTAAAAATAAATGTAAAGAAATGGGTAAGAAGGTGATTTCTTGAGACCTCTAAACACCAAAAGATGCTTAACTTCTTGCTCTAGCTCTCTCACCATCTTGCATGTATATGTGACACAGACACAGACAAGCAGAAGCACACACACACACACACACACACACACACACATCAGCTAGCTGGCTGTGTGAGGCAGAAAATAATTTACCTCATAGGACATTCTGTGCTTGTTGATGACCATACCTTTAACCCTTCATTTTTAAACATTTTAAACCTTTCTTGGACTTGGTATTGCCTCTCAGGTTCATATCCTGAGGAAATGGATGTTTTATTGCTTGGATGCTCGTCAGGATTCTGGTTAAAGATCAGGCTGGAAGATGCTTAGGTTGGCCTGTTGTAGCACCATAATGTAGCAATGTGCAATCAAAGGCAGGATGTAGCCCAAGACACCAAGCTTTTGCTGTCACTTAGCCATGGGGTGGCCATTGGACACTCATGTCTGGAGCTCATATACTGGCCCAGGGCTGAGTCAGGTGGATCCAACCTTAAGGAACAGAGGTGGTCTCGTTGGATGCCCATGGGGTTCTTCTCTTTGCCTCAGCCCCACCCCAACATCCTGAAGATCTGAGGCCTAGAAGGAAGAGTCATCCAAGCCACCATTATCTGGCTCCCTGGTCTCCATGCTCCCGCCTTTATAGGCTTTAGTCCATTCCGCACACAATTGCTAGAAGAGTTCTTTTTTTTTTTTTTTAAGATTTTATTTATTTTTTTTTAGGGAGGGAAGGAAGGGGGGAGAGAGAGAGAGAGAGAGAGAGAGAGAGAGAGAGAGAGAGAGAGAGAGAGAGAGAGAGAGAGAAAGAGAGGGAAAGAAACATCAATGTTCGGTTGCTGGGGGTTCTGGCCTGCAACCCAGGAATGTACCCTGGCTGGAATCGAACCTGGGACACTTTGGTTCCCAGCCCGCGCTCAATCCACTGAGCTACGCCAGCCAGGCAGAAGAGTTCTTTTAACAAAGGCCAAATCATGTCCCTCCTCTGCCCAAAGCCATCCAAAGGTTGCCTATCTCACTCAGGGTAAAAGCCAAGGCCCTCACTTTGGTGTGGCCCACAAGGCTGTGCATGGTGGGTCTTCAGTATATATATCTCTCCCTACTCTCCCCTCACTCTGTTTCTGTTCCAGCTGCACTGACCTCCTGGCTACTCCCAGAAAACACCAAAACACTTCTGTCCCAGGACTTCTGCTTTTGCTGATCCTCTCAGCCTGGAACACTGTCACCAGATATCCAAAGGCCTCCCTCCTTCATCTCCTTCAAAATTCACCTTCATAGTGAGACCCTTCCTGACCACCCTCTGCAGTCTCTGAATCCCCACTCCTCACTTAATTTTTCTCCATAGCATTTATGAGTATGTAACTATATATTTTATGTCCATATTTTGTTTATTATCTGCCTTCCCCACTAGGATATAAGTTCTGTGAGGGCAAAGATTCCTGTTTGTCTTATTCAATACTGTATCTGCAAGGCATATCACAGTGCTTGACACACAGTAGGAGCTCAATATTCATAGAAAGAATGAATGGACCCACACTAGACAATGTTTTTTGGGATGACACATGTGGCTTATTACTCAAATTCTGGTTCTCCCACTGAGTCAACCTCTTTCTCAGCTTTGATGACTAGAGTGAACAAGATGGCATGTTTCTGAGAGACTGGCCTCTTCCCTAGCAGCCTAGTGTTGACTTTGGATCCCCAAATGGTTAAAAGTGTGTGGTTCCCTTTTCCTCCTGTGGAGACACCTCTTGGAACAAAGGTGTGTTGCCATGGCTTCTATTAGAACTCCTTGATCTGGTGATGAGGCAGTTTTCCCAGGACATTGGCTGAGTTCACAGCTTCACAGTGGTGGGGTGCAGGGACTCCACTGATAAAACTATTGATCCCACAAATGGCAGGACCCAGCAGACACACAAGCATAGGTGATCAAATGAGGCAGGGCAGCTTCTCAGTGTTCCTCCCTGATGTACAAACGTTTTCTCTTCCCTATACTCCACCTTGCCTCCCTGTACCCTTATCTTCTGCCCCCCTCCATACATGTCCCAGGCAGTAGCCTTGGCCTGACACACTGCAGCTGTGGGAGGAGGGGACGCTTACAATCACTGCAGTCATTCAATGCAGGGTGTTCCAAACAGAAGCCAGCAAAGATTGGATGATGTATCCTGTAATAATATCTGCTATTTATAGAGTATCTGCTATGTGCCAGCTGTTTACACATATCTTTAATGTTTACAAGAACTCTCCCAAGGAGGCATTATTATTTCTCTTTAAAGAGCAGAAACTGAGGCTCAGAGAAGTTACCTAACTGGTTCAGGGCTGATTAGGGAAATAAGTAGAGGAACTGGGCTTCTACGAAACTATGGCTGCAAGCACTATATGCCACATTCCCCCCATGACAACCTTGTACAGTACTGCAGGTTGTACACCGCACGACTCCAAAGGCATTGTGAATGATGCCTTGTGGAGTAGTACACAGTCTACACGATTGTACACAAGCACCCTGACTATCTGCTGGGAATAGTACTTGGCTTAGGGAAGCTAGTTGTATCAGAAAGGCATTGCACTGCAAGGACTAGGAAAGCTGTACTCTCAGGTCAGAGGTTGAAACAGAATAGAGTTTTAGTTTTCTCACTTAGCCAAAGGTCTGCAGGTAAGTGGCTGCAGAGGTTGGTCAGTGGCTCAACAATGCTGGTTTTAGTGTGTCAGCTATTCCTCATGGTTGCAAGATGGCCGCTACAGATCGAAGCATCACATCTGTGTCCTAGGGAGAAAGAAGTTGGGGAGTGGGTATCAGTCACATCTGTTACTTTTTCATGAAAGGTAAACATTCCTAGTCTTCCATTTCTGCTTCCTGGAAGATTTCTGCTCATGGTTTACCAACTAGAATTGTGTCACAGGGATACCCTAGCTGTAGACTGGGAAAAGAAAGTGTTTTAAATGTCAAGGCTTTGAAATGGAAGACAACAAGGGAGAGAGAACTCTGGGATAACAGTGCCAGCTACACCAGTATTTTCTGCTTGCTAACTGGGAGCCTTTTTAGCAGACCCTATGGCCAACAGTGTCCTGTTCTTTATTGGCCATGCTAAGCCAATAGAGACTTATTTGTTCTCTTGGGCTGAAGCATGGGGAGAAACCAAAAGGCAGAGGGTGCTCTGATATGGTCTGTGGCCTCCCTGAAATAGTGAGTAATTCCAGATCCCTGATGATGACATCATTATCATCTGAGAACCTGTTAGAAATGTAGAATCTCTGGCTCCAGACTAGAGCTACAGGATCAGAATCTGTATTTTAGCAGGTGATTTCTATGCACTTTAGTGTTTGAGAAGCGCTATTTCTATTTTCTTTTAATCCTCACCCAAGGACTTTTTTTTCATTGCTTTTTAGAGAGAGATGAAGGGAGAAAAAGATGTGAAAGGCAAACAGCGATTGAGTATGTGCCCTGACCAGGAATTGAACCCGTGACCTTTCAGTCTACGGGATGATGCACCAACCAACTGAGCCATACCAGCCAGGGTGAGAAGTGCTGTTTCTAGAACATAGACTGAGAATGCAGGGCTGTCTCCCTGACCTCCACCAAAGTTCTCTCAGCTTTCAGGTCTGGGATGACCAACTCATTCCGATTTGCCCAAGACTGTCCCAATTTTAGCACTGACAGTACCACAGCCTAGGAAACTCCTGAGTCCTGAGAAAATCACCCTATCAGCTCTTTTCTGTGGGTCCTACTCTCCTTCTGCCTCTACTAGAAGGCAGGAAGCCTAGAAAGCTTCTTTGGAGAGGCCAAGATAGATACATAAAGGGTCTTTCCTTTGGGATATGGTATTGAGCAAGGCATGACTCAGGACTCTCAGCATGGGAATATGTCAGGGCCCTGTCCTCCTGTGGGAGATATGGAGATCTGGCAAGGAGATGGTTAAGAACCCTGTGGGCTTTTTATCCAGGTGGTTTGGAGGTATCATTAGTAGACTTAATAATACATCAACAGCCAGCATTAATGGGCTTTGGATTAAGAACTTGGTAAGAGCAGCTTAACTCCTTCCTCCTTTCTTCCACCTTGTGATGTCGCTTTCTTCCTTCTGCCAAGAAAACAGAAGAGAAATGCCCGAATCCCACACAGGAAGCACTTGTCATGAGTAGCATTGGTGACTCAGAGTTATAGTTTAGTCCTGCCAGCCAAGAGAAACAGGAATGAACTAGAGTGATTTGATTTATTAGTGGAAAAAAACTTTTTTTGACCTCAAACTTCCCCCGAGTCCTCCCCCTTCTGCCTCCCAGCCTCCTTCTCCATGCCCCAGGCAGCCCATGTGGCTGCCCGGAAAGGCCTATTTGGGGAGCCTAGGGGACAGCTGATTTCTCAGGCCTTACACTCAGTTAAAAAAAAATATGTGCCATGGGCCCTGGCTGGTGTGGCTCAGTGGATTGAGTGCTGGCCCGCGAACCAAAGGATTGCTGGTTTGATTCCCAGTCAGGGCGCATGCCTGGGTTGCGGGCTAGGTCCCCAGTGGGGGGTGCATGAGAGGCAACCACATAGTGAAGTTCCTGTCCCTTTAAAAAAGGAAAGAAAAGAAAGTATGTCCCATGGGCCTACTGGAGTGGGAAAGAGAAGACAGGGACCAGCTACTGAAGCCCAGTGCCTGGGAGCTACTTAGCAAGTAAAACACAGTGCAATGCACTAGAATTTCTGTATGCTACCTAGAGGAGGGGGCGAGAAATCCAAGAGCAGCTGGCGTGACGTCCTTAAGAACTTTGGTTTGGTTCTTTAGTTTGGCCATTCTTATTGTGAGCCTGCTGGCTCATGGGAAATTTGTGGACCTCTCACAAAAAAGTAAGGAGCAATAGTGCTTTCCTCGGGGCCTTGTCAGCTCACTGCAGCCAGTGTATCTGCATTTTGTCCCTGCTTTGCTCTTGCGTGAGAGATGTTTTAGATTCAGAGGAAAGGTAGACCCAGGAGCCTTCCTGCAGAATTTGCTAGGGTATTTCAGACTCTTCTGCTGTCTAGAAGGACAGCTATGGAATATCAGGGTGTAGTTCCTCCGTCCAAGCTTCTGTTATTGAGTTTCTACAATGCCTTTTCTCAGAACATGATACAGAAACCTTTTAAATGTCTCATATTCCCATACACAGGCCAGAGCTGCAGAAGGACATAGGTCATGGTGATAGGCAGGGATGACAAGGTGAATGGAAGACAACATGTTAGGTCCCATTTGCCAACAACAACAGACAAACAAGGGCAGCACCTGATGAGTGTCACTACTGGGCCGTGGAAACTTTCTGCTGTGCAGAGCTAAGAACTACATTGTGGTTGGCCCAATAGGACCATTCCAGTAGAAGCCATTGCTCACTGACTGGAATACATTAAGGTGAAGAGCTGTCTGATTTTTCATTGTATTTTTCTCTAAGAGTTTGAGGCTCAGCTTCAAACAGGAAGACCCCTATTTCTATTTTTAGTACTATAAGGAACAGATCTTTTCAAAGGGTCAGTGGCCAAGTTTACAACTTTGGTGACCATTAATCCTTTTCTAGTCAGAATATCCTTCATTTCAAGGAGTTCATTGTGTTGGTGTTACAGGGTGCTGCATAGGGAGTGTTCAGGAAGTGGGAGAAGGCTGACAGTGGATTATTGTATTTCAAACCTTGGTTTGGATTTGTGTCACAAGAGTTCATCTGTCCCCTCACTAGGCTGCAGTGACAGATTTGAGCTTCAAGCCACGGATCTCCATTACATGCAGCTGACCACCTACCTAATGCAGGGCTTCTCACTTTGGAGCATGCATGGAGTCACCTGGAAAGCTTGGCAGTGCCCACATTGCTGGACTCCACCCTCAGAGATTGAGATTCAGTGAGTCTGGAGTGGGCTTGAGGGTTGACATTTCTGACAGTCTCCCAGGTGATGCTGCTGCTGCTGGTCTGGTCACCACACTTTGGGTAGCAGTGGTCCAGAAAAGGTGCCCAGTATTGATTACCTTCAGTAGCTCCCCCTTAACACAGACTGAGTATGTATGTATAAGCCAGTGTGATTGCTTTTCCTTTTGAGCCTAACTCTTAATTTCTACTCCCCCATCCTTGTTTGTAGCGAGAGTTAAGATACCATCTTGAAGTGTGAAGCAGGAATCCTAGGTGCTAAGGGATTAGCCTGGCTGCCCTCCCCCATACTGTCTCTTCCATCCACCCCCAGCAGACCTCGGGGGGCCTGGGACTTCCTGCCCGAGCTGCAGTAGCAGGCAGCTTGTATCTGGAGTTACACCCTTCAAAGGTCTCCAGAGGAGTAGGAACAAACTGGAGGAGAAAATTACGTTTGAAATAATTTATTTTCACATGCAGGGGAGAAATCACATTTGGTCTAGATTCATGTAAAGAAAACAGAGATTAGATTTTTAAAAATGTGTTGCTGGCAAGAGAGAAGAGCAGATGGATTTGGATAAAATACACATTCTGTTGAACCTGGCGTTCAGTCCCAGACTGCATTTAAAGGGATTTTAAGTTAGACTATTGAGGAGAATCAAGCTGGATTTTATTTTCAATTTTTTTTTCTTTTGAAATACTTCCTAGGTTGGGACTGGGAGTGACAGAAACATCTGGACTACAGAAGAGGTTGTTCCTAGAATTTTGAACTTTTGCAGTCCCCCCTGAAGCAGGCTGACTTAGAAGTCTTATCTGAGGAGGGAGGATATTCTCTTGGGATTTCTGGCCAAAGTCTGAGGATCAATCCTAGGGAAGGCAATGAAAGGAGTCTGGGGTAGGAGGCCCCCATGCAAAGTGAAGGCTGAAAAAGCCATGCAAATAGCCACAGCCCGAAGGCTTCCTTTATAGTCCCTCAGTATGGAAAAGGGTTAATGTCAGGTTTAAACCCATCACAAACATAATTAAAGAAACAATCACAGCAACAGAAATTTTTTATTGGGACCTTACCGTGTACCTGGCTGTATGTACATCATCATATTAAATCTTCACTTAGCTCCATAAAGTAGGTACTATCATTATCTCCACTTTATAGCTCAAGAAAATGGAGAGAAGTAATTTTCTGAAAGTCACACAGTTGTCTGACTTAAATACCCAGTCCAGGAATAAGTTTAGGCAATGATTAGTGTCAGTAGCATTAGCATTGTAAATAAAGGGCCATAGTTTGTGTATATGAAAATTTATTAGGTTGAATCACATGAAAGAGCTATTTTTATAGGTAAAAATGACTGAATGTTGACAATTTTGTATGGTTTAACCTAATATATGTATATACACACACATGCACATACATGCACAAACACATATACATGCTTATTGTCTGGCGAAGAAGTAAAGAAATTGTGATATAATCAAATAATGGACTATTATACATGGAATATGATATAATTTGTGTATAGGTGAATACATAAAAAATTATATTTTGTTAAGGGATATATATGTGTATATATATCTTTATATCTACATATAGGGCAGATATCTATATCTGTATATAGATGCATGTACATATGTGTATCTATATATAGATATCTGTAGGCAGGATTTGGATTCTCATGGGCTGTTGGACCAAGGGTTTTTGGTTCTTCACTGACTGTTTTTCCAAAGGCCACCCTCACTTCATTGCCACGTGGCCCACTACATAGGGCATCTTACAACATGGCAGCCAGATTTATCAGAGTGAGAGTTTTGAGAGAACCCGAGAGAGGAGTTAAGAGTCTTTTATACACTACTTCTGGAAGTAATATCTCATAATTTTTGTTGTGTTCATTAGAAGCCAGTCATTAGGTCCAGCCCATACACCCAAGAGGGGAGGGTTACACAAGGTCATGTATACCAGGAGGTGATGAGCATCCTAGAGATCTTCCTAGTACAATATGTCTGAAGTATTTTATAATGTATACCTTTTTAAACAAAAATATATTTACACATAAAATATAACTGATTGCTGACAGTATAAACTCTCTAATCCTCAGTGATAGCCATGTATTTGCCAGCTGTCCAATGCTGCCCATACTCCCATTCCCATCTGATTCTCCCCAAAATATATCATAATCAACAACAAAATCAATTAAGGGTGTTTTTCTCATTATTGAATTTAGAGAGACGTCTGTGCCATATCAAAAGTGCCTTTCACTTGTTTGGTTATACTTTTGTATGTTCTTTTGATACTTTTGATTTGTTCTCTTGTATACTTTTGATTCCTTTTGTATGTTCTTTAAGATTCTCCACTGGCTAGAGTTGTCAGGTGTGCATGAGCTTTGCAGCCATGGAAGCCTGACACCTGGTATATCCTTTGTGAATATGACTTCGGGGAAGTTAATTATACTCTGAATGTTAGTCTTCTCGTCTGACAAATGAGAAGAACAATGGCCATCTCAAGGATTCCTGAAAGGTTAAGTCGATGAGAAAATATGTGCAATTTGAAGGACAGTACCTGACTCACAGTAAGGATTTGATGAGGTCAGGAAAGATTCCTCCAGATTAGTTAGCACCCAAATAGTGTTTGCAATTAATGAGTGGCCTGAGCAAACTACATGCTTTGAAAGGTGACAGGTTGGGATGCCATAAGAAACAGTGTTGATCCTTATTTCTCATTTGATCCCAAGATGAATTTCCTGCTGTTGACTTGAAGTTTGTTTCATTCATTAACTGATTCGCTTTTTCATTCCTGCACTCATTCATTCAGGTAATGTTATTTGTTAAAGAAAGCGAAGACCACTCTTCTTCAAAAGTTTAATGCCTTTTGATTTCTCAGGGATGGGAAAAAGAGTCTGAGTTATTTGTGAGCAGTTACTCATCCCTGTTCAAGGTAGCAAAAGCACCAGAGTTTGCTCAAATCTACCTTTCTTCCATGTGGCTTCCTGTGTAATGTTATTCCATCAAGTGAAGATGCTTCAATGAATGGTGGCATTTGGCATTTCTGCTTAGCAGAGGAAAGGAGCTAATGGCTTGAAGGGAATGCAGTATTGTAAGATGGAAGTCCATGTAGATGTGTTCTCTGTGGATCTCTGCCTGCCACTAGGGCACTCACCATTCCTGCTGTTTGACCAACTGCTAGTTATTAGCTTTTGCTTCTGAAAAAGGTATAACATGGACCATAGAGATGTTAAGCAGAGGCTTGGTTCTGGCCTCTCAGCTAAAGTGAGGAAGGATACTCTTAGCCAGAGCATGGGTTGAAGCAGTGGCCTCCATGCACTGCAATCAATGTAAAAAAACCCCTCATATTATTTATTCAGGAGTCATATGTATATGTTGTTATAACAATATATTGTTTTCTGTATTAGTTCATGTCCATATTCCTGAACCTTAACACATAGGGCAACCCTTTTGATAGCCAGCTACCAGATTCTCCATCTTTTTACCTGCAGGCTTTCTCTAAAGATGCAAAAGACCCCTCTGCTGGCTCCCTGGGCAGGTCAGAAATGCAAAGGAATTCAAATACCCCTGAAAAGCTCTCATTCAACCAATGTTGGGGGCTGGTATGTAAATAGCCCAGGTCCCTTGGCCCTCGGAAAATACTTGGAGGTACCTGTCCTGTGCCACTTTTGTAGAGTCTCCAAGTAGAACTGAGCTCCAGGTACTTGCTAACACTCTTCACTGGCTTCCTTCCCTTCTGTTTACCTTCCCCATACCCCAAATACTTGTTCCCTGCACCTCCCAGATAAAATGTATACCCTTCAATCCTTGTCTCCTGAGTTTGCTACAGAAACCCAACTTACTTATATTTTAAAACATTTATACTTGAAAAGACATATAAAAGAGAACATTTTAAAGGCCTAATATTTTCCTCACCCCTGGGCTGTGCACTCTGCACTTTCAAGGGCACTGGTTTAAGGAGCCTGGGAGCTCCCTTTCCAGTCTTCTGATTTGGTGTCAAGAGGTTGAAGTCAGAGCTCTCTTTCTCTGGGTGCCTTTCCAGGGCCCATTTGACTTATTTAGGGTGGCTTGGCGGACTTTCACATTGATTCGTGGTAGAGGTTTGTATGCCATAATGTACTGACTGGAATCACTTCAGGATTAAGTTTGCTAGTCTCTCCTTGTATGGGAAAGAGTAACTTCCTTTCTTGGACTTCCAACGAAGTAAAAACAAATTTCCAAGCTCAGAAACAGACAGAAACTTTTTGTGCCATTGGGAAATCCATGGGTCTTCTCAGTTTAGCTCTACATGCAAAGAAGACCATGCAACATGTACATCTTGAATCATCCTGCTCTTACATGATAGGCACCCTCATTGTAACAGAGTGGCATCAATATTCTCACTTGCCAGCTTTAACTCCAACACATGATTTGGCACCACCCAGACATACAAACACACTTCAAACAGCCTTCAGCTTGATAACAGACTCCACTGGTCTCAGCATAAAGATTTGGAAGGGCTGAGTACTCCCTTATTTTCTTTCCGCCTGGAGCAAAGCCTCCTACTGTCTTTCAGGCGATCACACTGATTAGCCATTCAGATTGAAGTTGCTCCTTAACCACCAAGTTCAACTGTAAAGCCCCACTCTGCTGACTCAGCCTGGCTGGAGGAGACTTGGGGCAGTACAACCTAACAGTCCCACCCAATGGCCTTTCTTCTCAGGGCCTCCCAATGGCCTTTAAATGATGGGAACTTCAACATCCTAAGACAGCCTCCCAGAACACTCATCTTAGGAGAATGCCACCTACCTCACACCTGTTCACCAGTCCTGCTCAACAATACCTCCCATGTCTTTACAAGTAGCTCATTCTTCAGTAATGAACCGCAAGTAGAGATGTCCAATGAGACCTGTTTTTTAGGGAAGGCCTTTGCCATCCCTCTGTCTGGCCAGGGTGACCATCCAGGGCATTAAGGTCCACAAGGCTTGTCTTGCACTTAATTTCCCTTGAATTTCCCCATGATACCATATTCCTTGGCTAAATAGATGTCATGACTGTGTAGCAGTGAGAAACAGTGTATGTGGTGTTAGAACAGACAGAAATACAAACATTTTTCTTGCTGTTTCCTTAATCCCAATCCCCATGGGCCTCTCCTCTTACTTTTGCCAGATTACCACTTGGGAGGGGTTCAAAGGAACTATTTTCTACTCCATTGTCTGGTAAGCAAAGAGGGTTCACATAATTAGAATGCATTGAAATGAAAAGTCCCCCTCGTAGGGCCTTGGAGGGAGAGAAACAGAGCAAAGGGGAGCCCCCTTTCCTGCATTCCCAATGTTTGACTTCCCAAGCCAGTGAGTAGAGTTACTTCAAGTTCCACACACATGCAAATGCATGGACTCATGTATATCATGCCTCCCCAAAGCATGGCATGGCTTGGCAGGGCTGGATTAGAGCTTGGAGAGTTGCTTACTATGTGGTGCCAACTTTTTGAAAAGAAAGAAATGACCCGCTCTCATTGGTGAAGTTTTAATGAGAAAATATACTGAAGCAGTCAGAGAAGACATACTTTTTCTGGGGACAGAAAACATAATGTTAATCTCCCTAAACACAGCAATAAAATAATGAAAAGTTCTTAAGGGGTTGTGAGAGGAAAAATTGGGGAATTAGGGGCACATTTATGTGATCTTAGAGGATGATATGAGGGATCTAAATGTGTATCTCAGTCAGGAACAGAATCCTAGTCCAAGGGAACTAGGATCTGAAGTTTCTGGCTTTCATCTTTCCTGATACTTGTTCTTAGCCTTTTCCTTAGTATGTGTGTATGTGTGCGCAATATAGAAAAGCCCTGTGCTACTGCCCTGAAAAGGTATATTTTATAAATGGATTGTGGATAACCATATTAATTTGGGTTCCCCAGAAGCAAACTCTGAGACAAAGGCTGGCATGCATGTAGTTTATTTGAGAGATGATGAAATGACGGGTAACACTGATAGGGGGAGGAAGATGGGGAGGGAATGAAGCCATGAAAGGGTTATGAAGCAAATTACCACTGTGAGCAACTGGAGCTTAATTCCAGGGGGGACTCAGGGAGATAGTGAACACTCAGAGTACTCCCACCTGAGGGGTGAGGCAGCTGCAGTATTTATACTCCATTTCCTCAGAATCATTTGTTGAGATGCTCCTGGGGGTTGCTAATTCCCCAACACTTCTGACAAAGGCTGTGGACAGAATGGTCTTCCTCAGTTATGGGAGAGAAAAAGCCAGGCACAGGGATGTGAAAGAAGCCTTTGGAATTCAGCTGCAGTGTACCAAGGTGGGTGGTCTGAGGGATGTCTGCGGGACAGTGATGGCGGCTGCTACAATCACATAGGGTGTGTATATAGAGTGTTGGGAAGGGGGACTTTCTCACAGATAGGATCTCTATCAATATGTGTACACTTTAATAAAATATACTGCAAGATTTTTAATAACGAACAAAAAATTTTAAAGAAAGAGAGCTTTTCAAAAGCCAGAGGATACTGGTATAGTTTCTATGGTATATACATTTGACAAAATTAATCATACAGTGCATTTCAAATCTATGCATTTTAATGTATGTAAATTATACCTAAATTTTTAAATTAGTAGTTTCGATATTCCAGGTTTTGATGACTTTCAGTAGAATCCTAAGTTCCTTCACATTTGGGGTATACTTGCCCGAACCTCTAAAATTCCACCTGCACCATGGGCCAACAGTTTAAGCCTTTTCTCTAGAACTTCAGTCAGGAGATGATGAAATGGGGGGGGGCTGGCAAATCGATGCATTGTACTCTGGTTAGTGACTCCCCAATAACAAAAGAGGCTCCTTCAGCTGCTTCTGTGCCCATGTAGCCCCTTGTTAGGTTGTGCTTGTGACTGTGGCTGTGCATTTGGTAAGAGAAATGGCCAGGGATTTCATATCTGAGATCACAGATCAAACATCTGTCATACAAAAGAAATGGACAGAAAAAGGTCTTATCTTACCAATTTAATCTTTACCGTGAAATTAGCTGAGTTCACCTGCCACAGCTGTCAAGTAGGGTAATAAGGACAAGATGATGTTTTAGAATGGGTACCAGGCCAGGTTCAATTTCAATGCCTGGCCCCTAGTGGGCACCCCATAAATGTTTGATGGACTGAGCAGATTCCATCCCACTCACTGATATCTCCTGGGACCAGCTTCAGATGAGAACAGAAAGGGGTGAAGGTAAGAGAAGCAGCAGTAATGGGGAGGCCATTGGGCCCTTCTGTTTTTTCTCAAAAGAACCAGCTCTGTAGCTGATGAAGTGGGCCTTCATAGCAGAGGACCTTTCTAATGACTTTTCAATTAATTGACTTGACGCCGGTGGGTTAGAGCGCCAGAGGCTGAAAAAGATGAAAGGCATTGAAGAGGAAAAGCTTTGATGTCACTGCAATCCTGCTCAGATTCCGAAAGGTTTATTCAGGAACTTTATATCTTAACCACAAAAGCCTCACACTGTCAATCAGTCATGCAAGAAAATTTTTGTCATTCTCTGGGATTGGTGGATGATGAGAGGTTGAATGGAAAGCCAAGACAGAAGAGCTGTGTATGATTTCTGTGGGTGGCAAGTGTGTGTGATTGGGGGTGGCAGGCAGAAGAAGAAAGGTGTGCAAAGAGGAGTAGAGGGTGATGGTTATATGTAGTTGTGAGTCATGTTTTCTGGGCTTATTCTAGTGGTGTGCTTATTCTACAAGTTTTGGGATAAATGTGTGTTTTCCCAACACGTTGTGCTTTTTTGGACTCAGTGTCTTCATTCTGTGTTTGTTTCTAAAGCTAATCTAATGTAGTTATATTAACTGATATTGCCTGGCCATTTAGACACACACACACACACCTATGTATCTTATTGATGCAAAATTTACATAATCAGAAAACTCAAAAAAGTACACTGAGATTGCAGATATGTAATGAGTAGAATTTTAGAAGTAGACAGAACCCTAGAAAGCAGTTGTGTTGTTTCCTATAAAAGGTGAGGAAATGGTGGTTTAGACATGGGAACTGACCTCTTACCGAGACCAGGGTTTCTAACTTTGGCACTCATGACATTTAGGGCCAGATTAATTTTTGGTAATAGTGGATTGCCTTGGGAATGAATGTTTAACAGCATCCCTAGCCTGTAATCACTAGATGCCAGTATCACCTCCCCCAAGTTGTTACATTGAAAAATATCTCCAGACATTGCTAGTGTCTCCTAAGGGGCAACTTCACCTCTGATAGTGAATGACTAGCCTAGATAGAGGCCTTAGTGAATCCTAGAATGCCACACTCCCTGCTCTGTACAATTCAGGGTTTCAAATGATGGCTCTTACATGTCTTCGGAATCATGTACAAACATTTAAATGTAATGATTCCTTGTGTGGTATGCATAAGAGAATTGGCAATGTTTAAACAGCCAACCAAGATATTTGTCTTACCAGGGCACTCCATTCTCTAACAGCTCTAAATCAGATGGGTTTTTCAGTATGTGTTAGGTTAGAGCATATGGAATTGCCTTTTTTGTGTGTGTGGCCCAAATGGTCAAATGTCAGCAGTTTTCATATGGTTCAACCTAAACACACAGACTTTAAGAGATATGTCCTGAACACCTTTTGAAACTCCCCAATTCTTGAATGTAGAAATGTTTGTTTAGGCTTGTGACTCTTCTCAATCACATTTCTAAGGCAAGTCCAATATTTTTCATGCAGAGCCTCAAACCACAAGCTAACCGCATTGCACAATTCCCCTCAAGATTTCTCTTTCACCCTGTGGTAAATTAAATACGGCCACAAATTCTTTGCAGTGATTCCCATTAAGGGGTGGAGTCTGTTCTCAGCCTGTTGATTGTAGGCTGAACTCGTGACTTGCTTTGAGCAACAGAATGTGGCGGAAGTGGTGTTGTTTAGTTCCAGAGCCTAGACATTTGAGGCCTTCTGGCTTCCATCTTGGCCCTCTTGGCCATTGTCCTGAGACTGCCATGTAAGGAAGCTGGTACAGCTTACTGGAGGATGAGTGGCATATGGAGGGAGAGCCAAGGCACCCCACTAATTGCCAACACCACTAACAAGACATGTAATTAGGACCATCTTGGACTTTCAAGTCTGTAGACCCTCCAGCTAAATTCAGTCAAATAAGTGAGATCAAATAACACCAGCAAAATTATTCAGTGGATCCATATAATTATAAAAAATAAGAAATCATTGTTTGTAGTCACTAAGTTTTGGGATGGCTTGTTATGCAGTACTGGATAACTGATGCACACCCTATTGGCTGTTTTATGTTTTTTTAACCATCTATTAGAGTGTGACTTCAAATATAGAGCAGCAAAGCCATGCTCCCCTGGACTGCTTGGCCGGTTGGCTGGCATCACTTACTAGCCCAGTGTCAGACACTGGGAGGCTAGTGTGAGGACAGTAGCCTCCCATTGGGCACCATTAAGTCACATTCTCCAGGAAAACTGCAGATTTCTGTATTCAGAAGCCATGAGAAAGGATCAACAACTCATCAGTAAAAGCTACAAAGACCAAATGTCTGCTCTAGAGGATGGTTACTTCTCCTCCTGTATATATACCACATACCAATGTAACATCATACATCCAGTTTAAGCATACTCAGTTTAACCATGACATAAACTCTAGGAATGGGTATGTGATTGAAAAACACCTTAAGCCAGTATTTCTCACTGTCATAGTTTGCAAGGGGGTATTTCAAACCAATAATTTCCTCATAAATGGTGGGCATTAATTGACTTTCTGTCTTAATGCTTTCATTGAATATCTCTTTTGATCTATAGCAGATGCCTTAAGAAGCCCTTTCTTCATTATCTGAGGAAAGCCATAGTTAGCACTTGTGATAATAATGGTCTGTGAGTTATTTCTTTAATGTTGCACATACCAGCCCCCACTGAATTTTACCTACATGAGAGGAGAAATTCTGTCTTTTTCTTTGCTCAGGGCATCCCCAGCACATTGCACAGGGTTTGGTTCCTGGTTGCTCCTCCATAAATTTGTTGAGTAATGAATAAATGAGTGAGTAAATGGATGTATTATAGAAACTTAGAGGTGGAGAAGAGCTTGGAATCCATTGCCTTCAGTCTCCTGCTCTGCTTGATGAGTGAGGACACTGAGATTCAAACGGGATTAGCATTTTTTTATTCCAGGATTTTATTCATTTAAAAAGCCACTTGACATACCTAATTATCTGATCTGTCACAGCTTGTGATTATGGGAGAGGAAACATTGAGGATTCCTTCTTGGGCTCAGTGGGATATACTGTGAGCATCCATGACTTTGGGCTGGCTTTGTGCCATTGAGAGCAGGTTTCTGCCCACCCTGCTTGGCCCTGTGACTCATTTAAGGGCTGCCTGGCCCACCCAGGCACTGAGCATACATAAGGTGTGCCTCTCAGAGTTACATTATTATTACTGTTCATGTGCCTATAAAGCTAAGTCCCTTTCTGTGCTTCTGAATATGAAAACAAAATGGCCTTTTCTGATATGAAGCTAATAATAGTCCTCATCTTGATTCTACTTAACACAAGATTTGGCCTCTGGAGTGATGCTTATAGTTAATTTACTCTAAAAATAATTACAGAACCCATAAAAGAAATGTCCCAATGCAGGCCACCAGTGGTCTAATTCTCAGTGTTTCTCAGTAACCATGTATGTGCTGGGTGCTTGAAAGAATGAGAATGACAACTCCGTTTGAAGCCTTGGGCAGAAGGTGAAGCTGCAATGGAATGACTCTGTATTTACTCTGGTTAGGAGTAGCAATGCCCATCCCCCTGCTACCCACTCACTTCATTTTCTGTGATGACCTAAATGAGAAAGACAGTTGGTTTCCTTCCCCCTCAGCTCAGTCCCCCACACAGACAAACAGGCTGCATGCCTGGCAGACTGTACTAGGGTTATGTGTTGTCTCATCTACTCAAGAATGATCTATAGCTTTGAAGGAAAAAATAAATAAACAAGCAAAGTCCATCCCTGCCCTTTGTCTAAGAGGAAATGGATGGGTTCCTGGGCTGCTATTTCCTCCATGTCGCCATTCCCCGGAGCCCCAGGGAGAGAATAGCCAGTGAAGAAAAGAAGCTGTTTCTAGTTGTGTGTGTGTGTGTGCATGTGCCTGTGTATGCTAATGTGTATGTGAGAGAGACAGACAGAGAGACAGAGATGGGGGAGGGAGAGCAAGCGAGAGGAGAAAGAGAGGGTGAGAGACAATAAGACAAAAGAAGAGGGAAAGGGAGGGAGGAAAAAGAAGGGAGAGAGAAAAAAGTAAGAGAGTAAAGGGACTAGCTTCAAAGAAGGCCAGGTAATGATTCAAATCGTTATTTCAAAATGTGAATAAATCTATTAAAAGTCCTTTTCCACCTCTAATTTCCCCTCCTTGTCCTTCCAGATATACTTGTAGGACACCCCGAGTCCTCCTGTCTAACTCTAAAATATATTGAAGAAGTGTTGCTCAAACCTCAGATAATTTCTCTTCCAAGGTAGTAAATAAGTTAACCATTTCCATGCATCTGACACTCTGTTGCACTGCCATCTCACTACAAAGGTCAGGGAAACGGGATCCAACCTTCCTATCATCTTGGTCAGCTCACATGAAAACATTGACTTGTTGATGGGCATGCCAGAGAGAAATGTCTGTGTCTCAATTCATCCAGTCTGAGAGTGTCATCTAGGTGAACTGTCCCATCTAAAAAGCAGTGCCAGAGAGGGACTTCATCCTTCATGCAAGCTGGATGGGATGTTTGTACTAGTGTGATGGGGAACCAATATGGTTTGTCATGTGTATTATCACTACTTATAGTAAAAATAAGTGACGTAATATATATCAAACATATGGCACATACATAGTGAGTGATCAGGAAATACTAGTTACTGTCATTAGATGTCACAATAATAATAGCTAACTTTTTAAATCACTGTGTGCTAGCACCATTCTAAGCAAATCTTAAAACAACACCATGAGCTAGGCACTGTTTCATCTTCTTTTAACAGATGGGGAACTGAGACACAAAATAGCCCCAGGTCGGAGGACCTACACATGAGGATCTGTTTTAATATTGCACCTACCCACTATGAGAAGAGACAGTGACAACAGAAGCAGAAGAGAATTTACTAATATCTGCCTCCTTTTCTCTGTCTCTAGCACCACTACCCAACACCAGGTCACCACCTCCTCTTGCCTGGCCCATAGCACTTGCCTCCTCTCTGGCCTCCCTTTGTCCACTGTTATTTGCTATAGTCCATTCTTCACATAACTCATGGGCCACACGATGATATATCCCTCTAACAAATCCTCATCCCTTTCCATTTCACTTAAAATGAAATCTGCACGTGCATGACCTGGCAAGCCCTTCCCACTTGTCCAGTTCCATGCTGTGACATGCTCCCCCAGGCCCAGTACTCTCCTGCTACTCAGGCCTGTCATCAGTTTTTTAAAAACATGCAAGCTCGCTCTTATGTCAGAGGATTCATACATGCTATTTCCTCTGCTCTTTTCCTCATCCTTCAGAGCCCTGCTCATACTTCAGTACCCCTCTATCCCCATTTTCTGTATCTCAATGCCCTCTTTTTATCCTTCATGGATCTTCTCCCAATTGAGAAGTATTTTCATTTGTTTGATTAAGTCCTTGCTTTCTCTCTGCCTCCCCCCACTAAACTGGAAGCTCTGTAAAAGCTGCAGTAATGTCTGTAATTTTGCTGTTGCATCCTCAGAACTTAGCACAGGGCCTGGCTCATGGTAGGTGTGCAATAAATAATGCCTGATATGTGAATGGTTGCTGTATCTGGAGTGTCTGGGCTGTGTTGTCTGGAGGAATGACAGGCTATGGTTAAAGATCATGTCACCTGATTTACCTGACTGCTGAAAGTCTTGTTTGTGTACTTTTGCCTGCCATCTTGTGCTCTAGACCTGAGTGTAGGCCTGTCTCATTCCAGAGAGTTGTGCTCTTATTGGAATTTCAATGCAAAGAAGCCACAGATCTGTTGCACAGGAAGAAAAGATGGTGTCTGTTGCAATTGGCTCTCTTTGCCTTGTGTCAGGATGCAGAATGAAAGGTAGAAGGATATTAGATGTTCAGTAGTTCTCTCATTGTTCAGAATATCCAGGAAATGCTATTCCCTAAATAGCATTTATAGAATACCTAATATGCTAGTCCCTTGCTATCCTCAGCCACCTGAAATAGTTGAATCTAAGACCCATACAATAGTCAATCATATATATATTCACACTCAAATAATTTAATATTACAGAATGTGAACCGGTAAGCTAATTAAGTGTGCATTGAAGAACTTAGCTTCTCACCATTGGAAGTTGATTTCTCCTTTATGTGACTAGAGACATTCTCAGACAAAGGTAAAGAGGTGGATAGATTTTGGTACCTCTTTACCTTCCAGACATTCCTTGGATTTTTCTCAGAAAAAATGATACAAGGCACATCTCACTTTTTCTTATCCCTCCACCTTTGTCCTGGCCAAAGGGTGAACTATGGAAAGATCTCATGAGTCGTGTTCTAAACAACTTTCCTTGACTGAATAACCCTTCTCCCAAGGGCTACTTGTGCAGTTTAAATTACTTAAAAAAAACCACAAAGCAAACAATCTAGGATAAGAGAATCAGTTTGAACAAATAGAAGGTTATCAACATACTTGCCCTGTACAGCTGGAAAAGATGTGAAAAGTACAGGCTGCAAGTGCCAAACAGGATAAATAAACGTTGTCGCAAGTGCCATTAAGAAAACACATCTGCACACTGTCAGCAATGAGGATAAACACGATTCTTTTCCCTTTCACCAGGAGCAGTGATGAGGAGAAGTAACTTGATGAACCTTATCCAGGTCTGTTCAATTTACATCATCTTAAGGTTGAGGGATGGGCACTTACCCAGTCTTGTGCATTCCCAGAATCTCTCATCAGAAGGAAATCTTCAAAGAAAACAAATAGTATATTCACTCTGCTCCCAGCTTACGGACGGGAGAAAAAACAAGGAAAGAAAGAAAGGTTATCTGGCGGACGCACCTCAGTTGCCAAAGATTGGGGTTTTGGCCCAGCATCCTTCTCTGGCTTTCCTCCTTCTTCTAATTACCATGCCACTGGGAAGAACCAATGAAACTGATATGAATATTCCTTATAGCTGTTGGGTGTTAGCCAGTGTTTCTTTCCTTAGCCCTAAATTCCAAATTTACAAGGTCCATCCACTTTTCCAGTGTCTCAATAAGTAGCTTTATAAGCTTTTATGAACTATAATCGGAATTTATGAATGATAACTAAGAGCCTAGATTATTATGATAGATCCATTGAAATCCTCATGGACCTAATTTGGGGAAAGGTTATGATAGATACACAAGGAAATGAAGATGACCTCTGGAGATGCCAGCAATCTGGGACTTCCATGCCTTATATTCCTAAGGTTACTGACCACTATTTAAATTTTAAGTTGAATCTTCATTTTGATTAGGTCAAATACCTCTTACATTGTGTGCCTAAATCAGGCAATGGAATATGATGAATATCTAAAACAGGGTTAGATTCAAATATCTATATGCTCTTAGTCCCCTAAATTTCAAAATTTGCTCTAAAGTGAATTAAATGTAATTCCAACGTCAATTTTTCACAAAAATACAAAGTGGCCTCTAAATTGCCAACACCTCAGAAGTCATTCACATTTAACTTTGGAAGTTGTTCTGGGTTTATTAGCTGACATTCTGAAAATTGGCTTCAAGTACCATAATGGAGAAATGCAGGAACTGATTCAGGTGGAGTTAGAAACCTATCTAGACTTTCCTCATTCTGTCTTCTCTCCCTTCCTCCAGCTTCTTTACAACATTAAACTCTTTCCAAGTCCTCATCTCTAAAAAGGGTTGGGAGTGGACAGTTAAACTAGAGTATTTCTAAGACATTGCAGTATTACAGTTCTGCAATTTAATGGAAAAATATATATCCTGATATATCTTTCAGCTATTCATTCATGTAACAACCTTGTTTCAGTATCAGTTAGGTGCTATTGTGCTAGTCACGAAAGATAAAAAGATGAATGAGATACCATTCTTAGTGTAGAAATGATATAAAATATATCTGCCAAATATACAGTAAACACTTCATAAACGCTGTTGAAGGGGTACAAGGTTGAGTTTATAACAGCTCTACTGAATGGTGCTATGATTAATGATGTTCTTTAATTTTGCTACCATTTAATATCCCATGTTAAAGACTTTTTATCATTTTTTCAGCTGTTGGAAATGATCAAAGAAACGTGTACACCCAATAACTATGAAGAATGTTCCCAGACACACAAGCCCAGAAAGGTTACATACCTCATCAAGGTTACACAAGGGTAGAGGTAGAGCCTTGATTAAGGTCCAGCCCTCCTGCATCCCAGCACTGGGTTAGTTCATAGTTAAGAAAGTAAGCTTGGACCCCAACTGCCTGGGTTCAAATTCTGGCTCTTACAGGTTGAGTGACCTTGTTTCCTCCTCTGTAAATTCAGACTAGCAGAGTAACTTGTTGCATAGGGTATATGGATTAAGTGAGTTCTTACATGTCAAAGTGCTCAGAGCATAAATATAGTATAGTTTCTTTCATATTTAGTAACAGCTGTTAGCAACTAGAGGTAAGGCTAAAATGCTTTCTGACATACAATAGAAAATCAATTGGTGTTATGAGATAATCAAGACTGGTGGTATAGCCAGTTCTTAGATCTGTCTGTCCAAGATATTTCATGAGTAAATTGTATCTCTGCCAAAAAAGAAATACCTGCTTATAACCATTCCAGGCACATAATAAGTGTCCAATAGTTGTTAGCTATTTTCTCATTGTACTGCTTCCATTTCCTGTAATGTTGAAGAGGGACTTTTAAGAGCATCATTGGAGCCCAGACATAATGCTTCCACCTCACCCCCACTCAGTGTGTGTGTGTGTGTGTGTGTGTGTGTGAGAGAGAGAGAGAGAGAGAGAGAATGTGGAGAGTGTGTGCACATGTGTGCCAGTGGACAAGAAGGTATGTGCTAGTGGCAAATCAAATAACTCAATAAAGTATCTCAGCCAAAGGTTCAGTTGCAGGAAATCAAATTCAGAGCTGTAAGCCTGGTGAAATTCAAATTCCTTTTAAACATTTATTGCCATTTCTAGGCAAGAAACATTTCCCCTGATCAGATTGTCTTGGCCAGGAAATCTTGCATTTTAAAAGCAAGTAAGAAGTAAAAAATAATTCTCAGTACATGACACAATTTACAGTTAGTTTCTCAGGAATGTGTGTCATGTTTTAAACTTGAGTAGCTTGATGTTCTCCAAATGCCTCAGTGCTTCATATTTATAGAGGGCTTTATTTTAGAGTGTTAACAATGAATGAGAAAAAAAATGGAACTTTCTGTAGGCATTCCCCCTTTTTTGTCTTGATGCTGTTCTTATTTGGAAGCAGCCTTGTTTCTCCTGTCTTCTTCAAGCACCACAGAATTACACTCTCTTGCGCTCTTTCTTTTTTCCCCAAAGGAAATTCTCCAATTGCTTTTATTGATGAGGAGAGAAAATCTAAACATCAGGCAACCAGGCTAATGAGAGACACACTGACTTGACAACTAAGAAAGAACAAAACCAGTTACCCCTCTTCGTGTAGGTGCCCTGGGTTCAGGAGGAAAGAGAGTGGAGAACTGTCACAGATGCTGTCAGTGCCCTATCCCTACCCCCTGGGCCCACTCCAAGGTCACTTGTAGCTTGGTAGACAGTCTTCTACACACTTATAGCCTCTATGTCTGAGGATTTTCTGTAGACTGCAGGAGCATGTTCCAAAACCTCTCCAACATACCCCACACATAGAAAAACCCTCAACCAACAAGGGGGAGCTTGGGAGGAAAAATGACCTAGATTCCTCCTTAGCCCTTCATGGGACAATCTTCACATGTGTTCCACATTGTTTCAGAGGGTCCCCAGCAGGATTGAGCCCTGCTGGCTCACAGTGACTGGCATTGGCTTCCTTCCCTACCATGTTTCAACCCCCACACACACTCTTTCTGTACTTTTTAGAATCACCTCTTGCACCCAAATCATCCTTCAGGGACTGCTTTTTGGGGAAATCCAAAACAAGAGATGATCCTAAAAGTATTTACTCAAGTACATTCCTTATCCTGCTCCTCCCACTCTGTCTTAGTAGCAGAATAAAAGATGGGGAAAGACTATATACATATAGCTATAGTAGGGTCCCTTTTGTTAGAAATATTTTTATAGCATACTCTAAAATGTATGATTCTCTTTAGGTATTCAATGCGAACACTTCTTTAGCTGTTAGTTTTCATTAATTTGTTTGACAGATATTTACTCAGCACCTACTACTATGTACCACATACTGTTCTGGGTGCTGGCATTATATTAGTGAGCAAAGCAGACAGAATCCTTGCTGTCCCTTATGGCGATGGCTGTCTAGTGGGAGGAGACACAGCATAAATGATAAATGTAATGAATTTATAAAGCATATGTATGTTAGAAAGTGATAGCTGCTATGGACTAATGGTGGAAAGAAGGGTAAAGGACTAGTCAAAAAACATGTATGAATGACCCATGGACATGAACAACAGGGTGTGGACTGACTGTGAGAGTGGGGGTGGGCTGGGTAGAAGGGGAAAAGGGCAAAATTGGGACAACTGTAATAGAATAACAATAATAAAAAAGAAATCAAGCTAAGCAAGGGACACCAGCAGTGAGAGGTGGGGGCAAGAGCTAGTTGCAATTTTAACTCAGGTTGTCAGTAGCTTTTCTGCCTCCTGCAGCGGGAAGATGGTGGGGCTTGATTTTGTGAGGAGCTTCCCCAGCAGATAATCTCTTCCTCCCTCCTTATTTTCCAAATCAGTCTCCAAGGAGAAGCTAATGCTATTAATAGTCACTAAGGACGGGAAACAAATGTCTGTGTTCTCTCCAAATGAAATTATTTGTCCACATTAAGTTTGTTAACCATATCTGGAGCCTGGCTAACAGTAGACACCAAGAAGTAAATGTTCAATGAATGATGCATGTGTGTCAGGATCTACCTCCCTGTTTGAAGTCCAGTTGAACTTTAATGACTAATCTTGCTTATAGTCATGACCACTGGGGCAGAAAGGGCAGGGAGGAAATTGGAGAGCATGCCTACTTAAATTTGCCTGTAATTAAAAATGAAGCTTAATCATTAGTTTCAAGGGCATGGGGTAGCTTGCATGCACAGTGGAGAAATACAAATTCCACCTTCTCTTGCCTACTAGGACCATTCAGGCAATACTGGAACAAAGGACTCATCTTAAGGGTACAACTTTGGATGGGGTTACCAGGGAGACAGAGAGCATGGGACAATTTTAATATCCAGTGTTATTATTCAGACAGTATTTTTCCCAGAGAGGGGTAAAATCGTGAAAAGAGAAGTGGGCAAAGTCAATGGTTGGGGAGGAAGGTGGAGAGTTGGTGTTGAGGAAAGGAATGGGCATTTATACCAAAGGGCTGACATAGAGAGCCACCCAGAGATGTGAAGAGAGACTAGAGGTGGGGACAAAATGAAATGAGGCTACTTTGGAGGGTGTTCTGGGCATTGGGACCACCAGCCATGAAGCACACTGAAGGAAGGAATACAAGTCAAAGACACACATTAGAATTTTGTTGAAATTGGCTAATAATTCCAACAAAGTAAAATGAGATCGTCTGTGTCTGGTTTATCCTCTCCTTTGTGATTTCTATGGAATTGCTTTGGGGAGAGACAGGCTGATCTAGTCTTCAAAATTAACAGGTTAATTAGGAAATTGAGATTTTTTGTTTTCTTGGGTTGCCTCTCACCTTCCCTTCCTCTTAGTGACTTGAGACTAATGAAGATGAGATCCCCTGTGAATGTTTGGGATAAAACACTTTGTCAGGAAAACAAGCAAATAAATATGACAGCTGCTTGATGTAGAACAGTCATTAAATTTTCAAGAATGTAGGTCTTCTATTATTTAGTGATGTTAATCTCTCTTCCGAAATAGAAAAAGTAGGGGGGGGGGCTGTTCAGAATTTCAGACAGGGGAAGTTGTGTTGTTTGCTCTGCTTAAAGTTGCCAAGGGCCCCCTCCCTGACTCGCTTTCTTCATGGGACTACTGAGCTGGACCTGTCAAGCTAGCGCATGTCAATAATAATTTGATTGGGTTTTCAGGGGCTGGTATTTAGGCCTTGTTTTCATTCAGTTCCCTTACTTGTCTCCTCTTTTCTCTTTCATTGCCTGTTCTTTTGGCTATTTTCCCACTTTTTTAGACCCACTACAGGGGAAGTAAGATAAAGAAATGAAGCTCAAATCAGCTATTTACTTTGCTGTTTGTTTTGTGTCTGGGAAGATTTAGTGTAAAGTGAAGTTGAAATGCTGGCCAACAGGAGATTTGAGAAACGTCTGTGGCTTTCTTTGTGCCCTGTTACTTAGGAGGGATGACTAAGAATTGATGTATTTCTTTTCCCAGAAAGACTTAAATACCATAAGGGACTGAGGGTGTGTGTGTGGAGTTTATAAAGCAACATTCCCTCTCGACTCTATACAAGCCTAAAAGTGAAGTTGGATGTCCAATGGTGGGAGGTTGACAAGAGCTGTTCTTTTGGTGGCTTTGAGAGGAAGAGAGAGACCTTTGTGCTAGGGCCACTCAGACAAGGAGGAAGATGGCACTCTCCCTGGGCTCTGCACAGAGAAGCTCCCGGGTGCACTATTTCCCCACTGTCTAGATGGGTGCAGCTAAATGAATACAGTGGCGTCTAAGGGCTCAATGGTAAATCCTGCCTCTGCAATTTTCCCACTGCATGACCTAGGTAGTCAGTTAGTCTCTGCATGCCTAAGTTTCCTCTTTCATAAATAAGCCCAAGTCATAACAGTGTATGCCCATAGGCAGACACATACACCCACATGTATGTACACTAGTGACAGCTGCCAGGTTAGGAAGCACTGAGGTAACTTGGTCAGGATCTAGAACACGCCTTGACTCCCACTTAGACCACATTCTACCCTACTAATTGAGTTACTGGTCTTTCTATATAGATCAGGGTGTAATTGCTCTGGAAAGCATGTACACATTTTTATAGCCTTTGGAGTAAAACATTCCACTAGGCTGTTTATTCATGCTATTCAGAGAGCCACTTTCAAATGATATCCCATGGCTTATTTAGTCAGTAGTAATATTTAAGAAATATTAATTGGGTACCTAGTACATAATTCTAGGTGTTAGAGAAGATACAATAGGTTGCTAATCAGATAAGGTCCCTCCGTGCATAGAGCTTATATTCTAGGGAAAACAAGCAGATAGTAAATTATGTCAGGTAGTGGTGAATGTCAGGAGTGCTGTGAAAAATCTATCGCAAATCCATTGCTCAACAAGTAATGTCTCAAAATCTATGCATTCATTTATTCAGCAGGTAACTGATAGAGCAGTTGAAGATGTAAAATGCTGCCTGACCTCTAGGTGTTTACACAAATCATTCCTTTCTCCTTCTCCCTGAGTGAGGTATCTTGTGTTCAATGGAATGATCTGGAACAGTTAATTTTGAGCCAAACTCATTCAGCATGGCAATGTCCACCAAACATGGATGCCCAGAGAAGTTATTTCCAGCAAAGGAATTATGTAAGTGCATTTTGTGGGCCTAGAGGTGAACTTGCAGTTGCGGGACAGGGGGCAGGGATTTCTAGCACATAGGGACTCCAAAAGGAAATGAGGAAAAGGTGGTCTTCACACTGCCGCAGCCTGCCCCTCTTGGTGTTCAGGCCAGAGGTAGCCCAGACTATTGTACAGTTTCCCTCTAAAGTTTCCCTTGTAGGATTTGACTGGGAATAATATATCTTGTGAGAATTCTCTGCTATTTGGTGAGTTGTCAGTTGACTCCTACTGAATTTTCAGACCAATATAAGGTAAAAGTATATTCAGGCTATTTCTAAAACAGAGATTATTGATCCAGTTATGCAGATGGATGTAACGACCAGCAGATGTCCATGATTCTTCTTTCTCTCCCTTTGTTTTCTGAGAGAGTTGAAAGTTGGCACAGAGGAGACCCTGATCAAAATGGATAAGTCAGTCACTGGCACAGGCCATTCTGTGTCTGTGTAAGAAGACAAGAACCTTTCCTTCTGAGGGGGTGATGGCCAGTGAGGAAAGGTCGGGTAGTCAAGTTTTCTAGATTCTCTGATTTGAAAATCAGGGACTCAGAGGAAGTCTGTCCTTCCTGAGTAATTGCATCCTGAAACTGTTGCACTTCCTCTAGGTTTCACCTTTCACCCCAGCCAGGCTCAGAGGCAGGGAGGACAAAGGAGAGACCACTCTCCTTCTCTGGGGAGGGTGGAGGTAAGTGTGCAGTGTGGGGCAACCAACCCGGCCCACAGGCTTCTCTATGTGGCTGCTTCTCCTCTTCCTGGACAGAGGAACTGGGTATCATTTCCCCTTTTCCTCTTGTTAGATGCCATTGTGGGCCTCCCATGGGTCTTTGGTGCACATTAAGGTCTGCAAGGTGGTTGCCACACAACATTCTGTTCTGGAAAAGAAGTGGCACCAAAGGCAAACATTTGCGTTTGGTAATATTTCGTGAATTTTATTCAACTGCTCTGTTCTTGTAATATGGACAAACCATATTAGACAGGAGATCACTAGTGTGGAATTTGGGATCTTAATTCATCAAGAGTCAGAAAAAGAGTAATGCTGAGAAAATGATTAAAATGTTTCTGAAGATAAAGCATTCTAAGCATTCCCAGTTACTTAAGGATCCCTACTTTCAAATATCTCTTCACAGATAAACAGTTGCCCTAGGATACCTTCCTATATGGTGTTTGGTTGACCTGGCCTCAATACTTAGAGATGAAAAACTATACTTTGTTTTATAATAGTGTATAACATTTTACACTTATCACTAATGTAAGAACTTACTGTTTTTTTCATTTAACCTGAATTAACCTCGCTTTATATTTTGGCTACATCTTTTTAATGAAAAAAGTAATATAGTTATTTACTTGTGACAAAAATTACTAAAGATGAAACAATAATGTATACAATTTTTTTTAAAGATTTTATTTATTTATTTTTTAGGGAGGGAGGGGAGGGAGAGAGAGAGAGAGAGAGCGCGCACGAGAGAGAGAAACATCAATGTGCGGTTGCTGGGGGTTATGACCTGCAACCCAGGAATGTACCCTGGCTGGGAATCAAACCTGGGACACTTTGGCTCCCAGCCCGTGCTCAATCCACTGAGCTACGCCAGCCAGGGCTATGTATACAATTTTTAAAAAGTAGAAAGTAATCTCTCTCCAAACCATTCCCTGAAACTAACCATTATTTATTGCTCTAGCCATGTGTTCTAGTCAGGATACCTAGCTTCTCCATGCTTCAGTTTCTTCATCTGTAAAATGGGGACAATATTAATACTTATAGAGTTGTTGTGAGGATTTAGCATAATGTCTGATGCATATTCTGGCTAAACCGATATTAGCTACTGTCAGCAGTATGTACTCTTTCTATATATCAATGTTAACTTTGCATCTTTTCTAGATTCATAGATGTTTAAGGGTATGGAAAAGTCTCAGTAAACAGCATTTTCACTCAGAATATGTGAGTGACGAGGTCTGGTTCAGTTTGGTTTTCTCTAGTGGGATCCAGTGTAGTTTGATTTATTCAAAGTTTCAAAGAAACACTAAGCTTTCTTGAGTATGAGGTAGCGAAATTAGAACACACCTTTTGCTCTATGGAGAAGCCTGACAGGTAAGTTATTCCTTCACTTGCAAGTGCCTAGCACCTTATAGTATGGGTGCCATCACCCAGAGAAGGCTTCACTTCCTGGGAATAGGAAGGAGGATTTATAGCTCAGAGTGACTTAAATAAAAAGAGAGAACCAAAATCTCCTATTAGATGAGTTGATGGAAAACTAATTGGGGTTTTAGTTTTTTTTTTTTTTAATGAGGTTGGGGGAGCCATTTGTTTATTTTGCCAATTGCACTATGAAAACCATTAAAGTATATCTGTGTGGTTGTTTGTAGACAGAAAGCAGAAGAAATGAGAAGAACCTCTAAGCCATTTGACAAAAGGCAAGACCAGGCTGGATATGCTTTGTTTCTTTTAAAAACTAAGGGTGTGTGTTATCAGATAATTTTAAAAGTCCAGTGAAGGAGTTAGAGAATCTGTCTCCTTATCCTGGTTCTGCCATGTGTGGCCTGGAACAAACTACTTAACCTCTCTGTGCTCAGGGTACCACATCTATTTAAGAAAATGAGGCCATCCCTGACCTCCAGAGCTATTTTGGCAAAATGAGAGCTGTTACAGTACTCATCTTGTTGGGTGAATGTAGGCGTATCTTCCCATTCTATACCATAGGCTTTCTTCACAGCGTGTGGAGCTCTGATTGCACAAACTGAAAACAGCTGTAAGTGAATCCGAAGACAAGCTGCTGCTTTCATGGGACTTAGAACCAAAGAATACCAATGCAGATGTATAAAAGCGGCTTGAACACTTACTAAGGAAAATGATGAAATGTTAGCCACCACAATAGCATTTAATAATGCTGTGATAAGATAGATAACTAGAGAGAAAAAGTGGCTGGGAACCCCCACAGAGTTGACAGAGTGGCAGGATACCTTTGTCAGTTGCTTGTAGATAGATATCAGGTTCCCAATTTTTACCACAAGCTCCTCTGGTCCCCTGTGAGCAAACACAGCCATTTACTTGATGTCTGAGAGTGCCGCAATGTCTCTTTACTCCTGGTAGGACTCAAATCCATTGTTTCCTGAGCCCAGCCCTCTAATCAACCTTGCCTGTCCACCAGGACTTGGGAAGCTGGGCTGTGATGCCATAAACCAAGGACTGCTGGCTGAAACACCAGTGAGAAGCATGGATGTCATTATTCAATGGCCAAGAAGTCAGAGTAGACCTGGAATACATTTCTTTGCTATGCTGTAGGCTTTACACAGGCTTATTATGTCTCTTTTCTAAGCTGAAGTTGACGAGATAGGAAATGATATGAAGATTTTTCTCTCGACTTCTTAAGTGACTGGCCTAGAGATACCTTGTTTATTAGTCAATTGTTGGGGGAGGAAGGAGGCCTAAAATTTGGATTTCCTAATATCCAAGACAGAGTTGATTTAGTAAGTTGGTGTTTCTAGGGTAAGATACAACTACATTGATATATATTAATTTACCGATTAATTAATTTATGCAAAAACTACAAATCTACATTAGAGAATGCACACTTTTTTCACTTCATAATAAAGATGAGCTGCCTCTTACATACTTCTTTAGCTTCTTCCAAAAACAAACTACCAAACTGGTAACTGCCCCAGTTAATTGGAGTTGGAGTCAGTTAGGTGCTTCAGTTAATTATTGAACTGCAGAGTATAAAAACCATGTAACACCACTGAACACAATGTGTTCCCTCCTTTCTTCACCAGGTCTGCTACCCTGGGGTAGGACCTAGGACCTTTTAGGATTAAGACCAGCAAAAATAAGTTCCTTGGCCACAAACTAAAAGTAACTCTTCTGTGTAGTGCCTTTTTGGGTGAAGCCAATGGACCACTAAATCTGCTTGGGAAATGATTTGTTAATTATTCTCTTCCCTTTATGACTTTTTTCAAGATAAACTTACTCGGAACAGCCTCCTAGAAAACCTTTTAAAATGCTAATTGCACAATTGTGCAAATAATGTAAAAATGAGTCATGTGATACACTCACTACTTGACTAATTAACAAGCAGTAAATGAACTCTTGCCTAGCAAATTTTGTACCAGGCTGTGTTAATGGTAGTGGAGCCACAGTTGAAAGAGTTTGGTTTTAAGTAAATTGGTTCTTATAGGGATTAGTCAGTGGAAATCAAGAATTATTGATCGTAGTTCTATTTTTTACTAAAATTGAACATTGTTGGTGGATTGGATTCAGGGAATATTTATTGAGCCTCTCTAGGGCTCTGTGATAGGCCTGAAGAACAAAGACACAAAGATGAATCAGATACAAAGGATTCCCTTGAAAGTTAATAATCTAGCAAAAGAAGAGGCAAGTAATCAAAAAGAAGAGTAGGATGCTTTTGACTGCAAGGACAGAATATCCAACTAATATGGCGTAAGTGATAAAAATATTTAATAGCAGGTTCAGTAGCTCAGCAATGTCTTTCACACTAGGCTTTTCCCATTCTTTTGCTTTACCATCTTCATCATGTTGGTTTTTTGTTCTTAGGTTTGTTGCCCTCATGTTTGCAGTATGATTGTCTTGCTGCAAGTGTTGTATTCTCAAATGATAGAATTCACAAGCAGTAAGCAAGGTGAGTGGAAAATCATATCCACTCATAGGGTATTCATCAAAACAAGTCACGTGTCCACACCTAGATGCAAGGAGGTGAGGTTCCTGGAAATACAGTTTGCCTGGGTAGCCACTTTCCATCATCAACTCAGTCCCTATGATCCCTATGGAAGGGATTAAAAATTTTGTTGGGCAATTAGACATCTCTTCCACATAATATAAAAGGGCTCATATTACAGCAAGTACAAAAGCACACAGAATATGAAGAAAGCTAATTCTGCCTTGAAAAATGATGGGAAGTTTTGTAGAGGATCTGACGTTTTAGCTGAGTCACCAGGTGGATGGGGGAGAGAAATCCAAACAAGAAACCTGTTGTGCAAAGACTTAGAGGCATGAAAGAGCATGTTGGATTCTTATGCTGTTTGTATTTTCTTGTCCTCTTTTCTCCCATCTTTTGGTCAAACCGCCATACCTAGCAAGTCATTTCACTCCTCAGGGTATATAAAAATGAGGCAGTTGGATTTTGCAATTGTGAAAAAGTCTCCAAGGTTCTCTCATTCACTCCTTCTCTACCTTCAAAGCTTTAAGTAGACATTAATAAGCAGTCTCACATTTCTTACATGGCTAGCTAAGGAGTGCTTTAATCTTACCCCCTCTATAAAACTACATTTCAAAACTATCTCAGGGAAGGAATGTGGTTATTGAAGACAAAGCATGAAATTGGGGATCATGGATCTGAATTTGAAGCCAAACTTTGTCATTTACTTGCTGTGCGACCTTGAGAAGACACTTAAGATCTTTATGCCTCATCTGTAAAATGGCGATTGTGGTATTTATGTTGCATGGTTCTTTGGAAGACTTAGTAGTACTTGGTTTTAAACATGCAACACAGTGCTGGATACTTATTATGTTTTCAAATAATTCACAAATGAAGAAATAAAAATTGCCAATACACAGTCTTAAATATTCAGTGAGAAATAACTTTGTGTGTGTATGTGTCAAGTGGGCAAAGATTTTTAAAATATTTTTCTCTGACTTTATTTTTCCTGCTAATTCATTTAGTGTATATTCTATTATAGTTGTCCCAATTTTCCCCCTTTTCTCCCCTCCACCCAGCCCACAACTCTCACCTGAAGTCAATCCCCTCTCCATTGTCCATGTCCATGCATCATTCATACATGTTCTTTTACTAGTCCCTTTCCCCTTCCTTCCACCATTATTCCCTCCCCCTACCCCTCTGGTCACTGTCAGTCTGTTCTGTGTTTCCATGTCTCTGGTTCTTTTTTCCTTATTAGTTTATTTTGTTCATTCAATTCTAGTTATAAATGAGGTCACATGGTATTTGTCTTTTGCAGACTGGCATGTTTCACTTAGCTTATTCTCCAGTTCCATCCTTGCTGTCGCAAAAGGCAGGACTTTCTTTTTTCTTTCTGCTGTGTAGTATTCCATTGTGTAAATGTACCATAATTTTTTGATCCACTTATCTACTGATGGGCACTCGGGCTGTTTCTAACTCTTGGCTATTGTAAATAGTGCTGCTATGAACATAGGGGTGCATAAATTCTTTTGAATTGATGTTTCAGGATTCTTAGTGTATATTCCCAGAAGTGGAATTGCTGGGTCAAAAGGCAGTTCCATTTTTATTTTTTTGAGGACATTTCATACTGTTTTCCACAGTGGCTGCACCAGTGTGCATTCCCACTAACAGTGCACTAGGGTTCCCTTTTCTCCACAACCTCACCAGCACTTGTTGTTGGTTGCTTTGTTTATGATGGCCATTCTCACTGGTGTGAAGTGGTATCTCACTGTGGTTTTAATTTGCATCTCTCTGATGGCTAGTGATGTTGAGCATCTTTACATCTGTCTCTGGGCCCTCTGTACATCCTCCTTGCAGAAGGATCTGTTCAGGTCCTTTGCCCATTTTTTAATTAGATTCTTTGACTTCCTGGTGTGGAGTCATGTGGGTTCTTTATATATTTTGGAATTCAGACCCTTGCCTGAGGTATCATTGGCAAATATATTTTCCCATATGGTTCCCTTTTCATTGTGATGGTAGTTTCTTTAGATGTGCAGAAAATTTTGAATTTGATGCAGTCCAAACGGGCAAAGGATTTTCAAATTTTAAGAAATGGAGACAACTGTACTTGAACAACAGCAACAAGAAAGTTTTTTAAAAAAGAATTTATGTTAGGTGGATAATCAATGATATGAACATAGAGTATACTTAGTATAAAGGTATTCATCTTGGTATTAGTTGGAATAAGAAGCATTGGAATCAACACAAATAGACAACAATAGACAATTCATTAAATGAATCAAGCTCCATTCTGTTATTTTAATGTTACTTAGATATTAGTAATCAAGTTTTTAATATTTTTTCAAAAGATTTCATTTATTTATTTTTTTATACAGAGGGGAAGGGAGAGAGAAAGAGAGGGAGAGAAACATCAGTGTGTGGTTGCCTCTCATGCACTGCCAACTGGGGACCTGGCCCACAACCCAGGCATGTGCCCTGACTGGGAATCGAAGTGGTGACCCTTTGGTTCACAGGCTGGTGCTCAATCCACTGAGCCATACCAGCTAGGGCTAATAGTCAAGTTTTCAAAGATCTTTGGTGTTGTGAACGAAATGGCCATGATATAATATTCATTTTAAAAATGCAATCTATAAAAAACTATTTACTACATGGTCCAAGTTTTGTATAAGTAAATAAATATCATGCTTAGAAAAGTGCCTGGAAAGTAAAACACCAAAATGTGAACATGATCGTCTCTGGGTACTACAAAAATAAGAGACTTTTATTTTCTTCTATGCTGCTCTGAGTCCTCTGAATTGTCTTGTGCACATATAACAACATGAAAAAAACAGTTATAAAATTAAGAGAAAATATCAGGTTAGAAAAATTATCCCCCAAATCAGAATACATTGACTCCAACTATGTAAGAATACCCACACATCCCCTCTACCCCACCCAAAGAAGATTGAAAGGAATACATCCAAATTTATTAGTGATTTTCTATGGATAAGGAATGATGGATTATTGCCATTTTCTTCTATATACTAGTTTGTATTTTCCAATTTTTCCATGATTGGCATATATTATTTTTATAAGCAGGAAAAGAAAATCACCATCAAATAAAACCTATAAAAATATTTCTTGGGTACTATATTACACATAGCCATCTGTGTGGGTAACCACTGGCAAAACAAGTCAGTCTGAGGACCCAGGCTTTTTGTGCTCCACAGCTGGGAAGTCATTTGACCAGTGTGGGGACCTGGTACCCATGTTTACACTCTGCCTCCTGAATATACCAAGTCCCATGTTCTAAAAGGCAGAGGGAGGAGGCCATAGTTACTGTTGATGAGGCAGATGAGTGAATTTTGCTGGTATAAAATTTTTAATAGAACCTGTGCTCCAGGCTGCAGGGACTGAAGGGCAGCCTGCCCTTTTTCAACTTGTTTGTGGAGCCAAAAGTGCCTCTGGCTGGATGCATGGAGCTCTCTGGTGGCCAAGAGGTGTCAACGCAGCAAGTTTTGCACTCCCAGAACCAAACCCAAGATTGATTAGCCAAACCAGAGTGTTCGGAAACTACTGTGTACTTACATATTAAATGTCAAGTCTTCATAATAGGTAGGAAAACATCTGTCTCCACTATTCCCATAGTATTTCCTATGAAGAAGGAATCCTTCATATCTGCCAGATAGAATAATGCCTTCATGCCCATGTTGAAGTCACTTGAGCCTGCTTGGTTTTGTGATAACTTGTTGGTTGAATTTGGTGATGTACAATGACTAGTGTGTGAGCCCTGACTGCATTGCTTGTTTCACAAACCCATGCTGTATGAAATTGCCCTTGTGGGTTGTTTTTCAAGCGGGTCTTCATAGCATCATAGAATGTTAGAGCTGAAAGGAGCCTTAGAAACAGAGAGACTAAGGTCCAATGAAGTCTTGTGGCTTATTCAAGAAATGATTTACAGGAATGTAACATATTCCAATCTTAAGAATTTTGTCCAGAATGCTCCAACATTTCCCTCAGGTTACTTTTATCTGAGTTGGTTGACTTAAAACCAAAGCTAAGGCTTCAGACTCTCATTGGCCCTTTGTAGTCTTGTGTTTCTCTGTTTGCATCACACTGTGGATCTGAGAGAGGGTGGTCAGCCAGTTTGTGTGTGTGTAATCCTGTGTAATCATGAGTCTATGTGTGTAGCTATTCCTGTATTTCTGTGAATCTCTATCATTTTGTTTGGGCATATTCCACACAATCAATCATGTTATAAATTCATTGAAGGTGATCTATGTCTTTTGTGTTCTAATATAATACTCTGTAGAAGTATTGAAACCATTCATACAAGTCACATTATTTTCTTTGTAAGCCAAGAATGAAAATAATGTTTAAATCATTTGGGTTTTAAGACTCAGGACTTTATTCACAAGATATTGTTTTATACTTAACTTTTACATCGGCACTGGCTCTTAGAGATGCTGGAAGATTAGTGGAAACTTACTTCTGGGTGTTCTAGAATGTTCCATTGAGAGGTAACTAAGGGGAGAAAAAGGAACAACTTGTACTCCCCAATTGACAGGCCAGTTATTTGGTTATATATTTATTTTTTTCTGAAGCAAGAGCACTCTGACTTCTATTCCTCTCTAACATCATCTGAACAATCACCAAGGTAGCTTTGTGATGGCACCTTAGAACTTTGCTGGGCATTTAGAAGTCTAAAGATACACCTTGAAATGCTCTCTACAGTCAATTTGACTATTCCATCAAATTTATTCATTTTAACATTTTTTTCACTTTTTAAAAATAGAAATATACATAATAAATGATAATTTAAGGTGGACCTTAGGAAGTGCTGTAATAGAACCTAGTACTAGGAAAAAAGCAGGGACCAGTAGGGCAAGACGTTTTGGATCCAGACATGTGGGGTTTGATTTTTGGCATTGCCAAAAACATGGGAGGGGGTAAGTGGATGGGAATGTGAATGGGGCAGATGGGCCCTGGATGGTTATTGTGTGTGTGTGTGATGTGTATGTGCTTTCGCTGTAAAGTTCTATCTACTTTAGGGTAAGTTAGAAACTCTCCATAAGACTCCAAACAACCCACCTACCCCCAAAGATAATCATAATGAAAGAAACTTGGCTGAGATCATTCAACAAGTGGCAGAAGAAAAGCAACATAACTTAATACAAGACTATACTACTAAAAGACCATAGCACAAAGGTTATCATGAGCACAGACTTTGAAGTAGGGCATTGATTTAAATAAATTATATTACTCCATTTGTAACCCTGGGACTCAGTTTCCTCAGCTATAAAGTTAAAATAGAGCACCCGCCTTCCAAAGTAGTTTGGACCATGATAGATTAATATGTTTCATGCACCTAAAACTCTGCCTCACCGTCGTAGACATTATCTCAAAGTGGCTTCTGCTTTTCCAATTAATATTCTAAGTGGATTAAGAATCCCAGTGGATCCCAGTGTGCTCACTGGGAGAGAGCATGTTTGGGAGAAGCCATTCATTTTGTCCTAAGGAAAACAGGAGCTCTCAGGTCACATGGGGAAGGCCAGACCAGCAGTCCCAATTTCTTGGAATTTGGTGATTTTGGAGCCTCTTCAGTGCTGTAGTAACCACTAAATGGGGAGGATTTCCCATCAAATCCCAAAGGATATCTGATTGCTTCATTGGGTGGGAGTGTCAGAATCCACACAGGAAGGACTTCTAAAATAAATGACTTCTCAGTGTATAACTGAGCCCCAAGTCTCCTGCTTCTTCCTCTATCGAGATGTTCCTGGATTCCCAGGGGAAGAGTCATGAAGCTTTCATCAGCAATCATCCTTGAGCTTCTTACGTGGAGTCTGTTTCTAATTTATTTCTATGTCCCCAAAACATGGCTCACAAAGAGGAGTAAGGGTCTGTTATGGATGAGTGGAGGGGTGGAGGGGCGGTTGGATGAGCATTTGGGTGGCTGGATGGATGGATAGATGGATAGAGGTGGAAACTGAGCTGATGCAGGATATCAATGTATCTGTGTGTTAAGAATAGTTTTATTTTTTAATGTCTTTTTATATCTTGTCTTTTTTACAAAGTTCCAACTAAGGATAACCTACTGTATACCAGATAGTCTACCACTGGGCACATATTGTATACTAGGTAGGGTATCAATGAACACCTATTTGTATATCATTTAATCATCACAACACTCTATAAGGGAGGATTTACTAATACCATTTTACAAATGAAGAAATCCATGCTCAGAAAAGTTGAAGAACTTGCTTAAGTTCACCTACCATGTAAGTCCATGCTCTTCCCTGTATATTATGCAGTGCAGGAATACCTATAGTAAAAAAAAAAAATCCATACCAGCATAGAAGTGAGGAAGAGAGTCACTAACTCAAATACATTTCTTAGGGGCAGAGGGTCACTAGGTAAAGAAAGTCCAATGGAAGAAAGGGAGTCTTCACTTGGATATGCATTGGAAGCTGTTGAGTGGCAGATGAGAGGAGGTCATGGATCAATGAAGACAGGAAAGTGTTACTAGGCAGTGTCATACTCCCAGGTTTCTCTTCCACGTGGAACTCAGTCACTTATTGGAAGGAGTGAGATGGGTTACTCCATCTCCATTCCACCTGGGGTGCCCCTGGGATTAAGTTACCCTATCTGTCCACAGGGGCAACCTCTGCCAATAAATTATCAGGCAAGCTGGAGGCAGTGCAGGAATACCAAATGTCTTGCATGTCCTTTGTTCTAGTTCAGAAAAAAAAGCATAACAAGAGTAGAAACCAAGACGTTGATTTTTGTGTACTTGTTTCACTGAGGGGGTGCTCTTAGGAGAAGGGGAGTAAGGGAAGCCAGATAGGTCAAGGGGAAAAGATCCCATCATGTTAATGGTATTAGCTAGATTGGCTTCAACCCCTTCTCATAGGAGCAGGAATCACACCACAGAGTTGATCCCACCTTAAAGCAAGTGCTGGCCTTTTGGATCACCATATCATTGAGTTGTTAGCTATGGACTGCCCACTGGAAAGGGGGTATAATATTCTGGGCTAGGTAACTCCCGTTCACCAAGGACAATTCTTCAGAAAAGGTATCAGGTGTGAGCTGTCATTAGCGGCTGACACTCATAGCTGGGGAAGGGGAGTCCAGCCCAGTTAAGGGATCTGGTTGGGCCATCACCAGCATCCAATACACCCACCAAGCTTCTGAATATGTTTCTGCTGGTGTGGAGTGTATGCAGAATTTCTGCAGGTATTTTGGCCACTGCCCTTCTGTTCAGAATGCGGAATGACTTGGGTGGAGCTAATCCACCTAGAAGTTCATTCTTTCATCGTGAAGGAGAGGGGATACCAAACCCAGATCCTTCCCATGAGCCTGCCAGTCTAGAGACTTGCCCCACTCACTCTTTGCTGGCCGTTTGCTACTTACATCCCCTCTCTGACTCAGTCTAAATTTAATGTTCTTGGTGAAGTCTAGCTTAAGGTTTTTATTTTAATGGCATTTATCATGCACAATTACCATTGATGTAGTATAGCCACATCGTGATATCTAGGTTATGTCTTCTATCCCCATGTTTTATTTCTCCTCTTAGTTTAGACGTTCCCCATATCCCTGCTAAATGCCTGTCCAATACCTCCCTCTCCAATCCTGTTAATACTTAACCTGTCAATGTTTTGTTGGGTGAAGAATAATGGAAAAGCAATCAAGTTGACTTTGAGTGCTAAGGGAGTGAAAACTGATTATGTGTCTAATTTGAGACATTCCTAAAAGTGTGCCTTTCCTTTATAGTCAAGATTGAAAGAAACCAATGGATATAGGCTTTTTTCTTGCTTTTAGACCTTAACGATTAGTCATAGGATTGTGGTGAAATTATTCAATCCAGAAAAAAGTGATTAACATTTAACTTTCTTAATGGGCAATTACTCAGCAATGGGTAAATATTTACTCATCATCTATTCCAAGGAGTGAATGTTAACTTGAGTCAAATAGTTACTTGTGTTAGTTCTTTAATAATGAAAAAGTGCATTTTATATAGCTTTAATAGCTATGGTTTCCTGCCAAGTAAAAAACTGATTGAAGGATGTTCAGAGCCCTGAGATTGACTTAAATTACAGATAATTTACTCACCTACTCCCTCACTGAAAACAAAACAAAACACTAAAGATTTGTTGTATTCACCACTAGTTGTTGAAACCTGGCTGCCCCAAATCTCACACAGTCAAATATAATAATAAATCAACTAAGTTTCTCAGTCTTTAGGTATGTGTCAGCCTCTGTGTACCAAAAAAATACCTGTTTCTTTTCATTATGAATGCAAGTCAGGGCACAAGCAAAGCCACGATGCTGGATGGCTTGTTCTTTGTAATGTGCTTGTAATAGTTCTGCCTTAGAAGGGGAAGGATGGCTTGGGAGAACTTGTCCAATTTGGAGGGATTTGGCAGCTTCCAATCTCTTTTCTTGTATATATCTACACTGTAGTCAGTGGGATTAATTCAAATATCTCAAACATGGCCACATGGATACACAGAACACGTGGCCTGAAGACTCAGTTAAGGGAATAATGGGCACCATTTCTAAGAATTGCAATTCACTTCCAACAGGCACATTTTAATCAACAGGAAGGAAACCAGGTTAAAAGTTGAAACATGAACCAAGATTAGAGGCTGAGAATAGGGACATGGGACTTTGAAGTTAATACACCAGGTATGACCTATCACATAGAGAGGTCAATGATGCCTGCACAGGGAACCACTGAGAGAGAGGACTGGGGTGTCCAGACTTGAAGAAAGAGGTTTGAGGGTCTGGACTTGGTATATTAGTCAAGGTATGCTAACTTCTGTACCAACTACTCCAAGCCTCAGGGCTTTACACAAATCAAGGTTTATTTCTTCCTCACGTAGCATTCCAAGGGGACTGTGTTCATGCGGGCATTCCAATACCCAAACTCCTTTCATTTTATGGTTTCACTACCCCCTGGGACCTTTTAATCCTCAGCCTTCTGAGCTACTGTATCCAGCTAGCAGATGAGGAGAGAGGTGGGGGGGGGGGAGAGAGAGAGAGAGAGAGAGAGAGAGAGAGAGAGAGAGAGAGAGAAGGGGGGGGAGTTTGGGAAGTTTTATAGTTCCACTCATATTCTGACCAGATCTGTCATATGAACCCATAAACATGCAGGGAAGGCTAGGAAGTCTGTGCCGAAGATGTAAATGTAAATGGTTTTGTGTAAAACTAGCCAGGCTGCCATACATGGCTTCAAGAACTTGAGACCATTTATAAAAAAAAGAAAAGAAAAGAAGAGAACCGCACCCCCCCCCCCCAAAAAAACCTGGGAGTTCAGAGGATACTCATTTGGAAGAGAGCTGGAGAAAGAACAAAGAAAGAAGGCAGGAAAGAAACTAGTTAAAACTTAGTGGGATACTTCAGGAGAGTTGCCAAGTTAGAGTAGATTCACTTACACTCATAATGGGAGATAAAAATTGTCCTCATTTGGGTTTATTTTGTTCAGGCACAGGCTTTAGAGGGTGAGTTCAACTTACTAAAGCAAAGGATTAGATGAGAGGAAAATGTGCTTTGATTGAGGACCCAGCTGTGTCAGAAAGTAACAGGGAGAGGAAGAGCGGGTCAAGCCCCACTGTGAGCACCTGATTATGGCAGACTCTGGAGGTGGCCTGTCAAAGGAGAGGCTCCTCAGGCTCTTCATTCACTAGGGATGTTCAGGGAACTAACTTGACTGAGAGAAGGTGCCAAAATGTACACAGGCTCATTTCTGGAAACAGGATAATCCTGCTCGATTTTCTCTCTTTATTTCCTTTCTTCTCCTGTCTGTGAATGCAGCCTTGTCCCAGTCAGCTCTTTTTGGAGGAGAATTATGATGGAAGGGAAGGTTCTGACAGGGAACTGGAAGAGATGCAAGGACTTAAGGCCCACCCTACCCAGCAGGTAGCGTCAGGGGCCTCCAGCCTGGCATGGGGCCTCCAGCCTGGCGTGAGGCCTGGTGTGGTTCCTAACTGGATCATGCTCTCCCTCCCTGACAATTCCCACAGGCCCTCTGGGGCGGACTCTTTTGTGGCAGTTTCTGGCAATCCCAAATGTGGCTTGTTGTCAAGCCTCTGGACCAGTGCCCAGGAGCCTGTTGGAAGTCCAGATTCCCAGTCAGGAGGAACAGAATTAATTGGCCAAGTGCCAAGATAATATTTTCCCTCATAATCAAAAACTCTGCCTAGGAAATAAGTTCAACTTCTTTCTTATTTCCTTAACTCTTCTTCAATCTCCTTTAGAGTGGTGATCTTTAACAGACATTTTAAATATATATTTTATTGATTATGCTATTACAGATGTCCCATTTCTTTTCTCCTCTTTATTCCCCTCTGCCTTGCACCCCGCCTCCCATCAGCATTCCCCCTCCTTAGTTCATGTCTGTGAGTTGTACATATAAGTCCTTTGGCTTCTCCATTTCCTATACTGTTCTTAACCTCCCTCTGTCTAATTTGTACTTACCATTTATGCTTCTTATTCCTTGTACCTTTTCCCCCATTCTCCCCCTCCCCGCTGCTAACCTTCCATGTGATCTCCATTTCTGTGATTCTGTTCTTGTTCTGGTTGTTTGCTTAGTTTGTTTTTGTTCTTGTTTTCTTTAGGTTCAGTGGTTGCTAGTTGTGAGTTTGTTGCCACTTTACTATTTGTATTTTTGATCTTCTTCTTTTCCTTAGGAGAAGGAGGAGCCTCTTCACCTCTACCCTAACCCCAAGGATAACCCTTATCTTGACTTTTGTCAGCATGGATTAGTTTGCACTATTTTTTGAATTATAAACAAATAGAATCATACGGTATACTTTCATTTGTGTCTAATTTATTTCTCTTTGTATCACCTTTGTTGTTAGCTATAGTCAAATTTATTTGTTTTCATTGCTATGTTGTATTTCAATTTTTGAACATATTACAATTAATATATTTATTATTGATTAATATCTCGCTAATATTCAGTTTGAGGTGGTATGAATAGGGCTGCTATGTACACATCTTTGGGTGAATTCACAGACGTATTTCTGTTGGGTATATACCCATAAGGGATTACAAATAATCACCTTTAGTAGATACTGACAATTTTCCAAAGTGGGTGCACCAATTTACAATCTGATCAGCAGTATGTGAGAGTTCCAGTTGGTTCACATTTTTTGCCAACACTTGGAATTTTCTTTCTGTCTTGTGTGTAGCTATTCTGGCTGGTGGCATGTATCACACTTGAAAAGAAATAGCTTATTTTTTAGAAACGTTTTAGACTTAGAAAAAATGAGCATATATTACAGAGAGCTCCTATATACCTCATACCAAGTTTCCCCTATTATTAATACCTTACATTAGTACATTTGGTAACAACCAGTGAACCCACATTGCTACCTTGCCATGCATGTAACGCTTGAAAAGATATTATAGAGAGTTCCTATATACTCCATGCCCAGTGTACCCTATTATTAATACCTTATATTAGTATGATGTATTTGTTAACAGTGAACTAATATTGATACCTTGTCATTCATGTGATGCTTGTTAAACAACAAACACACAGAAGAAATAATTGTTAATTTCTTTTCCCTTTGTCAAATTGAGGACTATTAAATAACAGTTTCACAGTCTCTCCAATGGACCAGGGGTGGTTGATGACTCTAATGCAGCAGTTTTCATCGTTTTTCATTTCCTGGTACATGTAAACTAATTTCTAAAATTCTGCAGCACACTAAAAAATATATTTTTTGTTGTGCTGGCTGTTGTCACTTTTTTACCTGACAATCTAAGGGAAAAGAGGTCAGTGCCCCAACTATATGGTCAGGTATTGCATGGTTTAAAAATTCTTGTGGTGCACCAGTTGAAAATTCCCCCTCTAATGCAATCCTTTGCTTGTTAAAGTCAAACCCATCAGTTTACCTGGTGTAAACCTTTAGTATCGTTGTCCTTGGTCAGGGATCTCCAACTATGGTCCAAAGAGGCACATGGTACTCCTGTTAAAATGCCAGTTCTTGGGTCCCGTGCTACACTAAGAATCAAAGCCTCTGCAGGTGCAGGCCAAGAATATGCCTTTTGAACAAGAAACTTCAGGTGATTCTAATGCACCCTAAATCCTAATAACCTGTGTTCTAGACACAGAAAAGCATTTCAAGTAAATAGTACCTATCATATTTTCAATCTAGGGACATACTATTTTCTGGGATGGGTGTCTATTACTGAGACAGTCGTTTAATTCTTGCACTTTAATCAAATAAAGGCTCATGGGCAAAATGGCAGCCTGTTTATACCAGAGTCCCAAAGAGGATGACTCTTGAGTTAGGTTTCCCAAGACCTTGCCTGAAAAAGATTGCACTGGAAAACATAAATGATGCAGCTGGTCCCCAGTGGGTAAGGCAGCTGAGACAGAGAGAGAGAGTTGGGGCTCTTGACCCCCTTGGAATCTCAAAAGGAACTTTCATGTCAAAGAGGGTGTGGAGCACAGCAGGAAGAGATCAGTGTGTAAAATATTCCAATGGCAAATTCCAGGAAAGCAGCAGTCAGAGCTAAATGGGACAAGAGACAATACACATTAATTGAAGACTGCGTCGTCAGTTTAGTGGCATGTTTATTGAAATAGCCCTTCATGTTCTAAAAAAAGCACTGGGGTACAGACCTCTGAATCCCTGCAGGAAACTACAGATTCCTGGGAGGGAGCAGCAGCCCCAATCCTGACTTTAATAACAAAAGGCAATTATTTTTAGTATTTTCCAGTAGATCTCAGCTGTCTGGTATTGTCAGACTCTATTCCTGGAGAGGTGGAATTTAGAGAGATTGAATTGACTGAATGGGGAGGGGAGGAAAAAAGGAGGAAATGAAATAGAGGATAAAAGAGGGAAAGAGAGAGTTAGAATGAGAACATGAGTGGGAGCTTACAAGCTTTTTTACTCTGGTGTATCATCTGGCATGATGGACCTTAAAGCAAAATGCCGGTCATTGAATAATCAGTGCCAAGATAAAATCTCCAGATACAAATAGAGGGACTTTAAAATAAGCAATTTGTCAGACTATTTTAGGGGTACAGGGAAGTGTAAAGAACCTAGAGAGAAAGTAGGTCAATGATAAATTCAGGTGGAAATACCCAGACACTATTGTGGGTGCTCGTGTTGTCACTAATTAAGAAGTGGTAAAACCATGAGAGGTGCTAGCATCAGAGGGGATGGTGGTGGCAGGCTGTGGAGGAGTGGAAGGGTATGGAATTATTTTTTTAAAGCTGCTTGGAAAACACA
The DNA here is from genome assembly GCF_004126475.2 of Phyllostomus discolor. NCBI lineage: Eukaryota > Metazoa > Chordata > Mammalia > Chiroptera > Phyllostomidae > Phyllostomus > Phyllostomus discolor. The sequence goes on from NC_050198.1 coordinate 5,925,184, forward strand.
AACTTGTAGACTCAGCAGATTTGATGGATGAATAGCTTAGTGAAGTAAAGAAATGGGTGCCCTATCTCTGGCCAATTAGGTTTTAAAAAACTATGGAGAAGTAGGACGGTTGTTAAGTGGAGACATGACTCTGAAGAGCATTTGTGTCTCATAGCAAGCCTGGGGTGGGGGTCAGTGGAAAGCACAATCTTGACAATTACAGGCCAGAAAATGAACATGAGTTCCCTATCAAAATCAAGAGTAAACACAGAAGGAAAATACGAAAAGATCCCAAGTATGGCAGAATTGTTTACAATGGGAAGCTTACACATCTTAAATTAAGCTAAATGGATTTTATGATGGAAAAAGAGTAGTTGTCCTAAAATTACATAATTATTGGATGAGGAAGGAGAACATTATGTCTAGAACTTTAAAAGATGTTTCTATGGTGTCTTAGAAAATCTTGCTGAAAAACTCATTCAGATTGGCTGCACGATAGCAGCCTTACTTAGATTTTTAAGTGGCTTAAGGAGCACAGTATGCAGTTGATAACTTACAGAAACATTGCAGCCTGGGAGGAACACAACTTCTTCTTGAACGGTTTGCTGTTAACTGGTACTCCAAATGACCTCACTCTCATATTCTGGGAAAAGAGCAGCAACCTGAAAGCTCATTTTAGCACTGTGAGAGAGATCAGCTTCTTATACATAAATGGAGGTTTAAACTCAGAGGTGTTAAGTCACTGTCTAAAGTCATAAAGCTTATTAAAAAACCCAAATCAAAATTTCAACTGCTATTATTTAACTTTGAGAGTCACTTTCCATTGGTTTTCTCATAAGTTGTACTTCAAAGTACAACTGTGAGGTTCAAATGTGAGGTATTCTTGCGTGCCAGGAAGGAAGCAGGACCACTAATGAAGTCCTCCTGTAGAGCTTAGGGCCATTGGCTAAGACAGCAAACACAATTCCTCCTTCTAAATAATACAAGCTAGGATTCCTAAATAACTGATCACACACACACCTAGAAAATGAAACCTGTGTGATTATCAAGGTGTTCTTTGATGCACTAAGCAGTAATCTAAGAAATCAGTTTAGGGTCTCCCCAGAGAAGCCTTCTGAATGAATACTTAGAATTGGTAGGACAGAGAAGGAATGGAGAGCACAGCTTCCTCCTACCAGGCCTCTGCTCTTAGGTAGTATGTAAAGATACTTCCTGTCATTCACCAGAAACTGGGTCAGGTATGCTTCTGTGGAAGAAAAAAGAACATTGCTCAACTGGAGATGGCCTAATACACTATAAGAAAGTAGGCTCTGGATGGTGCCACTGAGACACCATTAGAGAAAGAGTGTATTTGCCACAGATTTGAAAGGAGATGTTCTGATGAAGTATCTATGTCCTTGCCTGGGAAACAATATGGGGTGGCCCAGCATGGATACTGTAAGTTCCCTGTTATTTTGTAAACAAGGCAACTTTTACCTTTCTCTCTCTGAGAACAGTGTTTAAGGAAGGAAAAAAATTACAAAAATTCTTTACATTTCTTTAAGTGGAGTTTCTTTTGTGTGTATGTGGCGGGGGGTGGGGCTTAGAATATAAGGCTACTTGGCAACAACCCAACTACTATTAACATGTTAAACTTATTAAACTTTTAATTTCTATTCTCATATACATTTGCATATACACTTGCATGTCTTTTCTAAGGAATTTAGCAACAGTGATTTCAGGCTTGGGGTTTTAAATCAAGATAAATGGCTTTCCTTCTTTCTGAAGAGCAGGATTCAAGACATATGTCGGCCAAGTGCCAGAATAGTCTCAGACAAAACATGCTGTCTTCATTTGGGGACACTGAATTGATACTTGTAACTGTTTCAAACTTCTCTCCAAGATATTTCAGAGCTCAGAAAATAGAACAAAAGGAATTTGCATTCTTTTTTTCTCTTTCCAGAGTCTACAGCTTCTCACAAATGCCTGCCAAACCTACTATATAGTTAGACATTTATTCAGTCATTCACATTCCCATTATTAATGGCTCAAACAAAGAACATAATAAAATAAAGTTATAAGTGCTAAAAGATGTTTCTGTGACTTCACACCATGACTCAACATCATCCTAATGTTACTGCTTTCATGACCAAGTCATTAAGTCTCTTTACGCCTAACTCTGATTGCACCCAAAGCTAGACTGGCAATAAGAGAGGGGAACATATTTTAATAAGCTACTAGAGCTTTCTTTTCCCAAATCCCTGGAACCTGTAGCCCAAGAGGAAAAGAAATCGGCTTGGTTTCAATCACATCTCAGAGAAGACTGTAGACTCCTTTAGGGTCATAAATTTGCTTCTTCAATGACCCCACAGCATACTGCTCCAAGACTACAAGGACGTCACTTAAATAATATTTGTATACTAATAATGATGTATTAATGTTATTTTTAATAATAAAGTTAAGATATATTGGTCAAGTTAACAATAGTGTACAAATGTAAGGTAAGATATTTTTTGTTAATAAATACATCTCCTAGTGTGGGATATTTATATCAAGTGAGAGGCATGTGAAGGGTACATTGCTTTAGTTCAGTGTATCTATCTGTGGGTTCCTTGGGATACTAGTAGATCACACACACACACATTCTGTGGTCAGGAAGGTTTGAGAAAACTGGATGAGGTTTTAAAAATATTTCTTTATTGCAGAACTTTTCAGAGCCTTTAATATCCTGAAGTACATTGTGACCCTCTAAAAGATGATCAAGCATGAAGTATTTTCCAAACTCATTTGATCATAGAACTCTATTAACACATCTATATCTCGGGCTCCAAGAAACACATCTTAGGAGATTTTAGAAAGCAACTTTCTGCAAGAATGATCCTTTACAGAGTAGGGAGCAATGCTTCTAGCAATAGAGAATTTCTGTGACTTCTCAGTGGAAGAAAGGATGGTAGAACTTGGGGAGAGGGAATCATCAGGCATTCAAATAAGCAATGTGATGACTCCTTGGGGCCAGAATCTCCATGAGGACTCCTTGAAGTCACCCTCAGCAGCATCTCGCATAAGTGTTTGATATTTGATTGCTGAGTGAATGAATGAAAGAATGCTTTCTCAAAGCTTGAGTTCAGCCAAGTCCAGGTGATCCTGATTGTCTTTTGACCCAGGGTCATATGAGAATATAAAATGCATCCTAAGGATTTGGGATCCTTTACAATATATAAACATCCAAATCAGATAGAGAAATATCAGAATCGATTCACCTTAGGTGTTTCAGAACTGTAGACTGACCCCAGTAATATACTCAATAGCAATGCATGTTGAGGCAGAAGGTGCCTGATGCCTCCTAGTTTGACTTGAGAAAGATGAAAGTATACCTGGTTACATTTTGAGGTGGGCTTGAGGGCAGCGCAGGGAATATTCTCCCTACTCCTATGCTGATATAATGAGATACTGGCTCTCAGATGCACAACTGGACACATCAGTGTGTCAGTTGTAAGCTCAAGTTGTAAGTCTGAAGTACTTTCTTATTAAGTGAATTGAGAACAATTCACTTTTAAATATAAAAATTAGTGTGGATTTAAGGCTACAGCTAACTGTGATTCCATTTTGATATGCTTTCTTGAATGAGAGAGAAAACAGCTTGTTTACTGGAACAAAATGATGAGGTGTTGTACCACAGATTAAGGAAGTGCACCCTCCAGAAGATGGTAAGCCAGGAAACTAGTAAAGAGCTGTCCTTAGTTAAGTTTTTTAACTGCAGGTCAGTGAATAGCTTGGTTAGCTTTGATTTCCTTCTCTTTCATTGAGGTTCATAATATTCCCCTGGGACATGAATCATGATGCTTTCTTACCATGGGTCAGCTGTCTCAGCACCTGTAGTACAGGAAGCCCTAGGGACCTCTTGCTCATGGTCTTTTCCTCACAGGTTAGCCCTAACCCCAATCCTAATCATTCATTGCCAAGGAAGTTGTATCTGTCTTAAGATTTCTCATAGTCCCCCTTTGCCCTTAGGCCTGAGTTGGGTTCCAGCTGCTTTGCATTCCATCTTATCCTTGTGTCTAATTAGCAGGGACTGGCAAGCCTCTTTCTGTGGAAGAGTTTGTCACCGTGTGTGAAGAGCTAACTTAACTCTTTTCCCTTCTCTGTGGAAATCTGTTCTTGTGTTATCTTTCCAGCTCTGTTGCCCTGGAAACCTGGTGGAGGTGGAATGTCACCTGTGTTACCGGACAATATTGCTTATAGTAAAAATGACTGATTGTTAAATTGCTTCTGGTACACCAGGATTGTAAATGAATCTGAATGCCTGTCAAGACACCGTACCTTTGGTTTCCCTGAATGCAGAACTGTTAGTACCAGCATGTCCCTCATGGCACCTCTGGAAACTATAGTTGTTTATGAGATATCAACTCCAGGGAGCTTCTAAGCCAAGATAGACCCTATACTCCCTGATGTGCCTCCTGTCTACTTGCACTTAAGCTGCAGCTTGTGGGACCGAAGCAAAAACAAACCCCCGAACAGCGTGTGGGTTCCTGTAAGGACCCCTGCAGAGGAGGAACATCTGAAGCTGCCCTGCTGCCTAGTGATGGTTCCTAGCCACTTTTCCTTACAAGTAGACTCACACCCATGGTGGCCTGTAGCAGTCCTGGGAGTCAGAATATTATTTGAAATGACAGAGGCCTCTGGTAGACATTACAGTAAACAAGAGCATGGGTATGCTCTGCACTCGATGGGGCTGACATGACATGTTGTTTAACTGTCAAGTTTCAGAACACATGCTGGTCTGGCCCTTCAAGTATGTTTGCGGCAAGTTGTTTCTCAGTCCTCAGAAGCTATTGAGGGCCCATTTCCATTCAAAACAACCCTGTTGATTTATCTTCCTTGAACAAAAGCGATCAGTTGGAAGGGCTGAAAAGGACTTCCACTCTCAGTTTTTCTAGAAGTTTTATGTTTTCTTTTTTATGGAGTGATTTTATCCTGCTTTTAAACCTCTCAAATACCTTGCACTCCCAGAAGCCTCCCAACGTACATACTTCAGATAGCTGGAGCAGCTTTTCAGAGTTTCATTTTATTCAGTATAGTAAGTTCTGCTGCTATTTGTGGACTACCTGGCAACAGTTCATCCTGAGACTCCTCATGTAGCAGGATGGGCTTGACAGGAGGAGTTTAATAGCCAACATTTATTGAGCACTTATTAGCACAGAACTGCTCCAAGTGCTTTATGTGAATTACCACGTAAACAATAACCCTGTGAGGTAGGATCTATTATTTATTGTCCTCATTTTAATGATGAGGCAATTGAGGCACAAAACAAGTTAAATGACTTGCCTCAGGGCCACACAGCTCATAAGCCGCAGAGCCAGTGTTCATATCCAGGGAGTTGAGCTTTCAACCCCTGTGGCAAGCTGCCCCTGTGAGTATCATAATGAAGGCAGGATGTTGTTCACCCTCAGGTAGTTGAGGATTGAGGCTGTTTGAGACTGTACCTCGTGGTCCCTGGTGTACTTGGTGGGTACAGACAGCAGGCTCCCAATGACTAAGCAGGAAGTAGAAGATATTTTCGTTTTGTGCTTCATAAAGGGAAGTGGAAACACCCCGCCACATTGGGATCACTTACCCATTACGCACTTACTAAACACCTATTCTTAAGAACTGTGGTGGCCATGAAGGGTATAACAGTGAACCAAAGGGCCCTAACTCCCTGCCCTTGAAGAGATTCCATCCTGGTACATGTCCTGATCAGATTCTCCCATCTACGAAGATGGCAAAGAGGAGAGTCAGAGATAAAAGAAAAATAAGTAGAAAAGCAGAGAAACAGGAGGAAGGACAAATGTTCCAAGATTTTCTGTTGCTCCTCCTTAAGGAACTTTTCTGTTTTCCATTATGATTTTGTCACACCCCCAGCAACCAAAGTGAAATCACTGATAGCACCCCACCCAATAAAGCTTTCTGCTAATCAGTAGGGTAACCCCTACAGACATGTGGCTATTGAGCACTTGAAATGTGCCTAGTGTGACTAAGGAAAAGAATTCTAAATTATATTTAATTAAAATTTACCTATAAATAGCCCCATGTGACTAATGGCTTCTTTGGTGAACTACACAGTCCTATAACTTTCCTACTCTAAGCATGACATCAAGCCCTCTCTTTCCAACCTGGTCTAGGGTATTCTAAGTTCCTAAATTTCACTACAGAATGTTTGACTAGGTGACTATAGCTGTAGCTTTCAAATGTACACTGTTGGATTAAAATTTAAATCCATGAACATGGGCTTTAAACCCCCACGTTCATTGTCTTTTGTCTTAAGAGTTGAATTTCTTTTCACTGCTCATGACTCTGAACACATTTCCAGGTAGCTGAGTAAAACACAAGCTGCTTAAAAATCATTTTTTTAAAGGCAAGTAGAATGTAAGAGAAAGGGCACGAGGGGAATAAAAGAAAGGCTGATACTGTAGCATCCTACCAATCTTTGTTTCTACATCTCAGCAGCCTTGAAAGAGAACATTAAGATATCTTTTACTGTCTGGCCTGGCTTCCCAGAGTGAGGGAGACACAAATGAAAGCCCACTTTGTGTAGTTATACTGTGTCTACAGAGACAATGAAAAGACGTTTTTTTTTGGATATAAGCGTGTGTGTGTGTGTGTGTGTGTGTGTGTGTGAGTGTTGAGGCTTTTGTCACTACAGAGCAATCTCACAATTAGCTACTATTCACCTTCTGGGCTCTGGTCTTTCTAAAAATAATTATGATAGTAATTTTTTAAAATCCAATGTCCACATTCAGGGCAATTTCTTGGATCCTGAAGGATTTAACAAACAGTACCCAAAGCCTCAGACTCTAGCTGACCTAATCAGCTTGAAACCTGAGCAATTTTTAAAGACTGAATCAGATATGGAGCACCCTTCACCGAAACCCTGACCATTGGGCTATAGTCAAGGTTCAGTTAGGATGCATCAGCCCAGCCAGGAATCCATTGGACTGGTCAGTCAGTACCCATACCATGTACTTGTTAACTATTATGAATATGAACCCTGAATATCCTGGCTGTGCTAGGTCTACAGGAAATGAAATTATTTCAGTAAGAAGGCACTGAGCCACCCCATCATTGATTTATTTAACACCAAATTGAGTTAGACAGTCAGGGAGACAGATATGCAAACAAACAACTACCTAATGGAAAAACTTAAACCCATGCTAAAATGCAAGTATTTATAAAAAGCTGTAGGAGGCCAGAGGGGAAACTCATTACTTCAACATTGGGGTATCAGGGAAGTTTGAAGAAAGTGATATTTGATCTGGGTGTTGAAAGATGAGTAGAAGTTTACCAGGACACAGAACATTCTAGGCAGACAGTGCAGTAAATGGAAGGTGACAAGGGGAAAAATATCAGACAGAGGAATTACAGGTACAAAGTTTTTGGAGGATAGAGTTTGGATGGTGATGGTTGGGGAGGTGGTACAATAGGAGATGAAATGGGGGATCTATGTTAGTGTTATATTCTGAAGTGCTCTGAATGAATGAATACAGAATTACTTAATTCTATAAGCAACAGGGAGTCAATAAAATTTATTTGAGCATGTAAATGATGGTTGTGTTTGATTTGAAGGAAGATGATATCTAGAGCCATGTGACAGAGTAGCCAGAGGGGAGAAATGGACCAGTGTCAAAGAAACCAGTGAGAGGGCAACAGTTAACATGAGAGTCAAGGGAACCATTGGCTTCTGGCAGTAGCTGTGGAAAGGAATGGATGGAGTTGAGAGCCAATTCAACATAGAATCAGTAGGGAGGAGATGAGGATGATTCTGAAGATTCCAGCTTAGTGGACATTCTTAACTAAGATGTAGCACCTTTGAGTGAAAATATAATACTTGGCTCTGGATAGGAGACTTTTGTGGTTCTTGCTCCAGAAGGTAGTTGGTAATCCATCAACATGTTATTCCAGCCCTACTGTTGTGCATGAAGACTTCTTTCTTTCAGTTCTTTCTGAATTGTTAATGATATTTAATAATCACTTGACTTTTCGTATTCATTATACAATCAAATAAACCAGGTCCCATGGTGACTGCTGAGTTTTTACTTAGTAAGGACTTAAAGCCTGGCTGGAAGGGAGCTTTTCTGGAAGCTGTACAGTATAGGAAGCACATTGCTTCTAACAGAATTGCATACTACAGGTGTTTAAAAATAGGGCAAGGGGAAACAACAAAAATAAAATAAAATAAATCATTACGAGAATATTATCAAAACACAATTATTTACTTCCTACATGAATGATGTCATCCACTGCCCAGGACTTATCACACAGTGAAACAAAATAAACACAATTAATGAAAATGTGTAGCTACCTACTTGTTCTTATTCAAAAGGATACTTAAATGGGCTTATAGGGACAGAATTATTATTTGTTCATTGCAGGTGGGGTTTGATAGGAATCCGATGGAGTTTTGGAGGGATTAAGACTCCTCCAAGCCATCCTTTGGTGCCCCAAAGATAAAGACCTTATTCCAATATGTCAGGCTGAACAATTTCTCTTCTGATGTCCAGATTTATCAACTTGTGGCTGCATTGCTTCTTGAAGATCCTGTTTCAACTATAGAGATTTAGCTCCTGGAGCTTTACTTCTTGCTGGGTTGGTTTCTAAATCTATTGAACTGTTTCTCTCATGAATCATTCACAGGATATAGCAAAAGTAATGTAACTGTGTCCCCCTTTAATAAGGCTTTTATTCTCCCTTGTCTGGGCAGAGATAACACTTACTTCTGGACAGACTGTGAGAAGTCATTGTATACAGTGAATTTAGATACCTTCATGGGTCTGTGATCTGCCAACTTCACTCTGTGTAATCACATAGATCTGTAACCACTACTCATGTATGAACTTTGGTGAAGTCTGCTAAAGATTACAACAGATATTCCCATTTAGAAACTTTTACTGGCTACTGTTTTGTTTCAGGATGGCTGGCGGAACCACAAATTGAGCTTAAGATGTATCTTGAAACCCTTTAGCCATGCCCCACATTTGATCAGAATCAGTCAACTCCTTTGAAAGTTATCATGAAACAAATAGGGGAGATAAAAGCAAAATGTTGAGTGGCTGAGGTGAAACAGACCCCTTGTTATGGTTGGTTATTTGATCTCAACCCACATCCTGTCATTAGGCACATTGTCAGATTTAAGAACTAATTCCAGACTTCCATTTATATGAGGGAAACCAGTGAACACAATAGAGGGGAGGGGGAAACCCACACAATTCATTAGATTCCTTCCCACCCTCTGTTTTCCTTTTCCTCATTGTAGAGGCACGTCTCCTGCATTCAGGTCCAAGGCTATGCCAGCAGTGAGGTACGTAAGGACCTAGATCAGTGGGCAAGCTAATCTTAAATAGTCAGTGGTTTTTAGCTCTCCCATTACTAAAACAGAATATTTGATTTCCTTGTTTTAAAAAAAAGTCAATGGGAAGAACTATCAAAGGGAAAGAGACATTAAAAAAATTTTTTTAACCTAGTAGAAACTTGCCTGGCTTTTTCATAATAAAAAAGTTGACTTAGCAATGTTAGTTCCATTTCAATTCCCATTCATTGGGAATTTAGGGAAGACTGTAGGGCAAAACTCTCAAACTTCCAACATTTTCAGCAAAGTAGAGCGAAATTGTCAGTACCCAGGCACTTCGGAGAAGAGATGAGAGAGCCTTTATCGGGTGGTTAAGTTAGGAACTATTGTTTTACCAGCAGAAAGCACCTCTCTTTGTTCCTATCTGAATGTGTAGACTGTCTCCTTAGGAGTGAAAAGCAAAGGTCTGGAAATGCAGACTATCCAGCCATCAAGCTGGGGACCTTGCCAGATTTGTGTGTTCTTGGGAGTATAGACACAGGCAGTTAGAGAACAGCCAGGGAAGTGAATGTATATCTTGTTTGCTATTTAGATCCTGTGCATTTGAAATAAACTACAATCTCATTTTCAGAAAAGCATAAATGCATGGTTGGTCGATGAGATTCAACAACGGTTTCTTTCCAGGATTGTTATTGCCCAGCATTTTATTAAGAAAAATTTCAAAGAGGCAGCACAGTTTTTCCAAAGGACCCAGCATCACCTAACTGGAACAAATAATAGAAATTTGAATCAAATGGATTCAGACACCAAATTTACTTTGTGCATTTTCCCTGAACTTTTAGGTGCTTTTCATTATTGTGAAAACATGGTTGTTCATCCTGTTGAAATACACAAACATTGCCGTCTGGCACTTTAAGCACCATATGCTTGAAACATGCCCTCTCTTGCTCCTTCCCCCATGTTCTGCCAGTCATCCCCCAATGTTTCCACATCCCAGACCTCAAATTTCAGAGCCACCTTTGATGCACCCTATCCTTTTCTTGTCCATGTCCGCTCAGGTCCTCGCAGGTCTCCCTTGGAAACATCTCTCCTAGCCTTCTTTGCTCCTTTAGGTTGCCACTGCCCTACTGCTCTGAAATTTGTTGAGTGTTTTTTTCTGTGTCAGACCCCATGCAAAGCACTTTATGCACATTATCATATTTGATCCTCACAGCAATCCAATGAAGAAGTTCATTATTAACCCCATTTTACAGATGATAAAATAGATCTATATCACTTTATGCCCATATTGCTGTGCTATTATTCTTCACTGCATCCTGGAAATGCCTAGAATCTTCCCATTTCTGAGCCACTGTTTTTTTGTGTGCTGTATGTGACTTCATCTACTCTCTACCCATCCAAATTCTGCTCTTTCTCCAGGCCAGCCCTGGCTTTCACAGCTGGAAGTGATCTGTCCTTAAATTACAGCTCTAAATGCCTGTACCACTCCCTTGGTTACCCTCAAACACAGCCTTCCAGTCATATTTCCCGCATGTGCATGTCTTATCTCCCAAACTAGATTGCATCCCCTCAGCTGCCTGTGTATAATAGATATGCTGTATAGATGCATTGATTGATTATTTTTCAAAAGTAACCACTGTTGTCATCACTCTTCCACACATCTTGTAGTAATGACACAGTAATGACCTTGCATAAAAAACTGCTCTTGCTAAGTAGGAAGTGAGGGCAAGGTCTCGGCATCCATCTTTACTGTGGTATTCCAGTGCTTCCAAGTTCCAGGTTCAAAATCGGAATGACCATTTTTACTAAAAGTAATAACTCCTCCAGATTTGGTTTATTTGGGGGCCTGGCTGCATTTCCTTTAGACCTTCTACTTGTTCTGATTGTCATAATGTTTTTAACAAGAGCTCTTTCCTTCTGACTGTCTGTGATAAAAGCAACATTTTTGGCCCCCTTTCTAGAGCTTCAGGCACTCAGTTTCTGAAGGCACATGCAATGACAGCAATAGGGAAAACACAATCTTTGGTGTCTGATTACAACCCAGTTTTCTGCTTTCAGCACACTCTCCTGTTTTCATAACTGTGGCACTGGGATAAATGCTGAAGAGTACAGTTAAGCTCCGAGGACTTGCACTTTGGATAATGGTTGACAAAATCATTCCAACAAATGGGTCTATTGAAGACAACTAAAAATAATGGATAAAATATGAAGAAGCTTCAGATTCATCAACTTCTCTGAAATGGAATTAATGGGTTTGTGATTAATCTGCTAGTAAGCCTTTTGTTTTGCTCGATATATATTTTCTTTTGGGCGTGGGAGCAGAAATATAGTGTTAGGTTTGTTCCTGTGAGATTAAAAGAGGCGCCTGGTATCACTTAGTATCAAGTGGGGTAGGAAGTAGTGTAAAAATGCTGAGCATTCTCCAGAAGAAGGTCTGCATTGTTGAGAAATGATATGGAGAGAGAAAGGATGAGTGATAGCTATAAGCAGTGGCCTTCCCTTTTCAGAGGCACAGAGCTGTTGACAGAACAAATAATCACATCTAAAAGACTTTGAAGCTCCCCACATGGTCAGCAGACAAGGGGCCACAAGGCTCAGCCATAAATTCTGGAATTAGTTCAGAGAGCAGGAGGAAGGACTTGCCTTTTCTTGAAGCCAAAACCATTCTGAAACCACAAAACCTCAGCCCAAGGGCTAGGCAAAAAGCTTGCTTTTGAAACCTGAGCTCCTGTTGCTGTGGGGGTTTGGAGAGGGGGTTGGGGAGATTGGTGTCTGTTCCACTTGTACAAGCAAAACCTCTGATAATTTTGACCCTGCAAAAATTACATAATCCTTTCATCACGGCAGGTTACATTTTCTAAGGGCACAGCTTTGACTTTTAACTGATCGTAGGTATATTGTTAGGACTCCAGCGCCCATGCCTAATATGTGTTTGTTTCATTTCCAATGTTTTAAGTATTGAGTGTCAACAGTCTACACTCATGCTACCTCATGTTTGAAAATGAACTCAGGAAATCCCAAAATGAAGATGCTTCCCCCTTTGGCAATTTCCCATTGTCATTGTGTGATAAAAGTTTTTGGTAACAGCCAAGTACAGCACTAGGCATATAGTGGGTCTATGATCTGTGGGTCTGTTATCAGTATCTTGTGTTAATCCAGGCTTTCTTCCAAAGAGTTTGCAGTGCTATTATTTTAAACACACGACATCATATCAAATCTATTCTTCCTCCTGTGTACTCTAATCATGTTTAATGACAACACCATTATCACTGTCTTGTCTTCCCTTACTGCCCTGATAGCCGAATATTCCTCCACTGTGCCTTTTGCATATGCCCCCTGTTTGGCAGGTTTCTTCCCCTGTACCAGGGTATGCTCTTGCTATTTCTTGATTGACAGATTGCCATGGTCCCCGTGAGCCTGTCACTCCGATTTTCTAAAACCACGCTGGTCCCAACTGATTCATCTGGTGTTCCTGGTTCATCATCATCTGGTCTCTTTGGACTTTTGCAATCTGATCTGTCAGGACTTCTCTCCTTTTACCTCCTTTACCATCCCTGCATACACCATGCTCATACCTACGTCCTTTTTCTTGGCTCAGGCTTTTTCCATCATCTGCAATGCTTCCTCCCCCTTCTCCAGTGATAAAATCCTCCTTGTCTATCATGGTTCATCTTACGTCAGTGCATAGAAACCCCATTCTGATCTCCATAAGTAGAACTCATCACTCTTTACCCTGTACTTCTGGGGCTCTTTGTTTTGAGCTCGATTTTAGCATTGATTTTAGCCTGAAATTAACTAACTAGTTTTCTAGTTAGTTAATTATGTGTTTGGAAATAACTAGACCACAAGCCCTTTGAGCCCAGGGATGATGTATCATTTGACTCTGAGCCCTGCTGTAACACTTAGCAAGTGGTCTGGCTCTAAGGAGAGCTGAGTAAATGAACTGAGTGGAGGAATGTTATCCATGTGTTGGAGGTAAAGAGAGATTAGCATTTCCTGCGGTGATGACAGATAAAGGGATTCATTGTCCAAAATTCTTTGAAGGACAAGCCAAGCTGGGGACACTGTCACATCTGTCACAATCCTCAGTGGCTGGGTGATACCACCTCTTCAGAGGTCTTGGTACTAGATGTTCAGTTGCCATTTGTTACTTTATACATTGGAGGGGGAGCTGTGTGTTTGTGCATCTGTGGCGAGGACTCGGGAGGCAGATATATGATACCTGTCTGAGTGAGGCTCTTTTTACTCTTCAGTAGCGCTGCCCATGGAAATACAGTGGGAGCCATAGGTTTATAGGCATGTCTTGTTTTATTGCACCTGGCTTTATTGTTGTTTTTACAAATTGAAGGGTTGTGGCAACCTTGCATCAAGCAAGTCTATTGGCACTATTTTTCCCACAGGCTCAGATGACGGTTAGCATGTTTTAGCAATAAAGTATGTTTTAAATTAAGGTATGTACATTGCTTTTTAAGCATAATGCTATTGCACACTTAATAGACTACAGTATAGTCTAAACATAACTATTACGTGCACTGGGAAACCAAAACATTTGTGTGGCTCACTTTATTGTGATATTTACTTTATTGTGGAAGTCTGAAACCAAACCTATAATATTTTCAAGGTATGCTTGTACTCAAATTTAAAAAGTACAAAGAAGTGATATTAATTTTAATAATATATTTTATTTGGCCTGATATATCCAAGCAATTACCACTTCAGAATGCAGCCAATATTTTTAAAATATTAATGTTTCATATTTTTTACTAAGTCTTTAAAATCTGGTGTGCATTGTGCACTTACAGCACATCTTAATTTAAATGCTAAATTTTCATCAGAAATACTTGATTTGTGCTTAGATTTCATAAAATTTACAGGTTGAAAAAGTAGATTCACATGTCCAAGTACTTATAAACATGTTTAAGCCTTTTCCAATAACTGAATTTAACAGCAGCTTTTAAATTTAAACCTAACTAATTAAAATTAAATAAAAATTTAAAATTCCATTTCTCAGTAGGTATACTTTCATTTCAAATGCTCAATACCCACATGTGGCTAGTGTCTACTATTCCAGGACTCACCGCCCTAGGGTTCAAAGACTTGTAAGTATTATTTAGCACATTCCTCTGCTCCTATAACTTAATTTTTAAAAAATGAAAAAATGTAATAGGTAGAGTTATTAGAGAGCTCCTATTAGCCAGCCTTGCCACCAAGGTCTTCATGAAACTGGAGCTGCTGGTGACTTCCTCGGGCTGCCATGAAAGGTAATGGGGTGCTGTTGGTGAAGCCCTTGAAAACCGAGGGATGAAACAACCTGTGTAATTCCCAGGCTTGTTGGCCAGGCTGGATTGTGGATTGGGGTCTGTGTCTACACAGTTGCTTCCCCCTCACAGCCACACTGATCTGTGCTTCCTTCTGCAGTCAAGGCCTCTACCAACATTGGTTAACACATATGTTGACTGAATGTGTCAGTTGTATATTTTATTGTCTGCAGTATAGGGATAATAGTTTTAGATGCTCATAGCTTTTATAAGATTAGAATATATTTGAAGTTTCAGTGATTAGCTACTTTTGAGTGATTAAATATGTGGAAAATGTCTTACTTGGCCAAACAGCATATTTTCCAAATCCAAAATATTTTAATATATTTCCCCCTTCCTTCAAGATTCCCACCGAATGGCACCCCAGAGACCAATTTAAAGCCTGAGAAGATTAGAGTAAAAATATTTTGGAACAAATAAAAATGAGGTGTGTCACCGAACCCAGTATCTAGCCACCCAGGCCTCATGCAAAACCATCTAAACATTCAACATTATTTATAATAGGAAACCAGGGTTAGGAATTGATTTCCATAGAATTCTGTGAGTGTGAGGCATGTTGCTGTGGCTGGCTCTGATGTGAGATTTGAGGCCTAGGGGGAACTGAAATTACTCTAGACCCTTAAGGGTTTTGAAACAGGTGCAGTCTCTCTTCTTGCCCTCCGGGAAGCGTGCTGTCCACAGTTGGATGAGTGGTTCAGCAGCAGTTCACTGAGCTCTTGGATGAAAATGGCAAATTTCTCCCCAAATGAGCTTATTATCTGCTGCTGTTGGGTGCAAAGCATCCTTCAGCTATGGCGGGAATTACAGCTTCCATCTGTTCCCTAATGTGAAAAATGTGTGCAGGCCTCTGTGCTACCAAGCTACATGAACTTTAGACATTCAGATCTGCTGACACATTTGAGTCACAGCCCTTGGAATGTCTTTTGTCAATTACTTCATTACATATCCAAATAACCATTCTGAGGGTGGTCTGGATTTGTGATCTGTAGCAGTGTGGTGCTGACACATTTCTTGCCCTTGGAACTATCTGTTTTTTGGCTTTGTTTAGGAGTCGATGATATATAAGTACTCAGTATATTTAATAACTATTACTTTTGAAGTTAACACAGTGCCGCCAATATGAAAAATTCTTGGGCACAGTTACAGCCAAATCCACATCATTAATTCTTGGCTTCTTCCCAATGTCTCCAGTCTTTCACCTTGTTCTATCATTTTGCTCAGACAAATCAAATATTGCTTTGTACTTAGCAACTTTCATCAGAAAATTGCAAGGCCCTCTGTAAACTTTTATTTCTCTAAGTACAAATAAATATCTTCAGAGAACCATGCATATTTAAGTGTATTTATTCATACTGGGTTTTTTTTTTCAATGGGCAAGAAAACTATGGCTTTCTGTGTGTTCACTTTGGAATATAGACATGTAATATGCAGACTTAAATTTGGCTTGACATCTTTAATAAATATCCCTTGAGTAAGTGATTAGATATAGTGTCAGGTATGCTCTTGAGAATATGGCTGGGCATTAGTTTCTTCTACTAATTTTATATACTTGAACATTTTCAGCATTACATCCTGTACATTAGATGCACAAATTATTTCCATCAATTAATAACTATTTCTGACTGTCATCAGGAAGAAAAAATGCTTTGACTAAATTTCAAGCAGGATTAAGTCACCAATTGAAAAATAGAGTCAGTTATTTAAGACTCTGCTCATGATTTGTTTGTGGTTAGGTGATTAGTTGTTTGGTTTACATAATGCCACCACTTCATTTTCACTACATTGATCCGTTCTGTACTTTATCTCACTGTTAAAGTGTGCCCTTGTGGCAGAAGTAATGCTAGGTGTTCACCCAATCCCATTTTCTTTTCTTCCAAGATGTATAAAGAGACTACATTTCCCCACATTCCTTGTAGTCAGATGGAATCCTGTGAATGAATTATTAACAATGGGTTGTGAACAGAAGTAATGGAATCCTCTTTCAGCCCTGGCCTTGAAATCTTCCCTCCTAGGCTTCCATACACCCTCTCTTCCTTTTCTTGTTAGATAGGTACAGAGAATCCTGTGGAGGACCCTAGGCATCTGGGAGATGATTGGACCACAGATAGTAGGAGCCTAGTTCCCTGAATGACTGCATGGAGCAGAGCATCTCAGCTGAACTGCCTTGAGTGTGACATCAGTAAGAACTTTAACCTTGCTGTATAAAGTCAGCGAGATTTGGAGGTTGTTATACCAGTTAGCATACCCTAACTAATATTCATATAAATATAGTACAGAATCAATACTGTCTTTATACACATTCCACAAATTGCAAGGAGTCATGGAACATGCAAAGCACATTGCTGGAGTTGAACAGAAAATGTATAACCAGTAAGCCATGTGGCTGTCTGATCACCATGTCCAATTAAGCCACATGGTTACTGTGATTTTCTGGTTTGAGTCAGCCTTTTATCTGGGGCAGATGCAACCATGGACAGCTTCATTACTGAAAACTGATCATTTCAGTAAGTGGCTTCCCCAGAAGAGGGAGGAGAAGGTACAGAAATCCATGTATTACTGAGAACTTCAGGCTTTAGCTTATTTTTTCCCTCTGAGAAGACTTCCCTAACTCTTAGTCATGTCTAGGTTGCTCACCTCTAACCTTCTCACCCTATGGGCTTGTCACCAACCATGTATGTTCATCAGACTTCTTACCTCACTGGATCTTGATCTGGAAGCTTCCCCTGTAGACCATATATCTTAGAGGGCAGGGGCCATTTCAGCTTGGCTCACTGTTTAATCCCCAGCATTCCACATAGTGCTCGGCACATACATGTTGTTAATTAAATTATCAAGGGAATGAGTGACAATGTGATCTGGGTTATCAGGCATGAGCAATAGCTTTAGGATCATTCATGAGCTGGCCCTTAGACCAGTTAAATAAGGCAGTCTAGAATGCTTTTTATTTCCTGCTTAGATATGGGAAACTTAAGGAGCTAAACTGAGTTTAGCTTTGCCAATAGTGAAAACACAGGTCAGTATAAGAAACAAGAACAGAATCCATTTTCAGGTTTCATTGTATTAGCCACCATGAGTTTTTAAGAGTTGGAGCTCAGTTAATTGATGGCCTAAGTACATTAGTGAAAGCATACAAAAACAAACACACTAATAGCAGTTAGAGCCAAATCACCTTGTTTATGATCCAGGACAGATCCTGATGTTTTGCTCTTTCATGCATTCATTTACTAGACATTTATGGAGCTGCTTCCAGGGCAGAGCCTGGTTCTAGGTGCTGGGACAAATGGTACGTAGGACAAAACAGTGGCCCAGATCTCAAGGAGGTTCCAGTCAAGTGGGGAACAGACCAACATAAACAAGAAAATGTCAGGTGGAGATAATGTTCTAGGAAAAAATTTGAAACAGGTCAATGTAATTAAAAATGGCAGATCAGGAAGATTCCATCAGTGGTTGAGAAGGCCTCTGGGGAACAAATAGTTTTGTTATGTGCAAACTATAGCCTGAATGACAAAAAGAACCAGCCATATAGAAATCCAGAAAGAAAACATTCTAGGCAAAGGGATATCTTAAGGTTTTATCTAGTCCTGAGTTGAGAGAGTAACCTGTCAAGAGGAAGCAAAGGATCATTTATGGAGAGCCCTGTTTACTGTTTCCAGTGTCTGGATTTTAGCCTGTGAGCACTGGAAGCCATGAGAAAAATTGTAAGAAGAGGAAAGAAATGAGCTGATGCATGCTTTAGGAAGAACACTGACTGCTCTGTGGAAAAACTGCCCCAATCCAAGCCCTATATGGAGGCCTGATGAGAGGGAGGGCCTGAAGTTGTCAAAGGAAGCAACAAGTTTCAGAGCTCCTTGGGAGGGAGAATTTATGGCACCTAGAAATGGACTGGACATGGGGATTGAGGCAGGTTGTAATCCAGCGCATTCTCAGGTTTCTTGCTTAGGCAGTGGTGGTGGAGGTGGGGTGGACCTCCTCTGAAACCAGAAAGCCTGGGGAGCAGTGGGTGTGTATGAGAGGCTGAAGAGTTCCAGACATGGTGAATCTGAAGTATCCATGGCATTGCCAACAAGGAACGTGCAGGAGGCAGGTGGATATGTGGCTAGGCCAAAAGAAAAGAAGAGGACATTCTGAGTAAGCAATTAGATGGTAACACAAAGGACACAAGGAAAGGCAGGTTCACATCAGAGTTTTGAACCTCAGCCACTTGATTTTATGTGACTTTTTTTTGGCTTCCTTGCCCATCTCCTTTTTAAGATGCTGAAGAGTCATTTCTGCCTTTCCAAACTGGTCTGCCCCAACCTTGGCTTCTTCTGGTTTCTATTCTGCATCTTACCTGTTGGCTTTTATCCTCAGAGATTCCCTTTCCTGTCATATGGTCTTGCTACTTTCTTCATTTTTGCTTTGCAACTCTATGCAGTGAACTTCCAGATGCCCTGAACTTTACTGATGAGGGGGTGCTATTGGAGTCTGTGCGTAAGTCTGGATGCATGTCCAAAGTCTGCCATTCTCTAGCTTTGTGGTCCATGCCTCCTTTTCCTCATATATAAAATGAGGGAAATTGGAGGAAAGAGTATTTTGAGCTTTAAGATTTTCTAAGTTGCCTTAGCCCTCAGGATGAAATGGCTTCTTCCAGAATTGGCAGGAGGAGCTGCTATAATAGCCATCAATATCTGAGAGAGGATAGCTTTTGTTATTTTGTGTGTGTCAGCTGTTATTTATTTCTTTATATATATACATATATATTCATTAACTTTTTAATTTATTAGGGTGACAATTGTTAATAAAATTACATGGGTTTCAGGTGTATAATTCTATAATACATCATCTGTACATTGAATTGTGTGTTTACCATCCCAAGTTGCTATTGTTATTTTGTACAAGGCCCTCTGGAGGCTGGGTGGACTGTAGCTGCTCAGTTTCTATTAAAAACATACACCCCCACTTTGTTTTGGTTTAAAATCTGAGCGCATCTAAATTTCTAAGAGTCCAGCATATGTGTGAGGAGGTACTGTTCCAGAGGCCTAATGCAACCCCTCCTCTTGCTTCCCAAATTTTATGAGCTCTGTCCAAAAGGTATCCAGCCATGTAATATGAAATATAGAGACATTTATTGTAGAATATAGAAGAAACATGGTACATAGGACAATGAAACTTCAGTCCCCTTCAAAGTAGGCACCTTGGGACCTCATACAGTTCCCCCAATCTCCATTAGCTGCACTGTCATATTTTCCTGAATCTCATCCATGGTCTGAGATCTCTTCCCTTTCAAAGATGGTTTTAGTTTTGGGAAAGGCCAGATGTCTCTGGGTGCCAAGTCTGGGCTGTAGGGGGGCTGAGTCACCTTGGTAATGTGATGTTTCTCACACAAAAAAAAAACAATGCAGAAGACATGATGCATGAGCAGGTGCATTTTCGTGGTGAAGCTGCCCATCACCAGTCACCCATAGCTGTTCTGAATCACCTGAATAGTTTCTGTGGAGGAATGTTCAAGGTTAACACAAAATTTGATGCAGATTTGTTGCTCTACTCACTCAGTCATTTTGAATGCGATGACCACACACTACACCTGCTCACTCAACAGCGTCTACTGTCCCCACTGAATAGTACAATGAAGTCATCATTGTCCACACATGGACTTCCCAGTCCACTCTCTTTGGCTGCCAGGTTACATTGCTGTAGCATAAACCATTCTCGTTGTATTAACAATGGCTGGACTTTTTTCAGACAGGCCTTAAAAAAGGGCAGGGGAAATTTCAAAGTCTTGAAGATACATGGAGAGAGTGTACTATAGGTTTGAAGCCATTGGCAAGCACATTCTAATATACAATTATCCATCCCTAATTGAAGGCTCCTTAAATGCCAGTGTGTGCTTATGAGCCCAGTATTTGGGCAAGCATTTCTGAGTGGCTTAAGAGTGAAAATAGGTCTGTCTGTAATGAAGACAGTCTACCAACTATCTGTGGTGGTCCTGAAGCAAAGTTACCTCATCCAACAAAGGCGGCAATCAGGACCTCCAACCAGTCATATTCTAGAACCTCAGGCAGCTGTCACCTCACTTCAGGGTGGGATACTATGGCCTGAGGCGGCATCCATCCCTGATCAGGGGCCAGCCCTGCTTCATAGTCTCTGAGTGAACAAACTGTAATCAGAGATGGGCTGTGATTCCACTCAATAGCAATGGTGGCCTAGGCAGCAGGGCCTAGAACAAGGATCCTGGAAGATGTAGGATATGATAGATATCCCAGTCCAGCTGGCCATATACCTAGGGCTCTGGATTTAGTGAAGCCTGAGAACTCTAGGAGTCTGGGGCATCAGAGATAGAGGCAAGGCACGTAGGAGAGCTTCGTGTCAGTTTTAATGCTGGAGCAGAAGACATCTCAGTGGCCTCTTTTATGCCCCCTGCCCATTGTTGTTGGCTCTCCAGGCAGGAACATGGGGATTCATGTGAGGCAGAAGAAGACACTGTTCACTAGTGTCCATGTTCTTATTTTTTTCCTGGGCATACCACCAGACATTTCCCACTATTCCTTGTGGTTAGTGGAGCCAGGCTGGATGGTGAAGCCTAGGTCCTTTCCCCACCTTTTGTGTGCATGTGTCTGTGTGAGGGAGAGGAGCTGAAACTGAGGTACAGCTGGGAAGTGTAGCTTACTCCTGATTAAGCTCGGGGCTAGGGTGCTTGGTCTTCTGAAACACCTTTATAGTCTCTTCACAGAGACCCATGTGAATGAATGTATGTATGCATTAGTCTTGACTGATAGGAAACTAAGGCAAAAAGTGAATTCTTGGGTGGGAAGTGGGAATGGCTGGGGTGGGGGGAGTAGGGCAGGAAATGGAGACAGCTGTACTTGAACAACAATAAAAAAAGTGACTTCTTGACTGGTGAATTGTCCTGGGGACTACAGGTCAGGTCATAGTCATATTCCCTAGACAGCGGTACCCTCGTTATAAATCCTGCCCTGTCACTCTGCTCACCTTTTCCCTCAGAGGGCCTTGGGAGCACAGCACACAACCTGGCTCATTCCTACCCCCCATGCTTTTCTCTCTCGTACCCATGCCCTGTCCCTGCCCCTCTCTAGCTGCATCCTTGGCCATCACTATCATTGCATTGCACAATAGCCCAAGTCACCTCTGGAATCATCATTTATGTTATAGGCCTCAAACACAAGTTCCACCAGGGTTAGACAGGTAGCTTAAATGTGGGACAGAGCCAGTATATCATAATAAGCAGTGGTGGAGACTGAGATGCTGTGTGCATTCTAAGTAAATAAAGGCATTCAAAACACATTAAAACAAGTCATCATGCTGTCTAAGCCAAACAACCCACCCCAACTTACCTACCTCAAGTTAACTCTTTTACTATTCTTTACCTCTCAGGAGGACTGACATAAAGGCAGAAACTATGAGCAATGTCTGAAAAGTCTACTTTATCATCTCCTGTCCTAGTGGAGTATGGCATAAAAACAATAATTAATTATTGATTTTTCTTACCTTGAGTGATGTCTAACATATATACAGAAAAGTGCTCAAATCACACAAATCAGTAAATTATTAAGAAATGAACACTTCTCTGTACCCATCAGGTAAGTCAAGGCCTAGAATGTTAGCTCCCAGAATCACACATAGGCTCTTATTCATCTGCAAAGGCAACCACTGTCTCTATTTGTAATATTATAGATTAGATTTGCCTGATTTTTAACTTTACAAAGATAAAATCATGCAACCTGTAGTCTTTCTGGCTTTACTTACTTAACATTGTATCAGTGAGATTCACCCACATTGCTGCATATAGCGGTGACTTATTTGTTCTTTTTGCTGTGTGGCATCCCACAGTGTGAAAGCACCAGAACTTACCTATCCAGTCTACAGTTGTCATTCAGTTGTTTCTAATTTTGGACTTTCACCAACAGCCTTGCAGCATGAGAGAAAGCTCTCAGGTAGAACAACAGAGACCCTGGTGTTTGAGGTGGGAAACTGTCCACTGCAGCTGCAGAGGACTCAAGGTGGACAGAGGAGCTGTGGGATGGGCCATCCACAGGATGTGCTACCAATCCCTTCTAGAACAGAAGTTCTCCAAGTTTTGGATCACAGGACCCCTTCACACTCTTAAAAATTATTGAGGACCCCAAAGAGTGTTAGGTTGCGTGAATTATATCAATGTTTACCATACCAGGGATTAAAACTGAAAAGTAAAAATAATTTACTTGATAATTTATTTCAAAATTAACAATAGGTACATACTCTACATTATATATATATAGCATGTTTACAAATAAAATATTTTGAGGAAAATAACTATATTTTGCACAACAACAAATGTTAGTGAAAAGAGGAATTCTTTTACTTTTTTTTTTTTTTTTTGCAAAACCCTCGAATAGCAGTCTGGCTTAATACAAGACTGCCGGATTTTCCTATTTGCTTCTGAATTATAGCTGGTATGGTATCACATGCCACTCAGCAGAGAATCAGTATGAAAAAGGCAAAGGATATCTTAGTATCATTATGACAATAGTTTTGACTTTGTAGATTCCCTGAAAAATTCTCAGGAACCCCCAGGGATCCCCTGAACAAAACTGGAGAAGCACTACTCTGGAACAACCTGACCAGCTCTAGTGTGGAAACACGGAGTGAACAGGTACCCGCAACTTGACCCACTCAGTGGAGAGTTTTGCTAATTTACTTCAAACCATCATGAGTTAATTCACTTCTTAGCTGATTAAAAACCCGTATTTTTCCCTGGCTGGTGTGGCTCAGTGGATTGTGTGCCACTCTACAAACCAAAGAGTCGTCAGTTTGATTCCCAGTCAGGGCACATGCCTGGGTTGTGGGCCAGGTCCCTGATGGCAGTCACACAAGAAGCAATCACAGATTGATGTTTCTCTCCCTCTCTTTCTCCCACCCTTCGCCTCTGTCTAAAAATAAATAAATAAAATCTTTTTAAAAAACTCATATTTCCATTACAACACTTATAATCCTCACTTGTAAAAACATCAATTTGAAATGTTTTGATTTTATCCATTCTAAATGAGCAATGTCCATTAGAAATATGTGAGCCCTTTATGTATTTTAAATTTTAAGTAGTCACTGAAAAAACTGAAAAAGAAACAGGTGAAAGTAACTTTTTAAATTATATTTATTGATTATGCTATTACAGTTGTCCCAATTTTTGCCCCTTTTCTTCCCTCCACCCAACACTCCCTATTCCCTCAGGCAATCCCCACACCATTGTTCATGTCTGTGGGTCTCGTGTGTAAGTCCTTTGGCTTCTCCATTTCCTATACTGTACTTTACATCCCCATGGCTATTCTGTAACTACCTATTTATACTTCTTAATCCCCTCCCCTCTCACCCGTCCTCCCCACAACTCCCTCCCATCAGGGAACCATCAAAATGCTCTCCATATCCATGATTCTGTCTCTGTTCTTCTTGTATGCTTAGTTTGTTTTTTAGGTTCAATTGTTTATAAATTTGTAATTTTTTGCCATTTTGTTGTTCATGGTTTTGATCTTCTTGTTTTTCTTAAATAAGTCCCTTTAACATTTCATATAATAATGGTTTGGTGATGATGAACTCCTTTACTTTTTTCTTGTCTGGGAAGCTCTTTATCTGCCTTTTGATTCTAAATGATATCTCTGCTGAGTAGAGCAATCTTGGCTGTAGGTCCCTGCTTTTCATGACTTTGAATATTTCTTGCCAGTCCCTTCTAGCCTGCAAAGTTTCTTTTGAGAAATCAGCTGACAACTATGGGAACTCCCCTGTGGTAACTAACTGCTTTTATCTTGCTGCTTTTAAATTCTTGTTTTATGTTTAATCTTTGGTATTTTAATTATGATGTGACTTGGAATGGGCTTATTTGTACCCATCTTGTCTGGGACTCTCTGTGCTTCCTAGACTTGTATGTCTCTTCCCTTCACCAAATTAGGAAGTTTTATGTCATTATTTTTTCAAATAGATTTTCAATTTCTTGCTGTTTCTCTTCTCCTTCTGGAACCCCTATGATGCGAATGGTGGATTGCTTGAAGGTGTCGCAGAGGCTGCTCACACTGTCATCATTTTTTTCAATTTTTTTCTTGTTGTTCTGATTGGTTGGGGGTTTTGTTGTTGTTGTTGTTGTTGTTGTTGTTGTTGTTTCTGTTTGTTGTTTTTGCTTTTTTATGTTCCAAATCATTGATGTGATTCTTGGCTTCATTGACTCTACTATTGTTTCCCTGTAAATGGTTTTTTATTTCAATTAGTGAATCCTTCATTTCTGACTGGATCTTTTTCATGCTGCTGAGGTCCTCACTAAGTTCCTTGAGAATCCTTATAACCAGTGTTTTGAACTCTGCATCTGATAGATTGTTTATCTCCATTTCGTTTAGTTCTTTTTCTGGAGTTTTGATCTGTTCTTCATTTGGGCCATGTTTCTTTGTCTCCTCATTTTAGCAGCCTCCCTGTGTTTGTTTCTGTGTATTATGTAGAGCTGCTATGACTCCTTGTCTTGGTAGTGTGGCCTACTGTAGTAGGTGTCCTGCAGGGTCCAATGGTACAGTCTCTGCTATCACCCAAGCTGGGTCCTCAAGGTGTGCCCTTTGTGTGGGCTGAGTACATCCTCCTTTTGTAGTTGAGCCTTTATTAGAAGATCAATGGGAGGGATTTACCCAGGCCATCCATGGACTGGCTGTGTTCGTGTACCACCAACCTCCACCCTCCGTGGATGATCAGGGGCAGGGTGGTGGTGTTCTGATGGGGTCTGTAGCTATGCACTAGGCATGCAGGCTCTGGGGTTTCCTGGGTAGTGCAGGATAAGGTCAACCCCCCCACTCCTGTGTTTTGTCCAGGGATACCCTGCCTGGGCTATAAAGCAATCTGAGATGGCTGCTACTTGTGCTGGGCTTGGAGGTTCCCAGGTGAAGCCAAGCTGTGAATCTAGGCTGGCTGCTGCTAGTGCCAGTCTTGGGACCACTTAGCAAGAGGTACAGGGGCTGGGGACTCACTGAGGCTGGCTATTGCTTGTTTGAGAGGATTCAGGAAGTGTGGAACATGAGCCAAGAACCAACTACTCATATGGAAAAGTCACTGTTAACAGCTTGGGTGGGCCCATTAGTTGGGTGGGATGGAATCTTAGGAGATCTCCAGGGCAGGGCAAGCAGTGTTAGCCAGGATGATGGAGTCTCAGATATGGCACCTGTCTGCTGGCAATGTGGCTCTGTGGGGAGAGGGTTCAGAAAAGGGTCCTCTGCTCACCTTTCTGTCTGGGAGAAAGCTATTCCCAGCTGCTGCTTTGATGCCAGACACTTCAGTTCCTCCCTGTATGTCACTGGTGCCTTTCAAGTTGCTCCCCTGGTGCTGGAGCTCAGAGGGAGGGAGTCTGAGTAAGTCTGTGTGTGGGTTCTTTAAGAAGAGCTGCTTGGGACTCTAGAAGTTTCTTCAACCAACTCAATCCCCACTGGTTTTTGCAGCCAAAAGTTATGGGGACTTATCTTCCTGCCACTGAACCCTGGACTGGGGGCCCTGGTGTGGGGCTGGTACCCCTCACCCCCAAGATATCCCTTCTGAATTTTTATCCACCATGAATTTTTATCCAGCACCTGTGCAGAACAGGTTGGTCCCACATCTCCACTCCTCCTGCTGGTCTAGATGGATGTGGTTTGTTTAATTCCATAGGTGTTGGACTTCCATTCAACTCCATTTCTGGTGGTTCTGAGTGATGGTTGTTCTATAGTTTAGTTGTACTTTTGATGTGGTTGTGCGAGGAGGTGAGCCATGTTTACCTATGCTGCCATCTTGGCCAGAAAACTAAAATTAATTTTAATGTATTTTATTTAGCCCAATATTTTTAAATATCCTTTCAGCATATAAAATCATCAAAAATAAAATCATGTGAAAATCAAGCCACATAAAATATTAATGACATACTTCACATTCTTTTTTCATATTAAGTCTTCAAAATCCTGTGTATGTTTTTATTTTATAGTATATAGTATGTGTCAATTTATATGCTAAATTTTCATTAGAAATACTTTACCTGTTTTTAGATTTTATAAAATTCCAAAGTTTGAAAAAGTGTATTAACACATTCAAGTTTTTCCAATAATTGGAGTATCAGTATTCAAAATTAAAATTAAATGAAATAAAATTTGGTTCCTCATTCATATTAGCCACATTTCAAGTGCCCAGTAGCCGCATACAGTTAGTGGCCGCCATATTGGACAGAGTAGATCTAAACTTTATCCTCTGCCTTCCTTATCCATTGTTTCTTCAGTGCTTAGAAGCCTTATTGGGAAAAGTTAATCATTCTCTGATTTTTCTAGTAAACTGGTACCACAGTGGGTTTCTTCATAGGTTGGTTAGGATATTTGACAGAGAGTTGGGAGTGGGGGAATCACTGTGCAGCCACAGTTAGCAATGCCAGATACTTCCGGGACTTTACCATTAGATGTTTTCATGTACATAGAATAATTTCACATTGTTACTGAAATAGCTGTGAAATATACTGCTGGCTCCAGGCAGCCGTGTAATGGACCTCTTTCTGATTGGGTATGGCAGGAACTTAAATGGGATAGTGCCATGAAGGATTTAGACCAGGCTGCTTTGCTTATTGGAAAAGTTTGCTAAGTTCTTACTGATGAACTCTACATCAGTGTCTTCCTGTATCCCTTCATTGGTATGCTTTCCAAAAGGTAAAGAGAAACACTGGAATTAAATTCCAGGCCAAAAACACTCAGAGTAAAGATGCAGCACTGAAATTAGCATCTTATAACTCAAAGACAGCAAAAATGATTTAAGAAGTTTGAAAGGAGAGAGCCAAAGAAAGGCTATAAAGCATTAAAGACTTTGTTCTGTTTGTGAAATGTATCTTGTCCAAACAATTTTATATTCAGGAAAATGAAAAGCTACCCCACTTTACACATTAAGGACTCTCTCAGTTATATTCTCCAAATAAAAAAGACTAGACTCCCAAGTCTAACCATTTGCAAGTTTTGTGGCTGGTCAAGTGTTTGATTCTTGTCATTGAGTGGGCAAATGAGAAAATGACTTTTATCTCCTTCAAATGTTCTCCCTTCCCCACGCTGACTGTTTAAGGTTTTAGCCAATCTTATCATTCCATCATATTCATTCTCCTAATGTTGGACTCATTCAAGAATCCTGCACCTGAGCGCATGATGCCATTTTAAACAAATCTAAAAGGAAGTAGGAAAGTTCTAGAATTTCCTTATCTAAGGTAGCCAAACTAAATAAACTTAATTTGCATCCATCAGGAGCTCAGTGAAATCTAGCACCATTGTCGTTGGAATGATTTCACACTAAATGACATGTAAAGGTAGGTCTTTCTGGGCTTCTCATTAGACTGGATACCCTACGTTTTCTATCTGCAGGTCCACCTTGCAGAGTATCAGAGGAGCCATGACCACACAATACCAGCTGGGCATAAAATGCCTTAAACTTAATATACTCAACTCTTACAGTAAGGAAGTACATAACTAAGACAGGAGTTATGCCACCACATCTAATACATTCTGATTTGGTGAAGCCAAGGCTTTTCTTCAGCACTCACATTAAAGGAGCTAGAGTAACTAGAAGATAAAAAAATATTAAAGCCAAGTGTTGGAACTGTTAGGGACCTTGGACATTATGTAATGCTGTCTTTCTGTCCCTGAATGGTCTTATTTGTAAAACCATTTTAATGTTCTTTCCATTTTCTTGGTAAAATACAGTTTTTTGAAATTTTTAAGTGAATTATCAGATTGACATTGGTTAATAGCATCATACAGATTTCAAGTGCACACTTCTTTGTTATAAGATCTGTATACTGCACTGTGTGCCCACCACCCAAAGTCAAACCATCTTCCATCACCATATATTAGGCCCCCTACACCTCCATTATTCTTCACCCCCTTCTATTAGGATCCTCAAGAAATCATAAGTGAAGCATTGGCTGGTTTTAGAACTATAGAACTATGGTTTCTCCTCCCCTTCCTTGCTCGAATTCTCTTCCACCTGCTGACTGATACCTCTAGTTCCATCATTCCAGGTTTATCCTTTCAGCAGTGGGCTGTTAATTGCCATTAAAATGGAAATACCCTAGGAAGGCCTAGCACTTAAACATTATCAGGTGTTTTAACTGTAGTACTAGAAAGGGTCAAAGTAAGATGTTTTGTATCAGTAAGGAAAGGGTGTTGGAGAAAGGGTGCAAACCTGGAGGGCTAGTGGCCCCCACTTGGGAATCTAAAGGCTCTACTTGAGGCTCAACAGACTCTGGCTGCTTCTCCCAAAACATATCCATTTGTATGAATGTATCTTTGGACCCCCTGTGGTAATCCAGGTACTTGGTAATTGTTCTCAACCAAATTGGAGCACCTGCCAAGTGGAAGCTTCTGGTACTGAGGGACCGCTTGGGCTCAGGGTAAGGGTTCCCAGTCTTGCCAGGAGGGTATATTAATGCCTTTCCCATCTTAGTTTGTGGAAATAGCAGTGGGGAATCATGCAAGTTGGAGAGGTCTTGTTTTCAGTTTTATTATGAATGGGAACCCTTTATCCAGGATCAAGGAAGAGCACTGCATAAGATGGTATATATAGTCATCCATGTATGCACATGCATACACACATCCATGGATGGGCTCCCTCACTCTATCTCTCCTCTTACATGCACACACACATGTGCATGCATACACATACACCTACTCCTCCATATGCACATGAATGTTTCTCCTGAAACACTCAGCAAAGCAAGTTGCAGGAGTTGCACTCCTGTGGGTAGCTAGGATTTCGAGCCTTATTGTTGGTTTGGGATTGGGATGTGAATGATGGAAGATGGTTAGTCTCTGCTTTCTGAAGCATGATGATAAGTTCCCTGGTCTATATTTTTGGGGTAACCTAGCACAGTGGTTAGGAGCCCAGGCTGTACCATTTACCACCTCCAATGCCTTGGGAAAGTTATTTAACCTCTTTGCACCTCAGTTTCCTGATCTGTAAAGTGGTTGTAATACTAGTATCCATCTCATAGAATTGTGAGAAGTAACTTAAATGGGACACACAGAGCATTTAAAACAATGCCTGACACATATTAGGTGATGAATAAATATCTGCTGAATGAATAGAATATTTTATCATCATTACAAGTATATTTTTACCATAAGGAGCTTCCATCACTTGATGGCTTCAGACTTAGTGGAGAGAGTGAGGAGAACCCTGTTAGGTATTGCAAGTTCTATTCTTATGGTGGAGCCAGATTGCCAGGCAGACTCATCTGCAGATATTTCTCAGTATATGAAGAAAAAGGAAAAACAACAACTAAATGTCTCAAAACAATGAAATGAGGAATGAGACAGAGAGAGGGATTGACATCTTACAGTTAAATAAGGCATTGCCACAGAGCAACTTCTGGAGACACAGTTGAGCCAGGCCTGGGTCTTTTATTTTTCTAACTCTAGACTTAGACTTGAAGTATTGAGCTTCTTCTTAGATTTGAATAAACCACAAAAGGAAAACACATCATTACCTCTTTTCAGCACTCCTCACTCCTTGCTCCATTTTCTGCTTCCTTTCCTAGGTCTCAGCTACAATATAAGAAATTAAAATGGTGGCACTTCTTTCGTGAGAGCAGAGACTGAGCAACTGTGGGCTCTATAGAGGGATGGAGTGCTACATAAACGGTGCATGGCTTATCTCCTGATGAAAAGCAACTGACAGATGGGGAACTGAGGTGTACTTTATCATCAATGCTTCCCATTTCTTGACCTTGTGGTAAAGACTGCTTCAGTGGACACTGGCATTAAATCTGGTGGGGGCTGGAACAGTTGTGGGGCAACCCAATCAAAAGCCAGGGTCTACTGGGCTTTTAATTTTCTATACATGTGCACATATGTACAGCAATACAGCATATGGGCAGCACATAAGCTTGGGTAGCAATCCACTGACAAGTGGCAGTATATCTGAATAAATTACAGTGGCCTGAGCTGCAAATTTTGCTCCAGGAGATAGGGATTTAGACAAACAAGGAGAAAAGGCATTCACTCAACTTTTTTCCTGAAATGCCAGAGGAATAAAACAGGTCAGTGGTGAATACAAAATTAGCTTTTGGCCAGTCTCCAAAGTGATTTGACCTATTTAGGAGTCATTGAGAATAAGCCAAAGGAAGTTCAGTGGCCTGCATCTTGATTTGTCAAGGGAAAATAAAGAAGGCACGACTGCCAGGTGGCCAGATTCCCTGAGTCACTTGTTATGGAACATATGAGTGAATATGGCTGAAACTCATGAGAAGGATTCTGGGACTCTGACTTTGGGGAAACTTCTGGCATAATTTAGCTTGCAAATGATAATCCCAGGAGATGCATTGGTAATCTGGTGTGCCAGCTCAGTAGCCCTGGTCACTGAAAGGACCATATAGGATCCTGAAAGCCTTCCTACGGTTTAAACTTTTCTCCGAGGCCCTTCTTTAAAAGGTAAACTCAGGCTGAGTCAGCAAAGTGAGTATAGACATTAAGTCTTCAATGGACAGCAAACCTACAAAAATACTGAGGCCAACTCCACTACAGCCTGGCAGGTTGCAATTGGTAGTGGATGCTGTTGCTGCCCTGCCTATATCTCCTTTACCAGCGTGTGTACCCCTCCTTTAGCTGCTATGAGTGTTGGCTGCCCCTTCCCCAGATAATTGCTGTCTGCCAAATGCCAGCCCTGCCAACCCTCTTGCCTCAAGGTGAGACTAGCTCTCTGGTACAATTTGTACTCCAAAGCTCCCTGCAGGATCAGGTTGAACCAAATCTGCAGCTGAGGGCATATCCTTACTTAGTTCCTTCTTCTGCTGTACCCTGCTTTCCTTGTGTCCCTTCTACTGAGAGCACGCCCTCCATACATCACGTGAACAAGAATCCCCATCTTAGACTTTGCTTCTAAGGAATTCAACCTAAGAGAGAATTGGGGAAGAGGGGCATTTGAAAACAGCCCCAAACCTGACTGCACATCATAATTACTTGAGCAGCTTTTAAAACACAAGTTCCCAAGCCCTACATCCAGAGATTCTGATTCAATGAGTATAGAATGGGACGTGAGATACTGTGGTTTTCCTAAGTAGATCCTCGGTAATTTTAATATGGTCAGTCCTTTGACCAATGGGAACCCACTCACTGTAGTTCATTGTTTTTATTTCCTGTTTTAGATTTTTTTAAAGGAAAAATTCATTGATAAGTTCAGGAACAAACCACACAATCTGTCGAACACACTGAGAAGCAGCGATTTATGTAAAAGGATCCACAGTTTTTGAAAAATGTATTGAAGTCCAGCATACTGTGCTGACTCTCAGAACTTTTTTAAGTACTTTGTATCTTTACATTTGTGTGTGTGTGTGTGTTCTGAAACATAAAGGTCTGTCTGGTTGGGAAAAGAGAGACTATTTTCAGGCATTGAGTTGTTATGGAGCTTTCCAAAAAGGGATATTTGATAAAACTTATAATTTAGTTAATAGTTCCCAGTCTTCATGCTCAGAAGTGTTAACCTATTAACCCCTCCCCCAATTCTACAGAAAACCCTTCCCTGTACCCTAGCTGCTTTCTTCGTTCAGTAAATATTTATTGAGCACTTACAATGTACTAGGCACCATTCTAGGCACTTGGGCTTTGTCGGTGATAAAAACAAAAATTCCTTCTAGCTTAATAGCTGTGTGATCTTGGTGAAGTTCCTCAAACTGTCTTGGCCTCAGTTTTCTCATGTGTAAAATGAGAATAATAAAAAATACTGCACATAGTAATTGTAAAGATAGAATAAGATTCTAAGTAGAAACCACAGTCATTGGGCCCCTGGTTGGTGTGGCTTAATGGATTGAGCACTAGCCTGCAAACTAGGGGGGATCACCAGTTCGGTTCCCAGTTGGGGCACACACCTGGGCTTTGGGGCACATGCCTGGGCTATGGGGGTGCACCCTTATTAGGGGGTACGTGAAAGGCAACCAACCACACATTGGTGTTTCTCTCCCTTTCTTTCTCCCTCCCTTCCTCTCTGTATAAAATAAATAAAATCTTCAGAAGAAGATTCTATGTAGAAAACACAGTCATTGGCACATCATTAATTTTTTTCAACATCATTAAAATGTGAAAACTGGTACCTATTGCTGTTATTGTTGTTGGTATGAACATGTCTATCTTCCCCAATAGGCTGTAAACTTCTCATGGGCAGGAATAGTACCCAAGGCCTTCTGATATCACCCAAATATCTTACCAGAGCAGTGGCTTAGTAACTGTTGGTTGAGTGGATTAAAAGCATCTCACTGTAAAGAGAACTTCCTGCTTTTTCATGCTGTAGACTTAGGAAGCAGTGAGAAATAGATTAGGCCCATGGGAACTTCTTTTCCCCCTAATTTAAGGTGTGAGTTGTAGTGGATGGGGTGCTAAAGAAAAACAAGATTGAATAAGATTCTACTCCTCATAGTCTCCCAGAAGACTGAAGAAAGAAAATATATTCTTTTTCTTACCTTCTCTGATAGATTTAGTGTGCCAGTAAGTCCTGCTGACCTCTTTTTTTTTTCTATCTCCCAATTCTCTTTTACATTCTTCTCTATTGCTCACCTTGATTTCTGCCACCTATGGGAAAAGTGGTGCCGGTCTAGTGTCCACAGGGAAAGTCTGGAAGCAAAGAGGCATTGTGCATCCAGGGTCCCGGAGCTGTTGCTTTCTAGTCCCACAGACAGCACCCTAGGTAGAGCTAGCCAGCAGTTGCATCAAAACCACACCTCAGGTTTGTTGACCACCAGATTCCCTCCATTTTGTCTTCTCATCCCAGCCTTCATCCCCCAAGCCCTGGCCCTTGTGCAAAGGCGAAAGGCAAGTTCACAGGATGCAGGTTCTTCATTCTTCCCTGACATCTGGTTTGATTCTGAGTAGCTAAATAGTGGCTTTGCCATGAACAACAAAAGCTAATTCACTGTGGTTTTTAAACACCAAGCGCAAATATTTTTCCTTTTCAGCTTGGGGTCACTGGAAGGGAAAAAACAGGACTGAGAAGGACATTATCCTTTTAAAAACTATTACAACTTCCCATAGAAAATAAAACAATGGCATCATTTCCTTCCATTCATGAGTCTTTTTATGAGTGATTGTTGTTTGAAATAAGACTAGGGATCTGAAGAAGATTTTTAAATACTGTTTTAGCTTGGTTTTCTACTCAAAAGCCCACCATGATTGCTTTTAAGAGGCCACACAAATCCCAGTAAAGCCCAGGGCCACCCTCTTTGCTTTCTCTCTCCTTTGTCTTCATCCCTGGCTGGCTTTCTCTCTTCCTTTTCTTTAGCTCTTTGATTTCCTCCCTCATGAAGGGCCCTGGCCCTCTGCTAATGGGAGGGATATGTTAGACAGGAGCACTACAATTTACAGTATTTTAGGCAATGGCCATGCCATCTACTGATGCCACTAACGTGCTTGGAAGGCTGAAGATTCTGTCTGAGTCACTTCCCCAAGGTTCTAGCCAGAGTTTCTGTTGATTTGGACTGTCTTAGTGCATCCCTAGATTCAGCACCATTCTGTTCATCCTCAGAAATGAAGTCACTTATTTTGACTCTTGCTCCACATGACTAAGGAGCAGAAGCAAAGCAACCAATGCAGGGAACTGATGTCATCAGCAGAGACCTGATGATTATCAGAAGAAAGCAAGTCTATGTACCTCACTATCAACTATTTCAATCTTCTTTCTGGATGGCAAAACTAAAGCTCTTCTCCACCTTTCCATAAATTTCTCTTCTTTCCTTCTCTCTGCCCATCTAGCTTTTGCACATGGATTCAGTGCTGGGTTTAGGTGAGAGATGAAGCATATGCCATGATGACAGAAAGGCTATAAGAACAGAACTATTAAAGTCCCCAAATTCTCCCTTTCTTGCCAAGAGGATAATCTGAGTAGGCTCCAGGCTGTTTGATGTTTGTGAAGAGACTTACGGATTCTTACCATGTACTATTACTGCTGTTATCGGCATCACCAGAGTGCAACATGTTGATACAGGTGGTATGTATGGTGGAGGTAGGAGAGGATCAGAAATTGATCTGCAACACGCAAAGAAAAACTCCATTTGTATCCCCTCCATCCTTTCAGTGTATGTGCAAACATGTGCAGACCTGTTGAACAGCTCACCCTCACACTGACCTAAAATTTCACAGCTAAGTGAACCAGCCCCAGCCCTGTGGGAAGAATGGGTGGCAATGTGTGGCAGCCATGGAATGATGGAATGAAACGTATTCCTTCTCATGACTGCACAGTTGACATAGGAGCTGGGCTGTTGTGGCTCCCTGGGTTTTAGTATTTGTTCAGCTTCCTACTCTGGCATCATGCTAATGGTTTCCATAGCCACGTGGCACTTGGCAGAGCTTCTCAAGCTGGTAGGACCTGAGAGTCTGCATTTCTAAGAAGCTCCCAGGTGACGGCTGACCCCTGGCCTATTGCACTTAGAGCAGCCAGGCTATAAAAAAGCACCACTGCATTCTAAACTCCTCCAGGGCTGGAAAAGAAAAGTACCAAGCTCCTCCTCTGGAGACAGGGTGTGTCTGAGGCTGCCCTGGAGTCCTGATTTGCCATTCAAGTGAACCCCAGAGGGATTAGAGGCTGGCCCAGCACTTGGGTGAGACCATCTCCCCCTCTGGGGGTGGGGGGAGTTCTGGAGGCAGCACAGATGTTGTGTGAAAGTCTGCCACCCTCCTTGCTGAAGGTTGCCCTTGCTCGCCCTCTGGCCCCCCTGTTCTGCCTGCTGACTTAAAGAGATCAGCTTTCAGCGATTTGGGACTCCAAAAGGGCTTTGGATAAAAGAAAAGGCCTGTCCTTAAGAAGCAGAGCTGGAATCCAAGCATGCCTCTCGCCTGCTGCATGCCCAAGAATGCAGGTATTTGGGGTTTGCAGCATTTCCTGGCAAGACAGAGGGGGAGGGGAGCTGGGGGAGGCCAGGCCTAATGGAGAGGGGCTTGCGCTGCAGAAGCTTCCTATTGTGAGGGGATCTGAAAAGTATTTTTTGAAAAAAAAGTTGAGCTGTTGTACAAAACAGATGTGAGCAAGGGAGGCTATGCCTGATTTTCAGGGTTGACCTTGACATTTGGGATCAGTGGCTACTAAGCTTTGGGGACTTTGGTTTCTTTATACTGGCTGGCCATGTTTGAAAATTTGCTCCTTCTGAAGTGTTGGTCTACTTAATACAGAGAGGACCGGGCTTTCTCCCTCCTCTTCCACTATGATATTTGCTGTCTTGTGAGAGGGCCCAAAGGGTAGCCCAAGTTGGGGTTATAGGGTAGGATTCCCCAGGACTGCTGGGGAGAGGCTCAGGCCTGCATGCTGTACCAGATTATACTGTGCCCTATCTGTTTGTCTCTTTCTTCTCCTCCCATCCTGCACCCCCTCCTGTCTTCCTGGAATTCCTCATATCCTACTCTCACCCTTACACAGAGATTTCTTTATCTCTCTATGTCTCAAAACAGCCCTGAACTGGGAGTCCCCAGACCCAACTTTCCCGATATCTAGTTTCTTGCTCCATCTTAAATGGCCTCAAACCTTTTGGGATCTGGCCACAAAATCGAATGCTGTTTGAAAAGTGTTGAAATATTTGCAATATTCATCCTGTATCGGAGTTAGTCCTTCCATTTTAACTCAGACTCCTGAACATCAGGGACAATGCCTATCTTATATTTCTTCTATAGACTCACCCTGCT
This sequence comes from Phyllostomus discolor, assembly GCF_004126475.2. Classification (NCBI taxonomy): domain Eukaryota; kingdom Metazoa; phylum Chordata; class Mammalia; order Chiroptera; family Phyllostomidae; genus Phyllostomus; species Phyllostomus discolor. The sequence goes on from NC_050198.1 coordinate 5,961,426, forward strand.
CCCCACCCTGTCATAGGAACACGCAGGGGTGGGCAGTGTGAGTGTTGAAGTCTCTGTTCTCCTTGCCCCAGCTAAACTACTTTATTGCACATATGCCTCCACTGTTTCTGTGCAGACTTGATGCATGGCATGATGATACTCCAAGGGCCATGTGCTGACCTAACCACTCCCAGTACTGTTGTGTGCAGGCCTGCGCCATGAAAGTGTTATCCTGTCCTGCCATCTCAGAATACACCTTCTGAGTTGCTTTTCCAGGTGTGGTGATGGAGAGGCACTGGTTTATGCCTGCTTTGTTACCTAGGAAGGGAACATGCTTGTGCACCAGACAGTTTCTGGTAGGTACCACTGAACTTCTGTCAGTTTCTTCTGGGCATTGCTCTTTTTGAGTTTGCGGGTAAAGTGGTTCGAATCCAAATCCCTAATATCATATATACTTATGATGAATAACCATTATTTGTTGTGCAGGCCACACTTTAGATCAATTCACTCAGAATCTATGGGGATGGAGCCAGGCATCAGTGGATTTATTCAAAAGCTTCCCAGGTGGATTCCAATGTGCAGCCAGGGTTGAAAACTATTGACTTAAGTAAGAAGTGAGGACTTCACTCCCACTCTAACCCCCAACTTCCTCAGGGAGCTGAGTAAGACAATTAAGAACCTGAGTCCACACATTTTTATAAGTTTCAGTGGATTTAGGGGAGTTTCCAACAGCCAGGTAGTAGTATTCATCAGGCCCAAAGGACTAACTAATGGGAGGGAGTACCAAGGAAATAAGGCTCCTCCAGGTACCTTCCAGAAGTTTCCAGTCTAAGCCCAAGGAGAAAAATAGAGAGAAGGCATTTAGAATAGCTTGACCCAGTTTACCTCAGAGAGTTAGAGAAGCATTAGGGTAGCTGGCAGGTCAGGGAGGTACAGAGAAAGCTTGCAGGGCTACATGAAGGGAGCTCAAGCTTCTCAGAGCTGCTGGTACTTTATGAGTTTGGCCATCTTCTGGCAATAGAGTCAGCAAGGTCATGGTACTCCCTGCCAACTCCGGATAGTACATAAGTGGGGAGACCAGGCCCTTAATGAAAGATGCCTCCAAGTAGGATTTGGCTGGTATTGCATTCAGCACAATAAATGCTGACGGGAAAATGACTGCTTTTTGACTCAACACAAATTTTATTACACCAAGTTTCATTATAAAAATGTTATAGTTTTGGGTGTGTGTTTACTACATAAACAATGTAGTTACTCTGATCTTCACCATCTTTCAAACTAGAGTCTCAAAGGGAGTTTTATTTATGAGATTTAAAGCCATGGAACAATTGTTTCATATGATTACCTTATAAGCATAGGAATAATTCAGGGGAAAATAAAACTCGGCGCTTTCTTTCCTCCTTAGACCCTGCCAAATCTCTGCAACCTGGGGGTAGTCACAGCCACATGCTGACAATGTTAGACTATAGCTGTTAGACTATAGACATAAAAGGCATAGTGTGGTATTCAGGAAAAATGAAGCATGGGCTCCTATTGCATCCAGCCTATAAGGCTGTCCTGGTGGCTTGGGCAGGTATGAGAACCACTTAAACTGATCAGGTAAGCTCTCAGGGCCCAGACCCTTATACTAACCTGTAGTTAGTGACCAGCGGGCCAGATCTTGGGACATTCATATTTCCCAGAAGGAAACCCTCATAAATAAAGCATATTTACCAATATGAATGTCAGCTCAGGTTCCTTAGTTCATTTCTGGGAACTCCACATCAGGAGGGAGTATGGTGTAGGCTGCCACCATTTTATGACAAAGTCTGTTTTGTCCATTTTATTGGTGTTTTCCATTTTTAATTTGTGTGATTTTATATTCATTTACTTGGGATTTTAACTTGTTGTTTTCTATTTCTTAAATTGAATGCTTGCTTTAAAAAATAAATATGAGAACTGAGAACTATAAATTTGTCTCAGAGTAACAGCCTTGGTAATTTCCATTGGTTTTACTATGTGGGCTTATTGTTATGGGCTTCATCCTCTAGATAGGTTTTGGAGAGGCAGCATGGTGTAAGGAAAATGAACTTCGGTGTCTTTCAGATATGAGTTTGAGTCCTTACTCTACCATTTACCAGTTGGGTAACTTTGGGAAAGTTATAGGATTGCAACTTCATGATTTCTAAAATGAAGATGATAATATCTGCTTTGTGTATTCTTTAAATTAGAGTAAAATGAAAGAATCAGGCAAAGGACTTAGAATTAGTGCATCTAGTAGCTACTCAATCCATAGTAGCAATGGATAATAATCATATTTAAAATAAGATGCCTGCAGCACAGGCAAAAGCTTTGTGGCTGGGAAGCTGCTCTCCATTTGCATGTCTTAGGCAGAGGGCCAGGATAGTGGGTGTCCTTTCTGGATCAACCCACTTATCCTAATGTCCTCCAGAGGCACTGGCAGATGGGACATGAAAATACCAACAGTGTGTGTAGGGGAGGGCATGCAGCCAAATGTTACACTGGATTGAACATGCCGAAATGAGCCAGGAAAAAAACTCAGCACAACACAAAAACTCACCACTGAGAAATTCCTCTCAAGTTTCTTAGTCTCTGTCTCTTGTGAAATGTTCCTCAATAGAATGTTTGACCTGTGCTGTCCCAGACCTGGCATCTTTCCTGGCTACTCAACTGTGTTGCTTCCCATTGCATAGGGCCCTGACTGCTTGTCATGAGCCTTGAAGGAAGTGAACATTGTGGCAGCTAAACTTTTTAGAGCTGCATCTCGGTGCTGGGCTCTATGTATCAAACATGCCTAAGACATGGTCAATGGCTGCCTTTGAGGACTTCCTAGTCAGGAGGACACTGACTTATGAGCGCCCGAAAGGCTGGGTACCTCGCGCCCCACCCACAGGAAGGAGGGGCCAACTCTCCCTCCTGGGGTGGCTCAGCTAGCCAACTGAGACCACTGGAGGAGGGAACTTGTGAACTGACTCTGTTAGGGTAAATAGGTTAAGATGTATCAAATTTTAGGCATATTTTTGTTTGTGGGGGTTTTTTTTGGTTATATCTCATTTTGTTTTATTTTTTAGCGTATGATAGAATGAACTCACTCTGATGATCTTCAAATATTAAAAAAAGTACCTGGTCTCCAAAAGCAAGAAAAATATTTTGTAAAGCCAAAATTTTGCAGAAAATGAAAGCCAGTTTGCTTTGGGTTGATTCTTGCCTTCTCTCAGTCTGGGGGGTGGGGAGGTAGAAATGATGATAAGATTAAGAAAGGATAAGGCTGCAGGAAGTTATCAACAACTGTAATCTGCTGTCTGCATTCTTTCCGTCTTGCACAAGCTCTCTGTATGTAGAGGTAGGTGGAAGGTTACTTGTCTGTGCTCAAGGAAGAATCTTCTAGTCTTCTCTAAAGCCCACCCATGCTTCCGAATACTCCACTGAATAGCATGGTTTCCTCCCTCATGGGTTAGAAGGAATACTGAGAAACTCTACTCTCCTGAGGGATTCTGGCCTTACCTGTGGCTATACATCATGACATAGAGTGTGGTGACAACCACTGGCTCCCGAAATGGCAGAATGATACAGAGAGGAATTAATCTCAGCCATGTCCTCTTACAGTTGAAAAACAGGACTGCCTCCTTAGCATCCAGAGGCCAAATGTTAAACTTATTAGAGTTTAAAAATGGGTAAAAATGCAAACATTTTCTAGTCTTTGAAGAGAGGCCTCCCAGGAATGTTATCTTTACTCCCTTCTTGCCCTACCCTACAATGAAGCACAGAGGAAATCTTGATCATTCTTCAAAATAGAGAAAATCACTCTTCAATAACTGCCTTGTTTTTGTGTTATACTTGCCATTGACAACTAAGATCCCGCTTCCATCTAAGTTTTTAGCCCTGGAAACCTTCACCAGCAAGTGAGAGCTGGATGATTAATTTGAAAATAAAGATGTGCTTGAGAACAGGCCAGGGGCACACACCAACAACCATAGAACTGTTGGCTTAAACGGGAGATAAATTACTCATCCCAACTAATACAGACCTGTAGCTCCTGTTCTGAAAGCCAGGAGTGATGACAGGGGCCATGAGTGTCTAGTACTTCCCATGCATACCTTGGAAAGCGAGGAAAATGCCTGCCTGGGAAAACCAGTATAATTGTGTATTGAGTGCTTTTCCTTGGAAAGAAGTTGATTTGTAGCATCTCTTGATTAATTGGTCTTTATTTTTCCCCTCCTGCCCCTCTCCTCTTGGAATTCACTTGCTTCTTGCTTTTAATTTTTTTTACACGAAAGACATCATGGGTAAAAAGAGAAGATTTTATTTTGAAGAACAATGATCACATTAACAAGGTGACAGCAGATAAGCTAAAAGTCACTCCATTTTCTGCTTCGGAAGAATGTTCTTTGCCACCAAATTGCATTCTGCTTCTCTTTGTCTATTCTCCTTTTATAGGAGGGTGGCAGGCCCAGCCACTGATGGACTTAGAAAAACTGGGAGATAAGATATACCCTTGATTAATGTAAGAAGGGAAACTTTTAAGTTGAATGATAAAAAATGACTTCCTTTCCTGTTGCTCAACATTCTTGTGGCTGGAGCTCCCTATAGGACAGTGGCATTTCTCTGTCCTTGGTCCAAAGTGTCAAGCAGAAAATAATTATAAAATCTAAAACTTGGTAAAGGGCAAAAATACAATTCTTGCAATTTAATAGATGTCTAGGCCTGGAGCAGATTCTGTTGGTACAGAATCTCCCTACATCCTGCCCTATATTTGGGAAAAACTGAGGACTCCCCTTACCTTTAAGGTATTGGAGCCATACACAGAGGCCCAACCAGCACTCAGTGAAAGAGCAGTCAAACCAACTGGTGTTTGACTATGTCTCCAAATGTGTCTATTTAAAAACAAAAAAAGACAGGCTTCAAAATGATCAATGAAAAAGTGTATGGGGTATGGAGGAGGTAAAGAGGGAAAGGGAAAGGGAAAGAAGCTTCCTGAAGGAGGTGAGATTTTAGGTAGACTTTGATGGATTGGTAGGAATTTGTTAGCCAGGAGAAACATTCTGGGGTTATACCTCTCTTAGCTGCTCTTTCTTTTGCAAAATATCATCGGATTTTTGTGAAGATTGTATGATGTAATGAAAATAAAGTGCATTGCACAGTGCTTGGTACATGATAAGGCTGAATGTTTGCTGTTGTTATCATCGTCATCATTAGGAGTTGGTGTTTGAAGTGTGTGAGCAAAACCTTCAAGGTCTTTCATAGGGAAATGGTGCTATCAGTCCAGACAATTAAAATCCTTTTCCCTCTAATCTTACCCCACTTTTTCTGAGGCAAACCCTCATCTTTCATGTATTGGCATACTTTGGTTAATATCAGTTTACCTCTGGCAATGAAAGCACTCTCAACCAAGTATCAAAAGATGTTTTTAACCCTACTCCATTTCCCAATATAACATTTTATGCACTCGTTTATAGTTTCAGTAGTGGGTGGCTATTTGAGTGAAGGTGTAAATATAAAACCAATAGCTTATGTTGGCATTTCTATTGGGTCTTTGTTTTCAACATCTTATTTTAGTAACTTCAAAAAATATTCACTTAGGGGTATGTTTTTCTTCCAATCTGTTTATTCTCCAGTGGTTTCATTCAGGTCACAGAGGAAAGGTATTTTTGGAAAGAAGCAATGAAACTTATTTCTTCTAAATTTTGAAAGTTAAGACAGAAGGCTAAGTAAGTTTAAATCATAACTAATTAAAGTAATGTGTTTGAGAGGGGCTTGTCCATTGACATTGGGGGCTGAGGAGATTTTGGACCAGTGGTTAGGAAAAAACCAAGATGTTAACATCAAAAGTAATTTAATGACCCCTTATTATATGCTCAGCAGGACTATGCTAATTGCTCTGTCATAGTTGATACTGCACAATTATAATGTTCCTTCCATAGATGGGGAAAATTAGGCTTAGAGTATTTATATACCTTGCCTGAGATCATAGCTCAGATGTTGCAGAGCCAGGACTTGTATCCAGTTCTGTCTGATTCCCAAACCCAGGGGTTTTTTTGTTTGTTTTGTTTGTTTGTTTGTTTGTTTTTACCATCAGGTTATTCTACCTGCAAGGGCTTGAAAATAATGACTGCAAACTAAACATGGGGGTGGTGTTTTTAGGTTATTACACAAGTTAAGAGTTAAAAAGATGTGCTGTGGCCTATGTACAAGCTCAGCTTAGGTCATCCAAAGTAGAAGGAAACTCAGTTTTGATTTGAAGGAGCAAAACCCAATCCACAGAGATGGCCTCCACCAAAATGACACTGTGAGCTAAGAAGAGAGACAAGGGACAGAAAGAACCAATAGTGTTCTATGGCTTGAGAAATCAGAGGAGGGTAAGACCTTTTACTTCCTCTTTAAATTCCTATAATGATTCTACTTTTTGCTAATTAACTTGACTGCCTGTAACTGATATATTTATTACCCAGCATTGTTTATCAATGACATACTGTTCAAGTACTCATTTCCTAGGAGAGGGTTATAAATGTCTTTTGGGGATCATAAAAGGTGATGGATTAACAAGTGTTGGATGTTTAGCAAGTTAGGAAGTTACAGTACAGATCTTCCTACACCTTTGCTTGAATGTGTTGGTAGTTCAGCATGAAGAGGTGGTGTTTTTCATTAGTGAGAAAGAGGATATTTTGTCCTCTAATTTCTTAACTTCTCATCCTGGTGAAGATGCTTGCAGAAATTATGCTTCATCGCATTCAAGTTTTAGAGCAAAGTAACAAATAGTAGATAGCTCTTTCTAGAGTTACCAAAACTTATTTTTAAATATCTTCCTTCTATATGTGGCCACCCTCATACCACCATCTGCCTTCCAAAATTTCTGGATAATCACCAAGCTGCCCTGGGCCAACAGTACCACCTGTTGGCTAGAACAGAAAACTCTTGGACTCAACATCGTTCCTCGTCCTTTGAGATAATAACGCATGTGTCCATGAAATTCCCTGTACCAGCTGAGTGTTTCAGTCATGCAAAATTGCTTACATTTCTTCATTGCTCCATGCTCTCTCACACACCTCCAGGCTATGTACACTATTCTCTTTATAGAATCTTTTCTGACTTGTTTCACGTGGCCAACTTCTAGTCAGTTTGGAAGCTGACTAGAAGCTTTTGGCCTAGGTATCACCTTCCTTGGGAAAACTTTGCTGATGTTGCCCAGAATGATTTAGCCACCTGCTTTTCTATAGCCCATATGCTGTACATACTTATATTTTAGTGGTACTTCCAAGAGCAGAGAATGAACAAGTAACCCTAAGGGGATCTGAGCCAGATGATGGAGACAGAGATGAGTAGACTTTGGTATGGCCCAGAACAGCCTTCAATAGATCTTAAGATTTCTTTGTAATCATATGTGTCACCCTAACATTCCTATGAAATTAAACCATACATTATTTAACAGAAAATAATCTCCCTCAAACAATTGTTAGGTAAAACTAGTGGTCCACATTTATCCTGTAGCTTCCTGAACCCCCAGGCACAACACAGTGTACCTTGAGAATACATGTAAGTCTTTCTGAAAGCCATGTAGAGTACAGTGTCTTTCTAGTCTGCAAGTCTAGGCTCTCCTTCAGAGTAGGGACTAGGGCTTTCATCTCTGCTATAATATTGCCTAGTGGATTTTAGATAGGCAAAAGTACTATTTTGGGGGGAATGAGGGAATCCAGAAATGCTGGGCACAATAAAGAACCAGTGCCAGTCCTCAGAGATAGATACCCCAGTTGTACACCTCAACATCTCCATCCGTCCACTAGTCTTTCTCTACTTTTTTTTCTTGCATTTCACTGGGAATTGGCATTTCAGATTAATTTTTAAAACCATCTTCTGGTGTTGTGTTAATGTTTATTCACTACCATTGCAAATGAATATTTCCCCAGAAATATTGTGGAGGAAGTAAACCTTAATGGGCAAACCTCTAACTCTAAATGACATTTGTGACTTTTTTCCATGGAAAAAAATGTGTCCTGAGTTAGAAAGAAAAACTTACAAGTGAACTTTGAAATACTCCCCCGGATCCTGCAGCTTCAGGGTATATGGATTACTGCCTACAGGCTGACGTACGGGAAAGGAAGACTAAAACCACAGACACAGAGTGACATCCCATAATCACTGGACTGGGCATGAAGATCTCAGATTGGTCCTTCGCTGGGGTCTCTTATGGTTCCACCAGCATCATCATCAGGCCACCTTTAACCTTTCCAGGAAGTCACAAATATTCATTTTCACACATGCTACTGACATTTGCCTCTGTATGGTCATAAAACTGTTCCCCCTCTGAGGTAAATGAATACCTGAGCCATCTGCTGTCTCTCCATTAAAAAATCAATTTTTAAAAATCAGGTTTATTAGGAAATATTTATGACTAAAAGAGTTCCCCTGGGTGCAAAGTAACTTTTTAAATTTATTATGAAATTATTCTTTGGAAACTTCCCACTGTTTCCCTTTTTTTCTTTTAGAAATGAATTGCTCTAAGTGAAAACCCTTCAAGAACAGGCCAAACCATGTCTTGATTCATCTCCATGTCATAATCCATGTGGCAAAACATGAATAAAGGACTTCTGACAAGAAGGGTAGACTTCTCTATCTGGCTTCTCTAGTATAGCTTCTGGTGTATCACAGGGACCATTGATTATCCCCACCCAGTCATTTATCTTTCTGCTGTTCAATTTGACCGTATCCTTAAGTTTAAAACATCTTCCCTTCACTTGGTACATAATACTATTTCTATGTTAACTCTGATCTGAAAGTTTCATTTTTGATTGTACCTGGAAAGCAACTGGTGGAAGTCGTGGCCTAGAACCTGAATCCAGTGTCCTGGCCACATTCTTATACTGAGAAAGCTGTTGGCAAGCAAGTTCAGAGACTGAACTAGAAATAGGAGCAAACACTGGTATAGAGAGTGTTTTTCTGTAACTCACAAAGTTTCTCAGTAAAACATCCCCTTTTCTAGAACGTAATTAGTATGTGTTTAACCATTAATGTAGAAAAATTGCTTAGGGTCAGACCAACATAGTTTCTCAGGACTACAAAGAAAGTTTCTTCTCTTATGTGCTCCTTATAAATCCTTGCCAGAATCAACTAAAAGGGAACCCCCTTTCATTACATACACTTTTCCCCAAGAAGTAAAATGAACTAAATTAATTCATTCACTTACCACTGTAAATACCAAATGAAAAAGCCAGAGACATATAGATGTAAATACTGCTTCTGTAATTATTTTTGTGTTTGTATAACTAGAGAGCACTGAGAGAAAGAAAAAATAAATTATTCAAAGTTCAAAGGTTCCCAGATTTACTGAGACAAGAAAAAAAAAAGCCTAAGTATCCGCATGCTAAGACAGCCAAGGGACCAACTAATATGTTTACCCACTAGCATTTTCTTCAAAAGAAATGGCTTTGTCAAAACTGGTGAGAACTCCAAATGCAGAACACTTTTTCCTGTTAAATGAAGTTAGTAATTAATGTTGTGATTAAGAGTTAGGAGTTGATTTCACTATGTTGAAATTGCAACATACAGCCAAAGTTGAGAATTACTGCTGAAGGTATTTAATTGTAATGATTATTTTTTCCTTTCTTAGTTCATTTGGCCCTAATTTAGTTGCAATTATTACTTTCTTCATTTTGAGGGTCTCTGTCTGTAAATTTCCCAAGTGTGTGGGAAGGGGAGGGTGGACATCTCTTTCAACACTCCCGTCTGTGTTTTTGGATACCCTGTATTCTTAAGAAGACGGCAATGACCATTGCTGTTGAATATTACAAAACTGACACCACATTGTAGCATATTGCAGTTCTTCTTCCACATTACTCCTCTATTTCTCTGAAGGGTTTCATTCAGGGTTATAAATCAGAATTTGTAGTCTCTAAATACATCATCTCTTCTCTTCCTTCTATCCCCTGATTATTTCTTAAGCGTAACTCTGGGCCACTCACCTTTGTTCTTTTCCATAAATCACATGACCCAACATTGGCCTGACAAGTCTACGATTGGAGGAAGGGAGGTGGTGTTCTGGGACTGAAGGTTATCCATAGGAAGCCTCTCTGAACTGGTATTTTCATGGGACATAATTGAGATGATGAGAAGACTTTGAACTATAACAATATTTGGAGCCATCAAAAAGGATTCATTTTGTTTTCAAGAAGGCTTTAGTTTATGATGCGCGTGCTCAAATCAACAATGCTCATCATTAGTATCTATTTTGACACATGGCTAGAAATTTATTTCAAAGAACTTGATCAGTTAGCCTTTTCTGTGTAACAAATTCCTGTGTGACAAATTCCCCCAATATTTACTGGCTTAAAATTGAGCAGTGGGTTTAGCAGTGGGGCTGGCTCGTTGGTCTCTGCAGGGCTTGCTTATGTGTCTGTAGTCACTCAACTGAGGCTAGATGGCCTAAGGTGACCTCATTTACCTGTCTGGTGGTTAGCAGGCCATCGGTCAGATCAAGGCAGGCAACTGGGCCACATGTGCCTCATCATCCAAAAGGCTAGCCCAGCCTTCTTCATAGAGTGGCAGTAAACATGGATAGGCAACAAGATGAACAAAAGTAGAAGGTACAAGTTTTTTTGAGGCCCAGGCTCAGAACATGGATGATGTCACTTCCACTGCATTTTGTTGGTCAAATCAAGTCACACTCTTGATGGGAAGAGCTGAAAAGTGCTGTGGCTGTTTTTGAAATCTACCACAATAACCAAGAACCCTCATTTGCACAATTTTACTGTATTAATTAAAATGGATTTGGAGTTACTCCACTAATAAAGTAACTCTCACTTGCATTCAAATAGACTTAGTAAATGGAAGAGAAAGGGGTGGTAATTGCCTGTGGTTATGACAATGAGTGATCCATGTAAATAGTATCTATCATATGGGGCATGTCAGAAAAAGATTGCAAACAGCTATCCAAAAGGTAGTGAGTGTGGTGAGGTGAAAGAGCATGAATCTTAGAATTGACAGATCTGAGTTCAAATTCTATCTCCCAACTTGTTAGATGGATGACCTTGAGCAAGTTATTTAACCTCTGTTAAGCATCAGTTTTCTCAACCATAAAACAGGAAGAATAATAATACTTAAAGCACAAGGCTATTGTGAGGATTAAATGAGATTATGGTATAATGCTCAGCACATAATAAAAAACCATTTCATGCTAGCTTCCTTCCCAATCCCCTTCATTTTTTGAAATTCATGTGTAGTGGGCATAGTAACTCTCTTCTACTCAGAATCAAAGCCGCCCTGCCAGATACTAGCTTTTCTTTTTGTATGTATTGCATATCTTTGAGAGAGGCCTTTGATATAGTATTTTCCAACCTGGAATCTTGGCAGTGCTTGGAAACATAAAGTTACAGTTAAAAATTCCAAGACCATTCTTAGTTTTGGTGCAACAAATTATTTCACATTTTTGAGTTGTGCATAGCTGATTTTTATTTATGGCCTGGATATACCATGGAATTTAGGAAACCCACCACCAGAAAAGGAGGCTTTGAAATAATAGAGCTTGAGCAGCAAATATAGGAATGGTGTTCTCTCAGAAAGGATGCATTTACCAGACAAAATTTTCAAACATAACTGGGAGCTCTAAGTAGTGAGGCTGGTCCTTGGGGTGAGAAGGGGACAGATTGGGCAAAACTTCTGCTTCTCCTGTGGTACATTCCATAGGGCTCCATTTTGGCTCAATTGTCATAATTCCCACCAAGACAGCACAGAATGATAATGATTTTATTTATTGTTTTATATGCATTGCCAGTATATACAAAGCTTTATAGCTTGCCATAAATTGAGAGGGATCATCACAGCTGTTACTTATTTTAACGGGTCACAATACAGTAGTTTATGCCAGATGGTTTAGAGAATTTTGAGAGAAAAATTTTATACAGGCAGCCATATAGATACTAGCTTGGGTAGTTGAGCCCTGAAATTAATTTACATTTGTTATGATATAAAATATATATAAATAAACACATAGTTCCTTATGAATGAGTGAGCCATTTTATAGCAGTGATTTCTTCTGGAAGTCAGAAGGTCTCCTGTGAGCAGTGGTGGGGTAGCAGCGGTAGTAATGTGCTGCTACCATGATAGAGGAGAAATAAGACTTAGCCGCATCCCTAGATATGTAGGGGCTATCTAACTTGCTCTACAGAAATAAACTTTGGAGGCAAAACTGGGTTTTTATTATTGGAGCCAAAGGGAATAAAGCAGGGAAGCCATCCTAGGTAGGTGGTGAGTGAGGAAGGTGAGTGTATAGGGAAGAGTAGAGCTGGAATTGGGATCCCCAAGGTCACCAACAAGGTCAGTCTGGGATAAAAGGTTCCCCAGCCTGGGCAGATCACAGAATCTATTGTTTTTGCAGATGCTCAAATTATATGTAGAGTGGTCAGTTCTGGATTATTAGTAGAAATGGGGAGAAGAAATAAATACTAATGATCAGAAATCATTTCAGAAGGTGTTTTTGGTTCTAGATTTCAAAGAGTGACAGATTTTCAGAATGAGAAACCTGGAGAAAACCTTATACATCTTCACCCTCCTTGTTTTATAAATGAAGAAACAGACCAAGAGGATTGTTTAAATATGGTCATCTTGGTTCTCTCAATAAACAGGTAAAATCAGACTGTCAAGGTATTTGGATTTTGCCAGCCTCCTCCAATCTCTCTCCCTTTAATCCACCCCATGAGTTTTTCTTCTGCTTTCCACCTCATTCTGGGAAAAGACCATATCCTCACCCGTCAGAATAATCCAAAGACCAGGCCTGAAGCACAGCTGGGTTTTCTCAGTAAATAACCCAGAGATAAAGTAAAGGTAACATACCATCCTTGGAACAGGATACAATTATTTAACATTTTTGAGTCAGTTCTCCCATCTCCTACAAGATAGGGGTCAACTAGCATCTGTTGGTATCAACAAAATAATTAAGTAGAAAAGGTGAGTTTAAAACACATGTGAGGCATATAATGGGTATAATCTATGGGTAGAAAATCAGGTAGTGGCAGTATTTCAAAAGAAGAACCCATGAATGTCAAGGGACATGAGTAGAACTTCATTATGGACTCCCCAAGATGACTAGTAGAAGAATTAAAGCTTTGAAAATTCATAAGCTAGAGAATTATCAAGGTGCCCAACTCTTTTTAGAGATGCCAAGCTTCCAATAAGTTTAGCTCTCTGAACACAGCACTAAGCCTGAAAGTAAGTGAAAAGAGCTTCCCAAGGTCACACATAGTTGTCAGCAAGCCCATGCACTTTCACCACTTAGGTTCTTGCCCAGACCATTAGTAACTTTTAATGGATAGATGTTACTCAGCCATGGTGTCTGTTTTTCTCAGCCCACCGTAGACTCAAACTATGGGGAAGGAGGTAGGAGGATGAAAAGAATGACAGGGGAGAATTAAATATCAGGAAAGAAGCTTGGAAATTGAAAAAGGAGTCTTTGAAATGTGTTACCACAGAGACCAATAATAAGTTCTACTTATATGGAAATTCACCTGTGTAGACTTCTACATCCCCCAACAATATCAGTTAAAGGGAATAGTTATGTCCTGAGCCACACTGTGGATCAGAGGCTGGCAAACTATGGCCCACGGGCTAAACCCCACTCAGTGTCTGTTTTGGTGAATAAAATTTTATTGGAACACAGCCACATCCATTCATTTATTCCTTGCTGATGGCTCCTTTTGAGCTACAACAGCAAAATGGAGTAGTTGCAAGAGAGGCTGCACGGCACACAAAACCTAAAGTGTTTACTACCTGGCCCTTTGCTGAACAAGCTTGCTGATCCCTGCTCTAGATCATTACTGTCCTAAGGCAAGACACTTTTGCAATTGTTTTCCTCCTGAGACCTGGTGCCCTTGACTTCCAATAAAAACAAGTGGGACACCCATGTGGACTGGAATATAAACTCCGCCCTTAGAGTGCTAGCCCCAACAGGGCCCAGACTCCTCTCTACCCCGACAGCACACCACACAGTACCTTGCATCTAAGAAATGCCCAGTAAGTGCTTCTGTTGGAACCATCAAGCCATAGGAAGCGTCAGGTACTCTAACCACTGTACAGGAGATAGAGATCCCCCAAAACTACAATATGAGCATTTGTGTGAATGCCTAAAACATAAGAAGGTACTACTTTCACTGGCCTTTTATTATGTTCCAGGTACCATCATGGTGCTTTACATGTATTATTTTATTTACATTTCCTAACAATGTAAGGTATTCCTCTTTGTGTTCGACAAATGAGGAAACCAAGGTTCAGAGAAGTCATGCTGCTAAAAGATGGAGGAACTAGGATTCAGACTCAGGCCTTTCTGGGACCAGAGTGCAGGTTTTCTTCCTGTACACCATGGGGCTTGCTAAAACCTGATTCAAATGTAAGCAATGTAGTTATATAATTATTTTCATCATTACAGTTAGCAACAACCTCATTATTGTAAAGATCAGTGCAAAGGGGAAGACACGGCCATTTTCAATGCTTTATGAAGTTCTGCAGGTCTCATTGCCAAGGCTCTCCTCTGATAGAGCAGCCCTGAAAACCCAGAGCAACACAGTTCATTTCCTTGAGATGTGTGATCAGTGACTTAGCCACCAGCTTCCCATGATATTGCCAGGGATTGCTGTAGAGGGCAGCCATTTTGCTCACCTGAACATAAATTCTCATTTCAAGGCCTGAGCTCTTTGAGTCCACACATGGTAGCTCTTCCAGTGCCCCAAGTGGAGCCAGTGTGGGAGTTTGTTAATGGAGATGGTCAAGCATCACCCTGAGTCTGATTCAGCCTATCTGGGTGGAGCTGGAGTAGGTATACCTCAAACAAGCTCCCAGGTGCCGCTGTGCTCCTGGTCCTTAGACGAGCAAGGCTAAGAGAAGGATATCCCTTCTCTTTCTTGAGGTTCTAACTGGTCTTCCCACCCACCCCACACTTCCTGCCAATATTCACTCCAACAGGTTTTCCTGAAGACCAAGGGGCCCAGGTCTGCCCTTGACAGGCAGAAAAGTACTCCCACTGACCTATCAGTTACATTTCACATTCTTAATCGTGCAGCCTTCTTGAAACCCTTTCATGTCCTGGTTTCTGAAATGGGGTCCTCTCTCCTTCCTGGTCTCTTTTTTTTTCTGAATCATCTCTCTATCTAGTGGCCTCTGTTTTTCCTCAGCCCCCTTAAATTTGGGGGTTCATGCATCTCTTCTCACTCCCCCTGGGGAGTGACCATGCCACCCCCTCTTGCCTATCCTTTCTGTCCTAGACATACTCTGTCTTCCAGGGGGACTCCAGCCAGATTCTCCATCTTCACTGGCAGCTGGCAGCTCTCCCAGGGGTGGTGTGAGTGGGGTCGGAGGAGAGCAGCCAGCTCAGACTTAACTTGGGTTCAGTGTGATACTTCATATGACCACAATCATAATTCATAGTACTGTCAATTAGGAAATGCTCTTTACCAGTGCTTATGCAAACCCTGTGATTTCCTGTGACCTTGGCAAGTCCATTGTTTCACCATAATTCGTGAATTATGGAGGAGTCACAGGACTCATGGACACAGTACTGCCTACTCATGCGAATCTGCCCAGGGCATAAACCTCCCTATTTGAAAATAGGTGGCGGGGTCAGAAAATAGCCAAGTTTTCCCTAAATGGGTTTACAAGGCACCAAGATAAATTACCAAAAACTGCATCCCACAAAGCATCCTTCGATAGTTTCATTCACTGATTTTTTTCCCCTTCTTATATATTAGGAACTATCCCATAAGTGGTGTGTTTTAAGTGGCCCTAAATGGTTTTCTGTCTCCTGCGTGTGGTTGTTATATATAGAACCTGCCCACCTAAGGCATGGGCACACACTGCCGTGGTTTTTGTACCCTGGTTCAACCTCAGGGTACAAAGCTGGTTTGGTAATCACCCTTCCCTGGAGATTAGTAAGTACATCGCAGCGAAGGCATTGTCTTTGCAGTGTTTTTAAGCCTAGGTAGGGTGAATTGTGTCTAGAATGCAAGGTTTCAGGTCCGGAGATGAATAGGGGGAGGGGACGCAATGTAACAATTTTACGGTCGCTCTATTCCTGTTACACACGGGCACATGCTCCATGCCAGTCTCTGGCCTCCCTCTTGCCCAGACTGGAGGAGTTGGTATGGTCGGTGTCTCTGATTCTTCTGCTGTTAGCTAGAGGCCCGAGAAAAGGGAGGTGAGAAGGGAGCCACAGGGGTGCGGTGCTGAGCAGCAGTGGTGGGTCCAGCCTGTTGGTGATGTACCGAGACCACCGCCACTCTGGGCATGGGTAACGCGCAGCCCAAGCGGTCGCGCTACCGGAGAAAGAAACGCACAGTTACCAGAAATCCGGATTCAGGATCCTCCGTAGCCCCCAGCTTGTCTAAGCGCACAGGGCCCGCGCTGTGGCCAGAGCCAGTGCGCGCCACCGAGTTTGGGGCTGGGGGCTGAGTCCTGCAGCTCACTGCGGCTGGCGGCAGGGGACGGATTATTTTTAGCAGGTTCCCTTTAGCCCAGTGGAGCCAGGAGATGTTCGCGGAGACGGGCAGCTGTCTGCAGAGCGTTGGTGCAACCCTGCCGGCTGCCCGGGAGGTTTGGCTGCCGCATTCCCCTCCATTCACTGGGCTGTAAATCGAAGCTGTCTACACCGGCAAGGCGCTGGATCCCTGCGATCCCCGCGTGGCCCTGGGGCTACGTCCCGCCCAGGTCTCCTGGCACCTGATTTCCCAGTGGTCAATTAGGTGTCTCAGCCTGCAGCATTGAAGCAGTGGAGGGGCCAATGCCCCGGCTTTGATGGAGCGCGCCGTGTGCAGAGACCTCCCCAGTCGACTTCCTCATCAGAAGGCAGCATCCATTCATAATTCTCTCCTTGCCTGTGGACGGAGTTAGGCTGGAGCTGGGCATGGACTCCTGCGATCTCCCTTTTTGCATGTGAAGGAGAAACTAAGATAAAAGGGGAAAGGAAAGGGGAATGCGGTCCTAACGCAACAAGGCGCTGGAAAGCCCCTGAGAGGCCTCTCCTTTGCGGGGAGAGAGAGAAGAAGCAGATCCCGAGCCCAGCGCTCCAGGCAGCTGCTGCTTCTCTGCGGAGCCGGCACGCATGCCTACCTCACCTGACGGCCACATTCCCGGGGAGCCGGCACGGGGCCCCGCGGCGCGCCCAGGGCGCACGGGCGGTAGGATTTCTGCACCGGGGGAACGATGCATGGGCGGGCTTCCCAGGGCCGAGCCCGAGCCTAAGCGGGTGCTGGGAGAGGCTAGCGTCGGCGCAGCGCCCCACCGCAACCCCTCAGGATGCTCCACGTCTCGCTGCCCAGGCCACTCGGGTGTGTGTGAGATGGGACCAGCTTGGGGGGAGGGGGTGTGGGCAGGTGACATCAATAGAAACTAATTTTTCACACCTCTGGGTGGTGGGTGAACTTGGGGGACTGACTAGGCAAGCCCCGAAGCCCCAGCGCGTGCTAGCCTGAGAGGAAATCCCTCCGGCTGAGGTCCGAGAGCTCGGTCCCCTTGGCAGAGCTGAGTGAGGGTGAGCTGGCGGTCAAGGTGGACCACGCACAGCTCCAAAAGGCATGGAGAGCACTCTGGCTTTCAGGGGTCTTTTATTTTTTTTAAAAAAGCATATTGCAGCTGCAGCTTTGAAGTTTGCCGCCTCCTCCCCAACCCCCATCCCGGATTCTGGGGCGGGGCTGTACTTTTCCACGCGGCTGCCCAGGGCCTTACCAGCTGCGTGGAGGGGGCTGCAGGGGCTGCAGTGTCTGGTGGTGGGTTTTCTGCAGAGGACACGGGAACTTGAGGGTGCTGCAAGTGGGAGGGTGCCCGGAGACTCAGCCTTTTGGGAGCTCTGAGGGCTGGGGAGAAGTCAGGGATCCCGCCTGGTGTCCCATCCTGTTTTCTTGCCCTGCCACTTGGTTTTGGGTGACATTTTGCCTATGCAGGGGTTTCACTGTCATGGAGCTGTCTGTGATGCTGTAAGGCGTAGGATGTTAGGATGAGATAGAAAAGAGACAAGAGAGCAGGAGCTTTTCCTTTTGTGGCAGTGTTAACCCCATCCAGCCTGCTTCCTTGGCACACCTGTCCACCTGGGTCACCATCTGTGGGTGTGAGTGGGACTGCCTGGCTGACTAGCCCTTTCAGGGCTGGTAGACCAAAGCTGGACTTGTCCAGGGCATGCCATGCCAGGAATGTGTGGACAGTAAAAGAGCAAAGCCCCACCTGGCACCCCTTCTGGAAAAGGTTAAGCAGGCCCTGCCATGATGGTGCACAGTATTTTGGCCATAGTATGGTCTGCTCTTGAGTTTGGGAGCTCCTGTTTTATGAGGTTTTTATTTTGCAGTTTCGTGCTCCTGGTCACCAGTTTGTTTTTCACAGCTGCTTGTGAGCATGGCAAAGATAACAGCATCTAAAAATAGCCCTGCGGCTGGAGATGCGGCTTAGCTTGACCCTACTATTACAAAGATGGGGTCTCCCTTCCTAGCTGTGTTAGTGTGAGCCAAACCTGAGCCCCCAAACAGCCTGAGATGAGATCCACACATTCTTCAGAGTAGTTCACACTCCAATCTCAAGGCACAACAGGGATGATACTGGGGTATTGATCTATGTGAGAAGGGTAGCAGCTCATCCATTCATAGTGAGGCCCCAGAAAACTGGGCTGCAAGATTGGGGGTTGGGATCTCTAGCAGAGACCCCTTCCCCACCCCCAGCCATGGACATCTACAGCTTTATATTCCCTCTGAGTTCCAGGTATCTATAGGGCTTCCCCCTCTGTGCTTTAAGGGTCAGCAGGCCACTACCCCCCACAAAAGAGTTTGATCCAGAGTAGTGAGATACCAAAGGGTCCTGGGTGTAGACAGTAGCTGGAGTATAGTGCTTTCCTTTCCAAATGGAAACCCCTGAATGGTTGAGTGAGGAACCTCTTCTTGATGAGCAAGCAGTACCCAGTCTGCCTGAAGGGGGTGGCCCCCAGCTGAAGGGGGAGTTACCACAGGAATGGAGACTTTTCAATGATTGCAGTAGAAACCCAGGTCTCTTGTGGGTTCTGGATCCACAGAGAGCCTGCTGGACCTCTCCCATTGTTTATTTTCCAAAGGCTTCCCCTATGTTCACCTTTTCCTTGGCAGCAGACTCTGTGGCAAAGCCCAGCCTGAATAATAAAAAAAAGTTATTGATTTGATTGAACAGTGGAAGTCTTTTTTTTTTTAATTTTTGCAAAAATGTGCCAGTAACTGCTGAAAAAATTTAAATGCCTAATTTTTCTACAGTGAAGGAAACAAACTAAAGAGCATGGGAATTTATGAAGGAGGGTGTAAATCCCCACCATCAGTGCTCTATTCAAGATAGAACCTACCAGGTGATTCTCCTATCCCTTTCAAAGTAGACTTCGATTTTTATATTTTACTTTTATTTTATATAGGTTATAAATATAATCACTAAGTAACTATTAAGATAGAGAGCTTGGTCCTGACTGGTGTGGCTCAGTGCATTGAGTACTGGCCTGCGAATCAAAGGGTCACTGGTTCGATTCCCAGTCAGGGCACATGCCTGGGTTGCTGGCCAGATTCCTAATGGGGAGACATGTGAGAGGCAACCATACATTGATGTTTCTTGCCCTCTTTTTCTCTCTCCCTCCCCGTCTGTCTAAAAATAAATAAATAAAACCTTTAAAAAAACTAAAAACAAAAAGATAGCTTGATTTCGGGGAAAGAAGAGACCAAGAAACAGCACCTCTGAGAAATCCACCATTCCTCTAGTCTTCCAAGTAGAGACTTGAAAATAGTTGCTGGTTTATCTTTAAAATGCCCCCATTCTTTGTGTTTAAGGATTACTGATTGTCATGATTATGATGATTTAATGTATCAAAAAGACTCAGTGCAATAGTAGCTAACTCATTAGCTCACATAGAAGAGTAGCTAGGAAGACCATGAGTTGGGTATTCATATTTATAAAGATGTCGTTGATTTGGCTCTTCCTGTAGCAAATAAGATGTTGATGGTCTCCTGCTCTTACATAGAAAGGGCCTGCTTCCTCCTGAAGCTCTGAACCTGAATCAGCAATTAACTAGAGACTCACGCTGAGTGTATTGGTCAAGGAAAGCTAAATAGTATAACAAAAAAAGCCCCAAATCTCAAGAGTTTAACACAATGCAATTTATTTATCACATACAGTCTAATCAGCTTTTGGCATATAATGACAAGGAACTTAGTCTCTTACCCTCTTGTGGTTCTACCATCCCCCAGGGCCTCAGAGTCATTCCTGGGTTCCTCTGCATCTAGCCAGCAGAAGGGCAAAGAGAGAGCATGGAGGATTAGAAGCAGTACACCTCATCCCCACCCACATTCCACTGGCCAAAACTCAATCACATGGCCACACTTAACTGCAAGGGAGCCTGGGAAATGTAGTCTGTGCCATGGCAATAAGCTCTATCACCAAAGACCCTCTTTTTAGCTCTGCTTTGGGATTTGGATTTGGCTCTGAACAACTCATGTGACCAAATATACATCTCCATCTTAAAAATAGTGGTAATTCCACCTGCCCTTTCCTGTCTCAACAGGGATTTGGAGAGGTACTGAAACATAAAAAGGCTCCTAGGGGGACCATCTGGTCTAGCCTATTTAGGCAAGGTCATTGTCATTATCCCCTTGTTATAGATCACTTGCCCAATATGACATACCTAGTTTATAGCAGGCGTGGAATCAGAACCTAGGTCTTCTTCTCTTGGCTCAGTGCTCCTTTTGCCATGCTCTGATCACCTTGCCCTCTTGTGAAAACAGTTACATAGGATATACTTTCAGAAAGCTGATATATGGTCACTGGACAGCCTTGAGTCTTGTATAATCACTAAAAATAGCCATGCATATTACTAAAATTCCATGTGAGTTTTTTCCAGTTCTTACTGTAGAACCACTTATTGTCAGACTCAAAATAACCAGGCGCTAGTAATATATGCCCTGTACATATATTAACTCATTTAACCCTCACAATAGTCCTTAGTAGTCAGGGACTATTATTATCCTTACATTATTAATACATGAGGATGCTGAGGCACAGTGAGGGTAAGTAACCTGCCCAAGGTTTATGGCTAACTAGTGACAGATCTGGGATTTGATCCCAGGTGATCTGGCTCCAGAATCCAGCCCTGGATTACTTTACTACACCACATCTCTGATTTGGTGGACTCCATGTCCAGCCCTCTCTGGTGTGTCCAATTGACACGCACCCTGATACTCTGGGTTTAATAATATTCTGCGTTTCCTCTCTTAGTGAGTGACCTTGAAGGTCTGATAGGGGGTCATTTGTAAATTTGCTGAGGCATGAATTTGAGCCCCAAGCATATGAAATTGATACAAAGGATTAAGTTACTTAGCTAGTAAAAAAAAACCCAGTCCCTAACCTCCAGTTCTGACAGCCCAGTGAGGCTTTTTTTTTTTCTTTTTTAAAAAAATTTGGTCAACTCATCACTGGGTAGGTAGTAACTATTGTGAAGTAATAAAAATGTTTCTTTCCTTGTGAAAAGTGTCACCTAATGAAGAAGGGCTCCTCTGTGCAAGGTTAACAGGCAGTTGATTTGTTGGGGGTGGGGCAAGGCGAGCAGTTGCTGTTGTTCATAAGAAACCACCCCCAAACTTCCTGACATAAGAAACAACAGTCAATGTATTGGTTTAAAATTCTGCAGTCTGAGATGGGCTCACTGGGCAGTTCTGCTAATCTTGCTAGCGGTCAGTCATTTTGTATGTCACTTGAGGGCCTGGGCAAGGCTCAGCTGGGCCTCTGGGCTGGCTGTGCTTCTGTCTCTTTCTATGTAGTGTGAGGGCTTCTCCCTTTCCAAGCAGCTTTTCCATGAGGTCTCTCCATATAGTCTGTCCAACAGGATAAGTGAACTTCTTAACCTAGCTGTGTAGGGTTACCAACAGCACAAAGGCAGAAGTTTCCAGGGCTTCTCAATGGTGGACCTCTGACTTGTTTTACCAACAGAATGAGGCAAGTCCCATGTCCAGGCCCCACTCCAGAGCAGGGAATTAACCAGAGGTGTGAATACCAGTAGGCATGGAAACAGACCACCACAGTGGTGAAGTCTGAAGCTTCAGTATTTACAATCTGAGGATTCCCAAAAGTATAAGAAGTAAACTGTACATTAAAGTGTAGGTTAAACAAAGTCCATTCTTTTTACTCCAATAGAGAGAGGCTGTTATATATGCTTGGTCCTTTCTCCATCACCAAACTAATGAATCATTTATGCCCCGAAAGTACCAACGCTATAGATGTAACTGGCCAGAAGGAAAGGGAACTGAAGTATGTGACTTCTGCTCTCTTGCCTCTCCTATACTGTGTCTCAAAGGTTATTAATTTTTAAAAAGATAGCAGTATTCGCCCTCAGATATAAACAAAGGATAGTTTTGGAAAAGTCAAGAGCATACCAGTTGGATCAGGAGACAAGACTATTTTTGATCTCCATCTACTCTTTCCCAGCAAGTCACACATTCTGAGGTGACTTAGCATGCACAACAGAATCCCCTGGCTGCCTCAGAAGGTAGAGCTGCTCTCCTGCAGCAGTGGGTTAGTGAGTTCAATTGTCAGGGTTCCATTGCAGGTCATCTTCCCCAGGCCCTTGAATCAGTATAGTCATTATCACCATTCGGGGTGCAGTGGCTACTTTGATGCACCATTCCCCAAGCACCCATTTGTCAGATCTGGAGACTGGTGGCCGACAGCTCATAGCCAAGTCTCTCTTCGGGAATTGTCCTTGGCTGAAGGGAGCTATCTTGCCTAAGGTCATTCATACCCCTTCCCAAGTCAGCACACATCCAATGACCGGTCACCTTGCCTCAATTCAGGATTCTGCAGGGCCATCCCAGCTCCAGAGCTCCCCCATGAGACTGCCCAAGCCTTTCTTGTGACTGTATCACAGCCTAACTTCTCTCTCTGCCCAGTCAATTCCTCCATTGGAGTTGGCCCAAAGAGCATTTCCTACTGAATTTCCCACACACTGTCTATCTCAAAGTCTACTTCCAGGGAACCTGACCCATCATAGGAGCCTTGTACACCAGATTACTTCCTACTATAGATTGGGCCCTGTAGCACACACAAGAGCAGGACAGACAACATGGGCCTTCCTTAAACTCCTTTAGTTGGGAAGAGATGACATACACTTAAACAACAATATGAGAAAATGAGCAAATATAATGTAACAGAGCCATAAGTAAGTCTGATGCCTCAATGATTTTTTGCCCTCCTTATTCTACCCCTCACAACTTCCCCCAAAGTTATTTTTTTAGTGCATGGGTGATGCATGACATTGATTATATGGTTAACAATTGTGCCTAAGTGCTCTCCCACCTGATTATTTCTTCCTTTGGGCATGGCACTGGCAATCAAAATTTATCTTTCAAATTAAGGCTATAATTATATTTTGATAAAGATCTAGCAATTCAATGCGGATGAAATTTTGAGGGTTGCCAGGATACGGATGACTCTGGGTTATAGAGAAGGGTTTGCACACAGAATACTAATAGGTGGTTCAGCACTCTTATCTAGACCTTTCCAATAGCGTCTGATAATGCAGGCCAATCAAGTACTGTTTCTCTACTATTATTCTAGGAGGATAAAAGTGATGAAAGATATAAGCAGGGTTTTATGAATGAAAAGGTGATTCATCAAATGTCTTTTGGTCTATCTCACTAGAGTTAAGGAACAGAGTAATAATTATGTGGTGTTACCTAAAAACATAAGAGACAAAAGCTTTCTCTTATTTTCTTGCCTCCTTTTTTATTGTAAATAAAAGCAAGATTTCTTAGATATTGGGTTATAGTTTTGGGACATAAGGACCTGCGTTTGCAATGGTGTTGACTCCCAGGAAAATAGAAAGAGTCGAAATGTGTGTGATATCATAGTCTCATTTTTCTTTACCTTTCTTTTCCCTTTTATACTGTCTGATTATTATTAATTAATTCATTCAACAAATATGGTGTCTCAAGGTATTGTGTATGTCCTGATGAGGGATCTAAGAAGGTTTAAAATGGATAACCACATATGAAAATAATAAATATGTGTAACAATACAATATAGTAGCACCCAACATGGTTTTGGGGGGAGGAAGAAGGGGGTTATTTTTTTTTATTGAGATAACACTCACATATAATTCAGTTCTATAGAGGTCTTAAGTGTTTAGGTCAATGAGCTCTGATATATACATTTGTTAACCACCTCCTGAAATAATATACACATAGGTATACCTCAGAGATATTGTGGGTTTGGTTCCAGACCACCTCAATAAAGCAAGTAACATGAATTTTTTCATTTCCCAGTATGTGTGTGTGTGTGTGTGTGTTATGTTTATACTATACTGTAGCTCATTAAATGAGCAATAACATTATGTCTTAAAAACAATGCCTATACCTTAATTAAAAATACTTTATTGCTAAAAATGCTATCCATCACCTCAGCCTTTACTGAGTTGTAATCCTTTTGCTGGTGGAGGGTCTTACTTTCAATTTGTAAAAAACACAGTATTTGTGAAACGCAATAAAGTGGAATGCAATAAAATGAGGTATGTCTCTATAGTACATTTCCATCACCCCAAAATTTTCAGTACCCTTTTCCAATCTTCCACCCCCTTTGGCAACCACTGTTCTGAGCTCAATCACATAGATTAGGTTTGCCTGTTCACAAGCTTCATATAAATTGAATCAGATAGTATGATTTTAAATAAATGTCTGGTTTCTTTCATTCAGCATAATATTTTTGAAATTTACCCATGTTGTTGCATGTACCAGTAGTTCATTCCTTTTTATTGCTGAGCAATAATTCATTGTAAGGATATACTACAGTTTGTTTATTCATTTAGTTAGGCTGTTTCCAGTTTGGGGCTATTATGAATAAAGAAAGCTGCTACAAATATTTTTGTACAAGTCTTTTTGTGGATTTATGTTTCCATTTCTCTTGGGTAAATATCAAGAAGTGAAATTGCTTAGTCATAGGGTAAGTGTATGTTTAGTTTTATAAGAAACTGGCAGAGATTCTTCCAAAATTGTTGTACCATTTTACACTCCCACCAGCAATGTATTAGAGTTCTTGTTGCTCTGCATTCTCCCAAACACTTGGTATGTCAGTAGTCATTCCAGTGGCTATGAAATGGTATCTCATTGTGGTTTTAATTTGAACTTCTCTGATGACAAATATTGTTAAATACCTTGGCATGTGCTTATTAGACATTCATATAGCTTCACTTGTGAAATGTCTAGTTAAGTCTTTTCCTCATTTTTAACTGGGTTCTGTTTATTATTGATTTATAATAGCTGTTTATATACTCTGAATGAAAATTCTTTGTCAAATATATGAATTGCAAATATTTATTCCCAGTCTGAGCCTTGCCAATTTATTTTTAATGGTGTTCTTTTAATGAACAGGAATTTTAAAATCTTAACAAAGTCCATTCATCACTATTTTCTTTTATGTCTAGTCCCTTTTGAGCCCTGTCAGAGAAATCTGCTTTCCTCAAGTTCATGAAAATTTTCTCATGTATTTTCTTCTAGAGGTTTTGTAGTTCTACCTTTTATGTTTAGGTCTATGATCCTTCTGTAATTACTTCTTGTGTAGGAGTGAGGTAGGGGTTGAAACTAATTTTCTCCCCATGTGTATTACTCAGTTGTTCCAAAACCATTTAGAAAAAAACAAAAAACAAAAAAAACAAAAAACCTTTCTTTTCCCCAATTGAATTGATTTAATGCCCTTTTTTAAAAAAGTCAAATAATTGTACATGTGTAGGTCTATTTCTGGACTCTTTGTTCTACTCCATTGATCTACATGTCCTCTCTTGCCAAAACCACACTGTCCTGACCTCTGTTAATTTATAGTAAGTCTTGAAATAAGGTAGTATAGATCCTCCAAACTTTTTCTTTTCTTTCAAAATTATTTTAGTTATTCCAAACCTATGCATTTTCTTTTTTTTTAAAGATTTTATTTTATTTTTTTAAAGATTTTTATTTATTTATTTTTAGAGAGGAAAGGGAGGGAGAAAGAGAGAGAGAGAGAGAGAAACATCAATGTGTGGTTGCTTGGAGCTGTGGCCGGCAACCCAGGCATGTGCCCTGACTGGGAATCGAACCTGCAATGCTTTGGTTCGCAGCCCGCACTCAATCCACTGAGCTATGCCAACCAGGGCCCATTTTCATATACATTTTAGAAAGAACTTATCAATTTCTTCAAAAAATTCTGGGCTTTTGATTGGCCATTGATTTTAATTTATAGATGTAATTGGGGAGAATGGACATCTTTAGCAATGTGTGTCTTCCAATCCTTGAATATAGTATAGCTTTGGACCTTATAGGTCTTTAATTTCTCTTATCAACGTTTTGTAGTTTTTATTGTAGATGACTTGCACATCTTTTGTTACATTTATTCCTACGTATTTGATATTTTTATGATCTTATACATATTATTCTTTATTTTCCAGTTTTTATTACTAGTATGTATATATGAATATATTTATTTAAATACAGTTGATTTTTATATATTTACCTTATATCCAGTGACTTTTCTAAATGCAGTCTTTCTAGCAATTTCTGTAGATTTCATATGGTTTTTAACCTAAACAATTATATTATCTGATATTGACAGTGTGTACTACTTCCTTTCTTACCCCTTTATCTTATTATAGATGTTTTTCATCAGATTTTGGTATCAAGGTTATATAGGTTTCATGCAATGAGTTGGGAAATGTTTTCTCCTCTATTTTATGAAAGAACTTGTATAAATTGGTATTATTTCTTCCTAAAATGTTTTATGGAATTTGCTGGTGAAGCCATCTGGGCCTGGAGTGTTTTTTTGTTTGTCTGTTTGTTTGTTTTTTTGTGGGAAAGGTTTTAAGAATTCGATTTCTTTAGAAGATATGGGACCATTTATGCTTTTTATTTCTCCTATGCCCCTTGTTAGATTTTTTTCAAGGAATCATTCATTTAATTTGAGTTGTTGAATATATTAATACTGAAGAGAAGAAGTGGGGACAAGGAGAGGCATCCTTGGGAAAGAATGATGTGACAAAAGTTATGAGAGTGGGATCTCAAATGGTGTCCATTTTTGGATATGGTTTATGCCAGTCTGGTTGAAGGGGAAGCTTTGGGTGAAGGAGAAGTGGGAAATAATGTTCAAAAGGTAGCTCACCACTGGATCGATGCCAAATTGAGGAGTTAGAACCTTTTGCAGGCAATGAAAAACCCTTGGGTGATTTTCAAATGGGCTTGAACTGTAGAAATGGTACTTCAGAAAGATTGATTTGAAGTGATGGGCTGATAGAAAGCAGAGAGCAGTGGTAAACTTGATTTTTGAACTGGTGCAATATGCAGGGGTGAGCACTGCTTAGATGAAAGGAGTCTGCTAAAGAAGGAAACTTGCAAGGGTCTAGTGCTTGAAGATTTCTAAAGGTAAAGGCCTCTGAATATTTATTTCTCTGCACACAACACAGTGTTATGCACCTAGTATATACTTACCACACTCTATTATTATTGTCTTGGCACCATATCTATCTCCTCACCTAGATATTCAGCTCCTCCAGGGGAAGAACCCAAGGTTTATCCATGCTAAAGTACTAGTATCTAGCCATTTAGTAGCCTGTTAGTAGCCACCAAGTGAATGAGTGGCATCTGCAAGTACGAATGAATTAATGTATGAATGAAAAGGCAGAATAAAGAAAAACTGTATTAGTCAGGATAGGCTACACTATGCTATGATAACAGATAAACCAACAGAAGTTAGTGCCTTAATGCAATAAAAGTTCTATTTCTTCCTCACAGAAAGTCTGATGTAAGTCTACAATATGTAGTCACCAAGCAGTGGAAGAAAAGAGAGAAGCAAAGGTCTTGTAAAGACCAAGCATCAAAGTGGCGTATATTACTTCTTTTTTTTTAAAGATTTTATTTATTTATTTTTAGGGAGGGAAGGGAGGGAGAGAGAGAGAGAGAGAGAGAGAGAGAGAGAGAGAGAGAGGGAGGGAGAGAGAGAGAGAGAGAGACATCAATGTGCGGTTGCTGGGGGTTATGGCCTACAACTCAGGAATGTACCCTGGCTGGGAATCGAACCTGGGACACTTTGGTTCCCCGCCCACGCTCCATCCACTGAGCTACACCAGCCATGGCTGTGTATATTACTTCTGCCCACATCTCACTGGCTAGTAGCCAATACTCTGTTATTGGGCCCTAATCTAACTGCATAGAAAGTGGAAATGTGTAGGTGTGTACATGGATATTTGGTAAACACTATGAAGAACAATTAGAAAAGAGTAAAAGAGAATCCTAAAAACTATTTGTTAATTGCTATCAGTCTGAGAGAACCCTAAGACCCAGAGACAGTAAGGAACTTACTGAGGACTACCCACATAGACCACAGACCACTTTTGCCAACAGAGCTCCATATCCCTTGACTACCTTTTAGGCCTTAATAGTTATCACCTCAGGCTTGCTTATTGCTAATTTTTATGTGCCAAGTCCTTTAGAAGGAACTGTGAGCACAATGAAGCACTAATAGACTTTGCCAGTAAGTAGCTCTAGCCAAAAGCACAAATGCAGGGGAGCACGATATGGGTCAGGGTAGAAAGTTTTGATGATGAACCTCCCAGGAGGCAGCAAAGCAGTCCTGCTCCAGGAGGCATCTGAGCTAAGCTCATGCCAGCTGCCTAAAGAGAACTCCACATCCTCTGTGATCTGGAGTCTCCTATTCTGTATCAAAGTACCTGCCTCGGCAGGGCTCAGAGTGCATGGTGAAGGTACTACAGCTGCAGGGATCACTGCTGGGGTGTGTCATGTGTAGCCAGAGGTGTAAGAGGAGGGCCTCATCTGTTGCAGGTTTCCAGCAGGGTGAAATAGGAGGAAGGTTTCCTCCCTGGGCCGGGCTGTCGTTATTGTTTGGTTTTCAGAGTTGCTGTGAGGGTCGGAGATGATGAAGGCTAAGCAAAGGGCACGAGGTTTGGCACATAAGGGGTTCTCAGGAAGTGTCACTGATGAAGATGTTGATAGCAATGGATAGGAGAAAATGAAAAGTCTCCCATCTTTTAAATAATTGGGGGTGGAGTCCTACTGAAGAGAGTCTGCTGCTTTTCCCCTGGAGGTTGCTTCCCTAAGCAGGACCGTGCACAGTCTCCGGTACCCCTGCACCAATCAGTGGTAGACACATTTAAAGACAATGAAATAAAAAGTGCAAATAAAATTGGAGAACTCTCAGGAAATGAGCCATCACAGAAAGGGGAAGTGAACCAATTGGAAGAATGATGAGAGAAAGGATTAAAGGAGATATTATAGCTATAAACTGAGGAAAGTAAGAAAGACATGTTCTAACCCCTTTCCCTCACCCATTCTGTTCCTGAATGCTGGCTTTGCTGTTCCTCAAATACTCAAACATGAGCCCACCCAGGGGCCTTGGGTTTTCTGTTCTGTATACTTGCAATTCTTTCACTGTATATTTTCACTTCACTCCCCCCTTCATGGGACCACATATCTGTTCAAGTGTCACTTTGGCACAGAAGCCTTCCCCAACTACCTATTTTAGTTTGGGTTCCCTCAGAAGTAGACCCTGAGACAAAGATTAGACTACAGGTGATTTATTTGCGTTCAAACCCAGGTAACACCTGTAGGGGAAAGGGGAGGAGAGATAGAGGAGGGAACAGATCGATAAAACATGTGCTATCAAACAGTCACCATGCAATCAGCTGGAGCTCAGTCCTGCTGAGGAACTCTGGAAGAGGTGAAGACCACACTTCTGAGTTAGCTTAACATCAAAGGAGGGCATATGTCATTGCTGAGGACTGTTCTCAGGCGTATGTATTCTCTAATACTTCTTCCTTGCCCTGCTTGTGGGCCAAGCATTCTTTCATTGCCAGCAAAAAAAAAAAAAATCTCCCCAGGGCCAAGTCAGGGGTTCATAGGGACTGCCCTTCAGAGTGTCTAGATGAATATTAAGGGGATGCTGGCAAGGAACTGAGCTTAATTTCTCACAGAACTTATACCACTTAACATTGTATCTCTATGTTTATTTTTTATCTGTCTCTCCTACTAGACGGCAAACTCCAGGAGGACAGAGACCCCATATGTATCTCAGTGTCTCATGCAGAGATAGAACTCAGTAGATTCTCATATCACTATCACCCTCAGCACACGAAATTGTGTGAGAGGCATGGCAGAAGTAAGTTGCAGGAACAAAGGTAAAATTATACAATGGAGTGCCAAGCAGGTCTGATTAATATTTACTGAGTGAGCAATGCCATTGTTTTTTTTTTTTAATGGGTAAAGAGTGAAAAACAGGGCATGACTAGTCATTCCAGTTTCTTAGTCTGATTTTTCTGGATATTCAAGGATTTCATTTTTTAAAAAAAATTATTTATTTACTTTTAGAGTGAGAGGAAGGGAGGGAGAAAGAGAGGGAGAGATACATCAATGTGTGGTTGCCTCTCACGTGGCCCCCACTGGAAACTTGGCCCACAGCCCAGGAATGGGCCCTAATTGGGAATCACACAGGTGACCCTTTGGTTCGCAGGCATGTGCCCTAACTGGGAATCACACAGGTGACACTTTGGTGCTCAGTCCACTGAGCCACACCAGCCAGGGCAGGATTTTATTCTTTTCATAGTCATGAGAGCTATTACTTTTGCCCTTATATACCAAGTGGAGAAAACTAGCAATAACAGGAGTTCCCTTATAGGCTGGAAAATGTAATATATCTTAAAAAGGGCAGGCTAGTCTTGGTCTCTTATAGGGCCAAGCCCTCATCAAGGACTACAGGGAAAGGAGTGTGAAGGGGACAGAGAAAGGGGGTAAAAGATAGTGATGGAGAAAGTGCAGTCTAGCAAAACGGCAGGCAAACAAAGGCCCTAACAATCTTGAAGTTCACACTAACAATATAAATTCAACTGGGATTTTCTTAATTTTTGAGATGTGCCTTTTGGAATCTATTGCAGCCCAAATCTCTAAACCAATACTTATTACTAAAAAGTCTCTGATAGACCCCATAGTTCAGTCCCTGAACTGTCTGCTCCATTGAATTCACACAGGAGGAGGAAATTTCTAGTTTGTTACCCCTGAAAAAACAGTTTGCTTGGACAACCCCATTAGATACCACTCTCTGTGGATTTGCAGAAAGCCACCCCACCTCCGCCACCCCATGGAGAACACTGATATTTCTGAAATGGGCTTCGGCCAATACCCAACATCTCAAAAGACCTGGAAGGACACAATGGTAAGCTAACGCAATGGTGAGAAAGATGGGAATCTAGACACCTTTGTGTATCACTTGTCCCAAGTGGCTTTTGCTCTAGAAAGAACAAACCTTTACGTGGGTGGATAAAGGCAAATAAATGTTGTGCTCACCAAAGCTATTGGTTTGACAGCCTTTAAAAGAAAGTGAAAAAAAGGATTAGAACATTGGCTAAACTTCGTTACCAAGTTTGGCCCATTCCTTTCCCAATCTTGCTCTTTTACCAAATTGGTCTGGCCTTGGTGTCTCTGATCAGTGATGCTCTGCACTCTGACTCTCAAAGAAAGTTGATATCTAGGTCAGGTCACTGTGAAGGCAAGAGCCCATGTGGGGTTGGCCAACTTGGTCTGAGGGCACTGAAAAGGCATCTTAGTATAGATTAGCCACAGTTACTCCCTGGAACCCATTCATTGCCTGAGGTTTGGCTCTGAAGGGAAATCCTGCACAGCGTTTTTTGGCTAACTGGGTGCTTGCAGCTTTCACTGGGGTAGGTGACTTACAGACTTGCGTGTCAGAACAAAGACTGACTCTGCCTGTAGTCTTGTAGAGATAATTTGAAGGTAGAGTTTGGGAAGAAAGAGCAAAGGAAAATAAAAAGCCAGCACTTAGCAGAGCAGCAGGAAAGCAGAGTCTTATTTAGTGTGCCCTCCTGCACAATCTTCATTTCTGTGGATGCCCCAAAGCAACCTGTAATTCAGCCTGACTTCTATGCATCTAGTTTTCAAGGTAAAGCTTTTGTTAACACTGAAAGTAAATTGAGGGGTTGGCTTTAGAAATGCTTTCTGAAGAACAGAAACGTTTGCAGATTATTTCCAAAGCATACTAGGGTATTTAACAACATTAAATAACCTTATTTACT
Organism: Phyllostomus discolor; assembly: GCF_004126475.2. Lineage (NCBI taxonomy): Eukaryota > Metazoa > Chordata > Mammalia > Chiroptera > Phyllostomidae > Phyllostomus > Phyllostomus discolor. The sequence goes on from NC_050198.1 coordinate 5,993,467, forward strand.
CATTCAGAAAGCATTTATTGAGCACCTACTGTGTGCCTGGTTCTCTGGTTGGTGTTGAGACACATAGAGAAGAAATACTTTGTCCTGAAAAGCATAGGGTCTGACATGGAAATAACAACTACAACAATGGCTGGATTGTACTGTCATATTCACCCTGACTCCACCAATTCAGAAATGATCATAATTTGGGGAAGGATTCAGATAAGAATTGTATTTGTAGTAGTCTAGAAAGCACATCTTTTAAGCAAACTAAAAAAGAAAAGTTGGAAGCATTGACCATTCCCCTACCTAAAATACAAATGACTTAAAGGACCATGAAAGCATCCATTGGTTGGGTATAGCCGTGAAAGCAGAATCCTGCTTTGGTGAGTAGATAAGATATCAAAGCATTCCCCTAAGAAGAGCAAGCATCTGACTGCACTGTGGCTATGAGATAGTGCAGTCAGATGGTCTAATCCTTTTGGATTAGACTCCATTGACGGGATGGGACCTACAGGAAGGAAAAGTGAATTGAAAGTACAGAGGTAAACAGTAATACAATAGGAACTATGTTATAGGCCCGGAAGGGGCCAAATGAGTAGCCATGGCAATGATACAGTAACTTCAGTGAATTAGTGTAATGTGAGCTGCTGTACCAAATAACCTCCAACATCTCAGTGACTTAATAAAATTCAGGTTTATTCCTAACTTGCATAATGTCCAAAATGGGATTTTCTTCATTGGTGACTAGCTCCTCTCCTAGCTGAAGTTCAATGATCTAGGTTCCTTCTATCTCACGAATCTACCATCTTCAGTATATGGCTTCTAAGGTGTCAAGAATATGAAGGAGAATGTGTGGGAGGTTTTTTATGTGCTGTGCTGGAAGTGGTGTATATCACTTTTGCTCACATTCTACTGCTACACCTAAATACATGGCACATCCAACTGCAAGGGAGACTGGGAAATGTCATCCAGCTGTGTGCCCAGGAAGAAGAGGAAATGATTTTAATAACCAGCTAGGCCAGACTGCCATGATGAAGTAGAGCAAGAGGTCATCCCACTAGAGGTCAGCTCCATATGGATAGGGACCCTCTGTCTCTCCCTTACCTTGGTACCTCTGATACCTAGTTGAGAATCTCAGGCCTTCCTGGTCATTATGCCTCCACTGTCATTTCCTCCATGTTGTGCTTCCCACTACCCTTGCTCTCTCTCACATACCCCTGGTTTTTTTGTTCATCAAAGTTATTACTACTACCTGATGATATGCTTCCTTATTAATCAGGTTATTTCCTGGACTTCTTCCTACCCGTATATAAGCTCTGTGAGGCCAAGAATCATGTCTGTCATGTCCACTTCTGTATTCCAGTGCCTAGCACAGTGCCTGGCACATGGGAGGCCCTTAATCACTCATTGCTCAATGAATGAATGAAGCAGCTGGGCCCTGGGGATCTTGAAGGTCTTCATGAAGGAGATACAACTTGAGCTGGGTATTGAGTAGAATTAATTTATCTGGAAGGAAAGAGATCAGGAAAAGAAAGGAGGTAGACTGACAGACAGAAAGGGCCATAAAATGTATAGGTTAAACCATTTATGGAGTTTAGCCACATCCACTCAACCCACATGCTTGAACTTCTATAACCTACCAGTGTTCTAAGACTGTTGCTTACCCAGAGTACCAGCATACATAAGAAACCCCACCTCTATCCTCAAACAACTTTCCTTGAACTCTGCTTTGGGGAGCAAATAAGACATTCTCCATTATGTAGCAGGTTCCTCATTCCAGCCACCAGGGCTCTCCACTGAATGATTTCAGTCTTCCTTTCCAGGATGACCATTGTTTTCCCAAATGGACATCAGGTTCTGTGTAGGTTAGAAAGTATGGTAGCAAGGCAGAAAGTAGAGATCAGATGTACTACTCACTTCAAGTCTTGGCTCTAGCATTTATAATCTTTGAGCCTTTGGGCAAGTTTCTTAACCTCTGTGCTCATATTTAGTAAATTGGAGATAATCAAACATGCTTCCTGGGTTTATTGTGGGAACCAAATGAGATTACCTCTGTTAAGAGCCTAACCCAGTGCCTGGTTCATACACATGCTAAATGGTATTGTCTTCCTCCCTGGCAGACTCTAAGTTGCCTCCCTCTACTTCATACAACTCCTGATCTAGCTACAGTGGTTCTTCTGGGATCTGGACTATGAGACTCTTTCCAACCTTTATATTGGGTTGCCTCATAGGAAATTGCCAGTATTCAAATCTTTCTTATCTCAAGCTGGAAATTTCATATGCTTCTCTTCCATCATTTTACAGCCTTCCTACTAATCCTATCCATCTACCCTCCCCCCACTTCAAGGTTACCTCTTCCCTGTACTCCTCGCCGAACCACACAGCATTTCTCTGAATCTGTGGCACTCTGTGCCTCTCTCAGGGTACGCACTTGATCCTACCTGGGATTATCATCTAATCTGTTTTATGTGGCTACCAGGTTATAAACTCCTGAGGGTACTGATAACGTCTCTTTCTCCTTAAAGTACATCTGCATAGTACCTTGAACTTAATGAGAGGTGACACTTTTTTTTCCAGACTCAAGTGTGATTCGACAGGGATTCCAGTACACTCAGAGATCTGTTGGTGGATCTCTGAACCATGTCTGGGGCTCAAAGCCCTTGTTCTATAACAAGACTCTCTAGAGTCAGTTGCCTTTCCTGTCCCTTTTTTTCCTTTCCTCTCCTCTTACCTTTGCCAGCCTCCTTAGCAAATCGAACTGAGAAGAGAAACTTTATAGATATGCCTTGAACATGGGAGGAAGAAATAGGAGGTCATTTATCCATTTTGAAAGATTATTGAGCTTTTGCATCCTCATATACTTATTTAAGAGCTATAAAGTCGAACCATATGAAATGGACAATACCTAAATATTTTTCTTTAATTTTTATTGTTTATTTATTTTATAAAGAGAGGAAGGGAGGGAGAAAGAGAGGGAGAGAAACATCAATGTGAGAGAGAAACATTGATCAGTTGCCTCTTGCACATGCCCCAACCAGGACTGAACCTGAAATCTGGACTTATGCCCTGACTGGGAATTGAACCCATGATCTTTCACTTTTTGAGACAATACCCAACCAACTGAGCCTCCCTGGTCAGGGCAATTCCCAACTATTTTGACCTACAAAAATATCAAATTCATATGGTTTGACCTAGTGTTTGGTATTTGGGCTCATTCACAGTCAATAATAGGTGAAATGGTCTGATCCCTGTGTGTGGTCCACTCAGACAAATCTTAGTAGAGAGATTCCCCAGAGAGGCTTCTCATAGCTTCTGATGAGTCCACGACCTTTGGTAGATTCTGCCATTGCCTATGGAGTTTCCATCATAGGCTCTGTGTTCAAAAATGGCTTGTTCACTTCCCTTTTCCCTGCAGGTGCCAACATATGTGTTTGATCTCTGGAATAAATGCCAAGACCTCCAAGCTTGAGTTTTCAAGTCTTCTGTAGATCAAAGGCTCTCTTCATCACTACATGGGCTTCTCTGTGCTGTTACTCAACAAACCCAGTACAGCTCCTCTGAGGGCCACTGGCTGAGTTTCCAAGAGGAAAGAAGGGAAGGGAAGAAACTCCTAGTTTTCTAAACATTGTAACACATGGGGCAGATGAGCATGAACAGCAAGAAGGCTTGTATGTTTTTCTCAATAAACTGTACATTAAAAATGCAGAAACTTTAGATGGATTTTAGTTATTTATGAACTAGATCCACCTAAATTGGGCAGCCTGGAGCCCCTCGTAGTTACTCATTTTATATACCTAAAGGAATAGACAGGCCTTCAATAATCATTGCATTCAATACCTTCCATCATTTCTTGTGACTTTTAAACAAAGTATTCTTTATTGTCCATTTCTAGTAGTAAATATCCTGAAGAAAACAGGAAACCAAAAAGAAATATAAAGCTAAAATCAGTTGTATTATTGTAGTCATTTTGAGACTATTTTAAATAAGAAATTATGCCATTGTCATAAAGAATCAAGATTTTCAACATAAGAGAAAAGAGATCAATTATAAAATCAAGGAAGTTGAATTAAAACCTGTAATGTTAGATTTGAATTGGAAATAGCAGTCTGAACTCATGATTTATCTTAACCTTCTGAAACTTACATATTTTCTAGCCCTGTCTATTAAAGAAGCCTAGAGTCAATCACAACCCATCAACAATGACTACCCCTGGCATGTAGAATGTGGTCTCTAAAGCCTGTTCCCTTTGAGAGGAGCCAGGGCTTCTTGGAGATAGGGCTGATTTCAGGTCTGGGGCAGCTAATGTACAGGATGAATGTAGGACACTTTATCATACCTAAATTTCTGACACAGGAGAAAACAGACCTCTAGAGACCCAGTGACATGCTCATGCCACACAGGGGGCAGGACTCTGGGAATAGCCGGGGCACCTCATCCATGCCCCTGCAAAAGTCAGCCTTCCCTCAGCCATGCCTCCAAGCCACAGTCTTCCCAGCTAGTGCTCCAACCAGCATCCAGAGCTATCTGATCAGGGTTCTTCACTGCCACTTTGGGAGATTCTAACAATAAATTTATTTTTAAGCCACTTTGGCATTAGAGAACTTGTTAAATTAGCCAGTTGTTGCCCTGGCTGGTGTGGCTTAGCTGGATGGAGCATCATCATTCCATAGACCTAAAGGTCACAGGTTCAATTCCCGGTCAAGGCACATACCCAGGTTGCGGGTTCGATCCCTGGTCAGGGTACGACATACAAGAAGGCAACCAGTCAATGTTTCTCTCTCATGTAGACATTCCTTTCTCTCTCTCCCCCCTCTCCTTTCCTCTCTCTAAAAGCAAAGAAAAAAAATGTCCTCAGGTAAGGATAAAATTAGCTAGCTGCACAATCAAGATATCTGAAATTTGAAATACACATGCTTGTGTGCTATGAGGGTTACATTCCTAAAATCCCCAAGACTATTGGTGCCCTGCCTATATTTCCTCATCCTTATCACTTTGGGGCACAGCAGCCAGACTTACATCTCCTAGGACTTGCATTCTTTACCTGAGGGCTTTCTCTTGTCAGGGAGCCTACTTTTCTTGAACTACCAGGAAAATATTGCTATGGTGCCTAGGCAGCCCTCAACCAATGACTGAAAGGAAGTGGTAGATAAACATCCCAGCTTCCTTGCCTCTAAGGTGTGTGTGTGCTCTGCCCTGGCTGCTGATGCCATCCAGCCCCAGTTACCCACAGTGATAACATGTTCTTTTTTAAAATTTTATTTTAATTGTTCAAGTGTGGGCTGGGGTGGAAGTACAAGATGGCATGCTCTTAAAGCACACCTTTTATTGGTTTCCTTCTCTTCCATTTTTTCACTTTCCTGCTCTCCCTTCTGGTAGCTTTCTAGCATTATCTCCTAAATAAACTGGTTGGACCTGAACCTTTGTCTCAACTCCTGTCTTGGGGAAACCCAAACTCTTATTTTCATTCTCTGAGCCTGTTTTCCATGAGCAGATAGAGAAGAAAAAAGCCATTGACCATGGAAAGTGGGTCTCCCAAGGTTCACGGCAGACTCAGCTAGACTCAGGCTAACTGAGTCACCAGAGAGCATATCTTTTCTGTCTCAGGGTCAGTGTATCACGCTCTAAGTTTCCAGAAGTCATATAGCTTATGCTGTGTGTCTTTTATAGAGAGCACAGAACTCATAATAAATGTCTAGGCTATGGGGGTGGTAAAGTCAGAAAAGAATTCCTTTTGTCCTGCAGGTTCATGTATTTGTTCATGTATTTATAGCTTTTTTGTTGGCCCCAAAAGGGCAGCACTTCTCTTCTACTACAGACATACTAATTAGCAAGTAATAATTCTAATGAAGTGCAGTGGGGGTGGTATGTGGGGCCTTTGGTAAGTATTTTTTAATTTTGTTGTTGCTGATAATCTCTAAATTTTAAGAGACTAATCTCTAAGAAATTTACTAGCATACATAACTGGGTGTCGCATGCTAATTACTGTACTGCTTCACAAATTAACCAAGATAAGGACCTGTCCAGGAGGACCAGAGAGGTTCCATGCACCATATTGGAAGCAGAACCCTTTCCTCTTACAGCCAGTGGCTGTGCACTTCTCCTGAAGAAAAAGGTGATTTCACATGATTTTTCTAAGTTGCCCTTCCCACTCCAGCTCTACTTTTTTTCCCTAGAATGTCAAAGGCACCCGGGTTCATGACATCACATCTGTGGTTCAAGTGGGAGAGAAGAGACTTAAAATCATATTAATCTTTATGGGCAGAGTGCCATCTTTCCTCTCCATTCCCATGCTTTCAAGGAACTAAGAGTACCATAGGATGATACTCATGGTCTTCCCTGTAATGAACCATGTCTGGCTCTTCTCAAATAATGAAAACATTTGTGACGTTCACCCTTTTCTGAATCTTGGAAGTATTTCTTAACTATCCATTTGGCTCTCCTAAAAGATCAAATTTCTTACTTCTGATTAGTATTATCTTGTCTTATATTTTAACATGTTTGTAAACTTTTAAAACTGCCAATGTCTCTTTAAGGGGTGTGGGGCTAATAAAGCAAGGATTGAGCCAAGCTTCTATTCCTTCCACTGATTTAAGCTTGGGCATAAAAGCCTTGAAAACTGGAACAAATGTGTCATGATTTGGTAATGGGCTGGCTATTTTCAGGCCAAGTTGCTGGAAAGCAAGCACTTTATCTAAGATCATGAAGGCCCCTCTGGTAAAGCTAACTTGAGGGTTGATATAATTATGAAATTGAGCTTTCAAGATAGTTTTTCTGGTGCAAAACAGTTGACTATCACTAATTTATTCTTGTTCAATCTAACACCTGCCTTGTAGCCTTGATCTCTCACTCTTTAAACTACTGCTACTCAATATGAGGTCTGCTGACTGGGGGTGATGTCAGCATCCCCAGAGAACATGTTCTTCATTCCCTGGGGTGACATGCTCCTGAAATCCTAAAATTAAAATGCCGTTTCTTAGAGAACAAGTGAGAAAGTGTGTTTTTAATTTGGAAAAATAGCCTGATAAATTTAATAGGTAGCAAATCATGACAGAGAGAGATGAAAGGTACAACATCCAGGCTGAATGTTGGCATGGGAGGAAGAAGTTGCCAAGGGAACTGCATGGACCCAGGGTTGGGAAACTTGACCTTTGTTTTTGCTTCTGTTAAATAATCAGCTCTGTGATCATGGGTCAAATCTTTGAACCTCAGCTTCCTCATCAGTACATGAGAACGGTGGCCTAAGTTGTAGCTGTCAATGTGCTGACTGCTACCAAACAAGAAACACGTAATTACATCACAATCCTGCACACACACACACACACACATACATGCACACACATAATAGAAACAGTAGCTTCACAAAACCATACTTACTACATGCAGTGTGTTTTGGTATTTTTCTACTGTCTTCTATTTCATTACTTTTCAAGTGCTATTCTTGACCTGCTGAATGGACTTTACAATCCACTAATGGGTTATGCCCTGAGGTTTGAAAAAACACAGAACTCTATAATTTCTAAGGTCCCTTCCAGCGGTAGAATCCAATGGCTGTTCTAGCTACCCCAAGGAATTTTTTTTAAAAAAAATAGCTGAACTGTAACAGATGGCTACATGCTTACATTCTGGAAGAAGTGTGTAGTGTAGAACATGGCAGCAGAATGACCCAAAATTAAAATAATTATAAACATGCTGCACCTCTGACAATGACTCAGAGAATTAGCATCTCCAAGTCGTTACACTGAATGTTTCCCAAGTCAGCAACATCGCAGATTAAGGACATCTGACCTGTCAGAGAGATCACGGGCTCTCTTGTAGTGAGCAGCCATCTTTTCAGTCTCCATAGTATAAGACACCCCTGCTTCCCATCAGAAAGTGATCTCTACTGGCCTCCTCGTTGTTTACGTGTCACTCACCAAGAAGACAGGAAAATAAAGAAAAAAGAAACTTGGAGAGTTCCAGACCTTCAAACTTAGACCTCAATCCTGGTATCTTGGTCTTTGTTTGTTTCCAGTCCAGAAAAGGAAACTAGCATTTGGTAAGCAGTGACATGGCAAGGACTTTATCATTTCATTGGATTCTCAGGACTGTTCTATAAAGGCTCTATGATTTCCACTTTATAGAGGAGGATACAGGGGCACAAAGAGTACACTAGCTCATTCCGGATCAATTGCTGCTGTGATGAATCCCCCGTTTTTCATCCCAGACAGAGCCCAGGGTCATTCCCCAAGGTCACCCTGTCATACTTTGAATACAGAGTCCTTAAGGGTAGATGATGCAACCTCACTTAATTTTGGTGACTGGTAGAGAGCAAAAGCATAAATAGAACAGGACAGAATTCAGAGAGCAGGAGGTCTAAATCCTCATTTGTAAAGATGGGGAACTTGAATCCTAGGAAGGTTTGGTGATAAGCACAAGGGCATAGAACGTCAAGTAGAACCCAGGCTTCTAGTGGCCTTTCCACAGGATGTCGGACATTAAACCAACAATAGTAACAGTAATAATTAAACAGTATTCTGGTATGAAGCATCATTTTGTTTTAGAATATGGGGGAATGTTTCTATGGGAAAATTGTTCTAGATCCTTGTAGCATATAAATAAATGCACAGACGTGTTCTATTCTGTGGGTGCTGGAATGTTTTAGGACACTGAAACTTGTCATGAAGCCTACATTTTTCTGATGCTGAGGGATTCATGTTGGATGCTATGTCCATAGTAGGGAACAAGTCTGAATTATTGTGGTTCTATAGAATAGGAAGCCCAACAGGGACAGACTGTGGGAGCCTGCCTCTGGTGTTGGGCTGCTCCACAGGTGGCAGAACTTTGGTACTCTCTACCCTGTTCCTTCCTCCATGCTGCCAAGCAGACTGGCCAAGGGGCTGATTGCCAATGAAGGAAGAGAGGTGGGAATGAATGGTTTCACTTGGTGAAATCCCCTCCCTAGTTCCCTAACAGATCTGAGAATTCAGGCAGCAGCAACAAAGACCCTGAGTAGGCTCTATTTTCATTTTGCTTACCAAGCTGATGACTGCTGAGGTTTGGCTTATGCATAGCAGGGATCCACAGAGCAAGCCTGTGACATGTCTGTGATAGTGACTATTTCAGATGCTCATTAATATATTAACATGCTAACACACTGTTTGCTGCTTTCGGTCACAGGGCATTAGAGTGGATGGTTTGTGGAGAAATGTGTTCCTGGCAAGACAGCTGTGTTATCGGGGTGGGTGTGATGGGTGGAAGGGCAGGAAGGTTTACAAGGTTTATGTGGGTAGTTAATCCTGTAAGTACTCTAGGAACATTTTTAAAACAATCTCTTTCCTCCTTTGAAGGGGTAGAAATTCCATTTCTGAGTAACTTTGCATATTCTTCTGAATTTTCCACCACATGTAGCATTCAAACTTTGATTTCAGCTGTCACCTTACCCACTTTAAAGTCTTGAGAGTCTGGGAGAAGGAAAAGGGAGTCATATGGGGAGAGAGCCAGGGGCAGGAGTGAAGACAAGGTGAAGAGGCTTTCTATGAAGAAAGACCAAGAATAAGTATTTTGTACTTCTCCCAGGGTTAATAAAGCTTTAAGGGAGTGAGAGGCTTGTGAAGCCAGGAAAAGCAGTGCTGAACAAGTAGCAGTCCTAGCAGGGTAGGAGGAGAATAAAGACTGGAGAGGATGGGGGCAAGGTTATATGTGCCCCTGATTTTTACCCCTTCCCAACAGTTCCTAAACTCTAGTCTCCTCCTGGCCTCTCCAAGACAGTGGCAGCCATTCGTTTTCCTCAACTTCCAAGTCAGCTCATTTCAGATGAATCCAGTGACCATATCCATACTTTCAATATATTACTCTGAATCGAGGTCTAGGCAATTCCATTATCCCCAGAGTTTGACAGGGGAATGAATTAAGTTCAGTCTATACAGACTTCACTGCTCTGAGGACATTTTCTACAATGGCATTTTCTTCCAGCAATTTGGTGTTTATAGTGCTGTTCGTATTTCTATAATATGACAAACGTGCCAGGCACTTTCTGAGAGATTCACTCAGTTCTTGGGTACTCATAATTCTATGGATGGCACAGAAAGTAACAGTTCTGAGTCCTTTACTTTGATTTTGAGAAGCACCAAATACTTTTATGTGGCAGACAACCCTCTCCTCCTCACTTTCCAATCAGTCTTAGACAAATTTATTTCAATATTGGTTTTAGAGAGAGAAGCAGCTTGGAAGCCGGAGATGGTTTCCAGTCCTAGATCTTCCACTTGCCAGGTGTGTGACTTTAGAGATTTACTTACCTTCTCTGAGTTTTGGTTTCCTTCTTTACACAATGGGAGCAATATTGTAATCTTTGGGTTATGTGACCATGTCATGAATATAATGTACCTGGCTTCCACCTTGGCATATGGCTGGAGCTCTATGCAAGAGTCTACAGCCTTGGACAGGAGAAATGGTACATCCACATAAATCTTTTTCCTGCCGTAGGGGATGAAAATGAGACACATAGCTCTATTTCCCATTGTAAGCCATGCCATTATCTGTCCCTTCCTTGTGGTAACAAAGGGAGGAGAGAACAAGTAACAAAGGGAGGAGAGAACAAGTACTAGGTAAAGCAAGCAACTGGCTCTAGGAAAGTAGAAAAATAGTGGGAAGGTGTGTTAGTTTTCTGTTGTCATGAAAAATTACCACAGACCAAGCAGCTTAAAACAACAGCCATTTATGACCTCACAATATCCGTGGGTCAGGATTCTGGGCACAGGCTAACGGGGTCTACTGCTCACGATTCCACTGGACTGCAGTCGATGTTTTGGCTGGGGCTCATTTCTTATCTGAGGCCTGGGACCTCTTTTAAGTTGGTTGTTTGTTGCTAGAATTCAGATCCTTGAGGTTATAGAACTGAGACTTCCAGCTCCCAGAGGCTACCCATTATTACTTGCCATGTGGCCTCCTCTAGGTAGTTTGTTCTTCAAAGCCAACATTAGTGTCTCTTCTGCTTCTTGTCTTTTTTTAAGGACTCACATGATTAGGTCAGATATACCGAGAATAATTATCTTCCTCTTAATTAACTCAAAGTCAACTGAATGGGGATCTTAAAATCCCTTTTGCCTGGTAATACAATTCACAGGTTTCACCTACACTCAAGGGGAGGGAACTATACAGGATGTGTACATGAGAGAGCAGGGATCTTGGTGGCAGTCTTAGAATTCTGCTCACCACAGAGGGATACCTGGATGTATCCAAATAATCAGAGGACAAACCTTCTTGCTTCACTTTGTATCATATTCATGAAAAAAAAAACATTACTGGGAGTATTAAGCCTGCTATACTGCATGGCTTAGCCATGGTGAAATTGTTAAAAAGGGAAGAAAAGGGGCAAAGGTGAACCTGAAGGAATGGGACAGCCTTGCAATGACAGCGGTGCAGTGAGCTTATGAATGAGTGTATTCAACTTTTGCTGGACTATTACTTAGGAAAAGAGATAGATTTTTTAAAGAAGGAAAATGGGATAGTTCTCCCTAGAAGAGCCCCACTAGTGCCTATCTGTCTGCCTCTGGTAGACACCTAATAGTAGTTAATACATTATATCCAAAGGACAAAACTGAAAGCAAAGTCATTACAGACTTTACCTTCCCTTCCCTGTGTAAGAGATAAACACTATTGTGGCAAATGATGAGTGAAATATGCACCTGTTAATGTGTGGTAGAAATCCATTATAGCTTCTTAGCAGATAAAGAAAAGACTTGAGATAGGGAAGAGGTGAGAATTCCTAGCCCTTCATGAAGGCTGTCATTGTGATAGCTGGTTCTTCCCAGGAACCATGACTTGGGTGCCCACGCTGGAACTCATGCATTAGTCTTTGTGTCTGTAAATCCACAGTCCTGAGCCACAGGCCAATTAGCAGCCCAGAGACTCAGAGCTGGGTTGTGCCGTAGGCATAGTAAGAATGTGTTTAGGGTATTCACAAGTTCTTTTTTTTCAAGTGATCTGATATTTAAAAAGGAGAAAAGAGAACTTGACTGAACTTCTTTACATTTATTTTATGATATGCTAATTTATCTTTTACTTTGGGGTTATCTGCTGTGGAAAGGTGGAGGTGGACAAGTGGAGACTATATAATCTTTTCAGTGTTTCTGGCCTTTAGAGTCTAGAGGACTTAAGCAATCCCCAGGGAATTGTATAATGCCATGACAGGAGGAATCTGCCAGAGGTCACATCTCCCAACCTATTGCTTCCAGGTAGAAGCACACCTAAACCATTTCACAAAGAGCCAGAGAATGTACACTCCATGCAAGCAAGTATTCTTGTGTGTTTTGTTCTGTGCTATATCCCAGAACCTAGTACTGTGCCTGGGACATTATAACTATTTAGAAAATGTTCCATTGGTGGATGGATGTTTCCATTTTCAGCAGTTTCTTCCTTTTCCCCATGTAGCCCATGTCCCTTCACTTCTGGAAGATTCCAAGGCATCATCAGGTTACATTTTGTGTATCTCAAACTTGTCTGATGATAAAAAATAATCTAGGGGCACTTCTCAAATATACAGATTACTAGGCCTCTCTTTTGGAAAGTGGTTCAGGAAGTCTAGGTTGGAACCCAGGAATCTGTGTTTTTGACGAACACTTCTGATGAACTGAAGAGTTTTCTCTTCAGATCAATATTGAGATAAATAGCAGAAGCTCAGCTCTTCCCCACACAAAGATGGATGAGCCACAGCCACTTGACCCAGTTTCTGAGGGGTTATCAAAAGTTAACACTCTGAGTTTCTGGTCAATGGTACTCAGGGAATGAGAGGCTATAACAGTTTTCTGGTCTACTCCCAAGCCACCTGGGCCCAGCTCCGAATGCTGGCTCTTGACTTCCTGAAGGAGTGAGCCTGGGGAAGCACTCAGAGGCTACTCTTCTTCTGGGACTGACCACTGAACTTCTTGCCATGTCTTTCCACCATGCAAGCTTTCTGTTCTGTCCCTTATCCCAGCCATCACTAGCACATGAGTTTATAGCCACCTCTTTTGGGTTTGGTAATGCCCTCTGCCCTGTTGGGTGGCAGTTGACCTCTGCAACCAGGGAGAGGCCGACTTTTTAGCCAATGATGGTTATTGGATCCAAGTGTTCCTCTGAGTGTAGCTACCTAAAGCCTCTGTTTTCAGTGCTCCCCCCTATTTTACACTTGAGAGAAGGAAAGCTCTGATCCAAATATGGCCTTTCCCTTTCTATCCCCAGGCCTCCCATACTCATCTGGGGCTGGAAGAGGGTGGCTTCTCCCTGAGCAATTCCTCCTAGGTTTACTTATCCCCAGGATGCAGTGACTCCTGACTGGTTCCTCAAGCACCTATAGTTTCCAAATAAAGGGTTGATTTATAGAAAGAAAACTCAAGAAAGAAAAGTTGATGCCTTTGTTCTTGGCCCCATAGAAATCTTCCTTAAATGTACCATACCTTACACAGGAAGATAACCCTGAGATCACTAACCTTTGGGTTTGAATTATTCTTGGAGATTAAATACCAAGAAAGGATAAATCTAGGTGAACCAGAATAATCTGCTCTGTAGGTGAGGGTTAAAGAATGTAACAGACTATTTATGATTATGCTTGTCTAACTTAATAGGCACCTATGGCTATTTAAATTTAAATTAATTTACATTTAAAAAATAAAAATTTAGAAGTCTTTAATAGCCAATGTAGCTAGAGGTTACCACATTGGTTAGCACAGTTATAGATAATTTCTTCATCACGAAAATTTCTATTGGACAACACTGTTTCAGAGACATGGTGTTGCCCCTTTGACCCTGTCCATGTGTTGTTTCTTTAGCACCTTTGCAAATATGTCTTTGTTTCTATTGGTGCTCCTTGTGGGTATGATGCATTATCCTACAAAAACGCACACTATTGATGACTGCATTAGAAAACAAAAGCAAAACCAAAAATAGCTGCCATAAATACAGTACTCAGTGAGGTGGGGGTGGGGGATTCATTATCAAAAGGCTGCATTTGTCCCAGTTTCCTCTCTTCTTTTTCCCCTCTGTGAAAGTATCCTTCCTTCTTTTTCATTTACCTTTTGTTCTATCTGTAGAGTATCTTGTCCTAGGTATGGCTTCTCAGACAAAGTGAAATGGTAGACTAGACCTCAAAAAGAAAAGGAGCAGAGAGAAACTAAAGCCTTTGTGGGGCACAGGAATACACAGTTGGGCAGAATGTCCCCAAATCACACAGTGGGAAAAAGAGGAAAAGAAGCGAAAAGAGTCAATGAGACTGGGAGGAGCCAGTGAACCTAAGATGCCGTCTGGTCTGGATAGTAGGTCTGGAGGATAAGGCAGAATGGGCCAGTGCTCACCATTCCTCGGGCTGGCAGGCTGCCTAGGTGCTCAGGAGTTCCTCTGTGCAATGATTTCCTCATCAGAATCCTCTTGTTTAGGAACAGCTCCTCCCATAAGAATTTGTCTTTGACTCATGGGTGATCTCCATCTGAGGCTCAGTGTATGCATGAAAAAGACGTAGTCGGTCAATTTTTGTGCTTTGGGGAAGGGGGCGTCTGTCCCTGATCTCTTGAATGAGCTGTAAGGACTGTGCTCTTCTGCTCACCAGCACTCTCTGCGGTTTCTTTCCCTTAACACCCATCACCCATGAAATGGGATCTTTAATGTTTGTGTTTTCCTATGGATGAAACTAGGGAAATGGAATAATACTTTGAAACATGGCAGGCAATGGGGTTGGCAGGTGGAAGGCAGGATTAGGTTAAATAATGAAGGTCACGGACCAAGGGTCACAGGAAACAGAAAGCAGGGCCAGCAAAAAGCAAAGTTCAGGTGGGCATCAGGAGCAGATGTGTAGAACTATATTTCCGAGGCCCTGTGGCCAGAAGACTGGAGCTGGGACAACATTTTAGACTCATCCTTGAGCCTTTTCTCTGCTTTCTTAGAAGGCAGGACTCACCTCCTACCCCCAAGCATGGCTGGCTAGGGGCTTGTCCAGGTTGATGAATGGCTGTCAGAGTACAAAATGAAGGTGTGGAAAAGTTAGCTGGTTGGTGTCCTGGGGTTTCCCATTCCCTGGATGGGGGCAAAGTTGTCCCTGTGTCTACTCTAAATTTCAAACCTTTCTTTAGCCTTGAGTGAGTTCCCTATATAAAAGCAGCAGTCTGCAATTCCACTCCACCCAGACCCCCCCATCCCCCTCCCCAGCCTAGAGTCTGCCAAATGCACAGTTTAAAGCTACTGAAGTCTAATGCCCCATTTCTCTCTTTGTGTTGCAGCCGTCTCCAACCTGGACATCGAGAGTAAGCTGAGTGTGTACTACCGTGCACCGTGGCACCAGCAGAGAAACATCTTCCTCCCCACCACAAGGCCACCCTGTGTGGAGGAGCTGCACCGCCATGCCCGGCAGAGCCTGCAAGCCCTGCGCAGAGGTGACTGATCCCGGGCTTTTGGGAGAGGGAACTCAAAGCATGTCCCGTCCAGGTCTAGGAGTTGTTCGCTGTTCCATTAATCCCAACACTTCCCCTTGTTATAGCAAGTACTTAGAAACACTCCTTTTTCTACCCTGGAATGAATTAGTGGATAATATAACCTACCTATACACCCTATACACATACAGTCTAAATATGAAAATAAAGAGAATTTTTTTAAACTAGAATTTTTTTTAAGATTTTATTTTTTAAATTTTATTTTTAGAGAGGGAAGGGAGGGAGAAAGAGAGAGAGAGAAACATCAATGTGCAGTTGCTGGGGGCCGTGGCCTGCAACCCAGGCATGTACCCTGACTAGGAATCGAACCTGCGATGCTTTGGTTCACAGACCATGCTCAGTCCACTGAGCTATGCCAGCCAGGGCATAAAGAAAATTTTAAAGGAAAAATATTAATATTTGCAATATGCAAATGCTTGGGCATGACTGCACTAGAAGACATAATGAAGCAGTCAGATGTTTGCACCTATCAAAGTAGGTTTGAATTAAGTAAAGACAATCAGAAGCTATTCTGAACAAAAAGTATAAGGAAACAAAGGGGTTGAGGGGCAGGAGGACACACCGTAAAAACTGATGCATTCAGAGTACTTTAAACATGAGCAAAAAGAAAAAAAAGACAACCACCCTTGGATTATAATTACCAGGGAATTAGGTTTGATTCAGAAATAGGTGCTAGACTCTCCCCTTATAAGAAATTGGTGTGGGGTATTTGTGGGACCTGAGGTGTTATTTTATTGTTCAGGACTGTCCTGTGTGTTCATTGCAGGATAGCTATCGTCCTTGGTTGGCTCCCTCCCAATCATCAAACAGCCAGAACCTCTACCAGGGGGCTCTTCTGCTCCTGTTGAGAACCAGTGACCTGGCCCATTCTACAGTGGGGCATGTGGAGGCCTACAAATGTCAGGAAACTTGCTCAGGCCCACACACAGCAGGTTAAGTACAGTGCTAGGACCCAGACACGGGCCTCCAGACCCTCAGCCAGAGCTCTTTTCTTCTTTACCATACACTGTGTTCTAGGGAAATAACTAAATATTTCTACTTCTGTTTCTCACAATCCTGAGAAAGCCAGAGATAGGCACATAGCAGCCAAGGAAGAAGATATAGCCCTTTCTTATACTGGTTAATTTCGGTGCCTTAAAACCATAGTAATTAGGACAAGGAAATTAAAAACTGGCATCATCCTCTTAGATCCCCCTAAGCTGAGTGTCAGAAGTTGGCATGCCAGCCTTTTTGCCCTTTAGATTTTTGCTGTGGAGACAGATAATGTCTGTACCTTCAATGTCTTTCTTCCAAATTCCCTATGCTGCTTTAAAAATTGTATTTTGTAAAACTAGTAAAATTCAAATAAAATATGTTAATGTCACTGTCAAGATGAGGAAATAAAATGGCAGATGTTGTTTTCAGCTTACAATTTCACATGTATATGACTTCTCCTTTCCCTCAATCCCTAGTCTTTTTCCTCTTTAATAAAAGAGCTAATGTACTGATACCCCTAACACAATTGTTGCTAAAAATTCTTCTTGGTTATTAGTGCAGATATTGTGACACTTATAATGAAGAGTGATGATCAGTATCCTCTAGGAGTATCTCTGGCATTCTTACTATTCACTTTGATATTATACCTGGCTAAAAAGGTCTTCTTTACCAAATTTTTAGTGCAAGCCACCCTCTGGAAATCTTCCTTAACACTCTCACCATTCCTTTACAGCTTTGATTAGACACCCTTTCCATAATATTCTGTGCATCTTCCCATTATGCTACTTATAAGCCAATATCATAACTAAACACCTATGGGCCTATCTTTAAACATTAATCCATGAGTAACTCAGGGGCAAGGATATTTTTTGATTCCAAACACTTAGCATGAATCTGATGTATAATAAATAGGTCCTCAATTAATGTTTGTGCAACTGAATAAAACTCTGCAGAAAACTGGTTAAGTATTGAGGGCATAGAATGGCGACAGAGGAATGTGATCATTCTCACTAAACACTTTCTCTCATCCCATCATTAGAGAGCTTGAGTAACATTAGCCCTTTAGCCATAATTATTTTATCCTTTTATTATCATTCATAAGTCATCATTGATTCTATTTTTCCAGATTCAACCAGATAGCATTAAGCTGCTCATAAGCTATCACATTTCACTGTGTTGTCAGGTTTAGACGTAATGGCAGAACTGAAGAATAGCAAGCACCAATATCAGTTTTCTCCAAACTTCCTCCTAGGGACTGACAGGGATATGGGGCCTCCTGGGGTTTGGAAGGAAGACCCTAGAGCTGTATCTTGCCTCCACAGACTGGCTGGCTTTGTGGTTGTCTCAATAGCAAATCTTGGATGTAGTGGTTTTAATAGCACTGCAGAGAGTCATAAACAGGAATTATAAGCATCATAGAATTAAAAACATGCAGTGTAGAATTAAAATTAGAAAGGGACTTTTTTTTAAACCTTGTCCAACAAACACAGTAGCTTGGTAGTGTGATCATCAGAAAACCACTTCTGCCATCTGGTGGCCATGACTAATTCTAACCTATTCAGACAACAGCCTTGCTCAGCAAATGTAGCAGTAACTTCCCTGTAGGTTATCTGTTTGGACAGCTAGAATACCCTGGCTTCCACCAGAAGGGAGTGGATAATGAAGCTATAAGGAGGGAGCTGGAGTATTTAGATCAAAACTTAGAAATTGGCTGCTTTCAAGATCTGTTTAATGGGAAACCCCTCAACAAAGTCTGCTGAGGGCCAGGCATTGTGTTCAACCTGGGATTCAGAGAGCTGTAATGTATGGTCCCTGCCCACAAGAAATTCCTGATCTAGTGAGGAAGATGACAAGTAAGCAGGCAATTTTAACACAGTGATATGGGGACTCAGAGGAAAGGCATTAATCGTGCCATGGAGCTTCAGGAAAGGCTCCCCAGAATGAGTAGCACCATAATGGATTTCAAGCTATTTAGAATCTGATTCTTCTTCCCTGCTTTTTTCTCAGCAATTCTTTATACTCAGAGTCAATAATGGCTCTAAGTGATGCCATTGTTTATGTTTGTAAGATAGCGAAAGATTACTAGATGGCTATAAAGAGATATTTATATTTTATATGTCCATCCTTTTCAAGTTTCAGGGCTATAGTCTAAGTTCTATTCATCTAAGGTAATAAGAACCAAGAGTTGACTCTAGTAGACAGGCTCTAGTAGACAAATGTTCTCCCCACCCCACCACCAGAAAAAAAGCATTATTAGGGGAGCCATTAATCTAGCCTACCTACTCCTGACCTAGGGTGACTGAAAGAGATATATTTAAGAAAGTGTAGGAGGGAAGCAATCGAATAGGATATTGAGTTATCTCTCTCTGGACTGTTCCCTTCCTTCCACCTTTTCCTAACCAGTGACAACTGTATTCTACATTTCATTATGTATTTAAGGATGTCAAAGCTTTTCCTTGCACTGCTCATTTAATAAAAAGCCCACTGTTTGCATGCAGAGAAAAATGAGGGTGGTACTGGAGGTAGACACTTTAACAAGGAAGACATGTATCTAAAAAAAGTATTTAGTTCTGTTTCCTGACAAACATTGGCTGTGAAGGCACTTTAGCAAAGACTACCTACACGGTGATGAAGAATTTTTTCTGTTTGTGAACAGGAGTCAACATTTATCTAAAGAATCTCAACCAAAGTAAGATGAGAAATACTACCATATTTTCTGGCCATGGACAAAGTCAGCAGTTTAGGCAGGGAGGTCCACAGACAGCCAAATGAGACATGGAAAGAAACCTGAAAGCTCAGTAGTGTTCAGGTACATTTAGTGTGCATCACACTGACTACAGCAAAGGAGAAAAAGGCTGGTATTAGCAAGGCCAGTGGAAACAAGCAACAAGACCTAGAGAAGGACCTACCAGTCAGTAAAACATATAGAGGTAGGCCATACCCAGTATGGAATATGCTCTAATGTTAAAAGACTAGACTTTGACAAAAGCATTAATGCATCCTTCCTTTCAGTCACTCAACAAACATTTGTGGAGACCACACTACATCTCAAGCACAGTAGGGCACTGGTATCAAAAGCTAAAGAATATATAGTCTCTGTTTTCCTTCTAGTGAAAGAGGCAGACATAGACAGAGATCTTGATTTTTATGAATCAAATGATTCAGATGAAGCGGGGACTGGGTACTATCAGGCCTTTGGAGAAAGGGCTTCCTTCTGATGTCACCTGAGAGAATAAATGTAGTTAGTTCCGTTTCCTAGCATGGGTAAAAAAGTAAGTAGTGTCTTATGAGCTGCCAAATATCCTATATTCTATCAGCAATAATCAAATAATTAGAATGTGATAAAATATAATTATAATCAAATACTATCAAACTCAAGCAGTCTTGCTCTGATGAGCGAGAAAGTGTGTTAGGGCCTTACAGTGTCTATAGGTCAAGTAGTGGGAAAGAACACGATCCTAGGGCCAAATAGGTACCACTGGTAGCTCAGCAGTGACTTAGCCTCCCTGAGCCTGTTTAGGCATCTACAAAAGAGGGACAGTGTCAGTGCCTACTGTTAAGATGCACATAAGAACTTGAGCAAAGCATCTTTGGCCTGTGGCAATTGCTCAGTAAATATTGGGTGTCATTTATTATTATTGATGTGCTGAGTAATTATGATTTTAAATAATAAAAGGGCAAATTAATAAATCTGCTGCATAAATTTGTACCTTTGTCATGATAGGATCATGAGATTTCAGGCCCTGGGCATGACTACAGGCCAGTTTTTGGCAGGTGGGATGGCCTTTGATGCGGTCAGTGTGTTGGCTTGAGTGTGCTTTGGGGCTTTCTGAAACACCTAGAAAGTGAAATTGTGCTCCTAGTGCCTCAGTGATTCTTGCTATGAAGTCAGGACCACTTTATCCCACACATGGGAATTTCTTGGCTTTTCCCAGTAGTAGCTTTATTCCTAAATCAGACAACTGCTGTCATTCAGATTCCTTTACTTTTCTAGGAGTCCAGGATTTCAAAGTCCTCTGAGTGATGTGGGTGACCTGCAATTGTGTGCTGATCATGGGTTCTCTAAACAAACAAAAAGTAATAAAGTAAAACAAATAAACAAAACCCCTGATATATAGCTCTCACCAATATCTGTGATGTAAACACTCCCACCATGGCCTACTTCAAGCTACCAACAGTATACAATGTAGCTTGCACAATTATGGAACACATAGCGCTTAGCACCCTCAGCCCATATGAGCTGGCTTCAGTACCTCCTGGATAGCTGTGAGCATTTGTTCCTGGCACTCCTTGGGTAACTCTGGCATTCGTGTGCCAGCACACCTTCCACCACTGTTCTGGATTTTGGCTGGGGGGCTTATGCCTTTTTGAAATAAGGCACATTAAGAAATAAGCTGCTTTTTACAAACTCAAGGGTGAGCCATCTTGTACAAAGATTATGAGATGGACCCACTGAAATGTAGGTGTCTTACTTCATATTAATATGAGCTGAGAGTTTAGTCTGGAACCATTCTGAACATCTTATTTGGTATACAAATGAGCTAGATTAGAAAAACTCACCTTTCTTTAGCGCTTTGCTCATCTTCCCAGTGGGACAAGAGACATTGCAGATGTCAAATATATTGATATGTTATTGCTTTTTCTGCCCCCAGAACATCGGAGCCGGACTGACCGCCGGGAGCAGAGAGCCGCTGCCCCCCTTTCTGTAGTCGCTCCTCCATTGCCAGCCTACCCCCCAGCTCACAGCCAGAGGAGACGCGAAGTTAAGGACCGTCACTTCTTAACGGTGAGCTTGGTGGCCAACCAGCAGCCACCAACCAGGAAGAACAAGTGGGTCTTCGGAGTCAGTTTCCCTCCTAGTGAAGGAGGTGGGCTGCCTCAGAGAGTAAATCCTGGGCATTTGAGAACAAGTTAATTTTCTCCCCTTTCATTCCTGAAAGTAATGCCTCTTTGTGGCATAGAGTGGGGACACAGATGTATATTTTTTCAGTTAACTGGTTGCACAATACAGCAATGCAATAAGACTTAAGGAAATCTAAAATCAGGGGGAAAGTTTGCTTCAAATCCTAGTTTTTCTGTACACAAGCTGAAAGATTTAGGGCAGGTTACTTACCTTCTTTACCCTCAGTTACCTCATCTATAACATGGGACTATTAAGAGTATATAGCTTTTAGTGTTTGAGGGTTAAATGATATAAGAACTTAGCACAGTGCCTGGCACAGAGTAAGACCTCAATAACAGTTAGCTACGACAACCACCACTCTTATTCCTAGTCAAGTGAGGGTTTGGCTGACTCAGTGGGATGAGCCTGGGGGAGGACTTATGTGGAAATTTTCCATTTGAACATAGTTTATCTCATCAATTCCTGCTTCCCCATTGTATAAGGGAGGCTAGTTCAGAGTAACAAATTACCGATGGTGATTTCAGCCTTGCCTGGTTGGCTGTAGCTATAACTTAGCCCAAGCCCCAAGTATGGATCACAGATGATGAAGCTTGAGCCCAGCTCAGAACACCTCCAAACACCTGAAAAGTTTTCAGCAGCCAATATAAACACTATCACCCCAGATGTGCCTTCTGGGACCTCAAGGGAGATAACTTTGTGCCTCTGAGTAGGACATCATTAATGTGAAGGGCTATGGTTTCTGTGACCAAATCCGCCCATACTTCCTTCCCGAATGGCTGGACCCCTGCTCTCTTGTCATTCTAGTTTGAGACCGAAAGCCTAAAGAAATTACAGCAATGTTGTTACACAGTGAGGTTTTTATTTGAATTAAATTGGTATGAATGAGTATAAACCCTATGCACTATGCAAAATAGATGCAAATTATTTGGGTCACGTGATACCAAACATTCAGATGAACAGACTTCATCTAAATGAATCTGTATGATGTAACATATCCAGATAAAACAGTGAGTGATATTAGAAAGTACATGGATGTTTTCCCTACTTGTGACTGGATGGTAAGCTTCATGTCTTTCAGGCTCATCAACTGTCTACTGAGTTCCATGTCACAATCACTACATTGCTTCAGTGCAGCCCAGGAGTAAGAAAAGAAACCTCTTACAAGCCTCTTAGAGCTTTCTAGGTCTTAATGTAGAACAATTACACATGCTAGTGATTTGTCATAAAAGCCCCTGCTCAACGAAAGTTTATATTGAGCTCAAATCTGCTTGCTGAAGCATTTGCTTTTAATGAGGCATTTTCTGCATAAAATGCTAAAAATATTTTCCCCATTTATTATACATGTTTTGTGGCTCATTAAGTTGGTTTTCTTGGGGGTGGGAAACAGAAGGTGGGAGAGAAGATTGTTGAGCACTTACAGAAATGATATAAAAATACTACCCTTTGTCATATTCTGCATATTTTTTAATGTCTAAATATCAAAGTTAGACTATAGGAAAAGGCTTCAAATACTGAATAGGAATGAGGGTATTTACTCAACAAACATCAATAAGAGAAGAGTCTAGATCATACTTATGTAAACTCCAGGAAATTTACCCATCTCAAACAATAATTAGTATTTGAATAAGTTAGGGAAGTTCAAACTGTTTCATTTGTTCTATTTAGTCTGGGTCGCCAGGTTCATGGGAAGATTTTCCATTCAAGTTATATTCCTCAGACTTGGAAGTGACTCAGAATAGAACATGGTTCGATGCATTAAGCTTACAGGGCTATATGTTGCTGTGAGAGAAAAAGCTGTAAGAATAGGGACAGGAAATTCGCAGCCAAATTGCTAGATAGACATTTCTTAGACAGAAAATTGCTTGATGGACCTTTTCTTAGATAGCAACTCTCTTTTCAACTATGAGACTTTAGGTTAGCCATTTTCCCCCTTTAAAAAGCATTCATAATGAGATTATGGTACGCAATCTTCTACAACTCTGCAAACTGTTATTCTGTACTTGGGTCATTAGTGGCATGGGCTCTGAAGACAAACCGCCTGCATTTGAATACCAGCTCTGCCATTTACTAGCTGTGTGACTGGACAAGTTAATAATTTCAGTGTTTCAGGGATAATGTAGATTAATACCTCACAAATTTGAAACAAGAATGTGTTGATACATATAAATGGTACCTGATACATAATAAGCACTTAATATATATTAAACATTATCATCATCATTACTATTAGCCAATCAAGTCTCTGAGGTATCATTGATATAGGGATAATATTATGGGTCTAACCAGGTCTAAATCCCAGCTCTACAACTTCTTGGTTATATGACTTGGGAAACCTTATTATATTTCTCTCAGTCCCAGTTTCTTATCTGCAAAGTGATGATAATAACTTCAGTTTTACAAGGTTGTTAAGAAGGCTTAATACAATGTTATATAAATACAACTAAATTGTGTGTGTGTGTGAAAGCATCAGCACAGTGCCTAAAATGCATGAATATCTGAATCTCTATTCCTAATCACTTAAAACCCTTAACATTAAATGAAAAGCCTATAATGTATACTCATATAAGACTGGAGGAAGTATAAATTGTACTACCCTTTCTAGAGGGCAATTTGCCAATATTTGTCAGAACTATAATATATTTATACCCTTTTTATCCAGCAATTCTATGTCTAGAAATTTATCCTAAGGCAATAATGAGAGTGATGAAAAGATTGATTCACTAGGATGTACACATCAAAACACTGTGTACAATAGGGAAAATAATTACAAATATCCTAAAAGTCCAACAATAGACTTAGTTTAATGAATTCTGATATGCTAGGATAGAATACAATATCAACAATGTACTACAGAAAAATATAATGACATGGAAAATGTATATGTTTTATCATCAGGGGTTTTTAAACAGTGTATAGTATGGTCTCAAAAATATCTATGAAATCCTGACTGGTGTGGTTGGGTGTCATCCTGCAAACTGAAAGGTCGCTGATTCAATTCCCAGTCCAGGCATATGCCTGGGTTGCTGGCCAAGTCCACAATTGGGGGCGAGTGAGAGGTAACAGATTGATGTTTCTCTTGCACACTGATGTTTCTCGCCATCTCTGTCTCCCTCCTTTCCCCACTCTCTAAAAATAATAAAATTTGGCCTGCCTGGTGTAGCTCAGTGGATTGAGTGCAGGCCTATGAACCAAAGCGTCACTGGTTCTATTCCCAGTCAGGGCACATGCCTGGGTTGCAGGCCAGGTCCCCAGTAGAGGGGCGCATGAGAGGCAACCACACACTGATGTTTCTGTCCCTCTCTTTTACTCTCCCTTCCAGTCTCTCTAAAAATAAATAAAATCTTTTTTAAAAAGACCTTTAATAATAAAAATAATAAAATCTTTTTAAAAATCTATGAGTGTATATGTATGTATACACACATGCATAGGGAAAAAGGCTGGAAGGCTATATACTATATACAGTGGTTCCCAAACTGTATGATGAGGTACTCCAGGGCACTGTAGTAAAATCATTAGTGCGCCTTGAGTTATTTAAAATTTTCAAGGGACTCAGTGTCATCTGTCTAGTTACATCTGGAGAAGGTTCCAAAGTAGCCTTATAACTCTCATAAGGAGAAAGAGGGGATGCTTAGTTCTTGATATTTGATTCCTATCAAAAGTTCTGCAAAGAGAACTCACAGGAAACTGATTAGCCAATTTACCATAGCTTAAAATCCTCTGTCAGTTGAAAATTCAAGGGGTATCTGCTAATTAAAGCCTATCTGGGGTTCCTCCCTCACCAAGGGTATCAAAAGAGGTGATTTCAGGCCAAGATGGATTCTCAGAGGAATTCTACTGAGTCTTCAAAGTCCAGGTAATCCCAGTGCTCTATAAATTGTTTCAGAGCATTAAAAATGAAGTAGAACTCCCCCATTTCTTTTATGAACCTTTCATAAACTTTTGATACCTAAAAATCATAAACAGAGGCAGGAAGTAAGAAAGAAAGGAAAGGAGGGAGGGAGACTACAGACCAATATCACTCATTATTGATGCAAAAATACTAAATTAGATGTTAGCAAAAAGAACACAATACCACATTAAAAATTAATATACCATGACTAAATGGAATTTATTCCAGGAAAGGAAAATTGGTTCAACATTAGGAAATTTGTTAGTATCATACACCATATTAATTGAGCTAAGGGGGGAAATCCATATGATTATCTCCTTAGATGCTGAAATTGCTTTAAATAAAATCCAATACCTATTCTTTAGTCTTAAAAAACACTCAAGAAAATAGGAATTGAGTGGTACTTCATTAACATTTATATGTATTTATAAATATATATACATACATACGTATATATATTTTTTCATTCTACCTTAATCCTGAAGCCAGTATCTTAATTAATGGGGAAACAGTAGAGGCATTTCCACTAAAATCAGGAACAAGGCAAGGATGCTCAGTATCTCTGCTACTAATTAGCATTATATTAATCAATGCAACTAGACAAAATAAATCAATTAAAGGCATAAAAATTGGTAAAGAACAATGGAGTATTATGCAGTAGAGAGAAAGAAAGAGCCCCTAGTTTTTGCGACAGCATGGATGGAACTGGAAAGCATTATGCTAAGTGGAGTAAGCCCGGGGGTGAGGGACAAATACCACATGATCTCACCTTTAACTGGAACCTAATCAACAAAACAGACAAGCAAGCAAAATGTAACCAAACACAGTGAAATTAAGAACAATCTGACAGTAACCAGAGGGGAGGTGGGAGGGGATAATGGGGGATGGATTTTCAGGAACAACTATAAAGGACACATGGACAAAACCAAGCAGGGGATAGAAGCATGGGAGGGAGGGAGGTTTGACTGGGGTGGGGGATAAATGCAGACAACTGTAATTGAACAACAATAAAATAATTTAAAAATTAAAATTGGTAAAGAAGTAAACCTATATCTAGTTGCAGATGGTATGAAACCATACCAGAAAAATCCTAGAAAATCAATGATAAAGCTGACTCAAACAAAAGAATTTAGCACAGTAGCAGGAAATAAATGCACAAAAAGCAATACCCTTCATTTACACAAATGATAGACTATTACAAGATCTAGTGGTAGAGAAAACTCCATTTGCAGCAATAACAAAGAATATTAAATACTGAGGAATTAATATACCAGAAATGTACAAAACTTATATGAGAAAAACTTTAAAGCATTCCTAAAGGCACAATATTATGTTTTCTGAAATATAAGGATGTTCCCTGTTCTTGAATAGAATGATTTAGCATTATAAACAAGTCAGTTGTCTCTAAGTTAATTTATAAATTTAAATCAATCCCAATAAATTTACCAATGAGCTTTTTAAAAAAAGGAGTTAGACCTACCGATACTAAAGTTCTTATGGCAAAACAAACATACAAGAATAGCCAGGAAAACACTGAAAAATGAAACCTACAAAGGTCGATTAGACCTCCAGACATTAAAATATCTTTAAAGCCTTTATAATTACAATACTGTGGTACTACTAGCAGATGAATAGAAAAATATATCTGTAGATTATTTCACTTAGCATAGTGCTCTCCAGTTCCATCCATGCTGTCACAAAGGGTAGGAGCTCCTTCTTTCTTTCCGCTGTGTAGTATTCCACTGTGTAAATGTACCATGGTTTTTTGATCCATTCATTTACTGATGGGCATTTAGGTTGCAAAACAAACAAGCAAGCAAAATGTAACAAGAGACATTGAAATTAAGAACAAATGGACAGTAACCAGAGGGGGGATGGGAGGGGACAATGGGGGGGAGGGGGAAGGGTTTTCAGGAACAACTATAAAGGACATATGGACAAAACCAAGGGTGGGTGGAATCAGGGGAGGAAGGTGGGGATGGCTGGAGCGGGGAGAGGTGGGAGCAGGTAAAGGCAGAAACCTACTTGAACAACAATAAAATTTAAAAGTATTTTTTAAGATTTTATTTATTTATTCTTAGAGAGGGAAGGGAAGGAGATAGATAGAGAGAGAGAGAGACATCAATGTATGGTTTCTGGGGGTCATGGCCTGCAACCCAGGCATGTACCCTGGCTGGGAATCGAACCTGTGACACTTTGGTTCACAGCCCGCACTCAATCCACTGAGCTACGCCAGCCAGGTAAAAGTATTTTTTAAAAAAGAACTCATGGATGTGAATAATAGTGCAGTGATTGCTGGGGGAGGGGGTATAAGGGGACAAAATGGTAATGGAAAAAATACAATCAAGATTTTAAAAAAGGGGAAAAAATGAAAAATATACCCATAGAATAGAATGCAAAGTCCAGAAATCAACTCAAGTATATGTGAACACGCAATATATGATAAAGGGAATACCTGAAAACACTTAGACCAGAGGTGGAGTTTTTTAAATGATGATGGAACAACTGGTTAGCCATTTGGTAAAAGAAAAACAATTATCAGAGTTTCTCAACCTTGGCACTATTGACATTTTTGGCCTGATAATTCTTTGCTATGGGGGCTGTCCTGTGTACTGTGCAATGTATAGTAGCATCCTTGGCCCACTAGATGCCAGTAGCACTCCCCCCCATAGGCTTAATAACCTAAAATGTCTCCAGACACTGCCAAATATCTCCTAGGGGGACAAAATCACCCTCAGTTGAGAACTGTTTAATTAGATCCATACCTCACACCATATATAAGATTAAACCCCAAATGCATCAGGGACCTAAATATAAAAAATGAAATGAGACAAGTATGAGAGGAAAATAGGGCTGAGTTATTCTTGACCTCAGTCCAGGAAAAGGCTTTCTAACTCTTACTCTAAATGCAGAGGCAATGAAATAGAAGATTGATACATTTGAATAGTAAATATTGCTATATGCTCAAACACTGTAAACTAAGTAAAAAAAAAAAACCAACCAGAATCTGGGAGAAAAGATGTGTAATATATACCACAGAAAAAGACTAATATCACTAATACATAAATACCTTTTAAATATTGAGGGACAAAGAAAGGAGTAAAAACCTGGTGGGAAAATGACGGGGGGGGGGGGGGAGGGGACCTTGAACAGACAGTCCCCCAAACCAAACAAACATAAAACTGTTTCTTAAACTTAAAAAAAAAAGTTCAAACTCACTCATTAGAAAAATGCAAACAATACTGAGATACCATTTATTACCTATTAGATTGGCAGAAATTAAACAATATGACAACATATTCTGCTGGTAAAACTGGGGAAAAACAGGCACTCCCATACAGTGCTGATAGAGATGCAAACTTGGTACAACCTATCTGGAGGGGAAATTGGAAATATCTTCAAAAATGACATATGCACTTACTTTTTGCCCTAGCAATCCCACTAAATTTACACCTCCGATAATATAAAAAGGTTATTCATTGCAGTGTTGTTTACAATTATCAGGTATTGGAAACAACCAAGGTGTTTATACATGGATGTATGTATTTAAGAGTTATTTACCCATTAGTGATATTAGCCCTTTTTCTGTGATACATGTACATGTAGTAATAAAATAAACGGAAGGACGTCAACACAGTGGAGTACGATGCAGCTATAAAAAGGAGGAAGATCTTTGTGAACTAATAATGAGTAATTTCCAGCATATACTCTTTTTTTAAAATTTAAATTATTTTATTGTTGTCACTAGCCATCAGAGAGATGCAAGTTAAAACCACAGTGAGATACCACCTTACACTGGTCAGAATGGCCACCATAAACAAATCAACAAACAAGTGTTGGAGAGGATGTGGAGAATAGGGAACCCTAGTGCACTGTTGGTAGGAATGCAGACTGGTGCAGCCACTGTGGAAAACAGTATGGAATTTCCTCAGAAAACTAAAAATGGAACTGCCTTTTGACCCAGCAATTCCACTGCTGGGATTATACTCTAAGAGCCCTGAAACACCAACCCAAAAGAGCCTATGGACCCCAATGTTCATAGCAGCACAATTTACAATAGCCAAATGCTGGAAGCAACCTAGATGCCCATCAGAATATACTCTTAAGTGAAAAAGGCAAAGCACAAAAGAATGTCTGCAGTATGCTACCCTTCATGTTAGAAAATATACAGGTATCCACTTACTTGTGTAAAGAATTAGTCAATTCCGCTATAATACAACATATGTATCCCTCAAAATCTCCACACTATGCAAACTTGCCAATAACATCAAAGGGTTTATGAAGAAAACAGGGTACAAACACTCAAAAAAGAAAAACTTCTTCTGTGACATACACACAGACACACAAAAAGATAGGAGCCTAATTTAAACAACAGCAGTAGCAGTGTTTTACACATTTTAAAGGATTAAGAAATACAGAATACAGTAAAAGTGCCACTTTACCTGGAGAAAGCCCTGAAGGTTGCTCTGGCATGGGCGTCAGGACTGCAGCTTGTTAGTTACTGCAAAAGAGTAGAACAAGGGGTCCCTGCAATCAGAGCGAAGTATGGAGCCTCACATGTAGATGGGTGTGGCTCCCAACACATCAGGGAAAGTGAGGGAACTTAGAGGTGTTTGAGGTGTGTGCACTTTGTGTATTCTTGTACAACTCAGGTCATCTGGGTACAGTTCCTGCATTCTTACAGAGCTTCTCATGCAGGAAATCCTGCATAAACAAATGTGAAATTCTTATTAAGCTTAAATTGTTCTCTTAGATGTCCTTCACATTGGAACAAATTCACTTTTTCAAAATAAACCATAGAGCAAAACTGACAGTACAAGAAGGATAAACCAGAAACTAATGAGATTGGTTTACCAGCGGGGGTGGGTAGGGGGATGAGAAGGTGGTGGTAGGGTCAGGGGAGAATGGAACTTCTCTGGATATATTTTTTGGGTAGCTCTAACTCTTAGAACCCAGGTAATGTTTCACATACCCCTCTCCAATAAATAAATAATTAACAACTAGAATGTGAGGAGAACCTAAAGTGAAAGACAAACAGTAACAAATAAACTGAACTGTATTATAAATGAATATCATAACCACAATGAAGGAAGTGGGGAAGAAAATAGCTAACCTAAGTAACTTGGAAAGAATATTTTTGTTGTGTTTTAAGACAAATATTTATTGATAGGTTGATGAATATAATTTTAAGTACAATAATAAGCCACACCTGTGGATTAAAACAATTCATTATATCTCCAAAAAGAGGAAAAAGCCATAACTTAGGAACTTTAAATATTCAAGTCAAGGATCCTCTGAGTTACCAAGCACATAAATATCAGATAAGTTTTCCTTGTATACAATTTGTATATTACATCCCTTGATCACAAAGCCAAGATGATACTTCATACAGAATTCCTCATTCATTTATACTTGAACTGTCCCACCTGGCTACTCTTCTATACCCCACCCCTTTCCTTTCCTTTTTCAATGGTATTCTTGAGCCCTTCCTTTCCTAAAGAATTGTGTACACATCTTCCCTCCCAAGCAAGGAAGCCAGAAAACAAGGAATGAGTCAGAGAATGTCAGCCACAGGCAGATACATGAATGGATAGACTTACACATTAGGATGGCAACAGACTGATTCCATGAGGTCTAAACTAAGCTGATTTTGACCAAGAAGCTGCTCTGGTTCACCGAAAGGTCTGTAATGCCACCTCAGGTCTTGCCACCACTGCCAGACCCTATGTTTCTAAGAGATTAGCGGTGGTCTACAAAAAAAAGGTAGAAAGCCAATGTAACCAGACAGCTAATGTGACAATACAGTCAATGCTTTGGACCTCTACTGGGATATTCCAGCATAATCATTTGCTAAAACTTGCAGGATACTAAGGCAACCTTTAAATCTCTTGGACAGGGTAAGTTAGGCACATCCATAATGCTAATCTTTCTATTTGGGTATGTGAAGTAAAAAATATCCAAGGGCATGCAACACTGAGGCATAAAACATGTTGCAGAAGTGGAAATATAGGAGGCTTTTAAGGTGACCAGCTTCTTTGTTCAAAAATCCATGAGAAAGTCCCTAAGGATATTGTCTGAGCAACCATTCCGTTGGTGACAGTGCCCCAAAGCTGAGCAAACCTGCAGGCATACAGCTATTTTCTGAAGAGCAAATGCTGCAATAACAAGAGTAGCCATATAGGTAGGTACTCTACATATGGAGAATCAAAGGCCAGAGGTCAAGGGACCTGGGCAAGCCACATAGAAGACTTGGCTCAACACCTCTCATCTTTCAAGAAGAACATCTCCATCTAGCAGCAGCCCTTTGACTTCAGGAGACAAAAGAGATGGTCAAATTCTTCTGAGAGAAGTGCTGGTTCTTGAAAAGCTCCTGGGGAGAAAACATCCCAGAGGCTCATTTATGATTGAGGGTCAATAAAAACTGCAAGACTACAGAACTATCTGTTCAAGTTGGACATATTTAATAGGCATAGGTTGAGGTAGCTGGTAGAACAGAGGGCATTTTGAGGCACAATTAAAAAACAGAAAGACCTAAAGATCACTGATTGGTAGGTTGGATGACAGAGAAGCAGGAAGCAAAAGACATAAGGGAACAGCTGAAGGAGCATGCAGAAGAGCAGCTGGAGGGAAGGCAGCATGGCTACAGTCTACATCCAGTGAAAGAGCTTGCTTGGCTGGCTCTTGACATGAGTCCCTCTGTCGCTTTCTCAAACAGGATGGACATGTGGTCTTTCAGCAGTATGATTGGGGGAGATTTTTGTAAATGGGGAACTGGTGAATGGACACTGAAGAGAAAAGACTGGGTGTGCTGTCCTGTAATGCTCTGTTTACACCAAAGGCAGGTTTGTGTTGACACAGCACACCTGGGAGTCTCATGCAACAGCAGCAGTATCATGGGAGAAAGGAGATGATAGGGTGAAAGTGGGGCTGCTGGGTAGGAAAACTCTCAAGTTCCAGTTCTTAAATACTAGAGAGCAGGAACAGCTTGGTCTTAGCCTTTTAGTCAAGAAATCAGATGCTCATTTTCTGTTCTACAACCACTCTCTCCAAATCTTAACAAAATGCAAAAGATATGGCATCATCCCCATCCTAATCAGCCTCCTGGATGGTCTTGTTTGTGATGCTGCTCAGTTGCTCATCAGAGATATTCACTCCAACCATCATGCATAGCATCTGGAACAGCTTATCACAGGGGATCTTGTCCTCTTTATCTAAATCATATAGTCAAAAAGAAAAGTACAGTTTGCTGCTTCGGCTGTTGAGTGGTTCTGGTCCATTCTTATCTTTGCTCTTTGCACTATCTTCAATGGGTTAGAAATGAGCCAAAATTTTTTATGAATCCGTGGAAGTTTACCTATCTTCTCCCTCTGGAAGGAAGGCACTGATGAGCTGGTCCCCCAGGGGGTTGATTGACAGGTTTTGGAATCTGCTAGAAATCTTCCCACCTGAGGGTCCCATTCTCACCTTTGACCAGGTTGTTGAACTAGCTGTGGAGGTGGGTGACTCTAGGGAAAAGCCAGTGTCCTTTTTGATCTCCTTGAGTTCTTTCCTCCACAGTGGCATGGAGGCCTGAGACCTGTCTTCAAGTGGGAGCTCCTCCCGGAGCAGCCGCACCTGAAGCAACAGTGTAAAGCTAAAGACAAAAGGAATTGTACACAAATATTGTATTCCACTTGGTAAATTTGTTCTTCACAAGAGGGTGAGTTAGAAATTCTAAAACTACTTTATGTGTATGCTAGAATTCAGTAAATACATAAATATGTTGTAGATGACAGTCAGTTTGTCACTGTTGAAGAAAGCAATTACAGATAAGGAAAGGGGGATATCTAGAATGAATCCTGTGGTGTTAGATTAGAATCTAAAATAGCAGTATAGTCCTGGCTGATGTGGCTCAGTGGATAGAGTGCCAGCCTATGAACCAAAGGGTCACTGGTTCAATTCCCTGTATAGGTCACATGCCTGGGTTGCAAGCCAGGTCCCCAGTTGGGGGTGCATGACGGGCAACCACTCACTGATGTTTCTCTTCCTCTCTCCTTCCATTCCCCTCTGTCTAAAAATAAATAAATAAAATCTTTTAAAAATAGATCAATATAAAATTGTACACATATTCTCACACATTCACATACATACATATACTCATGTATGTGCAGATGGTTAGGCATAAAATAAATATGTGTATGGGTATATGTGTGAGTATGCAAACACCTATTTCCTAGCTCTCATCTGAGAGAACCTTAGAAGAAATGACACTCTGGTAACATTGAGATCATCTAGTGCCAAGATCTTGTTTCTAAATAGCATTCTCTAATAAAAAAAAAAAACAGGTTCCTCGGACAAATTGTTTATATGGTAAAGAGGGAAATAAGATAATCCTAGACTATCTTGAGATGCCAGAAATCAAAAAAGTGCTGAGAAAATATATAGCGGGCATGTCATAAAGGCATAGGAGCCAACATAAAGGAGATCCCAATGGCTAAACCTGGGACACTTTGAGAAATGAAATAAATAATTATAGTAATACATTATAACACAGAGAATAAGATAAATATCCACGAGTCTATAGTAACATGAAGTAAACTGAGATAAGTAAATAAATGCATGGGGATGGAGTAGCTCTTTCTCACAGAAGAATTCTAATTAATAAATGTAGAAGTATTGATGGAATTTTAAAAATCACCATTACCCAAATCACACATCTCCTAATATGATGCATTGAAATGATACTTCTGTAGGATTTTTGCCAAAAATGTATAACCTCTGTCTGATCATAAGAAGACATCACACAATCCCAAATGAGGTACATTCTAGAAAATAATTAGCCTGTACTTTTCAAAAGTGTCAAGGCCATGATAGGCAAAGATTGAGGGACAATCACAAATTGAAGGAGACTAAAGAGATTTGACAATTAAATGCAATGTGGGGTCCTGAATTGGATCCAGGAGTAGAAAAAGCACAATAGTGGGAAAACTGGAAAATGCAAATAAAATTAATAGATTAGTTAATAGTACTTATCAATGTTCATTTCATGGTTTCGACAAATGTACTATGGTTGTGTAAGATGTTAATATTAGGAAAAGCTAGATAAAGAGTAGTATATGGGGACTCTCCCTACTACTATTTTTACAACTCCTCTGTAAGTATAACATTATTTCAAAACAGGAAATTAAATTCACACACACACACATACACACACACACACTTAGCCATGGATATTTCACAGTTCCTGGTTTGGGACTTATACCATAATGCCTATGAATGATATATGGCTTTAATAAAAGATAAGTTCAGTCAGGAAATGCTTAGTTCAGAACTTCTTTATTTTAAATAGCAAAATTTAGAAGACCACACAGAATCTCAAATGATTAGAAGTTGCCATAGTATGATATGACACTTTGTCTCCAGTGTACCATCATGACTTAGATTCTCATTTCAGAGTATGGAGTCAGTTTATCATAGCAGTTCATCTTCATACCCTCCTGAATGGAATGTTTAGGTTATCTGTTCTCATCAGTCAAGTCCCTTGGTACAGGCCCAGATATGCAAATACTCGGGACATTCACCTGCTCTTCCCCTGTTCAAGCCTAAGGCAAGCGTTACCAATAGATTGCAGCATTCTTTCCAGTTGGATCAGAGCTGGCACTTGAGCTAAAACATCTATTGGTGCATTCAGCCTGTAGTCACATTCATGGGGACCCTCAAAGTCTAAGTCTCTGCTTAGATTTGACATCTAGATGTATAGGCATGGATGACATCTTTCCTCATATGTGGTAAGTGATTCCAGCATTCTTGCCAAGTGTTCCTCTCCACACCTCATAGGTGATGGAGGTGGAGGGGTGGAATGTCTAATGGTATCTGTAGTGTTGGAGGAAGACGTTTGACATGAGATGGAGCCCTATAGCAACAGCTGATCAGGTTCCAGAGGAACACTCAGGCCTAAATCCTTATCATCAGGATTGACAGTATGCAATGTATTGTGTTCACAATTACATTCCTTGTCTGACTTGATAAAACTAGCTAGGAAAGAATATCAGGGATTTCTTTTTTTTTTTAAAGATTTTATTTATTTATTTTTAGAGAGGGAAGGGAGGGAGGGAGGGAGTGAGAGAGAGAGAAAGAGAGAGAGAGAGAAACATCAATGTGTGGTTGCTGGGGGTTATGGCCTGCAACCCAGGAATGTACCCTGGCTGGGAATCGAACCTGTGACGCTTTGGTTCCCAGCCCGCGCTCAATCCACTGAGCTACGCCAGCCAGGGAGGGATTTCTTTTCATGTCATACCCTGATAGTGGTTTTCTAACTCATCACACTATAATATTGAAAAATTTTAAAATAAAAGTCTATCAAGTGATACTTTTCTTTTTATCAAAGAGGTGCATTTGTAGGAACAAGGGGCATTCTACAGCCTTATTGGGAAGTAAATGGAGGAAATCATTCAAACTAGGACCCAGACCTCCTAGGTCGTATTCCAGAGCTATAAACAATGACCATGTTTATTCTTCCATTTTATATGAAGAAGAAAAATTGGTTTTATGAGAAAGTAGCTTCTTAGAAAAACTAAACTGGCTTACAGAAGAATCAGAAGAGTGAGAATGGACTTCTGAACCAGGAAAGAGGATTAAAGACAAGAACTGGCAGAAGGGGTAGTTCAATACTGTTTGACCTATCCTGGGATAAAGACCTTCCCACTGCCTGAAGCTCTCTCCCCAGATCCTCCCCTGTGCTTTTTCCTTGGGTCCACATTAGAGATTTTTGACATTCTATTGGTTTATAAGAGCTGGGGCTAAGAAGCACTGACCAAGACTTTCCTTTACTCTAAAAGAATTACACATATCACAGTGTCCTAGATGGGTCTTGTTTTGCTTTTATAAGCTATATTTATGGTGTTGCAAGCTCTTTTAGAAGTATTCTGTTGATTTATGACCTATCTCAAAATGGTTGTGTCCATCCCATCTCTCTTGCTTAACCTTAGGTGATTCCCTTTGTCTCATCTAGTTTGCTCCTTTAAACCAATTAAGAATAATTAACCTTGGTATGAGAACCTTTGACATATAAATTCTCTAACTCTAAGCCTTCAATTGCTTCATTCTGCCTAAAGAAATAAGTTCAAATCCTTAGTCCTACTCTCTAGCCTCTGTATAATCTGATCCTAACTTACCTTTCCAGATGGATTTCCCACAGATTGTTTGTACAGACTTTAGACCTCAGCCAAACCAAATTACATGTGCTTATCTAGAAAATATCCTGCACTCTCAAAACAATATATCCACTTGGAATGCCCTCTCTCTCATTGTGGCCTCCTACTTATTTTTCATTTTGAAAAAAAATTAACTGGATATCTGCTATTAATAAGTATTAAAGGGATACAAAAATGAATGAGACATAATCTCTGCCATTCAAGGAAATTATGTGGTATTGAATACAAGATGTTAATGCCTAACTGGTATGTGGTGTTAGAATGGGGTCAGATGTTAGGATTAAACTTCATGGCAAAGGTAGCATTTGAGAAGGCCTTGAAGGATGGGGTAGATTTTTAATGTGAATGCTGGGAGGGAAAAGATTAAAGGCTGAGGAAACCATAAAAGCAAGGACACAGAGACAACAGAAAGTGGAGCGTGTATACATGAATTCCGATACCTTTTTTCTCTGCAATGCTTCAATAGACCAAATCTTGAAGGATCTTGAATGTCAGACTAAAAAGGTTGATTTTTTTCCATAGGCATAGGAAATTATTGAAGGGTTTTGAGCTTGGAAGTAACACGGTCAGCAAGAGCAGCGCTTTACTGAGTACACTAGACCATGTGTGTATAGGATTAATTTCCTCAATTTCTAGAGGCTTTTTTTTTGGTGTAGTAGGGAGAGAAGGGCCTGACATTAGTTTCCAAATATATGATTGCAGGAATGGTGATGTCTATCACACTCTCCATTTAACTCACCTGTCTGCTCTTTGCAGCAGGTAGATGGATCTTGGATACTGGCTGTAAATAGCTTGTGACTTTCATCATAGCTCCTGTTTGCATATGGTATTTTATTTGGAGTAAATCAACACAGCACCTAGCATGTGCAATGATAGAGCTATTGACCACAGCAAATACTTTTTCCCACTATACCCATTTTCAAGGGTCACCAGAAGCAACTTGCTTTTGAGACTGTGTCAGCTCTACTGCCCTCTGTCATAAGCTGCAGAGATCATTGTCATCTTGACACCCCACAGAACATCACACTGCTTCATATTTTCCTCACTAGACTGAGAAACTGGAAGTAACAAGTAGCTGAGATACCTCAGACACAGCAAACCAAGGGTGAAGGCCTGTATCACGTATTTTGTCAGTCAGGGTCCAATCAGGAAAATAGAAACCACACCAGTTATTGTAAAAGAAATAATGCAATATAGGGGAGGTATTATAAGATTGACGTGGCAAATGGGAAACTGATGTGACTCAGAGATAGTAACTACAGAAAGCAGCTGGCACTCCTAGGGAAGAACCTAATAGAAAGCAGCTGGCAAGGAAGAAATGCTGTTTGCGGAGTCCCAGCATAAAAAAGCAGAATATGGCAGAACAGATTCAGAGCTGACAGACAACTTAATAGCCAGCACAATAGCTAATGGAAGCATTAGCTAATGAGTCTGGTTTATATTAAATATTCTGAGAAATAAAGAAAATTCCTTGTTGCAGGTTTTAGTATTAGACTTCTTCCTTTTAAAAATATCAGTCTGGCTGTGGAACAGCCAATAAAATTACTTCTCTGCACACATCATTACAGAATATTCTCAGATTGACATTCTCTTGCATGCCTGAGACATTTAATCCATTGTTCAAGTATAAGCAGATAATGGAATACTACTCACAATAAAAAAGAACAAATTACTGATACACACAACAACTTGGATGGATCTCAAAGGCATTATGCTGAATGAAAGAAGCCAGTCTCAAAAAGTATGATTCCATTTATATGACACTTTCAAAAAGAAAAAACCATAGTGATGCAGAACAGATTAGTGGGTGCCAGGGTCTATGGGTGGGAGGAGACTTTGACTATAAAGGGATAGTGTGAGGCCCTTTTGGGGGCATAGTGGCAATCAATGTTTTGAATCCTGACCGTGGTAGGGTAATGTGAGCCTATGTGATAACATTTACAGCGCTGTACTCAAAAAGTGTCAATTAGAAAAAGGAAAAAAGAAAACAGGGGAAAAGGAAAAAAGAAAACGGGGAAAAAAACGGAATGTGTATGGCTTGTGTGTGAGGTTTTATCTTTTTTGTTTAATTGCTGAGGTAAGGTCAAGTATGACCCTACTGAGCTTTTGCCACATCTGGCCTGACTTTTGAGGGAAAAGTGTCACTTGGAGTGAGACCAAATGTGCAACATGTCTTCAGTTGGCACACATCCTTGGAGCCCCCAGCTGAGGGCAAAGCACAGAGGGTGAGGGAGGAAGTCTCCCTGAATCTCTGGGCTCTTCTGGCACTTGAGCTGCCAGCTCCTGTGATTCGGGTGAGTGTATTTGTGCTGTTTGCAGCAGTTCAAAGTCTCCTTTTCCCCCTCCCTGTGCTTCAAAGCCTGGCCTGCCTTTTCCCCACTCATGGCTTTTATGTGGTACCAGCAGCCTTTGAGGATTGAAACTGAGTGGCCCTTGGCAGTGATCCCACTAAGTGGCAAAGCTGCCTACAGAGGATGAATAAGCTACTCACTGGCATCAACATCACAGTGATCATAGTCCATTGGACCTTGTGTTGTGTTTTTCTTGTCAGTCCAGAGCAATTCCTGTGAATAAACAACTGAGTGGCACAGGAAGCATTCCCCCAGTGTCCCTAGAGCCCTCTTTCCCACTCATCCAAGGACTACATGACTCAAAATACAATTTCGTTATGCTCTGCACATTTAAATTGTTTCATTAGCCCTGGCTGGTGTGGCTCAGTGGACTGAGTGTCGGCCTGTGAACCAAGGGGTCACTGGTTCCATTCCCAGTCAGGGCGCATGCCTGGGTTGCCGGCCAGGTCCCCAGTGGGGGGCGTATGAGAGGCAAGCACACATTGCTGTCTCTCTCCCTCCCTTTCTCCCTTCTCCTTTGTCTAAAAACAAATAAATAAAATCTTTAAAATAAATAAGTAAATGGCTTCATTAATAGAACTCCATTAAACAAAATGTTCCTCAACTTTAAAATACATAAAATCATTTTACATTCCATCATCCTAAGAATTTTTGTTCAGTTCCAGCTGAGATCAAAAGGAGAGAAATATTCTTTGCAGTTACACACTATCTTTCAGAAAGCCTCTTTGGATGAAAACTGCACCATTGCCATTGCCATTCAAGCTCTGTTCACTAGCAATCTTATACCCAGAACATCTATCGGCCTGTTACAGGATGGGATTAGAGTGAAGGAGCATGTACTCTTTTGTGTCTGGCTTCTTCAGCTCCACATACTTTTTTTCAGGTGGATGTTGCATGTATCAGTTGTGTTTTTTTTAAATTACTGTGTAGTATTCCATTGTATGAATACAGTACTTCACAGTTTGTTTACCCATTCTGCTGTTTGTAGGTATTCAAGTTGTTTCTAGGTGTGAGGGGTTTTTTTTGTTGTTTTTTTTTTGGTGGGGGATTTTATGGATAAACCTGCTATAAATATTTTTTGTAAGACTTTTGGTAGATATACTCATTTTTAAACTTCTATAAACCTAAAAGGGAATCAAAGGGTAGACATATGTTTAAGGTTATTAGCTACTGCCAGTTTCTGAAATGGCTACACAATTTTATACTTCCCTGAGCAATCTATGAGAATTTGAGCTCTGCATCTTTGCCAATACTTGGTATGATTCATCTATTCTAATTTTGGCCCCTTAGTGTATAGTAGTGTATCATTGCGGTTTTAATTTGAATTTTCCCTATTAAGGAATAATGTTGAGTCCCTTCACACACGCTTATTGGCCTTTTGTA
The DNA here is from genome assembly GCF_004126475.2 of Phyllostomus discolor. Classification (NCBI taxonomy): domain Eukaryota; kingdom Metazoa; phylum Chordata; class Mammalia; order Chiroptera; family Phyllostomidae; genus Phyllostomus; species Phyllostomus discolor. The sequence continues at coordinate 6,033,576 of NC_050198.1, forward strand.
TATTTTCTTCTTTTAACTTTTAAATTTTTTGAATTACAGACTATATTCAACATTATTTTGTATTAGTTTCAGGTGTACAGCATATTGGCCACACAAGTATACACCCCACAAAGTGCTCCCCTGACACCTCTTGCACTCAGCTGGCACCACACATAGTGACCACACTATCAACCACATTTCCCAAGCTTCAGTCCACATTAACATGATTATTTTATAACTACCAATCTGTACTTCTCAATCCCTTCACCTTTTTCATCCAGCTCCCCAACTCAGCCATCTGGTAACAGTCTGTTCTCTGTATCTATGAGTCTGTTTCTGTTTTGTTTGTCCATTTATTTTGTTCCTTACATTCTACATTAAGTGAAATCATATGGTATTTGTCTCTCTCTGACTGACTTATTTTACTTACCATACTACCCTCTAGGTCCATCCATGTTGTCACAAATGGTAAGATTTCATTCTTCTTTATGGCCAAGTAATAGTCCATTGTAGATGTGTATCACAGCCTTCTTTATCCACTCATCTATTGATGGGCACTTGGGTTGATTCTGTATCTTGGCTATTATAAGTAATGCTGCAGTGAACATAGTGGTGCATATATTGTTTCAAATTAGTGTTTTGGGTTTCTTCAGATATATACACAGAGGTAGAATTTCTGGGTCATAAAGCAGTTCTATTTTTAATTTTTTGAGGAACCTTCATACTGTTTTCCACAGTGGTTATACTAGTCTGCTTTCCCACCAACAGTGCATCAGGGCTCCCTTTTCTCCACATCCTCTCCAACATTTACTGTTCATTGATCTGTTGATGATAGCCATTTCTGATAGGTATGGGGTGGTATCTCACTGTAGTTTTAATTTGCATTTCTATGATGATTAGTGATGTTGAGCATATTTTCATATGTTTATTGGCCATCTGTATGTCCTCTTTGAATAAGTGTCTATATAGGTCCTTTGCTCATTTTTAAATTGGATTCTTTGGATATTTGGTCTGGAGTTGTATGAATTCTTCATAAATTTTAGATATTAACCCCTTATCAGATGTATCATAGGCAAATATGTTCCCCCATTCAGTGGGTTGTCTTTTTATTTTGTTGATGGTTTCCTTTGCTGTGCAAAAAGTTTTTTAGTTTGATGTAGTCCCACTTGTTTAATTTTTTTGTTTCCCTTGCCTGAGAAAAAATATTGCTAAGAGAAATGTCCAAGATTTTACTGCCTATGTTTTTTTTTAGAAATTTTATGGTATTGAATCTTACATTTAAGTCTTTAATCCATTTTTTAGTTTATTCTTGTGCATGGTGTAAGAAGATGACCTTGTATCATTTTTTTTTGCAAATTATCTGTCCAATTTTCCAAATACTATTTATCAAATAGACTGCCTTTACCCCATTGTATATTCTTGTTTCCTTTGTCAAATACTAATTGATCACATAGGCATGGGTTTATTTCTGGGCTATCTATTCTGTTCCATTGTTCTCTGTGTCTGTTTTTATGCCAGTACCATGTTGTTTTGCTTACTGTCACCTTTTAAAAATATTTGAAGATCTAACTGACTTTATTTAAGCAGTTAATGCATTGGGCAGCATCCCATCTATCAACTACAAGGGTGTGTCCTATAGCATTTTTTTTACTTTTTTTATTGTTGTTCAAGTACAGTTGTCTCCATTTTCCCTCCACCACTCCTCCCCACCCAAGCCATCCCCACCTCCCACTTTTACTATCACCTTGTAGTATAATTTGATATCAGGTAGCATGATAATTCTAACTTGGTTCTTCTTTCTCAAGATTGTTGTGGCTATTCAGTGTCTTTTGTGGCTCCATGCACATTTTTGGATTATTTGTTCTAGTTCTGTGAGATACATTATCGGTATTTTGATAGGAATTGTGTTGACTCTATAGATTCTTTGGGTAGTGTGGACATTTTAACAATGTTTTCTTTCTATCCATGAGCATGGTATATGCTTTCATTTATTTGTATCTCTTTCAAGTTTTTCTTCAGTGTCTTATAATTATCCAAGTACAGGTTTGTTACCTCTTTTATTTATTACTAGGTATTTTATTTTATTCTTTTGATGCAATTGCAAATGTGATTGTTTTCTTAGTTTCTCTTTCTGTTCATTATTGGTGTACAAACCAGGCTGTGAAAGACAAATACCATATCATCTCACTTATAAGTGGAACCTAATCAACAAAACAAACAAGTAAGCAAAGTATAAGCAGAGATATTGAAATTAAGACCAAACTGACAGTAACCAGAGGGGAGGTGGGAGGGGATAATTGGGGTAAAAGGGGAAAGGTTTTCAGGAACATGTATAAAGGACACATGGACAAAACCAAAGAAGGGTAGAATCAAGGGTGGGAAGTGGGGATGGCCAGGGTTGGGGGGGGGTTGGGGGGGGAAATGGAGACAATTGTACTTGAACAACAATTAAAAAATGTGGAAAAGATTTAAAAAATTTAAAAATGCAACTGATTTCTGGAGATTTATGTTGTATCCTAGTACTTTACTGAATTTATTTATCAGTTCTAGTAGTTTTTTTAATGGAATCCTTAGGGTTCTCTATATGCAGTATTATGTCATCCATTAATAATGATAGTTTTACATTTTCCTTTCCAATTTGAATGTTTTCTATTTCTTCTTCTCGTCTGATTACTGTGGCTAGGACTTCCACTACTATGTTGAATAAGAGTAGTGAAAGTCGACATCCCTGTTTTGTTCCTTATCTTAAAGGAAATGATTTTAGTTTTTCCTCATTGCGTATGATGTTAACTGTGAGTTTATCATATATGGCCTCTATTATATTGAGATATGTTCACTCTATTCCCATTTTGCTAAGAGTTTTTACCATAAGTGGGTGTTGAATTTTTGTCAAAAGGTTTTTCTGCTTATATTGATATGATCAAAAGATTTTTATCCTTCATTTTGTTTATGTGATATGTCATGTCAACTGATTTGTAGATATTGTATGAACCTTGCATCCCTGGAATAAATCCCACTTAATCATGGTTTATGATCTTATAATGTATTGCTGGATTTGGCTTGCTAATATTTTGTTGAGAATATTTTAACATAATATTTTATGTTCATCAGGGATATTGACCTATGATTTTCTTTCTTTGTACCGTCTTTGAATGATTTTGGAATTATGATAATGCTGGTCTCATAAAATGAGCTTGGGGGTTTTTCCTTCTCTTAAAATTTTTTGGAATAGTTTGAGAAAGATAGATTTTACTTCTTCTTTGAATATTTGGTAAAATTCACCTTTGAAGCCATCTAGTCTAGGACTTTTGTTTGTTGGAAGTTTTTTTATTACTGCTTCAATTTCATTAGTTTTAATTGGTCTGTTCTTGATTCAATTTCAGGAGATTGTATGTTTCTAGGACTTATTCATTTGTTCCAGATTGTCCAGTTCGTTGGCATATATTTGTTCATAATATTGCCTTATAATCCTTTATATATCTGTGGTGTCAGTTGTTCCTTCTCGTCTTTCATTTCTGATTTTATTTATCTGGGGCCTTTTTTTCTGGATGATTCTAGTTAAAGGTTTATCAATTCGATTTATCTTTTCAAAGAACCAGCTCTTAGTTTCATTGATCTTTTGCATTGTTTTTAGACTCTATTTTTTTTATTTCTGCTCTGATCTTTATTATTTCCTTTCTTCTACTCACTTTGGGCTTTGCTTGTTGTTCTTTTTCTAGATCCTTTAAGTGTAATGTTAGATTGTTTATTTGAGAGTTTTCTTATTTCTTGAGGTAGGCCTGTAATGCTATGAATTTCTCTCTTAGGGCTGCTTTTGCTGTGTCCCTTGGATATTTGAGTTGTTGTATTCTCAATTTAATTTGTTTCAAGGTACCTTTTGATTTCTTCCTTAATCTCATTGTTAACCCATTCATTGTTTAATTAACCTGTTATTTAGCCTCCATGTCTTTGAGTGTTTTTCATTTTTTTCTTGTGATTAATTTCTTGTTTCATACCATTATAGTCAGAGGAGATGTTTGATATGATATCTGTCTTCTTAAATTTTCTGAGACTAGTTTTGTGCCCTAACATGTGATCTATACTAGAAAATGTTCCATATACACTTGAAAAAAATGTATATTCTGCTGTTTTGGGGTGTAATGCTCTGAAGACATTAATAAAATCCATTTGATCTAGTGTGTCATTTAAGGCCACTCTTTCCTTGTTGATTTTCTATCTGGAAAATCTATCCATTAAGGTCAATGGGGTGTTAAAATTCCCTACTATGGCTGTATTTTGTATATTTTCTTTTGCAAAGTACTTGTCCAGAGAATTGAGGATGTTTTGGTGGCAATATCTGTTAGGGAAGAAAATTAAAGGTGTGATTTGGAAAAGCAGACTTATCAATGATAATAAGGTCATTTTATCCAGCCCTGAATAGTTATGCATCTTACTGTTTTAAATAGATATTAATATATAACATGGTTAAAAGAAGAACACAGTAGGCACCTGTTCCCAAGTAGCTCTGTCCTAGCCTATAACCACTGTCCAGAATTGTGCTTCAGAGATTTATTCCTTTGGGTTTACCACTAGGAGTTCCCAGCATGTTAATATGAGTGCATCTGTGGGCTTCTTTCTAGCCTCATAGCTGGCTGGGAGTACACTGTGAAGGGTTTGGGCACTTGGGAGTCGCTGCATTCAGGCCCTTTGGGGGAGCATGAAGGCCTGGGCTGTGAACGGATAAACCAGGAAAGGGAAGAAAGACTTGGGACATAGAAAGCATAGGACGTCCCCTACACTTTTATTTACCTCATTATTTCCCCGACGGTTGCTCACTTTGTTAATATTGGAGCTGAGGAAAGGGAGAAGCACAGTATGAGTTTAAAATAATGTTATAAAGCATATTTGGAAGATAAGAGTACAGTGCCAGTTAGTAGGAAACTTTGGGAAAATCTCAAGGGAATAAAAGTGCTATGTAATTGCAGCCACAACGTGATAAGTGAAGATGGTATGGCCAGACTCCTTTAAGACTTCAGAAGGATCAAAGTATTTCGTATTTGTGTACAACTCATATAAACACTCCAGTGAAGAAAAATACGAGGCAAACAAGTTCCCCTCCATTTCATAGACAGGCCATAAGCTGTGCAGAAATGTGGGGACTTGGTCTAAGGACAAACAAGGCTCAAAGTAGAATGAGAATAATATCCCAGATCACCTCACTAAGAACCCAGTGTGCCTTGCAATAGCCATCTTCAAACTAAGGTTTTATTCCTGTATTCAAATGTACCATAATGTCCATTCTCCATTAACTATTTCTCATGTTTAAGACAGCATGATAGTAATAAACAAGCTCTGAAAGTCGACTCCTATAAATGCCATGTGGTATCGGTTAGATCACAAACCAAAGCCAATTTTTCAAAACATTTCCTGCTGGAATACCCACGACATTTTAACAGATGTCTTTTGGAAAGTTTTGAAGCAAATAAACCCCCATCAGCATATAAAATGAAATGAAAAAAGAAAGTAAAGTGTGGAGGGATGATTTTCTTTTCTTTTGGCAGTAAGAGAAAGGATAGGGAAAATCTTGAGATATTTGGAGAAATAGCCACAAAAGTGAAGAAATGAATTTTTCTCACACACTCAGCATAAAAAAGATTGGGGGTTGGAAAATATTCTTTCTTTATTCACCAAAGAAATGCTTTTGACTGCTTTTGAGTATAATGTCTGTCATTTCTTGTTCCGAGCACCCATCATAAGTATAACTCTAGCCTTTGTTGAGCAAATTCATGGGAAGCTAGGGAAAGGATTTGAGGGTATAACTGATGGGCCAGAGCAGGGACAAAAATGGGATGAAAACATCAAGGAAGTATCTTCTGTTAGGGACAAAATAGGCATGACTGGTAGTGGCTGATTCTAAAATGGTGACAGTTAAACTCTGAGGCCTCTCAAAATCAGTGGTAGGAGGGTCAGAATGGGAGCCCGGGAAACGAAGGACAAAATTTGTTTTCATTTTTATCCAACATTGTATTATGAAAAATTTCAAAATAACAAAAAAGTCAAAAGAATTGTACAGTGAATATGCATATATTCATGAGGGAGATATGTTTAATCTGTCTCCACTGGGGCTGATTTTTACCCTCATCAAAGAAATGTTCTTGAATGAATGAATGAGTGGTCTAACAATCTTCCCACACACTTACTCTGGAGAAGCCAAGGTTATTCACTGCTATTCCTGCATGGAGTGGTAATTCCAAAAGCAGGAGTCCCTATGAGTCTACTTCTATAATCTGTTATCTGAGATGCCTCTTGCTCATGCTGTCTTGTCCTCTCCTTGCCTCGTTACCTCTGACTTTGTGCTGGATGTTGTACTGAACAGTTATTATGTGGACATAATTTGATATTATTCCTTGAGGGAGGATTTTTTTGTTTGCTTATTCCAGGCACATGGGGGCACTAGCAGTATAACAAATATTTATTGAGCATTACTGAGACAGTAGGAATACAGTTATGAACAAGAAATGGTTCCTGTCTTTACAAGTCTTACCCTGAATAAGCAATAGGGTTCATTTAAGTAGAGCCTTTAAAGAATAATTCAGTTCATACAAGTTTGATCAGCATGCAACCTTCCCTAACCTTATCCATCTGCACCCATTAAGGAGTAGCATGCTGAGCCATGTAGACATGCCCTGAGGTAGTAGTTCTTTTGCAGTTTTATTTCATAGATAATTTTAAAAAAATCTATGAACTGACTATTGCATTCACTGCATAGAAATCTTATTGGAACCCTGGCTGCCATAGCTCAGTGGATTGAGCGTGGCCTGTTAACCAAAGCATCGCAGGTTCGATTCCCAGTCAGGGCACATCCCTGGGTTGCAGGCCACGGCCCCCAGCAACCGCACATTCATGTTTCTCTCTCTCTCTTTCTCCCTCCCTTCCCTCTCTAAAAATAAATAAATAAAATCTTAAAAAAAAGAAATCATATTGAAAATAATTAAAACAATTTTACTTCCTTTGACTAAACACCCAGGAAAGATGATGCTTTAAAACATTACACTAAGGCAGTTTAATTCATGGCAGAAATAAAACCATAGCTCATTTTAATATTATAAGTCAAAGTACTCTAAATCCACAGACCATCTGCAAGGACTTAAGTGCTTGTGTCTAGGTGGTAGAACCAAAAAATACAATCCTTCCACACCCAAGCTCAAGAGTACCTAATTTCAGCCCTTACAAGCTGGAGATTGGAGCGACTATCAAAATAATGGCGAGACTGATGAGTTGGAAAGGAATCTTCTGTGGAGTCTAACACACAGAGACTTTGACTTAATGATGATGACCCAAACTAAACAGTCTGTGCTCTCTCTCTGTCTCTGGATTTGCTATCCTTAGTCATTTCCAGGTGTTACCTTGAACTTGTTTAATGGGATGGACGGGGGCAGTTCTCAAACAGATAAAAAATAAATTACTCCTCATCTCACACTCCTGGAAAAAAAATACTCAGCAGGAGAGCTGACTTAGGAGACTTAACACAAACTACCAAAGTTAATATATTAATATCATTAATATGTTTTCTACCCTGTAGTTAGTTTCCTGCTCTTTGATTTTTTGAAATCCTTTTGTAAGGCACCAAAGCCTTTGGTTTCTTGGAAACAAATTATTATACCATGCAGCCTTTGTTTTCAAGCTCCCTTTTCCCTACTTTTATGAATTTTCTCTCTACTTTGTATACCCCAGTGTGTTACCTGCACATCACTATCTGTGACTGATTCTTATGAGAGAGCCAGGTTAAGTATCTGAACTCAGGCCGCATATACCATATCTATCAAAATGATCCCTTTCAATGGGGAAGCCATAGACCCTACAAAATCATTTGTCTTAAATAAGATCGAGATCAAAGTTAACTATGCTTGAGGAGATGGCATTTGCTGTACTTAAAAATTAATGAGCAAACCTGTCAGTTAAAATTTAGAAACTTAGAATAGTATTAGAACTTAAGTGCCCCCCAAAATATATTATGCTATAGGCTTAATAATAACTAGAACGAGCATATGTAAATACTGAGCTTTCAGTGGAACCAGTGGTTGCTTGTGGTTTGCTCTATCTGTTTTCACCTATTTTCACTAAGAGAGTATGTTCTGTTGGATTCTGAGGTGTCTGCCTCCTCCTGAGGTCTTGATCATGATCCTTACTTTATTTGGGTTCCCCATCACTGTTAAAAAACACAGAACTGGTATTGTTAAAGTTTACCAATAATTTGTTAGAGCCCTTACAATGAAGAATCATTTTATTGGCATCACAGAAGACTGAAAGGAAAATGAAATATATCTCCTGACCTCTAGGAATTTGTAACTTAATAAATGAAAAAGACACTTCAGGGATAATTCATGTTACATGAAAGCAATGCTACATGGAAAGTGCTGTAATAGATGCCTAATGGAATCCAATGCTGACATGGTTTAGAATTTAAAAGAATTTTAAAGTCTTCCTTAGTAGATGCTGAAAAGGAAATTCTAGTTACCAAATTATCCTACAAGCAGGACTGGCTACATAATTTGTGGGTCCCAGCGCAAAATGAAAACGCAAGGCCCCTTACTCAAAAACTTAAGAATACCAACACAGTGACAGCTTTAAACCAAGTATGGAGTCCTTCTCAGGGCGGGGTCCTGTGCAACTGGAAGGGTCACATTCCCATACATTTAGCCCTGTTGTCAAATACAGCCTATGAATATGAGGAAGAGGCAATTTTTGAACAGTCCAGAGGAGGAATTGATACACAGGAAATATTCTTCCAAGTAGTTCATAGGAAAATAAAGTCACTCTAAGGAAAGAAAATAATTCAGTCTCCCAAATTAGCGAGTGGGATTGGGATACAAAAGATAGAAAGTTACAATTTGCAAAAACAATTTCACAGATCTTTCACAGCTACAAAGTAAGGGTAATGATAATAGTGGTAGTAGTAGCTGATGCTAACATATAGAGCTTATTATGTGCCAAGACTCTTCTAAGACTAGTATGATATATACTCATTTAATCCTCAAAACAGCCCTGGAGGGTAGATACTGTTATTTCTCTATCCTACAGATAATGGAAATAATGTTAGAAAAGTTGAGAGATTGCCCAGGTTATACAACAAATAAGTGGTAGAACCTGCATTTGAACTCTGTCTAGCTTCAGAGTCTGTGCTGTTAACCACTATGTATGCTACTTCTCATAAAATGAAAATGAGGGAGGGAGGGAGGAAGGGAGGGAGGGAGGGAAGGAAGGGAGGAAGGGAGGGAGGGAGGGAAGGAAGGGAGGAAGGAAGGGAGGAAGGAAGGAAGGGAGGAAGGAAGGGAGGAAGGAAAAGGAAGGGAGGGAGTACAGCAGGCATTATCCCATTATATTCATTCATTAATATCATAAGCAAGGGTATACTTTGTGTTGTGTGCATGTTTTAATTTTTTTCTTTTTTTGCATTTCATGTTCATAGTTTAACAGCACCCGTTCGCCCTCCCCCACTGAATGTTGCCACATGACCCCATGGAGTAGAAAGGTACTGGTTCTGAGAACACTCCGTTGTACCCTATCCCACTCTCTCCAGACACTTTCACTTTTCTTCTCTTTTAATTCTATGGCAAACTCTGTTGTTTCTAACCAACTAAGAGGTATTCTTTTAAATCAAGTTAAAGAGTAGGTATTTTCCTAACTTGAATTAAATAAAATATAATTTAGACAGCCATGGCATTGGCTTTTTTCCCACTTACTCCACCCCGCCCATGCACACACCTCTAAGTTGCAAATAAGGCTCTGTTCAAGATGGGCATCACCTAACTCTTCTCCTGGACTTTGTAGTTGGGAGAAAAAAATTCCAACTTGCCTTATATTTATTTATCAAAACTGTAAAAGTTCAGCTTCTCAAATCAAAAAAGAAAACACGACAAAAGGATTATCTGGCAGTCAGTTGTTGCTGTCACCATTAAATAAAAAGTGCTTTTGGCTTCTGGTCAGAACCTTTAGTCAGGTCACTATTCTTTCTTTGTTTCTCAGTCCCTTGTTATTCAAGGAAGGAATTCCCTACAAAATGTGACCTCTGGTGGTGGGGTTTTCTCTCCAGCTATTTGTGCTCTCTCCCCTTCTTTCTGTCTCATTTTGCATGCACCAAACTTTTTTTTTCCTTTTTGGAAGTTACCTAGGAAACAAAGTCTTTTGTGCTTCAACTTTATTTGAGCTATTCGCTTCCCTGGGAATAAACAGCTGAAGAGAGAAAGAAGGTTGCGATGTTTTTACTAAAACATTCATGGCAAACACATTTTTCTCAAGGAGGGGGAATCATATCCTGTTAGGTGTGTTGGGGGCTTTGCAGATACTTTCACAAGGTAAGCAAACGCTGGGGATTAGTTTAAACAACTGGTTCTGGGATCTTCTCTTCAAGGGGACTTAATTCATTTGACAATATGTGAAATCCTCAGTCAACAGGGCATAATGCTTCCAAATGTGAGGATAAGAGAATTTTTTAATGGTTCTGATTTTAGGATGGAATATTATTAAAATCTAACTAGAATAAGAGGAAAAATTATTTTCTATAAATATCCACCTTTCTCCAAATTGTAGAAAGAAATGAAACTAGTTTCAGTAGTGGAAACTACCAGTAGGTTTTTAAATAATCTGAAATCAAAATTAAAATGGAGCCTTTTTAATAACCTGGGCTAGGAACCCAACTCTGAAATCAGTTAGACAATATTAATGTGTATGAAAGGTTTGGGTGGAGAATTTTCAATTGTCATATAGAAGTCAAAACCTCTAACTACACAGCTGGAAGAAAAACTTAGCACTTCAAAGCTGAAACAAAATAAACAAGGACTGTTTTTGTCTTCCAAATTTGAAAAAAGAAACCCACTTGAGTACACCCTAACGGCATGTATATTTTTCACTATAGTTGGTGGGGGGAGATTCTTTACTTTTACTTTTCCATGTGCATAGAGTGTTTTTTTTCTTTTTAATCATTTTTTATTAATGTTCAAATACAGTTGCCTCCATTTTTCCACCACAACTTTCCCCCACTCCACCCATAGTGGTTTTAAAATGTTACTCAGAAATGCCATAGTCCTGCAGTAAAATTAATTCCTTGTGTTTTAATCCAGCCTCTCAATTAGGTTGACTTGTCCTTTAGATGATATGTTCTGGAATGTATCCTGACTCCAGGTTTTCTGGCACATTTTCCAAAACGTTTCACAGGCATCCAAATCATCTTCTCTCTTTGATCCTAGTCATCTAGGGCTCTCAAGACTTTCAGTAGAATTTATGGCGAGATGGATATAGAGAAAGTGATCTACCTCTCACTGGATTAGAGACTCACATTCTTCTTCAGTTTGAAGCTCTGGCTACCTTGTCTCTTGTCTTCTTAATTCCATTTGACCTGAAGAGCATGTTTATTTAACTCATTTTTTCCTTTTGTGTTGCTTGACTATGGAAATTCCAACTTTCAGTTAGTTGTGTTTACTAATTACTTCTAGGAACTCCTCCTTTGACCTAAAAGCTTATTTCTGACCAAATCTTTCTTAACTAAACTGTGAAATTCCTCATATGTTTGTTTATGTATAAACCATGATGGTTGAATCTGAATGCACTTCATTTGCAGTCCCATCCCCCGGAGGATGAAGATACAGATGTCATGTTAGGGCAGAGGCCGAAAAACCCAGTACATAATATCCCCTCGACACTGGACAAGCAGACCAACTGGAGCAAAGCACTACCTCTCCCAACACCAGAGGAGAAGATGAAGCAAGATGCTCAAGTGATTTCTTCTTGCATTATTCCCATCAATGTCACTGGTATCGTTCTGTTTTTTTTTTTTTCCTTAGGGGCAAGAGGGTCAAAATATTCTGTGTATTAAATATGTTCAAAAGTTATGATGCTGGGGGTACCAATTAAGAATACTGCTTTGTGAACAAGTAATTCCTTTTTATCAGAATACAACCCAGAAGATGTTCAATATGCTTTTGTCAGGTTTTGAACACCAATTTGCATGTTTCATTGGCCCACTTGTTATGTAAATGATGGACAGTTTCTTTTTGAAAAAAGTCACCAAATAGTTCTTTGGGCATAGCTCACAAATAATTGAGAGAGCAGCAGTGATTAATCATATGATAATGACGTGTGGCACCGCAAGAAAGAAAACGGCGAACTCTGGATTCCTAAAACTGCAAGTAATGATTCTGTAGACCAAGTATAAAATCTGTTTTCATGCTCCCTTGGGTGAAGGTAGGCATGTTTAAAATATTGTTTAGAATTCTGCAGTGATTGTAGGGATTTTTGACCTAAAAGTATATGGATTCATAGATGAAAGCTGAATTCTACTCTAAAACCAGCAAGCCTGTCTTTCATATACTCTGCTTTCCTCCTCTTGTGTACCGAGAGTGACGATTAGTCTAGGACGAATGCAAGCCTGTCCAGACTTTTCTGGAAAAGTTTATTGGCAGCAATTACAAATTCCAGAATTGGATATGGTAATCTTTGTAAGTAAAATAATGTTATAAAATATTCTAACTTTCAAAGATGGAAATTAAATGATCTGTTTACTGTGCTTTCTTTGAACATCTCTAATAGTTATATCTAATTTATTTATATATTCAAAATTTCAATATGGCCATATTGTGACTGATTTTCACCCTGGTACCACGTAACTAAAGATTGCATGTTACTTGAAATGCATTTTGCACACAGGTATTATTAACCCCAGTCAAATTTCTCTCACATAAAGTAGGGAACAAATGATGACCTGGTATCTGGCATAGCTATTTCCTTCCTTAAAAAAAAAAAGGAGTTCTAGTTGTTCAGCTGGTTGTGAACTTGGGGTTAATTTTCCTGATGACCTATTTAACTTGTAGGACAAATTATTCTAGGGATGTGTACTTTATCTGATCCCCATAATCTAAATGGGATGAATTAGGGGAGTTCAGCTGTCAAAATGGATCATTTTGGCATCCTCATAAACTAACTTTCAGTTCTGGGGAAATCTGATTATTAGCAACATGTGCTTTCTTCATGGCACTGTAAGTAAAATCTTGTTTTCAAATTTAGTTCTTTGATTATGGGCCTTGTGATTCAGGAAAAGGGAAGATCTTTCCTTCTGCTTTATTTCAGGAACTCTCAGACTAAAGCCTGGATTATCTGTTGATTTCAAGAGCTTTAATTAGCAGGTGCTTGATTATGCCCATGTAACACAAAATGTCTGTCTGTATGCCATATGTTCTGTAATTATTATGATTAGAATGACGTAATTTAATTTTTGATTGGAACTAAGAAAGGAAAATTCCATTAGTACAAATTCTCTGATAATATTATACTTATTCATCATGGTAGATAGCTCATACAGATTTTACAAAGAGTTCTACAAACTGTTGTCACTGTGATGCTAAGCAAAACTCAAACTGCTTCATTATATAGCTGAACAAGGTTTAACATGCCATCCTGCCCTAAGCTTAACAATCAGGATAAATGATGAGACAACCAAATTCCAAAGCACTTTTGGTATTATGGCTTCCTGAGGCAAAGCTTACTCTGGAAAATGCATGGCATATGCCTATGCCAGATGAATTTGGGTTCTCACCTCCTCCCTCAGCATTCTAGATTGGATAGGACTGAATGTAGTGTGCATAATGTGGTTATAGAGAGAGAAACTAACAGGTATCATGATTTCCCCCCATATTTACTAAAGCAAACATATACATGTAACAACTGGGAATTCCAGTTTTATTTACAGTTGGTACAGAAGGTAGATCCACTTAAGTGCAGACTGGGGGCTGCCTTTTATTATTATTATACACCAATATGACACTGGTGCTAAACTAAAAAGTATTCAGTTTACAAGCAAGCAAAATATAACCAAAGACACTGACATTGAGTACAGGCTGACAGTGCCCAGAGGGGAGAGGGGAGGGAATTGTAGGGGAAAAGGGTGAAGGGTTTGCAGGAACAAGTATAAAGGACACATGGACAATAACAAAGGGGATGAAAATAGGAGAGGGTGGTGGGAGGGGTAGTGAGAAAAGGCAGAAAACTGTACTTGAACAACAATAAAAAATGTTAAAAAAAGAGCACTTTACACACAAACAAGTGTTCATTTTAGTCAGTAGAAGAAAGCAGACAGAGTTACATGATTATTTTTTTTAAAAATCTCTAGGCTGTTGTTTCCTCCTAGCATGTGTGTATGGTTTTTTTTTGGGGGGGGCAGAGTGAGTGGAGGGGAAAAATACAAAAATCTTTTAATGAAGAGATAGGTCAAGATATGTTAGCTGAACTAATTCAGGTTAACATCTTGGCTATGGATCTACTATGGAAAGACATCAGCTTTAATAAATAAAGCAGTAAATAGTAATAACTAAAGGTTTAGGTCCTTAAAGAGTCATTTCTGTGTGAGGGTTATTCTTTGATGTTATTTTTCTCTCCTTGTTCTTTTGATTTTCCTTCTTTGCTTGTTAGTTTCTGCAGTGCAAGCTGTTATGAAGAGCTGTATTCAGAAATAAAGCTTAATGTACTGCAGCATAATTTAAATAAGAGCTGAATAAGGGCTCCCTTATATTTGTTTACAGGCTTAATCCAAACTCTTCCTTTACTTCAATAAATATCACTGCGTTCCAAGCAAATGAAAATGCGTTTGCCATTTCTAACAGCTAATGAGATTTATTTGTGGGTTGCAGGAGTTGGTTTTGACAGAGAGGCTAGTATACGCTGCTCTCTTGTTCATTCACAATCCGTACTACAGCGGAGACGAAAACTGAGGAGGAGGAAAACCATCTCTGGTATCCCCAGAAGAGTCCAACAAGAAATAGGTGTGATATAAAACTGTTTATTGTCAACATTCTGTTGGGTGCTAATTTTAAGGAGATGAAACAGAAGCTGACCTTTAACCAGCATCTTTAAAAAAAGTCACTGTTGTAACTGGTAGAGGTTTTGAAGTGGAGTATATTTGTTTTGTGTTCAGCAAGCCAGGTATATGACTTTTTAAGTCTCTCTTCTTGACTGAGAAGGTTTGACCTTATAGATTTAGTCATATACATTCAGGTCTTATGGCTGA
The DNA here is from genome assembly GCF_004126475.2 of Phyllostomus discolor. Lineage (NCBI taxonomy): Eukaryota > Metazoa > Chordata > Mammalia > Chiroptera > Phyllostomidae > Phyllostomus > Phyllostomus discolor. The sequence continues at coordinate 6,048,589 of NC_050198.1, forward strand.
AATGTAATTTCAGCTAATTTTGATAATTTTTAAAAGTTTTATTAAGGTGGAAATTAGGAATAAAAAGTAACAAGATTCAATGAAAGATTCATTTAGGAAAGTATACCTTTATTTGAAGAGAGATACACTTTTATGATATTAATAACTAAAAAAGATAAATTTCAAATATACTAAATTAAATATTGATAACATGATATCCTTGATGACATTTTTCTTTTTTTTTCTGTTAAATGTGTTTAGGATATCTCTCCATGTGTTTATTATCATTTTCATCTTTTACAAATAGGATTTTTATTTCTTACAGTAAATTCTAAGATTTTTATATCATTGTGTTTAAATTACAAAATAAAACTGAATAGTGGCCAAGAAGTTAAAATAGACTTTAGTTTAAAAAAATAGTAGTCACTTATTAGGGCAAAGTGATTTGAGAAGAGAGAATTAACAAAAGATAAAAGATCTAAAAGCATATCTTCTCATTATATATATATACACACATACATATATATATACACACATACATATATATATAGTGGGAATATCTATATCTATTTATCTATCTAAACAGAGAGAGGAAGAGACAGGGAGAGATTATCCAAAGCATTTTAAATTCTGCTAATTTTATATGCTGATTTTTTCCTGTAAGAACAAGTTCCAACATGCTAGCACACATATTTGTGTCTCTCAGAATGTCTGTTGATATGATGTTATATAAAATATCTCACTATGCTTTCCATGTGCCCTAGATTCTGATGAATCACCCGTGGCCAGGGAAAGGAACGTGATTGTACATACAAATCCAGACCCTTCCAACATTGTCAATAGAAGGTCTGGAACCAGGGACTCAGAGTGCCAAACGGAGGACATTCTGATTGCTGCTCCATCCAGAAGGAGAATCAGAGCTCAAAGGGGTCAAAGCATTACAGCTTCCCTTTCACATTCCGCTGGCAACATTTCTGCATTGGCAGACAAAGGTGACACCATGTTTACCACGGCAGTGAGCAGCCGCACAAGATCTCGGAGCCTTCCCCGGGAAGGCAATAGAGGTGGAGATGCTGAGCCCAAAGTTGGTCCGAAACCCTCAGCATATGAAGAGGGGGAGCCTTTTGTGGGTGACCAAGAAAGAACCCCTAATGATTGCAGCGAGGTCCCCAGCAGCCCAAGTGCCCAGGAACACCAGCCTGCTTTGGGTCTAGCCTGTTCTCAACATCTTCACAGCCCCCAGCACAAGTTAAGTGAGAGAGGGAGGTCACGTCTGTCCCGAATGGCTGCTGACTCTGGCAGTTGTGACATCTCTTCCAACTCGGACACCTTTGGGAGCCCCATCCACTGCATCTCCATGGCTGGTGTCCTCCTCAGCAGCCACATGGACCAGAAAGATGACCACCAGTCATCCAGTGGCAACTGGAGTGGGAGCAGCTCCACATGTCCTTCACAGACCTCAGAGACAATCCCTCCTGCAGCTTCTCCTCCCCTCACTGGCTCTTCACACTGTGACTCGGAGTTGTCACTAAACACAGCCCCTCATGCTAATGAGGATGCCAGTGTCTTCGTGACAGAGCAGTACAATGACCACTTGGATAAAGTGAGAGGCCACCGGGCAAACTCCTTTACCTCCACTGTGGCAGATCTTCTGGATGACCCCAATAATAGCAACACAAGTGACAGCGAGTGGAATTACCTACACCACCACCACGATGCCTCCTGCCACCATGATTTTAGTCCTGAGCGCCCCAAGGCAGACAGCCTGGGCTGCCCAAGCTTCACAAGCATGGCAACTTATGACAGCTTTCTGGAAAAGTCTCCATCAGACAAAGCTGACACTAGCTCTCACTTTTCAGTGGACACAGAAGGATACTACACCTCCATGCACTTTGACTGTGGTCTCAAAGGTAGTAAAAGTTATGTCTGTCACTATGCAGCCCTGGGCCCAGAGAATGGCCAGGGCATTGGAGTTCCTCCTACTCTTCCGGACTGTGCCTGGCAGGAGTACTTAGACCACAGAAGGCAGGGGAGACCAAGCATCTCTTTCAGAAAACCAAAGGCAAAGCCGACCCCACCTAAAAGGAGCTCATCGTTGAGGAAGTCTGATGGAAATGCAGACATTTCTGAGAAGAAAGAACCAAAGATTAGTGGTGGCCAGCTACTGCCTCACAGTTCCAGGGAAATGAAGCTGCCTCTTGATTTCTCCAACACGCCTTCTAGAATGGAAAATACCAACCTTTCCACCAAGCAGGAACCTTCTTGGATTAACCAGAATGAACATTGTATTAAGGAACCTCAGTTAGACACTTCAGATATTCCACCATTCAAAGATGAAGGTGCTGAATCAACTCACTATGCAGACCTCTGGCTTCTAAATGACTTGAAAACAAATGATCCTTACAGATCTTTATCTAATTCAAGCACTGCTACGGGTACCACAGTTATTGAATGCATCAAATCTCCAGAGAGCTCTGAATCCCAAACATCCCAGTCGGAATCAAGAGCTACCACCCCATCCCTTCCTTCTGTTGATAGTGAGTTTAAACTGGCTTCACCAGAAAAGCTGGCTGGCTTAGCATCTCCATCAAGTGGCTATTCAAGCCAGTCTGAAACACCAACATCCTCTTTCCCTACAGCTTTCTTTTCTGGTCCATTGTCTCCTGGAGGTAGCAAAAGAAAACCAAAAGTCCCAGAAAGGAAATCCTCACTACAGCAACCCTCTTTAAAAGATGGAGCTCTGTCACTAAGTAAAGATCTTGAACTTCCAATTATACCTCCTACCCATCTTGACCTAAGTGCTCTTCATGTCTTGAATAAACCATTTCACCATCGTAACCCATTGCATGTTTTTAGTCATAATAAGCAGAACGCAGTAGGGGAAACACTGAGGTCGAATCCTCCACCATCCCTTGCAATTACACCGACAGTCCTGAAATCTGTTAATCTTAGGTCAATCAGTAAGTCTGAAGAAGTTAAGCAAAAAGAAGGCAACAATATGGAACTCCCCTACTTAGAGCAAAGCACTCTCACAATGGCTGCCCCGTCTCCAGGTAAGATTAGGCCACATATAGCTAAGAAATCAATAGCACGTCAGTACTCCACTGAAGACACCATATTGTCCTTTTTAGATTCCTCTGCAGTTGAGATGGGACCAGATAAACTACAGTTAGAAAAAAAATGTGCTTTTGATGTGAAGAATCATTGTGATCCAGAAACAATAACCTCAGCTGGTAGCAATCTTTTAGATTCAAGTGTCACAAAAGACCAAATACATGTGGAGAGTGAGCCTATTCCTGAAAACACACCAAGTAAAAATTGTGACTTTCTCACAGAAGGATTTCAGAAGGTCTCTACTGCCCACCCCAATGATTTGGAAGGTAAAATACTACAATATGGAGTTGGTCCAGATGGAGCCGTAGTACAGGCCCAGAAGGCATCCTCTGTAGATCAGGAGGAACTTGCTTACCCTGAGTCTGTGGATGTGCTCACACCTCAGTCAAACTCACCAACTAGAGCCACAGACATAAGCAATCAACTTAAGCATCAACTTGGGATGAGCCGCCACCATGACAAAGTGCCTGGGAATATCAGCTATGAAACAGAGCTATCAACTGTAAATTTATACCCTGAAAAATGTTCTGAGCAGGAAAATATTGCTTCAGGTATTTCAGCCAAAAGTGCCTCTGATAACAGCAGAGCAGAGGAGACCCAAGGAAATGTGGATGAGGTTTCATTGAAAGGTCAGTTTGTCACCATGGAAAGGGGTCTCATGGCACTTCCTGAAATTTTTCTTTCTTCCATTCCCTATAACATGGTAGAGCCCTGGGTGTTGGGTTCCCTCCACTATTTCTTTATACTTATTAAAACAATTGAGATAAACACTTTTGCTATTGAGGGACTAGGTGTTGTGACAGATATCTCTTGCATTTTAAAAATGGCATTAAGGTAACTGTTATTTGTTCCCTGAGTCAGTGAAGCACAGCAATTGTGCTGGGTAACTTCCTCCTAAAGATGCTTTTGTTCTTAATTTAAGAATCGTCACCAAATGATGACTCTGTGATTTCACCACTTAGTGAAGACTCTCAGGCTGAAGTGGAAGGTGCGTTTGTGTCTCCAAACAAACCTCGAACAACTGAGGATTTATTTGCAGTCATTCACAGGTAAGGCAACAATATGAAAGGTTTTGCTTCTTATGGTACTTCTCATTAAATGGGAAAAAAATGAGAAAGACTCGTGCACTTGTAATACATTCAGCAAAAAAAAAGCACAGAATAATTATTTTTCCAAATCGTTAATCAATAGACTTGTATTCAAGTTGGGAAATATAAGTTTTTTTTAAGATTTTATTTATTTATTTTTAGAGAGATGGGGAAGGGAGGGAGAAAGAGAGGAAGCAAAACATCAATGTATGGTTGCCTCTAGCACACCCCCATACTGGGGATATGGCCTGCAACCCAGGCATGTGCTCTGACTGGGAATCAAGCCAGCAATGCTTTGGTTCACAGGCATGCACTCAATCCACTGAGCTACACCAGCCAGGGCCTATAGGTCTTCATATATAGTTAGATTGACCTTAAGTAACAGACTTTCATAAGAACTGCTGAGGGAAGATTTTTTTTTCCCTAGGAAAGACATTCTGTTTCAAGTTTTTATTTGAAAACAATTTGGTTAAGTAACTGAGATTGAAAGCTCAAACTCTAGTGCAATCTCTAAATTTTAGATAATTTCTTGAACCTAAAAAATATGCTCAAAGCTGTAATCTTATATTAACAGATATAATATTAACAGAGATAAATGGAAATTGATTCACTAAATAAAGCACCAAATTTGAGACAAGACAGTATATTACAAACCTGCCTGTATTACAGCTCAGAACAAGTAACCACTGCTCCTTTTTTTCCCAAAACTTACATTTCTTTAATAACACCAGCCTTCTCTAAAATGAATGTTTCACATCCCTCAGACAGTCCTTTGGGCTGCTTTTCCAGGACAGTGTTGTGTCAGTGCTGTCCTTTCACATTCTCTCATCCTTCCCCTGCATCCTTGTGGTTGGTCGGTGTCTATATTTGCAAGAATACTGCTTACAATCTGTGACTGAAAAACAGAGCAGGAACTAGCCCTTGGAAACTGAACCCATATCAGACTGAGCTATTCAATCATGATGCGCTTACTCCTTTCACAACCGTGACTGCCTTCCACTAGGCCTCTGACTTAGATGGGACTCCCAAGGGAAAAAACTTAAGAGACTATCTTTTCTACCTCATGAAGTTAACACTTTTTGAAGCAAGTTCTTTGCAAGCAGCTTACCATTGTATTCTCCAGAATTCTACTTTTTTTTTAAGATTTTATTTATTTATTTTTAGAGAGGGAAGGGAGGGAGGGAGGGAGAGAGAGAGGCATCAATGTGCGGTTGCTGGGGGTTATGGCCTGCAACCCAGGAATGTACCCTAGCTGGGAATCGAACCTGGGACACTTTGTTTCCCAGCCCGCGCTCAATCCACTGAGCTATGCCAGCCAGGGTTCAGAATTCTACTTTTTAAGGGAACTTAGGTTTTCTCTTGGTGTGGTTCTCTCATAAAGAAGGAGCACTACTCTTCAACAACTTTTCGAAAGGAGCCAGTCAGATACACCTTCTGTATATACATTAGGCATGCTTCTCCATTGGGAGAGTGAAGAATCCCAATGCTGTCACTTCTTATGCAGCCTTGAGTCAGTTAAAACCTCTGTACTTAATCCCCTACTGGAAATGGAGACACTTATAGCTCACAGTCTGTTTTCATGATAAAAGAATGTTTTAGTGTCTAGAATATGGTAGATGCTAAAAACAAATGTCAGCTTAAAACTCCTACCCTATTGGAGTGCTGGACACTGGCATACACAAGATAACAACCATAAAGTTTTCAGTGAACCCAAATTAGGCTTGTCTCCAATTACAAAGCTGACATTTTCTCTACCCTATGGATTTTTAGAATACTTATTAATGAACTGAGTCATGCTGAAGATTCACTGAATTTAAGCTGGCTTACTAATCAAGAGACATAATATGATGATAGGTACCTGTTTGGTAGACTTACAGAGTTTGGTAATCTTAGATTGGCAGTTCTGTTGTGTGTATGTATGTATTTATGTGCAGCATAGTGACAAGAATGATTTTGTTTTTTTAAGGGAAAAAAATCTTTTTAATCTTCCCTTTTCCTGTTTGCAAATACAATGCAATTCAAACTTGAATTGTAAAACCTTCAAACTTGAAAAAAGTATTTAACATAGAAAATAGAAATCCTGTTATGCTAAGGTAACTACCATTAAATATGGAGAATATTATATTCCTTTATATTTTCCCATGCATTACAAATACATATTATATTCTAACTTGTATTTTCTGCTTTTTCTATTACAGTTGACATTCAATATTATATTATTTTCAGATGTACAGCATACTAGTTAGACATTTATATAACTTACAAAGTGATCACCCCAATAAGTCTAGTACCCACCTGGCACATAACACAGTTATTACAGTATTATTGACTATATTCCCTGTGCTGTACTTGACATCCCCATGACTATTTTGTAACTGCAAATCTGTATTTCTTAATTCCTTCACCTTTTCCATTTAGCCCCGCTCCAATCCCCCTACCATCTGGAAACCATCAATTTGTTCTCTGTATCTTTGAGTCTGTTTCTATTGTTTGTTCATTTGTTTTTTCTTTAGATTCCACATATAAATGAAATCACATGGTATTTTTCTTTCTGTATCTGACCTATACCACTTAGCATAATACTATGTAGGTTCATTCATGTTGTTGCAAATAGTAAAATTTCATCCTTTTTCATGGCTGAGTAATATTCCATTGTAGATGTACTACAGCTTTTTTATCCATTTGACTATTGGTGGACATTTAGATTGCTTCCATATCTTGGCTATTATAAATCATGCTGCAATGAACATAGGGATGCATATATCTTTTCAAATTTGTGTTTTGGATTTTTTTTTAAAATAAATTCCCAGAAGTGAAATTTCTCGGTCATAAAGTAGTTCCATTTTTAATTCTTTGAGGAACCTCCATACCATAGTGGCTGCACCAATTTGCAATCCCACCAACTATTCATAAGGGTTTCCTTTTCTCCACATCCTCACTAATACTTGTTTGTTGATTTATTGATGGTAGCCATTCTGAGATGATACCTCATTGTGGTTTTAATTTGCTTTTCTATGATGATTAGTGACATTGAGCATCTTTTCATATGTCTATTGGCCATCTGTATGTCCTTTTTGGAGAAATGTCTATTCAGGTCATCTGCCCATTTTTTTAATTGGATTTTTTTGGTGGGTTTTCTTTCTTTCTTTTTTTTTTTGATGATATTAACCCCTTATTGGATATATCATTGTTGAATATCTTCTCCCATTCTATAGATTGTCTTTTTGTTTTGTTTACGGTTTCCTTTGCTGTACAAAAGCTTTTCAGTTTGATGTAGTTCCATTTGTTTATTTTTCTTTTGTTTCCCTTGCCTGGGAAGATGTGAACAAAAAAATATTACTAAGAGCAATGTCGAACAGTTTGCTGTCTGTTTTCTTTCAGGAGTTTTATGGTTTCAAGTCTTATATTTAAGTCTTTAACCTATTTTGAGTTTCTTCCAGTGTATGATGTAAGAAGGTAGTCTTGTTTCATATTTTTGCATATTTCTGTGTAATTTTTCTCAATACCATTTATTGAATAGACTGTCTTTACCCCATTGTATATTCTTGCCTCCTTTGTCATAGATTAATTAACCATATAGGCATGGCTTTGTTTCTGGCTCTCCATTCTGTTCCATTGATCTATCTATCTGTTTATGCCAGTACTCTGTTGTTTTGATTAATATAGCCTTGTAGAATAGTTTTATATCAGGTAGTGTGATAACCCCAAATTTGTTCTTCTTTCTTAAGATTGCTGTGGCTATTTGGTGTCTTTTGTGGTTATATATAAATTCTACAATTATTTGTTCTAGTTCTGTGAAAAATGCCATTGGTATTTTGATAGGGATTACATTGAATCTCTAGATTGCTTTGGGTAGTATGGACATTTTAACAATGTTAATTCTTCCTATACATGAGCATGGTATATGCTTCCACTTATTTGTATTTTCTTAAGAATGATTTTGTTTTCTTGATAGCTTACAGTGTACAGAGCTTTAAGATCTCCAGGCGTGGTTTATGTTTTCAGCTCCTCACAGAAAGTTGGCTCACTGACTAATATACTTTTGATATACCTAGGCAGCTATGGACAATGTTATTTGCAGCCCAAAATGGATTGACTTATTTAAAAAGTCATGTAAGAAACTGCTTTTATATGGAGGAATTTAAAAAGAAAACCAAGTAGTATAATACACCCCCACCCCAGCACGCATGTGCGTGCGTTCACGTGCACGCACACACACACACACACACACACACACACACACACAAATCCATCACCCAAGCCTGTTAACCAGCAACTTATAGCTAATCCTGTCCCATCCACAGATCCCTCTACTTTGCTCCTCTGGTATTCATTGGAAGCCAACCTCAGACATCAGATCATTTTATCCAAATTGAAGAAATAGATTTAATAAGAAACATCTACACTCCTTCACCATCTAGTCTAGAGGTGTCCAACTCACAACCCACAGGCCACATGCAGCCCAGGATGGCTGTGAATGTGGCCCAACACAGCATTGTAAATTTACTTAAAACATTATGAGATTTATTTTTTGTTTTTGTTAGTGTTTGTATATTTAATGTGTGGCCCAAGACAACTCCTCTTCTTTCAGTGTGGTCCAAGACGCCAAAAATTTGGACACCCCTGGAATCAGATAGCAGTATTTTGTTATATGAAAACATCCCAATGAGTCCTCATCTGGAACCTCTAGCCTCCACATTATCCATTATTTAAAGTGGTCATTTCCAGAACCTAATTAATGTCCAGTGGTTATCAGAGAATTTCTCTCAGGCTGTTAGTGCTATAAGGTAAGGGTTGTATCTTACTCCTCATCTCCATAGCCCTGATACTTGGTATCTGATCAGAGAGGGTGCACCAAAATGCTCATTAAAGAGATCTTTGAATGTGACTTAACACTTTTGGTTTCCTAAAAATGTATCTGGACTGAGATTCTTCCTTTTCTTAAAAGGTCTAAGAGGAAAGTACTTGGAAGAAAAGATTCTGGAGACATGTCTGTTCGAAGCAAATCAAGAGCTTCTCTTGGCAGCAGTAGCAGTAGCAGCACTGGTTCAGTCACTTCACCCAACAGCAATGCGACCACCCAAAACAGCCAGAGGTCTCCTGGCCTCATCTACCGAAATGCTAAAAAGTCCAACACATCCAACGAAGAGTTTAAACTGTTACTCCTCAAGAAAGGCAGTCGTTCGGATTCCAGTTACCGCATGTCTGCTACTGAGATCCTGAAGAGTCCCATCCTACCTAAACCTCCTGGGGACCTCACAGCTGAGTCCCCCCATAGCACCCATGAAGCCCATCAAGGGGCACCTGGTGCTGAGGCATTGTCCCCACTCTCTCCATGCTCCCCAAGAGTTAATGCAGAAGGGTTTTCGTCGAAGAACTTTGCCACCTCAGCATCAGCAAGAGTTGGACGTTCCCGGGCCCCCCCTGTGGCCAGCAGCAGCCGCTACAGTGTCCGCTGCAGGCTGTACAATGCGCCCATGCAGGCCATCTCTGAGGGCGAGACAGAAAATTCTGATGGGAGCCCACATGATGACCGATCCTCCCAGAGCTCAACATAGGTGTCCTGTGCCAGGCTGGCTATCAAAGGCCAAAACCCTTAGTCATATGAGGATGGGGGAATAGAACAGAAGACTAGGGAAGTCAGCACATCATGGGGTACCATAACTTACTACCAATGAATTTCTAAATATTTGCTGGGGAAACAAAAGGTTGTTTGATCTTTCTTGATTATTTTCCATGTTTTTAAGTAGCACTGTCTTTCATATTTTTCTTTAGCTTAGTTTGATTTACCCGATGTCATTCCTTTTGATAATATAGGATTTTAAAATGTCTGCTTTTCATGAAACCTAGAAAAAAGTTTTCCCAGAGCTGCCTATTCAGAAAACAACCCTCACTGTCATAATTCTTAAGAAGATGAAATTACTCTGGAGGTTTGGTATTTTTTTACATTAAAATGAACTAAAGCAAAATTTAGAAGAAAGAACTACACACATGTAAATACCATATTTTTGATAAAAATGTGTAAATAGATTTATCAATGACGAGTGGACATGTGGCAAACTATCTACTGCACACCAACTGTTTATACAACACAACAGATAAAGTGTAATAATTGTATTCTGTGAATACCATTTTCATATCAAATATCATATTTAAATGTCCACTAATATGATTTCTAAGTGATAAACCTCATATATGAATTTTAAACTGGTGAAATAAAGTAAATCTTGAGGTCATATACTGAAATGTGATTAATTTCAAATAATGAATTCAGACCTAACCATTTTTGTGACAAATTGCAGCACCAAACAAGCTAATAGTAGTAATCACGTGGCTGTGATTTGCCATGTGGAAATTTGGACAGAATGAAAAGCATGCTTTTGTTTTTTTAATCAATGAAAGAAATCATCATTATCAACACAATGCCCTGAACAACAGCATTTGACAGTATCCTTTAAACTTTAATTTTTCGGTGGATTACTTTAAAGAGAATGAGTAGGGAAAACTAGTTAATTTTAGGTTATGTTTTATATTAGGCTACTGGGGACATAAATAGTCATAATCTAATGACTATAATCTTAAAACTCCTTAAACAGTGTAGCAATTAGCTCCAGGTTCTTTAATGAAAATGAAACATAAGCATGCCACAGAGCTGTTGATTTAACAGTGAATACCTGCAGTGAGTTTTCAGTGAAGCTTCTCTCTGTGCTGATGAGATTTGTGCTACCTAAAAATGAACAGAAATGACACTGTGAACAATGTAGTTGGGAAATAGGTATGTGTATATGCATTATTTATCTTCACTGTTAAGCTGGGAATGGGGAACAGCTCTGGTTCACAATGCTACATGCAACTGAGTTTTTGTCTGATTTTACTATATCTGCTTGATGGCAAAAGGGGAGGGGTGGTGGGTGGGAAAGGAAATGTCAGGCAAGTGCTCTGATAAAATGAAGGCAGGGAAACAAGCTGAATTACTTGAAATTACTTGAATTTTCTTGTCTTAAAACTGAAAAAAATGTAGTTACAAGTTGAAATCTGCAAATAGTTTTTACACCTCTGATTTTAACATGAACTGATGCCAATGTTTGAAATATGTCAGAAATATAAACAGTTATGTACTTAGAATATGTTTTTAATGGGAGAAGGTAGAAAGTGGAGAGAACTAAAGAGGGATATCGCCTATAAAAGAAGAGAATGCAATTAGAATGATAGAGCATACCAGAGTTACCAAGAAATTGATATGCAGCTGGCTTTAAGCTTATGCAAGTGGTTTTTGGGAAAGTAGGATGTGTGAAAGCGGGGTTGTGGTTTTGATTTAATTCATGCAATACGAAGGAGAAAGCCTGGTCTAAGAACATGCTGTCTTTCAAATGAAACACTTTCTAAGATGTTACAGATTGAGAATTAGAGAATCTGATTGTTGTCGGGTTGTTTGTTTGTTTGTCCAGAAAGGAAAAACAAGTCTGGCTCCTGCTATTTGTTTTCACTATCAAGTTGTGTTTCTTAATTTCTTGTCATCCTTGTATGTAAAATGGGTGCTGAGGGTGGCGGGGTAGAGGAGGGAGGATGTATGTATGTGTGTGCACGTGTGTGCATTTGCACACTCTTGTGCTGGGATAGATAAGCTACCTGGTAAAGGGTACATTTGAACATTTACAAAGTGTTATACTTTTTATTAAAAGAAAAATATTTGGGGGTTTGAAAAATGGACCATCATTTCTCATTGGAACCCATTAGTTTAAAAAACCAGCATGGTTTGACACCACATGGAAACATGAATATCTGTTTCTCATGCTTTCAAAAGTACACTTGGCAAAAATTTAAAAATAAAGTTTTTAGACAAATGTGATAAGAAACAGTCATTTCCAGTCACAATAGGTGATCTTTTGTAATTTTCATAAAAGCAGTTCGTTTGCAGTATGGCTTTGTGTAGTTAGGGGTTTTTTAAGCATAAAGCAAGGTATGTGGGCTTTAAAAGTGATTCTATATCTTGAATAGAAAACATGATTGGCTTTAATAAATATGTCACCTTTTTATTATTGATGTTAATTTAAGTAATGGTACCATGTGTGTTTTGAAATACATATTGACTTGAATTGTGAGGCAATAAAATACCTTCTGTATGTAATGATCACAGAACTAACCCTTATAGTTTTACTTATTTTGTTTACTCTAAAAATCTATAGCAGAGTTGCTCTATTTTATATTTCATAGATTAAAAAACCCAAATAAAGATGGATTTTAAATTCACTGTGGAAAAGAGTACTGAGTAACAAACTGAGTAAAAAATAAACAAACAAGGAATTCCTTAGTAGTGTGGAATATTCTACATGGCTTAATTACATAGCATATAAGACCAAGATTTAGAGGACTATTTTCAACATCACTGCCATCTTGAAGCAGGGTACACACATTAGGTATTGCAAAAAACATCAATCCAAACTTTTCTTCTGTTGTTTGCACTGATGGTAATTTTTTTAAATGTTTGTACAACATGTCTATGTTATGTGGGAGAAATCTTTTTTTCCTTACTTTTGGATTTTTTTTTTGTTTTGGCTAAGTAGAGGACGTGGACTAGTTACAGCAAACAAAACACACTGTTTGCTCTTGCCAAAGGTCAGTGAGTGAGTACATTAGCTACGGTGGTGGCAGACTTAGAAAACTAGATCATGACAAAGATGTAAAACTATAAAGAAGGTTACAGTGTAACTATTTTGGTACTAGAAACAGTTCATGCTAGCCAAAAAGACAATGGTTTATGGACTTGCATCCATTTTGTATTTTTGTAATATTGTAAATATGAACTTTTTAAATTGTTGCAAAAACGGTTTCTTTTGTAAGTTTTCAACGTTTACATTCAATTCAAGCCTTTGTATATTTTAGAGCTGTGCAACACTTTAAGTCTTGTATTTATTTTTAGTAAAAATGGTGACAGTTTTATTGTGAACCCCTCTCAAAAAATGTACCAGGAAAGTTTGATTACCTAGAAAGTGTGTATAGAAACTGCAAATAAACGTGACTGCAATTAAACAACTGGTTTCTCTCTTCTTTATTATATAATTGCATTCTTGGGTTTTCCCAAACACACGCGTTTTACAGGGAAATGGAAATAAAAAGGGAACTGCTGTGTCAAAAGTATGGGCAAAATAAAAATAATAAGTAGTAATAATAATCATGTCTCAATAATGGGCTTTAATCTAGTTTTGTATTTGAGAGGAGAAAGAACACATTTGCAATGTTGGATATACTTTCCTCTCTTTGGGCCAGGAAAAGATTTCTAACTTGACTTTGAAATATTTACCTTTGCTTCTGATAAGTACTAAGACTGTGCCTCCTTTTCAAGATGCACAGCCTCGAGATAGATACAGATAATATCCCACCAAATAATGTCATGTATCCTTGATTACATAGCAAAGTCATGTGCAAAAATACTGCGCTCTGCTTACTCTAACTCATGTACTTCCCACATTGTGCCCATTTTACAGATGGGGCAACTAAAGCACAGAGCATTACTTGACTGGTCCAAAGCCACAGAGAGACTAGGCACTGGGACTGGGCTTGCAACCCAGAAAATCTGGCTCCAGGGTCTGCTAGAAACAAACCAGGACTGCTAAAACCCATTGCTAGGGCCACGCCCCTCTCCCACATCAAATTCCGTTACTGAAGAGCACACTTAGGATGCAAAGTTGACTGCTGGCTGTGGTACCTCGCAGAGGGATGGGGAGGGGCGGAATTGTGTTAGAAAGCTTCAACCAATCAGTGTCAGTGGAGAAGCTTCGCGCCTAAACCCACGTGAGCCACCTGCAGGCTTCCTCTCTGATGCCGAAACTGTCACATGCACGTGCACGTGCACGCGCTGGCACCCCTTCACAGCCGTAAAAACCCCTTTCAGCACTGCACGATCGCGCCTGCGGACTAGCGCCGGATTCCTATCCCACTAGCCTCTGCGAACGGAAAATCTCGGATACAGGCATTGGCGCTACGCTGTAGGGAAGCAAAATCTCCCTAGCAACATCCTGTTCTCCAAGGGTTGCGCATGCGCCCTCGGGATTGCTAGGTAATCTGCAAACTTGGAAGCCGTTGCGCTGCGGTGTTCACTAGGTCGTGCGTCGGTCCTCATCTTGCGTGAGACGCCCCGGCCCGACGTCACGTCATCTGGGTCAACTTCCGGTGCGACCTCGAGCGATCGGAAAGCTGTTTGCGGTTGACGCTGAGGGACAGTGTCTGCCGCCAGCTGGTTCCCGCATCTTCTGGAGACCGGCGTGACCGGATTTGAAAAGGTTTTTCCAGCGGCATTTTTCCCTTTCCTTGAATTTCCTTGACTTGTGTGTGGGCGAGAAGTAGTTGAGTAATTTTAATGCCTGAGGAACTCCGGGGAGTCAAGCGGGGTGGGTGAGAGGATTTGCCTGAGGGGAAAAATTTTTTGGAATCACAAATCTACAATTAAATTTCAGCAACGCTGTGGGGTAGGGGTCCGTGGGTGAGTGTGGCTGGTTTGGGTCGGTTCCGGCGGGTTCCCGCTCGATCCCACTCGATCCCGCTGGTTCCCGCTGGTTCCCGCTCGTTCCCCTGGTTCACCCCACCTCTCGCGGATGCCCGCGCTTTTGAGCTTTTGCGTTTGGGCGGTTTGTTGAGTAGGTCGTGCGGACTTTTGGGTACGAGTTGGTCTTTTCTCATCGGTTTTTTCTTCCTTGGCAGAGGTGGGTGGGCGGCGAGGAACGATCAAGACTTGGAGTCTCTGTCTCCTGTGTGTATGTCATTTCGAGTTTCAGTAAGTGATAAGATAGTGGGTTTGTTAATATCTTGAGATTGCGATGCTGTTTCTGAGGCTTTGATGGAAAATGCGTTTGATCGAAGATAGTGCAGCCTTGCTGTTGCGTCGTTAATAACGTAAAGGAGGAGAAAGAAAATAAAGACCTAGGCTGAGCACGGTCGTTTGATAAATTAGTCTTTTCGGGATCGCTTCCTTCCCTCCCTATCCTGCCCTCCTAGAATTAGGATTGCTATAGGGTTTGAAACTGGTTTAGTGTTTATAAATCGTGATATTTCTAGGCAACTTTTCTGCTCTTATAAAGCAAAGTATGGGCTCGATTCAGTGCCAGGCAGTGGAACACGTTTTGGGTAACATTGTCCCCAATCTGGCTTATTCTGTAGTCTGTGGAGTTTTGTATGGACAGTAGAAGTGCTGCTTTTGCGAGACCTGATAGGAATTTTAGAAAGTGATTGTTCAGTGTGTTAACACACAGTTTTGTTGTAAAAAAAAAAAATCCACCTTGGAGTGGCCTGGCGTAATCTGCCCTGTTTTGTGTATTCCTTCAGATTATTTTTGGGCGAAAGGCCATTTTCATCCCTCACCATTCTGATAAGTTGATGGCAAGTGAATGCCTTGTACCTTGGGAGCAGAATCTTCAAATGAGTTTTGAAAAATGTCTTCGAAATGTTTTTAATGTCTAAAAATACCTTATAAAAACCAGATGGCTTTTCGTTCTTATGTTATCAAGAATTTAGATTTTCTATGGTAAAATATGAATGAACGTCATTCTAGGTAAAATTATTTTGCAGGATTTTGAATTTGACGAGTTTTATTTATTTTGTAGGAAGAAGCAAAACGGAAAGTTTAGGCTGTGCCTGCTGTGAACCAGATGTGATGCTGGGTGCTTAACTGTATTTGGTCTTCACAGCCCTGTGAAGTAGATATTCCAACTATACAGGTTAAGAAATTGAGGCACAGAGAGATTAAATACCTGACTAAACTAAAATAGCAATTTTTGCAATTTGTTCTTAGGTTTGAGTATTTCTTAAAGCCCAGTTCTTTGTACTATGCCCTGGTATTTCAAATTTGCTTGGAAGAAATGGTTGCTATATCTGCAGTGTCCAGGCGCAAAATGACTCAGATTTACATGTTATGACCCCAAGGATTTGTTACACATGTGCTCCATGATGAATAGTTCTGTTGGGAGGATGTTGTGAATACACAGATAATAAAGTAGTCAACAGTGGGTACTGCTGTGCCAGTCATTGTTCTAAGCACTTGACACTTAATTCTTTTAATCCTCATAACTTCATGAAGTTGGAACTCTTATCCTCATTTTACAGGTGTTTTTTTTTAAGTACACAGACATTAAGTAAATTTTCCAAAGTCACTAAGTACACAGACATTAAGTAAATTTTCCAAAGTCACTAAGTACACAGACGTTAAGTAAATTCTCCAAAGTCACTCAGCTAGTAAGTGGAGGAACCTGGACCCAAAGCCAAGGTCTAAGGACTTAATGGTATTTGAAGTTGCCTCTCATGTAACTACTCAATGTAGGCCAGTTGCCTTAAAAGTGTTGAAGTATGAGTGCTCTGTACTGGGGAAAGCAGTGTCGCTTCCAGATGGGGTAACATAGCACCTTTGCTTTGTGGAGATGGTACTTGAATTAAGCCATGAAATTGACTAGGTTTTCCCAGGTGGAGAGATGGCAGGATATTTGGGCAGAGAGCATAACAGGAGTAAGAGGTTCAGAGTGCAAGATTGGTGTTGATTTGTGAATGGGCCACAGAGGTAAAAATTGAGTGGTGGACTCAATGCTTGCTGCTTCTGGTTTAGCTATAGCCAAGTTTTTGCAGCATTATAATTTTCCAGGAGAGGATTGTCTGGTTGTAAGGGTCTCCAGCAGTGGTTGGCAAACTTTGTCTATAAAAGGCCAGATAGTCAATATTTTAGGTCTAGAGCTAGGGGACAGGTGGTAAGAGGGGACCTCCTGAAAGGTGTGTAGGCTTCTGACTCTATGTTGTAAGGACCTTGTAGACCTTAATAGGAGTTTGGATTTTATATTTTTGTTATAGAAGGGATTGCATGTGATTCAAATAATGAAGAGTATGTAAGGCATATAATGTGGTGCAGTCTGGCTCCATTCTTACTAGCTATGATGCTTAGGTAAATTATTTAAACTTTCTTTGCCTCAGATTTCCTTTAAGGAAAATGGGAATAATTATAAAGCCTGCCCTGTAGGGTTGTCAGGAATAGTAAATGACTTAACACATTTAGTGCTTAGAACATTGCCTGGCAGGGTAAACAGTAAAATATATTTTAGATACTATTATCTGCACTTTGTGTTATATTCCAGATTTTCTATAGTGAAACTATATTTAATGAAAAATGGTGTATATGAATCTATAAAACAAAATTGTTAGAAATACAGTGAGTATAAAATACTATTCGGGTTGGGAAACTTGAATTTGCTATTCTCATTCTGTGAGATTTCAAGCGGAGGTAAGAGATTGTTCTGCAGTGTAAGAACAAAACTTCACAAGTGACTTGAATACCCATTAATAGGGACTTGTTAAATGAATTGCTGCTACCTGCATGGTGGGAAACTAAGTTGTTAAAGTGACTGTGGCATATCTAAAAGTATTGGTTTAGAAATTCTTTTTCCACTATTGATTGCTTTTGCCTGTTTTTTAGCTTTAGATCAATTGACTCGTATACTATATTCTCTTTAGTATCTGGCTTTTACTCTGTTATGGTTGTGTGATTTGTCTTGTTTGTGTGTAGCAGTAGTTAATTTATTCTCATTGCTGTGTAGTCTTCCTATGTCCAGAACACCACTGTTTAATTGTTCATAGCTTGTATTAGTCTCATATCAGGAAAAAATACACATAGTCTAAAACTAAAACTTGATTGAAGTTATAGCTCAAATTGGATGTATTTTATAACTTGAATTTTTCCACAGTATTAACCTGCATTTATCTTGAATTAACTTAAGAGTTAATTCTCCGTTCATCCTGGCTGTGTCGTTACTACCCTGGCTCAGGGTGGATGGAGGGAATTTGGACTCTTCATCAATGCACCTGTTTCAGTACCATGATGCCAGCCATGGTTCAAATCCCTACTACAAGATATAATATGATGGTATTGTACTCCATGTCTTTTCTAGTTGTAAAGTTAAATGATCCAGAACCGTAACTGAGCCTACATAATTCTAGAGGCTTTTTAGCTTATATTTTATATACATTTATTTAGGTTTGATATAAAATTTAACTATGGAAACAATCATATTCTTAGAGCTGAAATGGCCTTAGGCATAATCTCAGCCACTTTTCACCTGGCAGATGAGGAGGCAGTGTCTTGAGTGGTCTGCCCAGTCTACACTTTGGTTAGGGCCCAAGCTGGAACAGACTCCTTACTCATATTTGGAGGCCTGATGGGCTTCCTTTACAAAAGCAGTTAGGAGTCATGTCCTCTTGTTTTCAGTATTTATTCTGTAGCCTTTAAATTGTGGAGCATTCACTTTACAATTTGGAAGTGTGTTTGATCTTGATTCTTGTTCCTATGCAGACCAATATAGCCCTTTAGGTTTAAAAGGTCTATTCTAAATCATGAACGGAGAATTTCTAAAATTCAGCCAGTACTCCAATTCAGTTTGAGTTGGCATTGTGAGAACGTAGCCATACTAAGTTTATTAAGATAATGTATAAAGTAACTTTTTTTATGCATTGTTTTTCAGGAGTAGAAGGTTTACCAGTTATAGGTGACCAAGCAGTTTCACAAATAAAGCCTCCAGCGAGTTTAAAAATAATTAGTCCCAACTCAGAGAAGTGGAGTTGTTCCTGTTTCACAAAGATGTCGAGCTGCTCCAGTGAAGTCGATGTGGTTTGTATTTCAAATTGAAAAAAAAAAATTGTCCTTGTTCTTTTCATTGTGTTACATTTCTTTTCTAAATTGAATTTAATTTCACACAGTGAAATGCAGAGATCCTAAATATATAGTTTATGAGTTTTGACAATGATCTGTAAAGCTGTTATGAACATTCATGTATGAGGTTTTTTTGTGAACAGATACTAACATTTCCTTTGGGTCAGTGCTCAGGAGTTAAATTGCTAGGTCATAGGGCTGATGTAATTATAACTTTGAGAATCTACCAGCTTTTTAGAAGGGGTTATGGTCTTCAACATTCTTTCACATTCTGTTTCTTGATCCCTGATGTTGAATAAAAATAAGAGTTTTTTTAAGCTACGTATAATTTGGCTTAACAGAAAACATACTACTTACAATGGATGTAGATACTACTGCCACCTAAGTGGCCTAGGAAATTTTTAAAACTTCTGTTAGTCCTAATATTTTTCATCTTTGGAGATAATGTTAACTGCCTACAGAAAGTTATTTTTTCTGACATAATCATATGAAACCACTTGGGAAAGCATAAGGTACTATACAAAAGTAAGGTGGTATATCTTTAAAAGTACTAATTCATAGCAATTCCATATTACTTTGGTTATATCTTTTGAAACAGATATGTATAACTTCAAAATATCTTTATTTTAAAATTATTCCTATAGTTCATAATTCATTCTTAGAATAAAGAGTTGTTAAATAAAGTTGAATGGTTATTTACTATCTGTTTATTTAAAGCATCCCAAAATTTTTAGGGTGATTTAGAGATTAATTTATTAAGAAAAAGGCAGATGGGTTGAGAAGTGCAGACTGGTAGTTACAAAATAGTCATGGGGGCTATAAAGTATAGGAAAGCATAGGAAATAGGGTCAGTAATATTGTAATAACTGTATGCTATCAGTTGGATATGGGAAACATCAGGGGGAGCACTTTGTAGAATATATGATTATCGAACCACTATGCAGTACACCTGAGACTAATAGAAAATAACAGTGAATGTAAACTGTAATTGAAAAATTCTTTTAAATTTAAAAAAAGTTCCCCCCCCCAAAAAAAAAAAAAAAAAGAAACGCCTTGGTAAAATACTATGTAGAAAAACCTAGAATTTTAGATGTTTTATGATTATTTTTTACTAACAATAATTAACTTTTGTGCTATTAAAATAAATATTTATTATTCAGGAAAAGAAAGGTTTCATAAAAATTAGAACACAAAGAAATAGGTACTTAAGTGTTTCCTATTTTGTCCATAGAGTGGCACTGTTGAGTGGTTTAAAATCAAAAGCCATGCAACATGGTTCTTGGTAATAAGAAATATTTGTTGTTGCAGCAGTTCTGGTACCAGATTACTAGACTACTAGTCTTTCTACCCTTAGGTACACAAGTGGTTAAGCTTAATGAAAATATGTCATAAGTGTAGTTGGGTTAATGAGTAAGCAGTTTTGCAAGTACATCTTTTGTGTGTGTGTGTGTGGTCCTACTATTTATTTACAACGAACAAAGTCCTTTAATACCACAGTAGACTTTTGGAGTTTCTTGAAAGTGCAGTTGAAGTCCTAAGTTTTTCTGGCAGTTCCTTTCATGCTTCCTTTTAATTTATTAATAAATCTTCCTTAGATAAAAACTCGCATACGTTCTGGTGATGATGAGAATGGGATTCTTTATGCATATGAATCAAATCCTGCATATGTAAACGTAAGTAATGTTAATTGCCATTTACCAAATGTAGTAACATTTAACCATTTTAAAGGAAATATTTAAATTCTTCATACATGATAGAGTGCCTCTAAACCACTCAAGAAAATATTACTCTGTCATGAATTTGGCTGCTTTCAATAGACAGTGAGCATTTAACCATTTTACTTCTCTCTTTTCCTTATATAGTAGGAAATTGAGAGCAATATCCATTTTCAGTACAAAATTCTAAACGTAGGTCATTGTGATATAATAAATTCTTGCCTTTCTCTCTTAATTGGCAGTTACCATTTCTATTATAATATTTTTTATTTCATATCTGCTTTAGATTAAAATTTCTGAAACTGAAAAGTTGGTAAAAGTAAAAACAATTTCAAATAAATAAGTATAAAGTGTTTTTATCCTATGTTCAGTTTGGCTCTTACAGAAGTAAACCATTAATACTTAACATTTAAAATCTTAGCAGCAAAGTGTTCAGTCTGACACATCCTCCGAAGAGCAACAAAAAGTGATTATGGATGTCCTGAGTCGTTGCCAGGTACAAAAGTTCTGTCTGTCAAATGTAGTTTTCTAAAATACTAAGCTGACATTCTCTTTATTTCATGTAAAGAATATAATTAATTGAAATTTTGCTGTATTAAATTATGTGTGATTGTCACCCCATTGTGATCATTTTTAACAGTTTCTAGTTTGAATAGCATCTCTGGGTGAAAATTTCAAAGTAGCAATATGTAGATTTTATAGCTTTTTTTTAAAGCCCTTAATTGCTCAAATGTAGTTATGTCTCTTTCATCTTGATTATTCAGTATTGAATTAATTTTCCCTACATAATTTTCAAAGGAAATTGGCTGATTTGGGTGAAATTTAGTATGTACCTAAATGCATACAAAGATATCTCAATTGAAACAAAATGGCAGCCAACCACTGTTTTTAAAAGAGTATATCTTACATAGTTTCGAGGGGATTTTGTAAAAATTAGCATATCGGTAGAGGTAGATAGAAATATGTAATTATCAAGGATTTTGTGGGCTGCATACCCTAGAGGTAATGAACATTTATAAAAAGTCAATTTTCTTAAGGTATCAAGTGTCTTGAATAAAATGAGCTAGCATGCTTTGAAAAGTAAATAATGTGTATATGAGTCTTGATCAAGTGGAATGCTTAAAGGGGACACATCAAGTCTTCAGGGGAAAATGTGCAGAGGATGGGCCATAGCGGGAGGGGGAGGGTTCTCATTCTGAGCAGGGCTATCCCTGGCCTGCCTTGCCTAAGCATCCAAGACCACCTAGGTCCGCACTGCTCTGCCAGGGCCTTCTGAGCAATTGTGCAGGGTGTGGTGGGATGTAGCATCTCAGATAAGACATGCTCAGGCCCCATGAGGGATCCAGTCTATTTCTCCTAGTGTGTTAGCGCTCTCCTTTCTTCACCTTCTTCCCTTAGCAGCCTAGACTGCATGGCGCAGCACCTCCATCTTTTCTTTTTTATCCTTGCCCACATCCTCTTTAGTAAAACCCCAGCCCTGTCCATGCTGGGAAGCAGAGGGGAGGACTTCTGCTGGGACCTGTCCACTGTCTGGTCTGTAGTCAGCACCCTCTCCCCATGTGCTCCAGGCACGCCCACCCTTGCCTCTTGTTTAATGGAGAAAATGGGTGGGGGGCAGAAATCTTCTCCCCACAGCCCACAGACTTGCCTGGGATACATTGTTTTTGTGTTTTTCTCTGTAAGACCAACATCTCTGCTGGCTTCTGCATCTGACCCTCTTTCCCTGTGCTCAGACTCCCCCTTTCATGGGTTCTGTCCTGGATCTCCAGCCTCTTTGTCTATCACTCTCAGCATGTTCTCTCATGGTTTTAAAAAAATCACTTCTCTCCTGGCTGGTGTAGCTCAGTGGATTTGGTGCGGGTCACTGGTTCAGTTCCCAGTCAGGGCACATGTCTGGGTTGCAGGCCAGGTCCCCAGTATGGGGCGTGTGAGAGGCAGCCACACGTTGATGTTTCAGTCCCTCTTTCTCCTTCCCTTCCCATCTATAAACAAACAAACAAACAAGTAAATAAATAAAATCTTTTTTTAAAAAATCACTTCTTTTAGCCTTCCAGCCCTTTTCCACTGTCATCTGTCCTCTCTCCTTCCCTTAATAACCCAGCTCTTTGAATGTGAGTTATGTTCACTATTGAAACACCCGACTTCCTGTTTTCTCTGAGAATACACTGTTCTTTCTGCCCTGTGTGTCCTTCCATGCATCTTTACCTAGTGAACACCAACTTGTCTTTCAATTCTCAGTGTAGACCTTTGCTTCTCTGAAAAGACCTGCCAACCTGCATTAGGTCTTTGCGTACACTTAGCCTCCTGTTCTTACCCGTGCCGTGATAGTCATAATAGTAATGTTCACATTAATAGATGATTGAGCATGATTGGACCAGTCATTGTGTAGTATTGCTAATATGTTAGTACGAACACAATACCATAGCACCTTGCTTTGTCCTCAGGAGAACTCAGAGGGATTTTCATCCTGATTCTATACATGAGGAAATTGAAGCACAGAGAAGTTAAGTAACTTGACCAAGGTCGCAGAGCTAATAAGTGGCAGAGCTCTAATACTGAAACCCAAGCTCGTTCCCCTAGAGTCCGCACTACTTACCTCAGTGCTGTAGGCCCATCACTGGGCCTCACACTTGATGTGACATCACAATTACCTGGAGGGCTTGTGAAAACACAGGTGCTGCCCCCACTCTGAGTTCCCAATTCATTAAGTCTGGAGTAGGAGATTGTTCATTTCTAGCAAACTAGTATTGATGCTACTGGTCCACAAGTCCATACTTTGAGAACCACTGCTCCAGGCTGCTAATTACTTTCTCTATTGAAACCATCTCTTCACTTGTCTCTCTCCAGCTAGAATAGGAGTTCCTTAGGACAGGAGCTGGTTGGTTTTTCTTCCCCTTACCATCCATGTTTCCAGCATCTAGCAAAGTAGTTCTGACAGGTGGTATGCCCTCAATAAATGTTTATTGGAATGAGAAACTGAGGAAATGGTTCCGCACTATTACTTAAGTATCTTTTTTTGCCTGAATGAAATTTCTCTGCATTTCAAGAATTCAGTCACATACCTGATTGGCATATAGGGGATGTGTACTCAAAGATTTTATGGCGTTAATTGTTGATTTTATGATTTTTAAATGCTTTGAAGCCAGAAGTTACACCTGATATATCTGGCTCACTGTTCTTCCCAGAGTTGGAATGTTCACTGCCTATTAGTTCATGTTGTCATATGGAAAGAGGTTCTTTGGATTTTCAGCAGATTTGAATGTTTATTTCCAAAAGGTAGTACCTTCTTGATGTAAAATGACTCCATCAGGAATGTGATAGGTTATAGGAATTGTGGCACATTTACTTTCCAGAATTAAAGCCTCTCAAAATGCCTGTATGACATGGAGTAGTTGCACTGGAGGTTGGGGATCCTTGTGGTCAGCCAGCTCTCTGTTACCGACAACCAGGCATCAAGTTGGCAAGCAAGACATTTCTGATGGCATGAGAACTTTCTTTGTTCCTAGCAGTCAAAATTGGCTTAATGGTATTTTCGTATGTTACATTTCCTTTGATATAGAACCTGCTAATAGATTGTATTATTATAGGTCATCCAGGATACTGTTGAAAACCTGGATAAGAAATTTGATGTCATGAATGGGAAGGTTTCAAAAATTTACCGTTTCCGTGCAAAATTAATCTGGCAAAATCGTGTAAGTGTTATAAAAATATTTTCATGACTCTGATAAACCTTTGGTTTTTGAAGATGCCTGTGAGTTAAAAGTGAGAGAAGTAATAGTCTGTGAGATTGTGTGATCCATACTTGTAGCAATAGATGGAAGACTAAACTTCTAGGAAGAATGCTGAAGTTTAGGTTTGAGAAATGTAATGACAGTATTTTTATGTTTGTATCCATAATGTATAAAATGCAATTAAAAGGTAGGGTCAAAGAGGTATAAAAACCATATAGTCAAATAGAATATTAATCTTTAATCATAACAAGCAATGTTGCATGGATAATAAATACTGATGTGTTTACTACTTTCCTTTTTTGTTCATTCTCAGTTGGTTTATTCTGGGTTTGTGTCATTACAGAGGCCACTTGGATATGCATACAAACATTATAATCACCTGATTTCTAGAAGGATAAAATTGCCGAAAACGAAGAAGGATGTGCCTGATGAGCCTGCTGTGCCTGCTGTGCCTGCTGAGCCTGCTGTGCCTAATGAGCCTGCTGTGCCTGATGAGCCTGATAATATGTCTGAAAAGCTTTTTCCCGCTTCATTGTCTCGTAGTCACAGTTATAGCCCAACTGTACCAGTTAGAAGACCAACAGATTACCAGGATAGCCCTATGGGAACACTCTATCAGTCACAGGATTCCCTTACTCAGGATCACCGTTCATTCTATGAGGGCCGAGGCATACGCCTTAGCCAGAGTCCAACATTTCCTGGCTACTCTTCATATCCGTCAGGTTATGCACCCATTGATCTAGTGCAGGGCTCTACATCAGTACCTGCAGACATGCTGGGCCAAGGCAGATCCAGTCCAGCACACAACCATGATATGACTTACCCAACCTTGCTGCAAAATGAGAACCTCGGCCATACTGCCTCATCTCTCTGCATGCCAGCTGGCTTCGGTGAGTGTGAAATAACACATATTACAAGTAGCACTATTTAACCTTTATTCCTCAGCATCCTTGGTGCAAGCTAGGGGAAGCTATTAGTTTTGTATTTTGAGGACTGATTTTGGGTGATATTCATAATGGTGACTTAACATATGTTAAGTATCTGTTATATGACATATTACTAATCAGCTGACATGCCTCTTCTCCATTAATATTCATAATGATACCATTGTGAGATTTTTAATCTTATGTTTTTATTTACCCTTTTCCCAAGTATATATTCAAAATGTTCCTGGGATGGCCAGAGCCCAGATGATAGGAAAGAAAAGGTACACCTTTGGCTAATTCATGCACAAGAATGATCAAAATTGTGTTGATGGTCCTTAGAGAAATGAATCTTCCTAGGGAATTATAAAACCCACTTCTGTTACCACAGACTGTAGAGTTGAGTGCTGTAGTTGGAAAAAGAATAGTTGTCTAGACACAGAGAAATTTCAGCACAATTTAGTGAACGTCACAGCTAAAACTTCGAGGCATGAGCACTTCAGTTTTATGTCTTAATTATTTTTTCAACATATAAACCCTCAATCAAAATAGGTATTACTGTATAATTAAACTCAAAAGAGGTATTAAATATAATATTAAAGTTACTTTTGGCATAGCTAAGCAGAAAATAATCTTGTTTTCTTTAAAATTCAGGTAAAAATTTAAGCCTTGAGAGACAGGAATTTAAAAGACTAAAAGGCTTAAATATCCATAATGAATAAATACAATGGAGAGAGTCAGTAAAGAACTAATTTGGGTCTCAAAGATAATAGGTTTTTGAAATTCATTGATTAAAGTGAATAAATTTAAGCAATTACAAAATTAAATTTGAGGAATTTCCATTGTATATAGCTAGTAAAATAAACCTAATCTACACAGACCAAGAGGAGAGAGATTCAGAGAAATTCACTGAAATACTTAGAGAGTAATAGGTTAGTTTAGATGGACCTAATTAACCCAAGTAACAGATCTTTTGCTGTATTTGTGGCCAAAGAGACCTTGGGTTGTTCAGTCTGTTTTATGATGTTTGAAGCTTTCTGGTAACTTCTGAAGCTGCTTTTGTTGTTCGTGGGCAGTCAGATGGGACACTCATGGGTACCCATCCTCACGCCATCTTCATGTAAGCTTTTACTGGATTTTACATTTGGAGTCCTGGGTCCTTGCTGGGCTACTTAACAAATGGTTCCAGGAATGAGACCAACACTCCCTATTTAAGTAACATCTCTTCTTTCAGGATAATGATTAGGTCAAGTGTTGGGTTAGCCAAAAAGTCCATATGGTTTTTTCCATTAAAAAAGAGATATATTTTTTCATTTTTACCAATAACTTTATTGATTTGGATATTTTGAGTATGTCAGCTATCTCCCACATGGTACAATGTTGATTGTTCTCATTTAATGTCTCAGTTTGATCGCTATCAACTTGAACTTTTCTACCGAACTGCAGAGCATTATCTAGTGAGAAATCTCTAGCACGAAACTTCACAAACCACTTTTGACACTTTTGATTAGTCACAGCACCTGCATACACTGAACAAGTCTGTTAGTATGTGTTTTGGTTGTGTTTTTACCTTTTTTGAAATAATAAAGCATAAAATGCTAAAAATGTCACTTATTTTCCATCTTCAATATTAAAATGACTACAGAAAAATTTACCAATTTTGATGTTTTTAAAATTCATGCTGATAGGACAGCTGTAATGATACAGTATAACAAAATTGTTTTGAATGAAGTTAAAGACAACTAAGTGCTACTAGAGCCATCTTACAGAAAACAGATGACTTTTTTTGCTAATCCAATATAATTTGTCTTTTTCCTCCATCAAAGCTACAAGTTCATCAGTTGGAAATGACCAAGGTGTACTGCAATACCCTTACTATGCAGACCCTGCAGATTGGTCTGTAGAGGAAGTGATCCTGTTTCTGAAAGAAGTAGATCCTCATACACTCCTCCCCCTGGCTGACCTCTTCAGGGAACATGTAATGTATCTTTTGATACGATTTTCCTGCCTTTGAATGACCTCTGTGTAGGCTTCTTCAGTTGGATGCTGATTAGTGTGGATGGGGAACCCTATCAACTGATTTTTCCTTATGTGAGAAAGTTTACTTTGCTCAAAGTTAGAGCAATAAGTGGTAGAGGCTGGATCTGTGCTTTAAATGGGTACCCAAGTACCTAAAATACTGTCTTCAAGTCCTCAAGAGAAGATTATTCAGCCTGGTCATTCACTCTCAGGTGTCTTCTCCTTTGTAATGACAGCTACAACAGTTCTTGTTTTGATGCCTGATGAATCCAGCAGCTGATTTCATTTGCTTAGTTCTGCTAACCTGACATGGTTATCGAGGGTTTGGGATGCTGATACTCTCATGCCATTTAAGTTCTCATTTCTTTAACTTCCCAGTTTTACTTAGTAGAAAAAGTATGGAAGGTGCCTAACAAAGGCAGTACTGTATGGGATTTCAGATGTTTTCAGTTGGTGATACACATAGATGATTCAGTAAATTTTTATTTTTAAACCAGATCTCTGAAAACCAAATTATGTGCTCCAGCAGTGTCAGTTGTTTAATTAACATAATAAAGATTTTAAGGAAGTTGCCTGTATCTATCAAGTCATAGTCTTACAGCTTTTCATAATGGATAAAATTAGTGGCCACATATCTGATACACCCTTTTAGATAGGGTACAAAAATCAGTAATTAGTTTTAGCATCTTTTTAGCTTCAGACAAGTAACTGATGAGCTTTCACCATAAACACAACACTGTCTAGCACATTTACAGTTTGCATTGATGCCGATGTGCTCATGTTCCCCGCCTTTCTAAGAAGGTTAATGACCGTCTGAAATCCATTTCTACTATTCCTAGTTTTTATTTTTGTAATAGCTATGTAGAATTTTATTCTTTTTTTCTTATTGTTCATCGTAGGATTTTATTCTATGTACAGTATCTAAAATTAGGTAGTTTGACACTAAGGACATTTTTACAATACTAGGTTAAATTTCCTTTCTCTTACAATTTGAAGTAAATTTACTCATGTCCAAATGATGGCTTCAGCTATACAAATTGTATCTTCAGTAGTTTTCATCAAGCAGCTACATATTCAGAGAATATATATCTGAAATGAGCTGCCCTCTAATTGATGTTACATATTATATATAAAGAAATGACTATTTTGATAAAATACGAAAGCATTATTAATTATTGTAATTTTCTTTGTAGGAAATTGATGGGAAAGCTATGCTGTTACTCCACAGTGATGTTATGATGAAGTATATGGGGCTGAAGCTCGGGACAGCTCTGAAGTTGTGCCACTACATTGAAAAGCTTAAAGAAGAAAAATGCATCATTGACATTTGAGAAAATGTCTGTGTAGATTTAGATTGGACTTAATTCTGGGGAGAGCAATGCTATCTTGCTGTAAAATCATTTTACTGCCCTTAGAAATGTTTGTGTTGTAGAAGGTTCCTCTAAAAGCTTCTTATATCCAGAATCACAGAGCTACGTTATAGTCCAGTCTACTGCTTTAGAAACCATTTAATGTGTTGTTATTAGCATATTCAAATGGACAGTTTCTGCTTAATCTTTATTGTTGTCATTTTGTCATTTTTACTTCATATAAGAAACAGAGAAATACCTTTGACTTTGGTTGACGTTTATGTATAGAACAAAAACAGCTAAATCCCAAAGAGAAAGTATTAGGGATTGACAGATTCTCTAATAAAATCTATGAGAAGTTTTCCTTAGAAGAAAATTTAAAGATATAACTGCAGATATCATCTCTTTCTCAAATATTATATATCTGTAATAGCAGTGTTCTGTTAGTGTCCTACCAGTTTCCAGAAAGGGAATAACGATATAACTTACTTTCCTTTTGTTATTATTTCTCTGTTTGTTTGTTTATTCCCATTTAAAGAAAAAGTAACCTTACAAGGTTTCTCAAGTGTTACTACCAGGTTTTTGATAAATTATAAGATAGAATAGTTTTATGCAATAGATCACAGGTGGCAAACACAAGGCCCATGGTCCAAATCTGGCCTTCTACCTTGTTCCTGCCCGGCGGCAGCGCCGAGCTCTCACTTAACTGTTAAGGAGCAGATACATTTATACAGTCCTAAAATTACATTCGGCCCTTTGAAGGCAACTCTGAGGCTGATGTGGCCCCCGGTGAAAATGAGTTTGACAGCCCTACTCTTACACTACAAGGATGTTTTGGGTGGAGTCTGGCTATATGCTATTCCATTAAATACATGCTATTTTAAAACTTTTAAAATATTTTGTTTAAGCTCTGATATTTAGCCATTTGTAGTTCATATCTCTCCCTCCCTCCCTCCCTCCCTCTCCCTCCCTCTCCCTCCCTCCCTCTCTCTCTCTCTCTCTCTCTCTCTCTCTCTCTCTCTCTCTCAAGGTGCCTATGTGCAAACTCGTAAAAGATGCATATTCATGTTAATGTTTTATTCTATATGTGAAGTTTACACACAAGTAAATCTTTTTTATTTAAAATGATACTTTGCACTTCTACAGAGATAAAGACTAATCTATATATAGTGAGAGGTCTTAACTCTGTAAAAAATATGCACATCATTTCCTATTACTAGTACCTTTCAGTTTGTTCTTCAGAGTTTAGGTACGGGAAAGTTCTCTGTCCTGTGCAATGTTTCTAGTTACTTTGCTTTCTGAGCCATTTTGTCTTCTGAACTGTGGAAGGTACATTAGTTTGAATTTATCATTTTGAACTTTAAGTACTGGAAATTTCAAGCAAAACACGTTCATTGTTATTTGTTATTTATTACATTGTTCTATTGTATGACATTTGTTTTAATGTTTATAAGCTATGAGAATTGGTGCTAATTGTATTAGCCATTTGTTGTAAATGCCAATAATTGTTTGCCATGGGCCAGAATGCACATTTACCTTTTAGGAAGCCAAGTGTCCTTTATATTTATAAACAAATGCAATTATTTACTAGGTATTTGTGATCTAAAGAGTGGTTTTATCTATGTTATTACCTCTGTGTTATAAGACAAGATTCTAATTTGTACTTTTAATCTCTCAAATTGTTTGAGTGAAGATCGTGTGTCCAGTTGAACAGTCCTCAGGTGTTTATACAAATACTATGTTTTTATAGTTCTCAGACTTTGAAATATAATAAAGTTAAAAATACCTGCAAAAACTAGTGTCAGAACCTCATATGTGATTTGCTTTTACCTCATTACATTTTTGTATGGATTGGTTATATTGAAAAAGTGCTCTAGTAAGTTTGTGGTTTTACATGTCCAAATACTTGACCTTGACCACATTTGTGGTTTTATGTGTCCAAATACTTGAGTTTTAATGCTTGTCCTCATTCTATAGGTGAACAGATCCCTAGGAGCAAAGGCTGGTCTCTTGGGGGGCCTTCAATGAGACCCCAGGGGAACAGTCAGAAGTTAAATCAGTGAGCTTTATCTGTGCTCAAAACTTCTGTTATTTGCAATGTTGTTGATGAAGCAAGCATGCTAGAAAATGCCAGTGCCCCCAGATATTGTCCCATCTGAGTTCATATGTCTGGCTGGCAGTTCCGGCTGCTCCTTGGCCACCAGGGCCAGAAGCCATACTGCCCCTCTGCCTTCAGCTCTCCCACCTTACACAGTGGGAAGGCCTTAGAGCCTCAGGGTTGTGGCCTTCTGTATCCGACCCCTCAGCCCACCTGCCGCAGGAGCCACTGCTCAGTGCCTGGGAACCCAGCAACTTCCCGCTGTTGCTTCTCAGCAGCCTGTCCCATAGTTCACTGGAGGAGGCATGGCCATAACACTCCAGGGATGATGCTCAAGTGACTGGCATGGGGCGGCCATTTGCTGTCTGAAAGTTGGGTGATTCAGAACCGCTTGTTCTTCACTGAGGGTTTGTAAATTATTAGTGTAGAGAATACCATGTTATATTAGCCTCCTGTGAACTTGCCAGGCTTTTTTAATGTTACCACTTTTGTTACGAGTTTTTTCCCATTAGAAATCGATCATTTTTTAAATTGTATTTTTATTGATTATGCTATTACAGTTGTCTTGGTTTTCCCTTTATCCTCCTTTAATCCCCCCTCCACCCAGCACCCCCCACTCCCTCAGGCAATGCCTCCACCATTTTTCATGTCCATGGGTCATTGGCTACTCCATACATTACTGTACTTTATATCCCCATGGCTATTTTTTTAAATCCATGGAGGGGAAAGGAGGGAGAAACATCAATGTGTGGTTGCTTCTTGCATGCCCCCCACTGGAGACCCAGCCTGCAACCCAGGCATGTTTCCTAGTATGGGAATCAAACTGGCAACCCCTTGATTCTCAGGCCAGCATTCAACCACTGAGCTACACCAGCCAGGGCCCATAGCCATTCTGTAACTAGTTATTTGTACAGTACTTCTTAATCCCCTCACCTCTTCACCCACTCTCCCATACCCCCTCCCCTCCCCTCCCATTAAGCAACCATCAAAATGCTCTGTATCCGTGATTCTGTCCTCATTTGCTTAGTTTGTTTTTTAGATTCAATTGTTGATAGATTTGTATTTTTTACCACTTTATTGTGCATAGTTTTGATCTTTTTCTTAAAGAAGACCCTTTAACATTTCATACAATAACAGTTTGGTGATGATGAACTCCTTTAGTTTTTTCTTGTCTGGGAAGTTCTTTACCTGCCTTTCAATTCCAAAAGATACCTCTGCTGGGTAGAGCAACCTTGGCTGTAGGTCCCTGCTTTTCCTGACTTTGAATATTTCTTGCCACTCCCTCTAGCCTGCAAAGTTTCTCTTGAGAAATCCAGTGACAGTCTTATGGATACTCCCCTATAGATAACTTCTTTTCTCTTTCTGATTTTAAGATTCTCTCTTCATCTTTAACCTTTGGTGTTTTAATTATGATGTGTCTTGGAGTGGGCCTCTTTGCATCCATCTTGCTTGGGGGTCTCTGCTTCTTTGCTTCTCTGATCTTCCTGCACACTAGAAGCAACTCTGGTGTTATGGGCCCCCTTCCCTGGCTTTAGGGGCACTATCATCCCAGAAGGGATATCCTTAATACCTACGGGGCCCCACTCCTTCCCTCAAGCTGCTAGAACTCATGGAGGTGATTCCACATTCACAGAAAGGAGAGCCTTGGGCTGCCTATGATACCGCATGTGCATCAGCTCCCAGTGACTGAGTGGTGAGTGTCATGGTATTTCTTTCAGTCACTTTGTGGTCTGCTCTTCGGCCGAAGAACGAAGAGCTTAATTAAGCCCATCTGTGCTCTCCACGGAGAGCACATTGAGCACGTCGCAAGTTAGATTGATATAAGACGAGAGATGTTAGGCTCTTTGACATTTAATGTATGGATTGGCTAATGTAAAGTGTTCTGACGCCCTGGGTGGTAGTGACAGTTGGGACCACCCCAGCCCTTCCAAGTTGTCCCCTGTGCTTAGAGACACACAGCCTGGAAGCAGCATTTCCCACTCTGCCTTACGGTAGGGCGGGTTCAATTCTACCACAAGTGGGGGAGGGAGGAAGGTAATGTTCCACTGCTGGCTGCTCAAGGCAGGCCTCTGGGCATCAGCAGAAGGCAGATGTGGGTTTTGCCAGGCCTCTGGGTGTCACCTTGAGATGCACCCACTTCAGTCATGGAGGAAGCTGAAGCCAGTGCCAGAGATTCCCCGTGAAACCCTTGCACTTCTCGATCTCTGGAAACTTCTGTCACTTTAGCCCCCTGTCTTCCAGTGGCTCGGTAAGCTTCTGGTTCTGTATGACAGCACTTCTGTCCTGAAGACTCAGACTGGCTTGTGGGGCCCTACTCAAACCCTGACTGGTCGACCTCCCTCAGAGTGTTGTCCTGCTAACTGTTTGAAGGGAAGAGTAGAAGTTCCACAGGGAGGGGGCCTTTGTTTTCCCTAGTTTAAGTAAACTAGTACATTTAACCATATATGAAACTTCTTTGGGAGACGAGACATCGTTTTATGAACCAAATAGGAAAGAAGAATGACACCTGTTAAACGTCAATTTTAATACGCAACCAATTTCACAGATGTTCAGATGTGACAAAATGGATGGCTTAAGATGCATAAAATGTTAACACTCGATAGCTGAACTCCAGTAATCTGTAAAGGTTGATGCAAAGAAACTGAGAGTTAAAGACTAACAATGTAAGCCCTAGTGACCACAAGAGAACGGCCACACTGGCCTGAGCTTTGTCAGAACCACGGTACAAATGCAAACCCAAGCAATCTAATTGGTCTGCCCAAAATACACAATCATCAAGATTGAAGTGTGAAAGTCTATCCCCTATCATAAGCAAAAGCCTTGCCATGAATGTGCATTTTGCCTTTAGGCATTAGCTGATGCTAGCTAGGATGAAGGCGTCACAGCGAGACATTTCAGTTTCCTCCACGCAGCAAGGGGAAGGGAGAACAGGCTGGAGTGACTGTAGATTAACACAGCCTGAAAGGCACGTCGCCCAAGTGCCACGCTTGGACCTTGCTTACATCCTGATCAGAAGAAGCCAAAAGTAAAAAGGCATTCGTGAGAGAATTCAGGAAAGGTGGCCACCCAGTGGCTATTAGATGATGTGCGAGAACTGTTCCTTTATGACAGTGGTACTCCTGCCATGATAATTACGTTCTGAAAGGGGGGCACCCTTATCTCTTAGAAATGATATGGAAGTTTCCTGGGTGAGATGGCGTCGGGGACTGTTCTGAGGGAGTCCAGGAGGAGTGGGCTATAGACAGAATGGGGTTACCCAGGGGCATTACTTGTGTAGACCAGGTGATGGATGTGTGGGAGACCCTCATACAAGTCTCTGTATTCTTTCTGTTTGGTAATTCCCATAACAAAAAATTTAAGAAAAGTAAGTATCCAGAATATGAAGATGAAGCTCCCTATTTTTAAGAATGTCTAAATTCAAGCAAATTCTATCCATACAGAATTTCACTAAATCAGTGATAAATATTTAGACACTTGCCTTGAGATTTCTTAATATTAGCTGAAAACAGTTAAGCTGCTTACCCCTGAGAAACACCTGTTCCATCTGATATGGTTAAAAAGGAGAACGATGTTGAAGTAATAAATATATATATTTACAAAAAATATATAAAATATATATTATATGCATATTTTCCTGGCTGGCGTAGCTCAGTGGATTGAGCGTGGGCTGGGAACCAAAGTGTCCCAGGTTCGATTCCCAGCCAGGGTACATTCCTGGGTTGCAGGCCATATATGCCCCAGCAACCACACATTGATGTCTCTCTCTCTCTCTCTCTCTCTCAAAATAAATAAATAAAATCTTTAAATATATATATACTATATGCATATTTATAAAAATATATATAAAACAATACATTTTCAAGTGAAAACACATTACTTGGTCAGCAAATACACCTGGCAGGTGCAGAGAAAACATTGTGAAGAACTGAAGAAATGGGGCAGCCCTCTTGCTCTTATTGTGTGCGTCTGTTGGAGGGCCCTCCCTGCTTTAGATTTACCAACAGTGTGAATCGGGAACAGTTAGCCCAACTTCAGGCTCAGGTCCAGATACAGGACAAGGGCAGAGCTTGCAGAAAGAAGAAGGTGGTACATGGAACAGCTACAGCTGATGACAAAAGACTTCAAGATTCTCTTAAAAAGTCTGTGAACAATACAGCTGGTATCAAAGAGGTTAACATGATTAAAGATGATGGAACAGCTATTTACTGCAAAAATCCCAAAGCCCAAGCCTCCCTTTCTGCTAACACCTTTGCAACTACTGGTCATGCAGAAGCCAAGCCAATCACACAAAGCTCCCTGAAATATTAGGTCGGCTTGGTGTTGACAGCTTAACAGGACTTTGAACGTTAGCTCAACAATTCTCTTGGCAAACACGATAACAGAAGCAAAAGCAGAGACACCGATGAGGAGGATGACCAGCTTCCAGATCTCATAGAGAATTTTGATGAGGCGTCAAAGAATGAAGCTAACCAAAATCATTTCAGGTTTTTGGAAGCTGCATGGGCTGTGGTTCCCAAGTTTTCCAGACATGGAGACTATCAACTCTTAGCAGTTCAATAACAAATATTCTGTATATAAAAAAAGAACAGAAGAAACAGGCACTAGGATGGACTGCGCTGTGTGGCAGCACTGCCATTCTGTGGGATGAAAATTCAGGTGCTTCTAAAACTCACCCGTTGATGGCATAGTCTCAGGGTGCTTTTCTGTCAGAAAAGGAAAACCCTCGTTGCATCATTAACACCCCTCCTCAAACCTGCCTCTTTTCCTCCTTTCCCCCCTGATTATCGATAATTTCTTTTTATAATTTTACAATGTACTTTATTATTATTTTTCTTTTCTGATTGTTGACACTATTACAGATGTCCCCCATTTGCCCTCCTCCACCCAACCCCTGACCCCCCCGAGGCCTTCCCCACATTGTCGTCTGTGTCCATGGGCTATGCATACATGCATATATGTTTTTGGCTGATCTCTTCCAGCCCCCTCACATTCCTCCCCTCTGAAGTGTGTCAGTCTGTTCCATGTATCCATGCCTCTGGTCCTAATTTGGTCATCTGTTCATTAGATTCCACATGTAAGTGAAATCATATGGTATTTGCCTCCTATTGAGCCTTCTGGTGAATTCCTCCAAGTAGCATTCCTGGTTGTTTCAAAGTGGTGAGCACTCTCTCTTTATTTGGGTATTGCAGTTACAATTGCTCTAATGTCATTGCTTTTCAAACAAAGGGATTCATTTCCTTTTCCCTTGTTTCCCCTCGTATGTATTAAGGATATCCCCTCAGGGACGATAGCGCCCCGAAAGCCAGGGAAGGCGGGCCCATGACACCAGAGTGACTTCTAGTGTGCAGGACGCGTGGGCAAGCTCCAGCTGAGGGTGCACTCCCTGGGGACAGGTGATTTAATGGGAGAGGATGACATTAAGTAGAAGGTGACCCTCTCAGTGTTCCCCTGAGCTCCATGGCGGGGGCTCTGGCATGGGGATCTGTGCAGGCCACTGGCTATGCTGGGGCCCCATGTCCTCAGGCCAGGCATCTCCTGAGCAACCCTGGCCACTTTCCTTGTCTCTCTTTTTGAAGCATCTCCCAGGTGCAAGAGTGTCATCAGAATCTTGCCAGGTATGTTGCAAAGAGGTCTGAGATAGAAGGAGGTACCCAAGGGATGCATGCGGGCTTAGACACACACCCCAGTTTCTGACTGTGTGACTTTGGTGCCATTGCTTTAGCTCTCAAGAGTCGAGGATCACCCATTCCCCTAGTGGTATGAGAATTCGGGGAGATGGGGCTGAGGAAGCAGTCTGACAGACAGGCCAGGGATGAAAGTGTGTGATCTTCTATTCTTGCCTTGCCCCCACTCAGTCCCTGCCGTTCTGTGTGCACATCCTGCTCACAGCTCAGCCATTACACTGGGGCCCAGGAAGGCCACTGTGCAGCTTGATGTTAAGGAAGATTTCAGTTTGTTTTTCAAATAAATGTCAGCATGGGTTCTGGAGTTACCTGCACTGGACTGGCTGTGCAGCCTTGCTCCCTGTGTCTATGAAGGATGGCAGCCATCAGGGTGGAGAGCCTACCATGAAATGCTGGGGTAGGGTCATCACTTCTCCTACAGCAAAGGCAGCTGCACTATTGGCCTCTGTCCACATTTGGTTCACCTCATCCCTGGGCAAGTTGGGGTCTTTCTAATTGGTGATTTTGGGAACAGTATCTGGCTGTGTTCTATCAGCCCTGCCTTTTTCCTCGTGGGAGAAAGGCTGCTGGCAGGGTGGGATTTCTGGCTGCCTGAGTCCAGTAAACTCCGGAATCCACCTGCAGGCTCCTTGGCCTGTCACACTAAGCTGTGTCTTCCAACTGGCTCTAGTAAGAGAAAGATGTTATTTCAGCCTCCATTTTATTCTTTTATTTCTCAACATTTCAGAATGTGGGAGCAGGGGAGACAGGGGTGAGGTTTCCTGGAGTTTCTTTGAACACCTCGACACCCAGCATGAACTAGGCATCAAAGCTCTCTCCCCCTCCCTTGTCCTTCTACACACACAGACAAATACACATGCCCACACACACACTTATCAGATGCTGTTGCTTCTTTCTCCACCGCACAGCTGATTTCGCCAATCCCTTCTGGCATCATTGCTTGCTACATCATTTTATGGACACTACTTACCTGTGCTCATGGTCAATAATGCTTGTCTTCTCTGGGATATTATGCGCCACGAATCTAAAATAAGTTTTTTAGGCCAACTGAAGACATTCAAAAGTGTGGCCCTCAGAACCCCAATATGACTGTCCCCCACCTAGCTAACCTCATTTCTTGCTATGTCCTGGCCCCCACACCTCATATCGGCCCAGTCATCTTCACACTGTTTCCATTGTCTATACTCGGGCCTTTGTGTCACCTCATGAAACTCATAAGCCCCACTAGAAATATTTAAAGCAGCTCTTTCCTCCTCACTAGTGGAGCTGTCCCCACGACCCCTGTTCCTTGGCACCCACAGCCTTGTGCGATCCCCTTCCACTGAGTGTGGGCTGGACTTGCTAACTGCTTCCTAATGAACAGGATACAGGAGAAGGGATGAGATATCGGCACAGATCAGATCCAAAAGACCATGGCTTCTGTCCTCATACCCTCTCAGGAAGCCAGCCGCCACGTCATGTGGCAGCCCTAGACGGATGTCACGTGTGAGGTCTGTTGGCTGCCAACAACTTTCTGAGTGAGCTGGGAAGTGAATTCCTACTCCACCCCTCTTGGAGCCTTCAGTCGAGATACAGCCCCACCTGACGACTGCAGCCTCATGAGGGACCTTGACACAGGGGGAACCTGCTAAGGTGCTGACCCACGGAAAATGAGATAACAAGGGTTTGCTGTTTAGTTACAGCAATGTGTAACTAAAGCAATGGCTTCTGGCCTGTTTTAAGCCAAAGGCAAAGTTTTGCCTGATTGTCATTCTGTTTCCCCAGTCTCACTGCTAAGCCATCCTCCTCTAGTCCTGTCCCGCCACAGACAACAACCACAACATGTGGTGAAAAGCTGTCTGTTGCCATAGGAATTGCTTGTTACCTGTTTATAGTCCTGATCTCTCAGATCTGCGCTGTGAAAATCTTTGCCCAAAATCCCAGTGAGATTTTGAAGGAATGAAGTCTCTTGCTCGAAGAGGAAGATGTGCAAGTTTCTTCTTGGTGCATGAACTATCTGATATGTGCAACCTGCTCTGGTGGTTATCTTTAGACCTTCTCTCTGCTGGAGCGCCTGGGTCTTGTTTTCACATGTCTTTCAATGCTTGTGTGTGACTGAATGGGGTCAGCTCCCCAGGGAATAGGAGTTCCGGCATCGTCTTTACGGGGAAGTTCTGTATGTATGTGGAGGTATAGTTCTTTTTCTTCTTTCCTTTTAATTATTTAAAAATATCTTCTGGTTGTTTCCTTTTCTCATACATGAGTATAGATCTCATGTCTATATGGAAATGTATCTGTAACATAATCAGCATATGAGTGTCACCACTTAGAAATATTCATTGAGTGAAGGTTACTGCATGTAATGTTGCATCTTGCTTAGTAACTCAGATATCATTATGTTTCAGAAGAGAGCATGGGTGCTGGCAAAATCAACAGCGATGCTTCTGTTAGAACAAGTGCAGGCAACAAGAAGTGAGTTTGGTCAGAAAACAGTGCCCTGATAGAACCCCTTCCTCAAATGCCTGAGTCAGTCAGTGACACATGAGCCTCCGTCCCTTAGGGGCCCATAGGGAAGCTCTGCAGAGTGGGGAATGGTGGCCACTCCAGACACTGTCAAATGCTTGTTTTACCTGCTAAGTGTTTATACTCGTGACCACCATGCAAAGGGTGTAAGCTTTATCATTATGCAGTAATAAGTAAACTGCCTGACTAGGATGTGGTTTTGGTCACTGTGCTTGGTCAGGATAAACTAGGCTATGCTGTATAACAAATGAACCCTGAAACCTCAGTGGCCTGTTTTTGTCCCAGGTAAAATATGATTCCCCATAGCTGCTGCTGCTTTCACGTGGCCCTGCCCATGTAACACATGGCCTCCAAGACTCTTTTTGTCGTCCCAGCCCAGAGGTGACCTGTGGCACTTCTACTCAGGGCCCACTGGTAGAACTTGTCCCGGGGCCCTGCTTAAGCACAAAAGAGTTAGGTAGACTGGTTTTCCCAGAAGAGGGGAAGTAAGTGGAAGATGTGGCGAACACACAGCATCGTTTCCACTGTGAAGCTTTACACGTTAGTTTCAAGTGAAAATGGCTGTAGACATGTGTTGGGGCTGTGCCAAGTTGGTGGCCAAAAAGAGAAACTGGTTGGGTGTAGTGCATAGGTGTGCACAGGTTACTAGAGGGGGCTGTCTTTGGGCGGATCCCACCTGTTGCTTCCAAGGAGGATAGCAGTCTCTGCATTTGTTGTCCTGCAAGATTTTTTGAGTCTTACATTATAGATCTTCCAATCCTTCAGAAGTAAGTAGAAATGCAGATTTTAATGTAAAATGTCCTGGTTTTATTTTATTTTTTAAAGATTTTATTTGCTTATTTTTTAGAGAGGGAAGGGGGGGAAGAAGAGAGGAGAGAAACATCAGTGTGTGGTTGCCTCTCGAGCGCCCCCTACCAGGGACTTGCCTGCAACCCAGGCATGTGCCCTGACTGGGAATTGAACTGGCAACCCTTTGGGCTGCAGGCGAGTGCTCAGTCCACTGAGCCACACCAGCCAGGGCAAAACAGCAACCCAGGCATGTACCCTGACCAGGAATCGAACTTGTGATCTTTTGGTTTATGGGACAGTGGTCCAAGCAGCTGACCCACCTGGCCAGGACTAACATCTCCCGGTTGAAAAGTGTAGACTTAAGTGTATGACAACATAAGCCAAACCGAATGTATTTGCAGGCCAAATTTGACCTACGTGCTGCCAGCAGCAGATCTCAGTTCTCTGGAGTAGGAACTTGGATCTTCAATGGCCCTTTATTTATGTGTGTGGTAGAGCTAACCCCAAAGTTTCTAAGAAGAATCTTGGTTCTGCCTGTGAGCATTCCCTCAAGTTCAGGCCTTGGTTCGGGTTCAAATCCTTCACCTTGCACTACTCCATGCTCAGCTGGCCACTGGAGCCCTTGGGGCCACAGTCAAAGGACAACAGCTTCCCTGCATTCCGGGTCATTGCCAGGCTGTGTACTCTTGAGGCCTTTGGGGCTCCATGAAGTGTTGAGAGGAATGGAAACACGGGATGGTGTCTGGGTACTCCTTATGGGCTTGGAGAGCTGAAGAAGGCCTGGAACAGGAAGGTCCTTGGGTGAGCTTTGGGAAGCAAGGAAAGGGTTATAAATGGGGAGGGGCAGTCCACACAGCCAAACCTGCATCCTGGACATAGCATTCTGCCAGCTGCTGGAGACAGGGAGGGGAGCTGTCAGGCAATGGCACCCGCCACCCGCTCTGCACAGCACCTTCTACGTGATCCCATCCAGGTATGTCCCTTGGGCGTGACTCTAGCAATTTCATTCTACCTTTTTCGGGCTGTTGTCAGAAGAATAGGTAACCCTCTGAGCGTGGCCCGGGTTGTTGCATTAATTATAGCCAGCAATGGTCAAGTGCAACCACCTTTCCCTTTCAAATGGTAGAAGCAGCTACTGTAAAGATGGCCTGAGGTCTGGGAAGCCCTGCTTTTTGCAGGGGGCTTAGATGAACTTTCGGGCAGAGCCCAAGGACAACAGTCTCTCCCCTTTGCTTTCTCAGAATAGAAATGTCAGGTTAAGAACACAGGGAGGCAAAAGGCAGTTCCACAAGAGTGTGGGGATTGACTGTGAGAGCAGAGAGTGGGCTGGGTGCAGGAAGGCAAAGAG
This sequence comes from Phyllostomus discolor, assembly GCF_004126475.2. Lineage (NCBI taxonomy): Eukaryota > Metazoa > Chordata > Mammalia > Chiroptera > Phyllostomidae > Phyllostomus > Phyllostomus discolor. The sequence goes on from NC_050198.1 coordinate 6,089,605, forward strand.
GGGAACATTGGGACAACTGTAATCGAATAACAACAAAAATTTATTAAAAAAAAGAACACGGGGAGGCAAGCAGAGGCCTTGACCCTCTGTGACCTACATTCCAGGCTGCAGACCCCTGTGCCCCATGCTGAGGGGCAGAAAGTTCTAGGCCTGGTGGGAAGGCCTTGTGCCCTGCAGCCACTCCTTCAGGTGCGAATGGTGATGAGGTGTGGACGAGTCCACCACCCAACCCAGGCCCCAGGAGTCAGGCACCACTGCCAGGAAATGACATGGACTCAGGTCACCACCACAAAGGTCAGCAAGGAGAGGTCCTGAGTTCTGCACCTGTCAGTCATTGTCGTCAAATGGGGCAGGACAAGGTGGCAGCCAGTGACAAACTCATTGTCACCCTCTCCCAGACCTGAGCCACCCGCCGTTCCCAGGTCCCTTTGCCTCTGCAGGCCCGGGCTCGGCCTGGGAGACACACTAGCCTCAATCAGATGTAACTCTCCAAGGCCACTTACTTACTTCTAACAATGGGGAGGTGGTTGCTTTTATTTACCAGGCCCCTTCCCAGGTTCTTTCCTGTTTTGGGGGCACCACCGCCACCCCATCTTCCCTGTCTCTGTCTCTTACACATACTCTCTGTCTCTCTCACACACACACTCATACTTATACACACCTCCTCTCTGGCTGCTCATGAGCCCATGGAATCCCCCCCCCCCCGCCTAGGATGCTGCCTCTTCTGGGCTTTTCCTTGTTTCTGCAAAGAAAACATGTTTCTCAAACTTGCTCCTGTGTTCTCGGCCCTTCCCCTGAGAGTGTTCTTAAGGCCTTGGAGCCACCAAGCCCATTGTGGCCTCTAGTTGGGGGGCACAAGGACATGGGTCTTAGTCAAGCATGGGGCTTCCCACCTGGGTTCTGCAGCCCCCCAGCATTTCATGTGGGCACTGGCCACTAGCGGTGCCTTGTGAAATCCAGCCGCTGGGTTTCAGTGCATTTAATGAGGCCAAACAGAAACCATCAGAGTGTGTGGCATGCACTAAGGGTCCATGCAGTTCTGTGTCTTGTGGGCAGTGTGTGGTGGTGCTGTAGGCTGCATTAAAGTCACTTCACATGCTGTTTGTGCCTGTACCGTGAGCCCGGCTGGCTCACTTCCAGTGTACATAAGCCAGCTCAGTAACATGAACCTGCCCAGGCGATGTGAGAATGAAATGTGATGATATTGTGACCGACCCCCTGTGGCATACAGAGCAGCGCACCTCAGCCTGATGCCCATGACCATGCCCTGGAACTTTTCAAGCCCAGTGTCCACCCCCCTGACCCATAACTTGGGAATCTCAGGGGCCAGTCCTGAGGTCCAGGGGTTCTTGCAGTTTCCCTGATGATTCCGGGTGCCGCCAGGGTTGGGAACAGGCATCTAGAAGAGTGACCAACTCTAGTCATTACACAGCCGGGCCCCTGGCTTGCCCTCCTCAGGGGCCCACAAAGACACCAGAAGTGGCTGGAGTCTGAGCCCTGTGCTCGCCAGCCCGCCCGCCTCTGCCGTGGCAGCTCCCTTGGGGACCACACCTTCCTTCCTTCCCTTCGTTCCACTCCAAGAACGCCACCAACCTTCCCTGCTCTGTTTTTCTTGTCTCCTCCAAAGCGAAGCTGTCATTTCATCTGCATACATTTGAGCATGGGAAGTTTCCCAGCTGGTATCTTAACTCCTGAGGTCAGGAAGCTGCTGCAAATGCCAGGGCCCCCAGCCTCTCTCACCAGCCAGCGGTTTTCCATTACCAAAGGCAAGCAGGCACCTTTCTGAAACCTTGGGCCCTCAAGGATTTTCAATCTCTATCTTTCCCCAGATATGGGATGCTCCTGAGCTAGCTTTCAACAGAGACCAAGGTCACCAGCCAGTGCCTCTGTCAGGACCACTATGTGCAGGAGTGTCCTGTGTTTGTCTCTGTGGCTGCCAGCAGGGGGCTCTGTCCCCCCAGCTCAAAAGGAGTGGATGAGGAGTGGTTGCTCCGCAGCAGGCTGGTGGAGCAGGAGTGGCTGTTGTGATTTTTTAAAAATTCTTTTGCTGTAAAGGCCCCACTACTAGTGGTAGAGAGGTCAGCAGCTCTTATACGGGGTGAACAAAGGATATTTTTTTTCCACAATCACCTTACAAACCCTTTTCAAATACACTTTCAAATACAGTTGGCCCCAATTTATCACTAGCTGTGCTCCTAAGAGGCTGCCCACAGTCTAGATTATGTTTGAAGGGTACTTAAGAAAGCTCTACCATTGAAAGAAGAAACTGCTGTTATCTCTTGTAAAGTGAATTTGTATTTCAAATTCAAATAAAGGTATATCTATCTGCTCTCAGACATCAGATATTTATAAGACAGCTTTGACACCTTTACATGTTTACATCTGAGAATGTCCTCATTGCCCTGCTCACCAGGTTGCAGGCTTCGGATGCTGTATATCTCCATGAGGCCACTACAGAGCTTCCCCTGGGTATGGCCTTCAGTGGGGCATGGACAGGGCGGTGGTCTCTGGACAGTCCTATTTCTGGGGGTCCCTAAGAGCCCCATGCCTGCCCTAGGGGATTATCCACTGCAGAGGAGGAAGGGCATGGTGGCCTGCGTGCAGCTGGATGAATGTGTTATGCCATCAATCCCCATGAGAAAGGCAGCTGAGTCACAGTTTCACAGATGGAGAATCCAAAGCAGAGTGAGGTTTAGGAACATGTATCACTTTGGGTCAATGGCCAGTCTTGCATTTGAGATTTTTAAATGCCAGTTCATGTCTCTTTTTCTCCTCTTATTACTAGTCAATTTTCTTAATAATGGCAACGTGATGAATGCCTCTCTTGGGCCAAAAGAAAGGAAAATAAGGTAATACTATGTTGCTTCAAATATTAGTCAGTAGTCTGCAGGACAGCACAGAGGTGCTTCGTTAGAAACTCACTTTTGTGGAACAAAGTAGAATCTGAAAAATATGCTAGCTGAAATTTAAGGCTTTGTAAAATCAAGAGTTTCCATGACCTTTCTTGGCCTTGCTCCGTATTACTATCCATAAACAAAACATAATACAAACTAATTTATTGAGCACTCGCTCCTTGGTGCCTCAAATATTCTAACTGATGTGCTCACAGATATTTTATTACTCCCATTTTACAGATGATGAAATTGTGACAAAGAGGTTAAGTGACCTGCCCAAAGTCACACAGCTAGAAAGGAGTAGAGGTAGGCAGTAACCCAGACTCTGTAGCTCTAAAGCCAACAACTCCAAACTTCTACCCAGGGTCCATAGCCACTTAGGTACAGTGACACACACTGTTCCTAGTTCTGACACAGAAACATCTTGTACTTGGGTATTTTCCACATTTCATGACAGAAGGATACCTGAAACTATAGGAGGATTTAAAGGTCCATTCCGTCAGTTGAGTTAGAATATTCTTGTTTCATTATAACCCAGCAGGGTATATAAGATGATGAATTGAAGCACAGAAAGAAAATATTGAACCACTTTATATTTGTTTCATTCTTTCAAAATTTTGATTTTTGCACATATTTTATAATCTATGCATTTATAATCCATGCATATACATTATAAATAAATCCACAAACTCTAAGGAGGTACATGCAAAAACATTTTCCTTGTATACCACCAATGAGACTTTGACTATTGTTTGTTTTGTATTCTAAGTATATTTATATGAATGTAGAAAGTACTTTTGAGAAATCCATCTTGTTTTGAAGCAGAGTGAACCATATGATTTAAAAGAACCAATCAATACATCTTTTTTGCAAAGTTAATTATAATTCCAGATATTTCTGTTTTGTGCGCCTTTATATCCATGTGCTATACAGGTCTGGCTAAGAGGGGCATCCTTATGTTTTCTCCATGGGCTCGGTTCAGTCCACACACATTTATTGAGGGCCCTGTAAATACCAAGCACTGTGCTACACATGTGAAATAAATGGCTTTGACCTTGACCCTGTAGGACTTTATGGCATAGTAGGATGGACAGAGACATGACTTCAAATTGAATGGTGGACAAGATGATATAAGTATGCACATGTTGCTATGGGAGGGCAGGAGATGACTCTAGCTTTTGCTGAACAGTCATGGAGAGCTTTCTGAAGGTATTATTTTCAGCTAAATCTTCAAAGATTACCCAGACTAAGAAAGTGAGCAAGAGCATCAGAGCACTCAAGGGTGGAACCACAGAGGCTTGTACTGGGAACTGGGAACCTTCTGTGTTCTTGGAGCTTACATGTGGGGGTAAAGCGGGGAGTGACAGCCAAAGAGGTGATCTGGGGCCTAATCTGAGAAGGCCTGACATGGGAGGCCTTTGCAATATACGGGATATACCCAACACCAATACCTTTTATGCAGCAGAATGACATGATAAGACCTGGCTTTTATCAAAACTATTCTGGTAGAAGTATAAAAGGCATATTTGGTTGGGGGGGTGGCACTAAAATGAAAGCATGGTGTCCACCCAGTTTGGAAGCCATTTTGAAAGTCTAGGCAGGGGATGATATGGGTTGGATCAAGGACAGTAGGTGTGGAGGAAAGGAATAATGGATTTGAGGAATATCAAGGAGGCAAAGTCAGCAAAGCAGAGGGTGTGGGGAGAAAAGCAAGGCAGAAGTCATGGAGAACAGCTCTACATTTCTTGCTTGGGCAATCAGGAAGAGGATGGAGTAGAGAAAGTGCCAGATGCTTGGATCTAGATTGGGGGGAGGAAGGGAGATGCTGAGTTCAGTTTTAGTGAGATGAGTCTGAAGTACCTAAAAGGACCACCCTGCGAAGATGGCAGGTTGCACCTTGGGATTTGGGTCTGAAGAGAGAGAAGAGGAGGAGGGAGCCAGGGCTGGAGATAGAGAGGAGTAAACATAATAAAGATATTGGAAACAATGAGAACAGCAGATGAGGTCATCCTAGGAGAGCACATGGAATGAGAACTGTATGCCTGAGGCACTGTCTGCTATGGAGAGAGAAAGAAACAGGGGTCGCAGAAGCAGCATCTGAGGATGCAAAAGGAAGGGGCAATGAGAGAGATGACCAGGAGAGCTAAGGAGGAAGAGAGGGGATACATCCTACACCTCAAAGGGGTCAGGAGGATGAGACCTGAAAGGCAACCACAGCTCCCTGGCTAAAGACTGTCTGTAAAATTGAACAGAAGCAGCACCTCTGGGGGTTTTAAAAAAAAGAAAAGGAAAGAAAGAGGAAAGGATAAAGAAAGAAAGGAGCTTCAGTAAAACACTGATTAAAACTTCATCAGTTTGGAAGTTTGCAATGACTCAAATGGGCTCTGTTGGATTTTAACCTTCATGATAGGAACAAAGGGTCTAAAAAGTAAACAAATAGGGCAATCAGGCTGTAAGTGAAATGTCTAAAACATTGTCCTGTCCATCTAGTTCTTACATAAATCACCCTTGACCAGCATCCAGAAGAGGTCCAAGGCACAAGGACCTGACAGTGGCTGAGCCCAAGGCAGGGGTCCTACAGCCAAGAAGTGATATACGAAAAGTAAAAAAGGCAGTCTGTACTTCAATTCAATAAGCAGTTGTTGACACTTCCCTAGCTACACTACCTTGTGGACCAAAATCTGAGGATACAACAATCACTTCTACAGGGGCCTGTCTCAGAGAGCTTACAGCTGAAACACTGGAGACTGGCTCAATAAGATGGGAGAGGCCTTCGATTGCAGCATCACTCCCCTGCAGGAGGAAAGGAGCTGGGGAGGATGTTCCCAGAGGTAGCACTGAAGCTGAGCCTTGCAGGTTACTGAGAAGGCCCTTGCCAGGGGAGTGGGTACCATTTCCTGTTCTTGATTAGGTTGTGGATGAAAGAGAGTTGGCCAGTGATGGCTGGCATGCCCTGCTGTCATGGAAGCTGCAAAGGGACACAACTGGAAGAGATTTTTGAAGAAAAAATAAAAAGGAGGAGGAGGGGAAGGGAAGGGGAAGGGGAAAAGGAGGGAGGAGGAGGAGAAGAAGAAGAGGAGGAGGAGGTATCAGTATGGAGTGGCACTGGAGACAGGAGAGCCCACACCACCTAGAGACAAACAGCCTTCCCTTCTCTGGATGGCCTGCAGGGCATCACATCATTCCAGCCCAGGCCAGCCACCAATGCCTGTTGTGATGACAGACTCAAGGAAAGGTTTTCTCTGGTAAGATGCTTAATGCATTTTGAAAAGATTTCCACTGAAAATCATTGCAATGAAAGGTCTCGGAGGTTAAAGAATTACCCTGGCTCTCCCACTGCCTGCCTAGTCACATTCCCCAGCCACACAAAGCAAATATACAGTTCTTATCCACCCTCAAGTACCTTTGGAGCACCTATTCACTTATAAACAGCTGATGCACTCTTTGTAAATAACATAATCCCTGAGTCACCACCATTTCACCAAGGACTTCTGCCAGACAAGACCTTGTCAGCTAGTTTCTATTAGTAAAGTACTTGAAATCATAAAGGTGCATAAAAAAAAACATTTCTTACAACAACAAAAACAGCAAAGCCAGTTACCATTGTGTGCTGGTCTTGCCTCCAGGAAGGCTGAATTGCCCAGGGCATTTCAGTGGTCTCCGTTGTCATTGTGGCCACCTTGGGGACTGATACTTACTGATATCCTGTAATCAGGGGCCAAGTGTGAGGACAGTGCTTACATCCTGACTGTTTCTCTGCCCTGGGACCCCAACCCCACTTCTGAAGGAAAAAATGATGATTGGGAACCTGGTCACCTAATTCTGAGTTCAGATGTCATTAGATGATATGTCCCCTGAATGCTCCCTTTATGCCTGGATAAAATTTAAGATAAAATAGAAGACACACTACCCCAGTATCCAAAGTCCTGATAGAGAAGGTGTTGAGTGGGATGGCAAAAGCTGCATTGCTGGGGCCTGTTTGGTGCCACCATTATGCAGTAGCTTTTGACAACCATGTGTGCAAGCCATGTAGGACGAGGGGGCAGTCAGGTCAGACTCCAGACCAGAGGAGCTGATGTTCTGTGACTTTTTTTTTTATACTGGTCATTCATGTGATTTTGTTTGAATTAAGAGGCCTGTGGCCAAATATAGTTTGAACTCTGGTAGAGAAATGGTGAGGAACAACCTGAAGGTTTGGGAAGGCCTGTTCAGGGCAAACCACTTGGAGAAAGAGTTTCCAGATTCTAAGAAATGAGACATGGGGGCTGATATTTCAAGCAAAGTTTGGACCATAAAGAGAAACCTGAGAAACTCAGATAGGTGGGGTCCAAAGGGAAGTTAGGATGTATCAACAGGTATATAACTAGGCAAAGAGAGAGGGGCCCAATGGGAAGTGGGGATATACTAACAGGGATATAACTGATCAAAGATGGGAAGTAAGTACTCAGTTCTAGCATGCTTTGCTGGAACCCACAGTCAGTTCTTAATTTCTGTCTGGTATTCTTTTATTATTTTTTAAAAAGTAACAGCTTTATTAAGATATAATTCACATGTACAATTTACCCATGTAAAGTATTTTTTTTTAGTATATTCACAGAGTTGTACAACCATCACTACAACCAATTTAAAAACATTATCATCACCTACCTGGGGTTCTTGATTCTACAGAGTAAATGTAGAAATTGGGGAAAGAGCAACCAAGATGATGAGAGGACTATAAACTAGGACCTCAGAGGGCACAAGAGGAGATGGGACTCTTAAGTCCTAGGGAAGGAGGTTCTGGAAAGATCTGGTGTTTAAAATAGGGAAGTACTAAAAGGAGATTTGGCCTATGTTTCCATTAAGGACAAACAAAAAACTGGGCTCAATTACAGCAAGAGGATTTAGGTAAAACATGAGGGAAAAAAAAACCACTCAACTTCCTGGCAATATTTGTAAATTCCTGGGTTATGCTGCCATTGGAAATAAGACTGATGAACAGTTATCACGGGGTGAGTTTTGAATAATGGGGTCTTCAGGTTTCACGGTGTTGGTAAATAATAAGGCATCCCTTCAGAACTGGCTAAATGCCTGCCTTTCAATGAGGTGTAGTCCTGCTGAACCCCATTCACCAGGAAGAAACTTCTAGAGAGCCCTGTTACATGATAGATGAGTGATGGCTCTCCGGATGGATGAATACAGTCCCAAATAATATTTTCCTGGTCATATCAGCCTTGTGAAAGTAAACCAGAAAATACATCAGGGGCACTAGAGACCACAGCTATAGATCTATCTCCTTATCTCTTGGTGAAATTCATTCTTCAAAGAATTTTGAGCTCCTGTTGTGGGCCAGGTGTGAGAGAGACCCTAGAGATAAAGCAGCGGTTCTTAACCAGGGGTGACTTTGCCTCCCAGTGGACTGTTGGCAATGTCTGGAGACATCTTTGTTCACAATCGGGCAGGTTGTGGAGATTGCTCCTGGCATATCATGGGTAGAGTCCAGAGATGCTGTTAAATACCCTACAGTGCACAGGACAGTGCCCCTCAATAGAGAATCATTCAGTACCAAATGTCAATAGTGTTGAGGTGGAGAAACCTTGAGATAAAAAATTAAGATTCAGTTCCTGCTCTCAAAGAATTTGGTCTGCTCATTGTGTTGCTTCTTAATATGGCTTGAAATGTGTGCTACTGAAACTTTCTGCATTGAAAAGGAGACTTCAGCCCTGGCTGGCATAACTCAGTGGATTGAGCGCAGGCTGCGAGCCAAAGTGTCGCAGGTTCAATTCCCAGTCAGGGTACATGCCTGGGTTGCAGGCCGTGACCCCCAGCAACTGCACATTGATGTTTCTCTCTCTCTCTCCCTCCCTAAAAATAGATAAATAAAATCTTAAAAAAAGGAAAAAAAAGAAAAAGAGACTTCAAATTCCATATTTTAAGCAATTATACCTAAAACCAAATTTCCCAATACCATTTGGGACTGATAGCATGCTGCTCTCCATGTAAAAGGGCTCATTACATTGTTACTAATAGACTGGGTTATCAAACCTTAGATTTAAAAAAAATAACAGAGGGGAGGGCAGTATGAATTGAGCTTTATCATCTTTATCAGCAGAGTGAGCCTACACTCTTATTTGAATGTATATATATACACTATAGTTAAGTGGAAAATAACCTATTAGTTGGGATTTTATAGTACACCTCTACAGTTCTTTTTTTTTAACTTGAACTTGTTTGTAATTTCAGCAGCACATTGCTGAAATCTCACTTTGCTTAGAAATCCCCTGGTTTAATAACAGTTGCAGATGTATTATTTCCAATATTTTGGAACTAGTATTTCAAGCACTCGTATATACTGCTTACTATAAAATCAACCAATATATTAATTAAAATCAAATACCAATTTATAAAAATGGCACCCTAAGGGCCTCAAATACACTCTATTTTGTTTCACTGATGTGGGAGGTCAGTTATTTGACCTGGTGATAGTGAGCTGTTCTGGAAAATTGCCTCTTTTATTTAATGAGGAGTAAAGTCTGCCTGAATGACCTCTAATGCTTTTCCCCTGCTGTTCAAGTTTTGAACTTAGCAGCTCTCGAGTGTGGTTTTTAGAGGCCTGGCACCCCATCCTCCAGCTTGAGATCCCCCCTTTACCATTGTGCCAAGTGTTGTGGGCATTCTAGTTAACTAGAATGGTCCTGAAAATAATTGAAAAAAAATCTGTAATTCAGACTCTTCACTAATTTATACTGGCTTTTGCCCCCAAAGGACACAAATTCCTGTGGGCTCATTGGGCTTCAAACCCAATATTTAAGAATCGTTGCAAAGTACATACTTTTGAGTTGTTGATGCTTAAAAACTGAAAGCAGAAAACTCTTCTGAGCCTCAATTTCCTCATTTGTAAAATAGACTTTAAATCCTTTCCTGTTGTTTTATTAATTATGCTATTTATGACTATTCATGACCATATTGACAGTCTGTCAGTAACTAGCTACCTTCCTCTCCCCTCCCTCCCTCTCTCCCCTCCCTCCCTCCTTCCTTTTGTTTGGAGTCTTCACCATTGAGGACATATATTTTTTATGCTTAACTGTATCCCCTTTAGTTATTATTTTTTTATTTTTGGAGAGAGAGGAAGAGAGGGAGGGAAACATTGATGTGCAAGAGAAACATGGGTCAGTTGCTTCTCACAAGCCTTCAACCTGGGACCTGGCTCACAACCCAGGCATGTGGTCTGACCAGGAATTGAACCAGCAATGTTTTGGCTCATAGGCTGGCACTCAATCCACTGAGCCACACCAGCCAAGGCTAACTGTATTCACTTTAAATCTTTTTTTCCTCTAGTTCAACTAGTTTTTACTTTATCAAGAAGATCAGTACTCCTAAATATGAAACTTTGTAACTTGTTCTAAGTTGTTAATCATTTCTGAACTGAAGCCAGCTAAAGCCATCTTGACAAGTCTGAACAAATATCAACATTCCTGGGGACTAATCCTATTTTCTAAATGACCCTGAAAGGCTGTTCTTTAGGTTATGTGGCCCAAATATTTCTCTTTTGTAACAAGGTGGGAAATCAAGTCATGAGAAAAAGTCTGATGGAAATCCTACATGGTTGAAACCTGCAAGCAGGTTAGCTGGAGACAGTTGTGAGGGGTGAGGACATATGAGTCACCATAGCTGCCCGCATCAAGCAGAAAAAATGATGGCTCCTGAAAGTTTGCTAGTGGCCCACTCTGTGAGCCATGTGGGAATCACATGCCTCAGACCAGGCACCAAGGTGCCAGGCTGATGGTTCTCACTTAGGGTTTGTGTGGAAAGGCTACAAATTTCTGAATGAGGTGGGAGAATGGCATCAAACCATTAGGGAGCCCTAGGCTCACTCTGCCACAGCAGGCTTTTGCCCTTCTCCTGACTCCCTGGCCTACATGCAGCCAAGTGGATTCCAGTTTCCATCAAATGCTAGGAAGGGGGTCGACAGAAGATGTCCCTACCTCAGTAGCACAACCCTACTCCCAACTCAATACTATGGATATAGCCTTCACAGATCTCAAAGGGCAAGTCTCCCAATGCTACAGCTGGTCCCCACCACAACACCTTCTCTCCCGAGGCCCCCAGAGATAAATGCAAGGGCTATGGATGGGTGCAGCTGGGGCTGGTGTGGAGGCCTATAGCAGGAACCTGTCCCAGGGCTGGGGGATAACCCACAGCGGCTCAACACCCAGGTCTGGCTGTGGAGCCAACATTTTGCACCCAGCTGGAGCTGACAACTGAAGACAAGAGGGCATTGCCAGATACAACAAAGAGAAATCTGTAGCTTGAAGTTTTATAATGTAATTATAGACTACCAATGCCTTCCTTTCCCACCTGTATGTCACTCAGCTTTAAGCACATGCTTCTAAAGGGCAAATTGGGAATTCTCTTCCCTCAAATCTGGAGGAGAAGCATTCTTGCCAGTACTCTGTGAAGCCAGGGGCCCTACTATGGGGGCAGCAGAAACAGCCACAATATGGTGATAAAAGATCTCAGGCAGATGGGAAGTGCTAGTCCCTAGGCACACTTGTGATGGTTGTGTCTGAAACTAGAATACACATGCCATGCTCAGGAAAGCCACAGTGGGAGTGAAAATGGAAAAAGTCTGCACCACGTCAAAGCTGAGGAATGGAGTTTGGCTAGGGCAAAAGAACCGACTAGTTAGCCTAACAAGAAACAGCTATTTGGTTATTTACCATCGTGTCCCACTTTGAAAAAAGAAATTTTAACAACACAGGAAAAGAGCAGGAAAAAGAAAAGCCGTTCTGGGTGTATGGTGCATTCAGGACCAGCTAAAGCTGTAATCTTATACACAGAGGGCCTGGTAATAAAAGAACAGTCTCGCAACTGCTTTGCCTCCTGTTCGTGTTCACAGCAACAGCTGGATACATACTAATTGCAAGAAGCGAAAGAAAGAGCTTTAAGTTTAAAAGCAGGCATGCCATGATCAATCTCTCACCGGCATGGCTTCAGACAGAAGTGTGAGGTGGCACCTAGCAGGTCTGTTTGAAATGCACACTCACAGTTCTTCACTTGTGAAGCTGTCCTAGGAGAGCAATGTGCTGTTCCCTCCTCCCAGGTACATCCCTTCCACCCACCAAGAAGTGGCTTACACAGCAGTTCTCAGCCTTGGCACTAGTGACATTTGGGCTGGATTACTCTCTCTCTGGTGGGTGCTGTACTGTGCATTGTGGGATGCTACCCACCAGATGCCAGTAGCACCTTCTCCCCCAGCTGTGACAACCCGAAGTGTTTTCAGGCATTGCCAGATGTTCCCTGGGGGGCATGAACACTTCTAGGTAAGAACCACTGTGCTAAACTGGTAAGAAATGTCTTTCTCTTCCCTCCCAGACCCCACTCCCAAATATCTATCCATCCAGGGCCTAGAACACTGACAAGACAGACATCTCCCCATCCACCAGCAACAAACTTTCTTCTCTTTCCGAGTGGTCTTTGGTAATGCTTTCGACTTGTAAGACTTCCAATTATTCAGAATTTATTACCTGTGAAAATAGGTCCTTTCCAGCTAAATTCTGGGATGGAGGCAGGAAGGAAGCAAGTAAATCATCCTTTTAGAGATATTTGTTTTAGTCTGTGGAAAGTTCAGACACAGAATTCTACACACCAGTGTCTCTGTGAACTGAAATTTGGGCCTCGGGTACTTGAAACTCATCTCCTCCTACCCTACCCACTTTGCCACATTTTTACAAATGAAGAAACCTAGAGGCCTAGAGGGGGAAGTGACTTGCTCAAGGTCATACATACTCCTAATTATTTTTGGCCAATAGAATCCTTCTTTGCCCAATATGCCTGAAGAGCTTAGGTTTCTAAACACAGAGAACTTGTAATGCTTTACAAGTGACAGTTTGGGCTAAACCATGCCAGTTAAGGAATACAAATTTTAAAAATGATAGAATGCTGCAATCAATTAGTGCAAACAAACATTTATTGTGAAATATTCATCCTACCCTTTATTAGGTATTACATCATCAAAGCACTTTGTGGCAATGAAAATAGCTTTTTTACCCCTCTGATTCACCCAATATTCCATTAAAGCTGCAAAAAATGTGCAATCTGCTTGAAAAATAGGTTGCTCTTATTTACTCATTTGTGAAAAGTCAAAAATTAAAAAAGAAAATGATACTAGCTTACAGGGCCTCTAGAGCCAATTCACCTTCCTGCTTTCTAACTACTCCCCAAAATAATTAACAAAGATAATTTGTTTTAAATGCCTTTTTATAAAACCAATGCACCTTTCCCCATATTATAATCATAAAAATTTTAAAAAGCCATTATTTATTTTCTTGGAAAAAAGGTGGCCAGCCGTTGTTTTTTGATTGGGAGCATGTGTATTTCCTGGGAGTTCACTTTCTTGAACTTTATGTTTCGGCTTTTGACAGGTTTCCTAAGGAGCTCTGTGTTTCCCATGGATTCTTCTTGGCTGTTGATGTCGTAGCCCTGAAACACGGAGTCTTCTCTTTTGAAGGAGAAGTTTTTGGTGGACACACCTGAGAGACCTTTGATTTTGCCACAGAAGATGGTTGGCATGGCGTCTTCCACAGAGACAATCACCTTGGCTGCCTGGGAGTTGCTCACCATCTCAATGTTATTTTCAGCCTTGACCTCCCCACTGGGCTGGCTGGGCTGGCTGGGCTGGCTGGGCTGGCTGGGCTGGCTGGGCAGCTGAGCAGCATTGCTGCCTGTGTGGCTATCCATCATGGCTGAGGCCTCACAGGGTGTGGCAGGAGCAAAGGGCATTTCCATGCCTCTGGGCAGTTTGTCCATCACTGTGTGACGTGGGCTGTCCACTGACCTGCTGCTGTTATACAGAGTCTCAGGGGGAGGCTCAGATTTCCGGTGGGCTGCCAGCGATAGATCAAGGGCTGCATCCTCCTGGCAGATTGGGGGACTGACTTCTCCAGCCTTGAGCCAGGGCACCGACTTCATGGAGAGATCCAGGGCCTCATTCTCACCCCCCATCTTTATGACTGTGTGGCGGCTGAGCTGGAAATACTCCTTGGGCTGGAGGATGTCAAAGGGCTTCAGTTCCTCCTTCTCCAGAGGGGTGTGGGTGCTTTTAAAGGGGTGCAGGCCAAAGGAAGATGGTGGCTTGGATAAAGTGGGGCTGAACTTGGACTCAGAACTCTGAGGCACTGGGATGGGGATGGGAATTGGGATGGGCACAGGCAGAGGGACAATCACAGGGTAGGGCACCAAGAGGGTGGCTGGCGGGACCAGGGGGGACAAGGGGGAGTTAAAGGGCTGAGGGGGAACAGGGGCATATCCAGGAGGAGGCTGACAGGGTGGAGGGCCAAGAGTGCCCTGTGCAGGAAACAAATTCTGGAGCACAGTTTCAAATGGCAAGGTGGGCTCCTGCGGCTGGCTGGGGATGCGCAAGTCCAGAAGCTGGGGCTGGGTCTCAGGGTCCTCGGCTGCCTGGAAGAGGTTGTTGTGGATGGCATTGGAGGAGCATGGGGCCTCTTGCGGCAGGACTAGAGGGGAGTTGAGGTGCTGAAAGACATGCTGCTCCAGCACCACAGGCAGCTGCACGGGGCCCTGCGTGGTCATAACATAGGTGGCATTGCTGTTAGGGCTGAGCTCCGGTGCAGAGCTTCCCTCCACCTGCATGTGAATGGGCATCACCACTGGGCTCTCCCCAAGGCACAGGGGCTGCAACACAGTGGCAGCCACCTTTAGAGCCATGCCGCTCTGGGACTCAGCTGGGGGGTTCAGAATGGATGGGGCTGGCACCGTCACCAGGGCCTTCTTTACCAGGTCTGTGGAGTTGATGTTCCAGGCCTCCGTGGTGATCAGCTGGGCCATACCATTCTCCAGTCTGTTACTGGGCAAGGCAGGAGAGGAGTTGGTCATGTCCATGGAGAGGTTCTGTGACTGCAGATCGTCCATCACTCGCCTCTGATGCCACTCAACCTGCAACATAGAACACACAATATGAATGAATCTTCCTTTGCAGACAATTTATAATCGCCTCAAGAGCTCTCTTCACATCTTTTTAAAGTTTCTATATCTTAGTTAACCAGGGAGCATACCCATCTCTCTATGTATACATGCACATTACAGACATTCCCTAATATATACGAACACACCCATGTGATCAGCTCTGTGTGAAGAGCCCCAATTTAACAGATGATTTTGATATAAACACAGATGTGTAATGACTAAATAGCCAAGTGGGGTTAAAAAGAGTGTTTTTAAGCCTAATACTCAGCTTATGTGTTTAGACTTCAACAGGCACAAAGATGAATTCCACAGTGCTATATCAGACAGGTAAGATATGCAGAGATTTGACTCTTTCACATTCAAATAGGCAGCAGAAACTTTCCTTTTAGAAAAAAAAAACACCTGTCATGTTAAAATATTCTATGAAAATGGAAGGGGGCCATTCCCCAAACTGCAACTGAAAAAAAATGTAAAAATTAAAACAAAAAACTATCTAGCAATAATTCTTCTGAAAGAGGCTTACTAACAGGAACAGCAGTGCTTTACACAAGGTGGTGTTTACAGTTGTTTCACTGTCTCCCTGCAACCAATTACATACCCTTTCCTCCCAGCCCTCTGCCAGTGCAGATACAATCACTTCCATGAATGCTTATTAGGTCCAGCGTCACTTTCCCCAATCAGCTCCTTTGTCTGACCTGTGACCTCTCCAAATTTCTTTTAAAAAATATTTATTTTTAGAGACAGGGGATGGGAGGGAGAAAAAGGAGAGAAACATCCATGTGTGGTTGCCTCTCACGTGCCCCACACTGGGAACCTAGCCTGCAACCCAGGCATGTGCCCTGACTGGGAATTGAACCGGTGACCGTTTGGATCGCAGCCTGTGTTCAATCTACTGAGCCACACCAGTCAGGGCTCCACATTTCTAACTGTCAAGAGAAAAGGATGCTGATCACTCTAGGGCTGGGAAAATGGAGCACTTGTTGGAAACATGCATCCTCAAAGGTGAGATACACTCTCTTGATGTCCGCAAAACCTCTGCCCACCTTCAGAGAGGCCAAAGGAACACAGCACAGGTGCTTCCTGGAGGAAGCAGGACTGTAGCTGCCAATATGGCTCTCCATGGAAACGTATCCATATTTAGCCTGGTTACCATGGAGAAGGCAGGCACCATGTCTAACTCCAGGATCTGTGCAGCCTTGCAGTCTGGTTGGGATCAATAATAATTCAATAATCCTCAGTCTTGCTGGGCATCTCTGATTTTTGACTTTACCTGTCTGAGTTGTCTAGACTTTAGTCCTGAGGTCATCTAGTCCTGCTCTGCTCACCACCAAATTATCAACACAGCCTCCAAAACAAGCAAGACAGACGAGCCAGAACTCCATGGGATTAGAAATAAACAAACGACACATCGCTACAGGAAGGCAGCTTTAACAAATGAGCAACTCTGTGATATTTCTAGATAATTCAGATGTGTCAAATGCATGGAACAAGGAGTTTCTCTGAAGCAGAAGGAGGGGAGGGCAAGAGGAAGGATGCTGTGCAAAGCATCACTTTGTGCAGAAAGACAGGTGGGTGATGTCCTTGGCAGTAGGCACTATAGTGCACTGTAGACAGGGCTTCAGAGACTGGCTCCCTAGGGCCAGGGTGCCCTCTGGAAACCATGAGGTGACCCAGCATGCTGGTCAATAATGCCCCTGGGGCAGAGCAGGGAGGCAGCCTGCCCCTAGGAATCTGAGGGGGCTTGCCCTAACTACAGGGCCTGAATTTTTCTTGAGAAGAATGCTCCCTGATTTAGTCCAAACAACACCATACACCCAACATAACATTCATTCACTCATCCAACCAATTAATTTGCTGAATGCCTACTATATGCAAGCACTTTGCTGGGGGCTAGAGATGCTGTGGTGGTCCACACAAGGTTCCTGCTTTCAAGGAGATTATAGTCTAGTATGGGCACATGCCCCTGATTGGACAGAGATTTGTTAGCATGAGAGGGCATTAAAGTTATGACACAAGTGGCAGCAACATCAGCAGGACAAAGTTTTGTTGGCCACTTGCTAGCAGTCTTGTGAAAACCCTGAGAACCTCAGGTCTCTTCTGGAAGGGTCTACGTTGTCCCTCTCACTGGCCAGAACTCTCAGGGAGTCGTGAGAAAAGGCTGACAGGAAGCTGGGGTGGGGCTGGTGAGGACAAGGACAGCAATAGTCAGAGAAGGTACCCATGGCCACCCATCTGAGGTAGCTTCTGATGGCCAGTCACTGGGAGAGGTCATGTTCTGTGCTTCCTGTGAGTTCAGGATTATCCAGCAATGAGACTGTTTTTCTCATAATGGGCTGTACCTGTTCACACTTTCAGACATGGTAGCCTCCCTCCCTCTCTGCATTCCTCAATACCCCTTCCCCCCCACCAAGGGAGAGATGGCAAACTCCTCAATGCTTCCTGCCCCTGCTTCTGCAACATGCCTTCAGGTGCCAGCTTTCATCTCTTCCTGCAAAACCTCACTCCTCTCCCTGCCTGGCCCTGGTTCTAGGCCTGGTACTTCCTTGGAACCTTCCTGCTCAGAGTGTGAAGAGGGGACCTCACCAGGGCAGGGCACCTCCCACAGGCCCCTGTTCTTCCCACAGATGGCAGAGCTCAAACTCACTGAGCATTTGCTATCAGCCAGGCCCTCTGCTGAGAATGCTGAGAACTTGCCATGTATTGCCTCATTTAATCCTCAGAACAACCCTATGAGATGGGTTCAATAATTATGCCCATTTCATTGATGATGATTCCACAGGAAGGTTAGATAAATAGGTGAAGGATACACTGAGGCTGGGATTAGAGTTCAGGGTCAATCCCAGTCTCCTCCCTGTGGGAGCTGTGAAGGCCACAGACACCTCCCCATGCATTTCATTATTTGGCAGAGAGTCCCCTACAGATTCCTGTTTAACACTGAGTGCAAGGGGCCTGCAGGGGTGTGTGTGGGAGTGTTGAGAATAACATTTCTTCAAAGTGGTGGCCAGGTCCTTTCCAGAAAGTCATTGAACTATTTGCTCATTCTAGTGTTTCAACCACGGACCTCCTCTGTCCCTTTCACCAGGGAAAGAGCTGAAGGGGTCCCCAGAGTTCCTATCCTTTGGGAGTAAATGCAGCCCAAAGTGGCTTTGGTTCTGTTACTAGATGGGTAGGAGGCCTCTATACTCTCAGCCTCCTTCCAGTTACCCACCTCTCCCACCCTTACTAAGTCAGAGGTCATGTGGGTGGGAGGGCACATCAGCACCCATGAGTTACAGGGAGGCCATCTGACCCTCTGCTGGGGCCTCGCGTCTCTGTACACAGGGCTGCACCAGATAGGATGTAGAACAGGGCACGATGCGGTGGGGGTGAGCAGTGTACAGCATATCAGGGGCAAAGGCCCAAAATCTCGCTTCCACCTCCTCCCACACGACAGCTTTGGTCTTGCCTGGTGCCGCAGCCAACAAAGGGCCTGTAAGCACCCCAGCTCCTTCCCTACAGAGCCACCACATGCTGAGAGTGCCTTTCCTCCAGCACTGAGTCCCAGCTCTCCACCAGGTACTGGGTGGAGCTGGGACTAAACCACCAAAGGAAGCAGGAGCCTGCCTTTGTCTTGTACCCTCCTCCCACCATCCAGAAAGGCTCTCCCTCTTTCTCTCTCTCCTCCACCATCCCTGTAATTCACCCTGCCAGCAGGCATCTTAACTAGAGGTGAGCAGCTGGGGGCCCTGAGTGTACCCACTGTGGGTAGAGCATGCCCTGAAAGCAACCATCAGCTCAGGGATGAGGGTTCAAAGGGTAAGTCTCTCTCCCTCAGGATGAGCCAAGAAATCAGATAATACTGGGGAGAAGGAGGACGCCTGTCCTCCTGGTTGGCAGTGGAGTGAAGGGTGCACTGAAAACTTAGTCAAATGCAGCAGTGTCTCAGGAGACACCAACTAGTGCTCCAGCAGAGGCGGCAGCGATTTTTTTCGGAGGCCACAGGGAACTTTTTGTTTGGGTTTTCGAAACATTGTTTGCGAATATATTGAAATGAGGTTACCAACCCATTCCCTTGCAGCCATCATTACTGGAGGTATGGGGCAGGTCAGTAAACAAGGCAGTGTGGCCAGTGCAAAGTGGGAGATGTGGGTTGTAGGAGATCCTCACCCTCTTGGCCCTTGGCTGGGGTTGGAGTTCTGGGGACTGGAGTTTGGGGTCTAGTCCAGTGTAGGTCTCCATGCCCTACTACCTATGGATGGAAACTCTGGGGAAAAGCCTCAGGGCTCAGGGCAGATGGGGAGGTGGGGAGGGACTGCCTGGGGCAACAGTTGGGCTCAGAGACCTGTGGGGTGACAAACTTGTTATCTGAACTCTGAACCCCTCATCTCACTATCACTATGAACTGAGTGCACCAGAGGCAGATTATTTTAGGATCAGCCCCTCAGGCTGGAATCTTCTTAGGCTTTTTCCCTCAGCCAGTCAACTCCTGCTCACCTGTTAGACTTTGGGGTCTCATCCTCTGAGAACCCCCCCACTCACTGAGCTCCCATGGGACCACGATCTACTCTTGTCTAGTCCTGATTCTCCTCTCACACTTGCAATGCTTATTGACTCATCTTCAGAGGGAGAGAACTGTTACCACCTCATCTTTATATCGGCATCTCTCAATAGCAGGTACTCAGTAAATACTTTCAGAATGAAGGAGAGCATGAAAGAGTATGTAAACCTTTCTGGGCCTTACGTTCCCACCATTGATAAATCACGGTGTGTTAAGGCTGAAAGAGACTTTAAAGCTTACATCTGTATCTTCTTCCTGACTCTCTTTACAGCTGAGGAAACTGTGACCCAGAAAGGCTAACTAAAACTCGCCTGAGGCCCTTTATTACAGATGTCACCCCACTCTCACTGTGGAAAGAGCAGAGGGCCAGGCCCCACAGGTGCCATGGAGGGTAACATGGCAGCCACCCACCCTCACGAGCCAATGGGAGCCTCCAACAAGACAGTAGATGCAAAAGCACTTTGTGGACAGAGAAGTCCCATGGGGGTGAGCGTGAAAGAATCCATCTTGGGCTCCTGTGTTTCTGACACACCCAGAAAAAAGAAAACCAAGCAAAGCTTTATGTGTGCTATTTTCCTTATAAGGAGTTACATTTGTGAAGAAGCCACCTGGGGCCTCCCTGCAGTGACCCGCCTGCTTCTGTGCCCTACCAGTCACCTTCGCCCCACCAGTCATCTTTGCCCTCTGTGCCTGTCTCTCAGGCTTCTGGCCTCCACAGCATTGTACAAAACACTCATTTCACCCTATGGACCTCCATACAAATGGACGTCTTTATAATGAGGATTCACTTATAGCGTAATTTAAAAAGTGAAAACACTTGAGCACTGAGATAATTCAGACTACTCTCCAGGTGCCAGAATCCATCTATTTTCTCGCTGTGGGTATTTAACACTGTCTAAGTCACACATGCACACTCACTTACAAATAACCTAATGCCCTCATTCCTAAGACCCTCAGCCACATCTTATATGATCCCACAGGGTTCCCTGAAGTGAATGTACTAACTCAAACTGAAGGAATATCAGAATGTGACTGTGAACCCCACACTGACCCAGGCAGTGTCCCTGAGACTGCCTGAGGCAAAATCTGGTTTTTGAGCCAGAAATATGGACAATAGCCCTGGGGCATGTTGGGACAGGGGCTTGGTTTTATTTTGTGAATTGAATGCATTTTCACCACAGAAGCAACTATCAAGATGAACCAGGAGTCTACAGCACCAAGTGCTCCTGAGCAAATGTTTTAGGACTGGGTACCAGGTACGATGGGCAGGGGTTAGTTACCTCATAGCGATTCAAGGCAGGGGCCACTGCCTCCTTGGGGGCCCTGTAAGGACCCTATGACTACCAGAGTGAGGTCTCTGGAAGGTGAACTCAGACTCAATGGAAGTCATCTTAGTGATCTGGGCTACACTGGACAGATTCCACCTCAGGACCCAGCTGCTCCACTGTGAGCTTTGAAGTCTCCTCCTCTGGTCTCTGTCTCAATGCTGGAATCTGGAAAGAATGAGGTACAGGCCCTGCTCCTGGGCATGTCCCCTTCAGCACCAGTGGCATATAGATGTGGCCTGCTTTCCTCTTCTAGTGAAATAAGCCTCATGTATGTTGTGCCTAGCAAGATAAATTTCTTCCTCAAAGCATTCATTTAAAAAAATTCTGATAATTCTTTGAAGAAATGTGTTTCCCAATTGTAGATTCTCGACAGCTTTGCTTTTTGTGGAGCCTCTAGGCAGTTATCAATCTTTCCATGTCAAAACCAGGTGGTCTGTGTCCTTGTGGCTCAAAGTGGCATCCTCGTATCAGCAGCAGCATCCCCTGAGAGCTGGCTAAACACGTGGATTCTTAGGCCCTGCCCAAGCCTCCTGAATCAGAATCTGCATCTCAACAAGCTTCAGGTGATTTATGTGCAAGTTAAAATCTGACAAGTACTGGCTTAGAGTTCTCAAACTTGGCTGCACGTTAGAATTGTCTGGGAACTTTCAAAAATGCTGATGCCTGGGCCCACCACCAAAACTCTGATTTAATTGGTCCGGGGTGCAGCTGGGGCATGGGAGTTTTTTCGAGCATTGGGGTTTTTAAAAGTCCCTGGGTGATTCTAATGTGTAGTCAAGTTGGGAACCCTTCATCAAAAGGCCAGAGAATAAGGCAGCTGGTCAGCCAACCTTCTTTGTGGCAGACCTTGCTCCTTGCTTCACAGAAAAGGCAAAAGGCATGAACCCTGAACTCCCTCAAGCTCCCCCCAGCCTCACAGTGTCTCCCCATGTTCCCCCACCCCCAGGACAAGATGAGATGTCTTTTTTTCTTCAAGGCTGACTTCCCAGGGACTCTCTGCTAAGAAACCTAACCCCTTCCAACTGCACCCTATTCTGAGGATGTTTTCCATCCAGTAAGTAGGTTCAGCTATACCCTCAACGACTGATCTAATTCTATATAAAAAATCACTAACCACTTACTAGTTAAACAAGCAAAGCATAAATTTCATCCTTTAGTACAACGTGGATATTGTTTCACCATTCAGGGCCTGATATGAACTAAATATATAAGAGGTAATTCCAACTGGGTAAAACATGGTTTTCCTCTTCTGATAGGATATAATAATTGTTACCGAATTTTTCGGACTGTAAGATGCACCAGATCATAAGATGCACCTAGGTTTTAGAGGAGGAAAATAGGAAAAAAATTTTTGAAGCAAAAATGTGGTAAAATATTTAATAACATAAATAACATAGGCCACTCCCCGCAGTGATCCAGGTAAGCTACATTTGGACTATAAGACGCACCCCCTTTCTTCCCAAATTTGTGGGGGAGGGGGTGCGTCTTATAGTTTGAAAAATACGGGAATCACTTGCGCCAGTGATTACATTTTCTGAGCTTTAAACATCAGCACAGGGCCTTTCTGCTGAAGCTGTGAACATAATTACCACACGAATGTGTCCCCAAATTGTTTAAAATACAAAGAATACACAAACCAGTCACTCACCTTATGCCTAATTGCCTTTTACACTCAGACATCAACACAGCCTTCCAAAAGGAATATGACTACCTAGGTTGGCTTTGAAAATGAGCACCCCAACATGTTACTTAATATATTAAAACAATGGTGGCCAGGTAGTCTCACCTTCATGAAGATGGCTAGTGGCTGTGGGGAAGTTCTGCCAGAGAGAACAGAGTGTAAATCTCAGCTTTGATATGATATTGATGGAAAAATGGAAAAGGCGGGCAAGTCAGAGGAAGTGGTGGGCCTGAGTGTCATAAACTAGTCATCGACACCAGGGAACACCAAGGTCTTCCCAGAGAGTGGGGTAAGGTAGTCAGGGGGTGCCATAAAACTTAGTTATGTTCATTTTATCATCTTATTCTTTTTACTCTCATTTTCTATTTTGTAGCATATGTAATAAATACAGGAAGACATATATACTTTAATAATGTGTGTGTTGAGGGTATGTTCAATTTTTTTTCTAATAAGAATGAAGTTCTGGCTCAGCTGGAGAAATGGCATTCTAAAGTGCCAGTGAGAGTTCCAGGGTCCCTCCGTCTGAACAAGTTTTAGGGTCACTGGCCCAATTCACTCCCTCCCCCATTTTTCAGAGCAGGAAACTAAGGTTCAGGGGTTAAGTGAGGCTCAAAGGTTGTAGAGTTCACCAACTCCCAGGCCTGTGTTCCTTCAAAAGACCAGTCCCTCACCCATGGATTTGGTTTCAAATTTCACTTGTGCCCAAGGGGTCCCTTGCTATATCTCTATCTTTACCAGCATTGAGCACCAAAGTATTTCAGATGGTCTGATTCAACCATCAAAATGTCAAACAGAGTTTGATGGGTGAGATTCTTGATTTAAAAAAAAAGATGAAACAACCTTTGAGTCTGCAATACCTAATAGACAAGTGATTGAAACAGAAGAGATGAAATTCATGACACACATACACATGAACTTTTTATGACAGTAGGAAAGACATTTTGTGTCCCTGAGAATCAGTTTCTTCTTCTGTAACCTGGGGGTACTGCCCCATTCTCATTGTGGGGTGGAAAGTTAATTCAGGCTTCTCAGGAGTGAGTAGTGTCTGCTGAGGAGTCAAACCTGGCCTTCTAGGAATTGCTGTGGGCCATGAAGGATGGGTAATTGTGGGCTTCTGGGAGAACTGGAAGGAAGAAGGAAAGGGCAAAACTGGGGTGGGTCT
Organism: Phyllostomus discolor; assembly: GCF_004126475.2. Classification (NCBI taxonomy): domain Eukaryota; kingdom Metazoa; phylum Chordata; class Mammalia; order Chiroptera; family Phyllostomidae; genus Phyllostomus; species Phyllostomus discolor. Next base: position 6,113,171 of record NC_050198.1, read on the forward strand.
GGCTGAGCCACTCCCATGACCACTGAGAAGACTCTACTCCCTACCCTCCCAATTCTAAAGAGAAGGCCACAGGGAGCTTAGGGGAGCACCTTGGAGGGAGGGACCAGGAATTGTAAAAAGGGAGACATTGAGAACCGAGGTGGGTTCTTCTGGGAGTTCTGGTTCACCTTTAAACCAGGCCAGGGGGAGTAAAGTCTGACAGGAAGGGAGAAGGTAAGAAAACTTCTTCAGCTTCAGTCTGACCATGATTTGTTTCTCTTGGGACTGAACTTCCTATAGCAGGGCAGTCTCTGTGGACTAAAGATATCAGAACACTGGCAAAGATCCCACTATGTGCGAAACATGCCTACTATGTGGTCCCTGCTGGGTCTCAGGTTAGGGCTGGGCCTCGCCAAGTAAACAGGTTTGTACAGACCTGGCTGAAAAGACAGATAGTAAATCTGGACAAATCTGAAGAGTTCAGGGAAAACTTCATGCTTAGAATCAACAGCTCACACACCTGGTTTTGTGTTGGTGGCTTTGACTGGGTTCCACCAGAGCACAAGAGGGATCTGAGAGACCGTCCTGCCTCCTTCCTCACCCAGGGGGAGAGTGTCAGCTGACTTTGCACTTTCATGTTCATTTATATTCCCTGTCACCTCTAGCCTGCCCACAAAGGACCTATGGCAGCTCCAGGGACTTGTAAACCTGGGTGCAGGGCTGAAACAGGGAACCATGTTTACATCCACTCATTTTTTTATTCTTTCAAAAACTATCTGAGCCCTGGCAAGTGTGATTCAGTTGTTTGGAGCATCATCCCATAATCAAAAGGTTGTAGGTTTGATTCCTGGTCAGGGCATATACCTAGGTTATGGGTTCAATCCCTGGCCGGGGCTCATACAATCCCCAGTCTGAGCATGTATGAGAGGCAACTGACTCATGTTTCTCTCTCGAATTAATGTTTCTTTCTCTCCTTTCCTAAAAGCAATGAAAACATGTCCTCGGGTGAGGATTAAAACAAAAAAACCTATCTGAGCACCTACTCTGTGCTAAGGAGGCACTTCCTGTCCCTCTACTCTGGCACTGTTTTCTCCATAGGCCTGTTGCCTTCTCTCTTGGCTCAATTCCCAAATGATTAACCAATTGATATTCTGCCAGGGTTATCTGCTTCTAACAGGGCTCCTTTAAGACCCACATTTCTTGCAGAGATAAAGGAATAAGTCTTTAAAGAAAAATGTCAGTCCCTAGGCAGCAGTGGAAAAAGATGTTGGTGCAACGACCTCTTTACAGTAGAGAAGAAATGCTTATTCTCTTGAGAGAACTGCCTCTGAAATGAAGAGGAATGAAGTGCCCTCCCCAAGTCCTGATGAACCTCAGTGGAAGGTGAGAAGCACACCTCAGAATCATAGGAGAAAATTATAAAGAGCTGCTGTTGGTGGCAGTGGGCTGTGAGAGTCAGTGAGGATCTTATTCCTGTGTCCAGCCAAGGCCCCACAGCCTACAGCTGCACACACAGAACCCCAAACATCCCCAGGTGCTGCTGCCAGAGCAACTATCTTGTACAGTAGGAGCACAGGTCATGTTTAAGGTCTCAGGCCAGGGTCTGTCATGTTTAAAAAACTATGTCTTTTTTTTTTTTCAAAAAGGAAACCTCTTAAATATGAAACAAAGAGTAGGGTGAAACCTGCCTCTGGATGAGAAAATACTTCTAATTAGATTGAGATACAAAGGTTACATTTTTGTTCTGGGAAAAGGGCTGTTTATAATCCCATGTCATTAGCAGGACATTTTCCAGAGACTAGTGTGCCAGAAATAGACCCTCTAAAGGGTCACTGGAAGGAAGGGGTGTAGATTTGTGAAGTAGAAAGGACTGGAGTTCAGATTTTCCCTTTCTTCTAGTGCGTGTGGGCCCCTCACCAATCGCTGGCACAGAAACAGTACCAGCCTCACCCTGGGTACTGGATACCCCGTGAGAGTGGTCAGAAGTACTAGTTTTGAACTCAGACAAGCTTAAGTTCAAATTTAAGCTGTCTACCTTTACTAGCTGTGTGACCTTGGACAAGTTAGTTCTAAGCTTCAGTTTCCCTCTGTGCAAAATGGGGATAAAAAAAGACCTGGGATGGTTATAACAATTGTAGGAAATAATCCATGTAAACTACTTGGCACAAGTGCACATGGAAAGTGCTCAAATAAACATGACCATTGTCACTACCACCATCATCATCATTGTTGTCATCTTGTCACCAGAGTCACTTCATCATTATCAGATCCACTACTCGAATTTCCTCTGAGCATCTTAAGTAGCATTACAAATTCTCCCAATAGGTTTGCACATTCAGTTTCCAAGTTAAAACGTCGTTTGTTCAAAGATTCATTTTAAAATCAGCTGCTAAGAACTGGGAAGGCATTTACTAGAGAATTAATGTTCTCACCTGATGGTGAGGTTTCACAAAAACTCACTTAACCTCCAACATGGCTAGAATATGCATATTGAACATTCGCATTGAATATAGAAAGCCATGCTGTTGCAGTATTGGAAATGAAAGACAATGGGAACACAATTAAATACATACAAAAATCTATTTCTCATCTGGGCTGAAAAGGCTGAGCACCAAGAAGAGGTGACCAGAGCCTTTAGTATTTTGAATACAGACTCATGAGCATGTAGGGGTCTGGAACAAGTCTCCCCAGAATGTGCCACCATGAATTGCAGACTATTTCCAACTGAAAACATTATTGCCCAACAAGCTCAAGAAGGCCTTTTCCCCCTCCCCCTTTACTTGCCTAAGGAATTCAGACAGGAGAGCCTGTTTCAGGAAGGGAACCTCAGCATACTCACCTCAGCACATAGGAACTAAGTGTGGCAGACAGGGAGGGCCCAAGCAAGTCTGTTTGTTAGATTCCCCTGTGCACCATTGTTTCTTGGCGGCCCATCAAGAATTTGTGTACCAAAGTTTGCTCTTTCTAGAATTGCCTACTCTCCCTTTGAAGTCCCAGACCTTAGGGACTTTGAAGCCTCCTTCTCCTTAGTGCAGAATGGCATATAAGCCTCAACTACCTAATGTATCCTGGGGTACCATATTTTAGGGAGCCTACATATGCACATATGTAATAAAAGTTTGTCATTTTCTCCTGTTAATCTGTCTCATGTTAATTTGATTATTAGACCAGCCAAAAGAACTAAGGGTTGAAGAGAAAGCATTTTTTCCACCTCCATAAGCATTTATAAGGTTCAGCAGTATGCTTACTATTAATTGGATAGGATATATAATTTCAGTTCATATTCTACAGTTTTCCTTCTGGTTGTTGGCACAAAGGACTAAGTAGCTCTCCTCTCCTGCTCAGCAGTGGGATTAGGGTCATTTTTTCACTCACAAGAAGAACAAAAACAAGGGAGGGACAGAAGAGGAGAGGGAGAAGAGTAAGAACAAGAGGGAAACAGAAAGCAAAGAGATTTTCTAATATAACTGGGCAGGAGTTGAAGGAAAGAAAGGGTGGGGAGAAAATTAAAGCCTATGTGGAAGAGGCTGCTCAGCTGCAAGTGATAAATCAGAAACAGGAAAGCATTCAATGAGCATTATTCAGCTGGCCACAAGGGGGCGCTGCTGACCTACAACAGCTTGGTTACCGCACACCGTGGTGGTGGACAGAAAGGTGGGACTGGAGCTTCTTAGTACAATGAGAACGTGGAGAAGATACGAAATTGTTCACGAGTAGTAGATAGAGGTATATATAAGGAAGATGATCCAAATTTGAGGAAAGCGTCCCCTTATTCGAGCTTGAAAACCACCAAGCACATTCATTTGTGACTTGGTTGTGCTGTCAGTCCTAGGAAAAAAACAGATTTATCTTTTGGTGACTAATCATTTTTGTTTACCTCTCACCCCTCCTTGGGCAGTTAGAATTGAGTTTCTCCCATCAAAATTGGGTTTTCAGTAAAGAAGCTGAAAAACTCACTCACTGAGGTCTATGACTGACAGGTTCGAGAATTATGTTTCCTTTATTGGTCTAATAAACATAATTCAGTCAGTGATAAAGCTATGGACAAAGAAATGAAACTCTAATTGAGGGATTTAATATACCCATCATGGGGAGGGACCTTCCTAATTGTCTTGAAATCTCTCTACATAGTCAAGAGTCTAAAATTATGATCAAGGTGGCTGGCTATCTTAAAAGGCATTGAGGTTCGAAATGGGGGTGGGTCATAGCCTCAACCTTTAGGCACTCACAGCTAAGAGAGGAAGTGAATGCAAGTCAATTCTTCATTCCTTATAGACTCAATCCACAAACACTGTTCACACACCAGGAGCCTCAGGAGTATGTGCCTCCAGGGTCCAGAGATTTTTAGCAGTATCCAGCATTGTCTTTATGTCATGGTACTTCATGCTCCTTACTTACCCTGTTACTGAACTAGCTACCTCCTGTGACTCTGGTTTCTGTTTTACCAAGCTTGGAGATTATCATAACAGAATGTCTTCTTCACAGGGGTCATTGAAAGTGTCAGCTGTTGGGGAAACACCTGGTCATGGTGGCCTGAATTCATGACATTGTGTCTTCACATAATAAGCACTGGAACTTTGCAGGGCATGGCTGGTGTAAAGCAGACATGGTTGGTGCTCTGCCCCTGTTTCCCATCAGACTGGCTGGCCTCTATACCCCAAAGACTATGTACTGCAAATACCTGTAACTCTCTGAGAACTTTTTCTTTTCCTCAGAAGCACACTAGGACTGCATGCAGGGCTAGCTGGAAGTGCTAAGGAATTGACATTCCAGGAGTGGCCCTTGATCAGTAATGGATGAGGGTTGGTGATTAAACACGCCAACTCCAAGGCATTTGTTCTCCACTGTCTCCCAACATCCCCAGTGGAACTGAGCCCTTTTCCTGTCTCAATGCTTCACTCCTCCACTGGTGTTTTCTGCGATCTTTTCCCAGATAAACTACTTTCAGTCAAATCGGTCTGTTTTTGGGTAAACCCCACTAAAATAACTAGCCAGTTGGGTTCACAAAAAAATACCGAACTTCCTTCTTTTACCCGCCCCCACCATGTGTACCACTATTGGTGATGGTTGTTAAGTTTGCGTTGTGGCTGTAGCACTGCAATAGCACATTGTGCATGGAGGAGGAGGAAGGGGGGTGCGCAATCCTTTGAAGGCCCCTAACTTCTGCATAGAAATCTGCTAAGACAGAAACCAGAGTTGCGCCCTGGCTGGCGTAGCTCAGTGGATTGAGTACAGGCTGCAAAACAAAGTGTCGCAGGTTCGATTCCCAGTCAGGGTACATGCCTGGGTTGCAGGCCATGACCCCCAGCAGCCGCACATTGATGTTTCTCTCCCTCTCTCTCTCTCTCTCTCTCTCTCTCTCCCTCCCTCCCTTCCCTCTCTAAAAATAAATAAATAAAATCTTTAAAAAAAAAGAAACCAGAGTTGCAGGAGGTAGCTAGTTCAGTAACAGGGTAAGTAAAGAGCATGAAGTACCATGATGTAAGGACAATTCTGGATACTGCTAAAATCTCTGGACCCTGGAGGCACATACTCCTGATGTTCCTGGTGTGTGAAGAGAGGAATCAGCTCACAAGAAGTATGCTTTGAAATCTCATAAACAGCCAGGCACATAAACAGGCCAGGGATGGTTCTGTTTCCAAAAGCAAAATGGTCTGGAGGTGGGAAGCTTGGCTATTGTGTTCCTTTGTTAGACCATAACTGGGGCTTCAAGAAAGTTCTTTTAATCATATTTGTGCTGGCTGGAATGCAAGATGTTCCTGGGATGACTCACAGAGGGAGTTTCTCTTCTGGTGATCTTGTGTTCCAACTCAGGGACCAAAAAAACAATAAATAAACAAATGCCACTTCTCTTCATCAGCTGCATACCACCTAAAAATAATAACAATAACCACCTCGACCCCAGTAGTACTAGACTACGCAGGAAGAAGAGGGTGGAGAATGCTCATCTTTGAAACAGGGAGCCTGCTTTCTGGAATTGTTTTGTCAAAAGTACCCCTCTGCCTGGAAGTGAGCTTTCTCAAAAGCAGAACAATGTACTCTGAAGAATCTTAAAGTCGGTGAGTCTTTTGAATCCAATAAATGCACTATATTTATTATCTTAAAGCAAGTATGGTGGTTGCAGCTAATATAGCACAAACAGTGCAAGGTTGAGGTGGGGCAAGGAAAAAGCTGCTGTGTAACATCTGGCTAGTTGACAATAAAGATTATAGGTGCTGTTTCCTATTTTCTTTAGGGGGATTCCAAGAGTTCTCCTGGAATTTGTGTGTTTACACACACACACACACACACACACACACTGCTTCCCATGGTGGATGAGCAGAAAGGAGGCCACCCCTTGTCCCTGTAACATTTGAGGCAGATCCCCAAAGCAAGATTCATGCTGATTCTCCTTTGTTCTCACCTGCTCTACCTCTGAGTGCTGTTATTAAACCTTTAGTCTTGGAAGTGACATGTGAACTGGGCCTGGCCACACAGGGAGGAGTTCAGCAGAGATGATGGGATGGGGGAGGTGCCGAAGTGCAGGAGGAAAGGCTCAAGAGGAAAGGTGTGGGGACTGGCCAGCAGGCTAGGCAGCTGGAGCACAGGGCTTGGGGGAGCTTGAGGGAGAGACAGGATGCCGTGAATATTAGAGGGGTGTCTGGCCCTTCCAAAGCGTGTTAAAAGGTGCCCCTCAACAGTGAGACTTGTGCCCCAAAGGATAGAAAACTCAACCAACACAACCTTGATGCCTTTACAGGCCCTGAGGAGGCCAGGATACAGTCCTAAGGAAGGTTGGAAGAGAAAGGACACTAATTGGCGGAGCTGTGCTAGCTCCCCCTTCTCTCTCTACCTTTCTCACATACCCACCAGATGATATTAATAAACTATTTATTAAGATTTACTTATTATGTGCCAGGCACCCTGCTAGGTATTTTACATTCATTTTCTCATCTCAGTTTCTCAGCAACCCCAGCAGATCAGTACCACCTTGCTGTGAATTGGCTTGTTGGTTTTTTCTTCTTCTGTTTTTCCAGGAACAGAGCTGAGAGTCCCCAGGGAATGGTTGTTTTGATGGGAGGGAGGAAAAGACTTTTCTAGAATGTGAACAACATTCAGTGCAGGGAAGGCAGGTCTGGGGGAGGTGAGGAAAAGATAGGGCAAAGGTTCCTGGCTCCACATGTGGGGGCAGGTGGGGATGGGGAAGGCAGGAAGCGAGGAGGAAGGAGGAAGTGTCTTCTAACCTCTGACCAGAGCCTAGAATTCCTTGACCTTGTGCACCTGGGGCAGGCCTAGCCCTGAACTTCCCCCTCCATCATTAGGACAGCAGCCAGCCATTAATGCTCCTAGATGGACACAAGTATTCTCATTTCTTTGTGGAGCCCAAGTCTCTCTTCCTACCCCTCCAGACCAGCTTGCATCCCAGTCAGGGCTTCCCTTCCAGCCATCCCAGGTATTTCTGGGATGGTGGGACAAAGGTAGATTTACAGTTTTTTGTATGGAAATTAGTACAATAATTAATGAATAATAATAATACAGGAATAAGCTCTGTTTCACATACTCACGACTGTAAACCCACTTTTGCCACACTCTGTATTTGATCTGTGGCTGTCTGGCTGCCTATTCAACATACGAATTTCCTCTCCTGCCTGCACTACATTTCCCAGCCTCCCTTGCAGTTAGTGGTGGCCATATGCCTGAATTCTAACAACAGAGTATGGGTGGAAGTGATGTGCACCTCTTCCAGGCCTGGCTTCTACAAATCTTCCTTCCATGTTATTCTAATCTACTCTTCCCTCACCTTGATGCACAGGGACCTCTTAATAGCCACCTGTTGGAGATAGTATAGCCACAAGAGGGAAAGTCCTACATGTCTGATCATGGTGTGAAGGAGAGTCACTGGCCATCAGGAACACCCATTTGGGGCTTTATGTGAATGAAGAATACACTTCCATTGCTTTTGAGCTGTGGTGCACTTCCGATTTGTTTGCAACAGCAGCTAGCATTACCTTAACTGACACACTGTGCACAGTGAGTGCTGGGGCACACTGACTTGCAGCCTCAGACCATCCTGCACCCCACTAGCTGAAAACCAGACTGCATTAGCACCTCAAGTGCCCGAGCCCAATTCTGAGTTTCCATGAGCTAACTTCTTTGCACTAAAAGCACTAACATCCTTGGCTGTTCCTTCTGACTTGAATGGATTTATTAATGCAGGTTCGAGACCATTCTCTTGGTTCCTGCATAAATATCCACTGAGGCTATTTCATTGTCATTCAGAGCTAGCAGGGTTGGGAGAGTGCAGGGAGTGTGGACCTGCCTTCACAGAACAGGAGGAGGCAGACCTGCTAACAGCCTTTCTTCCCTCCAGAACTCTGCAGGTGGCCCTCATCCCTGTGAGTGGATGGGGGGGTGCATTGAGGGAGAAGCAGCCCTGGCACAACACAGGCAAATAGAACCCGGGGAGCTGGCATGCCTGGCATCTAGCCAGAGGAAACTGCTAGGACCAGAACACCCCCCTCTCTCTTTATATCCTTGAATATTTTCTTGTTTTGTAGGGAGGCCTGGAATTTCTGCTCTTTTCCCAGCCACACTGGAATCCTCCTAGGGACAGTCCCTGTGGATTTTCCCTTAGGGGATCTCACCACCTATGGCTCAAGAGCCTGGGCCAGCTTTCCCTTGGTGCCCTATATAATTAATTTTCTAGGCAAAGGACTGTCCATTCAATAGTATCCTCCCCTTCCACCAACCACTGAAGTTTCACTACAAGCAAGCTCTTGCCTTGTATCCAACATTATTGCCCTCTTTCTGGATTCCTTTGCAAAACACCAACCCATCTAAAGACTTTGGGTCATTGCTACATTGGAGTGAACTGATCATAACACTTTCTACATAGCAGGGGTGCCAGCAACTACAGTGGGAATATTTGCTGCCCATGCCTTAGGTGAAGCTCTAACCCACTCAGCCAGCAGAGCTCCAGTTGTCACTTCATTTCCATCAATACCTGAGGCTCGGCTACAGAACACGGGGAATATTATAAATGTTCTTTGGGTGGTGAAATGAATGGCTTGCTAATGAGCACAATGACTATAAGAAATGGGTAAAATTAACAATACTGAAGATATATGGATAGCTAAAATATTTTAGAGGCACTCCCCATTTTGTATGCATAGGGTTGTAGAATCTAGGAAAGCCTGTGGCGAGCAGACCAAGGATTATTTCAAAACTTGCCACCTAACTGGTCCCATGCCTGGCAACTAACTGGTTTTGGAGGATCTCTGGTTGCCTATACCACCTAGGAGGTAGCAAAATTCTGTCTTGGGAGCATTGGCATATCTGTGTTGAGTGGAACTTTCATACCATGTGTGGTCAACAGCAGCTGAAAGGACAGCAGGCTGGAACTTATCCTAGCACAGGCCTAAGAACAGGTCTGTGCCTGCTGGCTACTTACATGTCAGATTTTCAGCCATGTCTGCATGTGTGCACCACAATTTGTGCTGAGACTGGCTGTCAGTGTGATTCTGATCTCCCCATGCAGGAGAAGCCCCTCCCCTCTCCACTCCAAGGCTCTGGCCCGCCTCCTTCTCGTGCCCAGCCTGAGCCCTCTGGAGCTCTAGCTTTGAGGTTGCCCTGAAGCAACCCGTAGATAGCCCTAGGGGCTGCAAAGACTCTACTTCAGGGACAGGATGATGAGCAGAAACCTTTTGTCTGGAAAAATGTAACATTTGGCTTCCTCTCCCATAGGACTTTTTCAGTGTCTCAGCTGGCATTGACTGGCATGCTTGAAATTCTTAAAAGTGTCTTTAAAATAAAAGAAGTAAGGGATCACACCACATTCATTAGAACTAAAATGAAAAAGACTGTAACAGCAAAAGTCAGCGAGGATGTAGAACAACTGGAACCCTTGCTGGTACGTGCTGATAAAAAGGGGACTTGTCTGGCAGTTTCCAATGAAGTTCAACAACTGCCCACCTGTAGCTCAGCAATTCCACTCCTAGGTATCTTCCCAAGAGAAATGAAAATATATTCACAAAAACTTGTACCCAGGTGTTCATAACAGTGTGGTCTTAGGAGCCACAAACTGGAAACAACCCAAATGTCTGTCAACAGGCGAACAGCTAACATGCTGTGTGACACCCACCAATGAGTGGACCTCTACGCAGCAAAAAAATCAGTGAACTCCTGCCACATGCAATGACACAGATGAGTCTTGAAAACACTGTGTCAAATGAAAGAAGCCAGATACAAGTATACATGCTATAACTTTTCATTGAGGCAAAATCCAGAAACAGGCCAAAAAAATGTATAATGATAGAAATCACAGAATGCTTGCTCTGGGGAGGGGGCAGGAAAGGACTTTTCTAGGGGTGATGGGAATCTTTTATTGCCTCTTTCAGGTGGTGCTTACACAGGTGCACACAATTGTCAAAACTGATCCATCTAACCACTGAAGGATCATTTGATTTTGTTAATTATCCCCTGATTTAAGAAAAAGAGACATTGAAAATGTCATCAAGCTGCAAAAAAGAAAATACCCAAGTGGTTCTGTGTGTCTGTATTGTGAACCGTGATCAATTCTGAGTGCAGTGGAGGGAAGGAAGCAGAGGGCTGCTGCTGGTGAGGGGGTGCAGGCACCTCCCAGGGCACCTGCCAGGGACCCTTTACTTCAGCTACAAATGAAGGAGGCAGCACAGTCAGCCCCCAAACAAACAAACCCTCAATGAAATAAAAAACAGAGGCTCCAAGGAAAGCTGGCCCAAGCGTGTGGGATAGCTATCAGGCTTTGAGCCAAAACCACTTTCCAGGAAATGGCAATATTTTTGTGTTTGGGAAAGGGGAGGGAGTATTAAGGGCAGTAAGAGCCAAAACGCATTGGTCTTTGGACAATTGCTGCCCAACTAAGGGGCTCTGTAGGGGAGGCTTCAAAGTGCTGCTACTGAAACCTCCTCCGTGGGTCACTGGGGTAGGGAACCTAGGAAAGCCCCGGCTGGAGCAGAAGTTCAAAGTTCCTTAGGGGCAAAGGTCTCCTATTTCACAGGGTTGACAGAAATCTTATATTTTCCTAGTAAGAGGTCTGGCAGTCCCACCCATTCACCTATTTAGCCCCCAAACAGCTCAGGGCACTGGCATGAGCTTGTGAATGAGGCTGGCCACAGACCCTGGCTCTGCCCCTTCAGAAAAGAAAGGCAGGGGAATAGATCCATATGGCCTATTTGTCATTTTACAAACACCATCTAGTACAATATGTTTTTCAGATGAGGAAACAAAGGCTCAGCAAAAATGATTTGCCCCAGGCTAGCATCTTGCCCCAGTTAGGGAACAAGATTATGGTTACGAGTCTCCTTTGTTCAAGGCTGTATACATCTTCCATAACAATGTGCTGCTCCCCTAAATGTTTAGATTTCCACACAATGCCTCCAAGTGGTTTTCAAGTACTGAAGTGACAAATAGTAGATAGGAATGGTGTGCCTCCAAGCAAAAGTTCTTTCTAGCAAACAAGATTATTTAAAGAATGTTTAGGATTCTGACATTATTTAATGACCCAAAAGCCATGTGAAAATCTATGTGAATATTTCCAAGTTATTTTCTGATAATGGGTGATACTTATTCTCAAGAGAAAAATCAAGGATATACTAGTGATATTCTTTGAAATTTGAGTTGGGTGCTATGATGATATAAACAGAAACAAGAATTTTTCTTAATAACCTATAAATAACTTAGAAATATACAAGTAGTAGATTAATAATTTTACACACATTTTAATGCCATTCCTTTAGTTCAGTAAATAACAAGAATACTTACTCTTGTGCACAGAAATGTTAAGGTTGGGGTTTAAAGGCTCACTTTTCCCCTTCTTTCTTTGAAACTCTGAGCTGGGTACAAGATAAAACCAGGACAGTGTAGAAAGATACTAGAGTAACTGACCTGCATCCCCTCTTAAACCAGGTAAATGGATTTCTAAAATCTGTTTTCCTCCTGGACTGGCTAATCCCTTCCTTCCAGGAGGAGATTTCAGCCCTCTACTCTGTGCCTCCTTTATGGCCATAGAGCCACGTGCTGTTTGCATCTGTGTCCCCACAAAAGATCTGGTACAACTGCAGAAATGACTTTAGAGGCCACAATCACTGACTTCCAAGAGCCTCTGACTCTCCCAGGAGAACAAGCAGATGAAAAGTTCTATGGATTTTCAGAGAGATGAAGTCAGGCTGTTCCTGAATCACACCCAGGCTTTTCTCTGCCTCTCATTTTTCTTCAGAGGAGAATTTCGAAAGTGTACAGATATAGCAATGCCAATGGCAGAGAGACCTGACATCTTTTGGATGTCAAGTAAGAACCGTCTGCTCTTAGTTACTGAAACTATGTCTCCACAAGACCAAGACAACTTGGTCCAGTGCATGTAACTAAAGTGACTCCAACTGTTGGCTGACAAGCTGTTGACAGACCCCTTTGCCGAGCTCTCGGTCTTAAGCCATTCCTTGCCATTGTGAAAGTAATGGGGCTCTGGTAGAGCTCACAGGTGCACCCTCACTCACAGCCCATAGTTCTAACCTGAGAAAAAAATACAATGCAGAAGCAGAACAAATCCAAGATAAACCCTTCTGACTTGTAGAAAAGGGCCATACTTAATGAAATACATGCTCGGCTCAGCCATGGACTGGCTGTTGGAACAGGAGCAAGTTCCTTAACCTCTCTATGTCTTGGTGTCTTCATCTGTACAATGGAGCTGATAGCAGTATACGAGGTCTGTCTAGAAGGTATCTAGTCATGTAATATAAAAAATAGAGACATTTATTGCAGATACAAGAAACATTGTACACAGGACAACAATACCTCAGTCCCCTTCAAAGTAGGCACCTTGGGACCTTACACAGTTCCAGTCACCGACAGCTGTCCTGTCCTATTTTCCTGACTTTCACTGATGGTCTGAAATCTCTCCCCTTTCAAAGATGATTTTAGTTTTGGAAAAAGCGAGAAGCCACAGGGCACCAAATCTGGGCTATAGTGGGGCTGAGTCACCTGGGTGATTTGATGTTTCAATTAAAAACTCACTACTAGACATGATGCATGAGTGGGTGCGTTGTCATGATGAAGCTGCCAATCACGAGTTGCCTGTAGCTGTGGCCTTCTGAGTCATCCAAATAGTTTCCACAGAGGAATGTTCAAGCTTACTCCAAAACTGGGTGCAGATTTGTTGATCTACTTGCTATGTCATTTTGAATGTGACAGCCACACAGTACACATGCTCACTCAACGGCATCTATCACCCCCATTGACTAGTACAATGAAGTCATCGTTGCTCACACATGTGCATTCCAGTCCACTCTGCTTGACTGCTGTGTTACATCCATGTCATGCAAACTGTTATTATATTAGCAATGGTTGGACTTTTTCCAGACAGACCTTGGATATGCTGCAGGGTTGTTAAGGGGAATGAGGTAACATCAGAAACACTTAGAATAGTTCCTGGCACACAGTTAAGCACTCCATAGGGGTTAGCTACTGTTATTGTAATATAGGGAGCTAAAGGACACTCACTGTGAAACAGTAAATAAATAAGGTGTGAATTTCATTTTAAACTATAAAAATACAACAAATAAGATGAAAAGGAGATGCTTTTTCCTTTCGGTTGTTTTAAGCCTGGCTTGGCACTGGCCTTCCATGGCCCACAGTGGGCAAGGTGCACAGAGGAACAGCAATTGCCATCAAATCTGAAGTGACAAGTTAAGGTCAAGAACTGAGGCAGTGGGAACCTAGTGGAGGGTTTTCATTAGGCTAGATTCCTCAGGATAAAGGGTGGAATGGACACTCAGCTTAGGCTGCATCAGAAACTCAGCTGGGGCACTTTGAAAGATCCAGATACCCAGGCCACACCGACACCAATGAAATCAGAATTTTTCATGGTTGCATGGGCATTAGGATTTATTGAAGCTCTTTGGATGATTCCAGTGTATGACCCCCACCCCCCACCACCATGCTCCAGGTCTAGATACCCCTCCTCCTGACATGAATGAGTGCTTATTCCACTTGGTACTCCAGAGACCCAGACACACAGTTTCAGTCCTCTTCACAGGGACAGAGACATCCATGAATCCTCAACCAGGGCAAGAATTGATTAGGATTTGTGTATGTGTCCACAGTGCCTTTGATAGTCTTCGTTCTGAATCAGTAAGTTACTGAACAGACACGTGGATGAATGAATGAATGATGAATGATGAATGAATACAGCGCCACAGCAAATGTCTGCTGATATGGAAGCAAAATTGGTTAAAAACTTTCTGGAGGACAACTTAAAAGGATTCATACCCACTGACCAAGAAAATCCACTTCTTGGAATTGCCCCAAGGTAATGCAGGCCCTGGCTGGATTTTCTCCCAACTGCCTACAGTTCTGATTAAAGAGAGATCTGTGGGTGAAAGAAGGGCACCCTCAGACAAGGCCAATTTTTTTTGTTTCTTCCATTAAGGTTTGAGATTTGTACAGAATTTCAGATAAGAACTCAGCTTAGACCCCAGAGTTCAGCAGCCTAAGCACAAAGGAAACTTTACTAGATATGTGAAAGATTATAGGAGGGTCCTGGCAACCAGGTACCTAAGCCATTAAAAAAATCACAGCAAGGCAGGGTCTGATGTCTGGTTTTGAGCAGAGCAACCCTCTATCAGTCTCCCCACCCAGGATAAGTAAACTGCAAACTGTGCTTTCAAGTAGTGAATGTGGTGATTCAATCCTGCCAGCTGCTGTGAACAAAGGCATTATGCCAACACACTAAAGATGAGTATTTAACTTGGGGAAGTGAACAACCTTCCTTTTCTGAGAATGGGATAAATTTGCCTTTTAGTCCATCCTGAAGGCACTATACATCAGGGCGAATCCATTTGTCAAAAACAAAGGCCTACTCTCAGTTCTGTCCCTTGAGGGTAATGGGGGGCCTTCTCTACTGTGTATGCAATGTGTTAAAATGATGGGGCTTTGAATGACGGGCTGGAATCAAGAGGAACAATTTTTGCAAGTATGCCTTTAAAAAAGTCAAATGATCCCATCTGAAGCTTTTAAATGGGTTTACATGTGTATGTACTTCTTAAGAGAAAATAGACTCATCTTTAAATTTAAAAACATTCCCTGAGTAAGACCACTTAGAAGAAGTTTAGTCCAGAAAAAAATATTATTCTTGTGTTACAAAATCAAAGCAGTAGAGGGGGAAAAAAATCAAAGGGAATGATCAGTCAGGAAAAATGTCAGGGCTCCAAAATGCTGTGGGAGCCCGCATAAAAAGCACAGTAGTATTTAAGCTTGTGCTAAACATACTTTTTTCCTACACTTTTCACCAAGTGTGACTTTATATATGCTTTGTTGAATGCCTCTTTAAGGATTTATTCTGAGGGATTTCCTATCATTCTTGGGCTTAAAAATTCAGGCAAGGTTAAAGAGGTGGGTGGACTTTGGAAGTGCAAGATACACAGAGGACAGAACACTGCACTAAGGATGCTGACGTCACCCCTTTGAGCCCTGCATGGCCCACTTAGAAGGAGCATGGGTAGTTCTCCCATGTCATAAGCAGCCCCAGCCTTGACTGCCCATACTGCAAAGAGCATGGGTCATGAATTGCATGGGGGCCCAGGGGCTGCATGTGGCTGGGCCAGCACTGTCCCACAACTGGAAAATCACAGGAAGGTTGATGGTGGGCATGCAGTGATATCTTAGATATCAAGGGTGACATCACCACCAACACCCTCACTGTGACCATTGCAGTAAGTCTCTTACTAAAGAGAGAGTAAAACCAGTTCCTTCAAAACTGACCAAAGTAGTGTTAATAAATATTATCAAATTATTGATCCCTTCAAATGTGACACCCATCACTTTGTGAGACTGTATGTTCTAAAACAAAAAGACAGGCCCTAGCTGGTGTGGCTCAGTGGACTGAGCACTGAACTGCAAAGCAAAGGGTCACTAGTTCGATTCCCAGTCGGGGCACATGCCTGGGTTGCAGGCCAGGTCCCTGGTGGGAGGCACGCGAAAGGCAGCCACACATTGATGTTTCTCTCCCTCTCTTTCTCCTTCCCTTCCCCTTTCTCTAAAAATAAAGAAATAAAATCTTATAAAAATAAAACAGAAAGACAGGGAGCTCAGCTTCTGTGTTCTTCTCCACTGCAATGGCAATGGTTTAGGTTATGTTGACGTCCACATGGCCAGATACACTGAGAGAGTCTGTTGGCCCTCATATTACCATCTCAGCAGTGTTCCACACAGTTGACCATTCCTTCCTTCTCTTCTTTCCTTCTCTTCAAACAATAAATTAAATTGTTTCACTCAACTGCATAAAACTCTCCAATGGTAAGCTCTATGGGACCTGCTCCACTTTAACCCTTCCAATCTCATCTCCTATTACCTTCTTCCTCCATCATTATACTTGTTTTCCTAGAAGCTACCTCATTTTTTCCTGCCTCAGGGCCTTTGCACAGGCTGTTTTCTCAGCTTGGAATGTCCTTCTTGCAGCTGGTTCCTTCTCAAGCCTTTAAAAGTTTCAAATCAAAGCAGGCTTTTTAAAGATGATTATTCATTTGGATGCAAGAAGGGAGAGCAGAAGGAGGAGAATGGAAGAGAGAGAGAGAGAGAGGGAGAGAGAGGAAAGACAGTGTTCCCAACTAGTGTGCCCAATGACTAGCACAGCTCAAATTCCTCAGAGAAGTACCCCTAAATTTTGAATAATGGTTCCATTGATTTCGGATATATTGAATAGCTGAGGCCATATAGAGTTCAGCTGCTATCAGTGAGATGTTAAGCTGATCCATGATGAAGTAGTGTTTGACTTTGGATGGGTAAAAAGCACTGCATGGGTTCTAAGGCCTGAAGGCATGACCATTGGGATACTGAGGACCTTCCCTAGTGATTAGATAAAACAGCACCACCAGGGCAGTGGGCCCTGCCACCACAGTGCTGCCTAGAGAGGGGAGAAAGGAAGGGAGCACTGCCCTCAACCTCCCATCCCACCCTTGCAGGCCAAACTCAGAGCAAGTGGAAGGTATGGGTAGGGCTTTGTTCAGTACCCAGTAAACATTTGTTTAATGGCTGTATGTAACAAAGGTTCTTCATTCAGACAATTGATGTTTTATTCACAAAACACTTACACAAAGTGTTTATTTTGTGCTGATGCTGCTATTCTTCTAAATATTTACAAATATTCAGTCCTCACAAACAACCCTACAAAGGGGGTGCTATTATCATCACCAGTTTACAGATAAGGCAACTGGGACATGAAAGGAATAGGGTACTTGCTACTTGGTGGTGGCAGAGCTGGGATTTGAACTTGGGCTGCAGCACTGTGTACCAAGGTGAGGCAGGAGGGAGGGCAACATGGAAAAAGGGAAAAGAGGAAAGCTGGGCCCTGGATAGTGAAGTCTCCCACACTTTATATACCTGAGGGAAGGTGGGGAGGGAGAAGTGTGGGAGTCTTGCCAGCATTTTCTACCCTGCAGCAGATCTCTTTCCCTTTCCTGTATCTACTATAGGTCTAGGCCAATGGTTATCAACCTGGTGCCATTCTGTCCCTGTTGCCAAGGGGACATTTGGCCATGTGTGGGAATATATTTTGTTGTCACGAGTTGTGGGTCGAGGTTCTTTGGTCATCTAGTGAGCATAGGTCAGAGGTGCCGCTAAATGTCCAACAGTACACAGAACACTCCTAACAAAGGACGATCCCACCCCAAATGTCAATGGTGCTAAGAGTGAGTAACCCTGGTGGTCCAGACACCACCACCTTTCAGAAAATTAATGAAAATGGTAGTAAGGTCAGCAAAGGAAGGGCCATCTGGAAATGAAAGGCCAGCCTGGATCCTGCTTCACCTCTATAAAACCTGAAGGGTAGAAGCCTTCCTGTTTGCCTGCCTTTCTCTGCTGTTTCCTGGCACCACAGCCACTCCTTCCTGCCCAGAAGCTAATAGCAGCCCTTGGCCCACATGGCACACAGCAGAAGCTGCTTAATACCCACTTCCTTTGGCAGCTTCATGAGACCCTTGGCTTAGAATTTGGTATTCCTCGAGCCCTTTTTCTTAATTACATTCTAGAGATGAAGGGAGACCTGTGTGCAATTTGGTATTCCTCGAGCCCTTTTTGTTGATTACATTCTAGAGATAGGGGAAACCTATGTGTATGTAATTCAGAAATGAATGATTCTACCTTTGATTGCTCTCAAACATGCCAGATCAGAACAGAAAGGTACTGCCCCTCCAAAGAGATTATGGAGGTCTCTGTCCAAGCAAATGCACCTTGATGAGCCAAGCTGTGACTGAACCAGATCTCCAAGCTGGACCCCAGAGAAGTGCCCAAGTAAGTTTAAAATGCCCTTTATACATGATAAGAAGAAAACTCAGGATCCGACTTATGGTAGAAGGGAGTAGGTAACATGGTAAATTCTGAGGACCTAAGCTCTGTGACCTGGGATAAACACTTTACCTCTCCCACTTCCGAAATGGGATGCACAACATCCCCATAAAAGTATTTTAAGGGTAAACAGAGGATGCTGTAAAGGATCCAGAAGCTATTTTTGTCCGTAGCCCACCAACCCAGGAGCAGTCAGATGTCCTGAGCACTCAGTAGAATAACAAGAATAAAACTTCAGAAGTACTGCATGTGACCTGATTTGAAGGCATGTGAGGGAATCATGTAGTTCATTGGATTTTAAAATTGGGCTTCAGCTAATGAATAAACGTATAATCTGGAGTGCATGGCATTTGCCAAGATGCTATTTGATGGCCATCTGTTTGGCAAAAGAATTGTCTGGGATGGTATGGATAAAATCTGGTCCAGAGAAATAGACCAGGCCAGCAGTTCTCAAACTGAGTTAATCATCAAAATCCTGTAGGTGAGCTCTCTCAGCATGTACAGTTTCTGTCAGACCCCCCAAAGCCTGACCCAATGCATTTGATGGGGTCCAGGACCCTGAAGGTTCCAAACTCTCCTCAAGGGATCCCAAGGTCAGCCAGATTGGATTTAGGAACATCTTGATGAGGTTTTTAAATTGTGTGGAGCAATTTACCAAGTACCACACACTAAGCCATGATCCTTAAATCATTCCCAAAATCCTTAAAAAAGATATTTCCCAAGCATTATTTGAACCTGCCTTTGCTTTATATCTAAGAAAAGGTTTTCTAGATACAAGATTTGTTTTCCTCCCAGCAAGATGCTCTACATCAGTACTACCAATTAGGCAAGTTCATTTAAACACTTTCAATCCATACTTGTAAAAAACCCCCTCTGCTCATCCAACTTTATGTCTAAACAGTGCAGCGGACGGCTGTACAGTTCCATTTGTGAATTCCACTCTTGTGAATGTATTTCCAAAAGTGTTTCAGAATTTCTTTCACTGGGAAAGCCAGGACTGCTGGTTTTAATAAGAACATGGTTAAAACACAGTTATCCAGGTCACTGAGACTTCATGACTTCCCAGAACACAGGCAGCACAGCACCCAGAATACCCTCTCTTTTTTTCTTTTATTTTTACTTTTATTTTTTATTCAATGTATTGGGGTGACATTGGTTAAGAAAATTATATAGGTTTCAGGTGCACAATTCTACAAACACATTATCTGTATATTGTACTGTGCATTCACTACCCTAAGTCAAGTCTCCTTCTGTCACCATTTATCCCCCCCCCTTTACCCTCTTCTACTTCCCCCACCTGCTTTCCCTCTGGCTTCCCCTCTGGTAGTCACCATACTGTTGTCTGAGTCTATGAGGTTTTTTTGTTTGTTTGTTTGTTTAATCCCATCACTGTACCTTCTTTTTTTTAAAACAAGACTGCCCGCACATGTCTCCACCCTTTGCTCTTACAAAAGGACTCTTTCCCCACTCCCTTTTCCCAAAGTTTTCTTTAGAAAGTGTGACCTGGCTTAAACGGATGAAAACTGAGTTTAGACCAAGTGAAAAGCAAGTCCTGCTCTCAGATTAAAACTCATTGACATCACAAAGACTCGTTAACAGCGGCTAGCATGCAGTAGGTGCTCAATCACAAACAGAATGAATTCAAACTATTTGATGAAAGTCTGGCCCCTCCTTTTATGAAAACCCAAACAAGAATTCTCTGAAGAACTGAGATATTCCACAGCATTCACATCTGAGAACATGTTCTGTTATGTAATCAACAAAGTAAAAAAGAACTTTATTTTTAGTTACTGAACTTCACATGGAAGATCCCAGTCCTATTTAAACTTCGCTTTCATCCTTAACCTTCAAATGACACTCACATGATTTTCTTTTTTTAATTTGTTTTTTTAAAGGAAAGACTGAAAGATGGCCTTGAGCATATTTAAAACAATACAAAACAACAAGAGAAATAAAGCAGATGGCAAAAAATCATAAATCAGGACTAGCTTGCTGAACACGCTACAAAGGAAAGCATCGTCAAACTGAAAAAGGGAAGAGGCACGTTGTTTCTCATGGCTGTCTCTGTTATTGCTTCCTTGCAAAAGAAAACTGGGAGGTATCTAGGGGAGGGTGTTACCATCCCTCCCTAAGTTTTCACAATCTAGACTAGAAAGAGCTGCATGATAATTGGGAAGCCCAAAGGGTCAGTACTGAGAACAGGTAGGGGGTATGTTGCTTCCCATGTGATAGAAAATGAATGATTTGGAAGGATCTCTCTTTTTCAAAATTTTCAATTGCAGTTTACATTCAATACTATTTTGTATTAGTTTCAGGTGTACAGCATAGTGGTTAGACAATCACATACTTTACAAAGCGATTCCCCCAAAGGATCTCTGTTTTAATTGTACAATGGCACAGGTAGGAAAAGAAGAAACAAAAAACAAATAAACAAAGAAAACTCTAACCCAACATTTGTACACTGTTTGTAACACATGATGAAAACAACAAAAAACTCTTCTCTAGAAAAACCTTCCAACCCTATCTTTTCTACAGATATCAGTAAAAGGACATCCCTTATAAAAGCACCATTGACACCCTCTAGGCTGAGGAATACAGTAATGGCCACATAATGATATTTTGGTCAACCACAGACCCACCTGTATGAAGTGGTCCCATAAGATTATAATGCAGCTGAAAAATTCCTATTGTATAGTGATATCATAGCACAACACATTAAACAAATACTTACCCTTGTGTTACAGTTGCCTACAGTATTCAGTAGAGTAACACGCTGTACAGGCTTATAGCCTAGTAGCAGCAGCCTGTACCACAAAGCCTAGGTGTGCAATAGGCTACATACCATCAAGGTATGTGTAAGTGCACTCTATGATGTTCACATAGTAATAAAATCACCTATTGACACATTTCTCAGTATGTATCCCTGTCATTAAGCAGGGATACACAGAGTCCAGTGTGTGACTCTAACAAAAAAGACTCTTAAAATTCTAGAGCCATACTATTTGGCTGTCTTTGACACTGGACTATATGTTTGGATCATCCCATAAAGATAAGGGCTTTAGTTTGGGAGGATTTGTTTTGTTTTGTTTGATGTATGTGATGGCTGGGTGGAAAGTAAAATATTCAGGGGAGGGGAAGGAAGGAAGGAAGGAAGGAAGGAAGGAAGGAAGGAAGGAAGGAAGGAAGGAAGGAAGGAAGGAAGGAAGGAAAAAGAAAGGAAAGGAAGAAAGAAAGAGAGAGAGAAGGTGGGAGGGAGGGAGGGGGAGGAAAAGAAAATAAAAGAGAAAAGAAAGAAAGAAATGAAGGAAGGACAGAAGGAAGAAAAGAAAGAAAGAAAGAAAGAAACTGCATTGGGTTAGCCTTTCAGATCTTAAAACAGCTGCCATATATTTCTAATGCATTAAATGAGTTTTTCTTTTAACAACAATAACTGGGCCTCTTAAGCAAGAACACATGAGTACATGCTGTTCTGGTGTAACACAACAGAGGATCTGGCACTAACTTTTACTCCTAGAGCCGTATTTACAAACATACTGCACTATTAACCCCAGTACATCAGCTCTGCCTCCCCTACCACATTTTATCTACATGATCCAAAAAGTGCAGAAGATTTGCCAGGGCATGCTTCTAAATATGAATTCATGGGCACAGACAACTCCAAGATCTTCTGCTCAGCCCACAACTGGCTACTTCATACCACCTCGTAGTGTGCCTTCTGAGTAGGCACAACTGGGGGTCTGAGCACCACAAAGAATTCCATCAATAGACCTAAATTTGTCTACTTTCTTGCAATCCCCATGCCCACTGGCTTGGTTCCACAGCCATTTTGAATGCATCAGAGTTTGCTGTAAATTGTTTTTCTGAGCAGTTCTAGAACTCTGTTGATATGCTAAGGCCATAAAGAACCGGTAGTGCATTGTTCCCCACCTGCTTCATCTCCTCTGGTAATTTCCCAAAGCACTCATTGCCTTATCTCTATCGAAACAAGCTGCTGCTCTGCATTGTAATCATTCTTTAAACCCCACCTTTCTCTCTAGAGGAAGCAGTCTGGAAGGGGAGAGGGATCACTTGTGCCTTGTTGATTACCACTCTATCCCCCCAAACCTTGCAAGGTGCATGATGTGTAATAAGTTCAACAATATTTGTTAACTGAATGCTCAGAAAAGTGAGTGAAAAGCTAGGGTGATCAACCATCCTGGACCAGGGGGCTTCTCAGGACCTCAAACTTTCTCTGCTCATCTGGCAACAGTCCCAGGCAAACCAGGACCATTAAATGGCTTATGCTCTCCCTTTGTTTCCAGCTTGTAGACCCACCCCTCCTGGGAGTTCCCAAGCCTGCCAAGCCTATCTGTGCAGCTGCTCAGCTTACCCATCAGCTAGAGGAAGCCTTCTGAGATGACATGCTTTTGTGCCCCTTTTCTGCCCAGTGACAAATGCCTACCCTAGCTGTGCTGCCTGGTCAGTCTTTGAGAGATGATAAGAAGTTTCTTTATTTCCCAGATGCAGAAAACTGGAAGGTGTCAGATACCCAAATTTCTGCTACATCTCTAAGTCTACCCAAAGAGGGATGTGGTGCCAGATGCACAGGCACTCTAGATGAGAAACGGCTCCACTCCTAGCTGCCGTTAAGCCCACCCTGAGCCCCACCTTCCAATCTGTTTGCTAAGCTATCTCAATATGACTGGCTGAGGCCCTGCTCACCTCCCTCTCTTCTATCTCAGGCTTAAAGGAGGTGAGGCAATGAAGCAGCCTATTTGTCCCACAATTCTGTGGGGGATGCAATAAGAGAACACGGAGCTGGCTTTATTTTTAGGGGAAAGATAAACCCAAGACAGTCCTGGCCTTCAAGATATATAGCACACTTGCTTATGTGATGGTGAGTGGATTTTGCCACCAATTTGGAAGAAGTTCACCTGGGGGCATACCATTCCTGCTCTCAGATGCTCATCTATAGACTATCTAGAGATATAAGTTAAAACTGGAGGCAAGGGCATAAACTGTGCTATATTCTCATAATGGAATATTACAGGGCAATAACAGAGAATGAATTACCAAAACATGCAACAACCTGGAGGAATTTCACATTGAGTGAAAGAAAACAGACACCAAAGGACTTTGTATGACATTCAAAACCAGGTGATGATTTTCAAAAACTGATAGAAGTCAGGGTAGTGGTTACCTTGAGGGCAGGAGAGGGGTGTTATATTGATTGGGAAGTGAACTCTTTGCAGGGATGGAAATGGTCTACACCTGGATTTGGATGGTGGCTATTCAAATCCATACAATGGCAAATATTTATGAAGCTGTACATTTAGGGTAGGCTCACTTAACATACTTCATATGTAAATTAAACTAAAACAGTGTGGGCTGGACAGAGGAGGACAAAGGGGAAAATTGGGACAACTGTAATAGAATAACAATAATAAAAGAAGACATTTGGGAAAAAGAGCAAATGATTTGTGACTATGCATCCCACTTCTGCCAAGGTATTCCCTATTATATAAAACCATCCTCCAAAAGCTAAAATCTAAAACCAAACAATACAAACTAAAACAAAACCAAACAACAAAAATACAAAAGCAAAGTAAGAGAGATATTCACTGACATGTGATCCAGCAAGCAGTGTCATTTAACCCCCAGGAAGCTTTCTTACTCACTTTGTAAATACATTCTTCTACCCACCTGCTTTGGCTGTCAAATTAAATTAGATGAAACCGAGTGGGGTGGTTGTTCCCTCTCATTTGTTAAATGTATGCTCGACAAAGGCAACACTGTCAATCTCAATGAAATTAGGGTTTGTCAAACTAAGGATTTGATTTTTTTTCTTTTCTTTAATAAAAGACAGCTTTCAGCATTTAGGACTCACTCTCAAATATCTTTCCAGCGGCTGTATCTCTCAGCCTATTAGTCAAGGGCAGGCACCCAGCCAGCTGTTTGCTGGATTCAACTTCCCTCTACATGACTATTTCAAAGGTCGTGTATATGTTAATTTACTACCTGGTTGTTATTTATGAGGATTTTATTACATCATTTTTACATTGGTTTATTCTTTATCTTCCTCTAGGAAACTCTGGATTCTAAAACAGCCAATGGTAGGGCAACTTTGGGTGAGTATGAGACTTCAAAGAAACCACTGTTGTCATTTTTCAAATTAAAAAATAAATACACACTGATAATATGTTTTGATTGACAAGGGTTATGATTGTCATTGTCTAGATTTAGAAGAAGCGGCTTAAACAAAAATTGTTTGTGTGAAAAATAAAAAAAATAAAGAAGAGAAAGCAAGCAAAATGACACCCACAGCATGCCCTATTTAAATTATTTGACAGTAGCAATGCTCCACTAGCAAATTACAGAATGTCTAGGTCTTTAAAATTTGAATCAAATCATTTTTTCCTGGAGGCAACCTAAAGGCTTACCTATTTTATTTTAAGTCTGCACAGTTTCATTTTCTATGGTTTCTGTGAAGCCAACAGTATCCTAAAGCTGAAATCATATGGGATGAGCCTGAATACCAAGAGGATAAAGAAGGAAGGCGAGTTGGCCCTGCCAAGGCAGCTTGCAGGAGGGGAGGCAGGGTCAATGGAGGGAGATCCTGTGCCTAAGGTCATTCCACAGGAGTTACAGAAAAATGATTGTTGCTGATTGTTGCTGCTGCTTCGGGAAGGAGAGTGGTGATGGGAAAGGGAAATGGTAGAGAGACACAAGGTGAGGAGACCTGGAGAGATAAAGCCCTGATGAAAGCACTTACTGGCTTTCAAAGGAACAGTTCATGCCTCCTTTACTTTTCACCAGCACCTGTATCTGTGAGGCCTCACCCACATGTATGTGCTCCTGTAGGACAAAAGAGTGACTCCCACTCAAACTGTCAGTGAGTGATCACCACTGCTCTGCTCAAAACCCAGACACCCCTATGCTGCCATTTAGAAATCTATTAGCAGTATAGCAGAGTAACTTCTCTGACCTACACTCACCAGAAAGGGGAGCTTCTAATTCTGCAATCAGTGAAACTGCAAAATGATTAGAAAATGTGTGTGTTGTTGTGCCAGATCAACCCAGGCAAATACAGCCCTGGGGAAAGGTTAATAGAATGCAACTTAAACAGCTTTCATGCTTCTTCTGAAGATGCGGGGGATGGCAAGAACCAGACAATAGGGACTCCCTCAGAACCGAGAACATGTCCTCCTCCATCAGCTCGGCTCTTGTGTAGTGAGTGTGTCTGTGCCCTCAAATTCCCTCCCACACACCCCCTTGCTGCTCCATGTCCTCCCGCAGATGAACTGTTATCTGTGTCTGCAATGTGATGCCCTTCTCTCCCTAATGCCTCCAGATCATCCCAGCTGCACGGACATAGGTCCGTGTATTTATTCCTCCAGAACTGCAAACTCAAAGTCAAATAATCCAATATTATATCAAATTATAGACGTAGCTCTCTGCCCCAAACTCCACCTTCCTTTCTGTTCCCTTTCTTCAGTTATGTGGAAAAACACCCTTCCAAGAAAAGATTAGAAAGAAACTAGACAAACTGCTTTGTGCATTATGACTTTTCTCCCCAAAAGCATTAGTCTTAGAATTCTTTTTTTTTTTTTGGTGGTTGTTATTCTCTACAAATAAATTCCAATTTTATTTTATTTTTTCCATTTTTTATTGTTGTTCAAGTACAGATGTCTCCATTTCCTCCTCACCATCTCCCCAATTCCATAATTCGACTAAGAATTCCATAAGCAACACCCACCCCCATTTCACTTCCCAACCCCCATATGCCCCCAGCCCAGTGGGTGCTTTAAATGATTCCATTCTCCCACACCTTTCTGCACTGTTACATCCATCGTGCACAGTATTGGGAGCGACACTGACAGGGAGAGAGCGATGGGACGAAGGCTGTCTGCCTTTACTGCAGCTTGAAAATGAAACACTATTTATTACAGTCCTCCCTTGGGTCAGCCACTGATCTCAAACTTCACAGCAGAGATACCTGTCAGTGGCTTGGATGAACCCCAGAGTGGGTGATGCAGATGGTACATGGAATGTGCAAAATTCCCAGACAAAATTAATGTATTTGGCAGAGAGCATTTTTTAACTTTGTTTTTCAATTACAGTTTACATTCAGTATTATTTTGTAGTAGTTTCAGGTATACAACATTGTGGTTAGACAACCATATACCATATTTTGCCATGTATTAATGTGTACCTATGTTTTGGGCCCAAACTTTCAGGAAAAAAATGTTTCATTTTAATTTTTTAATTCAGTTTTTATTTATGTATATTTATACACTTGTTTTTTTATATTATAAAGGAAGTTTAGCATTTATTTGTGAACATATTATGGTACAAGAAATTTTATGTAACAAACATTTACAAAACACAAGAACAGATACAAGGTATTTCAGGTACTATATGTATAATGTGCATCCTTATTTTTCCCTCAAAAATTTGGGCAAAACAGTGAGCATTATACACAGCAAAAATGGCACTTTACAAAGTGTTGTCCCTGGATATTTCCAGTGCCCAGCTGGCAACATCCATAATTAGTTATTAGAATATTATTGACTGTATTCCCTATGCTGTACTTGACATCCCCATGACTATTCTGTAACTGCCAGTCTGTACTTTTTAATCCCTTCAACTTGTTCACTCAGTCACCCAACCCCACTTCCCTCTGGCAACCATCAGTCTGTTCTCTGTATCTATGAGTCTGTTTCTACCTCGGTTGTTCATTTCTTTCGGTCTTTAGAGTCTACATATAAGTGAATCATATGGTATTTGTCTTTCTCAGTCTAATTTATTTCACTTAGCATAATAACCTCTAGGTCCATCCGTGCTGTCACAAATAGTAATATATCTTTCTTTTTATGGCCGAGTAATATCCCATTGTATTCTGTACCACACCTTTTTTTATCTATTGAGGGGCATTTGGGTTGCTTCATATCTTGGTATTACAAATAATGCTGCATGAACACAGGGGTGTATATGTTCTTTCAAATTACTGTTTTGAGTTTCCCAGAAATCACTTTTTCTTAGGGAAGGGCATAGTTTCATTTGGGATTGCCCCTCCCTGCCCCCCCCCCCAACCACCCCACAGCCAAAGCAGGCCTCAAGGCAACACTCAAATGCAGACAGTTTTGTGGGAGGCCCCAGAATGCTCTGGTGTGGAGACATGGATGTGAACCTGAAAAGGTACACAGACCTCCCGAGGTGCTTCACTTCTTATAGGAGTTAACCTTAGTGGTATCCCCCACCATCCCAGGTGGGGTAGAGAAAAAGCTCTGGTGTCTATCTCCTAATTGCATTGCAGCATTGGTTTGGGGCTGCCCACTGGCACTAACTTTAGCACCTCTGTTTGCCCAAATCTGAGTGAAGCATGCTGCCATGGCTAGCACAGAAGTCTTGTTGCCCAGAGCCACAGGGGGTGACAGTGAGCTCACAGGTAGGTGGAATGAGTGCCAGGGACACAGAAGCTCTATTCTGTAGACAGAGCATCAAGGGTTTAAGTGCTGCACACACCAAAATAACTGAAAATGACCACTGTGTTGGTGTGGATCTGGTCATTCCTCTTTATTCCCTGAAATCCCTCCTGGGGTCCAGGGTCAGGTAACAGGCTAGATTTTCTCAAGTTCTGAGCTCCCTCAAAGTAAGCTGTTAATCTTTTGGAGTTGGCTGAATCCAGCCCCTACAGGGGCTCCCAATGAGAACATCTTGGCATTGGAGCCCAAATGATAGCCCACAGAGACTGCAGCAGCCAGTGGCCCTTCCAAAACCCCCAAGGAGTAATTTTTACACTGGTAATACCTGGTTCCATAAACACTGTAATCTTCCTAGATGATGTCTGTTTCGCAGTAGACCTCTGAGTCCCAGAGAACCTGCCACTCTCCCACGTGACCCTCTCTTCTCCCAAAGGCACAGAAATAGTCAGATTCAAGACAAGCCACATGCAAGTCTACTGCTTCATTCTTCTTGGGAAACCTGCTGGAGTAAATTGGTGGCTTTGCTGCTGTTTGATTTTTGCAAGCTCTAGCATCTTTCAAATGCTATCACAGACAACATCAAGACAGCTCTACACATGAGCACCAAAAGACATGCTGAAGAATGTTTGTAGCAACTTTATTTCCAATAGCCCCAAACTGGAAACCACCCACATGTCTGATAGTAAGAGAACAGATACTCAGATGCATCTGTATAATAAGATACTACACTGCAATAAGAAGACATGAACTGCTTATACATGTGGCAACATGGATGGATCTCAAAAGCAGTGTGCTAAGTGAAAGCAGCCAGACACAAAAGACTATATACTGCCTGGTTCCATCTCTATGAAACTGTAGGACAGACAAAATTAATCTCTGGAGACAGAAGTCAGAATCATGGTTGCCTTTGAGGGATATTGACTGGGAAAGGGCTCAAGGGAGCTTTATGCGGTGCTGGAAATTGATTCAATTTGGATCTGAGGGGTGGTTACATGGATACAGATACATGTAAAAATCCATCAGCACTTAAGATTTGTGCAGTCCATGCACTTTACTGTATTGTTATATATACCTCAACAAAAAAAGGTAAAATAGAATAACATCTTTAAGGAATAATAAAACAAAATAAAATAGCTCTAGAGAATACTGACTCCCTCTCTCTATCTCTGCCAGGCAATGCTATGAAGAGCAGAAACATAAGTGCTTCCCTAGAGCTTAGCTTCCTAAGGGAGAAAATGGTCTAGAGGCTTCTCTTGGATGAGGATGGCATTTTTGCCACAGGAAACAGGGAAGACAGGAGGAAAAACTCAAAGTGAGCAGTGTGAAGCCTTTAGTAGGTCATATAAGTGCCTCAGGGGATTTAACTGGTGTCCCCTCAAACATATCCACACACAGTACACTCACATACTACCACTGTGACATACCAATTATCCATATACAGTCACACACACAGCACTGCATACATTCACTACATACCACACATGAACATTATATTCACATACAAAACCACATCACAGTGGACAGATACACATACACAAACACAGGTGATGCTCATAGTGTGTGCGTGCGCACACACACACACACACACACACACAGGGGAGGTAGGCCTCCTGGCAGACTCAGCTCTTAGTGTTCTAGCACTCTCTGGGCAATCATCTCCCTCCTCCTACCAACCAAAGACACTGTCATCATCATTATCATCATCACCATCATTCCAGAAACATCCTTCATGGACAGGACATCTCAGAGAGCACACAGCTGTGCCCACAAAGACACCTGCCTGCAGCTGCCTGCTCACCCTGAAAGCTGTCCAGGGACATCAGATTTACACCTGGTTCTGAGGAGTGAGTGTCCTGCAACCTTCAGCTCAGGCCCAGCAAGAACCTTCGGGCAATGGCTGTACACCCTTCTCCCTGCTTTCTTTCTGGCCTACTGGTCACTGGCCCCCCTGAAAGGAAGTGTTGCTTCACTTCTTAGTGAGGGACAGCATTTTCCCTGGAGCCCAGATCAGCCCCAGCATTCTGGACAACAGTGATCTTATTACCAGGTAGCTGCAGAGAAACCAGCCAACAATGTGATGGTGTCACTTTGTCAAGTTGGGATGCCAGTGCCTCCTCATTGTTCATTTTGCCACTGGCTTGGAGCATACCTGCATCATTCCATAATCCTAAAAACCCTCTCCTTTACTATTCTTTCTTATCTTAACTTGAAGAACTAGGTCCATCTAGTCTAATTCAATATCTGTTGACCTTGTGGACCTTCTATGACAATAAATCTCCACATGTGGAAGACAGGGAAACATGCCTGTCAGTGCCCTCACATTTTCCCTCTTAGGACTCTATCCCAAAGGGAAAGGCACAAGCACATTTGTCACGGCTCTTTTGTGATATAAAGATTGAGAACAACCTGAGTGATGACCAAGGGGAAACCGGTTAATTATTGCATATTATTACATAGACTATTACCAGTTATTGCCAAGGATGACATAGATTGGTATGTCTTCACATGCAAATAATGTCATGTAGTGGCAGAGAATATAGATTTTGCATACACAAAGTGAAGTAATTTTTATTTAATGTATGTATATGTTAAGAACATAAAGAATAAAACCAAGCTTGTACCAGTTTCCTCTGCTAAGATTACAGAGGGTCATTCCTTTCTTTGTTTTCGATGTCTATGTTTTCATTTTTAAACGTGTGTTATTTTTTCTAAGGGCACATAATTGGCTCCCTATCCATTCTTTTTAAAGCTGTGGGTTACAGATACTCAGATGCAGCTGGACCTTTAACCCAGGCAGACCTGGATAAATAGTGGGTCCACCATTTCCCAGCTGTGGGCCCTGGGCTTATGACCTTGCCTCCTTGAACCTTCCTTTCCTCCATTATCAACAAGCCTCACTGAGATCCTATTCAATGCCATCCTCTGTGCCAATCCTGGAGGCCATCATGGTGGACAAGACAAAATATCCATTTCCTACTTGGAGCTGTATGTATCTGCAGCTGTAAAGTCGGGGTAACTTTGCAGACTAACTGTAGGGATTAGTTTTAATGTAAACAATTTCTGGCACATAAAAGGCCTTTGAAAACTGTCAGGTACTTTTCTTTAAACACCGGAAGAGTATGACTTAATTAAGGTAGGATAGGATGTCTAAGAAATTACACTTGTAATGGCTCACTAATGGAAGTTTATTTCTTGTTTGTGTAATAGTCTAAGGTGGGGGCTCCAGACCAAACACTTCTGTTTCATGCAGTGATCCTCCCCAGGCAGAGAAGTCCCTGCCATCTTCCAAGGTTACCCAGGGACTTTGCTCCATCCCCGAGAGCCAGTGAATGAGAAAAGAGTATAAAGGAAAACCTGGAAAGCTTTTATGATTGGATCAGAGGTGCACTTGTCATCTCCATGCACATCCTATTGGTCAGAACTCAGTTACATTGGCTGTAAGGCAGACTGGGAAATGTAGTCTGGCCGAGTGCCTGGAAAGATAAACAAAACAGGTTTGAGGGACTGACTGATCAGCAATTGCTGCCACAATGAATTGTAGGAGAAACACACACCCCTGTGACTGTGTGTTTGTGTGTTTATTTTGTGTCCAGTCTGCAAAAAGGCAAAGCTGTGGGAAGTTCCGAAGCTCTTCTTTGCTGAACTTTTAGTTTTCTGAAAGAACTCAATCGCTCTTTTTTATTATCAAGGTTGTCTTGCCCACCATCTGAGATATTACCAAAAAACACCAGACCCAGCTTTGACTTTCACAAGATTTGAGATGCTGTCAAAAATAAATGCCAACTCACCAGATTCTGTGTGTAAGGGATGCCAACACACATATAACTCAGAGTAAAAGCTGCAGATGGGTGCTTTACTGTGCATACATTGTCACTCCTCCTCTTCTAAAGAACTTTATATGCCAGCCAGCAAATCCATGGACTTAATCATGGGAATTAAGAAAAAATATGATTTTTTCCTTAACTGGGTACCCTGCACAACAAATACTTA
Source organism: Phyllostomus discolor (assembly GCF_004126475.2). Classification (NCBI taxonomy): domain Eukaryota; kingdom Metazoa; phylum Chordata; class Mammalia; order Chiroptera; family Phyllostomidae; genus Phyllostomus; species Phyllostomus discolor. Next base: position 6,144,958 of record NC_050198.1, read on the forward strand.
TGTATCTGTCAGAAGTTTACATTATAGAGCCAGAGGGCTAGAAATTAAATTCTAGTTTGGTTTGCTTTGTCATTCAGAAGATTGCAGAAAGCCCAAAGGTATGGTTGGATAAAGCAAGATGTGTCCAACATGATATTATTCATTTATTCATTGACTCATTCATTCAATAGATATAATGTATTTTGAATGATTCCTTAATTACTGGATTCCACATTGAGAATACCAAGATAGAAAGCCTATTTCCTGTCTAGTGAGGGAATGAGCTACTGGACATACAGTTACAATGCAACAAGACCCATGCTTCAGGGGAAGCATGTGCACTAGCAGTGGAAGGGCAGGTTATTAAGAAAGGCCATTGATTCTTTGCCATTCCTGATTCACTTGATGTAAAAGCATAAAGTAACTCCCCAGAAAGTCTCCTATACTTATTAGATGAACCGACTGGAAATACAAAGAGAAAGACAATGCTCTGGGGCCCTGAGGGCTCTTTATTTATGTTGTCATTGTCAGGCAGGTATCACCACCGCCCACTTTACAGATGGCATTTCTGAGACACAGAGAGATTCAGATACTTGTCCCACTATGTAGTAATCTGCAGGCCTGGGAATCTGGTCTGTTTGACCCCAAAGACTGGGTACTTCTCACTGCCACCCCCCACTACCTTTCCACATGAAAGACCAGGGGAAAGTAGACCTAGTAGACAGTGGCGGAACCTATGGCTTAGTCAAACTGCTTGTGAGAGGCAGTGAAAGAAGGGGGAAAGAGGTTGGCCTCAGGAATCAGTGCTTACCTCCTGGAAGTAATGTGACAATAGACTCTCACCACTGATTCACTGATTCAACACTATTAAGCCATGGCTAGGTGCCAGGCGCTGTTCTAGGTGCTGGTGATATAGCAGTGAACAGGATGGGAAGGGCAGTGGGAGAGTGAGAAGTAAATATGCCCCCATTTTTTGTTCCACATGAGAAGTAATAAAGTAGATGCTTTTTCATGCTTGATATTGATAATTAGAGAAATGTATCCTAGAGATTTGGGGGGAGGGGAATCAATTTAAGCACAAGGAGACATTCAATTGTGCAATGTGGTTTCCAAATCTGGAGAAGATAAAGGACACACACACACACACACACACACACACACACACACACATACATAAATACTCTTAAGGATAAGACCAAACACATTGATAGTGGTGGTCTTTGGGTGGTAGGGCTACGAATAATATTTATTCTTATTATTTTTCTATATTTGTAAATTTTCCAAAATAAGTGTGTATTACTCTTATAATCATAAAGAAACAAAATTTACTAAAATGTTATAGAAACTAAAGCTCCAAACAACCAGATTCTTCCTGTCCTGGCATTTAGGTGGTAACTGACAAGTCAGCCAGTCAGGGCAATGCCTCGCTCCTCTACTCATGCTGAGTGATATCTTATTTCAACACACTGCTTGATTATTTCAAAATTCACTCACAGGGATAGCCACAGGAGGAAATATACACTCATCACTGAGATATTAGGGACTGAATTATGAAGCTTAATTTTTCATTAGGGCATTGTGCCATGTTTCAATTAAGACAGTTTCATCTTTTTTTTTTTTTTTTTTGGAAAAGTGCTGATGTGTAAAACCTCATTTCCTTCCTTTGCACACTGGCGTATGGATTTTATTTTTAATTGATTTCCATGAGCTACTAAGAGTGGCAGAGAAACTAGGATGGTGAGCTGTGTTGCTACAGTGTTCCTGGTGCTGGAAAGGAAACATAGCTCTGTGAGAACAATGCTTTGGAAAATCCGTAAAACCCAGTGGAACACACCTAACGTTCGTATGAAAGGGCAGGCATTACTCACAGTGGCTTTGACAGTGAGAACGAAGACTGAAAAGCCCTTCAGCAATAAATGTGCCCTGATGAATTGGCCAGGTCTCATTTAGAAGCCAAGGAAAAATTTTCTAATAACATTTTGATATAGTGGATGCATTGCATTATCTTTTTATTAAAAGTATTTTCTGTGTTTTTTCAATAAGAGAACATTGCCACCACCCCTCCCCCATCACATATCAAATCTAAAAATGGAGATACCTTCACTCAAATTAACACGGTCTGTGAAGGATTTAGGGTTCTTAACATAAGATTCTGTTTTCTGCTAGAAATATTGTTTCAGAAAAAGTAGAAACAATGATAGAAGGACCACAGGAAACATCTGTGTGTACAAACAGGCCAGCTCACTAGGAATAAAAATGCATTATGCCTCATGAAGGTCTAAATATTTTTATTAACACAGTTTGTTAACCAAGATCTGGGAACTAAGGTTCCCTAAGAGTCCCCTGTCAAATGCTTTTTTCAGTATTTTATTTTATTCTTAAGAGAGAACTAACTCTGAAATCTTATCTTAGATTTTAGCAATGAGTTTTCTATTAAAAGTTATTTCTTTTCCATCTCAGGCTGAGCAAAGCTCTGGGCCAAGGGGGTTAGAGAATTTGTTTCATAAAACTGACAGCTTGGCTAGCATTCAATCACTCGGCACTACACAGCCCAGGAGAACAAATAAGTCCTTTTCTGATGCCTTTCCAGACACATTACGATGTATGTTCCATAGCTTTATTCCCGCATTTGCCGTGTTTGCCTCCTACAGCAACATGGAAAGGGGGCAGAAAGCACATCAAAAACTGCACCAAACCCACTAGGAAGTGATACTAATCAATCATGCTCTCATTTAGAAGCTGGGGGAAATGAGCACCCTGGATATGCTGTTTTAGTGGTGGTACCTGGCCTTCCTTTCTAGAAGGCCAATAATTTCAGGGGACTCTCGGCCATTTTGTTGTCCTGTCGTCAATCCTTCAGGACATGTGTCTTTGCAAGATGTAAGCGAGGCTTTAATGGGGCAGATATGGCCAGCTTGGTGGCCGCTTTTGGCAGAGATGGTGCCTAAGGCAGGCTACTGGCTCGCAGTCTGGGTATCGTTCTGGGCAGCAGAGACCAGCCTTTCCCAAACCCTGCACCAGTGGAAACTTCCTGTTTAACAGGCCTAACTCAGAGCAGCCAGGGAAAGGAAATCATTACAAAATCTCTGCCCTCCTCTGTAAAAAAAAAAAAAAAATCACAAGGGCTTTTTGGGGGGGTTCTCATACGCAAAGCTACAACTGAAAAATTCTTGTGTGAGACACAACTAATCCATGCTGTTGGAAGATAGTGGTTACTGTTGGTGAGGGGTGATGAAGAGGATACAGGGAGGAAGGGTGGTATGGCCCTGGTCTCTGTCAGGGTGCTGATGACATGGGTGTGGCATTTGTGAATTTTTTCAAGTTATACATTTAATAATGTGTGCACCTTTCTGTATGTCTGTTAGGATTTTAGACCAAAATCTGAAAATAAAACTCCATGGTGGGTAATTTTTAAGATTCCTCCCATCCATATAGCTGGCTTTAAAAATCAAACAGAACCAAGAAAAGAATAAACCATATCCACTTAAAACTTCTCACCTGTTGAAAGTGTATGTAAAATACAAAGACTTTTTTATTTTTATTTTTATTTAGTTTTTACTAAGAAATACACATTTTAATAAATAGATGATCTAATATGTAACAAATGACCATAAATATAATAAAGCAAAAATAGCCACACAATTTATTATACAAAATATATATATATTTGTTTCATACATTACTTTATTGTTGTTTAATTACAATTGTCTGCATTTTGTCCCCACCACTCCCCCCACCCCAGCCAAACCCACCTCCCTCCCTTGCTTCCACCCTCCCCCTTGGTTTTGTCCATGTGTCCTTTATAGTAGTTCCTGAAAACTGTCCCCTGCCCCTCCCCTCCGGCTATTGTTAGATCGTTCTTCTTTCCAATGTCTCTGGTTATATTTTGTTTGCTTTTTTCTTTTGTTGATTATATTCCAGTTAAAGGTGAGATCATATGGTATTTGTCCCTCACCCCCTGGCTTACTTCACTTAGCATAATGCTTTCCAGTTCCATCCATGCCGTCACAAAGGGGTAGGAGCTCCTTCTTTCCCTCTGCTGCATAGAATTCCATTGTGTAAATGTACCATAGATTTTTGATCCAGTCATTTGCTGATGGGCACTTAGGTTGCTTCCACCACTTGGCTATTGTAAATTGTGCTGCTATGAACATTGGGGTGCATAGGTTCTTTTGGATTGGTGTTTCAGGGCTCTTAGTGTATAATCCCAGCAGTGGAATTGCTGGGTCAAAAGGCAGTTCCATTTTTAGTTTTCTGAGGAAATCCCATATTGTTTTCCACAGTGGTGGCACCAGTCTGCATTCCCACTAAGTGCACTAGGGTTCCCTTTTCTCCGCATCCTCTCCAACACTTGTTGTTTTTTGATTTGTTTATGGTGGCCATTCTGACAGGTGTGAGGTGGTATCCCAATTAGAAAGCCTTTTTTAAATGCTGATACTATTATTTAAGCTTTAGCTACCATGCCCTTTATGCTTGGGAAAGAATATACTGTAGGCAATTTTGCTATAACTAATATCCATTCATCATAATGTGACAGAACACAGAAAAATGACAAAGCTCATTTTCACTCTCAGACTCTTGATAGGAGCTGGATATTTGGAAAGACCACTTGGAGTCTTTCTTGCTTTTTCATTATCTGAACCATATGGCCAGAGGACTCCCATCCTCACAGTTTTTCACATCTTCCTCTATTTTTCCCTTTCTCTTTTACTTCCCCGCACTGAATTCTTCCTTATTCCTGCTGCTGCATGAGAGTGGACTGATACTTTTTTCTGTCACTGGTGTCACTGGTGTTAAGGGAATCTATCACCTCATCCTCCATTTCTCTCTGAATTTCTGAATGTACCCAAAGTTTGTGCCAGGCCAGGCCAGGCCTTCACAGGAAACATTCCAAGGCTCCTCTGTCCTACCACTTACAACATGCTGTCTGCTTATTTACTGAGGTTGATTTTGCAAGACCAATAGTTGGAGTGGGGGGTGGGGAAGGGAAGCTTTTGAAGACAAAACATTTGGTCTCAAAGAGTTACTCGAATAATGGCGGGCTAGGGTTGATTTGCAAATTAAGATCTGAATAGTGTACTGCTATAAATGAGTCTGCATTTTGCTGTTCTCTAACAGGAACACACTGTGTAAAGAAACTGTTTTGCTCATCTAACACCCAGTTTAAAATATTCCCAAGTCTGGTTAAGGACTTGCAGGTCCCAGATGCCAGCAAGACCAAATAATTCATTCAGTAACTTGAAATTCACCTGAAATATCCGGGTGACTCCTTCAGATGAGCTACGCATCAGTTTCCAGGAAACAGAATGGTGTTCTCAGGCCCTTATTTTAAGAAAAGCATGTCATCAGACCCAGAAAAGCTATCTGAAAGGGCCTGGAATATGTTCTTGTTTTTTCCATTCCCAAGCTCCCCTTCTGCTCTGTGGTAGCATCACTGTACTGAGTTCCCAGGCTGAACTGGAGTCTCCATTGCCCTGACCCTAACCAGCCCACTTGTGCATGTTGCAACACCTGCCCTGGCACATGGGGTGACCATCTCCTCTGTTTGCCCAGGACTTCCAGGGTTTTAAAACTGAATGTCCCTTGTCTCAGGACCCTGTACCCTCAATCCCAGCCACACCAGAACAGTTGGTCACCCCAGTGGCAGGTCAACAGCCAAATCCCTCTCCTCTAGCTGGGCCAGTCAAGGCCGGAAGCACCAGGATTACCCCATGCCTTCTGCTGCTTACAAATTCAGACCTATTTAAAGTATATGAATTTGGAAAATGTATTTAAAGCTGCTGACTGAAGATGCTCCTGGCTGTTAACTATATCACTCAGGTTTTCTCCCTCCCCCTTTTTTTCTGGCCCATTCATTGTTTTCATCACACTCCTTTCTGAAATTGGGTCTCAGATGATTATATGGGCCAGTGCCAAGATTTTCTAATCACTCATCTAATTCTGGGCTGCCTCAACCTTAGCTATAAAGGGAAGGTGGGGCCCAAGTATTCCATCTCTCCCTCATTACCAAGTCCTACAGAGTCAGTCTCCTAAATACTTCTAGAATCCAACCACTCGACTCCCCATCCACTATGCTGCTTCAGTTCAAATTCATTGCTCTCCCTGGACTACTGCAACAAAGCCTGTTTTGGTCTTCCTTCACTCCTGCCCCAGCTCATTCTCCCTTAGGGGAAAAAACAAACACATAAGGTAGATAATGTCGCTGGTTTCAGGATAAAGTCCAAGTTCTTTATCAAGGCTTAATAGCTGTTTCTAAACATTACTGTGGGTTTAAGTGAGAGCACATATGTTAAATTCCTGGCCAGGTGCTTCAGCTCTATCGCGAATTTGGAGAACTTGGAGTGCTTCACCCGTGCACAGAAGTGGTAAAAAGGGTCAGGCATTTGACACTGAAAATTACAGAGAGAGGGGGCAAGCAACAGATTTGAGGTGTCCCACATGGATGGGAGATGAAGAGCTTTGTGTCTAAATATCTGAATGGAATTGAAAGTGGATCTGGTTGATTAGGGGAAGATGGGTCTCATCCCCTGATGAGTGGTGGTGACAGAAATGAGAGGGACAGGGGTGGGGTCCCACCGGTGTGCTCAGATTTATTGAGCTCTGTCGTGGGTGGAGGGCACAGAGCTAAGTGGAAAGATGGAAATACACAAAACACAAGAATGTGACATTTAATCATTGATTAATGGGGGTGGAACCTATGTAAAAACAAGAATGAGGACTTGAGTTCATGCCTTTGAAGATTTGCTTTTGGAAACAGAGAAACTGAGAAAAATGTGTGTTTGTACTTTTTATTAAACATGTTATACTATCAGTATCTAAGTGCTACAGAGCATACTGCCAGGAGCTAAGGAGGTCTGGGTTATTATATATGGTGCTCAAAATGAACTTTAGGAAGAGCTGCCTGGCTCAGGAGAATAAATGCTGATTTTAGAACAAACCATTTAAAAAAGGAAATATGATTCCCGCTCTCAAAACAAACAAACAAACAAACAAAACAAAACAAAAAGGGAGAAACAGCCAGAGAAAGACAACAAAAAGGCACAGGTTCTATGGAAGAAAACACAGGTTTGTGCAGTTAGGAAAAATGATTCCACACTACTCTTTTAATTTAGAAATATTCATAAGAAAAGCTACCTTATTGCTGCTTTCATGAGTAACCTCAGCTACTTCTTTACACCGCCATTAAAAGAAAAGAATAAACAACATTCTCAGCACTGATGAATGAAAGCTAGATCAAAAGTCAAGGTAGCCAACATAACAGTTCCCTTTCCAAATACCTCTCCAGGTCTCCTTGCCACTCTACCCCTTTGCCTCCAATTCTGGCCCAGGGCATCTATCCTGTGTTCTACAAAAGAACAAAGACTTTAATTATGTTGAAGACACAGGGGTAGGGGGTAGGGAACACAGCTTCCTTATATGTCTGCCTCAGGTGCTTTGCCTTTTATTCTTTCTTAATTAACTTTTCTGCCACCATTTAATCATTGCAGAAAACAGCAGATCAGACAACAAATGGGCCTCTCTGTCTGGGTCTGCGGTACTTCACCAGGGTGGTCAGACAATTCCTAGAGATTGTGCCTCTTTCTTCACCCTGCCTGTATCTCCATCCCTTCTCAAGGCACCCCAACTTTAAATGCATTCCAGAACAATTGCCAAGGGAGTGACCAAACCTAACTGTGAGCCAAATAAATGTGGAACTATCCAGGTACCCAGGAAGGAAGCTTCTTTCAGCTGATATAAGCTAGTGATCACTGCTCTCTGTGTACCAGGAGATAACAGAGAACCCCAGGCCACACTACTTGAAGATGCAGGAATAAGTCCTTAAACCCAGGGAGATTAATGGTTAATTGAAGGTCCTAGCACCAACAACATGAATACCACGTGGGAACTTGTTAGAAATGTCAATTCTTGGGTGCCACTCTAGACCTGCCCTGGGGGTGGGTCCCAGGAATCTGTATTTTAACAAGCCCTCCAGGTGATACTAATGCACACTAAAAGCTTGAGAACCACCCTGTCTACAGGCCCCTGAGAAAAGGAGGAGTTGTGTTGGGCTAGGAGGGAAGAAGAGAGATGCCAAGCTGATGGGCATTGAAGGGGAGGTGTATGTAAAGCTGGGAGCAGAGAAGCAGAATAACACAGGGAAACAAGTGTGTTCTAGAGATGCACTGTCCAATATGGTAGCCACCAGTCACATGTGGCAATGTACATTCAAAATTGAAACTACAAAGACAAATATTGTATAATCCCACTTTAATGTGGAATTTTTAAAAAGCCACACTTATAGTAACCAAGAGTAGAATGGAGATTACCAGGGGCTGGGATGTGGGGGGAACAGGGAAATTTTTAAAAAGAAAGAAAATTTAAGTACAAGGGTGGCTGCCAGGGACTGGGCGGAGAGTGACAAGGTTATTGTTCAATGGGCACAGAGATTCAGTTTGCAAGATAAAAAGAGTTTCAGAGATAAATGGTGATGGTTGCACAACAATGTGAATGTACTTAATACCACTGAACTGTACACTTAAATGATTAAGAAAAATAATTTTAATAAAATTAATTAAAAATAAAATTTAAAAGTCAACCTCATTCACACTAGTCACATTTCTAGGGCTCATTAGAGGCTTATAGCTAGTAGCTACCATATTGGACAGAGTAAGACATTTCTATATTTGCACAGAGTTCTATTGAACCAGGCTGTTTAGAATCCCTGTTCCACCTTCTATGAGCTATGTGACCTTGTGTAAGTTACTAACTCTCTCTGAGCCTGATTCCTCCTTTATGAACGGAATCTCATAATACACACTTATCTCATATGATTGTTATAGAGCTGTAAATAAAAAACAATAAATGTAACTACTGGGTACCACTCTCCAGCCTATAGCAGGGGTTCGATAAATGATAGGTAATATTACTGCCATTATGATTTTATGAACAACCATTGGAGACATTTTCTAATGAAATCGACAGTCTACATTGGCTAGGATGGACTCCTTCTACTACATCTCAATTACAAATTTCCAGAGCTTATGTAAGTGGTTTTATTTTCAACAGGACAAGCCAACAGTGCTATCCCAAAGCAATACCCATTTGCTAGCAGGCCAGAAAGGTAGCATCCTAATCCAGAAGCAGAATGTAAAACACTTGTAATAAGACTGCAATTCTTGAAGTCAGAGTATTACGGCAGACGGGGGAAGTGATTCCTTTTTTTTTTTAACACAACTGTCATAATCACTGGGATGGCCCATTACATTAGGCTCAACTCTTCAGTGTTCTTTATCTAGAAATATCCCCAAGAGATGTTATAACTTTGCAAACCTTCCCCCATATAAGAAAACAAAATTTAGCCCAGGGCAATTGTATATGGAAACATCCTCCCTATTAGAATAATTAGGAGGAGACATCCTCCTAATTAGAATGAACACAAGTGACCAGTCATAAGGGGGAGAAAGGGAAGACGGCTTCATGTGCAGTGTTTCATTCTAATTAGGAAATAGGGAGTCATTGAATGTTCTTGAGCTAGGGCAGCTGCTTTACTGAGAGAAATAGCAATCGGGGCATCAAGGACAAGAGTTAGATGGAGCAGTAAGAAGACTTGGGCAATACCCAGGTGAGCTGTGCTGAGGCCTATGTTAATGGTGGCAGTGGGTGGAGATGAGCACAGGAGGAAGGCGGGTCAAGTCTATGTGAACTGTCAGCAGAGTTGACAATAGGAGCCAGGGATAAAGGGTCCAGGCTCCCAGCACTGAGGCTGCATTTTCAGACACATCCAAGAGGTCAGCTTTCCCCTTCAATGTCCTCTGCTGGAGCAATTCCATTCTTCATATGGGCTTTAGACAAAGCCAGCTCTGTGGGTGATGGGTCAGAAGAGTCGGGTAAGGGACTTGGAGCAAGAACTCTCATGTTGGTATTTCTGGCTTAGGAATCATAACAAAGGCTCCCCCTCCTGATCCACTCAGGCCTTCCAGGTGAACCCCAGATTGTCTAATGTTCTAGATGAGTAACATTTTTTTTAAATGGAGGCTCTGTTGGAGCCTCCATTTTCTGACTTTGTCCAAAAAAGAGGTAAAACTACAAATGCCATATACTATCTCAATCCTTCAGAAGAGAGGCTCTAACACTAAGAAAATTAGGAAAGCCCATTTTAGAATAAAAAGCAGTTCTGTAAAGTGGAAAATGTTTAGCTTAAAGAAACTCACTACATTTTCACTTGTCTTCCACTTCACTGTGAATAGATAGAAATTTTGTCCCATGCAGGCAGTGGTCTGCAAGCCTGGTCTGTGGGGACCACTGGTTTATGTGACAATTCCAAAACAGTTCACTGTGTGGTTTAGGCTGTCAGAATCAGCACTGGTGACCCCAAATCCAACTGCCAGCTCCTAAGAACAAAAACAAAGCTGAGGTTTCTGGATTGAGGGATGGGTCTAACATGGAAAGGCAGGGCACAATCAGTCTGTACTAGTCTTCTTAAAATGCAAGTGATACGTCACAAAGGATCCTAGAACAAATGGTCTCATATTGATATATTCACGTTCAATAATTTCATATTTAGTCTAGTGGGTTAGTGATTTTTTTTCATAAAAGGAAATTGCAGCCAGAGCTAATTGCTCAATCTGAAATGTATCTGGACATTGTTTAGATGTTGGAAAGGGAACAGTAACATTGTAGAGTTTTAGCAAAGAGGAGGACATTATGTTTTTAAAATGTAAATGAATAGAAAATGTGGCCCCGTATGATTTTCAAAGCTTTGATATATATGGTTGGAGAAAGAGCGCCCTTATTTTGAGCTCTCCTTGACATTTTTCTTATTTCTAACATGTGAAAGGAAATTCATCAGCACAGGCTCAGTCTATTCCCATTCATTGATTTGTTAGCCAATCAATGGCCACTGTAGTCTGAAAAAAACAGCACCCGTTTCTATGAACCTTTCCAAGTGAGGCCAAGTTCAGCTAAGCTTAATAAAGAGAAAAACAGCAAGGACCATCTGGAAAACACTTCCGGAGTCGCAAAAGATAGTGGCAGCCTTTGCCCAACCTGCTATAAATAAGTGTCTTAGGGAAAAAAAAAACACCCAATTTTCAAATCTGTTTCTACTTAATACAGCTGCAATACAGTTTATTTAGCTTTTCCCTATAGCAGGAAGACTGCCTTTTTATGACAAGGGTCTAAATGTTTTTCACAGCCATTTCCACTGCCATTATTTTGAGGAACAACATACCATGAGGACCTGTCTGTTTGTTTCTGGAGCACACAGAAGTGGCCCCAGTGGCCTCTGCACCATGAAACTGGCCTCCAAAGGCCAGATTTATGGTCCTGTTTTCTTTCCCAGTGTTGCAAACACCACCCAAATCCTGGCCTGCAAAGGGCTGGCAACTTAGAATGACCAAGTGTCACATGCAGCAAATCAATTATTTATCTGACTGGACCCAGCTCACTGTGGATGTCTGCCAGCTCATTGCCTCTTCTTCCCGATGACAAGAAAGGGTCAAATTACTCTTCAAATGAGGCTAGTGCTTGCCAATGAAGGCTTGGCAAACCCCTACACATTCACCTTTCCATCTTTCCTCACTGCAAAGCTTGCAAAGGAATTTTTCTACACATGACACTCCAAACTCCTTCAAGTCACTCTTTGGGGAAAAGGCCCGCCTACCTTGGAAAGCTACAAAATGAAGTGTCCCCAACTGTTGTGTGCACTGAATATCTGCCCATACACTCAAGCACACCTAAACAGCCCATCCCACTCCAAAGACTGGAAGGGCAGGGTTGACCCCAGGACACTGCCCTGTGTAATGAGTGATCTACCTCTCTGCCTCTCCCTCTGTCCCCTAAGCATCCATATCTCATTTCCATGCATGGGCAGGGTAGGGTTCACCCCATGACACCTTCCCAGTGAATGCAGGCCCCTCCTTTTCCGCTTTTCCAGGGACCATCAGAAAGAAGATGGTTTGGGAGCATGTCTTGATGGCAGCATTTCATGTGTTGCTGCAGACTGCAGGTATTATAGTTTGAGGTGCTGCTGACATTATCTCTCCCAAGGAGAACTGCTGCAAGAAAATGAATGTGTGTAAGAGGGGTAAAAATCAGGAGGGGTGGTAGAGACCACCTGAATTTGAATTTCCAGTCATTTTGAAAACTACTCCATTTAGCCACTATTGACTTTCTTTCTCAACAGTACTGAAATTAGTGGTGGGTAGTGGGCTCCCAGATTCTGGAATTAGTTTATTCCAGTGTTATGAGCAGAGTGCTCTCAAGTTCATTAAGGGGCTAGATTAATTGGCTCAAGTTTAAGAAGCTACAGAAGAAATGATAGTGGAGAGACAACAGAGGTGGAGGAAGATACCTAATGGCTCTGAAAGCATGCCTGGGATAAAGTACATATTAAAAAGAAATTAGGGAGGAATAAACCTGTTCTCTTTATGAAAAACCAGAGAAGCCATTCGTTATTACAATACCCCCCCGCAATTACCTATTACTTATTCAATGCCTGCCTTTAAAAAAAGAGTCTGTTCATACAATCTTAACGACCCTTCCACCAACCTTAGAATTAACTCAGGCACATAACCCACTTCCAAATGTTAATTAATAACCCCCATGAATTGTATATATAAAAGTCAGAGGGAGAAGTTGTGTCTTTTATTATTTTAAATTGAATTTTCAAAAAAACCACAACTTATTTATTAAATCTTGGTCTAGACCAGTGGTTCTCAATAAGGGGTAATTTTGTCCCAGAAGGGACATTTGGCAAGGTCTGGAGACATTTCTGGTTGTCATAGCTAGGGTGGAGGGGTAACGCTACTGGCATCCAGTGGGTACAGGCCAAGGATGCTGCTAAACATCTTACAATGAATGCACAGGAAAAAATAGAAAAAAATGTACTCTAGATAAAGGAAAGTATGCTTGGCCTTTAACATTCTTGGCAGTTATCAAAGGCAGAGGATCCAATTGTCTTTGAAATCTAAGGTTGGCTTACATATATGTCAACTAAGAACATATTTACTTCTTTCAGAATAAATGAAACAGGGTCTCAATCTGAATCTAGGAACATTCAAGAAACACTGTGACCAAGGTGGGGGTAGGTAGCATACATTTTAAATGCATATTTCATCAGCTTAAATGGATGGAAATTAATATCTCACAAAATAAAATGAGTATCTACTTATGTTCCATACAAAACCAAAATCAATACATTGTATCTTACTTAACCTGCAATTACAGTTAAAAAAAAAAAAACTAAAACAAGGAAATGCCATTCTTTCCCATTTCTTGCTAGCTGGGTACACTTTCCTGAGCAAGAAGCATTAAAACATAAACAAGCAGACAAAAACCTTTTTTAAAAGCAAATTTTTCCAGAGCATAAAAGGCTTCCTGAACCATTCCATTTTATTTACTGTAGATTCGATCAGTCTTTAGTGAGCAAAACATGCAGCCCATTCTCTTGGTTATGCCTGCCTGGCTTTCCAAATGCCCTCAAAACTGGGATGATGAATCACATACTTTGGCCCCACTGTGCCAATTAATAGTAAGCAAAGAATTCCACACAGCTACACAAGACTTTCTGCCTGGTGTGTGTACATGTGTGTGTGTTTGAGGGTGTGAGTGCCTGTAGGGGAGGTGTCTGTCTGGGGGGGAGGGGAGTCCTTCAGCCAGTTGTTTGCACACAGTCTTAAGAGCAGGTGTTGAAATTCTGTAAAATTTCTTTGGTTCTAGAACATTCTGTGTGGCTCTACCGTGTCCCCAGCATGAGGATGGGCTTTGGTGAAGAAAAATGTATATACCTGGAGTCAGCCTAGAGCTCCCAGGCTAAGGAAAGAATGGCTAACACTATACCATTTTGACTCTTCCAGGCCACCATTCCTTTCTCCGAATTATACAGCCAAAGTTGTCATACACACAAAGGCAAAAATAACAACAACAACAAATTGCCCAACACACCCAGTCTTGGCTGCCAGCAAGGCCTGATTCTGCTTCTGAAAAGGAACAGTTGCTACAGTGCAGCTGGAGGAGCTTTTCCAGGGGACTGGTAATACCCTGGCTGTTAATGAATTATTTTTCGCCAGAATGTCAGATTCTTCCTGTGCTCCAGTAAACAGTCTGCTTTTGCCATGGGAAACAAAACCATGTCCTTCCGAGGAGCTCAAGGAGGTCAGCCAAGGGTCCCCCTGTGGGAGCAGCCCCCTTAGGAGCCAGAGACACAGGCACCTAACCTATAAATCACCACAGCCCTGAATTCATTATTCCAGCTCTTTTTCTCTACTTGGGCCATGCCCAGTACCAGGGAAGGGCCCAGGAAGACCCACAGTGCCACTGCCACACCCCCTGAACTGTTCCTTGGGCAGGTTTCCTCATCTTCAGCACCACAATGTGTGAAATTGGGCTTCCTTGATTTCTCTCTCACAGAAACTGTATTTATCTCCTTGCTCTTGCTTTCATTAAGCTGTCAGATGACTACGTGTCCTTTTTTTCCTTTCTCTTCTTTAAGGTTAGCCCCAGCCCAGAATAACCCACTCTCAGTATTAAAGTGTCTACTTGGGACAGTATTCTCCAAGCACAAATCTCTTGGAAGGACATTACTTGATCAGGTATCAGGGAAATGAGTCGCTCAGGCAGGAGGCAACTCATCAATGGACAAGAACATGGGCCTGGAGGAAGAAAAGGGGTCACTTTGTTCCAAGCCAGCCCTATCCCCACCCCCACCTTGCTCTCTGGTCTCCATTAAGTTTCAGGAGCCCACATTTTTAACTGAACTTGACTGAGCAAACATGCTCATTGGTAGGCTTGATGGGGAAGTCCCAAAATGGCACCTTAGCCATCAAAAATCTAAGTTGCCTGATGACAGCCTGTTGTGGCTACTGCATCAGCCCCATGTCTCACATCTGCCATGGAGATGGAATGAATTTATGCACCCCCCAAACATCTGGAGGTGCTGTGAGGTTGAAGGCACAGGTTGGTAGTTTACTCTGGAGCAGTGCTAAGTAGTAGAAATACAAATGTAATTTTAAATTTTCTAGCGAGCATATTAAAAAAGATTAAAAGAAACAGGTGACATTAAATTTAATATTGTGGTTTATGTAAACATTATATTTAGCCCTGGCTGGTGTGGTTCAGTGGATTGAGCACCGGCCTGCAAACCAAAGGGTTGCTGGTTCCATTCCCATCAGGGCACAGGCCTGGGTTGCAGGCCAGGTTCTCAGTAAGAGGCATGCGAGAGGCAACGGCATATTGGTGTTTCTCTCCCTCTGCTTCTCCCTGTTTTCCCTTCTCTCTAAAAATAAATAAAATATTTTAAAAACAATATATTCAAAGTATTATCATTTCACCATGCAATTGTTATAGAAACTATCAATGAGGTATTCGGCATCACTTTGTTGTACTAAATCATAGAAATTCCACGCATATATTATCCTTATACCTCATCCTACTTTGGACTAACCACCTTTCAACTGCTCAATAGGCATGTGTGACTAGTGGCTATTGTAGGGAACAGCAGACAGAGAACATTCCATCATCATAGAAAGTTTAATTAGATAGTGCTGTGCTAAAAGACCAAACCATCTGTGATAATAAGAGTGACAGGTGACATCAGAATGGACTGTGGAATTATTGGAGCTAAGAATTATAGCAGAAATGGGAACTGTGAGGATTGTGATGTTCTAGGAGCCTCTAGCCCGACCACTAAGTGGAGAATAAAATGAGCTTTCAGAAAGGCCCAGGTCCCATGCTTGCATAGTGAGTATAGTCATTACTGAAGCTGGTTGAGCTGCCTCCATCTTAGCTCTTCTGATCTGTTTAAGGCAGGGGATGGGACAGAAAAATCACCACAGTCAAGTACGTTCTTTCAATAACAATTCTGGGTTTGCAATCTAATTTGGTGAAGCAAATACAGAAACATGATCAAATTATGTGCATCTGTGCCTGAGCATGCATGTGTGTGTTCTTGGCTGGCGAGAGAAGGAGGGTCATGGGAGAAGTGCAGAAGCACTAACATGGACACCAAAATCGCCTCCTCATCAGTGGCTATAAGAACACAAGAGAGCAGTAGAATCAAGGGGCTCATCAAAAATTGTGAGCCGTGAAGGAAATGCCCTGAGCCTGGAAAGAATAAGATGATGGGCATCTGGGCAAACAATTAGATGGAAAAGAGGAGTGATAATGTGAGGCATTCTCCAAAGACAAGAGCTGCCAACTCTACAGTAAGGATGTCACTCTGGTCCCTAAGTCAAGGTTACTTCAAAATCCCACACAGGCTTTTTTGTGCAGGGCAGGGTGCAATTAGCCATCTCCCTCTCCCCTCGAGAGCCTCCTTCTCTGAGGGTGCCCTCAAATTCTGATAAAGGAGGCAGCAGAGTAAAAAGCACCTCATATATGGATTCAAATCCTTGCTCTTCCAATGGCTCCAGAATTTCTAGGGGTTAAGGTTGAAATCTGGTTGGAATGGGCCTAAGGGACTAGCTTTGACAATGCATTTGCATAGCAAGATCCCAGCTCATTTTTATTTAGAGCTTATTTATCTGAGACAGTTAAGAGTCAGAAATATCTACCCACCCTTTGGTCCCACAATGGGCCTTGGATAATTACTTAACCTCAACCTCAGTTTCCTCATCCACAAGGTGGGAATGCTATTGCCCGTCTCATGTGGGTTTGTCAGCTTAGAACTACTCGAGGCTACAACTGGAGCATGACACGAGGGACTCTGAGTCCCCAACCAAACATTCATAGCTCTAGATTTCTCCCTGCTGGGCCTCCCTTGACAATGACTTACAGCTCCCTCCCCAATACCATTCACTCCAACAGCTCCACCATTTAGTCACTCAACTCTCATTTATTAAGCAACAACAGAGTATTGGGTATTCCAAGATGTAAAGGCATAGTCTTTCCACCTGAAATAGTTAGGGACTATTTGGGGTCTATCTACTTGACACATAATCCCTGGGTGACTGGGCTGCATCACTGGTAGTCTCCCCTCATCCTTAGGTACCATATTCTGTGAACGCGTAGGATCTGAGGACTCTGGCCTTTGGGGGAAATAAATAAGAGACTTGGGAGAGACGTAGAGGGACATGTTGCTCCTTTAAATCATAACCACTAACGCCTGGAATCAGACATGCAGCTAGAAATTTCTCTGAATCTCCTATTCCTTATCTGTAAAATAATGTTTCTGTCATGTCATAGATTCCCACATGTGAAGTGCTTGGCAGACAGGGCAACAACACATGTCAATTCCTTTCCCAATTTATTCCCCTCCACTACCCTTCTCCCCCAAATCTAAGGTTAAGGAAGGAGCCAGAGAACAGAAACTTGGTATTTTCTGACTGGAGATTCACAGCACACTATATGTGAGTACCTCCACATTCAGAATACCTCAGTTCTGGGGTCCAGTGGATTGGGGGAGACCACTGTAACTAGGGCTGTATCTGTCTCCAGGTGCTATAGCACTCGCATCAACACCTGGTCACACACTTCCCACCCTTTTCTTTTTGTTTCTTGTCTCTCCGAGGCCCTGTCTCAGAGGCTTTGTTTTCTGACTACAAGATTTTTTATTTTACAACTCTGACCCAACTGCCCACCAAGCAACTTCTCACGGTGGCAACCGGTATCACCTAGAAAGCTGTTTTGGCTTTTAATCCCTGGCGGAGTCTGCTTGCTGGAGGTCTGGGGCTTCTTTGCATTTTAAGGACCCTCCCTGGATGCCTGATTGGTGCTGGTATCAAAGCAGCCAGTACCCTAAGTTCCAGTCTGATTTGATTCACAGTGCCCTGACTGCCTTGTGGATGCCTCTAGTGGGCATCTGTCAGGGTAAGACACAAGTGATTATTCGCAGGATATTGTGTTGGGGGGGTGTGGTAAGGTGGGTGTAGGTTTGGTTGTGGGTGGGTGGCTTCTTTGGGCTTCTAAGGGGCAGAATTGGGATGACAACGGGCTTATGAATCTGTGCATTCGAGCCAACCCCCAGTTTTTAAAGGTGGCACAACTCACTACATTACCCTTTGAGAAGAAAGGCTAAGGACAAAATCGGGTGGGGGCATAATGCTGCTCTAGTGAGCAGGCTCCCACCCACTAGCCTCCCCACTGTATTCCTCCCACATTGCCACCCCTCTTCTGTAACAAAGGCAAAGCAGCACGCATTTTCAAAGTTATCAGAAGTCTCATCTTGGTCAATCAACATACGATTCTGATGACTTAAAGGGAGAAAGACAGGCATCCAGAAAACGGTGGGAAAGATTCCCTCAGCAAAGCACAGCAAACCCTGCCCTGTGCATGCAATGCTAAGAATCGTCTCCCTGCTGGCTGCTTTTCTCTCTGTTCTAAAGAGAAGCTTCCAAGAATCAGCTAAATAAAGGGATCACACCAGAGGATGAGAGAGAATGCTAAACCAACAAAAACAAAGACCCAGATGAAACAGAACGAACCATGAGAATCCGCGGTTATCAAAACTTTGGCCGTATCTATTTATCATCGCTGCACACCCGGGCTCTGCGGAATATCATTCTGTTGATGTCACTTATCCTCAGCAAAATATTTACACATCTTTAAAAATGCCAGATGAGGCAGGCCAGCCCGCGCACCGCCGCAAACCGCCCCGTCGCCGAGTTTGGAAGACGGTGAATTGGGGGAACGATGAAGGGTGGCTCCTGCGGGCACAGGTAGGAGCTATGGACAGTTCCCGGAACAGGGACCCCCGCGCTGCGCCCTGCCCTGCCCACCTCTCCCCCACCTGACTCTGCAAGAAGCAGCCACATCCTCGATATGGTGTCAGTACCTCCCCGTCCCCCCACCCCGCCTTTCTCATTGATTAAGTTCTCAAACCATTGTTAAAGCTGAGTTGCTTTTCCCTGGAAAACTGGGCTGAATTCATTAAGCTTCCCCATGCCACAAAAGGAATATTCATAAAAGTTTGGCAGGCAGAAAAGGAAGCTGACTGCATGCCACGGGGTGGGTGACAATTCGTTCCTCCAAAGCCACCTTCTTCCTCCGTGCCCCATCCCTCTCTCCATCCATCCGTCGTACCCCAAATCTACTCCAGGGACTTCTGATAGGAAAACACAAAGCAGCAGCTGTTTGGCAACATTTCTACCCCTCGCCGGCAACTGTGGTGGGATGCCATTTCCCCACCCAGGCGGAGCTTATCCGGAACAATAGTCGGGCTTTAAACGGCAAACAAGCAAACACACAGAGCACAACCCCAACCCCGAAAAACCCAACAGGGCGAGAAGCAATAACTCCCTCCGCAGCAAAAGGCACCACGGAAACGCACGCAAAAATGCAGCGAGAACACAGCTCGGTGCCTAACATGGCAGAAAGCCTGAGCCCGTGCGGCCAGCCGGAGTGCGGGCATTGAGGGGCAAGAGGGCTCTCGGGGCGCCGACGCACACTCACCCGGCTCCGGGAGGATGCGGGGCTGGCCAAGCGTCACAAAGGCGAACCCAGCGCGATCTGGCAAAACCCAACTTTCCACCCGGCTCGCCAGGGCCTCCAGATACGTCAACAGAATCCATCTTTCGAAGGGCCTGGAAGGCGCCGGGTTTTCCCGGCCGGGGCAGAGCGACAGAGCCAGAAGCGGCCCCGTGCGGTGCCCAGGCGCGGAGTCCGCCGCGCGCCGCCCTCTGCGCCCGGTGCCAGCGCCGGTGGCGGCCCGAAACCCACTTCGGGGCCCCCGCCCTGCTGGCCGGCGCCGCCTCCTGGGCCGTCCCCGGCTCCCCCGGCAAGTGCACGGCGCCAGGAGCGGGAGCGAGAGCGGGGCCCGAAGACGCCGCACCGGTAGCGGCCTCCGCCAGCGTCCCCGCCCCCGTCCGGCCCTTCCCCCTGGCCCAGGCTTCAGGGCGCCGTCCTGCCCCCGGGGGCAGGCCCCTCCCCGGGCTCCGAGCCCCGCTAGGCACTCCCAGCCCGGCGCGCCCCCTGCGTCCCGTGGCAGGTCGGCACCCGGAGGGCGGGTGGGGGGACCCCGGCCCGCAGGGGGGCGCCGCGCCCGCTACCTCGCGATTGCAGCCGCCGCCTCCAGGAAGCCGCGGGGGTGGTCGTGGGTACGGGAACTCTCAGGCTTGGCCTCGCCGCAGACCTCCTGAAGCGGGGTGTGCTGCGGTGGGAGCCGCCGTTGCCGCTGTCACCGAGCTGCTGTCGCCGCCGCCACTGCCGGTTGTGCGTGAGCGTGTGTGCGCCTCTGTCGGGGCGAGTGTGTGACTGCGTGCGGCGCCGGGGCTTTACTATATACACCAAGGGGTGGGAGGAGGCGGGGAAGGGGAGGGCTTGGGGGAGGTGGCAGAGGAGGGGGATCAAGAGGGAGGCGAAAGGGTACCCGAGGAGGCGGCAGCGGAGGAGGGACAGGTGATCTCGCCCACGGGGAGGGCGTGGCAGTGGGTGGCGAAGGCTAGCCGCAGAAAGGGGCACCCACAGCGTAGTGTGGGGGTCGGTGGTAGGACGCCTCGGAGGGCTAGCGGAGCGGAGACCCTGCCACCTCCCGGGCAGGCTAGGGACCATTCCAGACCCCAGGATGGAGAGGAGAGAGAACAGAGCCCAGGAGGAAGTGACAGGCTGATGGAGGTGGGAGAGGTGGGGAGGGCCCAGCAATCACCTTCTAAAATGCCAATTCTGATAGGTGTGAAATGATTAAAGACAAAAATAGTCCAAGGACATAATTTCATTTCATTTCCACATAATTGCTTGAGAGGTGATTAATCTAACATTTATTAAGCACCTAGTGTTTGCCAGACAGTGGCCTAAGAACTGGAGTTACAGAGATGATGAATACATGGTTACTAACCCGTGTATATATAACTGGTATCAGCAGCACTGTTGATCATTTTAAAGCAAAATAAAACACCTAAATACTATAAATGTTTTGAGTGTGAAGGAAGCTACTACATTGGTTTCATTAATCCCTAAAAGTGTAAAGATTTTTTTCTGCTCATCAAAACAGGATGAAGATATTTTAGAGAGAATGGCAGAGCAGAATGACTTTAATCACAGCAGAGAGCAGTCTGAACCTGGCTGTCCTTTGCATGTTCAAACCTCCTCTTTTCTCAGCACTGTGAATAGTAACCATGACTCAACCTCTTGCAGAATTTGGGGTGGTCAAACAGAAATACATAGACAGCAGCCTGGCAAGTTTATAATTAGTATGGGAATTGAAAGGCTGTATTTTAACCTTGTGTTACAAGCATAGTATGGTAGAAAACAGGGCCACACTATGACTTTCATGGACACTTTACCTTTGTGGACCCCTTCACAAAAATGGTAAAAATTACATTTTTTCCATTGCTTTGGTGTAAAGATGAATATATTAATATTATATATTGAAAATTTTCTTCAACATAAAAGATCACTTTTTCTTCTGATTTTAAAAGAAATGAAAACATTTCCATGGACCCCTAAAAGTACTTTGGGCTCCAGGCACTGTGCCTACTGCCCCTAAAAGAGAAGTCAGCCCTGATGGTACCATTCCTTAATACTGAATTTCCTCTTTTGAAAATGAAGACTTAAATTAAGAAGTACCCAATCAATATAAGGGCAGAGATACACACAGTGCAAGTTTAAGATTTGGTAATAATGAATATCAAAAGAAAGGACCAATTCCTACTTGTTTCAATCAAGCTCTTGAGTTTTAAATGAGCTCTGAGTAACTAATGACACCCATGGAGGTATTTGTTCGTGAATGTCTTCAACCACTTCAGTAACCAAAGACTTCCTCTATGAATCCCATAACTGTTCTCATCAGGTATGTGAGAGCTTAGTTACCAAGATATAGCTTGAATACAACTAAAGATGCAGCCAGACAATTATAATGGGGCAAGTTCTTGGATGAAAGGTCCATAAAGGTTTTGTGTGTATTGATGGGGTATGTGTGTACCAGGTAGGGATTGATAACCTGGAGGGGAATTGCTAGACCATTTCTTTTGTTGGCCTCATCACAACCCTGGGTTAATGTTTGATCCTCAGTGACAATTGTGATTCATATTTTCTGCCCTTTGAAGTGCTTATGTTTTCAGGAAAAACTAAATTGATTCAGAATGATGCATAATAAACAGTCATCATGATCCCCATTCCCAAATAAATGTATAGTGGCACCCCTTTTTATTTTCATTGTGGCTGCCCTTGCAGAGAGAAAAGAAAAGGAGTTCAGAAAGACAAGGTCTAGGTTGGGAGGGAGGAGATCTTTTGGGGTAGAAATAAGGCATGAATATGGAAGAATTATGTTCATACAGTTAAAGGGATGGCTAAGAAAATGGAGGAAAGACAGGACATACCCAACAGAAAGAGTGAAAAATAAAAAACAAAACCCAAAACTTTCTAGAGTTGCTCATGGTAATTTTTGAGATCTGTAATTCTAATACTTGTTGATTTTAAATAAGGACTGAAAAAATTGCCTATCTCAGATCTGATTCTTTTATCTCTATCCTGCTTCTCTAATACAGCATCTTCTCATAATCTAGTTTTCATATGCTTGCCAGATGGGCAATTCAGTCATTTACCCAATAAACATCCTTTAGGCACCTGCTGTATGGCAGTCACTGAGCTAAGGACTGTGGTTAGAGAGATGGTTAATGGAGGGTTGCAGACCCTAAGGAGCTCACAGGCCAGTAAGTAAAGTGTTAATAATACAATGTGACACTGTGGTATATGAGGAGTTATAAAATGGACCAGGTGAACACCAAAGGAGGGACCTATTCATGTACTGAGAAGGAGTACGGAATGGCATGGGGCAGGGCAGCAGAAAGGATTGCACAGAGAGGGTAACATGAACTGAACACTGAGAGATGGATAGGAGTTTTTCAAAGTAAAGGCATTACAAGTGAAGGGAATAGCAGGCACCAAAGCTTGGATATAGAAGAGGCTGCAAATATTTTATGAGCATAGAGGAGAGTCTGTGGAGAATCTTGGGGAAAGGGGGCAGAAAGAAGGTAGGGGTCAGTTGAGATCCCTGGTCTGTCCTGTAAAGAAGCTTTTCATAGTCAATGGGGAGCCATTGAAGGACTTGAAGCAAGGGAAGATTTGGGTTGAGGAATGATCACTACAATGGTGGGTGAGAAGCACTGATTGGAGAGAGGTGAGATTGACAGCATGAAAACCATGTGAGAGAGACTATGGCATTGATCAGAGTTTGAGTCAGGGTAGTGCCAGCAGAGAGGAAGGGTTGGAATTTGAGTCAAGTGGTACTCAGGACACAGAATCAACAGGACTTGATGATGGAGGAAACAAGAAGGAGTTATGGTGACTGATACCTCACTTTCTGAATCAGGTGACAAGGTAGGTGGGGCTGTGGTAAGCGATTTACAGGTCCCTGGGAAGAGGATCAGATTTGTAGCTGGAAATGATGAATACTGTCAGTCCCTCAGAAGCAGATCCTGAGACAAGGATTTGAGTGCAGAAAGTTGATTTGAAAGGTGAAGGAAACACTAGTAGGGGTGTGTGGAAGGGAAACAGAGGGCTGACAGTCAACAGGAGGTATGTAATCAAGGCCAATTACTACCATGGGCAAGTAGAGCTTAATCCTGCAGGCAAACTCTTGGATGTGATACAAAACACCCACTTCAAAACTGTCCCAACTCAGAGGATGATGATTTTCTGGCAATTTCAATCTGCCACCCAACATTGGCAGAGAGTCCTTCTGAGGTTTAGGGAAAGGATACTGGCTGGTAGCTTAGATGTCTACAGACTACATTGAAATGGTAGCATCCAAAGGATATGGGTGGAGCATTGTCAGTGTCTGCAACAGAGAGTCCTGGTTAGGACATCTTGGGTTGGAAGTATCTGTTGGTTAGTCACAGAGAAGTCCAATAGGCATTTGCAAGAGCAGGTGTGGAGTCAAAAGCGAAGCTGGGGACCTAGATTTGGTAGCTGTTGGGATCTAGTTGTTGGTTGAACCAGTGGGTATTGATGAACTCTGCAGAAGACACATGTGACTTAAGTTGATGGCTCAGCTCATTACCCTTGGCCAAGCCAACGTGATTTGATCAGATCTGATGTGCATAAATATCATTGTGAATTTCTCCAGGAGTTCCTGGAAGCCCTGAAGTTGTAATGCCAGAATGTATCTGGGGAAAAGGGTCCATTGCTTTCATGAACGTCTTAAGGGGTCTATATTTGACTGACGTTGAATAATGTATTTAAAATGGAAACTGTTTTTTCAAAATGTGGTAGTCAATCATATTTATAGATGATTAAGTGGCTGAATGCAGCTGGGCATTTAAAAACATAATCACAGTGAAAAGGGATATATACAGGGGGAAAAATGCAAGGCATAATTAAAACACACAGGACTGAGATCAAACCTAGGTAGGCTCAGGGAAAGAGGATGGAAACCATTCAGAGAAACAGTCCAGCAAGAATGACATTTTTAGCTAAGGAATAGTCAGAACCCATGGGGTAAGGGAAAGGTTTTAACTATTTTTATAGAACAGAGACTTCTTTTTTATTTTTATGTTTTGATTATATTTCATTGTTTATGGTATTACAGTTGTCCCAGTTTTTCTGATGTGGTTGGCATGGGGGCTTCTGTATTCTTTTTTAGAGATTTCATATGAACTATATTATGCCCTGATTTTATGCAAAGGGCATAATAGAATTCATATGAAATCTTCGTTAATTTTAGCAAGACTGAATAAAAGGATATGTGAGTTAGTACTTCAGTTAGGCAACCGACAAGCATATCCCAAGCACCTAGAACACACAGGGTAATAAAGTACCGGCCCTGACTTATGTTTGACAATTGAGAAATTGTTAAGAGTCAGAAGTGGGCTCATTATAAAGGGTTCTTCCTGTGGCTGCTCCATTCTGCATTCTCCATTTCTCTTCCTAACAGAAGAACAACAACGTTCAGGTATCCATCCCTTTCCTACAAAACCATAGACCTTAGAATTTGATCCTAGTTTTAGAGTGGAATCTATTTGATCTGAAGCAGATGCATCTCTCCTGCTATAATTTGGACCAAATAGATGAGAGGAGAGATTTGCTGGGGGCATTACGAGTAAGTTCTTACTCTTCCAGGAGAACCACCCTCCTTTTCCCAATGAACATGGAGGTAATGAAATCTCATTTGGAACTGGCAGTAAAAACACAATGCAGCTGCCCTAACACTTGATTATCAAAACTAGGACACTACTGAGGGTAAAAGGGGTTGCTATTACTAATTATGTAAGGGCATAAGCCATAAACTGGGTCTTCCCAGCAAACCAGGATGGATGATAACTATGATGCTAGCAGCTAGGCCTGGATGGAACCTGATGCTCTCAAGGCAGCACCACAAGAATAGACAAGGCACCTGGAACTCTGATGATGCTATTGAACTGATAGAACAACCAATCACTTCTGAAGCCACCTGAACTTGCACTTCCTGTTACATAAATTATTACACTGCTTTATAGGTTAAGCTTCTTTGAGTCAGGTCTCCACTGCATGCAATTAAAAGCATCCTAAGGCGTATATGCAGTTGCAGGACTGCTTTTTTGTTTTGTTTTGGTTTAGTCCCAGATGGAGTGAGGGCCTTCTGGAGTCAACAGATGTAACAGAAACAAGTTAGGGGGAGGAAGAAGGTCAGGGTTGGTATTTTAATCTGACTTTAGAGACAAGTGAAGGAAATCATCTAAACTAGCACGTGGTTGGGCTGAATCTGGAGGTCACTGTGCACATGGCAGTTGTCACTGGATCGGCGTCTTAGAGAGGCACACTCCTGCCTCTGACAGAGTCCAGAGTCAGGGGCATTTGTCTCTGTCTCCTGCTCTCTCACTGCTCTGTCTGAGTGGCTTTGAACCAGCTCTTTCTCTCTGTGGACTTGGAACCCTTATCCCAGCAGCAGCCATCTTCCCCCGATGTCGCGTCTAGTCTTTCTGACTTGACTGTACCATGGCGTGCATCTCCCACAGAACCTGCCCTCAGTAACTAATGGTGGAATTCACGATTATCTGCCCTCACACCTGTGGTCTCTTACTCCCAAGGAGCTTCAATATCCCTTATCTTGTTCAAGTCTTGTAACCATGAAACACACCTTCCTTTTCAGTGTGGAGGGAGGATGGGGACAGAGGGGGTTTGGGGTTGGAGCCATGTGACTGTCGCCTGAAGTTATCAGGCTTTGTCCAATTCCATGGAGAGCCTTGCACAAGTCCGGTGAGAAGCCAGGTTGCATGAAACAGAGTAGAGTCCATACAGCTCACCAAAAAGGACTAGAAACAAAACGTCTATCTGGGAGGGAGATTTGGAGTCAGGGCCATGAAATAATAAGGCAGTAGGTTTGAGTTAAGTGGAAAATAGACCCAGATTTGGTTTTGGAGAGGTGAATTATTTTGCCGCCTATGGCGTGATTGTGGTTGAAATACGGGCACAGGAAGGACTGAGGATAGGCTCACTCAGAGGTGACCCCCTACTACCTAGCCTTCCGACAGGGAAAATGATGATCACAGAGAGGTGGGCACAAGAACTGGACACACACACACACACACACACACACACACACACACACACTTTTACACATATCAAGTCCTGTTCTCTTTCCCGGTGTCGGGGTTACTTTTTCCTCTCTGAAAAATGCATTCACAAATGGGCCCTGGAGTAATAAGCCGTGACAATGAGAATGTTGTCCCAAACAAACATTAAAAATAGCTGCGGAGACACTCCAAGGCAGGAGTCTTAATGTTAAAGGGGACAACAAGCAGCGGCCCCCCAAATCTCCAATTGCCGAAACGGCAGCCCCCCGTGCCTGGCACGGGGTGAGGGCAAGAGTCTGTCTCTGCAGTTGTCTCTTAGAAGAAGGGCTGCTGAGGACTTTCTCAGCCACGGAGCCCATGGACTGCTGGAAATGATTAACTCTCCCCTAGATACACCCTATCTGATCTCGCTAGCATGCAGTGTATAAACAAAGGAGAATGTGGTCGTCAATTTCACAAATGGTCGGTGTCACAAAATGCACTGCATGTTCCCACAACCTTCAGCGGGGGGGTGATGGGTCAGGTTCGTCCTGATTCATGTGGCAGCAGGTTTCTCCCACGTAATGGACAAGGTTTCTCTTGCTATACCTGTTAGAGGTGAAAGGAGTTGCAAGGTCACCTGTTTTTGAACAGGACATTAATCATATTAATCAGTTTTCTCCAGTTAAGAGAATTTCTCAAGTTATAGAATTTTATTTTATTTTTGCCATTTTAAAATCATTCTTATTTTCAATTGCACTTGGCATACATTATGATATTCATTTCAGGTGTACACCACAGAGATTAGACATTACATAAGTTACTAAGTGATCATCCTGATAAATCTCATACCCACTTGGCACCATAGATAGTTATTAGAATATTATTGACTATATACCCCATGACTGTTCTATAACTACCAACTGGTACTTTTTAATTCCTTTTTCTCCCCTCCCCCAACCTTCCTCTCATCTGGAATTCATCAAAATGTTCCCCATATCTATGAATCTGCTCAGAATTTTATGATTGGAACAACTTTATAGAAGGAGGAAAAGAGAGCATGAGCAAAACCTCTCTTGGTAGGATGGCTAGCAGTTTTTATCGCTGTCCTTTGCAAGCCTGGCCTCACTCTGCCAGGTCAACATCCAAGTGCTCTCATGAAACTGCTCCCTGTCAGCACCTGCTTCCTCAGCCCCTCCCAGGGGGCTCCTGATGCTCTTCACCCCTAGGATGATCCCTGCCCAATTTCTGAGCCTGGCCACCCATGTGCTGGGTCTGAGATGAAGCTGGCCTCCCCCTGTAGAGCTCCTTGTGTTCCTGAGGCATCACTTAGCCATATAGCATTCTCCAGCAGTCCTCTCCCTGACCCTCTCCCACATTGGCCCAGCCCTAGGCATAAGGTTCTGGGTTTGTTTCTCTTCATAGCTCTCACACCTTCCTTTGGAAATGTAGTTCCACCACCTAAACCCACTTACCAAGTGTCTCCATCAATCTGTGAAACTCACTTTGCACTCTGCATGGTTTCTCATTCACTGAAGCCCTGCCTTAAAAAGGGACTGTCACAAAACTTGGCAGGACTGTTATATAAATGCCAACCTGTGCCATCCTGGATTATCTCTTTCAATGTCTTCTACCCCTTCTGTTAGATAGGTCCTTGTTCAAGGTTTATAATGACTGTTTTTTTCAAGTACAAACATTTTACTTGCAAATACAGGTGACCTTTTCAAAACCACAACATTATTGCTTTAGAAATACTGTATAATGCACATAATTTATTCTTTTCAAAAGGATTTTTCATTATAGTTAAATTTGGTTAAAAATTAAATATAGGAGTAAAGGCTATTCTGTCTTCAGGATAAACATTCAGTCACAACCACTTTCAGTGATCTGTATATTCCCTTCAAGTTTTTCTCCTTATAGCTTTTACCCCAATGAAATAATATTACCTATGATTTTAGTCCTGCTTTTATCTCTTAATATCTTCAAGTAATAAACACTTCCTATAGCATTCTAATAATATTACATGATAAGAGTAAACATTTTCAATGGTTCAATAAACGATTATATTAAGTGGATTCATCACCATATACTTAGCTTTTCCCCTCCTGTTGAAAGTGTGGGCTATTTTCCAATTCTTCTGTTGTGAAGAACTCTGCAATTCATAACTTTGTGTATATTAATGTTCTCCACTAATAATTATTTCTCAAAATAAATACACAGCTGTAATATTTCTGGGGTAGACACAGAAACATTTACATGTTTCCAATCTGATTTTAAAAAGGATGTTCCACTTACAACTCCAAACAGGAGCTCTGACAATACTCTCCTTATGGATATTCATCAGCCTAGACCAAAATATTTCTCATTTTCTATTAAACTATATTTCACTAATGACTTAGGGAGGCAGGTCTTATTTGTGTGCTTTCTACTTGCGTACTTAAGAGAGTTGGTAGTTTATTGCTTTCATTCACTTAATTAAATCATAGTGTTTGCATTTTATTTATGTGTCTTTTATTTAATACAAAATAAGTGTATATCATAATAGCAACATATAAATCCCAGAAACAGGATTACTGGATCATATGATAGTTCTATTTTTAATTTTCTGAGAAACCTCCATACTGTTTTCCATAATCTTTGTACCAATTTACATTCCTACCAACAGCATGGAGGGTTCCCTTTTGTCTACAACCTAGCCAATATTTGTTATCTTTTTATAATACCCATTTTAACAGATGTGAGGTGATATCTTACTGTGTTTTTTTAAAAGATTTTATTTACTTATTTTTGTAGAGAAGGGAGGGGAGGGAGAAAGAGAGAGAGAAAACATCAAGTGTGGTTGCCTCCTACACGCTCCCAACTAGAGACAAGCCTGTAACCCAGGCATGTACCCTGACTGGAAATCAAACTGATGAGCCCTTGGTTTGCAGGCTGGCACTCAGTCCACTGAGCCACACCAGCCAGGGCTCTCGTTGTGGTTTTGATTTGCATTTCTTTGATGATTAGTGATGTTGAGTATTTTTTCATATACCTATTGGCTACTTGTATGTCTTCTTTTGAAAAATGCCTTTTCAGGTCTTTATGCCCACTTTAAAATTGGGTTATTTGTGGGTTTTGCTATTGAGTTGTATAAGTTCCTTATATATTTTGGATATTAACCTCTTATATTATATACCTTCGATAGGTGGTTTGGCAATATTTTTCTTCCTTTCCATAGGTTGCCTTTTCATTTTATTGGTTGCTTTTTTTGCTGGCTAGAAATGTTTTAGTTTTGATGTAGTCCCATTTGTTTATTTTTGCTTTTGGTGCTTGTGCTTTTGATGTCACATACAAAAAATCATTGCTGAGACCAATGTCAAGGAACTTTTCCCCTATGTTTTCTTCTAGGAGTTTTACAGTTTCAGATCTTGTATTTAACTCTTTAATCTGTTTTGAGACAAGTTGTGTGTGTAATGTAAGATTTTTATCCTTTTATGTGTGGATATCCAGTTTTCCCAATACTGTTTATTGAAGAGAATATCATATCCCTATATGTATTCCTGGTGCCCCTGTCAGAGATTAGTTGTCTGTATATGTGTGGGTTTATTCCTGGTCTCTCTATTAAGTTACATTGGTCTATGTGTTTTTATGCCAGTACCATACTGTTTGATTACTGTAGCTTTGAAATATAGTTTGAAATCATGAAGTATCATGCCTCCAGCCTTGTTCTTCTTGTTTCCAACCAAATCATTTTGGCTATTTGGAGTCTTTTGGCTATTTGGGATCCATTTATCCTTGTGATGCAAGGATGGTTCAACATGCAGAAATCAACAAATGTGATACATCTCATTAACAGGATGAAAGATAAAAATCATGTATTATGTCAATAGATGTAGAAAAAGTATTTGACAAAATTTAACACTGTTTTGTGATAAATTCTCTCAACAAATTAGGTATAAAAAGAATGTATGTCAACATAATAAAAGTCATATATGACAAGTACACAGCTAATATCATATGCAACAATGCATGATTAGGGACAACATGAGGGTGCCCACTCTCACTACTTCTATTTAACATACTACTGGAAGTCCTACCTAGAGCAATTAGGCAAGAAGAAGAAATAAAAGTCACCTATGCCCTGGCTAGTGTGGCTCAGTGGATTGAGTACTGGCCTGTGAACCAAAGGGTTGCCAGTTTGATTCCTAGTCAGGGCACGTGCCTGGGTTTCAGGCCAGGTCCACAGTAAGGGGTTCATGAGAGGCAACCACATATTGATGTTTCTCTCCCTCTCTTTCTCCTTCCCCTCTTTAAAAATAAACGAATAAAATAAAATAAAATAAATAAAAGTCATCCAAAACCAGGAGGAAGAAATTGTCTCTGTTTGCAGATAACATGGTACAGTATATAGAAAACCTTAAATACTCCACAAAAAACTGTTAGAACTAACACACAAATTTAGTAAAGTTGCAAGATACAAAATCAATATACAAAAATCAGCTGTGTTTCTATATGCTAACAATGAATTATCTGAAAATGAGGAAACAACCTTAGTTACAATAGCATCAAAAAGAATAAAATACTTAGGAATAAATTTAACCAAGGAGATGAGTGATCTATATACTGAAAACTGTAAGACAGTGATGAAAAGAAATTGGAGAAGACACAAATAAATAGAAAGATATCTTATGTTCTTGGACTGGAAGAATTAATATTGTTAAAATGTCCATACCACCTAAAGTTATCTACAAATTCAGTGAAATCCCTATCAAAATTCCAATGGCATTTTTCACAGAAAAAGAAAAAAAATCCTCAAATTCATATGGAACCATGAAAGGCCAAAAATAGCCAAAGATATCTTGAGAACAAAGAACAAATCAGAGAGTTTTCATCATGAATGAGTGTTGAATTTTGTGAAATGTTTTCTGCATCAGTTAACATTAATTCTCTAATTTTTCTTGTTTACTCTGTTGATAAGATATATTGCACTGATTTTTTAAAAAGACTTTATATTTTTAGACTGTGATTTTCAAACAGTTCAGTCATTAGTGAAAAATTCTCCTGCCACAAAGTACCATGGGTGGGTTCCAAGGAGACTCATTTTAGTGAGATTTTTACCACTGTGCCTTTATTAACATAGATTACAAAAATCACTTTTCAGGTACATGATGTGGAGTAGAAGTCAACACAGTAAACAGTCCTTAGGGTGGGTCACTTCCTTCTGAATTTGCCATTCTAGTCCTTGTACTCCAGTATTTACCTTTTGTCTCTGCACATGGCTGTCCCTCAGTGATGGAGGGAGTCAGTGATGGAGGGAGTGCACAGTCATGGAACGGCATTTACCAGCACTCAGCTGGCAGTAACTCACATTGCTAAATCTTCATTACTTTTACAAAATGCACCACAAAATATAATAAATAATCCACATTAAATTGCACTTATCAAAACATGAAAAGTTCATTTTATGATATAGCACTGTTGACTGGGATCATTGTTAATTCTCAGTCATTTGTTAAATGGACTTGGATGGTACCCACTCGCTGACACTAGTAAGAATTCAGGCACTTTCACTGATTCAGAAGTGGAGTGCTGTGTCTGATAAGATGGAACGCAGAAACAAAATAAACTTAAATGTTCACTTATTTCTGCCTTCTGTCATTCACTCAACAGAATGCTGTTGAGAAGCTACTTTATGCGGGCTCTGTGCAAAGTGTTAAAGTTTGAAGGATTAAAGACCTCATCCTTGACCTCAGGGAGTTTATTAGAACCCGATATTCTGACTCAAAAGCCAGAGCCTATTTACCTCTTGCCTAATGACATCACTTCACATTTTGTCCTAATTTAGGTGGTGATAAGGCAGAGAGATTACCTTATGGTAATTTTGTGACTCTTGCCTTAGCCTGTTGACCCAACATTATTGACATCACATATAAGTGTGTTTCCAAAAACTCCTGGGAACTAACAAGGCTTCTTTCAGGGCTGGCATAGGCCATTACCATGTCTTCAACCTGCTACTGACATTTTTAGCCTGCATTCTCCCAACTTTCTTTCTTTTTTTTTTTAAGATTCAATTTATTTACTTTTAGACAGAGGGGAAAGGAAGGAAAAAGAGAGGGAGAGAAACATTAATGTGTGGTTGCTTCTTGAGCACGCCCTACTGGGGACCTGGCCCACAACCCAGGCATGTGCCCTGACTGGGAATCGAACTGGCAACCCTTTGGTTTGCAGGCCAGCACTCAATCCACCGAGCCACACTAGCCAGGGATCTCCCAACTTTCAATGCATCTTTGTATTAGAGTCTGCAGAGTGACAGACCTAAGCAGGCCTAGGAGGAATGGAAAATCACCAGGCAAGAAAACTGTACCTTGGGAAACTGTAGCCTGGGAAAAATGCCTGCCTGGGAAACTGCCTGCCGACCCTACCCAGGACAGACAGATGCCCGGCTAAGATTAGGGTCTGGGGTCGGCGTATCTGGCATAACAGGATGCAGCTTTAACTTGAGCCTGACAAGCTGTATCAAAAACAATGGTTAGCAGAAATGGCACCCAGCAACCAGCTCTAGCCAATCAGACTCTGACACCCCAACCAGTTACCCTTCGAGGGTTTTTGCGCTTAAAAATCCTGTCCTAAGAACAACCGAACTAGTTTTAACCTCTCTTGGTTGGCTCTCCAACCTCCCTAGGTTGGCCTCACTTTCCCTCACAAGTCTTAACCTCCCTTGGTTGGCTCCACTCTCTCTACTTTCCCCTGCAAGTCCCAACCTCCCTAGGTTGGCTCCACTTTTCTTCTTATTCCCCGCTAATAAACCCTGCTCCTTAGCTCTCTGCGTCCATCTGGTTTCTTGAGCGACTCCAACCTAACACAGAGGTGTCCCTTCTGCCTTGAATTGCGCCATGTACATCTGTTAGTTCATTAAAAACCCATTGCTGTGTGAGCCTACTTTAATAGCAATAACTCTGGGCTTGGATTCAAGTGGTGTGGATTCCAGGCTGTGGCAGAGATGGGCCAATGTTGTTCATCACACCTCCTTTCTCATCTTCTTGGGAACACAGCTAGTCTTCATTTTCTAGGCTCTCTTATAGTTAGGTGTGGCTATATCTCTGAGTTCTGGCCAGCAGACAGTGAGCAGAAATTTTATGTAATACTTCTAGGCCTGACTTATAGAAACTTGTCACATATTTTCTGTCACACTCATTTTCCTTCATGCAGACAAGCCATGTGTTGGTGGTAGAGCCACAAAGTGTCAAGCACCCAGATCCCTGAATCACCACACATGGACCCCTGATTTCCTCAGTGGACAGGGATATACCTACATTGGATTATTCTGGAACCCAGAAACACTTGCTGGTGTATGATGTCCCTGACATTTTGGTGTCTTTAGAGTAGCTGTTATTACCTTAACAAATACCCTGTCACACCAATAGCTTTGACTCATTGTGTTACCTTCCCTCTACCCTTGGTCAAGTCAGCCTGTCAGAGTGGTTAATGCAGATGGGGATAATGAGATAAGATTTCTTGGCCCCATTTTACATATCAAGGGATTAAGTGAGGTAACATTTGCAAAGATCCTTTGTAGACCATTATGCAAATGTAAGGTGGTATTATTATTGGATATTGCTCCCATAAATAGCTAATACAATTCTTTCCTTTCAGGTACCTCAGTTTCTTCCCTGACCAAGCAACACTGCCTGTTAAGTGTATAGCTGGGGCAGTACAGGTTTTAACCTCTCTTGGTTGGCTCTCCAAGAGAGGTTTGGCCATGCAAAGCAGGGTGAAGGAGCCCTCAGACCTTGCTGACTCCCTCCAACATGTCAGACTGCAGATCATGCCTGCCTCAGCCAGGCCACTGACTGTTCCTTCTACCTAGGTGATGTCCCAGAACTTGATTTCCTGACCAACTAATCCCTGTGATCATCTAGGGCCTATTCAGGTGTCAGAACTATGAGTTTCCCAAGCCTTTTCTGGATCCTTAAATGTTTCACAATAGTAAAGATAATATTGAGTGCTCATGATACACTGTTTTTGCATCAGTTACTCTCAGGCCATCTTCATAACCACCTAACGAAGGAGATACTTTCTCATCCCCATATAACCAGTGTCCCCACATATGCATAGCTTCCACCATATTCAACATCCCCACCAAAGTGGTGCATTTGCTACAGTTGATGAGTCTACACTAACACATCATAATCACACAAATCCTGTGGTTTATCTTAAGTTTCACTCTTGATGTGACAAATGTATAATGACATGATCTATCATTATAATATCATATAGAGTATTCTCACTGCCCTAAAAATCCTCTGTGCTCCACCTATTCATCTCTCCTCTGACCCCCAACTCTTGGCAACCACTCATCTTTTTACTATGTCCATAGTTTTATCTCTTGCAGAATGACATATAGTTGAAATCATGAAGTGATTGGCTTCTTTCACTTAGTAATATCCATTTAAGTGCCCTCTATGTCTTTTCATAGCCTCATATGTCACTCCTTTTTAGTGCTAAATGATATTGCATTGTCTGAATGTACCACTATTTACCCATTTAATTACTGATGGGCATCTTGGTTGCTTGTAAGTTTTTTTAAAATTTATTTCTAGAGAGAGGGGATGGGAGGGAGAAAAAGGAGAGAAACATCAATGTGTGGTTGCCTCTTGTGCCTGCCACTGGGACCAGTCCACAACCCAGGCATGTGCCCAGATTGGGAATTGAACTGGTAACCCGCTGGTTCGCAGTCCGGCACTTCATCCACTGAGCTACACCAGCCAGGGGGTTGCTTGTAAGTTTTTTAAGCTGCTATAAATATTGTTGTGCAGGTTTTTGGGTGGACACAACTTTATAGCTCCTTTGGGTAAATACCAAGGAGTATGATTGCTGGATCCTATGGTAAGAATATATTTAGTTTTGCAAGAAACCATCAAACAATGTTCCAAAGTGACTGTACCATTCTGATTCACACCAGCAATGAACACATCCTCCCAGAATTTGGTGTTGTCAATGTACCAGATTTGGGCCATTCTCCCTTGTTGATGCTTCAAGATTCCTTCTTTTTATACCTTCCTTTCTGCTTTAAGAACTTTCTTTAGCCAATATTTAGGTCTGGTAGCAACAAATTCTCTCAGTTTTTCATTTAAAAATGTCTTGATTCCCCTCTACACCTAACCGATACTCTGGGTTGTCAGTTCTTTCAGAGGTTGCAGAATATTGTACCACTTCCTTTTGTGTTCTATGCTTTCAGATGAGAAATCCATTATCATTAGAATTGATGTTCTCTCTTAAGTAATGCATCATTTTTCCCTGGCTGATTTCAAGATTTTATCTTTGCCTTTAGTTTCCAGAGGTTTAATTATGATGTGTTGGTAAGAATTTCTTTGATATTTCCTGGTTGGGCTTTGCTGAAATTCATGTATCTATGCATTTTGTTTTGACTAATTTGGGTTGTTTTACATTATTATTTCTTCTAATATCTTTTCAGCCCCAATCTCTTTCTTTTTTTCTGGGACTCCAATGATAAGAATCTTTTCTTATTGTTCCACAGGACCCAGAAAGTTTGTTCATTTTTTTCTTATCTCTTTTCTGTCTTTTACAAATTGGTTAAATTTTGTTTATATGTCCACAAGTTCATTGATTCTATCTGCTGACAAAATTACTCTACTATTGAGTCCATTGAGCAGGTTTAAAGTTTTGGGTATTATATGCTTTGGTTAGAAGATTTCCATTTCATTGTTTTCATACCTCATATTTTTCTGAGATTTTTCTATATTTTCATTTATTTCACAAGAATTTGTTATTACTTGTTGAGAGTTTTTTGTTATAGCTTACTTTGAACTCCTTGTCAGGTAATTCCAACATCTGATTCATCTGATTCATCTTTGTGTTGGCATCAGTTTATTGTGTTTTTTCATTGAAGTTGTGATGTTCCTGACTTTTGATTTTCACTTGTATCCTGGACATTTTTACTATTATGTTTGAGACTCTAGGTCCTATTTAAATCTTTTATTTTAGCAGGTAGTCACCGGTTTAGGTTTAGCATGCAGGTCCTGACCTACTTTTGTGTAGTATGGTTTGAATAATAACTTATTTTTCAGAGCTTTTACAGTATTTTTTTGGTGTGCTTGGTTTATCTGGTGCTACTAGAACTCCCACTGGTCCCTGGTGAAACTACCTAAGGGGTTTCCCTAGAGAGGGCCAACTGATGTCTCTAGGGAGAAGAAAGCAGTCTCCGGTTCATAGGGATAAAGATTGTTTCCTGGGCTAGGCAGCTTCTTATGTGTGGCAGAATCTCTCTTGCCAGTGTCAGCCTGTCACTCAGTGTCTCCCAGTAAAGGAAGGGAGTCTCAGGTCTGGCAAGGAGGAGAGCACTTCCTTTAGCTGCCTGTTTTTAGTGGGGTTCATGATCCATTCCCCTTATAAGCACTGTCAGGCTCACCTGGTGTCTGAGAGCTAAATGCTTGATCTGGTAGTAGAATAAACCTACCTGAGTAGCCCTGTGTTGTTAGGTTGGGGGTCTGGAAATTTGTTGGGTAGGTGCATATAAGACATCCTGCTGCAGTGTCATTCTGTCTTGGGATCCCAAACCAGCTTGCTTTCCTCTCCCTACCTTTCAGAGTGCTCCTTTGGTTGCCTCTTAAGTTCTTTACAGTGTTTACAGTTGTACTTAGCAGGGGAGAGCAGGGAAAATGGGTCTAAGCCATCTTGTGCAAACCAAAATTTCTTTAAAATTTGTACTTTTTAATTTTAAAACTAAAGAATAGTTGAAAATCATTGCAGTTATGTGATTGATACAAAAAATAATTTTGGCACAGAAATAAAGGGCATTTTAAAAAATGATCTGCTCCAGGTGTCAAATATACTAGCTATGCCATTGAGAATGAACAAAGTGAAAGGAGAGATTAGAAAGATTGTTAAGCAGGGCCTTGGAGCCAAGGGTAGAAAGAGTGTTAAGAAGCTGAGAGAGGTTATTATTACTTTTGTTTTTTGATGGGATTAGAAACCAGAGGATCTGAAGCATTAGATTGCTTGTCCAAAATTGCTTTGGCATTTGACTGCAGCATGGTTGCAGAATTCAGGATTATGACATTCCAAGACCATGGTAACAGCACACTGTTTCCCAGGGCACTGCTTTCAAACTCTAGGCACAACATTTGCTGGAAGATATATATAATAGTCAAGTAACTTTTGCCTAACTGGCAAATGAACAAAAAAATTCAATAGAAACAAATATTTACTAAATTTGACTAGTAGGGAATATCTGTTATTAATTCTCTCTTAATCATCCTGCTTGGAGGGGGCTTAATTAATGTTCATAAATTCACTTCAAGATAATAACCAATAAAGTGCTTACTCCCAGAGGGAGAGTATTAAATTATATTTGGCATTTGGATAAGTGTGTGAAGCCATTTCTTACTTGTTTCTTTAAACTTCTGACTTGTAGAATTTATCCATACAAATTTCTTATATGTCACTTTTCTCTGAGTTTCATTTGCCCATGGTCACTTCCTTATAAGCTAAACTTTTGTTCCTAATAGTATACACAGGAATTCAGATAAAAGTTGATTACTTTCTCATGAAATGTGTTTGAGTCTTTCATTAGATATCTCCATATAATGATATCTATATCCCTGCCTTTTTCAGGGTCAATATTTAGAAATTTAATGAAAGACATTTATATATGATTTATGTATAAAAACATATTTATATATGATATAAATTACTTACATTTTTTCCAAAGAGACAATTTTTAAAGGAAGCTCAAGATAAGAGACCTCCTTACTCCCAATATCCCCCAAATGAAACTAAACTGCAGAGAACAACCTGGATGAAAATTAGACTTTCACTGCTCAGTACAAAAAGTCTACATATTTTTGCAAGTGCAATTGCACTCTGACTATTTATTATATTGATCCTTAGGAAACTATTCACTGGAAATAGATTAACGTATCTTTGGAAGCTCTCTTAATACTTTGAAGACATTGAGATGCCATCTCACCCACTCAAAAATTTCCTCCAGCACATTAAATGGCTTCCTAGCATACTGAAAAAGTGAACCAAGCTTCCCAAAGTGTCCATCTTCCAGTTAGTTGTCACTCATACTTGAGGTACAACTGGTTTCAGAGGTCTTAGCTTCTTCCTACATGTCTTAGAGTATTTGTGGTGAAAGTTACAATGCTTTAGTAATTTGAGACCTTGCCTCAAATCTGAGATATTAAATCATGAATCTATGAAAAGGTGAAATGACAAGGATTTGGGTAGAATTGATAAGGCTTATAAGTTACAGGTTCAACTTGCAAGAATATAAGTATTATAGTCATAAAATATCATATATATAATGTACAAATGATTCGCACAGAAGAGTGATGCACTCATTATTTATAGGACAGGTTCTAACATCTATAATTCTGCAACTCAGGACAGCAGGAAGTGAATCTGCCCTTACAAACCTGCTTAGAAGAAGCACTACGATTATTTGTTCTCTTCATTCGTTCCTTAATATTATATCATCAACTGATGCTTCAGAATGTTCCCCTACACTCAATATTGCCTTCATGTGAACCGAACTGTGAACACTGACTTTTCACCTGAAAAGTCATTGTTAATTTCTCTGCAGTGTGGCTGGCTCTGCAGTGCCAAAGCAAAGTGGAAAAATGAGTATTTGATGTTAAATAATAGTTTGGCTATTTCACAGTAAAGAACCAAAATCATTACCATGACCTGAATGTCTCCTGGAGTATATGAATGAGGTTAAATTAATCCAAAAATCTTGGCTCTTAACTCCACCTGATATTTCAGAGTCACTAGTGCTATGGTTGGAATGTTTATGTCTTCCCAAAATTCATATGTTGAAATACTAATCCCCAACGTGATGGTATTAGGAAGTGGGGCCTTTGGGAAGTGATTAAGTCATGAGAGCAGAGCCTCCCTGATGGTATTAGTGCTTTTGTAAGAGAACCCAGAGAATTCCCTAGTCCCTTACCCCTCCAGAAAGAAGTAAGAAGTCTGTAACATAGAAATAGGCCTCTAGAATTGGACCATGTTGGCACCCTGATTTTGGACTTTTCAGCCTCCAGAACTGTGACAAACAGATTTCTGTTATTTATAAGCCTCCTAGTTCCTGGTATTTTTGTTATAGTAGCCCATACAGACAGCTTTCTGAAAAAGCCTCCTCCCAACCAAATATTCCTGGTTGTCCCTGAAGGTATTTCACAAGGAGTGCATGAACCAGTATGGCAGCTGTAGGCCCCACTCATCTACTATGATCAAGTTTTCCTCCTCTCCTGCAATGGTTTCCCCTTGTCAGTGTCATTTGCTCAAAAGTGGAGTGAGGATCTTAGAGTCCCAGTGCTACTGCACATGGTGAGAATCCCAACTTCTCTGCCAAATGCCCTCTCTTGCTATGCTCTTAAAATGGTCCATGATGCAATAACAATGAGACCTTCTGTTTTGGGCCACTGTCCAGAGAATCTCTCACTTCTCCACTGTGATATTCTTTGTCACCTGAGCCCCAAAGCAAAAATACTTGAGTTCAATCATGTTAGAATGGATCATAAAATGCCTCCTTCTATTTTAGATGTCAATGTTACCTCTCTCCACTGAGGCTCAAAACCATTCTGTCAAACCAGGCAAGAACAAAAATCCTACCTTCTACTCTCTTTTCCTCATTTCCAATTTCTCCACCCTTCTCTACATGCACACTTCATGTATGTATCTCCTTTTTTAAAAGATTTTATTTATTTATTTTTAGAGAGGGAAAGGAGGGAGAAAGAGAGAGAGAGAAACATCAATGTGCGGTTGCTGGGGGCCGTGGCCTGCAACTCAAGCATGTGCCCTGACTGCGACACTTTGGTTTGCAGCCTGTGCTCAATCCACTGAGCTATGCCAGCCAGGGCTCTCCTTTTTTTTTTCTTTCAGACACAGATCTCAAGAACTCAAGGACTCATGGACATCAATTCAGAGAAATACTGCCTGCCCTACCACACCCCCTCTGCCCCATAGGTAAGTGATTTTCTGTGAGATAGAGTATTGTTTATTGGCCCCAATCTTCCATTTGGTTTTGGCTGTTTAGACATGGCCTTATATTCTTTAGAGCAGTGATTTTCAAAATATAGTGATCACACCTGGGGTGAGTGAGATAATATATTGGGGTATAGGGAGCAATTGTTAGAAGGAACAGAGAGATAGTTTCAGTTTTAGTACTATAATATTTAATAGATAGATTGCCACCAGTGCCCTCTCTCAGTCTATACAAGAAGGTCATATGCCCTATGTGTTTTTCAAAGTGTCCTGGAGATCTTGTTCCATACTGGGAATAGTTAACAGTGGATCCACTCATGTGGTCCCCTCATGTGATCATCCCTTTCAGCACATTGCAAAGTATTACAGTTTGTATGTCCCTGGTTAGATTACATTACAAATTATGTTATCCAGTTTTAATTAATAACTCTCTCAAAATTTGGCAAGTAACTTTAAAAATCCTTCTAAAAAACAGATCAAGATACTACCATTAACTCAAGCTCATGAAAGTATAGAAAAATGGCAGAGCTGACAATCCTCCCACTCTAGTAGTAGCTCAGTATCAGCCATATTACATAAAGTAATGAATACTAATCAGATTGCTTAAAAATACAAATTGTCAAGGATATAATTTAAAACATGTTATTAACAGTTACCTTCATTTGCAGTCCTCCCCAAATAGACCAACCTTTTGTCCTAGGTAGCCAAAACTGAGCCAACAAAGTTTGCTAAATCAAGAGTTTTCTGGGATCCATTTTATCCATTGGTAGTTGACACATCAATGGTCTGTATCAATCATTTATAATGTCTCCAGAATATTAAGCTTCAAGAAGTGCTGGAAGAGACAGGACCACGAGATATTTGTCCTAGTATTCTGTTCTTGCCAGGAAAGCCAAAGGACAGGTTTTGGAAGGTTATGTCTTTCTCACAGACTTCAAAGCTGGAACAGTATTACCAAAACATATGAACTCTGCTCAGCCATCTAACCTCAATCAACAATTGCTGACTGATTGTGCTAGGGCCTGTATTAAGTTAGAAAGGGCTGGAGGGAGAGAAGGAAGGAGAGAGGGGGAGAAATCATCCCTGACTTCCTTCAATGGTAGCTAACCTTAGACAAGGCTGCGAATGGTGATAGCCAAATGAAGCAGACAAACATGGAGACATCATGAGAGCTAAGATCAAAGCCATGGTGATCAGGTAAGTATCCAGGAAGAGGTGAGATCTGAGCTAA
Organism: Phyllostomus discolor; assembly: GCF_004126475.2. Taxonomy (NCBI): domain Eukaryota; kingdom Metazoa; phylum Chordata; class Mammalia; order Chiroptera; family Phyllostomidae; genus Phyllostomus; species Phyllostomus discolor. The sequence goes on from NC_050198.1 coordinate 6,186,538, forward strand.
AAATTATTCTAAAACTTGAATGTACTCCAGAACTGGACTATTAAATCAGATTGCAGGGTCCCCCAGAGATTCAGATTCAGTAGGTTTGTGGTGCGACCTGAGCATTTGCATTTCCAACAAGTTCCCAGGTGATGCTGATGCTGCTGGTCCAGGGATTACACTTTGAGAACCACTTCTCTGAAGGACCTTAGATAGGTAGAAGGGAAAGAGCTGTCAAGGGCTGAGATGAGGAAGTGTTAAGAGGAATAAGGCTGGGAAAAGTGAAAGACAGATTTAGGATTTTGAAGTGAAGGGACTGCGTAACTGAAGAATGGGAGAAAATAATGTTAAGATCTACCTGAAAATTTTGGAACTATCCTGGGATTTTTAACTGGGAGTCATTTGTATTCAGAACAAGTTCAATTTAACTGGGATCATTGAATGTGTTTGAGTAGTGACATCACATGATGAGAACCTTATTTTAGGACTTTAATCTGTTTGTAGTATATTCCATGCTGTGGAGCAGGGGGAGATGGAAAGAGATAAATGCAAAAAAGACATATAAGAGCTTATGAATTTATTTAAATTGTTTAAAGTCTATTTCATATATCTGTTTTCCTAAATTGAGGTAAAGAAAAAAGTGCTTCTTTGGGGGGGTGTTGAATTTTGGTGAGAAGTTTGGGCCAGTATTCCTCTTAGAAATGAAGACAGGGGCAAATAAATGGAATTTGAAATTTGGTCTTCCATTATTCAAGTTTTCCTAAAAGACGACAGCATGGAAATCCTCAAGTCTGCTTGGAATCTGTGCCAATCTGATAGGAGAATCTGCTGATTTTCAAGCAGTAAGTTGATTCATGGTGGCCTTCAACCCAGGAGTGAGGAATTTTCTGTTTATAGTCTTGACTCAAAAAATCCAAATTTGCCGCACCCTGGAAGTGCATCACTAAGGGGGAATTTTCAATGTTTAAAAATGGTTTATAATAAGATCACATTGAAAGTTTCTTCCTTTTTTGCCTCTGTGAAGATAAATGCAATCAGAGACTGATTCTACATCAGGCAAGAGAATTGTGCTCTTAGGACACACATGTGCATCCCACTAAGCATCAGTCAGTTCTGCTCTGAGATGCTTGGGCACATTTCTGATGAAGCAAAATCAGTACAGGCCAACCTTAAAACCATCTGTTGGGAACTTTTGGAAAGGTAGATGAAAGAAGAGATGAGACACAAGGGTGAAGACTTGGGAAATAGTCCAAGAAAGCACTTTCAATGACTCAAGTCATTATTTAACATTGATGTAGCCATCTGTGAGGCACCAAGGTGAGGCAATGTGGGAATGGGGATGGTTGAAAACAAACCCCTGGCATCTCAAAATGTCCCTGCACCTTTGTTCTCCTGGGTTCCACCTTGCTAGGCAACCCTTCTTTTCTTCTGTGGTTTTTCTCCCATTTTATGCTTTTTTCCTTTTTTAGCTACCACCCAGCTCCCCGTGGGTTGAATGATAATTTAATACAAGGTCCTTTTTTCAAAATGTTTTGCAATAAAATCTTATTGCTTTTGTTTTCCACATTGTGGAAATTAAACCTTTCATTTTAGTTTTATTTGTATCTGGGCTGGTAGTGCCTATGAGAATATGGACCCCAAATGCTGGAGGGACCATTCCTACTCCTACCTACCTGTACTTCATTGTAGCAAGAGCCATTTCATAGTTGTTAAGAGGCCAAGAGTGTACTTGGAGTCTGACAAGACACCAAATTTATCTGTGACTGTTAAGGGAGTTGATTCTGCTTGTCCCAGCTCTGTCACCCCCTGAGGGCCTTTTCTTTCCTCTTATACTATCAGCTAAGGAATTTTTGCTCAGCTTTTCAGCTCTCTTGCTCTTCCTATCCCTCCCAATCATTTACAAGTGTCTACTAGAAACCCAATACCCTCTTACAGAGGAAGTAGTCCTGTGCATGGTCATTCCTCCATCACCTAGTGCTAATTGTTATCTGGCTCTTCCCAGAGCTCCTGTAGGTAGATGGTGTTTATCCAACTGGGTTTCATGGAGATTATCATCATCACCCACCTGCCCTCCCTCCAAACTGTTGTTACTCTGCCTTTATATAAAATCCTTCTGGGGAACTTCCACTTTCAGAAAGATAGAGTGGATGTATTTTTCTCTATTCTTCCCACTTAGTACAACTAAAAACCCTAGATATTATATATATAAGAAACTTAAGAAGACTCTGAAAAGTGGATCAAGGAAGGCAGGCTGGTTAGGGACCTCAGGACCTGAGAAACAATAGGGAGGGAAATTCACTGAATTTTTTTGCCTCTTATATTACATAATTGGAGCTGCCTCCTATATTAGAGAATTAGAACTGACAGTCTGGAATACAAATAGGTGTACACCAAAGAAGTCCAAACAAAAGCCTGCTTTCTCCAGCCAAAGTACTAGGAAAGGGACATACCAATAAGACAAAACCTTTAGAAAACAACCAGTTTATTCAAGCCAAACACCACAGAATGAACTGTAATCTAGGCTTACAGCATTGCATGGCTGTGACACCGCCCCCCATCACAAAGGTGGTGTCACAGGAGGCTGAGTACAGAACTATGTCTTTCATCTTTGCTGGGTAGTAACAAACACACTCCCTTTGCAGCATTGGTAGGCACCATGTGGGAGGTCTTGATACCCATCTCCACCTAGCAGTAATGAGTAACCTCTCCCTCTCTTACTCCTTACTGGGGTTATTTCAGTGGAGGCCTACTGGAGAGTCAGAACTTTCAACATCATATACTGGTAGCAAGACAACCACCACAGGTGTCAGTGAAGGCTATGTGGAGTGTTGGAACTCCCGTATGATGATAATAGAGGCTGAGTGGGGAACCTGGATTTCTATATTCACATGGAAGAAACAAAGTGGCACTCCTACTTTACTTGCAGAGCACTGTCAGAGGAAGTCAGCTAAAGGAGAAAGTTTAAATAAGAGCCAGAGTGTCATAACATAAGTGCCGAGGTCTCAATAAAAAATCATTCATCATACAAATAACCTGCAAAATCTCACTTTGAATGAAAAAGCAATCAATGGATGCCAACACAGAGATAGCAAAGATATTAGAACAATATGATAAAGGCTTAAAAGCATCCATCATAAAAATGTTTCAGTGAGCTATTACAAACATGATTGAAACAAATGAAAAGGTAGCAATTCTCAGCAAAGAAATAGGAAGTCTCACAAAAGAAAGAGAAGATATAAAGAAGAGTCAAAATGGAAATTGTAGAACTGAAAATACAATAACAAAATAAAAAAATTCAGTGGATCAGTTTAATAGCAGAATGGAGAGAATAGAGGACAAAATCAGTGAACTTTAAGAAAAAAAAAACAATAAAAATTACCCAATCTGAACAATGGAAAAAATAGACTAAAAAACATGAACAGTTTCAAGGAACTGTGTATACCAAATGATTTAATAGCTGTATGATTTGAGACGCCAGAAGAAAAGAAAGAGAATGCAGCTAGAAAAGTGCTCAAATAAATAATGGCTGAAAATTCTCCAAATCTAGTAAAAATTCATGAACCAACAGATTCCAAAAACTGAGCAAACCCCGAATAGGAAAACTCAAAAAAAAAAACCCATATTAGGTTATAATAGTCCAACTTCTGAAAACTAAAGTCAAAGATAAACTGTGAAAGCAGAGAGAGAGAGAAACATTTTCTATAGGTAAAAACAATTCAAATAACAGCAGATATCTCATCAGAAATCATAGAGGCCAGAATAAAGTGGAACAATATTTTTAGGTGCTACCAGAAAAAAGAACTGTCAAACCAGAATTTTATATCCAATGAAAATATCCTTTAGGAATGAAGAAGAAATCGGGGCATTCTCAGATAAAGAAAAACAAAGAATTTGTCACCAGCAGACCTACTTTAAAAGAATGGCTAAAGGAAATTCTTCAAACAGAAAGGAAATGAAAAAGGAGCCTTAGAATATCAGGATGGAAGGAAGAAAAACAGAAAGAGTAAAAATATAGGAAATACATGTTCCTTCTTTTCAGTCTTCTAAGCTTTGTTTCATTGATTACAGCAAAAAAAAAATTACTATTTGATGTGTTTCTAAATGTATACAAAGGAAATCTTTAAGACAATTATCTTATAAAGTAATGACAGTAAAGAAAGGTAAGGTTTCTGTACTTCACTAGAACTGGTAAAATGTGTATATATAATGTAATGCCTAGAGCAACTACTAAAAATCTATACAGGGATACACTCAAAAACACTACAGATAACTCAAAATTGAATTTAAAAAATGTTCAAGTAACCCGTAGGAAAGCAGAAAAAAACCAGAGATGATAAACACAGAGAACAAATAGAAAAAATATTATAAAGTGGCAGGCCTAAGCCTTACCATAGTAATAATTACATTAAATGTAACTGGTCTAAACATATCAATTAAAAGAATGAAATCAGCACAGTGGATTAAAAATCAAGGCACAAACTATATGGTGTCTATGAGAAACTAACTTTAAATATAATGAAAAATATGTATGTTGCAAACAGTCAAAATAAAGCAGAAGTGGCCATATTAACATATTAGATAAAGTAGACTTCAGAGCAAAGAGACAGAGGGGGACTTTAGATAACAATAAAAGAGTCAACCCTTAAGCACCATAATAATCCTAAATGTGTGTACATCTAATCACAGAGCTGCAAGTTCTGTGAAGCAATAACATGATATAACTGAAAGGAGAAATAGAAAAATCCATAATGATAATGAGAGACTAAAATACCCCTCTTTCAACAATTGATAGAGCATCTAGACAGGAAATAAGGAAGGATGTAGGAGAACTCAGCACCACTACCAACCAATAAGACCTAATATATAGTTATATAACACCCCACACAACGACAGAAGAATAGATATTCTTTTCAAGTGCCCACAATAATATACCAAGATAAACCATATCTTTCCATAAAACAAACCTTAATTTACTTAAAAGAATTAAGATAACGGAAAGTACGTTCTCAACCATAATGTATCCAAGCTAGAAATCAATGACTATAAGATAACAGGACATCTCTAAACAGTTGGAAATTAAACACACTTCTAAATAAGCTATGTGTTAAGGAGGAAGTCTCAAGGGAAATTTAAAAAAATATATTGAACTGAATAATAATTAATATATATATATATATATATATATATATATCAAAATATGTGAGACTCAGCTAAAGCTGAGAGAAATTTTTGGCACAAAATGTTTATATTAGAAAAGACAAAATGTCTCAAATTAATAATATAAACACACACATCAAGAACCTAGAAAAAGAAGAGCAAAAGAAACCCAAAGCAAGCAGAAATAAGGAAATAATAAGAACAAAAATCAATGAAATTGGCAACAGAAAAGCAATAGAGAAAAATCAATGAAGCAAAAAGCTGGCTTTTTGAAAAACAAATCAATAAAATTGACCAAACTCTAGCAAGACTGACAAATAAAAGAGTGAAGACACAAATTACCAATATCAGGAATTAAACAGGTTATCACAATACCCTCTGCAGGTATCAAAAGGATAATAAGGAAATGTTGAAAACTCTACACACATAAATTTAACAACTTATATGAAATGGACCAAGTTCTCAAAAAATGAAAACCAGTACAACTCACCCAAAAAGAAATAAGTAATTTGAATAGTTCTGTAACCATTAAAGAAATTGAATCTAGTTTTTAAAACTCCCTAAAAAGAAATCTCTGGGCCCAGATGGTTTCCTTGGAGAATCCTGCCAAATGTTTTAAGAAGAGTTAATAGAAATTCTATACAATCTCTTCCAGAAAATAAAAGGGGAACACTTCTGAGTTTATTTTATTAACCTATAGTATTATAGTTTAAACTATTAAACTATAATTATTAGCCTGAGACAATACCAGACAAAGACAGTACCAAAAAGGTATATCTCTCATAAATATAGATACAAAAATGTTCAACAATATTAGCAAATAAATTTTCCAATATACAAAAAGAATTATACACTGTGACTAAGTGGGGCTTATTCTATGGAAGCAAGGCTTGTTCAAATGCAATCAATGTAATCTGCCATAATAACAGGCTAAAAATAAAAATCATATGATCATATCGATTGATACAGAAAAAGCCTTTGGCAAAATTCAACACCCATTCATAATAAAAGAAAAATCTCAGAATTGGTAATAAAGGAGAACTTCCTCAGCTTGATAAAGAACATCCAGCAAAAAACCTCAGCTAACATTATATTAACGATGAAAAACTGACTGCTTTCCCCTTATGATAAGGAAGAAGGTAAGGATGTTTGCTCTTACCATTCTTATTCAACACAGTATGGAATTTCTAGCCAGTGTAATAGGTAAGGTAAAAGAAATAAAAGTCATAGAGAGCTTGAAAAGAAAGAAATGAAAATGTCTCTATTTGCAGATGACATGATTGTTTATGTAGAAAATCCTAAGAAATCTACAAAATACTCTTAGAATGAGTAAGTGAGCTCAGCAAGGTGGCAGGATAGAAAATTAATATGCAAGTCATTCACATTTCTGTATACTAGCAATGAAGATATGAACACTTAAATTAAAAATACAGTATCATTTACAATCCTTAAAATAAATGCTTATGTGCAAATCTAACAAAATGTGTGGGGCTTGTATGCTGAAAACTACACAACAATGATGAAAGAAATTAAAAAAATACACATAAATGGAGAGAAATACCTTACCCATGAATTGAAAAATTCAATATAGAAAAAATGTCAGTGCTCACCAAATTGATATATAGGTTAAATGCAACTCCTATTAAAATCCCAGCGAGATTTTTATAGATATAGATATATGTAGAAATGTGAAGGAACTAGACTAACTAGAACATTCTGGGAAAAGAAGAATAAAATGGGAGAAAGAATACTATATAATATTAATGCTTAATAAATAACTACCATAATCAGAACAGTGTGGTTGACAGAGAAAAGGACACATAGATCAATGGAACATAATAGGGGACCCAGAAATCAATCCATATAAATATTCCCAAATGATTCTTTACAAAGGTACACATACAATTCAAAAGAAGAAGGATAGTTTTTTAAAGAATTGGTGCTGGATTACAAACTTAAATGCAAAATGTAAAGCCATAAGACATTTTAACAAAATGCATAGCAGAATATCTCTACTAGACCTAGACAAGAAATTCTTAGACTTGACAGCAAAACCATGACTCATAAAAAGAAATATTGATATATTAGACTTTATCAAAATTAAGAACTTTTGCTCTTAATTTTGCACCCTGCAGGAGCATGCAAATGAAAGCTACAGACTGGGAGAAAATATTTACAACCTAAATACCCACAAAGTACTACTATCTAGAATATATAAAGAACTCTCAAAACTCAATAGACTCACAATCCAATTAGAATATGGGCAAAAGACTTGAACAGACATTTTACTGAAGAGGATGTATAGAAGACAAATAAACACAGGAAAACCTGCTCAACATCATGAACCATTGGGAAAATGCAAAATGAAACCTCAATGAGATATCACTACACCTTCAGAACAGCTAATATAAAAAATACTGACAACACCAAATGCTGGCAAGGATGCAGAGAAAATGGATGACATAAACTATTGATGGGAATCTAAAATGGCACAGCTACTTAGTAAAATAGTTTGTCAATTATTTTTAAAAATGAAACATGCAACTATCACATAATTAAGCAATTGTACTAGTAGGTATTTATCTCAGAAAAAGGAAAACATATGTTCACACAAAAACCTGTACATGAATATCCATAAGTGCTTTATTCATAATAGCCTCAAACTCAAAACAACCCAGATGTCCTACCACAGATGAATGGTTAAAAAAACTATGGTACTACTCAGCAACAAAAAGGCATGAAATATTGAGACACATATACTGAAAAAAAAAAAAAAACCTTGGGTGAATCTTTAGGGAATTATGTTGAGTGAAAAAAAAGCCAGTCCTCCAAATTACAAACTTTATGATAACATTTACATAATATTTTTGAAATGACAAAATTTTAGAAGTGGAGAACACAGTAATGGTTGCCAGTGTGAGGGATGGGGTGAAAGAAAGGTGGATGTGATTATCAAAGGTCAATAGAGGGATCTTTGTGGTGATGGAAATGTTCTGTATCTTGACCATATCAATATCTATATCCTTACTGTGATATTGTACTATAGTTTCACAAAGTGTTACCATTGGAGAAAACACTAGAACTCTCTGTATTATTTTTAACTGCATGGAAATCTAAAATTATCTTAAATAAAAATTTTAATTTAATAAAAACATAAAAATAAACATGTTTTGAATCATTACATTCTGGCTGTACCACTCGCTCTTCATCATTGTCATCTACCAGATAAGGTTCAATAGTGACTTTGACTGAGGAAGGAGTGTGGAAATCGTGAGAAGTGAGCAGTTTCTGGGTCTATTTTGAAAGTAGAACCAAAAGGGTTTGCTAATGGATGAAACATGAAAAATGATTGGACGGATCCAAACATGACTCCAAATTTGTCTTGAGCCATCTGAATGACAGATTCGTTATTTACTGAAATGGGAAAGACTGAAAGTGGAGCATGTTTTGGGGAAAGTTGTGAGTTTGGTGCTGGATATGTTCAGTTTGAGATTCCTAGTAAGCCTCCAAGTGGAGATGTAGAGCAGACAGTTGGGCACATGTGCATTAGGAAGAGAGATTAGATCTGGAGAATCAAAGTGAGGGGGCATCAGCACATGGATACTATTTTGTCATGAGTTTAGATAATATTGCCTAGGTAATATATATAGGAGAGAAGCAGCCTGCATCTGAGCTCTGGGACTCCATACTTCAGAGGCCAGATAAATGAGAAGAAAGCAACAAAGACTTGGAAGCCATGGCTAGTGAGAAAGAGTGGTGCTATAAGACAGCAGGGTTTGGAAAACCAAGGCTTAACTCTCTGACTTTTCACAGATGTATTGACCTCTGGTTTCATCTTCAGCCCCTTTTAACCACCGTGTACATTCATATTCTCCCCACACTATTGTTTTCAGCATTGAGCTCTCCCTTGAAGTTGTAACTCATAAAAAACATTGATTACTAGATACTCTGTTGAGATAGCATGTGGGTACCTGTTCTAGTTATTCATTAATGCCTAACAAATCACCCATAAACTTGGTGGCTTCAAACAATAATAATAATTTATTATCTCTCACAGTTTCAATGGGTCAGGAACTTGAGATTAGCTTGGTTGGGCAGGTTTTGGCCTGGGATCTCTCAGATGGATGCAGATGGCTGAGGCTGAAATCTGAAAGCTCACTCATTCACATAGTCTGGCATCTGGGCTGGGAAAACTCAAACCATTGGTGCAGGTACACCTCATTAATCTTGGAGTTATACAATACACAAGTGCAAGTGCAGGGTATGGCATTTTTAAACATAAACAAAGTGGTATCCATCATCTTCCAACTCTCTGAGCTGGCACAGTCTAAGTACATACCAGAACTCAGTGGTTTGGAACCAGAACCAGATGTTGGTTTTCCAGATATGGAACAGAATTTTACCATGTAAGACTGGATCATCCCTGTGTGTTTATCTCAGGTAGTCTGTCTTTCTGGAATGCTATTGCACCAAAGCCAAAATGGTTTATCTCAATCCCTAAAATCATTGCATCCCCCATATGACAGATAATAGGCAAAATTCACCATGATGACAATCCTAACAAGCCTCTCTCTGAAGCTTGGAGAAGATTGCCATTTCATGAGCATCTGTATATCAAATGACCTCACCTTAACTTGATTGCATTTGCCAGGACCCATTTCCAAATACGATCACATTCTGAGGATCCAGGTAGACATGAATTTGGTGACAGTCTTCAACCCAGCACATCCCTGCCAGGAGACTTTCCATTTTGATTAGGCATCAATGAGACACAAATTGTCCACTTGTGCCTATTGATGGGAAGAATTTTCCACATCAAATTGTGTATTTTCCAAACTTTCTTCCTCCTCCACTACCCATGTATTTCTGGTCTTAGGTGGCATAGGTCCAGTTAATATCTCAATATGGCTAGGAATCATAGTGTGTCCTGAGTCTTTGTGTCATAATGCTGCCATGTGTTGGCACAGTGGGAAGATTCCAGAGCCACCCATATTGGGATGGCTAGCAATAAATGAGCTATGCACACAAGGCACTGTGAACCACATAAATATCTCTCACTACAGCTAAACTCCCCCAACTCAAATTCCCCTCAGCCTGATCTCAAAAGTGTTCTAGCCACTTTAACGTCACCAGATTTGAAGGAAAGTATGACAGCAGGAAAGTGGTTCTTGAGACAGAGGACTTAACCAATTGTGCTTAGAACATCTTATTTTTGAAAATTTGCAAAAATACATGACATATGACATGTTGCTAGGGCTCCTTCCAGGGGCTCAGAATGGGTCTGTGCAGGTGAGAGGCCTCAAAGTTTAAGCTTTGATAGCTCCTGCTGGTTAATTTTTTTTGATAAGGCTGTTCAACTCAAACCAGGGAAAGGCCATAGACTTTGTATCTGAATTTTAAAGGAGCTAGCCAAGATCTTCATCATTTCTTTTTTGTATAGACAAATTATGGCCAGCTGGGCTGAGTTTTGGACAAGTAAATGCTGGTGAAAATGATTACAGCATTTCTAGGCCTGACCCATAGACCACAGAAATCTCTTGAACAGTCCTCTATTACTTCTTTTCTCCCATATGCTGGCTTGATGTTAACACCCAGACAAACTTTGGAAGCCCTGTGCTGTGGATGGCAGAGCCCCCATTAGCCTGTGGCCCTGAATAACTACATAGAATAGATCTCACCTAATGATTCTATAGTCCTTCCCCACAACCCAGAGACTGGGGCAAGAAATAAACTATTGTGTTTAGGCACTGATATTGTGTTTCAGGACTTACTTGTTATATCAGCTAGCATTACATTAACTAATACAGTTGTGTTCTCAGTGAGACTGTCCCAGACTACCATATTTTACATTGCAATGACTTTCCCTCTATTTTCACTTCCTATTTTCCATTCTCACTTAATTTTTCTCCATGGTTTAATCACCATCTGATGTAGCTCTTAGGCTTCATGAACACAGAAAATGTGTCTGTTGTGTTCACTATTGTATCTTTAGCATTTAGAACAGCACTATCCTGTAGAACTTTCTGTGACAATGCAGATATTCTTTCTACATCTGTGATGTCCAATATGGTAGTCACTAGACACATGTATCTTTTGAGCACTTGAAATTGGGTAGTATGACAGAACAACTGAACTAATTTAATTTCATTTTAGTTCATTTAAATTTAAATCGCCAGATATGACTAATGGCTACCATTTTGGACAGTGCAGATCTAGAACAATGGCTCAGTTTGGCCATCCAATGTTTTTTGAGTTGAAAGAATCAATGAATGGATTCAACAGGCTGCTGCTGAGTTTCTGCTTTGTGACACATGTAAATGAGACTCTCATTACTCCTGGTACATTATCCAGGTGCTAACCCAGGTGACTCATTGAGATCTTCACATGCTCTTGTAAGTTCATTATTCTATGAGCAACCAGCTGAATGTTTGAGGAACAAACACAAATTCTTGCCTTTCTCTGTGAGTTTAAGTTAGAGAAGATACATTTCTAGAACATGTTATATTAAATCTGTGTGCAGGAATTCTTTCACCAGCATTTAAACAGTAAAGCTAAAATAATGTCAGAAAAGAAAGTTTAGTGCTTTGTGTACTGTGACCTGAGAATAGTCAGAAAGGCTTCATCTCCCAAGAGCACCCTCCTTCCTTCCTTGTTCTCCCATAGGTCTGAGCCCAACACTCAGAAGATCATAATTGTACTGTAGTAGAAATGGTATCTGGTCTCCAAAAACCATGTTCTCATCTTCTCAAACACATGGTCTGATTACATTTCCAAGAATCTTTTACAAGTTTGGCTTGTTCATAAGACTGAATAATAACTTCTATGATTCCTTCACAAGTTATTTACTTTCCTTTCTGATTTCTTTTGAGATTTTATTTTCTACTGGAGTGTTCTGTAGTTTTAAATTTTTCTAGGTGTGGATTTATTTTAATTTATCTTGCTTGAGCCATAGTATACTTTGCTTAGTCTAAAAACTCAAGTCTTTTTCCTGTTCTCAAACAATTTTCAGCCATTATTGCTTGGAATATTGCTTCTCCCCCATTTCCCTTTAATTTTTTCCTGCAACTTATATTAAACATATGTTGGAACATCTTCCAAGTCACTTTCATAATTCATTTCCTCTCTCCACCCCTGCCTCCAACTCTGTACCACATATCTGGGGCAATTTTTTTTCCTGTATACCATCTAGTTCACTAATTTTCTTTTCACCTTAGTCTAGACTGCTTTTTAACCTGTCCACTGATTTCCATCACTCTGTTTTTCATTACTAGAAACTCTAGTTCTTTCTGCTTTTTTTCACATTATTATGGGCTTTCATTTTGGTTTCTCTTCTCTGTTTTATGTCTTCAACTATTCAAAATATAGTTATTTTAAAGTGTCTGTAAGATTATTCTATTGTATCCACTTTGGGGTGCTGAGTCTTGTTTTCTGAGTTTTCTAACTGTCCCTCACAATGGATGCATTATTTTATACATTCATAATCTTTTATTGTGAATTTTTCTTTAGCAGGTTCTTTTTTTCCTCCTAGAGTCTTGTGAGCCACTAGTTGTAAAAATGGACCTGAAGAGTGGTTTTGCATTTGTTTCAACTGGGAATTCTGGAAGTTTCAAAAGTTCTAGAACAATTTTTGTGTTAGCTATTTTGCTTGGGTTTCCTGTGCCATATGGATAGCATGGATTTGAATTCCACATTGAGTGGCGTAAAATCCTGGGTTTATCATTTCCCATAGATGACTTCTTTCCACCCAAAGGCCCAGACACCAGCCCTCTCATAGCTTCCCCAGGCCACAGTTGCTTCCTTAGCAATCTCTCCAGTCCCCTTTTCAGAACCTGATGGGAGGGCTGTCTGAGATGCCTGCTTCCCTGCATCATCAAGGTCTGGAGCCTGTTTTCCTATACTACACAGGTATTAGAACCCTGGGTGTGAAATCTTCATGGTCCTGTGGTACTTGTTCAGTGTTACTGCTCTGACATATTAAAAAATATATATTTTATTGATTATGCTATTACAGTTGTCCCATTTCCCCCCTTCACTCCCCTCTGCCCTGCACACCTCCTCCCACCCACATTCCCTACCTTTAGTTCATGTCCATGGGTCATACATATAAGTTCTTTGGCTTCTACATTTCCTATACTATTTTTGCCCTCCCCCTGTCTATTTTCTACCTGCCATCTATGCTACTTATTCCTTGTACCTTTTCCCCTTCTCTCCCCTTCCCACTCCCCTGTTGCTAACCCTCCATGTGATTTCTATTTATGTGTTTCTGTTCCTGTTCTAGTTGCTTGCTTAGTTTGCTTTTGTTTTTGTTTTAGGTGTGGTTGTTAATGATTGTGAGTTTGCTGCCATTTTACTGTTCATAGCCTTTGATCTTCTTCAATTTCTTAGATAAGTCCCTTTAACATTTCATATAATAAGGGCTTGGTGATGATGAACTCCTTTAACTTGACCTTATCTGGGAAGCACTTTATCTGCCCTTCCATTCTAAATGAAAGCTTTGCTGGATAGAGCAATCTTGGATGGAGGTCCTTGCCTTTCATGACTTGGAATACTTCTTTCCAGCTCCTTCTTGCCTGTAAGGTTTCTTTTGAGAAATCAGCTGACAGTCTTATGGGAACTCCTTTGTAGGTAACTGTCTCCTTTTCTCTTGCTGCCTCTAGGGTTCTCTCCTTAATTTTAATCTTGGGTAATGTAATTATGATGTGTCTTGGTGTGTTCCTCCTTGGGTCCAACTTCTTTGGGACTTTGAGCTTCCTGGACTTCCTGGAAGTCTATTTCCTTTGCCAGACTGGGGAAATTCTCTTTCATTATTTGTTCAAATAACTTTTCCACTTGTTGCTATTCCTTTTCTCCTTCTTGTACCCCTATAATTTGGATGTTGGAACATTTAATGATGTCCTGGAGGTTCCTAAGCCTCTCCTCATTTTTCTGAATTCTTGTTTCTTCATTCTTTTCTGGTTGGATGTTTCTTTCTTCCTTCTAGTCACACCGTTGATTTGAGTCCCAGTTTCCTTCTCATCACTATTGGTTCCCTGTATATTTTCCTTTATTTCACTTAGTGTAGCCTTTAGTTTTTCATCTAATTTGCTACCAAATTCAACCATTTCTGTGAGCATCCTGATTACCAGTGTTTTGAACTGTGCATCTGATAGTTTGGCTATCTCTTCGTTGCTTAGTTGTATTTTTTCTGGAGCTTTGATTTGTTCTTTCATTTGGGCCTTTATTTTTTTTTGTCTTGATGCACCTGTTATGTAGTGAGGGGTGGAGCCTTAGGTGTTCACCTGGGCGGGGTAACCCATGTCACTGGGCTGGGACACTGTATATGGGGGAGGGGTCTGAGAGGGAACAATGGTACTTGCTCCACTCTCTGCCAGCTTTCAGTCACTTCCCCCGCTTCCCACAAGCAAATTGGGCCCTTCTGGTGCTGATTCCTGGGTGGGTGTGTTGGTGTACGTTCTAGGACCCTGTGGGTCTCTTCAGTGAACTCTACTGCGAGGCTGGGAGTGTCTCTGCTTCTGCAACTCCCATAGGTGTTTGCAATCAGTGGTTTGAGGCTTTATTGCTCTGCACTGCGGTCCTGGGTTGCTTGGTCTCTCTCACTCCCAAGTTATTTCTCCTGGTTTATCTGCACGGGAATGTGGGGCTGCCTAATCCACAATCTGTCACCCCACTGGGTCTGCCTGCTGCTGCCTTGCCGGCCAGCTGCAGCCTTGCATGTCCCGCTCCACAATCCACCACCTCACTAGGTCTGCCAGCCACCACCTTGCCTGCCCTGGTCCTCCAGCCACCACCTTGCGACGAGTCCTCTCGCCCAGTTGTCTGTCTCCACCCCTCCTACCAGTCTGGATGAATGTTTCTTCTTTAACTCCTTGGTTGTCAGACTTCCATACAGTTCAATTTTCTGTCAGTTCTGATTGCTTTTTGTTTTTAAATTGTTGTTCTTCTTCTTTTGTTTGTGTGAGGAGGCACAGTGTGTCTACCTATGCCTCCATCTATTCCTTTCTTCACGTCTGGCATTGGGAATTCCCCTCTTATCCTTTTCTGAGCTCATTTACATATTTTAATTCTGTGATATGTTTTTTTTTCCTCCAGCATTTCTGTGTGTTAGTAATGAGAGGTCTTACTCATAAGCTCAGTCTGTCTTACTGCTGAAAGTAGTCCGCTCTTGATTCTTTCTAGAATGTCTGAGAAGAACTCTCCAGTGTTTCTTTTCTCTTATTTACTTCCAACATTCTTGTGATCGGGGACTGGCTTGGGGGATGGTCTATGTGACATTCCTAATATAGACAGAATATCCTATCATGCAAACAAATCATAGAGGCACATAATTTATGTAAAATTATCCTCAAAAAGACATGATATATGTGTGTATGCTGTTAATGATATACAATGTAAATGTCAGACAGTAGCTTGAACATTAGGGTCAGAAAACAGTGACCTTTGCATTTTGCCAAAATTTTTCTTGGGATAAATTACTTTTTTATTGCATTATATTCTACTACATTGCCACAATTATATGAGACTTGTGTTGGAATTTTGAATGCTTCTCTTTATCATTGTAAATAAGGGTGTATATTATATATGGCAATTTAAGTGTTTTATAAACAAACTTCCTTGTGCAAAAATAAACTGTGAATGTGATAATTCAATAATGCCTACAAAATATGTTGCAAAATAATAGTTAGAACACAAAAGAAATTATATGGCTTCTAAGAGTAAACATTTAAATCAGACCATTATACTGGGCCTTTGACAAAGGACAACTTTTATTTAATATAGCAATATTCCAAGAGAAAAATAAAAACAAGAAATTCTCAAAAACAAAAATGGTTTTGATATCTTTCAAATTACTACCAAGCAATTTTTTAAAAGATTTTATCTATTCACTTTTAGAGAGAGGGTAATGGAGGGAGAAAGAGAGAGAGAAACATCACTACGTGGTTGCCTCTCACATGGCCCCCACAAGGGACCTGGCCTGCAACCCAGGCATGTGCCCTGGCTGGGAATTGAGCCTATGACCCTTTGGTTCACAGTCTGTGCTTAATCTGCTGAGCTATACCATCCAGGGCACTACCAAGCAATTTTGATAATGTATAGAAATCATGGCTTTAAATTATTGATAGTTTTTTTGCAAACAATTATTAAAGTATAACAGGTTATCTTTTTTATGCTTTGTGGGTTCTGAAAAATGGTAAAAAGGATCCTTTGACTTAGCTCCCTTGAGAAAAATGCTGATAAGAAAAAAAAGGAGAAAAAATGCTGGAATTCTATAACACAAACAAGACACACAAGCCATTTTCTTTCTTTTTTTTACAAGCCATTTTCTTAACTTCACACTATTCAGGAAAGTGACAAAACACCAATTTCTACAAGATGGTCTGTTTTACAAATATGGAATACTTCCTGTTCAAATAGGTATCTGGGGGGCATTCTGGGTATTCCAGCCAAAATGGGTAACAATGGCATGTAAATTAAAATAGCAAACTTCTTGGTCCTGAGTGTTGATCCATCCCACTGACACACTGCAGAAAGTATTCCAGACCTTCCACTGACATAAATCTCACATCTGTAGCCTGCTGTGAGATCTCCAAATGCATCACTTCCAGCGTGCAGGGTTTCTTTGCTGGTGACATGCAGTTGAAAGGAGGAAATAACATACCATTTGGTGTTGTCCAGGCAGGTCTATGAACAGACTTATGCTGGGGCCTTGTACTGCATTTTCAAA
Organism: Phyllostomus discolor; assembly: GCF_004126475.2. Lineage (NCBI taxonomy): Eukaryota > Metazoa > Chordata > Mammalia > Chiroptera > Phyllostomidae > Phyllostomus > Phyllostomus discolor. The sequence continues at coordinate 6,203,396 of NC_050198.1, forward strand.
ATGTTCAAGATCTGCATGTGTTATGTGCTGCAACATACAAGTGGTATATAAACAAACGTGTGTTGATTTCCAGGAAAATGCAATTACCATTTTAGGAGAAACACCACATTTATCTCAACCCAAATGATGTGCAAAATGACACATTGCAGCTTGTCAGCCTGATCCCAGGAAGTGCAGACATAACCACATCTTCAAAGGAGGTCTGGTCTATTGTAACAGACACTGTCAGGGTTTTTCTGTGTCCCTTTGTCCTTACCACTTCAGTGCCTTCCAGCCTGACTTCCACTTGCCAGATCCTGCATTTCTTTGTCTTTTCTGGCCTGTAAAGACTGCTCAACCCTGTCATGCAGCAGGTCAGAAGTGCTGGGGAATGAACACCAGTTGCCCACAGTGATAACTGGCTTGATACCAATATCTTCACTGGCTACCTTCTCTTCCTTGTTTCACTTTCCTGTTCCTCTATGGTGATTCCTTGGACCAACTCTCAAATCAGCCACATGTACTTAAGTCCTTTTTTCTGAGTTAGCCTCTGGAGGAACCCAGTCTAAGACAATTATCTTCTACCAGAAGTCCTGGCAAGTTAGCATTTTGGCAGGCTTCAAGATGTCAGGGCTTCGGTTGAGGAGGACATACATTAGTGTATTGTGTCAATTGAGTGCACATTTTCCAGCTTACCACTTGGGTTAAAAGTTATTTTCGCATTCCAAATTTAAATCCATATATCTAGCATGTCTTCCTTCTTTACTGCTTGGTTCCTATGCCTCTAGCTTGCCACAAATTCTCTAATTCCTAAAATATCTACAGTCTACCTTCATATGACGGTGAAGGCCTTAATAGTCACAACACTAGATAATCAACTATTTTAGAGGACAGCTCCAAGGAGGACACTGGACTATGTTTAGAAGCAAAGTTATGAGTGGAGGAAAGGCCAGAGTGGAACTGATACAGATTCATATACTTTGGAATTAAAAATAACCAGTTAAAATAATTAGGCTCTTTTGTTTGAAAATAACAGAAAATCACTCTTGGTTGCCTTGGGTCTTGTGGCAAGAGCACATGTGAGAATAATCATCTTCTTCACTACCAGTTTGACAAATATTTATTGAAAAGCTATGTGCAAGACACTATTCTAAGTGTTCTACATGTATTAATGTATTTGATCTTTATAAAACACTGAGAAGTAGGCATTATTATTATCCTTGATTTATGGATGGGGTAACTGAGAGATTAAATAAAAGAGTAATCTTGATCTTGTGCTTATACCTAGAAGGAACAGCAAGAATGGCAGCATGGGTGGCCTCACAGGAGCTGCAATGGTATTGGGGAAGGGCCTCTTCATTAGCAGCTTATGGCTTCATTGCTGTTTTTCCTGGGCTCTACCATTTTGATGACTCTTAGGCTTTGAAAACTACATTGGCCTCCATTTTTGAAGAGAGGTGGATAAGGTGATAAGCTTTTCTCCCCCTTTGTAAATTATTTAAATTGAAGAATAACACACATAAAGGCAAGTACACAAATCCTAAGTGTACAGCTCAATGAATTCTTGCAAAGTAAACACATTTGTGTAACTACCAGCCAGATCAAGATATATAACAGGAGGCTTTTCTGAAGACTCCGGAAGTTCTCATTAACATTCTGTAGTTGGTAGGTTATAGGATCATAGAAGACACTTTTGAAACAATTAGGCCAACATCATCATTTTTGCATAGACTAAGACCCAGAATGGTCAAATGTCATATACAAGGCCACGTGGTTAGAAAGCATCTGTTTTTTTGGTTTTGGTTCTAAAATATCAAGAAGTTTTTATGCTGCTCACTAAGTCAGTGCCTGTAGATGAACCATCCCAACTCCCCACTTATACGTATTTGTTCTACATGCCACATTAAAACTCCTTTTCTTATTTTATGCTCATTTTATGATCAAACCATCTGGGACCATGATTTCTCCCAGGATCTCTATACCCAGTGCATGGAAAGATAGCTCTCCCCTCACTTTGGTAGCCACTGGCAGCCTGGGAACTTGTGATCCACATCAGCAGAGAACATAGGATCAGTGCTCTACCCTTCCACAGAGTATCTTCTACCAGGACCGACCTTCCCCTCCATGATGTAGAGCTGTGGCTGGAAAGCAACTGTCCAGCTAGGGAGTCCATTTCCAAGGCCTTCGGGGGTGGCCATTTGACTCCTTGTTATCAATAAAATGGGAGTGGAAACATATTTTTCACTTCTGGGCTGAGGTGATTAAGAAGCAAATGTGCCTTCTACCGGGTCTCTTTCTTCATCCATAGACCCCAAGGGCCTAGCTCAAGATGGGAGGCTATTGAAGGCCTCCTGCTGAGCAAGAGCCCTGGCATTGGACATGATATTAGTGGGAAATAAATGACTAGTGGGTTCATCTACTGATATTCAAGTGTTATTATAACAGTACCTAAGTTGGAGTTGGATCTTGGGACTTGGGGGTTAGGGAGTAGGGTCTAAGGCAAATTAGTCATAGCAGGAATGGTGAAGGGGATCTAAAACTTTTCAAAGGTTATTTTTAAATCATGTTTTGCTTTTTCCAGGTACTGAAGGCCACAGCAACCAGAACCCCTTATTTGTATAGGAAAGACAATTCCTAGATACTATATCCAAAAGATAAGGACTGACTGATCTTTTTTTTATATAAATAAGAACACATTTTCTAGACTCATGTACCTCTTTCAAGATTGTTTGTAGGCATCCCTGAGACAGTAGGGGAAAGATTGGTCTTCAAAGAGTGAGGAAAGCCCAGATTTCCATTGCTGAGCTTAGCTTGGCACCCCACACTTATTTGCTGAAACTGTGGACAATCACCTGTATCTGTGATACAGTTTTTATTAACAGAAATGCAAATTTCTTTTTTGGAAAGCTTGTCAATAAAGAAAGTGACCTTTATTCACAGTGTTCTCTGACTCATTTAAATAAGACACGTTTTTCTATAATGAAAACTTTTTTTAAAAGGTCACATAAAATTTGACAAGGGAGAGCCCTTTATGTATGCTGTATTGAGGAATAGTCAACAGCAATGAGGCCACAGTGTTTTCATTTCACACAGCCACAGTGGAGGCACCAAGAGAATGGCTTCTGGCATTAGACTGCCTGAATTCAGAGCCTGTTTCTACCCTGTTCAAACCTAGTGACCTTGGCAAGTTACTTAATTTCTCTGTGCCTCAGTATCTCCATCTGTAAATGGAAACCACCAGATATCTACCTCTTAGTGTTGTCAGAATTAAATTATTTAATATAGGTAGAGCTGTTGGAATAGTGCCTGGCATGTAGGCAGCCCTCAATACGTGTCAGCTATTGATATTACAATGATATGAGGTCCTGATTTATCTATGGTATATCTGGATTTGTGTCATAACATGAAAAGAAAACCAAAGAATTGCCTCACAGGGTCAGATGTCAGGTCCTTCCCATTTCTCCAAAGAATACCAAAAGCCAGCCCTATGGAGCTGGAGAGTGGAAGAGCTGGGGGCTTCTCTTTTGACACTAAGCCTAAGTTGAATTAGTACCATACTTATTTAAGGAATTTACTAATGTACATTGAGAATTTCCAATATTCTTTTTACTGACTCAATTTCTTGGAATGAATCTAAATATATTGTAATGTATCTTATTTGCTCTAAATACAGAAAAGGTTATAAAATACAAAGGTGTCATTTCAGGGTGATTTATAATAACTGAAAATTGGGACTTCCCAAGTGCATAATAGGAAGTAGTTTTTAAAAAACATGGCAAATCCTGCTATTGAAACCTACACAGGAAAATAGTGATGAGAAAAACTGCAACGATATTGGATATGCTTATGACATAATATTGACAGTGAAAAGGCAGTATTAAAAATCATATCTAGCCCTGGCTGGTGTGGTTCAGTGGATTGAGCACTGGTCTGCAAACCAAAGGATCACCGGTTCGATTCCCAGTCAGGGCACATGCCTGGGTTGCAAGCCAGGTCCCCAGTAGGGGACACAATAAGCAACCACACATTGATGTTTCTCTCCCTCTCTTTCTCCCTCCCTCCCCTTCTCTAAAAATAAATTAATACAATCTTTAAAAAATCATATCTAAAATGTGAATACAACTGAAAATTAACAAAAACATTATACTAGAAATGCGACTGGAAACAGGACCTAAGCTGTAGTTGGATCTTAGGGCTTGGGGATTAGAGAGTACGATCTCAGCCAAATCAGTCTCTTGTTTCAAGAGGCAAAGGAAAGGGCTGGGCTATTGTCCCTTGGATGGCTGACAACTAAATCCACGGAGGCCAAGTAAAGCATCAAGTCCAAAGGCTGAAAAGCAGGTCAGCTTCTGGGTGTTGAGACAGGAGTTAAGGGCCATTCAGGGGGAGACAGGAAGGGTCCTAATATGGACATTAATAATTTTAGGGGGATTTGGGAGAGTTTCACTGGTTTAAAGGGCCAGTGAGAAGGCAGGGAGGAAGAAAATAATCCTAAATATCAGCAATAACCCTAAATATGTTTGGGTTACAGGTGCTACTTTTGATGTTCTTTCCCAATTTATATCTAATTTTCTACTTTTCTTACATTAACATGTATTTGTTTTATAATGGAAATAAATTTATTTTTATAAAAGTATATGATATTTGTGTATAGCTAACAAAAGTATATGATATTTGTGTATAGCTAACACCTTCATACATGTACACTGTAATTGAACAATTAAGTGGATGGCAGATGTTGGGAGCCAGGTTTTTCACTGTTGCAGTGGAAATTTACAGATTAGCAAGTAGAGCAAGCTAGAATGATTCATGTGGTAATGAATTACCTTGAGACATTGGTATAAACTTGTGTTCAGCTTAATATAGATATGACAGCTATATATAGAAATATTTATAGATATGTATGTATGGGTTAGTATACACACACATATATTTCTTTGTTCTGTCAGCTGAGAGGGCCTAAAACAAACATCTCAGTAACAAAGAACAAATCTAGTATCCACATCCTGGTTTCTAATACCATTTTCCGTTATAAGGAACAAGGGCTCCTTAAAGAAAGGGTTGGTTCTATGATTGGGGCAGGAAATATATAAAATGAACCTGGAGTATCTTATAATGCCAGAAAGTAAGAAAGCGCACACACACATCCCCACAATGATGGGGATATGTCATGTCACAGGAATAAACTGAAACAGCTCCTAATGGCCAAAGCTGGAATAACATGAGCAACAAAATATATAAATTGTATTGGATTATAACTCAAAGTAAAAATAAATATCCCTGAGTCCTTACTGATATAAATAATTGATTGAATATCTTAATACATGGGGGAGGAGAGACGAGTCTTCTATGTATAAGAATTCCAAATAAATTATACAGATACTCATACTCCGGGAGGTGGAGTATTATTCCCCACTCTTCGGTTGTGGGTTGCTCATAGTGACTTTGTTTTAAAGAGGACAGTATTGGAAATGTAGGAAAAGATTTCTTTACAGTGGAAAAACCTGACAAACTACTTCAGCCAGGTGATCAGGACCAACATCAACACTCATCAATCATGTTGATCATATGTACCCTTGATATGATGCAATGAAAATGATACTTTATCTCTGTGAGCTTCCTGCCAAAGCCCATAACTCCAGTCCAATTATGAGAAAAACATGAGACAAACCCCAATGTTTAGGGAGGGGCATCATACAATATACCTGATCAGTACTCCTAAAACCTGCCAACCTCATCAAAAACAAGGAAAATCTGAGAAACTGTCACACCCAAGAGAAGCCTAAGGAGATGAGAAATAAATGCAATGTGGGATCCCAGTATCCAGGAAAAGGCCATTAAGTAAAAGCTTGGGAAATCTGAATAAACTATGGACTTGAGTTAATAATAATGCATTGATACTGGTTTTTTAATTGAAACAACTAGATCATATCAATGTAAGATATCAATAAGAAGGGAAACTGTGTGTAGGAGATAAGTATATGAAAATTTTTTGTACTATCTGGTTAACTTTTCTATAAATCTAAAACTATTTAAAAAATAAAGTACACTTGATTCTCATTACCTGCAATAGATGTGTTCCATAAAATCATTGTGAACACTGAATTGGTGAATATTGAGCCACTACCCCTAGCTGTGAGCCTCTGGTCACAACATTTTGGGATCATGGAATGACCTTGTTTTAAGTGTGTTTCTGTTTAAAGACACCTTATTTAAATGTATTGTTGACTCACAAATATTGAATTCATGGCAAACAGCACTCTAACTTATGTCTGAAAGAAGCTTATCTAACAGGTATTTTCTCCATAGGGCACATCTCAGCTTTCTTGCATATAGAAATACTAGACAGCAAGCACTTCAACACTGTGCTTGGGGGCCATTTTAAACAGTGAAATCATCCACAAAAGGCACAAAAATGTGAAAAACGTGGCACTAAGTAGACCAGAAATAGGACACTTGTTTATATGAGACTATTGATACCTTAAATGTGGCTAGTCCAAAATGAGATGTGCTATAAGGATTCACATCAGATTTTGAGTATTTGGTAAAAAAGTTATCTAATTCATATTTTATATTGAATACATATTAAAATGACAATATTTTAATATAATTGATTAAGCAAAATATATTATTAAAATTAATTTCACTTGCCCTGGCTGGTGTAGCTCAGTGGATTGAGTTCCAGCCTGTGAACTGAAGGGTCACCGGTTCGATTCCCAGTCTGGGCACATGCCTAGGTTGTAGACCAGGTCCCTAGTAGGGAGACATGAAAGTCAACCAACTGATGTTTCTCTCCCTCTCTTTCTCCCTCCCTTCCCCTCTCTTTCTGAAAATAAATATATCTGAAATGCAAATTTAATAGGGCATCCTATATTTTTATTTGCTTATAGAAATCTAGTAAGATTTTATGAAATGATCTCTTTCGATTCAGGGATAGTCAACATTGTTTGTCTCCTAAAAGATTATGTAGGTAGGCTGTTTGGTTTTATTTATGGGTCAGGTGGGGACATATGGGGAAGAGGGGTGCAGATCTAGGGGAAAGAGATTGGATGGTAGGACAGGAGACTGGCATTTGAGTCTTGCTCTGCCAGCAACTGACTGTATATATGAAGTTGGACAAAGCATTTCACTGTCTGAGCCTTAGCATCCTAATAGAAGGGGATTAAATGGTCCTTCTAAGGATAAAATAATTCTATAGCTTATGTCTTTCTCCACACTATAAATATTGTAACAGAATTCATTTTTCCCCATAGATGATATAGGTTGGCACTGTCCAATAGAAATAAAATGCAAATCACATGTGTAAATTTAGATTTCAGATAAACAAGAAATAATATGTAAGTATAGGCATGTCCCATGAAATATCAGGGACACACTTATAGTAAAAAAGTATTTGTTGTTTACCTGAACTGCACATTTAACTGGTGTCCTATATTTAATCTGGCAACCTCTCCTATAAAGCCTTTGAGGAAAAAACCTTTTTTGCTGATTTCTCCCAGACACTTAGGCACTTATTTTTATGTGTTCCTCCAAGGAAGAGCCCAACCTAGTGAGTCATTCAGCAGCTCTGTAATAAACAAGGGAATCTCCAGACTTGCCTTCCCATCTGCAAGCTGTCTCGGCTGTCAATGCTATCTTTCTAAACATCCAACTTACCCGGGAATCAAGCCACAGATCTCAACTGTCCCTCCCATCCTTTATAACCAATTTGAGTTGGGCAAGATGCCAGCTTTAAAAAAATGCACCAACTCTTGTAACTATGGAGATAAGAGGGAAGGAAAAGAAATAAGGAAATAGACAAGGTTTCCTTTTCTTTATAGAAGCTCTTCTAAATGTAACAGAGGACAATTGCTACATATATCCCAGACATTTCCTGGACATTTATATATATCAAAGGAAGCAAGGCAAGAGTTAATTTGGTGTGACATTTCATGATTTTGCTTTTCCTTCATTACTATTATTTTGTGCCGTAGTAAGGCAGGAGCAATGGAAGTGATCCATCCAAGGTGCAGACAAAAATGGGGTACAGGTAATAAGGTGTCCATTGCCTGTAGAGAATTTACAAACATTAATAAAACTGACTAAAAGTAGTTCTGTTTTTTATTACCCCATGTGGTGGCAATTCTAAACAATGTTGTTGATAAAATACTTCTTCCACTGCAATTCCCCCTGCCACCCCTGGCCCTCAGAACTTCTGATATTAAGCAAGGCTATCAACCATTCAAACAAAAACCCTACTTTATGGAACACTGCATTTTTGTTGTTTTGGTGGATGGCCTGTAGGAGGTGGAAAGGAAAGAAGAGCTGAATGGGGCTACCTAAGCCATCAAAATTGTGAGAGTTTTGATGAATGGAGATTTCCCTCTTGTGCACATACAGGACCTTGTCTTGAGGTTTCCAATGATGAAGAAGCAATATTACAGTTAAAAGAGCACTCAAACAGGAGTCAGAATATCTAGGTTTAAGATGTAGACCCATGTCTACATAGGTATGTGACTGAGAACAAAATGTATGGCCTCTCTTAGCCTCAGTTTCCTCCCGTCAGGTACATGTTCTAACCACACCCTGCCTGTCTACTTCATCTGTTTGTCTTGTGCAACTAAGAGATAACACATATAAAAGAAAGTGCTTTGCAAACTGGAAGGTGCTTTACTGAGGTAAATCACTGCATTTATTTTAACAGACATGAAAATAACAATGGCTTAAGCAAGATAGACATCTAGTTTTCTTTAAAAGTCCAAGCTTGTAAGCAGTCGATAGAGGTAGGATGAGTAGTTTCCCTTTACAGAATGACAGATGTTACACACATCACTTCTGTTCTTTCTTATTGGTTAAAACCAAGTCACATGTGCTCACACTGCTGCCACAAAAGCTGAGAAGTATAGTCTCTAGCTGGGAAGCTGTGTGTCCAGCTAAAACCTGAAGGCTCTGTTGCTAAAAGTTAATAGATGTGTGATAATAGGCAGTTCAACAACAGTTACTGTCATTATTTTTTAAGCTAGAAGATAAAGGATATTTTGTTTGCTGTTTAATTGCTCTGAGGAATGAGATCAGGTGAAAAGTCCCATCTTTCCACTGTAGCTGATTAGTTTTAGATATCAATACATATCAATGTAAATTATCTTGGTTTAAATGAGGAATGAATTCCCAGAGTGGTGGATTCAAAGCACTTTCATCTAGGGCCTGTATGTGACTGCTCTTCTAGGAGACCTTGTCAGAGTGGATTAGGACACATCTTATAAATATAGCCCTGTGCCTCTTGGGGACCAAGCCCATGTTCCAGGAGAAACATGGAATTTAGAGCACCTTGCTACTGTACTGACCCTGGCCAGTGAGCTCATCACTGAGCAAGTGCTACATCATGTGGTTAGTGCCTTATCATCCTGGAAGCCTGTGTAACTGCCTCCATAATTAAACACAGACCATTAGCTATAACACACCACACCCACATCAATCATGCCAGTTGGAATAACAGCCACAGAAACCCTCCTTTCCTGTCTTTTGCTTCTCTGGAAATAATCCTGGTTGTATCACACAGGTGTAATTAGAGCTGCCTTGGCTTTTATAAGATGTCAAATTAGCAAGGCTGCTATACCATGATGGAACAGAAGCTTTGTTCTTCCATACACTGATTAAAAGGTAATTTAACCTCTTCCAAAGGTGGTCTAGCCAATCCCCAGCAGTATTGACACTGTGTTAATAAAAAATGGCTCTCCAGAGTAATAAATTAGCCCTCTGAGACTAGTATGCAAACCCATCTTCATTGGATGGCCCAGCCTTAAAAAGACAACTTGGTAATTTTATCACCCTCTATTCCCCTCAATTAAATGTGCAGGAGCTCAGGGACCATATCTGGAGTCCAAAATGCACTCTTGTATCCTCCTCAGTAATGCAAGCTGCCCCAGCTTGCTGGTTTTCTCCCATGTGCGAGGCTAGTTGACAGTAGCTCAGAGGTTATAAGGCTGCTTAACGGACCTCATTTCTTAGAGAGGAAAACTCAGTTTACCATTAGAAAAGAGAGAACCAAGCCAGAGGGTATTTGAATGTGGGAGGAGCCTGAACAGTCACTTAATCTAATACTTTCATTTTACACAAGAAGAAACCGAAGCCCAGGGACATGGAATACCTTGGCTGAACTTACAGGAAGCTGAAGCAGCAGAGAAGGACTAGAATCTTTTCTCCGACAGTAAGTTCACCATTTTTCACACTCCTCTAGACATCTTACCAAATTGACTCCTACCTATACACCAATTGTCACATCATCCAAAGCCCCTCATTCCAATGCCTTGGTTTTCTTCTCAGTGGAAGATAACAGTCATCTTGCTTGAGAACATGAATCTGACTTCCCAAGTGTAGTGCACATAAATCCCAATCCACAGGCTCAGGAGAGCAAGAAACATTGCTTGTCTTTATCGTCAATAAAGCAACCACCCTCATCCTGCCAAGCTGGTGGGAATTTCAACCCCAGACATTCTTAGGTTTTCTCCTCTACTCTTTAGGTTCTCTCCTCCCTTCTGAGACCCAGAACCTCCACCCAAGGTTCTGGGTCTCAGGCACTGCTAAGCCATCAGGGTGACCCTCTGGACCTCAGATCCAGAGGTGTCATTGAGATGTCACAGCCCCAGACTAAAGGATCCCTTTAGCTCCCTAGACTCTGCTAGAGTTTGGCTGTGATAGGAGCTGTGGAAACCATGGCTGGCTGGGAGCCTAAGCCTTGGTCCCATTTTTTCTCTTTCAGCTCTATTGTCTGAGATCAGCCTCCTCTTCTACTTCCAGGATGAGGAATGTAGGGATCTGTGACTCTCCAGGTTCTCAGGCATTTCTCCTGTCCCAAGTTAGAGGAATTGCTTTTTGTCTTAGGAAAATCTTTCTTCTCCTCAAAAGTATTCTCTTTCTTTTGCCTCACACTCTAGGACAGAATTACAATTCCCTGGGGGGATTGAGACTTTGGGGAACAAAAGCCAGGAAAGGAAATATTTTGTGGGTAACTTGTACTCTGTCTAGCCTCAAACCTTCACCATGGCTAAACAAACAAACAAACAAACAAACAAACAAATAAAACACCAGAGTAGGGGAAAAAAGGAAAAAATCAGGGAGGGGAAGTATAAATTATCTCAAAAATTATATTGCACAGGGTGATTGAAATTCCCATGAAAAGAGAAACACCCAAATTCCAGTTCATTTTCTCTGGAAGAAAGGATGCTGGGGGAAATTGTCCCAAGTTCATCTTGAAAGGAGCATGAAGACCAGGGAGTCATTCTCCACAATGAAAAAGGCCACTAAGTGACCTCAAAATGCAGCAATGGCTATACCAGCTATTTCATATTCCTCACTACTTGATTGTTCTTTAACTCCTTGTCACCTGGCTATGGATGCCACTGCTCCTCCTAACAGCTCTGTGGAAAGTCCCCACTGACCTATTTGTCCAGACCAGTGGCTAAATCTTTTACTTTTCCCCAAAACTCTCCTCTGGGGCATAGTCGGTAACACTGGAGTTTACTGGCTCATCCTCTACCTTTCTGACAATGCCCTTTTTTATTCCTCTACCAACTTTTCTTCTTTTCCTTTCCACTAATCAAAGACAATCTCTAGAGAGCTGATCTTGGTCACCTTCTCTTCTATCTTTATTCAGTATTCCACCGTGATTAAGCCAATGTTACAACTTTTATTGACTTTAAATCAAGAACTCTAGACCCAGTCAATTTCTTGGATTCTAGACCCAGATTTCCAACTACCTTTTGTTTATTTCCTGCTGGATATGCCATCAGTACTACCTCAAACTTGCCATGTTCAAAATCAACTCATCATTCTTCCCTAAACCAGTTTATCCTTGTGACTTCCTTGCTGTATTAATGCATCTCCATTCTTTTAAATTTTCAGTCCTTTTTGACTCCTCCTCTTTATTGCCCTTACATGCAGTACTGTTTTAATATAAATAGATTTTTACCTCCTCAAGTGGAATATTCTAAGTATTATATGACAAGTACAGAATAAAGTGAGACTACCCATCTGCACACCATCTTCCCACATAACATTAATTTAACCATGGTTATCATTTGGGTCTTTATCATTTCATAATTTCTTCTACACAAATATGTATTTTTATATAAAAGGGATTATCATATACTCTCATTTCCCTTCAGATCATATAAATCTTTCACCTTTTATTAAAATGGGTCATCCTGTTTTGAACTTGTTTTGTCACTTATTGTATCATGAATATTTTCCTATGCCATTAAATGTTCTTTTACACAGAAATTCTCAAACTTTAACTTTGTATCAGAATTACCTGAGAGTACTTGTTAAAAAACATATTTCCCTTGATCCTCTCCCAGAGATGTTCATTCATTATGCTAGGGAGGACCTAGAAGGTTTTCAGATCCAAGTTTGATAAATTCTCAATTGGTAAAGCGTCATTTTTAAAAAATTGCCTCATTTTTTTTGCTTACATTTACCATAATTTAGCTATCAATCCCCACTGACATATTTGCAAGCTGCTCTCCAGTTTTTAAATATTATTATTAGTTCTGCACTCACTTTATTTCTAGTCCCTCTTTTTACCATTCCTTCTACCCACCCATCCACACACTTTTTCTTTAAGGTAAATTCCTAGAAGTAGAATTTCTGTGCCAAAAAGATATGCAAATTGGAAGCTATATATAGTAATATATTTTACTCCATTATACTATTCATTATGTAAACATATAATAAATTATATATAATAATTAATATGTTAGTTATGTGGTCTATAGTATTATAATATATAATATGTTAATTTATATATTTTCAAGTGGGGTTTTATTTGGACCCTTGCACAAGATTTACATTTATCCTTATTCATTTCATTTGGTTATATTTCACCCACTGCTTTAAGGGTCATGATATTTTTGTATGCTTACTCTCCATTAAAAATATTTATTATTTTTCTTTAAAAAATTGTTATTTTTCTAATTGCTTGCATATCTGATATGTGGCTTCTATACTTTTACCCAAATTATCAGTGAGAAATAGTGAATGGGAGAAGAGTGAGAAATGCTTTACTGCTCCACCAGAAACCTATATTTCTTAGCATTCTGACTCGTTCTTTAAACATTAATAACTTAATTTTAATAGTGATTGGCTTACGATTCTGTATCTCATCTTTAAAGTTATAGGGACAGAGCTTGTCACATGTTTGGTATCCACTGCCATTTACCTCTTGGCTCTGATCCACCAGTCAAAGGAGAAAAATAGGTGTATTGATTTTCTACATTCACACTAATGCCGTTTAACACAGATTCATAATGCTGTAGTGGCATGTAATACCAGGCATGCATTTGGTTTGTGTGTCTGAGAATGGACTGGAGCCTCTGTCCATCTCAGCAGGGTAAATTGTTTATGAGTCCTCTGGTAGGGGAAGGAGGAAGCAGGGAAAGTAAATAGAAGACAGGGTGCAGAGTATTCATGGCAATGGGAAGAGGCTGGGAAGTGAGAAAAGGAGAGAAGCGTAGGATGGATGTAGGTTGTCTGGTAGTATTAATAATGATAGCAATAATAATAATAATCTCTAACGTCAATAAAATTTATTAGGTGTCCATCACTCTTCTAAATGCTTCACACATATCAAAGCATCTATTCTAGCAATCATAAAAGGTGAGTACTGTTATTATCACCATTTTGCTGATGGAGAAACTGAGGAATAGGGAGGCTAAGAAACATACCCAACATCATAAAGCTATTAAGTGGCATAACCAGGATTTGAACCAGGCCATCCAATGCTTCCTCTTAAGTATGCAAACTGTTTACCATAGTGCCTATATTTCAGCTACTACTATTACTGGTGTGTGTGTGTGTGTGTACCTGCACACACATTCACACACACACATGCACATAACTGATGGTCAGAAAGCAAATCGCCAATGCCTTTCTTATATGCACAGAAATGAGTTGGCTTTGGAAGTCTGTCCTTGTGCTTATTTGGAAGCAGCATTTTGAGGAAATGGACATTTCAGCTATGCTCATACTTAGGGCGACCAAACTTACCCATGTTTCCTGGGACTTCACCAGCTTTAGTACCACAAGTCCCATGTCCAGGGAAACCCCTTTTTCCAGGGCAAGGCAAGAGAGCTGGTCATACTACCCATATAGTATGGAGAACCAACTGTGTGTTTTGTTATTTCTTCCTACTGAATACACAAGGGGGCATTGTAACCATTCACTCATGTATCCCTCATTCATTGAGCACCTAATCAAAGGTGTGACTGCTGCCCAAGAACCTAGCACCAAGGATGTGGTATGGCAACAACAAAATGAGAAACGTTCAATGACCCCCATGAGAAAGAATTAAATATGTATTTAATGAACAAACACATAGCACTGTGTGTTAAGCACTCTAATGAGCACTTTCAGTTTAACTTGTTTAATCCTCATTAACACCCTATGGCAGAGTTTACTATTACTATCATCCCCATTGGAAAGAAACAGAGGCAAAGAAGTTAGGGACCTAGCCCATCACACAGCTGGCAAGTGGCACAGAACAGGATTTGAACCCAGACAAGCTCTCACTGCTCCAGAATCTAGGCCTCTAAGTGTTGTGCTGCATTGGGAAAAAAAGGACCTGAACCCTGCCAAGAACTCCAGATGGCCTCAGTCTCCCCAGCTCTGTTTGGAGTTTTTCCCTAGCCCTGTAGTTCTCAACCCTGAGTGCACATTAAAATCACCCAGGAGTTTAAAAATAATTCTGATTCCCCAGGGCCCCACTTGAAGAGATTTTGATTTAGATGAGACACTTTGACCTAGACAAGATTATTCAAAGCCACCCACAAGGATCTATTGTGTAGCTGGGTCTGAGAACAGAGGCTGCTAAACCCTCTTCTCTAGCAAGCCAGGCTACCCCGTGTCCCCTCATCCAGGGCTTCTCTAATGCCAGTGTATATGTCATTCAACTGAGGACCTGATTAAAATGCAGATTCTGATTCAGTGGGTTTGGTGTGGAGTGGGAGGACCAGAGACTCTGCATTTCTAACTAGCTCCCAGGGATAGTAATGCTGCTGGTTCATGCAACGCACTAGGGGTAGTAAGGAGTTTGAGCTAAGCATGGTCCTTAGACCAAAAGCCTCTGCATACTCTGTTAGTTAGAAATGCAGACTTCAGGGACCCGCCTTAGACCTAGTGAGTCAAAATTTGCATTTTAATGCATATGTACATTTGAGAAGTGCTGCTGAAATCCTGAGCTGTCCACAGGTATTGGGAATGGGTTCCAAGTGTGCCAAGGTACTGTCTGCCCTGGGTCCTTATGAACTTGGATGGTGGCCTCCAAGGTCCAGCTGTAAGCAGCCTCATTGACACTATGTGTACACAAATGTGTACAAACATTGTAAGTTTCACTGCTTACTGTCATGGAGAACAGGGCAGCAAGTCCTGCTCTAATTGAGTCTTGCTGACTCCTTCCCTCATACCCCAGCAAGCCTTTTCTTGAACTGTTTCTCCCACCTAAATAGTGTTTGACTGGGTTTACCCAACTTTTGAAGGTCAAGCTCATGTCCTAATTCCTCCTCTACAGAAGAATTTCCATTTCCATGTGGCCATTTCAAACCAACAGACTTTTTTACATACAACAAACACATAATAACATTTCCTAAGCCCTTAACATTATTAATTAATTTAATTTCCAATTCACAGGTCAGGAAAACTGAGGCACAGAGCAGTGGGGTACATTGCTCAAGGTCACACAGCTAATAAGTGGTAGTGCCAAGATTGAAATCCAAGTAATTTGGCATCAGAATCACTCCACCAAACCACAACACTAAGCTTTTTCTCACCAGTGTGAGATTTAGAAAATAATTTATAAGCAATGCAGAGTGTGTATGATGAAAGAAAATGTATGAGTTTCCCATGGCTTCCACAAACACACACACAAACACACACACTAAACACACTACAACCTGGGTGGCTTAAAACAACATAAATTTATTTTTTCACAGTTCTGGAGGTCAGATGCCTGACCTCACATAGTCCTTATAAAGGCCTCTTCCTGGCTCCTGGCAGTAGACAGAAAACTGTGATATTCTGTGGCTTGCAGATGTATCACCCCAATCTCTGCCTCCATCAGCACATGACCTCTTCTCTGTATGTCTCTTTGTGTGCTCTCCTCTATTTACAAGGACACCAGTCACTGCATTTGGATTCACCCCAACACAGTATGGCTACATTTTAACTAATTATATTTGCAAAGACTCTATCTACAAGTAAGATCACATTCCAAGTTTCCAGGTGGACATAAATTTAGAGTAGGGGACACTATTCAACCAAGTACAGAGGAGCACAGAGCAGAGTGTCTCTTCAAAATGCTCAGCTACTCCCAGTGTCAAAGTGTTGCTGAGTTGGTAGGACTTGTGGCTGGCACCCTCCAGATTCTGCTGAGGAGCAATGCGTGGAGTGGCTGTAGGTTTTGGTCAATAGACTGCAAGCTCCTCAGTGACAAAATGATATCATTTTCCAATTCCACCAAGTGTTCAACATCTGGTAGTGTCTGCAGATTCTCCCCAGACCAAATCAGTCAGATTGATTTTGTGTGTGCCACAGGTAGGACAATACTGCCACTTTTGGAGATTTTGCAGGTGACAGGTGCAAAGGTAAAATGTTCACTGTTCAAGGTCATGCATTATATAGGCCAGTATATAATGGTGAAGCAGCTTATAGTATGCTATTGTGGAGATATTTTGGGAGAACTACTTGGAATTCACAGCTTCTCCATGAAAGATCCAAGCCCTCTCTATGACACTCTAAGAAGGAATCTTGTCACCACTCCAGGGTCACAGTATGGATATTCTGAAGCTGTTACAGAACAACAGGGGGGCCATGGGAAACGAGGCAATATACTACTACCCCAAAGGAACCCCCCAGGTTCGTTATGTCCACCGCCAGAGGAAAGACGTCTCTCAATACCAGAGATTCATGAAAAGGAAAGGAAATGTTTATTTAATGCTATACAGACTTAAAGTAGTGACCTAATGCCTTCATCAAAATCCCAAAGTCCCTTAAAACACCCACGAACACACACAGTCCTTCCTTACCCCTTTGCCCAGTCTTGGGTACTGTATCACAGGAAAGGAAATAGAAGTCCTTGGTTCAGGCAGCCCCCAGTTCTTCCCAGTAATCTGTCTCAGCTGGGAGGCCTCCTTCAGTTCCTGGCACCATCAGCTGTGTCACCGGGATCTCTGCTAAAGCCAGGTGGTGGTTCCCTCTTCTAAAGCTGCAGGGGTCCCCACTCTGGCAAAGCTGTGAGGTTCTCTCTCCACTGCCCCAGCTGTGTGGTCCTCTCTGCACAATGGCCGTGGGAGTCTTCACTCTGCCAAAGCCGTGTGATTCTCCTTGCACAATGACTGCAAGGGGTGGGGGGTTGCCACTCTGCCAAAGCCGAGTGGCAGTTCTCTGCTAAAGCCACATGGTGATTCTCTCTTGCATGGCTTCGGGAGTCCCCACTCTGCTAAAGACTGAGTGGTTCTTTCTCCCAGGGCCACGGGAGTTTTGGATAGGTGTAGCATGCCTTGTACACCTTCCTCCAGATAAGCCATTCTTTACTTAAGTCCCTGCCTTTGTCATTTAGTGGTTATGATTTAATTGTGCCTTCCAACTCTGTCCAAATCTGTCACCTCCAGAATATGACCAGAATACCAATGGTCCAGTAATGCCAGCCTTTGGACACCAAGCCTGCGACTTCCTGGTGACAGTCAACTGACCAGGATTCTGTAAGGTCCTTCCCCTTACAGGAAAGACTCCCTCCATGCTGCATCCCCCTCCCTTTCAGGGTACCCCTGACCCACGGGTAGGTAGGACGACATCTATGTCCAGCAGGAAGTAGTTACAAGAAGATGAGACCTTCATCCATTGTCCTTTATAAGATTATACAGTGGGTGTATACCTGAAAGGAGGGATTGTAACAGGGTGCAGCCAAGAGGGGGGCCCCAAATAGGGATTTGGAATGGGGTCCAGAATTCAAGGTGTCCAGGAAATATTAGGATGTCCTCACTGTCCCCCACAGGTGTGGGTTGGGGTAAGGGACAAATGAAGCAGGGCCATTGAGAGCTGTTTGCATAGCAACAGCTTTGCAGCTAACCTTTGGTATGGTCATTTAACATATCTATAACCTTTAACTGGTTACATAGATATGTTAAATACCTGTGGCCATGCTCTGAGCCAGGGGAATGGAAGTAACTTCCCCACCAAGATGTAACTGGGGGGGCAGGTCCCCCGAGTTACAGTGCCTGCGTGAGAGCTTAGAGAAGATTGGCTCCATGACATGGGGCTACGCCTGCCCAGACTCACGATGGCAGCCCAGTGAAGCTGGAAGGATATGAGTACTGGCAGGTGTAACTGATTGTAGGAGTTGGAAATAGGGCTGCGGAGGAAGATTGGCGCAGGGATTTAAACCCATACGTGGCAGCCATTGAGGGGAGAACCATGTGGCTGTGGCTGTGGCAGTGCAGAGAGGATCACGGCCATTGAGGAGAGAACCACTTGGTCTTTAGCAGAGTGGGGACTCCCGAAGCCATGCAAGAGAGAATCACCATGTGGCTTTAGTAGAGAACTGCCACTCGGCTTTGGCAGAGTGGCAACCCCCCACCCCTTGCAGTCATTGTGCAAGGAGAATCACACGGCTTTGGCAGAGTGGAGACTCCCATGGCCATTGTGCAGAGAGGACCACACAGCTGGGGCAGTGGAGAGAGAACCTCACAGCTTTGCCAGAGTGGGGACCCCTGCAGCTTTAGAAGAGGGAACCACCACCTGGCTTTAGCAGAGATCCCGGCGACACAGCTGATGGTGCCGGGAACTGAAGGAGGCCTCCCAGCTGAGACAGATTACTGGGAAGAACTGGGGGCTGCCTGAACCAAGGACTTCTATTTCCTTTCCTGTGATACAGTACCCAAGACTGGGCAAAGGGGTAAGGAAGGACTGTGTGTGTTCGTGGGTGTTTTAAGGGACTTTGGGATTTTGATGAAGGCATTAGGTCACTACTTTAAGTCTGTATAGCATTAAATAAACATTTCCTTTCCTTTTCATGAATCTCTGGCATTGAGAGACGTCTTTCCTCTGACGGCGGACATAACGAACCTGGGGGGTTCCTTTGGGGTAATAGTATATCGCCTCAGGCCCCCCCCTTGTTGTTCTGTAACAAAGCAACATGTCAAGGAAAGTCCAACACTAGGAAAAGAACCAAAGAAGGCAGTATTCTCATGCTGCCTACCTCACTGCATAAATGCAGAAATTGTAGAGGGTAGGTAGATACTGCCATTTTTTTTTCAGACACTCAGGATGAAGTGTAGGTTTTGAATGAGTCAGTATTTGAGCACTTACGTGCTGGAATAAATGTAGAAACTGCAAATACTGACCAAACAAGTGAAAAAATAGGGGTGCAGGTGACAAAAATGTGATTGACTTGAGAAAAAATGACCTTGAAGACTCCACATTCTTAAGTAATGACACTGATGGAGAAGTTGCTTCTAAGTATGTGGTTGTGTAACTGAGTGCAAGAAACTAAACTCTCTAAACAAGAGATGCTTCTGTTGATGTGCCTTGAGGAAAGGTTAGTATTGTAAGTGAAGCCATTACCTCTTCATTTCTGTTGGCACTGCCATACATGTAAAGAAGGAAAATGAAGGAATTGATGTCCCTTATTGCCAAAGAACCATTTTGACTCTAGTGATTAGAGCAACAATTTATAAGGAAAGGAAGAAAAACCCAAACTTCTTGATCCCTGCAGCTCAGTGGAATTCTTGGATTTCCCTCACCTTTCTGAGAGCATCTCAAGCATGATGAAACAATCAGATGGCCTTTTGGTGTAGAGACCAGATAGAGAAAATAGGGAGGACTGACAGAATCTTCTGCATCCATGTAGCCTATGTGAGAAAACACCATGAGATGAGAATATTATTCATGGAAGAACAGGCCACACTGTCACTTGTTTCCACTGCATAAGATTAAAGAAGGCTGGAGCTTCATGCCCTCTTTGCAAGAAGATTCAGCTGGTTATTAAGGATTTTATGGCCTAGCTGAATTGGTGAGTTGCTGAGAAGTGATGACTAGAGCCAGGTCAGGGAGAAAATTGTCAGTACTGAGCTTCTTTCCACTCAGTGTGAACCACTGCATCCCCTTCACTGATTCATGCAAATGTCTGTGTGCCAGGGCAGCTTCCTCTCTAAATTTATGTGCAATTTAAGAGCCATTCTTTAAAAGTAGATTATCAATTTGGGGACTCCATTTGCATGAAAAGCTACTTTAATCACTACATTTTTCATCTAAAAAAGAGACTCTGGGAGGAGCAATTACCAAGACAAACAGGAAAATACATCCACTCACCAAATTATCTGAAGATGAACCTTTTCCTAGTTAATTTCATTCCCCATCTTTCTCTTCTATTATGTTAGAGGATGTTCTTAGGCATAAAAATCCAGGGTGGCTATGAGAAAAACATTAAAAGTAATAATGAAATAACTAAAAGGATATGCTATTAATGACTTCACCTGAGAGTCAAAATGCATGGTTCTGAGAAACCTAAAATGAAAGTAAGAATCTCAAAAAAGAGAGTTTTTTCCCCATGTATGTCTAGAACAATAGTTATCAAACATTTCTGCTGACATACTCCTAAATTAAGTTTGAGGAGCTGAATACTTTTTCACATTTTAAAAACTGAATTATAATTAATGTAAAATAAAATATACAGACCTTAGGTTTCCTTTCCTGTCAGTTATAGACAGTTGAGTACATTCCCACTGCCCAAAACAAGCTATAGAACATTTCCATCACTCCAAAATAGTCCCTCATGCCCCTTTGCAGGTAATCCTCCATTTCCCAACTATTACCCTAGATTAGTTTTCCTTGGGCACATCTTTTATTTGATGTCTAATTTTTTAAAACACACTTAATTACTTACAAAGAAAAAATGGCTAGCTAGAGTTTTCCACAGTTCCTTGACGAGGACTGATTGAAAGTGAGTATTGGAACTACCTTGTGTTTTATTTGCAGTTTGCTAAGTACAAAATTTTACCTAAAAATGTCTAATTCTCACAGTTTGGGCCCAGGCATTCTCTCAGTCTTTTTCTGTACTCTTTATTTACTATGTCCTGAATAAAATAACCTCATCAACATTTGCAACCATGAGTTTGGTGCTCAGAGTGAGCCAACTGAATCAATGGTGCCCTTTCTAGAATGCTGCCTACCCCAATAAGAGTGAGGGAGGACAAGTAGGGAAGTGTGATCTTTGCTATATTTGACCATTCAGTCGGCATTTGTCATAACCTGTCTTGAACCATGGGGCAACTGTTTGTGGATGGGATGTCTTATTACCCAGCTAGACTGAGATATAATGACAAAGGAAAAGGAACTGGAACTGGAAGACCTGGGTAGAAGTTTCAATTTTGCCACTATCATGTGATCAGGAACAGATTCCTCAAATTTTTGAGCTTCCATAGACTCTGTCAAATCTGACTAACACCCACCTTACTGGGACACTGTGAGGAAAATATTAGGTAAGAAGAGTGAAAGTACTTTGTTAAATGGCAAGTTATCATCACTGGACTTTATTACTATTTTTTTAAACAGCAGCTAATTCTTACCAATTTAATCTTCATTGAATGTTGTATGTAGGAGGTCTCAACAAATATGTGTTAACTGAGTGATGTATCTGTTTATAATGAATAACAATAAAGAATTATAAATGTTACTGTTTAGGGAATCAAAAATTTACAAACTAAATTCTCAACACACATGTATGAATATAAATTTCTTACCTTTGCTTAATATACACATATAAGGTGTGAGAATTAAGTGACATTCAGCTTACAAAGCAGTGATCCACAAATTTCTATCCTTTACTAATTTGAAGAGTTGTATGTAAAATCAGCACCACTCATTCTTTTCCCATCAGAAAAGTGAAGTAGTAGCACATATTATAAACTCCCTTTGGAGGATCTACTTTCTATCCTCAATCACATCTACAATTCTCATGAGAACCATTTCAAACATTTTCACACTTATATAAATTGTAAAACTGAGAACAAGAAATGCTGTTCTGGTAAGAGTATGCCATAGCTGATTTTATGAATCTGAATAATTCATTAGACCACCTGGCAAACTGTTGTTAAGGTCCTACTATCAGCCAGGTATTCAGATAGGAATTTGGATACAAAAACAAGATGATGAAGGGAGTGCTCTCCAAGATGGATAAGCCTTCTACATCCTATATGCCCCACTGATTACAACTAGAAACTCTAGACAGGTTACAAAACAATGACAAGAACAACAACTGACTTATAACTCTAAAATCCTAACAGGCAGATTGGGAAGAGAAGACAAAATTTAATGAAGACAATGTGTTGATGAATTACCTGGGGGTGGGGGCAATTCCCTCTTTTTCCCAGTTTTGACCTCATGGTGGCCCAAGTTGCAGAACTGTACAGTGGCTCCATCTACCTCATAGCACCTCCCTCCTGTAGGTCCTTAGTCCTCTCTACTCAGATGAGGGGAAAGAGAAGGAGGGCTGTATGTGAAAGGTTTTAATGAGTCAGACCTGGAAGTGGTGCATCACTTCCATTCATGTTCCATTGGTCAGGACTCAAGTCATATTGCCATCCCTAACTGCAAAGAAGGTTGGGAAATGTAGTCCAGCTGCATACCCAAGAGTAAAATAAAATATAGATACTAGTCAGTACTAAAATAGTCTGTGTAATGTAAATGCCTCAGTAGACAAAGGGGCATACATGGAGCTCTATGAACATAGAGAATGGACTCCTAAATCAGAATGGAAAGACAGATACCAGAAGGCTTTCTGAAGGACAGGACATGAATTTTGCAGAAAATCAGAAAGGTGAAAGGGGAGCATGTGAAGAGACCGGGGCATGTGCAAAGATGCAGAGGCAGAAAAATATGCTGATGAATTTGGAAGACCCGAAGTGATTCCCTCTTCCTCAGGCAATAGCAGCATGCAGAGAGAGCCAGGAGATGAGACTGGAGAAGGAGGCAGGAGCAAAGATTTGAGCCAAAAATCTCAGTAGTATCACGGGTGTATTTTAAGCAGAGGTGCATTAGAATCTGATTTTTTAATTTAGAAAAAGCTTGGTAATTGTATGGAAGGGGGCTGGAGGCAGGGAGGCATTAGGAGAGTTTTGCCATATTGTCCAGGCAAGAAGCAATTTGGGCATGAAGTAATAAGCAGTGGGGTGTGTTCACTGATGGAATAAAACATGAGATTTGAGCTATTCATAAGTCAGAATCTATAAGGCTGATTGAATATGATAGATGACATTGTAAAAAGAGTCAA
This sequence comes from Phyllostomus discolor, assembly GCF_004126475.2. NCBI lineage: Eukaryota > Metazoa > Chordata > Mammalia > Chiroptera > Phyllostomidae > Phyllostomus > Phyllostomus discolor. The sequence goes on from NC_050198.1 coordinate 6,226,671, forward strand.
GGAAAATTCCTTTGTTTTATTCATTTGTTAGCTCATTCACCCATTCAACAAACATTTATTGAACATCTACTATGTGTGTTCCTCTAGGTGCTGGAGATACAACAATGACTAAACAAGCAAAATTCTTGTGTTCATTGAGTTTACATTCTGGTGGATAATTAAAAAACATTAACAAGCAAATATAAATTCATAGTGTGATTAGGGTTGCCAAGTTGGGCAAATAACATCCTGTATTTGAGATGTCTTTGTTGGACATCTGTGTGGGGACTATTTAATTGCAACTTATTTTTATGACTCTTTTGCTCAGGAGAAAAGCCTTGGCCACAGATCTGAATCTGGGGGTCATCAGCATATGGTTAGTTGCAACTGACCAAAAAAAAACCAACCAAACAAACAAACAAAAAAAACTATTAAGGGAGCTCATTAGCTGAGGACACCAAAAAGCCCAGGGGTTGTTTCTTCTGGCATAGCTGAATCCAGGGGTTTTTGACAGTATTGGATTTCTTTCTTTTAATCTCTTGGATTCTCTTGGGCATGATGTCCCCTGGGTACCCCAAAAGCTCCAATTCACATCTATTCATTCAATAACTGAGCAGAGATTTGTTTGGTTTTGTTTTTCTGATAGCTTCATGGAAAAGTCTAAGTGAAGACTATGATTGGTTCACTGGGGGCTACGTGTCCATTTCTGAACCAAGGCCTATAAGCCAGAGTTGAAGTATTCTGATTGGCCATGCCTGCGTCATGAACCTAAACCTCTGGCAATGTGTGGGACAGGGTCAGCTCTATAATAACCCACAAGTGTGTTCCTCCAGGAAAGAGAAATCCCGGTACTAAAGGTGAGCAAAGAGATGTTGAGCAGGTAAAGACAAGAATGTTCTGTGTAGATGGAAACTGAGGCCTTGGGTATTAGTGAGGTCACCTTGGGACCTCACTAATATAGAATGAGAGATACCCCAGACCTAGTGCCAAAACCCTGGGGAACACAACACTGAAGAGTTGAGTAGAAAAAGGTGATCCTGCAAAAGAGATGGAGAAAGAATGGCCAAATTGGTAGGAGAGATCCTGAAGCCAGTGATGTCCCAGAAACCAACTCCATGAGTTTCAGAAAGGTCTGAATTAAGAGTCACAGAATAGTCAGTAAACGTGAGGACAACAGGAGATGTGACCCAATATCTAACCATCAAAGGCCATAACATAAAACTAGTTAGTGCCTCTTGGAGGATAGAGGATGATATTAAGAAGCTGATAGGAAGTACGCCAGATTGTCTGGGAGGAGAATCTCAGGAGTTCATGGAATCAGGTGGCTGTAAATGTCTCAGTTTCTCAAACTGAGGATCCAGAGAATCAGGAAAGCCTGGGTTGAGCGCAAAGCATCTCTCTTGATCCTCAAATCTATGCAAAAAAAAAAAAAAATGATCAGGTGGGTCACGTTATTTCTAAAATAAAACAAACATAGTTAGTTATATGTGCTGCAGGATGTAAAATCTGTTGGATTTTTAAGCTAAAATATTAAACTATAAAGAGATATGTACTTATAAGAGAGCCCCTTCAGACTATGCTCCCAGTGTTCCTTGCAGTGAGCATTTCTTCCCCTCTTAGGAGGTCCTTGGGTGGAGAAGAATGGGAAGCATGGTTGTTATCCACACACATTTCAAGGATGTTTGATGACAGACCCATTGTTGGCTAATCTTGCTTCATCTGCATTCCCTTTTCCATATTCCCCTTTCACAGGCTGCTTATAAAGCAATGACCAGCAACATTTGTCGTCATTGGATATGTATTCTTAGCTTGGTTGGAGGCAAGGAAATGTAGAGGTGTTCTCCAGTAGGCATTATTATATTTATTTCATTTCTAAATCTTTGGAAAAGGATTAGATTAAATGCAACATTTTGAGTGGATCAGATAAACTGCCACTTGGTGTTTTGCTGGGGTTTTCTTTGAGCAATGTTTAAAATAAAACCAAATTCTATACAAATAGCACTAATACTCTATGCTATGAATAACAAACAGAATATTTGTGTCACACATGTTCTGCCAGCTGTACCCAGATCTTTAATAGTACACATTTTCCCAAGACTAATTGAATAAAATCTAAAACAAAAAAATTTTTAGCCTAATTCTAATTTTAGGAAAAGAAAGAAAAAAAATGAAAAAAGACATCATCAACTGGTTTAGATTTGAAGTGGGGCTTGAATGATGACATTCCCATTGGCAAAGCTCCGGAGTTCCTCTTACCCTCCTTCTAGGTTTAACAATCTGCTCTTTTATAAACAGCTCTTGGGGGGGCCTTTGAGAATGGTGCATCTCCTTGCCTGTGAGAGAGAAGTAGTTCATAATTTTGGGTATCATAAGGTAATAACACAGGTCATGATTTGTGGAGATTTACTACTGCAATGACCTTGTTTTTTTGTGGAGACTTACCAGAAAATCCACAGTAACACCCTGATAACTGTGAAATCATAGTGTACCACCATATTGCCTGTTCTGTGGTTACCACCACAAGCAAATGACAAATGACAGCCACATTGGCTTGTACAACATTAAAAACCCAGAGGGGTAATGAAAACTTGTCATGGGTTAGGTCAAGCAAATAGCAAGAGAAGAGCTGTTGAAAATTTCCAGTGCCAAAAGAATAAAATCTTGGCAAACAATCAGTGATTGGTTAGGATTGTAAATTGGTTCAATATTTTTGCAAAAGGTTTGGCAGTACTTATTAAAGTTACCCATACATACACCCTATAATCCAGCAATTCCACTTTATGGCGCTAGAGGTCAGAATCGTGCTTACCCGGGGGTACTGGCTGAAGGGGGCATGAGTGAGCTGTCTGGGGCTATGGAAATGTTCTGTATCTTGATGTGGTGAAGGTCCCATGGGTGTAGGAAGACATAGGTAAACATTCATTAAACTGCATATTCTGTATTTGTGCTCTCTCCTGTAAGGAATACATCAAAAAAGAAAAGTAATTTGTAAAAATTCCAAATAAAGGGGCTTTTGCAAAGTGCTGACAATTTAAGAGGACCTCTCTCTCTTGCTTAAAACAAAATACTGTGTTCACTAGGGATTCATTATAGCTCCCCAGGTAGAGAACCCCCAACCAAAAGGTGGAGATTGGGATACAGCATCTACTGTCTCCTAAGACAGTAGATGCCTCCTGTCCCATTCTCTAAGAATTTGGGTCACACGGAGATAAACATCTACCTTTCCTAGAAGGGCATTGCTATATTTACAGACCCTGATACAGACTTTACCTCCATATGTTTTGATTGTTCAAATGGCTTTTCTTTGATGAACTGATTCCAACTGTTGATTGGTTGGGTTGCTTTTGAATAGCCCTTTCTTGGCAAAGCCAAAATTGTCATATCATATCCCAAGTTACTTTTTAAAATTAAATTAAATAGCAGGTTCTGTTGGTATTTCTTAATATATGTTCATAATTATGTGATAGCCTCTACCATTTAACATTGTGTTTCAGTGTCCTTTAGTTAGTCATTTTGTGTTCAATTATTCAGGTGCATCCATTTGGAAGTAAAACATTGAAAACCACCATAGCTGAGAGTCTATGTTGCTATGCTACTAGCAGAGTACCTGGTAAACATTGCTTCCACCAAGTTCCTTTCTTGTCACATATTTGAAAGAAATTGTGTTTTGTAAAGGGATGCAGACTTGCACATGAGGTCCTTTACCTAGGAAACTCTAACGGGTCCCTGGTGAGTCCAGCATTGCCTTCATCAAAAAACAGATTCACTTCAGTTGTCAGCCTTTGCCAAGGAAGCAGACCTGATGTAAGAGCATCAGGTTGTCAGTGGATGTGGTTTCCAGTTTATGATGAAAAACTGGGAGAAGAAAAAACAAAACAAAACAAAAATAAAATCTGAAAGTTTGAAGTGCATGAAGAAGCCTAGAATCAAAATATGGAAAAATCTAAGTGCATTTTCTAGGTTAAAGTGGTTTTATGTTTGTTCATATGCAGGCTTAGGAAATGTGATAGTGTTAATGTAAGAATATGGCTATAATATAGAAGGAATTGAAGTTAAACTGGGAAACAAAATGATGTTACATGTACCAAAACCGAACACTCTTTTATTATTTATCACAATCGATGGCATCTTTTAAATATGAAAAAAAAATCTGTGAGGATATAATGAATTAAAGCTGTGGAAATTTTCTGGAGATAAAAGTGCTCTATATTTTAAACCATTACATCTCCTGGATATTTTTATTTTATTTTAATTCAAGGGTCAAATTTTTATGTTTGGGTAAAGAGTAGAGAAAGATTCCATCAGCTGCTTTTGAATTATTATAATAGGGGGAAACACAGTATACCTTTTCTATTTAAAATATTTTTAAAAGATCAGAACATGTGTTCTGCTTCATAGTATCAAACACAGAGCAAAATAGCTCTAATTGGGACCATAACTTAGGCAAAGAACTGGGTTAGAATGACTGAGAGTTATAAATGTCTGAAATATCTATTTCAGGCACAAGTAGGGGGAAAAGCAGCAATTTCTAGAGTATGCACATGGTTAAATTATTCCACAGAGATGAAGAGTATATCAGCATGTACCCTGGAGAAGACATGCCATATGATTAAGGAATGAACCAATCAATTAGTGGTTCACCAATCTTTAGTGGGCAGCAATCGCCATGAGAAATGCCTTTAGTAGTTTCTTGTATCTTCTATCACACTATCACTTAGCTAGCCCATTTTTCTATAATCCCATTACCCTCCTCTGTAGCATCCACCAAACCAAATAAAATACTATATGCAACCTCGTTCTTTAGCTAATTTCTCTTTTTGTTCATGTTTAGAGTTTTTAAAAGGAGTCCCAATAGATGGACCATGCTTATATTGGTAAAATGGGAAAAAAAACAACTAACCTTTGACTTTTGACTTAACCTCTGACCCAGTGGACACCAACATTTATATTTTCTCCTGAGTCTCAAATTGCTTTTGGAATAAGTTGGTAGATTCTAATAAGAGAGATGTATAAAAAGACACAGATATGCATACATCTAGTCTCCATACACACATGTCTTTTTTTGCTGCTCCTTCTTTCCTGGATGATGACTCCTGGACCCAACAAGCAAGATAAGGGCACTGTCCCTCCCTTGTTTCAACTTATCTGGATGTGTATGTGTGGTTGGTGAATATTATAAGATGAGAGGAAACAGGGTGAGTGGCAGCAGGTTTGAGGGATTGGTACTGGAATAAAGGGACAGCCACTGTTGGTGGGGACCCTGCACACATCCCCTATATGTTTCCACTCTACTGACAGTGTCCTACTTCAAGCAGTGTCTATGGCTCTCTGCCTGAGGTTTTCTATTGGTCTAAGCACTGAGTAACCTAGAGGGGTCATGAGAGCTCCTTTCATCTTGCTATGGGATGAACTGAGAGGTAAACACCAGTTGCCTCACTTTTGGCTGGGTATAACTTCGAGGCATAGTCTACCCTGCCTCTGAGAGTTTCCTGGTGGGAGTGAGCCCAGTGTTCCCACAGGCAAAATACTGCATAATGTACTCTTTCTTGCCGTGCTTTCCTGTTCCTCCACTGGCCTTCAGACCACCTCCCAAATAAGCTTCTTACCCTCAGATCTTTGTTTCATGGTCTGTATCTGTGGGACCCAACCTAGGCCAGATGGATTTGGACTCAAGGAATTGTGCATGGCATTCAGAACTCAAAAACATGCATTTGAGCCTGGCCTTTGTAATTTCTTCTTGGTGGCCATTGGTGAGTCACTTTATCTCTCTTAGCCTCAGTTTCTTTACCTATAAAATGGGGATAATAGTATACCTTGCCACCTAACAGTGTTGTTAGGAGGTACAAATGAAGTAACCTATGTGAAAGCATTAAAAACTATAGAGCTATACAAATACTCATTATAGTATATGAGGATTATTTTCCCCTCATGCTATCCCCAGGCAGGGTTTCTTTTAAATATTTCATATTTCATATTCTTTAAAATAATTATAGACTCACAGAAAGTAGCAGCAATAGTAGAGTCCCATGTACCCTTCCTCCTAATTTCCCAATGGTAACATTTAATATGATGGTAGTTAGGATATCAAGACCAAGAAATTGATGTTGCTACAGTAATGTTAACTGGACTACTGACCTTATTCAGCTTTATGCTTTTTAAGTACTTACCAATCTACCATTCTATTTCTCTTCAGTCCTCTGCCACTCTTATCATCTCTAATGATCTTTGAGGGGTCCAAACTAGCCACTTGGACCACTAACTCTCAGCACCCACCACATGAGAGCAGGTTCTGAGTTAACACCTTCAACCACTGTCCTAGCCATACTTCAAAACAAGTACAAAATTTTCCTTTTAATCTAAATCCCTCTAACACTGCCTCTTGGCTAACAACAAGTAGATTTCACAGACAAAATCCTAAGATCCTGGATCCTGCTATGCAATTTTCTAAAATGGTGAATGCAGCAGTTACCAAAAGAGCTGTTTCCAATGATGAATTGGATAACAATATTTTCATTAGTAGGTTAATACATTTTCTTTAGTGGTTTAGAAGTCTTGGATAAATATCTCCTTGTTTAGTTGATTCATACCCTTCTTAATTTTTCAAGTTGTCTTGTCACCCTTCCTTAATACTCCTGGGACTTCACCCTTAGTGCCCAGATTAAAAGTGGGGGGAATCTTTTCTCCATCAATCCTCCAATGGAGAGAAGGGTCGCGAGGTCATTCACAGTAGCGCCTCAGTAATCTCCTATTCTCTCTTTGAATGCAACTATTATTCCTCCTTGAGCAGATAATTTGTCTCCTCCCTGATGGCCTTCTTGGTTAAAGGTTAACAAAAATGACATCCCCTTCAAGTTCAAACCCTTGGAATGCACAGATCCCTGCTGCCAACAGTCTTTCAAACCAAGGCAACAAAATGTACCAGGGCCAGGTCTCACAAACTGCTGCCATATCCCCTTCTTCCTGATGCCTATGGGTCTTGCTGACTATTCTTATCTTCTGAAAACACTTTAAAACATACATTTTCAAGGACCCAAGCTTGATCCTCTTAGGTCCATTTTCCAAGTGCTAGAGATATGCCTTTCAGAGTCAACCCTCCATTCTTTTCTCATAAGTTCTCTCTTGGGGCTCTCCACTTCCTTCCTGGTTTCAAGGCATTAGCTCTATAGATATTATTCCAAAACTAAATCTCATTCCCAACCTCACTGAAAGAATGTGATCCCATATTCCGCTTGCCTTCAGGCCCTACCTCAATTGGTAGGACCCAATTCTCGCAGTTGCTTGGACTCAATCCCTCAAGCTTCTTTGATTTCCTCTTAAGAAGCTCCTGGAACTGAGTTGGAGTTTGAGTCCAGGCAACTGGACAAACTCAGTAATGCTATAGGAAAACATCACAGGTCAATGCAAATGGACAACAGCCTGGCCCTACTGATACTAACCCATAGATCAACCACTCAGGCACTCCATGCCCAGTACCAGATCACTGGTTTTTGCTTTAGTTCTTTTTAAAATAATTTTTTAAAATCCTTACCAGAGGACATTTTTTTTCATTGTTTTGAGAGAGAGGAAAGGGAGAGAGAGACATCAATGTGAGAGAGAAGCATTGATCTGCTACCCTCTTATACACACCTGACAAGGGATCAAACTTGCAACCTGGGTATGTGCCTAGACTGGTAATTGAACCCGTGACCCTTCTGTTACAGGATAACACTCCAACCAACTAAACCTCACTGACCAGGGCTAGTTATTCTTCTTGACCAAAGCTGCTCTACTTACTCTCTTCCACCTGTGAAATTCTACCAGGCTTGAAGGATCTGAGCACCCCTAGCCTTGTTTGTATCATTCGTTGGCACTAATGCCATACCACCTAGTATCGTTTGCTAATTTTCAATATCCCTTAGCTTCCTCAACTATATTGTAAGCTCCTTAGAGACAGAGATAATGTCTTCTACTTTTCTGTAACTCCACAGCATCTAGGAATCTGCCTCATCCAGAGAAGTGATACCATATATTTCTCATGATGTGTTGATATCCATATTCCAACAGTTTCAATAAAATAAAAGACAATGAAACCAATTCTTACCAGGCAGCTAAGATGTGCCACAGCCTTCTCTACCCACCTAATCGAATGTAAGTGCCCCATTCTTCCATCTGTCATATTACTCAGTTTTGTTGTCTTCGTAGCACCTATTGTTACCTGAAATTATTATGTTCACTTACTTATTTCTGTAACAGATGCTTTGTTGTAACCTCCAGATCCTTCTTTCAGGACTACAGTTCTCATTTCTCCAGGTGTTGGGAGTGATGGTTGCTGAGTGTTCTCAGCTGGATGTCCCCCTGAGAATTGTCCCTGGAAAGGACCACTCAGCCTTTGATCACATCCCTTGCCTGGGGAAGCTTGGATTTAATGACTGATCCAAGGGGGTGGGTATAATGGCCCATATACTTGCCTTGCCTGGGGTAACTCTGAAAGGCTTATCCCAGTTTTTGAACTTCTGTGGGGTTGACAGAAGCCTCTGTTACAACTGTCTCACAGTTCAGCTTCTCTCTGCCAGTCTCTCTTTCTTCACTCCCCTACCAGTGTCTTCCTAAGAGCATCCATTCCACCACACAGATGTCCATCACAGCCTGTTTCCAAGGAACCAGACTTAAGGCAGTTTACTTGTTCATTGTTCTCCTCACTAGAATGTTCCATGACAGCAGGGACCTTATCTGTCTCATTTACTGCTGGACCCAAAATAGTATCTGATGCTCAAAAATATTTGTGGACTGAATGGATGAACAAATGGTTCTATTTCTCTAAATCTCACAACTCTACCTCATTTTCCGTATTAAAAAAAAAAAAACAAGCACAGAGAGGCCAATTAAGTCTCCCAAGGACACACAGACAGTCAATTGTAGAACCAGAACCCACACTTTTATGATTCCAATATCCATGCTCTTTTCAAACCAAGCACTGCCTCTTGATGTCTTAATGACTGTGGGTAGTACTTCTGCTCGGCTGGGGGCCACATGTCTTTGGCTCTTGTGGTCTGGCTGACTTCTTGGTGCACTTGAAATGGAAACCTTGGTTTAGCCTTTAACTCTTCTCTCTGTTCTCTACCTCAACCCACACCACTGGCATCTTCCATGTCTCTCCAGATAACTACCCCAAAATGTCTTTCTCCTCTGATTTTATGGACAACGTGTTGGTCTGGAGCCTGATTAATTCCCAGTTCAGTCACTACAGTCCTTGCATTGGTGACATCCTCTCACACTCTCATCTCCTTCAGTTGACCCTTTTTAGTTCACTCTCAACATTCTCTTCCTCATCATCTTCTCCACCATAGTTAGGGTCCATGGAGGATATAGAATTCTTAGCAGATTATGTAAATGAAGAAACTCAATGAAGGAACAACACATTGAGTTATGGGCTGGGTCAGGGGAACAAAGATAGCAAGGCACTCAGGGGCCAGCAAGAGTGGGGAGCTGTTGTCACCTCTAAGGCTGAAGGGGTGAGAGAAGGAAATGGCGTTACTTAAGCTGGTAAGAGTTGGGGTGTGGAGGAGGGGTTTCCCAGTGGGAGCTGTAATTCTAGAAAGGTACAGACACTACCAAGGACAGGATGTGAGAGTAGACTGAGAGCAGGGAATAAGTCCCCTGTCTTCTCTTTTCTGCCACTCAGAGCTCCTGCTGGTGTCTGCCATGGGTAAACCCCAAGTGAATTCCAGGTGGCAAAGGAATTGAGTGATGCAGTGTATAAATTCCTGGGTACACAATGGCACAGAGAGGGGCAGAGACTGGATCTGGGGGTTGGAAGAGAATATACCTCAATTCTCCAATAGAATAGCTAATTTTCATGTCCCACCAACACCATCCCACAATACTTTTCCATTTGTAGATTACAGTGCCAATTATGAAGCCTTTTGAAACACATACATCCTTTGAGTCTCACAATGTCCCCATAAGGTACCTGCCATTTCTGGACCATAGGACACACCTATATTTTAGAGGAGGAAAATAGGGGAAAATTTTTTGAAACAAAAAAGGGGTAAAGTATTTAATAACATAAATGACATAATATTTCACCAATGTAAATGTAAACAGAACTCAACAGCATCATTAACAACCATTATTCCCCCCAAATTTGGGGGGAAAGTGCATCTTATAATCTGAAAAATATGGTAAGTACTTTGAATGACCTTATTTACAGGTGAGAAAACAAGCTTAGAGAATTTGTGGCTTACCCAACACCATTACCCAACACCATTGCACAGCTTGGAACACAAGCCCAGATTTGTGACTTCAGACTTTTTTTAAACCAAAATCCAAGGCCCAATTTGAGCACACAGTTAAGGTGTATATTTTCTGGAATATTTCTCTATTCTTACCCTTTCCTTTTTCTACACACACATATACACATCATGTGTGTTAATGCCCCTCAACTTATCATTCAGCCTTGGCCTTCTGCTGTCCTTCCATAATTCTGCTTAGCACACTTTCATCTCTCATCCTCACTCCTTCCAGGTAACTCAGGTCTATCAGCTCCTTTTTCAGCACCTCACCTTCTCACCAGCTGCCTCTTACCTTGAATATTGAAATGCTGGTGATGTTCAATGCTGCACTATCCAATGTAGTTGCCACTAGCCACTTGAAATATGGCTAGTGTGACTGAGGAACTAATTTTTAATTTAATTTTAATACATTTAAATTTAAAACTGATACTCAGCACTTAATCCCAAGACCCATACCACATACCCCCCATGCACACACCATCCTTTAGTGTAGGCTGTGCTTAGTGACTTGCTTCCCAGGAATATAATATGGAAAGGGGAAAAAAAGTAACTCAGAGTGCAGAAACATGGCAAACACTACTTCAGCCAGGTGATCAAGGTCAACATCATTAGTAATAAATTATGCTGATAGCATGGACCCTTGGTATGATGTGATGAGAATGGCACTTCACCTCCTCCCCCAAACCCCAAACCCCAGTCTCATCATGAGAAAAACATCAGAAAAAATCAAAAATGAAGGACATTCTTCAGAACATCTGGCCTCAGAACTGTCCTTCAAAGTTCTTGAAACTATCAAAGTCACAAGAAACCAGAAAAGTCTGAGAAGCTATCACAGACCAAAAGAGACTAAGGATATCTGAATAAATGCTATGTGGTATTCTAGACTGTGCTCCTGAAACAGAATTAGGGCATTAGTGTAAGAAACTAGTGAGATACAAATAAAGACTGGAGCTTAGTTGATAGTAATGTATTAATGCTATTTTCTGAGTTGTGACAAATGTCCATAGTAATGTAAGATGTTAACAATAGGAAACAATATAAGTTATATACAGGAATGTGTTGTACCATCTTTGTAATTTTTCTGTGAATGTTAAATTATCCTAAAATAAAAAGCTTATTTGAAATAAAAAATAAAAACTATTATTTGATCCAGTTATTAGATAGCTTTTAAACATGTTTAGAACACTTGAATATGTTGTTACTTTTTCAACTATATATTTTATGAAATCTAAACACAAATCAAGTATTTCCACTGAAACAAGATGTGTTATAAGTATAAAATACATACCAGATATTGAATATTTCATACAAAAAGAAAAAGAATGAAAAATATCTTAATAATTTCTAAAATATTGATTACAGGGGTGAAATAATATTTTGATTCAATAAAACATGTTAGTAAAATTAATTTCACTTATTTCATTTCATATTTTTAACATGACTAGTAGAAAATTTAAATTACATACATGGCTTGCATTCTATTTCTATTAGAGGTTAAGAATATAGACCCTTGAGTTGCATAGCCCACACTGAAATTCCAGCTCTGCACCTAATAACTAATTGACCTTGAGCAAGTTAGTTAACCTTTCTGTGTCAAGTTACCCATTTGTAAATAGAGCATCTGCCTCATTGGGGTGTTGGAAGAATTCAACAAGTCCATCTATATCATGTGCTGGGTTATAGTAAGCACTTGGTCATAGTAAGCACTCAGTAAATGCTAGCCACTATCATGACGGTAGGGCTGTATATGCAAAGGGCCTTTGGAGCTTCCACAGAGCCCTGAAGGGATGCACTGCCAAAGCAAGAGAGAGAGAAGCAAGAAGTACATGACCTTCACTGCTTTCCTCTTCTGCCCTCACCTTGCTGCCAGGACCTTCCATTGTTGTCTCTATGGAAGTGGTCCAGCAAGTGAGCCCAGCAATGCCCCCACAGGGCACAGAGCAAGGCAGAGAGAGGTGGGGAAATCCTCTAGGGGTTTGGGAGAGTGAGACAAAGGAAGAGAACTAGCATACTTCACTGCTCCTGCTTTCTACACTCTGAGCCCTATCTCTTTGTCCTAACCTGGATCCTCAGAACAGCCATGTTTCATGAGTTTCCCTTAGCCTCTCCATCCCCCATTTCTTAGCAGACTCAGCTCTGGCCGTGCTCACATCCTCTGAGCCATCATCAGTCCCCAGGCCCAATTCTTTCAGAGATAAGTCATATATATGAAAGGATGGACAATTTTTGTCTTTTCATTGATTTCTTGTCTTTACTATACAAAGGGAACAGCTGATCTTTGAAGGACAAGAGCAGGTATTCTTAATATTATGTACACCCCACTGCAATCTGAACTGACTGACTAATGAAGATGATGGAAATGATGACCTCAGAATTGTGTTTTGAGTGTTTTCTTTTTCTACTGTATTCTTCCCAGTGTTCCTAACATCTACCTTAGCTGGCCAAGTCATTGTTTTCTGTGATAAATGAAGCTAGGGTGGCTCTCCTTTGTGTAGAGTGAGCATTACCTTTGTGAACTGACCTCACTAACTCTCTTCTTGCTCTGGCCATATGGTCTCGCCTCTGCTCAGTTTTTCCAGGGCTCATGTGCAGGGATCTAATATGGATTCCAGCCAGCCTGGGCTATTATGCAAATAAGAATCTTCTAGCAATCCACACCCCCTTGGGAATCTCTCTAATTAATTAACTTAAGCTTAAAACACACTAACACTCCTCTTCATGGTGTTAGGTGGTGTTAACACTACTCTATTTTGGGGGTGTGGATCTACTTTCAAGGATAGGGAGCACATGATTTTATGGCCCTAATAATTTAAGTGTTCAATCTCATTAAGCTCCTAAAATCATCACCTACTCCCAAGGTCTCCCAATGGGCTGTTTTCCCTCCCTATATTTATGAATTTTAGGCTGTTTTATTAGGTGCACATAAGTTTAGAACTGTTTTCCCTTTCAAGGAATTGAATCCTGTATAATAATCTAGTGACCCCTTCTAACACTAATCCTGCTTTTTAAAGTCTATATTCTCCAATACCTGGTGTGTCTTTTTTTTTCCTGTTTCTTTCTGCCCTTCTGCATTCTGATGCTTTAAGTGTGACTCTTGTAATAGACATAGAGCTACATTTAAGAACATCTTATCTGATAATTTGTTTTTTAACTAGCTAGTTTAACTCACTTGCATATATGGTGAGTAATAAATTAGTATATTTGGACTTGTTTGCCACTTGATTTTTTAATTTTTTGTTTGTCCTGCTTTTTCTGTGATTCCTTTCCCATTTCTTGCCATTTTTTGTTGTTTGTTTTTATTGTCTGTGGGTATATATTTTTTTATTTTGTTTCTTTTTACTTGGTTAGACTTTATAGACTGTTTTTATTCACATAGTGATTACTCTTGAAATTTTATCATGTATATTTAACTTACAAAATAAAAAATTAAATACAATCTTAATTTCCCTATAGAATAAGGATTGGCAAACTATGGCCCAGTGACCAAATCTGCCTACAATCTGTCTTTGTAAATAAAGGGGTTTTTAAAATTTTTTTCATTAAAGTGTAGTTGGCATACGAATTATGTTAGTTTTAGGTATATGAGTAAATAAAGTTTTATTAGCACACAGCATATTCTTTCATTTTGTATTGTCTATGGCTGCTTTCATGCTACAATGGCAGAGTTTCATAGTCATGACTAATACCATAAGGTCTGCAAAACTTAAAAATATTTATTATCTGCCCCTTTAGTTTGCCAACTTCTGCTCTCTAATATTACTCCTAAGATCTTAGGAGGATTTAACTCTGATCTCCCCTCTCCTGATTTGCACGTATTATTGTCCAATATTTCACTTTTTTTTTTTTGAGACTTTATTTATTTATTTTTAGGCAGAGAGGAAAGCAAGGAGAAAGAGAGAGAGAAAAACATTAATGTGTGGTTGCCTCTTGCACACCCCCTACTGGAGACCTGCAACCCAGGCATGTGCCCTGACTGGGAATTAAACAACCGCCCTTTGGTTCACAGGCCAGCACCCAATCCACTGAGCCATACCAGCCAGGGCCACTTTTTCTTAACTTTATAAATTTGACATTAGTATTTCCTTTACCCAAATAGTATTTGCTCATATGCATATAGGCTTTTTTCCATTTTTCCATACTTGTTCATATATGTGTGTGTGTGTGTGTGTGTGTGTGTGTGTGTTTATTGCCCACCATTCCTTTTTGTATAATATCTCAGATCATCCTTCTGACATAATTTTCCCTCTTCCTGAAGTACAACTTTCAGAAGACTTTCCTTTAGTGAAATCTTTTGGTAGTAAATCTCTCTGTTCTTGTGTTTACACATATCTTAATTTTATCAATCTTCCTAAAATAAGATTTTTAGACTACAGCTTTCTAAGCTGTGGGTTACTTTGTCTCAAAAATTAAAAAATAGTATTCTATTCTCTTCTGATTTCCATTTTTGTTGAAGATAACTGTAAGTCTAATTGTTATTCTTTTAAGGATGATCCATCTTTTCCCTCTGGTTCTTTTTAAGATCTCCTGGCAGTTGGTGGTCTGCAGTTGAATTATGACATGTTTAGGTGTGAATTTCCCTCTTTTTAAGTATCCTTCTTGGTATACATGTGTGTTTTGATTCCTGGATATGATATTATGTTTTTCATCAATTTTGGAAGATTCATGCCATTATCTTTTTCAAATGTTTCTCTCTGCTACTCTCTCTCATTAGTCTAAAATGAAACTCCAATTAGATATATGTTTTACCTTCTCCTTCTGGCCTCCAATCACTTTCTCTTTCATATTTTCTATCTTCTTTCCTCTTTGTGCTGCATTTTGTGATCTAATCTTCTCCTCAGCTGTATTTAATCTATTATTTAACCAGTCCATTTGTTTTTGTTTTAATAATTGTATTTTTATTTATGGAAGTTCTAGGAAAAGAAACTTCCTGGTCATTTCTGCCAGCCTATTGTTGCTGGCTCATCTGTTTGACTGCATCTTTTATGTCTTTAAATATTTCATACACACCTATTCTATATTCTGTATTTGAAAAGTCCTATATCTTCAATCATGATGGAGAGAAGAATCTCTTGTATGTTGTTTATGCTGCCTCTGGCTCATGGTGGCTTGCTTAGCACATTGCCAGATTATTGCTTGATTCTAATCTGTGGGAATCCTAAAGGTCTAAATTAGAAAAGCTTTTTCTCAGACAGGATTTACTTCAGCAGAAAGTCAGAGACATCTCTGACTTAAGACCACTTCAGCCACTGTGAGCATCTTGACTTAGTAAATGAGTCCTGGGATTAGCATTCCTGTCTCAATGCTGGCCCAGATCCCAGCATTCCTATACATGTTACTTTCCCTATTCTCTCTGTGCATACCCCCACACACCTATTACTTGCAGTTTTAGGGTTCCTGCTCTCATCCAGGCTTAGATTAGTTTTTATTTGTGGGGTTGTTGTTGGAAGCCTTTGGAAATCTCTTCAATGACATGCAAAACCAGAAGTGCCTTGAAGAGTGTTTTTATATCAAGGATATAGCTGCTATGAAATGGGAGATTCCCTCAGAGCATTCTTTTCACCCCCCAACACACACACACACACACACACACACACACACACACACACTACCAGCACTACCACCATATTGCTAGAAGCAGAAGGTTGATTGTTAAACTTTGAAACATTTTGTTTAGGGAAAAATCTAGTTGAAAAATGCCATTATTCATAGTTTTACTTACCATACCAAATATAAAGTAGCTTTCTTATTTAGTCACAATTTTATTGTCTCTAATATTGAGAATGGCTATGGGCCTCAAGATGCTTCCTTCTTGTGTGTAAAGCTGATAGTTTGGCACATGGTACCTAAAGATACATCCTGTATTATAAGTTAATTTGCCTTTAGAAGTGGGCACTGATGATCGTGGCTACTTGCTTTAACCTTACATACACATGGAAACTATTGATGCTTCAACACTACAAGATGTTATTTAGCCTTCATAGCCTGCTATTATAACCCATGTTTTTTGTTAAGTCATTTCACACTATCACTCAGAGAGAAAAAGCAGGTTGGTCTACTCTGGATTCCTTTTAGTGTTTCACACTGTTGACCTTATGGAGATTAGATGACTCAAACCCTCCAAACTTCCATTCCTTTCTCCTCTACATTTACTGCATCAACTAAAATGAAAAACTGGCCGCCACATCCTCCTAATTCCTGATTGCACTCAATTTTTAATTACACATTAGGAAAAGAGGGCTGATCTGACAATGAACACTGATATACAAATTATACCAATTTCTCTTTCTTAGAACTCTTGCTATGGTGCAAGAGTAAACCTTCACATCCAGTATCAGTGTTGTAGACAACTGTCTTGTTGCAAGGCTCCTTCTATGATTGGGGAAACTATACCTTATATTCAAAGGTCCCCATAGATACAGGGAGTGTACTGTCACAGAATAGCACAGGAAACCTTTAAGAAGGTAGCCTTGGGGAGAAGTGAAGGAGCTTGAATGGGGAAATTATTGGAAACATTCCAACCATTTTGAGAGACTATGATGGGAAGAAGAGAAATTCATATTTATTGAATTCTTCTTATGTACCTGGTACTTTTCTTTTTCTTTATAAATTATGAAAAAAATGTCAAAAGTAGCAGAGACTAAGGAGAGTAACTCCATTAACTTGACAATTAACATTTTTATATTTGTTTCATTTATTTTTTGTGTTTAGAATTCTGATATTATCATATTTATCCTTAAAAACTTTATCACATCCGATATGCTCACAATGCCATTATCATAGCTAATAAAATTAATAATAACTCCCTAATATTATCTAACACTCATTCTATATTAAAAGTTCCCCTACTTGTCTCCCAAATGTCTTTGGTAGCTAATTGTTCAAAGCAGGGTCAACTAAGGACCACATACTACATTTGTCATTACACCTAAGACCCTAGTAACCTAGATGGTTATCTTTGTATCTTTATAACAATCCTAAGAGGCAGTTATCATGATTTCCATTGTACAAATACAAACATTGAGGCTAGTGAAGTAGTTAGCCCAAGATTACACCATCAGTAAGTATGTAGAGGACATTTTCTGCTTATCTTCCCAGCATCCAACCCTGTCCCTATTTTGAGTAAGTTTTGTTGCATCTTGGGGAGGGAGCACTCCTGGTGGCTAAGTAGTAGGTGCATAAACTAGCTTGGCAAATTGGACACCTTGGTCTAGGACTTTGAGTCTAGAATAGCACTGTCCAATAAACCTTTCTGTAATGATGGAAATGTTCTACATCTGCACTGTCCAACATGATATCACAAGCCCCATGTAATAGCTATTGGACAGCAGTTTTAGACAGAATGATGCCAAGCTGAAGGGACTTTTGAAAAAATGTAACAGCAGCAGTGGCAGCATTTAGTCTGGTGGTGTTGGCAGCAATGAATGTTGGGTTGATGGCACTGTTCTGAATAGATCATTTGCCACTTTCAGAGCATGACCCTTTACTCAGCCTATAAAACATCTGAACTACCCTGCAGCCATCCAGTAAATTCTCCTTTTGCTTAAATTTTCTAGAGTCAATTAACATTGTTTGAAATCAAGATCCCTTGGCATACTGCTAGTTGTCACCCGATTACTTTTTTTTTTTCTTTAGGAACAGAATCTTGGTTTTTAGCTGGGTGCCAGTTTTAGCTAGTGGTGGCTACATAGCTAATTTCTGATCAATGAGATAGAGGTGAAAGTGTGTGTGTGCCAGTTCTGGAGAGTATCTTAATAGGATACTCTGTTCTCTCTTCCATCTTCCAACTATCTGGAATAGAGATGTGATGGGTGGAGCTCAAGCAGCTTTTTGGACCATGAAGTAGAGACCAAGTCTGAAGATGGCAGAGAATTAAAATAGAAGGGGCCTTTGACACTAGGGGTTCTATAGTCACTATAGTAGTTTTTGATTGCTTACATTTATGTGAGAGAGAAAAATTATATTTTATTTATGAACCTGTGGGGTTTTATTTTCCTTTTTTTTTTTTTTGGCTGAATTCTTATCCTACTGCTACTTTCCAGTGGAATCTAATCCTAACTGGCTAAAAAACTCTGAGACAAGTTTGGCTGGTAGATATAAATTTGAACTCATATCTGGGATAAAAAGGATGGGGAATGAGATAAGTTTATTCTTGTCTAGGATTGGTGTTCACACACTGATTTTCATGTTTTTATGGGTCAATCTATCATTTTTAGGATTCATCCACTATCTTGATGTACACAGTGCTATTCTTTGATCCCATCAGGAGGGACCTTATCTTTAGCCTTGACCATTAGAGAGCCCAACTCTGGCTGGGTCCCTTCTACAGGGTAATGAATGAGCAAGGCCCAAAACCTCCTAGGCCATGTATTGAGTGATAGGAACCTTGCAATTCCTTAACTAAATGGCCCCAGCCAGCTTCCAGAGCTGCATGGGCTTCTTCCCTGGATGTTTTGTCCTAAGGGCAGATTTTGTAGCCATTATGACACCATGCTAGAGAAGTAAGGTTAAGGGGTAGCTCTGTGCAGGGAGGTGTGGATAGAATTTAGGATACTCCAGCCCATTGGTCCATATACTCAAGAGGCTCCTTATAATAGGAGATGGTGTCTAGGAAGGAAGAGATGGGTAGGTGGGCTACAGGTTAGTGACTAAAGCTTACTCTCCACATGTCATTATAGTCCAATGTGGAACTCCAAGGAGTCCAATCATTTTAAATTCATACCTGGTCTTCCAGGTCTTAATAAGGTATATTTGTCAAGGTACAAAGATGAACATTTTCTTATTGTTTATGCTGCTACAGTTGTCTCAGTTTTTATTTTACCAGCCCGTCCTCACTTCCATAGTTAACCCCCACACTGTTGTCCATGTCCATGGGTCCTTCATATATGTTCTTTGACTAGTCCCTTCAGCCTCTTTCAAATGGTCTCCACCTTCCTCCTCCCCTCTGGTCACTGTCAGTCTATTCCATGATTCTATGCCTCTGGTTCTATTTTGCTCATTAGTTTATTTTGTTCATTAGATTCCTCTTACAAGATCATATGGTATTTACCTTTCACTGACTGGCTTATTTCACTTGGCATAGTACTCCCCAGTTCCTTCAATGCTGTCACAAAGGATAGGAGTTCCTTCTTTTCCTGCTGCATAATATTCCATTGTGAAAATGTAACATAGTTGTTTTATCCACCCATCTACTGATGGATACTTGGGGTGCTTCCAACTCTTGGCTATTGTAAATAGTGCTCTGTGAACATAGGGTTGCATAAGTTCTTTCAAATTGGTGTTTCAGAATTCTTAGGGTATATTCCCAGCAGTGGAATCAAGGGGTCAAAAGGTAGTTCCATTTTTAATTTTTTTGAGAAAATCCCATACTGTTTTCCACAGTGGCTGCACCAATCTGCATTCCCACCAACAGTGCACAAGGGTTCCCTTTTCTCCACAACTTCTCCAACACTTGTTTGTTGATTTGTTTATGATAGTCATTCTGACTGTTGTGAAGTGGTATCTCATTGTGGCTTTAATTTGCATTTCTCTGATGGCTAGTGATTCTGAGCATTTTTTCATATGTCCATGGACCCACTGTATGTTCTCCTTGAAGAAGTGTGTTCAGGTCCTTTGCCCATTTTTTAATTGGATTGTTTGTCTTCTGCTGTTGAGTCATGTCAGTTCTTTATATTTTGGAGATTAAACACTTGTCCAGTGTATCACTGGCAAATATGTTCTTCCATACAGTTGGTTCCCTTTCCATTTTGATGATGGTTTCTCTAGTTGTGCAGAAGCTTTTAAACTTGATATAGTCCCATGTGTCTATTTTTTCTTTATTCCTCTTGCCCTAGGAGATAGATATATTGGCAAAAATATCACTATGTGAGATATCTGAAATTTTACTGCCTGTCTTTTTTTCCTCTAGGATTTTAATGGCACATGACTTATATTTAAGTCTTTTATCCTGGTGTACAGTGTAAGTTGGTGGTCTAGTTTCATTTTTTTTGTATGTACCAGTCCAGTTTTCAAAGCACCATTTATTGAAGAAACTATCTTTATTCCATTGTATGCTCCTGCCCCCTTTGTCAAATATTAATTGACCATAGAGACTTGGGTTTATTTCTGGACTCTCTATTCTGTTCCACTGATCTGTGTGTCTGTTTTTATGTCAGTACCAGACTGTTTTGATTACAGTGTCCTTGTAGAATAGTTTGATATCAGGTATCGTGATCCCTCCTACTTTGTTCCTATTTCTCAAAATTGCTAAGGCTATTCAGGTTCTTTTTTTGTTCCAGATAAATTTTTGAAATATTTGTTCTAGATCTGTGAAATATGCAATTGGTATTTTAACAGGAATTTTATTAAATCTATAGATTGCTTTGGGCAGTAAGGACATTTTAATGATGTTAAAAAAAATTCTTCCAATCCATGAATACAGTATATGCTTCCATTTATTTGTACCTTCCTCATTTTCTTTCTTCAGTGTCCTATAGTTTTCTGGGTACAGGTCTTTTACCTCCTTGATTAAATTTATTCCTGGGTACTTTGTTGTTGTTGTTGCTATAGTAAATGGGATTTTTTTTTAGTTTCTCTTTCTGATAATTCAATGTTGGTGTACAATAATGTCATTAATTTCTGAATATTGACTTTGTATCACACCACTTTGCCAAATTCACTTATTAGATCAAATAGTTTTTTTTGGCGGAGTCTATAGGGTTTTCTGTACACTATCATGTCATCTACAAACAATGACAGTTGTTTCCAATTTACTTCCTGTTCTCCAATTTGGACATTGTTTATTTCTTCTTCTTGTCTGATCACTGTGGCTAAAACTTCCAGAATTATGTTGATAAGAGTAACAAAAGCAGACACCTTGTCTTATTCCTGATCTTAATGGAAACATTTTTCGTTTCTGCCCAATGAGTATGATATTGGCAGTAGGTTTGTTGTATATGGCCTTTATTATGTTGAGGTATGTTCCCTTTCTCACTTTGCTGACAGTTTTTATCATAAATGGGTGCTGGATTTTATCAAATGTTTTTTCAACCTCTATTGATATGATCATGTGATTTTTGTCCTTTTTTATGTGACGTATTACATTTATTGATTTGTGAATATTGTACCATCTGTGCATCCCTGGAATAATCCTACTTGATTATGGTGTATGATCTTTTTAATGTACTGCTGGATCTGGTTTGCTAATATTTTGTTGAGGATTTTAGCATTTATATTTATCAGAGATACTGGCCTGTAATTTTCTTTCTTTATTGTGTCTTTACCCAGTTTTGGAATTAGGATAATACTGGCCTTATAAAAAGAGTTTGGGCCCTGGCTGGTGTGGCTCAGTAGATTGAGCACCAGCCTGCAAACAAAACGGTCACTGGTTCAATTCCCAGTCAGGGCACATACCTGGGTTGCAGGTCCCCAGTAGGGAGTGTGTGAGAAGCAACCACTCATATCTCTCTCCCCCCCCTGCTCTCTCTCTTTCTTCTCCTTCCCTTCCATTCTCTCTAAAAAAGACTTTGGGAATCTTTCCTCTTCTTGACGTTTTGGAATAGTTTGAGAAGGATAGGTATATGTTCTTCTTTAAATGTTTGGAAAAATTTGCCTGTGATACCATCTGGTCCAGGACTTTTGTGTGCTGGGAGTTTTTTTATTACTGCTTCAATTTCACTAGTTGTTATCAGTCTATTCAGGTTTTCTGTTTCTTCCTGATTCAGTTTTGGAAGATTGTATGTTTCTAGAATGTATCCCTTTGCCCAGTTTGTCCAATTTCTTGGCATATAATTGTTCATAGTCATTTCTTACAATCCTTTGTATTTCTGTGGTATCAGTTGTCCCTACTTCTCTTTAATTTCTGATTTTATTTATTTAGGTCCTTTCTCTTTTTTTCTTGATGAATCTGGTTAAAAGTTTGTCAAGTTTGTTTATCTTTTCAAAGAATCAGCTCCTGGATTCATTGATTCTTTGCATTTTTTTAGATTCTATGTCATTTAATTCTGCTCTCATCTTGATTATTTCCTTCCTTCTACTTGTTCTGGGATTTGTTGTTGTTCCTCTAGCTCTTTTAGATGCAGGGTTAGGTTTTTTATTTGAAATTTTCTATCTTCTTTAGGTAGGCCTATATTGCTATGAACTTCCCTCTCAGAGCTGCCTTTCTGTGTCCCATAGGTTTTGGGTTGTTGTGTTCATTTTCATTTGTTTCCAGCTACTTTTTATTTCTTTCTTGATCTGATTGTTGACCCATTCATTATTGTACTAACATGTTATTCAGCCACTATGTACTTAAATGTCTTTGAGTTTTTTTCTTGAGGTTGGTTTCTAGTCTCAAGCCATTGTGATCCAAGAAGATGCTTGATATGATTTCAATTTTCTTAAATTTGTTGAGGCTTTTTTTGTGTCCTACCATGTGGTCTACCTTTGAGAATGACCCATGTGCATTTAAGAAGAATGCATATTTTGCTTCTGTGGGGTGAAATGTTCTATAAATATCATTTAAGTCCATTTGATATAGAGTGTCATTTAATGCCACAATATTCTTGATGATTTTTTCTTCAGAAGATCTATCCATTGTTGACAGTTGGGTGTTAAAATCTCCTATAATGACTGCACTGCTGTCTATCTCTTTCTTAAAGTCCTCCATGATTTTCTTTATATATTTAGGCACTCCAGTATTGGGTTCACATATGTTTACAAGAGTTATATCCTCTTGTTGGACTACTCCCTTCAGTATTATGTAGTAACCTTCTTTGTTTCTTGTTATGGCCTTTGTTTTGAAAACTATTTTGTATGATATAAGTATTGCTAAAGATGGACATGTTTTGAGTAACAGTTTCCTAGCATGTTTATAATTTCTAAGTATGTAGGCATATAGGGCTTCCATTTGTACTCTAGTTCCAGGTCTTACAAATATTAGGGGTGAGCATGCTTATGAAAAAGCTTATATATTACTTTTTACCTCTAAAATAGCAAATGTAGCACAGTTCCCATGACCTTCTTTCTAAGTTATTTGTTTTCCTCTCACTTTCTGTATTATTTTCTTGTTCTTTCTGTTAAGTTCTTCTCTGGTTGTAATAAATCATTTGCAGACAGGGATCTGACTTATTTCTTTTATAGACCCCGGCCTTTTAGCATGAAGTGTTCTGGGTACATTGGTTCTATGTCTAGTAAGTTGTAACCATGGATGAACATCAGAATTACCAGGGAGATGCTTTAAAAATTAATCCTTAGCCCAATCCTAGTAATTCTGATTCTGAAATCTGGGTAGAAGTTGAGAATCAGTATTTTTTAAAGTTCTACAGGTGACTCTGAAGGGTAGCCATGGTTGAGACACTCAATACAGTGATTAACTTAAACACTCACTGCTAACTAGAGACCAATGTCCTTAGATATAGAAGAACAAAGGTGAGGAGATGAGAATGGGGTGAATTAAGAAGTTGAACCCTATGGGCTTTCCAATCCTTCCTTCTTACAAGCTCTAGTGTACTGCATTTATATCTCATTTCTACTGGACTTCTGGGGGGTGTTGAATGATCGTCATTAGTACTTCTTATGACTCAAAGCTTGATCATAGATTTCAAAATCAAGGTGATAGCTGCTGGTTCTCAAATGTATATCTGTACCTCCTTACATTTTTTGAGGCTATACTCTTGATATCCTACTAAGTAATTGGCCTGTAGTAGATATTTATTAATTGTTTATCAAAAAATATCTTCCATGAGTTCAAGGAGCATTGCATTCGGTTCTGGGAAAACATTAGGATCACTGGAACTTTCTATTCATGGTCCTTCAAAGAAATGAGCTAAGCGTTCTTTTCAGTTTCATATAACTGAAGAAAAATGAACTTATTTAGTAGCCAGCCAATTAGTAGACTTCAAAAATCCAAGTCACCTTAAAGAAATACCTGGCAACCCCTCCTGTTTTATCTTTCATAGACATTTTAACCAAGATTTCTGATACTCACATTTTTAATATTCCCATTATTTAAAATACAGTCAGGTTCAATAATATGTAATCACAAGTTGTTTGAAGCCCTTAAGGGATAATTCATTTTATGTTGAGTTTTAAGAAAAAGGTAAGTCCTTTTAGAAAACCGAAAACATATAGCAAAGCTGAAATCCAACAAACATTTCAATAACACAAAACAAGAAAACTTCAGAGCTGGGGGCCAGATGTCCTGAAGACTTTTTCTAAGGAAAAATCTTTGAGATTAACTGTCTCTGTTGGTTTGTTGCCCAGCAATTTTTTTTTCCATCAGAGCTGCTATTGCACAAGATTACAATAGCTTGATCTTTGTCTTGATCTCAGTTATTTTTGGCCCCAATAGGTTGGGATTATTTTCAATAACTATAACAGAAACAGTACTGTCAAGTACCTTCTTTGTTTCAGGCCACAGATCTTGACTGAAAATAGTACAATGGCTTCATTAGGGACTATAAAAGGCTGACACCAGGAATCCTTGGGAAGTTACAATAGAAAGATACCAAGGCTGTTTAGGAGAATAAAATAGGAACAGCTATCTACTACTGGGTCAATTAAACATGCTATTCCTCCTTTCCTGAAATAAGCAAATGCCTGAGTCTCACCACTTGGGGTCTACTTCATGCTATAGCTTCATTGACTCTACAGAGCACCAAGTAGGAGTTGCTGGGGCTTGGCTCAGGGTCATCCAAGTCGATGCTTCATTTAAGCCACGTGAGGAAATGAGTACCACTGCTAGGTTCCTTTGAAGAAAAAATGCTAAAATGAAACCAACCCCACTGCCAATGTTTCTCAGAATAAAGGGAGCCTGGTAAGTGAGACAATTGTAAAGTATCACCTCCTCCACTCTGCTTTTTGCCAAAATATTCTATTAACTTAGCAACATTCTGAGCCATGTCAGGATTCCATATTATAGTCCACAAACTTAATTGGGACCATAAGAGAGAATGGCAAGCATGGGCTAAGTTTCCCAGGGGCTTAGAATTATTGAAAAGTCACACAGAATGGGCTGCAATTAAGGGGACTCAGCAAGGGGACTCAGGAACCCAATAGCAAGATCTACTACAGCCTAGCATACCTTGGTCTGCTGGACTTTTATTCATATGTTACAGTAAAAAAATAGAATCTTAAATCAAAAAAGTCATTAAGATAATCGTCTCGATTTTTTAAATAAAATGCCTGAGACTCAGAGAGGTATAGCAATTAGATTGAGACTAAAAGTCATGCAACTGGGTTGCAGCTGACTCCTGCCTATTTGTTCATGATCAACCATTAGAATGTTTTGGTAGCTAATGGTAGACTGAAAATATTTGAGTGAATGAGGGTTAGCTACTCCAATGCGGCCTCAGAACAAGGTTAAGAGGAAAGCAATTCTTCAACCATATACTATTGCCTGGCATGAAAGGTTCACTTGAAACTAGGCACAACAACATAGCATGACAAGATTGTGTTATCATCATAGAAAGTGTTGGGCACTAAGAAATCTTCTTAAACTAATGTTTGGGCAAGGGCCCACTCATGGTTTAATTCTTGGGAACCATTACTAAGAGTACAAGCTATGATGTCACTAGGTTCTTATATGTGGTTCATGCAAAAGTAGGCAGTATTAAAAAAACAGTTTAGGTAGATCCACATACCTTGAATTCATGTAATTTCAACAACGACAGCTCATTTCAACATTTACCATGCTAACTAACAAGCCATTCATTTCACCAATGAAACCTCTTTCTTATATTTGCTATGCTTAGTAGCAAAGCCTAGGTGATTTAGATAGCAGACATAGGTATAGTAGCAGCCTCTGGAGGATAGTCATTCTGCTTAGAATGGCCAAGGGCCAGCCATGAGGTGTGTATGCTTGATTCGCATTTGTGTTATTGCTTAACCTAAATTTGACACATGCAATGTCACTCTAAAAGTAGTGAGGAATTTTAAAGTAAATTTCAGACATTATAACAAACTACTTAGTGGTGGAATAAGAATTCAAACACAAGTCTTCTGGCTTCCATTCCAAAAGCTTTTCCAAAGAGCCACCTGTCTCTCTTCTAATAAAAAATATTAGAAAGTTTGCCAAACATATGCTAAAAAAGATATAAAAACCTAAATCATGAATGCCAGTGAAATAGGGATTCTCTGAAACTGGTTCTTAGAGTGTGTTTCTACAAAGGAGTGTGTTTCAGAGCTGTCTGAAAACTCACCTTCTCAGAGTCCCATGGAGCTTTTAGCAGAATCACAGGGTGACCTCTCAATCGTGGTGCAGGAGACTTTATGGAAAACTCTATCTTGCTCACAGGGTGGTTTAGCCTTCTGGATTATCTGAATGGCCTTTGGGGTATGGTAGGAAGGACCTATAAGAGGCACTGAAGAAATACATGTCAAGCTAAAATGTGCTGAAAACCCTGGAGGTTCCCAGTGAACCTGGAGGTAAGGGTGGGAAGGAGTTGGAAATATCTGTAGGGCACTGACTTAGGCTTAGAATTGTTTGTTTTGAATTCTTATCTAAGAATTTGTATAAACTCATGAATCTTGCCCTCAGCTGCATGTTAGATTACTTGAGCAGCTTGTTAAAACTCTCATTGGGTGGTTCCATGCAAGAGCAATTAGATCATGATCTCTGGCGGTGGTGTCCAGACTTTAGTGTTCTTTTTAAAAAATAAAGTTTTGTTTCTTTTATTAATCTTGGGGGGGGGGAAGAGAGAGAGAGAGAGAGAGAGAGAGAGAGAGAGAGAGAGAGAGAGAGAGAGAGAGAGAGAGAGGACATTCATTAGTTGCTTTTTGTATGTGCCCTGACCGAGGATTGAACCTGCAACCTTGGTGGATCAGGATGACACTCTAACCAACTGAGATGTTCTCCAATAACTTGAATGTGCAGCCAGGGTTGAGACCCAATTGTCTAATTCAGTGCTTCTCAATCCGTGATGTGCAAGCCACCTGGGGATCTTGTTAGAATGTAGATTCTGTACTTCTAACAACCTTGCAGGTCATGATGACACTGATGCAGCATGGACCACACTTTGAGTGACAACAGACTGATTGCTTACTCTGCAAAGGTTTTGAGAGCAAAGCCACTAAAGCAAAATCTGAGATGGGCCAGAATAATCCAATTTAACCTCATAATTTATCCTTCTGAAGAATGTGAGGTATACAGCTTCAGTGTGAATATGAAGCAAGTAAAATGATTAAATACTTTCACATTCTGTAAAAGCTGAACTTTGTTTCCCATCAACTTGCCTTAAATGCTTAGAATATTTTCCAAATCACAAAAATTGCATAGCTCTAGTTCCAAAAAGCTAACCATTTAATTTATCAACAGAAGAAAAAAATGACACCCCATTTCTTATTTATTATGCTTTTCATTTTTATTGATTGTCTTAGGTCTCACTGCCTCTGCACCTAGCTTATGAGAACATAATACTTGTGCTTGCCCTCCTCACAGCTTTAGTTTAAGCCTGTTTATTGCAGGATCCAGGGAAGGTGTGGAGGAAGCGGTGTCACAGTCAATGGATCTGCAAATAGTATAAGGTGCTGGAAAGGAAAGGGAAATCTTTAAATGTAAACAAAAGAACAAGCTGAGGCTCACTGAGCGGCCTTTTTGCTTCACCTGCAGAAGCAGATAGTGACTGACATCAGCCACTGCAGCGTGAATCTGAAGGATGAGCCAGAGAATTTTGCAAACTCAGAAAGAAGAGAAAGCCCAACCCACTCCTCACAGAGCCCAAGGAGTACGCCTGTGAATTATCTTATCAGCTGCACAGCAGGACTGCATAAAGCACTAACTATGAACAATATATAAATTACAGGGGTCATTCAATGAGCAGATCAAGTACAATTAAAATGCAAAAGACTTTTCTTTTTACCTGACTCAGAAAAAAATTTTGCAACACAAGGGTACCTCAAATTGTCCAGTAGAGCAGGGGTGAGAGGAGGGAGAGGTATGTGTGGGGGAAACCTGATTACTGGACTCAAAAAGGCTAACATGCAATTTGTGTTCTTTTTATGTAGATTGAATGCATTGACTGCAGCTTGTACTGCTTAGATACGCAGCAGGGAGTCAAAGCTTGGGTATCAGTCAACCACAGCCAGCCTCAACAGCACAGGGACAAATCTGTTATTGTGCCTTAGATGAGACACTTAATATAATCTAATGGGAGCAAACCCCCCCTGGACAAATAAAAGGGCATTATCAGCAGCAATGGTAGCTGTAATGTTAAGAAAAAGCACCAGTTTTTGTGATACCATAATTAATGACTTCTCCAGCCTCCTGTTTGCTCCTTAAAAATCCTGCCTTCCAGTCCACAGTGTCTTGTCTTACACCTCAGTGGAGAATCTCAGGATGTAAATAATTGGAGGCAGCAGTCTGCCTTCTCACCCTCTCAGGAAGCCATGTGTCCCAGGTGTACTACAATCAGAAAAATGTGGGTTTTCTTCCTGGAGCCATATCTACACTGTCAGGTGGCATGAAAACATCAGTGGGATTTTACCAATTTGCCTTATAAACCAAACAAGAGCGAGGCAAGGGGTACAAAGAAAGTAGATAGTGAAACTCAGGAGTTGGGCTACTGTACACATCTGAGACAGGATGAAATTGGAGACGAGGCCAGCCACAGAACAGGCCAGCCAACAGCATGGTAAAACCGTAGTTAATCTTAGAGGACATGAATCTAACATCTCCTAATTCAGGAATTGATTCTACAGTGTTGCTGTTAGCTAGGAATCTTGCTTCCAAGACAGAAATCTTTTCTAGAAGCAATTCCATAGGAATGTATTCCTCTTAATTCCCAAGTCATCAAACAAATAATCCTTTAGTTGAGTGCTCTCAGACTTCAAAGTGCATATGAATCCCCTGGGGATCTTGTTAAAATGCATATTCTGATTCAGTAGGTCTGAGTTGGGGCATGAGATGCCACACTTCAAGCCAGTTCCCAAGTGAGGCCAATGCTGCTGGTGCATGAACTACCCTTTGAATAAAGAAGTTTTGGTATCTGACCATATTCTGAATACAGCCTAAACTTTTTAGATTGGTTGCATCTGGTGCTAAGAAGGCCATGATTTCTAGATTAGTCCTCACATGGTTTTATTCTTCTTCATGATTACAGCTCTGGCCACTACTCCAAAAGGCAAATGCAGGTAGGGCATGTTTCATGCACACTGAACAGCCCGTGATTGCAGAGCTTCTCTAATGACAGACATGTAACCATTTTACCAAAGGTATTCTTTGTCTATTGATGTATAAAAAATAATCTTAAAAAATTGGTAGCTTGAAAACAGCATACTCATTATTTTCCAAAACTTTTGTGGATAAGGAATTCAAGAGCCACTTGGGCCAGATGGTTCTAGCTTGAGATCTCTCATAAACAGTAGAGTCAAATGTGGGCTGAGGCTGCAATTATTGGCAGACTGAGGCTGGCCAATCTATTTCCAAGGTGGCCAATTGGTTCTGTCTGTTGGTGAGAGAACTCAGACCTCACCACATGGGTTTCTCCACAGGGCTGCTTCTCCCAAAAGTGAGTGATCAACACACCGAGGTAGAAGTCTCAGCACACTTTGTGACCTGTTTTCTGAAGTCACACAACTAACACTTCTGCCATATTCTTTTAGACACACAGATCAACCATAAATTCATTGTGGGAGGAGGCTACACACAGGTGTGAATACCAAAAGGCAAGGATCATTATGGGTCATCTTGGTGGCTGACAGCTACATCAAATAAGCCAAGGTTCCCTATTCTCTCTGCAAAACATACTGACTGAGGTCCATGGCCCTCTGGGTTCTCAGAGCTACATTCTATTACAGCATACACTTCTGCTCCACTAGCTGGGCTCTATACTTACAAAGAGTTGATTGTGTTTGCTTCCAAACCTGTTTATGATAAGTGTTCCATTGTACTTGTTATTAAAATTATGTAATTTATACATGTGAATTGATAAATATGAATGCAAAAAGGAGTTTCAATGGGAACAAAGTTGAAAATTTTAGAAAGATTTAGTAGTAGCAAGTAAGCTAAATTGCTGTTGAATTATGTGTGTGCCAAACAATTGTAAAAGATTAAAAAATAATTTAAAATTGGGAGGATTGTGTACTGATCTTGTTTAACATGTGTCTTGGTCCACTTTCAAGACACCAAAACTGAAACTAATAGACAGTACATTTTAGGTACATCTCATGCAAGAAGGAAAGCCTGTAACTCTCATCACCAGACTTGTAGTAAAAGAAAATGACTTGACTGTTTATGGAAAGCTAGTGAATGAGTATATATTTACAAGGCAGAAGAGACCTGAGTCCCTGAATCACTCATTTGCTGTTAGACAGCCACTCACTTGCCAACCAGGAACACCCACAAGGGACTTTTATATGTTAAGACACAAATCTGAAGAGTTTTTTTTTAGAGAAGCCAGTGTTATGTCACTTTAACTAACATGGGGCTCCTCACCCTGAGATGTGCCCTTCTTTCATACTCTGCCTCTCTTCCCCCTCACCCTAGCCCATTCTGTTTCACTGGAGTTATTCTTATTTTTCATAAACTGTAAAATATTAACATGAGAGTCTAAAGGTGGATTTTTTTTCTAGGAAAGGTGTCCACTGCTTTTGTGGGCTTCTCACAGGGCCTAGGAGCCCCTGAGGTTCTTATGAAGAGCTGCTCTAAGAGACTCACCTTCAATGTCTTATTCCTAATTAATCCATAGAGTGACATTAATTCATGCTATGATTTAGAGATCTGAATATGTGTGGGTAAACCACAGATACAGATTAAAGCAAAAGCAAAAGGAAGAGCCATTTGGACTATGAATGCAAATGTAGAGGTTCCTCATGGTATGAATAGAATCATGCTCTGAGAAGCAGAATGGAAGCTCCCTCTGGTTTTTATGAAGTGGCTGCCTTTCTCCTGTGGCATAAGTAAAGCCCTGAAGTGTATCCTGGTGGCTTCAAAGAGCTACTGTGTTCCTTTTCAACACCTAATTTATGGCCTCAGGCTAAGATTTTATTTTGGTATATTCTGAGAAGTAATTCTTCTCTAGCTCAACTCATATTTCCAGAGAAGTTTATGTCCAGCAAAACTGCATTAATGCCAGGACAGTTTTAAAAAGTTTTAGGCCTGCAGGATTCTGAAAACAAGCTGGAAATATGAGATGGTGGGTCATACCTTTCCCAAGTGTTGAAAATTAATGGGTGGAACTAAGGATCTCCAGAAAGCTCATTATTCATATGAAGGTGTATGGTCCCAGAGAACAGGAATGACCTGAATTCTAATCTAGGGGTTGACATAGATATTTCCATTTTGCTTGGTGTCCTTTAACAGAACAAATGTTTACAGCTCACTTTCATCTTGAAGAAGTATGGTGGACTGTAGAGTCACCACATAAGTCCCTTTTCCCAAGAAAGCAAGCATGGTAAAAATGGAGGTAAAAATGCTTATCCAAAGTAAAGGGGTATTAATCTTTCAGAATTCCTCCTCCCATGTTTTTTACTAGGGTCTGCTGATAGCTTTCTGGTCACCCAGTTTTTGACAAGACTTCAATATCCTTTATTCCTTGGACATTCTGGACCTTGGTCTAAACCTTAAACTTAGTCTAACCCAGAGGTTCTGGAAGTATGATTGCCAGACAGCAACAAATTCTTGGGTGCCACCCCAACCTACTGAATCAGCTATACTGGAGATGGGTCCCCAGAATGTATTGTAACAAGACCTCTTGGTCATTCTGATCCACACTCAAATGTGAGAACCACTGGGCCAATCCCTACCAGAAGTTTGCCCACTTGCCTGAACTTGACTCATGTTGGTCTCTTATGAGATCCACAATAATTTTCTTCCAAGACCTGAAGTGATATGAGCAGCTTCCAAAGGCCTTCAGTTTGGTTTGTTTGGGTTTTGGTTTGTTTTTGGTTTTGGTGTCAAGATAATACTGTGTTTAGCTCATCTAAGAACCATACAATGGAAAGAAATTTACCTTTTGAAAAATTGATGCTGTGTATTCTATAAATGCATTCAGTCCAGTCAGGCATTTCTGGGTCTTCCTTTACACCCAGGAGTTTCCAAGGTGTTCATTCTCTCAAAGATGTAATGTAGGGGAAGTCCATGCTGGGTACACATGACCTGATGTATCCTGATCTAGGACTGCAGAGAGTTGATTTCTCCCCAGCAGAAAGACTGCCTGAGAAGCTCTCTTACTTACATCTACTCTCTAGATCATGGAGCTTCAATATTCATGTTTGCCTTCACAGTTTATTAGAGGGAAGGTTGCTTCTTAATACTGAAGGGCTTTAAAGCAATTATTTGATTGAGAACTCACTGCCTGCCCCATCTGATGTTTTCTCACATCTCTTCTTCCTGGTCTTATGCCCATTTATTTACTTACATTTCACCCTTCTGCTTTTTTTCTTTGTCTATGCCCAACATCTTATAAGACTGTACTTCTGAGCACTTAACTTTGGATCATCTGGTAGTCTGGTGTGAAACATGGATTCCCAGTCCCGAGTCAGCATCTCAGGAGTACAGCCCAGAAGTGCAGTTTACCCAGCACTGGTCCACAGTCTTTGAGGAGCATCACCCTGGAATGTCTTAGGCCATGGGATGGCACTCTCTTCTATGGGGTCTGAGGTGGGATAAGTGAATTGTCTGGCTGTGTTAGCTAGCAATCACCTGGCTTCTCTGTGGTCCCTGTGTTTATTTAAAGTAACTTTGGAGGAAGGCTGATGGAAGTTTAGGGGATTCTAAAGCCTTCCCCTCCCAATCATGTCATATAATGGTATTACATTCCTGTCCATCCCACTACAGGCTAGAAAAGATGGCAAAGCCTAAGCGAACATCTGATTTGTGCTTTGAATGAGATGCAAAGGTAATTTTTAAAAATTCAGGCTCCCAACCTCATATCCCATATGAAATAGCAATGCTGCCCTGGCTGGTGTAGCTCAATGGATTGAGTGCAGGCCTGTGAACCAAAGGGTCACCAGCTCGATTCCCAGTCAGGGCACATGCCTGCATTGCAGTCACCTAATAGAACTCACTTAGCTGGTGCTCAGGGAAATATGGAAGTGCTGGCAATTTATTGCCCCTCAGAACAACCTTGAAACAATGACAGATGGGGAGCTTGTGGAGAAATACCCCAGCTTCTTCATTCAACTGGTGGGATAACTCTGGAATGTGTTAAGTACCGTAGTTCCCTAGTAGAAGCCCACAATGATAAGTTGCTTATTATCACATGCAGTTGTGGCTTCCTTCCCTTCTTACTTCTCCACTTTCCAACCAGCATTTCCTGGGACCACCTTCCCAGATAATGACTTGCATTTGAGTCTTTGGATCTGCTTCTAGCAGCACCCAAACCAAGACAGCCCACCCCACAGGACTTAACAGAGGCTTCCACCTAGATGGAAGTGTTACTTTGGGCTGTCCTCCCAACTTTCCTCTGTTTGCAACCCCAGAAGTTCTTTCCCTTGCTTTAAAGCTGAGTTATGGAGGTTGCTCTAGAATTTGAGGTCAGCAGCATGCTCTGAGGTACCAGGAGCTAGAGCTGAGCAGGTGGATTTTTATTTCCCAGGAATACATTGTGCTGTTCCCATGGAACTGCATGACCTGAGGAAGGAGGAAGCCGATTACATCACAGCCCCTTGCATCCACAGGGAGCACTGAACTCTGAGGGTTGACAAGGAGAATCAAGAGGGAGAAGAAGGAAAATTGAGGTACAGTATGCCCAGAGGAGTTAAAATGCCATTCACAGGTGGAAGGGAGTGTCTCAGAAAGGACAAGCTGTTGGCATCCAGGGAAGGGAGGTGAGGATGCAGAAACCTCACAGGTGCTCAAAGAAGCCAGCAGCCACTGCTCCCAGAGGGTTGGTGGCAGTCCCAGTCTGGACCAAAACTCCTCACTCAACCCAAAATCTACTTCTTTAAGGTTCAGGCCAGAATGTTTCAGTCCGGAGATATCTGGGCATTCTAAGTAAGCACTTACTACAGACCAGACCAGGCCCGATGCTGTGTGCTTTCTGTGCATCATCTCAATTGACCTCTATATTAAACCCTGGTCAATTAGTGTTATAATTATCCCCTACTTCACAGTTGAGGAATCAGAGGCTCAGTGAAGTTAAGTAACTTGACCACATTCACACAGCTAGTAAATAGAAGAGCTGGGATTCATATCAGTATTTTTGGACTCCATGATTTGTTTTTGGAACTTCCACATGATGCCACCTTGAGTACAAATGCCTTCCATTATGTTCAGGGAGAAGAGGCTATGTAGAAACAAGGTAGGGGTCCTGGCTCCTGACACTTGGCTACCAACTAGCTGTGTGGCCCTGGATAAGTCTCCCAATTTTCTGGACATTAATAATTCCCTCAATAGGCAACTGTGTTGGTTGGACAAGATGATCTGTAAGCCTTTAGATTTAGCATTCTATGAATTGATGGTGGAAACATACTTTTTTCAATGCATGACTATCATGGGTAGGTATCTGCACTCTAAGAAAATACCTACAACTTGTAGGAAATGAAACTGAGCTTAAGCAGTTGGCATATCCCTGAATCATGATATAAGGAAGAGCTTTAGTTGTCATTTTTAGACTGATATAATGATAAACTTTAAGGGCCAGATTTTTGGCCCCCTTGACACATTCTGGTTCTCAAGTGTTAAGCCCTTGGGTTAGATCTGCCCACCTCAGGCTGTCAACTTCCTGAGAGCAGTAATTCTCTTTAAATTGTTGTGTGTAACCCAACAAGTATCACAAATGGAGAGTGATGAACACTGCTGGGGATGATGATCATGGTGGTAATTTAATAACTGTGTTTTCAGGGTTATTTGGGATTTTAACCATCACCAGAAAGTGTTCCAATTACCACTACTGCATAACAGATCATTCCAAAACTTTAGCGACATAAAGCAGTAATTTCATTATGCCTGTGGATGGATTCTGTGAGTCATTAATTCAAACAGGGCACAGTAGGGATGGCTTGCCTCTGGCCCACATTGTTTGGGAACTGAAGTTAGGAAGACTCAGTGGGTGAAGGTGACTGAATGGCTAGAGCTTGCATCACCTGGAGGGTCTTCATTCACATCTGGCAGTTGATCCTGGCTATTGGCTGGGACATCAGCTGGGTCTGCTGATCAGAGCATGTACATATGGCCTCTTCATGCAGCTGCTCGGGCTTCTTCAGACTATGGCAGCCTCAATGCGATGAGACTTCTTTCATGGAAGTGCAAGGTTCTATGTGTAAATGCTCTAGGAAGCAAGGCAGAAGCCATATAACCTTTTATGACTTAACCTTATATGTTACTTCCACTTCATTCTATTGGCCAGATAAGATTTACAGGGAAGAGATATGTTCTCCTACTTCTAGTTGGGAGCAATGTCAAAAGTGCCACTGCATTTTCATTGTTCTACAGGGTGGGAATTTCGTCTCTCTAACATGGGGCATGGCATAGAGTAGATGTCTGATAAGTGATTGGTAGAGAAAGCAATGAATAAAGGAATGAAGGAAAATTAATCCCATTGAAGAGTGTTTCTCTGAGGAATATAGACATTTAATCTTTTTCATTTTTTGTTTGCATTGCATTTGGTTATGTATTTCAACAATAAAATAAATCATGCTTCATGAATGACCTGCAGAGTGGAAAAAAGGTCAATGGCATTATAGTTTGGCTTTTAAGGAACATTCTATGGTCACTAATTCATCCTCTACCCAATAAGGTCTTCTAATTTTGGATTTGTTTCATGGTTTCCAATGGGATTTTTTTAGAAACTGGGTTCTACTATAACAGACAGAGTATTTCCTGGTGAAGTCTGACCTGACTTCCCCAATCTGCTGACCCAGTCCTTCTTTGCCTGTGTTCTAGCTGAGTTCTAGCCTTTCTCTTCCTTTTCCTTTCCCTGTATCCTCTTCTCCTGCTTCTACCCCTCTTCCCCTTTTTCCTCTCCCCTTGCCCTTGACCACAGGACTCTCTTTCTGCCTCTCCTCCTTCCCCTGTTGCTCCCTTCCTCTTTTCCTTGCCCCTCTCTTTCTTCCTCCTTTCTCTTTGCCTTCCCCACTCTTTCTCACCCTCTGCCCCTACTCCAATGTTACCACCCCCAGCTTGAGGATGGGAGTGTATCCAGAATTGTCAGAGGAGTCAAGGACCAGGGAAGCCATGCCACCCCATCCCCCACCAGAAGGAGAATAACTAGATTTGGATTAGAACCATCAGCCCCTGGAATTCCCTTCCTCACTGGTTTGGTATATGGTGTTCATCACTTTTGTGGGTACTGATTAATGACATCATATGGAAGGCTTAAAGATCCTTTGTCTGCAAACTAGCATGAAAAGCCTAATCTTACAAAGACACAACAGAAAATAATCCTTTAAGAAGACAAACCATGACAATGGGAATCTGCTATTCCCAAATTTGCTTTTGGAAAGTATTACTCACACAAATATATGCCAGTGGAGATGTCAGAGAGCATCATGCCCAGCTTCTCAATCAACAGACAGGAAGCTGACAGCCAGAGAGGAGGAGCTATAACAATCAGTATCACTGGGTGCTGACTCTTCCCTTTGAACTTTACTACTTTATTCCCATTGTGCAACAACCAGATGAACTGGAATAATCAACCCTATTTCCAAGATGAAGAGATAGTTTAGAGAGGGTCAGTGACTTCTGCAAGGTCACACAACTAGAAAATGGCAGAGTAGATGTTTGATTCCATTATTTAGGATGAATCAAAAAACTGTGCTCTTAACCATTACACTGCACTGTGTCTCTACTTTCCCATGCTGTCCAGCCCTGGGACCTGTGATGAGCAGGCTTTGCTTCCATTTCCTGTTCTCAGATTAGTTAATGAGACCAGGTTCTGTGGGGGACTGAATGGCCCCTCCAACTCTGGGGCTTTGCCCTGGGCTGGCTCCAGTGTCTGCCTAGGTCAGGACTGAAGTAATTGAGCCAGCCAGGCATGTAATAAGATAGCTCTCTTTCCCTCTGCTACTACGGTGAGTGACCATGGAATCTAATTCAAGCAGCATCTTTATCTCTGCAATAGGCCTCAGGGTTCATTATCTGAAAAGCATTGGCTATCAGCACAGTAGCAAATCTGTTACCATAGAGGGGAGCTGTCCATTTAAAACCAAGTGTCAGTGGGAAGGTGGAGGACAGCATCTTGGGATCACCAGTTAAAAGGTCTTCTGGTACTGGAAGAATTGCAAGCTTACTGCTGTTCAACTTGATAGGTAATTTTAGTCAATACTTAAATGGAGATTACCATGTGCTAGACACCATTCTGAGTTCTTTACAATGTTAAATCACTTAAGCCTCACAGAAACTGTATGGGCTTAGAGAGGGCAAGGATCTGCTCAAGGTCACACAGCTAAAAAAGAATAGAGCCAGGATTCAAACTTAGTCAGCCTGGCTCTAGACACTGCCTTCTTGACCACGGGGTTATACTGTTCCCATGAGAATAATTTTTATTTTTATATAATGTTTATATGTTGCTTAGAGTTCTTTCACATACTTTCGTGATCCCCACAAGAACCCTGTGATCTAGATATTACAAGGAGGAGGAGGCTCCTATTTTACCATTGAGAAAATTTCTACTGCTTTGGAGCCAGCTTGAACCATATGGCCAGTAAAGTTCGTAGGAAAGAGTCTGGCACATTTTAAGGAATTTTGCAAGCCAGTTATAAACAATGATCATGATTTAAAATAGAATTACAGAAAATTTGCAATTAAAAATTATATTCAAACAAAAGTAATAAATACTGAAAAGTCATCACTTCCTAGTTCTTTTACTGTACTTTTATTATTGCCCAGGTACTTGGGGCTATCTGTACTATCTCTATGTGTCTGTACTGCAGAAAAAATATGTAATAGGGCTCCACTGAGCAAATCTTCCCAACTCTATATTTAGTGACATCACATTGGCAGCTTGAAGTCAGCCACAAGGGTAGTATTTATACTAGGGAAATTGACAAATTCTGTGAAGGGGTCCCCTCCCAACTCTCTCTGCCCCAAGAAAGCTGGTGGTTAAATATTTACCAGCATGTCTCTGTTACCATGTGTTGACCCTCTCTGCTTCATGAACATTTCAGGTATGTGCTGAATGTGATTTATTTTCCTGCCCGTCTTTACATTGTATCTCTGAAGCCTAATATGGGTCTCCTTCCTCCCAAATTCCTCATCAAGATCCCAGACCAGTCTCCTACATCTCTCTGCACCTCCTCTCTCTCTCTCTGATTCCCATGTCCCAGAAGGACCTTCCCAAGCAGCCCATGGCTACCCTGGCTTGGCCTGAGTCCACTGACATCTAGCCAGCCCCATGCCTCTCATTCCTGCCAGAGCTAAGGTCTGCCCTCAGTTTTGCAACTTCTGAGCATAAAGACTCACCCACCCTCCTGTTTTTCCTCTCAGATGCAGGAGTCACTGAGGTCTGAAAATGTTCCTGCTCCAGACTTCTTTCCCATGGTCTGACCTAGTCAGGTGGGTAAGGGGTTAGTTAGCTTCTCTGTGTATGCTGTAGGAGATGGTTGCCGATCAAAGAATGGCCTTTCCCTAGTCTTAATGAAGAATATCCCTAACCATGCCAAATGCTCCCACTTGGCAGCCTGGGCCCTGACTATGGGTGTCCAAGGGGGGCAGGGATGTTAGTGAACCATCTGATGCCTAATAAGCACAGAATATATTTTTATCTTCTTTCTGTATGAAAGGAAGTTAGATTTTTTTAAAATTAAGGGTTCCCTTTCATTTACTAGTTCCTTGACAGACCCATGGACTTACGAGAATTCTAATATAATAAATGAATATACATAATATATAAATATACATAGGGATCACTACATGGCAGATCTGTCCTAATTGCTTGAATAATCCAAAGAGGTAGGTACTATTATCCTCCATTTGAAAGATGAGAAATTGAGGCACAGAGAGGTTAAGTCACTTGTTCAAGGTTACACAGTTAGTAAAGGTGAAACCAGGTCTTAAAGTCAAACAGTTTCGCTTCAAACCTATGCTCTTTTTTAAAAAATATATTTTTACCCTCACCTGAGGACATTTTTTCATTGCTTTTACACAGAGAGGAGAGAGAGAGAAATGTTGCTGAGAGAGAGAGAAGCATTGGCCAGTTCCTTTCTCACATGTGCCCCAATCAAGGATTAAACCTGCAACCTGGGAATGTGCCGCAATTGGGAATCGAACCCATGAACCTTCGGTCTACAAGACCACACTCCAACTAACTGAGACACACCAACCAGGGCTTGAACCTATGCTCTTAATGGGTATGCCTAATGATCTTAAACCTAGCTGGTTCTCCCTCTAGGTTTTGACAGCATTGTTTATACCTGGGTTAAAAGTTTACCATATTCTGTTATCATTGTCTACAAATTTATCTATACTCTTCCTGGTTCTTCATCTTGAACTCCTTGAGGAAAGGAATCATGGCTTTTTAAGGTTTTGTCCAGAGTCTAGGGCAAAGTCTAATATGTGCTAAGTGCTTGCCAAATGTTATTTAAAATAGATGGCCCACCTTGCTTTCAAGATGAGAAAACTCATCACTTTCACCAGAGGCCCAAAGATCTGAGAGAGATGACAGAGGCCAGGCAAGAACCCAGGTCTCATGGTCCCCAACTCTGGCACTTGTTTTTACCATGCTTCAGTGTTCTTCTTGTTAGCTTGGAGGGTTGGGGGCCAGGTTATGGGAGCCTATAGCAGGTTGGCATTGCCCAGCAGCCATGTTGGAATGGTGGTCTATGGCTTCTCCCAGAAATGGTGTGCATATTCCAAACCCACCCCCGAGAGAGTGAGAAATGAAGAATGGCCATGGCTGTGCTGAGTACTCACTGCTGGAACAGTTGGGTGCAGGTGGGCAGGAGGCCAACCTCCAGCCTCACCTGATAAAAAATAAGATGTACAGATGCCTAGAGCACTGAGGACTTAAGAATGAAATTCAGAGACCCCCCATTCACTTGTGTGCATCAGGATTACTCTGACACAAATCCAAAATCAGTCAGAAAGATCCTAAACCACAAATCCTCCCCATCACATGCACAAGTAACATGAGAGAGATTACCTGGATCTTACTCACTTTTTCTTTAAGCTTCAGTTTCAACTGGCTTCTGCATCCTTATAGTTAGGGGTAGAGAAAAGAACCCTGTTTCATTAAAATGCAAATAACCAGAAAAAGAAAGGGGTGGTTGAGTTCTGTGTTATTTTGTAAAGCATAAATAAGTGACAAGTAAACAAGATAATACTGGGGATTTTAAAAATTCAATTAACCTCTGGGATATCATAAGGTCTGTGTAATTCATAGGAACTATACAATGAAATGTTGATGGTGTCACTAAGGTCCTGGCAAAGCTTGAAGTACCTTTGACAGATCAAAGAAAAATAAAACATTATTCCATTTAGGTGCAGTATTATAGATAACTTGGCATTATAGTTCTTTGGAAATGATTAACTCCATGTGGTATTGATGGTAACAATCCATTTTTCTGGCATAATGAATTAGGCATTCCTCTATTGTCTTGTAACTTGGCTTCATTCTCTGTGTATATATCAATGGCAACTTTTTTATATATACCTCTAAGTTTCACACACACACACACACACACACACACACACAAAATAAAAACAAACCCCATACACTGCCAGAGGAGAGAACATGAGCCTGGAAACTGATTTATTTGTATCACTCTGAGTACTGTATTTCCTGTGTGAGACATGAAACCACATCAAGTGGGGGCTGTTTTTACTTCCATGAACTGGGAGGGAAATTGCTATTCTTCACTCTGGGAGCTCAGAAACATTTGCTTGAAAAGGTCCATTTTTATGGAACACTTTCTCCTTCTGAAAGGCCCTTGTTTTTAAAGAATAATTCTTCCAACACAGACTTACCCATCAGGCATCCCATTCATGATTAGTTAATCTGTGAAAATGAGAAACAACAGCTAAGTGTCTGATATAGTTTATCAGCAAGAATCACAGCTTCTAATTTCTGAAATTCATCATTGTCTTATGACTGTGAAATTTTTTAAAATATTTTTTTATTTTTCAATTATAGTTGATGCATAATGTATTAATTTCAGATTGTGGGATTTTTAACACACTAGTATTGTCTTAATTTACGTGTTTAGGGGGTTTTAATTGAATTTATTGGGGTGACATTGGTTAATAAAATTACATAGGTTTCAGGGGTACAATTTATAACACACCATCTGTATAGTGTATTGTGTGTTCACCATCCCAACTCTCCTTCCATCACCATTTATCCCCTCTTTACCCTCTTCTACCTCCCCCTACTTCCCTTTCCCTCCAGTAATCATTGTGCTATGGTATGTGTCTATGAAGTTTTAGGTGTTTTTTTTTCTTAATCCCTACACCTTTTTCACCCAGCCCCGCAACCTCCTCCACTCTGACAGCTGTCAGTCCATTCTTTGTATCTGTGAATCTGTTTCTATTTTATTTGTTAGTTTATTTTGTTCATTAGATTCCACATATGAGTGAAATCATATGGTACTTGTCTTTCCCTGACTGGCTTATTTCAGTTAGCTTAATGTTGTCTAGGTCCATCCATGCTGTCACAAGAGGTAACATTTCCTTTTTTTTTACAGGCCAGTAGTACTCCATTGCATAAATGTACCACAGCTTTTTTATCCACTCATCTACTGATGGGCACTTGGGCTGCTTCCAAATCTTGGCTATGTGCAGAACCTTCCCTCCATACAACCAAATCTTGGTCTGTTTGGGCCTGATAAACTCTGCTGACCTCACCCTGATGACTTCCTGAGCCCCAGCATCACCACAAAAGTGTGCAAGTGTGTATATCCTGAGGCATTTGCTGAGTGGCCTCAGACCCAGCACTGGCACCAAGTTTGAACCTGTATCAATCTGGCGAATACCACTCACCCCTACCTGGTGACTCACCGAGAACCTATCTCATGCAACTTGAGTACCTGCCAGAGGCAGTGGGGTTTTTAAACTGCAGAAATAACAGCAGAAATGTTTCCTAACAAAGGAAAAATTTAAATTATTTGAAGGCACAAAAATAGATGAGATATGGTCTCTGTTCTCAAAAGCTCATGGATGAAAAAACAATCACTAATTCAATGAACATTTTTTTGGAAATAAACCACTGGGTAAGATGAAGATAAGTGGCCTGGTATAGCAATTGAGTAGATAACTCCATGAGGCAGGTCTGCTCAATTACCTAGAGTCCCCAGAGGGTAGCACTAATTACCTCAATCTACTCATTGTGATCTAAGTTCTGTTGTTCTCAACAGTCTCAAGGCTTGGTATCAACTGCTCGGTCCATGACAAATAGATCTATCTCTAAAGAGCAGGTTCACTTAGCTTGGCCTCTCAGAGATAGACTATAATCAAGAAATCCAATAAGAAAATACCACTGTTCAAGAAACAGTCCTGTTTTCTAAATAGAATATTCTTTCCCTGAAGGAAAGATACATGGAATACTGAAGAACAGTCAGAAGATTGTTGGAGGATGTGGGCTATCCCTGCTCTGATCCACTAGGTGATAGTTTCATGTTTTACATCACAGGTGGTGTTCTTATTTTTGTCCATGATTCTAGAGGACTCTATATTCTTCCTTTCTTATACTGTTTACAGCAGTGCTTCTTAATGTGTAAACATATTATTAAAATGCAATTTTGTGGGACCATCCCAGACTCATTAAGTAAGATTACCTGGAGAGTGGATCCTGGAAGCAATTTAAAAAGCATTTTTGCAGGTAATTTCTATATGCACTAAAGTATGAGAATCATCAGTCCATGAAAAGAGATGATGGAAACTCTCTTTTTCTAGGACTCATTCTCAAACAATCCAGGTATAATCAGGGGCAACTGTAATATGAAGTAGAAAAAATAGAATATTATCCAATCACTGTTGACTGCATGTTCCAGCAGTGTGTCCTCTTGCTCCTGAAGGTGGGCTTTAGGACCTTGTCCCTCAGAAGAGAATGTCTCTGGTTGTCTGTGTTACAATGTCAGCAACGCCAGAAATAAGATAGGTTTCATAAAGAAATACCAAAGGCAATATGGGGAGGATGACAACTCCTGCTTTTGGAGGAACAAATCTCAAGTCAGGATTACGACATAATTGGATATCAAAATAGTAATAAAAGATACACATTTGTGTCAGGGAGTGGCATACCATGAAAACTATAAAGAAATTAGGGGAAAAAGGCTGGAAAAGTCAGCTAGAGTGACATCTGGATTAGATTCCATTGTAGTGTCCTTCTCTTCAGTTTGTTTTGTTTGTTTTTTAACGAGGAGCTGCCTCTGAGGGTGCTAATCTGTCTTTAACATTGTGGCATTTCCTTATATTCTGCTGAACCATCTCTGTGGCATTTAAAAGTGAAATATTTGCTTCAGAAATAAAAAAAGATAGGCAATAAAATGTAGCTGTAAACAGCCTTCATAGCTTTATTTTTCATAGATAAATACACAATAAGTTCAAAGTAGAATTGAATTCCTAAAGCAGTACTCCACTAATCTGTATTCGGGAGTCTCAAGCGTATTATCTGTAATTTACAACCAATTTAAATGGCATTAACAGTCTTCCCCTTCTGGGAATTTAAATTTGCATCCTACCATTGAATTAAACAGTGATTGCATATTTCTATAGGGGATGGAATGCTCTTTGATGCTTGTTTTGAATAATGAAGCATCTATTCATGCACAGGGTGCAATGTGCTCCTTTGTCCTCAATGTAATTGAAGCTAAATGTGAGTTAAAGAGATTTCT
Source organism: Phyllostomus discolor (assembly GCF_004126475.2). Classification (NCBI taxonomy): domain Eukaryota; kingdom Metazoa; phylum Chordata; class Mammalia; order Chiroptera; family Phyllostomidae; genus Phyllostomus; species Phyllostomus discolor. The sequence continues at coordinate 6,270,581 of NC_050198.1, forward strand.
CCCCTTTAGTCAAAGGTTTGTTGATTGGTGTCTATTTTCATCTATTCAAAATTAAGAAAACAGTCATCTCTCACTGCACTGGAAAATCATTTATCCAAAAAGACCCTGCATGAAGGGAGGTCAAGTTTTGCCTTATTTGATCTTTTCAAAAATGGAGCAAGATGTCAGAAAATATTGCAAGCTAACCTTTGGAGAATGATATTGTGGAATAATTTGCAATTCTTCCCTAGGACCAAGAGAATTAGAAGTAGAGGATAGGGGAAAGGAGAATATAGCCTGTTTCCAAAGTAGGAAACTTAAATAACCTTGCTCTCCTACACCAAACTATACTGAAGTGAGAAGGAAGATTTCTTGCAAATCATAGAATCTGAGTCCTTAGATTCAGACTGCAAATCCATGTATCCATGTAGGGTGTCAACATTTTCCTAGAGTGTGCTCATGCCAAACAGCAATAATTAATTAGAGCCCTTTTTGCAAGTTCTCTGGGCCATCAACAGCAGTTAACGTGTGTTGGCACGAGAGGTGAAACCTATTTGCCGTTTCAGTTCATTTATCTATCTCATTTAATAGACGGTTCTAGAAAGATGGAATGACCCTCCAAAGTTCTCAGAACTGGCCATTGGCAGAACCAGAATTGAGAATTTGCCACTACTGATTGTTCAATAGTTCCCTTTCTACCTAATACCACCAGCATGCTCCCTGAACCTGTCATGGGCATCTATTAATACCCAGGGAACAGCACATAGTAGGCACTGTTCAATAATTACTCTCTTTAACTGAATGAATAAGAGAGATACACATGGTTAAACCTTCATCATTGTGGGGAAAAAGTTCCTCCTTTGAAAAAAGTAATCTCTTTGAACCAGCTGGACATAATTAGATAAGATCCAAACAAAATTTTGGCTCTATTTACTAAAGCCTTTATTCAGAGATATGGAAAATCACGTGTATAAATAATATCAACCAGAACAAAGCATTTAAGAGAAGAATTGTTTTCAAAGACCTTAACGCCTTTTGAAAATATCTATTAATATACAACTAATACACAATTGCAAATCATTATTCAGCAAAGAAGTAACTGAAGAACTCACTGCACTGAATTTGAAATAAAATCATTGAAAAATTGAATAAATCAGACTTTTCAAGAATCGAAATGGGATTTTTATTTTTTACTCTATATTAGTATTCTAGTGTAGTTCCCTTAAAGAGGGAAAAGACTAAGTGTTCCTGACACTTGTCTAGAACATATCAAAGTTCTTTGATGTTAAATGTCAACCCTTTGCTTTACAATAGGATTCATCTTCAAGATTTAAAATCATGAAAAATATAAAAGCTTCACGGTCACACATTCTTAAGATTAAATATGTTCAGTGGTTCAGCCAGGGACAGTTTTGCCCCTCGAGGTACATTTGGCAATGTCCGGAGACATTTTTGGCTGTCACAACTGGGGAGAAGGGGTGCTACCGAGATCTATGGGTGGAGACCAGGGATACTGCTCAACACCCTACAGTGCACAAGACAGCCCCACAACAGAGAGTTATCCAGCAGGAAATGTTACTAGCCCAGGCTGAGAAACTTCTTTATCCCCTCCACTCATAACTGTTCATATCAATTCAACCCTATGTTGAGTTTAGCATGTATTCATCTATGGCAAATAGGACATTTAACTATGACTATGAGAATATTTTTTCTCTATTTTTTGTTAAGATATTCAGGGGGTTTTTTATGCCAAGGCAAAGTTAGCTACTAGTTCCTTTTCTTTGCCTTCTCCCAGAGCCAAACTAAGGTTTAGCTCAGATAGCTCAATTCTGGGACTTTCAAGAGCACTGAGAAGGGTTTTCAGAGCTCCCTGGGGTCTCAGATACACTTTGCTAATATATGCCATATTGGCTTAACAAAGGCAGTGGGGGGCATGAACTGCCCACTACTGCATAAATCTGAGGATGTCTCCCCTTTGAATGTTTATGACCTAGTTGTACAGAGGGAGGAGTGAAGTTTTTTTGTTCTTCTAAAAATTTGTTTATTTGTTATTGTTCCTCAATTAAATTCTAGGTCTGCTGCTGACTTGCTTTATGACCTTGGAGATTATGAGCACATTGCTTTGATTTTCTGTTTCTCAATTCATCTACCATTTAGGTGTCATTCGCCCTGTTCTACAGGAATGTAAAAGGGATGAGTAAAAGCCAAAATGTTCTCCAGTGGGGGTAGCACTTCTAACTCTGTAGGGTAGACACCGTTCTGTTTAATCTACAGCTCACAGGTAGCAAATGCAAGGCCTGAGGTACTGAATCTGGCCCTCCACCTTGTTTTATCCAGCCCGGCACCTTGTTTCCACCTGGCGGCAGTGCCAAGCTATCTTAACTGTTAAGGAGTAGTTACATGTATACAGCCCTAAAATTACATTTGTCCCTTTGAAGGCAACCACAAGGCTGATGTGGCCCCTGGTAAAAATGAGTTTGACACACCTGCTATAGCTCCAAACCCAGCTCATTCTGTGCTCCATATAAAACAGGTGGTAGTTAGCAAATAAGTATTGGCGATACTTTGCAAACTGTTTGGTAATACCTACTGATGCAGAACAGTGACTTAGTAGTTGCACTCCAACATGTGTTCCCAAAAGAAATGGGTACATATGTCCTGCAAAGGGCAACTATAAAATGTTTCTTATCAGCTTTATTAATAGTAGCCAAAAATACAAAGAACTCACATGTCCATCAACAGGAGAAGAGGTAAATAGTGTTTATACAATTGAATGATATAGTGCAATAAAAATTCAACTATCGCACATAAAACTTTCAGCAGAGTCCTGGCAGTAAGGGATGCTCAGTAATGATAATGACAATAATAGTGATACTAATTATTGGGAATTCACTATGTGCTAGGTGCTTTAGGAGGGTTAGGCATCCTCAGAACAGCCCTATGGGGTAGTTTCTATTTCTATCACCATTTTACAGAAGAGTATAGTGAGGCACAGAGAGGTTAAGTAAAATTTTGTTGAACTAGTCTGAAATACAAATACATTCAGACCATTTTTTAAAGTACCATATATAAAGTAATATTGGGGAAATTAAAAAGCAATGGTCTGCGTGGTACATGAATATTACAGAATGTATAATTATCCCAATTGTATAAAAACTATAGGTTGTATTTCAGAAAATGTCTGGATTCACTTAAATATGTTAATGACTGCCACTGGTGGGAGGAGTGGTGTTAATATGAATCAGTTTTTAACAACACATTTGGATTTTTTACAAGCAGATATTAGCACAGTTATCTTTTAAAAATAAAATTGAAGTTTATACAAATGTATCAGAAAAGTCTTGACCTTAAGACAGAGAATGGGGTGAGGAAAAGGGTATTACTTTTAGCATGTACTTTACTATGCTGATTTGAAATGGTAAGAATCACTTTTGTGAAGGTTGTCATGTAGTTAATTTACTTATTTTCACTTTATTTCATGTCTTATATGTATTTATTTTATATATATTTTTATTAAAATCATTGGAGTGACATTGGTTAATAAAAAGCTGTTGTGTAGTTTAAAACAACAAAGCCATGGTCTGCCTTGTATTTAGAATGGACCTATCCTTTCTCCTCTGTGTTTTAGTGCTTTGTTCTTAGAGCCAGGGGTGTCCAAACTATTAGCATCTCTGGGCAACACTGGAAGAAGAGTTGTCTTGGGCCACACATTAAATACACAGGCACTAACAAAACCTGATAAGCAAAAAAAAAAAAAAAAAAGGTTTTAAATAAATTTACTATTTTTTTGCATTTTGGACTGATATTCCTTTTTTAAAATTTATTTTTTTATTTTAATTGTTGTTCAAGTACAGTTTTCTGCCTTTTACTCCCATCCCAGCCCACCTCCCTACTGTTTCCACCCCCCCGCCCTTGTTTTTGTCTATGTGTCCTTTATACTTGTTCCTGCAAACCTTTCCCCTTTTTCCCTGAAATTCCCCCCGCTTCCCTCTGGTCACTGTCAGCCTGTTCTCTATTTAAGTGTCTTTGGTTATATTTTGCTTCTTTGTTTGTTTTGTTGATTAGGTTCCTGTTAAAGGTGAGATCATATGGTATTTGTGTTTCACCACCTGGCTTATTTCACTTAGCATAATGCTTTCCAGTTCCATCCATGCTGTTTGCAAAGGGTAGGAGCTCCTTCATTCTTTCTGCTGCATAGAATTCCATTGTGTAAATGTACCATAGTTTTTTGATCCATTCATTTACTGATGGGCACCTAGGTTGCTTCCAACACTTGGCTATTATACATTGTGCTGCTATGAACATTGGGGTGCATAGGTTCTTTTGGATTGGTGTTTCAGGGTTCTTAGGATATAATCATAGCAGTGGAAGCAAGGGACATAAAGGAAAGAATAAACAAATGGGATCTCATCAAAATAAAAAGCTTCTGCATGGCTAAAGAAAACAGTATTAAAATAAAAAAAGAACCAACTGTATGGGAAAACATATTTGCCAATGATACCTCAGACAAGGGTTTAATCTCTAAAATATATAAAGAAGTCATGACTCCACTCTAAGAAGACAAGCAACCCAATTAAAAAATGGGCAAAAGACTTGAACAGACACTTCTCCAAGGAGGACATACAGAGGATCAAGAGACACATGAAAAGAATCTCGGTATCACTAGCAATCAGAGAGATGCAAATTAAAACCACAATGAGATATCACTTCAGAATGGCCATCATAAACAAAGCAACAAACAAGTGTTGGAGAGGTTGTGGAGAAAAGGGAATCATAGTGCACTGTTGGTAGGATTGCAGACTGGTACAACCACTATGGAAAACAGTAGGGAATTTTCTCAGAAAACTAAAAATGGATCTGCCTTTTGACCCAGTAAATTTACAATTTTTGTTGGGACACATTCATAGCCATTCTAGGCCGCATGCAGCCTACAGGCTGTGGGTTTGACACCCCTCTTTCTGATCTGCAGCCTTTTGGCCAATATTACTTTTCAAAATCCAAAGCCCATGCAGATGCTGTTCTTGTGATTAAGGGTTACCATTTGAAATGCTTCAGATACTGGAAACTTGAGGGGGCATCTTGCCTTTGATTTATGTACCTTGCCTGTCCAGAGAAAGGCCTGCCTATGGACACCTAGAGGGCAATCAGTTGATGAAAATCTGAGGGTGAAGTTTTGAGGCAGGCCAGAGGGAGGTTTGGGGACCTCATCTTCCCTGCCTCAGATAATGAGTGCCACACCCTCTGGGGCCCAGGCAGCAAAGGTGTGATGGAAAGGACTACTCCTCCCACCAGGCAGTTTCAAAATCTCTGCAGTTAACATGGTGTCCACACTTTACAGTGGGTTCACGGAAAAATTGTTCAGGCTGTCATATGTTTTATAGTGCCTCAAGTGTTTATCTTGTTTGGAGTTTAGGAAATTTGGATGGGGAGAAGAGTCACCAGAGTAATGAGCACTGAGGTCGTATCTGAATTGCACACATTAAGTGCCTCTGCATATTACTTTGGACTCACAAAACATTCTCTATTATGAAAGAAAATAAATAAATATAGGAGACAAAGAAATGATCACTCTGTCATCATCACTGACCCCCTCCACCGCCTTGTTATACATATTGGAAAAAGCTGACATTGGTAATGACAAATTCAAGTGTGTGTGTGAAAGAAGGAGAAAGGTAGAGAGTGAGGAAACAGGAGAGAGAGACACACACACAGAGAATGGAGAGTTGCAATCACATCCTAGCTGTAAGTTTATTTATGGTTTTCTCAAGGTTTATTCCCCACCCCCATCCCTGCATTCCCAATGGCAGGGTTCTGAGCAAGCAGGCAGAGATGGGGGCTATTAAATCCCCTCATCTGCAGCTCATCTCAGCTCTCTGCAGCAGCTGGTGCCTGCCCTCTGCAGAGACAGCCCTGGCTGATGTCATTACTTAGGGAGCAAGAGTTCTGATCCAGGTGATGGATAGTGTGAGCCTTGCTATTTTGGGAGCTATTCTAGACACAAGTTTAGAGTAGCTCAAAAATTCAGTAGACTCAGTGCTTTTAACTGAATTTAATTGTCTGTGTTTTATGGGGTCCAAAAGAATAAGTTGCCCACATTTTTTTAAATCAATTTGAGAGCAGAAGGTAATGACTTAGTCTTGTAATTCTAAGGACATTGAGGGAAAATTCCCTTTCTTAAAGTAAAGCTGGATGTTTTAAATTTAAAATATTTTATATAAGTATGAATTTTTTATTAATTGACTTTTCAAATTATACAAGTTATGGAGGGTCACTATAAATCTTATAAAATAGAGAAATAAAAAGAATAAATTAAAATAATATTCAAATAGTCAAAATATAGCATATAACCTTCCTGTTTTTTCCTTTGTATGTGTGTTTCTATTAATTATTTTTAATGGAATACTAATGCACTTAGTGATTTATAATCTGCTTTTTTCCCCATTAGATAGTATATCTTAAACACCTTGCAGGTTAATAAATATGCTTTTACACTTCTACACTATTATTTAGTACAGGTGCCTAGTATTCCATTGTGTGATGTACTAGAATTAATCAAACATGAACATCCCCTCTTATGGACATGTTTCTGACTGGTTGTGTCGAGATTTGGACTGTCATAAATAAAACTGATGAATAATCCTGTAGGCAAATCTTATTTACATTCATGTATGTTCTCTTGGAAAAAATGCCAGAATTGTCTTTGATGGGGCAAAGGGCATTTTTAAGGTTTTTGATATGTGATACCAAATTGCCTCCAGACAGGCAGTGCTGGCCCACTCATTCACCAGAAATGTATGAGAGTGGCTTACTACCCAAACACAGTGGGGTTTGTTTAAACAACATTTTAAAAGCCTGTGATTAACTTTCTCTCGATTGCTTTTTGTCTCATCCTCTAATGTCCTTGGCTTCTCTTTGTTCTCTACCCACTTCTTCGGGACTGTCAGAAAGCCAAGAGAGGGGTTAGAACCCCAAGCAGAACCTATTAAAGGAACTGGTTTTGGCAAACTCACAAGGAATTCTAGTTTCATGCTGGAACAAGACAACACAAAGAGCTACCCATTCATTTTGTGCAAGAGGATATTTACATTACATTTTATAACAGTCATAAATGAAAATGGCATTAATCTGCCGAGTTGTTTTTAAAAGAGAAAAAGGGAGGAGGTGATTGACCTACCAGAGAAAGCCCTGTGTCTGCCAGAGCTTTGCTGTGAGGATGATTTTAAATTGCAGGGCAAAGGTGATGAAGCTGGCTCAACATCTCTGTCTCCATGGCAACAGCATCTCAGCTCTGAGGCTCTGACACAGCAACAGGGATCCAAAATATACCCCTCATGCACTATTACACTGCAAGTTAGGAATTTCTTTTTATTCTTTGTAAATGGACAGTTTAAAAATATGCACCAGGACTGAGAAAGAGCAAATCAGGCACAACTAGAGGAGAGTCTTTAAAATGACTAAGTGAAGAAAATGAACATGCAAAGGGCTTGATGAAGTCCATAGCCATTCTTACTATGCACAGGGAGATTGAAAACCTTTCTCCTGTGAGTAGAAAAAAATATCTGTCTGTGCATATAAGTGTGAACATTAACTTTTTAAAACATTCTTTATTTTTCAATTACAATTCACATATAATTTTATACTGGTTTCAGGTGTACACCCCAGTGATTAGATATTATATAACTTACTAAGTGATCATCTCAATAAATCTAGTACTCATCTGACATCATGCATAGTTATTAGAATATTATTGACTACATTCCCTATGCTGTTCTTTACATTCCCATGACTATTCTATAACTCCAATCTGTATTTGTCAATCCCTTCACCTTTTCACCCATCCCCCCACCCACCTACCCCATCCAGCAACCATCAAAAGGTTCTCTGTATCTTTGAGTCAGTTTCTGTTCTGCTTATTCATTTATTTTGTTTTTAGATTCATGTGTTTATAGACACATATTTATTGCTATTTTATTGTTCATATTTTTTATCTATTGTTTTCTTCTTCTTTAAGAAGACCCTTTCATGTAATACTGGTTTGGTGGTCATGAACTCCTTTAGCTTTACCTTGTCTGGGAAACTCTTTATATTTCTGTTGAGAAATCAGCTGACAGTCTTATGGAGCTCCCTTGCAGGTAACTAACTGCATTTCTCTTGCCACTTTTAAATTCTCTCTTTATATTTAACCTTTTACATTTTAATTATGATGTATTTTGGTGTAGACCCATTTGGACTGATCTTGTTTCAGTCTGCATTTTTTGGACTTGTACACCTGTTTCCTTCACCAGGTTAGGGAAGCTTTCTGTCATTATCTTCTCAAATAGGTTTTCAATTTCTTGCTCTCTCTCTTCTCCTTCTGGCACCCCCATGATGTGAATGTTGGAACACTTGGCAGTTGTCCCAGAGGCTCCTTATATTATTTTCAATTTTATTCTTTTTTCTTTTTCTATTTAAATATTTTATTATTTATGCTATTACAGTTGTCCCACTTCCCTTCTTTTTTTTTCTTTTTGCTGTTCTGATTGGTTTTTTTTTTTGCTTCCTTATATTCTAAATCACTGATTTAATTCTCAGCTTCATGTACTCTACTGTTGATTCCTTGTAAATTATTCTTCATTTCATTCAGTGTATCCTTCATTTCTGGCTGGTTCTTTTTTATGATTTCCATGTCCTTTTTTAAGGTGTTAAAGTTCTCTCTAGGTTCAACTGCTCTTCCCATAAGTTCACTGAGTATCCTTATGACCAGTGTTTTGAAGTCTGCATCTGGTAGATTGCTTGTCTCCACTTTGTTTAGTACTTTTTCTGGAGTTTTCTTCTGGTCTTTCACTTGAGACATGTTTCTTTGTCTCCTCATTTTTGTAGCTACCCTGTGTTAGTTTCTATGTATTAGGTAGAACTGCTACCTCTCCGAGGTTTGGTAGAGTGGCCTAATGTAGTAGATGTCCTGCAGGGTCCAGTGGCACAGCCTTCTTGATCACCCAAGCTGGGCACTCCAGGTATGCACCCCCCGTGTGGGCCACGTACACCTTCTTGTTGTAGTTGAGCCTTGATTTCTGTTGGCAAATCATTGAGAGGGATTTACCCCCAGGCCAATAGACTGCAAGGACTGGCTCCAACCATCAACCACAGTGGAGGATCAGCTGTGCAGGGGCCCACTCCATGCAACAGGACTTACATCAGCAGGGCTCTGGTGCCTGCTGAGTCCACTCCTTGAGTGTATCACTGTGGAGGTGGTTGGGTGGTGCTTCTATGTGGTCTACAGATGTCTACTGGATACCCTGAATCTGGGGCTTCCTGTGTTTTGCCCAGGGCCACCAGGCTTGAGCCACAAAGCTATCTGCAGATGCTTTATACTTGTGTTAGACTTGGAGGTGCCCAGGAGAGGCCAAATTGTGACCAAAGCCAGTTTCCACTAGTGCTAAGTCTGGGGTCACTTAGCAAGAGGTACTGGGAATGCTGTGGCCACATGCTGCTCATTTGAGAGATTTTAGGAAAATGTGAAGCATGAGCCAAGGCAGGCTATTCATATGGTAAAGCCACTGGAAACAGCTTAGGTGGACCCAAATGTTGGGTGGGGCAGAGTCTCTGGGAACCTCCAGGGCAGGTCAAACAGTGTTAGCCAGGTTGATGGAGACTCAGATATGGCACCTGCCTATGGGCTATGTGGGTAGAGGGCTCCTAAAAGAAACAATGGCCTCTGCCAGCACATTTGTCTGGCAGAATGCTACCCCCCGAGCTCTCACCCCATTGCCAGACAATGTAGTTCCTTTCTGTATGCCCATGGTGTCTTTTCAGCTGCTATCCTACTACTGGATCTCAGAGGGAGCGAGTCTGAGTAAGTCTGCACTTTAGCAGAAACCCCTGGGACTCCAGAAGCCCTCCATCTCACTCAGCCTCAATCCCTGCTGGTTGTTACAATCAGTATTAATGGGGCCTCTCTAACAGTGGAACCCTGGGATGGGGGTCCTGGTGTGAGGCAGGGGCCCCTCGCTCCTTAGGGGGTACTGCCGTAGCAGGATATCCCTCCTGATTTTTATCTGCCACATGTGGGTGTGGGATCACCCCATTCCACATCTCTGCCTCTCTTACCAGGTTCAGTGTGGCATCTTCTTTAAATCCCTAGTGGTAAGTCTTCCCACATTAACTTTTTAAATATCCCTTCCTAAATTTTCAATACAGGTCAATCTTGCTTTCAGCGTATCCACTTAGCTCAGGTTATGATTTACCATTTTTTGCTGTGTATAATGTGCACTTTTTTGCCCAAATTTTTGAGGGGAAAATAAGAATGTGCATTATACATGGGTATAATGATCACATACCATGGACATAATAATTCCATGTATAATGGACACAAAAACATGAGTGCACATTATACACAGCAAAATACAGTAATCAATTAAAACATCCACCCAATTTATATAGCTGCAAGTTCCTCATATGCTAGACCCAACAAAACTTCAAAGAATCTACATTAGCTCTGAGTTGTAGAGGGTATAAGTGGCACTCTTTAAGGTCTGTTAAAACCTACAAGTGGCCTTGAATCCTGTTGACATCTACCTTTCTATTTAGCTTTGAAGGAACTTGAAAATAAAGAAGTATAAAATTGTGATTATAAACTGTTGGTTTCTTTTTGAGCTGGCACTTCTGCTAGCAAATGACTAATGTTCAAGAAACCTGGAGTGGTGATATAGCTATTAAAGCTACTTAACACTTAGTTCTTAGAGAATATAACCCAATAGTGTTAACCAAATAAACAAATAAATAAAAACTGCCAAGGGAATATGAAATAGACATGTGATAGATAGGTTCCTTATATGTGTACTTCCATTGAAGTGCCAATACCAACTAGTTCAATAGATCTCAACCAGGGATGATTTTGTCTCCCAAGGGACATTTGGCAATGTCTAGAAACATTTTCATTTGTCACAACTGGGGAAGGGGGACTACTGTCAGCTAGAGGGTGGGGGTCAGGAATGCTATGCTGCTGAACATTCTACAATATACATGACAGCCCCTACAACAAAGAATGATCCAGAACAATATGCCAATAGTGCCAAGGTTGAGAACTTCTGGTCTAGTCTGATTGTCTATGCAGCTACTTTTGGTTCAGAAGTTTCTGTGGGTAGATTAAATGGTTTTAAGTTCTATAGTCTATATAAAGGCAAAATTGTCTTTGAAGGTATTAGTATTGTGTTCATTTTATTATCACATGATTGTCCCCTTAATAACACAATATAACAAAATATTCTATTTTATTTTAGGAAAAACACTCCTGAAAGTAAAAAACAATAAAGAGAAAATAAGAGGTGAAACATTAAAAATCAAAGCACAGGATTTAGTCCTTCAAAGAGAACATCTGCAAAGTGACTGGCACATAATGGAACTCAACAAACATTTGCTATTGTTATTTTCCCCACATTTTTAGCACAAAAAAACATATATACATTATGTATTGAATATTCACTGCTGAATAATAATACAGAACACCAACTAAGTACACACTGGTCAACACCTTTGAAACCTCTATGTGTCTCCCCCTGATATTATTCTATCCTTCACCTCAGAAAACCATTATTCTAGTTTTGTTAATTACCTCCTTGATTATAGAGATATAGATATATAAATTATTTGGCTTCCTTGTCCTTGAACTTTACATAAATGGGATCACACCATATGTATATTTATGTGAATTATTTTACTCAATATTATACTCTTTATGTTCCTCCATGTTAATGTGTGTAGCTATAGTTTATCCATTTTCACTGTTGTTTAGTATTCTACTGTATAATTATATCACAATTTATCCATTTTACTGGTGCTGGCCATTTGCTTTTCCAGTTTTGCCTATTATAAATAAGGCTGCCTTATACAGTCTGGGGCATATGCACAAGAGTTTCATTCGAGTGAAATTACCAGATTGAAGGTTTCTACATGTGAACTTTTACTATGTAATGCCAAAGGTACAAAGTTTTGTTTCTACAAATTTACACACTTATCAACACTGCACAAGGATTACTATTGCTCTAAGAGACAGAAACAGTCAATAAGTGTTATAGTTACTTATTAATTTTGCTATTTTTGTGGGCATGGAATGATATCTCGTGGTATTAATAATTAATCAATTAATTATTGATGTTGGTATTGGTGTTAATTAATCAGTCAATTAACTATTATCATTAATTATTAGGATTAATTATTAATACAATTGAGCAGTTTTTCAATTATTTACAATATTCAATTGCTTATAGGTCATTTCTGTTTCCTTTGCTATGAAATATTTGTTAATGGCTTTTGCATAATTTTCTATTGGGTTGATATAAATTGCAACAGACAGACTTCTAAGATGACCTCCAATGATCCCTATCTGCTGGTATTCATACTCTCATGTAATCTCCTCTTTTTGTGTGTAAGCTGCACCTACACACTAGTAACCAATGGAATCTAATAAAAGCAATGAGATGCCACTTCCCAGATGAGGTTACAAAACCTTGTGACTTGTGTCTTGCTAGCATGCTTTCTCTTGGTGGCCTCCACTCCTGCTCTCTTGTTTGCTCCCCTTGGTGAAGCCAGCTAGTCATGTTGTGAGATGCTCTATAGAGAGACTCACATGGAAAACAATTGAGGGAGGTTTCCTGCCAACTTCTCATGAAGCACTGAGACCTCAGTCCAATGAGAGGAACTTACTCCTGCTAATAAGCACTTGAGGGTGAGCTTGGAACTGAATCCTGCCCAGTTGGGGCCTTCAGATAACTTCAGCCTGTGAGAGACCCTGAAGCAGAGACTCCTACTATGCCATGCCCAGATTCTGGGCCCAAAGAAATTGTGAGATCATAAATGTGTGTTGTTTAAAACTTATATACTTTTGTTATATTATAGTTGGTATCTTTTTAAAAATTATTTTCCTGATATGTAAAAAGCTTGTCATAGATTTCTGGTCAAGATGGCGGCATAGGTAACATGGCTCACCTACTCTCACAAACACACCAAAGTTATCACCAAACTATAGAACAACCATCATTCACAACCATCAGAAATCAAGATGAATGGAAGTCTGACAACTACGGAATTAAAGAAACCACATCCATCCAGACTGATAGGAGGGGCAGAGGCATGGAATAGGCTGGTCCCACACCCATGTGTGGTGGATAAAATTCCAGAGGGATATTTCAGGAGTGAGGAGCCCCAGGCCCATCAGATTTCCCAGCCCAGGGTTCCAATGCCAGGAAGATAAGTCCCCATAACTTCTGGCTGCAAAACCAGCTGGGACTGAGTCAATGGAAGAAACTTCTGGAGTCCCAAGCAGTTCCTCTTAAAGAACCCACACAAGGAATTACCCAGACTCACTGCCTCTGAGCTCCAGCACTTAGTAGCAGCTTAAAAGGCACCAGTGGCATATGGGGAGGAACTGAAGTGTCTGGCATGAAGGCGACAGCTGGAGGACAGCTATCTCCCAGACTGAAAGGCAGGTACAGGCCATTGTCCTTTTTCTAAACCCTCCTCCCACAAAGCCACAGAGCCAGGAAGCAGGCACCATATCTAAGACTCCATCAACCTAGATAATACTGTTTGGCCAGCCATGGAGATCTCCTGAGGCTCCAGCCCCACCACTTTATGGGCCCACCCAAGCTTTTAACAATGGCTTTTCCATATAAATGACTGGTCTTGGCTCATGCTTCACAACTTCCTAAATCCTCTCAAACAAGCAACAGCTGGCCTCAGTGAGCCTCCAGCCCCAATACCTCTTGCTAAGTGGCCCCAGGCCTGGTACTAGCAGCAGCCAGCCTAGATTCACAGCTTGGCTTTGCCTGGGAAACCCCAAGCCCAACACAAGTAGCAGCCATCTCAGATTGCTTTATACCTCAGGAAGGGTGGCCCCGAGCAAAATACAGGTGGAGCTGACCTTGGCCTGTACCACCCAGGAAACCCCAGAGTTTGTGCACCCAGCAGAGAGCTACAGACCACATCAGAGCACCACCACCCTGCCCCTGCACAGCTGATCCTCCACAGAGGCAGAGGTTGGTGGTCAGTGGTCACAGCCAGTTCTTGCAGCTGACTGACCTGGGTAAATCCCTACCATTGACCTGCCAACAGCAATCAAGGCTCAACTACAAGAGGAGGGTGTACTCAGCCCACACAAAAGGCACACCTCTAGTACCCAACTTGGGTGATAGGGGAGGTTGTGCCACTGAATCCTACAGAACACCTACTACATTAGGCCACATTTCCAAGACAGGGAGTCATGACAACTCTACATAATACATAGAAACAAACACAGGGAAGCTGCCAAAATGAGGAGACAAAGAAACATAGCCCAAATGAAAGAACAGATCAAAACTCCAGAAAAAAAAAAACTAAACAAAATGGAGATGAGCAATCTATCAGATGCAGGATTCAAAATGCTTTTTATAAGGATGCTCGAGGAAGTTAGTGAGACCCTCAACAGCATAAAAAAGATCCAGACAGAAATGAAGGATACACTAATTGAAATAGAGAACCATCTACAGAGAAACAACAGTAGAGTGGATAAAGCCAAGAGTCAAATCAATTACTAGGAACATAAGGAAGCAAAAAACAACCAATCAGAACAAGAAGAAAAAAGAATACAATGAAATGAGGGTAGTGTAAGCAGCCTATGAGACAACTTTAAGCATTCCACCATTCTCATCATAGGGGTGCAAGAAAGAGAAGAGAAAGAGCAAGAAATTGGAAGTCTATTTGAAAAAATAAGGAAAGAAAATGTCCCTAATTTGGTGAAGGAAATAGGCATACAAGTCCAGGAAGAACAGAGAATCCCAAACAAGATGGGCATATACAGGCCCACACTAATACACATCATAATTAAAATGCCAAAGGTTAAAGGTAAAAAGAGAATCTTAAAAGCAGCAAGAGAAAAGGAGAGAGCTACCTACAGGGGAGTTCCCATGAGACTGTCAGCAGATTTCTCAAAAGAAACTTTGCAGACTAGAGGGGATTGGCAAGAAATATTCAAAGTTATAAAAAGCAGGGACCTACAGCCAAGATTGCTCTATCCAGCAAAGATATCATTTAAAAAACTAAAGGAGTTCATCATCACCAAGCCATTATTATATGAAATGTTAAAGGGACTTATTTAAGAAAAAGAAGAAGAAGATCAAAACCATGAACAACAAAATGGCAAAAAAAATGCAAATTTATGAACAATTGAATCTAAAAAGACAAACTAAGCATACAAGAAGAACAGAGACAGAACCATAGATATGGAGAGCATTTTGATGGTTTCCTTATGGGAGGCAGTTGTGGGGAGGACAGGTGAGAGGGGAGAGGATTAAGAAGTATAAATAGGTAGTTACAGAATAGCCATGGGGATGTAAAGTACAGTATAGGAAATGGAGAAGCCAAAGGACTTACACACGAGACCCATAGACATGAACAATGGTGGGGGGATTGTCTGAGGGATTGGGGTGCTGGATGGAGGGGGATAAAGGGGAAAATTGGGACAACTGTAATAGGATAATCAATAAAATATAATTAAAAAAGAAAAAGTTGACATATAAAAATGCAGTTGATTTTTGTGTATTGATGGAAGCTCCAAAGTCATAATTACTCTAAAGAAAATGTTTGATCAGTTTTGCTTAACTTTCCAAGAATGCACTTGAGGCATTAAATGAAACAAAACTGTAATTATAACTACCTTCTCATAATTTCTGTACTTCTACCCAGGGGCTAATTTAGACATTTTTCATTTACTGACATGAAAAATCAAAATGTATAATTAAGATTTGACATTTTTAAAATTTCTTCATATTTGTCAAATATTTGAACTTTCTGATTGCTGACTTTATATTTACTTTGGTCCAACCAAGTTCCTCACCAATATGGGGAGTTATGATTATTTAATGACTACTCCAGACGGTATTTGAAGTAGAAATAAAATATTTTACTTCATTTTTCTAATTTTCATCAGCTGTTAACATTTCTAAAATTTCATTACAGGCATTCTCTACCAAATATGCTTTATTATGGGATTACAGGTTTTTATTGATAAATATAAGAAACTATATTAGCAAAATCCTTATGTGTACATCACAAGAGAAAGGTAGTGTTTAAACTACTCATCTAATTTCTTGAGTTCTTAACACATCTTAACATGAAGAGAAATATTTAAGAAATATGAGTATTCTGTGTACATATACCCTAATACTTTATCTACAAGTGTAATACTCTTGAGAAATTTTCATATCTTTAATTTAAGGTGGAACCATAATGAAAAGATGTGTCAGGATCCTTACCCATTCCAGATGAGGCCAGGCCATGCTCAGTTTGGGAGTGGGGATTTAAACAGGCTGGTGGTGGGAGGCTGAGTTGGAGGTGGAAGTTTTTGGTTTTTGTTTTGTTTTTTTTAAAGATTTTATTCATCCATTTTTAGGGAGGGAAGGGAGTGGGAGAGAGAGAGAGAGAGAAACATCAATGTGCGGTTGCTGGGGGTTATGGCCTGCAACCCAGGAATGTACCCTGGCTGGGAATCGAACCTGGGACACTTTAGTTCCCAGCCCGCGCTCAATCCACTGAGCTATGCCAGCCAGGGCTGGAGGTGGAAGTTTTAACCTAAGGGAACTAAAGACACCAGGGTGAGGAAAGCTGAAAACCACAAGGGAGTTCTGAGTTCCAAGATGCTGAGAAGGTAGACCAGAAAGTCACTAAAACCAGAGGCACCCAGCTTGGGTCTCAGAATTTGAAATTGGCAGCATAAGCAGAGGCCTGGCCACTGACTGCTGGGGCCCAAGCTCCCCATTCTTAATCATTCCAGTTGTCTCTGACCTTGTCCCCTGGTGTGCAGCCTTTATCAGACTCAGCCCCTTGTTTCTTGATTTTGCTGAGTCTGTTCTCTGAGTTTCCAGTGTCCATGGTTCACTAGCACTGTTTGTTCCTTAGGCTGATGAACTGAGGTGCTATGGCTTCTTTCTCCTGTCTACATATGGTTTCCATAGATCTATTATCTATTACTTCTTAAGGAATTTCCTATTCCCCATAGGAGTTAATAGAAGCTAAGGTAATATAGCAAAGAGGCCCCAGGCAGTCCTGCTTCTTGAAGTCATTCAGAGACCCAGGTTCCTTCCTCTTTGTAACTCCCCAAACCTTTATGGTGACAATTCTTAACCTAAAGCCCATGGATAGAATTCAGGATGTTCCTGAACTTGGATGGGAAAAGAAACACCATTATTTTAACTAAGTTTGTATTAGTTTTCTGTTGTTAATGTAACAAATTACTACAAAAAAAGAAAGAGGCAAAAGGTAGCCAAAGACAGAGTGTTAAAGAAAATAAATATTGCCAGAAAGAAGGCTAGAATGGAAGTAGGAAGACTTGCAGTATGTGACAGAAAAGAAGAGAAGAGCGTTCCAAGGAGATCCAGATAAAATAAACAAAAGGGACTATATCAAACTAAAACTATCTTTCTTCCTTCCTTCCTTTCTTCCTTTCTTTCTTTCTTTCTTTCTTTCTTTCTTTCTTTCTTGCTTTCTTGCTTTCTTGCTTTCTTTCTTTCTTTCCAAAGGAAACCATCAACAACATGAAAAGAAAACTCACTGAATGGGAGCACATATTTGCCAATGATACATCTTATAAGGGGTTACTTTCCAAAATATACAACTCAACACCAAAAAGACAAAAAATCCAATTAAAAGATGGGCAAAGGACCTGAATAGACACTTCTCCAAAGAGGACATACAGATAGCCAATAGACATATGAAAGGATGCTCAATGTCACTAATCATCAAAAAAATGCAAATTAAAACCACAATGAGATATCACATCTTGCCTGTCAGAATGGCTATCATCAATAAATTAACAAACAACAAATGTTGGCCAGGATGTATAGAAAAGGAAACCCTTTTGCACTGTTGGTGGGAATGAAGACTGGTGCAGCCACTGTGTAAAACAGTATGAAATTTCCTCAAAAAAATCATAATGGAACTGCCTTTTGACCCAGCAATTCTACAGCTGGGATTATAACCTAAGAACCCCAAAACACCAATCCAAAAGAATCTATGTACCCCAATGTTCATAGCAGCATACCAGGTATTGGAAGCAACCTAAGTGCCCATCAGTAAATGAATGGATCAAAAGCTATGGTACATTTACACAATGGAATACTACGCAGCAGAGAGAGAGAAAGGAGCTCCTACCCTTTACAACAGCATGGATGGAACTGGAGAGCATCATGCTAAGCAAAATAAGCCAGGCGGTAAAACACAAATACCATATGATCCCACCTGTAAGTGGAACCTAATCAACGAAACAAACAAGCAAGGAAAATGTATGTAACCAGAGACACTGAAATTAAGAGTAAACTGACAGTAACCAGAGGGGAGGTGGGAGGGGGAATGGGGGGAAAAGGGGGAAGGGTTTTCAGGAACATGTATAAAGGACACATGGATAAAACCAAAGGGGGTAGAATCAAGGGTGGAAAGTGAAGATGGCCAGGGTTGGGGGAGTCCTGGGGGGGGAAATGGAAACAATTGTACTTGAACAACAATAAAAAATTAAATATTAAAAATGAAAAATAAAAATAAAATAAATAAAATAAAAATAAAAGATATGCTTACTACGGGGGAAAGATACATTTTTAACTCCCCAGTGCAAGCTGTTTCACTCAAGGACTTAGACAAGCAGGGTAAAGCTAGGGTTCTTTGAAATCACTATACCAAGAACACTTGAAACCACTAATAGAGAGAAAATTGAGCCTTTTCTAACATCCTGTGATTTCCTTTCAGATTATTAAAGTTTCTTATAGGAATGGCAAACAGTTGTTTTGATTCTGGTTGCAATGGCCCTGGACCAAAGACTGAACAGCACAACTGTGTATGCAGTCTGGCTCAAAATACTCAGTCATATGGGAAAGGAATTTTTCCCCAGAATGCTCTTTAAGCTGCCTATGTTGGACCTGATTAATTCAGGAGAACAGAGTCCAGGAAAATGCTTTTCATTCCACTTGAGCTCTTTCTGTCTCTTCCTTCCTCAATTCAAGGAGTCTGAAGACGTCCTTTTTAAAGCATTTGAGTCTCTCATGCAGGAGAGGAATGTTCAGTCCCACAAAAGGAATATAGAAATGATTCTATTGAGATGGCTTTTGACTCAGGAGGTTTCTGTCTTTCAGTGTCTTCAGAAGGTGAAGACAATTCTGATTTCGGTGGCATTGGAAAAAAATGGGGCAGAGATCCATTAGTAGTGGGAAATTGGAATAATGACAATACAAGAATGACCAAGAAACATGTCTGAGGCAATGCCATTTTCAGTTTGCATATTTCTACTGGGCTAATCTCCCCCTTAGTCACCCAGTTTGAGTAATACTTATGTCCTTGGTGCTGAGCAAAGCAGGGTGATTTTTATCTGTTCTGCTGTCTGTGTTCCTGTGGTGGGGAGGGCAAGACTGTAAAATAATGGTGGGGATAGTAAATTTTTGTTATTTATTGGCAGGACTTTCTATGCCCTTTGCTAAAAGCTCTCATTGGGAGAAGCCGGCAGCAAGGAGGAAAGTATTTCTTTAGCATACTTGTCATTTTTCAGTGAATGGAATGTAGTTAAAAAGGTCATAAATGCTGCCTCTATCTATTCACAGGGTAGTATCACCACAAGTGCCAATATTTCATATTGAACTCAAAATCAATTAATTCCTTAAAATTTCCTGTATTCAAGTAAGTGGTTAAAATAGGGCTACCTTTCAGGGTTGTATTAATGTAGTATCTTCAATATTTAAGGGCTCATTTAAAAATTAGCACCCTGAGGATTGCAAGTAGCAACATGCGCTTCCCAAATTATTGAAAGGTGGCCTCCTATCTGGCTGTAAAAGTACAAATCAGTCTCTACTCTGTGTAGACTCAGGGAGCAGCTGCTTATGATATAAAAAATATCACGGCTGGCTGGCTTACAGCATCCACTATTAATACAGGGGCATTTTATTCATCTGAAGAAAACCATGAATTGGATCAAGAGAAGTTAGATGAAAAAGCAGGAGTTCAGATTTTAGTGAGTGTCACAAAATACATCCCAGGTGGAGGATTTGAGCCCTGGGCTGCTTTTCTGGCAGAAGCCCCTCTCTATCTCTAAAACTCCCCCTATTCTGACACAAGGGATTCCCCAAAACCACCATCTTCCTAGACAATTCATCTTCTCCAATAGTTATTAGGGCTGGTGGGGAAAAAAAGGAGCCATTGTTATCTACAAAAGAACGGAAATCATAGAAATCTATAAACAATCTAATCATTGCAAGGCACCTGAGGTGTTATCTAGTGCATACACCCTTGACGTCAGGAAATACCATGTCTAAATTCCCCAAACAAGGTGAACAGCCAATATCAGTGTCATAAAAGTCGCTATATTAGAAAGTGAGCCATTTCACTTCAGGCCATTAGGCTACTTGTATGTGAAACTAACCTTTGATTTCCTATAACTTGACTGCATTGGCTCTGATCCGGATTTCTCCAGCCCCACATTTAATGAGTTATTTACATACCACCTCATTCCGTAGAGGATTTGAGGCAGCTTACGACAAAGAAAATGCACACAGTATCCAAAGAGAAAAAGAAAAAGTTGAGAGAATTTGGTAAAGAAAAAGATGAGAGTTAGAAAATCAGAAACCCAGCAGCCCAATTCAAACCAAAAATGTTTTTCACTGAGTGTTTTGGAGTTGTTGGAGGTAGCCTCCACTGTGGCTCTATATGAACAGGGATATATGACCATTTTGTTCCCTGATGTATCCCCACAATGTAGACCACAGGTGGCAAACACAAGGCCCACGGGCCAAGTCCAGCCCCTCACCTTTTTTTATCTGGCCCGACACCTTGTTTCTACCAGGTGACAGTGCCGAGCTCTCACTCAACTGTTAAGGACTAGTTACATTTGTACAGCCCTAAAATTACATTTGGCCCTTTGAAGGCAACCATGATGCTGATGTGGCCCCTGATGAAAATGAGTTTGACACCACTGCCCTGGACTAAACCCTGGAGACCTGAAGGTGCTCAATCAGTATGTGTTGAATGAATGTTGAATTAAAGCAAAAAATGAATTCAACTACGAGATTCAGAGTTTTGGTAAGATCAAGAAGAATGAATTGTTCATGAGAAGCAATTCCTAGGAATAAAACTTGAGGAAACATTCCTCCGATTCCTCAAATAAAGAACAAAATATAATGTAGTGGGTGACATTCTTGGCATATTCTCTACAACGGGTCAAAGAATTAATTTCCCCCACTGTATTTTTTAAATAATGATACTCAGGATAGGCAAAAAGGATAAGGCTGAAGTGCTACTCAGTAAAAAGAGTTCTACAAGAGGACAAATAATGAAATACAAGGAAATCTAAAAAGTTTTCACTCCAAGCTTTTCAGAGGTACATGTGTAAACCACACAGGCTTGTGTCTCTGTGGAAGATAGAGATTAAATACAGATAAAACATGGTATATCACCCTGGGTGCTGAATTTACCAGAAGATGGAGTTGGGGGAAGAGAAGGCAAGTAAAGAGACTAATCTGTAATTGAAGCCCTTGTTACTCAAAGTATGCAGAGACCAGCAGATTTGCCATCATCTGGGGCTTGTTAGAAATTCATAAATGTCAGGATCTCCCCTAGACCTACTCAATTGGAACCTACATGTTAAGACCCCCAGGTGTTTCATACACAGAAAAGTTTGAGACACCCTTATTTAATCCATTATTTTTATATTTAGAGAGGTATGGATCATTTATGGGATAAAATGTAACATTTGCATAACATTTGCAGATAATGCGAGAAACTTCAGAGAAATGTTTCCCTAGTGACTGGCAGTTTGGGGTAATACCTCTCGATGGGTGAGAAGGCAGTGAGAACTCAGACTTAGAGTAAGGATGGGAGGGTTTGAGAAGCACTGCTCTGGTTTGCTGAAAAAGAAAATGAAAACCCCTTAAGGTTTTTAAAAATTTTTTTTGAAGGCAAGATCCTCTCCGTCTTCATTCTTCAATATCAGAGGGTTACTAATAGTGATATACTCACAGATCCATTCTCTGGAAAACAAAAAAGTCCTGATTTATAGCACTTGTTGATTACCATGATGTAAATACTCCTACCACCGCCCATTTCAAGCTACCAAGGCCTTAACAACCAGCTCACAAAATAGCTGAATATTTAGAGACTTCTAGCCAGTGAGTACCAGCTGCCTCCAGCATACCATTAGTTCCAGACCCTTTTCCACCATGGCTGCCTGTCTCAGATCCATTGCAGCTTGTCAGCCTGCCATGATCTGACTACAATAACCCAGACAGAGTCTGGCAGGTACCAAGTACAATAGAATTAGCTTTCCCATTATACTATAATTAATGTAGTCCAAGATCATATTCGATACTTGGCAGACATGCACACTTTTGGCTCAAGATGAGTTTATAATAACTTAAAGGTCCTAACACTCCCCTTACTACCACCACCAATACACTAATGTCGGTCCATGTCTCTTTCATAGTTTAATTTTAAACAAAAGTACATGCATTTACATGCACCCTTATTATATTTAATCTTGTTCATTTTAGCCCTTCATTCTAGCTTGTGGAGAGCCTTCTGATTTCTGAGTATGTCATTGGCTTTGGAATCTATTCATCTCTATTCTGCATCTTCTATACATTTGCTGAGCTGTCCTCTTAAGAATGTACTAGAGTATTTAATAAAAAGTAGAATAGGACATGGTTAAGAGGGAGGCCCGTATAACACTATTGGGAATCTAGCTCAAAGTTGACATTCAAGACCAGACATGAATTCACATGTCTATTCTATCATGCAGACCACACTCTTTGCTTCTCATCCACAAGAATATCATCATGGCCCTGTTAAATAACTTGCTGAGATTCAGATATACTATGTCTAAGGCATTCTTACTGGCAATTTTAGTAACACTATCCAAAAAGGGGAAAGGGGATTGAGTTTGGTTTTAGCAGGATTTCTTAATAATCATCACTTTCCATTTCAAGTGTTTACAAATCAACTGTTTAATAATGCACTCATAATATTCCAAGGACCAACACCTAGCCCAATGACTTAATACTATGATGTTTCACTTATAATCAGAAGGTTTCACCATTGCCTTTTTCATTGCACAGAAATGTCAACTGTTCATTATATTACTGCAACTCGTTCCTGCCCCAACTTTCAAAAGACTGTACCAAAGACATTTATAATTTAAACTCCCACTGAGTAATTATTTAAACTACTTGAAAAATATCTTACAGTTTATATCCTGACTTTTATTCTGGACCACATACATGAGGATGAAAAATATGAACTTTGAATTCAGGAACTTGTAAGTATTACAACTTATTTTTAGTGACGTCTGAGGAATACCTTAGTTCCCCTTCAAGATAATCTTACTAGGCCAAAGTCAATTTATAGCCAAGAGGAGTGATTATATTTCTTTGTAAAGAAAATCTTGCCAAAACCAGTGAGGAAATTAGTGGAGAAGATCAGTAACATCAATCTAATTAAACAAGAGAATGAAAACAAGAAGGAGGACAAGAGCAAGTAAATGAGAAAGAGAATGTACATTTTAAAAAGCATTAAAAGTTTCAAATTAGACTTAAAATATTCAAAATAATTCAGATTGGCACAAACCTTGTTAAAACCAAGTCAACAGGCCTAAAATGGAGTCACTTATGCTAAGTACCACATTACCAAATGAAGACTTAAGTTAATTGTAGTTTCAGACTCCCCCAGGAATGGAATCTTAAAACAGTCAATCTGGAATTACCTGGTCAGTGCTAGTGAGGTCATTTGCCTGAAAGACCCTTGCTGTCCCTTAAAGCAAAGTAGCCTTGGCACAACCAGTCTGCTTTCTGCTATTATAGCATCCTAGTTCCTACTCCCTTCTGCTTATAAAAGCTTTTCACTTTGTACAGCTCTTCAAAGTTCCTTTCTGTCTGCTAGATGGGATGCTACCTGATTCATGAATCATTGAATAAAGCCAGTAAGATCTTTAAAGTTACTCAGATGAATTTAGTTTTTTGACAACCTGAATTCTCAGAGGGCTAATCCAATGCCTATGATTTATAGTTAAAATGAGAACTCCCATATTCAACTTACATGCCTAATGTCACAAGACTGAGACTTTGGGTTTATTATCGACATTACAGATATGAAATCAGGACGCTTACCTCCTGACTCTTAAGATAATAAATAAATTTTCCTTCATTTACTTTAAGTCTATTGACAAAATTTGTTAGACCCCTAGCTCTGGTAAATAGGTAGGACTATATTATAAAGAAATAACATTTCTAAGAGGATAGAAATAAAAAGAACACACATATACACATATACACATATACACACACAAACTTTTTACAAAAAACCTAGGCATTAAAAATATTCTCCAATGAACCTATAAGTTTCTATTAAATCACCAGCTTGACAACCAAAATTTATGAATCTAAATGTGTAACAGACATTACATACTATTTTGGAATATTTTCACCCTGTAGCTATGAATGATGAGTGTGCAGGGAGAAATAACACAGTGGCAGCCAGTAATATATAGGTTTGAGTCATAAAAGAAAACATCAAAACAATTTCTTGGTTTCCCCAAATGGAAGACATTTTGTTTTTGCTTCTGGGTTGAGGGTGAAAGTTAAAACAGGTAAAGGAATAGAAATAGAAACCAATGACCCTGAAGACTGACTTTTCGACTTGGAAATGTTGCCTTGATGAGCTTAAGGTCTTGCACGTAAAATAAAATAGTTACACTCTTTTAATTGACATAGACTTGGCTAAGGTTGTCTTGCTTTCTGGGATTCAGATCCAATAAAGCCTTCTGGAGGAGCTGCAATTCTCTGAACATTAGCCACATAAAATGTCAACCAGACCCTCCAACCCACAGAGGTTCCATTTGCTAGAGGTGAGAGCACACATATCAGATCCATGGATGCCCCAGGTAAAAAAGCAGTCTAGGTCCTGTTTACCCTTGAGAACTGTTTGCCTTGCATTATTTGCATGGGTGTGTATCTTTGTCATAAAACCCACGTTGTTTGCTTTGTAGAATCACTTCATCACCAATGACAACTATTACAAAGCATTTTATGTAGGTAGGATATTATCCTAGGAACTGGGGTTATAAAGAGAAAGGAGACAATCTCAGTATTCAAGAAGCTTATATTATAGTTGGGGAGAGAATCAACTGAAGGCCAAAAATATATAAATACTTATATAACTGTGGTGGGAGGCCAGATTTATGTCTCAGTGGGATTCAGATGTTCATGGTCTTGACCACCAGCCAGTTGGGTGGGCTCGCTGGAAGCCTATTTGCATGAGTATTGAACAGTGGCTTAAAAAAATATCTCCCAAACAGGATGATAAACACCAGGAATAACATGCTTTTACCAGTAACAAAGCATAAGGGAATAGTGCTCTGAGTAAAACCCAACAGCTATATTGTCTCTAACCTAATGCTAATGAAACATTGCTTGGATTCTGGGAAGAAAGAAAGCTCTAGTAAACATTTACTTTCACTAAATCTCTGTATAACATTAGAGAAAGAACATGCTTTGAGAGACTCCTCTAACAGAGTATAACAAATGGGGACTGTGGTAATTACTACTAGTATTCTCCAAATATTTCCTGCTCTCCATTTTCTGAACATGTACATCAGAATACACTTCCTGTCCCCTTCGTGTGTTTGGGTGTACTTGGTGAGTAATTCTGGCATGCAGATGGACATATGGAATTGGGTACAAAGGGTGAAGATCAATGATCCTCATACTAACCCCCACCAGAAAACATCCATCATGGACAAGGCACTGAACAACCAAAGTAGACAAAATGACCTCGTTAGTTGATGTCATCCAGCCTTTGTCATTGGCCACCATAGAATTGGTATGATGAAAATAATAGCATAACCATGGTGGCACAGATGGAGGTAACACATGAGCCCAACAGAACTCTAATACTGCCACCTCAGAATGTTCCACTTATTAAGATCATAGACCAATGTTTAGCCTCCAATATGGTACTTTTCATTGAGGAGATGAATGGGACACTTGGTAGCAGTTGGCTTTATTTGGGTCCCTCCCATTCAAGAAAATCCAGCTGTTCATTCCCACAGAAACAGACAGTTATTCCAGATATTGGTTTGCCTTTTCTGCCAGAAGAACCTCAGGCAGCACCACTATCTAGGGTCTTAAAAAATGCCTGATCCACAAGTACACAACCCCATGTAAGAACATCTGATCAAGATGCTTCATTTCACAGCACAAGAGATGGGGGTAGGGCCCATGACCATGGGATCCACTGGTTGTATACATGCTGTACTATTCACAATGCAACTGGCCATCATAGAACACATAGGATTGCCTGTTGAAAGTACAGCTGAAGTACTAGCTCAGAGGCAAAACTCTGTGAGAATGGAATGCCATACTCAAGGATTCAGTATACACACTTAATCAAAGACCTCTATATAGTACTGTATTCCCACATGGATCTGAGAACCAAGAAGTGGAAATAGGGAAGTTTGTACTTCTCATCCCTTCAGCTTTGGGCTCTGTACAATTAGGATTACCCAAAGAGGCCACACTCTTGCCACCCAAGTTCCCCTTTAGAGGACACAGAAAATATAGTCACCACCTGGACATTTTGTGCTTCTTGTGTCCTGAGTCCAGCAGGCAAACAGAGTAGTCACTCTCTTACAGGGGTAACTGACCCTGGTCAGCAGGAGGAAGTGGGCTGCTTTCATACAGCAGGGGCAGCAAAGAATGTTCATGGAACCCAGGTGATACACTTGGGCATCTTGTGGCACTCCCTTGCCTTATTGGGACTGTGAATAGACATGTGTGTCAACCTCAGTCTCAGAAGGGAATAGTTACTGGAACTTAGACTACTCATGGTTGAAGATTTGGGTCATATCACTGGGTAAGCCACTGAGACCAGCAGACATGACAGTCAAGGATGAAGGGGATTTAAAAAGGATTGTGGAACAGGAAGATAACAAGTACCATTAGCAGTCCCAAGTTCAACTGCAGTGATAGGAGTTGTAGGACATCACATTAATCTTGCACTTCTAAGTCTCCCCTGGGAGGAAAGACCCACTGGCACCCTGACTAACTGATCCCTGAACATGTAAGGAGAAGTGAATCTGTATGTTAACCATGGAGGTAAAATCCTTGACTACCCAGAACCATTCCTCTGTCCCCTTCCTCTTGTAAGTCCCTTCAGCGATGACTACAGAGATTTGACTCTGACCTGAAGTCTTAGTGATCAAGCATATCTGAATCTGTCTTCAACACATCTCCACTCCTGCCCTCTAATTGACTTGGCCTCAGTCTCCTTAATGTCACTCTAGGCAGTACATTGTTCTTTTGCTATTTACTTTAGCTTCTTTATCTTTTTTTCTAATTATTCTCTTCAGCAATGGCTCACTATTTGTGCATATTTTATCCTAAATTATTGTGATTGTGGAAAACATATATGGAAGCAAAGCTGCCTATATCACATTCAGAATCAAGAGAACTAATGATTTAGAAGGCATCACTGTTTAGATTCACATAGAACGGAGAGACTGAGGAGTATTATACACCCTCCTGATCACATATTTTTAAATCCTAAACATCCACATCTTTTCTTTCACTATTCACAGTTTTATATTATCACAGTGAGGATCCACCTTTACCCCAATTTATCTTTAGCTGTAATGGCCACCCAGAAGTACTTGCAATAACCATGTGGCTGCTGGCATGTGTAGTCCATCTTCCTTATATGGCAGTGATATATGGGCCTGGAGCCCAGGTTTTCCAAGCCCACCCATTCCACGGCCATTGGTGACACTTGACACCTGCCACCAGACAGAAACTGTATGTATGTGTGTGAGTATGTTACTACTGGGGTGGGAAATATTTATTTGGATCACTCTTCATGAAGTGAAAGCAGTTTCTTATGGTATTTCTCCATTTCTAGATCTGAGCACTAAGGTAATTCTTCCTGGTACCAAGTGACTGCCCCTAATTGCCTGCTAAGAACTAGAGGAAAGGCACTGCCTATCCAAATTCTATGCAAGTCACCTGCATGTGGGTGAGGAGGCATTCAGTGGCCTTGGTGTCAGAGGTGGGGGAGTGCTCGGCAGGAAGTCCCATCACAGGAGGTGATGCTGGAGACTGAAAAGAGGGGAGAGACAAAACTATAACAAAATGTGGAAAGAGGTTCAAAACATGGGGCAGTCCCCAAGAATAATTGAACACATATACTTTTTCAAGTACACAAGGAACATTTGCTCAGAATTGCTATATACTGGGTCATCAAGTCTCAGCAAATTTCAAAGGATAGAAATCATTCAGAGTATATTCTCTGATCACAGTGATCTTACTCTACAAATTAATAACAAAAATACTACTATAAGATTCACAACTGATTGAAAATTAAGCAATACACTTCTAAATAATCCACGAGTCAAAGACAAACTCATAATGGAAATCATAAAACATTTTGAACTAATGATAAGGGAAGATACTGCATATCAAAACTTAAGGTCGCAGCTATAGCAGGGCATGGAGGGAAAATTATAGCTTTAAATGCATATATTAGGGAAGACGGGCTGAAAATCAATGATTTGTATTTCTATTTTAAATAAAGAACAAATCAAATCCAAAAAAAGCAGAAGAAAGGAAATACTAAAGATGAGAATAGAAATCAGAGAATAGAAAATAATAGAAAACGATCAATGAAGCCAATGATTACTTGTTCGTTTTTTTTTTTTTTAAGATGATACAATTGATACAATAGAGCAGGAGTCCCCAATCTCCTGGCCATAGACCAGTACTGGTCTAGGTCTGTTAGGAACCAGGCTGCACAGCAGGAAGTGAGCTTGAATATAATGTGCTTGAATCTTCCCCAAACCATTCCTCCCACCCTGGTCCATCAAAAAATTGTCTTCCACAAAACCAGTCCCTGGTGCCAAAAAGGTTGGGGATTGCTGCTGTTAGGCAGGTTTCAAATTTCAGGGACCAGAGAGGAACATCAAAATTTGGATAATTCTAAGGTCACAAAAGGCAGTTGAATGGACACTGAAAAGAGCCCACATAGAATTGTCTATCAGTGCATGTTAGCTGCCGATTGTGTTGTCAGTCAGGGGGTGGTCCATGAATGGTTGCCAAGGCCTATGTAATAAGGTGTGAATAGGAGATCAGTACAGTAGAGAATCAGCTTCTGAGCTAAACAACCATCTCATCACAGGAGCAGAATCTGTGAGGGTGTTTGTAAGAGATTTCTCCCTCATCTATGCTTAAGAAGTATTTTACACCAAGCATTGGAAGAAAAAGATCTTACGAATTTCATGAGTACTAATCATGTTTGTGTTTATGTTCTCCATGTATGGCATGAGTGGAACTGCTTCCCTTTCACTTCCCTCCCCAGGACTCAAAGACTAGAGTAAAAACTCCACAGCATTAGAATCAACATGTGCACCTCCCAGCCAGTGGTTGTCCAAGCATTTAACATGAAAAGATCATGTGATATTCATGCTCAGACTACAAAATCACAGCATAATCATGGTTTGGAGTTTCCTGTAGACCCAATAAGAAATAAAAGACTTTAGGAGGTTACAGTCTAAGTGAAAGAATGGTGCATAAAAAGACAATTACCTTTCTGTCTTCACATCTCTATATTAGTCAGGATGCGCTGGGTTGCAAATAACAGAAAATTAGTCTCAAATTGATTTAAACAATGAGAAAATATATTAGTCCAATTACAAGGTGTGCAGAAGGCATGCTCCAGGCACATTATGCTGCATCTCCAGCTCCGCTTGGCTCTGTCCCCTTCTGTGGGATGGCCATAGAAGCTCCAGATATAACATGAAAACACAACAAAGTTCAGATCAGGAGGGGGGCTTCTCTCTCCATGTCTCCTTTCTAGTCCTCCTGGCAAAATGTCTTATTCTGTCTCATTGGCCCAGATTGGGACATATACCCTTTAGTAAATTAATTACTGATAAGGGACAGTGAAGATTGATTCAGACCAATTAAAAAACATTTTACTGAAGTATAATATACCTAAAAAATATGTATATAGCTTGACGTATTTTTATCAACTGGATCCACCTCTATAACTAGTACTATGTAAGGGTTTTTTAATCTTGTTAACCCTCTCTGTGTGTTTCAGGGAGTCCTTCAGCAATGTGGTGAAGCCTAGGAACCCATTCTAAGAATGTTTATAAATATACAAAGTAAAATATACAGGATTACAAAGAAATCCAGTTATCTGAAAATGACAGTATTATAATTTTAATGCATTTATTCAGGTTAATTAAAATTAATTTTATCATTCAATAAATGTATGACATAGTAGTATGTGTGCTTCTTTATTAACATATGAAATAACAAAATCTGGTGGCAGATATAATTACTACAATAATTCTGAATTGCTGATGAGCATAAAGGATTCTACTGGTGACAAAATCACAGGTCCTGCTAATATACTACTGTGGTTTGTTGCCTACATTTTGATGAAAGCAAAATCTGTTTCAGTTAAAGGTTAATGAAAACAAAGAGGAATTTTTTCCATGCCCAGTCATAAACCCCTCAAATTTTATCCATGGACCGAGTAAGGGTCTATGGGCCTGAAGTTAAGAACACCTGGAACATTACAGTTCTCACTTGGTCTGTATGTTGGGTGAGTTGAACACCATGACCTACCACAGTAGATGAAGGAAATTGGAGCTTTAGGTCCTGTGGATTCATTTATTGATTCATGCATGCATGCACAGATACACTCACTCATTCATTCAACAATTATTTGTTACACACCCACTATGTGTTAGGTTCCATGTTTTGTACAGATAAACATGGGTGAAATACATGACATAATCTCTCTTCTTGTGGAGTTTTTTCACTAGTGGAGAAGAGAGACAATAAAGACACAAACAGAGGTGAACAGAGATTCAGAGGGAGGGCAAGTTGATCATTCTTCACTGGAATCCATAGGGCTGGTTCAAATCAAAGAATGAGCAAGTTGATAGCTGAGTTCATTACGAGTAATCAGCAAAAATTTCTCCTGAGCAAAGCAGACTTTCCATTGGGGTCATTCTGGACCCTTAATGAGCCCCTCCCTGGGTAGTCCTGTCTGTCTTCAGTAAAGCCTAGTGTTCAGTGTGGTGACTGGTCCCATTTAATTCGATATTGTTCAGTAAAGACCCCCTGACTCTTCTTGCCATGTTTGTATTCTCCATCAAAGCTTTCTGCTAAAACCAGAAATTTATCTTTCAGTAATTTGCCTTATTATGCTATCTCTAAAACACATTTTGGCTCCAACCTGCAACTACCAATGTCAGTAAAGGCATATCAGGAAATACCTTGATATCCTAAGAAAATAGAACTTTGTTTCTTCTTTCCCTCCTTCATTATGAAATATTTATTGAGCACCTGCTGGGTAATAAGCCTGATGCAGGGAGTAAGGAACCCAAAGATTAATAAGACATGGCCCTACCCTCAAACAAACACTTTAATAGAAGGAGACAAGCATGTAAACCAGTAGATGGCAGCTGGTATCCCTGCTGCCAAGGGGAAGTTTGTGTGGATTTTAATGGGGATATGGAGGCTGGAGAGGACAATTCTACTAGGTCTGAGGGCAAGGGCACAGGTAGAAAGGGTTTCATAAGAAGTCAATTTTGGGGTTTCATCTTAGAAAAAAGGGGAATATAATGTTGCTAGGTGGTCAAAGAAGAAGGGAGTTTCTCAGCTATGCATTTACTAGCCACCATGGCCTTCTTCCACCCAGAGGAGCCACAATTACTAATGGAAGCCCAAATGAGGTGGTCCTAAAATTGGGAGTGACCATCATTCAGCCTTTCTTCCCATGACTTTTTTCAATGGTATTTGAAAACATGTGAGCCAGAAAGACACTCAGGAGAAAAAAATGAAATGAGAGGTAGGCAAGCAGGCAAGAATCAGAAACAGTTTGATGAGAGCAAGGGAAGGAAATGAAGTTAGTAGTATTTCCATGTTATGTAAGGGAGCAAATATTGTTTTAGGTCACCAAATCATTAGCAGTTAATAAAGTTTACATCTCCTTACACTGGGTTATGTAGTTCTGAATCTTGGCTTCAAAGAATAATTATCAGAAAATGGTCATTTTCTAGGATATACCCCCAAACAATTTTATCAGTGTCTTTGGGACACATGCATCTGTATTTTTAAAGCTCCCCAAGATGCAGCCTAAGTTGGAAACCAGTATCCTATGACCAAGGGTCAGCAAGCTTTGCTTGTAAAGCAGCAGAAGATAAATATTTTGAGCTATGCAGGCCATATGATCTGTTGTAACCATCCAATTCTGCCATTGTTGGCAAGAAAGCAACTAAAGACAATAGATAAATGAATGGTGTCACTGTGTGCAGAAAAACTTGATTTATGGACACTGAAATTTGAATTTCATGTCTTTTTTAGGAGCCACAAAATATTTGTCTTTTGATTTCTTTGAACCAGTAAAAACTGTGAAAACCATTCTTAGCTTACTGACCATATAAAAACAAGAGGTGGGCAGACTTGGCCCACCAGCTCCGGCAAAATGGAAAGCTTCCATTGCCTCCTTGGTGAAATGTCAACTTGAAAATAAAGCACGGGCTGAGAATTTCTGCCTTCATCTTGAATTTTTGCTCTGGAAAAAAACAAGCTTAATACTACACATACACATTGCTAAAAGTATATCTCATTGCTCTTTAAAAACACACAGGTAAAGTAGATAAAATATACAAAAACAAGTTTTCAAAATATGGTTATATAACTCTATGCAATGCGATATCCATTTTCAAATTGCCAGTATTGCAACCTGCTTTGCAATTTCATCAAACTGGCAGAAACAATTGGATGGGGTTGGAAAGCAATGACTTGCCAAATGTAACTTGAGCCAGCAGGGGCTGGAAACAGCCTTGCTGACGAGGCTCCAGCTTGGTGAGTGCACACACAGCTATAACCAACCTGTTCTCAACCAAGTAATTACCTTCTCCTGGGGAGAGAGAGTGGTATGAAAAAAATTGCAAGAAGACAGCACACTGTAGGGAGAGAGGAAGAACAACAGGACAGAGAAGGAGAAAGAGCGGGCTACAAGAGGAAATAAATTTCTGCAAGATGAAAAAGAAGGTGAATGTGGAGAGAATCACTAAAATTCCATCTGGGAAAATCATCCAGGAGATGGAAACTAAAGGGCTGGCAGGTGAACAAGCCTGGCTTTTTAATGGCTTAATAATAGGGATGTTTGGTAACCAATGAGGTTAATGCACGGGTGACATAAACCAGCAGGGGTTCTTGCAGGAAACCCACAGCACATACTAATTGGAGGACATTTAATACAGGATAATGGCAGAAAGATAAGGCTGTGTCTGAATCCACTTCCTTTCATTCACAAAGGATGAGCTGGCAGAATTTAATAGCTTGGCACTGTCATTTGAAAGAAGCAACAGTATTGATTTGAGAAAGGTTTCTTTTTAACATGGGAACCTGCCAAGGGAAGGAAGGAAGGAAGGAAGGAAGGAAGGAAGGAAGGAAGGAAGGAAGGAAGGAAGGAAGGAAGGAAGGAAGGAAGGAAGGAAGAAAGAAAGAAAGAAAGAAAGAAAGAAAGAAAGAAAGAAAGAAAGAAAGAAAGAAAGAAAGAAAGAAAGAAAGAAAGAAGGAAGGAAAGAAAGAAGATGAGGAAAGGAGGGAAGGAAGGACAGGAGGGAAGTTAACAAATGAACTTAATGAGAGACCCTGTGGTTGCGATTCAGTTAGGGAGCTATTATCTGTCATTCATTAGAAAATACCCTCTCAATGCTGTTGATCACTAGGTTGGCTTCTCAAACTTTGATGTGCAAACAAATAACCCCAGGAGCTCTTTAAAGGGTAGGTTTTGATTTTCAGTAAAACTGGGTGGGGCCTGAGACTCTACATTTCTAGCAAACTTCCTGTTGTGATGCTGCTGGTCCAAGGACCATGCTTTGAGTGATAAGGGTTTAAGCCTTCACCATTCCAGTATAGTAGCCAGTAGCCACATGTAGCTACTGAGCACTTGAAATGTGACCGATCTGAGTTATGATGTGTTGTACATTGTGAAGATGTAGTAAAAAAGAATCTAAAATGTGTCATCAATATTTCTTATTTTGACCACATCTTGAAATGATACAGTTCTGGATACATTGGATTAAATAAAATATATTATTACAATTAATTTCACCTGTTTATTTTTTCACTTTTTAAAAATGTGGCTTCTAGAAAATTTTAAGTTACGCATGTGGTTCGTGTTATATTTTTATGGGACAGCACAGCTCTAGGCTCTTCCTCTTCTGTCCTCTGGTTTAAGTTATAAAAACTGTTCTGACCACTTTGCATGGTTAACCAGTAAGTGATGGCCAACACAGCCTCCATCCTTTTTCCATTTCCTTCTTTCCTTCCTATGTCCTTACAGATCCAGCTCCCTCAGTTTTCACCAGGAAAATGCAAGGAAATTGGTCACTGTAAGAACAGGTACTTAAAGCTCATTGCCCCACACAAACTCATTCATCACAAGCATTTACTTCAGCAAAGCCCCTGGCTTCTTTATAGAACCTACACTGGCAAAAATAAGACACAGGTCTTGTGCTCAAGTTCATAGTCTGCAGGAGCAAAGAGAAAGATAAAGAACTATATTGTGGTGTTCTGGGTGCTGTAATGAAAGTATATAGAAGGGCCACAGAAGAGATATGATCTAAGCCAGTACCCTCAGCCAAAACTTTGTTTTCTAGATATTACCTAAATAATCTTAGATAAGTGACATAACCAAACCATACCTAAGCTTCTGCATATTTTAATGGAAATACTAGTCATCTACATCAGAGCATTGGTATGAAAATTAAGTGAGTTCATATTTATAAAGTATTTAGGTCAGTGCTTGACATATGGTAAGCTCCATATACATGTTAGTTAAATAGACTTGATTGGCCATAGTCTATCTGTTGATGGATGGTTTTAGGTACAAATGTCTAAATATAATCATGATCCAATCCCATCCAAATGACCTTCTGAAATTCAGTACTAAGATGTGTACAATTGAATACTATATAGCAATGAAAAAGACATAAATTACTGCTACTTATACCACCATGGATGAGTCTCACAGAACTAACCTTGAGCAAAGGAAGGCAGACATACAAAAAAGTACATGCTGTGTGATTCCATTTATATAAAGTTTAAAAATATGCAAAACAAATCTACAGTGAAAGACTATCTTTACTTTTGCGGTATTGATAATGACTGGGGAGATATGAAATAGGTCTCTGGTGCTGGCAATATACA
This sequence comes from Phyllostomus discolor, assembly GCF_004126475.2. Classification (NCBI taxonomy): domain Eukaryota; kingdom Metazoa; phylum Chordata; class Mammalia; order Chiroptera; family Phyllostomidae; genus Phyllostomus; species Phyllostomus discolor. The sequence continues at coordinate 6,305,818 of NC_050198.1, forward strand.
CCTTAACCTGGGTAGTGGTTACATGATGTGTTCACTTTGTTACAATTCATTGAGCTATACACCTGAAAATTTTACACTTTATATCACACATATGATTCTCCAAAAGAAAGAGAAGCTGTAGAAGGGCTCTTTCTAAAGACTTTCAGTTTGAAAATCTGCTCATGAACCCCTGGGTACAAAGATGTCAAAAGCTGCTTAACAGTGAGAGGTAAATCTGGACACTTTTTATAAAATTGTGACTCACTTTGCTTCTGCTCCAATTATTTTGATCTCTGACCCTGAATTAAGTCTCTCCTAGAGTAAAATAAATGATTGATTGAGGTGAAAAGAAGATCAGAGAAAAGGAGAAAAGTCAGACTGGAACAGAGACCCTGAAGAGCCCTAGGAGTCTCCAGAAGTGTGTGAAGAGCAGTCTATGTGACTCTAAGAATATGGCATCTGGAGGGAAACACTGGACAAATGTTTCACTTTGGATCTCCTTGTGTAGCTGAGCTTTCTTCTTCTCTAAGATTTTCCTAAAAACTCTCACATCTTAGAGGTCCATCTGCAGGGTTTCTTTGGTTCCCTAAGAGACTATAAGGTTTTTCAAAATCTTTCCTCAATGTATTGTTAAGAAGCACTGGAAGTGTTTTAAGAGGACAGAGCTGGCTATATCACATAGTGTCTTTCCTTTTTAATTCTCATCTGAGGATATTTTTTGTATTGCTGAGAGAGAGACAGAGACAGAGAGAGGCAGAGACAGAGAAAGACATCAATGTGAGAGAGAAACATTGATCAGTTGCCTCCCGTGTGCACCCCAACAGGGAATGGAACCCACAACCTAGGTATGTGTCCTGACAGGGAATTTAATCCACTACCTTTTGGTGTATGAGACAATGCTCCCACCAATTGAGCCACTGGGCCAGGGAAGCATCTTGTATTTAATAGTCAAATGGACAGACTTTAACAAGAAGACCTCAGAGACTATCCAAAGGGCATTAGCAGAAGAATCCAGAACTGAAAACAGCCTTGCTTACAACTCTGGGAGGATCATTTAAGATCCAAGAGGAGTATGTGCAGAGAAAAAGTTATGCACAATTATTTTATCTTGTTCCATAACCAATTTATTAATTTTAACAATTATATTCTCTTAATATGCACATATCCCCAATAACACAAAGAAAAAATATTTTTTTAATTTCATGACAATTCAACCTAGCAATAATCTTTTATTGGTGTAACTGTCCCCCTGGTTTGTAACATGACAGGGATGGAAGAATCTAAGATGAATAGAGAAGAGAACTAGGCTGTTATCATAGCCTAGCCACTCACTGACTAGGTGTGGTGAGACTTTACTTATTTGGGCCCAGTTACTTTGATTATAAAGTGGAGAGAGGAAGAACAGAGGGAACAGAGGACATTATGACATGTACGGTCTCCCTCAGGTCTAACCTTTTGTTTTAAGAAACCCAAACCTTCTTACCCTTACCACTTCTGAATATCAGCACCTACATGTCTTTGTCTAAATGCTGTTTCTAGCCACTGAAGCCAGATTTATCTGCCTGCGTGGAAGGACAGCAATGTCATGGAATTAACACCATTTGGAAGGAGCCATCCTCCTATAATCTTGAGGAGTTGGTGTGTAAATGCCCCAGCTCTCTCGCCCTCAGGTACAAAAACCCTAAAGCATGCATTTTACACTATCTCCACAGAATTTCCCAGTGAGACCAAGTTCCACTAAGTAATGTGCTAATTTACTTGATAACAAACCCTTTGCTCACTGCCTTCCCTTCCCTGTCTCACTCCCCCACCAATGTTTCTTTCATCACCCAATGAAACTATTTATACTAGGATCCTGTGTCAACATCTTCTCAGTGAACTTAAACTAAGACAAAACCCCACAAACCAAACATCATGGTGACAAGTTTCTTGAAAACTACAGAAAAATGCTTTCTTTCCCAGACATAATTTTAAGGCATTTAGTAGATAATGTGATCAGGGGAAGGTTCACTGCCATCTAGACACAAAGCTGAGGTCAAGACTACTTAACCAATTACTCTTCTTCTCCCACCAGAATGGCACTCCCTTTAGGCATTATAACTGCTAAAATGCACAAGAATTGGTAAAAGGTTGGATAACTTGTAACATCTGGATAAATTTAAACTGGTGTCTTGAAGATACCCTAAATTGATATATATTCCATTAAGGAAGATAATGAAATGGTAATTTTTCAAAGACTCCAAGCCATTGGTTAAGACCTCATCTCTCCAAGTTGATGGGAGAGACTTTTAAATCAGCTGTTCCAAATAATTATTACTATCAGCTATGTTGTATACCTTCTTCTGAAGGGATCAGTGAGAGGCTTTTCTTTTCTTTTCTTTCTTTCTTTTTTTGTTTGGATCTAGAGAATAGTTATTTGCTACCTTTGATCTCAAAGAAAGCTTTCTCTTCACTTCTGTCCCTCTCTTCGTCACTCAATGTGGAAGCATTATTGTCCAGGGACTGTGTTGCAGGAACTGTTGAGAAATACTCAGTGTTCATTCTCACCCCTTCTCCCTTCTTTATCACAGCCCATAGAGGCTGGAAAATTCAGACACTCTCTTCTTCAGTTTCCCTTATATGAAGGTGGCCATTTCACCTAATTCTGACCACAGACCAATGGGATATCTGCAGTAAGTCTTTGCAGTAGAGAAGTATGTGAGATATCCTCTACTGTCCAACCTTTCCTATGCAGATGTGGTGATTGGAGACATAGTAGACATATCATGACCATGACGGCAGACTCTGCCAGACACTGAAAATGGGCAAGAGGCAGAGTACAAGGAGCCTGGGTTATTGGGATGCTACCTAGCTGCCAAATCAACTCTGAGACCACCCACCTCCTTGTTAAATAAATAATAAATACCCCTCTGGTTTAAGCCACTGTTCATGAGATTTTTCTTGCTGCCGAAAAGTATTCCTGACTGATCCAGATTTTAACTATTTTAATTGTAATTTTTTTTAAAAATTTGAAGTATAACAGACATGGAAAAAGATACACAAATCATAAGTATATAACTTGAATTTTCACAGAATATTTTTGTTTCTAAATCTCCATTATCCTAATATTTTAGAAAAAAGCATGGTGGTTAAGAGCATGGACTCTAAAGCCCTGGCTGATGTGACTCAGTTGGTTGGAGCATCATCCCATGCACCAAAAAGTTTGCAGGTTTGATACCTGGCCAGCCAGGGCACATGCCTGGGTTATAGGGTCAATACCCCGTCAGGCCACATACAGGAGGAAGCTGATCGATGTTCCTCTCACCTCTCTCTCTCTCTCTCTCTCTCTCTCTCTCTCTCTCTCTCTCTCTCTCTCTCTCTCTCTCTCTCCTGCTTTCCTCTCCCTCTAAAAATCAATAAACATATCTTTGGGTGAGGATTTCAAAAAAAACAGCACAGACTCTCAAGACAGATTGATGAGGTGAGTCTAAAACCCAGATCCACCACTCACTAATTCAGTGAATTTGGGAAAATTCTTTAACCTCTCTGTGCATCAGTTTTCTCGCTTATAATGTGGAAATAGCAGTATTATCTATGTCCTGGGGTTTTGTAAGGATTGAATACATTCATTTTTAAAGTTTATATGTTTGGCACATAGTATGTGTTAATACGTATTTGTTAGATATGCTAACCAGGGTGTAACTAAGAAGGAAGGTAGAGAGGGAAAGACCTGGGAGCAAGAGTGAACAGGTGTTGAGGGCTGTCCCTCACCTCTGGCCTGAGATGATCTTGGAAGCTAAAGTGCTTAATGAACTAGTAAATGCTAAAACAATTTGGCAATCTGGAGCTGTATAATGGAGCTACAGAACTCAAGAGCTTGGGTAAAGTTGAAAATCTCTTGCCTGGCAGTTCTGAACTAGAATCTGGAAATCCAGAACCCCTGATGTGTCATACAAAATGAGCAGTAAACAGACACATATGTTTTCCTGAGGAGAGCATCCACAGTTTTCATTACATTCAGAGGAACCTGTGATCCACAAAAGGTTAAAACTACATACTAGTTCATATACCTGACATAGCTATGGCCCAAAGAGAGGCCATCTTATACTTCAACTGCATTGTCACATTTAACTTTATTTACATCTCCCTAGAAGAAAAGTTAGGTCAAAGAAAATATTATTCCACTCCAAAATCCTAGAATATTCAATGGAAGGGACTTAGTAGTTCTCCCGCTACTTTTACAGATGAGATATCTAAGTTCCATCAAGATTACTATGACCTACTTGGCATCTCAGAAACAGCCATGGCTGACCAGTTGTCCTGGCCCAGCATTGAATTTTTTCCCTACACTAATACTTTTGTAGCAAAAAGTCCTAGCAGCTCATTTCATGGGCTGGCCCTGGTCATAACTGTTGAATGCTCCATAATGGAGCCCTTTAAATGTGGTTGCTAAGAACAGCCAGGACCAAGGGGTTTCAAACATTTTATCTCTTTCATTGCTATAAGATTTAGTGATTATAATTAGTCAGATATCTCATGTATAGCACAGGGTAAAAATTGGAAAATAAAGCAAAGACTTTTCTAGTAACCCAATTTATCATCCTCGTGAAAAGCTGTTAAAACATTTTTTTGCGCCTTCCTCTCCTTTGATAAATCTTTAAGAACTCCTTACTGAATGTTATGCGTGTCCTCAATTATGATTACAAGAGGTGCAGAAATAGCAAATGCAAATATATGAACCATTAGTTATATATAATCTGTATAAACTAAACAGTTTTAAATACAAATTACTCTTTCCAAGATGCAGGTGGGGGACTGGTGAGTGACACTGATACTAAACACAAGTTAATATATTTATCCATGAGGATTAGACTGGGTCTGGTATTAGGTTTTGATTAAACAAGTTTTTGTTTTGTTTTGTTTTCATGTAAGTTTTGTGCAAACTCAAATATCCCGGCTCACAGCCTTAAGACCAGCCTGCTGCTGGAATGAATTTCTCATTTCAACTGCACTTTTGATTAATGTCATACCTGAATTGTTGGTAGATCTGGACCACTTTATTTCTGTGGGAAGGAAAGGAAGTGGAGACAAGAAGAAAAGGAGAATAGGCTGGTACAGCTGGGGCCATGTTAATCTGGCTGCAATTTCAGATTCAAAGGTCACTCAGCCAGCAATGATTGACAATTACATTTTTATTACTGGAGGAGGAAAGTTTTAACTGTGGTTTCTGATTGTATGACATAAATAAAAATAACAGTCTAATTATGGTCTTCATTCTGTATTTTTATTTTTCTGTCGTATCATTTTTCCCCTAAAGCCTCATCCCATCCCCACCCCTTTTCTTCCTAAAAGGATAGAATTCCCAGCTTTTTTACCCAGCCCCAGGCTAACAGGGATGCCTTTGCTTGATAAAATACTGGGTCCGTGTGAGCCAGAGAACCCACTCCAAATGATGAACAGCCCAGGGCCTGCTCTCAGAGAGACTTCTCAGGGAGGCCCCAACTAATTTCTCTTTATGTCACAGAAAGCTGAGTGGGTGACCTTTCTGCCTGATCCATGAAGAACACACAACACAACAGAATTGAATGTGGGTCACTGTCAGGTGGGGAAGGCCAGAGGAAGAGATACTCAGCACTGAGAAATTTACTGCCTTCTTGGAGTTCCCTGGTCTCGTGGGGAAGATGGCTTCTTCATACTGCCCCTCTTACCAACCACTCCTTTTTTCACTTATGTGTTGGGCTAGTCCATTTCCAGTGGATTTAGATGAGTTGGAAGGGGTAGGAAGAAAGTGGAAAGGAGACAATAGTGAGGGAATCAGATGAAAAAAAAAGTGTGCTTAAATTTTTCTCTAGGAAAAAAGAATCATATAGTGTTTTGGACAGTACCTAAAGAGCAGTATATGTAGTTAGATCCAGGCTACTAACATTTCCCCTCCCGTAAGTTGGCCAGGAAGGCAATTTTATGCTATTTCCACATATATATGTGCTTCAGCTCATAAGTTTTTGTAGAAGTAGATTATATTAAAGGCAGTCAAAACTCCCAATATGTTAATTAAATTAATTAATCACTGAAGCTTATTCAAACTGCAGCCAAGTCTGATTCCCAGGGTTTCTACTGGCTCCCTCAAAATGAGGGACAGTCCAGGAGTTGGCACTGCCAGGTACAGAAGGAAGCAATTGGTGATGGTCCCTATGAGCCATAAAAAGCATACAGCAGAGTCCTATTGCCAATAAGACCTAGTGAGCCTTCTAGCAGTGCTGATTTTCCCCTTTGGGTATGCTCATTACTCAAGGTCTGAACACTCACAGCAGCTTTAAGAATTCCCAAGTGCAGGAGGAAATCCATTCTCCAAAGCTCACAGAAGCCTCCGTGCACCTCCCTTAAGTACTGTTTCCATCTGACCACTCTGAATCCACAGGCCTTCAGTCCAAAGACTGTTTATTGGGCACCTCTCTTAAGGCCATTTTTTCTCTTCCAGCCTGTTTCCAGACCCCTGAAATGAGATCTCAGGGATCCCGAGTCTGTTTCTGCCTGACTGTTACCAGCAGACCTGATATACACCACAGAAGGTTTCCGAAGCTTGTTAGTGCTACATTAGGTAAACAGGCAGAAAGTGCAAATACAAGTTCAGGAGGTCAGGGGTCAGAGGATAAATGCCCCCAACATCCTGGCCTTTGAAGAGGACAGTTCCTTCACAAAGCTTCCGCACTTGCACAGAAAAAAGGATTTATATTCCTTACATCTTCGTTGATGGTACAGGTTTAAGTTGTGACCAAAAGTGACCTCTAATCATGGTCTCTAGATTCCCTGCCCCACACACCTGCTTTTTGTTCCAAAAGCAAAGTAGGAACAAAAGGCATTTTTCTTTCTATTTTTAGCACAGTGTATATTAGCAATAAATTAACAGTTCCAGCACCTTTTAAGCACCAGCAGGGGCCAATTCTTTTTACTATATCGTCTTCCAAAGAGCAGCTAATGGATAATGCTGTCACAGAATGCAGCACAGTCAAATAGCCCTTGCAGCCCCACACAGCACATCTCCCAGAAGATGCTTTATGGTGGGGAGCAGCCATGGTGTCTGGTGTTATCTTAAGGGGGATGGGTATTCCTGCACCCCTCATTTGGGAAGAGGGAGGAGGTGACATTAGTGCAAATGATGGTGACTTGCATGGGAAAACTACTATCTTTGTCTTGATTATTTAGTATGTATGTATGTATTTTAATTAAATTTATTGAGATGACATTGATTAATAAGATTATAAAGGTTTCAAGTATATATTTCTAGATACATCATCTGTATTTTGCATTGTGCGCCCACCACCAAAAGTCAAGTTATTTTCTACCACCATACATTTGGCCCCCTTTATGCTTTACTTCCCACCTTCCCTGTGGTAACCACCATACTGTTGTCCATGTCTAGGAGTTTCAGTTTTATATCCCACAGGTGAATGAAATTGTATGGTCTTAGCTTTTTCTGAGGAACTTATTTCACTTAACATAGTATTTTCAAGTTCCATCTATGTTGTTGCAAATAGTATTTTATCTTTTATTATGGCTGAGTAGTATTCTATTACACATATATATTAACCACATCTTCTTTATCCAATCATCTATCGAAGAATACTTGAGTTGTTCCTATGTCTTCACCACCATGAATAATGAATACTACAATAAACATAGGGGTGCATATATCTTTACAAGTAAATGTTTTTAAATTTTGGGGGTAAATACTCAGAATGGGGATTCTGAGTCATATGGTATCTAAGGGGTGGCTGGGTCATATGGTAATTCTATTCTTAATTTTTTTTTCAGAAAACTCTGTATTGTTTTCCAGAGTGGCTGTACTATTTTACATTCCCACCAGCAGTGAATGAGGGTTCTCTTTTCTCCACAACCTTTCCAACTCTTTACTTGCCTTGTTGAGGATAGCCATTCTAACAGGTGTCAGGTGGTATCTCATTGTAGTTTTGAGCCACATTTCCCTAATAGCTAGTGAAATTGAGCATCTTTTCATATATCTGTTGGCCATTTGTATGTCTTCAGGTCTTATCCCCATTTCTAATGGATTTTAGAGAGAGAGAAAAGGAGAAACAGAGACAGAGACAGAAATAGACATCGAGTTGTTGTTCTACTTATATATGCATTCATTGGTTGCCCTGACCAGGGATCAAACCTGCAAGCTTGTCATATTGGGGTGGTGCTCTAACCAACTGAGCTACTTGGCCCATTTTCGAATTGGATTGTTTGTTTGTTTGGTGTTGAGTTGTATGTGTTCTTTATGTATTTTTAAAATTTACCCTCTGTTGGAGTTGTTGTTTGCTAATATTACCTCACATTCAGTCTGTTGCCTTTTTGTTTTGTTGGTGGTTTCTGTTGCTGTGCAGAAGCTTTTAGTTTGATATAGTTCCATTCATTTATTTTTGCTTTTACTTTCTTTGCCTTTGAGGTCAAGTTCATAAAGACTAAGGTTCATAAGTTTAGTACCTGCTTTCTTTATTGTTTATTGTTTCAGATCTTATATTTAGGCCTTTGATCCATTCTGAGTTAATTTTAGTACAAGGGGACAAACTGTAGTCTAGTTTCATTATTTTGCATGTGGGTTTCTAATTTTCCCAGCACCATTTTTTGAAGAGGCTTTCTTTTCTCCATGGTATGGTTTTGGCCCCTTTGTCAAAAATTATTTTTAGTATTTGCAAATGATGTATTATAGAACACCTTAAACTTATATAATTTTATTAACCAATGTCACCCCAATAAATTCAATGAATTTTTTGAATGGCATCAAAAAGTTATTAGCTTTAGCCCTGGCTGGTGTAGCTCAGTGGATTGAGCACGGGCTGGGAACCAAAGTGTCCCAGGTTCGATTCCCAGCCAGGGTACATGCCTGGGTTGCAGGCCATAACCCCCAGCAACCGCACACTGATGTTTCTCTCTCTCTCTCTCTCTCTCTCTCTCTCTCTCTCTATATATATATATATATATATATCCCTCCCTTCCCTCTCTAAAAATAAATAAATAAAATCTTTAAGAAAAAAAGAATTATTAGCTTTAAATTCTTAGAAGCATGGCTTTCTTTCAGGAAAAAATGGTATTGTTATGAATCCTTTTTTGGTTATTTCCTTCTTGAACCTACTCTATTACTCTGCTGCCATACATTTGTTTCCCGACTTTCCTAATTTGTATTGATATTTAAATCCAATAGTTCCATTTTAACTTCCCATTTTTATGCATCTTTTCATTTTTTTAAGGAATTGGGTAGAAAATGCTCATTACTGCAAGAGGAAAAATAGGAAATTTGAAAAGCACTCGCATTTCTTCTTTAAATACCTATTCCTCCTGTTCTCTTTCCACTCTCCACCCCCATAATAAAAAGGAAATCTCAAAAATAAATAGAAGGAGAGCAAAAGAAGAGGTATGACTGAGACTACTCAGAAAACACCTGAATTAACTAATTTACCACATCTTTTGGCAGAAATGGTGCTCAATGCCTTATTCATTAGCAATCATTCCCTGGGTCTCACATCCATTTAGGATACTGACAATCAAAATAGAAACTTTTCTATCTTTTTCTTACAGGTCCCAGGACCTGGCCATTTCTCACAAAACCATTTATTTACATGTTAGCATCTCCTTAGACTGTTGTTGGTAAAGTTGAAAGTGTTCTTCCCAACCATCCCATTTTAAGCCACTGGGGCAGTAGAAAATCAATGAAATTTCAAAATCAGATGTCTTGTGAATTTCCTGAATAGACAGTCTAATTCCATCTTAACAACCAGGACTATTCCAGCGGTTCAAGCTCTGTCCAGACCATTTTAATGCCAATTCAGGTAATTGTTTGGACACATCTTGAACTCCTAGACTAATCTTATAGTTACATGGACTTAACCTGCCTGTTCAGGGAATGCTTGAGACATCTGTTCAGGGAATGCTTGAGACATCTGTTTTTGAAATCTCACCAATTTCCCATTACTCTAGTGTTTAAAAAATATGCATTATGGAGCCAGACCCCTGGATTTGAATTCCATCTCTGCCAAATACCAAGCTGTGTGACTTTGAGCAAGTGACCTAACCTCTCTGTTCCACAGTATCCTCATTTGTAAAATGGGAATATTAATAGTTATTACCTGATAGGGTTGTTATGAAGATTAAGTGAATTAATATTTATAAAGTGCATAAAACAGTATTGCCACATAATGCACCACATAAGAGCTTATGAAAAAAACAAATAGAAATCCAAGTTTGTGTGGTGTCTCAGAACGTGTTTTTCACCAATTACTTGAATTTCTAAACCTTGAGGCTATCATTACCAAAGAAACTTCTGCTTCTTTTCCAAAGACTTGGTGTGCCCTTTCAGATCACAGCTTCGGGAAGTAGAACCCCACATGAACAACAGTGGACATGTAGCAGTGCCCCCTGTGCCCAAGGTCTGTGCAAAAACTCAGATGCTGTTGGTGAGACTAACCGGGTGAAAGCCTGTGCAGAAGCCAACACAACACCACAGTGAAATTCCCCATGGCAGAATTTTGGGCTTCTCTTTCTCTGCTAGACTGTGGAATTAATAATGACTTTGAGTTTCATAGATAAGGGGCAGCCATTCCAGATAGATTTTTGGTTCTGGGCTACCTGTTCCAATAAAAAAAAAAAAACCATGGGTGACAGTCAACTGCAGAGTGTAGAATTTCTGAAAGGCAGAACAAAAATATTTACTGCATCCCTAAAGGTATTGGAATAGATGAAGGGTTTATTTGTCTTGGGGTCATTCTTCCTCTCTTTTCTTTGTTGTAAAGTAGGAAGCATTGGAAGGAAAATTTCAGGAAATCAAAGAAGATCCCATTTTCATCTCCAAATCTACTGATAGAATTGTAGGTCACAATTTCTACCACCTCCCTCCTTGTCCCAGCTAGATGATCTGTTAGTGTACTATGGAGAGAAGTGTTTCTTTTTATTAATAATAATTTTGAATAAATAATGAATGTGCACGACACAACATTTTTAAAATATAAAATACTATATAGTGAACAGTTATTTCCACCTCTGTCTCCCAGACACACAATTTTCCTCCCTGGAGGCAATTAATGTTACCCATTTCTTATGTTTCCTTTCAGGTATATTTTTATTATATACAAACAAATATATAAACACATATGAGTATATTCATATGTGCTTTCCATCTCAAAGGGTTTTTTACCAACTGTTTTTTATTCAACCCTACCTCTTCTTTTTCTACACTATAATATATCTTGGAGAGCTTTTCACATTCATGCATGACTTTAATTCCTTTTCCATGGTTGTATAGTATTTCACAATATAGTTGCACTATAACTTACTTATGTCTGCTTTGGAAGATCCTTTAAGTTGTTTCAAATATTTTGCTAGTACCAACCATGCTGCATTAAATAACCTTCCTCACACATCACTTCACACAAATGTTGAAGAGTATATTTATAGAAAATTTCCTAGAAGGAAAATTATTGGTTCAAAAGGTATGCCCATTTCTAATTTTGATAGATCTTGCCAAATTGCTCTTTATAAGAGTTGTACCAATTTTATGCTTCCACCTTAGATGAGAGCTAATTTCTGATGGGGAGGGTTTAACACCAGAAACTACACATTCAAGGTATCCAAGATTCTAAGGGATGTAGTTCAGTGAACTCTGTTTCAGAGTCTTGCTATGAAGGGCAGGTAAGAGTCAGAGTGCTCACTCAGCTGAGATCATCCACTTGCATCTTAATGGGAATGCTGGAGACCAGTGGGGCATGACAGGTGGTGGGTGCCTTCTTTCCAAGTAGGCAGAAGAGGCATACAAACTGGATGGTTCTGCAGGTCTCCATAGCTGATCCTTGAAAAGATTTTCCTAGCACCTGCAGAGCAAGTTAAGCCTTTCGTGTCCACCTTCAGACCCAAAGCATTCAGCTTTTAGTGGGGCCCACAAAGAAAGTTATTGCTTCACCAAGGCATCATTTCTAGGGCAGCTGTGATTAAGCTACATTATTACCTCATTTGAAGTGGGTTTCCTGGACAAGTTTTTAGCAGTCATCTCAAACAGCAAGCTAACCTGATTTCTATACAGAGATTTCTCCCAGAACCATTGCAGGGATTATATGTTCCATGTGTTGCAATAATTTGACTTTCATCTTTCTGAGAAAAGTGGCTAAGAGCAAGGACTCTAGAGGCAGACTTCCTGGGTTTGAATCCCAGCTCTGCCACTTGCTGGCTGTGTGATCTTGGGCAAGTTGTTTCACCTCTCTGAGCAGGGTGCAAGATAAAATACAGGACACCCAGTTGAATTTGAATAAACAGCAAATAACTTTTTAGTATGAGTATGTTCCAAATGTTGTGTGGGGCCTATTAAATAAATGACTGAAATGTTTGTTGTTTATCTGAAATTCAAACTTATCTGAGCATTGTGTATTTTTATTTATGAGTCTGACAACTCTACTCTGTTCCTCAGTTTCTTCATCTATACCTACATCATATAATTTTTACAAAGATTAAATTAAATGTTATTTCTCAGGTGTATAGAATGGGAAGATCTGGGGAAGTTACTGATCTTTGGTCCAAGAACAGAGGCCTTGCTCTTCTGCATGAACTAGAACAAAGATGATGGGATGCTCTGTAGGGCATCAGGCTTAGCTGGGGGTTGGGCATAAGGAGTGAGGAGAGCAGAGGTGGGGTGCAGAAATGGCAGGTAAGAGGTCAGTGTACAAAAGGGTCCATGGTGGATAGTGTGGGACCTTAAGGGGAGCAAATCAATTCATAGGGGTGGCAATGCAGAGGACAGCACATGGAGAAGAAGGGGCTGACCCTGGCCTAGCTTCAGGAGCTACAAATGAGTAGCAGGGAAGGAATGGGACCTCCAAGGACTACACTCATGGCCATGAGGAGGAAAAAGGGAGAGGACAGACATTTTCAGGGAAAGAAGCCACAGCTATGGTCCCTAAAAGGAGGCAGATGGGGTGTTCTGAAGAGGTAAACTTCAAGCCTCAGGGAGGCTTATGCAGACTTCCTAAGTTCTGTCCCATTCTAGCAGAGCTCAAAATTTGGCTCAGCTTTCTTTGATGGTGAGGGATGATGATAAGTGTGGACAATGCAACCTACAAAGGCCACTGAGGAGGGCCTGGGTGATAGAGGGCTCAGGAGACTGAGAAGCCTCTGTAGTATGGGGGTTCTCATCTGGATACACAGATCCCCAAAGGGTCTGTGAATTTGGATGGGAAATATTAGATCTTATTTAATAAGAGGTTAATATCCAAAATTTATAAAGTACTCATATAGTTCAACATCAAAAAATGAATATGATTAAAAAATGGGCAGAGAGCCTAAATAAACATTTCTCCAAAGAGGACACACAGATGGCCAATAGATATATGAAAAGATGCCCAATATCACTAATCATCAGGGAAATGTATATTAAAATCACAATGAGTTATTGCCTCAATCCTGTCAGAATGGTTAAAATCAGTAAATCTATAAACATCAAGTGCTGGAGAGGATGTGGAGAAAAGGGAAGCCTAGTACACCATTGGTGGGAATGCAGACTGGTGTAGCCACTGTGGAAAACAGCACGGAATTTCCTCAAAAAACTAAAAATGCAACTGCTTATTGACCCGGCAATTCTGCTGCTGGGATTATACACTAAGAATCCTGAAACACTAATTCAAAAGAACCTATACACTCCAATGTTCATAGCAGTGTTATTTATGACAGACAAGTGCTGGAAATACCCTAAGTGCCCATCAGTAAATGAGTGGATCAAAAAACTATGGTACATTTACATAATGGAATATTACATAGCAGAAAGAAAGAACTCCTATGCTCCATGACAGCATGGATGGAACTGGAGAGCATTATGCTAAGTAAGTGAAGTAAGCCATGCAGAGAAAGACAAATACCATATGATCTCACCTATAAGTGGAACCTAATCAACAAAACAAACAAGCGAGCAAAATAGAACCAGAGACATGGAAATAAAGAAGAAACTGACAGTAACCAGAGGGAAGGAAAAAGGGATATAATGCGGGAAAGAAGGGGAAGGGTCAAGTCAAGGAACATGTATAAAGGACCCATGGACAAAGACAACACAAGTGGGGAAGATTTAATGTGAGCAGTAGGGCAGAAGAGAGTAATGGGTGGGGGGGGGGGGATGGGGACAACTAGAATTGAACAAAAAAAATTTTTTAAAGGTGCAGACAATGGTATTTCACAAATTTGTTTTCTAATATTTCTTAACTATATTTGATATAATTGGTTTCCTTTGTAAATCTTTGCACTTTGTTTAATGCATTTAAAAACATTTTTGTGAAGGAATCTATGGATAGTCTTCCCCAAGTTGGCCAAAAGTTCCATATCTCAAAACAAAGTTAGGAATCCCTGATTTAGGCCAATAGCTGTAAGTCCTGTGGGGAGTGGTCTAAAATCTCAGGGCACATCAAATTGATTTCCAGAAGTGTGGACCCTTAGGAATGGCTTTTGTTTTGTTTATTTGTTTGTTTGTTTGGCCTATGATCATAAAAGCATCTTCATTTAGAGCATGCTTCAGGGGAAAAATAGGGGATGCAAGTGTTGGGGGAGTATGTTAATTTGGAAGAAAAAAGTCTGCATTGTGCATATCAGCAGCTCTTGTCTCAAAAGAATGAGGAAGATCATTTTACTTTGCAGTTTACTTAAAAATAAATTATACCATTACCCAAGAAACCTCCTTTTGCCTTTACATGTGGAAAGAAAAGGAACCCCTCATTCTTCTCTGTACCAAACTGCATCCTGTTACATTGTTTAGCAAGTGGCACAAGTAATTGAAGGGTTCAAGATGAGAGTAAGTAATAGGAAAACATTACCAGAGCTGCTGAAATAGAGTCTTCTTATAGATCCTTGTTAACAGTGGGGAGCTCCCACCCTCTCATCTCCTCAGGCCTCTTTCCCCGTAGTGGGTTGAGCTCTGCAGACACAAGAGCAGCTCAGAATATTTATAGGATTGCTCCAGCTAGCCAGGAGAGGGACAAGTGACAATGACCAGTAGAGGAATGGCAGCAAAGAAACTAGGATTCTTCTGCCTTGTGGGTCAGTGGGATTGGGCAAAGAAGGAAACGTACAGATAGCAAATGAAGGAAGCTTCACAGCCCACCTTCTCTTTTTTTAATTTTTATTTTTAATCCACATCCTGGGATATGTTTATTGACTTGAGAGAGAGAGAGAGAGAGAGAGAGAGAGAGAGAGAGGAACATTGATGTGAGAGAGAAACATAGATTGGTTTATATGCCCCAACTGGAGATCGAACCTGGAAACTTTTGGTTTATAGGGCAATGTTCCAACCAGCTGAGCCACCCAGCCAGGGCTCCATAGCCATCTCTTAATCCTGCAGCTGATCAGATAGCCATGCCACATATAAATCACAAGCAACACAGGGTTAAGCCTCCAGGGGTTGGGAAATTTAGAGTTAAGTCTCCAAAACTAGGAAGCTGCCCCAAGCTCCCCTGCATTTATGGATGGGACATGAATTTTAACAAGGGTGCAGCTTGTGAATTGCAATCTAAGTCTGGACTGTCCAGCTGTTTCCTCTAGCTCATCTGTTTCCTAGTCACCATCTTCACTGAGGCTCTGATGTGTTAAAGTAAAGTATCTTCATCAGAAAAAAATTTTCTTTCTTTAGTGGCATTATGGGTTGAATTGTGTCCCTCCAAAAGAACTCTAGAAGTTCTAACCCTCATTACCTCATAATATGACCTTATTTGGAAGTAGGGTCATTGCAGATATAATTAGTGAAAGCAACATGAGGTCATACTGCAGTAGGATGCACTGTGATCCAAGATGACTGATATCCTTATAAGAAGAGGAAAATCTGGACACAGACAGAGGGAAAACTGCCATATAAATATGGAGGCAGAAGTTGGAGTTATGTTACCACAAGGCAAGGAACACATGGGGCTAAATAGATCCTGAAAGAGGCGAGGAAGGATCCTCCAAGCCACCCAGTCTGTGGTACTTCATTATGGCAGCTTGAGCAAATGAATAAACTGGTTTTAACTTTTGCCTTTGCTTACTCACCTCCTGCCTCCATTTCCAATGACCCTCACACCCAAAAAGAAGAACCCCAGAGAGCAAGCTTAACCTGTAAGCACTGAGCACACTAGAGGGGATAATACAATGTCCTCCTTCCTGACATCAAATCTGGCCAAAGCAAGACAAGTCTGCCTCCCTGGGAAAAGTCCCTAGTGGCTAAAGCAATGACCCTGCAGGTCACCCTGACAATCAGAAACAAGGGTTCCACCCAGCCATATCTCCCTCTGTCCTACCCAGGCCCCTCCTCAACCAACACAGCATTTTAAAGGAAGACTTAATCCTATAAGACATAACAGCCCAACTTTGCATCCGAGGCCCAGAAGCCCAAGTGAGGAAAGGGGAACCAGGAGGTAGATAGTTGGGGCCCAGGGTTCCTGTTTCCTTTCATGCTGCTATAGGGTCACTGTGGTATAGATGACAGATTAAAACAAAGATTGCTGCACTTGGAAGATTAAATACTACAAAATGTTTAAATAACTCAACTGGACCTCATAATTGTGTGGCAAAGGCTGCAAAATGTAAAGTTGGGAGTCTTGGCTCAAGTGAAAGGCCCTCTCTGAATAACAATTTATTTTAATGTGAGATTTCTCATACTGTCCATATGGTGGGTCTTCAAGGGAAAGCAACTGTCTCTCAGTTGATGGGACATCTGAAATATTCATTTTTGGCATTCAGGATTTTTTCCACTTATATCAGTGGTTTGGTTGAGGAGAGTTTGAAAACATCTCTCTAATGTTTTTAGTATTTTTACTTCTGGAAATCCATCATCTAGCCTTGGAAGTTACAAACGGAACCCATTTCTCAACTGAACGGCCACCCTTTTAAGCCAACACCAGTTTATAATTGTGGAAATCTGTGGGCCTTCATTTGAAAATAGAAAACATTATACCCATTCATTTAAAAAATAACAACAACCCAGAAAGTATGTGAAGAATGCCATCACCTGAAGTAGGACTGCCTTTTCAAGTATCCCACGCTCATGTTGTGGAGTGACTCTGAGAAAAATATCCCATCTAACTCTAGGAGAGGCAAGACTTCCCTCCAGCTTTGGGTAAGGACCCTGGTGCCCCCACAGTTATGGTGGCAGTCTTTACCCTTACAGAGCCTTCCAACCACATGCTAGATCCCAAGGGTGTGATGTGGGGAAGGGAGATTGTTTGTCTTCTCTTTTTAACTTCCTCCTATGAACTGTCTCACCAGTTGCTCCTCTGAGGGAGAGAAAGAAGACATCTCAAGTGTTCCTGTATTATAGCTTTACAGGGAAAAGGGGAAATAGATGAGGTATCACAAAGTCCCCAAACATGATGATAAAACAAAGTCACATCTTTCTACAGAAACCTCACTATTCAAATGTTACATCCTCTAAAAGACCTTCTCTGACTGCAGCATCAAAAACAGTATCCTCACCATTATCAGTGTACTAAACCTGCTTTGTATTTTCTTTACAGCACTGTGCATATTATGTCTTCCTAAGTCTGTGTTAAGTGACCTCATGTATGTAGTTTTAAATCATCTGTGGTCAGAGTATTTATACCACAGAAATTGGCAAATGCTATCAATCTGGGCTCTTCCCACCCCAAAGCCACCTGCTAGCTCCTTATTAGCACAATGATGCTATCAGTATCTGCCCTTACATTATAAATGTGGTTTGGACATTATACAAACTAGATTTAGTGTGTATATATACAACTTGCATAGATAATACATTATACTATTAGTTGACTAATGATCTATCCTGACCTCCATCAAAAGTATATCAGTCCCTACACACTATTTTACTGACTGCTGTTTTACCATGCTTAGAACAATGCCCATACCTAGAAGATGCTGATTAAGTATTTGCTGAATGGACGAATAATGAATGACATTTTCAGAGGCTCCATTTGATCTACATTTTCTATCATTAACTCCTTAAAAACCTCCTTCCACTTTGCCTTCAACCTCTTCCCCATGACTTCTTGCCTTTTACCACCATCTTTGTCATTACCCTCATAAGCTAGAAAAATCTACTGACTTTCTTTACTAGTGATTCCTAATTTTTGGTGTAAGTAGTTCCTCTGGGCAAAATTCCAAAGGGCACTCTTTTGGATTTTTCCCCTTCACATCTTTCCCAGAAAAGCATTTCCTATCTCTTTAGCCAAGGTTAGGTGCTGATAAGGCACCCAGAACAAGTATATTCATAAAACATTCTCTTCCTCTCTTTTCATAATACTTATAATCTAGTTAAGAAGCTAAGATTAATCTTGGCTTGAAAAAATTACTATCAGATAAGACAATTATTCAATTAACTACTAAATTGGGAAGCAGGAACCATATGATCTCAGAGCAAAGAGGGCTGGTGGAGTCTAGAAAAACATCAAAGAGAAGTAGTGGGCCTTGAGTTGGCCCCAACTGACAGGTAGGATTGTCTAGATAAGAGTCTCTCACCTTAGCACTATTGACATTTTGGGCCAGATCATTCTTCATTGTGGGGCTGTTTTATGCCCTGTGGGATGTTCAACAGCATCCTTGGCCTGGACCTACTTAAATGTTAGTAGCATCCATTCATAGCTGTCTCAACCAAGAATGTCCCAAGATCTTGCCAAATATCCCTTGGGAGCAATATCATCCCCAGTTTGGAACAACTGAGCTAGATGGAAGAAAAAGAGAACATCAGAACTAAGAGAGTAGTGAGGAAGGACATGCTCACTTAGCTCAGAATCCATTCTTGATACACAACTGCACCTAGTCTCAAACCTGTCTTTGAGGAATGTTCATCAGCTTCTTATGCATGCTTTACACATATTCTATTAAACCTATACCCTGCATTAAATTTGGATTGAACTATTAATGTGATTTCCAAATGTTGTCATTGTGGAGCCCTTTGTTCCAACAAAATCTTAGCCAGAAGCACAAATACTAGGACATAAGCAGCAGGGATTTTATAAAACTTGAATAGAGCACCATTATCTCCCCACATGTACTTCAGCCCTGCCCAATGGCCCAATAGCACAGCAATTCCTGGTGTTTCACTATACCACAAACATGATGGAGGCAACAATAACATCAAACCCTGCAATAATAGCTATAATGGATTAGGAGTTGCAAAAGCTAAGTTTTATCTGGAACTGTTTACTAAACACCTGTGTGAGTCTAGGCATGTCATTTGACCTCTCTGAACTTGTGTTGCTGCATTGAAACCTCTAAGGCCCCTTTCACCTTCAAACTGTTATGACTGTGAAAGCACAACAATGTCACATAATTCATGAGCCAAGACTAATGATGTTGGTGATTATAGAGAAGCTAATTACTTATAGTGTCACCACAAATCCATTCTGCAGGACAGGGAGAATGAGGAAGCAAATCTGATTTCCAAAATTTTCTTTTTTCTCTCCTAAGATTCTCTTTGAATAGCACTTTGACCTTTACTTGATTTATTTATCCTTGAGATTCTCTAATACTCGGTCTGGCTTGCCTTTATTCAAAATATCATGCTAAATGTGGTCACAAATGGAGGTGCGAATTGATATATTAAAAATTAAGAATGAAGGTGAAAAATCTGGAACACTTGCTGCCAAAACCATAAAGTTAGAATAACGTGTTAAAAATGAAATGCAATAGATTCTGTGATGGAGAAGAAAAGACTCACAATAAAAGTCTAAACATGGTATTAGCAATGTGTACATAAGCTATGGAGCCTGGAATCATTTCTTTCTTGCTCCAGTGGTTCTACTAGCCCACTCTTAGGATGAGAGGGTCTCACACAGCAAGCAGAGGTAAAACAGACATTTCTGTCCCCCACATTGGAATGACTTCATGGCTTTCCTTCCACTTGCACTTGAGAGGGGTGGAAATCTGTGTCTTTACTTTCTGTTTTTGCTCCTTCTTTGTAAAAAAACAAAAAGAATTGAACCCCCCTGCACCCATCTAATACCACAGAGAAATAACACAAAACCACAGCTACCAAACAATGATGCTGAAATCCACAGCTATGTGTCTGTCAAAATATGATACTGTGTTTCCAAATTCCCAATTCGGTGGAGTCATTCTGCTCTTCTATTTTAAATGTAAATGAAATGTTATGCTAGTCACAGATAAATATGACTTTTAATTAGAATGGAAAAATGCTTTTCAAATATCTAATAACTCAATTCTTAATGAGAACATGATAGATATATGAACTACTTTGGTGGTTTAAAACACCACACCAGCAGTGGTGTGAGTGCATGTCTATGTGTTGGGGGGACCTCTCTGGTCAGTGAGGACAACTCTAAGTTATCTGAACCTATTCAGTATTGATGACTGGCAGAAGAGGGAAAGGTTGATTCATGGAGCTGCTTTTTCCAGGAATGAGTTCTCCTTAAACTAAGAACTGCTGGAACATTCATTAATATTATGGCTAAGTCTTTACATTTTTACTTGTTTTCAATAAATAAGATATGGACATGGTAAAAATAATTCAAACAATGCAGTTCATGTGCAGTGAAAATTAAGTCAACCCGTAAGCTCAGTCTCCTAGTCCCTCACTGTTACCAGTTTATGTATCTGCCTAGAGATATTTATTGTAGCAGTACACACACACACCTTCATATACACATATGTATAATTGTATACACATGTTGTTTTAGACATGTTTTGTATGTTATATATACACAGGTACATATATGCATATAAAAGCTCCCTTGTTACAAAAATGGTAACTGTACATTTCCCCCCTCTACTTAACAGTATGTGATGGATAAAAGATACTTGCAAACTCTTTGCCATTCCTCCCATTGAGAGTTGGAGTTTTTCTTCTCTCCCTTTGAATCTGGACCTGCATGTGACTTGCTTTGACTGATAAAATGTGGCAAAAGTGACTGTACAACTTCCAAGGCTGGATCTTAATATGCTTTGCAGGTTCCCCCTTCACACACTTGGGACATTCCTTTTTGTAACCCAGATGCCATACTGTGAGAATCCCAAGCCATATGGTACTCTAGACAATAACTTAAGCCAGCACTAACAGCAAGTACATGAGTGAGTCATTTTGTATTTCCATCCCCAGATGAGCCCTAAGATGACTGCAGCCCCAGCTGACACAACATGGAACAGAAGAGCTCAGGTGAGCTTAGCCAACCCTCAGAATTGCAAGAAAAAATAAATTGTGGTGTTCGCTTTAAGTCACTAAGTTTGGGGGTATTTCATTTTAATAAAGTATATAAATCTGCTTTATTCTTTTAATGATATTAAAATAATAGCTAACATATGTTTATATGCTTACTATGTGCCAGTGCATATACACACACCTATACATTTATACATATATAGACTCATTTCATTCACATCCACTGTAAAAAATTTTAGCAGAGATATTCCATCGCCATTTTATAGATGAGCAACTAAACTATAGAGAAGTTACATGGCTTTCCCAGTACCCCAAGTGACTAACCAGGTCTTTGACCTCAGATACTTTGATATTAAACATTACCCTAGATCACTTCAGTTGTTACTTTATTCAATTAGTCCTCTATTGGTGAACACTTGAGTCATTTCTAATCTTCTGCTTGTGAAAATAAGGTTATAATGTCTTTCCTTATATGTACTTATATGTGTTTGTGCAAGAAGAAACCATTCTTTTTAATGGAATCAAAGAGAGAGGAGGAGCCCTGGTTGGTGTGGCTCAGTGGATTGAGCATGGGCTTGCATACCAAAAGGCTGCTGGTTCAATTCCTCATCAGGGCACATGCCTGAGTTGTGGTCCAGGTACCCAGTAGGGGGCATATGAGAGACAACCATTTGATGTTTCTCTCCCTCTCTCTTCCTCCCTTCCCCTCTCTCTAAAAATAAAATAGATAAAATCTAAAAAAATGAAATTAGAGGATGACTAGATTCAGTTTATTTCACTGCATGCACAGGTAAAAAAAGAAATATGTTGGGTACAGTGTGTCAGGTGCATACACTACAGTCAGAATAAAGTTCTAGCCCATCTGGCTATTGGTAGTTGGTGCCAGAAATTTTAACAGGAAACAGGAGCTCCTGGAGACCCCACTAAGAATATTTATCTTATTTTCATTTAGCCTCAAGTGAAGCAAGTAATAAACTAAATTTCCTCAGAGTAGGCTGTATTATAATACATATTTTATAGGAATTCTCACTACTTGAAAAAATATTTGGAGAGTAACGTGTTTTATCTTACACTTAATTATCTAAAGAAGGCTTGAAGGGCTGTCCCCTTCTCAAGCCCTGCAACATCATTTTACCACTTGAAGGAAATTTTCACACACTCCTAGGTTTGGAGATCTGTTCTAGACAACTGAGGCTGTGAAAAGTCTGATCACTGGCAGGTGACCTTACACTCTCTCTCCTCCCTGAAGACTCTTTTGGCCTGAACAGCACATTTTCCAGGGAGAGATAAATGCCTGACAAATAAAATGGAAAATAAATGTGTGTAGAACTGGTGGGGTCTGTACTCCATATCCATTTGCTCAGACACCCACAATGCAGTGACAAAGCCACAAGAGGCAAGTTTTACCACCTGTTCACCACTGAGCTATAGGGTAAAGTGTGACCATCGGCTGGGGCCAGCATCAAACTCACATCTGCTAACTGCCAAACTTCCCTGGCTGGATAGTACTGATCAGAGGAACAAGGATGAAGGTGGCCTGTCAGGATACTGCACTTCAGCAAATCTAAGAGGCCATTGATTGTCAGATATATCATTATTTTATGTACCACCAAGACATAAAAACACTGTCAACTACACAATGACACAATATTTTCTGACCAGTTACAATTTTTATTTTGTGATTATTAAATGGCTCATTTTGATTTCACTAATGTGTTTTTTTTCATATACTGCTCTAGAATATGCATTAAAATGTCTGAACCTGAGGCTTCAGAATCAAATTTTCAACTTGAAATCAGAGATACTCATGCATTTCCAAACAACATCGTCCTCTGTGTCATGAAGAGTTGATGATACAGCCTTTCATAGATGCATGCTCCACTGTCTTCTATGACGCTTTCTTCCAAGTCACCAATGCCCATTTTGTCAGTTTCACTGCTTGTGTGCTTTCTAGATTTTTACCTGGAGGAAATACAGGTTTCTAGTCCAAGTTTCCATGAGGGCAGATGACATTGATTTCCTGTTTGACAACCATAAGGAATAATCAACCAGATGCATCTTGATTACAGAGATGTTGAAATGTAAACAAAGTATCTCCTAGAATTGAGGAATTCAGTGAGTATGGAATACTTAGATCCCTAAAAGTTTATTGTCAAAATCTCATTAGAGGAATTAGATGCCTTTTTTGATGTTTAAAAAAATAACTAGGTATAATTGGATGTGTTCTTTTGTGGCCTAAGTTGTTTTGTTTTGACTTCATTGAAAGCATAGGGAAGCAAGCTTGAAAAATGTTTTCTCTTGAGAAGAATGAGAAACATAGTTAAATGTTAGGAGAATGGCTAGTGAGGCTGAACATCCTTTCATATGTCTCTGAGCCCTCTATATGTCCTCTTGGAGAAGTGTCTGTTCAGGTCCTTTATCCATTTTTTAATTGGATTGTTTGTCTTCCTGGAGTGGAGTCATATGAGTTCTTTATATATTTTGGAGATCAAACCATTGTCCGAGATATCATTGCCAAATATATTTTCCCATACAGTTGGTTCCCTTTTCATTTTGCTAATGTTTTCTGTAGCCATGCAGAAGATTTTTATTTTGATGAGGTCCCATTTGTTTATTCTTTCCTTTATGTCCTTGCTCCAGAGGACATATTGGTGAAAATATTGATATGTGGAATATCTGCGATTTTCCTAGCTATGTAGCTGTGTTCTCCTCTAGGACTTTTATGGTATCATGACTTATATTTAAGTCTTTTATCCATCTTAAGTTTATTTTTGTGCATGGTGTAAGTTGGTAGTTGGGTTTCATTTTCTTGCATGTAGCTGTCCAGACCCCCCAACATGATTTGTTGAAGAGGTTATTTTTACTCCATTTTATGCTTCTGCCCCCTTTGTCAAATATTAATTGACCATAGAGACTTGGATTTATTTCTGGGCTCTCTGTTCTGTTCCATTGATCTGTGTGTCTGTTCTTATGCCAGTACCAGACTGTTTTGATTACCGTGGCCTTGTAATAGAGTTTGATGTCAGATATGGTAATCCCTCCTACTTTGTTCTTCTTTCTCAAAATTGCTGCAGCTGTTCAGTGTTGTTTATGGTCCCATGTGAATTTTTGAAATGTTTGCTCTATATCTTTGAAATATGTTATTGGCATTTTAATAGGGATTGTGTTGAATCTATAAATTGTTTTGGGTAGCATGAACATTTTGATGATGTTACTTCTTCCAATCCATGAACATGGTACATGCTTCCATTTATTTGTGTCTTCCTTAATTTCTTTCTTTAGTGTTGTGCAGTTTTATGAGTACAGGTCTTTTATGTCCTTGGTAAGTTTTATTCCTAGGTACTTTATTTTTCTTGTTGGTATAGCAAATGGGATTTTTTTCTGATATCTGTTGCTGATATTTTATTGTTGGTGTACAAAAATGCCTTCAATTAGCCATCACAGAGATGCAAATTAAAACCACAACGAGATACCACTTCACACCATTTAGAATGACCAACATAACCAAATCAACAAACAAGTACTGATGAGGTTGTGGAGAATAGGGAACTCTTGTACATTGTTAGTGGGAATGCAGACTGGTGCAGTCACTGTGGAAAACAGTATGGAATTTCCTCAGGATACTAAAAATGGAACTGTCTTTTGACCCAGCAATTTCACTGCTGGGATTATACCCTAAGAAGCCTGAAACACTAATTCAAAAGAATCCATGCACCCTAATGTTCACAGCAACACAATTTACAATAGCCAAGTGCTGGAAGCAGCCTAGGTGCCCATCAGTAAATGAGTGGATCAAAAAACTATGGTACATTTACATAATGGAATATTACATAGCAGAAAGAAAGAAGGAACTCCTATGCTCCATGACAGCATGGATGGAACTGGAGAGCATTATGCTAAGTAAGTGAAGTAAGCCACTCAGTAAAAGACAAATACCATATGATCTCACCTATAAGTGGAACCTAATCAACAAAACAAACAAGCGAGCAAAATAGAACCAGAGACATGGAAATAAAGAAGAAGCTGACAGTAACCAGAGGGAAGGAGGAAGGGAAAAATGGGGGAAAGAAGGGAAAAGGTCGTCAAAGAACATGTATAAAGGACCCATGGACAAAGCCAAAGTGGGGAAGATGGAGGGTGTGAAGTGGGGGTGGGTGGGGCAGGGGAAAGTTGTGGTTGGAAAATGAAGAAAATTGTATTCAAACAACAATAAAAATGATTTTAAAAAGTTAGGGGAATGTTTCCCCTAAGTCTCTAAGTATATTCCCTCCTGTGATCTATATCACATAGCATTTTGGTCTAATTTTACTCTGGTCAACAAATATTGCTCTCCCATTTTGTCAGGTTTCAGCAACACTATCCACACATCTGAAATGTGGTGAGAGAAGAAACTGATTTTTTAAGAAGCCTATTTTTAAAAAATAGTCTATGTATTTTCACAAGGTATTTGCTAAAATTCCAAGCTTTGGGATCTTAATATAAAGCTATAATAACAATGAAAGAATTGGAGGGAAGGTTCTAGACACAGAAATTTTTTTTTCAGTTGAAATGCCATAAAAATTTGTCACCTTTTCACTGTGCATCTGACACCCAGCCTTACCTAAAAATAAACCGTTTTCAAATATCAGGAGCCAGGCACCCAACAAATCTCAAATTTAGCTTTGAATTGTCATTAAACTACAATTATCAGGTTTCTCTCATGGGCATACAGGCTTCAACTTCTGGGGAGAAGAAATCAGAAGCCTGAGATGGATAAGGGAAGATACAAAGAAACCAAGGGTCTAATGGGAACCAAGAATATGTTCTCTCCCTACTGAAAAAGGAGCCTACGGTAGTGGGCCATCACAAACAGCTGATTTAAACAAATGTGAAGCACTTTAAGACAGACTCAGACCAGATTTTCCCAGAGCACACAAGGTTAATCTTCACCTAGGGATGGAAACTGGGGCAAGGAGACAGGAGCAGCCGCTGGGCCTTTGAAGGGCTATACAGGCCAGTATATTACAGTCAGAAGCAAGCACCCGTTCCTTCAGGTGCCAATTGGAGTTTATTAGCTGTGATTTTTATGAGATACTGAGAAAAGCTGAAATACTGCTGCATAGCCACAGAAATGTGTAGTGTGGGAGCCAAGAGTCATTACCAGTTGTTGAGAAGTTGACAATGGGGCCTTCCTGGAAGATTTTTGCAGTCTGTGTAGAACAGTAACACAGAAGCCATTTTTTTCTCTTTAAACTAAAAGGCTTTGCCCTTATAAGTCATGAATTATTGTCCGAGATATGGCATATGATCCCTACCCTAGCAGGTCCATGGCTTCCAGAATCCCTTCAGGACCCCTTTGAGAGAGATACCTTCTAAAGAGGTTTTCTAGGGGCACATTTTCCCCACTGTGAAAAAAAGGAAGTGGCAGTTATGTGACAAAGAAGTTTGATTTTGTCCCATATGCCTTGAACTGAATTGCAAATAATCCATACATGGTCTGGGAAGGTTTAGAGCATGTAGATTGATTTTTCATCTCTTTCCCTTTGTCAGCCAGGGCATTTGTGCTTCAGGTCGCTTGACAAAGCAGGTCTTAGGATCTCATTCCTAAGCAATATTAGGCATAATCTGGGTAAAGAGCAAAATGATTAGATTAGGTCAATTATCTCTAACACAAACCTTGAATTAGCTTCCTCAGGAAAGGAAAGTATGGTCTTTGGAGGAAAAGAGACTCAGATTTGAATGTTTTCTCTGTTTCACACTGGCTGTAACATTACAATAGATTTTCATATGTTATAGGGCCATATTAGTTAACTATTGCTGCATAACTATCCTAAAACTCAAGGGCTTAAGACAACAATCACTCATTATCACTCAGGCATCTGCAGATTTACTAGGATTTGACTTATCTAGGTGGGTCTGCCCCAGGCTGCAACAGCTGGGGAGATCTGCTTCTCACTGCAGATCTTTAATTGCCTGAGGTGGCTCTGTCCCATGTGTTTCTCATCCTTCTTTTACCAGCAGGCCAGCCCAAGATGCACTTTTCTTAATGTATCAATAAGAAATACAAGAGGATAAGTGGAAACCTGCGAGGTCTCAGCCTAGGCTCAGAACAGACTCATACCACTCCTGCTGACAGTCCACTGGCCAAAGCAAGTCACATGGCTAAACCCAAAGTTAAGAGGCCTTTAGAAGAACTGCAAAGTCACATGACAAAAGATGTTGATACAAAGGGATTGTGAAGAACGGGCCAAGATAGGACAATAGGAATCTACCCTAAAGGTCAATCCTTCACTTATTACTCTTCTTTTTCAGAATTATCCTGGGCATTTTTACTCATTTATTTTCCTATATAAAATTTTAAATTTGTACATTATATCAATAATGTCCCATGGGAATTTTGATTGGGGTTGCATTCAAGTTATCAATTAATTTCAGTAGAAGTAATATTTTTATAATATTAAGTCTTCCCATCCAAGAACATAGTATGTCTGTATAATTCAGTCATGTCTTATTTTTATGTCCCCCAGTAAAAATTGTGTAGCTTATTTCAAATAGGTCCTCTACATTTGTGAATAAGGGTATCTGTACATATTGACTAGACATAACCTTAAGTTCCTTTCTGGCCACAGAAAATTAGTTTCTGGTCATTGAATTCTTAATATTACCACTACAAAGTGTCAAACTTATTACCTCTCATGACCATTCTAGATGATGAACTTCATGTCTGATCTCTTTGAAATATATGCAAACAAATAAGCTTTTCTCTATTCAATGGACAATTATCCACTTAATATGAACCAAATATCATTCCATATTAAAAATAAGTGCAATAAGAAAATACAATTTTACTTTAATAATACATTATTTTGCAGAGTATTTTAAAGTTTACAAAGCACTTTTCATATATTATCTAATTTAGTTCTCATTACAGTCCTATAAAGATCTGCAGAGTGGATAGAGATCTTGATTTTTCAAGTAAAGACAGTGAATCTCCGAGAAATTAAATGATCTGCTCAGGTTGCCAAGGTGAATGATAAAGAGTTCAATGCTTAGCTTACAGTCTTGTTCTTTTTCTTCCTTTTTCCTCCAGTCTTCACTGAGTTCCTCTTTCCTCTTTTATCTTTGGTGGCAAACCCTCCCACTTTGAGTACCTCTCAGAATCTAGAACAGAACTGAACCCTTGGAGCAGAGCCAAACTTTCAATTTACATGTAGAATTTTGTGGCTATGGAACAATTCTTGATCTGTGTTTGAAAAGGAGGAAATAACTTAGAATTTGAAGCCAGAAAGACCCATTTTCAAATCCCCAATCTGACTGCTACTGAGTAGCTATGAGTCCTTTGGCAAATTGCATAAGCATTAGAATCCCAGTTTCTTCATGTTTAAAATGGGATGAAAACACTTGTCTTACAAGAAAACGGTAAGAAATGGAGTTTATGTAAATAAGGTACTCAGAATAAAACAAACAAAACAAAACAGAAACTGACTCATAAATACAGGAAGCAAATTGGTGGTTACTAGAGAGAAGGGTTATGAGGTGGGTAAAATAGGTAAAAAACTGGGAGTTTGAGGTACAAACTCCCAGTTATAAAATAAATAAGTCATGGATATATAATGTAAATCATAGGAAATATAGTCAATAACTTTATATTGACAAATACTGTAATAACTTTGTATGGTGACAATGGGTACTAGACTTATTGAGGGGGTCATTTTGTTATATATGGAATTACTATGTTGTACACTGGAAACTGATAGGACATTGCATGTTAATTATACATGAATGAAAGGAAAGAGAGAGAAGAAAAGAAAGAAAGAAAGAAAGAAAGAAAGAAAGAAAGAAAGAAAGAAAGAAAGAAAGAGAAAGGAAAGAAAGAAAGAAAGAAAGAAAGAAAGAAGAAAGAAGAAAGAAAGAAAGAAAAGAAAGAAAGAAAGAAAGAAGAGAAGGAAGGAAGGAAGGAAGGAAGGAAGGAAGAAGGAAGGAAGGAAGGAAGGAAGGAAGGAAGGAAGGAAGGAAGAAAGGAAGGAAGGAAGGAAGGAAAGGAGGGAAATCCCAATGTACAGGAGGCATTCAGCAATCACTGAAAACATGGCATCCAAACACATGTGGATCCCATTCAGGAATTTCAGCAGCAGATTTTTTTTCTTGAAAAAGGGACTTACCCCTTACAAGCTCTGGTAAAAGAAATCTAGACTCTTGCAAATCGTATGGAAAGGAAATGGATTTGCAATGCAGTATATTGATTAGGACTCTGCCAAAAGTTTGCCATTTTTTCAAAATTAATTTGATTTTGGTTCTTTTACTGTCTGAAAACTTCACAGAAAACAAAATATCCATATGCATATTGCAGAACTTCCCATGTAATGACAAAATGGTCTTAAAATTTTTCCAAATGGCTGAACATCTTAGATAATGTGACTTGCTCAATAGAGACTAATAGAGCAAGCACATGGAGACAATACACCACCATGAGTGGAAGTTTGGGTGGAAGCAATCAAGGGGGCTTCATTGCAGTTTGCCTTGAGTCACCTAGCTAGTAAGTATGCCACTGCAAAACCTGTTTTATGGCACATGTGCTCTTCCTCATCCCATCTCCACAATACCTTCCTCTCTGCCTGTATCTTCATAAAGGAAAACCAGGATCACAGTTTCACTGGCTGCCAAACAGATAAAACATTTACAAGAATGGATGAGTTTGGGTTGTCACAGTTGGCCAGACATCTAGGCATCATGCTAGCACTGCTTATATCTAAATAAATCAGTGCTGTCTAAAAATACTATATAATGCAAGCCAAATAAATAATTTAAAATTTTCTAGTAACCGCATTATAAAAGATAAAAAGGAACAAGTAAAAATAATCTTAATAACATAATATTTAACCCAATATATCTAAAATATTTTTCAAGTAATATACTTCAACATTAAATCAATATTAGTAAGTTATTAATGAGATACTTCACATTCTTTTTTTCACACTAAGTCTTGAAATCCAGTGTGTATTTTGTTCTTATAGCACCTCTCAGTTTGGACTGGGCACATTTTGAGTGCTCAATAGCCACTGTGGCTATGGCTGCTACATTTGACAGAACCCCACTAAATGGACCTGTAGAGAGCAAGGTAGCCCATAGCATTCCTCCGGCCTTCCAGGCATACAAATTCTATACCCAAGTAAACAGAGGTGCAGAACTTCAGCTAGCTCTTTGATACATAGAACTGCCATCTTTTTGTTTGCTTGAATGGTGGGAGGGAAACTGAAAAATTGAAAATGTGCTATTCCAACATGCTATAGGGATTTTAATCCTTTTAATGGACTTTCCCCCAATTGGAATTTTTTTAAATTAGGGTACAGAATGAGTGCAACACACCTACATATTTTCAACCCACTTAGGTGCCCTCATGTGTCTGAAAAATCCCAACTATTTCCATGACAACAGACATTATAATGACATGTACTTCTAGAAAGGAAGTAAATTTATAAACCTTAAGTTTATTATCTATGTATCATATTTTTAGAAATGCATCAAAAGAAGACAGGCATACCATACTTTTGTGAAATAATTCATATAGTTACTGTCAGTAGAACTGGGAACTTTCTAAAATTCCATGCTTTATTATTCATAACACTGTCATCTCACTAACTGTTCCTCACACACAGTTGGATTTTGACAAATAGCAGATATCTGTCCCAAATCACAGGCCATTTCTCACCTTTACATTTTAGTGGTTTTATTGAATAACTTGTGTTTGGGGGAAGGCAACATAAAGTTGCACAGAATTAAAACAATCATGAAAGCACCCTGATAACATAGCCAACTGTAGGCCTGCCATATTGTAGAGGTGGTTTACCACACATGGTTGAGGGGGCAAAAAAAATCTGAAATCCAATTCTGTATTCTGCACACCAAGCCATGCACCCTGATACAACTGCTCTGTCCAGAGAAAAGTGTGCCTTTTTCTAATTTACAGAGATGGAATATCGGCCAGGAGCAGTCCTGGTCACCCACTTATGAATGGCCCATTTGGTAAATATAAGGGCTTAGGCACATAGAAGTGAGAAAAAGCCAGATCACTTCCTGCAAAAGAAAATGCTTTTGTATAAATAAGGAAAGAATTGGTATTGGTTTAAATTAAGGCAAAACAAGATTAAAATAATAACCCATAATCTTTAAAATGGACCAGCCCACCCTGAGAACAGACCTCCTCTCCACAGCATCTCTGTGGTCTTTTTTGCACAGACTGACTTGAACATAACCAGCGCTGGGAATTCTGGGGAGAAAGGCCCCTTCTCCCATTTCTGACTGCTGTCCTCCCTCCAGAAACACCAGCTCCCAGAACCTTGGCTGTATGGTTCACTTCAAAACCCACAGTTGGCACATAGTAGAGGCTCAGTAAACATTTGTCAACCAGCAAGTCTCTGGCTTTTTTCTGAAGCAGCCTGTGCTTTTCATAAACAGCTCTAAGCATCTGATTGTTAAGATTTTAAGGTGTGATAATTGTATAGTGGTTATTTTTAAAACAGTCCTTATCTCTTAGAGATAAATACTGAAACATTTATTATTTGTAGATTAAGTGATATGATGTCTTTCATTGCTTCAAAATAATTCATGAGGGGACTGGCTGGGGATAGAGATGAAGCAAGATTGGTCACGAGTTGAAAACTGTTGAAGCTTCCTGAGGAGGACATTGGAGTTTACTATACTATTGTCTCTACTCTTATACATGTTTGAAAAAAGGAACCATAAAATAACTTACTATTCATTCAGCAAACCTATACTGAGTACCTAGTATGTACAAGGTACTAGAGATTTAGTGGTGAACATGATGGGCAAGTTGTCTGTTGCTGGGCAAGTTTCATGACATCCATATATGTCATGAGACATATGGATGAAGGTATTATATCAGATGGTAGATAGGTAGATAGAAATGGAAAAAGTAATTATAGCTTATTATTAGGGCTAAGACTAAAATATGTGGGTGTCATGAAAGAAAATAATGGACAAGTGGTGCATATTAATTTAGAGTGAATGGTCAGAGAAGGCATCCATTGTGGAGGTGACGTTGAAGCTGAGCCCAGAAGGATGGGAGGTAGCGAACTGTAAAAAAAGTAAAGAAAGGGCCTTCCAGGAAAAGGGAACAGAAAGTGCAAATACCCAGTGGCAAAAAAGAAAAAGAACTGGATGTCTTTTAGGTACTACTGGAAATATGAGAATGGGAGAGGATTCCAAGATAGTGGTAGATACCCTGGTTTCTCTTCAGATCATATAAATCTTTCACCTTTTACCAAGAGAGTGGTAGAGTAGGTGGATGTTACACTCATCTCCTCCCAGGACCAAATGGAATTACAACTAAAATGTAGAGAGAGTAACCTGAATAATCAATTGAAGACTAGCTGAATAGAAGTCTTATAACCAAGTATTCACAGAAGAAGCCACGTCGACACTGGTAAGGAAGGGTGAAGACATGAAAAGGGCTAGTCCAACTCTCCAACTGCCACCGGCAGCGAATGAGAATTGGGAAAGATATTTCAGCTGTGGAGGTTGCTCCTGAGAATTGTGGGGTCTCAACCCCAACCCGGGCTCTCCAATGCAGAGCACCAGAACTGGGAAGAGGGGCCCATATAACATCAGGCTGTGAAAATTAGCAGGGATTGCCAGCCAGGAAGAGCTGGCAGACTGCTAAAGACACAGGCCCTCACTTAAAGGGCCAATGCACAAAATCTCATTTGCAGCCACTCACCTTGGAGTCCAGCAGAGGGAGAGTAGAGTGGACTAGAGCCCTGTGGGGAGAGTCTGGGGCTGGTAGCTCTGGGGAGGAGGCTGGGGGAACAGGTGCCAGGATTCCTGTGCTGAGTCATCCTCTGTTACCTCAGCAGTTGCCATCTTTCTTCGGTGGAGTATGCCCCTCCCTGCAGCAATAGCCTGGGGGACACCAATAGCCCCACCCTCTGGAATCACTGTCACCCCACCCTGTGGAGCTTATGCCCTGCTGCAGAGTCAGCTGCCTGGGATGAGGTGTAGAGGTCTGGGCAGATTCAGGAGGTGTCATTGACTGAGTTGTGTGGCTTTGAGGAGGGGGCTTTGCCCCCAATTTCCCCTGAGCCTGACCAGTGCCTTCCCTTCAAAGGAAACCCACTAGCCCCACTCTCCAGACCCCTTGACCCTTTGTTCTATGCAACAATAATGATTTAATCTTGCCTTGGGATTTCTGATCTAGATTGGTCATTTCCTTAATGTTCTCTTTCAGCTAATCCCCAAACACCTTCTATAGCTATATCCTTCCTGCCAGCTCTGGACTGGTGCCTCTGAGTCCCAGCCCTACAATACTCCCTGCTTTACTTGGATCTTCTCCTGGATTCCATAGCAAGTTTCTGCCCAACAGCCCCTCCCCTCATAAAGGACACTTTCAACAAAACCCTTGTCACTCAGGAATTTTGGTAGGCAATTCACCCTTTGGCTACCCCCAACCATCACCTTGCAAGTGTCATTACAGTCTCCCAGCTGATCCTTGTTGGTTGAACTTATATCCCATGGCTACCTGGGATCCCTTCCAGTTTTAGGTCAGGTGCAGAATTGATAGGCATGCCTTTTACATTTTCAGCCAAAGTATTAAAGCAGAAGAGGCCCCAGTGGCCGCTGCTTTGGCTCCATGCTAGTGACTTCCTTGGGGGTTGATATTTCTTGGACTGTCTTATAGGGTTACAAGGATTTTGCCAACCTAGTATGGAATTTTTATTCAGAAATGTTTGTGTTGTACACATTTAAATAGGTTAAACTTAAGATACATTAATTTAATTGCACATAATTGGAAAGAATTTTGAATTTAATTTTTATAGGTTTTGTTTGTAAAGTTCACTTAGAAATTTTTT
Source organism: Phyllostomus discolor (assembly GCF_004126475.2). Classification (NCBI taxonomy): domain Eukaryota; kingdom Metazoa; phylum Chordata; class Mammalia; order Chiroptera; family Phyllostomidae; genus Phyllostomus; species Phyllostomus discolor. Next base: position 6,339,763 of record NC_050198.1, read on the forward strand.
AAAATATACAAAAAACATAAACTCCTATTTGTCTTTCAAAAACTTAATCTAAAATTTATTATCTATCCCCATCCAATATATAAACACCAGATGGCTAAATTATTGGAATCATTTCTTTTTCCTTTATGATTTATAACTTTACCCCAGGGAAAAACCAAAGAATTTGATATATTAAGGGTGTGTGGACAAGTTATGCAAAATATACTGACTGAAAAAATGACTAAAAAAATGAAAGCTATAGGAAAATATTTAAAGTGAGATTTGAATGAATTCTCAGTTTTGAGTGCTAGTATCAAAGAAAGTAGGACAAAATATCATTTTTAGATTTGATAATGAGGGGATTACAGTTTAGGAACAAATGCAATGGCAGGTATATAATCTGGGGATTCAGAAGGAAAGAAATGAGATGACTATCATAAGATTGCTAAAAAGCAAGAGTAAAAGGAGAGGCAAATAGTGCTTTCTAACTATTTGTCTCCTAAGAAAATGCACTAGGAAGAGAGAAATAGGCTGACACACTATTAATATGTTCAGTAAATATGGGATAGTTAGCTCTTGATTGTTTTATATTACCAATCATGTTTAATAGGGCTTTCCAATGTGATCTCAGTGAGGTCATTTTCAGCTGAGTTGGAAAATGCTAATGCCTGTCAGAATACTAAAAGATGAATAAGGATTTGCTGCCCTATTGGGAGAGATTGTGACTGAATTTGATGCTGAAAAGCATATTTAAGTACACTGGGAAAGTCAGACAAGACAGAGAGAGTTTTGCAAGAGAAAGGCATCAAGGTATTGTCTGTATTTTAATTCCTCCATAGCACACAAGTGTCAATATGTAGCCCTGTTAACTTGTCTCATTTGCCAGAATGACTAGATGGATTGGGAGAGAAGTTACAGATTACAGAAATGGCAAAATTTTTGAACAGGAAGCTATATTTATTTCTATTAGATCACATTAGATTTCAACTAGAAATTCGTCAACCTTTTGTTTTTGATCAGGAGTCAACAAACTCTTCCTGTAAAGGGCTAGTGTACTAGGCAGAATAATGGCCCACAAAGATATCCATATCTTAGTCCCCAGAACCTATGAATATGTTACCCTACATGGTACAAAGGACTTTACACATGTTATTAAATTATGAATATTGAGAGAAGGAGCTTATCCTGGACTAAGTGAGTAGGTTCAATCTAATCCCATGGGTCCTTAAAATCAGAAAAACCTTGTAGAACTACCAACACTTTGATTTCAGCCCAGTGAGACTGTCAGACTTCTGACCTACAGAGCTGTAAAATAGTGGATTTGTGCTGTTTTAAGCCATTATATTGGTGGCAATTTGGTAAGGCATCAATAGCCAGGTAGTATATATTTTAGGCTTGGTGGGCCATTCAATTTCTGCCACAATCATTTAATTCTGCCATTGTAGCACAAAATTAGCCACAGACAATGTATAAGTGAATGGGTGTGGCTGTGTGCCAATAAAACTTTATTTATAAAAACAGATTGTGGGGCTTTAGTTTGCTACTTCCTGTTCTATATATTGAGGAGACATTAGCAGTTATATTTTTGTGTGCTGTGGGTCATAGCACAGAAAGCTTGCTTATACCTCCCAAACCCCCATCAAACCCCCACCAACCCCCTGCCAAAATGTGGGATACACATATAACTAATAGCAGAATAAAAGTTTGATACAAACTTAAAAATGAAGTTATCTTTTAAAAAGGAATTTTAAAATAAAATTCCAAAGTAATATCTGTTTAACTTAAATGTTTTTCTCATTATTTTTACTGTAACACAATCCAAGTCAATTAAAGCTGAAGGTATACATCCTTATGAGTCAGTTATTCCAGCCCTAGGTGTATACCAAGTAGAAACAGGTACAGCAGAGGCATGTACTCATAGTAACGTTCTTTGTAGTGGTCCAAATCATAAACAACTCACAGGTCTATTAGGATTAGAATGGGCAAATTGTAGCATGTTCCCCTTCCTTTGCTTTTAAATGGTTGCTATTGCTTTTCATTATTGGATCCATTAACAGCAATTTCATTACTGGAAAATCCATTACTAGTCTCTAATCCACTGAAAAGAAAGTTTCTCTTTAAAATTAAGGAAGGAGCTATCATTTTTAAAACACACAAATCGCATTCTCTCTAAGTGAACACAAAGTATATTGCTAGTTACATTAATGTGCTTGTCTGTTTCTCTTTTGGTGATTTTTTTAGTAAAATTTAAGTTATTGGACTTACTAATTTACATTATAAAGTGTTTTTGGTTGTTGATAGTTTGAGAGCTTGTTGTTTTATAAAAAATGAGGCCATCATGACTTCTTAATTTATAGGGAGAGCTATCTACTCAGGATGGAGGCTTCCTATACTTTTTTCACCAGAAATATTCATGCTGTAAAATAGATTTTTCTCTCTCAAAATGACAGACCCTACTTCTTGCAGAAAAATTTTGTTGTTGTAAATTTAATCATAGACCAAGACAAAAATGACCAGAACACTTAACCTGAATTTACTGATTTTGTGATCAGTGGGATTAAAATATGTAGAAGACCTGGGTTGTCAAAAGCAGATTGACTTCTCATTATACTTCATTGAGCTTATTTCAGTGATAAGCACCTCAGATAGACTCAGGTGGTGGTAAATCCTAGGCATCTGTCATAAGAGAACTATATTCCAGTCTTTATTCTATAGCTGTTCTCTCAAGTTGGTCTAAATCATCTAGGGAGCTTCATATCTAGACTCCTCACACTTCCATTGTCCCTGAATTCCTCATTCTTGTAATGACTAAATCACTAAATTCATGTATAAAGTGCTTTAAATTACTTAGAAGATAACTCCTATTATGGGATGAGTTATGTCATCTCAAAATTCATATACTGAAGTCCTAAGACTCAGTAGGTCATAATGTGACTATTTATGTGGATATAGGGCATTTAAAGGGGTATTAGGTTAAAATGAGGCCATGACAGTGGGTTCTAATCCAATATAACTTTTGTCCTTATAAGAACAGGAGATTACAGAGTGACAACAGGGATGTGCACATACAGAGAAAAAAACAATGTGATGATATAACAAGAGACTTCTGGCCAAGATGGAGGCATAGATAGATACACTTTGCCTCCTTGCACAACCAAAGCAAGGACAATAACAAATTTAAAAACAAAAAGCAACCAGAATTGCCAAAAAATCAAACTGTATGGAAGTCCGACGACCAAGGAGTTAAAAGAAGAAACATTCATTCAGACCATTGGGAGGGGCAGAGATAGGCAGCCAGGGTGGAGAGGATGTGCAGCAAGGTGATGGCTGGTGGAGTGGGAAGCCACACATTTGCATGCAGATAAACTGGGAGGAACAACAGGGGAGTGAAACAGACTGCACAACCCAGGGTTCCAGAGAGGGGAAATAAAACCTCAAAATCTCCAGTGGCAAAAACCTGTGGGAATTGCGGCAGTGGGAGAAACTCTTAGCCTCACAGGAGAGTTTGTTGGAGAGACCCACAGGGCCCTAGAACACACACACACACACACACACACCCAGAAGTCAGCACTAGAAGTGCCCAGTTTGCTTGTGGGAAGTGGGGAAAGTGACTGAGCACCAGCCAAGAGCCAAGCAAGCAGTGTTCTCTCTCTCGCCCCCCACATACAGCGCCACAATGCAGTCATGTGGATTGCCCTGCCTTGGTGAACACCTAAGGCTCCACCCATTAAAACATAACAGGCATGCCAAGACAAAAAATATGCCCCAAATGAAAGAACAGATCAAAGCTCCAAAAACAGAACAAAGCAACAAAGAGATAGTCAACCTATCAGATGCAGAGTTCAAAACACTGGTAATCAGGATGCTCACAGAAATGGTTGAATATGGTAGCAAAATAGAGGGGAAAGTAAAGGCTATGCAAACTGAAATAAAATAAAATGTACATGGAACCAACAGTGAAAGGAAGGAAACTGGGACTCAGATCAACAGTTTGGACGAGAAGGAAGAAGTAAACATTCAACCAGAACAGAATGAGAAACAAGAATTTTAAAAAATGAGGAGAGGGTAAGGAACCTTCGGGACTTTAAACATTCTAACATCTGAATCATAGGGGTGCCAGAAGGTGAAGAGGAAGAGCAAGAAATTGAAAATTTATTTGAAAAAATAATGTAGGAGAACTTCCTGAATCTGGTGAAGGAAATAGACTTCCAGGAATTCCAGGAAGCTCAGAAAGCCCCGAAGAAGTTGGACCCAAGGAAGCACACACCAAGGCACATCATAATTACATTACCCAAGATCAATAAGGAGAGAATCTTAAAAACAGCAACAGAGCCCAGGCTGGTGTAACTCAGTAGATTGAGCATTGGCCTGCAAACCAAAGGGTTGCCAGTTTGATTCCCAGTCAGGGCACATGCCTGGGTTGTGGGCCAGAACCCCAGTAGGGAGCGTGTGAAAGGCTCTCACACATAGATGTTTTTCTCCCTCTCTTTCTCCTTCCCTTCCCCTCTCTCTAAAAATAAATAAACATTTTTTTAAAAGCAGCATGAAAAAAGGAGACAGTTACCTACATAGGAGTACCCATAAGACTATCAGCTGATTTCTCAAAAGAAATCTTGCAAGCCAGAAGGGCCTGGAAAGAAGTATTCAAAGTCATGAAAGGCAAGGACCTACATCCAAGATTACTCTATCCAGAAAAGCTATCATTTAGAATGGAAGGGCAGATAAAGTACCTCCCAGATAAGTCAAGTTAAAGGACTTCTTCATTACCAAGCCTTTATTATGTGAAATGTTAAAGGGAGTTATCTAAGAAAAAGAAGATGATCAAAAATATGAACAGCAAAATGACTACAAACTCATGCCCATGAACAACTGAACCTAAAAAAAACAAACAACTAGAACAGGAACAGAATCACAAAAATGGATATCACATGGAGGGTTATCAGCAGAAAGGGGGAGGGAGGAGAATGGGGGAAAATGTACAGGGAATAAGCATAAATGGTAGACACAAAATAGACAGGTCGAGATTAAGAATAGTATGGGAAATGTAGAAGCCAAAGAACTTATATGTATGACCCATGGATATGAACTGGGGAGGGGGAAATGCTGGTGGCAGGGGGGTGCAGGGAAGAGGAGAATAAAGGGGAGAAAAAATGGGACAACTATAATAGCATAATCAATAAAATATATTTTAAAAAATCATATAACAAGAAGGTGACCATCTGCAAGCTTCAGAAGAAACCAAACCTGCTGACACCTTGATCTTTGTCTTCTAGCCTCAAGAACTGGGAGACAATACATTTCTGTTGTTTAAGCCACCCAGTGTGCAATATTTTATTATGGCAGCCCAAACAAACTAATATAATTCCTTCACATTATTCTCTACACAAGTGCTCTCCATCCTGCTTCCAATTCCACCAGATTGCTTTAGCGCTTGGAATTCTTCACTCCTCCATGTCCCCATGCCCTTTGCCATCTATTTGACTTTGTGTCTCCACTACAGGTAAAGTACATGTTCCCACCCCACTGATGTTGGTGTTGGCCATGAAATTTGCTTTGCCCATAGAAGGCAGGCAAAAGGCATGGTGTGATAGTTCTGAGCTTAACCCTTAAAGAATGTCACATGAATCTGCTTACCCCTTTTGTAAATGTCATCAATAACGGAAATACATGGAAAAGGGAAGATAAGGAAGATAGGGAAGATAAATGGTAATGGGAAAATACAATAAAATAAAAAATAAAATAAAATCTAGTAATTAAAGAAAGGGAAAATTATTCCTCCAGCAGCCCAATCCTCACTCAACTAACATATCTATGAGAATGAGCATACATACTATCGTAAGCAAATGAATGTTGGAAGAGTGAGTTCTAAAGCACAAGAGAACATATAGGAAGATATTATTCTGGTAACAGGAAATTGATCCAAAGTCTTAACACAATATGATTCCACTTTAGGAAGATCCGAAAACACAAAATCTGGATGTGAAAATTACAAATACACAAATACAATAAGGGAAATTACTTATATGCCACAAGACCCCTTCAACTAGCAAACATTATTCTTCCATTTACAATATTTCTTATTTTTACATTGTATAGGGTTACTGGGTTTTTTCAGACTTTTATTGAAATACATGCAGATGCACTAATAGGATTGGTTTTGTTTGGTTTAGTCCCAGATGGAGTGAGGGCCTTCTGGAGTCAACAGATGTAACAGAAACAAGTTGGGGGGAGGAAGAAGGTCAGGGTTGGTATTTTAATCTGACTTTAGAGACAAGTGAAGGAAATCATCTAAACTAGCACGTGGTTGGGCTGAATCTGGAGGTCACTGTGCACATGGCAGTTGTCACTGGATCGGCGTCTTAGAGAGGCACACTCCTGCCTCTGACAGAGTCCAGAGTCAGGGGCATTTGTCTCTGTCTCCTGCTCTCTCACTGCTCTGTCTCAGTGGCTTTGAACCAGGTCCTTCTCTCTGTGGACTTGGAGCCCTTATCCCAGCAGCAGCCATCTTCCCCCGATGTCACGTCTAGTCTTTCTGACTTGACTGTACCATGGCGTGCATCTCCCACAGAACCTGCCCTCAGTAACTAATGGTGGAATTCACGATTATCTGCCCTCACACCTGTGGTCTCTTACTCCCAAGGAGCTTCAACATCCCTTATCTTGTTCAAGTCTTGTAACCATGAAACACACCTTCCTTTTCGGTGTGGAGGGAGGATGGGGACAGAGGGAGTTTGGGGTTGGAGCCATGTGACTGTCGCCTGAAGTTATCAGGCTTTGTCCAATTCCATGGAGAGCCTTGCACAAGCCCGGTGAGAAGCCAGGTTGCATGAAACAGAGAAGAGTCCATACAGCTCACCAAAAAGGACTAGAAACAAAACATCTATCTGGGAGGGAGATTTGGAGTCAGGGCCATGAAATAATAAGGCAGTAGGTTTGAGTTAAGTGGAAAATAGACCCAGATTTGGTTTTGGAGAGGTGAATTATTTTGCCGCCTATGGCGTGATTGTGGTTGAAATACGGGCACAGGAAGGACTGAGGATAGGCTCACTCAGAGGTGACCCCCTACTACCTAGCCTTCCGACAGGGAAAATGATGATCACAGAGAGGTGGGCACAAGAACTGGACACACACACACACACACACACACACACACTTTTACACATATCAAGTCCTGTTCTCTTCCCCTGTGTCGGGGTTACTTTTTCCTCTCTGAAAAATGCATTCACAAATGGGCCCTGGAGTAATAAGCCGTGACAATGAGAATGTTGTCCCAAACAAACATTAAAAATAGCTGCGGAGACACTCCAAGGCAGGAGTCTTAATGTTAAAGGGGACAACAAGCAGCGGCCCCCCAAATCTCCAATCGCCGAAACGGCAGCCCCCCCGTGCCTGGCACGGGGCGAGGGCAAGAGTCTGTCTCTGCAGTTGTCTCTTAGAAGAAGGGCTGCTGAGGACTTTCTCAGCCACGGAGCCCATGGACTGCTGGAAATGATTAACTCTCCCCTAGATACACCCTATCTGATCTCGCTAGCATGCCGTGTATAAACAAAGGAGAATGTGGTCGTCAATTTCACAAATGGTCGGTGTCACAAAATGCACTGCATGTTCCCACAACCTTCAGCGGGGGGGTGATGGGTCAGGTTCGTCCTGATTCATGTGGCAGCAGGTTTCTCCCACGTAATGGACAAGGTTTCTCTTGCTATACCTGTTAGAGGTGAAAGGAGTTACAAGGTCATTCATTTCTTTAAACAAACTTTTAGCCCTGGCTGGTGTGGCTCAGTGGATTGAGTGCCGGCCTGCGAACCGAAGGATCACTGATTTGATTCCCAGTCAGCACATGCTGGGTTGCAGGCCAGGTCCCCAGTAGGGGGTGTGCGAGAGGCAACCATAAATTGATGTTTCTCTCCCTCTCTTTCTCCCTCCCTTTCCCTCTAAAAATAAATAAATAAAATCTTAAAAAGATAAATTTTAAATTTTAAATAGTGTTAGATTTTCAGAGTAGTGTCAAAAATAGTACAGTGAATTCTCTTACACCACTTATAGAGCTTCCCTCATTGTTAACATATTATTATGGTGCATTTATCAAAAGTAATGAACGAATATTGGTTTACTGTTATTAACTAAAACCCATAGTTAATTTAGAATTCTTTAGATTTTTACCTAATGTCCTTTTGGTAACATCACATTTAGTCATCATGTCTCCTTCGTCTCCTCTAGAGGATAATAATTTCTTAGACTTTCCTTATTTTTGATAACCTTGACAGATTTGAGGATTACTGGTCAGGTATTTTATACAATGTTTCTCAACTTAGGTTTATCTGATATTTTCTCCTCATAATTATTCAGAAATTATGAGTTTGGAGAATAAAGACATGACATCATACCAAGAGTACATGCTGTCAACATGAATTCTCACTCCTGATGTTGACATTGAGGCTGAGGTCATGCTTGTCAGGCCTCCTCACCATAAAGGTAGTCCTTTTCCACTTTTCTATACTGTCTGTTTTGGAAGGAAGTCTCTGTGCACAGCCCACACTTAAGAATTGGGGAGTAATGCTCCACTTTCTTCAGGGGAGAACATCTACATAAACTATTTGAAATCCTTCTGCATGGGAGATTTGCCTATTTTCCCCCATTTATTTATTTATTCCATCATTTATTTGTATCAGGGTGGACTGGTGGAGATTTATTTTATACTTTGATTTATACTCCAATACTACTTTATTTGTTGTGTTGCTCTAATTGTTTCAGTTTGGCTGTTCATTCTTTCATATGGCTCCTGTGTCAATTTGACCCCATCATTACATTAGGTCATCCAGTTTTGAACAAGACATCAATATATAATATGGAAAGGACTTCAATCATGTCATTTTTCTCCAGTTGGGAAAATTTCACAAGTTATAGAATTTTATGATTAGAACAACTTTATAGAAGGAGGAAAAGAGAGCATGAGCAAAAGCTCTCTTGCTAGGATGGCTAGCAGTTTTTATTGCTGTCCTTTGCAAGCCTGGCCTCACTCTGCCAGGTCAACATCCATGTGCTCTCATGAAACTGCTCCCTGTCAGCACCTGCTTCCTCAGCCCCTCCCAGGGGGCTCCTGATGCTCTTCACCCCTAGGATGATCCCCGCCCAATTTCTGAGCCTGGCCACCCATGTGCTGGATCTGAGATGAAGCTGGCCTCCCCCTGTAGAGCTCCTTGTGTTCCTGAGGCATCACTCAGCCACATAGCATTCTCCAGCTGTCCTCTCCATGACTCTCTCCCACATTAGCTCAGCCCTAGGCATAGGGTTCTGGGTCTATTTCTGCACCATTTTTGTCTGTCCAGTGCAATATTCCTCCAGAGAGCAATATTTGCCTAGAACCTCCCCATCAACCAGGCTCAGATTTTCTGAGAATCGTTCTACAGACTGAAGATCCCCATACTCAATCCTCTATCCTTCTCTCTCTCCTTGCAAAGGCCTCAAATCTGCATTTTGGCCTAAAGTTTCTTCTTACTCTTTCCTTCCCCTACATCCTTCAAAGACATTTCTTCTGATAAGTCTCTTGCATATCTAATCCCACTTCAGTATAAGATTTTCAGAAGACCCCAACTGACATATTAGGGTTATTCTGACCAGTAAATGAAATTTAAAAAATTGCAGTTCAGGAAAGATAAAATTTTCATGGGTGAAGCAATTAGAAATAAACTCTGAGGTTGGATATTTGGGGTTTGTTTCCCTTGAAAGAAATTACTCTTTTCATAAATAAAACTTTTATTTTATTAAGTTTTAATTAAAATATATGCAATTCAATAGATATTTGCAAACTGAACATACCCACATAACTAGCACCCTGATCAAGAAACAGAACAAGACTAGCACCCCTGAAATCTCCCTAATGTCTCTTCTTAATCACCGCACTTCAAAGATAACTATGGTGCCTGATTTTTTAAATTTATTTATTATTGTTTAAATACAGTTTTCTGACTCCCCCTCCCCGGATTTTTAACACATAGATTAATTATTCTTCTCTCTTTTGGACCTTTATATGAATGAAATCAGATAGTATGTATCTTTGTGTCCAGCTTTTTTCATTTAACATTATACTTAATGAGATTTTCCCATGTTTTCCATGCAGTAATAGCTTATTCATTTTCATGGCTATAGTTCAAAATCTTTCTTAATTCTAAGTGTTGTCAAATGCATCTTCAAGAACTAGATTGGAGATGCCCAGCTGGAATGTTTTATTGCGTTCAATTTTCACTTGACTTTCCATGATTCAGTGAGGACAGTTTCTGCCTCTTCTCTTGGAACACTCTTTCACAAGTCCTGACATGCAGAAAATTGTTCCTGAGAGTCTGAATTTTCCTTCCCAAGAATCCTTTTTATGTTATCTAATTACTCTCCCTGAGACCATTATATTCTTCCAATGATGGAGGACTGTTATTGCTCCCTCTTAGTCATTTTTTGGCTGTAGTGCCTTTCTTCTTGCTATTGTAGTACAACTTGTAAATGTCTTCCTATATTCTGCCATCATTATGAAATTCAGGGTCCAAGCCCATCAGCAAGATTTCAAAGATCATGTCCAGCCAATGGACAGACATTGGACTATACACAATCTTCATTAAAGGGAAGAGTTTGTTCTTTCCTGAGGTCTCTTCTCTGGTACCCCCAGATTAGAACCAGCATTGTCTTGAATAAAAACACAAGGCTGCCTTTGAGAACAGGATGCTGGAGGGAAGAAAAACGACTAATTCTTTATGACCATGTTGGTACTTCAAAGCTCTTAGATCTCCTCTTTAAGTCTTTAGCAACCCTTCCATTTTCCTATAATTCTTCATATGGCCCAAAGGACAACTGTGTTTTGGATTTTTAAAAATACATTTAAAGGTGCGATGTCTCCCAGGCAGTTTTCTAAAGGAATTTTATTCTGACATTTTTCTAGCCACATCATCTTCAGTCAGATTATTTCTTTTTTTTTGTTCAGATTATTTCTGAAAACAACCATCAGTTTGGGGTCAGGACATCAGTTCTTTGACAGTTGTTGTCCCTTTTCTTTGTAATATATTAACATCTGATAATGACTACCATAACTGAGGATCTACTCTGTGCAGAGCACTTTATCAACATTATCTATAATCCATAAACCTGCAATGTTGGTATTATTATTTTCACTTACTGACAGGGAAACTAAGGCCACAAGAGGCTAAATGTCCTGTCTAAAGCCATACAGTTAGCTAATGGCAGAGCTGGGGTTCACAATAAAGTCTTTGGCTCTGAAATTCATTCTTCTTTCACTATTCCATCAAACTCTTCTTCCCTCAGGCTCAGCCATCTACTAGTTTCTTCAGTTCTCCATCTGCTCCCCACATTGCTAACCCTCATGTGTGTAAGCACGCACAGGCACACACATACGCACTATGCCTCATTCTTTTCTGATCTAGTTACTTCCCTCCTCCACTCTCCACATCCTAGAGCCAAAATTATCTAAGTGCATACTTGGTGTCCCAGAGCACTGTGGTCCAGTAAGTAAGAACCTGGACTCATAAATCAGACTATTTTGTATGAATCCCAGTTCCTCCACTCATTAACTGTGAAATCTTAGGCAAGTTACTTTATTTCTCTGAACTTCATTTTCCTCATCTTTAAAATGGGAATAATAACAGTACCTTTCTCATAGGGCAACTGTGAGGACTGAATTAGATTATGCATGTAAAGGTCTTAGCATTGTACACATAATAAATGCTTGGTAAACATCAAGTTATTATTCTTATTACTTATTCACACTATCTCATAAAGTCAAGGAACAGTGATTAGTTGATAGTGGTCAAGTGCAAGGTTCTCAAACCTGAATCTTGTATCTGAGCAACCTGCTAGGCTTTCAGGAAAGACTTCTTCTTTGGCACGTCCTATATATTATCATCATCATCATCATCATCATTTTATTATTTTATTATTATTAATTTATTCACCTGAGGACATTTATTTATTGATTTTAGAGAGAGAGGATTTTAGTGAGAGAGAAAATGTCATTGCAAGAAAGAAGCATCGATTGGCTGCCTCCCAAATGCACCTAAACAGGGATCATACATACCCAGACTGGGAAATGAACCCACAACCCAGGCATGTGCCCTTACCAGGAATCAAACCTGAAATCCCATGGATATGGCACGACACTCCAACCAACAGAACCATGCCTGCCAGGGTATGTCTCCTAGAAGTTCTTATTCAATAAATCAGGATAGAGCCCTGGAATCTGTATTTTTAAAAGCTTCTCCAGTTGACTCAGATGTTCAGCCAGACTTGGAATCCTGTGACCTTGAGCAGAAATCTTCAAAGGCAATAGCTGGAGAAGTTGCAGCTAGGTCATCTCACCGGAATACCTGACATCTCTCAATCTCTTCTCTCAGGCTCTGTCCTCTCATGCCGACTAACACACTGCCCCACTCACACATGCACACAATACACACCCTATACAAATACCACAGCCTACACTAAGGCACAGCCAGGGTTAAATTCCAGAAAGAGATTACTTTCTCATTGATGTGTATCAGAAAGTGGCTCCAGGAAGGCCCTGTGTGCTTGTTTTGGAGTTGGAGGCAGCTGGCCAGAAGGCTGATTATGACCAGCAGCTATTATCTTATTTCTGAACTTCTTTTATGACCAAAGACATGCCTATCATAACTCCTTCATCTGTGAGAAAGGTCTAAAAGCTGGCATCATCTTTGTAATCAACAGGCCAAAAATTGGAGAATTGAAATCATAGAATTCCAGGAAACTGTCATTTCCACAAATACTCAATCAAATGCTTTGTCCTTTCCTCACAAGAGGAACCTCTTTTCCTGGCCTCTTGGTTATGGCTGTCCAATTTTCAATTTGTACACAGTCAAGCTCCATCTAAATGCACAGGTGGTTCTGAGCCTATGAATTGCAGTTTTAGAAGCCTGGGGGAAACCTGTGAGTTCTGACGTAATATAATGAGAAAAGGGCTCTGGGGCCTCCATATTTTCAAGGACCCTGAATACTCACACATTTGAGACTTCAGTCTCAAGATAGTACTTGGAAATGCAAAAGTTAACTTTCATTAAAAAATGACACAGTTCATTTCAGTCAACCTGAGGAGCAACCAAGACGGGAAGAATAGCTGTTGGATCCCAGCTGGTCCAGAGCCCCAGGTGCTTTGATTCAGACTGCAGCTGGGATTTGTTTTCCCGTGAAGAGGCTGTTGCAACTGCTTTTATCATCTACTGTAAGTACAATAACAGCAGGAAATCAGGCAGCACAGGCGAAATGAAGCTCTGTGACAAATGATTTGGTTTCTTTCCATTAACAATCATGATTTGATCTGAACTGCTTCAATTAAGGGGTGGGGGGAGATGCCCTTTGTTCATTCGTTATGAAAGAGAGAGAGAGAAAGAGAGAGAGAGAGAGAGGGAGAGAGAGAGAGAGGGAGAGAAACGAAGTGAGACATAGAAATAGAACAAGGAAGAGAGATGAAACAGAAAAGATGACAGGATGTTAATCCAGTGAGGCATATGTATGTATGTTTTAGACTAAGTAAATGGGGTACCACGTGATTTCACTCTTTCCACCCTCCCTTCCTCACTTTAATAACCCAAGAAAGATCACAAACACTGTATTTATGAGAGCTTATTATGCCAATGTGTCCATTTGATGAATGGTGTCACTGATTAATGAAGACTTGAAACAATTGGATTCTGACTCCAAAGAAGTACACAGCTTTTAAGAAAAAAAAATCAAATAATTGGCAGTCCTCCTGCCTTAAATTCTCTCTTCCACATTGCAGCCTAGAAAAAATATATCTTCTTATATCATTGATATTTCCCTGTTCATAGACACATTTCTGACAAGTAATAGAGCTTGTGAAACCAAGTTGGAGAGGCTCTTCTTAATTTTACCCTTTTAGTCCTAAAACATGAAATATTATTTTCCTAGGCTACCCATGGGATGGAGATAAGCTGCACAAGTTACAACTTGTAGAAATTAAACACAGAATGTGGAGTAAGATAATTATGCACCCCCATCTGGTTCACTGAGGCACAGAGGCACTTGATAGCGCAATATTTTGCTGCATGACGGGTTTTTTTTCCAGGAAACTTATTTTTAAATTTTTATTTTGAAATAAGTTTAGGCTTACAGAAAAGTTGCAAAAATTATACAGAGAATTCACGTATACCCTTCGTCCATGTTTCTCTAATGGTAACATCTTCTATAACTATAGTAGAATCATCAAAACTAAAGAATTAACATAGCACAGTACTATTATCTAAATGACAGACTTTATTCAGATTTCACCAGTCGTTCCACTAATGTCCTTTTCCTGTTTCAGAATCTAGTCCTCCTCAGGAACATTTGACCTTGACAACTCCTCAGTTTTCCCTTGCCTTTTCTGACCTTTACACTTTTGGAGAGGACTAGTCAGTTATCTTGCAAAATGTTCCTCAATTTGGGCTTTCCTGATATTTTCTCACAATTAAATTGAAGATATGCATTTTGGCCAGAATACCATAAAAGCAATAATTTACCTTTCTCAGGCCATCATGTCAGAGGGTACATGATGTTGACATGCCTGATCATTATGATGTTAATCTTGATCACCTGGTTAAAGTGTGTCTCATGTTGTTCCATATTAGGTTACTGTTTTCCCTTTGTATTTAATAAATAAGTTGAGAGAGATATACTGTTTATCCTCAAATTTTGTTCACTAATTTTAGCACCCATAAGTAGATCTTGCCTTGCAGGCAGTTTTTAAAGAACCACACCAGTAGTTGTCCAAAGAGGCTTCAGAAATAAGTCTCTGGAAAGCTCAAACATACTGCAGGAATATCAGTTTACACAGTTGTGTACAGGGGGCAATTCTTTCATTGGACAAATATAAACACTGGGCCTTGGGACACCAGGAATGTTTGCTGTTCTATTTGCTGGCTTGGGACATATAGAAGAAGATACAGTACCTCTAAGCTTTGGAGGGAGCATGGAAATGTTCACCTTTTGCTGCAGAAAATCTTCTTGTCCATTTCTCCCCAAACAAGAAATACAGTATCCCATTAAGTTTCACCATATGATTTTGACCCCAGGCATACCCCAAATGACTTCCCAGTTGTCTTATGTCCTTTGGCTTGCAAATGGCAAACCCTTATCTTCTCCATTACTACCAACCACCATCCTCATGTGGGAAACATTGAATATTCTCTCTTCTTTTATCCTTCCAGGACTTTGAGCAATTCCAAGGTGCATTTTTTATTACTAAAGAAATTACCAATGTCAATGATGAACTCACTATCATCCATCCAATGAGGATTTTATAACCTGTTACTCTGAACAGCTCTTGGCTTCTTATAGTCATACTAAAGCTACCTTAACCCCAGAATGTTTCTGAAAACTGTTACTTAACTGGGAAACAAAATACTCCTTTAAAACAACACCACACAATTAAATATGTACCAGAATGAAAAGTAAGATCTAATAAGCCCCTAAACTTGACTTAAAAATTCCCTCCAAGTGGAGAGAACGCAATTTTGATGTATTCCAAAGGGCAGAAACAAAGAATTAGAAATAAAGAATTAGACTGAACTCTTGGGATTTCTTTTTGACCTGCCCTGGGGTATCTTGTATTGGGAAGTGGCAAAATCTTTACACTGTGTAATCCCACGTATAAGCTGCTTCCTCAGTAACTCCTTCCAAAGTCCTAGCCACAGCAATCAGAAAGAAGAAGAAATATAAGACATCCAAATTGGAAAGAAAGAATTAAAACTGTCATTATTTGCAGAGGATATGATACAGTATATAGAGAACCCTAAAGATCACACCAAAAATCTACTAGAACTGATAATTGAATTCTGTGAAGTAGCAAGCCACAAAATATATATCCAGAAATCAGTTGCATTTTTTATATACCAGTAATGAACTATCAAAAAGGGAAACTAAGAAAACAACCCCATTTGTAATTGCATTAAAAATATAAAATACCTAGGAATAAATTTAATCAAGGAAGTAAAAGACCTATACTCAGAAAATTATAAGACACAGAAGAAAGAAATTGTGCAAGATACAAATAAAGGGAAGCATATAACATGCTCACAAACAGGAAAAATTAACATCATTAAAACACCCATGCTACTCAAAGCAATCTATAGATTCAGTGTCATTCCTATTAAAATATCAATGGTGCACTTCACAGAATGAGAACAAATAATCCAAAACTTTATATGGAACCACAAAGGACCATGGATAGTCACAGCAATCTTGAGAAAGGATAAAGTTGAAGGGATCACTCTACCTGATATCAAACTATACTATAAGGCCATAGTAATCAAAAAAGCATGATATTGACATAAAAACAAATATATAGACCAATGGAACAGAATAGACAGCCCAGAAACAAGCCCATGCCAATATGGTCAATTGATATATGACAAAGGAGGCAAGATCATACAATGGGGTAAATGGTGTTGGGAAAATTGGACAGATACATGTAAAAAAATGAAACCAGACTAACTTTTTACACTATATATAAGAATAAAGTCAAAATGGATTAAAGACTTAAATGTAAGGCTCACAACCCATAAAACTCCTAGATAAAAACATAGGCAGTAAAATCTCTGACACTTCTCTTAGCAATATTTTTTTCTGATATATGATCTTGAGCAAGGGAAACAAAAGAAAAAATAAACAAATTGAATTACTAAAAAGTTATTGCAGCCCTGGCTGGTGTAGCTCAGTGGATTGAGCGCGGGCTGGGAACCAAAGTGTCCCAGGTTCGATTCCCAGCCAGGGTACATTCCTGGGTTGCAGGCCATAACCCCCAGCAACCGCACATTGATGTCTCTCTCTCCCCCCCCTCCCTTCCTTCCCTCTCTAAAAATAAATAAAATCTTAAAAAAAAAAGTTATTGCACAGCAAAGGAAACTATTAACAAAACAAAAAAGACAACCTACTAAATGGAAGAAAATATTTGCCAATGATACATCTGATAAGGGGTTAATAACTAAAATTTATAAAAAACTAAAACAATGAAACACCAAAAAACAAAACAAACAATCCAATTAAAAATAGGCAGAGGACCTGAGTAGACACTTCTCCAAAGAAGACACACAGATGGCCAATAGACATATCAAAAGATGCTCAATGACACTAATCATCAAAGAAATGCAAATTAAAACCACAGTGAGATATCACCTCACACTTGTCAGAATGGCCATCATCAATAAATCAATGAACAGTAAGTGTTGGCAAGGATGAGGAGGAAAGGGACCCCTCATGTACTGTTGGTGGGAATTCAGACTAGTGCATCCATTATGGAAAACAGTAAGGAGGTTCTTCAAAAGATTAAGAATGGGATTGTCTTATGACCCACTTCTGGACATTTATCCAAAGAAACCCAAAACATAATTTGAAAGAATATATGTACCCCTATGTTCATTGCAGCATTATTTACAATGGCCCAGATATGGAAGCAACCCAAGTTCCCATCAACAAAAAAGGGGATTCAAATGTGGTGGTACATATATACAATGGAATATTACTTGGCCATAAAAGAGAATGACATCTTACCATTTATGACAACATGAATGGACCTAGAGAGTATTACATTAAGTTAACTAAGTCAGAGAATGATAAATACCATAGGATTTCACTTATATGTGGAATCTAAATGAGCAAACAAAAAAACAGTCTCATGGATTTGGAGAACAGACTGATGATAGCCAGAGAGAAGGTGGTTTAAGGGGACTGGGTGAAAAAGCTAAAAATAGTTACAGGGATGTAAAATACAGCATAGGGAATATAGTTGCTAATATAATAACTAGGTACAGGGCCAGGTGGGTACTAGGAATATGAGGGAGAACACTTTGTAAAGTATGATTGTCTAACCACGATGCTGTATACCTGAAACTAATACAAAATAATATTGAATGTAAACTGTAATTGAAAAATAAATTTTAAAGTTCTTAAAAATAAAAATGTAGAGAAAAACAAGTGGAAA
Source organism: Phyllostomus discolor (assembly GCF_004126475.2). NCBI lineage: Eukaryota > Metazoa > Chordata > Mammalia > Chiroptera > Phyllostomidae > Phyllostomus > Phyllostomus discolor. The sequence goes on from NC_050198.1 coordinate 6,357,725, forward strand.
CATCTAGTATTGAAAAGGGTAAAGAAAAATAAAGCTTGAGGAAGAAAAAATTAAAGTTATTTTTTTAAAAATTCTTGAGAGAGCAGAGCTAGTTACTTAGTTAGATTAAGGTCCTTTTGTAGTTGTTTCCACTTGTTCACCTCTTAGAAGACACACTGATAGCAGAGAAGAAAGAAGGATATAAAAAGAAAATACCTAGGTGTAATGATTTGACAAGTTCATGAAGGAACTACTGAAGATGCACCTCCTCTGACATTACTCAGTATTGTATTGGGTTAGCCAAAACATCTGTTTGGGTTTTTTTTCTGCAAAATAAAAGACATTTTTCATTTTCACCAATAACTTTATTTATTTTTTTAAGATTTTATTTATTTGCTTTTAGAGAGAAGGGAAGGGGGGTAGAAAAAAAGGGAGAGAAACATTAATCAGTTGCCTCAGTTGCTGGTTGCACGCCCCCAACTGGGGACCCGGCCCACAATCCAGGCAAATGCCCTGTCTAGGAATCAAATCAGTGATTCTTTGGTTCGCAGGCTGGCACACAATCCACTGAGCCACACCAGCCAGGGCTCACCAATAACTTCATTGATTTGGATATTTTGAGTATGTCAGCTATCTCCTGCGTGATGTAGCATTGCTCTTAATTGATGTCTTGATTTGATCGCTAGTAACTTCAACTGGTCTACCCAACTGTGAAGCAATGTCCAGTGAGAAATCGCCAGCATGAAACTTCACAGACTTCTTTGTGTGTGTGTTTCAGGTGTGTCCTTACCTTTCTTGGATAATAAAGCATAATATGACAAAAGAGTTGCTTATTTTCTCCCATCTTCAATATTAAAATGGCTACACAAAATTTTTCAGAAGTTTCTTTTTTAATGCATGCTGATAAAACAGCTGTCATAATACAATCTAACAAAATTGTTTCAAATGAAGTTAAAAGACAACTAAGAGCTACTAGAGCCATCTTACAGAAAAAAACAAACAAACATTTTGCCAACCCAATATTATGTATGTGTGTAATGTGAAGGGAAGTTAACACACATTATTGGATGGGTGACCAAACTGTGATTCTCATTTTCCTCTTGAGATTCCATAATCTTAGTATCAAAAATTGAATATTTAGATGAGATTAAATATATAATCTTTCCAAAATTAAAAATCAACAGGAGCCTATTATTACAGATAAATGTGTTTTGCTTCACAATCACTACTAAAGAACATCATCGATTTAAACAGCATTTCCATAGTAAAAATAATAAAATCTAGTATTGAATGTATAGTATAACCTTGCTTTTTAAATATGCAAATTCACCTTTCAAATAGTTATCATGGGATAGTTTTGCAGGGAAGAGAAAAAAATGACATTATGGGTTAAGGTAAAATATGTTTTTATTCAAATTACACCATCTTGAATGAAATCATTATCTCAAAGAGATAGTAGCTTCACTCCCATGAACACAAAAATAAATAAATAAAAGAAGAGAAAAACAAACATAAACAAAAAAAAATGATGTCTCCAAGTTGTTATTTTAAGAATGGTGACAGAGAAAGACCCTCTCCCAGCCTCTCATCCAGGCCCACTTACAACTTATCAATACTCATTTGTGATGTGACTGGCTGAACTGGCCTGAATAAGGCTATCATCAGAGAACATGGCTTGTAGGAGCCTATTTGGAAAGCAAAGCTTTGGCTACTTCCCTTCAAGCAACTGAGTTTACTGGCCCAAAGCATCTGTAAAATTTCAAATCAGATCAGTTGCATTCAGGGTGGTATGGCTGTAGACCCATCTGTAAAATTTCAACACCAGCACTTTATAAAGGACATTTTGTTGATCTTATCAGGAGATCCCTGAAAGTGACAATTATGAATTACTATTTCCCTGGTGAGTTGTTTTTGAAAAAAACCCAAACACCCAGGAGGTACTAATCACCTTGTTCTATTTGCTTTGAATGTCAGCCATTAAAGACCGTGTGCACTCTGGAGTGTACAGAGTACAAAATTTCTATAGGAAAAAACAGAAGGGGGTAGGAAAATAAATGGGCACCTCACAGAGCACCTGATCTGTGCTAGTTAATTTCACTTATTGAACTGTTTGAAGTCATGGCAACTCTGCAAGTTAAATAATACTAACACATTTTTATGAATAAGAACTGAGACTCAGAGAGGTTAAGAAATCTGGAATAGTTAAATGAAATTTAACCTAGACTAGTTTGAGTCCACAGCCTATTCCTTTTAGATTACTACATCTAGCCTTTATAGAGACCCTCTACATCTTCCCCATAACTTCAACAATAGTAGATGAAAAGTGGGTTAGAAAACATCCTTTTTGTACATGTTGACCAAGTTATGGTGTCCTTTTTGAACCATTGTTGAAGGACCTACTGTTGGAAATTGCCTCTGGTCCCTATAGGTTCCTCCCTCTGCTTCAGGGGGAAGTATAAATGCACTTCCTGGTTACATTCACACATTTTTTGAATGGTAAAATGACTTGTCCTGGCAGACTTAGGTGGAGCTGAACAGTCCATGAATTTTTCTGAGAGCTGATACATTAAATCAACACCCAGAATATTTTCCACTGATGACTAGGAACTCAGCAGACCCAAACCACTTAAAACCCCATTGAAAACCTGAGAATTTGTGTTTTTCTTCTCTCTTTTTTACTTCTAATTTTCCTCCTCTCAAGTGGATAAACAAAATCTTTTATTTTCTCATCAAAACACACATCATTAACTGCTAATCAACTCAAGGCTCAGAAATCCCTGAGCAACTTCTCAGTTTTCAGAAGTGCCAGCAAGATATAAAGTAATGTTGATCAAGCCTTAGTTAATGGGACCAGGTCAGTCTCAGGGGGTTCCAGCTGCCAGGGACAGGGCCATAAAGTTAGGTCAACAAGTAGGCCCTCTGTCTGTAGGTCATGAAAGACAGACAGAACTCCTTGGATCTTAGGTGTTAATGTTTCCCACTTGCCAGGGTCACTGAGGGTTTGGATTGCCAAGAAAACAGGGTGGGGAGACCAGAGCCCCCTAACCAGGGTCAGGTGGAGGCCAGTGAGTCTGGGAAAGGAGATGGAGGTGGTCTGGGAAGGACAAATGAGGCCCCTGAAATGAGCCAGATGAGGCTGACTGACTGACTGCCTGACCGCAGGTATAAAATAGCCTCAGGTCTAGTTCTGGCCTAGAAAAGACTGGATCTCCAAAATAGAGCACTGTGTTTTCCCTACCACTAGTGAAAGCAGCAGGCTTGGGGGCTATTATATAGACAGTAGAAGGCCCTCACTGGGATTCCCTGGGATGGGGAATGTGTAGTGGGTTTATGAAGGAAGCTTCCATGTGATGGACAAGAAGAATGTAGGAGGGAAATGGGGCCATGCCAAGGCCATCCAACAGGTCTGGGATTAAGTGCAGGGCAAGATAGGAGGACCTGCCCAAACTGCCCATAGAAAGTCAAAAGGTCTTAGGAATTCCATTTAATGTAATTCAGGAAGTGTAGGGTGGATCATGCTATGTAAAAGTGTGGGGGACACAAAAGTGGGGAACATAGGGGATGCTTAACAGTCTGAGATTTATCATTTATGGTTTTCATACTAATAAGGGCCCTGCTATCTTGCTGAGGACTCAAATTGAATTACAGCCATTTGAGGCTGGTGTGGAGAGTGAAATATTTAACTAATGACTGACTGTAGCTGTCCTCCAGGCATGATGAACATCTCTGCTATCTCCTAGTAACTGCCAAGAGGCAATGTGGCATAATGGCTAACAATGTGAACACAGGGATTATACTGCCTGGGTTTATATTCCCAGTTTTACCTCCTTATTAGGTATATAATATTGGGCAAAATAACTAACCTCCTGGTGCCTTTGTTTTCCCATCTGTGAAATGGAGTGAGTAATACTTACCTATATGTTAAGGTTGCATGAAGACTAAAGGAATTAATACAGGATGACCTGAAAGTATTAGTGCCATTTTAAGCTTTACTACCTTCAGAAGTAAAAAGGCTATAAACTCACAAAAAACTAAATTACTTAAATTTATTGGTATTTTCTACTTCTTTAGCTTTGTAAATTCATTTTGTGTATATGGAAAACACATGGGATAGTGCTGAAAACATAGTAAATGCCTGTTATTATTCTCACATGCATTAATGCCTAGGAAGCTGTATTTTACTTTCTCTTATGGGGAAAATGAAAGTCCTGAGGCTGCCTCATTGGCGAATTTCAAGGATTTGTTATATTTCTACCATAGTCAGGATTCCCATAAGTGGGAATGAATCGGCACAAGAAACATATCTACATCTCTACAAGGTAGCATCTATGGTTGACGTTTACACAATAGTTCAAAGGGGCAGATGGATGTGACTCTAAACAAAGCTTTCCTGGGACCAGGAGAACTCGAAGACCTCTTGATAATCATTTAAACCCTGGAAGAAAGGCCTTAGGCAAAATGTCATTTCATGAAATCCTTTTATACCAGCACCTTTAACATTTACAAGTGGTATGACTTGAGTGCCATCAAAACACACCAAAAGTTGCTTGGCTGTTGTGGCTTAGTGGATTGACCACCGGCCTGTGAACCAAAGGGTTGCCAGTTTGATTCCCAGTTGGGGCACATGCCTGGGTTACAGGCTGGTTCCCCAGGAGTGGGGTGTGTAAGAGGCAACCACACATTGATGTTTCCTTCCCTCCCTTTTCCCCTCCCCTCCCATCTCTAAAGATAAATGAATAAATAAAATCTTTAAAAAACACACCAAAAATTATACCCCCACCAGCCTGTCACACCACCTGAAATTCCAGCATTACAGGCCCAGGGTCTCAGCTGCAGACACCCCAGGGAGCATTAAGTGCTTTTAGTCATCAACACTGGAGTGTGACTTTGTTTAATCAGCTGCTTTCCCCAACAGCTAGCTGAGTGGCTTGGAGGGAAAGAAGAGTAGTTCTGATTGTAGCAGAGAAAAGGTGAATTTGGCAACCTGAGGCACTGCTCTGGAGAGGACAAAGGTGCCAGCCTGAGCAGGCACTCCAAGCAGGGCTCCAGGAAGTCTGGCCCCCTGTGAGATGAGAGGAGACACTTCAGAGAAGAAGGTAGTCCTTAAAAGGGAAGGGCAACAGCATCAAACCCCTATAAGCTTTCTTCTTTTGTATCTCCTGGGAATCACAGCAAAAATGTTTCATGAATGATTACATTATCGATTGCCATATTCTTGTATAAAGGCTTTTTAAAAGAGTTACAATGAGACAGAAATTTTAAACTTACTATTGAATGCTGCTGAATTCTAATTTGGTTGTTTATTTGCTTCCCAAAAGATCGCTAGTCCTTCACCATAAACTTGCAAAGTAATTTATATTCTTCACAATAAGGTTCCCTTAAGAAAAATCATTCAGTAATGTAATTAAAAATGAAAACCTTAACTCCTCATCTTTAAAATGTAATAGTAACATTTCCTGGGTAGGATATAACATTTTCTGCATCTTTTTAATTTTGTCTTATGCATAAGAGGGTACTTTATTGGTAGACGTTAATTGCACTAAAGTGGTAATGCAAAACCACCAGCAGCTTGCATCCATATATCTTATACTTGCTCAGATCAATGCTGGGATTATAATTAAGAATGCATGTTTGTGTCTGGACTAAATCTCCATATTGTGACATATAAAATAAGATTTAAGTCATTGTTTTCTTCCCAGTCTACCCCTAAATAAAGGAGAATATGTGGACATTTTGTGGAAACTATGGATATGGTGATTTGCCCTTAACTGGCAGTCACTTATCTGATCATGTAAACTTGAAGAGAATTGTGAAGAATGTAGATCTGGTGCAACCAAAATGTACCTATTAAAGTAAGTATATAAGGAAGAGGCTAAAAAAGTGCTCAGGTGCCTGACTGTAGGAATTGGGGATGTTCATAAGCACCCTCAAATGTGAGTGTACGTTGTGAAAGTGACAAGTGATGGTGGTGGTGGGTGAGGACTTGATGTTAGGATAAAAGGCTCCAGCACTGATTAGATATTTTTTCCCCCTGGGGTTGAGATTAGGGTGGGATTGACAAAGGAGCCTAACTTAGTGAATGCCACTCCCTTACCTGAGGAATCCCCTCAGGAGCAGGACTGCCTTTTTCTCGCTGCATCTCCAGGGCCTAGCACTTGGTAGGTACTCCACAGGTATTTGTAGACTGACTGAATGACTCACTCCCTTCACTCAGGTCCCAAGGATGGAAGATTTGGGAGATGGGGCAGGTACTCTCCTACCACAGGAGCCTCTAAAATCTGTAAACATGAATGAGAAGTAGAGCAGGGAGTGCATGACTCCCCCATAAATAACCTCTGCAATATTTGAGTCACCAGAATGAAAGAGAACAATGGAGTGTTTTCTACCTTCAGAAACTGAGAGGAAGAGGAAGAAACTGGACAGGTTCAACTGGACAAGAACGATTGGGGGTGGTGCTAAGGGATGGAGTGGGAACTTTTTAGAGAGAGTATCCCTTTAGGGTCAGTTCCCTGAGATGTAAAGTAGAGAGGAGATACCATTAGAAAGTAAAGCTGTACAAGGCAATTGCGTGGGCTGCAAAAAGCAAAAGCTAATGCATGTTGGTGAAGGCCTAAGATGGCAGGAGAGAAAATGGAGAAATGGGTGAAGCTCATGTGGAACATGAAGCCTGTGCAGTGAAGTCTGATCATACATTGAACATTTGAGTTCTTGGTGAAGGCCCCGAGTTGCCTCTTCCCCATATGGTTCAGATTATGAAGGGTTAGATGTTTCTGTCCTGCTTTGCTTTTAGGGGAATTAATAAGCAAAGGAAGATGTGCATGTGGGTAAGATCTCCCCAGGCTAATCAATGGACACAGAACAAGGCACCTTACTCTAGTTTTTACAAGGGGTCACAAGAAAGATGGTACACTTGCCAGTCCTCTGCTCTCCACCCAGGTCAGGACTGAGTTGTATGCCATCTGAAATCCAGCAGGCATAGTTTTTTAAAAAATCTTCGACCTACCTTTAAGACTTGAATTTTCAAAACCAAACTCATTTCTCTACTTTTAACCCTCTTTTCCATGGAAGTGTGCAGAAAAGCTCAGCAAGGGAACTAACGACTGCGAATGTCCACAAGATTTCCCCAAAATAACAATAAATCTAATATAAAAGGCTTCACCCAAACATTTTAAAGTTAAAAATGCCAGTGTTTTCCTTAGCTTGAGGCAAAAATAACATTTTTATTACATGAGGGAAAGGAGCATGAAATCTCACAGGCATTTGCCAAAGCTGAAAATCTCTGCGTACGCTTTGAGAAGGAGCAGGACATTGAGCAGGCCATGGAAGGCATGCTGTTTTTAATTGGAAGTGCATGGGTCTCTTTGGCTCCATCTTCACAATAGTCACCAAGATCTCCCCTGCTTGATCCTCTTTCATCCCCTGGGTGGGGAGGCCTCTGGCATCAGCAGAGGTTCTTTTGTTGGGAAGGCACAATGAAGAGGGCAGGCTCACCATAGCTGACCAGAAAGGCTCTGACAAAGCAGGCCTTCTGTTTCTTGCTTTGGAGCCCCTTCATAACAACTTCCTGTGGATGTTTAAATCATAGGAATTCCTTATTCAGGAACCAGATGCATTCCATGCAGAGAGGTCTTTGGGTATGGGTGGTGAGGCCAAGATTGTCTGGCTTCAAAGCCTGGATCTGCCACTTGTTAGCTGTGTGTCTTGGGCCCCTTAATTAGTTCTGCTTAGCATAGTTTCTTCATCTGTAAGATGGCTCTAAGAAAGCATACCTTGCAAAATGGCTGGGAAATTAGAGGAGATATATGTTCAGTATTGACTGATCAAATACTGCTTTTCTTTTTACTTCAATGGCAAATTCAGTGATATTTCCCACAGGAAGTGTCCCCTTATTCATGAGTTTAAACTTTTTTAAAATATATATTTTATTGATTATGCTATTACAGTTGTCCCATTACCTCCTCTTCATTCCCCTCCACCCTGCACACCCTCTCCCATCCACATTCCCCCCTTTAGTTCATGTTCATGTGTCATAAGTTCTCTAGCTTCTACATTTCCCATACTACTCTTGCCCTCCCCCTGTCTATTTTCTACCCACCATCCATGCTACTTATTCTCTGTACCTTTTCCCCGTCTCTCCTCCTCCCACTCCCCTGTTGTTAACCCTCCATGTGATCTTCATTTCTGTGGTGCTGTTCCTGTTCTAGTTGTTTGCTTAGTTTCTTTTTGGTTTTGTTTTAGGTGTGGTTGTTAATAATTGTGAGTTTGCTGTCATTTTACTGTACATGTTTTTTATCTTCTTTTTCTTAGATAAGTCCCTTTAACATTTCATAAAATAAGGGCTTGGTGATGATGAACTCCTTGAACTTGACCTTATCTGAGAAGCACTTTATCTGCCCTTTCATTCTAAATGAAAGCTTTGCTGGATAGAGCAATCTTGGATGTAGGTCCATGCTTTTCATGACTTGCAATACTTCCCCCTTCTTGCCTGTAAGGTTTCTTATGAGAAATCAGCTGACAGTCTTATGGGAACTCCTTTGTAGGTAACTGTCTCCTTTTCTCTTGCTGCCTCTAGGATTCTCTCCTTAATTTTTATCTTGGCTAATGTAATTATGATGTTCCTTGGTGAGTTCCTCCTTGAGTCCAACTTCTTTGGGACTCTCTGAGCTTCCTGGAAGTCTATTTCCTTTGCCAGATTAGGGAAGTTCTCCTTTATTATTTGTTCAAATAACTTTTCCACTTGTTGCTCTTCTTCTTCTCCTTCTGGTACCCCTATAATTTGGATATTGGAACATTTAACAATGTCCTGGAGGTTCCTCTCCTCATTTTTTTTGAATTCTTATTTCTTCATTCTTCTCTGTTTGGTTATTTCTTTCTTCCTTCTGGTCCACTCCATTGATTTGAGTCCCAGTTTTCTTCCCATCACTATTGGTTCCGCATGCATTTTCCTTAATTTCACTTAGCGTAGCCTTCATTTTTTCCTCTAATTTGTGACTAAATTCAACCAATTCTGTCAGAATCCTGAGCACCAGTGCTTTGAATTGTGCATCTGACAGGTTGGCTATCCCTTGTTTGCTCAGTTGTATTTGCTGTGGCGCTTTGATCTGTTCTTCCATTTGGGCCATTTTTTTCTTTGTCTTGTTGTGCCTGTTATGTATGAGGGGCGGAGCCTTAGGTGTTCACCAGGGTGGGGCAACTCCTGTCGCTGGGTTGTGAGGCTGAATGTGGAGGCTGAGTCTGAGTGGAAACAATCGCACTTGCTCTGCTCTCCGTTGGACTTCAGACCCTTCCCCCACGTCCCCCAAGTAAACTGGGCCTTTCTGGTGCTGATTCCCTTGTGGGTAGGATTGTGTACATTCTAGGACCCTGTGGGTCTCTCCAACAAACTCTCCCTTGAGGCTGGGAGTCTCTCCCTGCACCTCCACCCCCACAGGTGTTCCCAATTGGTGCCTTGAGGCTTTACTTCCCCGGCGGTAGGACCCTGGGTTGCGAGGTCTGTCTCGCTCCCTAGCCTCACCTGGCTTATCTGTGCGTGAATGTGGGACTGCCCAGTTGGCCAGCCGTCTTGCACACCATGCCTCGCTTAACAATCGCCACCTAGCTGGATCTGCCTGTTGCCACCCCGTGCCTGGGGTCTGCCAGCCGCCGCCTGCACACCCTGGGCCCTCCTGCTTCCATCTTGCACACCCAGTGCCACCACTTTTTGTGCTGAGACCCCTCTCTGCCCAGCTGCCCGACTCCACCCCACCTACCGGTCTGGATGAATGTGTCTATTTTAACTCCTTGGTTGTCGGACTTCCGTACAGATCAATTTTCTGTCAGTTCTGGTTGTTATTTTATTTTTAAATTGTTGTTGTTCTTATTTTGATTGTGCGAGGAGGTACCAGTGTGTCTACCTACACCTCCATCTTGGCCAGAAGTCCCTGAGTTTAAACTTTTGATGATAATGAAGATGTCAAGATGAGATGTAGCCTCTCCAAATTTGAAAGGGATTTAAATATATTCAAATTTCAAGAGTTAAACTAAGACCTAGTTTACTCCTTATATTACATAATTCATAACATATAATTGTCATATACTGTCTTTCTTTAACAACACAGGACATATTTGCTTGGTAACCAGATTGTTCAGCTTCTGAAGGAGATAGGGTAGAAGCTGACAATCAGTATAGAAAGATCCCATGGGGTATTGGCTCAGCACAAATAATCATGCAGCCTGAAATGTTATGTCCCTGTCAGATAGCAAGCCAAATAACCCCATGACTTTGCCTTTTATCGGGCAGGCAATTACAACTGGTAGAATATGAAATGCCCTGGGTATCCCTTTTACATACTGCACTGACAAGCACATTGGGATAGATTTAGGTTCATGGCCCCACACAGAACCCACTGAAGGCAGCCAGTTCTATGCAAGTAGGAAGACCACCCACCCCTGCAATCTCTCTCAGGCACTGAATATGGATGTTATAATGTTGTACAGTTCCCACCAGAGAATTCTTTCTTAACATTAAAAAAATTGCATTCATATAACTTGCAGGAAAATTAAGGTACATTGAGTAAGATAAATAACTAATAAACTTGGAGGAAAGTATACAGGAATATTAAAGTCCATTTGAAACATCCAAAGGGCTCACTGCTGCTAGCTTCTTTCAAAAAATGCAATCGTTTTCCTCTACAAGGAGATTTGACTTTCCCAGGAGTGAGACTCTCAGAAGGGAATGGACAATGCTGGATTGTGAAGCAAAGAGTTAACCACTGGATACATTGAGGTTAAGAGCATAGGTCTCCTAGAGACACGAGTTTGAATCTGTCTATACTAACTGACTTGAAGCAAATTTCTTAACCTCTGTAAGCCTCAGTTTTATCATCTATAATTTTTCAGTAATGACTGCAGCATTTGAAAATCACATTCTTAATTAACAAGAGTAAAAATTAAAATCCAAGTAAGATTCTGTACCAAAATGCATATCCCGAATCTGGTCATGAGGAAGCATAAGACAAGCCTGAATCAGGGAACATTTTATGAAAAATGACTTCAAAATAAGTCAATGTCATGAAAAGCAAAGACAGACTGAAGAACTGTTCCAGATTAAAGGGAATTTAAACACATGGTAACTGAATGCAATGTTTGATCCTGTATTGAAACATGGAGATATGTATGTGTGTGTGTGTGTGTGTGTGTGTGTGTGACAGTATTGGAACAATCAGCAAAATTTGAATATGGTCTCTATACTAGCTAATGCTCAATTTCCTGAGTTGTATAACTGTACTGTGGTTTTGTAAGTTAATGTCATTACATAGTGAAATATTTAGAGGTAAAGCATCATGATGTCTCTGAGTTAGTCTCAAATATTTCAGTAAATAATAACAAATAGCTCTGTGCGTATGGATATCTATCTAGATATCCATACACACATATATACACACACACATATGGATATATATATCCATACACACCTACATAGAGAGATAGATTTGGAGGTCTGTTAGAGTAGCTAGTGTTACCTTAACTAATACTATGTCTCACAAATTACTTGGTCTTATTATCTTATTCTCTGAAAAATATTCAGAGGTAAAAGTTTATAAAACTTCATTATACGATTTCTGACATTTTTCTGTAAGTTTAACTTTTTTTCAAAGGTAAAGGTTAAAAAATGCATACAAACTTCCAGTCAAGATGGTGGTATAGATAAACATGGCATGCCTCCTTGCACGACCACATCAAAATTACACCTAAACCATAGAACAACCATCACTCATAACCATCAGAAATCAAGTTAAATGGAAGTCTGATGATGACAGAATTAAAGAAGCCACATCCATCCAGATGGGCAGAAGGGGCAGGGACATGGAATGGGCTGGTCCCACATCCACATGTAGTGGATAAAAATTCAAGAGGGATGTCTCAGCAGCAAGGAGCCACAGACCCACACTAGTACCCCTAGCCCAGGGTCCCAGTGCCAGAAAGTTAAGTCCCCATAACTTCTGGCTGTAAAACCAGCATCAATTGAGTTAGTAGAAGAAAATTCTGGAGTCCCAAGCAGTTTCTATTAAAGAACCTGCACACAGACTTACCCAGACTCTTTGCCTCTGAGTTCCAGCACTTGGTAGCAGCTTGAAAGGCATCAGTGGCATACAGGGAGGAACAGAAGTGTCTGGCATGAAGGCAAGAGCTGGAGAACAGCCTTGTCCCAGACAGAAAATCACATAGAGGCCATTGTCCCTTTTCTGAACCCTCCTCCTAGAGAACCACAGAGCCAGAAAGCAAGTGCTGTATCTGAGACTCCATCAACCTGGCTAACACTCTTCACCATGTCCTGGAGATCCCCTGAGGCTCTGTCCCTCCCAACTTACAGACCCACCCAAATTGTTAATGGTAGATTTTCCATATGAATGGCTGGTCTTGGTTCATGTTTCACAACTTCCTAAATCCTCTCAAACAAGTAACAGCTGGCCTCAGTGAGCCCCCAGCCCCCATACCTCTTGCTAAGTGGCCCCAGGCCTGGTACTAGCAGCAGCCAGCCTAGATTCACAACTTGACTTTGTCTTGGAACCTCCAAGCCCAGCACAAGTGGCAGCTATCTCAGATTGCTTTATAGCTCACCCAGAGTGGCCTGGGCATAACACAGGTGGGGCTGACCTTAGCCTGTACACCCAGGAAACCCCAAGGTCAGCACACCCAGTGTACAGCCAAAGACCATGTCAGAGAACCACCACCCTGCCCCTGCACAGATGATCCTCCACAGAAGCAGAAGTTGGTGGTCAGTGGTCACAGCCAGTCCTTGCAGTTGACTGGCCTGGGTAAATCCCTACCATTGACCTGCCAATAGCAATCAAGGCTCGATTACAAGAGGAGGGTGTACTCAACCCATACAAAAGGCACACCTCCAGTACCCAGCTTGGGTGATAGGGGAGGCTGTGCCACTAGACCCTATAGGACACCTACTACATTAGGCCATGCTACCAAGACAGGGAGTCATAGCAGCTCTACCTAATATATAGAAGCAAACACAGGGAGGCTGCCAAAATGAGGAAACAAAAAAACATAGCCCATATGAAAGGACAGATCAAAACTTCAGAAAAAGTATTAAACAAAATGGAGACAAGCAATCTATCAGATGCAGAGTTCAAAACACTAGTTATAAGGATGCTCAAGGAACTTAGTGAGGACCTCAGCAGCATAAAAAAGATCCACTCAGAAACTAAGGATACACTAATTGAAATAAAGAACAATTTACAAGGACTTCCGGCAAGATGGAGGAATAGGTGGACGCACCGTACCTCCTCGTACAACCAAGATTAGAAAACCAATAATTTACAACAATAATTTACAGTCAGAATAACACCCAGATCCGGCAGAGGATTTATCTGAATGGAAGTCGGGCAGCAAAGAAGTTGAAGTAGACGCGTTCCTCTGGACTGGTAGGAAAAGACGAGCCGGGTGGGCGCGGGGCTGGCTCGGGTCGGCGGCGCGCGGAGGTCGGGGAAGGTTTGGCGCAAAATCGGCGCAAAAGCCATCCGGCGCGCAAGAAGGCAGCGGTGATCCCTGAGTACACAAGCTGCGGCTGGCGGACCCAGAGGGGTAGCAATTGTGGACCAGGGCAGAACTCGCGGCCCGGAAGCCCAGACAAGGGTCTGAGTCCAGGGGAACGGAACTACCGCCATTGTTTTCTCCCTTCTGGCTCCCGCTCCTGCCCCGCCCCCACATATAACGTCACAATCTAGTGACTGGGGTGCCCAGCCCCGGTGAGCACCTAAGGTTCCGCCCCCCACCGTAACAAGAGCAACCAGACCGGAAAAAAAAAAAGGAGAGACGGGGAAAAAAATATATGTTTTCAACAGAGCAGATCAGTCCTCCAGGACTCATCCTTTTGAGCGACCAAGAATTAGCCAATCTATCAGATGCACAGTTCAAAACACTGGTGATCAGAAAGCTCACGGAACTGGTTGATTTTGGATGAAATTTAGATGAAAGAATGCAGATTACCATAAAACAGATGCAGGAAGACACGCGGAGGAGAGCCAATAGTGAAAATCCGAATTATAGGGGTACCAGAATCGGACAGGGAAAAGCAACAGATTGAGCACGTATTTGAACAAATAATAAAGGAGAACTTCCCCAATCTGGCAAAGGGAACAGTCTTCCAAGAAATCCAAGAAGCTCAGAGAGCCCCAAAGAAGTTGGACCCAAGAAGAAACACACCAAGGCACATCATCATTACATTAGCCAAGGTAAAAACGAAGGAGAGAATCCTAGAAGCAGCAAGAGGTAAGGGGACAGTAACCTACAAAGGAGTTCCCATCAGACTGTCAGCTGATTTCTCCAAAGAGACCTTACAGGCAAGAAGGGGCTGGAAAGAAATATTCCAAGTCATGAAAGACAAGGACCTACATCCCAGATTGCTCTATCCAGCAAAGCTCTCATTTAGAATGGAAGGGCAGATAAAGTGCTTCTCAGATAAGGTCAAGTTCAAGGAGTTCATCATCACCAAGCCCTTATTTTATGAAATGCTGAAGGGACTTATCTAAGAAAAGAAGATAAAGAAAAGACATGTATAGTAAAAGGACAGCAAACTCACAAATATTAACAACCACACCTAAAGCAAAACCAAAAGAAACTAAGTAAACAATTAGAACAGGAACAGAACCACAGAAATGGAGGGCACATGGAGGGTTAGCAGCAGGGGGGTGGGAGGAGGAGAGAGGGGGAAAAGGTATAGAGAATAAGTAGCATAGAATGTAGGTTGAAAATAGATAGGGGGAGGGCAAGAATAGTATGGGAAATGTAGAAACTAAAGAACTCATAAGTATGACACATGGACATGAACTAAAGACGGAAATGTGGGTGGGAGGGGGGTACAAGGTGGAGGGGAGAGAAGGGGGAAATGGGACAACTGTAATAGCATAATCAATAAAATATATTAAAAAAATTAAAAAATTAAAAAAAGAAACTGAAAAAAAAAACAATTTACAGAGAAACAACAGTAGAGTGGATGAAGCCAAGAACCAAATCAATGATAACATAATTAATGTTATGTTATAGAACATGAAATAACATGAATTATAATTAATAATTATGATTAATAATGTTATGATTAATAAAACACAAGAAAGCAAAAAATAACTCAGAACAACAAGAAGAAAAAAGAATCCAAAATAAAGAGGATAGTGTAGATAGCCTATGACACAACTTTTAGCATTTCAACATTTGCACCATAGGGGTGCAAGAAGGAGAAGAGAAAGAGCAAGGAACTGGAAATCTATTTGAAAAAATAGCCCTGGCTGGCGTAGCTCAGTGGATTGAGTGCAGGCTGCAAACCAAAGCATCGCAGGTTCAATTCCCAGTCAGGGCACATGCCTGGGTTGTAGGCCATGGCCCCCAGCAACCACACACTGATGTTTCTCTCTCTCTCTCTCCCTCTCTCTCTCCCTCTCTCTCTCTCTCTCTCCCTCTCTCTCTCTCTTTCTCCCTCCCCCCTCCCTCCCTTCCCTCTCTAAAAATAAATAAATAAAATCTTTAAAAAAATAATGAAAGAAAACTTCCCTAATTTGGTAAAGAAAATAGACATGCAAGTCCAGGAAGAACAGAGAGTCCCAAACAAGATGGGCATATATACAGGCCCACACTAATACACATCATAATTAAAATGCCAAAGGTTAAAGATAAAGACAGAATCTTAAAAGCAGTAAGAGAGAAGCAGTTAATCACCTCTAGGAGAGTTCCCATAAGACCATTAGCAAATTTCTCAAAAGAAACTTTGCAGGCTAGAAGGGATTGTCAAGAAATCTTCAAAGTCATGAAAAGCAGGGACCTACAGCCAAGATTGCTCTACCCACTAGAGTTATCATTTAAAATGGAAGGACAGACAACGAGCTTCCCAGAGAAGAAAAAACTAAAGGAGTTCATCATCACCAAACCATTATTATATGAAATGTTAAAGGGACTTATTTAAGAAAAAGAAGATCAAAACCATGAACAAAAAAATGGCAAAAAATACAAATCTATCAACATTTGAATCTAAAAAATAAACTAAGCAAACAAGAAGAACAGAGACAGAATCATGGATATAGAAAGCATTTTGATGGTTGCCAGATGGGAAGAGGGTGTGGGGGAATGAGTGAAGAGGTGAGGGGATTAAGAAGTACAAACAGGGAGTTACAGAATAGCCATGGGGAAGTAAAGTATAGTATAGGAAATGGAGTAGCCAAAGAACTCATATGCATGACCCATGGACATGAACAATGGTGGGGAGATTAACTGAGGGATTGGGGGTGCTGGGTGTGTGTGGGGGGGAATCAGGACAACTGTAATAGCATAGTCAATAAAATAAAATAAAAAACAAAAACATATATATACACACACACAAGGACCATATTCCCACTCAGTATCAGCCAAGTGTTAATGAGTGCAATAGGTCTCAAATTGGTTAATTTCCATGCCTCATCAAATGCAGCATAACATAACTTCCTGAGCAAGAATGTGTATGTGACAAGCAGAGGAAACAAGACACCTTGAGATACAGATGTTAGGAATTGGCTGGATTTCTACTAATAAGAGGCTTGCTGCAGTCCTCAAAATTTGTGCCCCACCAAAGATAGAAATGACTGTCAGTGTCACTCACAGAGTTGGAATGGCAGTTGTTGAATAATCAGATGCCAAGAATCCACGTTATTTGGAAATCGGCAGGGGTCCCTTTTTGAGCTCCAGATATATGGGGTTAAAGTGTTTTGCTTGGCAAGTTGGGTGAGTGGTTTGGGAGTCTCAATGAGCTTTTCTGAATGAAAGAATTGGAATGTTTGTGGGGGAGATAGTAAAGGGAATCAAGGAATAGTTGGGGATTGATAGTTGAAGAGAAAAACTAAATGGAGTTCAGCTACAGTTCAACTCAGCCTCCTCTTCCTGCCTGTGGCTCAGCAGCGGTTGCTTTCCCTGTAGAGAGGAACTGTTATATGTGCAGGGAACAAAGATGAAATTTATTGCACTGGGTTGGCCATTGCGTATAAGTTATTGTGAGTAGATAAAAAGAATGTGGTGTTTCTAAGCCTTCTGCCTAGAGAGAGAAATAGCCATGTAGCCATGTAGTCTTTATAATGGTTTTTATTGTGATGGGATTTTTTTTTAAATTGATGGCAGATGTCAGGTGATCCACCAGGTTTTATATTGAATTTTCTATTTCTCCTTCCATAAGTCATTTTCTAAAGAACATGGACAGCTGAGTAATGTTTACAAGCTGATGTGTATCCAGCAAGTTGAAAATTTTATTAATTTAGGAAAATAGTCCTGCCACTGTTTCCAGAACCTATTCGGTTTTCTTTTTGCCTGTAGTGTTTACCTTGATATCCCTGAAATGCCACTTACAGCCTTTTGAAATCTTACCCTGAATCATCTTTCCAGTCCATACCCTCCAAACCCTGACACCACCCAATCCCATGCCCACCCTGTAGTCACTAAGATACTTGAAGTTCTCCAAATACATTATACCCTTGTGACAAAGTTCATGCTTTTTCCTATTTTGTCTTCTTGAAACACTCTCCCTGCCATCCTTACGTAGTGAACTCTTATTCACTCTTCCAAGCTCAGCACAAATATCATGTGAACTTCTGGAATACATTTCATGACTCTTTCTGCCTTTATCCTAGGCACAATGAATCACTTCCTTTGCTGTCCTCTAATGGTACCTTATTTAATCCTCTGTCATAGTCACTGACACAGTCTTCTAGAATTAACTTTCTAACTAGGTTTTTAACAAAGTGGGTATAAAGACCCTGTTTCATTTATCTGTATTCTCTTCACCAAGAACAATTAATGATACATAGTAGGTACTCAAAATTGTGTATTGATGGAATGACTCAATCAGTTCAGCAATCAATGGCTGGAAAATTGCAACTGTATGCACTGTCTCACCTACAAGCTAAACATTCAACGCTGAACACAGCATACTAGTAGCTTATTTATTGAGTGCCTACTTTCTGCTGGTGTTATACAAACATTTTATCTCTACATACCAAAACTCTATTACATGATTATTATGTTCCTTTTACAAATAAATAAACCAAGTTACGTAGGAATCTCTTGTTGTTAAGGTCTTGTCCTTCGTGTCTCTTTGGAGGGTATCCCTTGACACCTTTGGGACAAGATGGATGGAATAAGGAGAAAATCTGGTGTCCAACCCTTCTCAGCCTATTACTATGGCTGTATCTGTCATCTTCTTGCTGACCAGTGGTTACCTTTGGCTACTAAAGGTAGCTTTGACACAAATAATAATGGTACCCTGCATTCTCTTAATATCAATAGTTCTTATAATCATAGGTTCTCCTCCCCATTGCATTATGAGCCACTGAATTGGCTGGAGTTAGCAGCAACATTTCTAGAATGTGCTACAAACTATTCTGGAAAACCTGGCCATCAGACCTTGGGGTCCAACTCAGGTATAAACCCTATAGTAATTCTCCACAAGCACTGGGGGATGATTTGGGCTTTCCAGTAAAATAGCTTCCATGCTGAGCCTATCTGGACCATACTTAAAAACCCTAGGAAAGATTTTGGCCTCCATTTATCACCCTCTCTTCATTATCCCTAATGCCATTAGCTCTGCGCACCATCCCCCTAATGATCTATTGCTACTCGGTAGTCAGAAATGTATTCTTACTCACTCTGTGTCATCTATATTCCTCATTCAATAAAGTGGCAGGTCCCTTCATAGTGGCATAATTTGTTAATCAGATTCACACAAGTGAGAATTGCTTTGGAACTTGCCAATTCATTTGGCAATGAGAGTGTTCAGATTGTAAAGGGAAACAAAGCCTAAATAGAAAACAACTGAAATCTCCATCTTCTAAAATATGAACATATCTTAATAACAGCTAAATAAATCCAACCTTAGCTTGATGATTCCCCCCCCCACAGATGGTTAACTTGCTTTAAACAAAAAAGTAAAGAAAAAATGTAACTCAAATCAAACATCTATTTTAACCAATACACTTTTCCTCTTGTTTGGCAGTTTATGCAATAGCTTGCTAATCTTCTGGTAAAAAGAGTTAAAGTGACTGATATAAGAGCAAATCTCCTGGAAACCCCAGCCTACCACCAGTCTGACAGACTTTGATTCATCTTACAAATAGTCCTCCTGTCTGGATCCCTAGGGGCAGACTGTAGCCACCTTACATCTACTTTTACACACAACAATTCTATAGATTTGAATAGATATTTTGGTAAAGAAGATACATGAATGACCAATAAGCACATGTAAAGATGCTCAACATCATTAGTTATCAGAAAAATACATGTCAATGCCATACGACACCCACTAAAATGGCTATAATAAAAAAAGGAACAATAGCAAGCATTGGTGAGAATATGGAGAAGCTGGGACCCTTATTACATTGCTGGTTGAAGGATGAAATGGTACAGCAAATTTGGATAACAGTTCAGCAATTTCTTTAAACTTGAAATCTAAATTTAGCCTACAACCCAGCAATCTGATCCTATGTATCTACTCAAGAAAAATGAAGCCCTGACTGGCGTAGCTCAGTGGATTGAGCTCGGGCTGCAAACCAAAGTATCGCAGGTTCTATTCCCAGTCAGGGCACATGCCTGGGTTGCAGGCCATGGCCCCCAGCAACCGCACATTGATGTTTCTCTCTCTCTCTCTCTTTCTCCCTCCCTTCCCTCTCTAAAAATAAATAAATAAAATCTTAAAAAAAGAAAAGAAAAATGAAAACATATATCCACACAAAGATCCACATGTGAATGCTCATAGCAGCATTATTCACAATAGACAGAATGTGGAAACAACCCAAATGTCTGTCAACTGGTAAATGGATAGATAAAATGTGGCACAGTTATGACAACAGAATAGTATTCAGCAATAAAAAGGAACAAAATTATGATATGTGCTAGAACATAAATGACCTTCAAAAGCACGATGCTAAATGAAAGAAGCCAGATGTAAAACGCCACTCTATTTCCATGAAATGTACAGAAAAGACAACTCTATAGAGACAGAAAATAAGTTAGTCATTGCCTGGGGCTAAGGGTGAGAAGATAGATTGACTAAGTGGTCACAAGGATCTTATGGAGTGCTAGAAATGTTCTAGAACTCAATTATGGTAATGGTTGCACAACTCAGTAAATTTACTAAAAAGCAGTTAAGTTGTACACTTAATATAGGTGTATTTTATAGTACATAAGTATACCTCAGTAGGATTGTTTAAAAAATAAAAATTTCAAGAGTTACATTTTACACAGTGCCAGCCCCTCCTTCTTCCAGCTCCACTGATTGGAATTCCCTTGTGGTCCTAAGCATCATAAGGCCCCTGGAATCCACTCAGTTCCCTGGAGGAGTGGCAGGGGTACCTGCACTGCCAGGTTTCTAGCACTCTTAAACCTGAGTGGGCATTCTGCAGAGACGCGACCCATCCAGAAAACAATTTCCACCAAGTGCCTGCTGCATCCCATCACAGCAGACAGCTCTAACACATATACTAGTGGCCCTGGGATAGGTGACCTGGGGGTGAAAGCACGATTTGTGGAGAAGGGGGATTCTCTTGTTCTCAAGCAGTTGGCATTCTGTATTTATTTCAGGAATGTTGATTCTGTGGAGGTCATTCTACTCCCTCTTTCCCCACAATTTCAGTTTGCCCCATTTTCTTTCTTTTCTACACACTGTATATACCAAGTACTGTATTTATTATTTTATTATTATTATTATTATTATTAAATACTTATATAGCACTTGATGCCAGATACCCTTTTTTTATCTTCACCTGAGGACATGTTTTTCATTGCTTCCTGAAGAGAGAGAAAGGGAGAGAGAAGCACAGATATGAGGGAGAAGCATTGGTATGGGAGAGAAGCACCTACTGGTCACCTCCTGTAACTGGATTGTGAATCAAACCCACAACCTAGGTATGTGCCCTGACCAGGAATAAAACCCTCAGTCTTTTGGTTATAAGACGATGCTCCAACCACCTGAGCCACACCAGCCAGGGCAATGGCAGGAAAGTGCTTTACAGCACTTGCAAGTGCTTTACAAATGTTAAGTCATTTAATTCTCATAACAATGTGATGTAGGAGAGAGTCCACGTAAAACCAAAAACTGTCCACTCAAATTCATTGGAATAACCTTGTCAATTCTTTCTATCCCATCTCCATCCATATTAACGTCAGTCCAGATTTGTCCCAAAGACCTTCCTTCTCACATTCAAACAAAGCTTTTCCTTTCCTAGGGTCTGATGACTTGGATTGCCCTTCCTGTCTCTCTGGCTCTGGTGTCTGACCTCAGCCCATTCCTTATGTCCAGTCCCATTATTTCCCTCTTGGCATTGACCATTTGAAGACCTACTATAGAGCCCACAACTGTACAGCACCAGGACTCATGCCTTCCCCTTGCACCTGGCAGCACCATCTCCTTTACCTACACAATCCTGCCAGGTAAAACAAGACATTACTGTGGCCTGCAACCCAGGTGAGCACCACCAGGTGCACTTTCAACAAGTAGGCCTAATGATTTTGTAGTCTTATGGAAAAGTGATATATTACTATAATTACATAATGAAGAGTAAAATGAGACTTGTCTATGCTACCTTTGCAACTTCCTGTAAATGTATAATTATTTCCAAATAAAAAGTTTCTGAAAAGGCAGGGGAGGAGAGAGAGAGGACAGAGGGAGAGAGAAAAGGAGGGAGGAGGCACAGAGGGAGGGAGAGAGAAGTGACATGCAAACTTTAACATGCATATAATCACCTGGGGAATTTACTAAGCTGCAGATTCAAATTCAATGGGGCTGTGGCAGGTCTAAGATTATGTTTTCTGACAAGCTCCCAGGGGATGTGGATGCTGCTCACAGACCTTCCTTTCAGTATCAAGGTCATAGAACATGTTTTTCTAATGAAATGTTCATGAGCCAAAAACTAACATGCATATTCATATATATCTAGGTCAATTCAATACCCTTTTCATAATTCCTAGTTGGGCACAGTTCATATCTAAATAGATCCTACCTCCCCCAGTTTATCATCAAGTATAATAGTTCTTTCACACTTTCCCTGAAGTCTTACAATAGAGTCAGGTAAACCCCAGATCTTAGTCCATCTCCTTCAGCCGAAGATGGCCCCCTTCCTGACTCTTTGGGTCTAATAAATGGGTTGTCTTGATATTCCCTTGGGCCTTAGCCATAGGAATAAGGGTCTGCCTTTCAGTAGGGTAGGCCTTTAGGATCAAAAATTTCCCTGGCTGCCCGTTCCTTTGGGAAAATGGCTATGCACCCTGTCTTGACTTAACTGAGGCAGTAGCCAAGCAACTGGTGCAAGGCAAGCCTAGTACAAGAGGCCAGATGAGGACTCAGTGTTCTAACATGGCAAACAACATGGGAGGTCAGAGCCTTGGGGGAAGGTTCAGGAAGGGTCAGGACCCACTTCAGCTTCAGGTTTGGCAAACTCAGAAAGAGGTGGAAAAAAAATCCAGAAAAGGGATTTCAAATAGCCTTTGACTGATCTTTATCTACAAGTGGATAAAAGCTGTGGTGGATGTGTTGAGTAAGAGTAACAAGCCAGAACCAGAACAGGCAGAACACTCACTGGACCTCAACTTTTCTATCTTTTTTGTACATTTTGTATGAAGTCAAATGTGCATTCAGTGCCCCCATAGGAAACTATTCCTGTGACAATTTGCTAGTCATCAAGTTTACAATTAAAAGTAATCAACCCCCTAAAGTGTCCGTCAATGAATAAATAGATAAAGAGGATGTGGTAGCCCTACTATAAAATAAATAAGTCCTGGGGATATAATGGACAGCATGGTGACTGTAATCAATAACACTGTATTATATATTTGTGAGTTGCTAAGAGAGATCTTAAAACTTCTCATAACAAGAGAAAATTGGTAATCACTTTACAATATATACAAATGTCTAATCATCATGCTGTACACCTGAAACTAATATAATGCTACGCATCAATTATACCTCAATTTGTATAAAGAAATATAAATAATAAATGAGAAATGTATGTGAAATATCTGACATATTTTAAGTGCATAATTCAATGGTTTTAAGTATACTGGCACATTTTTAATGCTCAAAAATATTAGATATTGTTGTTGTTGTTGTTATTGGTGTTATATAATCACCAGACTGTGAGCTCTCTAATCTTGTACTTATTCATCTCTGTAGTGTATTGCTTTAATATAACTTCAAATCCTCTTGTCTATGACAAGTAAAAATCCACTTATTTATGACAGACAAAAGGTTTGTTTTTAGAAGTGAAGTTGTTTTGGCATGAAGATGAAGTCAGTTGTGTCAGGATGCCATCGTCTCAACTGTCACTGAGAAGCAGTCCTCAGCCGAGCCTATCAGTCAGAGCCTGTGGAGAAGCAGCTATGGCAGGAGGACATTGAGACAACAAATACTGAGAGTTCCTGAGGACCGTTCAGTCTACACAAGGTGACACTTCAGTGGGCAGTGGTGCTACACAGAGCAGAGGTCTCCAGAAGAGAAGGGACATGTGTTCCTGCCTCGGTCCCTGGAGTGATAACCCTCCAAGCAGCCAGCCTGCTTGCCCACCAACACAGGTACCTTCGTTCCCTAGCAACATGCTCCAGCAACAAGGGACTTCCATTTTTGCAGCTGGTAGGAGGAAGTTGGCTCCCAGTTGGTTAAAGCCATATCTCTGGCGTGCCCACTGGTATAAAAAGGTCTGCTGCAGCTAAATTTGGACTTTATTCCTTTCATCTTCCCTTGTCTGGCACAATAGTGTGATTAATCTGTCAATTGTTTATAGTAGGTTATTTCTTTCTTGGTTTATTAAGCAATATTATCTTGTATGCTAATGAAGTTATTATAATTCCCACAGTGAACCTATGCTAAGTAAGTGATGGAAAAGACAGAATCAGTCTCTAAACATCATTTTACCTCCCAAAACAAAAACAAGAATAAAACAATCTCTGAAACCTCATAACACATAGTACTGTCCTTGGCACATCAGAGGTGCTAAATAAATAAAGCTACCTGCATAATCAAAGAAAAAAGATGTATGTATTATATATAATATACTAATATATAATATTGTATATACATATAACATATAGTGTACATATATAATGTATATAATTATATTATATAATGTAACATATAACATTATATGTGTAATATATGACATTATATATGTATACACTATGGGATATTATCCAGCCACCAGAAGAAAGGAAATCCTCCCATTTGCAACAACACGGATAGATCTTGAGGGCGTTATGCTAAGTGAAATAAGCCAGATGGAGAAAGTCAAATACTGCATGGTATCTTATATGAGGAATCTAAAAAAAAAAACAAAAACAAAGTCGAACTCATAGAAACAGAGAGTAGAAAAGTGGTTTCCAGGGATTGGTGGAGGGGGGAAAACAGGGAGAGGTTACTAAAAGGGTGCAGATTGTCAGCTCCAAGATGAGTAACGTCTGAGGATCTAGCGCACAGCATGGTGACCACAGTTGACAACAACGTACTGTATAATTGAAATTCACTAAGAACAGAACTTAAATGTTCTCTCTCTCTCTCTCACACACACACAAAAGCATTTAAAAGATAAATATGTGAGGTAATGTTAATTAACTAGATAGGGAATTCTTTCACAATGTATACATACATCAAATTATCATGATGTATACTTTAAATATCTTATAATTTTATTTGTCAGTTATACCACAATAAAGCTGAAAAAAAAATCTTGCTCAAACTTGAATATTTTGAAAGTGACAAATCACTAGACACTATTTATAAACCATATTAATTGGAGACTAAAGGAGAAAGTTTAAAGGTAATCTCTAGGCAATCATAAACACAGAATTCACTTATATGTATATATTAAAAAGCATGTGTGCTTATTTAGTAACCTCTTATTTTACTACCATGTCTGCAAGAAAGAACTTGAAATTGAAATATAGGCAACTCATTATAAGCTTTTTAAAATTTTTATTGTATTTTTCCCATTACCATTTAGGCCCCTTAAACTCCTTCCTCCCACAATCACCACACTGTTGTCCATGTCTATGAGCCCTTTTTCCTTTTTGCTCAATCCCTCCACCCCCTCACCTGCTTCTCCTTAGCCATCATCTGCTCTCTATGTATAAGTTTGTCTCTATTTTGCTTGTTAGTTCAGTTTGTTCATCAGATTCCACATATGAGTGAAATCATATGGTATTTGGATTTTCCTGACTGGCTTATTTCACTTAGCATAATGCTTTCCAGGCCCATCCATACTGTGGCAAACGCTAAAATTTTCTTCTTTTTTACAGCTAAGTAATATTCCATTGTGTAAATACACCATAGTTGTTTTATCCAGTCACTTACTGATGGGCTGCTTCCATAGCTTGGCAATTGTAAATAACGCTGCAATGAACATCGAGGTGCTTATGTTCTTTTGAATTAGTATTTTGGGTTCCTTTGGAAATATTTCTAGAAGTGGGATTACTGGATCAAAAGGCAGATCCATTTTAAATTTTTGAGGTATCCCCATACTGCTTTCCACAGTGGTTGCACCAGTCTGCATTCCCACCAACAATGCAAAATGGTTCCTGTTTCTCCACATCCTCGCCAGCACCTGTTTGTTGATTTATCGATGATAGCCATATTGACAGGTGTGAGGTAATACCTCATTGTGGTTTTAATTTGCATCTCTCTGATGATTAGTGATGTTGATCATCTTTTCATATGTCTATTGGTCATCTGTATATCTTCTTTGGAGAAGTGTCTATTCAGGTCCTTTGCCCATTTTTTAATTGGGTTGTTTGTTTTTTTATGTTGTTTTATTATTTCTTTATAAATTTTGGATATTAACCCTTTATCAGATGTATTGGTGAATCTGTTCTCCCATTCTGTGGGTTGTCTTTTTATTTTATTGATGTTTTCTTTCACTGTGCAAAAACTTTTTTGTTTGATGTAGTCCCATTTGTTTATTTTTTTCTTTTGTTTCCCTTGCCTAGAGAGATATATCCTATAATATATTGCTATGAGCAATGTCCGAGATTTTACTGCCTATGTTTTCTTCTGGGATTTTTATGGTTTGGGGTCTAAAATTTAAGTCTTTAATCCATTTTGACTTTATTATTGTGTGTGGTATAAGAAAGTGGTCTAGTTTCATTTATCTGCATGTATCTGTCCAATTTTCCCAATGCTGGTTGTTGAATAAACTATCTTTAGCCAACTGTGATTGTGTCCTTTGTTGAATATCCATTGACTATAAAGGTGTGGGTTTATTTCTGGGCTCTCTATTCTGTTCCATTGATCTATGTGTCTGTTTTTATGTCAGTACCATGCTGTTTTGATTACTATGGCCTTAGTTTGATATTAGGTAGTGTGATTCCTCCAACTTTGTTCTTCTTTCTCAGGATCGCTGTTGCTATGCAGGGCATTTTGTGATCCCACATAAATTTTTGAAATGTTTGTTCTAGTTCTGTGAAATACATCACTGGAATCTTGATAGGCATTGAGGTGAATCTATAGATTGCTTTGAGTAGTATGGACACTGTAATGATGTTAATTCTTCCTATCCATGAACACAGTATATGTTTGCATTTATTTGTACATTCTTCAATTTCTTTCTTCATTGTCTTATAATTTTCAGAGTACAAGTCTTTTACATTGTCAGTTTGGTTTATTCCTAGGTATTTTATTCTTTTTGAAGAAATTATGAATGGGATTGTTTTCTTAATTTCCCTTTCTGTTAGTTTGTCATTGGCATATAAAAATGCAACTGATGTCCTAGCTGGTGTGGCTTAGTGGATTGAGTGTCAGCCTGCAAACCAAAGGGTTGCTGGTTTAATTCCCAGTCAGGATACATGCTTAGGTTACAGGCCAAGTCCCCAGTAGGGGGTGCACAAGAGGCAACCACACATGGATGTTTCTCTCCCTCTCTTTCTCCCTCCCTTCTCTCTCTAAAAATAGATGAATAAAACCTTTTAAAAGTTAAAAAACTTAAATGCAACTGATTTCTGGATATTAATTTGTATCCTGCTACTTTGCTGAATTCATTTATCATTTCTAGTAGTTTCTTGGTGGAATCTTTGGGGTTCTCTATGTAGATATGCAGATCCCTCACAATTCTAAGATATCAGTGGACACTAAATGGTGACACAAAGAAGTTAACCTACAAATGAACCAAATTATTGGCAAGCCTGGTACTCAAAACCCAGAGCAGGAAAACCAATTATGACAGTTTGGAATGAAAATGAAAAAATAAAACAAAACACAGAGATATGGAGATGATCCAGGATCAAGCTCCTCTCAGCAGTTTAGATGAGGTTAATAGATAAAAATCATACCAATTTTCAAATATACTACATTAGCAACAACTTGAAATGGGGAGAATAGAACTCTTAGAAAATTACCACAAAAAACCCACCACATCTCCCCAAACGGCCAAAGTAAAATTAAAAAGTTCACTTAGAGAATAGCTTAATACTGAAACATTGGCTGAGCAAGGAGATTTAGGCAGCAATTAACTTGAGTTTGAGAGGCTTTGGCTGGTCACATAGCCAAGTTTACATTTTCCCACATTGCACCATGCTGTGAATTACAGTTAAAATCTAGATCCTTAGGGGGACAGGGGCACAACTTCTACTTCTCTGGCCTCAATACAAGTGAAGGCCCCTAACACAGAGCAAAGCATGGAACTGAATTGCCCATCACCTCCTCCCCAATGCCCGCCCACCCTCCAGACCCCTAAGGACAAAATTTCTAGTCTCTTTTCTTGGAAACATTACTTCACTACCAATCAGAAGAAAGAGACTATAAAGGAAAAACAGCTTCTTTATCCTGCTGGTTCTCAGCTTTTACAAGAGTTTGTTTATAGTGAAGTATAAATTAACCCAAGAAATTGAAATCGGATATAGCTCAGGTCTCCAAAGGCGACTCAAGTAAGTGGTTGTGAACTGGGAAAGGCTGCCCTGTCTTGTCACAATTCTGGAAGGGTCTGCACAGTGAGCAGAGTGACCCAAATGCAGCCAGCCTCCTTCCTGCCTCTTCCTGGTCCTCTGGCATCCCCATGCTGAGGCTGTGGCCACCACATCATGGATGAAAGCCCATGGCCCAGGAGTTCTAACAGCACTCCTGCCCTTGGCTGCTGAAATCAAAATGACTCTTTGCAATTGCTAATGGAAAACTTCTTACTTCACAGAGAGATAGAACTTAGAGTCTGCCACAGGCACAATTGCCAAGCACACAGAATTTGTCTCTTTCAAACCCCTCTTGCTCTTTCCCAGATAACATTGCTTGTTTTTTAAAAGATTTTATTTCTTTATTTTTAGAGAAAGGTCAAGAGAAAGAGAGGGAGAGAAACATCAGTGTGCAGTTGTCTCTTCCATGCCCCCAACTGGGGACCTTGTCTGAAACCCAGGCATGTGCCCTGACTGGGAACCGAACTGGCAACTCTTTGGTTCACAGGCCAGTGCTCAATCCACTGAGCCACATCAGCCAGGGCCAAATAGCACTGCTTCTTAATAGCTGCTCCTGAGGCCTGGCCTGCCCCCACTCTGGCCTCCCCTCACACAAGAAGAGGCTACCCCCTCAGCATCTGTGTAGGGCAGCCCTGCAGACGTGACTGCTGATTGCTGGAGCCCATTGCTTTATGTTCTGCAAGGGACGCCCTGCTGAGAGGAAATGCAGTCCATGCACAGTCTCAAATGGGCAGCAGACCTCCAAAATGTAATCCTCCAGCATGATCAAGTGAACACGTTCACTCATAGATTAAACCCCCAGAATGCAAAAGCAAAATAAATTTTTCATGATAGTAGAGTGGATATACATTCCAGGATGCAAATTCTTTCATCAGTCCCAGAAGCTCTTCCAAAGAGATAACCAGCAAAAGTGAAAAGCTAAAATCTACTTGGCAGACCACAGCACAGGTTTTTACTGCTGCAACTTCTACTCTTTTAACAGGGTCATGGAGGAATAAAGAGCCCCAGTCAAGGTAATTTAGGAATAAATAAATCAACAAGCCCTTTATATGAAGCATATTGATTCTAACTTAGCCCTTAAAGTTGAAGATTGCCAGCTGGTTCCTTTTTCCTTCATCCAATATTGATTGGGGACCTTTCATTTGCCAGGCACTATGCTAGTTCTGGGATGGAGTTGCCTACAAGTTAGACCCAGTGCCAGCCCTTGTGGAGGTCATAGCAGGCAGAAAACACAGGCAAAAGAGATAAGCCTGAGGAGAGGTAGGGGGTGCCAGCAGGCTCACTCACAGATCAGAAACTCTCCAAGTTGGACCTTGCTTCTGTGATTTAACAAGCCCTTCAGGATTCTGATGCACACTCAGGTTTGAGAACAACTGCTTACTATGAATAAACACCAGTGACTTTTCAGTCGGTGAGTCCCTTAGTCTTTTAACATGGGTTTCACACACATGATTTCATTTTACAGTCTCAGGGGATGATAATAGCCTCCAAGGTAGATGTATTGCTTAAGATCATGCTACCCGCTGTAATGAATAAACCTAAAATTTCAGTAGCTTAACACAATAGAAATGTATTTCTGGCTCACATTATAGTCCACAAAGGTTTCTGTTTTGGTGGTTAGAAGAGGAGGGACTCTGCTTCATGCTGTTACTGAGGAACCTGGAGTAAAGGAATCTTTACCATCTTCATCACTAGGCTTTCAGGGTCATTTGGGAGTCAACATAGAGCCAAGAGATGTAAGAGTAGAGCATGGGGAACACACCCTTTCTTCATAGGCATTTCAGCTAAGCAGTGACACACATCACCTCTACTCACATTCCATTGGTGGAAACTATTCATAGGGGCCTCACCTAGATGCAAATGGTACTGAGAAATATAGTCACTTCCTGGAAAATTGCTTCTCCATCACAACTGCATATTATGGAAGGGTTGTGTAAGTTTTTGATAGACAGCTGTCATCTCTACCACAGTAGATGTTACAGTTTTACAGAAAAATAAAGATTTAGCCAAATTAGGAAATTTACTGGAAGTCACACAGTTTGAGCTGGAGTGGAAATTCCAACCCCAATGTGTATAACTTCATAGCCTTATTTTTTACAATACCTCATCAGCATGTCCATGGTCACCCTCTGTATGAGGCTGAATAATGTCCCTTCCCTCAAAAGACATCTAAATTCTAATTCCTGGAACCCATGACTATGTCACCTTATGTGGCAAAAGGCAATTTGCAGATGTGATTAAATTGAGGATCTTGGGGAACTTGTCTTGGACTACCTCGTGGGCCCAATGTAATCACAAGGGTCTTTATAAGACAGAGGGAGTAGAGTTAAAGTCAAAAAGAAAAAAGAAGATGTGGTAATAAAACCAGAGGGTGGAGAGATGTGCTTTGAAGATGAAGAAAGAGGCCATGAGCCAAGGAATGCAGGCAGTCTCTAGAAGCTGGAAAGGGCAAAGAAACAGATTCTTCCCTGAAGCCTCCAGAAGGCTTCACAACACCTTGATGTTAGACTTCAGGCCTCCAGAACTGTAGGAGAATGAGTTTGCATTGTTTAAAGCCACTAAGTTTGTAGCAATTTGTTACAGCAACAATAGAAAATTAATAACACTCTCGGTGCCGTGGTTTTCTGTTGGATAACTTGATAACAGACCTCTTTTGCCAGGGCTCTGAGATCTCTCCTCCTCCATTTTTCCTCAGTATCACCCAACATGAAGTCCTATCCTCTTTACCTAGGTCTTCCCAGCCCAACCAGGAGGGACAGAGCTGACAAGGACAAAGATGTGTCCTCATATTATCAGAATTCTACACAGAGCAAATGCCAATTAAACATCATTTTTAAAAAATGCTAAAAGAGCCCTGGCTGGTGTGGCTTAGTGGATTGAGCACCAGCCTGTGGACAAAAGGGTCGCTGGTTCGATTCCCAGTCAGGACACATACCTGGGTTGCAGGCCAGGTCCCCAGTAGGGGGTGCACAGGAGTCAACCACACATTAATGTTTCTATCCTTTTTTCCCTCCTTTCCCATCTCTCTTAAAATAAATAAATAAGATTTATAAAAATAGTAGAAGAAAATAACTAACATTTTAAAAGCTCTTGAAAACATTCATTCATGATTTTTTTAAAAAGCTCAAAAAACTGGAATAGAGGGAAAAGTCCTCAACTTGATAAAGAACATCTACAAAAAACCTACAGTTAACATCATACTAAATGGTGAAGCTAAATGCTTTTCCTCTAAGATCAGGAACAAGAAAAGTGTGTTCCCTCTGGCCATTCCTATTCAACCAGGAGTCCTAGTAAGCATAATAAACCAAGAAAAGGAAAAAAGACACATACAGCTCAGAAAGAAAGATAGAGAACCAGTCCCTGTTTATAGATGATGTAATTGTCTAAAGAGAAAATTCCAAGGAATCTACAAGCAAAACTCCTAGAATTCATAAGATAATTCAACAAAATTGCATATACAAGAGAAATATACAAAAATGATCATATTTGTATATAATAACAATAAATGTATGGAAATCAAAAAATAAAAACACAATACCATTCATACTCACTACAAAGAAAATGAAATACTTAGCTATAATCCTACAAAAACATGTTCAGAGTCTGCATCCTGAAAATTACAAAATGCTGATGGAAAAAAATCAAAGACCTAAATAAATGGAGAGACCTATCATGTTCATAGATCAGAATACCAAGCCTAGTAAAGATGTCAATTCTCCTCAAATTGAAGTTTATAGGCTCAGTGCAATTATTGAATACTATCAAAATCCCAGCAAGTTTTTTGTAGACATAGATAAGACTATTCCAAAATTTATATGATAAGGCAAAGGACCTAGAATAACTAAAACAAATTTTTTAAAAGAGTAAAATGGAAAGAATCACTTTACCTTGTATTAAAACTTACTGTACAGCTATAGTAACCAAGACAATGTGATACTGGCAAAGTGATAGACACATTAATAGGTGGAACAGAACAGACAACCCAGAAGTAGAGCCACACAAATGTACCCAACTAATTTTTGACACAAGGTACAAAAGCAATTCGATGGAGGAAAGATATACTTTTTAACACATGGTATTGGAGAAGTTAGACATTTATGAGCAGAAAAAAAATGAACCTCAACCTAAGTCTTATTCTACAGACAAAAATTAACTGAAAATAGATCATGAACTTAAATGTAAAACATAATGCTATAAAATATTTAGAAAAAATTAGGAGAAAAGTCTTGGGGATGTAGGCCTAGGCAAAGAGTTCGTAGACTTGGCAACAAAAGCACAACCCATAAAACAAAAAGTGTATAAATTGGGTCTCATAAAATTAAAAAAAAAAAACATTTACTCTGTGAAAGACTTTGTTAAGAGGATGAAAAGACAAACTATATACTGGGATGAAATATTTTCAAACCATACTTCCAACAAAATATTTATGTCTATACTATATAAAGAACATTCAAAATTCTACATTTAAAAACCAAACAATTAAAAAGTGGGCAAAAGACATGACCAGACATTTCAGTACAAAGATTTTACAGATGACAAGTATGCACATGTTAGGATGTTCAACATCATTAGCTATTAGAGGAATGCAAATTAAAACCACAATGAGTTATCATTGCACACTTATTGGAATCTCTAAAAAACAGTAAAAACAGTATATGCTGGTAAGGATACAGAGAAAATTGATCACTTATACATTGCTGGATGAAATATAAAATGGTACAGCCACTCTGGAAAACAGTTTGGCAGTTTCTTATAAACCCAGATAGGCATTTACCATACAATCCAGAATTGCACATATCGCAAAGAAATGGAAACTTATGTTTATTCAAAAACCTGTACACAAATGTTCATAGCAGCTCTGTTCATAATAGCCACACATGGGAAACAACTCAAATGTATTTCAATAGAATGTATTAACCATTCAGGTTAAACAAACTGTGGTGAATCCATACTATGAACCACTACTCATCAATAAAGAGGAATAAACTACTGATGAAGGCAAAACTTAGATGGACCTCAAGGAAATGATGCTAAGTAAAAAAGCCAGTCTCAAAAGCCTACATACTGTGACTTGATGTATATAACATTCTTGAAATAAAACTATAGAGATGAAGAACGGAATGGCTGCCTTGGGTTAGGAAGTATGAGGGAGGGGCATGTGGCTATAAAGAGGTAACACGAGGGAGCCTGGTGATGATGGAGGAGTTCTATATAATGACTGTGATGGTAATTACACAAAGCTATACATGTGATAAAATTTCATGAAGCTAAACACACACAAATGAGTACAAGTATAACTGGTGATATCTGAATGCACTCTGGATTGGATAGATATTGTACTATAGTTAAGCAAGATATCGGCATTGACGGAGGTGAAATGTAGGGTACACAGGACATTCCTGTACACGCCTTTGCAACTTTCTATGACTATAATTATTTCAAATTAAAAAGTTTACAAATAAAAAGTAAGAATTCTTGACAGTTTATAGAATGATGTTACAAGCACCATCAGATTTCATATGAGCCTTATAATAATTCAGGAGGCTGCATCAGGCAGATTTCAATGCTACTCTACACATGGACAATGAGATGCAGATGACCAGTTGACCCAAGGTCACCCAGTTGCTAAGTGATGGCGAAAACAGGTAGTTAACTTCTCTCTTGAGGATTACTCAATCCAATGCTCTCTCTCCTTTATTCCCACATAACAGGCATGAATCTTAATGTCAGGAATTCAACTGTACCATAAATGTCCCATTTCCTTGTAGTCTTTGAGTCAAACTAAATCAGGATCTAAACATCCACTATGTCATGCTTGTAGGAAGTCCAATTGTTGGCATTACTGGGTTCCCTACCCTGCTCTTGGGTCACATGAAGACCTGGGAGGCTTCTGTGATACTCAGGAAATAGGCAAAGAGTATCTTCAATTTACCATGATGGCAGCTATTGTTATCATTGTGTTAGTACACATAGAACATAGAAATACAGGTACCCAACATTCTGACCCTTGGGAGTGAAAAGCCCAGATGCTAAAGGCAGGGACAATTCAAGGTACCTCTCTCAAAAGCATGAGAGAGGGAAAATAAAAACATGTGATGCCCCTTAAGGCCTTGGCTCAAAACTAGACTTGTGCTGCTGCTTCCCACATTCTTTTGTCCAAAGTAGGTCTCAAGGCCAAGCCCAAAATCAAGGGATAGGTAGGGAAGGCTGTTTTGCCTTTTGTAAGAGAAAATGCAAAGTTATAAGGCAAAGAGCATGGATACAGGGAGATATGTACAGTTAAGGGTAGTAAGCCAATCTCCCACAACTCCCATCTGCCTCCTTGGGCTCAGAAAGCCCATCTAATTATCTGGCCTCATTTTACCTGGATCTTGGCAGGACTTGGTGATTCTTACTAATGAGTTCCCCCAAATCCCATTGCACAGCTCTTTTTGTGCCAGGGGATTTAGCTCCCAGAGACCTGATCCCCTCATCAGCTCTTTCCAAGCGTTATACCTTTGTTTTCTGATCCCTTCCACCTCCCATCTAACTGAAGTTCCAGGTAATTATGGTCTCTGAACCTAACTTTGAATATCAACAATTCCCACAGACCAAAATCCAAGCCACTTCCCCAGCCAGGATATAGTCTTCTTATCTCCTTGTGTGTTGCTAAAAATAAGATCAGGGGCAATTCTGTGATGGATCCTACCTTCTCTCTTCCCTGAAGAGACTCCACCATATTTTGTGTATACCCCCTTTTTTTTTGCCTTAGACCCTGTTGGAACTCAGTCATCCTCAGCTGGGCCCCCTACATGCTCTAAAGCCAGTGCCATTTTACAAGGTATGCGTGTTAGTTATGATCTGTTGGCACTTGGCATGCATTCCACCTCCTTCCATTGTTTTACTGTAGTAATAAATCTGTAAAGCGAAATACTATATTTCTCAGAGTCTCTTGCAGCTAGGCTTCTGTACATGAACAGGTTTTGCCAATGGGAAGGCATACATGAAGTAGGACCATCTGCTGTTGAACAGAGATGTGGAGTGTTTCTAAAGCAGATTTCCAATGTTTAATTTGTAGCTCTGGGATGTTAAGAGGTACACCAATGGTGGTTTTCTATTGCCTGGATAATATATTCCAGTGGTAGCCTCACAACTCCTAATTGTTACAGAGGTTGTATTTCTTTGGGTCAGTCATTTCTGTGATGTTCTGGCAGTCATTCCTGCTGATCCAGCCTTTCCAACCATATGGTAAGCACTTGATTCTCTGACCTCAAGAACTTCCTTTTTAAATACCTAAAGGGATTTGTTTCCAACACCGAACCTCAATAGATACAACATGGTATCTCTCTTGCATTGAAGTACAATAGCACTCAGATAAGTAGAGCAAGCTTTCTAAACAGAATGACACTTGATGCCCCCCCCCCATGAGCAGAGGTTTTCTAATGAGTTTTGCCCAGACACTATTCTTTACTCAGCTGATCCAGGGACACAAAAAGCAAATGTGTTCAGAGCTTCAATCAGCAAAGAAGCAAGAATGCCTCACCACTAGGCCTAAGGGAGCCAGCCTCAGGCTGCTGCTATCCCAACATCTTCACTTCCTTCTGCTTGGCTGCACCTTGTCATGAGGCATCCTCTGATACCCTTGAACTCTCCAGGCTCATGCTAAGAGACTCTAGACCATTCTCATCATACCACATGGACAATGCCAAAGGTTAGTCACCACCCACAGATACGCCTCAGAAATTATAAGAACAGCTTCTCTGTAATAAAGACAGGGTAAAGATGGGAGGATGGAGAATGATTAATGGCCCCTTCAGAGTTGATGGAAAGCAAGTGCAATCAGCATTTTGGGTGTTGCTATTTTCTCACACTATGACATTCCCACATGGTAGCAACCTGGGAGATAAAAACAACAGCCTTGTTTAGGAGAAAGTAGGAGGTCTGTGTCCTTCAGTTGCTTGGGAAGAGAGCACGCATTTCGGGAAGTGTTGCCATAGGGGGTCATGGGCTCCCATGGTGTTTGGCAAAGTTGGAGTCTCTGGAAAGTCCAAAGGTGATATCTTAAATAGGCAGCTCTTTTTCTTTCATCTTCATAGTAACTTTCTAATCCCATAGGCAGTTCTTAAAGCAAGACACAGCAGGTAAGATGAGAATAAGTTCCTATCAGACTTTGCTGCTGAAACTGAGTGGGGAGAAAGGCTGAAAAACAGCAGGATGGGATTCTGCTCTGTAAGAGGAATTGAAAGAAACACAATGAAGGGGGAAGCTTATGAGGAGAAAAGAAACAAAGGAATAGAAGCCACAAAGCAGGAATATATAAGCAGGAGGCAGACAGAGAACACATGTCCATGGGATGCCTGTGTGGAAAAGGGAAGTGCTCCAGTGAAGGCGGACAAAGCTGCAAAGCCATAAGGGAAAGCATTTCAAAATGTGCCCTCTCCACAGTCACTCTGGCTACAAGGCTTCCAAATATTGGGAGCCTAGGTTTAAACGGTGTGATTTTTTTTTTCACAAATAAGGCACACACAAATATCGATAAGTACTTCCCCAGCACTTATCAAAATGCCTAGAGGTAAAAAAAATTAGACAAAAGAATTTTTAAATTTTTTCTTCTGGTTATACAAGCAACACATGTTTGTTGTAGAAAATACAATTATATAAAGAAAGAACAAATTGCTATTCAGTCCCACAACCCAGCTGTAACTGCTGCTTTGTTGCATTTTCTTCTCTGTGTGGATCTTTCTGGAAAAACAAGGCTATTCAGTATATGAAGTTGTATATCCTCATCTCTTCACTAAATATTGTATTGCATTTCCCTTTATCACTAAATATTCATTAAAAACATGTTTTGGATTGACTAAATAAGTATTCCTTGCACATAAATCTTTTGCAATTTTCCAAATATTATGTCAATGAGAATGTTTACTTCTAAAGCTCTAAGTAAGCATTGACAATTATTTACAGAAACTTTGCACCAATTTACATTCCTACCACATTGTATAAACATACACTCAAAATACTTTTTGGATTTTGCTTTCAAAAAACAGCCTGTCTCAGGTAATGTGGTGCTATTATGGAACAGAATGAAGAGGCCTGAGGTTTTAGTCCTGATTCTACTATGTGTCTTTGGGAAAGTTCATTTACCTTTGCATACTTAGTTCAGTTATCTTTAGGAACACTTCAAGCATTAACGTTCCTTGAAATTGTGTTTCTTTAAACTAACACAACAAAAAGAGTGTCATTTTATCCAGTTAATACAATATCAAAGACATGATAGTATTAAATGAATGCATATATTATGAAAATTTTTAAGTATTTGAGATTGGTCAAATTCAATACTCTTGAGAACAGTCAGTAGTATTAGCTATTAAGGGAGAGCTTTGCATCTGTTTTGTTTACTCTTGTATTATCATGCCAAAATGCATACTGGGAACATATATGGTGCTTTATAAACATATGTTGAATGCAAGACTGGATTCATGGGGAAATTTCTGTTAACTGGATGTAGCCAACCAATGTAGTTGTTGGCCTACCTGAAGGTAGAGAGTTCCTGCACACATTGGCAGATTCTAGCCTCAGGCACTTGAGGCTCTCTGCCTAAGGACTTTCTCTGTCTATGCAGGGTAAATCAGAAGTCCTTGGGAGCTAACAACCCCAGTAGAAACTCTCAAACAATGAGTTCTGGGTGTTGGTGGATAAATACACCAATGCCTTTACTCCCTGGGTGGGATATTTGTGAGCTACAATTTACACAGTCATTGAGAGAATGCTCAGCAGGACTAAACCCAGTTGCTCATAGTAGTAACCTACTCATCAACACACCCCTTTTTCCTTACTCTAGCCAGGTACTTCCTGGGATCACCTTCCAAATCAACCAGACACCTAAATCCTCATCTCCAAATCTACTCTTGGGGGAAACCAAACACTAGAGTTGATGTTTGCAAAATTGTAGGTGTATGATTTGAAAATGTGTTCCCCTTTTTATAAAAAGCACACTCTCCATCATTTTAATCCCTGAGGGCAGGAAGTAGACTAGTAAACTCACTTAGAGGCAGTGATGCAAGTGGGATTTTGTGACTCTGTGTGTATGTGTATGTGTATGTGTCTGTGTGTGTGTCCCCAGAATAGCCTGAGTCTCGAAGTTGATATGAGAACAGGTGTCAGGAAGGAGAGTGGGCAGTTAATTATATTAGAGAATTGAAACTGAAGAATTCAATATAGCTCTAAGCTGGAGAGAAATCAGAAACTGTTTTCTTTGGCTCTGGGGAAGACCTTGGCAGCAGGATGCTGATCACCACACGGTGCCTATGAGAGTTATTGCAATAAGGCCACCAAGGCTCGTATTTTTCTGAATCCCTCCAACTGCTGTCACAGTGCTGGACACAAAGTAAGTCTTCAGGTAAGAACTGGCTACCTGAAGCCCTATTTGGGAATTTGGGGACTACTATACAGCAAGTATAAACACCCCTCTTCTATATCAGCCAGAATTTCAGTTGCAGACAACAGAATCCATTTTATCTAGGAAAAAAAGAAGGATATGGATTTCTGGAATATCAGAGAACCAGTTTAGAAGCTATGCAGTGAAGAACAACGTCAGAAATTTCACTAATGACTGGTCTGGTACAGATATTCCAGCCACCTCCTGGGCAGCATCACAACAGCTAACACAGTGCACCCATTAATGTCGAACATCTGCCTCGCTACTGCTGAAACCTGGTGCTGACATCCTCACCCTCATGAATTCCATGCAGTAACACTGGCTGCTTCCATGTCACATGCTGATCTGTGTGTGTCTGATTGTCTGAGCCCTGATCTCTGACTGCAAAAGATGTTAGGAGAATGAGAACCTTTCTTCCATTGTGGGGCATTTTCAAATTAAAGAAAAGTCTTCAGAGGTGGTATGTCAAAAAGTATCTCCACTGCATTCCTCACTTGTCACTTTCCAGTGCCCTTCCTCATTGCCATAATGCTGGATCCCATCCCTGACCACCTGTGAGCTCTAATAAACGTCTGTCTAATTAGCAGCCTCTTAATATAGATTACATGCCAAGTACCCAGTCAGACAACAGGGGTTACAGGAAGAGCCTCAGTGGGTGATGAAATTACCAGGGGACCTGTGATCAGGGCCTGTGATCAGTTCAAAGACACATCCTTGCTACCACCTCAACTATTGTTGTCCAACAGAAATAGTATGAGCCCCAAACACAAGCTACACATGTAATTTTAAATTTCTTAGTCACCACATGAAAATAAAACACAAAAGAAACCAGTGAAACTCATTTTAATAATATAGTTTATTCAACCTAATGTATCTAAAATATATTTCAACAGGTGATAAATATAAAACAAATTTTGAATATGATATCTGCTCTTCTTTTTTTCATACTAAGTCTTCAAAATCTAGTGTGAACTTTATACTTATGATGCATCACAAATCAGACTGACCATGTTTCAGGTATTCAAGAGCCACATGAGGCTGGTGGCTCCCATGTAGACACTGCTTTTAGAATGGCAATGCTCATGCTGTGTCCTCTTCCTCTTCAGCTGTGAGCCACCTGCTACACTTGAGTTTGAGGCAGCCCCTCAGAGAATGCATATTTCTACACTGCATTGTGGTTAAGAAGCACTGTGCAAATCCATTTAGGAGCTGAACTGACTTACTAAGTTTCTCATTCCTGGCCCTCAGTCATCCTGGCTCCCTGAGAAGTCTATGATCCTGTTCCTTCTGTACTCTTGCAGGCCTACTGTTAATACTTCTATGGTGTGTGGACAGGGGGAAGCAAAAGAAGCATTCACTTCAGCTGCCAAATTTAACAGGAATAAAAAATGTACTAATCAAGATATATACTTTAATGCAGTATTTTAGGTTAAAATTAATGCGAAAATCCATAATTAACATAATATCAACCTTTTAAATAATAACAACATTCACCTGAGCTGGGCTGAGGGCAAGGAGAGGGATATGGGTTATGCAAGTACAAGGACTGTGCGTCCCCTTCCTTTTGCCTCAAATGACTCTCAGTGTCCCTAGACAATGGGGTCACTTTCCTAGGTGCTCAATATATGTTGCTGGGTAAATGAATAAATGAATGAGCAAAACAAGTCCCTTTTCACTGGTTCTTTATTGTTTAGTTTCAAATTCAGTTGTAATGAAAAGCAGTAACTTACTGCTTTGACACAATTACAATAAAAATCCCACTGGAATTTTTTTTTAATGTGACAAATTGATTGTAGCATTTACATTGAAAAAACAATCAGGTGAGAATAGTGAACAAGAACATGGAAGAAAGAGTTCTTATAGTCTGGAGAAAATAATGAAGAAGAAACTAAGCCCTTTTTGTTTTCTGCTTCTCGGCTGGGCAGCCCTCAGCCCCAGCTCCCACACAGCTGTGTCCCAGCAGCTGATGTCCAGGTTGGGGTAAATCATACCACAAGGGATCCCTTCCCTTCCAGAACCAGTCTTAGCAGGTAAAGAAAGACTGGCTGAACAATCAGCAAGGGCCTAGAAGGGGGAAAGAAGGAAAGGAATGTTCCCAAAGTACAGCTTGTGCCCAGAGGAATTTCTGAAATCAGGGAGGCAAATGCCAGCAGTCCTTGCCCTATAGATCTGCAACCCGTTTCTCCAACCTTAGCCCACTTCCACTCCACCCCTAAGCTCTGGCCACTTTACCCCAGCCTCTCTTCTAGCAGCATCTATTGGGTCACTCTCAGGTGTCCCATCGCTTCACCAACTCTGGCTGCCCTCACAGAGTGGCCCTGAAAGCCCAAGCCAAAGACAGAGCTCAGCTTGGTCTAATTCTACCACTCATGCTTTTTACCCCAACACCCTGTTCTCTCCCTCATCATGCGCACACACACACACACACACACACACATGCACATGTACACACCCCATTCCCCTCTTTCGTGGCTCATCTGTACCAGCCATTCTACTTGTTGATCTTTCTCCTTTTCCCATCACCGTGATGCATTTGCATTCATGAACATACATTTGTCAAAAGTCTTCAATGCAGTACCCCATTATTCACATGGGAGGCCTGGAGTAGAGGAGCGGGAGGCTGAGAATGGTGCCTCTACTCACACCTAACAGGCTGCCAGCTTAATAAGCTGGACCCTCTAGGGAGGTGCAGAGAGGGCTGTGTGAGAGCAGAAGCTTCATCAGATGGCTGGTTGATGGAACT
This sequence comes from Phyllostomus discolor, assembly GCF_004126475.2. Lineage (NCBI taxonomy): Eukaryota > Metazoa > Chordata > Mammalia > Chiroptera > Phyllostomidae > Phyllostomus > Phyllostomus discolor. Next base: position 6,398,803 of record NC_050198.1, read on the forward strand.
CTCAGCTGCTGTGGATCATATGTATCCTTGGGTTTATTGTGAGGATTTTGGTGCTAAGCTGCCTTGTCAACAGATTTGAGTGACAGAAAAGGGGCTCCAGTAATCAACCCAGAAAAACTTTGACGCTGAAAATTTAGTACCACTTCTGTCGGTGGAAGGCTATGTCCCAGTGTCTCAATGTCACACCACACCATTTCCTCTGGCACCAAAGGTATAGATGGGACAGGAGACAAAAAGCTAGACTCTTAGCTCCAGGATGGTATCTTATCTTTTTGGGCTACTGTACAAAATACCAGAAACTGAGTGGTTTATAAATAACATAAACTTATTTGTCACAGTTCTAAAGGCTGGGAGGCCGAAAATCAAGGCTCTGGCAGATTCAATGTCTGATGAGAACCTGTATCCTGGTTCACAATCATCTTCTCGTTGTGTCTTCACATGACAAAAGGGCAAGGGAGCTCTCTTGAGCCTCTTTTATAAGGGCACTAACTCCATCATGAAGACTCCATTCTTAACATTCTGGGGGTTATAATTTCAACATATAAATTTTAGGGAGACAAAAATTCTATAGCAGATTGGCACTCATTTTCTTCCTTTCTCCTCTTGAGGTGAAGAGGCTTCCGCTTTGGGGGTGGCCTCTGGCTTCTAGCTTCCTGACCTTCAGAACATACTCTACCACTCTGGTTTCTCTCCAGACAGTAGCCCTGGCCCAGAGTTACAAAAGTTCATGGTTGTAGCTTGGATCTTCCTAATCTCAGTCACCGGCACCATGGCTGAGGTCCTGTGGCTATGTGTGGTTCCAGGCCCTCTGAAGCTTATTCACAACAATGCCTCAAGGCCAGCCCTGGCTGGCATAGCTCAGTGGATTGAGCGCAGGCTGTGAACCAAAGTGTCCCAGGTTCGATTCCCAGCCAAGGTACATTCCTGGGTTGCAGGCCAGAACTGCCAGCAACCGCACATTGATGTTTCTCTCTCCCTCTCCCTCTCCCTCTCCCTCTCTCTCTCTCCCCCCTCCCTTCCCTCTCTAAAAATAAATAAATAAAATCTTTAAAAAAAAACAATGCCTCAAGGCCCATTCCTTGTTGCCTCCCCCCATTCCCCTTCATTCTCTTCCCCTTTCTCCTTCCTCCCCTCATTTCTTCTTCGCCTTGTACCAAAACCCAGTATATGGCTCTAAGGAGTCTGGACACCTTCACGCATCACCCACAGCCAAGGCAACATTTGTAAAGGGAAAGTTGACTGAAGAAAAATTGCTAGTCAACATATTACTGTGATTACTGAAGTAGTTTTGTACTTTCTCGGGAGAAAAAAATGTCACTAGCTTGTTAAATGGGTTGTCTCGGTCTGACAGGATATGACTTCCATCATCTTCCTTTCCCCCAAAGACAACTGGAACTTTCCAGAATGAAGAACTTTCTGATCACTTTGCTAGTTCTTCCCTGCTCCATGAAAGCTTCCCCATCATGTATTCACATCATCAGGAATTTACATGGTGTCTTATCAGCTAATTAACAAAGCAGTGATTTTTCAAGCTGATCTATATAAAGATTTAATATGCATTTATTTTCTATATACAGAATGTTTACATTGTTTAAAAAATCCAACACATCCCAACAGTTTTAAACAAAATGATGCCACCATTAATATGCCAGTTGGATGTATTTTTTAAAAAATTTGAAATAAAGTATCTCCTGCTGCCTCTGAGAGTATATTTGAACTTCTTGTGGATGAGTCCTTGATCAGAAATGGAACACCTACTGAGAGTCTTAAAAACTCTCCAGACCTGCACACATCTGCTCACATATTGCTCACATACTCAGGGGGCACAGACTTGTGCCTGGGTACTGTGTACTCCAGAGCCCATCACAAAATTACAAGTAAACACCAGGAACTGAGACAGCATACTATAGGAATAATTGCTGAAAATGTTCACCTTGGGGTTTTTCTTTTCTGCATTTCCTGGTAGATGACTCCTGTCTGCACAGTCAGGGGCATCCATGTTGCCTTGGGCATTATTGAAGGTAAAAATGCAAAAAGAGCATGTTCAGATTTTACTGTCCAAAACAAGACTTTGAAGCCCACAATGGGGAGATGGGGTATCATTTTGAAAGTGAAAACAGGCTTGATTGAGAGAAAAAACCTTGGGAGAAAGGTTTTGCAATTGGGAGAAAGACAAGCATAGTTTGTACCCTTCCCAGAAGAGCAGTTCTGCTACTGCAGTACAGTCCACAGTATCTTGACTAATATAGTATCTGGAGATAGAGAGCAAAGAGCCTAATGGAAGCAGAAGGCAAATTTCTATAAATGTCACCTTAAACAGTGTTCTCTAAAGTGATGAGATAGGTTTTCCACAACTATGTCCTCAACTTGAAGTCATGCACCTCAATTTATGAAGCTGCACACAGAGCAATTTGACCAATAAAAAGGACAAAGGATATCCATTCTTACAGACATGTGTGTGTGTGAAGACTTAAATATATCTGTCATTTACCATTCTTTCACATGATTTAAATAGAAGGTAGGTTCTATTCCAAAGCACAAAACTAAGAACAGCCAAAGCATAAAAGCCATCCTTTTTTTCTCAAAGAATTTTCTATCAGATGGAAAGAAATCTTAAAGTCCTAGAGCTATGTCTGTGTACATATCATGAGTCTACCCATTTTTTCTTCTAGAATGAATTTTCCTTGCTTTGAGTCTATTCAGACAGTCAAAAACACTATAAAAGACCATACAGTTTTCCTGATAAAATGTGCATGGGTTGTAGAATGTACCAGTTATGGAGTGCACTTTGTTTGAACTTTAAACTCATTTCAGTCCCCAGTTTTATTATCACTTTTTTCTCCATATAATTTTCTCTAAGTTTCTACTCTGTTCAGGGAACAATTGAGAAGGTGGTATGCAGTTAAAATTAAAACCTGCCACTTCCCACATAAAATATGTAAATAGTGCAATGCGGTTTGCATTTTTTATCATTTTTTTATTGTTATTCTATTACAGTTGCCCCTTGGAACAGACTGTAGTTCGCACTTTTAAAGGCAGCGACTTCAAATTGTCTTAAATTGTTTAACAAAAACCATGGATTAATTTAACTCAGCAACCTCTGACCCTTCACATTCCTCAGGACTTTTATTCTAATTAAGGGGAAGGATTAAACATCTGGATGTTTGGCCTCCGTCTAAAATCTGACATTCAGTTTTACTTGGTTTACTATCTGTAAATGGCTGAATGAGTCCCTTAATCTCATTCTTCAAGTCTTATGAAAAGTAACCAAGATGGGAAATTTCTTCTAGCTCCTGCCTAGGAAATGAATGTACTGGTCAGCATTATCAGAATCACATTATAGGTATGTATGTTGTGCCCTACCTTATAACTACCTTGAATCTTAGGTGTCTACTCGAGATAGTCAAGCTTCATGGAGACTATGCAAAACTGGGGATTGTTGAAAAACTTTGCCATTTTGCTGATACGATTTTTTGAAATGATAATTGCTTATAATACATAATTTCAAAGTAATGGGAATAAATGAATTTTCTTAACTGATATACATAAACACTAATACCTGACCCCACATTTTCTCAAGTCTTTCAAACTTCTAGAGTCACCATGTTCTTTTATATCAAATATTCTGAACCATTGATTTAGTCAGGTTAAGCTATGCTATTCTGCAATAATGAATTAACGTCAAATTCTAATAGAGATTATTCTTCACTCACACAAAATCCATTGTGGGTGTTCTAGTTGAGAGGCTCTTCCAGGTGGCTTTTTCTCAAGCAGTGATTCAAGAGCCCAGGCTCCTTCTACCTTATAAGCCTGTCATCCTATATATGCTTGGCATCCTCTGCTGGAGTCTCTGAATTCCTTTGGTTCATGAATAAAGTGAGACAATACAGAGAATCACATGGGAAGGATTAGGGGCCAGGCCTAGAAGTGATGTACATCACTTCCAACCATTTAAGTTAGCCAGAATTGGTTATAGAGCCTCACCTAGATGCAAGGGAGCTAAGAAATATAGTTAACTTAGTGTCTGGGAAGAAATGGGTTTGATGAACATCTAGCCAATCTCTGCTACAGCCCCCATGGCATGCACCAACAGAAACCACAATATTCTTTTCCACCAAAATCTCCAAGAAGTCTCATTCACCTAATTCTATTTCTATTGAATACATAATTATATACTATTAAATGTCATTAAATGTAGTATTCTACATAGTAGAACAGCAAGGATTCACAATTAGGGGTGATTTTGACTCCTCTCTTAAATTCACTTGGCAATGTCTGGAGAAATTTTGGTTATCACAACTGGTGGGGATATCAAACTGCTGGTTTATGGGATGACATGTAAGGAGTTTGAAAGGCACTGATACAATCTTCACAATAAAAAGGATGCTGGAGTAACTGAAAATTAACAACTCTATTGAGATCTGTCAGAGTATTGAGGTTACAGGGAAAACTACTGCTCCAAAATTTGAAGAGACAGACAGACACAAACAATTATGGCTTACCCTCAGGAGCAGAAACCACCACTGAAACCACTACCAGGATAGGAAAACCTAAACTTTCATTGATAAAATACTGAGGACTCAATATGAACAAGCTTGTGAACTAAAAATGCCAGAGTGAGGACCACACTTTTGCGTTTTACCTTTAAGTGCTTACAGTTAAGACTGGGAGAAAATCTCATGTTTCAAGCACAGGGAGAGGAAAAGTTGCCATTCTGAAATACAGCCAGGGCATTCTGTCCTTCTTAACAAGGTCTACCCTCAAGAAAAAAAAATATTTTGCCAGGGTTTTATCAGCTGGGGTTTTACTAGAACTTAACTAATGTGGGATAGTGGAACCACCCAATTCCAGCCCCCTCTACCCTTCCTATCTTACTTAAGGTAGGGTGGGGTGAAAGAAAAGCACTTGTGGAGATTACAGCCCAGGATCACGGGGTCACTAAAAGACTAAGACTTAATGATAGGGTTATAGAATCCATCCCATCTCCCCACACCTTGCCACCACATCAATATGGCTCCTGTATGATAACAGAAGCATACAACTGTGTTGCGCGTGGGTCACCGGCCAGCAGTGACCACGGAACGCTGTGGATGGCTCGCCGAAAAACACGCGAGAAACAAACACACATGCACAGAGACAGACTAGTTTCTGTGGGGAAGTAGGGACAGAAATGGCCACCCCCCCTAGTGGGGAGGGCCCTGATTTACCATCCACACTTGCTTTTATTGGGCTCATTTTGCATAATAATCCAGGTAAAGTACAGTACTCATTAGGGGGAAGTAAGGAACTATAGAAAACAAGGAACTCTGCTGGTCTATTGAGTCGAGGTCAAAGAGCTGTAAGACTTTGAGGAACCAATTTCTTCCTTGGACCCCTCTCATTCAACTGAGAGCATTCTAAACAAAGCAGGTTTCACAGTAATTTACATGTTCTTTCTTAGGCCTGATCACCTGGGGAACCTGCCCTTTTCAGCACAGAGCTGCACCACCCTGTCATTGTTTCAGGCTTAGCACGGGAACTAAGGCAATAAGGAGATTTTCTCCCAGACGATGAGAACTCAGGCTATGTCAAAGCCGAGGAGCGAGGGTCCATCACCCTCTTACGCTGGAGCCCCCAAAGTCCTTCTTTTGGGTGGCCTCCCAAAGTGATCGTGCCTGGCTTAGGTCATTCCCCGCGTGGGGAATCTTACCCGTCTTTGGCTAACCGACCAAGCTTTTTGGGGTTCAGCAGCAGAAGCAGCATTCCTGCCAGGGAGATAAGCTTTTGTCTCCTTGCTGGCTTACGGTTCCAGGGGCGTTCCCTTAGCCTTAGCCTAGGCGGGGGTTTCAGCTTCTGATACCAGTCAGGGTGGTTCCCAACACAACTGAAAGAACTACTTATCTCCAACCTCATCTAAGAAGAAGCCTCTAGGGAAATCCAAAGACAATAGGGGATACAAAAATAAGGAAACTAGAAAAAAATTTAGCTTTTGACACCTAAGTCCACAGCAAACAATAAATACAGCCTGACTCCTCACCAGATAAAAAATAAAACTTCACACTGAAGACCTATTTACCTCAGTTCTTTTACTCATTACATCAAGTCTGGCTTTCTACAAAAAAATTGCAAGGCATACCAAGGACTCTAATGGAAAAAGTATACAACATAGTATAAGCAGAAAGGTGGAAATTCTATGAATCAAAAAAAAAAATACTGGAAATAAAAAACACTGTAACAGAAATAAAGAATGCCTTTGAAAATCTTACCTTTTACAACAGCATAGATGGACCTGGAGAATATTATGCTACGTAAAATAAGCCAGTCAAAGAAAGGCAAGTATCATATGATTTCACTTACGTGTGAAATCTAGTGAACAAAATAAACTAACAAACAAAATAGAAACAGAGGCATGGATACATGGAACAGACTGACAGTTGTCAGAGTGGAGGGGTGTTGGGGGCTGGGTGAAAAAGGTGAAGTGAGTAGAAAAAAAAGACTCATAGACACAGACAACAGTATGGTGATTACCAGAGGAAAAGGGGGTAGGGCCAGGTAGAAGAAGGTAAAGCGAGGGAAACTTGTGACAGGAGACTTGATGTTGGGTGGTGAACACACAATACAATATACAGATGATGTATTATAGAACTGTACACCTGAAACCTACATAATTTTATTAACTGGTGTCATCCCAATAAATTCAATTAATTTTTTAAAACTATAAAACAACAAAATAAATAAATCAATAGTAAATAAAAAAGGCTTCTAATGAGTTCAGCAACAGATTAGACATGGCAAAGGTAGAAATCAGGGAGATTGGAGATATGTCAACAGAAACTTCTAAAACTAAAACACAAAGAGAAAACAGAGTGAAAAGATAGAATAGATTATCCAAGAACTGTGGGACAATTACAAAAGTGTCACATATACATAATGGAAATGCAAAAAGGAGGAAAAAAAGGGTGAAACAGAAGAAATAGTTGAAGTAATAATGACTGAAAATGTTCCAAAATTAATTACAGACACCATACCACAAACCCAAGAAGCTCGGAGAAAACCGAGCACAGTAAATATTTTAAAATCTATACTTAAGCATATCATATTTATATTGCAGAAAATCAAAGACATGGAGAAAATATTGAAAGAAGATAAAGAAGAAAACACCTTACTTACAGAGAAGCAAAGATAAGAATTACATCAGATTTTTTTATTCAGAAATCATGCAAGCAAAAAGAGAATGAAGTGAAATATTTAAAGTGTTGAAAGAAAAAACCCACTAACTTACAATCCTATTTTTGTTCAGTGGTCTCTGAACTTTTCATTGGCTTCCTGATCCTCAAGGGGTGCCTCACTTCTGCTGCCTTCACACCTCAGGATTTTGGTGTCACTGACCTCAGATACCACATTGTCATCCACAATCCTGCAGGTCATGGTCTTTTGGATGGCTTGTAAGGAATGGCTCTTGTCCAGGGTGTCAACAAGATTAAAGTCTCCCCTTCTTCCAATAGGCTGCGGTAAGTGGTTAATCTCAGCCTCCAGTTTGACCTTGATGTTCAGCAGGGCCTCACACTCCTGGGCCTGGTGCTGCCTCTCTGCCTGGGTCTGGGCCAGCTCTGACTCTAGGTGCAGCAGGATGCCATTGAGTTGTTCCATCTGCATGGCATAGTGCATCTCTACCTCCCTTAGGCTGTTCTCCAAACTGACTTTCAGACTCCTCACTGAGTCCAGGTCAGTCTCCAAGGACTGACCATACATCTCAGCTCTGTGAGTGTCATCTCAGCAGCTCCCATATCAGCGGTCTGTGAGGTGACCACTGCGGTACTCTCCTCAGTCTTTTGGGACCAGTATTTGTCTAGATCCTCTCTGTTCTTCGAGCCAGCTTGTCATACTGGGCCCAGATTCTCACTATGATTTTGCTGAGGTCCTGAGATTCGGGGACATCCAACTCCATGATCAACCCAGAATTGGCAATCTGGTTTTCTAGATCATTTATTCCCTTCTCGTGATTTTTTGTCATGAAGAGCTGTTCCTCCTTGAGAGCCTCAATCTCTGTGTCCAGCTGCAGCCAAGTGATTTTAGTATCATCGACCTTTCAGAGCCCATTGATGTCACTCTCCACAGACTGGCACCTGGCCAATTCCATCTCATACTTGACTCTGAAGTCATTAGCAGCAAGATGGGCATCGTCAATCTGCAGAACAATGTGGACACTGGCCGTAGAACTTGCAAAGATGTGAGCCCTCAGGTTCTCAACGGTCTTGAAATAATGTCCCCAGTCTCTAAGCTGGGGCCCTTTCTCCTCCAGGTGTTCCCAGATTTTGCTCTCCAATATCCAATTAATCAGCCTACAGGCTTCTCACCTCCTCCAGGTAGAAGGCCGGGGGTCATTCAGGTGTTATGTAGTCTCCTTCTCACTCTGGATGCCCCCTATTCCTTCCAAACTCCCAGCTTTCCCCACAGCCAGGCCCCTGGACCACCAGCTGCTGCACATGCTGGTGGAGTGGGACACAGAGATCAGCAGCCAGAGCCACTGGTACCCACATAGATGCTGGAACACTGCTGGCCAGCCAGGCCTGGTGGCTGGGCAACTGCACAGAGCCCAGAGTCCCATAGTTTGTGGAGAAGCTAGAATGTGTGCTGAAGCCTATGTTGTTCAGAGAGGAAAGTGAGAGGCCAAGACTCATGTTCAAACAGCAGTAAGTGCCAGGTCTGTGACTCTAACCTATAATTCTTTTTTTTAAGTTTTTTTAATAAAGATTTTATGTATTTATATTTAGACAGAGGGGAAGGGAGGGATAAAGAGAGGGAGATAAACATCAATGTGTGGTTGCCTCTCATGTTCCCCACACCAGGGACCTGGCCCACAACCCAGGCATGTGCCCTGACTGGGAATCAAACCAGAGACCCTTTGGTTCACAGGCTGGTGCTCAATCCACTGAGCCACACCAGCCAGGGATAACCTTTAATTCTTTTTTTCCCAAATATTTTATTTATTTATTTTTAGAGAGAGGGGAAAGGAGGGAGAAAGAGGGGGAGAGTAACATCAGTGTGGGGTTGCCTCTCATGCTCCCCCTACTGGGGACTGGCCTACAACCCAGGCATGTGTCCTGACTGGGAATGAAACCAGCAATGTCTTGGTTCACAGGATGGCACTCAATCCACTGAGCCACAGCAGCCAGAGCTAACCTACAATTCTTCAATGAATAAAATTGTCCTTCAAAGGTGAAGGAGAAATAAGGAGTTTCTAAGATGAACAGAAATTGAGGGAATCTTTTGCTAATACCCCTGCATTGCAAGATGTTAAAAGAAGTTCTTCAAAAAGAAGGAAAACCATATAGGTCAGAAAGTCAGAACTACATAAAGAAAGGAAGAATGCCAGGAAGGAATAAGTAAAGGTAAAATAGAGTATTTTATTTTTCTAATTGTTAATTGACCTAACAGATAGCAGTCTGTTCAAAATAACAATAGCAGTAATGTATTCAGCAAATACAGCTTATGGGTAAAAAGAAATGAATGACAGCAATGTTGTAAGGGATTGGAGGGAGGAATTAGGAATACTCTGTTATAAGGTTACCTCCACTACCCATGAAGGAATATAATGTTATTTGAAAGTGGACTTGGAATAGTTGTAAATGTATATTAAAAACTCTAGATCAGAGGGGAGGGGTAAGAGTCATCACGGAACATGGATAAAGGACCCATGGACAAAAACAACAGGGGTTAGGAAGATTGAAGGTGGGAGGTGGGGGTGGGTAGGACAGGGAAGAGTAATGGGGGGGGAATGGGGACAACTGTAATTGAGCAACAATAAAAACTCTAAAGCAATCACTAAATAAAAGTTAGAATAAGAATTATAATTGATAAGTATAATATGCCAAGATAGGGCAGAAAATAAAATCTTACAGAATGTTCGTTTAAAACCAGAGAAGACAAAACAAAGTAGAAGACCAAGCAAAGAAAAAAACAAGGCAATGAACAGAAATAGTAACAACTAGGAGAATGCTACTGACATCTAGTGAGTAGAGACCAGAGATATTACTTAACATCTTTAAATGCACAGGAAAGCCCTTCTCCCACAAAGAACTATTCAAAATGTCAATACTGCTGAAAATGAGAAACTCTGTTATACCAATGCCTCATCAACCCCATGAATCGCATATGAAATTTTTGTTAGTAAATGTGCCAGAGACAGCTAACTGTACAATAAAACGAATGCATTTCTTTCCATGATATAAAATTGTTGTGAGAAAATGGGTTCTCAGCCGGCATCTAGGTGGAGCCATATGGTTAGTTTTTGCGGAAGTGATGTGTGGCCCTTTTGAGTCCAGGTGATTAGGAAGTAGGGATGCCTCCTTCACCTCCTTTTCTTTCACTTGGCTGCTAGCCAGATGCAAAAGATTGAGCAGTGGAATCTGATGCCCTAGGGGACATCAGAGACACAAGGTGGAAGGAGCCTGGGTCCCTGAATGACGGCACAGAACACTTACTGCTGACCAGGAGCTTCTGTGGACTGTTACCAGAACAAGAAATAAAATCTATTGTGTTCAACCAGTAAAAGTTGGGAGCATACTTGTTATAGTATCTAGAACCTCTCTAACCAATACAAGTTTTAAAAGGTGCTTGCTTCCTAAAGAATCCTGAATCACCAACATTAAAAAGTTACTACTGAGGTAACACATCTCTTGGATTGCCTTCTTCAAGTTTTCAGCATACACTGCAGATTCTGTCACAAGGATTGTTATGAAGACTCTATTTCCCTTAAAGTTTTTGAATGAGACTTTGTTATCTTGAAATAATGACAATTGTACATCATTCTTCCTTACCTTACTCCCACTGTCCCAGTTTAGTGAAATGCACAGTACCTTTTTCTTGTAACATCTCCAAACTAAATAGCCCAGGAAGCCCAGGAGCTTACTTAGTCCAGCCTCTCCACACAGAGAATGGACATACCAAGAACATGGAGTCCAGTAGAGTCTGGTCAGTCCTTGTTAATACTTTGAATATTAAAAGAATGAGACCTTATCTGTATATAAATGTACCCTGCCTAAAGCTATAATCAACCATGCTAGACATGTATACATAAGAATCTGGTATGTAACAAAGGTTATACTAATCAGTGGTGAGTGGTGAAGTAATGGGTTATTAAACTCTCCCAGGTCAACTGTTTGACTAACTCAGAAAAAGAAATAGCCCAAGGGTTAGATTCTTACCTCACACCAAGCCACAACATAAATTATTGATGGGTTAATGATTAAAAGAGAAAGAGAAACACACATTTAAAAATGAATGCTTAAATAATATTAACATGGTAATAAACTTTCAAAATACAAAAGCAGAGAAAGAAATCAATGTGATCATCTATAAACACCATAAATAAAATTAAAAAGCAACTGAGAAACAAGGAAAATGTCTGCATTATATTTAATATTATTGATTTAGATATTTTTAAAATCAGTTTCCTTTCAAAGATGAAATTCTAATGGAAAAATGGGTGATGGTTGTGGTAAACAATTCACAAAAGAAATACAAATGGTTAATAAATGTGTGAAAGAATGTTAAAATTCTAACTAATAAATGAGTGAAAAATAAGATCCTATTTTCATCTTTCAAATTGACCATTTGGAAATTATAATTTAGAAATTGTATTACATTGCTTAGATAAATGTGCAGTGACATGAAGAGTCTCATAGTCTTCTTCAAACACTATAAATTAGTGTTTGACTTCCTGAAGGGCAATTTGGCAACACAGATCAATGGCTTTAGAAAATCCCCATAAACTTGACCCAATAATTCTACTTCTAGGAATTATACTAAGGAGATGCAAATCCTAAAAGTAGACAATGACGAATGTACAAGGACTGTCCCCCCAGCCTTGTATATAATAGAAAATAATTGGAAATAACCTGGAGGAATGGCTAAATAAATGATGGCACATTTATTTCATAAAATCATAAGCATCTATGAAAGACCATGCTTTTTATTTAACCATGTGAGAAAATGCTCAGAATATAATGGAAAAAGTAGGGTATAAAACTGTATGTTTCATATCACAATTTTATAGTGAAATGCATAGGGGGAAATAGTGAAGAAAGATTAATAGTTTCTGTAGTGAAATTCTGGGTGATTTCTAATTTCTTCTTTATCCTTTTCAGTGTTTATCCCCACATTTTCAATAGTAAAATGTTTTTACCTTTGCAATCAGGAAAAAAGTAAATGAAATAATGTTATAATCCTTGTTAGCTTTGCCATATTTCCACAAGGCAATTCTAGCTTGATTATTTGTAAAGTTGAACATCTTTTTTTCTGACTTGGTAGAGCCTGTCTGCATTAAAGACTGTCCCTAAGTCAGGCAACTTCCAAGTTCCATGCTTTCCACACCAATCTTGTTTGTGGCACAAGGTAGAAGTTCTGAATTTTTGACGATCTCAGGTGAAATTCCTCAGAAACCATTTTTGGTTACTTGCTGCATACTCAATGAAGTAGTGGAAGCAAGGGGGTAAAGGTAGGGAATTCTTTAGAAAGCACTCATTTAAATTTAAATTATTTACAAAGAAAAGCAAAGTCAGGAGGGAAGCCCTTTGGTTCTAAAGAAAAATCAGTGTAGTGTCAATTGAAGGTCACTACTCCAGTGGTATGATGCTGTGTAATGAAACATTGCAAAGTTTAGTGCCTTAAAACAAGAATAATCTATTATTTCGCCTGGTTTTCTGAAGGTCAAGAATTTGGGAGCAGCTTGGCTGGGTGGTTCTAGCTCAGGGTCTTTCATGAGGCTGCATTAAGAGGTTGGCTTGACCAGGACTGAATCAGGATTCATTTCTAAGGTGGATCACACTCATGGCCAGCATATTGGTGCAGGCTGTTGCCTGTAGGCCTGTTTCTCTCTCTCTGTGAGCCCCTGCACAGAGCTACAAAGGTGTCTTCAAGGTGTTGTGGCTGCCTTCCCTCAGAGGGAGTGATTCAAAGCAGAGGCCCCAATGCCTTTTAGGATGCCACTGTCACTTCCACAATATCCTATCAGTGATATAGGTTGGTCCTGTTCAGTGTGGGAGTTGGGGGAGCTATGAATACCAGGAGGCAAGAATCAGTGGAGGCTTGCGTGGATCGTCCAGTTACCTATCCAGCATCCCGACAATGCCTACTTCTTGACCATACCACAGACTTATGTTTAGCTGTCTTCCCACTCAGTCCCTACTGTGAAAAGAAGCTGACCCATCCCCAATACCACTGATGGACTAACTGGGTTTAATGTAACTACGAGGTCTGTCCAGAAGATATCTAGCCATGTATATGAAAAAAATAGAGACATTTATTGAAGAAAATACAAGATACAAGAAACATTGTACATAGGACAATGACACCTCAACCCCCTTCAAACTAGGCACCTTGGGACCTCACACAGTTCTCTCACTCACCATCAGAGATCTCATTATATTTTCCTGAATTTCATCGACAGTCTGAAATTTCTTCCCTTTCAAAAGTGATTTTAGTTTTGGGAAAAGCCAGAAGTCACAAGGCACCAAATCTCAGCTGTAGCAGGGCTGAGTCACCTGGGTGATTTGTTGTTTCCCAAAAAAACCCTGCACAAGACGTGATGCATGAGTGGGCACATTTTCCTGATGAAGCTGCCAATCACCAGTTGCCCGTAGCTGCAGCTTTCTGAATCATCCAAAGAGTTTCCGTGGAGGAATGTTCAAGCTTAACACAAAATTTGATGCAGATTCATTGTTCTACTCACTCAGTCATTTTAAATGCCATGGCCACACAGTACACATGTCCACTCAGCGGCATCTACCACCCCCACTCACTAGTACAGTGAAGTTGTCATTGTTCATGCATGCGCATTCCAGTCCACTCTCCTTGGCTTCCAGGTTATACTGATGTTGGCACAAACTATTCTTGTTATATTAAAAAACAGCTGGATTTTTTCAGGACAGGCCCCTCTGACAGTGATTGCCTCAGAATCTCAGGCCTAAGCCAGTTAGCACATGGCATTCTCTCAGCCTTAAAGATTATTCTGGGGTTGGCATATGACCAAATTCAGACCAATGAGACCCAATAGGACACTTTGGGGGTGCTTCTTAAAAGAGTCACCAGGAGAGATGGTTCCTGTCTTTCTCGGGTGTTTTAGGGTGTATATCTAAGCCCTGGGTGTGCTGCAGCACCTTTTAATAGCCTGAAGTCAAGTCAACCCATTGAGGAGAAGAGCTGAGAGATTCTCAAGAAATATTCAGTGGGGTAGGGACCCATGCCACTCAGGTAAAGGGACAAAGAAAGAGATCCTAGAACCTGGAGGACATAGAAAATTAACCTTTCTTAATCACACTTTTACACATGGCAGAGAAAACTTGGCTGATTCAAAATTTTGCCAATGGCAGGCCATTTATGTTACTGAGGAAACATAAGCAGACTTCCTGCATCTAAGGCACTGTTCTGAGTGTTTTACATTCATTTACTTATTTATTCCCCTAAATAATGCCATGAAATAGGTTTTATTATCATCCTAATTTTATAGATTAGGAAACTGAGGCACAAAGAGGTTAAGAATGTTGTTCAAGGTAATAGTTAGAAAGTGAGGTACAGAGAGGTTAAGAAACTTGCCCATGGTCACAAAGCTGGTAAGTGGTAAAATCAGGATTTGCACGCAGAGTTTGCCACCAGAGTCCATTCTCTTAACCACCATGCTCTGCTGCCTATGTTATCATATTTCTGTTTCTTTGCAGACTTTTTGCTAAGTGTCCCATGGTAGGGATGTTTTTCTCTAAATGACAGTTTACTCTGGGGCCTTAGTGAAGCTAGAGAATACTTAAGTACATGTGGTATCTGTAGGTAGTTTTTCAACCAGGTCTGGCCCTCAATCTTGGGAAATTGTGTTGCCACAAACTCTGGTTATGTCATCTTCAGCCTAAAGAACAACCTTAACTTTGGGCTTGTTAGAAAGGCAGATGATCACAAGGGACTTGGGCCAACCATTTCCTTTTTGCCTAAGCCTCCTGATCATTCTAGGCCTCTGCCCATCACACATCCTCCTTCTTAAATACTATCATCAGTGCTGGGTTATTAGGGAGAAAAGCAATGAAGAGGAAATGATTATAAAAGTTACATCTGCTATTCAGGCAGCTGTTCTCTTTCCTCATTAGGACAATCAATCATTTTTTAACATCATTTTTGTAACCAGGAGAAGACTTCATTTATTCTAAGACTACAGAGCAGGAGTGAGGGAATAAAATCCCACAGGTCTTTAGCTGATGGGATTTATTTTTAATATTCTGTCCTCACCAGTGACCTAATTAGGTTTTCAGAGAATGATAAACTCCCAACTCCTCTGTCTCATTTCATCTGCCTTTGAAGAAGGGGAACTGCACACTCCCAGTAGTCCAGACCTTCTCTTCTGGCTTTCTCTTCAGTCTCATCTCATAGATTAAGCCCAGCTCTCTCTGACTTTCTGTGAGGGCTTCATGGAACTGTGTCTTCATCACTAAAATCTTATAGCTAAGCAGTGGATTTTCATAGAGACCTTAAGTCCTATTTCTGTGGAGTCATAGAACAAGAAGGTAGGAAAATCACCCTTGTAATGATGATGAGCCCCAACTATAGGGGCAGACTGCCCAAGATCAAATATCAACTTTGCCCTTTACTAGCTACTTGACCTCAGGCACATTACTTAGCCTCTTGGTGCCTTGGCTAATGAAGACTAATAGTACACACTAATGTCCTAGGGTTGTTGTGAGGATTCAGTTAATTAATAGTATATATAAAGCATTTAAAACTGCCTGGCCCACAGTAAACATGAAATTATAAGCACATCTATTATTATTGTTCCTGCTGCTGCTGCTGCTGTTGTGATCTAATGTACCTGCCTCTAATGCTTATTGACCTCTTGAACATTTTCCTCTTCAAACTCCCAAGCTCCGATCCCAACTATCTGCCTTCTGCCTGCATAAATCCTAGCTGTTGAGAGCTTTGAGAACAGCCAAACAAGTGGGTTGACTGCAAACTCTTGGTGTCTTAGCTAAGCCCACTCTCCAAATACTACGTTATCTGTGACTCCCTGCATCAGTCACAGTCCAGGCAGAAAGACAAAGCACCACAGTGATTTCATCAGAGGTAAACTAGGGATTAGAGGTGAAACTGCTGAAACAGGTATTGGAGGACTCAAAAGGCAGACAGAGGACACTAAGATAACACATAGATGGGAGCTGCAGTGACCACCTTCAAGAGATGGGGGAAGAAAGGAGAAGGGAAACCAATGCAAAATAATATTGAGAGTAAACTGTAATTGAAAAATTAATAAATTATATTGCAAAAGAGAAAAAACCTAGAAGCCTGGAGAAGAGCCCCTGAGAGGTTGGAACCCAGGTACCTGAAAAGGGGACACCACCCTTCTCTGGAGGGGCATAATGATGTTGATTCTGGGAGTACTGAGAAAATTGCAAACTGGATGGAAATGAATTGCCAGTGCTGGGGTGATGCTCACAGTGATGGGAAAGAAACATGAAGCCCCCCAGAAGCAAATAGGAAGGAACAGCCATCTGTTCTGCCTACCACAGCCAGACTGATCTTTCTAAAAGGTGAATATGGCTGGGACACAAGCCTTCTTAAAGTCCTTCAGTGGCTTTCTCTGCATCTCCAGTAGTCTGGAGTGTAGCTTGGTGAACAGGTCTGTTGCTAGCACTGTCCTTTCCTGTGCTGGACATTCTCTCCTTGACCACAATGGAACAGCTATATTGAGCTCATTGAAATCTCCAAAACACTCCATGCCTTTGTACTGGCCTGGAAAGCTCTTCTCTATGAAGTCTTTGTTGATCAGCCAAGCTAGCAATGGCTAATCCTCTCTGTGTGCCCTCACTGTAAATCCAAACATGCTTCTTTTAGCAGATGCTGCTAGGTCCCTGACCACATCTTCTTGGTCTTCACCTCTACATGGAATGATGCTTCTGTAAATACCTGTGGCTCTATCTGGGGCTGTATGTTTGATAATGTGCCTGGATTTCCTATAAATGTATATTGCAAACTCTAGAGCAACTATTAAAAAATAAAATAAGAAGGATAATTGATATGCTGAGAAAATGAGAGAAAATGGAACCATATAAAATGTTCAGTTAAAACAAAACAAAACAAAACAAAACAAAACAGACCAAAAGAAGTTTAGAAGACAAAAATAAGAATGAGAATAAGGGCAGCAAGTAGAAAACAGTAACATATATGTTAGACAGCAAATTGACTATAACAATAATCACTCTAAACATCAGTGGCTTAAATGCACCAATTAAAAGACAAAGATTGTCAGAGTGACTGTTATGTCACTACCAATCTGTACTTCTTGATCTTTTCACTTTTTTCACCCAGTCTTTCAATCCCCCTCTCCACTGGCAACCATCAGTCTGTTCTCTGTGTCTATGAGTTTGTTCATTTATTTTGTTCTTTAGATTCTACATATAAGTGAGATCATATGGTATTTGTCTTTCTCTAACTGACTTATTTCACTTAGCATAATATCCTCTAGGTCCATCTATAGGAAATATAGTCAATAACATTGTAATAAATATGTAAGGTGTCAGGTGGGTACTGGAAATATCTGGGGGGGGGGGACACTTTGTAAAGTATAGGATTATCTAACCACTATGCTGTACACCTGAAACTAATACAAAATAATATTGAACATAAACTTTAGTTGAAAAATAAAACTTTAAAAAAGATTGTCAGAATGGATCAAAAAACAAGACTTAACTATATGTCATCTAGAAGGAACTTCCTTTAAATATAATGACACATATAGTTAAAAGTAAAAGAATGGGGAAAGATATACCATGCTAATGCTAATCAAAAGAAAGCAGAAGTAGCTAAGTTAGTTTCAGACAGCAGACTTCAGAGAAAGAAATGTTATCAGGGGTATTACATAATGATAAAGGGGTCAATACTCCAAGAAGATATAATGGGTATGTGCCAAACAACAGAGCATCAAAACATATGAGACAGAAACAGATAGAAGTGAAAAGAGAAATAGGTAAATCCACTATTATAGGTAGAAGCTTCAGCACCCCTCTATCAGAAACAGACAGATTCAGCAGGCAGAAAATCAGTAAGGACATAGTTGAACTCAACAGCATTATCAATCAACCACATTTAATTGGCATCTATAGGCAAGGTCATCCAGCTATAGCAGAATGCACATTCTTCTGAAGCTCACGTGGAACATTCACCATGATAGACCACATTCTGTGCCATAAAATATATCTTATTAAATTTAAAATTATAGAAAGAATACAATGTGTACTCTCAGACCACAAAGTAGAATCAAAGTAGAAATCAATAACAAAAAGATAGCTGGAAAATTCCAAAATACTTGGAGACTAACAATACACTTCTAATTAATACATGAGTCAAAGAAGAAATCTCAAGAGAAATTTAAAAATATTTTGAACTAAATAAAAATGGAAATAGAGCTTATCAAAATTTCTAGGATGCAACAAAAACAGTGCTTAGAGGGAAATCTATAGCATTGAATGCATATATTTTTTTAAAAAAGAAGATCTAAAATCAATAATCTAAGCTTCCATTTTAGGAAACTACAAAAAGAAGAGCAAATTAAAATACAAAATAAAAAGAGTAAAAGAAATAATAAAAATTCAAGCTGAAATCAATGAAATTGAAAACAAGAAATCAATAGAGGAAAGGCAACAATACCAAAAGTTATTTTTTTAAACAAACAATAAATTTGGTAAGTCTCTAGCCAGGCTAACTAAGAAAAAATAAAAGTAGACACAAGTTACCAGTATCAGAAATGAAGGGGGAGCAACAACTAAGATCTCATGGATATCAAAAGGAAAATAAAGTAATAATTGGGTTGGCCAAAAAGCTTCTTTGGTCTGTTCCATAAGATGGCTCTAATAGTGCTTAGTTGTCTTTAATGTCATTCAAAACAATTTTGTTAAATTGTATTGTGACAGCTGTCATATCAGCATGTATTTAAAAAAATCAAAATAGGTGAATTTTTGTGTAACCATTTTAATATTGAAGATGGAAGAAAATAAGCAACATTTTTGGCATATTATGCTTTATTATTTCAAGAAAGGTAAAATGCAACTAAAATGTGAAATAAAATTGTGCAGTGTATGGAAAAGGTGCTGTGACTGATCTAACATGTCAAAAGTGGTTTGTGAAGTTTCATGCTAGAGATTTCTCATTGGATGATGCGGCATGGTTGGGTAGCCCAGCTGAAATTGATAACAATCAAATTACGACATTAATTGAGAACAAATATCATGTGGGAGATAGCCAACATATTCCAAATATCCAAAACAATAAACTTATTGGTGAAAATGAAGAATGTGTCTTTTATTTTATTTAAGAAAAAACATACAGACTTTTTGGCCAACTCAATATTATGGACAACTTTATGCCCACAAATGTGATAACCTAGATAAAATGGGTGAACTCCTTGAAAGACACAATCCACCAAAACTCACACTCGATAGAACTGTTAAAAAACTTAAAATGCACTTGTCATATGATCCTGCAATCTTGCTCCTCAGTATTTACCCAAATA
Source organism: Phyllostomus discolor (assembly GCF_004126475.2). NCBI lineage: Eukaryota > Metazoa > Chordata > Mammalia > Chiroptera > Phyllostomidae > Phyllostomus > Phyllostomus discolor. The sequence continues at coordinate 6,418,325 of NC_050198.1, forward strand.
GATTGGAAATTGATAGCCACACAAAAACCTGCCCACAGAGGTTTATGGTAGCTTTATTCATAATTGCCAAAACCTGGAAGCAACCAAAATGTCCTTCAATAGGTCATGGATGAACTGTGGTAAGTCTAGACAGTGGAATAATATTCAGTGCTAAAGAAGAGAGGAGCTATCAAGCCATGGAAAGACATGGAGGAAACTTAATGCATGTTACTAAGTGAAAGGAGCCAACCTGAAAAGGCTACATAGTATAGGACTCCAAATATATGACTTCTGGAAAAGGCAAAAACCATGGAGATAGTTAAAAGACCAGTGGTTGCCAAGGGATAGGAGGCAGGGAGAGATGAATAGGTGAAGCACAGAGGATTTTTGGGCAGCAAAACTATTCTATATTGTACTAAAATGGTGAATACATGTCATTATACATTTGCCCAAATCCATAGAATGTACAACACCAAAAATGAACCCTAATGTAAACTGGGGTCTTTGGATGATAATGATGTGTCAATGAAGGCTCATCAATTTTAACAAATGCCCCACTCTGGTGAAGAATGTTGATAGTGGGAGAGGCTGAACATGTGTAGGGCCAGTTGTTATATGGGAATTCTGTGTACTTTTTCCTCAGTTTTGCTGTAAATCTAAAACTTCTCTAAAAAATAAAGTTTATTAAGTTTTTAAAAAGTAAAATGGGAGATTCTACAACCAGCAATATAATTAAAGTCAGAGGGAAAGGGGGTTGGAGGTGGTAGACTTGGGCAAAGGGGGATAAAAGAGGACAGAGAGATTTGACTTTGAATGGTAAGCACATGATGCAGTATGCAGGTGATGTTTTATTGAGTTTATTGATGCTTACACTTGAAACCTGTATGGTTTTATTAACCAATGTCGCCCCAATAAATTCAATAAAAAAGGAAAAACTGAGGCACAGAAGTGTTACAGATAATAACAGCAGAGCCAGAATTTGAATCCTGGTAAGCTTTCTCTGGAATGTGTGCACTTACCCACTACACTACTGCACCTTGAAATTGTTTGTTACCATTACCATTATTATTATTATTATTATTATTATTATTATTATTATTATTATTTTGCCAATGGGAAAATTGAGGCTCAGAGGGATCAGCTACTTACCAAGGTCACAGAATCAATGTGAAAGAGTATTGTGAGATTCCAGGTTTCCTCAACCCCTAAATCCCAGTTCTCTCCCACTCTCATATTGCCTCTACATTCTCCTGTCTCCCTCCTTACAATATCTGGTATGACCCATGTGTATTATCCTGAAAAGGGGGAAACTTTTGTTCCTGTATAACATTTCAATACTCAAATCCTTTTGGAAGCAAAGCTGTCTGCTCTTCATTTTCAATCTGGCTTTATCATCAAACTGGGAAAATACTCACTAATGCCAGCAGTCAGAATTAATGATGGGTCCCATCTGCTTCAAGACCCCAGAAGTTTTAGCATGCTTGGTTTGTGCATCAATTTGGGTATGGATTCATGACACACATAGGATGAGTAGAACACAGACCAGAATGAAATCCAAGTAGATATATATAGCTTGGAAATGGCTGGTAGATGGAAATTAACAAAAAGAGATACCTGCTGAGATCCACTAGAAAAAGGGGAAAACTATTTTTAATTCTCTCAAAGCTAATCCATCTGAGAAGATTCTACTTTGGTATAATTCCATGGCCCACATTTTTTCCTGATAAGAGAAGACAGACAAGATATGCAAATATGAGGGATAGTCTATCAGTAGAAGGCTCTAACTTAATTAGACACTGCTTTCATTTTATAGCAGTTCCTATTTCCAAGGGCATCTCTTTCTTTGCTTCATTTTACATCCCAACACTTATTTACTTCTACAAAACCCAAGGCCCTATATTTTCTAGTTAATACCACAGTGCACCAGAGTATATGATTCTGTGCAGTCTAATTTCCTTTAGGTCATTTTCCCATGCAGTTATTTTACAGATATTGAGAATAGAGCTATCTTTGCTTTGAATTTTTAAGCTGTGAATGTGGTCTGCTCTGAAATGAATTACACATTATTCCTAAGGCTTACTGTGCTCTGGTGAACTACCTTCACTAAGGCCCCAGAGTTTCAAACAAATGTCTTTCTTTTTTATCCTTTCAGAAAACCAACCCGAGTCTCAAAGTATGTGCCTTGATAGTATGATTTCTTATTTCTTTTCATCCCTTAAAGAAACTTCACAGTTCAGCAAAATCCATTGCCTCAGTCCCAACTGGCTGAGTAATGTTTGCTTAAATAACAGCCCTTTCCATGTGGCTGAAACAAGCTTCAGGTCAAAACAATATCAATCTAAAGAGTGATCAGTGTTCAGAAATCATTGTCATGTTGCTGGATGTGTAAGCATAAAGCAACTCTCTCAGATCCTCTGGTTCATGGTAAACCTGAGCAGAAGAAGTTGGAAGAAGCAATTTTTTTTTTGCTTTGGGAGTTAGAGGGAATAGGAGTGTCTGGATGCTGAGGATGAAGGGCATCATAAAAATGAAAAAGGAGCTGTGTGTGTATGAGTATGTTTGCATGTGAATAATTAGATGTCACACACAACAATCATAATAGGTATCCCATTTCCCATAGCCAGTTCAGAGAGAAATTCCAAAGACAATAGAACCTGCCACCTATTATCAAACCTAAGGTAAGTTTTATGGGAGGTTATAAGCATATTAATGAACCTGGCAAGGAATTAGGTTTGAATGCAAAATGGTACTTTCTCTTAACTTCATCCTAATATACAGACACATGGACAAAACCAAAGGGGGTGGGATCAGGGGAGGGAAGTAGGGATGACTGGAGTTGGAGGGAGTGGTGGGGGGAAAATGCAGACAACTGTACTTCAACAACAATAAAAAATTAAAAATGAAAAAATAAAAAATGTCAAAGGTTCATTTATAATCTATTTTCATCCCATATGAAAAAATCTTATATCATCCTATTAAATATATTTATACTTGGACCCTGGCTGGTGTAGCTCAGTGGATTGAGCCCAGGCTGTGAACCAAAGGGTCACCGGTTTGATTCCCAGTCAGGGCACATGCCTGAGTTGTGGGCCAGGTCCCCAGTGGGGGCCATGTTAGAAGCAACCACACATTGATGTTTCTCTCTCTCTTTCTCCCTCCCTTCCCCTCTCTAAAACTAAAATAAATAAATAAATAAAATCTTTTATAAAATAAATATATTTATACTTGGTATATACTAGGACCAGCTACAAAGAGTCCTACCAAAGAAAGAATACCTTTTTTCAGTATTAAATAAACATTCAAAGATACATAAGCCAAGCAATAATGATTCCCTTTCTATATATGCTGATTTACAGTTTTCAAGGCATTTTAACACAGATAATCTCCTTTGACCCTCACAATAACTCTATGAAGAAAGAAGGGTGGGTATTATTTGCATCAATTTACAGTTGAAGAGACCCAGAACCCAGACAGTGTGGCAGAGACTGGCCAATCATTTACCAAACTGTCACTTTTCCTCTTTGGCATACAGCAAGACTACATTTCCCATGATCCTTTGAAGTTAGGTGTGAACATGTGATGGGGCCCATCCAATAGAATGTGGTTAGAAGTAACGTGTACCACCAAGTGATCTGACCCAGAAAATGCTCCAATACTTAAGCCCCTCATTCCCTTTTCTCATTGACTAGCTGAATGGAGATTATTCCAAGAACTTAGAACACAGCAAAGCTACAATATGGAAGAAGTCCAAGTCACCACTTGGAGGAGATTTTCCAGGAAAACCACTCAAGAAAGAATATGTATTGGATTACTGAGTGAGAAATAAGCTTAGATCATTTTAAGTGATTGGAATTAGGGGTTTTGTTGTTGTTGTTGTTGTTGTTACAACAGTTACTTTATATTAGAAAGGATAAGTTAAATGATTTACTGAATGCTATACAACTAGTTAGTTTTTTTTAAAGAGCAAGGATGAGAACTATTTCTAGTACTTAGTTTAATATTTGTTTACCAGCACCAACCATACATAAGGCACCCTCCCATACAGTGTTGCTAATCCAATAGTTGAAGAATTGAAAATTATGACAGATAAGTCATGTGTAGGCTGTTTATATCTCTCAACTCTCATATAGTTTCCTTTTTCTGTTTCCTACACGTGTTCTTCTAGTAGTTGCTTTCTCAAGTATCCCAGCAACAACCAAATAGAGTGAGAGATACAAGTTTTTACTGATGTAAAAAAAAACATATCTGAAAATTATCCCTCCTGAGTTTCCTTCCTTCCTGGTGATATATCTAAAAGGTAATAAAATATACATATATTCTCTCCCACTAAGGTAACCTCAAATAGACTTCCTCTAGAAGGAACCTGGTAAATGAAGCTGCCAGTACATGTGGAGAACAGGCACTGACTTCAGTCCCATTAGGTATGGGTCACAGAAAAATTGTGTCAAGGAGTCCAGAGGCCAGAGGGCAAGTGCCAAGGCAGGCAGAGATAGTGAATCCTTTAGGTGAGAGACACTATTGAGAGGAAGGTTCCATCAGCTGGAAATAGATGCAGGCAGTTTTCAGAACCTCGGAGAGCTCCCAGTGAGCACCATTGCTCTAAGAATGTTTATTCTGAGACCTAATCAGGTAGTTTGCCCTTTCACCTGAACTCTCTAGTTGATGGAGACTTGCCCTTCCTATGAATGTCTTAGTCTTTATAGAGTAAGAAATTTTCATTCTTTCTGAGAAGTTCAGGGACTGTGTCCAGTAGGTAGATTGGAGCTGTTTCATCTAGCCTTACTAAGAAATCATGAGATGCTCACACCTCATGAAAATCTAGAAAGGTAAATAGTCGAGGGACCTCATTCCATTTAATTGTTTATGTTCCAAAAGCTCTCTTTCTTCTATGTTAGAGGCTGATGCCTTCATGGGCCTGGACTCTAAACACCTTATCCAAGTGAAACCTTATCACTACCTGAACCACATCATTAGTCCTATAACCCTAACAGGAGGATCACCAAAATTATAGACCTCTTTCTTCCTAAACATATATTCTCAAGCAAGTTAATAGATATTCTATGAAAAAGAATTCTACAGAAAAGTAAGCTTGGCAAAACTTGAATAAAAATGTTAAATACATTTTAAAAGACCAGATATTGAACAAGTACAAAAAGTGCTAAACTCTTAAGATGCCTATATATATTTCTCTCTATTTGTATATATAATTCAATGTGATTAACGTCTTAAGACATATGTTTTTTTAACCTTCTTTGGATGCTTTTCCCCTTTGGAGATATCTTTTCCAAAATACAATTCCTGAGTTAAAGGACTTGAACAAGGCTATCACTTGACAGGTAAGACCAAATCCAACTGATATTGTGTATTTTACTTCCATTAGCAGTATATGAGAGTATCAGTTTCACTAGTACTTTATTTCTATTCTTTGATGACTAAAATACCTAAAACTCTATCTGGCCCATATTATATGTTCGTTAGGTATTTGTTTAAGGTTGAAAGGAAAGGCTTGACACTTTCCCCTATATCTGTTTACTTAAAATATTTCCCCACTTGGAATTGCTTATGTCTTTTTTTCTTGATTACTGAGACTTTAAAGTTTTCTTTTTAATTTGCCTAAGATATTTAGCCTCTGTTTTCCATATTTGTTAAAAAGATTTTTACTGTGGCTTTGCCCAGTAGTGGCTCAGTTGGTTGAGCATCAGATTTATCAACATTTCCTCTTTCCTAATGCTAGGAATTTTTAAATTAATTAATTAATTTTTAAAGTGCATCATTGTTTTGTTGTTATCCTATTCCAGCTGTTCAAGTTTTTCCCCCTTTGCCCTCCTCCACTCATCTCACCAACCACTCCCCCAGTCAGTTCCCACCCTGTTGTCCATATCCATGGGTCACTCATACATGTTCTTTGTCTAGTTCCTTCCTCTTCTTTCCACCATTATTCTCATCCCCCTTCCTCTCTGGTCACTGTCAGTCTGTTCCATGTTTCCATGACTGTGGTTCTATTTTGGTCATTAGTTTATTTTTTTCATTAGATTCCTCTTATAGGTGAGATCATGTGGTATTTGTCTTTCACCAATTGCCTTATTTCACTTAGTACAAGGGTTTTTGAAAAATCTTGCTTATGCAACTCTTCCCTACCCCCAAGATCATGAATATATTTTCCTACATTATATTCAATTTTTTAATTTTTCCTTTCATGTTTAGGTTTTTAATACATCTGGAATTGCTTTGGGGGCACTGTGAGACACAGATTTAATTTAATTTAATTTTCCCCATTGTCTCAGCACTACTTATTCTAAGGACTGACATTTCTCCTCTGTTCTACAGTGCAATGTATGAGGTCTGTCCATAAATTATCCAGCCATGTAATATGAAAAATACAGGCATTTATTAAAGAAGATAAAAAATACAAGAAACATTGTACATAGGACAATGATGCTTCAGTCTCCTTCAAAGTAGTCACCTTGGGACCTCACACAGTTCTCCTAATCACCATCGGCTGCCCCGTTGTATTTTCCTGAATCTCATCAGTGGCCTGACATCTCTTCCCTTTCAAAGGTGATTTTAGTTTGGGGAAAAGCCATAAGTTTCAGGGCACCAAATCTGGGCTGTAGGGGGGCTGAGTCACCTGGGTGATATGCTGTTTTGCCAAAAACCTCTGCACAAGATATGATTCGTGAGCTGGTGCATTATCATGGTGAAGCTGCCAATCACCAGTTGCCCATAGCTGCAGCTTTCTGAATCATCCAAATTGTTTCCATGGAGGAATGTTCAAGCATAATGCAAAATGTGATATAGATTCATTGCTCTACTAACTTGTTCATCTTCAATGCTATGGCCACACAGTACACATGTCCACTCAGTGGCATCTATCACCACCACTGAGTGGTACAGTGAAGTCATCATTGTTCAGACATGCACATTCCAGTCTACTCTCCTTGGCTGCCAGGTGACATGAATGTTGGCACAAACTGGTCTTGTTATATTAACAATGGCCAGACTCTTTCTAAACAATCCTCATATGTCAAGTGTTGACTTTATGTGTGGAAATGTTTCTGGTGTCCTCATTCTATTCCACTGGTCTATTTTTCTAGCCCTGAAGAAATAATACACTGTCTTGATGACTATAGCTTTATAACAGTCTTCTTATCCACTTTATCAAGTGTTGCTCCTTATTCTTCTGCCTCAAAAGGGTAATGGCTATCCTTGCCATTTTGCATTTCCATATGAACTTAAAATCAGTTTGTCAGGTTCTATCAAAAAATATGTACTGGAATTGAATTGAATTTAGAAATAAATGTGGAGAGAACTGGTACTTTTTGTTCATATGTACTATAGTATATCTCCCCTTTTTTACATTTCTGTAATGTCTCAAAATAAGGTTTTATAATTTTTTTCTGTAGAGGTGTTGCACATCTATTATTAGATTTATTTCTCAGTATTTTCTATTAATTTAATTTTCTGTTTGGTGCTGGTATAGAGAAATATATTAGATTTTGGATACTGAGCTTGTATATCCAGAGATTGTGCCAAATTCTATTATTAATTCCAATAGTATATCTGTCAAATTATTTGGATTTTTCTATGAATATAATCATATCATGAGTTTTCTGGTTTTTTTACAATTCTTATTCCCTTTTCTTGTTGTGTGCACTGGGCAAAACATTGTGAACCATTTTATTTTATATATTTTTTTGTTGTTCATGTACAGTTGTTTCCATTTTCTCACCACCACTTTCCCCACCACCACCCCCCCTCCCACCCTCAATCCTCCTTCCCTTTGGCTTTGTACAATTTTAAATAGCAGTGATTATAAGGGGCATCTTTGTCTTGTTGCTGGTCTCCAAGGGAAAGTTTTCAACAGTTTATCATTTACTACATGTGCAGCAGGTGTTTTGGAGATTATGGATATTCTCTTCTACTCCTACTTTGTTAAGAGTGTGTTTATAATGAAAGGACATTTAATATTATCAAGTGAATTTTCTACATCTATCAAAATGATCATGTGATTTTTCTCTTTGTTAATCTGATGAATTATGGTGTTCTATTTTTTAATTTTAATCAAACACTGCATTCCTGGGTCAAACCCCATTTGGTCATATTGTATCATGTTCTATGAACATTCCTTTTTTTAAGATTTTATTTATTTATCTTTAGAGAGAGGGTAAGGGAGGGAGAAAGAGAAGGAGAGAAACATCAATGTGTTGTTGCTTCTCACGTGGCCCCCAGGAGGACCTGGCCTGCAAAGCAGGCATGTGCCCTGACTGGGAATCAAACCGGCGACCCTTTGGTTTTGCAGCCCACGCTCAATCCACTGAGCTACACCAGCCAGTCCTGAATATTCTTATATATATGGCTTTAGGTGTACTGTGCACACATTTCTTTTGGATATATATATATATATATATATATATATGAGTGGAATTAGTGGGTCATAGAGTATGGAAGTTGGTTTTAAGGAGAGAATATGGCTTTAGGTACATTGAGTCAAGGCTTCAGGAAGACCTCTAGGGAGATATGTGAAAGAGGCAATTAAAACTGTGGGACTGGAGTTTGAGTAGAAGCCAGAGATGAATTTGGAACTCATCAAAACAAAGCTTATATTTAAAACCATTGGAATGGAATGCTTTGTGTGGTGGGGGATCACAGAAGAGAGAAGACTTCATATTAACACATGAAAAACACCTGCAGCTAGGAGGCAGGAGGCCAAAGAGCCAGTAGAGATAGGCATGGCCTCACATGGGTGGGAGGGAAACTGAGAACGTATCAAGCTTTGAACACTATGGAGAAAACAAGAGTAAAGAGGTCCTTAGATCCGGTGACCAGGAAGTCTTTATACTATTTTTTTCCCTTGTTGTGGCTACTGCTACAGCTGCTTCTATGTTCTTTTGTTTGTTTGCTTTTAATCTTTATTAAAAAGTAACCCTTTGGTTACTTTTGGAATCTTGCCAGTTTGCAAGACTGTCATCACCCTGGCAACTGCTAACATTCTCTTCCACCTCACAGAAATAGTCAGGACAGAGTACTTAATGAGCACTTACTAATTATAGGCGCATCAGTCAAAATTATGACCAAAATAGCAGGCTTTCAAAAGTCAGGTGAAGATGCATGTGTCACAGTACAAAGCAATCACACAAATGGACAGAGACAAAAAAAGTGGTTCACTTTAAAAGCAGTTACTTCATAGAATTAGGGGGCTGAGGTATCATGACTTGATGTATTGAACTTTCTTTCAGGCTACCTCTTGCAACTGCTGTCAGCACTAAGGCTCTATTTAAAGGATACTGAGGAAAAATCACGAGGAAAGAGAAAAAGGAAGAAGAGGGAGAGTCAGTGAGTTCTGTGGATAGAAATGCTAAAGAAAGTCTGGGAAGGTTTCACTAGCTTGCCCCACACTCTGTGAGCAGGGAGTAAAGCAACATATGCACTATATGTCATTAGGTACACAGCAACAACCCTCAAATATGTAGTGAATGTTCTTCCACCAGATAAACATTTATCATGTTTTTTATTCTAGTCCAAGCAAACTAAAGAAAGGCAGTTAACCTTGCAGAAAACATTGGCAACATTAAAGGTCTATAAGCAATGGAAATGAGAGCATGAAATGGTATGACAAAAAAAAAAGAGTGGGTAAGTTCCAAACCAGAAGAAGTCAGAAAATGAGATAAATTAACAGGAACAATAAGAAAACCAAAATTAAATCCAAATATAACAGTAATCTATGTTTTTAATCACTAGATTTAATAGATAAGCAATCTGTTTATATTGGGTGGGTGAAAAACAAAAGGTAGACATCAATTATTTACAAAAGTCACACCTAAAACATGACACACATAAGCTAAAATTTTTTTAATGATAAAATATTAGACAAATAACAATAAAAATCTATCTAGCAAAATTAATATCAGGCTAAATAGAATTTGAAGAAGAAAGATGGCAGAAATAAAGAAGTACCTCACTTGATAAAAAAAAAAATCAACTGTAAGGGTTCAAAAAGAGTCTCCCCAGAATGTGCCAGCTACTCTGGCATGCAGACTATTTCCAACTGAAAACATTATTGCCCAACAAGCTCAAGAAGACCTTTTCCCCCTCCCCCTTTACTTACCTAAGGAATTCAGACAGGAGAGCCTGTTTCAGGAGGGAACCTCAGCATACTCACCTCAGCACATAGGAACTAAGTGTGGCAGACAGGGAGGGCCCAAGCAAATCTATTTGTTAGAGTCCCCTGTGCACCATTGTTTCTGGGCCGCCTGGCAAGAATTTGTGTACCAAATGTTCGCTCTTTCTAGAATTGTCTACTTTCCCTTTGAAGTCCCAGACTCCTGCCACCCTCTAGAATGGCATATAAGCCTCAACTGCACAATACCTCCTCAAGTTCATATCTTTATGTTGCCCCTATGTGTAATAAATTTGGTCATTTTCTCCCATTAATCAGCAACATGTTAATTTGATTATTAGTCTAGCCAGAACTGAGAAAGGTGACAGGAAAATTATTTTCCACCTACACCACCAAGAAGCTGTGACAATTTTGAACAACAGCATGGGAAATGACTGTGGGGGCAGGTGGTGGGCTGGGTGCAGTAGGGCAAAGGGGTAAAAAATGGGACAACTGTAATAAAATAATAATTAAAATATTTAATATTAAAATATATAAAGCAACATATTTATAAAAGATCCACCATTGTAGAAGGAGATTTTACTTAATTTCTGTCAAAAAGTTATTAATAATGTGGACAAAATATATATCTTTAGAATAGCAAAGATTTCATCTACACTAAAGACACAGCTTGACTTACGTTTATACACAGAATATTGCACTCAACAAATAGAGAACAGACATTCATTTTGAGATCATATGGAACATTTACAAAAATTGACTACATACTATATAGGCTTTTAGAGAACACCAACCTTGCATTCTTGGAGAGAGATCTGCTAATACTATTGGTTCTGTTTAGTCCAGAGACTGAGAGTCTAAGCCTCCATGTGGCTAAGTCAGGAGTAGCTGGCCAACTGGCCCAAACTATGATCATGTCCACATTCTAAGAAGGCTTTCTGGTGAATCAAAAGACATGAGCTAAACTAAATCACTGCAAATGCCACATGTTGGGGTTCAGAAACAAAACTACTTAAAAGGCAATAAAATGTGAAACCAATGTGATAGTTTTATTTTCTAGTTTACTGGTTTGGTTCATTTTTCTATCTGGTTGCAAACTGTCAAATCATTTCAACTGCCAGCTTTCATTTCTGTTGTATTTTCACAAGTATTATTAATTCACTTGATTCCCACATAAGCCTGTGAAGTTGAAAAGGCATTAGCATTCTTATTTACTAAGCTTCAAGTAAATGAAACATGCCTCTTGCCCATCACCAGAAAAAAAAATTCCTTGCTGATAGAAGTTCCAGATCATGTTGAAAAGTATTAGAATGTTATTCTGGATACCTAATAGCATCTTTGTAGCCCCCAACTCATATCCTTAACCCACCAACATAAAGCCCATTTTGTCACCAGGGCAGCAGGCTAAAAGTGCTGAAAAATTAAGGCTTCCCCCTACAATTCTCACCCCAGAACTAATAGGATTTGGTATATATACCCAGTTTAGCTTTTTTGCCCTCAGGCATGTTTTCTATACCACCTCCCAGAGATCACCAGCAGACTAAAGCTCTAGTAGCACCCTATATTTGCCCCTCGTCTGTCTCATTTCTCTGCCCCCTCCAATGTTTCCTTCACCTTCCAATTAAGTGATTTGCACTGGAATCCTTGTCTCAGGCTCTACTTCTGCAGGAACCCAAACTAAACAATCTTTCATTCAGAAAAAAAAAATGCAACGCATCCTGCACAATTTTTACTCATTGCTTGACATCAGAGATAATTGAGTCATTAACATTTGCTTTTAATCTCCTGAAATGTAGACAATTTATGGCAGAATGTAACCAAAGAATATGGTACTTAGTGTGCATAGCTGGATACCAACAGCCTTATTTACAACAGAACACTACAGAATAAATGTTGTACTGGGTTTGCTGGAGAGGGAGAAAGAAGAGTAGACTAGTTAAGGCTGAAATTTAGTAAGGATGTGAGGCCAGGGAAGGGTTCACAGTTCCTCACATTATGGGTGTCACAAGTGATCTGTTGGTGTATGCTCTAAGTTGCACAGATCAACTCCCCAAAGGCTCCTTGAGACTGCAGTAGGGGTTTGCATGGCCCTGATTGCAGGTGGGAAGAGCAACACCCAGCATCGCTGTTGCCATCTGAGGGACTGGTCTTTCCCTGCAGAACTTCCATGAAATCAGCAACCTTGTCTCAGCAAACCTGCCCACACTCTGTAAGATCAGAGATCTGCCTGGCTCCAGACTTCCCAACTCTATAGTTCAGACCACTTATGGGAGAAATGATTCAGGAACATTTCTTCTGCCCTTTATTCTTTTCAAGATGATTTGCAAGTAATCATCGCTCATTCCATATGATGGACAATGAAGAAATGCAGGAGAAAGCTGGGAAATTTGTGGGTGGGTTACTCAGTTCAAATTACCCCAGTATCCTCACAGCCTTCCTCTGACAGAAGAAAGTCTCTAAAGGTCATGCCAAATCTTTTTTTGAAGTAATAGGTAGGACAATGGAAAATAATTCAAAAAGGTATTTTCTTTTCAGAAAGAATTTAAGATCTTGATTCACCACTCTGTACTTTAAATAGCTTTATAGAGATTTGGGGGTTATATTTAAGTTCCCCCCCTTCTTTGCATCTATGTTTTTAAAAAGCCAAATCCATTCTAAGATAAGGTTTTATCACCAGGAAAAGCAGTTCTGAGTTCTTTGCAATGTATGGGTTCTCCTCCTTGGACTATTGTCTTTCTTCTCCAGTGGGATAATATTGTCCCCTTGTCCAAATAAGTGAGGCACTTATAAAAACTTACAGAAAGGAGAGAAACAAGAAAATCAGAAGGAAACAAGTGCTTAAAATAACAACCAGAAGAGAACTTCTCTTGTTCTGTCTTGTCCTTGTTCCCAAAAGTGGTTAGAACAAGCAGAAAGGGCAGTGTTCTTGCTCATTTATGATCAGGATGGAGACTCAGAGGTCAGATTCCTATTATGCTTAGCATCACAAACCTTTTGTTTTTATGTTTGATTGTTTTCACCCTTCACCTTCCATATTTGGAAACAGCACTGTCTTGCCTTGGCTAGACAAGAGAGTGATTGTAGAGCATTGGTTTTCAAGGGGCAAATTCCTTTTGATGCAAAATAAATCTCATTTGAATTTTCAACATAAAAATCAGATTTAAAACTAGTATATTATTTGTCTAAATTTATTTTATAAGTTATAAGTAACATAAGAAGTACCTAAGCCTTACCAAAAGAAAGAAAGAGAAAAGACAAGGAAAAGAAAAAGAGGGGAGAATGGGAAAAAACCCCTAAAACCTACAACTATATGTGATAAGATATTAACACAATGAGAGCTATTGTAAGTTCCCTTATTTGGGGATGATTACATTTAATTGAATGCAGTACACATGAACTGGGATGGTGTTTTACATGCACAACAATCCATAGGCTTGAATTACCACCCCCCAAAAAGCCCCCCAAAACTAAACAAACAAAAAATACATGACAAACTGTAACCTTCCAAAATAATGACTCATTTATAAGAATGTGACTCCAATAAACAAATAAACATACCATAAAGAAAAGCTGTGTAGTGGGTGCTATGGTGAGCCACCCCCACCCCTCCAGCACCAATACACCCATTCCCCAAGAGCTGTGAGTGTTACCAGCTGAGGCCCCAGCTGGGAATTCCCCATGGGCCAAAGAGACTCACACAAGGTCACATCCCTGTCTGGTAGCAGCTCACATCAAATGACTGGCGAGTGAGGAGGGATAAAGCCCTAGCCCCCTTGAATCAAGGAGGACAACTGGGACAGGCCCATCCAGCTTCAGAGCTCCTGTGATTTTGGCTGAGGCCTTTGTTAGGACAGCATCACAGCTCAACTCCTCCTGCTTCTGAATCCTGCTGCCTTCACTTCCCTACAAGAGCACTCCACCGTTAACTTCTGCATGTAAACATTTGTCTCAGTGTCTAAGACAGTTGACAGTATAATGAATACCTATATAGCCTACATATGAATCCAATAAGTACTCTCATTTGCTATATTTAAGTCCTTCTCTCCATATATACAGGGTGGGGCAAAAGTAGGTTTACAGTTGTGAGTATGCAAAACACAGTTTATTCTTGTATTATTAATTATTGTATTATTTTCCAGTTGAAAAAGTGTAAGACCACTTTTGCCCCACCCTGTACATATTTATAACATATATACACATATTTCTCCAAGTTTCTATTTTGAAAATTGTCAAACCAACAGAAGAATACCACCTATACTCATATACTCCCAATGAGATTTAATCATTCTTAGCAATTTAGCATGCTCTATCTTTTTTTTGCTATACCATTTGAAAGGATTGAAGAAATCATATCATTCATCTCCTAAATGCTTCTGTATGCATCAGCCAAGAATAAATGCAATCTACATCATACCAATACTACCATCACACCTATGAAAATTAACAGTAATTCCATTGATTATAGGTTTTGAGTTTTCTATGTTTTTTTCAATGATACTCTAATAAAAAAATTTGTGAAACCCTGGGGGTCTATTAGAATGCAGTTTGAAAACCACTTTTCTAGAGTAATACCAAAAGAGCACAGGTCCATCTGAGAAAAAAAATCAGTCTTTAATTTCATCCATGACATGTTTAATATAGAAAGAGTGAGTAACAAAGCTTGACTCTCTCTATCCGTCACAGACCCAAACAGTGTTCTATAGCCTCGAGTATCAGACCCACCACCCATTAGAATACCTGCCTACGTATATACAGATACACAGTAAAGTATATGAATTGGTTAATATCCTTTAATAATTGACAAGCTGGTAAATGTGCCTATGTGAACACGTCTATTCTCAAGGCCACAGGTTATAAATTTTATAACAGCTCTGTTTTTACCTACTATTCTTAGGCAAATAAAAGAGTGTTTTTAAACAATAATTATACTTGGGACCAAATAAGTCACGCCAAGATACTGCATTACCAGGCACCTCAAAAACATATCAGGAACCAAAAACACTAATTCCAAAAGAGCATAAGCACCCCTATGTTCATTTCAGCAGTATTTGCAATTGCTAAGAGATGGAAGCAGCCCAAGTGTTCATCATTATATGGTGCATAAAACAACTATGGGACATTTGCACAATGGAATACTACTAGACCGTAAAAAAGAAGAAAATTTTACCCTTTGTGACAGTATGGATGGACCTGGAGAGCATTATGCTAAGGGAAATAAGCCAGTTGGAGAAAGACAAATGCCATATGATGTCACTCATATGTGGAATCTAAGGAACAAACTGAACTGACAAGCAAAACAGACACAGACTCATAGATGGAGAACAGATGACAGCTACTTGGGGGGGGGTGGAGGGTGAAGGGATTGAGCAAAAAGAAAAAGGACTCATGGACATGGACAACAGGGTGGTGATTGCTGGGAGGAGGGGGTATAAGGGGACTAAATGGTAATGGAAGATATAATAAAGATTATATGTTTAAAAAACATATAAAAGTGTTCTATCTTCTTTAAGCAGACATCATTCATCACTTAAGTAAACCAACAATTAGAATGAAAACACAGGTACTGATAGAGAAAGTGATAACCACTAAAATATACAGGAACATCACTTTTCAGAAAGTGACTTGCTTGGAAACTCACTTAAATGGTTCCTTAAAAACTTGAAGTCAACATTCTCGGGAAATGTATATTAGTGATACAAAAGTACAAGCATCTGCTCCAGTTGGCCTTGAATGGTCCTGTTTAAGTCAGATGTCTTAGTTCAGAAGGTCATTATTTGGCAATTTAGGAATAACAATTATATACTGGACAATGAATATGCATGTGTGTCCTGTCCTCTACACACACACACACACACACACACACACACACACACACACCACTCTTCCTGTATTTAAGATGGGAAAAGAAACCTACCATTGCCTTCATCCTGAAGGCTGGTGACTGGTTTTTCCTGAGAACAGACACCTGAAATGTCTTTTGTTTAAAAAAATGAACACACGCACACACGGAATTCAAGGAATAAAAAGCAAGTATTTCAAGGATCAGGTGACAGGCAGAATATAAGGACAGGGAAGTTCAACACACTAATCACAACCCACTGAGGTCCAGCTCCTGCTTCTCAAGCCCGATCTGGATGCCAAAGTTATCCCTAAAGGGCTCATTTGTGCCTCTGACTGCAGGAAGGCGAGTGCTTTCTCCGTAGCCAAAGGGGAAGTCCTTCCCATTCCCATGGACTGTCTCCCAAATCGTTCTAACTTACAGGGCAAGTGAAAGCCAGTCACCCTGCACTTATAAACAGAGCTTAGAGACTTACTAGAGCCAGCGGCTTTCAAATATTTCTGATTTGTGACAAATAAGAAATTTGTTTTACATGGCAACTCAGTTCTTACATACAGCATGAATACAAATCTGAGACAAACGTTTTCCAAAATAATATTGTCCTCTGATGTTTGCATTCTAATCTCTTTAATTTTTTTAAATGTCGGTGCCAACTCATGAAACTAATTTCACTACCCACTGATGGGAAATGACCTGCAGTGTGAAAGACAGTGCTAGGCGGCCAAGAACAAAACAAGATTTTTGTGTTAGACTGTAGTCACAGAAGATCTCTGGCTATGGCTTTATTTAGAGCTGAATAAAATCCCACTGAAATAAAGAACAAACTGCCAGTAACCAGAAGGGAGGGGTAAGGGGGATAACAGGGGAAAGAGGGGGAAGGGTCCTCAAGGAACATGTATAAAGGACTCATGGACAAAGCCAAAGGAGCGTAGGATTGAGGGTAAGAGCTGGGGGTGGGTGGGGTGGGGGGAAGCGGTGGTAGGAAAGTGGAGACAACTGTATTTGACCAAGCAATGAAAAAATAAAAGTAAAAAAAAAATTTTAAATAAATAAAATCCCACTGTTTTTTAACCAAAGGAACCTTTTGTTGTAAGACGTCCAGTTGAGATCTCAGGGCTAGCCTGGTCCAACTGTGTAATATCCTTTTCACCACTCTTCTTCAAGATCAGTTATTGCATTTTCTGTTTAATATTACTTGAATTAAAATTGGCTTTTTATTGTCGCCTGTTTGATTCTCGGTCGGGGTACATGCCTGGGTTGCCAGCCAGGTCCCCAGTTGAGGATGTGAGAGAGGCAGCTGATTGATGTTTCTCTCACACATTGATGTTTCTCTCCCTCTCTTTCTCCTTCCTTTTCCTTCTCTCAAAAAGTAAATTAAAGAACAATATTTTTAATTGGCCTTTTATTTTTTGCTTTTTATTGTATTTTTTCATTACCATTAATCCTCCTCCTTATAGTCCCCTCCCCCTGCAATCACCACACACTTGTCAGTGTCCATGAGTCTTTTTTCTTTTTTTCTCAATCCCTCCACCCTCTAATCCCCTCCACCCAGAGCTGTCAGGCTTTAAAATTACATTTTCATTCTAAGTGATTCAAACAACAATACTTCTCCACACTTACTCCTATCTATTGCCCAGAATAGCCAATGTAAATCCAGATAACTATCTTCCATCTTTCATGATGAATACACATATTACATACAACCACACACATGGCTTTTAATAATATAAATGAAATTATGTTTCATTTTACTGTTTTGTGATTTGCTGTTTGAACTTAAGAGATATGCCTTTGTGAATCAGGACACAATTTTAAAATCAGTTTATTCAGTTTGACTACATTTAAAAAATAATACTTTGTTGAGGTATAATTTATATACAGTATACAGCTTGAAGCCCTTTTACATATGTGCACCCTTGTGTGACCTCCATCCAATCAATATGTAGAACATTTCCAACATTCCAGAAAGACTCCCTTCCACCCCTTCCAGTAAATATCATCCCCAAGGAGGTAACCACTGCTTTGACTTCTGATACCATGCATTCGTTTTGTCTGTTAAACTTCACATTCCTGGACTCACATAGTAGCTATTCTTCTGTGTCTGGATTCTTTCATGCAACATAATATTTCTGAGATTCATTCATTTTTTACATGTATTGGTAGTTTTGTGGCTTTTTATTTTTGTTGCTGAGTGTTATTTCCACCACAATTTGGGTTGTTTCCAGTTTGGGGCTCTTGCATAGAAAGCTACTGTGAATATTCTTTTAGAAATCTTTCTGTGGACGTATGCACTCATTTCTCTTGAGAATATGCTTATAATTGTTGGGTCATAGGTGGTGTATGTTTAGTTTTATAAGAGACTACCAAACATTTTCCCACAGTGACCATGCCATTTTACATTCCTATCAGCTGTGTACGGTGTTCCAGTTGTTCCAATTTCTATAAGCACTTTGTATTGTCAGTCTTTAAAATGTTAGCCATTCTGGCAGATAATATCTGCCATATTCTTTTTAATGGCTGCACGTTTTCCCATTGTTGTAGCAGTTTAATTTATGTTACCAGTTCTCTATTAATGGATATTTACACTCATAGGGAAAAATTTGTACTTCAGTGGAAAACCGTACATTGTTTAGAGCACGCTGTTCTTGCTTAACTGATTCTGATTTTGCACTCTGTAAATTATATATAACTGATAGCACTGCAAAATAATTCTTACCTATAGACATACAAATAAATTGTCTGGTAGCAATTCTACTGACTGTATGCCCCAACTGTGGAGTAAGCCAATTCTGCCTTCACTTGAACTTTCATTTTAATATTCCTAATCTATAAATGTATCTGTTCTTTGGATTGTCCTTTGAAATGGTTGTGGCATCTTACTCATTCCCTCATTAGTAATACATTCAATAAAATCTCTAACATATGTTTACTTTATGCATGTAAGAAAGTCACACTTTTTTCTTTAAAAAATTATTCTTTAACACGTTTCCCATTTTTATCCTATTACAGAGGATGCTGTAACCCATATAGCACATTTATCTTTGTGTATACGTCTCTCTGAAGACTAAGAAGTCCTCATGCTCTCTCACACTCCAATCAAACCTACTTTGAAGAATGGATTTAACAAGTTCAACTACATGAAGGCACAGAGGATGAATACAGATAGAATTTAAGAGTTAAACAGGGGGAAAGATCAAATTAGGTTCCAACGAAAAAAAATCAGACTAATGATAGAATTTCAGGCATGGTAAAGCAGGGTGAATGAGAGATGACTTTGTTTACTGGGCACCTACCACCCCCAGACCACTGTATTAGGCACTGAAGGAAGACACAATCTCAGCCCTAAGGAAGCTCAAGCTAGAGGGGGAGATGAATACTTAAGCAATTAAGTGAAATGAAGGCAAGCTGTGAGTGCTCTAACGCATGATTGGAAGAAAGGGAGTTTATCCATCGCTGGCCCTCAGGTTATGGTCTCTGAAAGCTTTCAGAGTGCCTGGAAATGATTTCACATGGAAATAGCCTTTTTATATTTGAAAGATAAAAGACAAAGTCTTGATCTTCATTCTTTTCACATAAAAACACCCATTCAATAATAAAGATGTTCAGCTTTATTGCAAAGAAATATCTGAAATATTTATTAAACTGCTCCTGGCTAGATGTGGAAGTGGCACAATCTACTTGTGAGGTCCCTGATTTCTAATGACACCAAACTCCTAGGGTGTTGACAGGATTAAATGCATTAATATCTATTGTACTGCTTAGGGGTTGGCTAGGAAAGCAGAACCATGCTATGTATATCAGGTATAAAGGGGTTTAAGATACGAATTAGTAGTTTACAGGACTATTAAAAGAGGTAGAAAAGACAAGGTCAAAGAAGGTGCCACCAAAGATCAAGGAAGCAGACGCTGGAGACCTCAACTTGAAGCAACAAGATGGAAAATTTTTGAAACATTACTGAAAAGCTGCTGAAGAATCTCTGAAATCCCCTCATGCTACCCCCACCCATCTGCAGCAGTGAAGTATGTGATTCTAATGAGTCCTTTAAGAAGCTTCAGTAAATCTTATGTCTGTCCATGTGTCCTGGTTGTAGGGTAAAATGCCTTCTCCTTTTCTCCTGCCTTCAAATTTTATTCAAGTTCCTTTCATCAACAATCTCTAAACCAGAACCAGACTGAGACAGGGGTTTCTAGGAAATGTGGTTCTCAGCTTCTCTTCTGCAGAGATTCTAGAAGGGGGAGGTGCTGATGCTGAATTGAGACCTGGCACACAGCTGGAGCTCACTAAGTGGTGATCATCATCACTGCTATCCATGAAGCAGCAGGCACACTAAGCAAGAGCTCAACTTCATGGCATTTGAAGGTACTATTTTGCTCCTAGGATTTCTGTCCATCACCCAGCCTACAGGCACTATGTTTGAAGACAACTGCTGAACATTTCAGTAGTATTGAAAAATATATTAAAGGATTTATAGGTTTGTCTTAACAAACCTAGAATAAAACTGAGACTTGAGGTCTAGTCCTGACTTTGCTGCTAGCAGCTAGCTCTATGGTTTGGGGCAAACTGCTGAACTTTCTTGAAACTGTTTTACTGAAAAATTCAAAAGGCTAGGATACTGAATAGAATACACCATCTCTGGGATGTTCTTCCCTAGAATATATAACCTCAGTGCAATCGTAAGAACACATCAGATAAACTCAAATTGAGGGACATTCTACAAAATGACTGACCAGTACTCTTCAAAAGTGTCAAGGTTATGAAAAACAAGGAAAGACTGAGAACTTCCACAGATTGGAGGAGACTAAGGAAACATGAGAATTAAATGCAACATGGGATTTTGAATTGAATCCCAGAAGCAAAAAAAAAAAAAAAAAGAACTTCAGTGGAAAACCTGGTGAAACACAAAGTCTGGAGTTAATAGTATTGCACCAATGTTAACTTCTGAGTTTTGATCATTGTACCACAGTTATGAAAACTGTTACATTTAGGGGAAGCTGGGTGAAGGGCATATGGGAATTCTCTGTACTATTTTTGCAATCACTCTCTGAGTCCAAAATTATCCCAAAATAAAATGTTAAAAAAATAAAACTGCTATTTAAAACTGAATTCATCATTTTGTACTGGGCCCTGCAAATTATGTAGCCAGCCCTGCATGGAAGTATGTGGAGAACTGGATAAAACTGGTTTTGTGTGATGCAAAATAATGAAGCCACAACAAACTGATTCCTATGAGCTTGAGGGGGACCTGGAAGGGGCAGAGAAAGAAACTGTTCCATGTGAGCAGGTGCTGTGGACAGGAATAAGGATAGTTCTGGGCCAATGACTAAAGACCTGGTAGGACAAACAGACATCTTAGCTGTTTATGGCTAAAAAATAATTTACAAGAACCTTATTCTGAAGTCCTCTCCCCAGCTCCAAAACTTAGAAGCAATTGAAAAAAGAATGAAAATCCCACCCATTGGTATTCTCCCAAACCTATGTCCATTTATGTCTTGGGTATTTTACTTGCATGCCTGGGAAACCCTAAAGCTGTGAATGACTAAGGCAAAGATTATACTCACAGTGCATGGAGACTCAAAATAGAAATTAAGAGTGAGTCACAAAATGGTGACATGGGTCCTTCCAGACTTGCCCCACCCCACCACCCACCACCACAAGAACAACAAACAACTCATGAAGTAGACACCACTGAGAAAATGCTAAACCATAGAGTGAGGCTGAAGCACCCTGCACACAGACACCAAGACAGACTGCTTCAGGTAGGAGATGCAACTATAGGCTTACTGCCTTGCCTGACTCCAGACCACTGCAACATCATGTGGAGAGGCTTCCCCAAGACTCCGGTTCCTCCAGTGGGAAGACAGCCTGGGAGACAACCAGAGCCCAAGCATTGTGGATGCTTTGTGGGACCCCCTACTCTGATCTCACCTCAGAGGGACGACAGGGAAACCTGCAGGGGTCAATCACTGGGAATCTGATTAAGACCAAGAAACAGAGGGGCTCACAACAGCCAGCACTCGATCTTGAGCACATGAGTCCCTACCTGCAGCACCCAAGTAATAATCCCACTTTGCTCACCTGCAGAACCACGTCAGGCTGCACTTTGACCAGGGAACTCATTGGGGTGTGCAGGTCTGTATGATTTGCGTCCACAAACGTAGAGATTTACTGGTCTTAGCGCCTGGTTTGCCCATACACAAGAAAGGAGCTGAATCACAGCCCCACGCTGAGGAGGATGGCTCCCAGGTCCACTGCAGCAGGGGCTGCTGGGAACACTTAGTAGCCTGCTGGAGCTGAGTGGGTGGAGCTGCTTCCCCAAGGCAAACCCAGTGCTTGGGCTTGGAAGGTTCTCTTGCTCCATCCAGGCACAGGGATGAACTCACAGGAAAGGCTGAGCATAGATTTTCACCCCTCCAGGCCAGACAGCAGGCCTGAAAAAATTGGGAGTTGCCCAGAGTACCTCACCCTGTTCCACAGAGGCAAGTGGGCTGAAACACAGCTCCCCATACTGGGACTCCCTGCCCCATCTGACCAGAAGGTCTGCAAGAACACCTTGAAGTTGTGTAATCAACATAGAAATTATGTTGTTACAGAAAAATAAAGTAGTATTTCTTGCTCACCTGTGTTGGTGTAACAAAATTTATACCTATCATCAACCTTTCAAATTTTACTAATGATTTGAGATTACAATTATTCCATCTCAAAGTGAATGAGCAGATTCTTTTTTTATCATGGCGAAAACAGTCATCTCAAATTTAATGTATTATGAGTTAAAATAAACTTGGGTGAAGAGGTGACAAGTGCTTCACTCCTACACAAGAGTGAATGTAATCACAGATTGCCACTTACAGAATACTGCAGAAATAGTACAGTAGTCCCCCACCCCCCTTGTCTGGGGTTTCGATTTCCATAGCTTCAGTTACCCATGGTCAACCAAAGTCCAAAAATATTAAATGGAAAATTCTGGAAATAAACACTTTATAAATTCTAAATTGTGTGCCATTCTGAGTAGCTTGGTGAAATCTCACACTGTCCTGCTCAGTTCCTTCCAGGACATGAATCATCCCTTTGTCCAGCATCTTCATGCTGAATCCAACCCTCCAGTTAGTCACTTAGCTATTGGGTATCAGTTATTACATCTACTGCTGCACTATCCCAGTGCTTATATTCAAGTAATCCTTATATTACTTAATAATGGCTTCAAAGTACAAGAGTAGTTTAAACTTTATCATTGGTATGCATGTATAGAGGAAAAAAGAAATATAAAGTCTGTCCAGAAAAAATCCAGCCATAGTTAATATAATGAGAACAGTTGGCACAACATAGATGTAACCTGGCAGCCAAGCAGAGGGGACTGGAATGTACATGTGTGAACAATGACGACTTCACTGTACTAGTCAGTAGGGGGGGTAGATGCCATAGAATGAGCGTGTATACTGTGTGGCCATCACATTCAAAATGACTAAGCAAGTAGAGCAATGAATATGCATCAAATTTTGTGTTAAACTTGAACATTCTTCAATGAAAACTGTTTGGATGATTCAGAAGGCCAAAGTTATGGGCAACTGGTGATTGGCAGCTTCACCATGACAACGTGCCTGCTCATGCATCATGTCTCATGAAGAGTTTTGGGGGGGGGAATCAAATCACCCAGGTCACTCAGCCCCTCTAGAGCCCAGATTTGGCACCCTGAGACTTCTGGGTTTTCCCAAAACTAAAATAACCTTTGAAAGGGAAGAGAGTTCAGACCATTGACGAGATTCAGGAAAATACGACAGGGCAACTGATGGTGATTGGGAGAACTGTGAGAAGTCCCAAGGTGCCTTCTTTGAAGGAAACTGAGGTGTCATTGTCCTATGCACATATTTCTTCTATCTTCTTCAATAAATGTCTCTATTTTTCACGTACATAGGTGGATACCTTCTGGACAGACCTCTTATATATGGTTCAGTGGGTACTATCTGCAGTTTCAGGCAACCATTGGGGGTCTTGGAACATACCCCTGCAGATAAGAAGGGACTGCAGCACTATATTAGATGTGGATATGGGTTATAGAGAAAGTGAAACAGGGCTGAGAATCTAAGCCTTGATGGCCAAAATGAAACTATTAGCATATACTTAAATAAATATTGAAGTATAAAATATTACATTTTAGTAACATATATTTTACCCAGGAAGGACAAAACACTTCCAAAGTTGTCAATAACTGACAATTACATCCACAATGGTAAATTGTTATTACTGGGTTACAGTAACAGTCAACTACTGTTTTGCTTATCAAGCAAGAAAGCAAACATTCTAACTGTGCCACACTGATGGATATGGCTGAAAAATATGTCATCATTAATTAAAAAAATACTATAGACAACATTAGTAAAAGTTCTATAAAATTATGCAATAAAAAATCCCAAGCATCTATATTAAGAACATTCTAAATTTTAATTGATTTATTTGAAAAACAAAATATATTAAATATAGCTCTCAAAAACAAGTCTTACAAACAGACACTTAAAGTATTTAACATTGGACTAATACAATGAAAGAGTAAACCTGTGACATTTTGGTAACATAAAAGGTCTAATTTATTATAAAATAAAATACAAAAAGAAAATACTATACTAGTGGAAGATTTGACTTTGGGTGGTCAAATGCAATATACAGATGGTGTATGAAAGAATTATACACTTGATACCTATATAACTTTATTAAGAATGTCACCCCAATAATTTTAATAAAAATAAAAATACTATAAAATAAAATTTTAAGCACCTTTATGAAATTTATTTTGCTCAATCAGTGTGATTTTAGAGAAGTTATGTGTTTTCTAGGGATTCAACCTATGGGGACCACTTTAAACACTTTAAAAATAATAAAGCGCATTCTAACCTGTGCTATCCAATACAGTAGTTACTATCAACATGTGGCTATTTCAATTTTCATTAGCTAAACTAAGATAAAACTTAAAATTTAGTTCCTCTGTTTAATTAGCCACATCTCAAGTGCTCCAGAGCCACATGTGGCTAGTGACTATTGAACAACCTAAAATCACAGAACATAATGAAAAGTTCAGTTGAACAGGTCTTGTCTCACAAGTTATATAAGCAACCATCATAATAAAGTTAACCATATAAATCTTGAAAATTTTTTGTAAATATGAACTTTTTGTTTGTATAATTTTGCTTTTAATCCAGGGAATAATTCAGATACCATAAAATACAAGTCAAATTTGAAATCTGCAAATACAATTTGAAATTTAATCTTGCCTAGGATATAATTTTATTTTTCCACATTAGCTGTATTACCAGAAGTTTGTAAAGTTATTTGTGGAACTGGATGGTGAAGCCAAAGACTACCCTCAAAGAAATAATCTGAATAACTTTAATCTGCCTAAATCTTGTCAGATTCTTTTTATTCATAGCGATGTATTCTTAAATGCAATTTTCTTTGATGGAATCCAAAAGTCCCTGATATACTTTTCTAAGTTAACTCTTAGCAAACTTTTGTGATAAAATATTATCAGGAGGTAATTAAAAGAATACTGTTCTTATCTGGAATCAATCTAAAGAACACAGGTCCCATCTCCAGAAAGGTTAAGTCAAACAATATGATGTCAATTCTACAAATCCCCTACTAAGGATGTAGAAGAAAACCAGCATGGGTGTTTGGGTTATATGTGAACCATACCCCCCTTCTGAATCAGTGGACCTTACATCTAAGCTGGGATCACTTAACAAATATTACGTCTACTACCTACAAGTTCCTAAAGTCAACATTATGGTTTGCCTATCCAGTTATGGCTCTCTATCTCATTACCTGTATCTGCACTATTTGTATTCTACATTACAACAGCAATGTAGGAGTTTACCAACATGTCCCTCATCAGAGTTTCCTATGACAATCCTGCTCATCACTTTGCTCATGAGATGAAAAACTACACATCTTCCTCATGCAATTCCCCTTTGTATGTGGGCAGAAAAAGAACATTGGATTTTTCTTCAGGTATGAATGTAGAACTACACTGCTACTATAACAGGTTAATTTTGGAATTATAACTTGAAAAACTTACAGGATAGTGTAACAGTGAACAAATGTAGAACAGCTGACATTCAAACACTTTAATCACTATAGTCGGTATCACTTGACTCCGACTTTATTGTAGTAGTTATCACTTCGGATGCCAGCGACTCACATGTCAAATCCCCGTGCCCACCTCTACAACTACCGTTGTGGCAATTGATAGACTGCATACACAACTTCCAGTCACGTCCATTTTCTGACAGATCACATTTCGGGAAGACGTCTTGGAGAAATTCTGGTGGTAAAGTCCCAAAACATAAATTACTAAGTAATCACTTAGAGAAATTAATTTATTCAACCTTAGTTCTATTGCTATATCTGTCAAAGGGTCATTAGGACTTTAATTAATTAAAACACATGCACTATAACTATTATTAAATTAGCTTAACAAATCTTTTCATCTAAGAGGATAATAATGTGAAATAGCACCATTCTTACATCATGATAGAACAACAACATCCCATGATCTTGCTACATAACCAGCATGGAAATCCTCTGCTGCCTTCAGTATCCAATGTAAACTTTTCTTATTCTTCAATTTATCAAATATGCTATGCTATTCGTTATATCAAATGGAGACATGCCAAGGCTTTGCAACACACAAGAGGCTGCAGTGTGTTTCATATTTTAGAGGCAAGAAGCTATAACTGTTAAATTTGGTACTGCTGCTTGGTTTATCACAGACAAAAGGAATGAGAGTGTTTAGATCTTGCAGTTAGGGCAGGGGTGTCAAACTCATTTTCACCAGGGGCCACAACAGCCTTGTGATTGCCTTCAACGGGCCGAATGTAATTTTAGGACTGTATAAATATAACTACTCCTTAGCAGTTAAGTGAGAGGTAGGCACTGCGGCCAGGCAGAAACAAGGTGCTGGGCCAGATAAAACAAGGTGGAAGGCCAGATTCAGCCTGTGGATCTTGTGTTTGCCACCTGTGAGTTAGAGGAAAACTTCCATAAGGGAAGGTGACGGAGCAACACAGCTCAAGGAGCACTCTTAGAGAAAGTGGAAGGACAGGCAAAGGGCAAGGTAGGGAAGAGAGGTGTTAACTTCAAAAGCAAAGCTGCCTCATTTACATTTTTGGATCACTTTCTAAACACCTTTGATCCCATAGGAAAGGATGTGGTGATAATTACAGGCCAGCATTAGTTGCTTTTTAATAGGATTTGCTTATTAACTTCATTTGCTTTTTCTACAGGATTAATAGGCTGGGAAATTAACAAAGTTAAAAAGCTTTCATATCCAAAGGTAAGTGGTAGCCTGGAAGGAGGCTTATAGTGATATGTCACTGGACTAAGTATCAGGCTTTATCTCGTTGAACATTTTTACCAACAAAAAACAAGTTACAGAAAGCAGGTTTGTCCCATCATCCATAATAGCAAAGCAATGACAGATAATAGACTGGAAGACAAATAGAGCAACTGTGAAGCTTTCAACAGGCTTCAATGAGGAGGCTGAATTGGTTGGTGTTTCCCAAACTGTCCACTGAAACACTAGATACAAAAACAATTTCTTGGGGTTCAGTTCGATTGTGCAAATGATAAAAGCTACACTTCAGAGTTAGTCCCCACTAAACTCAAGTCTGGGTTAACTTGAGTTTATCTGAAGTTAGTCACCAAATCAGATGGTGAAAGATTAGGAATTTATTTATATGAGGAATCACCAAAGGAAATGGAAATATTTAACTATTAAAGTGTAAGATTTAGTGGGGAAAAGTTGGGAATAACACTCATTCTCCAATTTTCATGCTTCCACACAGAGGGATCTCTACATTAGAACGTTTGGAAGAACTAAGCATGTATAATCAAAAATAAAGCTGATATTTTTATCTCCACCTCCAGATCCCACAGGATCTCACTCTTGGTTCTGAATTGAAAGTAGGGGTAGAGGCTATATTTATTACTTTCTGATGATCCAGCAGGAAGTAATAGCTATCTTTAAATACTTGAAGGCCTATCATGTGAAAAGTAATTGGATCTACCCTAAGTAGCTCTGGAAGTAGAACAAATATGTCTCACTTGAAGGCAGATAAATTGTGAGCCACTTGGAGGAAGATCTTTCTCATCACTTAGAGACCATTTAACATGCAGAGAGCTAGCCCTGGCTGGGTTGCTAAATGGCTTGGAGTGTGTTGTACATCAAAGGTTGCAGGTTCAATCCCCAGTCAGGGTATATACCTAGGTTGTGGGTTTGATCCCCAGTTGGGGGGTGTATGGGAAATCAATCAGTCTTCCCCCCCTCTCTCTGCCCCCCCCACTTTTCCTGTTTCTAAAATCAATAAACATATCCTCAGGCAAGGATTTTTAAAAAACACTCTAAAAATATAAACAAACAAACAAACAAACAAACAAAATTTAGTGTACTGCCATCAGTGGAAGTGTTCAAGCCAAGGGGAGGTGACTACATGTCAAAGCTGAGATAGGTAAGCTTACCATGCTCTGGGTAAGAAGTTGTTTTAGAGTACCTGTAATATACACCTCCTATTGCTAATATTTTACAGTTCTGCAATACATAAAAATGGATGGGAGGGCATAAGGGTTGTTCACTGATTGCAAATCTGCAGCCTACTAACTTTCTCCATATAAAGTATTCTCTAAAGAGCTCTTAAATGATAGTGAACTCTCGCCAAAAAGCATCAAATAATAGTTTCTAATAAGAAATCAATACCTTTGGCTATTTACATTCTAACCTTTGACTACTAATTTCCAGAAGTGGTCCCCCCAAGTAATAAAATCTTAAGATAAGGAATTATATTAATAGAAAAATAAACTATTTATTCAATGGGACACCAATCAGCAGTTAAAATGCATGAAGTAGATATCTAAAACATAATGTCAAGTGAAAAAATTCACTGAAGGATATATACTGTACATCCCATTTATGTACATTAAAACAACTAAAGAACGATATCACGTATTAGTTATGGGTCTATTAACACAGGTAGAAAAAATATAAAATATGCATGGGGACGATAGGTCCAACTCCAAGATTGTGATTACTTCTAGGGAGAAAGAGAGGACAAAGAAATGATGGGATGGAGTTTTAATGATATCAATAATGATTTATTATTAAAAAAAAAAACTTGGACCAGCCCTGGCTGGTATGGCTCAGTAGATTAAGCATCGGGGTGCAAACCAAAAGGCCACCAGTTCAATTCCCAGTCAGGGCTCATGCCTGGGTTGTAGGCCAAGTCCCCAGTAGGGAACATGTGGGAGGCAACCTATGAATGTTTCTCTTGCACATCAATGTTTATCTCCCTCCCTTCCCCTCTCTCTGAAAAATAAAGAGGGGAAAGGATGAAGTCAAGCAACATGTGCAAGGGACCTATGGACAAGGAAAATGGGGTGGGAATTGTTTTGGGAACAGGGGTTAGATAGGGCAGGGGAGAGCAACTGGGAGGAAAATGGGGACAACTAACTGAACAACAATAAAAAAAGAAGTGAAAGCTACAAAAAAGAAGAACTTTTGTTAAGTCATGATAAAAGAAATGTGATTTACTAGGAAAAACAATCTTAAAAAATACTTGGAGCACAAAAAGCAAAATGTTTATATCTGTACTCGTTAAACAGATGTTTATTATTTTACTACATTAGTTTCTGTAATTTCTTTAAAAAATATTTTATTGTCATTCTGTTACAGTTGTCCCCACTTTTCCCCCTTTGCCCTCCTCTACCCAACCCACTCCCCACTCCCACAGTCAATCCCCACACTGTTGTCCCTGTCCATGGGTCATTCAGACCTGTTCCTTGACTAGTCCCTTCCCATTCTATATGTTTCTGAGAGATTATACTGGACTAACACTTCTAAAGAAATGTTGGAAGTCATAAAGCCCAGTCCTTCTACGAGTCAAGAAATCTCTCATATCTGATCAGTCAGCATTTGCTTTAAGCCCTGTCATTCTCCAAGTTCATTTTCTCCTTACATTAAAGTAAAATATGCTTTCTTGTCACCTTCTCCTCCTTGAACCTGGCTCTGCCCCCAGGATAACAATGATTCTACTGTATTCTCTCTGCTGAAATAACTCACATGGCTGCCTTTCTTCAAAGGACTACTCTTTTAAGTCTCATGGGAAATTTGTTAAAATATGCCCTATGTGGATAGTATTTTGACAAAGTCATGCTAAATATTTCTTACTGCAAAAGACATCTTGATTTGTAATATAATTCAATTAAGAGATAAAGTGAAATAATACTTTTAGTCCACTTTAAGGAATTAATCTAGTCTAGATATTTAACTATAAAAGTTATTGTTTACTCCTCACTTAAATTTTTTTCATTACAAAGACTATTTATTCTATAAACACTTTCTTTCCAAATTGGTTACAAACTCTGTGTTCTTTTTTTACTTAAGGTAAGAGGAACTGGGTTTTGTTTTTTTGCCCTGAGTGTTAATTCAGTGATATTCAAATTGCAAACTGTGACCAATTACTAGGTCATGACATCAGTGATAGCAGCACTTTCAAAAATGCAATAGAAGGGAGGAAACTGTACTTGAACAATGATTAAAATAAAATCTTAAAAAATGCAATAGAAAAAATAGAATAGAATGTAACTCTTATAGAAAGTGATTATTTTTTGTGAAAATTTTACTTCAGTTTTTAAAAAATCACATACATGTACTGAGTTACAATGTAACATGTATTTCTTACTATGGGTTACAGTAAAAATAAAGTTTGAAAACAATTGGATTAGATGCTTAGCAAATGCTTAAGAAAGGTGCTATAAGCCAGGTTTCTTTAGCTTAGACTGAAACACGAGTTTTGTTCAAATCTGTTGGATGTGAAATGTGTGATAATGAAGGTAGGAACCAATTGAGATCAGGCTGGGGCTCAGAACTATGTATGCTGGGTACCCGCAACACAAATAAGAACTATTTTGTTTCCTGCTTCATCCAAATGTAAGATTTCAAACAACTGCTTTTGGTAGCTTTATTTCTTCATCTATATATGTTGCAAATCAAGATTATACCATGTTCATGCGCATAAGAAAAAAACTGGCAAATTAGCCTGCTGTGCTATTGTTGACACTTCTACAAATTGACAATACCCAGCAGCTTCGACCTTGATCCTCAGTAAATGAAGGTGTTCGAATTTCCAAACTCCTGGCAGTCCATACCAGGGAGCCACAGTCAATAATGCCTTCCTGTTCTAATAATGCCATTCAAAACAGAGCAATTAGCCCTGAGCACCCAAATGCAAAAAAGAAACACAATTCATAAACCTGCTCCCTGTTATGTGCTAATGAGCCATATATAAGAGTTCCCTCTCCTCAGAACACACACAGACCGAATGGATTTTTCTTTTTGCCCTTCTCTACCGCAATTGGCACTTATTCTCACATACTCAGTAGGTACAAACCTCGGAGAGCATTGATCTTATTGAAGTTAACAGCACATATGCCATGCCACAGATTGCCACAGACATCACTTTTTAGTAGGACTTCCTCTGGAAACAGGTGGCTCATAAGGTATGTGGCTGACATCTCTGGGGAAGCCTTCCTTTTTGCCACCATCAATACTGAATGTGATAACTTTATATTTCTACTTGGATTTCCTATATAATCTAGAAACAAAAGAGAAAGATGTCAATTTTTGTGGCAGATGTTAGGCTCATGTTTTTAAACAGGCTATAACAGAAAGGCGTATTCTTCTGAATTTTCAGGTTCAAGAATTTGATAGGCTAAAAAATGAAAGCTTTTAAGTTTTTAGTGTATCATGAGACAGTGCGAGAAATGAGATAGGAATCACTGCTGGTGTGATTACACGTTCTCTGTTGGCTTAAGAGGACAAGTCAGTGGTCTACTACCGTTTAGGTCAGTTTTACATTATATTAAATAACAAATTCTAAGTCATTTTAATGCCTTGTTTTCCTTCTTACAAAAAAAAAGCCTTTTCAAAAATAAGTACCATGATTCTTACTGAAACGTTTACAAATTTTAAAATGCAGGTTTTCTGTTCAGTATTAAACTCCTTTAAAAATCAACAAACTCACCTTAGATATCATATTTTAGATAACTTATTTGAACTGAAAATTAAATTTTAAGACTGTTTTCATTTCTCAATTTTATAACCTAATCATTACCAACTCTCTTCAATCCACAGTGATTCAAATGAACTATACTTGAAACATATTGTATGTTACATATAATAAAAAAATTATTTATTAAAAATATATTAGAGAAATATAATCCAATTCATATAAGTCAAGAACATCCATCTTGTAACATCCATCATTTAATGGATGGCAGTATAAATTGTCGAATCCCCCAGACCCAATATTTACCAAAAGAGATGAAATTACTTAAAAATTTACTCAGTGCATCTAAAGATGTAACTCTGGAAAATTAACTTGGCAATATTAATGAGGGGACAGAAAAGAGTTAATGTTCTTTAACTTGGTAATTCAAACTCTGAGAACCTCACTTAAAAAAAGAATCCACCCTGGTACTGTTGCTCAGTGGATTGAGCTCCAGCCTGAGAACCAAAGGATCCCTGGTTCAATTCCCAGTCAGGGCACATGCCTAGGTTGTGGACCAGGTCCCCAGTAGGGGACATACAAGAGGAAACCACACCGTGATGTTTCCCTCCCCCCTCTCTCTTCCCCTCTGTCTAAAAATAAATAAATAAAATCTTTTTTTAAGGTTCTATTTATTTTCAGAGAGGGGAAGGGAGGGAGAAAGAGAGGGAGAGAAACATCAATGTCTGGCTGCCTCTCACGTGGCCCGCACTGGGGACCCAGCCTGCAACCCAGGCATGTGCCCTGACTGGGAATCGAACCAGTGACCCTTTGGTTCACAGCCTGAGCCCAATCCACTGAGCTACACCAGCCAGGGCAATAAAATCTTTTTTTAAAAAAGAAAAGAATCCAAAATGTGTAAAAACTTACACAAATGAAGTTGAGGGCTTATGGCAGCATGATTTGCATGACTGATAATCCCATCCAAAAAAATGCAACAACAAAAAGAGGAAAGTAGTTAAATAAATTATGGTACACTTACTCTAATATTGTATACCTGTGGAATGTTATATATCTGTTAAAAGATTGGTGATTCTTAAGGAAACACACATGTCATGTTTTAAAAGAAGAGTTATTATATGGACACCATAATATTTTAAAAGACTCATAAGAAAAAAATGGAATAAAATTAACATATCCACAATAGTTTTTTAAAGTATCTTGGTCTTCCCTCCTAAATATCTTCCTTTCTTTTAACATAAAATGGTATAATTGACTACACAGAAACTGGGGCAGCTACCTGGCTCACAATGCACTTAGTTGCCCCATCCTCTGGTTCTA
The DNA here is from genome assembly GCF_004126475.2 of Phyllostomus discolor. Classification (NCBI taxonomy): domain Eukaryota; kingdom Metazoa; phylum Chordata; class Mammalia; order Chiroptera; family Phyllostomidae; genus Phyllostomus; species Phyllostomus discolor. Next base: position 6,451,626 of record NC_050198.1, read on the forward strand.
GCTAAGTCAGGGTCAGAGACCTATGACCCAACCTCCCCAAATCAGATTATTTTTCCTGGGAGGCTGAACAGTGAAACAAGAGAAACCTAGAACCTAGATATCATGGAAGCTACAGACAGAGAGCCCCCCATTCTGGCTCCTGCCTGTGGCTCAGTTTGTTCTTTGCTTCTTTAAATCTAGGAGCTATTCATCCAGTGATTTTTGTTGTGGTGGTTTAATTTGGCTGAAGTCTGTTTCTGTCATGCACAATCTCAACAAATATAGTAGTTATATTATTTTTAAAGTGGAAAAACATACTATAAAGATGTATCATTTAAACAACAAGTGTTGGTGAGGATGTGGAGAAAAGGGAATCCTCATGCACTGTGGGTGGGAATGCACGCTAGTGCAGCCACTGTAGAATGCAGTTTGGAGTTATCTCAAAAAATTGAAAATGGAACTGCCTTATGAACCAGTAAGCCCACTTTTGGCAATATACCCAAAGAAACCCAAAATACTGATTTGAAAGAATATATGCACCCCTATGTTCATTGCAACATTATTTACAATAACCAAGATTTGGAAGCAGCCCAGGTGCCCTCAATGGATGAGTGGATAAAAAAGCTATGGTACATTTACACAATGGAATACTACCCGCCCTTAAAAAAAGAAGGAAATCTGCCTTTTGCAACAGCATAGATGGACCTGGAGAGCATTATGCTAAATGAAATAAGCCAGTCAGAGAAAGACAAATACTATATGATTTCACTCATATGTGGAATCTAATGAACAAAATAAACAAAACAAACTCATAGAGAACAGACTGACAGTTGTCACAGGGGAGGGGGTTGCTGGGCTGGGTGAAAAAGGTGAAGGGATTAAGAAAAAACAAACTCATAGACACAGACAACAGTATACTGGCTACTATAGGGAAGGGGGATGGGAGAGGTAGAAGAGGGTACAGGATGGATAAATGGTGATGGAAGGAGATTTGAGTTGGGAAGATAAACACAATACAATATACAGATGATGTATTATATAATTGTACACCTGAAATTTATATAATTTTATTAGTGAATTAGTAAATATTTTATTAGTGAATATAGCGAAAAAAGAAATGAAGTTGGAGAAAAATAATTTTATATGAATAGTTTCACAGGTAATGTTCTACTTAGTGTTAACATAGGGGACAGAGGAAAGACAGAAGATAGTTTTGCTACATCAGGTGTTCCTAAGTCCCAGAGTTCTAGGGAGGGGTCATTGGGAAGCATGAGTCACCTAGAAAACTCACTGCCACTCGACACTAATGAAGCAGGGTGCATCTCCAGCATACAGCTGGCATGAGAGTACAATGTTCTGAGGAATGGGATTCATTAGTTCATGTAAAACCTTTTTATAGAACAATGTGCTCAACAAAGAGAGCAAGACCCCTGAATTGCCTCTGTCTCAGCCAGCTGTACATCCTTCATCTTTACTTGCAGAGCAGGGTGTCTAACCTGAGAGTTCACATGAGTCAAAGGAGTTGGCTGAGAACTGCTTTCCAAAAGAAAAATAAGATTTCACTTACTATTAAAACTACCCTGGCTGGTGTGGCTCAGTGGATTGAGCACCAGACTGCAAAGCAAAGGGTTGCTGGTTCAATTCCCAGTCAGAGCACATGCCTGGGTTGTGGGCCAGGTCCCCAGTGGAGGGTGTGTGAGAGGCAACTACACATTGATGTTTCTCTCCCTTTCTTTCTCCCTCCCTTTCCATCTCTCTAAAAATAAATAAATAAATGAATAAATAAATAAATAAATTCTTTTTAAAAACTATCAGTCTCAGAACTAGTTATTTATATTTCAATAACTCATTAATATAAGAGATTAAGTTGTTTAGATTTCTTATTATGAAAAATTTCAAACATATATAAAAGTAGAAAGACAGTAAAATAAGCCCCATGAAAGGATGAGCCAGATTCTATATCCAGAAAACATATTTTAAAACTCACCCAGCGCTCCGCAAGGTATGGGTAAATCACTAGTGGAAGGTTTTTCAGCTCCTTCAGGGACAGCGCTGCTGTTTGGCTGATAATTCACCCTTGCTCTTGCTTCTGAGACAGCTGCTTGCTGCGATAACTGGGAACTACCTTCACCACCATCACCATACCTATTATTGTTCAAATTTGCAGATGCTGGTATATTGGGGTTGGTGGTGACAACAATTTCCTGGTGAAACACAAAATTGCATCTATAAACAAAGTCCTATAGTGAGAAAGTATGGACATGCTTCATCATCTACCCAGGTCCCCCAGGCTGGTAGGGAAGTAACTGTCTCTAATAAGACAAGCTAAAACCCAAAGATATTGTGTGCTATGACCAAAAACTATGGGTGTAGATTACTCCTCAAGCTGCCATGACTGTTGCCTCTTGGGGACTTGGTAGCTGTAGCTAATGAACTGAATGATAATTGCTGGCAGAAAAATAAACATTTCATGAATAAATGAATAAATGAGTTTCTTGAAGATCACAACTTCTGTTTGTTTTTAAATGTTTCTTGTTTGTTTTCTCTTTCCCCAATGGCTTTCAACTTTGGCTACACAAACGAATAGTTGAATTACCCTAGGGATCTTTAAAAAATAAAAGAAAGCTCTCCTTAGTTTCACTCTCAGCAAATTCAATCAGAACTTCTGGTGCAGGGAGTGAGGGAACTCAGGAGTTAATATCTTTTAAAAAGTGTCTCATGTGATTCTAGTATGTACCCAGGGTTGACCACAACTACCATAGGTCAAGGCTTTTCAAACTCCAATGTGCACACAAATCAGCTGGGGGTATTGCTAAAAGGCAAATTCTGTATCAGTGAGTCTGGTGTAGAACTCAAGACTGAATTTCTCACAAGCTTTCTGGTATTGCTCCTGTTGGTCTGTGGACCCACTTTGAGTGGCAAGGACCTATCTTACTCCTAGCCAAGTACACAGCAGGCAGTTGGCAGATGCTGCTTCTCTTCTGATATCTAAGCAAATGTGAAAATTACCACTTTCCAGGCAGTATCTTCATTTTACATTCAAATGTTTAGGGTGTAATTTTTGTAGGCTATAAAAGGGAATGTGAAAAATAAGCAAATTTGGTTACAGATGGTGCTTGAGCTATCACTGAATTCAAGTCATTCACCACAAAAACATAAGCTCAGCTACAAATATTCATGGCAAATAGTTTCCATAAAGTTACTCTAGAGACACAGGAGTGACTAGATATGGTAAGAATAAAATGGGGTTTTTAGAGAGGTGGGTGGAAATTAGGAATTGTTGTTAAGTTCATCAGGAGAAGGCAATAGATATGATATGTTTCCCTAATGGCCCATTCATGTTAAAAAATCTCTAATAGATTTTGAATATAGAATGGATGAGAGGGAAGCCAGATTCCTGTTTACCATGTAACCATACAGAATATAAAATATCTGTGATAGTTTAACCTCATGGCATGCACTATTCTCACTAAGTTCTGCCATTACTGAAGGTGAAGAAGTAATAGCACTTTCCTTTTCTCCTGTGCCGTCCTTAACTATCACTAGCACAGCTAAGCAGGTACCGCTTACTGCTCAGTGGGATACTGAAAAATATTTGTCAAATATCTTTGAAGCTGAAATTTTTATAGTATAGCCTTTGGGTTCAAATATACTAACTATAACCTTATATTTGATATATTTTTATATTTGGGATATTTTATGGAGCATAAATAGCAAAGAGTGAAAAAAATAGGCAGTATGCTTTTCAGAGAACATACCCTGCCCCTAAATTAAATAAATAAGATTTTGACCACATGCCTGAAATCCTGTGTGTTGTGCTTTCGGTTCTGGAGTTGTATACAGTATGCATTTGTACAGCAGTGACCATATTTAGATGAAAAATAACTTACTGGTGTCCCTCTGATTGTAGATCCTAAATAGCGGATCAGAGCATTGATATAGCTAAGACAGGTTCTCCACTCTTTTCCATTTTCACGCAAATCACGGTTGGGAAAAACTGTTGCCAGAAACTCTGCAAGTAACAGAAAACATTCATGAAAATTAGAAAAAAAAGTTAACAAAGAAACTGACAAGAAAATTTTTATTTAAAATACTGAAATTTTCTATTTTAATTGTCATTCTTTTTTCTAACTCTTTCTGACTGGTTTGAAATTCTACCCAAAGAAGATGCTTTCCTGAATATCTTATTTCTTCTAATGTGAGATTTCTAAAACACTGACCATGGGAGCCAGTAATGAGGTTTTGGTACTTAAAACAAGTATGTAAAAAAGTCAACTATTTCAGGGTGCTAATGACATTTAATGACCGTATGCTTAAGTTCAAACTAAAAATAAAAGGAAACCTGTAAAGAGAAAGTAATATTATTGCAAATATTATTATACCATGGTTTATTTGTGCACATTACGTGTCTATTTTCCCCATAAGCTATTCTCTCTGCCTAGAATACCCTTCCTATTTTCTTTACCTAGGTAAGGAATCCTTCCAAAGCCAGCTCAAATGCCTTGCCCTTAGTAAGCCTTCCCTGATGCCCTCAAAGTAGTTGCTCTGCTCTCAGAGCTTCCACAGCATTACCATGTTGGATTGGAATTGATTGTTTCCCTCACCTTACCCCTTTCCAAACTGTGAACTCCTTGCAAGCAGAAATACTTATCCTTATATCCTCAGTGCCTATGAGTTCTAGGACCCTAATACACATTTCTGGAAGGCAGGAGACTACAGTGGATTAATCATGAGATTCTACCTCTGTGTTGCCAGTTTCTAGCACTGAAATGTGTTTTATTTTCCCCTACTCATTTTTTTGGCCTTTTCTTTGTTTTTTAGTACCAAGTTTCAGCTGAAGAACTGACTCAGTGCTAAACATAGAAACTATAATTAATAAAGCCTATTTTATCCCACCAGTCTATTGACAAGTTTTATTCTTTAGAAGTTGATACCCATTACATACTATTAAATTGTATAATCTGGCTCAGACAGGTGAAAAAATGAACAGTTCTAAGATTTACCAACACTTCATCATTATTTCTTCAACTACTAATAACATCTATCAAATGACCAAATGGTGATAAAACAAGATTCCATAACACCTTTACATACCTCTTATCGCAGCCAACTTGTTTGGATCTAGGGGTTGGCGGTTTCTAAGATGTGGTTGGTATGGATTGGTACCTACTGAGCTGCAAACCAGGACTTCCTTGGAGAACAAAACACGAGCCAAGTAGCGGGCTGCATGCTTAGGTTCAGGCTTTCTTTGTGCATTCATCAAATGCATCTTAAGAATTATGACATTTCTTTCTGGATTGCCAAGATATCCTTTAAAAATATAGGGAACAATAAATATAGGGAAAAATATAGGAATAATAAAATCCTTGTTTTTTTTTCAGGCAAGGCTACCATGAAAAGTGCCCAAGAAATTTAACCTAACTAATTTCTAATTCACAAGTTTCTACTTGGGTGAATTTTTTCCCTATAATTATCTGTCCTTTTCCTTAAATGAGTTATTCAATTCTATCTGTATAATTGTTAGCATTTTTCATCTTTTATAATAAAGTCTTGAGTTTATTATACTTTAACTAATCTGTTGTCTTCAATAAATTCAATTCTTAGGCCACAGATACACATGTAAACATGTTGTTCTGAGATTTCATCGCTCCCTTTGATACTCTTAAAGTAGACTCAGAGCTATATTACCGAGTAAGTATATGTTTCCTGAAGATGATTTGGAAAGTATGGGTGAGTACAATTAAGAAAACTTAAAACTAGCTAGCATATCTACTATATAAAAGGCACTTATGCTGGATATTTTTCATCTATAAGCTCAGTTTCATCATCCTAACAACTTAATGCCACTTAGTTATGTGAGGAAATTAAGGCCTAGAGAACTTAAGTTATTTGAACAAGATCACACTGCTGGGTATAGAGCCAGTTTTTTTTTTTTATCCTCAGCCAAGGACATGATTATTGACTCTACAGAGAAGGAAAGGAAGGGAAAGAAAGAGAGAGAAAAACATCAATGTGAGAGAGAAACATCAATTGGTTGCCTCTCTACATGCCCAGACCAGGCACTGAACCCACAACCTAGGCATGTGCCCTGACTGGGAATTGAACCTATGAGTTTTTGGTTTATGGGTCAATGCTCTAACCAACTGAGCCATACCAGCCAGGGCTATAGAGCCAGTTTTAATAGCTAACTCTGTCTGTCTATAAGACAGGTACTCTGAACCATTAATCTTCTGCTAATGCCTTCTATTATTTTCTACTCCTTTTTTAAACACAAAATTGAAATCATACTTTATATATAGTTTGAATCCTGATTTTTCTGTTAATACTATATTTTGAGCATTCTTCCATTTTCTTTTGTTTTATATTTCCAACTCTGCATCCCTGTCATCATGATTTTCCTGCTAGGTGACATTTATGTTGCACTTACACTCTGGGAATTGTGTCAGGAGCTTTAAATGAATTATCCTATATGATCCTCCCAATTCTGTGAAGTAGGTACTACAGTTTCTGTCACTTCACAGATAAAGAAACTAATATTTAGGTCATAGAAGTGGCTGAAGGTGACATGGGTTGGGATTTGAACCTAGGCAGTCTGACTCAGAAGTCCATGTTTTACTGCTTCACATACCATGAATATACCAGCAGTTACTTAACTAATTCTTTATGGGTGCTTATTTGTCTGTTTCTAATTTTTCATTATTCTATAAAGCACACTCATATCAAAATTTTAATACAAATATTTTTTAAAGTTATATATTTGGACAGAAGTGGGATTACTGAGTCAACTGGCATAAATAATTTAAAGCACAATTTTTAAAGTTTCTCCTAGTATGGATAAAAAAGTAATTTAAAAGAAAAGGGTCTCTAGGGTAAGAATCACCAAACTGCAATCCACAGGCCAATCCCACCACCAGTTTTTATAAAAGTCATATTAGCACACAGCCATGCCCATTCATTTACCTATATCTGTGGCTGTTTTTATGCTACAGCCACAGAGTTGAGCACTTATTAAACAGACACCAGATGACCCATAAAGCCTAAAATAGTTACTATCTAGCCCTTTACAGAAAAAGTTTTCTGAGCCCTGTGCTAAGATATTAATAAGAGATCAGCTATTTAGAAATAGATACACAAACTATAAAATATTAAGGAGGCTTGCCTTTGGAGGCCAGAAAACATGGTGTCTCTTCATCTCTGCCACTGTGGCTTGGCAGGCAATACAGAAGACTACTAAGGAACACAAATTTTAAAGTCAGAGAAAACTGGTTTGGAGTTCCAGAACTACCACTCACCAGCTCTGTGACTTTGGAAATGAGGGTAATAAAAGCACCAACATCATGGGGACTATTAATAAAGAAAAGGCATATCAGTTGATTAGCACAGTGCCTTGCACATAATGTACACTCAATAAAAGTTAGTCATCATTATATCACCTAAAAACAGCAGTCAAAATAGAAAATGAAAAAAAGCTTCCATTAGCTTGTATCAAGAATGTTGAAGAATATCGGTTAAATATTACTATTTGTAATATGCGTCATTTCACACTCACCAATATGTAAAGAGATGGAGTCAGGTGATAAGGAAGAACCGTGGCTATTGTCATTTTTCAATACAGTTGGGGAAATCATTGTTCCATTGCTATTTCCCATGCCATTTGCTTTTACAATTACACCAAAAGGCAAAAGTGCTGAAAGAAAAGAACTCTCAACTGTAAATGTTATATCTAGCAAACTATTCTTCAGGTATGAAGGGGAAATAACACATTCTCAGACAAAAGAAAACAAAATGTGTTTGTCCCTAGCAGACCTACTCTTAAAGAATGGGTAAAGAAGGATCTTCAAACAGAATGGTTATGATGACAGAAGGAAGCTTAGAGCACTGGAAAGGGAAACAGAACAATATAAAGAGAAATATGCATGCAGAGAAACTCAATCATTCATACGCTGAAGGTGAGAACAGCCGCACTAGAAAACAGTTTGGCAGTTTCTTATAAAACTAAACCTGCAATTACCACATGGCACAGCAAGTCTCTCTTGGGCATTTATCTCAAAGAAATGAAAGCTCACAGTGACACAAAAACCTGAGTGTCATGCTAATACATGAGTATTCTTAGCACCTTTATTCTTGAGTCAAAATCTATAAATAACCCAGATGTCCTTCAACAGGTGAATGGTTAAATAAACTGTGATAAATATGATACCATAGAATATTATTCAACACTGAAAAGGAATAAAAAAACAGAAAGAGCAGAAATATGGGTAAATATGATACTATCATGAATTTTATAAATCATACGTGATAGCTAAAACAAAAATAAAAACACCATCTGACACCTAAACGATAATAATTAAAAGTAAGGGTGGAGAAGGACCATGAGTAGATTAAAGTTTCATCATTTAATGCTAAGTGGTAAAATTTTAATAGCAGTAGGGGTATATAGTAACATCCACAGTGACCAGTAGGAAAACTGTACAAAGCAATACAATCAATAACATAAATAAATCAAGATGGAATACTAGAAAATGTTCAGATAACCCACAGGAAGGCAAGAAAGAGAAAGAGAGGAATGACAAACATGGAAAACAAACTCAAAAATAATAAAATGACAGACTTAAGCCCCAGGATATCAGTAATGTACCTTAAATGTAAACAACTCACTATATCAATTAAATGGTGACAATTGATAAAGTAGATAAAAAACAAGACCCAAGAATATGCTCTTTACAGGAAACTCTACAAAATCAGTGACATAGGTAGATTGAAAGTAAAAGGATAGAAAAATATTTACTATGCAAATATTAATCAGAAAAAGCAGAGTAGCTATACTGATAGCAGATAAAGCAGACTTCAGGGCAAAGGAAGTTACTAAAGGCAAAAAAGGATAAGTGGATCAACTCCCAGGAAGACATAATAATCTTCAACATACCTAACAAAAGAGTCTCAAAACACATGAAGCAAAAACAGAAAGAGCTGAAAAGAGAAATAATCAAATCCATAATTACAGTGGAGAACCTTAACAACCCCCTCTCAGCAACCAATGGAAAACAAGATAAAAAAATCAGTAAGGATATAGAAGACCTGAAGAACACAATCAACCAACAAGATCCTCATCATAGAACATCCCACCTAATAAAAGCAAAATATATATTTTTGAAAGTCCATGGATCATTCACCAGAATGGACTACACCTAGTGCCAGAGAAAAAATCTCAACAAACTTGAAAGAAAGAAAATCATATAGAGTATATTTTATGACCATAATGGAATCAAACTACAAATCAATAATATAAAGACAAGAGAAAATCTTCAAACACTTGAAAATTAAACAACACATTTCTAAATAATACATATGTCAAAGAGAAAGTTTCCAGGCAATAAAATCCATTAAGACTTAATGACTTCACCAATCTGTATTCCTACCAACAATGCAAAATAAAAATGGATCTGCCTTTTGACCCAGTGATCCCACTTCTAGAAATGTATCTCAAGGAACCCAAAATGCTAATTCAAAAGAATATAAGCACCCCTATGTTCATTGCAGCCTTATTTACAATCATCAAAATATGGAAGCAGCCCAAATGTCCATCAGTAGATGAGTGGATAAAACAACTATGGGACAGTCACATGATGGAATACTACTTGGCCATAAAAAAGAAAATTCACCCTTTGCAACAGGATGGATGGACCTGGAGAACATTATGCTAAGTGAAATAATCCAGTCAGAGAGAGACAAATACCATATAATCTCACTTATATGTGGAATCTAATGAAGAAACTGATCTAACAAGCAAAACAGAGGTAGACTTATAGATGGAGAGCAGGATGACAGTTAAGGGCAGTGGCAAGGTAAGGGGATAGAGGCACTAAGCAAAAAGGAAAAAGGACTCAAGGACATGGACAACAGTGTGGTGATTGCGGGGGGGGGACAGAGTATAAGGGAACTAAATGGTAATGAAAAAATATAATGCATTTTTTTAAACTAAAAAAATACTTAATGACAATACAACACATCAAAATACACGATATGCAACTAAAGCAATACTGAAAGTGAAACTTACAGCACTAAATGCTTACATTAGAAAAGAGAGATCCCAAATCTATAATCTAAGTCCCTAAACCAAAAACTAAGAAGAGTAAAATAAACCCAAAATAAGTAAAAGGATGAAACAATAAAGAGCAGAAATCAATAAAACAGAAAATATGAAAACAATGGGAAATCAATGAAGCAAAAAGGGATGTCTCAAAAAAGATTAATAACAGGATATCACTAAAGATTCGGCAGCCATTAAAAGGATAATAGAGAATACTACAAACCAGTTTACATGCATAAACTTAATACCTTGGGAAAATTAACAATTTCTCCAGAATTACAACTGTCAAAACTCAACCAATGGACTTCCAGCCAAGACGGAGGCATAGGTAGATACATTGTGTCTCCTCGCACAACCAAAATAAGGACAACAACAATTTAGAAACAAAAAACAACCAGTACCAACAGAAAATTGAACTGTATGGAAGTCCAACAACCAAGGAATTAAAGTAGATATATTCATCCAGACCAGTAGGAGAGGCAGAGTCCTGAGGCCAGGTGGAGAAGGGTCGGGGCAAAGCAGTGGCTGGCAACCCTGGGAGCGCAAGGTAGCAGCTGGCAGACCCAGTGAGGCAGCGGATTGTGGAGGGGTGCGGTGCACAAGGTGGCTGGTGGACCAGGCAGACCCACATTTGCACAGATAAAGCAGGTGAAACTGGGAAGCGGGACAGATCATGCAACCCAGGGCCCCACCATGGGGAAATAAAGCCTCAAAACACCAACTGAAAACACCTGTGGGGGTTGAGGTGCCAGGAGCAACCTCCAACCTCACAGGAGAGTTCATTGGAGAGACCCACAGGGTCCTAGAACATACACAAACCCACCCACCCGGGAATCAGCACCAGAAGGGCCGAATTTGCTTGTGAGTAGCAGGGGAAGTAACTGAAATCCAGCAGAGTGGAGCAACCGTCATTGTTCCTTCTCAGACCCCTGCCCCACATACAGTGTCACAACCCAGCAACATGGGTTGCCCCGCCCAGGTAAACACCTAAGGCTCCACCCCTCATTACATAACAGGAGCATCAAGACAAAAAAAATAATGGCCCAAATGAAAGAACAAATCAAAGCTCCAGAAAAAATACAACTAAGCAATGAAAAGATAGCCAACCTATCAGATGCACAGTTCAAAACAGTGGTAATCAGGATGCTCACAGAATTGATTGAATTTGGTAGCAAATTAGATGAAAAAATAAAGGCTATGCTAAGTGAAATAAAGGAAAATGTACAGGGAACCAATAGTGATGGGAAGGAAACTGGGGCTCAAATCAATGGAGTGGATCAGAAGGAAGAAAGAAACATCCAATCAGAAAAGAATGAAGAAACAAGAATTCAAAAAAATGAGAGGCTTAGGAACCTCCAGGACATCTTTAAACGTTCCAACATCCAAATTATAGGAATACCAGAAGAAGAAGAGGAAGAGCAGCAAGTGGAAAACTTATTTGAACAAATAATGAAGGAGAACTTCCCCAATCTGGCAAAGGAAATAAACTTCCAGGAAGTCCAGGAAGCCCAAAGAGTCCCCAAAAACTTGGACCCAAGGAAACACACACCAAGGCACATAATTACATTACCCAAGATGAAAGAGAAGGAGAGACTCTTAAAAGCAGCAAGAGAAAAGGAGACAGTTACCTACAAAGGAGTTCCCATCAGACTGTCAGCTGATTTCTCAAAAGAAACCTTACAGGCAAGAAGGAGCTGGAAAGAAGTATTCCAAGTCATGAAAGGCAAGGACCTCCATCCCAGATTGCTCTATACAGCAAAGCTTTCATTTAGAATGAAAGGGCAGGTAAAGTGCTTCTCAGATAAGGTCAAGTTAAAGGAGTTCATCATCATCAAGCCTTTACTGTATGAAATGTTAAAGGGACTTATCTAAGAAAAAGAAGAAAATCAAAACTATGAACAGTAAAATGACAACAAACTCACAACTATCAACAACCAAACCTAAAAAAACAAACAAACAAACAAAAAAAAACTAAGCAAACTTCTGGAACAGGAACAGAATCACAGAAATGGAGATCACATGGAGGGTTATCAGTGGGGAAGGGCAGGGGAAGAATGGGGAAAAAAGGTACAGGGAATAAGAAGCCTAAGTGGTAGGCAAAAAATAGAAAGGGAAAGGTTAAGAATAGTATAGGAAATGGAGAAGCCAAAGAACTTATATGTACAACCCATGGGCATGAACTAAGGGAGAGGAATGCTGGAAGGTGGCAGGGTGCAGGGCAGAAGGGGGATAAAGGGGAGAAAAAATGGGACAACTGTAATAGCATAGTCAATGAAATATACTTAAAAAAGAAAATTCCAAAGAATTACCACAAATGACTTCTAAAACTGAGCTCAGCAAGGTCATAGGATATAAGATCAACATTCAAAATTCAAGTTCATTTCTATATACTAACAATGAACATGTATAAACAAAAATTTAAAATATAATACCATTTATAACACCTCCAAAGAAAGTGAAATACTTAGGCATAATGTTCTGTGGATTATACAACATCAATGTCAAAACCTAGTTGTGATATTTTAGTATATTTTTGCTAAATATTATTATTGGCAAAAATTAGGTAAAGGTTACACAAGACCTGTCTGTATTATTTCTTGCACTTACATGTGATTCCGAAATATCTCAAAGTGAAAATTTTAACTTTTAAAAAACTATCACTAACAATATTAAGAATATCAATGAAACTAGATTAAAGAGTGCTACTTATATGTATTATTTTGAGCTTACCATAACTAGGAGTGATGACGAAAGATTTTGTATCTTGTGCACTGCCATTTTCCACTGTTGAAGTTGCAGAAATCACTGTCTCAGACCTCACTTCTGTGTTAGAGTCTGTTTGAACAACATTTTGCTAAGTAAAACATTTTAAAGTGCTAAAAGACAGATTCTCGACAGTAATTTTTATATAAGGAAAAACTATCTTTCAGGAATGAAGGAGAAATAAAAACATCTGCAGACAAAGGAAAACTTAAAAAATGTCACTGGCTGATGTATCCTTAAAAATGGCTAAAGGAAAATCTTCAAATAAAAAAGATATAATGATGGAAGGAATCTTGGAGCATGAGAAAAAAAAAGAAAAAATAGAAAGGGCAGAGAAACTTGATTACTCAAACCTGGCTGGTGGGAATGTAAAACAGTACAGCTACACTGGAAGACAGACAATATTTTACAAAACTCTACTTACCATTACCATAAGACCCAGCCACTGTGCTCTTGGGCATTATCCCAGAGAAATGAAAAATTGATGTTCACACAAAAACCTGTACACAAGTATCCATAGAAGCTTTACTCCTGATAGCCAAACTGGAAACAGCCCAGATGTCCTTCAACCAGTGAACAGATAAACAAACTATAATACAGCCATACCATGGAATAGTATTCAGCAATAAAAAAGAACTACTGATATTCACAGCAATTTAGATGAATCTCCAAGAAATTATGCTGAATGAAGAAAAGGCAAGCCCAAAGGCTTACATACTATGTATGTTTATTTATATAAACCTTTTTAAATGACAAAATTACAAAGAAAGAAAGCAGATTAGTGGTTGCCAAGGGCAAGGGCAGGGTAGGGTACAGGTAGGAGGGGGAAGGGTGAAAGGTGAATGGGCAATAGGTGAGATCCATGTGGTGATGGAAATATTCTGAATAGGGACTCTAATGAAGGATATGGAAAGCTACTCATGTCATGAAAATTATATAAAACTGAATATATGTACATGCACAAACATAAACACACATAAAAATACAAATAAAACTAAGAACATCTAAATAAAATCCGTGAACTCCATCAATGTCTCTATCATGGTTGTGATATTTTACTGTAGTTTTACAAGATGTTATTCAGAGGGGAAACTGGGTAAGGTATACACAAGATCTCTCTGTATTGTTTTTTTTTTATTTACTTATTTTTAGAGAGAGGGGAAGGGAGAGAGAGAAACATCAATGTGTGGTTGCCTCTCATGCACCCCCTACTGGGGACTTGGCCTGCAAGCCAGGCATGTGCCCTGACTGGGAATCAAACTGGCAACCCTTTGGTTCCCAGGAGGGTACTCAACCCACTGAGCCACATCAGCCAGGGTTCTGTATTGTTTATTACAACTACATGTGCAGTTAAATTTTTCTCAAAATAAAACTATTAATTTTAAATTAATTAATTTTAATTAGTTTTTATTAGTTAAAGCTACCACTAGTTTCACATTAAGTATGTTAATAAATCTAAATTAAACAGTGCTATTTGTAATATGTATCATTCCAAACTCACCAACATTACAATGCATGACGACATGTGGATGATCTTGACCATTGTTATTTCCCAGTAGTGGTGCATTACTCATCACCTGAATGTTCTCTCTCTGGTTGGTTTCTGCTTTGACCATTTCTAGAAGGAGAACATTTTTCAAATGCTGTAAGGAAAGACTCTCAATCTCATATTCTATATCCAATGAAACTGTCCTTCAGTGGTGAAGCAAAAATAAAGATAATTACAGACAAAAGGAAACCAAAAGTATTTTTCACTAACTGATTCAAGCTTAAAAATGGCTAAAGGAAAATCTTCAAACAGAAAGGATATAATAGAAAAATTATGGAGCATCAAGAAGGACAAAGAACAATGAAAAGAGCAGAAATATGGATGCAGAGAAACTAGATCACTCATACATTGCTGGTGGGAATGGAAAATGATACAGCCAAAGTGGAAAGCAATTTGTCAGTTTCTTCTCAAAAACTAAGGACACAATTACCAAAGGACCAGAAATTGCAGTCTTGGGCATTCATCACAGAGAAAGGAAAATTGTGTGCAAGAATGAAATAAAGCAAGATTAAAAACTATTACGAATATTTGTAGCATCTTTACCCCTAACAGCCCAAAACAGGAAACCCAGAGGTTTTAAACAGGTGAATTAATACACACACCATGGAACTTCCATACCATGAAATACTACTAAGCAATAAAAAACAAGGAATGAGTGATATACACAACAACACGAATGGTCTCCAGGGAATTACACTGAGGGAAAGAAGCCAGTCTCAAATGCCACAGGATCCATCTACATAACAATGCTGAAGGGTCACATTATAGATCTGGAGAACAGCTTTGTTGTTACCAGCAGCTAGAGACATGGCAGGGAATGGGAGTGAGGGGGAATGCCAACCAGAGGGAGGTGGATGTGCTTATAAAGAGCAATATGAGTCATGGTGGTGATGAAACTGTTTGGGGGCTTGCCTGTGGTAGAGGACATATGAGAAAATTGTATAGAACTGAACACACACATCAACACAAGTGTAACTGGGGACATCTCAATAATATCTAGATGGTATGTCATTTATTTTGGTTGTGATAATTTTCTACCATTTTATAAATTCTTACCATTGGGGAAATTTGAGTAATGGGAACAAAGAATTTCTCTGTATCATTTATTACAACTGAATATGCTGCTAAATCTTTCTGAAAATAAAAACTTTAGTTAGAAAAAGCTACCACTATCTTGGCATTAAGGATGTTGATAAATCTATATTAAATATGCTACCTGCCATAGGTATTTCATTTCTAACCCACCAAAACTGGGATGAATGCAGCAACATAGTGAGGAAAAGTTTTGGCTACTGTTTTTTTTTCCAATAAAAGTGGACAATTTGTTGTCTTAGGGCTCTTTACCAAGTTGGTTTCACCAACATTTCTATAAATAAAATATTTTCAAATACAGAGAGACAAATTTCACTTGATCTTAGCCGAAAGGCCGAGAAGCGATCAGAGAGACAAATTTCAATGATGAATTCCATATCAGGTGAAACTATCCTTCAAGAACAAAGCAAATCTGGGACAACATGGATGGACCTGGGGGGCATAATGCCAAGTTAAATAAGCCAGGCAAAGACAAATACTGTATAGTATCATATATGTGGAATCTAAAAAGAAAGTCGAACTCATAGAAACAAAGAGTAGAGTGGTGGCTGCCAGGGGCTGGGAAGACAGAAAAATAGGGAGGCTGATAAAAGGGTGCAAACTATCAGTTATAAAATGAAGTGAAGTCTGAGGGTGTATAACATGGTGACTATAGTTGATAATGCTGTACTGTATAATTGAAATTTGCTTAGAGACTAGAACTTAGGCATTCTCAGCACAAAATATAAAAAGGTGAATATGTGAAGTGATGGATGTGTTAATCAACCCAATGTTGAGAATCCTTTCACAATGTACATATGTATCAAATCATCACATTGTACACTTTAAATATATTACAATTTTGTCAATTATCCCTCAATAAAGCTGAAAATTAATGAGCACTCAAACTGTTAAAAATAATAAAAGGGAAATAAAGACATTCTCACATGAAAGCAAGCTAAAAGTATACATCATTAGGCAGTTTACACTTGAGAATGGCTAGAGGACTATCTCCTATCAGAAAAGAATGGTGAAAGAACAAATGCTGGCGCATCCGAGAGCAGAAAGAACGATGACAGCAGCAGAGATATGCATATGGAGAAACTGGCTAACTCACATATCACTGGCAAAAAGTAAAAGGGTAAGCCTCTCTGGAAAACCATGGGTGGTTGTACATAACACCACACATGCTATTACCATACAACCAAGCATCTGCACTCTTGGGCATTTATCTAAGAGAAATCAAAACTTATGTGTACACAAAAACCTGTACATGAATGGTCATAGCAATTTTACTTGTAAAACTGGAAGCTGGAAATAATCCAGATGTTCTTCAACAGTGATCCAAAACACAAACCACAGAATAGTCTTCAACAATTAAAAAAAAGAAGGAACTACTGATGCACACAACAAGTCAGATAAATATCCAGGGAGTTATGCTGAGGTAGGTGTAGTAATGAAAGTGCAAAGTGAGGCATCTGTATAGGAATGGAAATGTTTTGTATCTTGACTGTGGTGGTGAACATCAAACTTACTCATGTGACAAAATCAAATAGACTTAAACACATACACACTAATCAATACAATTAAACTGGAGAAATCTCAGTAAAATCTGTGGATTGTAGCCATGTCAATATCATGATTATGATATCCTATTATAGTTCTGTAAGATGTTATTGTTTGGAAGAATGCGTAGATCATAAATGGGTTCTCCCAGTATTGTTTCTTACAATAGTATATGTGTCTTAAATTACAAAAAAATTGAAAGTTGAATTTAAAAACAGCTACCACTGACTCACATTAAGGATGTCAATGCATCTAAATAAAACAGTGCTACTTGACATGTGTATCATTTCAAACTCACCAATGTTAGGCTGGAGAGTGTGAGTTGAAGAGTGAGTACCTAGGTCACTGTTATTTCCCAATGAAAGTGGGTAAATTTCCAATCTGGTTTCTTCACTTTTTGGAACTTCAGTAAGCATGTACCATTAACCTTCTGAAAGAAAATAACTCTCAACTGTGAATTCTATATGAGGCATAACTGTCTTCTAGGAAATGGGTGAAATAAAGACAATCTGAAACAAAGCAAAACTGAAAGACTGTCCTCAGCTGACTTACCCATACAGAAAACCTAAAGGAAAACCTTCAAACAGAAAGCATTTGATGAAAGAATAAAATCTAGAGCATCAGGAAGGAAGAAAGAACAATGGGAAGAACAGAAATAAGGATGAAGAGACACTGGATCATTCATACATTGCCTGTGAAAATGAAAAATAGTACAGCCTCCCTGGAAAACTGTTTAGCAGTTTCTTATAAAATTAACATGCTATAACCATAACACTCAATAATTGCAGTTTTGGCACTCATGACAGAGAACTTAAAACTTATATTTATAAAAACAGTACATGAATGTTCACAGCAGCTTTACTTCTAACACCAAAATGTGGAGGGGAAAAAAAGAAATGTCCTCCAATAGGTGAATGATCAAAAACACTCTTGCAGCAAAGACATGGAAAACTATTCAGCATAAAAATGAAGTACTGATACAAGCAACAATCGGGATGGATCTTCATGGGATGGTGCTGAGTTAAAAAAAAATCCTCAAAGGTTACATACCATAAGACTCCTTTTATATAATATTCTTGAAGAAATCAGTTTGCCAGGGTTTAGGGAATGTTCAGTGGGGAAGGAAAGGGTAACCTGAAAGAGGTGGATGTGGCAAAGTGACACATTTGTATGGGGATGGAAATGTTCTGTATTTTGACTGTAGTTGTGGATAGCAAACCTATTCATTTGGTAAAATTAAAAAGAAATAAATGCACGCCAGTTACTATAAGTAAAACGGGGTATCTCAAGAACATCTATGCATTGTATAATATCAATGTCAATACCCTGGTTGTAATATTTTACTATAGTTTTGGAAAATGTTATCATTCAGAGAAAAGGGTAAAGTATAAAAGGATCTCTTTATATTATTTCTTATAATATATATGGATTTAAACTTATTTCAAAATAAAAGTTTAATTTTAAAAAACTATTTTATCATTTATCCTATTACAGTTGTCCCAATTTTACCCCTGTCAGCCCTCCACACAGCCCAATTTTTCCCCCTCTACCCCCTCCACACAGTATCTCCTCCCTCAGGCAATACCCACACCATAGTCCATGTCCATGGGTCATGCATATATATTCTTTGACTAATCCCTTCGCCTTCTTTCAACCCCAGCAGCCCCTTCCATTTTACAGCTGTCAATCTGTTCCATGCTGCTATGCCTGTGATTTTTCAAAATAAAAGTTTAATTTAAAAAATGAGCTACCACTAGCTTGCACTAAGGATGTGGATGCATCTAGATTAAATAGTGCTACTTGTAATATTTATCACTAGAAACTCACCAACTGGGAGGCAGACAGGTAAAGAGGAACAACATTGGCCACTGCCATTTATAAATGAAGTTGGGCGACTCATTGCCTCATGTTTGTTTTCCTGGCTGTTTCCTGCTATTTCTTGCATACCTACAGGAAGAACATTTTTCAAGTGCTTAAGAAAAGAACTCTTAGCTGTTAATTCTATACATAGTGAAACTATCCTTCATTAATATATGGAAAATAAAGACATTTTCACAGGAAGGTAAACTAAAAGAACTTGTCCCTTGCAGATGGCTCACCTTTAAAGAAAGGTTAAAGGAAAGTGCTCAGATAGAAAGGTTATGATGAAAGAATGGATCTTTGAGCATGAAGAAGAAAGAAAGAATACTAGAAAGAGGAGAAATATGTACACAGAGAAATTGTATCACATATATTATGAGTTGAAAGTAAAATGGTATAGCACCTCTGAAAAAATATTTAGCAGTTTCTAATAAAACTAAACATAATTACCATATGACCCAGAACTGTCCTCTTAGGCATTCATCCCAAAGAAATATAAACTTAATGTTTATACAAAAAGCCAGTACATGACTGGTCATAGAATTTAACTTGTAATAACTAAAAAATTAGAAATATTTCAGATGTCCTTCAATGGGCGAACAGATACAACAAACAGTTGTACATCCATACCATGGAATAGTACTCAACAATAAAAAGGAAGAAACTATTGATTGATACATGCCACAATTGGTATGATTCTCCAAGAAATTATGTTTAGTAAAAAAAAATGTCATGCCCAAAAGATTATGTATTTCATTTTATTTCATTTAAATAACAATATTCAAGTGACAAAATTATAGAAAGGAACTTCAGTTCACCACTTCCCAGGGGTTTGGATGAGGCAGGGTAGAAGGGGAGGGTGACCAGAGGCAGGTGGTTGTGATTATAAAAAGACAATATGAAGGGTCCTTGGGGTGATGATGGAAGTGTTCTGTATCACGACTGTGATGGTGGACAGATACACCGACTCATGGAATAAAACTGCATAGAACTAAGTACACACATACATACACAAATGTATATTTAATCCATGTCAGCATTCTGGTTGTGGTATTTTACTATAGTTTTGCAAGATGTTATCATTGGGGAAAATAGGTAATGCATAAATGGGATCTCTGTATAATTTCTTATAGCTACACATGAATTTAATATTATTTCAAAATAAAAAAATCAAAAAGAGCTACCACTGACTTGTATTAAGGATGTTGCTAAATCTAGATTAAACAGTGCCACTTATAATATATATCATTTCACACTTATCAAAAGTGGGAAGGATGAAGAGGTAGTATGTTGGCCACTGTCATTTCCCAATAAAGTTGTGTAACACATGGACTCAGTCCTGCTTTCAAGGCTGGTTTCTGCTTTTCCTGGCATTTATATAAATAAAAAAGGATTTGTAGGCTATAGTACAAGACTTCTCATCCATAAATTTTATACTGGGTGAAACTATCACTTAGTAAAGAAGAAGAAATAAAGACACTCTCACACAAAGGAAAACTGAAAGATTCTGTTCCCAGAAGATTTAATCTTAAAGAAAGTTTAAAGGAAAACTTCTATCAGTAAGAATATGATGAAAGAAGGAATCATGAAGCATCAGAAGGAAGAAAGAACCATGGAAAGAGCAGAAATATGGATACAGAGATCCGGTGTATCCGGTGTACAGAGATCCGGTCATACACAGCTGGCAGGAAAGTAAAATGGTAAACCACACTGGAAAAGAGGTAGTTTCTCATAAAACTAAACATGTGATTAACATATAACCAGATATTATACTCTTGGATATTTGTGTCAGAGAAACAAAAACTTTTGTTTACACAAAAACCTGTATGTTAATATTTATAGCAGCTTTACACCTAATAGTCAAAAACTGAGAAAAAAAAACTAACCAAAATTTTCTTCAATGAATGAACAGTTAATCGATGGCAGAGATATACCACAGAATACCACTCAGTGATAAAAAGGAAATAACTAGTAATACACACAATTTGGTTCAATCTCCAAGGACTTAAGTTTAGTGAAAAAAATGCCAGTATGAAATGGTTACATACTGTATGCATCCAACTATACAGGGCTGGACAAAAGCAGGTTTGTAGTTATTCATATGGAAAATAATAAATAATAATACAATCATAAACTGTGTGTTTAGTGTACTCACAACTGTAAACCTACTTTTGCCCACTCCTGTATAACAATTTTGAAGGGACCAAGTTCTAGAGATGGAGGATACATCAGTGGTTGCCCAGAGCTAAGACTGGAAAATGAGAAGGGCAGGGCCACCAGAGGGTAATGAGCATGGTTATAAAAGGGTAACACATATGATCCTTGTGGTGGTGGAATGTTCTGTGCCTTCACTATAGTGGTAGACATACAAAATTCCCTACATGATAAAACTGCATAGAACTAAATGCAGAGACACACAAAAGAATACAAGTCAAACTGAAAAAGATGTGTGCATTATATCAACATCAATATCCTGACTAGGATATATTTTAGTGTAGTTTTGCAAGATGTTACCATTGGAGGAAATTGGGTAAACAGTATTACTCTGCATTGTTTCTTGTAACTATTTGTGAATCTACAATTATTTCAATATAAAGCTTATAATTGAAAAAAAAAAAACAGCTATCGCTAGCCTACATCCAGGGTGCTTTGTCATCTAGACTGAAGGATGCTATTTATAATATGTGCCATTTCAAACTCACCCAAATTGGGATGGATTTGGACAGATGATGAGGCAGTGTCTGGGTCCATGCTGTGATTTCCCATCATCTCAGGGGTGTTGGCCAGACTTTGTTCTTCTGCTGTAGGTATTGCCTGGGAACAAAGATAACACTGTTGGTACTTTCAGCCCCTTTGCTACAAAACCAGGCTAAGATAGCAAGACCAGGAAATAGGCTGCAATGCAGCTGCAATGAATGTGTGGAGACAATTCGGAGAAATGGTAGATTTTCCCTGAGGACCAGCTGCTACAGTTCAGGGAGTGCTGCTGACTAAAGGGATGATCCTACAGGGCTTAGCTCTGGTACTGTTTTCCTGCCTTTCCACTGTTAAAAGATGGACTACAATCTCCTTGTCCAGGGTAAGAACAGAATGGGTTAAGCTCTTTTCTTTGGCTCCTGCACTTTACTTTCTCCATGAGGTATACAATCAAATTTTTTTTATGTAAATCCAGATGTGAATAAAAATGAGAATAAAAAACTTGGTAAAAGCACTAATACCTATTTTCTTTGAATGCTGAATTTTTATAATATGGCTTTTATTCTTATTTAACCCTACATTTTATTTCTGTTTTATACATTATGGTTACAAACATAAAAATATTCAGTATAATAAGTTCTCAAAACTAAACTTCACCATTCTTTCAACAGAGGTTTAGTCTCCCACCTACTGTTAAAGTAAGTATAGATCAGACTTGCTAATCTCACAGTTATTAGTTCTCTTTCACTTCTAACTGATGGGATCATCAGGAAGTAGAGGTTTATCAAAATAGTAAAAATATTTTTGTAATACTCACCTGGTTTGGCAAGGATTCTTCCTCCTCAGTACTTTGCATTTTTGAAATGATTCGACAAAGCTGAGCAACCTGCTTATTCGTGTTTTGAATAAGGCCTTGCAAACCCTATTATAATAAAAAATATTTTAGTAGTACCTATTTAAAATAAACGTAACATATAAGAAAATACCATTAAGCCAATTTTGACTGCTAGGAACAAAGAAAGTTCTCATGCCATCAGAAATGTCTTGCTTGCCAACTTGATGCCTGGTTGTCGGTAACAGAGAGCTGGCTGACCACAAGGATCCCCAACCTCCAGTGCAACTACTCCATGTCATACAGGCATTTTGAGAGGCTTTAATTCTGGAAAGTAAATGTGCCACAATTCCTATAACCTATCGTATTCCTGATGGAGTCATTTTACATCAAGAAGGTACTACCTTTTGGAAATAAACATTCAAATCTGCTGAAAATCCGAAGAACCTCTTTCCATATAATGACAACATGAACTAATAGGCAGTGAACATTCCACTCTGGGAAGAACAGTGAGCCAGATATATCAGGTGTAACTTCTGGCTTCAAAGCATTTAAAAATCATAAAATCAACAATTAACGCCATAAAATCTTTGAGTACACATCCCCTTTATGCCAATCAGGTATGTGACTGAATTCTTGAAATGCAGAGAAATTTCATTCAGGCAAAAAAAAGATACTTAAATAATAGTGCGGAACCATTTCCTCAGTCTCTCATTCCAATAAACATTTATTGAAGGCATACCACCTGTCAGAACTACTTTGCTAGATGCTGGAAACATGGATGGTAAGGGGAAGAAAAACCAACCAGCTCCTGTCCTAAGGAACTCCTATTCTAGCTGGACAGAGACAAGTGAAGAGATGGTTTCAATAGAGAAAGTAATTAGCAGCCTGGAGCAGTGGTTCTCAAAGTATGGACTTGTGGACCAGTAGCATCAATACTAGTTTGCTAGAAATGAACAATCTCCTACTCCAGACTTAATGAATTGGGAACTCAGAGTGGGGGCAGCACCTGTGTTTTCACAAGCCCTCCAGGTAATTGTGATGTCACATCAAGTGTGAGGCCCAGTGATGGGCCTACAGCACTGAGGTAAGTAGTGCGGACTCTAGGGGAACGAGCTTGGGTTTCAGTATTAGAGCTCTGCCACTTATTAGCTCTGCGACCTTGGTCAAGTTACTTAACTTCTCTGTGCTTCAATTTCCTCATGTATAGAATCAGGATGAAAATCCCTCTGAGTTCTCTTGAGGACAAAGCAAGGTGCTATGGTATTATGTTCGTACTAACATATTAGCAATACTACACAATGACTGGTCCAATCATGCTCAATCATCTATTAATGTGAACATTACTATTATGACTATCACGGCACGGGTAAGAACAGGAGGCTAAGTGTACGCAAAGACCTAATGCAGGTTGGCAGGTCTTTTCAGAGAAGCAAAGGTCTACACTGAGAATTAAAAGACAAGAAGGTGTTCACTAGGTAAAGATGCATGGAAGGACACACAGGGCAGAAAGAACAGTGTATTCAGAAATACTCAGAGAGAAAACAGGAAGTCAGGTGTTTCAATAGTGAACATAACTGACATTCAAAGAGCTGGGTTATTAAGGGAAGGAGAGAGGACAGATGACAGTGGAAGAGGGCTAGGATGCTATAAGAAGTGATTTTTTAAAAGATTTTATTTATTTACTTATTTGCTTGTTTGTTTTTTTATAGAAGGGAAGGGAAGGAGAAAGAAGGACTGAAACATCAACATGTGGCTGCCTCTCACATGCCCCATACTGGGGACCTGGCCTGCAACCCAGACATGTGCCCTGACTGGGAATTGAACCAGTGACCCGCGCCCAATCCACTGAGCTACACCAGCCAGGGGAGAAGTGATTTTTTTAAAACCATGAGAGAACATGCTGAGAGTAATAGACACAGAGGCTGGAGATCCAGAAGAGAGAGGGATGACCCATGAAAGGGGGAGTCTGAGCACAGGGAAAGAGGGTCAGATGCAGAAGCCAGCAGAGATGTTGGTCTTACAGAGAAAAACACCAGAAGAACAATGTATCCCAAGCAAGTCTGTGGGCTGTGGGGAGAAGATTTCTGCCCCCCACCCATTTTCTCCATTAAACAAGAGGCAAGGGTGGGCGTGCCTGGAGCACATGGGGAGAGGGTGCTGACTACAGACCAGACAGTGGACAGGTCCCAGCAGAAGTCCTCCCCTCTGCTTCCCAGCATGGACAGGGCTGGGGTTTTACTAAAGAGGATGTGGGCAAGGATAAAAAAGAAAAGATGGAGGTGCTGCGCCATGCAGTCTAGGCTGCTAAGGGAAGAAGGTGAAGAAAGGAGAGCGCTAACACACTAGGAGAAATAGACTGGATCCCTCATGGGGCCTGAGCATGTCTTATCTGAGATGCTACATCCCACCACACCCTGCACAATTGCTCAGAAGGCCCTGGCAGAGCAGTGCGGACCTAGGTGGTCTTGGATGCTTAGGCAAGGCAGGCCAGGGATAGCCCTGCTCAGAATGAGAACCCTCCCCCTCCCCCTATGGCCCATCCTCTGCACATTTTCCCCTGAAGACTTGATGTGTCCCCTTTAAGCATTCCACTTGATCAAGACTCATATACACATTATTTACTTTTCAAAGCATGCTAGCTCATTTTATTCAAGACACTTGATACCTTAAGAAAATTGACTTTTTATAAATGTTCATTACCTCTAGGGTATGTGGCCCACAAAATCCTTGATAATTACATACTTCTATCTACCTCAACCGATATGCTAATTTTTACAAAATCCCCTCGAAACTATGTAAGATATACTCTTTTAAAAACTGGTTGGCTGCCATTTTGTTTCCTTGAGACATCTTGATATGTATTTAGGCACATACTAAATTTCATCCAAATCAGCCAATTTCCTTAAAAAGAGTATGTTGGAGAAATTAAATATTGAACAATCTAGATGAAAGAGACTTAACATTTTACCAGTTATGAATTGGTTTATTTTTTTACCTAAAAAAGCTGTATTTTTATATCATATTTTTATTTTATGACTTAGGGATACTATTCTAACTAGAAATGTTTTTAATATATCACAACAGAGTGACAATCATATAGTACTTGACATAGAAAAATTTCTATTAACAGCACAGTGGCATTAAATGATGTAAAGAAAATTTTAGCTCAATATCTTCAAAAACTACATTTAAGATACAAAACTTTGATACCTCGCAATAGTGTTTCAGTTTCAAAAGTTGATTTCGATGTTTTTCTTTATCAAAAATTCCAGATGTGTTTCTCCCCTATTAAAATGATAAAAATAAATATTCAATATTTAATAGCACTAGGAGCCAAATTAAGCACTAGAAAAAATAACACTTCATATATTTATCTATTTTAATTATTTTTCTTTTTCACTTATGCTCCAAAAGAATTTCAGAAGTCTTCTGAAATAGAGAACAGGCGGGCAGTGACCAGAGGGGATAGGGGAGGGAATTTCAGGGGAAAAGGGGAAGGGTTTACAGGAACAAGTATAAAGGACACATGGACAAAAACCAGGGGGGGTGGAAATGGGAGGGAGGTGGGGAGGCTGGGGGGTTGGGCTGGGATGAGAGTAAAAGACAGAAAACTGTACTTGAACAACAATTTAAATAAATTAAAGATAAAAAATTTTCAGAAGTCTTATAAAGCAGAGATAAAGTAAAGTCAAATTCATATGAGAATGAAAAAGATTAAGAGCTGACTAACAAGAAGGTAAAGAAAGAAGCTTATATATAGGAACCTGGGTTTAAGAAAAGCTACCGAATATCAGTATGAACATATGGTTTATAAACACATATAAAGAGTGCTACAGAAATAGATGTGTGTATGCATGGATTAGAACACATACATTTATTTCTTAACTCTGTCCATTGAGAGGACCTAAGATAAATGACACAAGTAGCAATGAAGACATCTAGTGTCTAGATCTTGATTTCTAAGTACTGTTCTTGAATAAAAGGAACCAGAGCTCTGTGGAAGGAGGTGAATTCCAGGGCTAGGACAGGGAATGTAAAAATGAGCCTCACCATCTGGTGATGTCAGAAAATAAGGAAATGCTCAAAAAAAGTAGGGGCATGTCAAAAGGCCACAGGATTGCAGTTTAGCTAATAGTACTGTGCCATTGTTAATACTCTGCTTTTGAAAACTGTACTGTGGTTATACAATCACTATAATTTTAAATTATAAAGGTAAGTTAACATTGAGGGAAACTGTGTGAAGTGTATACACAAGAACTCTAATATTTTTGCAACTCTTCCATAAATCTAAAATTATTTCAAAAATTAGAAAAGATATTGAAATGATAGAAAAACTGCTTTGAATTTCCTATTAGACTAGAAAAAAGAGGAAAATAGGAAAATAAAATGCTTAAGTGCTCATAGTCTCTGTTTGGTGCTCATTGTTAAGGAAGTATACAATTCATGAGAGAGAAATATTTCTCAAGTTCACGACTTCACAGTAACTCCATAGTATACAAAGGCTGAAAAGGAATTTAAATCATTTTGTTTATGATAGTAAGTATGAATATATTTGGCAATTAGCAATTAATATTAAGTAAATACTCAGTCTGATATACATTCACTAATGACACTTCCACCTTCTTTACAATCGAGTATTCATATTCTTGTCTAGAGAAGATTCATTAATAAACCAAAAGGAAATATGAAAGAAAATTTCAGGGCTTGAATTTCACTTTCAAGAAGCACCAAAGGCCTAAAGGACCTTTGTTCATTGTAAATAAATATTTATGACTACAAGAAAAGATATACTTGCAAAACTGTTTCTTCATTAACCCAACTATACTTAAAGCATCATTTTCCATCAAGCTTAACCCCTTATGTATTTCAGGGTAGGCAGAACAGTCTTCCAGTAACCTGGCACTAAAACTGCTTTAAAAGCAAATATTTCTAACTAGGAACAAAGAACCAAATACATGGCCTTTGATTTTCAAATAATCCAACAGTGACGCTTTGTGGACAAAACAGGAAATACTTAAGCACCCATTTTTCTTAATAAAATAATCTGTAAAACACCTCAAATCTTTTTTGGGAATAAAACAAGGCATAAATAAGTAAATAGACAGCAATAGCCATTACATTTAATCATAATAACTCTTTGTTCTAAGGATGAGTTGCAAATTATGTGAATAATTTTAACAGAAATATATCAAGTAGCTATCAATATCTTTGTTTAAACATTATCTGAATTAGCCCTGTATTATAAACTTATTATTACCAAAATTATATGGAATTATAATATAGATTAGTAATTAATAAAATAATATTGCTATCTTACCCTTGTATACTGCTTTATTCTTTTTAATTTTTAATTTTTATTTTTTGCTTTATTCTTTTTAAAGTGATTTCACATAATTATGTCAGAAACCATGACTCCTGGTAGGCAATTAACATGATTCCCAAAGACAAAAATATTGGAGCTGACTGAAGTTAAGAGAATTGCCTATACTACTTAGGTGGTATTACTTTCCTCAATCTTTTCTTTTTAATTTATTGTCGTTCAATTACAGTTGTCTGCATTTTCCCTCCTCAATCAATCTTATATAAGGAAATAAATTCATTTTCTGTTAAGCTAAACTATATATAATTGAAAAATCTATTTTATTCAACTTCAGATATGAAGAAGCACAGAAAGACATGATGGAAATGTAAAACGGTACAACCACTTCAGAAAACTGGCAGTTTCTGATAAACTTTCATCTACCCCGTGACCCAGTATTCCCACCACTAAGTATTCACTCAAATTGAATGTAAACATACGTTCACAAAGAGACTTCCATAATAATTTCATAGCCACTTTACTCATAATAGCCAGAAACTGGAAACAATCCAAAATTTCCATCAAGAGGAGAATGGATAAACAAATTATGGCTATACCTACAACAGAGTATTACTCAGCAATAAACGGACATGAAATATTGCTACAACCAGATAAATCTCCAAAACATTATTCTAAGGAAAAGAGAAAAGAGACTGTGACACAAAACAGTACATACTATATGATTCTATTTATATATAAAGTTCTAGAACAGGCAAAACTAATCTATGATTTAAAAAAAACATCAGAATGGTATTTCTCCAAAGTTCAGGAGAATAGGTACTTACTGGGAAGAGGCATAAGGAACTTTCTGGGATGATGAAAATGTTCTTTATATAGATGGGGGTGGGTAAACATATTTGTCAAAACTCACTGAACTGTATACTTAAGATCTATATATTTCACTGTATAAAATTAAAATTATTTTTTTAAAGAAATAAAGCAAGAAGGAAGAGAGGAGGGGATAATGGGAAAAAGGGTGAAGGGTTTTCAGGAACAATTATAAAGGACATATGGACAATAACAAGGGGGATAGAAACAGGGGAGAGAGGTGGGGAGAGGTGGGGTGGTGGGAGGGAGGCAGAAAACTGTCCTTAAACAACAAAAAAATACAAATAAAATTTAAAAAAGAAATAAAGCAGAATGAAAAAACAAAGATTTTTTACTCTAATATACAAACCATGTTATTCTTCATTGAAACAGATGATCGTCCTCTTTTGTTCAATGGGATAAACTCCACACCCGCTGAGTTGGGGTTGTTTCTTCTTAAATTTGC
This sequence comes from Phyllostomus discolor, assembly GCF_004126475.2. NCBI lineage: Eukaryota > Metazoa > Chordata > Mammalia > Chiroptera > Phyllostomidae > Phyllostomus > Phyllostomus discolor. The sequence goes on from NC_050198.1 coordinate 6,480,668, forward strand.
TGGATGATTCATTTGTGGAACTGGTTGGTCACCTAGCCCTGGTAAACCTCCAACTCCTGAAAAGCAACACATAAAAAAGTTACTTCAAATACTTAGTACCTTAATAAATTTAATATGGATATGTTTTCACAATGTTGACTCGAGTTGAATTCCTAGCTGAATTCTAGAGAAAGTGTTCTGTTCTTAAAATTTTAAAAATTAATTATCTAAACTAAATGAAGCGAAAATAGAAAATTTCAACAGACCTATAACAAATGATTGAATCAGTCATCACAAACCTCCAGCCAAAACAAACAAACAAATAAACAAACAACAACTAAAACCCTAGACCAGAACTATACCAAAAGACTTCATTGGTAGATTCTACCAAACACTTAGAGAAGAATTAACAACTCTTCTCCAACTCTTCCAAAAAACTGAAGAAGAGAAAACATTTCTTAGTTCACTCTATGAGGTCAGAATTACCCTGATACTAAAGCCGGAAAAGACATTGCATGAAAATTACAGACCAATAGCCCTTACAAATATAGATGAAAAAATCCTCAACAAAATATTAGCCAAGCTAATCCACTGGCACAATGATTATCAACCTTTTTCATTTCATAAACTAATTACTAAAATTCTTCTACACATCCAAAATATATTTTGTGCCAATCTAACAAAAAATAGGTATATTTTTTATTCTTTCAAACCAGACAGCTATTATTGTGTTGGCTGTTGTCATTTTTTTAAATTTGACAATCTCAGGGAAAAAGGTCAGTGCCCCTAACTAAATAGTCAGGCATTGCATGTTTTAAAAATCCTTGTGGCACACCAGTTGAAAATCACTGCAAAAGCATATGAAAAGGATTATTCACCACAACCTAGTGGGATTTATCTCAAGAATGCCAGGGTGGCTGAACATAAGAAAACCCATCAATGTAACACATCACATTAATAGAACAAAGAGGAAAAAACTACATGAAGATCTCAACTGATGTAGAAAGGGTATCTGACAAAACCCAACACCATTTCCTTAAAAAATTTCTTAGGAAACTAGGAACAGAGGGAAAATTCCACACCCAGACAAAAGGTATTTATGAAAATCCACAGCTAACATCATACTCAATGGTGAATGACTAAAAGATTTCCCCCATTGATTAGGAGTTAGACAAGGATGCCCGCTTTCACCACTGCTATCAACACTATACTGAAAATTGTAGCCAGAGCTACCAGGCTGTTTAATGCTACTAAATTGTACACTTACAAATGCTTAAAATAAAAATATGATGTCTGCATATTTACCACAATAAATGTATAACTGAACACCTTTACTGAAATCTCCCACTCTGAATTTTTCTGTCAGATAAATAAAAGGGATCAGACTATAAATACTACTCTGCAACCTCCTTTTTTCAATAAGCATGTATTAGTTTGGACTTTCCAAACTAATATCTTAAATACACTGCAATCACTTGAACAGCTTCTTGATTTGCTATCATACTGACAGGCCATGATTTATATAACTAGTCCCTGATTTAAGGGTATTCAAGTTACTTCTAAAGCTTCGCTCTTGCACAAAACACTGCTGAACAGTCTTGTACTCCTGGAAGTGGTTCTGTGGTATAAATTCCTAGAAATGATAAATCAAAGGATAGCCACATTTGAAAATTCTTCTCCAGTTCATTCCCACTAAGGAAGACTGTTGAATCAGCCAGATGTTCTATAACACACTAAGAAAGTAATCTGCTGTGCCCATATATATTTTTTAAACCAGAACAAATAAGAAGTGGTATCAAATGAGTTTTTAAGTATATTTTATTGATTATGCTATTACAGTTGTCCCATTTTTTCCTCCCCTTTATTCCCCTCCACAGTTCGAATTAGTTTTTAGCTTCACTTAGATCAGGGGTTGGTAAAGTACAGCCTGAGGACCAAATCCTGCTGCGTGTTTTTGTATAGCCCAAAAACTAAAAAATGTTTTCACATGTTTAAATGATTAAAGAAACAAAAATAAAAGACAAATATTTCACAAAAAGGAAAAATTCTAAGAAATTCAAGTTTCAGTATCCATGAAGTTTTACTGAAATATAGCCATATTTGTCTATTTATATATTGGCTGTTTGTATGCTTCAACAGCAGATTGGAGTAGTTATAACAGACCCCTTATGGCTGTTAAGCTGAAAATATTGACTGTATGGCTCTTTACAAAAAGTTTGCCAACCTCCAATTTAAGCAATAACATTTCAATGTTTTAAAGGGGATGAAAACCCAATTCTCTAAGCACAGGGCAAAGAAAAAATTTCATATAGCTACTGAAAAAATGTTCAAAAGTGTTATTGTCCCTTGGCTCTCTAAATAAGTGAGGTGGTGAATGGCTGGCCTCAAATTTCCTTTATCAACATGGGTTGAGAAGCAACCATTGGAAGACAAGTAGCCACGGCAGTTCTAGAAGCAAGACTAAACTTTCCATGGACTTTTTTGGGGGTGCCAATGTAGATGGCACCGTTTAAAAATTTGATTTTTGCATATTAACCTTATATCCTACAATCTTGCTATAATTATTTAATAGTCCTGGGGGTATGTTTGTTTATTCTTTAAGATCTTCCACAGAGACAATCATGTCACTTGTTCCATGGACTCTTGACCCAAGTTCTTTTTCCCATTAATACAGTTTTTGTTTTGCCACCCAACAGTTATAATTACAGTTGCCAGGTATAAATAACTTTTCAGAGACAGAATATATTCTCCAAGCAAAAATGGAAAAAGACATATGACAAAGGTTAAATGAAGGGGAAATGTAAGCACAAGTAAACATAGTGGTATCATACTGGAGCTTGGCCCTCTCATAATAACTAATTAATGTAAAAGATACAGGAATATTTAAGCAATTTACTGGAAAAGGAGACCAGAAGCCAAATTTTGCACAGGAAAAAATTTTGCAAAATTACCATTTGACATTTGGGATGGTGGCTGATGATTATCACTGCCACCTTAAAAATGTGGCTGCATGGTCAACATGCCACCGGTGGAAGATGTGTTCTCAGTAAGCTCTGTTGCAGGCTTTTTTACTGTCACAAGATCTTTATTGTCCTCACCACTGTTACCACCAACAGTTTTAATAATATAATCTAAGAATAAGCAAAGAGAAAGTTTAGATACCACATTAAATAGTTTATAAAAGGAGAACACCTTATACAATTATGAAGTATTTAAAAATACATATTTTAGCTGAAAAATTACATTAGTTTCATATCTCCAATCATTGCAAGATAGCTAAAAAATTAATTGCTTTGTATGAAGCACTGAAATATATATGCATGTTTATATGTATGTATATAGACACATATGGTATTATTTCTAGTACTTCCAATTTTATAGAGCAGTGATTTCAACCTTTTTCATGTCATGGCACTAAACTAACTATAGTACAATTCTACAGCACACCAAAAAATATATATTTTTGCCTGACAAAAAAAAATAGGTGTAATTTTGATTCATTTATACCAGAGAGCTATTGTTGTGCTGGCTGTTGTCACTTTTTTACTTGACAGTCTAAGGGAAAAGAGGTCAGTGTCCCTGATTAAACAGTCAGGTATTGCAAGTTTTAAAAATTCTTGGGGCCACTGGTTGAAAATTGCTTTATAGAGCAATTGATTTCTTCTCATTTAAGAAACATGACCACCAGGCCCATGCTATTACATATGCAATGATATGATTTTAACTTGGAAATGATATAGCTGATGTTACATAGCCAGACTTTGTAGTGACCATGAATTTCCAAATTGTTCTCTAAAAATTAATATTAATCTTTATAATAAATAATGCAGAAATAAAGTACAAAAGTAAATGTTGTTATGAAACCAATTAAATTCAAACTGAATCTCACAAAATGTTAAAGAAGTGGGCACAAATAAACTAGATGTGAAATATCAACTGGGTAAACCAGTTTAATAAATATGAAAAATAGCAATTATGCAAAATACATGAAATTTAAAAGGCCTTTATTTTTTAAAGTTGCCCTGGAAAAGAACATATTTAAGCTTGGAGTATTACATTGCATACAACTTAGATTCAATACATTTATTTGAAACAGGCCAAAACATTAGAATAAATTAATTAGCTAGTGTGAGGGAGTGCAGTGGTGTGAAAATGGTAATAAAGTGGAAATCAGATGATGTAGGTTCCAATTCAGGCTCTAGAGCCATCCAGAAATATGGCCCTCAGGCCAGATATATCTACTCTTTTGCTTCTGTTTTCACATCCATAAAACATGGAGCTAGTTTTTGAAAGTTGCTATGAACTCTACTTAATAATCTTCATGGCAAAAAAAAATAGAATATTAGAAACTACCAAACTAGCCAAACAAAAGAGTATTGGTTAAATAAATTATGGTATTTCCATATGTACTATTCCATCATATGGCCAATAGCCAATGAGAAGCACATTCTCAAAGAACATTTATTAATGTTAAAAATGTTTATGAAATGTTAAAGGGGGAAGAGAGATTCAAAGTAGAAAAATATACTACAATCCTAACTTTGAGAGTAGGAGAAAACATAACAATGGTTATCTCTATGCCACTATCTCTGGGTGCAAAATTATTTTCATTAGACTACTCTGTATTTGTTAAGATTCTCTAAAATGAACTTTACTCTTTATAATCAGGACAAATTAACAAAGGTAATTGAAATTTTATTTTTTAAAACACTTCTATTTTTTTAAGATTTTATTTATTTATTTTTAGAGAGGGAAGGGAGGGAGAAAGAGAGAGAGAGAAACATCAATATACAGTTGCTGGGGTCGTGGCCTGCAACCCAGGCATGTACCCTGACTGAGAATCGAACCTGCAGTACTTTGGTTCGCAGCCCACATTCAATCCACTGAGCTACGCCAGCCAGGGCTGAAATTTTATTTTTAATACGAGCTTTTATCAATATCAATAGATTTTTCAAACTAGAGCTAGTAAAGCTATGGACAATTCCACTAATGTTTCTCAGTAAATTTGTAAAATTCCAATTAATTTTTTTAAAAGATGATATAACTTTTATAAGTTTTTTAGAAGATTGTGCTCCCAAGGTGCAAGGAACTAAGCTGCCATGAACTTACCAGATAAGATACAGTTCACAATGATAAGGACTGAAACTGGCATTTTACAGAAGTACTACGGGAGGGAATAAGCAGCAAAATGGCAGATTAACACGGGTGACACAGCTCTTTTTTTTTTTTTTAAGCAAAACCATGTGTCAATACACTGAACAATCACTTTCTAAATCTCCTGTAAGGGTTCTCCAAAGCAGCCCTTTGGTTGTCCATATCAAACTTTAGATAGACTACAAGTCAGCCAAAATGTCAATAATGCCGTCGAAACTGTCCCATTCCCCAGCACTTGATGTAGGCAGGCTCGAAACTGACTTGAGCCCATGCCATGCTGGGCTTTATCAAACAGCCTGCAGAAAGGGTGCATGTAAATTCACTACTTGTAAACCTTAAACCAGTTTACCACTTCACGTTATAAAACCCTAAACCAGTCCAAATTCAGGGAGAGCAGGATAGAGGAGGTACAGAACAGACCCCCAACAGATGATGTTAGAGCTTTTGCTATCAAATGACCAACCCATGCTCAACTGCGTAGCAGACAGGATCGATCCCGCGGCACTCCCGGAAGGCCTCCCTTGCTTTACAGGGGTTTCTATATTTTGCAGTATTCTCTGAATCCTGCATGAGGCCCTTTACACGGGGATTTCACACCTATATCCTTATTTTCCTTTTCCTCTTTTAAGTATTTACAATAAAACAGGGGGTACACTATCTTTAAGCAAACGCAGTTACCCTCAAGAGCCTCAAAATCAATGCCTTGATCGCAATTTATAATGAATCGACTTACGAGCTTATCAATTGTTTTTTTTTAATATTTTATTATTCTTTTACAGAGAGGGGAATGGAGGGTGAAAGAGAGGGAGAGAAAAATCGATGTGGGAGACATGGATTGGTTTACACTTGTACACGCTCCCATAGGGGACCAAACTCGCAACCCAGGCATGTGTTCTGAGTGGGAATCGAACTGGCGACCTTTCGCTTTGTGGGCTGTGCTCCAACAATCCAAACCATGCCAGGCAGGCTTACTTTATCAAGTCTCTAAACTCAACATTTCATATATATAGCCTGAGAGTCTCTGTTCTTCCTGGATTCCCACCTCCTCCAACAGGGAAAGAGAAAAGATAAATGATCAACTCAGTCCAAGGAACTCAGCACGAAGTATTCAATAAACTGCAAAAAGTATCTTACTCGTGCAGGCCTCAGAGGAGAGGCGGTTGGAGCCACCCCAAACCATGCCACTGCAGTGCTGCTGAAATTTGAGGCTGCAAACTGCGGACTGCCCAACAGGCTGTGCTCAACAGCAGCTCATGGCCTGTGCGCATGGCACCGTTAGAAAAAGTTCAAAGGAAACATGCGGCGGTATGATCCAGTTCTCACATGTTCTCACATGGCCCTCTGGATGGCACGCGAAACGGAAGCCAGTGGCTCAGTCTCGAGAGAGGAAATGGCCGCCACCGCTTTATGGCCACTAGGGGTGCTGGGAAGAATCATGGCCCTCGAGCCGTGAAAAAAGTCCCGCCTTTCCGTGTGCTGGCTCTAGGAGCCTGGGTCTGCTCAAATCCCTAAGATACTACGAGCCCCAGAGTCACCTTGTGCTCCTAGAACACCATAAATTCCAAAATTGCCACGACGCCGAGACCACTTCCAGCCCTTGGCACACCATGAACCCTGGGGGTGTCCCGAACCCTAGACACGCCACGAGCCCCCGGGACGCCATTAGCCCCAGGATCCCCTCAAGCCCCCGGGACACCATGAACCCCATAAATGCCAAAAGCGCCAGATTCCCTCAAGGTTTTAGGACACCATGAACCTTGTAAATGTGGCGAGCCCAACACGAGGGACGCCGTGAGCCCCAGGACTGTCTCTAGCCCCACGGACGCCATGAACTACAAACACGCCACAGGCGTCTGGGACGCCACGAACCCACGACACCAGGAGTTCCCGGGACACATGGATTCCCCAGGAGGCCCTGAGCCCAAGGCCAGACCCTGGCCCTCACACCTGAGTTCCCACATGCGCACTAACCGCTAAGAGACAGCAGCCACAGGCTTTTGCCGACGACCGGCCAACGCCACCCTGGCCTGCGCAGCCGTCTCGGTGGACTAGGTGTGAACCCTTCCCTCAGACCCGCGAGGAAAGAGGTAAAACGCAGTAGGGCAGCTTTGGAGAGGTCACCTTACCCTGCCCGGCAGACATTGTGAGGCAGGAGTCCACTCCGAGTGTCTCCGGCTCGGCTTCTGCGCTGCAAGTGCAGCGCGAGCGCAACTGGAGGAGACTGGTAGGCTCGGGCGCCGAACTGTAAAAGCGCAACACTTGTATCATAAGAGACGGTTTATACAGCTGCGCAGTAGCGCCCAGCCGGCAAATACCCGGATGGAGACAGCGGGCAGGGGCGACCCCAAGTCTGGCGCCTCGCGTACATTGCCTTATATCTCTATTCATATATTTTTAAATGTGCTTTTAAAAAGTGTAAACCGGTAGCTGCCAGTGTAATTCCACCCTTCCCCAAATGTTCTTCCTACATAACACATCATATTGGCTTAGCCAAAACATTTGTTCAGTTTTTAAGCAAAAATAAGACACATTTTTCACTTTCACCAATACCTTTTGTAGAACAGCATATTCACCATTTTGTCCCACTACCTTCTACCATCTTTCAGGTAAACTTCATAATTCCATCTTCCCAAAACTTATATTTTTGAGCAAAGAACTATTCCAGGTGCCTTTTGCAGTCTTCCAGGGAGTTGAAATTTTTTTTCCATTAAGAAATTTTTGTAAAGGTGGAAATAAATGGAAATCCAAACGTGCAATGTCTGGTGAATATGGTGGATGAGTCAGAACCTTCCAGCCAAGTTGTAACAGTTTTTGCCTGGTCGTCAAAAAACATAAAGTTTTGTGTTATCCTGATGGAATATTATGCATTTTATGTTGACTAATTCTGGACACTTTCCATCCAGTGCTTTCAGTTGGTCTGATTGGAAGCAGTACTTGTTAGAATTAATCATTTAGTTTTCCAGAAGGAACTCATAATAGAAGACTCCCTTCACCATACACACAACATCCCGGTCTTTGGATGAAGACCAGCCTTTAGTGTGGTTGTTGGTGGTTCATTTCGCTTGCCCCACCATCTCTTCCATTCCACATTATTGTAAAGTATACACTTCTCATTGTCCGTCATAATTTGTTTTATTTTTTAAGATTTTATTTATTTATTTTTAGAGAGAGGGAAAGAGAAGGAGAATGAGAGGGAGAAAAGCATCAGTGTGTGGTTGCCTCTCACACGCCCCCCCACTGGGGACCTGGTCCACAAATCAGGCATGTGCCCTGACTGGGAATCTATCCAGTGACCCTTTGGTTCACAGTCCAGTGCTCAATCCACTGAGCCACACTAGCCAGGGCACAATTTTGTTTTAAAAACAGAACGTTTTCATTACATTTTAGTAGAGAATCACATGGAGAAATATAGTCAAGAAGACCTTTTTCAGTTAACTTATGTAGAACCCAAACATCAAAGTGATTAACATACCTAAGCTGGTGCAAATGATTTTCAGCCCTTGACTTGGATATTTTGAGTATGTCAGCTAATTCCTGCATGGTGTATTGTTGATTGTTCTCAGTTAGTGTCTCAGTTTGATCACTATCAACTTCACCTTGTCTACCCAACCATGGAACATCGTCCAGCAAGAAATCTCTAGCAGGAAACTCCACAAACTACTTTTAACATGTTAGCTCAGTCACAGCACCTTCTCCACACACTGCACTAATGTCCTTTGCATTTCAGTTGCGTTTTTACCTTTCTTGAAATACTAAAACATAATATGCCAAAAGTGTTGCTTATTTTCTTCCACCTTCAATATTAAAATGGCTACACAAAAATTCACCTATTTTTATGTTTTTTAAAATGTACACTGATATGACAGCTGTCACAATACAATCTAACAAAATTGTTTTGAATGAAGGTAAAGACAACTAAGAGCTGTTGGAGCCATCTTACGGAAAAGATCGAACAAACATTTTGGCCAACCCTATAGAAAAAGTGTATAATGTGATTGACTTGAGTTCAGACTTTCTAATGTTTTCCAGGCTGTATATTCATGTTCAATGCCAGCTTTGGGAAAAAATCTGAAAATAATTCAGCTTTTAAAACGTGCCCTTATTAAGGCCCACTAAACCCATGCCACCCTGCCCTTCAGCTGAAATGCTCTCTACTTGTCATTTTTGCAACAGCCATGTGTTTCATTCCCCCATAAAATAATAATAGCTACAATTTACCGACTGCTTACCACAAGACAGCCACTTAACATGTCTAAACTTATGTGGTCCTTAACACTGTAAAAAGTTGGTATATTGTCTCATTTTAAAGATGAGAACACTGAGGTTTAGAGGGTTTAACTTGCTTAAAGTCACAAAAACTAGTGACAGAGTTATGATCTGAACACACATATCTATTATATTATTCTATCTCCCCTATCCTAGTTTATCTCCCACTGAATTGCCTCTGGAAAGTTTCATATCCTTCCTGTTCCAGTGGGCCATCTTTCCCAGAGCTCTCTGGTCAGGAATAAGTAGGTTTTTCTCTAGGATTCCATGGCAGGTTACCATCATCCCCTTTTAGCACTCAAATCACTTTGCCTGATATTAGTAATCTTTGTTAGTATGCTTCTCTCCTACTAAGTTCCTGGGTAGCAGCACTACATTATTTATATTTAAAATAGCATTTCCCTCACAAGGTTCTAAGAAGTAAATGTTATAAAATATGAAGCACCTGGCACAGTGCCTGGAATTTTAGTTCCTTTTCATCGTTTCAGTTGTACAATCACTCTTGGCACTGTGGGTCTCCTCATTTGGGGGAAAGCATGAGAGTTTCTTCACTAGTAGAAAGTAAAAGTATCTTTTGTTAGGTAGAAATGCAGAGCTGATTTGCTGTTGTGTGGGAACGCAAATGCGTGTAGGAGGATGCACAGGGGAGCTGAGCGGTAGAACAATGCACTGTGCTGGTGATCCAAGTTTTGCTTCTCAACTTCAAATTCACCCCTTTGCCTGCTCTGTGAAAATGGATATATTTTTCCCTTTGCTGGTAGCACAATTTTTACTTTGCCAGTAGCACAGTTAAAGTTTTTTTCTGTAGGAAGTGTTTTTCAGCTGGAGAGAGACTGAAAAAGAAATGAGTTTTGTTTTCTTGCTCCCATTTGCTCCCTAGGCAGATTGCTGCAGAATGCAGCAAGCATGCATACACACACACGCACCCTACAGGGCAAATTTCCAGTAAGTTCCAGAGGGTTGATTTATAGCAAGTTCCACCAGTACAGCACAACAGGGACTTGTCTCATTCACTGAGTCATAGTTGTGCCTCTTCAGTGCACTACCTCAGCCTTAGAGGTAGTAGCTGTTCCTTATAGCAGTTATCCTGTATTTTTTTTAATTTAATCTTTATTGTATTTTTCCATTACCATTTAATCCCCTTATACTTCCCTCCCTCCAGCAATCCCCACACTGTTGTCCATGTCCATGAGTCCTTTTCCCTTTTTGTTTAATCCCTCTACCCCCTCACCTTCCCACTACCCTTAACTGTCATTCTGCTCTCCATCTATGAGTCTGTCCCCATTTTCCTTGTTACTTTGGTTTGTTCAATAGATTTCATATATGAGGAAATCATATGTTATTTGTCTTTCTCTGACTGGCTTATTTTACTTAACATAATACTCTCCAGGTCCATCCATACTGTTACAAAGAGCAAAATTTTCTTATTTTTTATAGCCAAGTAGTATTCCATTGTGTAAATGTCCCATAGTTGTTTTATCCACTCACCTACTGATGGACACTTGGGCTGCTTCCATATCTTGGCAATTGCAAATAACACTGCAATGAACATAGGGGTGCTTATGTCCATTCAAATTGGTGTTTCAGGTTCCTTCAGATATATTCCCAGGAGTGGGATTGCTGAGTCAAAAGACAGATCCATTTTTATTTTTTTGAGGTATCTTTATACTGTTTTCCATAACAGCTGGTGTACCAGTGTGCATTCCCACCAACAGTTTACTAGGGTCCGCTTTCTCCATACCCCCACCAGCAGTTGTTGTTTGTTGATTTATTAATGATAGCCATTCTGACAGATGTAAGATAGTATCTCATTGTGGTTTTATTTTGCATTTCTCTGATGATTAGTGACATTGAGCATCTTTTCATGTATCTATTGGCCATCTGTATGTCCTCTTTGAAGAAGTATCTATTCAGGTCTTTTGCCTATTTTTTAATTTGGTTGTTTGGTTTTTTGGTGTTGAGTTATGTACCTATTCTTTAGAGTGTTATTTCTTACTAGCCAATCCCTCATTACTCCAATCCTCTGCTACACATAATAATTATTTACATTTAACTTTCTCTGTTCAAATGACTGTGTGTTTTCTCTCTTCATCCTGGAACCAGACTAATACATTCATCCTTTTGCGTCTACTTCCAGCACCTAATACCTAATAGGTACACAATGTCTGTACCTGGAATGTAATTGAACAGCCAACAGATGTTTGAAAATCCCTTTGATTTCATTTCTAGTTTGTCATCTCCTTTCATTTGCTTGACCCCTCTTCTCCATGGAAGGACACAGACTGGAAGGAGGAAACAGTTTCTTACTATAACTCTTAAGGCTAGCTATTATTTTTTTTCGTGATCTGCCTAAATCACATCAACCTGAGTAGGGCAGAAAATAGTACCTGAAAGGAGAAGGAGACCTTGCAACACGAAGAGAAGTGGGAAGAAGTGCTGGTAGTGTCATCTACCTGTCCTTAAGTGAGAGCTGAGCCACAGAGGCAGGAGACAGACTAGGTATTTTTATCAATACCCTTTGCAGCCATGGGAACTGGGAGTTCTGCTCCCTGTAGTGGTGGAATGGATGATACACAGCAGCCCTTCCCCTGAATGAAAACTAAGAAAGCTGGATGAAATGTTCTAGCATAATCTCAAGAACATCAAAAAGTTTATAAAACAACGAGCAACTACTAAGTTAAGAGCTGAGAAAGGACAGAAACCTAGACAGGTATGAGAAGCTAAAAGGAGTGCTTCTGCTTTGCTATAGGGCATTTAGTGATCCAGAAACAACTGCAAGAGGTCAGGCTGTACCTCTGGTGGCTTTGTGGGGCCGAGGGACAAAATTCAGAATCCAGGACCCACTGAGAAAGGGAGCTGGTAAACCTTAGACAGGGACCACAAAGAGCCATCTCTTCAGAAAAAGTGATCCCGTTAACCACATACACTGTAGTTCAGTCTCATACCATTCATGGATTTATTTAGCACTCCAAGGTACCCAATATAAGCAAATAAAAATTCTATCCTGTGAAGATAACATCAAATTATTTCTATAAAAATATTTAAATAGAATATCTAGCATGAAATTAAATATAACCAGGTATAGGAGAAGATAAGACAGCAGAAGAAAAAAGCAATATATATATATTGCAGAGACCCCTCAGCTGCCTCTGCCACCACCATGACAACCACAGGACACTCTTGCACATTAGTGGTCCTGACAGAGGCACTGGCTGGTGACCTTGGTCTCTGTTGAAAGCTAGCTCAGGAGCATCCCATATCTGGGGAAAGATAGAGATCGAAAATCCTTGAGGGCCCAAGGTTTCAGAAAGGTGCCTGCTTGCCTTTGGTAATGGAAAACCGCTGGCTGGTGAGAGAGGCTGGGGGCCCTGGCATGTGCAGCAGCTTCCTGACCTCAGGAGTTAAGATACCAGCTGGGAAACTTCCCATGCTCAAGTGTATGCAGATGAAATGACAGCTTCGCTTTGGAGGAGACAAGAAAAACAGAGCAGGGAAAGGTTGGTGGCGTTCTTGGAGTGGAACGAAGGGAAGGAAGGAAGGTGTGGTCCCCAAGGGAGCTGCCACGGCAGAGGCGGGCAGGCTGGCGAGCACAGGGCTCAGACTCCAGCCACTTCTGGTGTCTTTGTGGGCCCCTGAGGAGGGCAAGCCAGGGGCCCGGCTGTGTAATGACTAGAGTTGGTCACTCTTCTAGACGCCTGTTCCCAACCCTGGCGGCACCCGGAATCATTAGGGAAACTGCAAGAACCCCTGGACCTCAGGACTGGCCCCTGAGATTCCCAAGTTATGGGTCAGGGGGGTGGACACTGGGCTTGAAAAGTTCCAGGGCATGGTCATGGGCATCAGGCTGAGGTGCGCTGCTCTGTATGCCACAGGGGGTCGGTCACAATATCATCACATTTCATTCTCACATCGCCTGGGCAGGTTCATGTTACTGAGCTGGCTTATGTACACTGGAAGTGAGCCAGCCGGGCCCACGGTACAGGCACAAACAGCATGTGAAGTGACTTTAAGGCAGCCTACAGCACCACCACACACTGCCCACAAGACACAGAACTGCATGGACCCTTACTGCATGCCACACACTCTGATGGTTTCTGTTTGGCCTCATTAAATGCACTGAAACCCAGCGGCTGGATTTCACAAGGCACCACTAGTGGCCAGTGCCCACATGAAATGCTGGGGGGCTGCAGAACCCAGGTGGGAAGCCCCACGCTTGACTAAGACCCATTTTCTTGTGCCCCCCACCCAGAGGCCACAATGGGCTTGGTGGCTCCAAGGCCTTAAGAACACTCTCAGGGGAAGGGCTGAGAACACAGGAGCAAGTTTGAGAAACATGTATTCTTTGCAGAAACAAGGAAAAGCCCAGAAGAGGCAGCATCCTAGGCGGGGGGGGGGGGGGATTCCATGGGCTCATGAACAGCCAGAGAGGAGGTGTGCATAAGTATGAGTGTGTATGTGAGAAAGTGTGTGTGTATGAGACAGAGACAGGGAAGATGGGGTGGCAGTGGTGCCCCCAAAACAGGAAAGAACCTGGGAAGGGGCCTGGTAAATAAAAGCAACCACCTCCCCATTGTTAGAAGTAAGTAAGTGGCCTTGGAGAGTTACATCTGATGGAGGCTAGTGTGTCTCCCAGGCCGAGCCCGGGCCTGCAGAGGCAAAGGGACCTGAGAACGGCAGGTGGCTCAGGTCTGGGAGCAGGTGACAATGAGTTTGCCACTGGCTGCCACCTTGTCCTGCCCCATTTGACGACAATGACTGACAGGTGCAGAACCCAGGACCTCTCCTTGCTGACCTTCGTGGTGGTGACCTGAGTCCATGTCATTTCCTGGCAGTGGTGCCTGACTCCTGGGGCCTGGGTTGGGTGGTGGACTCGTCCACACCTCATCACCATTCGCACCTGAAGGAGTGGCTGCAGGGCACAAGGCCTTCCCACCAGGCCTAGAACTTTCTGCCCCTCAGCATGGGGCACAGGGGTCTGCAGCCTGGAATGTAGGTCACAGAGGGTCAAGGCCTCTGCTTGCCTCCCCGTGTTCTTTTTTTTAAATAAATTTTTGTTGTTATTCGATTACAGTTGTCCCAATTTTCCCCTCTTTGCCTTCCTGCACCCAGCCCACTCTCTGCTCTCACAGTCAATCCCCACACTGTTGTGGAACTGCCTTTTGCCTCCCTGTGTTCTTAACCTGACATTTCAATTCTGAGAAAGCAAAGGGGAGAGACTGTTGTCCATGGGCTCTGCCCGAAAGTTCATCTAAGCCCCCTGCAAAAAGCAGGGCTTCCCAGACCTCAGGCCATCTTTACAGTAGCTGCTTCTACCATTTGAAAGGGAAAGGTGGTTGCACTTGACCATTGCTGGCTATAATTAATGCAACAACCCGGGCCACGCTCAGAGGGTTACCTATTCTTCTGACAACAGCCCGAAAAAGGTAGAATGAAATTGCTAGAGTCACGCCCAAGGGAAATACCTGGATGGGATCACGTGGAAGGTGCCGTGCAGAGCGGGTGACGGGTGCCATTGCCTGACAGCTCCCCTCCCTGTCTCCAGCAGCTGGCAGAATGCTATGTCCAGGATGCAGGTTTGGCTGTGTGGACTGCCCCTCCCCATTTATAACCCTTTCCTTGCTTCCCAAAGCTCACCCAAGGACCTTCCTGTTCCAGGCCTTCTTCAGCTCTCCAAGCCCATAAGGAGCACCCAGACACCATCCCGTGTTTCCATTCCTCTCAACACTTCATGGAGTCCCAAAGGCCTCAAGAGTACACAGCCTGGCAGTGACCCGGAATGCAGGGAAGCTGTTGTCCTTTGACTGTAGCCCCAAGGGCTCCAGTGGCCGGCTGAGCATGGAGTAGTGCAAGGTGAAGGATTTGAACCCGAACCAAGGCCTGAACTTGAGGGAATGCTCACAGGCAGAGCCAAGATTCTTCTTAGAAACTTCGGGGTTAGCTCTACCACACACATATATAAAGGGCATTGAAGATCCAAGTTCCTACTCCAGAGAGCTGAGATCTGGTGCTGGCAGCACGTAGGTCAAATTTGGCCTGCAAATACATTTGGTTTGGCTTATGTTGTCATATACCTAAGTCTACGCTTTTCAACCGGGAGATGTTAGTCCTGGCCAGGTGGGTCAGCTGCTTGGACCACTGTCTCATAAACCAAAAGATCACAAGTTCGATTCCTGGTCAGGGTACATGCCTGGGTTGCTGTTTTGCCCTGGCTGGTGTGGCTCAGTGGACTGAGCACTCGCCTGCAGCCCAAAGGGTTGCCAGTTCAACTCCCAGTCAGGGCACATGCCTGGGTTGCAGGAAAGTCCCTGGTAGGGGGCGCTCGAGAGGCAACCACACATTGATGTTTCTCTCCTCTCTTCCTCCCTCCCTTCCCCTCTCTAAAAAATAAGTAAATAAAACCTTTAAAAAATAAAATAAAACCAGGACATTTTACATTAAAATCTGCATTTCAGTGTCCCAGGTTCGATTCCCAGTCAGGGTACATGTCTGGGTTGCAGGCCATAACCCCCAGCAACCGCACATTGATGTCTCTCTCTCTCTCTCCCTCTCTCTCTCTCTCTCTCCCTCTCTCTCTCTCTCTCTCTATCTCTGTATCTCCCTCCCTTCCCTCTCTAAAAATAAATATAAATAAATAAAATATTTTTTAAAAATCTGCATTTCTACTTACTTCTGAAGGATTGGAAGATCTGTAATGTAAGACTCAAAAAATCTTGCAGGACAACAAATGCAGAGACTGCTATCCTCCTTGGAAGCAACAGGTGGGATCCACCCAAAGACAGCCCCCTCTAGTAACCTGTGCACACCTATGCACTACACCCAACCAGTTTCTCTTTTTGGCCACCAACTTGGCACAGCCCCAACGCATGTCTACAGCCATTTTCACTTGAAACTAATGTGTAAAGCTTCACAGTGGAAATGATGCTGTGTGTTCGCCACACCTTCCACTTACTTCCCCTCTTCCTGGGAAAACCAGTCTACCTAACTCTTTTGTGCTTAAGCAAGGCCCCAGGACAAGTTCTACCAGTGGGCCCTGAGTAGAAGTGCCACAGGTCACCTCTGGGCTGGGACGACAAAAAGAGTCTTGGAGGCCATGTGTTACATGGGCAGGGCCACGTGAAAGCAGCAGCAGCTATGGGGAATCATATTTTACCTGGGACAAAAACAGGCCACTGAGGTTTCAGGGTTCATTTGTTATACAGCATAGCCCAGTTTACCTTGACCAAGCACAGTGACCAAAACCACATCCTAGTCAGGCAGTTTACTTATTACTGCATAATGATAAAGCTTACACCCTTTGCATGGTGGTCACGAGTGGAAACACTTAGCAGGTAAAACAAGCATTTGACAGTGTCTGGAGTGGCCACCATTCCCCACTCTGCAGAGCTTCCCTATGGTCCCCTAAGGGACGGAGGCTCATGTGTCACTGACTGACTCAGGCATTTCAGGAAGGGGTTCTATCAGGGCACTGTTTTCCAACCAGACTCACTTCTTGTTGCCTGCACTTGTTCTAACGGAAGCATCGCTGTTGATTTTGCCAGCACCCATGCTCTCTTCTGAAACGTAATGATATCTGAGTTACTAAGCAAGATGCAAATTACATGCAGTAACCTTCATTCAATGAATATTTCTAAGTGGTGACACTCATATGTTGATTATATGTTACAGATACATTTCCATATAGACATGAGATCTATACTCATGTATAAGAAAAGGAAACAACCAGAAGATATTTTTAAATAATTAAAAGGAAAGAAGAAAAAGAACTATACCTCCACATACATACAGAACTTCTCCGTAAAGACAATGCCGGAACTCCTATTCCCTGGGGAGCTGACCCCATTCAGGCACACACAAGCATTGAAAGACATGTGAAAACAAGACCCAGGTGCTCCAGCAGAGGAAGGCCTAAAAATAACCACCAGAGCAGGTTGCACATATCAGATAGTTCATGCACCAAGAAGAAACTTGCACATCTTCCTCTTCAAGCAAGAGACTTCATTCCTTCAAAATCTCACTGGGATTTTGGGCAAAGATTTTCACAGCGCAGATCTGAGAGATCAGAACTATAAACAGGTAACAAGCAATTCCTATGGCAACAGACAGCTTTTCACCACATGTTGTGGTTGTTGTCTGTGGTGGGACAGGACTAGAGGAGGATGGCTTAGCAGTGAGACTGGGGAAACAGAATGACAATCAGGCAAAACTTTGCCTTTGGCTTAAAACAGGCCAGAAGCCATCGTTTTAGTTACACATTGCTGTATAACAGCAAACCCTTGTTATCTCATTTTCCGTGAGTCAGGACCTTAGCAGGTTCCCCCTGTGTCAAGGTCCCTCATGAGGCTGCAGTCGTCAGGTGGGGCTGTATCTCGACTGAAGGCTCCAAGAGGGGTGGAGTAGGAATTCACTTCCCAGGTCACTCAGAAAGTTGTTGGCAGCCAACAGACCTCACACGTCACACCCGTCTAGGGCTGCCACATGACGTGGCGGCTGGCTTCCTGAGAGGGTATGAGGACAGAAGCCACGGTCTTTTGGATCTGATCTGTGCCGATATCTCATCCCTTCTCCTGTATTCTGTTCATTAGGAAGCAGTTAGCAAGTCCAGCCCACACTCAGTGGAAGGGGATCGCACAAGGCTGTGGGTGCCAAGGAACAGGGATCGTGGGGACAGCTCCACTAGTGTGGAGGAAAGAGCTGCTTTAAATATTTCTAGTGGGGCTTATGAGTTTCATGAGGTGACACAAAGGCCCGAGTATAGACAATGGAAACAGTGTGAAGATGACTGGGCCGATATGAGGTGTGGGGGCCAGGACGTAGCAAGAAATGAGGTTAGCTAGGTGGGGGACAGTCATATTGGGGTTCTGAGGGCCACACTTTTGAATGTCTTCAGTTGGCATAAAAAACTTATTTTAGATTCGTGGCGCATAATATCCCAGAGAAGACAAGCATTATTGACCATGAGCACAGGTAAGTAGTGTCCGTAAAATGATGTAGCAAGCAATGATGCCAGAAGGGATTGGTGAAATCAGCTGTGCGGTGGAGAAAGAAGCAACAGCATCTGAGAAGTGTGTGTGTGGGCATGTGTATTTGTCTGTGTGTGTAGAAGGAGAAGGGAGGGGGAGAGAGCTTTGATGCCTAGTTCATGCTGGGTGTTGAGGTGTTCAAAGAAACTCCAGGGAACCTCACCCCTGTCTCTCCTGCTCCCACATTCTGAAATGTTGAGAAATAAAAGAATAAAATGGAGGCTGAAATAACATCTTTCTCTTACTAGAGCCAGTTGGAAGACACAGCTTAGTGTGACAGGCCAAGAGCCTGCAGGTGGATTCCGGAGCTCACTGGACTCGGGCACCCAGAAATCCTACCCTGCCAGCAGCCTTTCTCCCACGAGGAAAAGGGCAGGGCTGATAGAACACAGCCAGTTACTGTTCCCAAAATCGCTAATTAGAAAGACCCCAACTTGCCCAGGAATGAGGTGAACCAAATGTGGACAGAGGCCAATAGTGCAGCTGCCTTCGCTGTAGAAGTGATGACCCTACCCCAGCATTTCGTGCGAGGCTCTCCACCCTGATGGCTGCCATCCTTCATAGACACAGGGAGCAAGGCTGCACAGCCAGTCGAGTGCAGGTAACTCCAGAACCCATGCTGACATTTATTTGAAAAACAAACTGAAAGTCTCCCTTAACATCAAGCTGCACAGTGGCCTTCCTGGGCCCCAGTGTAATGGCTGAGCTGTGAGCAGGATGTGCACACAGAACAGCAGGGACTGAGTGGGGGCAAGGCAAGAATAAAAGATCACACACTTTCATCCCTGGCCTGTCTGTCAGACTGCTTCCTCAGCCCCATCTCCCCGAATTCTCATACCACTAGGGGAATGGGTGATCCTCGACTCTTGAGAGCTAAAGCAATGGCACCAAAGTCACACAGTCAGAAACCGGGGTGTGTGTCTAAGCCCGCATGCATCCCTTGGGTACCTCCTTCTATCTCAGACCTCTTTGCAACATACCTGGCAAGACTCTGATGATGCTCTTGCACCTGGGAGATGCTCCAAAATGAGAGACAAGGAAAGTGGCCATGGTTGCTCAGGAGATGCCTGGCCTGAGGACATGGGGCCCCAGTATAGCCAGTGGCCTGCACAGACCCCCATGCCAGAGCCCCCGCGCCATGGAGCTCAGGGGAACACTGAGAGGGTCACCTTCTACTTAATGTCACCCTCTCCCATTAAATCACCTGTCCCCAGGGAGTGCACCCTCAGCTGGAGCTTGCCCATGTGTCCTGCACACTAGAAGTCACTCTGGTGTCATGGGCCCGCCTTCCCTGGCTTTAGGGGAGCTATCATCCCTGAAGGGATATCCTTAATACATACGAGGGGAAACAAGGGAAAAGGAAATGAATCCCTTTGTCTGAAAAGCAATGACATTAGAGAAATTGTAACTGCAATAACCAAATAAAGAGAGAGTGCTCACCACTTTGAAACAACCAGGAATGCTACTTGGAGGAATTCACCAGAAGGCTCAATAGGAGGCAAATACCATATGATTTCACTTACATGTGGAATCTAATGAACAGATGACCAAATTAGGACCAGAGGCATGGATACATGGAACAGACTGACACACTTCAGAGGGGAGGAATGTGAGGGGGCTGGAAGAGATCAGCCAAAAACATATATGCATGTATGCATAGCCCATGGACACAGACGACAATGTGGGGAAGGCCTCGGTGGGGGGCAGGGGTTGGGTGGAGGAGGGCAAATGGGGGACATCTGTAATAGTGTCAACAATCAGAAAAGAAAAATAATAATAAAGTACATTGTAAAATTATAAAAAGAAATGATCGATAATCAGGGGGGAAAGGAGGAAAAGAGGCAGGTTTGGGGAGGGGTGTTAATGATGCAACGAGGGTTTTCCCTTTCTGACAGAAAAGCACCCTGAGACTATGCCATCAACAGGTGAGTTTTAGAAGCACCTGAATTTTCATCCCACAGAATGGCAGTGCTGCCACACAGTGCAGTCCATCCTAGTGCCTGTTTCTTCCGTTCTTTTTTAATATACAGAATATTTGTTATTGAACTGCTAAGAGTTGATAGTCTCCATGTCTGGAAAACTTGGGAACCACAGCCCATGCAGCTTCCAAAAACCTGAAATGATTTTGGTTAGCTTCATTCTTTGATGCCTCATCAAAATTCTCTATGAGATCTGGAAGCTGGTCATCCTCCTCATCAGTGTCTCTGCTTTTGCTTCTGTTATTGTGTTTGCCAAGAGAATTGTTGAGCTAACGTTCAAAGTCCTGTTAAGCTGTCAACACCAAGCCAACCTAATATTTCAGGAAGCTTTGTGTGATTGGCTTGGCTTCTGCATGACCAGTAGTTGCAAAGGTGTTAGCAGAAAGGGAGGCTTGGGCTTTGGGATTTTTGCAGTAAATAGCTGTTCCATCATCTTTAATCATGTTAACCTCTTTGATACCAGCTGTATTGTTCACAGACTTTTTAAGAGAATCTTGAAGTCTTTTGTCATCAGCTGTAGCTGTTCCATGTACCACCTTCTTCTTTCTGCAAGCTCTGCCCTTGTCCTGTATCTGGACCTGAGCCTGAAGTTGGGCTAACTGTTCCCGATTCACACTGTTGGTAAATCTAAAGCAGGGAGGGCCCTCCAACAGACGCACACAATAAGAGCAAGAGGGCTGCCCCATTTCTTCAGTTCTTCACAATGTTTTCTCCGCACCTGCCAGGTGTATTTGCTGACCAAGTAATGTGTTTTCACTTGAAAATGTATTGTTTTATATATATTTTTATAAATATGCATATAATATATGTATATTTAAAGATTTTATTTATTTATTTTTAGAGAGGGAAGGGAGGGCGATAGAGAGAGAGAGAGAGAGAGAGAGAGAGACATCAATGTGCGGTTGCTGGGGGTTATGGCCTGCAACCCAGGAATGTACCCTGGCTGGGAATCGAACCTGGGACACTTTGGTTCCCAGCCCGCGCTCAATCCACTGAGCTACGCCAGCCAGGAAAATATGCATATAATATATATTTTATATATTTTTTGTAAATATATATATTTATTACTTCAACATCGTTCTCCTTTTTAACCATATCAGATGGAACAGGTGTTTCTCAGGGGTAAGCAGCTTAACTGTTTTCAGCTAATATTAAGAAATCTCAAGGAAAGTGTCTAAATATTTATCACTGAGTTAGTGAAATTCTGTATGGATAGAATTTGCTTGAATTTAGACATTCTTAAAAATAGGGAGCTTCGTCTTCATATTCTGGATACTTACTTTTCTTAATTTTTTTGTTATGGGAATTACCAAACAGAAAGAATACAGAGACTTGTATGAGGGTCTCCCACACATCCATCACCTGGTCTACACAAGTAATGCCCCTGGGTAACCCCATTCTGTCTATATCCCACTCCTCCTGGACTCCCTCAGAACAGTCCCCGACGCCATCTCACCCATGAAACTTCCGTATCATTTCTAAGAGATAAGGGCGCCCCCCTTTCAGAACGTAATTATCATGGCAGGAGTACCACTGTCATAAAGGAACAGTTCTCACACATTGTGTAATAGCCACTGGGTGGCCACCTTTCCTGAATTCTCTCACAAATGCCTTTTTACCGTTGGCTTCTTCTGATCAGGATGTAAGCAAGGTCCAAGCGTGGCACTTGGGTGACGTGTCTTTCAGGCTGTGTTAATCTACAGTCACTCCAGCCTGTTCTCCTTTTCCCTTGCTGCATGGAGGAAACTGTGAAATGTCTCGCTGTGACGCCTTCATCCTAGCTAGCATCAGCTAATGCCTAAAGGCAAAGTGCACATTCATGGCAAGGCTTTTGCTTATGATAGGGGATAGACTTTCACACTTCAGGCTTGATGATTGTGTATTTTGGGCAGACCAATTAGATTGCTTGAGTTTGCATTTGTACCGTGGTTCTGACAAAGCTCAGGCCAGTGTGGCCATTCTCTTGTGGTCACTTGGGCTTACATTGTTAGTCTTTAACTCTCAGTTTCTTTGCATCAACCTTTACAGATTACCGGAGTTCAGCTATTGAGTGTTAATATTTTGTGCATCTTAAGCCATCCATTTTGTCACATCTGAACATCTGTGAAATTGGTTGCATATTAAAATTGACGTTTCACAGGTGTCATTCTTCTTTCCTATTTGGTTCATAAAATGATGTCACGTCTCCCAAAGAAGTTTTATATTTGGTTAAATGTACTAGTTTACTTAAACTAGGGAAAACAAAGGCCCCCTCCCTGTGGAACTTCTACTCTTCCCTTCAAACAGTAGGCAGGACAACAGTCTGAGGGAGGTTGACCAGTCGGGGTTTGAGTAGGGACCCACAAGCCATTCTGAGTCTTCAGGACAGAAGTGCTGTCATACGGAACCAGAAGCTTACCCAGCCACTGGAAGACAGGGGGCTAAAGTGACAGAAGTTTCCAGAGATCCAGAAGTGCAAGGGTTTCACAGGGAATCCCTGGCACTGGCTTCAGCTTCCTCCATGACTGAAGTGGGTGCATCTCAAGGTGACACCCAGAGGCCTGGCAAAACCCACATCTGCCTTCTGCTGATGCCCAGAGGCCTGCCTTGAGCAGCCAGCAGTGGAACATTACCTTGCTCCCTCCCCCACTTGTGGTAGAATTGAACCCGCCCTACCGTAAGGCAGAGTGGGAAATGCTGCTTCCAGGCTGTGTGTCTCTAAGCACAGGGGACAACTTGGAAGGGCTGGGGTGGTCCCAACTGTCACTACCACCCAGGGCATCAGAACACTTTACATTAGCCAATCCATACATTAAATGTCAAAGAGCCTAACATCTCTCGTCTTATATAAATCTAACTTGCGACGTGCTCAATGCGCTCTCCGTGGAGAGCACAGATGGGCTTAATTAAGCTCTTCGTTCTTCGGCCGAAGAGCAGACCACAAAGTGACTGAAAGAAATACCATGACACTCACCACTCAGTCACTGGGAGCTGATGCACATGCTGTATCATAGGCAGCCCAAGGCTCTCCTTTCTGTGAATGTGGAATCACCTCCATGAGTTCTAGCAGCTTGAGGGAAGGAGTGGGGCCCCGTAGGTATTAAGGATATCCCTTCTGGGATGATAGTGCCCCTAAAGCCAGGGAAGGGAGGCCCATAACACCGGAGTTGCCTCTAGTGTGCGGGACACCTGGGCAAGCTCCAGATGAGTCACACTCAGTGGGGAAAGTGCTCTCAAAGCTCAGTTCCATGAAACTGCTCAACATGAGGGGGAAGGCTGGAATGGAGCAGAAATAACTGTCCGCTGTGCATTCTAAAGGTGGGCCCTGGTTTGCATGTTTTCTTCCCTAGAGCTCCCCTCCCCCATTCCCGGGATCAGCCTCAGAGGATTTATAGATACGAGCAAGTCCCAGCATCACAAGTAGAAACAGTCCCCATAATGTAATTGCACTTCATTTCCTCAGCCAACTGTGAGTACAATCCCTTCTGCAGCTTGAAAAAGCAGTGCTTTCCCTCCTAATTGCATTGATTGTTCCCAGTTGTGATGGTGAATTTTTAATTTCTAATACCACAGAAGGACATGGATTTTTCATGCTTATAGAGAGGCCAGCTTTAGAAAACAGGGAAATCCTTCTCTAAAACACGTCCTATAAGACACTCCAACCATCCAAAATCACACATATGAAAGCAAATTCCTGATGTGCCCAGATTCTGCTGGCTATAGCATGTCCAGGGATGGACTGAAAGGCAAAACTAGAGGAAAGATTATTTTAAAAGCCTGGCACGTTCATACGATCTCACCTATAAGAGGAATCTAATGAACAAAATAGAACCCAGGCATGGAAACATTGAACAGACTGACCAGAAGGGAGGAGGGGATAAGGGTGGAAAGAAGGGGAAGGGACTAGACAAAGAACATGTATGAGTGACCCATAGACACGGACAACAGTGTGGGAATTGACTATGGGAGCAGGCCGTGGGATGGGTGGAGGAGGGCAAAGGGGGAAAAACTTGGACAACTGGAATAGAATAACAATAAAGTTTTAAAAAAGACCATTAAAACTCACATTTCTGGTCAAGGTGGTGGCGTAGGCAGACATGGCTCACCACTTCGCACAACCACATCAAAGTCACAATTAAAATATAGAAACACCATCACTCAGAGCCATCAGAAATAGGGTGAATGAAGTCTGACAACTGCAGAATTAAAGAAACAACATCTATCCAGACCGGTAGGAGGAGGGCAAATGCAAGACAGGCTTGTCCCTCACCCACTTGTGCTGGATGAAAATTTGGGAGGGATATCTCGGGAAGGAAGAGCTCTAGCCCCACACCAGGCCCCCCAGCCCAGGGTTCCAGTGCCAGGAAGATAAGTCCCCATAACTTCTGGCAGCAAAAACCAGCAAGGATTCAGTCAGTGGAAGAAACTTCTGGAGTCCCCAAGCAGTTCCTCTTAAACAACACACACACACGGACTCACCTATCCAGGCACACTCCCTCTGAGCTCCAGCACCAGAGTAGCAGCTTGAAAGGCACCAGTGGTGTACAGGGACAAACTGAAGTGTCTGGCATCAAGGTGTGCAGAGGCTGCTGTCCCTTTTGCAAACCCTCCCTCACAGAGGCAGCAGACTGATACCATATCTGAGACTCCATCAACCGGGCTAACATTCTTTGACCTGCCTTGGAGATCCCAAGACTCTGCCCCATGCAATTTACAGGCCCACTCAAGTTGCTTTTCTCTACAAATGACTGGTCTTGGCTCCTGCTTCACAACTTCCTAAATCCTCTCAAGCAAGCAATAGCTGGCCTCAGTGAGTTCCAGGCTCAACATTAGCAGTAGCCAGCCTAAATTCATAGCTTGGCTTCACCTGGGAATCTCCAGTCCCAGCACAAGTAGCAGTTATCTCAGATTGCTTTACAGCTCAGGCAGCATGTCCTCGGGCAAAACACAGGTGGAGGCTGACCTTGGCCTGCACCGCCTGGAAATCCCAGGGCCTGGGCACACAGTGGACAGCTACAGATCACATAGGAGCACCACCACCTGCCCCTGCACAGCTGATCCTCCAGGGAGGGTGCAGGTTGATGACCTATGGCCACAGCCAATTCTTGCAGGTGACTGGTCTGGGTAAATCCTTCCTATTGATCTTCTAACAGCAACCAAGGCTCAACTACAAGGGAAGGGTGCACTCAGCCTCTATGAGGGAAGCACCTCAAGTACCCACCTTGGGTGATAGGGGAGTGCCACTGGACCTTACAGGACACCCACTACTACATTAGGCCATGCTACCAAAACACGGAGTCAAAGCAGCTCTACCTAATATATAGAAACAAACACAGGGAGGCTGCCAAAATGGGGAAAGAAACATGGCCCAAATGAACAGATCAAAACTCCAGAAAAAAAGAGCTAAACAAAATGGAGATAAGTAATCTAATCTATCAGACGCAGAGCTCGAAACACTGGTTATAAGGACGCTCAAGAAACTTAGTGAAGACCTCAACAACATAAAAAAGATCCACTCGGAAGTGAAGGATACACTAATTGAAATAAAGAACCATTTACAGGCAAACAACAGTAGACTGGATGAAGCTGAGAATCAAATCTATGATTTGGAACATAAGGAAGCAAAAAAACAACCAATCAGAACAAGGAGAAAAAAGAAAAAATAAATAAATGAGGACAGTATAAACAGCCTCTGGGACTTCAAGAGGTCAAACATTCGCTCATAGGAGTGCCAGAAGGAGAAGAGAAAGAACAAGAAATTGGAAATTTGAAAAAAATAATGAAAGAAAACTTCCCTAATTTGGTGAAGGAAACAGACATGCAAGTCCAGGAAACACAGAGACCCCCAAGCAAGATGGATGCAAAGAGGCCCACTCCAAGACACATCATAATTATAATACCAAAGGTGAAAGATAATGAGGGAATCTTAAGAACAGCAAGAGAAAAGAAGATAGTTAGTTACCTATAGGGGAGTACCCATAAGACTGTCACTGGACGTTTCAAGAGAAAGTTTGCAGGCTAGAAAGGGCTGGCAAGAAATATTCAAAGTCAGGAAAAGCAGGGACCTACAGCCAAGATTGCTCTACCCAGCAGAGAGATCATTTAGAATTGAAAGGCAGGTAAAGAACTTCCCAGACAAGAAAACACTAAAGGAGTTCACCATCACCAAATCATTGTTGTATGAAATGTTAAAAGGGCTTCTTTAAGAAAAAGATCAAAACTATGCATAATAAAATGGTAAAAAATACAAATCAATCAATAATTGAATCTAAAAAACAAACTAAGCAAACAAGAAGAGACAGAATCATGGATACAGAGAGCATTTTGATGGTTGCCTGATGGGAGGGGGTGTGGGGGCATTGGTGAAGAGGTGAGGGGATTAAGTATAAGTAAGTAGTTACAGAATAGCCATGGAGCCCTAGCTGGCGTGGCTCAGTGGTTGAGTGCTAGCCTGCAGATCAAGGGGTCATGGGTTCAATTCCCAGTCTAGGGCACATGCCTTTATTGCAGGCCAGGTTTCCAGTGGGTGGCACATGAGAGGCAACCACACATTGATGGTTTTCTCCCTCCCTTCCCCTCTATAAAAAATAAATAAATAAAATTTTTAAAAATAGCCACAGGGACGTACAGTATAATACAGGAAATGGAGTAGCCAAAGAACTTATAGGCATGACCCCACAGACATGAATGATGTGGAGGAATTGCCTGAGGGAGTGAGGGGGTGCTGGGTGGAGGGGGGATAAAGGGGGAAAAATCAGGACAACTGTAATAGCATAATCAATACAAATGCAATTTTAAAAAGATAGACTTTTCAATGGGAAAAAACTCGTAACAAAAGTGGTAACATATACATATAAAAAAAGCCTGGCAAGTTCACAGGAGGCTAATATAACATGGTATTCTCTACACTAATAATTTACAAACCCTCAGTGAAGAACAAGCGGTTCTGAATCACCCAACTTTCAGACAGCAAATGGCCGCCCCATGCCAGTCACTTGAGCATCATCCCTGGAGTGTTATGGCCATGCCTCCTCCAGTGAACTATGGGACAGGCTGCTGAGAAGCAACAACGGGAAGTTGCTGGGTTCCCAGGTACTGAGCAGCGGCTGAGGTCAGATACAGGTCACAGCCCTGAGGCTCTAAGGCCTTCCCACTGTGTAAGGTAGGAGAGCTGAAGGCAGAGGAGCAGTATGGCTTCTGGCCCTGGCGGTAAAAGAGCAGCCAGAATTGCCAGCCAGACATATGAACTCAGATGGGATGATATCTGGGGGCACTGGCATTTTTTTAAAATTTTAATAGCTGTTCAAATAGTTTTCTGTCCTTTACTCCCATCCCAGCCCACCCACCCATTCCTCCCCACCTCCCTCCCATTTCCACCCCCCCTAGTTTTTGTCCATGTGTCCTTTAAATTTGTTCCTTTAAACCCTTCCTATTCTCCCTGAAATTCCCTCCCCTCTCCCCACTGGTCACTATCAGTCTGTTCTCTATTTTCAGTGTCTTTGGCTATATTTTGCGTGTTTGTTTTGTTGTTTAGGATCCTGTAAAGGTGAGATCATATGGTATTTGTCTTTCACTGCCTGGTTTATTTTGCTTAGCATGATGCTTTCCAGCTCCATCCATGCTGTCACAAAGGGTAGGAGGTCCTTCTTTCTTTCCGCTGCATAGAATTCCATTGTGTAAATGTACCATAGATTTTGATCCACTCATTTGCTGATGGGCACCTAGGCTGTTTTCAGCACTTGGATATTATAAATTGTGCTGCTATGAACATTGGGGTGCATAGGTTCTTTTGGACTGGTGTTTCCGAGTTCTTAGGATATAATCCCAGCAGTGGAATTGCTGGGTCAAAAGGCAGTTCCATTTTTAGTTTTCTGAGGAAATTCCATACTGTTTTCCACAGTGGCTGCACCAGTCTACAATCCCACCAACAGTGCACTAGGGTCCCCTTTTCTCCACAACCTTTCCAACACTTGTTGCTTGTTGCTTTGTTTATGATGGCCATTCTGACTGGTGTGAAGTGGCATTTTCTAGCATGCTCACTTCATCAACGACATTGCAAGTAACAGAAGTTTTGGGCAGATAAAGCTCACTGATTTAACTTCTGACTGTTCCCCTGGGGTCTCGTTGAAGGTCCCCACAAGAGGCCAGCCTTTGCTCCTAGGAATCTGTTCACCCATAGAATGAGGTAAAGTGTTAAAACTCAAGTATTTGGACATATAAAACCACGAACTTATTAGAGCACTTCTTTTTCAATATAACCAACTCATACATAAATGTAACGAGGTAAAAGCAAATCACATCTGAGGCTTTGACACTAGTTTTTGCAATTATTGAACTTTATTATATTTTAAAATCTGAGAACTGTAAAAACAGTATTTGTATAAACACCTGAGGACTGTTAACTGGACATAGCATCTTCACTCAAACAATTTGAGGGAAGACCAAGTTTAAATTAGAATTTTATCTTATAACACAAAAAGAAAAACATAGGTGAAACCACCCTTTAAATACTTGCATTCTTGTATAAAGTACATTTGGTTTTCTAAAAATAAAATGTACATTCTTGTCCCTGGTGTATATTTTATTGGCATTTTCAACAAGTGGCTAATACTTTTAGCACAGATTCTCATAGCTTATAAACAGTATTCCAAACTTATACAAAGTAATAACAATAAAACATATAAGACCATCTCCCCCTGAAAGTTCTACTTTAAAGGTTAAGCCCAAAATAAGTCAGAATTGATGCATCTTCCAAAATTTAGCTGTATAAATGGCTCAGAACTAAGCAATTAACTAGAAACATTGCATAGGACAGAGAATTTCCCTGTATGGAGACCAATCTATGAATTGTTCCTTAGCCCCTGAAAACTAAGTTGAGAGGTACTAGTGACAGCAAATGATGCACATATTTTTTTTTCACTGAATAAAACGTATTCTTATATAAATAGCTTATCATTACCTCTGTGGCAGTGTAAAGTGCCATATTAAATTCAAAAAGAACAGATTTACTTCTTTGTATACCTAGAGGTATAGAATAATATATAAATATGGTATAATATCCATATGAAGAATAAACACAGACGATAAAATATATATCTTTGAAAAATGTGGGCACAGTTGTCTTCAAATAGAGATGTGAGAAATGAATGCCTGAAGTTTTAAAATATTTGTTGAAAAAAATTAACCAGATTCCATCCAAACTACTGTTGTAGTTACTATCTCCTGCATAAAACAACTATTCTGTCTAGCCTGTAACTGTTTGAAATTTATCAAAAACTGTAAGAATACTTTATGAAAGTTTATGTTTGTTTTTTCTTTAAATATGAACAAATACAACATACAGAGAAATAACAAAAGAGAAATAAGTTATATGGCTATTCCCTTTCTGGAAACTGGTAGAACACAAACAGAACACTGATATTACAGACATAAAATAAATGAGAAAGAGATGATATCTCCAGTTGTATCTTTAAATTCTAAGGAAACTGTCTCATGGAGTTTAGTAAAGAACTTGTCAAACCCTGACACTTTTCCCTTTGGGATTTAGCTGTTTTGGTTCTATATATAAACCTTAATCAAAATCAAAGGTGTTTCTCTGTTACCTACATGAAGTACACTTGTAAACTGCATGATAAAACAATAAACTGTAAATTAATAAAAAAAACATAAAGAAGTGCCAATTTGAATATACTAATACTAACACATTAAATGGTATATAAAGAAGTAGATTGGATTGTAATGTAGCTCTGCAATTCTACATATAACAATCTTTTTAGGAACTGTCTAAAAACCTAAAACCACTAAGAGAATACAAATACTTTTAGATTAATAAGTTATCAAGAAAACTGAGAATTATGTCTAATCTAAACTTATACATTTTTATAATTGTATCTCCCTTCTTTAAGTTTTTCGATGTAGTAACACAACTTCAGAGCTGGCCCCAACTTCAGCCCCATATACTTCATTATAACATCACTGTGGAGTAGCAGAAGAGCCTTCCCATCAATTTCCTACAGAGAGAAAGAAGTTATCATTAATAATGCTTTCATATTTTATCCAAAGTTATTTATATATAAGAACATGTAAAAGACAGCAGCTGTACATTCCCTATATATTCTCCAAATGCACATTTATTTCCTGAAAATTATTTAAAATATAATTTATATAGTGAAGTATCATTTGATGATTTTTAAATTCACTTCAAAGTTTAAGAGAAAAGAAATTTAACCCAGTATCTTTAAAAAATGGCCCAAGCATAAACTAATTTTAAATACTGTACGTTGAATAAAACACTACATTATCTATGACAAAGGGTGAAAAACTGTTAAGTGGTAGAAATGGATTTCAGATGGTCATTAACCTTCTTAGAAAGGCTGGGAACATGAGCACATCAGCATCAATGCAAACTGTAAATGTGCTAGACAGTGTTGTGTTTATGGTGAAAGCTCATCAGTTGTCTGAAGCTAATTAATTAGATGCTAAAACCAATTATTAATTTTCTTGCAATACTGAAAAGGATACACCAGATATTTGGTCACAAATACGATTTATTAGAAAATATTATAAACATATTACTTAAAAGATATAAGGTATCCTCCTAAAATTCTTTATTTCCTTAATTAACCAATTTATGTCCCAGAAGCATATTATTTGGTACTCATGAGTTCTTAGTTAAAATAAAGCTGCACTTAATCTTATACAGTTGCTTAATTCATTGGCATTTTAACAAGGAGGACACCCTGTTACAGTCTGTGATCACCCCCTCCTATTCATGGTCCTGGGGCCGAGCAGGGAGTAGGTGGGGAGGAGGATCCTTGCAGCTGTCATTACAAAGGAGAAGACACCTGAGAGTGAGTGACTAGGCTGAATCATCTTCTCTTGAGAACCAGACAACTTGTAGTATTTTAGGTACTTGGGTACCCATTTAAAGCACAGATCCAACCTCTACCACTTAAGGATCTAATTTTGAGCAAAGTAACCTTTTCTCACATAAGGAAAGATCAGTTGATAGGGTTCCCCCACCATCCACACTAATCGACATCCAACTGAACAGCATGCACAGAGGTCATTCAATGGCAGGAAAACCGGATCAAAAGATACATTACATGCTGCCTGAAGAGGTCTGCGAGGGGGCCTGAAATCCTAGGATCTTTATGTCTCATAAACTGGATCACTTCATCCACACACCAAGTTGAAGGGTCCTTAGAGAAGTCTTGTTTCAGGACACTGGGGTCAGGTACAGCTATATAACCTGGAGCTTCAATGGAGGGGGAAAAAAGACATTTCATACTTGACCTGATCATTATTTTGAAAGAAGAGATGTCAGGTAGGGAGTTTTGGTCTCATTCCTGGAACCATTTGTTAAGTAGCCCAGCAAGGACACAGGACTCCAAGTATAAAATCCAGTAAAAGCTTACATGAAGATGGCGTGAGGATGGGTACCCATGAGTGTCCCATCTGACTGCCCACGAACAACAAAAGCAGCTTCAGAAGTTACCAGAAAGCTTCAAACATTGTAAAACAGACTGAACAACCCAAGGTCTCTTTGGCCACAAACAAATGCAGCAAAAGATCTGTTATTTCAGTTAATAAGGTCCATCTAAGCTAACCTATTACTCTCTAAGTACTTTAGTGAATTTCTCTCAATCTCTCTCCTCTTGGTCTGTGTAGATTAGACTTATTTTGCTAGCTAAATACAATGGAAATTCCCCAAATTTAATAATTGCTTAAATGTATTCACTTTAAAAACCTATTATCTTTGAGACCCAAATTACTTACTGAATCTCTTCCATGTATTCAATATGGACATTGTAAACATTATTTTATCTTTAAATTCTTGCCTCTCAAAACTCAAATGTTTATCTGAATTTTGAAGAAAACAAGTTTATTTTCTGATTAGCTAGGTCAGAAATAACTTTAATATTATATTGAGTACCTCTTTCAAGTTTAAATAATTGGACAATAGGTATTTTGGTTGAAGTTATATATGTTGAAAAAATAAATAACTGAGACATAAAACAATCGAAGTGTTCATACCTCAGAAAGTTTTAGCTGTGATGTTCACTAAGTTGTGCTGTGTCTAGACAAGTATTCATTTGCTCAACTAGAGCACTCAACTCTCTATAGTGTGTGATAACAGAAGTGAGTTTTATAATTTGCTAGGAAGATTTATATTGTGTCTCTAACTAAGAACTGTCAATGCAAATTTGATCTTTTTTTGCATGAATTAGCCAAAGGTGTACCTTTTCTTTCCTATTGTCTGGACTCTGTCCATTTAAGGGACATTCTGAGTATTTACCAAGGGAAAGGGCAAAGAAAAACAGAAGATACAAAAAAACTGACCATGGTCAATTTGTGTATATTATAATTTTATTTTTCTTTTTAATATAACTTTGATGTGAAATAAAAACTCTTTACTAAAATATATCTTCCTCTTCCATTTGTCAGAGATAAAAATGTTGGTCTACAAAGACATGCTACTGAGCTGAATCAACTGAAGAAAAATTATGATGGTATAGACCATGCCATACCTAAGACATTCTAATAATTTACACAGAAAGGTCTTCTTCAACTCAAGAAAGACTCAATTTAACATAAATTTACTGGCAAAGTGACTCATACCACTAAATTATGTTTTGTGGTATTTCTAGTTTCTGTCATCAGAATCTGGTCTAGTTAGACCTTTTTTTCCCCATTTATAATTTACTAGCTCTTCCAGTCTTTCAGAGTGATAAAGGAGTTTCAATGATCTTACATGGTGAATAGGTCAATAGGTGAACTTATAACATATTGAACAAATGTCTAGATTGAATTAGATAAACTATTTGTACAGTTTTTCAGACTGTTGGTAATGTGAGACAGTTTTCCAACCAGGTGATCTAGTAGTTTGCAGGGAGGATACAGTTATGTCTTTTTTTTCTTGTCTATTTCTATTTTGTTTGTTCATTTATTTTGCTTTTTATATTCCACATGTAAGTGAAATCATACAGTATTTGTCTTTCTCTGACTTGTTTCACTTAGCATAATACCCTCTGGGTCCATCCATGTTATTGCAAATGGTAAGGTCACATTCTTTTTTATGGCTGAGTAATAACCCATTGCATCTGTAAATCTGAATAACATATAACTTGTTTTACAGATTACTACAGAGAAACTATAAAATATGATTTCTGTTATAAAACTGTAATATTATATTAAAAATAAAACAACTATAAAAGCATCTATTTTAATCTACTATGGAAAAATATTTAATTGGTCTCATATCTTAAAAACAATAAGAGAAGGATGTAAACATTACATTAGTGTTATTCAAGTAATTACATCAAACAAACTGTGTAAAAAATAGTCAAAGTCCAGCCATGCTTTTCTCCTGAATGGCTTTATCTTATATATACTAGGAAATCACTAATTATTTCCAAAATAAAGTGAAGGTTATTTGTCTTCCCTATTTGTTTTTATCCCTAATAATGTTATTGAATTTCTTTCCTATAATAAAAATCAGCAATTTGTTTCATTCAAATAATGGGGCAGGACAGGAGTTTGTGTGAGCATCATCAGCAATCAAGAGTGGACTCAGCTTTAAGTAACAGTTCCAATACTTTAAAGAAAAGAATAGTAATGACACCTCTAGACAGTTTCCAAGTGAAATGCTTACCTATTTCTCTGGAGATGTGAGCAGCACAGAAGTTAAAAAGTACCACCCTGGATGGAGCCAAGAGTGCCTGGGTTCAAGCACAGGCCCAGCTACTTTCACTTCAGTCAAGTGGCTTCTCAGATTTTTCACCTAAAAATGTTTACCAGCACCTCCATCTCAAAGAATTATTATAAAGGTGCAATGTACAAGGCTTTGTAAAATATTATTTGCCCAGCACATAATGTCAGATAGTGATGAAGATAATGATGACTTTTATTACTATTAAGTAACTACTATTAAATAATGTTATTGTTATTCTTTCCATTCCCAGTCTTCTCAAGCCCCAATACAGGCTACTTTGGCACGGTAGTGTCAGGAACACATGTGGAAGTCAGACATTCAACATTAGAGGTAACCTTTTAGAGCCTTTTATACTAAGAAGGCCTGTCTTCAAAAGTTCATGTTCTGTGAAAAAATACCTAAAAATTCAGAGTACACTAGTCCTTCTATCTTCAGACCCTCTACAAACCACATCACTCTAAAGCAGAGGCAATCTATACCGAGGCAATCAGCATTATAGTGGCTTGGCTTTCAGAGTGATAACCCTAACTTCCTCAATTTGGCACTTTCTCCAATATGATACATTCCTAGGGATGTTATTAGGCATGGAAACCTTAAGGGGAAAAACAAACACATTGATTGAAAATCACTTTTAAATATACCTTCTCTGTTCTGCATCTGGAATTCATGGGGACCACTCATGGTGGAGAATGGATCCACTAGTGCTGAACTTGAGGAGCCTGGCACACTTTGATAAAAATTCTTAGAGACTGTGGTATCAGTGCTCATTGGAGCTCTGTTTTCAGGATTACAATACTTTTCTGGATCTAGTGGTGGGTCCTCATGCTCTATAGGAAGGTGCTCCTCTGTGGATGTGCTATTTGCCTCAGAAGAAAATAGTTCTTCTGAAAGAAAAAAGACAAAGGTGATTTATCTTCAACAGATTCACATACAGTTCAAATACTATGAAAAGGTCAAAATTTTCCTAATTTTTAACAATTCACTTAAGCCATGCTATACTGAACCACAAACCTTTAACAAGAAGTATATGTCCATCCCCTTCTTGGTGTTTATAGTAATAGACACTGTGCTGATATCCAAATTTATTCTATGACATCACCTACAGTTCCCATGGCAACCATCCCATGACACTTTTTCCACCAAGGCTGTGAACACCTCACTAAAGCATTCATCTTTAGAAATGCCATTCCTTACAACTATTTGTTGTATTATGATCACACAGTCGGTTTCTAACATTTGCATACTACTTGGGCACTGAAAACTTTCACTGGAAAAAGGTACTGGGTTTTTCTATTCCTCTATCCGCTTTCAGCAATATAAAGCTGAATGAAAAAATTTTACTGCAATGGTTTGTTTTTTAATCTAAGGAGAAACAACAATTGTGCCCTTCTGAAGAAAGTGAATTGTTCAACAAAGCTGCCAAAATAGTAGCCTGATTGCCAAAATGATTTAGGCAAATATACCCCCCTACCTCCAACACTACCACCCAAGAGGATACATAAAGTGGTAGAGAATGACTTTTCTTCCCAATCCTATGACATGTAAATACTATTTACCTTCAGAGGAAACCATCTCTGTTTTGGGGACCTTAAGAGCAAGAGGAGCCACATCAGATACAGGTTGCTCAGAAGGTCGTTTGGCGGTTTGTTTTTCAGTTACTTCTTCTTTCACTGTTTTCAAAACAAGTGTCTGTTATAATTAAGATACTCTAGTATTTTCATATCATCAGTATAAGACACTTTTGTTTTAAATCATTTTCCAATGGCTTCATCAACAATGTATCAATTATTCTATTGTTTATGAATAACATGTTCATTTCATCCTATTAAATATTTCAGTGGCATCATATTCAAGAGTTTAAAGTATTATGTCCAGGCTTTATTTTATTCTAGGGCCATTACATATATCCAAAGATCTCAGGAGGCAGTGAGGAAACCAGTATAATATGTCTAAAATGGCCTGGGTAATTTGTTCCCATGAGCAATAAAAGTTAAGAATTCAGAGTAGTTAAGGATAAGGATACAATGAACACTACCATTTTATAGGCAACAATCCTGGCCTAGGGCTATTGTTGCAACAACTCTCCTGCTTTATTTATCATTCAACCAAATGCATTTCTAGCTAAAGGACCACTCCTTTAAGGCATAATCCTGAAAGTTAAAAAATTCAAATTATCGATTACACTCTAAATATTAATCAATACCTTAATTTAACCTCCAACTAAAAAGAAAAATAAAGTATAATAGAAATCTAAAAAATATGATACTAGACCTCAAAAGAGAAGAAAAAAATGAAATGAGAAAGTACCAAAGTCAAACTTCATCTAGTTCAAAATGGCTGGGGGCCAAGGCATGCCTCTCAAAATCATCTGATGAGCAACCTTTAACCATCAAGTTACTGATCAACTACTAACAACCCTAAGAGAGCTCTTACCACTTGATTTTATTTGTAATCATGGACTATAAAAACAACAGGCAAAACATATTTTGGTGAATGCCAAGTATTTCTACAGTTAGGATATTTAAATTCAAAGGAAAGATGTAATTGACTTTTTCAAAACCATTTAATGACACAGAAAACATGAATACAAAAGTATAGTTTTCTATAGATATGTGTTTACCTCAGGATCTTAGCAAGATCAGAAAAAGTCTTTACTTATATTTTACTTATATTATTCTAATGTTTTTTGTATGAAAATTTTTTGAAGCTGGTGTATGGTCTACTCTCTGGTGCTGATACAAACATAAAAATTGACTCCTGATTTCTTTTTCTGGGTATTATAGTAAACTGAGGTATAAAATTGTTCCAGCAGAGATAACTAGGAAAAAAACAGATAATTTTAAAAGTACTTGAAAAAGTCATCATAGAGAGGCACTTCCAGAAGACTGACTAATGACTTCTGAAAATCCACTCCTTCATAAAAATAATGAAAACACTGGCAAAATCAAAATTTTTTAAAACTCTAGACATTAACTAAAGGATTACAACAATCCAAAAAGCATTTACTCACGAAAAAAATGGCCGAACCTCAGGAAGAACAGCAAATTATATGACATTTTAGCTTCCTAGTACCATTCCCCCTTCATCCCAGTTTTGCAGCTGCCTTGCAAACAAACACCTTTGCAACTATAATAGCTATGAAAACCAGTAGCCTAGCAATTACTGGAAAGGGCACAATGGGTTTGGAGCTCTCCAAAAGCCCTAGTCCCAAAGAACTGTCACTATTTGAACTAATCTTGCAGATAACTAAAAATCTTTCATCTCAAGGCTTGTTTTATTTGACCTGAATCAGAGCCTGCTCTGTAGGAACAGAATATCTCCAAGGCATTGGTAAAAAAAAAATTGGCAATTGTTTAACATTACAGCTGCCTAAGGCAGCAGCACCAGTTGGGGCTGATAAGAAGCTAACCAAAAAGCTTGAAAGGAAAAACTGGAAAATGAGATGTCCATTAGGATGAAAAGCACCAAGATATTCCTGGGAATCCAGATGGCATTATGCACACTCAGCAAAGTATAGAGAAGGCCCAAATCTTTCATGTCTTGCTGA
Organism: Phyllostomus discolor; assembly: GCF_004126475.2. Lineage (NCBI taxonomy): Eukaryota > Metazoa > Chordata > Mammalia > Chiroptera > Phyllostomidae > Phyllostomus > Phyllostomus discolor. The sequence goes on from NC_050198.1 coordinate 6,518,306, forward strand.
CCTTCAGACTCTGCACAAAGATTTTTAAACTGCCTCCTGGGAGTTTGAAGGTAAGTCCCAATACACACAAAACTTCTTGGCAAAGGCTGGGAGACGTACCAGTTTTAGACATTTAAGGAAATAACCTGTCCAATCATTAGCTGACCATTAAGCTAACTGAGAAGACTTCAGTAGTCATACATGACAAAATTAGCTCAGGGAAAGCCATTAAATTAATCCAGGAAAGTCACTAAACAAACAAATTGTGTCAGCAACAACAACAAACCCTAGGGATGGTGAAGAAATCGAATTATCAGAGCTACTGTATTATATCATTTCAAAATGCCCAGTTTTCAATTAAAACTTTAGGAGACATGCAAAGATAGGAAAATACGGCCCATACATAGGGGAAAAGACAGTCAATAGAAACTGCTTCTGAGAAAACCCAGACACTGGACTTACTGAAGACTTTAAACAAGCTATTTTGTATATGTTCAAAAAACTTTACAAAAATCATGTCTAAATAATTAAAGAAAAGGTGCTCAGTGAATTGAGCGCCAGCCTGCAAACCAAAGGGTCACTGGTTCAATTCCCAGTCACAGCACATGCTGGCACAGCAGGCCAGGTCCCTGGTGGGGGTGTGAGAGAGGTAACTACACATTGATGTTTCTTTCCTTTTCTCCCTCCCTTCCCCTCTGTCTAAAAATAAATAAATATTTTCTAAAAAAGCCTTTTAAAAACAATTAAAGGAAAGTATGAGAACACTGTCTCACCAAATAGAGACTATCAATAAAGAAATTTTAAAAATAAGTGAGAGAAATTTGGGACTTAAAAAATTAAATAAATGAAATGAAAAAAATTTACTACAGGGGCTTAACAGCAGATTTTAACTAGTAGAAGAATCAGCAATTTTAAAGAAAGGTCAATTGCAATTATATAGTTTGAGGAACAGAAAGAAAAAAAGAATGAGGAAAAGTGAACAGATGCCAGAGACCTGTGGCATACCATCAATCATAACAAAATACACATAATGGGAGAGTCCCAGAGGAGAAGAGAGAAAGGAGCAGAAAGAATATTTGAAAGCAATGGTTAAGAGCTTCCCAAATTTGATGGAAAACATTAATCTGTACATCTAAAATGCACAAAAATATCCAAATAGGATAAATTTAAATATATCCACACAGAAAAAACACAAACTATCAAAAGCAAAACACAGAATTTTGAAATCAACAAGAAAACTAATATCATCCTATACAAAGGAGTCTCAATAAGATAAGCAACTAACTACAAACTACAAAAGGAAGTAGGAGGACACATCCAAATCACTGAAACAAGAAGATGGTCAACCAAGAATTCTATATTCAGCAAAAGTAACCTTTAAAAAATGAAGGACAAAGTAAGAAATTCTCCATAAACAAAAACTGAGACTCTTCCCATAGTGGTCTGAGGTGACCTCTGAAAATGGTTTGCTATTCACTTGACCCACAAAACACCACAAAATCATGCAAATCAAGAGGTTCAAATCTTTGTGTTCACTTTAAGAACCCTTGTGAAAATGCTTAGGCCATCAAAGGTATACATATCCAAAAACCCACCAAAGATGTCACTTTACAAGAAGCAATGTATACCATCCATCATTACAATGGTAGAGCTGGCAGGTGAGTCCAGGCCTAACAGTGGGGCTGGACACAAGATTGGTGATGCAAAAAGAGTACTGAATTTTTGCTGCACATGCTTAAAAATGCCAAGAATAATGCTGACTTAAGGGGTTAGATGTAGATTCTCTGGTCACTGAGCATATCCATGTGTACAAAACTCCCATGATGCCACACAGAACTTACAGAGCTCATGGACAGATTAACCCATACATAAACTCTCCCTGCCACATGGAGATGATCCTTACTGAAAGACAGCAAATTGTTCCTAAACCAGAAGAAGAGGTTGCAAAGAAGAAAAATATATTCCAGAAGAAACTAAAGAAACAAAAACTTATGACCCAGGAGTAAACTCAGCATCAAATAAATGCTAATAGAAGCTTTTAAAAACAGAGAATTCCTCAACTGCAGAGTTACCCTACAAGAAATACTAAAGGGACTCCTTCAAGTTGAAATGAAAGGACACTAGACAGTACAGCAGTCTCCCCTTACCTGTTGGGAATATGTTCCAAGACCCCCAGTGAATGCCTGAAACTATGGATAGTATCAAACTCTATATATGATTTTTTCCTGTATGTACATACCCATGATAAAGTTTAATCTATGAATTAGGCACAGTAAAAAATTAACAATAACATAATTAAAAAGAAGGGCTAATTAACCCTGGCTGGTGTGGCTCAGTGGACTGAGTGCTGGCCTGGAAACCAAAAGGTCACTGGTGCAATCCCCCATCAGGGCACAAACCTGGGTTGTGGGCCAGGTTCCCAGTTGGGGGTGTGCGAGAGGAAACCAACTAACTGATCATGTATCTCTTGCACATTGATGTTTCTTTCCCTCTCCTTCTCCCTCCCTTCCCATCTCTCTAAAAATAAATAAATGAATGGAATCTTAAAAAATTAGAACTATAACAACATACTATAATAAAACTTACATGGATGAGGTCTCTCTCTCTAAGTACCTTATTCTACTGTACTCACCCTTCTTCTTGTGATGATGTGAGATGATACAATGTCTACATGATGGAGATTAAGTGAGCTGAATGATGTAGGCATTGTGACGTAGTGTTTGGTTACTATAAGGGTTAATTGAACACAAGCACTGTAATACCATGATGGTAGATCTAATAACTGAGGCAGTTACTAAATCCTAATGAGCAGATAGTATATGCAGTGAGGTCACAGTGGACAAAGAGATAATTCGTGTCTGGGTGAGGCAGTGAGATTCTATCATGCTACTCAGAATGGTATGCATGCAATTTAAAACTTAAGAATTGTCATTTCTGGAATTTTCCATTTAATAGTTTGGGACTGCAGTGGCCATGGGTAACTGAAATGTGAATAAGGGCATTGTACTAATAATTTATAAAGTCACACATAAGTAAAGATACCTTCAACTACTATATAAAGTAAAACATCTGTTATGCCAAAACAAAACCAAAAATTAGTTCAAAACAGATCAATGACCTAAAGAGAATAGCTATAAAATTCTTAGGACACAAAATGGAAGTAAATCTTTGTGAACTTGCATTAAAGCAATATTTTCTTAGATATGACACCAAAAGCACAAGAAACAAAAGTAAAAATGGAAAAATTAGACTTTATCAAAATTAAACACTTTTGTGCCTCAAAGGACAAACATCAAGAAAGTGAAAAGACAACCTACAGAATGGAAGAAAATACAGGGTGGGGCAAAAGTAGGTTTACAGTTGTGAGTACGTAAAGCACAGTTTGTTTTATTATTATTATTATTATTATATAATCATATTATTTTCCATAGGAACAACTATAAATCTACTTTTGCACCTTCCTGTATACGTAAACCATGTATCCGATATGGAATTTGTATCCAGGATATATACAGAATTCTTTGTATATTATACTTATGTGTGACAAGTATAAATATATAAATACAAATATATATTTCTATATAATAAAAATTAAAGAACCCAATTTAAAATGGGCAAAGTATTTGAATAGATTATTTCTCCAAAGAAGATATACAAATAGCCAATAAGCACATGAAAAGATGTTCAACATGCAAATCAAACCACAATGAAATATTTTTTAGGTTTTGATTCTCAAGTTTATCATAAATACATTAAGAAATTACTTTCTCACTTTGAATGAACAAAAACAAATATATATTATGCATGTCTAATTATCATTTAGATAAAATGTTAATTCTGAGGACACAAGGAAAAACTGAATTAAACAAGGTTCTTGAGTTAATTATAAAATGTAACATAAAATAGAAGCACAGTATAAAATTTTACATTTTCTCTTACCTGTTTTATTTTTGTCATCTTCTTCAGTACTATGACTATTACCTCTGTAAGCACTAAAAGGCTGACTACTCAAAAGGTTATCACACTGCAGGCTATGGCACAAGTTTTCAAGAAAGCGAAGAGCAAATGATGCACTGTTCACGGAAGGGAGCTGAATGAAATGAGTTTCCCCATCAAAGAAGGCTATTAAAAGAAAGAAAGATGTCAAAGTTACGTCACAGAAAGATAAGAACAACAATAATTATCAAACAAGCCACCAACTTAGGAAATGTAATATAACTCTAATTTGTAGGGTTTTGTAATTTATAAAGGAATAATCTTAAATTTTAAAAGTTCTTCTCAAAATACAACTGCCTGTATTTGTAAAATCATTCTCATTTTAAAATATTCATAAAGCAAATAACAGAAACCCACTGATCTATAACAATACTTCCTACTATTTCAAACATTCCATGGGCACAAATGTTGTAGTATCTGATCACACAATCATGAAAGCTGTATAATTATCTCTTAATCACTTCTTGAGTCACATTTTTATTTAGAGCTTCTTATATGTCTGTTTTCTAAATAAAATTTATTATCAACCAAGGTACTCTGTATACAGTGAGCTTAATAAAGCATGTAAAAGACAAATAATATGTACCTTTTATTTCAACTTCCAGTATCACTCTGACATTGTGTATTTTAAAAGCAAAGTTAAACATTCCAGCCCTGCCTGGGTAGTTCAGTTGGTTAGAGCATTGTCCTGATACACCAAGGTTGTGGGTTTGATCCCCAATCAGGGCACATACCCAAAGCAACCAATGAATGCATAAATAAGTGGAACAATAAATCGATGTTTCTTCTCTCTCTCTCTAATCAATAAATTTAAAAAGTTCTTTTTAAAAGTGAGGTTAAACATTACAAACTGGATTAAAAGTCAGTGAACATATAACATAAATATTCTATTAGATCAATATAATAAATATTCTGATATTATGAACAGTTAATAGACTAGAAATATAAAATAACCTACACACTATGAAGTGTATTCTAATCAAATTAGGAAAAAAGCTGAATAAAAAAGGAGATGAGCATACCAGTTATCACTTCTCCGTCATGGTTATCTGTCTTAAGGAGTCCAAAAACAGTCTTACTTTCAATGGCACAATCTACACAGGCCTGCACAGTCCGCCGGAGCACCACATTCACGGGGCCTGGGCCAAAGTGGTCAGGCAACTGCTGGATTTTATTGTGATCCAGGTGAGGGCCGCAGTCTCCATGTTTATTTATATAGACACAGACTTGAGGGGGAAATGTGTTTATAGATATAACAAACAATGAAATTAGTTTAAAAAACAAATATTACATAATCAATTACTATATCTAACTAGCCACACTTCACTCAAGAGAACCTAAACACAGTTAATATCAATGATCGTATTCTACCTAAAAATATGTATCAAAATATATTTTTACATCTGTGCAAAGATATCAAACCTAGAAAAAAAGAATCCAAATGCTTATTCAGTTTTCAGAATTGTGCCCAAACTGACCATAATAAAAACTTAAAACAATTCATCACATATTCATACATTATATTAAGTGATATAAAGATAAATATTTTCATCTTTTAACTGTATACACAGTATAGACATATTTTTTCAAAACTGGTCACATTAGAATAGAGAGCCCAGAAATAAACCCATGCCTAATATGGTCAATTAATCTATGGCAAAAGAGGTAAGAACATACAATGTGGTAAAGGCAGTCTACTTAATAAATGATGTTAAGAAAACTGGACAGTACAAAAAATAAAAAATAGACCACTTTCTTACACCATATACAAGAATAAACCAAAAATGGATTAAAGACTGCAATGTAAGACATAAAACCATAAAACTCCTAGAAGAAAACATAAGCAGTAAACTCTGACATTGCTCTTAGTAATATTTTTTTCTGATATATCTCCTCAAACAAGGGAAACAAAAACTAAACAAACAAATGAGGCTACATCAAACTAAAGTTTTCGCACAGCACGAGAAAACCTACTGAATGGGAAAAGATATTTGCTAATGATACATTCAAAAACAGGTTAATATCCAAAATTTAAAACACCTTACACAGTGATGTCAGAGGAATGGCAACATGAAAGATCCCCTTGGTCTGCCCTTGAGGTTTCAACAATTTAAATAGCTATAACTCAACAAAGGACTCCCTGCTCAATGCACAAACATGTCTGAGAGATTCACTCATTGAGACATGTAAAAGTAGGCAAGTGAGAGTGAACCAGGGAGGCGAGAAGAAGAACCGAGAGGAGCCACAGACACAGCCCTGCAGCCAGGAGCTCACTGTGGTTCTCAACCCAGAGAAAGGAGGAATCAGGCTGTGGCTGCCACTCACAGGAGGAGCAAAGAGATTTAATGAGCATTCCTGCAGGAGTGGGTGGTATGAGCTGCAGATGAGTCCACCAACCTGGACAGCAACAAAGCACAAAGGTGCAGCCACAGCTGTCTGGCAATCAGCACTGCACAGAGAAACAAAGCCATGGAGCCTGGTCACATTCCCTTGCCTCCCCTCACCCTTTGTGTGGGGTTGCAGAGCACGTTATCTGCAAACCTGAGAACTGGTGCTACAGCAACTTTTTCCCTGTGCAAAGAGTACACTCTGTGACTAATCCCAAGGTCAGGTGAAGAAGGCAGAGGGGGAACACTGCAGAGGTCTGATGGTCACCATTGCTGGGAGGGCAAATCAACAGAGGCAGCCAAGTTCCCCGAGTTCACTCCACCTTCATACATTGGAGACTGCACTGTCAGCAACATCTGGCTGCGGAGGACAGCACTGGAATTTCACGGAATTCATCACCCACTGCATTCCCCTGAAGGGTTGTTTTCCTGATACCAGGACAACCAGATCACAAGGAAGGAGGCTACCTTCCCAGAGAACACAGGCCATTTTCCATTACCTGGCAGAAATGTAAAAAGCCAGAGGAGTGCAAGAGAGTTAAACAAACAAACACAAAAAAACTTGTGATTCAGTGCCACCTACTGAAAAAAAAAATAGGCTTTTTGTCAAAATACTTAGGGCAGCAATTTTCAAACTTTTTTATCTCATTCATGGCACACACAAACTAATTACAAAAATTCTTTGGCACACCAAAAATGTATTTTTTGCTGCTCTGACAGAAAACTACATATAATTTTTGATTCATTCACAACATATGGCTACTGTTGTGTTGGCTGTTGTCATTTTTTTTTATTTGAAAATCTAAGGGAAGTCAGTGCCCCTGACTAAATATAGAGGTCTTGCATGTTTTAAAAATTCTTGTGGCACAGCAGTGTGCCTGCCATGGCACACCAGTTAAAAATCACTACTAGAGAAGTGAATCCATACATAGATGCCTAGACAGAAAAGGAATCCATCAAATACCATGAATAACCAAATTAAACAGGCAGCTCAAAGAGAATATAAAAAATCTCCAGAAATATGTGATTTAAATGAGAATTTAAGATTACAGTTCTGAAAAAACTCATCATGCTCATCATGATGCAAGAAAACACAGCTAGACAGTTTAATAAATTCAGAAATAAAATCAATGAACAAGTACATTACCAAAGAGATTGAAACTTTATAAAAAGGAATCCAAAATACTAACTCAAAAAGATACAGGCATCCCTATGTTCATTGCAGCATTATTTATAATAGCCAAGATATGGAAACAATCTAAGTGTCCATCAATAGACAATTGGATAAAGAAGATGTGATAAATATATACAATGGAATACTATTCTTCCATAAAAAAAAGAATGAAACCTTACCATGGTACAAAATAGATAGACCTACAGGGTACTAATTCTAAGTGAAATAAGTCCAACAGAGAGAGATAAATCCCATATGATCTCAGTTATATATGGAATTGAAGGAACAAACAAATGAACAAATAAAATTGAACAGACTCATAGATACAGAGAACAAACTGATGGTTACCAGATGGAAGGGGAATTTGGAGGCTGGGTGGAAAAGGTGAAGGGTTTAAGTACAAAATAGTCACAGGTATATAAAGTACAGCATAGGCAATATAGTCAATAATATTGTAATAACTAAGTATTGGTGCCAGGCAGGGACTAGGTTTACTGGGAGGATTACTTTGTAAATTATATAAATGTCTAACCACTATGCTGTACACTTGAAACTACTATAATATTGAATGTCAACTGTAATTGAAAAAACTGGTCATGTTAGTGTACTCCTTTTTGGACTGGATTTATTTTAAATCACCAATACTTCACCTTCATTAAATTGTCTAAAGTAACCAAGTAACTTAAGACATATGTCACAGTAAATTCTAATGACCTAGAGAAATTTTTTCATTAACTTTTAAGAAAAAACCAAACTGACAGTAACCAGAGGGGAGAGGGATAATAGGGGAAAATAGGGAAAGGGTCGTCAAGGAACATATATAAAACACAGACACATGGACAAAGTCAAAGTGGGAAGGATTAAGGGTGGGAGGCTGGGATGGGTAGGGTGGGGAGGAGTGGTGGTAGGAAAATGAAGACAACTGTACTTGAACAACAATTTAAAAAAAAGAAAAGAAAAAATGTTCTTTATATACATACCAAGGGTCACTGAAGAAAATTTAAAAATAAATGCTTTTCCTTAATATAATAAAAGCATATGATTTAGAAGCAATTACAAATATCAATTTTCCATAAATTTTCTTCACTGGGAACCAAGAAACACAAATCAACAAGGAACATAACAATATGAGAGTGCATTACCAAATATAAAATATAGTACTCCACTAAATCAACAAGCACATTATCTTAATCTATTCCCCATTATTTTAAATTATAAAATTTTAATATATATATATATACACACACACACACACACACACACATAGTCTATATTGAGTCCAATAAAAACCCATTAATCTCACTTTTGCTTTGTTGAAATTTATCATGATGCAACTTTCTGGCAAAAGCCAGAGGAAGGATGGATTCTGTTACAGACATGAAATAGCTATAAAAAACTTAACCTGTGATGCTAATGGCATGGACACAGTTCTACTGAGCACAAGTTAAACAAGGATTTCTATTTTTTATCTCCTTTGTGTCATACTTGTTTAGGTACTCTCTCCTGCTAATGAACTGAAAATCAGAAATAATAAACTGACAAAAGGAGATATGTTACAATAATCATTTTTAAGGGCGGGGAAGGGGAGAGCAACAGGGAAAACTGGTACAACTGTAATAGAACAATAAAAAGTGACTTGATTTCAAAAAAAGGAACAATCAAAATTTCAAAAAATTTTGATATGAAAAATGCTTAACAAAATGTTTATTATCATCTTTTTGTCCCATTATTATTTTACTTCCAGGACTTCAAAGATACTAAATATGATACAGAATAAAATACAAGTAATTTTATACTCTCTTAAACATACTAATTTACCTGTAGACATCACTATTTTATATGACCCAGGAGGGGGATCCTTATATACGACACCACGGCCTCTGGTCATCATCCTTACAGGTGAAGATGTGGAACATGGAATAGGACTTTTTTCCTGTTTAAAAAAAAAAGAAAAAAAAGAATTCTTATGTAAGGTAATAAGAAAATGGACATAACTGGTCCACAAATGATAAGTTTCCAGAAGTCCTCAGGGTTGGAAACCCGCGCGCGCGTGCATGTGTGTGTGTGTGTGTCGCAAAATGCAGTACTTTTCACACTGTGCTCCTCAGAGAGACCCATGATCTGGTCAGGTGGGAGAGAGAAAGACCAAGAGGCCGAGATTCCCAGTAGTACTCCTGCTCCAACTGGTCACATCTTAGCCGAAATAGTTAACTCTGTAAAACTTGTTTTATTTTTTGAGGTTCCCCATAAGACAAGTTTTTTTCACACTGCTAAACAAAGTCTGTTAATATAATTTAGCAATACATCAAATGCGGGTGAGGCCTCAACAAGACAGAGGACAGACTTATCTCTAGAAAGCAGTCACTCATCTGGTTTTTACTGTATCTAGTCTACATTTTGCCATATTACATATGATAATTCTGACATTACAAGTTGCTTGTCCACAAAATTATGCCTATCATATGTAAGAAACAAATGTCTTCTGGGCTTTGTTAAACATTACTAGTGCTTTTTTTATTTTATATCAATTCTTAAGGTTTTTTAGGAGCCATTTCAAACATGGCTCTCCAATATCAGAGAAGGGGCTCTTGTGTGTAGAAAAAGTAATGAAAGGATATTTAAAAGGCAGGAACAAGGAGGTAAACATAGGACAACAACCAATGTTGTTGGATTTTTCTTTATTTGTTTAAATTAATGACTGCCATTTGATTTATAGCATTCTAGTAAACCATGTTAATTTTTAAGTATTAAATCACTAGTGTTGATATCTCTTGTTCTTTCACTGTTTTAAAAATCTGAAATGTGAATCCTTTGACTTAAGACATACCAAAATAGTATATTTGCATTAATATGATAAATTAAACAAATGTACATTTATTTGGAAAACATGTTTCTACACCTCTAGAATCCTTTAAGGGGAGAGGGGAAATAGTTGTAAGGAAAGAGTCTATTGCAAGAATAATTCTTACTCTGGTTCAAAGACTTTCTAAATAACTAAACTATGACACGACAGTACTGGAACAAGGAGATAAGTAACTGCATTAAAATCTTCATCTTTTCATGATGAAACAATGAAGCTAGAGAAGATGAAAGTGAATTGAAATGCTTCATTTGAAACAAAAAATAGTTTATAATCCAAAAATTATAGTGTCTGTCCCTTGCCCCTCCCCATCACCATATAAACAGTATTTTCAAAAATATCTCTTCAAAATTGTCAAATTAACATTGGCATTATTTCAAAATAAAGGAGTCAAGAGAAACTTTTTGGAGTTATTGTCTATCATCACCATTATACCAACTAATCACACAGACTTTCAGAAGCTTGAAAATATGCATTAAACATGTATCAATTGACACCCTTAATACATTTTAATTTTTACTGCATTTAAAATATTATTTCCCTTTACATTTCATTAACTTTTCTTAATTTTATGCAATTTTGTTTCCATTGCAAGGGACTTTTTTTTCCATCACCATTTACTGCCCCTATACCCTCTTCCAACTCCACCCATCTCCCTCCTCCCCACAATTACCACACTGTTGTCCATGAGTTTTTTTCCTTCCCTTTTTGCTCAATCCTTCCACCCCTCCAATATTCCCCAGAGCTGTCAGCCTGCTCTCTATCTATGAGTCTGTCTCTATTTTGCTTGTTAGTTCAGTTTGTTCATAAGATTCCACAAATTAGTGAAATCATATGGTACTTGTCATTCTCTGACTGGCTTATTTTATTAGCATAATGTCCTCCAGGTCCATCCATGCTGTCGCCAAGGGTAAAATTTTCTTCTTTTTTAAGGCTGAGTAGTATTCCTTGTGTAAATGTCCCATAGCTGTTTTATCCATTCATTACTGATGGACACTTGGGCTGCTTCCAAATATTGGCTATTGTATATAATTTACTTTTAATGTGAAAAATTTCATCTGCTAATGATTTACATTGGAATAATTGGCTTATTTGATTTTTTCAATATTGATGATTTTATCTTTATATTCCATTTTATTGACTTTATTTTTATTTTGATTTATATAAATTTTGAATGCTTTTTAAAATTAAAATATCAGTATTAATATAAATGTTTTAAATCAAAATGGTTCCATCATGTTGCTCCATACTGCAAACAGTTGAAACAAAACAGAAATGTTTTATCTGTTGGTGTCAAATGACTAAACTCAGATTAAGGTAATACTGCTGAAATTTATTTCAATTCTAATAGACCTTGGAAGATTCTTTGTATATTTAGAGTGTATCTCTTATAGACAGGATATATATTGGTCTTTTTAAAATCCATTTTGATAAGCTCTGTCTTTTTAAAAAAACTATTGGGGTGATATTATTTCACAGAACCATAAAGGTTTCAAGTGTACAACTCAATAAAACATCATCTGCACACTGCATCATGTGTCCATCACCCTAAGAAAAGTCTCTTTCCATCCACATTTTCCCTCTTTTCCCATCTTCACCTACCCTACCCGCCTTTCTCTGGCTATCTCTAAACTGTTGTCTGTTTCTATGTGACATATATATAAAATCACTTCACATTCTTAAACTATCTTTTAATTAGAGAGCTTAGCCCACTAACTTTTCAAGTAATTATTAATATGTTTGTGTCTAGGTCTACCATTTTCTATTTGTCTCCTCTGTTTTGCTCCTCTATTCCTCTTTCTTATCTTTTTTTTTGATAACTTACATATGCCTTAGAGTTTCATTTTAATTTTCCCAATGGCTTTTTAGCTATACTTCTTTGCATTTGTTTTTACAATATACCCTGGGGATTACAATGTTCAACCGACATAAAGTTAATACTGTACTACTTGACATAAAATGTTGAAGCTGTATATTTATACAAATTCATGTCATCCAACCCAAGACTTTATACTGTGATTATTTTATGTGTTATATCTACATATGTTATAAACCCCATACAACTATAATCATTACTTTACTTTTTTAAGATTTTATTTCTTTTTACAGAGGGAACAAGAGGGAGAAAGAGAGGAAGAGAAATATCAATGTGCAGTTGCCTCTTATGCACCCCCAACTGGGGACCTGGCCCACAACCCAGGCATGTACCCTGACCAGGAATTGAACTGGTGACCCTTTGGTTCGCAGGCTGGTGCTCAATCTACTGAGCCACACCAGCCAGGGCTAATTATTACTTTAAAGTTACATTATAATAAAGAAACTATGAAGAAAAATGCCAAAAAGAAGCCATTTGCATTTACCAAGAGATAAACTTCCTTTAGCATTTCTTATAGTGCTTGTCTACCAGTGATGAATTCTCTAAGCATGATTTATCTGAAAATGTAACCTTTTAGTTTCCCTTAATTCTTGAAGGGTATTTTTGGCAGATATAGAATCTTGTATAACTCCCCCCTTCCTGTGTATACTTCCTCCCACCCCCAGAGTCTGTCAGTTTCCATTCAGTCTCAGTGTCTTCAGGGAGCTGCTTTTTCTATTACTTTCAGGTTTGAGTTGTTTTCTTTGGGGAAATCAGTTAAATTCAATATAACTCTAGCATCATTAAGTTGACCACATTGATTCCCCCAGTTTATTGAGGTATAATTTATGTACGGTAAAATTCACTTCATGATGATTTTAAAGTGTACTAAGTTGCAAATAAACTGGCCTGAACATATCAATACACCCATGCAGTACTTTCAAGTGTTCCCCCCACCCCAGTTTAATTGCTCTATGTGAGGAGACTAAAAGGTCACAAACACTCTACACAGTTTCACAAGACACACTGAAGGAAAAAAGTGACTAAGGATCAATAGTATTCTAGGGTCTTGGGGGACTTACTCCTAGGGGAGGTGGATTTCTAATTCCTAAGGGAGAGGGTTTCACTGCTGGAGGGAGTATGCCTACTGGCATCCCTCAAGCAGGGGGAAACCCAACTGGTGATCCCATGGGTGGTCTCATACCAGTTAGAGGAGCCATAATGCTTGTAGGTGAGGTTGCTCGGCCCAAAGGGGTAGAGGGATTTCCCCAATTTGGTGGGTATTGAGTTGGAGCTCCAGCAATACTGGCAATGGCTGCAACTGCAATAGCTGCTACGGTGCCTCTTCCCTGTGGAGTCATTACCTGCTGGGATGGGCCCCCAACCCCTTAGACAGGGCCTGCTAATCTAGCAGGAGCCTGGGGAATTGGAACACCAGTTGGTATTCCTCTGCCAGTGGCCCTGCCAACCCCAGGGCCTCCTGCAGCTCCAGGAAGTGGTACTCAAACAATGCCAGTATCTTTGGAGTGAGGTACCTCCACACTCACGAAAATCAAATTCTCCCTATACAGCAATGCCACACCCAAAACCATTTATTCACACTGTGCATGGCTGCTTCACATTCTTTGGCTTCATCTTCCTGAATTCATCACAATCAGAGAGGACCAAGTTCATATACTTGTCAAAAGCCTTAAAGGTGCCAACGAAGATTCTGTCATCTTGCAGGATACATTTCATTCTATAGTTGATGTGCTTCAGCATCTTGCTGCTGTTTCCCCAAGGCAGGATTGCTGTTCTACCAAATCCAATGTCCAGAATAAAGCTGCACAATCCTTTAAGACCAAAGTGAAGGCTACAAGTAAAAATATGATGCAGGTTCTGCTGCAAACAATGCAAGCTGGGGCAGAAACTTCAAACAGTAGGCAGAGCCTGTTTTTGTTTTTGCTTAGAATCAACTACCTTGGATGTTCCGAGACTGTCTTAACTCACTCTTGATGACTCAGCTAAGAATGCTTGCGTCAGTTCCACCAGGTACTTGCTGCTGCTAAGATTGCCTCGGGTACAGCTGACACTCTTGGTTGCTCAGTGAGGCTGTCTTCCTATGTTTGACTCGGACTTCCACCTCTGGTACGTGCTTTTCCTGGTCCTTCTCAGTGTAAGTGGTCCCTGTCCCACTCCATTACGCCACTGGCCACTCCTCAGAACACAACATTAGGCATGTCCAGCGGCCACTCTGTTCTGCGCTGGACTTGCAGCCACAGTGCCAACAAATCTCAATGTGGTTTTGAAGAGCTCAAACACTATTCAAAGTTTTAAGTTCACCCAAGAAAAGAAATAACAAGCTCATTGGCTATACAGGCTTTAAATATACTTACAAATTCCTAAAGGGATTCATTACAGTCTTAGTAAATCCTAAACTATATGTTATAAATAATAACTACAGAGACCTATAATACAAATTAGTAGGAGTTACAACTAACCTCTTTGGGGACTTTGCTCCTCGGTGTGACATTTTTAGCAGGACTTTCCACCTTAGGGACTGGAGTTTGTCCAGCTGGTTTAATCCGACCTGATCTCCTGGGCTGCGGTGCTGGTGATGCTACAGCAGTTTTCCTTGCAGACCTCATTGACTGCTGGATTGCTTTAGAAAGGGTTTAAATGACATAATTAAGGTATTATCTTCTTATGATTCAAAACAAGTTAAATAATCTTTTAAAACATTCTGCAAGTTATTCATTGAAAACTACTTAAAATAAATGTATCATTTAAATGAAGTTTTAGGTATTTAAGATTTCTTATTATCAGGAAATAATCTAATTCTTGAGAAAAAAGTAGGCTTTTGTAAGAAGAGCCAGGAACTTTAAACTTAACACAGTGAAAATTTCTAGCTATTTACCTTTTGTCTGCTTCTCATATTTTTAGTCCTTCACACAGAAAACAGTTTCTCCTTCAGAAAATACTATCCAATTGTGTCATATACAGGAATCACCTTGCCCATCAATATAGAAAAACCAATGGCTCCTGCTTCATCTTTCAGAGGCCAGGGGAATATCCTACACTTGATTTTTAATGGCTAATGTATATTATGTTCTTCTATGTATGTCTAATAAGAAAGCTTCATACACTACAATATAGACACTACATTAACATTGTCATGGAAGGACCACTACCATACCCAACAGATTTTTATCTTCTAGTTCTTGGTAGCCCAAACCAAGTAACTAGTTTTAATATTTCAAATGACAGTTACCTGCCACATTACTTTAGTCTATGTTCACAATTAAATACACATATTTTAGTATTAATACCCTAATAACTTCATTACGAAAATGAATCTTATACATAATATGAAGTACTAGTGTCAAAAATTTTTCACAGGATGAGCTGTATAGTAAAACATTTATGCATCTATACAAAAATCAATTACTTTTATTTTGAGAATTTCATTTGACAACTTGAAGCCAATCTACCACTTTGCTCCTCCCATACTCAAAGACTATGTGTAGGACTGACAGATCTTTGATGAAGAATACCGCATCTTCCCTGCAGCCTTTTTATCTACCTTCTCTCACTTACCACGCCAAGAGGAGGGAATAGTCTTCTCTCAGTTGACAGGGCAAATGGAGGACCACTTAATTGCCACCATCATTTTCCCCCTTATTTACTGTAATTCACCTACTCACACTAGTCTCTTCTTACCTCTTTACCACCTTCCACCTCCATGTTCCCTTCCACTTTCTTCAATAACTCCAATAACTTAATTCACATTATTTCTTCTTACACAGTTACCCTATCATCATTTTCAGGAATTTAATCATCACACTTCTCATACTTCACCATCCTGACCTCATCATTGGAGATTTCAGCTCTTCCCTAAAATGGTTATGCTTAGTAATTTCTGGAACTCTTCTATCTCCAAGATAACCAGCCATGCCCGTTTCTGCATCTCCAACTTTCTTACCTATAATCTTTGCTTCATACCAACTGACCAAGCTTTTCGTTCTCTTTATGAGATCTAGCCACAAGCCCTCTCCATTTCAGTCCCATCTATTAGCTCTCCTCTGGCTTTACTTTACTCTGCATCAACCTGCACCCAACTTTCCACCTCCACCAATACCCCATGATCTCTGATCAAGTACAGCATGTCAGTTCCCACCTATAAATCACACTAGCATTTGTGTTCTCTGGTCCTGAGCTATAGAATAAAGGTTGGCAATCTTTTTCTGAAAAAGGGCCAGATAGTAAATATTTTAGGCTGTAAAGGCCACATACAGTCTCTGTCACATATTCTGTTTAGTTTCTTTGTCTGCTTATCTTTTTTAACCTTTCATGCATATTAAAAAAATTCTTAGCTCACAGGCTACATGAGCTAGAAGTAGCCCTTGGGTTGCAGCTTGCCAACTCCCATTATAGAACATTAGGATATTACTGATTGCTGTAAAATCCATGCTAACTCCAATCGGGGTGTCATTGTGCCAACTCACTGATTTCCAAGAATGCTTCCCTGCTTAAGTTCCCATCTCCCTATCATCCTATTCCATTCAGCAAATGACTTAACTTTCTACTGTATGAGAAGACTAAAGGCTATATTACAAGTGACCATAACCATCACATTTCTCCAGCTTGAAAATACATTTCTTTTCATTCATTCTCATCTCTTCCTCTTGTTTCAAATGAAAAGTTTTCTTTCTACTCTTCCAAGTCCAATTCCCTTTTATTTATATCCTAATAATGATCTTCTTTGGTTCCTCTAGGACATTATGGTTTCAATTATCTCCTCTCTCTTCATGATATTTAATCACTTGAGTCCCAATTCCTTGCTCTCTCTTATAACACTCACACACATCCCTTATTTTGAAGTTACCTCCTCTAGTTGCTGGTATAGTTTTAAGCCCTTGCATGAACCCTCCTTCTACTTACTACCAAAATACTAAGATCACCTATAATTGATACTTCAACTTCCTTATTATTCTGTTTCTTTAGCCCCCTCCAACAACTGTTTCTTCTCCAAAATATATTTTTAAATAAATTCGTTCCAAGACTCACATAAATCTTCATTCTCTGCACAATCTATTCATCTTCACAGTCCTGTTCCAAGCTGATGCGGCAGAATATAATCATAAAAGCATTTCTATTGCCCAAGCAGTTGACCATCAAAGACACATGGTATTTACTTCCATCTATAGTAGCAGGGGCACTCTCTGTCCTGGTCAGACACTGTCCACACCTCAATCCAGCTTTGTGCAGGTCTCTGCCTATTATTCTTCCTTTTACCATCACTTAAAGGCTTCTCTAAGATACTGCTTTTTCACCTTCTCATTTTCCTACTGTGCTCAAAACAAGCATGAAAGTCCTTTTTAAGACCCCCTTCATTTAAAGAGGTTCATTTTGTTTTACAACTAATCGCTACAAGAAAAAGGATGGCAAACAGTGGGGAAGTTATAAAGTAAAACAGGGTCTCTAATTTTTAGTAGTAGCTGTGCCAGTTTTATGGAAATAAGGCCTGTCTTTTCTTTTAACCCTTTGGGACCTTGCACCAAGTTAGCTATTCTAACCCATCCAGTTCCCTGCTCATTTGCCAAGCAGAGATGGTTTGGTTGGCATGGTGAGAGTTCAATAGAGTGAACATATCCAGTCCTGTTGCCTGAGCTCCTCCATTGTCCTTCCTGAGTCTTCTTGATAACCCATGTAGGTTTCCCTCTCAATATCAAGAACCACAGTTTTATGGCATTAACAATACCCTAAACATATAATAAAAGGGAACTCCCACACAGAAAGAAATAGATCATTTACTTGGAAAAGTAAGGATCTGCTTTTGGAGCCTGACAGCACACCCCAATTTGGGAAGTAGTGCTGTATCTTTTCCAGCAACTTTAAAAAATGATATCTGGACAACTACACCAAAACCAAATATCCTGAAATAATCTGAAGCTTTGATTCACTCCCTTCTTCCCCATTTCAAAACAGGTCTTGGAGAGCTAAAGTAAACAGACTAAAGAAGAGTGGAAAAAACTGTTCATACACCTCATACATAACATTAATTTGCATAGTATATTCTATCTTAAGGTTATTCAAAAGTTGTAAAAATGTTACTGGAAAGAAATCAAAAACACAACTAAAAGGTTAAAGGAGAGCTCTCTAACTTAAATTACAAAAGTCCAGTTAAGTTGTTTATCTCTATACCTAAATGACAGTGTCTCTTTTCTTGGCACACATGCTAAAGTAAGAAAATTGAATTTAGTAGAAGTTACATGGTTTCCCTACCCTGTTATATAATTATGTCTCGTAAGTATTCAGACTATAAATGAAATCATAAAAATGCAAAAACAAGTTATAAATCACAGTTAGAATTTAGGAGGGCTTTAATTTAAGTGTTCTTTTTAAAATGTATTTGTTTTCTACTTGCCAATCATAAATGCTTTGTACACTACTCCCTTCAGCTTTACAGGGGTGCTTGCTTCCTATGAAGACCTTTTTTTTTTCTTACAATTCCTACTCATAGCTGTTCACTTCAAAAGAACCAAGATTTTGGTTGCCACAGTATTACTAAAGAACATAGCCATTTTCAAAACCTTTAATATTTTCATTAAAAAGTTCACATGAAAAGAAGCAACTTCAGTTGTTTGAGATCAGTTTATATCATCTAACAATACTGAGCCTTTAAGGGCCATTCCATTTTTTTTTTTTTTTGCCCTGGTTGGTATGGTTCTGTGGACTGAGCACTGGCCTGTGAACCAAAAGGTAACTGGTTCAATTCCCAGTCAGGGCACACATCTGGGTTGTGGACCAGGTCCCTGGTTGGGGGCTTTCGAGAGGCAACAAACTGGTATGTCCCTCTCACACTGATGTTTCCTTCTCTTTCTCCCTCCCTTCCCTTTTCTCTGAAAATAAATTTAAAAATATTTTAAAAAGCCATTTCATTTTTAAACCATAGGATTTTTTCTTGCTGAATGTCTTCTATAGAGTGACTTCCATTATGCTGTAAAAAGCAATCATAGCAGTCACTGCTATAACTTCCACAAAACTCATTAACTGTATTGACACAATTAGTAAAATGTTATCCACCTTTCTACATCATAAAAATACTTTCAATAAGTCTCATGTAATACCAGTGAAAATTATATTTCTCAAACTACAGAAAAAAATTGGTAACACTTTTCATTACAAACCGTAGATTTAAATGATCAAGTCTAACTTACAATAGGGCTGTTCCTTTTATGTTTTATACAATTTTTACGGTGTAAATAACCAAAGACTGACTTTTCCTTGTATCATAAAACAATTTTGACAAGTGACTTATCAAATAATAGCTACAACAATTTCAATAAGTAATATTTAGAAAACAGAATTTTTTGAGATAACAGTAATGACTGAATGTTTAGTATACAAAAGCTAACAAGGCAGACAATGAATTTCTTTAACACACTTCAGCTACAATATAAAGAAAGAAACTTTGGGGGTAATTCCTACCTTTGGAAATATTCCAGAGAAACAAACTGTCGTTGCATTTACCATTAAGGTGATTTAGGTTCCACTCGACAGCCTTCTCCTTTACTAGGAATAAAACTGCCTTTCTGAAGAAAGCACGTCAACAACAAAGCCCATGTTGCCTGAGCAAGCCTGAATTTCAAGCAAATGGGGATGAAGCTATTTGCATTTGTTGGTTTAAGGGGGTGGGGTGGGAGGAGGGGACTAAGGGGACTGCTAAAGTAATTCGCATATTGTCTGTGGGCCCTATAGCAGTGATCATCAGTCACCTGTTCAAACTTCCTTCACTCCTGCCTTCAAAGAAAAACCAAAGGTTACCCTGGGTCAGAGAATCTGGAAAGAAATGAGAAGACATGCAAAATCTAACTGCCAACCCATTGAGTACGTAGACAAAGTTAACTCCACTGGACCACATGTCCTAAAAACCAAGACATTTTAATAGTCTCAAGAGAACTTGTTAAAATACATCGTAGAACAGAAAAAAGAAAGAAGCTGCAGGTTCTTCTTGCAATTATTGCAGTATTTAACTGAAAAACTTAAAACAGAGAAAAGGCATTTGTTTTGGTTTGTTTTTAAGATACTTCTTTCCATCATAATAGCTGTCTCATTTGCACAAGCAAAACATTTGTTCCAAGCTGCTTGTATGAAAAAGAAAGTATCAGCTGTTTAAATTTCATGGCTCTTGAGTGAATAATTTTGGTTGATAGCATTTCTATTTAACTTATACCAAGCAAGAAGAATACTAAATATGCTAAGCATATTAGTCCATATTTTATTATAAGCTACATTAAGAGCAAAAATCTAAACAAATACTTGAGTGTTTATTCTGAAGCTTTCAGGTGGGACTGACACACCTTGAACTTTTTACAGCCTTACTTACATGTACTTGTTACTTTTATCCCACTATAACAGAGAATGGAAAAGTGCTGCTTTGTTTTTACTGACATACAATCATATTTTAAAAAGGGAAAAGAGTTAGTAAAGATGTGTCTTAAAAACTATAAAATCATAATTTTAAAATTTAGAGAGAGATGAAGTACAAGTTGCAAAAACTACATACTCCTCTGCACACATCTGAACAAAGAGCAAAAGCAGTCATAATTTCTGGTTTGGTTTTATTTTAAATGAGAATAAAATGGGGGTGGGGATTAGAACAACTTGTTTGCTCAATGGAAGCTTTGAAATATTTCTCAAAGACTAAGTTTGAAACAGTTTTAAAAAATGTTACATAGGAAGAGCTTTACAAAATAAGGCTATTATATAAACTGACTAGTTAGTTTTTTTTAAAGATCGAAAGTTTATATTTCAAAACCCACTGTTAAAATTTTAATTAAAAAATTAACCATACACATACACACATGCATGCACACATAACATAAAATAAACCAGCATTCAAAGAAGCTAACAGTGCCCAAGATAACTACATTTAAAATCTATGATTTCTCTCATATGTGGAATCTAATGAACAAATTGAACTAACAAGCAAAATTGAGACAGACTCATAAAGAGCAGGCTGACAGCTTGGAGGGATCAAACAAAAAAAAAAAGAAAGAACTCATGGACATGGGCAATAGTGTAGTAATTGTGGAGGGGGTGTGGAAGCAGGTATGGGAGAATAAATGGTAGTGAAAAATACAATTAAAATAATGTATAACAAATATTTTCAAAAATTTATTTAACTTTTTTACAATTTAACCCTAAAAAGAAAATCCCTATTCATACAACTTATGTCTGAACTATCAACAAAATGAATCTAACATGGCAGTTCTAAAAAATATGTATTATCAGAAATTTGTATTATCAGAAATATTTTACAAAGTTATGAAGGAAACGCCATGTTCATATTGAGTTCCACTTGTAAATTAAGGCTGTTTCTGCAACAAGTAGGGGGGTGGTGAGGGACCCAATAAAATGAATAATTTAATCAAAAAAAGAGTTAAGATGGTCACTGATGGCCTATGGTGCCACAAAGCAGGGATGCTTGGCTACACCTTCCTGATTGCAGGTTTTCCCCTCCTCCACAGTTCCCTTTGGACCAGAAGAATTCCTCTACACCATTGGGATTCTGCAACTTTATACTCAAAAGCATCTGGAAGTTTGTTGTCCCCCTTCTTGGTCTATATGGTCATAATTGTTCAAAGAATTAAGCTACCAGATGACAGACACTTCACACCAGGTCAGTCATTAATTTGCAAACAATGATGCATAAATCTGAAGCTGAGTTAAATAAAACCAATAAACTCACAGTTTAATTCATATACTTAAATTTAAAAGTATTTAAGTACCTTTAAAGTCAAGCAGAATGGTTTAAAATGTAGCCATTTATTTTTTTATTTTAATATCCCACAGTATTAGAAAATTAATACAGGAACAAATTTTTAAAAAGAAAACTTGAAAAAACGGGAAAAACCCACAAATTTTTAAAAAGAATCCTCTGCTTCTGAATTTCTCCAAGATCTTAAAAGATGAAAAACCTACCTTTACTGTGTTCAAAAATAAAATTATAGAAAGAAAATTTTTTAAATTAAAAAAGTACAATCATAGAAACAATATAGTAACCTATTTGTTTATAAACTTTCCCAATAAAGACAGAAAAAAAGAAAAGATTTTTTAAAAATCACGTATAGCCTTTAAAATAATGGCAGTCCCAGTTCTGATTTGAAGTTGCTGGATTCTAAGTCTTACTCCTTCACGTATTAAATCTTTGTACTTTAATGTATTAATATTTGTACTTCAATGAGATGACTGGCTGTAAATTCCTGTAACTGTATATGCTGGAGACAAAAGAAGGGTAATAATGAGAAGGTACCAACAGCTTACAGAACATTCCTAAATATTGTTTTAGAGAGAACTAATATACAAGATACAAAGCAGGGGGACAAGTTGAAACAGAAAACAGCAAGATCAAATAAATTCTTCACAAAGAAAATCTACAATGGCCCTGTTCTAGTTTACTTGATCCAGGCTTCTTTAAGTTGCCAGGGACACAGCAGCACACATACTTCCTTCCTCTTTCTCACCAGACACCCTGTACAGGTCTCCAGAATAAATCTGATGAGCTGTGACAGCACCAACCAGAAGCAAAGGGCTTTGAAACACTGTAGGGTTATAACAAGAACCAAGAAAGGAGAACCTAAACAAACAGGGGCAGGGTGGGGCACCACACAGCTTGCTGAATATTCTATCCAAAGTATGTTTCTCAGTGGATTTTTCTACCAATGATAAGTCTGATAAGAACCTTGCTGTTTATGATTATGGAAGTGTTAACACAGGGAGAAAAATTTTGTTTCAAGAACTTTTAAAGTAAATTAGACTGTATTACTAAACAGAAAAACATTAAACTTAAATAGTGCTTTTTTAATGTAAAGTCAAATCAAGTAGCATTCCTGAATGCCTCACTACATTTCTTTAAGAAACTATGTAAGTGAATTGCCTTTAGTCATTAGTTATTTGAAAAAGTTTTAAGTGAGATATACTAAAACTAATGTTGAAAAACAAACACTTCCAGTGTGTTTAAGAAATATTCAAAATTAGGCCTGGCTGGTGTAGCTCAGTGGATTGAGCACAGGCTGCGAACCAAAATGTCACAGGTTCGATTCCCAGTCAGGGCACATGCCCGGGTTGCAGGCCACAGCCCCCAACAACCGCACATTGATGTTTCTCTCTCTCTCTCCCTTTCTCCCTCTCTCTCTCTCTCCGTCTCCCTCCCTTCCCTCTCTAAAGATAAGTGAATGAAATCTTAAAAAAAAAAAAAAAGTATTCAAAATTAGCCCTGGCTGGTGTAGCTCAGTGGATTGAGCATGGGCCCCTGAACCAAAGGGTCGCCAGTTCCATCCCCAGTCAGGGCACATGCCTGGATTGTGGGCCAGATCCCCAGCATGGGGCTCGAGAGAGGCAACCACACATCAATGTTTCTCTCCCTCTCTTTCACCTTCCCTTCCCTCCCTCTAAAAATTAAATATTTTTTTAAAAAGAAATATTCCAAATTAACAAAAATAGATTTTTTTAATTTTTGAAATTCAATTAATTTATTATTTATACCTTTTAAAATCAACTAACTCTGTAAGTCCCTTAAATTATTTAATATTCAAGTCAATAAATTCAATATTTCTGTACTTTTTGAAAGACTATAAATAACATTAAAAAGTGATTGACAGAGAAAAGTTTTTTTTTTTTACTTTTATGACAAAGGGTTGATTTGTTTTGATACTTTTTCTCAGTTTCTTACATTAACTTCTACCTTCTATGCATCCATCATTTTTGTGCTTCTCAAAGACTAGGCCTCAAACCATGTGCAATGGAAACACCTGCGCTCCACTCCATACCTACTGAATCAGAACCCATGGATGTGAGTTTCAGGGCATCAGCCTTGTAACAAGCTCTCCCAGATGATTCAAGTGTAAGAATTATTGCTTTAAATGTTAACCCATGAAGTCCAGTAGTTGGTCCTCTTCTACCTCCACCTGTTACGCACACACAATTGAAACACCTAAACTTCCACTGCTTACTGCTCTCAATAGGATGTATAAGCTGCCCCCTCCCCCCGCCCCACTAGCACCTATAATCCCACCTGACGCAAAGAATATTTGAGTGAACACGATGATTCTCAAACTTGCTTTGTCAACCAAGACCTATCTCCTTTAGGCTCCATCCCTGCATGTGCATCTATCCAATGGACATGCCCACATGAATGCCCTCAAGTTATCCTGAATCAGTTAGGATTAAGTTCAGCTAACAATAACAGAAAAAACTAAAAGAACAGTGGTTTATAGAACACAGAAGATCCTCTCCCTCAAATAATAGTCTAGAACAGGCTAGTATGAAAATATTTCTCCACAAAGTTCTCAGAGACCCTAGCTCCTTTCTACTTTCCACTCCACTATGCTTAGAATATGGTCCTTGTTTCATGGTCCAAGATGGAGCTCAACCCAAAACAACCACACTCATAGCAGCAGGATAGAAGCAGGAGGAAGGGAAGAAGGGTAAATTCATCTCTCTCTGTAATACATCTCCTAGAAATAGAATATACTACCTGTACCTTTATTCCATTGACCAGAAGTTAGTCTCATGACCATATCTGACTGCTAGAGAGGCTGAAAATGTAGTCTTCATGTTAGGCAGCCAAATTGTATTACTAAGAAAAAATGGGGGACCGGATACTGAGAAGCAACAGCATTCTTGGTCACACATTCCAAAGTCACTGTGTCCCAAACTGAATGCATCACTTTTCAGGATAAACTGTGTTAATTTTAACCTTTGTGATGTGTCCACTCCACCTTTATCTCCATTCTTCCTGACAACTCCTTCTCCTCTCATAATACTGACATCATGTGTCTTTTGTGAAGCTTTCCTTTACACAACCACCTTTCCCTCCAGCCTAAACAGACTGGATATCTTTGGGCCACCTTCATATCTAGCATATATCTCCATTTTTACCTTATTAATTCTGTATCATGTTTTTTAAAAAATAATCTATCCCTCTATTCATCCCTCTTCCAATAGAAGGCAAACTTCTTGACGGCAGAGATGCCTCATTTATCTTAGCATCATGTGCATATATATCTGAATCATACTAAATTTTACAAAAATCAATCATTAATGTCTGCTTCCTAAAATTATGGCAGTAAGGAACTGGTAGGAGGTACCTAATAAAAAGAACATCATAGTATGTAGTATTGTTATGGGATATGTTAAAGTTTCAAATTATAGACAATTCTAAAGCAGTCACAAGAATACAGCAGTCTCTCCTTACATGTGGTTTCACTTTCCATGGCTTCAATTACCTGCAGTCAACTCCAGTCCAAAAATATTAAATAGGAAATTTCAGAAATAAACAATTCATATGTTTTAAATTGTGTGCTATCCTGAGTGGCATGATAAAATCTCATACTGTACCATTCTGAGACACCCAGGATGTGATCATCCCTTTATCTAGCATCTCCATGCTGTATATGTTACCCACCCATTAGTCACTTAGTAGTCATATAAGTTACCAGGTTACTGCCATGATATTTCAGTGCTTGTGTTCAAGTAACCCTTATTTTACTTAATAATAGCATCAAAGTGCAACAGTAGTGATGCTGGCAATTTGGATATGCTGAAGAGAAGCCATAAAGTACATATATGTATAGGAAAAAACATAGTATACTTAGGGTTCGGCATTATCCAAGATTTTAGATACCCACTTGTGTTGGAACACAACCCCTGAAGATGAGAAAAGATTACTATAATATGGCTATACTTCTGTGCTCTTACCTAGCTACTGCCCTCCTCCACACATCTTACCTAACTCATTTTCTACACCTATTTTTCTCTTTCTGGTATAAATATATTTAGTGAGGTAAATTTTAAGTATGTTTATATTTGATTACACTAGTAAGTTTATATTGAACTCAGGCCAATGACTGGGTTATGTGAATGGATCCCTTTTAAATCTCAGCAGCTATTCCATTCCAGAAAACCAGGGTAGGCATATCTAAGCCCTTGGAAGGGTCACCGAGGAAGTCCAATGTTTTGATGACTTTTCTCTGAAAGAAAATATCTAAAAAAATCATAGTATGAAACTTATGAAAGACAGCATCACAGCTGACAGACCTACATATGAGGGGGGACCCAAAATAGAACTTATTTATAAAATACTGTATATTTATTCCTACATGTTTAAACTTCAATCACCTTCAAAGTACTCTCCATTTGATGCAATACACCTGTCAAGATGTTTGTTTCACTGCTCAAAACAGTTTTTGAACTTGTTAATTTTGATGCCTTTTAGTGTTTCTGCCATTTTTTTTTTTTTGGTTTCACCTCTTCCACATCAACAAAACGTTTCCCTTTGAGGACGTTTTTCATCCAAGAAAACAAAAACAAAACCAGTTACTTGGGGTGATATTGGGTGAATAGGGAAGGTGAGGTATGGGGATCATGCCATTTTTGGTCAAAAACTGCTGAACACTCAGTGTAGTGTGGGCAGGTGTGCTCGTAAATCACCCATCATGAAATGGGCAAATACACGGAAAGAGTCTTCAATAAATAATTCACTGATGCTGAACATAGCTTCTCACAACAATGCCAGCTAGTGCACTGATACAGATGGGTTCCTAGAATACTCACCTAGCAGGGGAAGCCTGTACTACGAGGGACCTGCCCTCCAGAAAATAATTCATTTTTCTTTTTGGTCCCCCCCCGTCATAATCTACAATGGCTTCCATAGAGTTGAAATTGTTCACTGATGTATAAATTTTAATTAGGACTATCAAGATATCAGTTTAATTTGCCAAATGACCAAAATCATGTAAAACAAGTATGTAAGAGTTGTTATGCCCAACCTTTTAAAATCTATTGTCTATATATAAACAATGGAATAATGTGTATTTTTAAGTATAACATCAACTATAAAGGAAGCTGAGTACCCCAAAGTGCTTATAGCAGCAAGGCTTCAACAGTTCAAGTATAGCATCCAGCTTTGTCCATACTCTCCAGCATGGACTGTCCATTCAGACT
The DNA here is from genome assembly GCF_004126475.2 of Phyllostomus discolor. Taxonomy (NCBI): domain Eukaryota; kingdom Metazoa; phylum Chordata; class Mammalia; order Chiroptera; family Phyllostomidae; genus Phyllostomus; species Phyllostomus discolor. The sequence goes on from NC_050198.1 coordinate 6,545,545, forward strand.
ATGGTGCTGGGTTGGCCCTCAAGAATTCTAATGATAGCCTTCTTGTATCTCCAGTTCTCTGGCTTGGACAGTGCTCTTGACTGTGGCTCCAGTGGGCATGAAGTGCTAACTTCAATGCCAATAGCAGTTAGATCTAGCTCAATAAAAGAACATGTAGTTATTTATTGTCTTACCATGAATTCCTGGTGGTTGCAGTACGTGTCCTGTCAGATGACACCACCCAACTGGGAAAATATCTCGGCAATAGTATTTGCACCAATAATCAAAAGCTCCGCTCCAGCCATCGAATGTGATATAAACTTCATCTCCTCTAACACCTCCAATAGTTGCAGGACATATCATATAAGGGTTCTTTTTGTCTATAGCTTCCAGTTTCATCCCCACTTCAAAATTATTTAGAGGTGGCTTTGGTGGTTCCTATCAAAACATTAAAAAAGTTTTTATTATTTAGATGTATTAAGCACTTGTTCAATTATATTCTTATAGCATTTAGCAACCCAAAACTGAGCTCCATGTATATCAATTACATACAAGAAAACAGTTGTTCTTACAGATCTCTCTGAAACTCTGCTCTGTAACATCTCACTTACTCTGGAGCAGAGCCAAGAACCTAGAAAGAAACAAAAACCAGCTTGACAGTAATTCATCCACCCATCCATCCATTCAAAAAACATGTATAATATACTATGTACTAAGAATTTGGGATCCATTGGTGAACAAAAACATCAAGGATCCCTGCTCCGGTGAAGCTTACATTGTAATGGTGGTGGTAATAAGGCTGGGGGGTTGAGTAAGCGAAAACAGGAGAAGCACTCAACAGGAAATTTTAAAAGAGGGAGTCAAACAAACCAATAAATATGTAAATTATAGGGTATGTTGAAAGGTGGTGAGTCCAAAGGGAAGGAACAGTAATAAATAATACCCAAAAAGAAACTCAGAGTATAAAATGCAGACACAAGAACACAAAAGTCATATATACTCATATAGTCTGAGGCCATTTATGATATCCAATCCAGAATACTCTAAAAAGTATTCCTTAAATTCAAAAGTTAAAGCATGCAAATGCTAACAGGATTCTTAGAAAGCCCAAGTGCTATGTTGAAAACATCTTTTCCTTCAATTTGCATTTTATCCTAGTAAATGGCACTATCAGCAACCCAATCATCCAAGCCAGAAGCCTGGAAATAGTCCTAGACCAGTGGTTCTCAGCCCAACTGAACATTAGAATCACCTAAGGGCCATGCCACCAGAGAAAGTATTAAACTGGTCTGGGGTGGGACCTGGACATTAGCACCTTTTAATTCCCCAGATGATTCTAATGTGTACTCAAGGCTGAGAACCCAAGAGACATCCTTTTCCCTTAATAGTTACATTCAAAGACCACAACAGCCAATTCTACCCCCTAAATCTCTACAATAATAACATTAAAAGCTAATCTTCAATTAGTATATGCCAAGCACTGTTTTTCATATATTAATTTAATTCTCACAACACCCTATGAAGTCAGTGAAATTATAATCCTTATCTTACAGATGATAAAACTTATGCACAATTGCCTAAGAATACACCATAATATCAGAGCTAGATTTTTAAACCTAGGCAACCAACTCCACGGAACGTCCTACCCCATCTGGCTAGCCAACTCCAACTCATCCATTTCCAAATCCCAGCTCTCTTAGCCTCCTAAAGCTTCCCTAACCAACTCCCACCCACTTCTAGGCCCACCTCAAACAGACATACTCTTGCCTTCAATTGTGAAACTACTGTTGGAATGTTTTCATTCCTCATGAGATGAACGGATTCTCAAAAGCAGGTACCTATATCTTATTCACATTATTTCCAGCACAGTACACAACAGCAAGCAGTTTAAACCAAAAACCTGAATGAACCAAGGAATCACCTGAAGAACAGTAAATAAATTCTCAATCAATTCTTTCACCAAGTTGTAATTTACAAAATATGTCTGGTGGGTTGGTTTCTTTTTTTTTAATGCCCCCTTTAAACATATCGCATTATCCCCTATTTTTCCACTATTATCCTTAATTATTAGCCCTCAAAGTCCTTTTAATTACATATTCTTAATTTGATTCTTTAAAAACACCCTGAAAGTAAGCAGAGAAAAAGGTACCTTGACCAAATATCAAAGTGTTTAACAACTAAATAGCTGGCAAGAAACAGAGTTGTACACTGACACTAAAGATCAATTGTCTGTTACCACATACGGGGGAAAAGGATAACCTTGGTAGTTGGTAAATTTGTGCTAGACATTTCCAGAATGCAGAAAACATTCAAGGCACACACAAGGATCCCAGGGCTTTAAACTGTCATATGACAGAGTAAGACTTTCTGTAGCAAGGCAAACCAAATTCAAATGGCAACATACACTTTTCTGCTACTGATTCTCTAAAGATTTTCATACTGTTCATTATTTCCTCTAAATTTCATGAATTTACTTATTTATCAAATTTACTTACATCGGTATAACTATGCAAACATTTTAACAGAAACTCTGAAAGAAAACAAATCTTTCTTTTAAAAAAAACAAAGAAACTGCTCTTTTTTAATAACAGTATATGAAAGGGCTTTATCTTGAAATAAGCTACCTCCAGATTTAGATAATTGGCAAAATGATTCCCTCTGCTGTCCACAAAAGGCAATGATATTTATAGCATTATATCAAAGCATATATCAAAAGATATACCATTTATATCAAAGCAACTTTAGTCACTTTTAAAAGTTTTTAAAGAATACAGTTTGTCAACATCAGTTCTTGAGTGACTTCCTAAACATAAAGATATAATTTGCAAAAGCAATAGTAAAATAAACAAGGGATCATTGTTTTTTCTTTTACTGTGAGAAAAAAAATGATTCTGTTCTAGAAGGTGACAAGTAAAGCATGCTCTTTTAATGTCCCCTCCTCACTTACCTATAATGTTTCTCCTTAAAGGATAGTTCTTCCCAAATCCCACCAACTCAGAAGCCAATTATCTGCATTACTCCTCTGCCTGAAATATACTTACCCTTGTAACCTCATGGTTCCTTCTCTTCCTTTCCTCAGATCTTCACTCAAATGGCATCTTCACAGCAAGACCTTCCTGACTAACCTATCCAAAATGTTGCCCTATCTTCTCCTTAGCATATATAGCTATGAAACATAATATACACATACTTTATTTATTTAGCATAGTTTATTATGCACTTCCCCAGCTAGAAGGTAAGATCCATAAGAGGGTTTTTTACTGTTTTTGTTTACAACTATATTCCCAGAGTCTACATCTGACCACAAACTCCTGTCCCTAACTTCTACTTCCTTACTTTTTACTCAACTACTTCTTTGATATCATCAAGAATTCTAGTCCTTTAACCTTCATTATTCATGTATAAATATTTACTGAGTGACTACTACATGCCACACACTGTGAAGGTATTTGATACATATTAACTAGCAAAAGAGACAAAAACCCCATCCTTGTGCTGCTCACACACTAGTGGAGAAAGATGAGAAACACGATAAAATAAGTAAAATATATTCTATGTTAGAAATAAATGCTACACACAAAAAAAAGAGAGTAGAGAAGAGTAAGGGAGATCCAAAGAACATTGTAGGAGAGGGGTTGTGCAATTTTAAATAACGTAATCAGGACAACCCTCAGACAGAAGGTGATAGTGAGCAGAAACCTGAAAGAGGTGATTATTAACCATGCAGTTATCTAGAGAAGAATGTTCCGGGTAGAAAGAACAGCCAGGGCCTAAAGCAGGAGATACATCTGAAATGTTCAAAAACAACAAGGAAGCAACTATGGCTAAAACGTAGTAGGCAAGTATGAGAGCAGTAGGAAATGAGGTCAGAGAGAGAATGAAGGTTCCTATCATGTAGATCTATGGAGGCCACTATAAGTATTTTGGTTTTATCTTGGAGTAAAATGGGGATCCCCTGGACAGTTTTGAAGAACTGATATAATCTCACCTTTGTTTTAAAAGAAATACTCTGGTTGCTGTGTTGACTACAGAATGCAAGGTTATAAAGAGACCACTGAGGAGGCTCCTGCAGTAATCCAGGTGAGAGATAAAGGTAGCTTGTACCAGTCTGATAGCAATGGAGATGGCAAGAAGTGATTGGATTTTGAATATATCTTGAAGGCAGAGCCAAATAGGATTTCCTTATGGATTGGATATAGTGTGTGAAAGAAATAATCACCATCATTTCTGGTCTGAGGAACTAGAAGGATAGCTGCCACCCCCAAGATGGAAAAGACTGGAAGAGGAGCATTTTGAAATGTCGACTACATTTCAAAATGTAGTCAACATCCAAGTGGGGATATAGTGTAGGTAGGTTAGATGTACAAGTCTGAGTTGGGAGCAAAAGGTCTGGATTGGAAACACAAATTTGAAAATCATCTGCATATCAACTGTATTTAAAGCCAGAAATCAGATTTGATCACCAGGAACTTAATATTAAGATCAGAGTTTCTCAGCCTTGACACTATGGCCACTTGGGGCCAGAATATTCTGTTGTTGGGCTGTTCTATGCATTGTAGGATGTTAGGCAGCATCCCTGGTCTCTATTCACTGGATGTTGGTCACACCACCACTCCCCACCCCTATACACAGTTATAACAACCCAAACTATCCCCAGATATTGCCAAACGTCTCTTGAGGGCAAATCATTCCCCTTCCCTGTTGAGAACCACTGATACAAGAAGAGGACCAAACATTCTAACATTTTATCATACCTTTTGAAGTCCAGGTTAAGAGCATCATGTCACTCGTTTCTTTCCAACATCCCAAACAAACTTATCCCCTTATGCTTGTTCTATTATCTCCACATCTTAGTTCAATATCATAATCCACTTTACCTATATAAATTTAGTTGTTGACCATGCCTGGAGAAAAGTACCACATGCTTATTACATGTAGTGCTATACATATTTAGTCTTCATCTTTAGCTGAACCCTCCAAAATACTGTCATTTGTCCCTAAACCATTGCCTCTCCTATCCCATATAGAAGCCATTTCAAATCTTTGCCATTCACCTTAAGACTAATAATATATCCTCATTATATGTTTATTATTTTATTTTTTAACTGACATTCTTAACAACCAGAGAAAAAGCTCTCTGCCTCAGTAGTATTAGAACACAGTAGATATTCAGTTTATGTATGAATCCTCCCCTCCAGCCTTTGGCAGTTTCCCATTTCACAGAATAGTAAATTGAGGCCATCAGAAATGGCTCTATCAATATTCTGACCCACAATTACAATATAACTATATCTGAGGACACGGTTCAGCTGGTCTTTAGTTCTTGCTCATGTAACTGATGAGCTTCCTAGCTACCAAATAATAAAGAATCAACTTTCCTCTTAACTGACCTCTATTAAGTACCTACTATGAGTACTTATACATTGTAAAGGTGAGTAGGTATTTCTCAAGGTTCTAACATTGACAGTCCTCTCTTCTCCTATACATTCTGAACTAGCTCATTCATGCTTAAGGCTTCCACCACTACCATTTAAACTAAAAACTCCCAAATGCATGTACTCAAACAAAACCTTGTTTCTAACTTCTAAACACTTTACTGCCAAGAGTCTGGTGGTAGTAATCCTTCCTCAAATTTCCCAGAAGCACCCCAACATATCCCAAACAAAACCCATCTTCTTCCTCTATATGTATTCATCTTTCTGTGCTTCCTAACCTTTTTTCATTCATTTAGCAAAATAAGTATGTACTAAGACCAATGATAGGCACAGAGAATACAAAAACATGTTAACTGTTCAAGAGGAACTTAGTGTAGGAAGCAAGAGACAGTGAAAATAATAATATAACCCAATATCTATAAAGATTGAGATATGTAGAAACAGTGCTACAGAAGAGTTGCTACAGAAGAGTAAGACTGAAGAGGGGGAATTAGGGAAAGTATTTTGGAGGATTTACTACCAGACTTCAATCTTAAAAGAAAAAATGGGAGTTAATCAGAGATAACAAGCTCTAAAAAGAAACATGACATCAACAGTTTTATTACAAGCAATTTAGAATATAAAATCCAAAGCAAGAAGTAGCAGCCATAAACCAGATCATATGATACCTCAAAGGCCATATTAACAAAGGTACTTCATCCTCAGTGCAACTGGGAACTTCAAAAGAGTTTTGAGCAGGGAATGATGTGGTAAAGCTTCTGTGTCAGGTATTTCTAGCAGTTGTATGGAAAGGTGAAGATCAGAGGCAGTTATATGACTAAACAGCCCAGCAAAGAGGAAAACTTGTACCAGGGGCAATGGTAGTTAAGGTTAGAAGGAAGAGGCACAACAAAGAAATAATTAGGAAGCTAAATGGGCGGGCCTTTATATTGGCTATCCAGAGGCCAGTGTCAAGAAGGAGTGAGGATAGCTCCTGGCCAAGTTTCAAGCTTGGCTGAAAAAAGCACCCACAAATCAGTAAGAGTAAGAAGAGAAATTCAATAGAAAAACAGGATAAAGCAATAATCAGGCAATTCACAAAAGAATAAAAGACCATTAAACACATTTTAAAAGCTCAAGTTCAGTAGTAATCAGCTCAATGAAAATTATAGTGAAGGGATACCATCCCTGTCCCTGCCTTCCAAAAAAAATTCACAAAACTTTAAAAGATTGATAATATTCAGTATTAATGAATGTGTGGGAATACAAACATACCTATACACTAGTAGGGGAGCACAGCTTGGCATATGCTTTTGGAATGCAATTTAACAGTATGTACCAATACTTAAAGCATATATTCCCCTTGAAGCAGCAATTCTACTTCCAAGAACATAGTTGTTCACACTTACATAAAAAGCCCTATGTAAGAATGCTCACTGTAGATGATTTAAACAGGAATATGGAGAGAACCTAAGCATCCATCTTTAGGCAGTAGTTAAATCAATTATGGTTATGCATACCACAAAAGAGTACAATACAACCTGAAATACAAATAAATTGAAATGGAAAGATTTCCGAAATACATAATTTAGGGGAAAAACTAAATCACAGAACATTATACACAATATATTCCAATTTATGTTTAAAAATATAAAGCCCACTTATGTTTGTGAATGCACAAAAAAAAGTCTGGAAGAACACAAATAAAACTTCAATTTGGAGAGTACAGTAGAATAGAGGAATAGAAAAGATAAAGGGATATTCATTCATCACTCTAGCTAAGTACATAGTTTGATAATGTGTATGACATGTGGCTTGTGACTACATGATAAAACAATGATAAGTAAAATAAATTCAATGGCTTTTCTAAAGCCATAGCCTAAGCTAATAGGTGTTTAATAAAAACTACTGCTAAACATTTCCTATTATTAGCTATTTTCACATATACTTTACATATTACCCAAAGGGATTGCATTTGCCTGTTCCTTGCTGGTAGAACAGCCTACTTTTAGCATTCATGCTGCTCAAAACTGCACTAAAAGAATTTTTTTTTTTGCAATGCAGGAGTCACATTAATTGGTGTGTCTGTCACATCCTTATGTCCTTAATCTTCTTCAAAAGTCTTTAAGAACTATAATATATGTGTATCATTCCTAATATAAATAGTTGTAATAAAATTTTAGTGACTGAACCCTGGCCAATGTGCCTCAGTTGGTTGAAGTGTCATCTGGTAACCAAAAGGTTGAAGGTCTGATTCCTGGTCAGGTTGCATGCCTGGGTTGTGAGTTCAATCCTGGTCTGAGCACATACAATCCCTGGTTCAGGTGTGGAAGAAAGAGGGTACTTTGCACTGTTGGTGGGAATGAAGACTAGTGCAGCCACTGTGGAAAACAGTGTGGAGATACCTCAAAAATTAAAAACGGATCTGCCCTTTGACCTAGCGATCCCATATCTGGGAATATATCCAAAGAAACCCAAAACACTAATCTGAAAAAACATAAGTACCCCTATGTTCACTGCAGTGTATTTACAACCAACAAGATTTGGAAGTAGCCCAAGTGTCCATCAGTAGATGAATGGCTAAAACAAGTATGGGACTTTTACACAACAGAATACTACTTGGCTATAAAAAAAGAAACTTTTACCCTTTGTTGACAGCATGGATGGACCTAGAGAACATTATGCTAAGTGAAATATACGAGTCAGAGAAAAACAAGTACTGTATGATTCCACTCATATGTAGACTAATGAACAAACTGAACTAACAGGAAAAACAGAGACAGACTCATAGATAGAAAGTAGGATGACAGCTATGGGGGGGGCATGAATAGCGGGTGGAGGGATTACACAAAAAAAGGAAAAAGGACTCATGGACATGGACAACAGAGGCGTGACTTCCAGGCAGATAAACGGTAATGGGAAAAGACAAGAAAGAAAAGGAAGGGAAGGAGAGAAAGAGGGTACTAATTCATTTTGACTAGTGGATGATTATAATTGATCTTTATGAGTTGCTTTTATGGGCTGAATTGTGTGCTCCCACCAACTACAAGCCAAGGAGAGAGGCCTCAAAGAAATCAAGCCTGATGACACCTTGATCTCAGACTTTTAGCCTCCAGAGCTTTGAGAAAATAAATTTCTGTTGTTTAAGCTAGTGTTATGGACTATGTCCTCCCAAAATTCACGAATTGAAGTCTTAACCCCCAATGTGACTATTTAAGGATAGAGCTTTTAAGAAGGTGATAAAAGTTTAAGTGAGGTCATAGGTTAGGGCTGTAATCCAATAGGACTGTTGTTCTTATAGGAAAAGGAAGAGAAACCAGAGATTCCTCTCCCTCTGTGAGGCCATGTGAAAACACAGAGAAAAGGCAGCCATCTATAAGCAGAGGAGAGAGTCTTCACTACAAACCAACCCTGATGGCACTTTAATGTTGCACTTCTGGCCTCCAGAACTGTGAAAAAATTAATTTCTTTTGCTTAAGCCACCCAGTCTGTGGTATTTTGTTATGTCAGCCTAGCGGACTAATATACTTTCCATCCCAGTAATTCAAAAAGCATTTTTGCTTTCTCATGTCAGAGAAGACACAGTATTTACGTGCTCCCACTAAAACAATAAAACCATATCCCAACTGATGGGATATCTTTATAAATCCTTTCTTACCTCCTTGAAGAATCTTGCAGGTGCCATTTCAGCTCCATCCAGTGTTCTCAAGAGGAACATTGGCCAAGATGATGTATTCATCTGGTACCCTATTTAAAAAATTAAATCAGATATCATGAAAAAGTCTCCCTATGACACTAAAGCAAGTTGGTATTAAAAATAGCTTTCATTTACTATTCTCCAGAAAATGACTTTCTTATTGAGGAACTCGGGAAATGGGCAAGAGGAGCAGTTGCACTCTCCAATCTGTGCTACTATACCCACTGTATTATTCGGCAACAATGCTACAGTAGAGGTAGAAACTCCCACTTTAGAGAAGCCACTAGCTAAAGTTGACCAACATACACATACGTGTTAGGAATGGGCCATAACACTCAGGTGATCCAAGTGAGAACCCAAGAGAGCTTCAATTTCTCACCAACAGCCATATAAGCAGGACAAAGGCTGCAAAAGACTTCCAGCCCCTCTTTTTCCCCTGCCTTATTCCCTTTCAGAAAAAGACAGTTTTCTGTCAAACTTAGCAGATGTACACTAATGATGATGGTGCACTTCATTGTATGCAAATTTCACCTAAAAAACTGCAAATAAACATTGAACCCTAAATAATATGTATGCTACAGTATTCAGAAAAAATGTACTGATGTCAATTACTTACTCTGAAATGCATTTAAAAATAAGATGGATTTAAAAATTGATAGACAGGCAAATAGATAAGTGATATAGCAAGTATAATAAAATGACAATGGTAGAACCTAGGTAGTGGGTATGTAGGTGCTCATTGTAAAATTTGTTCACCTTATGTTTGCAATTTTTCATACAATATATTGGAGAAAAATACAGGTCTCACTTTAGCAATCTTTATACACACTAAACATTATCTTCTCTTAGAATTTGTATCAGATGCTATAAAAATAGACTCAACAGGTTCTTTTCTAGAAATCTTATAATAAATACTGACTATCACAACCTCTAAGAACAAGGGTCTGCTAACTTTACTGCTTTCTGGGGGTAATCTGTTTCATGCACTTGCCTGCCTTGATGCCAGAATTGGAAAGAACTTGGCATGCATCCCTGATGGATACATGCATTAAGATAGGGAGGAACATGAATTCCTAGGAACAGGTCCATCAACAGGATAAAGTATGCAAAAAAATTCAGACAGACAGTTATCCTATAATAATACTGTACCAAACCCCCAATGTGATTAGGGAAATAATTGTTGATAGGAAAAAAGGGGGTTCAGAGGTTAGGATTTGTTACATACTCCTTATAATAAGTCAATATTATTAATGATATCTAATAAAGTTATCCACAGCATAGATTTTCCACACTGTGGTCAAAATATTGCATAAGAATTATTCTCTGGTCCTTATTCTATTCTCTTAACCCCATCTTATCCTATTGTATCATGCATCATGCTTTTTCTGTTTAACATTTTTCTTAATTTTGTAATTTTGTGGTGGTGATACAGGTGTGTTCACTTGTAAGCTGTATGCTTATGATTTCTATACTTTTCTGTTTGCATGTTAAAACTTTAAAAAAATCTTTTAAATATAACCTTTAAGATTTAAATAAATAAACCTATTTTAATAGGAAAACTAAATAAGTTGCATTGAATTAAAATGGAAACTAAACTATTCAAAAGTGTCTAATGATCAAATTGGCAAAAATTATGTATTTTTCTATGTACTATAAAATATATACTAGTCAGCAAGTATTGTTAGGTATTTCATATTTTTAGTTAATAAAAAGACTCAAAGTAATTTGAAAGAAGAATAATCACAAATATGGCTCTATGTTTGAAATGCTGGAAATCATAATAGCTGCATTTCCTTTGAACAAAATACAAAACCACATTATCATATTGTAAACTGACAAATAAAATCCAAACAGGAAAGCACTAAGCCTCAGCTTCACACTTAGCACCTCTTACAGAATTCTGTATGATTTCAGAAATGTTATAAAACTAAACCAAAAAATGTGAATGATATAAAAAAAGCAAAAAGCAGTAAACACACCCACTCTAAACCATCTTCTTAGAATAACACATCTCTGATTAGTTTTTAAATACAACCAGAGACACTGAAATTAAGAATAAACTGACAGTAACCAGAGAGGATGGGGGAGAGGGATAATGGGGGTAATACGGGAAGGGCCATCAAGTAACATGTATAAAGGACACACAGACAAAACCAAAGGGGTAGGTTTGAGGGTGGGAGGCAGGGATGGGTGGGTTGAAAAATGGAGACGACTGTACTTGAACAACAATACATACATACATACATACATGCACACAGTTTAAGCCAAATTAGGAATAATTAACAACTGGAGGAAGAACAATGTAAAAGATATTGCTAAGAATAGTTATTATTAATATATCAAACTTTGATTCTCAGAGTAGCTTTTCCTCATTAGAAAATATTTTTTATTGTTGTTTAAGTACTGTTGTCTCCATTTTCATCTCACCACACACCCCCGCCCCACCCATCCTGACCTCCCACCCTTGAACCTACACCCTTTGGCTTTGTCCATGTGTCCTTTATACATTTTCCTTGAGGCTCTCCCCGAATTTTCCCCTATTATCCCTCTCCCCCCACTCTGATTACTGTCAATTTGTTCTTTATTTCAACATCTCCCGTTATATTTTGCTTGCTTTTTTGTTTCATTGATTAGGTTCCACCCAGCAATACCACTGCTGGGATTACACCCTAAGAATCCTGAAACATCAATTCAAAAGAACCTATGCACCCCAATGTTCATAGCAGCACAATTTACAATAGCCAAGTGCTGGAAGCAACCTAGGTGCCCACCAGTAAATGAGAGGATAAAAAAACTATGGTACATTTACACAATGGAATACTATGCAGCAGAAAGAAAGGAGATCCTACCCTTCACAACAATATGGATGGAACTGGAGAGCATCATGCTAAGTGAAATAAGCCAGGTGGTGAAAGACAAATACCATATGATCTCACCTATAAGTGGAACCTAATCAGGAATTTTTCACTAGTAGAAAACAAAAAAATCCATTTTCCCATTGTGCTTTATAATAGGGAATTTTCATTTTCAACACTGTAAAGAAGAAACAAACAAAAACCAAAACCCACCACTCACTCAGAATGTAGAAGTGATAAAATAAATGAAATCACTGATTGTCTATAAAATATCATGGTACACATAAGTAGTAAAAAAAAATTTGCCCAAAATTAGAGTCACATACTGTTTACCTTTTTAAAACTTGGTCAAAATAGAGAGCTCTGTAATTAAAAGCCTTTGCTGGTAAGTTCCATCCATCTTCTGCTTTTCAAAGACCTAAAGGTACTGACTCCTACCCATCACACCGTGGTTTCCTCCCACTATAGAGGAAATGGAATTCCCAAGTTTGCATCTGAAGCCTGGATGTGAATCCCCTATGTTTACCCCAATGCTGAAAATGCTGAATGGCTCTGTGGACAGTATTGAGGAAGGAAGTGACTTGTATCAAATGCTACAAATGACTTCCCCAGAAGGGTTTCTGAATCTGCACGTTTAACCTAGTAGAGCAGTTTTTGACATCTGAAGTTTGAAGACAGCATGAGTCTTTCCCTGGAGTGGGAAGCCTTTAGCACACATATGCCAAATGGGTACTGAGTGAAACCCTCTAACATATGGTACTGATGAGTTCCTCTCTCATAGATTCTCCATAGTAACCATCTATTTGCAAGAATGCCTAGGAGAACAGATTTTTAAAGGCCATTAAAACTATTTCTACTGAATATTACATTAGTAAGAATATGTTCTTTTAAAAACTGTTTATCCTTACCCAGTGGAGGCTGAAGTAAGTCCCCTTGCTTTTCACATGTCCCAACAGGCTGTATGTCTGCAGAATCAATGAGTCTCCAAAAATCATTTTTGTCATCACTACCATCAAGGCGTAAACACAGTCTAGCACCACTAACTCCAATGATCGTGGCAATACATGTCGAAGTTACATTGCGAGGGTCACGGGCTTCCAATTTCATACCAATTTCGAAGTTATTAGTTGGTGGAATCTTGGACTACATATATACATATAGATGTGCACACACATACACACAAAAACAATTTGTTAAAATACATCAACTATGAAAAAAAGAAATGATCAGTTATGTTACCAGAATACTTAAGGAGCATTTTAAGTAACAGTTACAATAAATGGTGAGCAAAGTTAAGAACTACTAAAGGTCAAGAAAAAGATCTCCAAACCCTCCCTCTGTCCTTGGCTTGACGTGCAGCATAAAAACACTGCCAACTGCTGGTCTCACTCATTTGCCCACTTCCAGGCAGCCCAAATACGGCCTCTAAAATGCACCCCAAGTGGCTTTCTAAAAATCTGATTAGGCCACTCCCCTTGAAATAAACCAACTGGTAGCTCACCACAGCTTAAGATAAGTCCAAGTGCTCAGTACAGTTTAAAAGCCCCCAAACCTTTAACCTCATTCCTATACTATCACCCCTACCCACTTTGTACTCCCATGCCATCTATCACACTCAGGTTCTTTTACACCCAAGTGCCTTTGTTTTTGGATGTTCTCTCTACCTGGGACATTCTTCCCCTCATTCCAACCATCTCAGATAGCACCTCTCCTGTTAGCCCTCCCAATACACGTCTCATAATTAACTATTTACATGCCTGTCTTTCCCTCCAGATGGGCCCTCGGTCATAAGGGCTTAGTATACCTGACATTAAGTAAATTTTTAATGAATGCAAAGAGACCATATGGCTCTTAAATGGCACTAACACAATCCCACCATCTCCTCGTGCCACCTGAATCTAACAATCACACAGATATCCTTCAATAAGTTAATATTTTACATTAATATATTCAACAACTGCAGAATTTTGGCATACCTGTCTGAAATACTCTGCAGGAGCACTTACAGATCCAGTCTCTTCCAGGTAGCTGTCCCAATGGAAACCATCTGGAAATAAATGTATAAAATAATTTATATATATAATATTTATATTATATATGAATTTATATTTATATATAATATTTATATAATTAATTTATATATATAAATAAAATATCTATACTAACTTTCAGGAATAAAATGGGTTTTAGTTCCATATCCCTTAAAAAATATTTCCTAAGAGCAGATTCAAACTCCCTGATCTATATTTGATTACCAGCACAGAAATAAAAATTAAGACAACTTCCTGATAATAACAGCTGATATAAATTACAAGCCAGATCTTCTCAATGTAATGAGGACTAGAGCACAGTGATTCTAAAAAATGTGGACTCTAGAAACAACTAAAGGACTTTTTATAGACTAACAGCAAATTCTACTTATCTATCTCTAAATTTACTCAAGACATGTTTTTAACCATTTCAACCCATTAAATGATGTTGTTTCTTCATTTTTCATGGGGAGCTAAAAGTGTTTTGGTGCATGGTCTAACAGAATTTTATGGAAAGAAAAAAATATGAAGAACCAGAGTTTTTTCTTAGTTGAGTAGTTGATCTCCTCTCAGGTGTTAGAATATGATGGCAGAACAAAACAGTAAACCAGTCACTGGTACAGTCACTGATATGAATTATTTTAACAATCTACTTTTCTACACACTCTTGTGTCCTTTATCTTGCTAGTCTTTATGATATATTACAATGCCAGAGAAAAAGGTCAGAAAGCAGTATTCCACCTGGCTTGAACACTTCAATTCACTGTGCCAGTCAGATGCCAAAGACACTGAGAGAAAGACTTAATAACTGTATTAAAGGTACTATTAATTCACACACAGTTTAATTCTCATCAACCATAAGGTTTTTCTACACTCTCATTTAATTTCATCACTATAAAATATTGGTTTAGACATTTCTCCATCCTGGGGCAATTTATGTTACTAACCTGTTATATATCCTTTAAAGGATATAACACTCTTAAACACAGACACATAAACAAAGTGCTGATAAATGTTTAACAAGCAGGCTTCCAGAAAATACAAACAAAAAGCCTGACTGGTAGTGTATGCAGATTTCTGTGATGTACATATTACCACTATAACTTAGTGCAAGGTGCCAAGGTGAAGTCACTAACCACAGCGGAAAGAAATGTGCACAGTCAACTCTCCCAAGTTGGTGTGAACCAGCTTCAGCATACCAGATATGTGTGTACATTTGTATGTGTACATACACATATTGCATAAGGTATTAAGCATGTCCTACATAACACTGTACATCCTGCATTTGTAACTTAGTAAGTCTAAGAGATTGTTCCAATAAAAAAAAATACTGTGCTTAAGTCCACTTCCAGATAATGTGAAGTAAGTGCTACCACACTGCTGAAAGGTACAGCAGAATGTTGAGAATATGGGCCCTGGAGTCAAACCTGCTTTCTTCCAGTCTGGCCCTGTCTCTTTCTAGCCATGTAACCCTGAACAAGTCATTTCACTTTCTCAGCCTCAGTCCCTTCTTCTATAAAATGAGGAATGTAATAAATATGGTACAAGGTATTTTGAGAATTAAGTGAAGTAGCATACATGCAAATCTCTCAATAAATAGTATGTTATTATAAAACTAAATGTCATAGTTGTCCTAAATTTATGAATATTGGATAGTATTTTCAAAAGTGAAAACTGAGAAGCATGACTCCAAAATTAAACTGACCAGGTTTCACTAACCTGACAATCAGGAAACCCAAGATTCTAACTGAAGCTCTACCAACATATGGTCTTGGAGAGCATTAAAACACACACACACACACACACACACACACACACACACACACAAAACATCAATTGAGGGTGGGGGTATCTGGCTAGGAGGTCACCAGGACCTAACATCTCAGGAACAGAGGAGAGTGCAATTTGAAAACAATGGCTGGGAAACAAAAACCATTTCACCATTAAATGTCAAAGAATTCTTCCATAAACTAGTTATATTTGTAAAAATTTTCAATAATGTTTAAAATACTTAATCCATCTCTCTAACATAATTTTTTAAATATCCTATCACAATCTGGGTCTGAATGGACATTAATTTGAGCTAGCAAATCCTTTACACTGTGCACTGTGAAAGATGATCATTTTCTGTTACATCACTAGCTAATGACCATATGTAGGATTTAATCATTGGAGCCTTAATTGTTTTTATCCATAAGGCAAAATTTCTAGTCTGCAAAACTGTTCAGCTTCACTGCCCATGTGCTGAGACTCTACCAATAACATAGGGGGACACACATAGCAACAGGCTTTAGTAATTTAGATTTGACACATCTGCAATACCACAGCTGGAATTCCTGACCAGAAGCCAAAATAATCAAAAAGTCTCAGCCAAGCCTGAGGTCTCAGTCTGCCTCTGCATCTTATCCTTACTGACAAACTGAGGCAGGATGGGGAGATTCTCTCTCAGTACTTTACTAATAGGTTTGCTCATGAGACAGGTGTACTTTTATAACCTTGTGATCCGATTTTTATTTACACATGTCCATGGTTTGAACTTCTTGGTTTGACTTGTACTCTATTCTAGTTCATTATTTGTCCAAGCACCTTTTTGCAAACTGAACATAGTCTATATAAGGCCCTTGGTCTTCTTCAGAGTAAATCAGAATCACAGTATCTTCTACCAGTGTGAGGCTTGGGTTCAGATTCTAGTAAAAAAAGATGGGCAAAATATCTGGAGGTAGAAGCTTCTCAGCTGAATGATCACAGTACCCATTACTTCACAGCACTTACCACAACTATAGTTGGGCATTTATTTAATGTCTATCTTGCCTCCTAACCTCAAAGAGGTCAATGATTATGTTTGTCTCATTCATCACTGGATGCCCCCTGAAGGACACCAGTATGTGCCAGGCACTGTCCTAGGTACTAGAGATACAGCAGTTAAAAAAACAGACAAAATTCCTGGCTCTCTTGGAGCTTATCTTCTAAAAGTCACTCAATGGTTTCTAAAATGAGATGTTAAAGTCAGGGCCCTAAGAAATATCTGCAGATGTGTGTCAATTTGATTAAGTAACTTCATGTTTTAAATCAAAAGTTTGAGAATTCTGAAAAGGTAGTAGTTTCAACCTTCAAGAATATACATTTTTAAATTTACTTTTATGAAATTTTCAAAATAAGCAAATCTAAAGAGATCAAAAAGTAAGTAAGTGGCTGCCTAGAGCTGGGAAGGCATTAGGGAAAATGGGGAGTAATTGCTAACTGGATATAGGATTTCTTTTTAGGATAAAAATGTTCTAAAATTGATTGTGGTGGTGGTTGCACAACTCTGTAAATATACTGAAAACCACTGATTTGTATACTTTAAATGGGTGAATTGTATGGTATGTGAATATATCTCAACAAAACTGTTATATTTTAAAATTTTTTGTAGGGATGAGGAAGAACACTTTAAGCTAATGGCCTCCATTTCTTTGGTGGGTTTTAGAGGTTAGAGGGAAGAGCTGAAGAACAAACAAGGCCAGCGGGAAAAATAAGGAAGCAACAAGGGCCCAGCATTGAGAGAGAATGATTCCATGGGGATCATCTCTACAGGCTATCTTCCTGTGGGAACAAAAAGTCATATATGAACTACTACAAGAGTTGGGCTGGCAGGGCAGGTACAACAGAAAGACAAAGGGCAAGAGGTTTGCCTGGAAATCTCTGGTAAACACAAAGTTTGCTACAGTATTTTTTTGTTCAGCTTTGTGTGTGTGTGACTTATTTTATCTTTTTCCTTAAGAGCAAGTACAAGTCAGATCCTACCTCCTGAGTCTATGATGCAATGCTATACACAGTGCTATGATTGCTGTTTACAATAAGGAATTAATTCAGTGTTAATCAAGTTAACATTTACTGAACATTTATGCTATATCTAGGAATTATATTAGGTGTTTAACATTCATTTTTTATTTAAATTCCAAAAATCTCATGAGGTAAGTAGTATTATCCTTGTGCTACAGAGAAGAAAAAAGAAACAATGAGTAATCTGCCCAAGCTCACAAGGCCAGTAAAGAATGTTAGGCCAGGATTCTAGAACAGGTCTGTCAGACCTCGCAATACCTAAGCTTTCATCCACTTTTATCAACTGTCTTTTGACCATCAAAAAAGGACTTGCAGATTGATTCTAATGTTAGAAGAGTTTTTATTAATAATCAAATTATTTTAAATTGGTAATACATAATAGTTTAATTAGATATATTTAATTTGGCAAAATTTACATTGAAATAAATGGTTATCTTTTCATTTTATCCTATACCAATTTATCTCTAAATAAAACCAAAGTAAAATTTTCAAAATAAAATACTATTTTTTGACCCTTCTTATTGCTTGGATTTTATATTTACAGGAGTTTGCTGTAAGAGACTATGTTAAAAGCAGTAAGAAGAGTTCATATTAACACTGAGCGAGGAAAAAAGTATTGTACTGAACTACTTTAAAACCTACCACTTTGCACAGATGTATCTGATTGAGAAGTTTCATCTTCAACCTCCTGCTTGATTTTTATTGAACCTAAAAAAAAAAAATAGTGAGCAATACCAGAAGGCCAGAGCAATAGTCTGAAAGTGCACCTAGAAAAACTATAAATTAAAACTATTTTCTGATAGAAACCAGTTTTAATTTTGTAATTAATAGTCTCTTTTATTTGCACAGGACTTCACTTTCTAACATACTATGTACCTTATAATTTGCTCATTTATTTTGTTCATTTTATGTCTCATTTAAATGTAAGTTCCAAAAGGGCAGGGATTTATTTATTTAGTCTGTTTTGTTCACAGCTGTATTCTCAGTGCCTAGAACAGAACTTGGCATGCATAACACCTTCAAGCATTTGTTAAATGAATGAATAAATAAGTAAACCAAAAACAAGCTGAGATGCTCCTTACAATATTAAAATTAGCATGCCCTAGAAATAAAATGGATGCTTTTGAGAGTTTAAAACATAACAAGGAAGCTAGAATATGATATAATTCAATGGAATAGGCAAAGTTCTGTGCCAAGCTGAAGAGCTCAAACAGTGCCACACCTTGTGCTTCACCAAATCAAAGATATTACAGTATTTTGTCCACATACATTACAGTATGTATCTCTTAAAGATACATAATTTTTAAAAGTTAATGTTATACTGAAAAAACTAAGTATAATTCTTTAATATCATCAAATAAGCATTCAATGTTCATGTCTCCCCAGTTGTCTTAATTATTTTAAGTGAATCTGTTTAAATCAGGACACGAATAAAGTCCATCCATACATAGCAATGGCTGATATGTCTCAAGTCTTTTTTTCCCCATTTTTTAGCTTTTCTTTAATGGATTAAAATAGAATTGTATAATTCCTTTTTTAAATGTTTTATTGTTTATGCTGTTACTGTTATCCCATTTTTCCCCCTTCACCCCCCTCCACCCACCCCCACTTCCATAATCCATCTCCACACCACAGTCCATGTCCATAGGTGCTTCATACATGTTTTTTCACTAATCCCTTTACCTTATGTCAAGCAGTTCCCACCACTGTCCTCCCCTCTTACCATTGTTTCTCAAGTCTTTTGATCTATAGGCTCCTTTTATTCTTTGTACCTGTTCCCCCAGCAATTTTTTTTTTTCTGATGAACCAGTTCAGTTTTCCAACCTGGATTTTGCTGACTACCTACTTGTGGTGCTGAGTTCTTCTGGTCCTTATATTTTCTCTAAATTAGTATCGGTATCTTGATTAAGAGCTTAATCAGGTTCAGATTTGGCTTTTGGCGGGGAGGACAGGAGAAGACGACTTCATAGGTGGTGTGTACTTCTCACAGGAGGCTCCGAATTAATATCTAGGTCCTTCTCTTTTTTGGGTTATGACCAGACATGAATAGCTATTGCCTAGACCCATTAGTTCATTAGTGTTGGTAAAATGGAGATATTCTAATTTTATCATCCTGTCTTTATTAGCCAGAAAACTTATATGGAAAGAAACCTGCCCTCTTCAACCACTCAGATACCCTGAGGTACAGATCATATACAGAAGTCACAATCAATGCTTTATTCTTTTCCTTTATTTTCTCATTTTTGAAATAATGAGTTGGATCCCTAGCATTCTCCACAAAAAACCAGCAAGCTTTTTTTTAGTATCATTATAAACTCATGGATTTAACCATACTTAATGTTTCCATCTAATGCTGTTTTACCCTTACTGGTACTTGAATTCTTAAGTGACAAGCTTCTTAAAGAAGGATCATTCTTTTTTTTTTTTAATTTTTTTTTAAAGATTTTATTTATTTTTAGGGAGGGAAGGAAGGGGGAGAGAGAGAGACAGACAGACAGACAGACAGACATCAATGTGCGGTTGCTGGGGGTTATGGCCTGCAACCCAGGAATGTACCCTGGCTGGGAATCGAACCTGGGACACTTTAGTTCCCAGCCCGCGCTCAATCCACTGAGCTACGCCAGCCAGGAAGAAGGATCATTCTTATGCATCATTCTTAAATGATGCTAGGTATACCATTTAGAGTAACAGATCTACTTTCTAGTTATAATTGAGTAACTCTTCAAGATACATAAACATTTGAGGGGGGTATATGGATGCTTCCTATTTAAATAATTTGGTGAGTAAAAAGAAAGTACATATTTATATTTACTAAATAGTTCTCCATATGATTTTCTAATAGGAAAGAAAGTAAAACTGTAAATGCACAGTTCCTGCTCTAGAGAAGCTAGGGGAAGGGTCTAGACAAAGAAGATGTATAAATGACCCACAGACATAGACAACAGTGTGGGGACTGACTGTGGGAGTAAGGGGGAAAGCAGGAGGAGGGCAAAGGGGAAAAAACTGGGACCACTGTAATAGAATAACAATGAAAAATGATTTTAAAAACCTAGTTACAGAGGCTACACTAAACTAATACACCTAACAAAATTATGAAAAGCAGAGGATACATTCAGCATTTGGCCAGAGAAAAATTCATGAAAGACACAGGACTTAAACTGGGTGTTAAAGGAAAAATAGGGTTTAAGATGGCAAAGGTGGGAAATATGTATTATGGGAAGGAAATATAACTTAAAACAGAGTGAAAATGAGTGTGGCATATTCACAGGACAGTGAGCAGCGTTCTCATTAGAGCAAGTTAGGGTGAAGCATTTTTAATCACTCATATTATAGTTAGAAGATTTGGATTCTGAATGTGGCATTGTCATAGACTGTTGTATGACCTATCCACTTAACCTCCCTGAGTTTGTCGGTTTTCTCATTTATAAACTAGTAAGGGAAGACAAGATTACCTTTAATAGTTCTTCAGTTATAAATTTCAATTTTAAGCACCTAACAACTCATATAACTTTTATTTTTAAAAAGTCTTTTTCAAAAGTTCAGTCGACCAGAAAATATTCATTCCAAATGAAAACGAAAAATATTAGCATTCTTTAGATAAGTAAATTTTACCTCCACTCATTGTTTGCTCTGTGGTATCCATTTCTGGTGTTCTTTCCTACAAGGAGAAAAAAAACAATTAATGCCTCCTTTTAACACATTTCAAAAGGGTGATATTATTAGAAATTGGTTATAGAATTAGATCATTTTAGTATCTTTTCCTTAAACAAAAATGAGATATCTTAGTAGTTGCTAATGGATAGGGGAAGAGGAACAGGGGCGTGACTGCTAATGGGTATGGGTAAGGGTAAGGGGTTCCTTTTTTGAGGTGATAGAAATATTTTGTAATTAGATAGTGGTGATGGACACACAACCTTGTGAATACACTAAAAACTACTGAATTGTACACTTTAAAAGAGTGAATTTTATGGTTAAATGCATGTAAAAAAGCAGAGATAAGTTGGTAGAGTTGGGATTCAAACTGAGGCCTACCCCAAAAGCCTACTTACGCCCATTTTACAAAAAGATGAAAGAATCATGACTGTGATTCACAAGTGTTGGTGAAACTTGTGAGAACTGCAAGAGTCAAGTCTAATAAGACAATTACTCATTAGAAGGCCTGTGTATTTTGAAGCAACTACATTCATTAATCTGAACTTTTCCTGCATGTCCTCAATGTGACAGTTCCCCTACAATGAAGGTAAATAATACACTGTCCTTGCTCTCCAACAGCTCCATCTAGTCAGAAATAGGCATATGAACAATACACAACGTGAGTGCTATAAAAGAGGTATGTAGCCATGGCTGGGTAGCTCAATTGGTTGGAGCATCATCCCTGTGCACCAGGGTTGTGGGTTTAGTCCCTGGTTGGGGCACATATAGTAGTCAACCAGTGAATGCATCATCAGTAAGTGAAAAATGGGTCAACGTTCTCCTTCTCTTTCTCTCTCTCCCCCCCTAAAATCAATAAATACAATTTTTAAAATTTTAATAGGCATAGACACTAAAATACTTAATATGGCATAAAGAGATCAACCTCCAATTACTCTGTGTGCCTGTAGTTGGAACATGATTTGTATAATGGAAGAGAATTTGTTATTTAAAAGAAGCCTATGAAGAATACATCATTAAGTCACCCAAAATACCTTGGTTGTGGGTTCTGTCCCCGGTATAGGCACGTGCAATCCCTGGTTTGGGAGTGTACAGGAGGCAACAAATTGATGCTTCTCTATTGCATCAACGTTTCTCCCTCTTCCTTCCTCTCTCTCTAAAAGCAATGAAAAAATGTCCTCAGATAAGGATTAAGACTTTTTAATTACATTTAAAAAGATCATAAATCAAAATGTAAAGCTTAAAATTACAAAATTTCTAGAGAACAGAGAGACCGTGTGACTTTGAATTAGGCAATGATTTCTTAGATATTACACAAAATAGTACAATGTTTAAAAGAAATTGATAAATTGAACATCAAAACAAACAACTGCTCTTCCAATGACACTGTTAAGAAAATAAAATAAAAACATGTATCTGATTTTTTAAAAATCTGCATGCAGAACATATAAAGAACTCTAACAACTCAATTAAAAAAAAGACAAACAGCCCAGTAAAAACATAATTGGCAAAAGTTCTGAACAATTACTTTGCTAAAGATACACAAATGGCCAACAGGCACATGGAAATATATTCAACATCATTAGTATTCAGGGAAGCTCAAATTAAAAACAGAATGAGATACCACTGCCTAAATGGCTAAAACTAAAGAGACTAACAATACCAAATACTGATAAGATGTGGAACTGGACCTCTCATACACTTCTGGTGGGAATATAGAACAAGTATTTCTATAAAAACAGAACTTTCTTAAGAGTTAAACACAAACCAGTGAGTTGTTTAAAGCCACTATCAAAAGTGAGACTGCGTCCACTATGGCAATTTAAGGATTCTTTCAGGGTCACGATAAAATCAAAATCATTTGCCCTAAATATTCTTCTTTCACTATAAAGTAGACAGCCTTCACTGTTTTCCCTCTTGAGCTAGGTAGCTTCCATATTTCACTACACCAATCATTTCAATGCTAAATGAAATAGTTTTCCCTTTAGGAGGGAAATATGATCTTGGCCCTATTTTATTTCCTTTATATACAGAGTGGGGCAACAATGGGTTTACAGTTGTTCATGTGAAAAATAACACAATAATAAATAAATAGTAATACAAGAATAAATTGTGTCTCACAACTGTAAACCTATTTCTTTTCAAACATTCTGAAATTCATACAGTTCACTGAAAATTTATTTTCTCCTCTGACTCTCCCCAATATGCTTGCTATCCAAGTTTTATATTTGGCATATGCAAATATACAAATTCTCATTCAACCTAGGGACTAAATCTAAGATCAAAGCGAATGCTTAAGCTTACTTTTGAGCAAAGAGGGATTTCTGTGTTAGAAAGTATGACTACTTTCACTGTCTTAAACTACAAACTGCCATGTACTATACAGACAAAACTGATCAGCAAAATATTACAACCTCCTCCCTACTACAAAATGCCTAAACCTTAAAGGTAAAAAAATTAAACCCCTGATGGGAAAATGGATAATTCCACTCCAAAGAAACAAAGCAAATATACAAACTACTTCTCTACTGGGCTTTCAAACTGTAAGAGCTAATCCATTTAAACCAGTCAACAGAATAATTTTTTTGTCTCACTTGAACACATGACTTTATTTATAGACATTTATTTACAGACACTGAGCATAGCCCCACGTGTCAAGTGTTTATGCCCATAAGATTCAAAAAGGCAAAAGCCTTTGCCCTCTAGGAGCTCCCCTGCAGGGCTTCCCAGGCTGTTTCCACCCAATATTTCCACCCAACAGCAGACATCAAAGTAAATCTTGTATAATACAAGTTATTCACCTGCTTACCTTTCCTCATAGATTGCAAAGTGATTGAGAATGCAGGCCATACATTACTCTTCTTGCAGCTCTCATACAACTAGCACAAAGCCTTACACTTAAAAAGTACTCAAATGTTCACGGATAGTGACTAATAGTGGCTAAAATTCACTATAACTATATATATAGGTTTGTATAGGATATATGAGTAAAAGATTTAAGCATGGAGAGAAACATAAGACATATACTAGCTTGTGATGGTAAAGACGATGGTATGTACTGACTGGGTGTTGTAGGGGGGCTGAGAGAGTGGAAGAGATGGTATTTTGTAAATATTTCCTGTGTGATATAATCCTATTTGTATAAAATTGTAAGTGTGCACAAAGTAATACAAAAATATTTTGGTGATTCTCCACTTTTGCATCATAGGTGGTGAGATTTTGGGTGAACTTTATTTCCTTCCTTATATTTCTATGTATTAATTGAATTCTTCACAATGCTATCTATTAAATAATCAGAGAAAGTTATTTTCATGGGGGGAGGGAGTGCTCTGATAGTTTTTTAAATAATCCCTAAATGTTGTTATATTATTAAGAAGCTCTATATACACAATGCTGGTCTGTCACACTTAACAAATTATACATATTCTTTTTTTTAAGATTTTATTTACTTATTTTTAGAGGGGAAGGGAAGGAGAAAGAGAGAGAGAAACATCAATGTGTGGTTGCCTCTCACGTGGCCCCCAATGGGGACGTGGCCTGCAACCCAGGCATGTGCCCTGACTAGGAATCAAACCTGCGATGCTTTGGTTCGCAGCCTGTGCTCAATCCACTGAGCTTCACCAGCCAGGGCAAATTATACATATTCTTAAAGAAAAAAATTATATTGTGATGATTCCTGGTAGCCTTATCAACTACATATTAATATTATTTCAAGTGCTTAAAGCCATTCAAGTTACTTCATCTCTCTGAGTCTTCATTTTCTCATATGTAACTTAAAACTAATGTCATGTATATCTCATAGTGTAGTCATGAAAATTAAAGATAGTAAAGGTAAAGCACCCAGCATAGTATCATGAATAAGTGGAAACTCAGAGACTGTTTTCTATCCCACCCCATTTGCCCTAGTTAAAATTCCCTGAGATGAGTGAGTTTCAGCATTAACACTTAACATTACGTTGTAATGATACCTGAACATTACTTAATTATTCTTTCAAAGTATGGACCAAAAAGGTGTTTAAAGAAATAAAAGTGCTTTAAGTATATGGTAATAGAAGTAAACTAGATTTTGGGTGGCAAGCACACAATTGAGTATACAGACATTGTACTATAATGTTGTACACCTGAAATTTATATGTTATTAACCAATGTTACCCAATAAAGTTCAATAAAAATTAAAATTAAAAAAGAAACAGAAATGCTAAGTTTAAGTCACTCTTAAATTAAGCAGCACTAAATAAATAAACATATATATACATACACATATATATCTATAATGCCCAGACATATAATTACCAAAGAAAGAAGCTGCCACCTAATAACCAGCATTATTGGAAAACTTACAGATTCTAGCTAAAGCCAAAAGAAACTTGATGTCACCCTATGCTGTATAACTCTGAGGTATGATTATTCATGAATATATTATTTCCTTCAGGATTGGTGAGTACTGAAAATAAATTCTGGCCCTTTGTGAACCAAAAAAGCCTTTGTGGACTCCTAAAAGCTAGAATAGGTTTTTTCTTTTTATACATTCATCACCCCCCATAAGCAAAAGGGAAAAAAATCACCTATAATCCCACCATCAAACAATAATAACCTGCAGTTAGACATATAGTATATATCCTTTCAATTTTTAAAAATCACATATGTAAATCCATATATTTAAACCACTCTTAAATGTATATTTTCCAAATTCTATTTGTCATAATCTTCAAATGAAATTCTTCTTATATGATAAATTCATAGAGCCAATATTTTATCTAAAATGGAAACCGGACAATAATAAATGTGCAAAGTTAAACCCCAGAGAAAACTTCAGAAAAAGCTTAACTTTGCTCTCAATACACTTTGAACTGCTTCAGTACTTTAACAAAGACTCAGATTAAGACCCCACTCAAAGTAGTGCTCAATGTTACATGGCAGAGAACATTTTCGTGAGAAAAAAAAAGCTTTGTTTTGGTTTTAGCACCATAAGGAAAAGTTGCCTCACTAAATGCATATAAGGAGCAACTCTACTGCATTAAAGAAAAAAAACCCTGAAATATAAATAAGCCAAAAAAAGGTATTACGTTCACACTATTTTATAGTGTCTGACATTTAAATTTCCTTTACCAAAAGAGCAGTTACACTAAATCCAGCAGGCTTTGACCAAGCATAGACAGCCTGGGATCTCTTACAAAACAAAACCATTTGTTTTGCTGCTTGTATCTTGACACAGATTTAATCGCTAAGAGACCCAAAAAATGCTTTGGAAAGTCTTATATTGTTTTAAACCATTTTCTCAACATTATTAAACAATGTAAATAGTGATTAATAAAGAAATTATTAAACCTGAAACTCCAGCAGCACTTATCTGATTCTGGAGAGAATTCTAGTTTGGTTGTTTTTTAGTTTTTGTTTTTTTAAGAAAGACAGTTTCTAAGGACTATTTAGCAAGTTAAGGAGTCTATAATTCTAAGATTATAGAATCTTTCCATTATTTGTGCTTGGGGTTTTTGTTTTGCCCTTCCTTTTTGTTTGTTTTATTTTGAAGATAAGGTATTATATATACCATAAGTCTCTAATTAGAGACTATTACCTGAAGAGTCAATAAGGGTGACAAGGACAGGAACTAAATAAGTTTAACAAGCAAAAATTTTCCCAGGGCCCTTTACATTTCAGCTATTACAAAATAGAATTATAGCAACCTGAGAGAGTATAAAAGTAAACTAAACACAAATGTTGAACTGAAAAATATAAATTTGTTCCTATATCAACAGCAAGGTTTCCTGCCACTTTTCTCAAACAGAAGTCCCATAGGTGGGAATAATGCCCAAACTTTAATATTCATTATTAAACTTGTTCACTGAACCTCCCATTTGACAGATACTAAAACCCACATATTTGAAAGAGTAAAGTGACTTTAAATTGAGATAACATCAAATTTTTATTGGTGTAGAAAAGACTGTCAAACTATATTAGATATTTACCATATTAATCTTTTCCTGATGGCCAGGATTTTGGTAATAAATATGATAATACCCATAATACAAAGAATTGCTGTGATACCTCACTTTCTGCAATTTGGCCTCTACTTTCCCTCTTCTCCTATAACTGCTTCCAAGTCTTCAATTGCCTCCTGGACATCAAACCCCATTTCAGTCATTCTCCTTGACACTTCAGAAGCCCTCTGTGGTAGGTAACTCTTCATTCCTGACACCTCTCTTCTTTGAGCCTCAGACATGTGTTATTTCCTGGTTGTCCTACCTCTATTATCCCTGTGTCTACTTCCTCCTTCTGTCCTAGCCATTGATCTTGCTTAGTCGCTCAGTCTGTTCGTCTAGATTCTAGAAATTTTAGAGTCTAGAATCTCATTCTATTCCATGGCTGATATAACACCCCTATGTGGATGTTCCTGTATCAGTATCTCTAGTCCTTATCTCTCTCCAAAATTTCTAGTCTAGCCAATTGAACATCAGTTTGGATGCCTCACAATCACTTCAAACACTACATTTAAAAAAAATCAAACTCTTTTGCCCTCTAAAATGTGCTCCTCTTCCACTGCTTCCTATTTTAACAGGCACTATGAACTCCCAGTCTTTCTGAGTTATAAGTTATCTTTGATTCCCCTCCTATCTTATCAAGTTCAAATCAGAAAGCTGGTAGCAAAAGAAAAATTAATCAAATCTAGTTTGTCAAACACCAAAAGACAGGATTCCAATATACTGTATATAATTTGAAAGGGAGAAATAAAAAAAATACACCATGCATCCTGGACAGAATAGATCCATGAAGACAGAAGAAAATAAAGATTACAGTCCCTGGGGTCTAATGATGGTGGTGTTGGCAGTGGTAATAATAACATTAAGAGCTGTCACTTACTGAGCTCTTGCTGAATGACTGATACCCTACTAGGGACTTTTATACCTTTTTCTTATCTAAAGCCTGTTATCAATTGATACTGTTATTAATGTTCATTTGAAAGTTAAGGATACTGAGGCTCAAAGAGCTGCATAAGATCACCCAACTAGATTTGAACCGAGGTCCATGAATGTTTAACCATTATGCCAAAATTGCTTCTGTTGTGTGTATGTACATTCCTTATCTCCCGTGGTAAACTACAAGGTTTGGGGAACAATATTATGTATGATTCATCTTTGTATTCTCCAGTGTCTATGCGGTGTCCATCACATAATAGGGCCCCCAAAATGTTTGCTAAACAAGTAAATAAAATCTGCTGTGCTACAGGTTACTTATACATAAATTACAGAGCACCAGAACACTGCGGTTTTTAAAAATGTGGTGATATTTTTCTTTTGGCTGTCATTGTTGTCCTCTCTGTTCCTTTTCTCAATGTCTAATCTGCTGTCTTCATTTACACACAACTCTAGGTCAATAGACCAAAGAGAAAATTCTTTGAGATCTTAAAGACAATTCCTGGCTCCCCACATCTTTTTATTTTCCATCATCTACCAGACCTTTACATTTCTACTCTGGATTTGATTTCTAGGATGTTTGAGGTCCCAAAAAGATAGGCCCCAGCATAAATGGGTTAGTACTACAGGTATTTTTTTTTTCAGGGAGAAAAGCAACTAGGAATACGTGTTGTACCAAAATTCAGTGTATAAGTTCTAATTATATAACAATTGGAACCAAAACATGTGCTAAAACCAATATTCACACAAAAAAGGAAAACACAGTCCCTACACAAAAAATAATCTAACTGCAAAAATATTTCATTCTATCTCCTTGAATATATGCATTAACAATAAGAAGTTTCAAGGCTAAGAGAGGTTAATAAATGTTTGTTGGTAGTTTTAAAGAAAATGATGGACTAAGTGATGGAAATTATAGTACACACATATAACTCACCAGAGACTATTAATGAAATAGCACAAGTAGAATTTTTTTTCATTTTTAGTCTACCTCATTATACAAACACTGCTTTCAAACTTGTAAAACAAACAAAATAGCTCTTTATTGCCCAGTCAATACACAAAAGGATGATAGAGAAGTCTGAGTTAACTGCATAAAACCTTTAAGTTTTTTGTTTTGACTGGAAAATAATTTATTTTGGCTTGAAACTTTGGTTTCAAGGTTACTTCACATTCATGCTTAAATGCAAAAACACACATTGATTTGATTCAAATACATTATAGCTATATATTTTCCTTTTACAAAGAAAAACTAGCTCTTTTAACTAAAATTTTGCTTCTGGTAATGGAGATTATCCTAGCACAGGATAGAAAAAGCATATATATCCACTGTACAGCCATATGTAACCTGTTGAATTGGACATGATTCATCATGTTAATATTCCAAGTAAATTATCAAATTTCCCATTTTCTGATATATCTATAAAAGTAAACAGAAAAAAGCTAAATTTTAATGTGTGATTACTTTTAAAAATAAATTTTAATCTCTGAACTGTCAATAATCAATATTAGCAATGAACATTTTTGGTAGTGAGGGTTTATCAAATCAAACCTTCTGGAGGAAATTAAGAGTTCTAGAGAGGCAACTTTAAGTATGCTTTAGTAAAACTGACTGCAACAAACTAGAAGTTAATCTTTTTCTGTGTAAAGACAAGCCCCCAAAAAACTATTTTCAAGAATTTTTAATTTATCTAAAAACATAGCCTACAAGTTAAAATAATTCATACTTACAATTTTAAAATAATGTATGTGAAAGTTATGCATTTAGTTAAGAAGTATGTATGTTATGTCAGAAAACAGATAAGTGAAAGACAAGTCAAGGGTTGCAAAAATCCCAGTTTATACTTGCAAATTCCTAAAGTTCTAAAACACAGCCACAGGTTAATTGTCTAAAGACCTGCTGCCCACCAACATTTGCAGAGGACTGGACTTAATAGCAGGGCATGTCAATTTACTACTACAGGCAGCTCTCCATGCCACATTTCAACCAAAGAACTGGGTCAGATTACAGCCTGTTCCTATTATCACAGCAGTCTAGATTTATGGTTTCTAACACCAGCCCTACAAGAAATAATGGGAATGATGACAATGACAATTCCTGCTAGACAACAGGCTACAGAAAAGCATGCAATAAACCACAATCTGAAGTGACCAGAAAACTAAACATCCCTGACAATGCTTCAAATATGAGGCAGGTGTCAGTAAATTGCTTATTTAAATATTTCTACAACCTCAAAAAATCTCAAAGTTTCTAGTCTAAACCAAGCAATATATAAATGTACTTATCATTATTGAGTACTATATTTTCTTTTAATAACCATCAAAGACAATGTGTTTAACAGATTTATTAAAACTCTACCAAGTTAATAAAAAATACTGATAATTACATTTCAAAAAACTTTAAAGTATATTCAAAAATATTCCACATAATACTTTAAATCTATCAAAAGAAAAAGAAGACACATTTCACAGCAAAGGGCACATGTTTACAACTGTATTCAAAGGCAGAGAACTGGAGAAGAAACACATCTGATTCATTCACTGCTTAATTTAAAACTAAATATCAAAATCTTAAACCAGCTAAAAATGATGAGAGCTGGGAAAAGTGACCAAATGTTTAAAAAAATAAGAACTTTGTCAATACACGTGCTTAAAAGCCTAAGCAAATGAAGCTGTTTATGTCTGGAATTCAGCACCAGTTAATCCTTATGAGAAACAGAAGTCCAGATAAATCAAATATATGGTCTAAAGACAAGAAGCAAAAAAAGTCTCACCAACTTTCCCTGAGAAAAGAAAGCATCCTTAAAGTATGCCCTAGAATTGCAATATATCTGTCCCATCTGAATTTTACAATGGCATGTTACCACAAAAGGTGGACACTCTCTTTCCGCTCTTATAACAATTTGCTCCTATAAACTTAGGAAGGGGCAGAGCCACAGCCATAAACATAGATCACAAGTAGTAGGTAATCAAATGCTCTCCATTTTCAAATGTTTCCCAGCTCTTTACTCATACAAAGCTTATTTTTTTTTAACTCTTTAATAAGGAATTCATCTAGCCTGGGTCAGATGATTGTGAAATTAAGTTACCAGTACCATCATATAAACTGCTTATAGGAGCTTCAAATCTTTCACCTTTAACACAGTAAGCTATCCCTATTTCTTACATTAAAACCTTTCCATCGCAGGTCCAAAAAATGAAAGAGAAAGATTTAGGGATATATGTTTAGTAGAAATCACTTAGCATTAAAATCACTAGTGTTATTATTTATAAGGTCGCTAAGGTTTAGTTATATTAGACAACGTAAACACAAAATAAGCAAAAATGCCTTACTCATGAAAACCAAAGAACATATGCACATTTCAAATCCTGGATAGTTTCTGAAATTTTCTCAGAATTTTCACCATCTTTCAGAACTACCATCTGTGCTATCTTTTTAAAAATGACATGTTATCACTACAATAAAGGCATTTGTATGCTTAGAGTAACTAAATCCCAAACTAGTTAGAGCCTAGAAAACTTATCACTAAATTATACTAACCCATTTTAATCGAAGATAAACAGCAGATTTCCCCAAGGTAAAAACATCATAAATATTAAGACCCCCAAGCCAAGGAAGGATAAACTTTTTCTTTCAAAATCACCAACATTTGCCATTTTTAAAATTTCCACTTTTTTTTTTTTTTTGGTTTCTGAAATCAACAATCACTTCAAATTATAAGATATTATGTAGTAATTTTCAGACATTAATAATGTTCCTAAAATTCTTAGGGGCACTTGATTTGGTCACTCCAAACTACAAAACAGCTGGCAATGCCAGACCAATATTCCCGCCATAGCCTCACGACTCTAACATTGATGACTGTGAGAGATCTCACTTTGTTCATATCTTGTATTTCCAAAAATCAGAAATATGTCAATAAGGAGACAATGGGGTCTCTCCCCAGAAGAGGAGCTAATAGAGATGAACTCAGATTTCCATTTACAACTGAAATGAGAATAGAGGGGAAAGTTATACACAGGGTAACCTGGCCAAAAAAAAAAAAAAAAGGACTAGAGGTGACTAATAACTCAAATAGCAAAAGATCCCTTGCATGCACCAGTGTTCCAGCTACTAAAGTTACAAGTGATTTGTATTAACCCAAAGAGAAGAGCAGTAAAATACTCAAGTGAAAATGTCCTCTTTCTACTCTCTCCCATCCTCCAAGAGCTCAAACTAAAATTGTGGTTGGGATCTTCCTTAAATGGGACAAGGGACTACGTCATTTTCATTCAAAGACTTGGTATTTACTCAGCCTTTTCAAGGCACTTTAGTATATCATCAATTATTTCTCAGTGAGGCAGTGCAGGATTACCCTGACCATTTCAATGATGCGGAAACAGACACCAACAGCAAAGGGAACAGGGGCAGGAAGAGGGGAGATAGGAAGCATCTGGGAGGAACAGGCAGGCAGCTAAAAAGGAACAAACCCTAAAGAAAATAAGAGTCACATCTGGCTTATAGCTGACCATCATAACCTTTATTTGTTATTTTTGAGCTCAGAGAGAGTTCTAAAACATTTTGCAAAAAGAAAGTGCTCTAAATGACCAGTCAGTAAATATCTAGTTACCTCCTAAACTACTTGGTTATAGAAGTAGATTTTTTTAGCATTAAAAATACCCAATCTCCAAAGCATATTCTGATTTCAAGTTACACCAGTCAATTTCCCCTCAAACATTATGTCTGATCCAGAAAATAATCTCTCATAAAAATGCATTTTTACAGAATCAGAACAAAAGAGGTATAAGTTAAAAATCACACAAGTCAGAAAATTAAGTTACACCCAGAATTTCACTTAGAGAATTATGACCAAAATTCCTGAATTTGCCCTTGAAATAAGAGGACTGCTTGTTCTACATTCATACAGGTTTTCTTAGCTATAACCTTGAACTTTTCAGGAATAAACTACTGATGAACAGCCTTAAACACCCAGAAACCACCA
Source organism: Phyllostomus discolor (assembly GCF_004126475.2). NCBI lineage: Eukaryota > Metazoa > Chordata > Mammalia > Chiroptera > Phyllostomidae > Phyllostomus > Phyllostomus discolor. The sequence goes on from NC_050198.1 coordinate 6,578,886, forward strand.
CACATAGCAGCCTCTAAATAAATGTACATTGAACTGAACTCCACACTGACAGCACAGTGTTGACTATCAACACTTAATAAAGATGTGTTGATTGAACTATAAACCAAAAGGACTGACCTACTGCCTCATGAGAAAAACTGGTATCACTTAAGACTGGGTCTAATTTTTTTGTACATATTATGACATCCTTAGCTTTAAAGCATCCTCACACACAATGTAGTTTGGTTACATTAATCTTTTTTTCCAAACTATCAACTTCAAAACAAGTCAAATTCTCTTAGTAAACAGGTATACACCCTCAAAGAACACATATGGTTGTGTAACATATATAAAATTTATTCAAAAATTCCAAAACCATTTTAAATGGTATTAGACTAAGGTTTTTTTTTTTAATTCTATCAGACTGTTTTGAAAACTATGGATAAAGGTACAGCTGAACAAACACAAGACATCAGGTTAGTGCTTTCTTGAAATCCCAATTGGATTCATTTCCAAAAGCTTATTTTCACACTTCTCCCATTAAATATACAAAACTACAAACAGAATAAAAGAACATTCATCCTTGGAAATACATTATTTAGTGAGTAATTCAGAAAAAGAATGGCAATAAAGGCAAAGATTGTCATTATTGAAGAACATTCCCAAGCACTGCTCATGATGAAAATTAAATCTGCATCTATGAACTATTGTTATACAATTGCTTGTCATACGAAGCTATATTCCATGAGTATTATACATCTTATAATATTCTTTCCCCAAAACAGAAATACAAATAGCTCTGGGATCATTAAAAATGCAGCAGTATCTGCAGTGCTTTTTAGGAGAGAAAACTTTAATTTTGTAAATCATATGATCACAATGAAATACTCACTTCCCCTGCCTCAGTTTTCCCTAACCGATCCATTCACTTTCTAGAGATGTCCCAAAGTCACCCTACAGCTAAGTCATCAATCCTAATCTAATTCTTCAAAGTAGAGGACAATATGACATTGTAATCACACTTTATAATAAATCACAAATGTTTTACAACGTTTTTTAAAAATCAGTAGTCTTAAATGAGAACTTGTACCTAAATACCTGTGCTGTCAAAACATTTTGCGGGAGGAGAAGCCCAATTACTGTTGAGCCCTCAAAGCTAAGTAAAACCATAAAGCGCAAAACCTATTAAATTCACCTATACGCTCTCCCTCTGACGATTCACACTAGGATGCGGCACAACTACTAACCAAGTGGGAAAAGCGAGAACGCCGTCTGGAAACGAAGGTAGCAAAGGTCCCTAGCCAGCCCCGCCACTCCTCCGCTCCTCCGCTCCTCCGCTCCTCCGCTCCCCCGCTCCTCCGCTCCCCGCTCCTCCACTCCTCTGCTCCTCCACTCCCCGCTCCTCCGCTCCCCCGCTCCCCTGTTCTTCTTGCTCCTCCACTACCCGCTCCTCCACTACCCGCTCCTCCGCTCCTCCACTCCCCGCTCCTCCACTCCCCCGCTCCTCCGCTCCTCCACTCCCCGCTCCTCCACTCCCCCGCTCCTCCACTCCCCCGCTCCTCTGCTCCTCCGCTCCCCTGCTCCTCCACTCTTTCGGAGAGCAGGAGCCGCGCTTTCCGCCCACCCCCCATCGGAGAGCCGGCCGTAGCCTCCCGCGGCGCACCAACCCCCCCCCTCCCTAAAGGCCACTGGCGCGCCCCCCTGCTTCTCCCCACCCCCAACAGCCACGAGCCCCAGGCGCGACTCTGAGGTGCACCTCGCACCAATGCCCAAGCCCGCGCTCCGCCACTGGCGCATCCTTCCGAGTTGACATTTCACTCCCAAACTCCAAAAGTTTACTTCACAGGTCCCCGGAGAGCAACAGAGCGAGTTTAAGCCCAGATCACACAAAGTCATCCCCAACCGCGCAAAGTCAGCCCCACCGCCCACCTGCCCTGCCCCGGGGCCCCGACCCGACCCCACTCATCGCTGGAGGATGCTCCGGAGGGTGCTGTGCAACGGGACCCGGGGGGATTCTTAGACGCGACACGAGAAAGGCTGAGGGCACTACATGTGGCAGGGGATCCCTGGCCTCGAGGAATGAAGTCGCCAAAGGTGGGCGACAGAAGTGTAGGGCCCAGCTAAGGCCGGATCCCGCGGGGAGGCTAAGGGGGCGTTCCTCGCGCGGGACGCGCCGCGAAAGGCTCTGGGCTACCCACCCGCCGGCGGAAAACAACCAGATCCTAGACCACAAGGCTCTGCCTCTCTGGTCCTCAAGGGGCCCGGAGCCACCACATACCTAAGGTCTTGTCGGCAAAAGGAGCAAATTCGGTCACTCTGGTCAACGACTCCCGCGAACAGGCACCAGTCTTCACACCGCTGCCGCCATATTTGAGAAGCCGCGCGCGGAGCCGCGCATGCCCCGCAACCGCCACTAGCGCCCCGCCCCCTCTGGCCCGCGTGCTCTGCGGTTGCCGCGTGCACGCCCTTTGACCGCGGCTGCACGCGGGGCCCGAGTAGGGGGCTAAACCGTGAGCCCGCGCGCGCAGACAGTGTGAGCCCGGGAAAGCTCTTGGCCGTTTTCCCATATCCTCCTCCCACAATCTGCCCTCCCGCCAAAATAAAACCAGTCGTAGCCCCTGCACCCAAGACAGTGGTCGGGAGGGCCCTAACTGGGAATCCAGGGTGCGCGTCAAGTTCCATCCTGGGAATTCGCTCCCCTTGACCATCGCCTTCGACTCTCGGCCACCACCCACCCTGACCACACACTCAAAAAGCGGGCACTTTCCTAGGAACTCAAGCAAGGTCCATGAGAAAAAAGCATCTCGCTACAGCAGCTTAAGCAAAACCACTCCTTCGCGAGTTCAGCATATTCCTTAAAACAGCCCCCACCCCCACCAAAGGGTTTTTGCCACGCATTCCCTTCCAGTTCCACAATCTGAATTTAGTTCATCTAAAGCCAAGCTCTAATTAAAGGGAACTACATTAACCCTAGGGGAAAATATGTTCGCTGGCTGAAGGGTGCTCGGGAGTGTCCTCTAGAGTGCATTTTGGGGTCTCCTCCACTTGATCGGAGTTGTGGTGCAGGTGAAGGTCGTACCTAAGAGGATGGAGCAGGCGTAAAAATGTAAAAATAACCATAAAAGAGCCCACGAATCTCTCCACGTAAAATGTGGCAAAGTATAGAAAACCAGAGAAAGTTATCCTACCCCTCGTTGCGAGGGTGGGTATAAGCAGATTTAAAACATTTTGTTTACAAAAATAATATAATGCGCTGTGTTAGCCAAAAGTAAACCATTGGCAGCCCTTCTCTAACTCTAAGGCTGGATGTAGGTTTTGCATCTGTGATCTCCTTAACGTAGAATATAAGGCATGTATTTTTTTAAGTCATGAGTCGGAAATTGGAGCCTAAAAATTTTTTAAAACCCACAGAATATATCCATTTAATACAATGCATAATAAAATTACTTTTATACACAACTTTTGCAACACTAAGCAAGAGCCAAATTAGAGTCTATTTCATCATATCTATACATTGACAAATGGCATAAAATCAAATTGCTCTGATTGTTCTTCAATTCTTTAAAAATGAATAAATAAATGTTAATGCAGAAATCAAGAAAAATTTAAGATGAAAATAGCAAAACTAGGCCACTGATATGCAAATATTAAAGAGACATTTGGTTATATCAATTGTGTAACATATCGCATTGGAGGGTATGTTGAAATGGTGTAAGATGAAGGTTGAAAAATGTCTACAAAAGCCAAAAAGCTATCTTGAACAGAGAAAAATTAAGCAGGTTAAACAGGTTTAATTTAGGCCAACCCTTAGCACCAGCTACAGCAAAGCTGGGGGCAGGGGCACATATTTAAATTCTTAATTACTGGCCATTGTCTTACTATTCCCAATGCAATGGAAATACTTGAAATTGTACATCTCTACATTCTATATATGAAAGATTTAGGTTTCATTTATGCCTCTTTCATATGTATGTGCCCCTGATTAAGTTCTAGAAATATTACTTTGATTGTTAAACTGTCTCATGGATGCCTCATCTACTTCCCATATTTCTGTTTTTAACATGAAATTATTGAAGCCCTTACTCTAAAAATGTAATTTGCATTATCTATATTAAAACATTTTCTTAATGACTATGTTCACCAAAGCATTTATGGAAGTGTGACTGTTATATTAAATGAGCTATTGATAATACTATCTATTGAGTACCTACAGTGTGCTGAGAATCATGCCAGTCTCTTTAGATTCATAATTTTCCATATTCATAATGTTCTTTCACAAAGTTCTTATGAGATAGATATCCTTATTCCCATTTTACAGATGAGGAATTTGAGTATTGCATAGCAAATAAGTGGAAGAATCAGCTTCTGAACATATTCTCTAACCTTTCCTAATATGCCTTTCACCGTCTCATCAATCATATGCTTTCATCATAGGCTATGTTTATAAACATTCAATAATTATTATTTTATTTACTTACACTCCGCTTTTCCTTTTCCCACTTTGCCAAAGAAAACTTGAGACTGTTTCTTTTTCAAAAGATTTTATTTATTTTTAGAGGAAGGAGGGAGAAAGAGGGAGAGAAACATCAATGTGTGGCTGCCTCTCACATGCCCCCTACTGGGGACCTGCCCCACAACCCAGGCATGTGCCCCAACTGGGAATTGAATGGGCAACCCTTTGGTTTGCAGGCCGGCACTCCACTGAGCCACATCAGCCAGGGCAAGACTGCTTCTTAATGATGATGGCATTGGTTGGAACATCACTGTTTCTTTTACATTGTATGGAAGTGCCTTGCACACAGTAGAAATTTGGTAAATATTTGTTGAATGAGTGAATGGATGAATGGATAAATGAATACCTCCTATTATGATGTTCAATTGATTTTGCCTGGAAAACCTGTAAATAAGAAGGCTATTTGAACTCAAAGAATAAGAGCTAATCCTGATAAAATCCAAGTTTTTCATGACTACTTTTTAAGTCTCAGAATCGCTCTGTCAGTTTGCTCCTTACAGTTCTCCTGACTCATTCCAAAACCTGTGACAACCTTAAAGATCCCCCATCACCACCCAGCTCAACCAGAGGCCTCTTGCCAGCACTCATCCCATCTTAGGCTGTTCTGGAAGAGGTCAGGCTTCCATTAGGAGAGGTAAGTAGAGCCCTAAGAGCTATAGCAGCTCTGGAGAGCATGGGCTGGAATGGGCAGAGGCAATTAATTTTTACAAAATAATCACAAATTAATTTTTACATAAGTATTCATCTGTGTTGTCACACTGACATCAAAGTATAGATATTTCCAGCATCCCGGAAAATCTTATGACTTCTCCCAGTCAAGAACACCATTACGGCCCTGGCTGGCGTAGCTCAGTGGATTGAGCTCAGGCTGGGAACCAAAGTGTCCCAGGTTCGATTCCCAGCCAGGGTACATTCCTGGGTTGCAGGCCATAACCCCCAGCAACCACACATTGATGTTTCTCTCTCTCTCTCTCCCTCTCTCTCTCTCTCTCTCTATCTCCCCCCTCCCTCCCTCCCTTCCCTTTCTAAAAATAAATAAATAACATCTTAAAAAAAAAGAACCCCATTATGCTGATTTCTGTCACTTTAAATTCATTTTGTCTGTTCTTGGGTATCTGATCAATGGATTTATATACTATGTCCTCTTTTGTGTCTGGCTTCTTTCACTTGACATTATGTCCCCAAGTTTCATCCCTGTTGTTGAAGCATCATCTTCATTCTTAGAAAATATTACAGGCAATTTTGCTCTCTCCCTTTCTCACAAGCTGCTTTTTAAAATGAAAACTATTGTAAGTTGTCTTCCAATTATTTTCTCCTTATAATGAATTCTTGTTAATTATGGCAGTAGTTTGTCCTACAATTATATTAAACCTTAGTTATCTTGATAATGAGAGCTTTACTTTATTACCTCTGCAGGGTACTATGTAGGTAAACTATAGATCCTTCTTCCATTTCGGGTCCTCTGTCTAAGTACAGATTTGTGAACCAACATGGTGGTTGGGAAGAGGCCCTTTGCATTCTATGTATTCCATAGATTTGGGCAGTTGGGTTTTGTTTGTTGCTTGCCTCTGCCTTGGCAAAAAAAAAATATATATATACAAAATTAAAATAAAATAAAATAAAATATAAAGAAAACAACTGAGAGAAATTGATTGGAAAGGTAGAAAGGCAAACTAACATAGGCAATAATGGAAATGGCAGGCAACGATATGTGACCAAAGGAAGTGTATAGTAACTAGGGGAGGGTGGGATTGAGAGAACTGGGAAAATGTTGGATGGAAGTGGTTACCTGCCTACCCTTGCAGGCCAGTGTGACTGGGAACCTAAAAGACAGCACAGAGCATTTTTTTCCCTGTGAAGCACAGAATGTCTTTGCTCTTTGACTGGTTCAATTCCCTTGTGCACATTGATGTTTTGATGGTTTACCTCTACCACTTCCCTGGGGCCTCACACCATTTGTTTCCCTTCCGGTCCCTGTCTCTCCTGAGCTGGCCTTATGTCTTCTCTTGTCCTAGTGACACCTTGATGACTGGCCCCTCTCACTTCTGGTGCTGATGATACTTTTACTCTGACTGTTTCACCACCCCTAGGTGAGTCCAGCTTTCACCAGTCTAGGTCTTTGGAAGTCTCGCAGGTCATAACACTTAGACTTAACTATATTTTTCTTGTGTGTGTATGTGTTTACTTTTTTAAATCCTGAAAGAAGAATAGTATGAGGGGCCCTATGCACCCACCACTTAGCCCTAACAATTATGGCCAAGCCTACCTCATCCATACTCCTCTCCAGTCTCCCATGTGTCCTACTATTTTGAAACAAATTCTAGACATCTTATTATTCATTTTGAAAATACTTCATTATGTATCTTTAAAAGGTGATTATTTTTATAACATAACTGTATTAGTGTTCTAGTGTGCTGCTACAAGAAATTACGACAAACTTAGTGGCTTAAAACGATAGAAATTTATTATCTTATAGTTCCAGAGATCAGAAGTCAAAAATTGGTAAGCAGGGCTATAGTATTATTTTTTAAAAATCCTCACCCAAGGATATGTTTATTGATTTTGTTAGAGAGAGAGAAAGGGAGAGAGAGAGAAAGAGAAACATCGATATGAGAGAGAAACATCGATCAGTTGCCTCCCTTGGGTGCCCCAACCAGGGATTGAACCCACAACCTGAATGTGTGCCTTGATCTGGGATCAAACCTGCACACAACCTTTTGGTGTACAGGATGATGCTCCAATCAAATGAACCACCTGACCAGGGTGGCAGGACTGCATTCTTTTTGTAGGCTCTAGAGGAGAATTAGTTTCCTTTCTTTTTCTAGTTTCTTGACACCACTTGCATTCTTTGGCTTGTGGTCAACTTCCTCCATTTTCAAAGTCAGCAGTATAGCATCTTCAAATATCTATCCACCTCTCTATCTCTATCTCTATCTCTATCTCTGTCTCTATCTCTATCTCTATCTCTCTCTCCCTGACCTCTGCTTCCATGGTCACTTCCTCTGACTCTGAGTCTCCCATTTCCCTGAGCTGGCCTCCCCACCTTTCATTCATAGGAACCCTGGGATTACCTTGGGCACACCCAGATAATCCAAAATAATTTCCCTACACAAGATTCTTAACTTAATCACATTTGCAAAGTTTTGGTGGGTTGTTGTTGTTTTGTTTTGTTTTGCCACATATTCACAGGCTCCAGAGATTAGGATATGGCATCTTTTGGGAAAGGCACTGTCCTGTCTACTTACAGAAACATAACCATAATACCGCCTAAATAATTAGAGCTATTCAAATTTCCAAATGTCCCATAAAATATATCTTTTTATTACATATTTAGCAAAAATGGCTGACAGTAAGGTCCACACATTGCAATTGGAATGACATGCCTTCGAAAGTCTCTTAATCTATAGGTTCCTTCTTCATCTCTCTTTTTTTCCCCTTGTAATTCATTAATTGAAAAATCCTGGTTTCCCATGATCTTGATTTTGCTAATTGCATCTCCATTGTCTGCTATGTTACCCACTCCCCTACTACTTCCTATAAATTGGTAATTTACAGCTTGGTTATATTTAAGTTCTTTTTTTTCCTGCAAGACTGTTTCCTGGGTAGTAGGTAATGTATTCCTTCATCAGAAGGCACATAATGCCTGGTTGTCTCTTATTTTATGATGTCAGTGGCTATTGATGGGCAATGCCTAGATACATTAGTGTTACCAAACAGAAAAAGGGAGTTCATGTGCCTGCGGCCACAAAAGCTAAATTCACAAGGCAGGTGCTGATGCAAAAGGAAAGAGGTTCTATTCAGATGCTGCACAATCTGGGAGAATGGGGGACTCCCTGTCTCTTTCACAAAACCCAGACAAGACAAAGCCTAGCTATCTGCAGCAAGACCAAAACAAAAGGCAGTGCTCAGAGTTCCGGATCCATCTTAAAGTACCGCCCTTTGGAGCCCACAGGCAGCTGATAAGCAATCATTCAGGTAGTTTAGCTTGTTCGCAGCTGCTTTTCAGCTTCAGGCTCCCTCCTGGAAGCTGTGTGTAGAACCTGGAGGCCATGGCCCTGTAGCTGCTGGGACCACAAGATTCCATGCTCTTAGGCCAGAAAGCATGTGAATGCACTGGCAAATGCCCCACCAGATCAGAGAACCAGAGAGCAGGAGAGCAAGAGAGGGGGAGAGAGAGAGAGGCTCCCTCCTGGAGGCCATGGGCCACACAGGTACTAAGGCTGTATGGCCCATGGAGAGGACAGGCCACTGAACCATTCAAGTGCAGGTCTCAAGTGGCAAGCAATGAGCAAGAGAAAGAGGGAGTTTCTTTGTTCCCCTGGAACTAGATTAGCTTTGGGTGTGGGAAAGACCAGGTGCTTTCCTGAAATGACCAATTAACTTTCCAAACTTATTGCACTTTGGATGGGAATACCTCCTAACCAATCCCTTCTTTCCCAGGCTAGACTCATAGGGCTTTTTGGTCCAGCATCTCCCCCTGCTGCCATCATGGCTAATGGGGAAGACTCTTGTGGTGCTTGGTCATTCCATGCCACCCATGCCTTAGTCTCCACATGCAGGGAGTTGCCCGCACTCCCAGCCCACCAACAGAAAGTGACCAAACCAGAGGCGGAGGTAAATGGACCCTGGAAACCCCACACAGCCTTTCAGGCAGCACGTAGGGAAGCCTCAGTAATAGGGTCTGGGCTCCATGCTGGGGGCAGGTGTCTGCAAGGCAAACTCTCAGTTACCCAAGCAATACAACCTCACACGCACTAGCTGCACTGCCAAACTCAATGTCCTCGCCATTGTCCTAGGTGGTTGGCGAAGGCATTCTTTTGACTGGCTGCACACCCTCAGTATTTGAGCCTCCAACCTTCATTCCCTGAAAAGCATGGCTTAGCACACAAACAAGTCCCAAATCCCAGTCCCATAGTCTAGCTCTATCTCCCCAGGCAGCCCCTCCTGTTCCCTGCCCTCAGGCCACTCCCAGTGATCCAGACACGCTGTCTATCAGTATCATTAGGTCAGCAGTTCTTAAAGTGTGGTCCCCAGAAAAGCAGCATTTTCATTACCCAGAAACTTGTCAGAATGCAGTCTCCGGTGTCATCCCAAACCCACTGAGTCAGCAACACTGAGTTGGGACCCAGCAATATGAGTTATAACAAGTCCTCTAGGGGATGGTGATGCATGTTAAAGTTTGGGAATCACCACTATTAATTCATCCAGGTTGCCCAATGCTGATATTTTAAGAGAGACATTAATGTAAAAGGATTTGGGCAAAATAAAGTAAGAAAAATCTCCAAAATAAAGTAAGTCTATGCTCAAAAAAAAGCAGCTAGAGGAGCAAACAAGTTTTTAAGTGAGGACTTGAAAAGATGTAAATATGGATAGAATCAACACTGCTTCAATGAAAAACACATTTAAAAAAACTGAACTCGTAGATACAGAGAACAGATTGGGGATTGCCAGAGGCAGAGGTGGGGGTGGGCAAAAATAAGTGGAAGTGACCAAAAGGTACAAATTTCCAATTATAAAATAAATCAGTCCTGGAGATGTAATGTACAGCATGGTAACTAAAGTTAATAATATTGTGTTGCATATTTAAAAGTTGCTAAGAGAGTAGATCTTAGTGGTTATCATCATAAGAAAAAAACTGTAACTATGTGTGATGATGGATGTTAACTAGATTTATTGTAGTGATCATTTTGCAATTATACAGATATCATATCTTTATGTTGTACACCTGAAACTAATATAATGCTACATGTCAATTATACCTCAATAAAAATGGAAAAGAGAGAGATGAATAACACTTGTCTAAACACACTAAAAATAAAACAAAACATATATTAGAGAAACTCAAAAACAAAGTTTTACCCTTTTAAAATATTTTAAATTCTTTGAAATAACAGGGTAAGTTAAGAATGTTTTAGAATCCATGCAATCATTTATCAAGATTTAAGAAAGATTCCTGGCTGGCGTAGCTCAGTGGATTGAGCGCAGGCTGGGAACCAAAGTGTCCCAGGTTCGATTCCCAGCCAGGGTACATTCCTGAGTTGTAGGCCATAACCCCCAGTAACCGCACATTGATGTTTCTCTCTCTCTCTCTCTATCTCCCTCCCTTCCCTCCCTAAAAAAAATAAATAAAATCTTAAAAAAAAAGATTTAAGAAAGATTAAAAATGGAGAACAGTAATGTTGAGTTAATGAGCAAATGAATGCAAAGATAAAAGACGATGATCTGGCCACTTTGGCATGCAACAACTTGAGTTCAAAAAACTATAACCACAATTCAAACATTCTGTATGGGTTATAAAGCAGTGCTTTTATTTTCAACATACATGGGTTCTGAATAGGGGCTATCATAAGAGAAAGCATGGGGAGTCGGGGGACCTGGTGATATTTCACTCTGCTCCTTCCTGGGACTGGGGCTGGGACTGGGACTGGGACTGATTTCAAGTGTACCACACTTTTAAATGAATAGGCAACAACCCTACCAGCCAGCCATAAGTTCCTCTAGAGCTGGTCTAGACAACCTGTCTAAAGTCAGGCTCTGGCCTTAGAATATAGCTGCATGACACCCTCTGCACATTCATTCCTTATTTGGGTAGGAAGTATTTACTGAGCTTACCACATGTCAGGTCCTTTGCTAGATGTATAGTCTTCAGACAAATAAACAAGTGAGCTTAATGGTAAAGGATATCAAGGAAATTAACACACTGATTATAGGCACCAATAGGTATATTCACTTATCGAGCAAATGGACTCTTACATGTTTATGTAAGTGAATAAAAATAACCCTTCAGGCAAAGTCCTTTAAACTTTGAATGTAGGACATAGTGAAATTAGACAAGCTAACATGCGATTCACTCAGAGTATATTTTCCTCCTTTTTAAAAATACTTTCTTTAGCCCCTGGCTTTTGGAAATTTCCACCAAGCTCTCCTTCACACATTCCCAGCAAGTTGTCATTCCAAACCTTGTCTTTAGGCATTTAGAGGAAAGGAGTCAGTCAACCACATGGTCTAAAGCCTGGAGTCCAGTAGGCCTTAAATAGCATAGTACTCGCCATGGCCTTTCTTCTCCCCTCTAATTCTGGGGACCTTAATCCAGGTGCTTGAGAAAAGAAGATGGAAAATTGTGGTTTTGTGGAATGCTCTGTGTAAACCCACGGTGTGCAAATCTTTTTTGTTATATAGCATTGGCTAGGAAAGTCAAAACAATATACGAAGCCTAAGCCTGCAAACTTCCAAAGCGTGACACACGTTAAAGATTTAATGTCATGAACAATCAGGTCCTTGTCGTCTACCTATTTGCTAGCAGTTTCCACAAATAACAGGCAAGCTCTAAATATGCATAAAATGTTTTGGCAACTCAGGATGGGCCAGCTTTTTGGCGGTCTCTCTAAGGAAATGACTGCAAAGTTTTTTGGTGTGAACAGCCTTAAGTATTTTAAATCCTTGGTAAGTAGAGTTGCCAACAGTCCCAAATATATTTTACTATTTTTGAATTAGACATCCAGGATTATTTTAGGGGGAGTTTTTTTCAACAACAAATATTTTAATAAATGAGTTATCCTGATTCCCTTTCTTAAATGTTGATGACTTTGGGAAACCTCATACACAAGAAACAAACTTTAGTAGCCAAATTGCACAGGTTGAGATAAATAAAAATTTCCTAGAAAATATACTGTAAAGATAACATGACTCCACTGAGGCTTCCAGGAAAAATATAGACCTGTAATTTTTACTATGTAAGAAGGCTGATTTCTAAATCAAAGATTTGAGAAACCAGCATAACCTACTAATCTGAAATAATTCTAGAGTTCTTTCAGCAAATTATGCTGAAGGATGTGTGTTCTAAATCTTGCTTCTGATATGGTAGCCACTAGCTACCAAATTCAAATGTAAATTTAAATCAATTTAAATTAAATTAAATGAAAAATTCAGCCCTTCAGTCACACTAGCCTCATTTCAAGTGTGGCTAATGACTATCATATTAGATGGTACAGAGTATTCCCATCTCAAGGAAACTCCTATTGAGCAGAATTGTTCTAAATCCTTACTACTCAAAGGGTGGACCAGGAGCTTCAGCCCCATCTCAGATCTTGTTAAAAAGACAGAATCTCATGCCCTACACCAAACCCACTGAATCAGAATCTTCATTTTAACAAGATGGCCAGGCGATATGTGTGCATATTAAAGTTTGAGAAGCACTGATCTAAATCAGTGTTTCCCAGATTGACTTGATCATAAGAGCCACCTAAAACACTCATTATTAATTCAGAAAGCAGGGCCTTGCTCTAAACCTAGTAAGTCTGACTCTTCAGAGCAGGTGCTTGGGAATCTGTATGTTTACCAAACACTCTAGGTGATTCTGCATTTGGGCACTGATATTTTTTTAAAAACTCCCCAGGATTCTGATGGACAGCCAACTTAAGAATCACTGCTATAAATGATTTTATCTCAAAGCCGTTTTTGGTCATAAAATTAGGTATTTGATTTTAAACAGAGGTAAAATGAAATGGCATTAAAAGTAAATCTAACAGTTTATGCATCTTAGAAACACAGCTAAAGATCTCCTTACTATGTTTTCCATATGGTAAAACAAGAAGTATCAGTGTAAGTTTTTGACTGTTTTGCCAATTTCTGTTACATAATCAGACAGAATTCTCTATGATATTTTGGGGGGTTTGTTAGATTTCATCTACTTTTTTATGTTTTGGCTTTCTGAATCAAATGATTAGTTCCTCGAGGATGAAAATGAGATTTTCAATTTTGGGGGACCCTATAACTCCTACCCTAAAATATATAGTTGTTGACTCAAACTAACTGATAATAAGACCCAGATAAAATAAAGTCACAGTATTTTAGCAGCAACAGCAGCAGATAAGAAACCCCAGACAAAAGACTACCCACCTATGAAGAAATAACAGTTCTATACAGATAAAGAATTGGTATCAAAGACAGAAGTGGCAAATTATTCTATTAATAAGGAAAAAGTGAAAATGAAGTGTTCCAAATCAGAAATAAAAAGATAGGTAGTTGACAATGAGATACCATCTCACATCTGTCAAAATGGCTATCATCAAGAAATCAACAAACAACAAGTGCTGGTAAGGATGTGGAGAAAACGAAACCCCCATGTACTGTTGGTGAGAATGCCAAATGGTACAGCAGCCACTATGGAAAGCTATATGGAGATACGCCCCAAAATTAAAAATGGATCTGCTTTTTGACTCAAAGATTCCACTTCTGGGAATAGATCCAAAGGAACCCAAAACAGTAATTCAAAAGAACATAAACACCCCTATGTTCATTGCAGTGTTGTTTACAATCACCAAGATATGGAAGCAGCCCAAGTGTCCATCAATAGATGAGTGGATAAAACAACTATGGGACATTTACACAATGGAATACTACTCAGCCATATAAAAGAAGAAAATTTTGCTCTTTGCAACAGTATGGATGGACCTGGAGAACATTATGCTAAATGAAATAAGCCAGTCAGAGAAAGACAAACACCATATGATTTCACTCATATGTGGAATCTAATGAACAAGCTAAACTAACAAGGAAAATGGAGATAGACTCATAAATGGAGAGCAAGATGACAACTAGTGGCAGGGGGCAAGGGTGGAAGGATTGAGCAAAAAGGAAAAAGGACTCATGGACATGAACAACAGTGTGGTAATTGCTGAGGGGAGGGGGATATTAGGAGACTAAATGATAATGGAAGAAAAATTACTATAAAAATTAAATTTAAAAAATAGGTGGTTGGTTCCCAAATGTTAATTATATTATTATGCTTCATAACTTAACTTTTATAGCCCTAGATGCCTAGAGTAGAAGATAGGAAAAGCTTAAAATTAATCAGTTTATTGTCCAACTTAAGAAGTTAAAAAAAGAGAATAAACTCAAGGAAAGAAATATAAAAACAAGTGAGAATGTCAATGAAATAAAAAATACAAAAAAAGAATAGAAACTACCAAAGCTGGTCGGTTCTTGGGGAAAAAAAAACCACTTAGAAATGATTCACATATTCAATCAATTTCCCCCAGATTAGCTTGTAGATTCAGTACAATTCCAATCAAATTTCCAGTCAGTTTTTTTTTTTATTCAAGGACTGTGATGAGGTGATTCTAAACTTTATACCAGGGTTTCTCACCCTTTACAGTGATGATATTTGGGACCAAATAATTTTTTGTCCTGAGGAACTAGCTGCCCTGTGTGCATTGTAGAATGTCTGGCAGCATCTCTAGCCTCTACTTACTATATGCCAGTAGTAAAATACCCCCAGCCCCAAGTGCGACAATCAAAAATAAATATGGATATTGCCAATGTCTGGGGGGGTGGGTATAAAATTGCTCTCAGATGAGTACAATAGCTATGTAACTTTAAATGGAAAGAATCCAAAATAGCCAGAATACTTCTGAAGTAGAACAGACTTGGACTCCCAGATCTCAGGACTAATTATGAAACTATAATTATGAAGACAATTATATGATACCACAATAGATCAGTGAGCCCAGGTATAGTCCTCCTTCCAAATTACAAACTGGGAGAAGGTATTTGCAATCCACATAATTGGGATATATAAAGAACTCATGCAAATAAACAAGAAAAGCACGAGCAACCAAACAGAAAAAAATGGGCAAAAGACATTGTTATGGACCGGATTTTCATGTTCCTCCCCAATTCATATATTGAAATCCTAGTCCCCAGTGCAATGACATTAGGACATGGAGCCTTTAGGAGGTGATTAAGTCATGAGTCTGGAGCCTTTATGAATGAGATTAGCACCTTTATAAAAGAGACCCCAGAGAGCTCACTTTCCACCACGTGAAGACACAGTGAGAAAATAGTCATGTATGAACCAGGAAGTGGACTCTCAACAGACACCAAATCTGCCAATGCCTCTGTATTAGACTTGCCAGTGTCCAGAATCGTAAGAAATAAATTTCCGTTGTTTATAAGCCACCCAGTCTATAGTATTCTGTTACAGCAGTCTGAACAAACTAAGATAGGCATGAAGAGAGCTTTCACAGAAGAAAACACACATATGACCAATGAATATGTGGAACAATGTTAAACATTAATGATCTGGAAAACTCAAATGAAGACTACAGTGAGATGCTATTTTGCACCTATTAATTGAGGGGAAAAAGTCTGACAATACCAAGCATTGAAAAGATATAGATCAAGAGAATCTTTTATATATTGCTTTTAGGACCTTATATTATATAATCATTTTAGAAAATAATTTGACCTTATAGTATGAAGTTGAATAGTCACAAGCCCTGTGATCCAATAATTCTACTCCTAAATTTATCACAAAGAAGCTCTTATACATGTATCCTAGGAGACATGTACATATATGGTCATACTAGAATTTTTCCACAATAGCAAAAATCTGAAAGCAGCCCAAATACCCATAAACTCAGAAGAGTGGATTGATCAACTGTAGTATATTCATACAGTAGAATATTATGTCCACTCAAAATGAGCTACAACAACACGTAGAAACAAAAACAAATCTTAACAATATAATATTAAATGAAAAGAGTAAGTCCACAAATATTCCATACAAGTTGATATCCTTTTTAAAAGTTAAAGGCAACTAAAATTAAAAATGGACTTTTAGGTCTGAACATATATAATATCAAAAGAGCAATAAGATTGACAACCCCCTGGCTAGGCTCACTAAGGAAAAAAGAGAAAAGGCATATAAACAAAATCAGAAATGAAAGAGAAGTTACAACGGGCATCACAGATATACAAGGGATCATACTAGAATACTATGAAAGACTATCATGTCACCAAACTAAATAACCTAGAAGAAATGGATAATATCCTAGAAATATATAACCTTCCTAGACTGAATCATGAAGGAGTTGAAAATCTAAATAGACTGATAAACAGTGAGGAAATTGGAACAACCATCAAAAATCTCCAAAAAGAATAAAAGTTCAAGACCGTGTGGCTTCACTAGTGAACTCTACCAAACAGTCAAAGAAGACTTGATACCCATTCTTCTCGAACTCTTAAAAAAAAAACCTGAGGAAGAGGCAATACTTCCTCACACATTTTATGAGGCCATCATAACCCTGACACCAAAACCTGGCAAGAATAATACTAAAAAAGAAACTATAGACCAACATCTCTGACAAATACAGATGCAAGAATCCTAAACAAATTACTAGCAAATCGAATACTACAATACATTTAAACAATAATAAACAATGATCAAGTGGGGTTCATTCCAGGTGCACAAGGATGGCTCAACATATGCAAATCAATCAATGTAATACATCACATTAACAAAATAAATAATAAATATCACATGATCCTATCAATAGATGCAGAAAAAGCATTGGATAAAAATACAACATCCATTTATGCTTAAGACACTCATTAAAATGGGTATAGAAGGAAAGTGCCTCAACATAATAAAGGCCATATGTGATAATATCATACTCAATTGTGAAAAACTGAAAGCTTTTCCTCTAAGATTAGGAAATAAAGCAAGGATATCCACTGTTATTCAATATAGTACTGGAAGTCCTAGCCAGAGAAATCAAGGAAAAGAAAAAAATAAAAGGCATCCAAATTGGGAATGAAGAAATTAAAGTGTCACTTTTTGCAAATGACATGATTCTTTACATAGAAAACTCTAAAGACTCTACAGAAAAAAAAACCTATTAGAAACAATAAACAAATACAGTAAAATTACAGGATACAAAATTAATGCACAAAAAGCCACTGCATTCCTATATACTTATGATGAAATTTCAGAAAAAAAGAAATGAAAAATAAATCAATTCCTTTTGCAACTGCAACAAAAAGAATAAAATACCTAGGAATAAACTTAACAAAGGATGTGAGAGATCTATATACTGAAAACTACAAAGCATTATCATGAAAGAGATTGAAACAAACACAATGAAATGAGTTCATGGACTGGAAAAATCAACATAATTAAAATATCCCTATTACCCAAAGCAATATAGACATTTAATGCAATCCTCATCAATATCTCAATATCAGTTTTTAAAGAAATAGAACAAAAAATTCATCAGGTTTGTGTGGAACCACAAAAGACCCTGAATAGCCAAAGCAATCCTGAGAAAAAAAGAATGAAGTCAGAAGTATCATACTACCTGACTTCAAATTATACTATAAAGCTATGATGATCAAAACAGTATAGTATTGCCCTGGCCAGGTAGTTGAGTTGGTTGGAGTATCATCCCGTGTACCAAAAGGTTGTGGGTTCAATTCCCAGACAGGACCCATACTGAGGTTGTGAGTTCAGTCCCTGTCAGGGCACATACAAGAGGCAACTGATTGATATTTCTCTCTCACATCAATGTTTTTTTTCTCTCTTTTTCTCCCTTCCTCTCTCTAAAAAATTTTTTAAAAAAAACATACCCTGGAGTGAGGATTGAAAAAAAAAAAAACCCAGCATGTTACTGGGTCCAGTACAATAACAAAGTTACCAGTACAATAACAAAAGACACCTTAATGGCTCTTATCACAAGATATTTCAAGGGTTTTAGGAGCTCATGCCAGGAATGGGTTGAAGTCCAATTGTATATTTCTTATTATAAATCACAGTTATCACAGCAGGAGAAGGAGGTAATGGAAGAAATCAGCCAGGTTGCAATTGATCATGCTAAACTGTAATCTTAGAGAAAGATACAGATGGAGATATAAAATTGAAAGTCATGGAATTGAGGGAGACTTATAAAGAAGGGGGAAAGATCAAATTCAGAATCAGGGTCCAGTCAGGAAATGGGAACAATACCAGTGATTTGAATAGGGAAAATTGAATATAAAGAATTGCAAAGGGTGGCTTACCACTGAAATGTAGAGAACTGAAGGTATAGCAGAAATAACTACTGGAGAAAGAGGCTGCCACTTCACTTCCAGAACTGTGAGAA
Source organism: Phyllostomus discolor (assembly GCF_004126475.2). Taxonomy (NCBI): domain Eukaryota; kingdom Metazoa; phylum Chordata; class Mammalia; order Chiroptera; family Phyllostomidae; genus Phyllostomus; species Phyllostomus discolor. The sequence continues at coordinate 6,597,297 of NC_050198.1, forward strand.
AAGTGAATAAAGCAGAAACTTAGAAAATTTGAGGAGGCTCCTTACCCCTACAGGACTAAGATTCAGACCTCTGAAGAGATGATGTGACTGCTGCAGAAATGCATCATCTATCCCTGGAGTGAAGAGGAAACTGGAGGCGGCACAGCAGAACTGTATGAGCAACCCACCGCATGGAGAAGGCCACAATCAAGCAGATTGCAGCCATGGGAAGAAACAAGCAAACACGAAGCAGAAAAGTCCTCTGGCATCCCCATGGGCAGAGCCTAACCTCAACCCAGCTGCCAAAAGAGAAAATGTGCTTTGCAGAGACCCTGTGCAGTATTACAAGGTTGGGATAAAGAGGGTTTAGAGCCAAGAGTCAATAAATTAATCACTGGGGCATTGGTATTCATTTAAACATACAAAATGGGTAAAGGGGAATATAGACAAGAAACAGGATATGCTTAGAATTACAGTAGGAAACACTGGCCACCAACCAAAGCATGAGAAAACACTATATTCAGGTAAATAGGAGATTATCAGAGACATCTGGGTTTTTCTTTTTAGTTCTTTTAGGCAAAGCTAATCCATTCTTCAAGCAGTCAAAATAGGAGTTACCCTTGGGATACTGACTAGGGACATGAGAGGGACTTCTGAAGTGTTAAAACATCCTATATGTTTTTTCCCCATGTGCAACGTTTCTTTTCTTTTGTTTATTGTCTTTCAAGTACACTTGTCTCCATTTTCCCCACCACCACTTTCCCGCTGCCCTACCCACCCCCACCTCCCACCCTCAATCCTACACCACTTTGGCTTTGTCCATGGGTCCTTTATACTTGTTCCTTGATGAAAATATCCTATATGTTGATCTGGGTTGTGGTACTACAGGTGTAGACATAGGTAAAAATTAATCAAGCTGTGCACTTAAGATTTGTGTACTTGATGGTATGTCCATTATAGCTCAATTTTTTAAAGGTTTTTAAACATTTGTTTTTAAATTTAGAAGATAACTTTTTACCTTCCCTGAGTAAATTTGGAACATAAAGAGAACTTCTAGTTTCTGCTGTTGTAGGCCATATTATTCGGAACAATTCTTATGAAAACAACTACAAATTCTAGATTAAAATACCGCGTTTAAAATTTTATAAAAGCATAGCCCTGGTCAGTGTGACTCGGTTGGGCATCATGCTGGAAATCAAAAGGTCTCTGGTCCAATTCTCAGTTGGACCACAAGACTGAATTGTGGGTTCTATGAGAGGCAACTGATTAATGCTTCCCTCTCATATTGATGTTCCTCTCTTTCTTCCCCCCTTCCCCCTCTCTAAAATAAATAAAATCTTTAAAAAAATCTTCATAAAAGCATAAAAAAATGGCAAGTTGACAAGATTGTAAAAACCAGGTAAAAATATAAGAGAAATAAAAAAGCCAGGGTGCTTTTTGCTACTTTTGTCCTAAAAGCATTCTGCAAATCACTATGCTAAGTTGCAAAACCAGGCTTTTGTTTTCATAGCCCAAAGTGAAAAGTACAATAGGAGACCCTATTAAACTGGGACAAGAGTGAAATAGAAGTAACTGCTTTTACCCCCAAGCGCCTGCAGCAATGTTTGCTTTGACTCAGAAAGAACAAATGGGAAAAGGAATACAAAACATTGATAAAGACATTTCATCCACAGTTTAGCCCATGCAGGGAATTGCAGCCCAAACTCATCACTGGACTATCCACAAAGACCTCCAGTCATGAATATAGTAATGCCATTAGGTACTAGACTTCTAGTCTCCTTAAGCCCCAGGCAAAATAAAAACAAATCCTCATTGGAGGAATTCACCTTCATCATAGACCATCAGGGAATTCTCGTAAATGAAAGTTCAGGGGCACCAACCAGTGCCCAGTCAAACATAATCAAGCACAAAGGAAATAAGGCACCATTAGCAAAAACAGCAGATACAGACTTCAGATGTTGTAGTCATCTGGTACACGTTATATACATACTTTTAAAAGCTATGTTCTTTCTTTAAATACATCACAGATAAATTTGGAATTACCTCCAAAAGAAGAAATTATTTTTTAAAATGGCATAGCAGATAATAAAAACAGACTTTTGAAAGAGTAAATATAATAACTGTGATTAAAAGCTCAAATTGGACAGTAATTGGACACAGTGAAAGAAAGACATTGGAGAGGACAAGGGTTGGCAAACTACCAACTCTGCCAACTCACAGGCTCTGCCTGTGAGCAAAGTCTGGCCCCCTCCTTGTTTTTTATAAATAAAGCTTTATTGTAACAGTTGTACCCATTCCTTTACTTATAGTCTATGGCTACTTTTGTGCTAAAATGGCAGAGCTGAGAAGTTGTGACAGACACTACATGGCCTATAAAACCTAAAATATTTACTATTTGACCCTTTACAGAAAAGTTTGCCAATTCCTGGACTAGAGTAAACATCAGAAGAATTTATCTGGAATTTAACAGAGAGATAAAAAGATGGAAAATATGGAAGAAAGTTTGGGAAGTGGAGAGTAGCATAAGAAGTTTCAATGTACATATAATTATAGCTCTGGAAGGAGAGCAGAGAAAATGGGGTAAAGGTACTATTTAAAGAGATAGTGGCTGAAATTCTTCCATATCTGGTGAAAGATTACAACCCACAGATTCTAAGAGCTCAGTGACTCATAATCAGTAAAAATAAGAAGAAATTCAAAGCAGTCACATCATAACAGAACTCCAACAATCCAAAGACAATGAGGAAATCTGAAAAGCAGCCAAAGAAAGGAAGACAGATCATTTCAAAGGAGTAATGGCTAGACTGACAGATGACTTTTCAACAAAGAAACAAACAGAAACCTGGGATGCAGAGATTTTCAATGTGCCGAAATGACATAACTGCCAACCTAAAATTCTATATCCACTGAAAATATTCCTCAAGGTTGAAGATGAACAAAAACTGAGAGAATGAGTTTCTTGAAGACATACACTAAAGTAAATACTAAAATGACTTATTCATACAGAAGAAAAGTGACTGCAGAAAGAACACCAGAAATGCAAAAAAGGATTGAAGGCTAACAAATGATAAGTAGATGGGTAAATCTAAATGAATATTGACTGCACAAAATGACATAATAATGTCTTGTGGGATATATATATTCATCTCAGTCCATTTGGGCTGCCATAATAAAATACCATAGACTGGGTAGTTTCAATACAGAAATTTATTTCTCACAATTTTGGAGGCTGGAATTCTGAGAGAAGGATGGTAGCATAGTTGGGTTCTGGTTAGGACTCTCTTCCTGGCCTGCAGATGACTACCGTCTTGCTGTATGTTCACATGGTGGAGAGAGGAATCCCTGGTGCCTTTTTCTCTTCTTAAAAGCATACTAATTACATATCATGGGGCCTCCAACCTTATGACCTCCTCTAAGCCTAAGTATTTCCCAAAGGTCCCATCTCCTAGCACCATCACATTGTGGGTTTGGGCTTCTATAGATGAATTTTGGGAGGTCACAAAACATTCAGCATATACAGGGTGGGGCAAAAAAGTAGGGTTACAGAGAGAGAAAGACAGACAGACAGAGACAGAATGACAAAAAGAGAGAATAAAATATAGAAAATAATGACATATAAACAGGATGGCCATATTACTTTATATATAATCTCGGACAGCGTGAGAGTAAAAGGGGGAGATGTTAATAGTTACACAGAGACAACAGGCATAAACCAGGACGTTGCTGGGCAAACTGGAGTATATAATCACTCAGAATATAAATTAGGAGGTGGGTAAGTAGAGTAAAAGTGTCCTAAGGTTTATATACTTCCAAGAAAAAGGAAAAAGTAGAACATATTTTTGTTGGTGTTATAAATGGAACATTTACTTAAATTTTACTTTCTGGGCCCTGACTGGAGTGGCTCAGTGGATTGAGTGCTGACCTGCGAACCAAAGGGTTGCTGATTCAATTCCCAGTTAGGGCACATGCCTAGGTTGCAGGCCAGGTTGCCAGTGGGGGGACACATGGGAGGCAACCACACATGGATGTTTCTCTCTCTCTCTTTCTCCCTCCTTTCCCCTCTGTATAAAAGTAAATAAAAATAAAATCTTTTTAAAAGTTTACTTTCTGTTTTTTTTAAATATAAACATATTAAAGTCATTAACCTCATTAGCAATCAGGGAATGCAAATTAAAGCCACAGTGGGATACCACTACAAACTCAGCAAATTGGCAAAAATTCAATTTGCAGTCCTTTAAAAGAATGTCAATTATATACCAATTAAAAGGTGTTCAAAAATACTGATAATATCAAGTTTTGATAATAATGTGGAGCATAGGAACCCTTAAACACTGCTGGTGGGAGTATAAATTGGTACCAATGTTTTAGAAAACAGCTTGGCATTATCTAATAAAGTTGAAGGTAAACATAGCTGATGGCCTACCAGTTCTCCTATGTGTATGCCCTGGAAAAACTTGTGAACATACACTGTAAACAAGATAAGTGTTTAAAAATGTTCATGACAACATGATTGGTAATAGCCCTCAATACTAAAACCCCAGGTCTATCTTTAGTAAAATGGAAGTATATATTGTGGCATATTCATTCAATGGAATGAATACTCTATAGCAATGATAATACACAGCTATACACTGTGACATGGATGAAATCTCAAAACAAAATGTTAGGCAAAGGATGAGAGAGCAAGAGTGATGGAGAGAGAAAGAGAACCCAAATGGTATGGTTCCATTCAGACAATACTGAAAACCAGGATACATATCTAGGGGTAAAACAAAAACAACAAAATGTGAAAAGCAAAGACTTCATTATCAGGAGTTAAGAGTTATCTCTAGGTCTTGGAGAAAATGGTTTGAGCAACAAGTGGAAAAGTTATTTGAACAAATACTAAAGGAGAATTTCTCCAATATGGCAAAGGAAATAGACTTCCGGGAATTCTAGGAAGCTCAGAGTCCCAAAGAAGTTGGACCCAAGGAGGAACACACAAAGGCACATCATAATTACATTACCCAAGATTAAAATGAAGGAGAGAATCCTAGAAGCAGCAAGAGATAAGGGGACAGTAACCTACAAAGGAGTTCCCATCAGACTGTCAGCTGATTTGTCAAAAGAGACCTTACAGGCAAGAAGGGGGCTGGAAAGAAGTATTCCAAGTCATGAAAGGCAAGGACCTACATCCAAGATGACTCTATCCAGCAAAGCTTTCATTTAGAATGGAAGGGCAGATAAAGTGCTTCTCAGATAAGGTCAAGTTCAAGGAGGTCATCATCACCAAACCCTTATTTTAGATTTATCTAAGAAAAAGAAGATAAAAAGACATGAACAGTAAAATGACAGCAAACTCACAATAATTAACAACCACACCTAAAACAAAAACAAAAGCAAACTAAGAAAACAACTAGAACAGGAACAGAACCACAGAAATGGAGATCACATTAGCAACAGGGGAGTGGGAGGAGGAGAGAGGGGGAAAAGGTACAGAGAGTAAGTAGCATAGACGGTAGGTAGAAAATAGACAGGGGTAGGGTAAGAATAGTATGGGAAATATAGAAACTAAACAATTTATGACACATGGACATGAACTAAAGCCAGGGAATGTGGGTGGGAGGGGGTGTGCAGAGTGGAGGGGAGTGAAGGGGGAGAATGGGACAACTGTAATAGCATAGTCAATAAAATATATTTTTAAAAAAGAAATAAAAGATCTCACATTCAGATCCCCTCATGCACGTGAGCCCTGGCCTAGCTGCCTACCACGTATGGTGTTTACATACTGGGCGTATGAGCTGCAGCTCTCTCTTTTGCTTGTTGCTGTTCCGATAGGTTTGTGCCTCCCACAACCACCTCCTTTGTCATTGTGTCACATGGTTGTGAAAGTTTTAAAGGAACTCAATTACTATGAAATCAGGGTTTTGGAGCTCTGGTAGTTTTGACATTATGTCATAGTGGGAAGCCAGGGAAGGAGAAGTAGAATCTGCTTCTATTTTCAGTATCCACACACAACAATGAAATCAATGAGCAGCAAGAGCTCTTGTCTCCATGGCTGTGTCATTTGAGTGGCTGTATATCTCTGTGTCATCTCTGTGGCTATATACATCTGTGGCTGTATATCACACAGGCATCTGTAACCTATAGTTCTAACATACTTTGCCCTAGCACCCAGGATAGAGTAGTTTGAAAGGTGGCTTGGTGAGAACCAAGATATTAGAGCTACAGATCTCTCAACAATGGGGAAAACATTGTCTGGAAAGATTCGCCCGAGACAATATAAATGTTAAGGCACAAACACTAATTTTCTATTCTGTGGAACTACCTGCAACTACTCAGGAACACACAAGCACGATTCATATGAAGCAATCACTGCCAGGCCTATCTTAGTAATATCAAGGCAAAGGGGGTAGGGGGAAGACCACAAAATAAGAGTTTTAATTAAATGAAAGGTATAATTAATATCAAATTGAAATGAAATCCACAAAGAGGTTGGCCGGCAGCGATTATATCCAGTGAGAATTCAAGCTGCTGTAGTCAATTTTAATTACATTCTTGAAATAGAAGGCTGCAAACAGGATTTGAATAGATGGCTTAGATAAACCTCTGCTCCAATAACAAATTTTCTAGCAATATTCTCAGTCTACCAAAATTAGAAGGTGATACCAAGCTGGTAAAGAAGCATTCTAAAGAGGATTGTCAGAAAGATACAGAACTAGTGTGTTAATACAATGTAAAGGGGTTTTTTTTGTTTGTTTGTTTTTGTTTTTGTTTTTTTTAGGAGAGCAAGCATTGCAGAAATGTATGCCATCAGTAGTAAGGAGGCATTAAGTACTTTTTTTATCTCTTTTTCCCTCCTTTAGGTTGAATTTTCTGTCAAGTTCTTCCTATCTCTTTAGCTTGCAAAGTAAAAGTGAATATCTGCATTCTCTAATATAGGATATTTCTGTATATTTCATAGGAAAGGGCAGGAAAAGTAAAGAAGTTGAACTAATTTCTAAACTATTCTCATTTCTTCTATATTGCCTGCCATAGGCTGGACAACTGCAAGGGGCTTTTTAGATAAAAATATTGTATTCCTTTCCCATGGTTGTAACAAATCAGCACAAACTTAGTGGCCTAAAACAATAAAAATGTATTACCTGATAGTTTTGGAGGACAGAAGTTTGGAATCAGTTTCACTAGGCCGAAATCAAGGTGTTAACAGGGCCACACTCCCATTGGAGGCTCTAGGGGAGAATCCGTTCCTTGCCTCTTCCTCCTTCTGGTGGCTGCTGGTATTCCTTGGCTCATGGCAGCATCACTCCAGGGTGTCTCATGAGGTGGCAGTCCAGATGTCAGCCAGGCCTACACTCACCTGAAAGCCTGATTGGAGATAGAGGATCTGTTTCCAATTTCACTCACATGATTGTTATGCTTTACTCCCTTGTTCGCTGTTAGCCAAACACCTTAGTTCCTCACCATATGGTCCTCTCCTCAGGACTGCAGCTGACTCTACCTTCAGGGAATGATCTAAGTCTAAAGCGGAAGCTGCAAGGCCTTTCATAACCTGGTGTCAGAAATCACATACCATCACATCTACCTTTTTATATTGCTCACACAGACCACCATAGAGGAGAAAAAATTTTCTACCCCTCTGGGTTCTTTGGCTGGCCTAATACTCAAACTAACATAAAACATATCAACAGGAGAAAAAAACAAATTTAATTACATATATATGGGACTCCTCCATATATATGGGACTCAAGGATAAATTGGGCAATTGAAGCTTATATTGCCATCCTGACCTAAGGAAAGGAGGACAGGCCTGATGCTTCAAAAGCGAGGAGGGAAATTTACAAGACATTAAGTGCAGAAGTTTGGTATTTAGATGTCTGTCTTATCATACAGGTAGGTCATTCAAAACTTACTTCTGGTAACAGTTCTCTTTTTGAGCCAGGCCCCTTATCTAAAGTCTTTTAGGCCCTTTAAGGAGAGAAAAACATTTTTCTTGAATTTGCTGGGTGCTCACTGCCATCAGCTCAAAATGATCCACATGTCATGTGTTTTGCTCCCTGTTACTAACATTACACAAGAGCATTAATACCGAGAGGCCAGAGATCATTGGGAGCCATCTTGGAGGCAGGCTACTGCAGCACTTAACTATACTACTCTCTCCTCTTAGCCACTGATTTGTTCGAAGAATGGGCATATGAATCAAATGAGGCTCGTCAGAGTGCATTTCTGAGAATCACATATATGGGAGCCAGAAATAAAAGCCACTCTCATTTTCTTTGGATCTCAAGCTGCTATGGTATAACCCTGAAGATTTTGCTGGTCATGTTCCCAACCACATAGAGGAAGCCCTTATAAAGTGGGAGAGAATGAAGCCAAAGAGAGGAAGAACCAGAGCTAAGAGTTGAAATAAAGAAAGCCTTGCTAACATCTTGTGGGCCTCTGGTTCCTTCCACGCTTGAAATTCACCCCTGGATTTCATAGTAACACAAGCCAATACATTTCTCCTTTTGTGCTTAACCCAGTTGACTTGGGTTTCTGACTCTTGCAACTGGTAGGGCCTGGACTCAGGTACAGCTTGAGGAGCCTCCTAGGAACAAACTCATCCTACAGGAGAATAGAGAATCAAACTTGCTGCAGTGACAGAGCCTTGGCTATGTAAGAAGTAACCCCTAGAAAGGAATAGGTCACTCAAATTTTTCTCACGGCCTCGCTCTCTTAGAACCAGGCCTAAGCTCTATAAATAAAGGAGAGTTTTTTAAAAAGTGGGAAAATGGTTTCATTTTAAACTCAGGAGTTTGGGGTAAAAGCAATCCCAAATTTGTGTCATTGTGACAATAGGTCACACCAAGAGGAAGCAGAGGTGTTTTTACAGCATAGGCACAAAACACAGTAAGGGCCTTGCAGACTGGAAAAGCCTGGCTCAAAACCACAGCTGATGCTGTGGTGAGCAGGGCTTTCCAGTTGGTGCTGTGATGTTGGGTGTGGCCTATAAATGTCCCTGGTAGAGCTGATTACTTTCCAGAACCCAAAGGGAGAGAGATGGCCCCTCTTTGATATCTTTCCTCACATGGCACCAACAAGACCCTCTGAGATTTCTCTTTTCCAGCTCTGTCCTCCAGCAGCTCCCTGGTGCCCCACCTGGATTTTGTACTGTTCCATTCCCATCCCCAGGGAGCTGTTATTATGTATGAGCCCCTACAAAGGTCCAAGTACAGAGCTTTGCCTCTGTAGATGCTCCAAAAATATTGGAGTGAAAGCCTGCCACTTTCAGACAGCAGATGGCACTGTGACACAACTATAAGGGGAAAACGAAATCAAACAGCAATCTCGTGCGGGATCCGGACTCGTTTAAAATCTGCATTTCCAAGGAGGATTGTCTACAGAAGTCACCTATCCAGGCGCGTTTGCTATTGTGGTCTATCCCCTCCCTGCTCAAATGTGGTCCTTAGATTAGTGGCGCAGGCCTAACCCGTGAGCTTGTTAGAAATGCAGAATCTCAGATCAGACTCCCCTCTCCCCCGCCCCCCACCACAGAATCCATTCCTTAGGCAATGTCTTCTTAGCTGGCCAAAAGCGTTTGAAAAGTCTTCAGTTATATAGCAGCGCAGATGTTCACCAATGCTGCTAAACAAAGCAACCGAAAATGCTCGTTTCCCCTTTAAGAAAAAAACTGCTTTTGAAAAATACTCGCTAAAAGAATTTGCAGTGCCTGCTGCTTTTAGGCAGCAGATGGCACTGTGGGACAACTCGAAAGCAGCAGTTTTTCCTGTAGCTAGGTGGAAGCCTAGGAAAGAAAGGATCGAACACACCAATCTTCAGCTAGATCTGTGCCTATTTAAAATCTATTTCTCCAAGGTCAGAAGATTAGGAACTCGTCTGGTTGAGGAAAAATAAAATAAGCTTGTGGAGACTGGTGAAAAAGAAGACAAGGACTTTCCTCTGCAAGGAGGAAAATAAGTCACATTTACATGTTAAGTGTCAGAACAGTCCTCTGAAATTCTCTTAAGATTCATTGTTAGAACTCCAGATCTTTGAATTAATGCTTAAAACACAAATGCTTCTAGGAGGTAGCACATTTCACCATCATTAATCCTTTCTTGGCATTAATTTGTCACCTTGCTTTGTAATAAATGTCATACACTGGCAGAAAAGAAACTCCTCAGACACAGGCAAACTTGTCAGAGAGACAAGGAGAAGATTAAGTACATACTCAAGAGTATAAGCCTGGGTGGGACCCCAGAGTCAGGCCTCTGGGTACTGGGTCCCAGGGGGAGGAGACTCGAGAAAGGAAGGGACCTGGATTCCAAATGTGAACTCCCACTGACCTCTTCAGAGGCATTTGCCAGTGCAGGTAGAGGGTAAGAGGAGGTGGAGTATGTACATCCAGTGTTTGAGACAGAAGCATGCTCCTCAGCCTCTTCTGGGGACAAACCTTATGTGGTCTCACTCAATCATACCTGAATGCCCTAGGTCTTTGTTATCATGTGGCCATGGCCTCATCCACTGTCAAGCCTTATTAAGGGAAGACCCAATATGGGGCTACAGATGGCTGAAAAATAGATTGAGGAACATCTGAAGAACATAAATTAATTCATCATATATAATTTACAGAACTCAAACCGTGTTGGTGACATTCTTTTAGGACTACCTGGGGAGTCTACCTAGATACAGCTAGGAGTCTCCCCAGATACAGTTGCCAGATTTAGCAAAAACAAAAACAAAACAGGACCCCCAGTTACATTTATTTTCAGGTAAATAATGAATAATTTTTAGTATATAAATATGCCCCATGCACTATTTAGGACAAACTTCTATTTAAAAATGTTGTGGCATTTTTCTGAAATTCAAATTTAACTGGGCATCCTGTATTTGATCTAACCACCGGAAAATTCTCACACACAAGTCAAGGACACATGGAGAGTGATGCTCACCACAGCCTTGTTGTGCAATAGAAAACAACAACAACAACCTAACTAGGGCTCTTGTGAAAGGAGAAACACAGTCACCCCAAAACCACATGCTGTTGGGGAAAGCAGGGGAGAGAGGGCTCTGTCATCTCACCTCTCTTCTGCTATGTCTCACATTGGCAAAGCACATTGGAAAGCAAGAGGGCAAGGGAACATGAAGTCTGCAGTCTTTAGAGATCAGCCTCCAGGGCTGTGCTGTGGTCAACTGTGAGCATCTCCTCCCAAATCCATGCTCAGAGACATCACATCTGTAAGTTGAAATTGACCATGGTTGGAATACTTAACTCCAGGGAAATCAGCAGACATTACAAAGCAGGGTTTCCTGCAGTGCTTGTGCTAACCACTTAGCATCAATGCATTATCATTTTCTGAGGCATAGAGCAGGATGGAGAAGGGTTGAGACTGCGTAGAAGGGAAAATGGGGACTACCCAGCAAAACTGTTGTATCGTATTCCATTGTATGAATAAACCTCCATTTATGTATTCATTTTCCTAATGATGCAGCCACTCTCCCATAACTTGGTTTCTCACTCTTCAGTGGCTGCCCCCTGCCCTGGGCCCTTCAGTCTTAAAAGTGATGGCTGTGCATCAGTTTGGAGCCAATCAGGAGAGAGGAGCCACATAGTAAATTGAACAGAGAAAGTTAAATATAAAGAATGATTCACTATAACAGGGGGATTGGAGTAATGAGAAGTTGGCCAGTAAAAAGTAAAGAGAACTCTGGGGAATAGATGTGTGGTTTGTATGAGAGCAACCACTGCCCCTATGACTACCATAGACCCCCAAGAAAGAGTCCCTCCCCCCCTTCCCCGCCCCAAGCCTCCTAAAGAAGGCAGAGCCATGGCTCACTAAACAGCAGAGAAGTCACTGTGGTGCTGCACTTGTTAAACTTACTAGAAATCTGTGCTCTGAAACTTGCTGGGAATTGTCCCTGTAGGGCACCAAGCAAAGCTGCTCACAGGGAGGTGACTCACTAGAGGCTGTGGACCCACTGAAGGCTGCTGACCACTGCAGAAGTTGTGGGTACCACAGGAACTGCACTTGGAGAAGCTGCATATACTGCAGGAACCTGTGAGCAGGGAGCAAAAGCCTTCCATTTGCAATGTCACCTCCCTACCCTCTACTGACATCATGCCAGCTGGCCAAGGCAAGATATTTAAAGGGTTCAGATCCATTGTCACAGAGCTGGCAATGAGGGATGCATTTGGAACTAAGATAATCTGCACAAAAGCTTTCTGATGCTGCTGGCCCCTGGGGCTTCACTATCCCCGTTGGTTCCCTTAAACTTGAGTTCCTTCAGTGGAATCTCTCCAGTTAAGTCTTATGGGTATGCCATTTCTTTCTCATAAGGACTGACTGATTCAACTGTTACAATGAATGACCAGTACAATGAATAAAGGTATCAATATGAATAAATCTCAGAAACATAACCTTGGATGAAGAAAGGGCCACATCAGAACAGATAGATACAGTATGATACTTGTGTAAAATTTTAAGGTACACAAACAATTACAGATATTATTACTTACGGAAATAAACATGTATTGTTAAAAGTGCAAATGTTCATGGGTGTGAGGAGAATGAGCTCCCCTGGAGAGAAAGGGAAGGAGCAAATACATGTATAGGGATTGGGGGAGGAAGGTGAGCTTTAACAGTTCTGTGTAATGTTTTAATTTTCTTTCTTTTTTAAGATTTCTGAAGTGAATTTTTGTTAATTATTAGCATCTGTTAAATCTGGGTGTTGGTAGCGTGGTTGTCTGTTATTGTGGTGTTTTACTTTTCTATGTACTTGAAATATTTAAAAATGTAACAATGTTAACTATTATGCAAATAGTCATTAGATATGTTTTTATTTTATATGTAGTGCTTGCTTGGAACTGACCATGCAAAGATATAGAGAAAACTGACAATTCAACATGCCAGTGCAAAAAGTCTAGCAACGGCAGTAGAATGTTGATGCTCGAATGAGTGGTTTTGGAAACAGACTGATTTAGAGACATTCAGAAGAGTAAGGGAGCACCAGGAAGATCCTGGGAAAACTTCAAGGAAGAGTGGAAATGGAATGGGGTCTTGATGTTGGCTGGGATCTGCATAATAAGTGGGGAGAAAGTTAGTACTCCAGGCAGTGAAAACAATGTTGTGAAGCACAGTGGTCACAGAGTGGGGCATTTTGGATGGCCAGGAGAGTGTTGGGTGAGTCAACAATTCTGGCCCAGGAGGGTGAGCTGGTTGGAAAAGGACTCTGTTAAGCCCTAAGCTTCTCCCTACCTGGATCATTCTGCTTGTGCCTCCACCTGCCAGGCAGAGAGCAGCCTGCAAAAGGCCTCCAAATTCCCTATAGGAGCCTGGATCTTTCTTTGTAGAGCGTGGGCAGTCATAGCTTTTCTTAGCTAAGCACTGACAGGATCCAAGCTGTGATTTAGGCAGATCAGTTTGGCAACTCCACACATTATGGACTGAAAGGGAGAGAAAGCCAGAGGCAGGAGAAACTGTTCAGAGGTCACAGTCATTGTTGGATGACATGTGGAGGCAATGACCTGAGCTAGAACCACTAGGAATGAAAATAAAGAAGAAATGAAAAGAAACGGGGAAATCTTTGACAGAACTCAGCAACCATTGCCTCCAGAAGACTAAAGAGAAATTGAACAGGGCTGCAAGGATTGGGAAAATAGTGATGTCCTTAAAAACACTAAGTGGCCTAGGGAGGGCAGGCAGCTCTGGGAAGATTAGAAGTTAGCTTGTATAAATTTGGGGTCTGAAGTGACATCTAAATGACCAGTCTGTTAAGCAGGAAATTTGAGACTGGGGGCTTGGGAGACAAGCCGCAGCTGCTGGTTCAGATTTGAGTGCTGTCTTAGAAGTCATGGGATTGCACTTGCTTTTTGAGATGAATGATTAACAGGGGAAAATGCACCAAATGTCTTTTCATGTGGAGTAAGGAGTAGGAAGATACACAGAACCAGGGAAAGAGAAAGAAATAGAACTGTGTCAAAGGGAAAAGCAGGTGGTAGGGTGTTGCCTCGAAACCCATGCTAAGCACCACAAGAGAGTCAGGTTTCCATGGGCTTTGGCAATTGCTCACCCACCTAGCATCCTTTGGCCAGGACAGAACCAAGTTCAGGAGAGTTTCTAATGGTCTCTAGCTTTCTCTCAGCTCTGGCCAGTTGTAGATGCCCAGGACCTGGAATCTAGGACAATCTTTAATTTTCTCAGGGAAGCTGTAACTTTAGCAGTTCTCTCATTTCTTGTCTATCTTGAAATAACACTAATAATTAAGTGTGTCTTTCTTTGCAATCCCACAGCATATTTCTTGCCCCATCCATTGGCCATCAAATAAATCCATCCAAAAGAGATTCTGGAGTCACATGCCTGGGTTTAAATTTGGACTCCACCAATTATTACCTGTGACCTTGAGCCAATTACTAAACCTGCCATATTGGACTCAGTTTGTCCACCAGGGGCCTAACACAGTGACTAATGCAGTTAGTAGTTACTGAGTTTGATCAGATTTTGCAAAACCCCTGGCTCCACATGTCACTTCTACTTTATCTTCATATTTTCATTCTGCCCACACCATGATTTTTTTGGCAGAAAAGCAGGGAATATTGACCATGTGTTCAAAAGACAGAGCAGTAAAGAACAGAGAGAAATAGGATGGTAACTGGAGGAAGCGGTGAAAGGCTTTTCCGGGATTGGGAAGATCTGCATGTAATTGAAGAAAGGAAGAAAGAACAGATGCAGGTTTGAGAGCTGGAAAGGGAAGGAATCTTGCAGGGATGATAACTGGGAAGAGGGCAGGAAGGATTTAAATCATAAGCACCAAGGAGAAGAGTTTGCTTTTCTTTTATTAAAAGTATTTTTTTTTCATTTCTTTGGAATAGAGATATTCTATCCTAGTGATTTTGACTAGACACGTCTCCCAGGGCTCTACCCTTTACTGTTCACCATGGTTCAGCTAAACTCCCAGTGGAGATACCCAAGGGCATAACAGCTCCCAGTATCACACCCTTGACCCACCATGATCCTCTCTGGTGGCTGATAAAGGGAAGATTTAGAGACGTGGAAAGTTAGTATCTGGGCAAACATAGTTCTCACCTGAGGACAGGAGATAAGGGTAGAGAGAGAGCAAATAATTAGGTTTAGAATATAGGGGAATTGGCACCCAAGATGTGGGGGCCCATCAGGCATCACAGAATCAATCACCTCAGGGATGAAGAGGGTGAAACTGGCTGAGTGAAGTCAAGTCAGGGATAAAAACAGACTTAGTGACGACAAGCAGGGAAAGTCAGGCCAGAGAACCCCATTCCCGAGAAAAGTTACAGGAGATCTGGGGAGGCATCAGCCCAATGTGGCACTACTTAGGTATGAGAAGATTAGGTGTTTACTGTGTGGTTGGATCTACTGGACACAAGCCTTTTAGCATCCCAGACAGAGGTTGTAACTCTTGGGAGGCATGGCCTCTTTGGAAATCTGATGAAAAATATGAACTGCCTCTTAAGAAAGGCATAGGGGTGCACACAACCAATACACATTTTTCATGTAACAATTGGGAGGAGCCATAGACACCCACCCCTGGCCCAAGGTAAAACTCAGGGTAAAACTTTTTGCACTGGAATTTCTTTTTTTTAACGACAGGGAGTCCTTGGAGAGTTTTTGTAAGTGGAAAAGTCTGGTTTATATACATATGTTTTTAATTAAAATTTAAGTTTTTAGAAATTGAAGTATAATTAAATTACATTATATTAGTTTCAGGTATACAAAGTAATGATTTGGTATTTGTACAGTATATACTATTATAAAATAGTCCCTTTTCATAACTGAAATTGAAGTACTTTATTTCCATAAATTGGATAATTTTTAAATTGGAAGTGTTAGCAGCAACCTAGTGCTCTCTGCCCCTTCATGTCAAAACTGAGAAAGTTTAGATGCAGAAACAATATGCTCAGAAATCCTCTTTAAAAACAGCATGGCCTTTCTACCATGGTGCTTTCTGCCATTTCCTCTCTTATTTTCAGTTCCCATGGAGGAGTAGAAGAGGAGCGGGTGAGATTAAAGTGCTCTGCGAAACTTCAGGTGTTCTGTACTTTTGCATAAGGTAAATGTCATGAGTTAAATTGTATTCTTCCCCTTGAATTCCTATGTTGAAGTCATAAGCCCCAGTACCTCAGAACATGACCTTATTTGTAAAGGGGGTTATTGCAGATATAATTAGTTAAAAAGATGTGATACTGGAGTAGGGTGGGCCCCTAATCCAATATGACTGGCGTCCTTATAAAAAGGGGAAATTTGGACCTGGAAATGCGCACACAGAGAGGCAGTCATGTGAAGATGAAGGCAGAGATGGGGGTGATGCATCTATAAGTCACAGAACGCCAGAGATTGCCAGAGGCCTGCAACAGATCCTCCCTCATAGCCCTCAGAAGGAACCAACCCTACTGATGTCTTGACCTCAGGCCTCTGGCCTCCAGAACTGTGAGAAAACACATTTCTGTTGTTTAAGTGGTCCAGTCGGTGGTGCTTTCTTACAGCAGCCCTAGCAATGAATACAGTACGGGAGGTGTCTACCTCTCCTGTTTGGGCATGGGGCTATAAGAACACACACCGACTACTGAGTCTTATGGGAAATGGAGCAGGCATTTCTCTGATTAAAAAGAGGCAGGAGGGAAGAGACATGCAGTATGCTGAGGCCCAGTCACAGAGGCCAGCTGACCATGGTCCAAAGGAGGCAGGTTGGCTTGGTTAGGACTGAGCAGACTTCAGACCTGGAAAATGATGAGCAATTAAATCATATAGTGGAACAGGATGCCCAAACAGCTCAAAGGAAATGAGATGGGGTTTAGATGGATGTGGTCATGAAAAGAGGGGCCTTGTGGGAAGGGGGCTTGAATGCCACAAATAATCTCTTCAGCTCCCATCTTCATGAAAACTACCTTACATAAATATACAGTCTAAATAAAAACAGTGTGTGGATATAAACATATAGTGTTTAGGGGAGTAGGAGAGTTTGCCTAGACTAATTCGTTGTCCTAAGCCCTTTGCATTAGTCCAGTAGGGCTACCATAACAATATCCCACAGACTTGGTGGCTTAATCAACAAAAGTTTGTTTTCTCATGGTTCTGGAAAGTCCATGATCAAGGCATCAGCAAGGTCTCAGACCTCCTGAGGCCTCTCTCCTGGGCTTACAGACAGCTGCCTTCCCTGTGTCCTCACATGGTCTCTCCTCTGCATGTGCACATCCCTGGTGCTTCTTCTTCTTATAAAGACACCAGTCATATTGAATTAGAACTTACCCTAAGGGCCTCATTTAATCTTAATTACCTCTTTAAAGGCCCTATCTCCAAATACTGTTACATTGGGGGCCAGAGCCCCAACATATGAATTTGGGGATAACACAAGTCCTTCCATGGTACCTCCTGGGAAACACTCTGAGGCTGTCTTTTTAATGAAGAGAAAGAGCTAGAGAATTGCAAGGCACATGAGTGGTTTAATATTACTTTGGAAAGGAGAGCAAGAGCTGCTAGCAGGAGGAAGTTGACTAGGAGGACCAGTCAAAAAGGGAGACATCATGTAAGTTAGCTGTGACAGACAGATTTTTTTAAAAATTGTAAGTGGAAAATGAGGGATTGAGAAATTCATGGCACTAACATGATGGGAGAGATATTGCAAGTGAGAGGAAAGAGAAAACTGGGTTATAAGTGTTGTGGGAATTGCCAACTAGGCCTGCCTTGGCACTCTCTCAGGAACCCCAGTGAAGTCCAGTTATGGGTAGAGGCAAGGCTATGCTGTTTTGAATGTCAATCAGTATGTATACTGGATTATGTGGGGTGCTGACTTTTTATGTGGCTTACAAAAGAAACCAAGTGCACAAATCAGGAAAGAGGGTGTGATCAGGGTTTAGCCTGGCTTACACGTTTTTGACTCAGGTACCTGAGTAATAGACACCACTACAACTAGACACTTTCGACAGGACAAAACGCAAAGCAAAAAAAAAAAAGAGTGAGTAACTGAAACATTAAATATAGACAGAGGATTTCCCAGATGGTGTCAATTTGGCACCATTGCTCCCTTAAATTGTTTAACTATGACTAATTCTTTTCCCTAATTTGACATTTTGAAAGAAACCTTTTGGAACCATTTTTAATCTGAAATAGAGGCACAGAAACCTTAAGGGTGCTGAGTAAATATAGGCCTGGTTGCAATCATTTCAGCTGGAGCCACATTATGTTAGTAAAACCTGATGCTTTTTGAGCTCTGACTGATCTAAGTGCAATTAGGAGGAAACCAAGACTTAAAGAGAGGAAGTTTTCTGTCCAGGGTCACCCTGACTGTGAGCTCTCTGAGGGAGTGCTTATGTAAGATGAGTGTGGTCTGCAGAGGTGGGCTTGCACCCACCTTTGCTTCCTTGTGCATTCTCTGTGTCCATAGACATTTACCACAATTTAATGAATGGAGGGACTTAATACTTATTATCCAAAACTCATGTATTTAGAGAATTGTAAATGTTGTCACCTTTGATTAATGGTTAATATATATACGTGTGTGTATGTGTGTGTGTGTGTGTGTGTGTGTGTGTAGGACCAGGAGAAGAAGGAGGAGGAAATGGAAGAGGAAGAGGTGGAGGAGGAGAGAGGCTTCAACACAAAGAACTTTTCCTCCGAAAGTTTATTTTGGAATTAATGGCATTTTATCTCAGAAACAGGGTTATAGAGGTTGATTGAGAGCCCAGGTTAGGCTGGAAAACCACATTTAACCAAAGTCCCAGAAGCACAGTAGTATCATAGAGCCCAAATCCTGTTTTATGACAGAGTATTTCTATGGAAAATGTGTTGAAGATTCTGACTTGAAATGCTAATATGTCCCTTGGACCCTCCTCCTCTCCCCTCCCCACCTGAAGGTCACTTCTTTAACACCAAGTACAGATGGAAGCTTCTGTGCCCAGGAGCAGAGGTGTGCAATATGGCGAGTGGTCAGGGATGAGCTGATAGATGGATCTGGGAGCAGGCCTGGGCCCCTGGGGTCAGTGGAGAGTTGTGACAGGGCATAGCATGGGGCCTGTAATGCTCCCGCAAACCCTTTTTGGTTCTTTAGCTGGACCCAGCGATGGCCACCTGCTTCCTATTATTATCAACCCATGCCTCTGACAACATTTTTTCCTGGTCCATTCTGGAGCAGCATTTGGCCTCCATGTTTCTTCTTTATATTCCTGCCCCTGAAGCAAACACTTCACCTTGTAGAAATTGAGTGTACTTTAGAAGAATGGTCAGACCTTGCATTTTATCTTAAGAGCTATGAAAATTCCTTCTGGTAGCAAGTTGGATAAAGCCCGGGACTGGAGGGTAAGAAGATGGTTGAGAAAAGGGGACATCTCTGTGACTAGTACATGCCCCCCTCAGGAAGATTGGAGTGGCACAGAATGATCACTAGCCCCAAAATATCCACAATTGATTGCTTTTTTAAAAAAGGGAAGGTGCAGGTTAGAAAGGCTTTTCCATTTGGAGATTGCTTTGAGAGTCATAATACTTCAGACATTATCTTAATCAGAGCTGCCTAGTGATAATGCAGCTTTTCGGGTTAATGGAAAAGCTAGCTATCTGTACTGATATCTTGCTAAATTATAAATGCCCTTCCATTCTTAATTTCCTCCTACAGTGTTCTACTCTACTGAATATGAGATGTAATTTTAGTTAAAAAATAATAATTGAGACTTGTCATAGGTTGGGTTCCCAAGAAGGCAGACTCTGAGACAGACACAGGATGTTTATTAGGAAGTACTCTTAAGGTCAACCCCTATGGAAGGGTGGGGTAGGAAGCAGGACTGGGCAGAGGGAGAATTCCATCTGTCATACCAGTTCAACCACAGCCTCAGGTACAATCTGGAGCTTTGTTCTGGGTTGGGCCAAGATGGCCAGACATTGATAACCTTGCATTCATAAGTCATTGGGTACAGGCCACGTGGACCAGGTGGCTGTCTGTAGCTGAGGCATTTCCTTAAGTGGCTGATGGCTCAAGGCTGCCTGTAGACAACACTTCCAATGGCTGCAGCTACCAGGCCTTCACTGAAGGAACTCAAAATAGAAAGGAATGATAACTAGGAATTTATAGCGTAAAATCAAAAAACACACCTGCTTAAATTTCTGTTTCCATTTGCACCGATTCATTCAGTAGGAAGAGCAACAGACTGTAATCCATGGGCCAGCCGGTTTACACACCTGTGGCTGAAAACAGAAGCTGAGCTGACACCAAGACCCTGTTATTTCTACCATGACAACCTCCAGCAGACATGCGACAGAAATCAGGAAAAGAAAAGCCTGCCTCTCTTCAATACTTACCTTTAAGACGCAAAGTGAATTCAGTTATTTATTGATCCTGACTATAAAAGCAACTGTAAAAAATGCATAGTATAAAAAAGGTATAAGAGCAGGAAAAAAAAAAATCACCCATAAGCCCACCTTCTAGAAGTAATTATAAAATCATTGTTAACATTTTTGCATATTTTCCTAACCTTCTCTGATATATATATTTTTCTCCCCACAGTGGAACCCATGATGGACTAATGGGAGGTAGTAGTGTGACATAATTAAGAACATGAACTGTGAAGGCAGAAAGATCTGATTTGAATTGTCTCTGACACTTACTTGTGGTGAAACTCATTCATTCATTCATTTATTCATTCAAAAAATAACTGTTACATAGCACTACGAATATAAAGGTAAAAAAGAGAGATAAAGTCTTTCTTTTATGAGCTCACATGTTAATGGAAACTTAGCCTTTCTTAAAGTCTTCACTTTCTCACCTGTAGAGATAATAATTCCTACCCCTCAGAGTTTCCATGAACATGATTATCTTGTTAAATGAGACAATGTCTATAAAATGTCTGCATGTAGTAATCGCTCAAAAAATAACAATTATCATCACATGTTTTGCCTTTTTTCACTGAATATTACATCATAGTTTCCCCATGTCATAAAAAATCCCCTTTGTTGAGGTCACCTTGGGTCTCCTGCAGCATTAGTGGGAATATAGGGGCTTGGCTTTCTGCAAGTAGCACAGCCTTTAGAATTCCAGCAACATCAGCAGAACACCTCTCGTGGGTTCAAGGAAACCCCATTTGCCTTTTTGCTTTCCAGCCAGAGGTGTGGTAGGGCTTACTGAATCAGAAATCTATGGGTAATGTCATCTTCCCTCTTTCACTTCAGCCCTTCCACCTCTTCTGTAAGCAGCTCCTTCCAGCGAGTTCTTTCTGTTTTCATATCTAGAGCGAGTTCTGTTTTGGTGCTTGGACCTGATGAAGACAACCATCGTGTTCCATTTTGGTTCCCCATTTTAAAAGCAACTCTAAGAGCCCTGGCTGGTATGGCTTAGTTGGTTGGAGTGTTGTCCTTACACCAAAAGGTTGTGGGTTCGATTCCCAGTCAAGGCAAATGCTTGGGTTGCAGGTTCCACACCCAGTTGGGGCATGTATATGAGGCAACTGATTGATATTTCTCTCCATAATGATCTTTCTCTCCCTCTCTCACCCTTCCTCTCTCTCTAAAAAAACAATTAAAAAAAATCCTCAGGTGAGGATAAAATAAAATAAAAGAACTATAAGAAATAGATAAAGGTCAATTGGATAGTTGTAAAAAGAATTCAAGACTTGAAAAACAGGGCAGATGAGGAAAAGTTGCAAAAGTGAATAGGCAAAAGGCTGAAGGTCATCAATAAATAAGTGATTTGGGCATTTGAATAGTTGTTCTAAGAATCTGAACATTTATTTCTCATCTCCACTAAGAAAAGAACCAGAAGAAATTTTTTCAAAACCAATGAATTAGACTCTTTTTAAGGAAAAGCTTCCTTATCATAAAGATGGGGCCAACTATGTCCTAGTCTGTGGTTCTCATTTTATGCCCCAGGGGACATTTGGCAATGGCTGCCTTGTCTGGAAGCAGTTTTGGTTGTCACAACTTGGGAGAGGGTGCTACTGGTATGTAGTGGGTAGAGGCCAGGGATGCTGCTACACTTCCTACTGTGCACAGGGCAACCCCCACAACATAGAACGATTCAGCCCAAAATGTCAATAGTGCTGAGATTGAGAAACCCTGGTATAAATAAGGTGGAATTTCTAGGCACTGCAAAAGACTGTTACCAGCTCTACAAAATGCTTCTCCTGCTTGTTTTGCTGACTTTTTAAAATAACAATTTTATTGAAACATACAGGAATTCATAGACCATAACATCGTTCACTCTTTAAAGTCGGACAATTCAGTGGTTTTTAGTATATTCACAAAGTTGCACATTGATCATCACTATCTGATTCCAGAACACTTTCATTGCCCCCAATAAAAATATCATATTCATTAGTAATCACCCTCCACTCCCCTTCCCTAAAGTCCTATAGTGCTATCTGGTTTTTGAAAGCAGCAGGCACCCATCAATTACTTTACCACATATTTTATAACAACATTTCCTTTTCTTGAAGAACACAATGATTTTTTTCCTTGCTTTGCTTGGTTTGTAACATACCGGTAACTGAAGACTGTGCAAAAGTTTTAGGTCAGCTAAGAAAACATTGCCCAAGGAGTGGATTCTGTCACAGGGGTTTTGGCCTGGAATTCTGCATTTCTCAAAAACTCTCAGGTGATGCCAGTGCCACTGGTCTAAGGACCACATTTCAGTAGGGAGGGGGTAGACAAAAATAGCTAACATTCCTGGACAGGGGCCTTTTATAGTATAACCTGCTGTCAATTCTCCTAGACCCATTAAAAAAAACAATTTTTTGAGCCATAATTCACAACCCATGTAATTCACCCATTTAAAGAGCATAATTCAATGGTTTTCAGTATATTAACAAAGTTGTGCAACTATCACCACCATCAATTTTTAAACATTTAAAAAATATTTTATTTATTTTATTTTTAGAGGGGGGAAGGGTGGGAGAAAGAGAGGGAGAGAAACATCAATATGTGGTTGCCTCTCACATGCCCCCAACTGGGGACCTGGCCTGCAACCCAGGCATGAGCCCTGACTGGGAATCAAACTGGCAACCCTTTGGTTCCCAGACTGGTGCTCAATCCACTGAGCCATACCAGCCAGGGCCAATTTTTAAATATTTTTCATCACCCCCAAAATAAATCCCATATCCATTAGCAATCACTGCTCATTCCCTTCTAGCTCCCCACCCCTCATCTCAGCCCTAAGTAAACATCAGTCTACTTTCTGTCTCTATAGATTTGCCAAGTCTGGATATTTCATATAAATGGAATCACATAATATGTGACCTTTTGTGATTGGCTTCCCTCACTTAGCATCATGTCTTCAAGGATCATCCATGTTGTGGTGTGGATCAGTACTTTATTCTTTTTTATTGCCAAATAATATTCCATTCTATGGATTTACTATATTTTATTTATTCATTCATCAGCTGATGGAAGTTTGGGTTCTTTCCACTTTTTTGACCAGTATGAGCAATAATTGGTAGTCTCATTAAATCTTGGAATTTTATAGTGAGAGATTTTGCTTCTGTGTTAGTGATTGATGGGTTAGTTGATTATTAAAATGTAAACTGCCAGGAAATATTACATGTAATACACTGACATTCTTGTATTGGCTGGTTTTAATGAATTTATCTTAGAGCTACTTTTGAAAGGGAGAGGGTAGGAGAGGAGAGCACTAAGGGTACCGAATCTAGGATGATATAGAGGCTGTGAAAAGGGGCAGAAAGGGAAGCTGGGATCCCTAAAACTATAACTATATATATGGCCTGGAGCAGGTTTAAGTCAATTTTTGGAAGGTTCTATGGTGCAGGTGATGGCTGGATTCAGTGGAAAATCTTACAGACATGTTTAGAATAATAAGTATCGCTATTTTGGGATTATCATGGTGGTGCAAGTTAATGATTTATGCCATGCGTATGTGTGTGTGAGTGTGTTTATTCTTAGCCCTAGTTAAAGGTGGAAGGAATACAGAGGCTGGCTAGCAGTGATTTGGTCATGACTTTGTGTGAAATCTTGAATTTGAAATCATAAAACAACATATATATTTCTATCAAGATAGCATTTTCCCTGACTTTTTAATCAAATTTTTCATAATACTAGAAGTTTAAAGAATTGCACAGTGAACATGTGTATATACCCACTGCCCACATTCTACAATTAACATTCTATTCTATTTTCTTCATCACATATCTATCTACCCATCCCTCCCTCCCTCTAGTGATCTATCAATCCATGTTGTTTTTTTATACACTTCAAAGTAACTTGCAGTCATCTGTACACAAAGTAGCATGTTCAGACTTCTGTTTAAAAACGTGGACACTTTTTTTCTTATTTCAGCCTATCTTGTAAAAGTTATATTTGACACATATATGAAATCAGGTGAACTAGATCTTTTATCATTATATTAAAAGTGAAATAAATCTATGAGAATTTGGTGGAGAAGTTGCTGGAGAAATAAACTGTTCAGATTGTGCTCTGTGATTCAATACTATTTAATGTGCTTCAGATCAAATCATTGTCTTCACTTGAGAATGTAATACAAACTTACACATTTTCAACTGAATAGTTGTGTCTCTTGACAGTAAAAAGGGTGACAAATGAATAAAATAAGCATTGTACCTTTTCATTTCCTTAAGTATGTTGGAAGCCATATTGGATTTTTATCTGTAAAGCTGGTCAAGAATTTCTTTTAGAGAAATGAAATCAAGAGTCAAGGCAATTGTATAGGTAGATCAGGTTCACGCCACAGCTCCTATAACTTTTTACTCCAACCTACCTCCTCCAAATGGTATAGCCTCAATTACCTAGTCACTTTGTGTTCATCTTCCTTCTTTTCTTCTGTTCTAAAAAATGTACATTCTGCAGGTAGTTGTCTGAATCCCTAATTTTCCTCTATTGTGTATCAACACACCACAAAGTAATGTGGGAACTTATCAGCCAGTTTGTTGATTCATTCATTCTTTCAACAAATACTTATTGAGCGTCAGGTCATGTGCTAGGCACTGGGAAAACAAAAATGAATAAGATATAATTTTTATTTTCAATGCAAAGTGATTAATATGGTACATTGATCAATACAGATGACAAAACTGGATAATTGAGGCCTGTTAGAAGATTTTTTCCCACTCTTCCAATGGCTGTAACTATTGCTCTTCAATCAACCTCTGCTTTATTTTGTGCAGACACCAAATAGCAAACACAGAAGACCAATGTTATGCTAATCACTCATTATTGTATTCAAACATTTTAAAAGAGCAAGAATCATTTTATGGATTTGAGCAGTAGCAAGATCAATAGGTTTCCTACTAGGTATGTTTTTATATAACTAGTATAGAGTTAGAAGGCACCTTATAAATAGTCTGTAAAATTGTATTGAATCAGGTCTGAATTAAGCCTATAAAATGAAAGTTACAGGTATTTTGTTACCTCTTTAGTATTTAGACTCTGGAAACTCATTTGTTTCATTTACAAATTAAATGATGTATGTTTTTGTTTTTTCCATTTTTAATTGAAACCTTGAGATAAGATAATATACATTATATGCCCTATCTCTGCCTATCTGCACATTTTCAAGGGAAGGGAGTCATTTGGGGTCATTTAAAAGTTTCAAAACACTTTGAGGAAAGGATATTAGTAAGATGCTTATTGAGTCACCTCACACTTGAGCTAAACAAGTAAGCAAAGGCCAAAAATGAAATGGACAACAGTGCTGCTTCACTCCTATATCTTCATGCATATCATTACCATTGACTCTTATAAGAAGATAGTAACTGTACTTTGATGGCTTTGAAAGGCAGAAAAACATCTTCTTTGCAGAGCTCTTGTGGGAACAAATGAGGCAGTGTAAGGAAAGTTTCTGGCATATAGCACTATTGCATAAGTGGTTCCTGTTGCTGGAAGGCATAGTTTAGCGGTTAAGGATTAGGCTTCTGTAGTCAGTTGCCTGGGTCTGCATCCTGGTTCCACCACCTACTGCCTTGGTAAGCTTGGGTAACTACAATCTTGTCTGTAAAATGGAAATAGAATTCATTTGCATTAATTAGGTATTGCTGCATAACAAATTACCCTCAAACTTAGTGGGGTACAACAATAAACTTTTGTTGTCTCATAGTTTCTGTGGGTCAGAAATTCAGGAGTGGGTTAGCTGGGTGGTTTTGGCTCAGGATCTCTCATGAGGTTGTATTCAGGATGTCAGACAGGACTGCAGTCACCTGATGGCTTGACTGGGGCTGAAAGATCTGCACCCAGGATGGCACACTCACATGGTTGTGGGCAGTTTCTTACTGGCTGTTGACAGGATGCTTCAGTTTCTCACCCCCTGATCTCTATGTAGGATGTCTTGAGAGTGTCCTCACAGCATGTATCTGGCTTCCCACTATACTGTGTGATTGAAGTGAGAGAGTAAGGAGGAAGCTGCAACACCTTTTATGACCTAGTTTCAGGTCATGACCACCTATGACCATCACTTCTGCCATATATTATTTGTTAGAAGTATGTCACGGAGTACAGCCCACACTCAAGGGGAGGAGAATTTAACTCTACATTTTGAAAGGAGGAGGGGGAAAAATTCATGGGGATATCTTAAAACCACTACATAGCTGCATAGGGATATTATAAGGATTAAATGAGATAATCCATGCAAAATGTTCATCATAATGCCTGGCACACAGTAAACTCTCAACAAATGTTGATTTATACTATTTCTAAAGAAAGATCAATAGACTACTGTTTACCTAGGGAAATTGGTTTCATCTGGATTAAGACAGTAACACATGAAAAAATTAATTTATTGGTATTTAAAACGTATGTAGAATTACAAATGTTCAGTTGAAACAGGGATCTGCAGCAACAAGTATTTCTGACATATTCCCTGGCTTTAAGCCTCTTTCATAATTTATTGTGTAGGGTGTTGGGGAGAAGAGGAACTGGATGTTACTACTGCCTTTATACCTAAGATCATCAGGTCAGGGTGTCCAGAACTATTAAACGATTTAGGCCAAATGGAAAAATGCAAGCATTACTCTCCATTATGTGCTCCAATTCTCACTGTTTTTTCCCCTGCTGTTATCTATAAAATTACCTGGCTCGCTTCTTCCAAAGCCAAAGACAGCACATCTCCATTATCTTATTAGATACTCTTTTTGAAATAAAAAGCCCTTCTACATCAGTAACAGCATCCATTAGCACCACCCCACTCCAGCTCCTTGGATACCACTGATCTCAGATTACGATCTGGGCATATGAGACTAAGGTAGACCAGGGGGTCAACAGCCACCCTAGTGGATTGAAAATGGTCACTGTGGGTGCCCTGAGTCACAAGCCTGGCAGATAATGATGGTGGGAAGGGTGGTGGTAGGAGAGGATGGGGTTTAAATCAAACACAACATTTGAGTTTTAAACTGGATTGATGTTTAATAGTTGAAAAAGACCTAAGAATTCTTAAAATTGTCCAAGATGTGAAGGGACACAAAAGACAGATTTGCCATGAAAACATGGTTCAAAGTAGTGATTGAAGAAAAATAAACTGCTTTAGTTTATAACCCATGGAATTGAGCCTGCTCAATAAGAGCTAATCCCTATAAAGCCCTTACCTTGGGCTAGGTACTCTGCTAAGTATTTCAAAGATAATCATTCACAAAGACCTATGAGGTGAGCACTATTATTATCACCATTTTACAAAGGGGAAGTTGAGCAATTTCTCCAAGGACATAACTAGAGTTGGCATTTGAATGTAGGTGATCTGGCTCCTGAGTCTATGGTTTTAGCCACCAAGCTATGCCTTGCAGACCATCCATTTTCATATGGCATTCTATTCTGGTGTGGTTTTCCCTTTTGAATCTTTTAAGGCTGATGTTTCTGTTCTTGCTACACTGTTTGTGGTTAAACTTAGTGCCTGGAGGACAGGGATAAAGGTTTTAAGAGTTTAAAATGAGGTATTGGACTTATATTTCTTAAATGACATTTTCCCAAATGGCATGAACTTTAAATGAAAACATGTGAGACCTGACAGTCTGATTTAAGCTCTGAGCAGGGCCAGGCAATAACTAATGCTCACCTTTTCATACAAACACTACAAATTTATACAATGATTTGATTCCTAAGCTTTTCTCTTAGATCTTGATTGCATTTTGAGGTCTAGGTCCAGATGGGCCCTTCATAAATGCTTTTTGACAATGATTGGAAGGCCAATTTAGTTTTCTAGACTTATCCCACATATATTCAAGATAAAAATATCTTACATCTTGCCGTGGCTGGTGTAGCTCAGTGGATTGAGCACGGGCTGCGAACCAAAGTGTCACAGGTTCGATTCCCAGTCAGGGTACATGCCTGGGTTGCAGGCCATGACCCCCAGCAACTGCACATTGATGTTTCTCTCCCTCTCTCTCTCTCTCTCTCTCTCTCTCTCTATCTATCTATCTCCCTCCCTTCCCTCTCTAAAAATAAATAAATAAAATCTTTAAAAAAATCTTACATCTTGATGACCACCTGTTTATTTATTATTGAGACCCCTAATGAGTAGAACGCATGGGATCTGACATCTGTAGCATGATGCTTCTGAGGCATCTAATAGAAACTCTGACACAAACTGTTTTAAGCCCATGGAAAAGGCAGAATTTGTTTAATTAAGCAACTCAGTGGTGTCATCAAGAAACCAGCTTTTGTTTTTTTATTTCTATTTATCAACTGTGCCTTACTTAGTGTATAGGCCTTGACCTAAGACTGGTTTTCCTTCTAGACATAAAATGGCTGCCAGTGGGAACCAGGCTACTTGCTTCTTTGTTCATCTAACAGGATAGAGAGGGGAAATCTTTCTCTCTCAAACCATAGGATATCGAGTCCTTTCCTTTAGTCTAATTGGGCTACACATAGATTAACTAAGACTAGTCAGCACTTAACCTCACTGGGAGTGTGAAGACAGTTTGGATTCTATTAGAAGGAGGAAGGAGCAAATAGATGGAGGGGAGGATCAGAAACTATTTCTTCATCTGGAAATGGTGACCTAACAGAGAATCTTAGAGAAAATCCTGAGGCTCAGCAATAATGTATGTAGGGTTGCCAGATTTAGCATATAAAAATAGAGGATGCCCAGTGAAATTTGAATTTCAGATAAAGAACAAATATTTTTTTTGTATAAGTGTGTGCACCTTTTTCTACAAACACTAGAAATTTACTCATTGATTTGGGTCTTACATTTTTCTCCTTGATCCTGATGCATTATGGAGTCTGGACAAAGGCGGGAATTAAAAAAAAATTACAATGATTAGAAAGCATATTTAGTCTTCTACCCTTCTCCCACATGTATCCACAATAAAAATACATACTTATACTAAAAAATATATTCATTGTTTATCTGAAATTCAAATTTAATGGGTCTCCTGTATTTAATCCAGCAACTCTAAACGTATGTAATGTTCTTGTCACATAGCAGGCATTCATTCAGTGATATTAGTGTTCTTTCTACATAAGAAAAGAGCTCAGCTAAATGGCAACATGGTACTTCTTAATTCATACTAACCTTCTAGACAAGATATAATTTTGACCGAAATTGCAGTTAACTGACCTGGATGTGGCTCCAGGAAACTGTTCACCACTGTTCATAACCAGATTAAACCAAATGTCGCTAGGTGGAAGGCTATATTTGTATATCTGGGATGGCACATTATAAAGGATCTAATATTACCACTTAAAACTAAACTGGACCTACATCAATGGATATTTAGTTATTGTTTTTTCCTTGTTCTGATTCTATACAGATAAATCATTCTTCGTGTAACATACAGGAATGAAAATGAAATGATTACCCCAGGAATTCTGGCTCCATGTGGGTGAAGCTTGAGGTCACAGCAACCTTACTTTGCATCTGCAGGAGGCAGGAGACTTTGCAAAGCTCTGCTGTTGCCTCTGACTCCATTTTCCCTCACTGTTAATTCACTATTCTTACCTGTAAAATTTTCTAATATGCTTCCTGAAAAGCTGAAGAGAAAGCAGGCACCTTAATTTCCTCATCAGATATTCACCATGGTATGAAAAAGAAAACCCTTTTGGCTTGGCACAGTGTGGCCAAACCTAGCATATTGTTACATACTGTTACCAGATTCATGACAGGAATAGATTGTGAATTTTATTCAAGATATCTATTTCCCATTACAGTACAGTACTGCATATTTCTAATTTGGTGGCTGCTATGACCTCATACACTGCTTATTTTCTGTGCTTTTGTAAAAAAAAAAACCCAACAGAATAAAACCTATTTTTCCTCTTTGCTTTTTAAAGTGGAAATTATTATGGAGCTTTACATAGATTTCCCGCGATATTTTAAAAATTATAATTATTCTTAATTTTCAAAAAGTGGCGTTGGAAATGT
The DNA here is from genome assembly GCF_004126475.2 of Phyllostomus discolor. Classification (NCBI taxonomy): domain Eukaryota; kingdom Metazoa; phylum Chordata; class Mammalia; order Chiroptera; family Phyllostomidae; genus Phyllostomus; species Phyllostomus discolor. The sequence goes on from NC_050198.1 coordinate 6,627,561, forward strand.
ATCTCCTTCCATTTCATCACCTCTTATCCTCATTGGAAACCTGATCCATGGTAGGTATTAAGATCTTTACATTTTTACTGGTTAGGCGATGACTTCATTGCTTTCATGCCAGCTGGGAGGGGAATCTTGTGTGGTGGAGCATTGGACTGAAGCAGAGCTGTGGGTCGCTGCTGCTGCTCCAACAGCCGTTTGCATGCATCTAGCTGCTGTGTAAGGAATCCTCAGACTACCCGTTCTTTGCTCCGAAGGGATTGCAGGCTGATGGATGAGTGTACGTGTGAATGTGTGTATATGTGCGTGTGTGTATGAACCGGTAGCTGCAACAGTTGGACAGCAGCAATGGACTTCGATATTGTTTTTTACCAACGACAGGGATAACCCGTCTTTCATCATTTATTTCCAAGCAATGCCTCGGTTCCCGCTCCAAACGTGCTCTCCCCGCCCTTCCCGGACCCACCCCTCCCAACCCCCGCCCCACGTGTCCCTCCGGAGGGAGACCAGGATAGCAGCGATGCAGGCAGGATTCCCCTTTTTTTCCGCAGTGACAGGCGGATTCCCGGGCCTCCTCGGTCCCCCACCCCTGCAGCCGCCCCTTTCCCAGTCACGATCTCCCCCCCCAACAGCGTCCCTCCCTTCGCACCGACCCCTCAAGGCTCGGGCCCCGCCCCTCGCAGCCACCCAACTCAGGTTGCTAGGGCCTGGAGAGGCAACCAAACTGGTGCGCGCAGAGGTGCGGCGCGCGCGTGCGCGCGCAGGCGAGCTTACACAAGGAACCAACAGTCTTTGGCTTGGAGGAATCGAGCACGAGCAGAGCGGGCGGGGCGCGCGAGCCCGAGTCTGAGCACGAGCGCTCTCTCCGCATTGGCTCCTACTAGAAGTAGGCGGGGTCTTAGGAGCTTTCCCATTTGCCCGAATGGATGGCTGGGGCGGGGCAGTTAGCAAATTAGGCTGCGCGTTCGCTTCTGTGAGAGGGCGGGGCCGGAGGTTTCGATTAGTTGTTGCTGCCGCTGGGCAAGGTAAAGCGGCGACGGCGGCCTCGGGAACTGAGGGGTACCCGGCTGGAGGTGGGGGACTCGCCAGGTGAGTACTTGTGCCGCCGCTTGCCCGCCTGGTCTTTTTATTCACACATCGGTCCCGCGACCACCCAGCTTCTCCCTAGAGATGGGACCCACCCGGTTCCCCCGGGCAGATGTGAGAAGGGGCGGCGACGCGGCGAGGGCGCCCCAGTCTGGAGTGGCCCCTTCTCAGCGGCCCCATTGTATCCCGGGAAGGGCTTCCCCGCCTAGGGGCTGCAGCTGTGTTTTGGGGTGTGAGGAGAGATCTAGAGGAGAGGCGGCGGGTCGAGGCTGCCCCCCAGGACTTCCCTCAGCGGTGGGTTTTGGGGTGCCTCTGCCGCCCCCGCGGCGCTGGGTCCCTTAGGCTTGCGGCGAGGGAAGCCCCTTCCTGCGGGCGCTGAGGACAAGCCTGTGCATCGGAGCCCCCCGCCCGAGTTCCGAGGGAGCCCGGGACCTGCCGGGGGCAGTGAGCCGCGGCCCCGGCCCTGCTGACCTTGGCTGTCCGAAAGGGTGGGCGAGAGACCCACCGCCTGCCCTGGGTCTCCTCCAGCCTTCGCCGGACAAGTTTCAGGCGTTGCTATGAACTTCACGACTGGCATAGTGAGGGGAAACAAAATTGGCCCTTTACCAGACCTTCGTACCCTTCATACCCTCCATACCCTCATAGAAATTAAACCCTGGGGTTTGAAACCATCTCCCAGAACGAACAGGTACTGCTTGCATTGATTCGTCTTGTGCCCACGTTGGGGGAAAAAATAACCTGAACATATTTCAGTGTAAAGGCAGATCTTCCTTGAGGGTTTTGTTTTTCGCTTCACTTGAGTGTTAGAGTACAGATGCCTGGATAAGAAAAACCTGACCTTAGTTATCTTGGCTTAGACGGATGCTGTGATATTTATGTAGATGCAGATCAGTGTTCCGTTTAACACAATCTATTTTAATTGGCTGAAATGTAAGCTGATTTTAGAAAGTCTCGCAGACACAGAATGATTTCTTTACGTGCATCTGAATTAGGTTTGTTTGGACGTAATGGTTATGTGGTTAATGTGAAAGATTACATAGATTAATTTGTATGAAAGCATTTGACTGAAACAGGAGACATAAATATGCATAGAATAGGATTCTCGTTTTAGGTAACATCTGCTGGAACATTTCCAGCTTGTTCCTTTCTTGCTGTAGGGTTACAAAAAAAGAAAAGATCTTCACTGAGGCTATTCTGAATTACATGCGAATGACATTTAGGTGTAAACTTGTTTTCAATTTCTTTAAGGGTTTTAAAATGCTTTATTCATAAAATGTGAAGAAGCTATGTTTACTTGTCTCTATGTTTAGTGTTGAAGTGGTAGTATAATTTTATATTTAACAACCCAATTAGGGTTTATTAATAATACATTTTTAAAAGGTGTGTGTCTTTTTGAGAACACGATAGTTATGTATGTACCTTAGCAATCTTTTTAATTTCTTTATTAAAAGTACTATTTTAGGTTTGAACATTTTTGGCGTTGACACTGGAACAGGAGTAAGGAAGCCTGCAGTGGTATTACCAGTTTGACACCATCAGTGGGTGTTTCTGTTGACAAATGCAGAGAAGAGAACATTTGGGAAGGAAATCTTTTTTTTTTGGGGAGGGGGGTTGTAGGGGTGGGGGGTGAAGGGGGAAGGAGCCAGAAGACAGAAGCTGTAGAACTAAAGCTGCCAGTACAGTGTATGCTGAGCATTTCACAAGTACAAGGAAACCTAATTAGGGTAAAAAAAAATTCAGTTGGATTGCATTAAATAATAGAACTCCAAAAGAGGCATGCTAAATACATTTAATCATTCCAAGAATGTTAAATAATCTATCGTTTCAGAGGAGTTTGGAGGGTCTTCAGTTGAAAAGACTGTCAAATCCCTTTGAATCATCTTGCCTTTTTAACATAGTGCAACGATTAATTTGATATACATAACAGTTTAATGTTTGAATTTTGCTTATTTAGCATGTTTCTTAAGCCTAATTGTTTTAAAAAATAAAACTTGATGTATTTTTAAAAATAAGTAGAAATAAGCATTCTTTCCCCAGAGAGGGTTCAGTTTTTCTTTGCTCAGATTTATAATTTATTCATAATATAGGGGCTTGTGGTAGGGATTTTTTTACTTCTTTATCTCAGGCTTTTGATTTTTATTTATGCCTGTTCCCTGGGCTAAACCTGCCATTATTTTCATTGTAATTTTCTTGGAGTTATTTAAACCAGATCTGCAGTATACCCTGGGGTTTAAAAGAAAAGGCTCCCATTGAGGGAAATTGCAGGACCATCTCGCATAGATGAGTAATAGAAGGTTGACTGACTGTGAATCAGATGTATTTATTCTGTTCCAACTATGCTGCATGGGGTTAAGGCAGTCTCATTTAATGAAAACCAAATTTTACATGGTATTTCTACTTTGAAGGTACAGTATTGTTAACATTACAAGCTGAAATACAGAGGTGAAGAAATTACTTCAAGTATGCTTTTACCCCCCAGCCTTGCTTCACCAGTGTGTCCAAGAATCTATGAGAGACTCTTTCAACAATAGTGGCATTGTTGGAAATGACAGTGGCTTCTGTTGCAGCAGTTTAACCTTTCATTATGATTTATGTTTCAATTTACTTTGTGGTAGAAAATTCAGCTATATCTGAAAATAAGACTGTAGGAAATTTTAAGGAAGTGAGCAAAGAAAATAAGACTTCACTGTGTCTGTTGAAAGTTTACCCTTTTCCCTCTTCCATTTTGATAACTTTGGTGGTTATGTGTTTTATTTCTTCTAGATATTAGGAGATTTGCTAATATAATATACTTTATTTTGGGCAGTTTGTGCAGGATATGACTTTTTCGTCTAATAAATTGATGGCAAGTAATAACAAGACGTTTAAGAACAAAAGAATTCATACACGTAGATCCAAAATGTGAGGGAAATCCTTTAGGTAACCCTTAACTTTGATATAAGAACAGCAACATTTCACGTTAAGTTGCTTTCTAAGTAGAAAGGGCTGTTTACTCAGGATTTAATGATTTTAGGTTCTAAAGTTTTATTTTACTTTATTTTATTTTTTGCCAGCATAAAATTTCTTGCTGGGGGGGGGGCGGGAATCTCAAAGGTTCTTTGTCATTTGATGTTGATGTCCATTGGATTGCATATTTCAATTTACGAAAATAATGCAATTAAAAGACTACATTTAAACTTTCTGTTTGGGAAGCTTTTCCAATTCACTTTTGATCTTAATGTTAGAATTGTTTTGTTGGCAATGTATCACTTAAGTGTTTGGATTCAAATTCTTGATAGTTTGTAGAGTGTTTCCTTTATATACAGCAATGCATGAATGACTGGATTACACAAAGTTCTGGTCTCATTTCACAATCAAGTTTGTACACTTCTTAATACTGAGATCTGTCGGTGGGTATGCACTTCAAGAGTGAGGACCTTCTACCTAAAGAGGCTTGTAGCATTTAGACAATTCAGATTTTAGTATCAACAGAAATTATTTATTAAATTAAAAGGACCTAGCCCATTTAGGTCTCTGAAATTGTGACCATTTTGAGCTAAGCTCTTTATGTACTTAGAAACATTTGTGTTTGAAATGGTTCTAATTAAGGTCAAGTTTTGGGTATGGTCTCTCTTTTGGGCATTCTTCTCTACAATAATTAAGTTATATCCTATTTATTGAGCTTTACTGAATACCAGATACTATGGCAAATAATTTGTTTGCATGAATATACGTGTGTATGTGTGTTCTCACACAACAGATGTTGATATCACAACATCTGTTATTTCTTATTTCCTGTATACATTTGACCAAGTGGACTCAGAGAGAGAAAATAATTCGCCCAGATTACTCAGATAGTCATCATCAGAGGCAAAACTTCCATCCAAACTGGTCAGACTTGAACTTGTTTTCTTCAAAATCATGCTTTCTGCCTCTCTTTAGAACCTGATTCCATTTCCTGGGGTGGTACTAGAGATATCAACATGCCTCCTGGAGTTCACAGGCTACATTGGCAAGGCTACCTAACCTTTAGTCACATGGGAGGCTGGACGCAGATTCATCAGCACTGCTGGATACGACAACTGGAAGTATAGACTTTTCTAACAGGGTCATTAGTTCTGTTTCTTTATAAATGAAGGCTGTACCTAATTATTTATACCCAAAATGAGTGTCTGTTTCTAATTAACCACTCGGTATTTCATGTTTCTAAATGTTCCATTCTAACTTTTGACTGACTTTGATTAAATTTGCTACACTAATAAAGGCTATGAAGATATTTCTTGAATTCAATTTTGTGGTTTGATGCACTTTTTGAGGTAAAATGGCAGCCATTACAACTTGCAGGTGGTATCTCTTCTGTAAAAGTAATGACTTAAGTGAAATAAAGTCTGGAGGTGAAGTCTTCAGAGATATGTTATTGTTGCTTCTTAATGCATAGAAGTTGGACACTGACAAATTTTTTCTACTCGAAAGTAGAATTTTCTACTACTTCAAGCCTCTCATGATTTTGTGTTTGTGTTTAAACAAGACCCATCGGTAAGAGAGCTAAACAGTTGCTAAGCCCAAAGGAACGCTCAGAGGTCCATGTTAGGGAGGAAAAGGACTCAATATGCTATTCTGTAATTGATGAGAATCAGTTTGGTCACTTATTAGGATTAGAAAGGAGTGATGAATATCATAGGAACTCAGGGCCAGAAATCATCTTGGTCAAAGCAGGACAGTTATTCTACAAAGATGGGACCTATACATAGTTCTTGTGGATTTCTTTACCAAATATGGGTTTTCAATATGCATTTTTAACAGCTTTATTAAGGTGTACTTTATATATCATAAAATTCACCTGTTTTAAGTGTGCCATTCAAATATTTTTTTTAGGGTAAATTTATGGAGTTGTATAACCATCACTGCAACCCAATATTAGAACATTTCCATCACCCCAAAAAGATTCCTTCCACCAACATGCATTTTTTAACCTTATTTACTTGCTTCCACCTAGACCCCTTTAACATCAGACACTGATAAGTGAAATGATATAGCTAGCTCTTGGAAGATACCTTTTAAAATATCTCCTTATACATTATTATAACTTCTTAGTACTTTTTTATTTTCAAAAGCTTTTGCCTAAACATAATACATAGTATCAATAAAATATTAAAGGACAGTACTACGAATGGTATAAATTACCCTGTCTTTGTGGTTTTGATTATATTTTATTTTGGTCTTTTTAAAAATTATTTTTAATATGTTTATTGATTTTAGAGAGAGAAAAAAAAATATTGATATGAGAGAGAAACATCATTTGGTTGCCTCCCATTCACACCTTGATGGGGGAAATCGAACCCGCAACCTAGGTATGTGCCCTGACCTAGTTATGTGCCCTGATTGGGTATTTGGGATGAAGCTCCAACCAACTGAGCCACACTGGCCAGGGCTGTTTTGGTCTTATTTTAAATCAGCAAATAAAATACAATGTTTTTAATGATACATTGGAAATGCAGGGGTGGGGGGGTGGAAATCAAGGTAAAAGTAATATAATTATTGGGCAAGAAAAAAATTCCTTTAAGACTTGAAACCATGGACAAAATATTTGGTTTTCTTGATTTTAAGCCAATGATATTGTGCATTTCATTCTTTGAGCTCTAATCCCCCTTGAGAAATTCATACCACAGGGCATGGGCTTCATTAAATTCAGGTATTCAGACACATTGCCTGCTTTTTGCATTGTTTCAGACTGGATTGTTGTGGGATTTGAAAACAGCTTGACCTGCAAGGTACTATATAGCTGCTTTTTCCTACCTGTATCATTTTCTTTTTAGTTACCCTCAATGGTGGGGGGGGGGTGGGGGGAGTAAAGCTAACTTGGGCACAAGTTGTACAGGTTAGATTCATGCCCACCATTCCGCAGGTGCTTTCCTTTGCTAAGTGTACTGTGTGTGTAGATGGACACTGCTGATAAGATAGCTTAGGAATGTTAATTTTTTGGTTTGCATAATAGAGGAATGCAGTGGTTTGGTTGGAAGTAAAATGTTGTGAAACTGTCTAACCTTTCATTGCTTTTAGATAGACATTTCTGGATGAAAAGCAGTCCTTACAAGTGCCATGCAGGTAAATCAGTAACTTCTTGTGTGGTAGTTTGTGTCTGGATTTTTAATAACAAACAGATTGGACACAGTACCACTAATAGTTTACTGTAAATTCAATCATAACTGGTTTGGAAAAGGTTACTTTTTTTTAAACTGTTTAACAGCTATGGCTGTGTGATTCTGTTGTTACTTTGTGTCCTTTGTAAGAGAAAGTGCTAATATCAAATAGTACCATATGAAGTACTTTCTGACAATATAATTTTTTTGACTTAAAGGGCAATAGTGATTTTTTAAAGTAACTTGGTTTCTGGAAGTTAACAAAACATATTGATGAATACATTATGGTTTCTTTTTTTAAGACTCTTAAATTATTTTAGGTAAGTTTCAATTTTAGATATGCCTAATGACTAGGTTCTGGCAGTGTAAAATTGTATTATAATAATCAGATTAAGCACACACTCATGTGAGGAAGATATGGCAGATAAAAAATGGTGATAAGTGATAGTTGAAGAACAATTTACTGAGTTGGATTTGCTCAATTACCCTAACATTGGCCAAGAGTAGAAACTAGCTTCCTGATGAATAGAATCCTTCAGAGATTACAAAAGCTGGATCAAGTGTGACATATCCTAGAATTTATCCACACACCCCACCTTGGTTTGTCAGCCTCTTGTGGGACATATTAACTTAATTGCTAATAATTATAATTAATAATATTACCACTAAAATTTAAGATTAGCATTGCAAGAGAAAAGAAAAAATTTTATTGTTAATAATTGAAAATAGTTGAGGGAGAGAAAAGCTACCGTATTTTGCTGTGTATAATGTGCTCCTACATTTTGTGTGCATTATACATGGGATTATTATACCCATTATTATACCCATGGTATGTAATCATCATATCCATGTATAATGCACATCCTTATTTTTCCCTCAAAAATTTGGGCAAAAGTGCACACTATACATGGCAAAAACACAATACTTTTGTGCAAATGGGTGTTTCATACTTTATTAGTTTTTTTCTTTCTAAAATAACCTGTCCTAGATGCGAGGATCTGTCCTTCATTTAGCAAATACTAATTGAGTGTCTACTATGTATCAGACTGTGATAGAGGCTGGATAGAATGATACATAAAAAGAAAGTAGGCCCTGCCCTCAAATACTTCACAGTCTTTTTTTTTTTTTTTTAAGATTATTTATTTATTTATTTTTAGACAGGGGGAAGGGAGGGACAAAGAGAAGGAAACATCAATGTGTGGTTGCCTCTCACGCACCCCCTACTGGGGATCTGGCCTGCAACCCAGGCATGTGCCCCAGACTGGGAACTGAACTGGCAACCCTTTGGTCCACAGGCTGCCACTCAGTCCACTGAGCCACACTAGCCAGGGTTACGTTACAGTCTCGATGTGGAGGCAGAGAAGTACAGGACACTGTGGGAGTGTATAACAGGGTAGGGATTGGCTATCTATCCTGCGGGGGGGGGGGGGGGGGGGGTGGGGAGCTGGTAAGGAAGACAAACCGAGGAAGTAACATTTACAGTGAGACCTGTTTTCATGGCATAAGGTGAAAATACCCTCAGGCAAGGTAATAGAGATAGAGGCTTTTGAAAAACAGAGCCTTTTAAAGAACTGGAGAAATCCAAAATGACTGGAAAGCAAAGTAGGCAAAGCAGAAGTAGGCAGGGGCCAGGTCTTGAAAAAGCTTAGTAAAGGCCAGCTGCTGGGTTTTTGAACTTGTCTTAAGTCTCCTGGGAAGCTATTGAAGGTTTTAAGCAGGGATGTGACACGAAATGAAATGCCACAAAAAACAAGGGTTTTATCTCAATGGGAACCCTGATACTTTACCAAAAAGGTCAAATCTCTGAAAGGTAAAATATTCTTCCCTAATCTCATTAAAATAAAGTTTTTGTAACTGCTTCTAGATTGATTGTCATCTGTGATACTCTTTTCATTGCTTTTATAGGAATTAACTTTAATTTTCTGAAGGCTGCTCCTTTTCTTTTATCCCTCACCATTTTGTTAACCTTATATAGTAGTGCCATTTCTATTTATAACTGAGTTAAATATTTTTTTCCCTAACAGTTTTAGCTCTCTTCCATATTTAAACTTAAAATTCTGGTTAATCCCTCCCAAAAAACACCTTTAATCTGCTCAAGCTGTTTAATGTTGTAATAAAATGTTTCATTATATATCAACATTAAATTTGCTTTATTCTCCCCCACCCCCAAATACAATGTCTTAAGTCTAGTTTAATATTTTTCAGCATTTATGTTGTATTGTAGTTAATCATATCTAATTTTGAGCATCTATAATATTTTTGGAGAATTTTGTTAATATTGTTTAAGATTACTAATCTTTAGCAAGACTACCATTTTCAAATCTGGTTCACACTCTGACCATATCATCTTTTACATTAAACTGGTCTCCGTTGAGCTTCTCATGTTCAAGTGAGCCTACACACACACACACACACACACACACACACTGTAAAGGTGTTATTTTATATATCCTAATTTTTTTTCTCCTTCTACAATAAATGTCCCTACTTGCTCAGTTCTTCTTTAGAAGTCTTTAATCCTGCTAAATTTTTGTTTGCCTTGTTGATTGAACAGACATTCAGGTCTTCTTTGGTGAAAGTGTTAGTTTGTGCCTGTATGGAATGCTGTTGCCCACTTTCCCCCTCCACATAAACAAAGAGTATCCACAGCATCACCTCTTTCTTCAGATATTTCCTTTGAAAACTGCATTTTGATGCAGCCTCTAACTTTGCTTACTTTGGCCTTGAGTTCTGAGGCTTTTCTGAACCATTCTATACCTGCTCTGTTTTGTTGTCGCTTTGATCTTTTTTTTTCTCCTTCTCCTTTTTTCTTTTCCTGGTGCTGGTAACTTGAAGAGTTTGCCTTGGTTTGTGTCATTACTTTTTTCATTTCCTATCCAGCCCAGGACATGTATTTTAAAAGAGCTGCCTCATTTCAGATTTTAGAGTTTGAAACTGATGTTTTGTGTTAGTGCCTTTTCTAGTGTCCAGAACGACTGCCCTTGATTAGAGTTGTGCTTTCAAGTCTGTCCCTCTGTGCAGGATTGGTAAAGGAAGGCTATACTTGTCTGTCTTTGACTGACTTTATGATAGGGTGACAGTTTGGGTATCTTGGTGTTAAGTGTTCAAGTAACTGAAATGGTGTCAGCATCATAGTAAGTGATGGAGATACAAAGCCAAGCTGTGGCGTTGTGCCCTTAATGGAGCTTGTAATCCAGCAGAAGAGGCAGAAAACAATGACTAAAGTACAGGACGATATGCACATTTAGATGGAAATACAGGGTGCTGGTACTCTAGGTAAGAAGAGGAACACTTATCTCAGACTTAAGGGGACTGCAAAAACAATGATTCCTGAGTGTTTGTGAAGAGTCCTAAAAGAAGCCCAGAATGTCAGGTAGAGGGAAGGAATTTTCTTTCAGATGGCATATTCAAGGACATGGATGTAAGTAGGAGTGTATAAAGCTGGGAGAATAGCAAAAAATAACGTGGATTTGTGTATTGCATGCATTACTTTGACACTTTTACCCCATCTACATCCCAGGGTCTTGATTTTCTTTATGGTCATCTTTTGGCTTTTTTCTGTCCATTTTTGCTTTTACCTGAGAGAATAGGAAGGAAATACTAAGACCAGGAATTTAAATAGGGGATGGGCCTCTGGAAAAATGGATAAGCAGATGGTAATGGTTTTCTACTGCAAGCTCTGTGGAGGCATGGAGTGTTGTTGATTGTTGCTTCAGCCTCTAGTGCATTTCCTGGCAATTAGGAAATGCTCAATAAATATTTCTTTTATGAAAGGTGTCTCCTTTTTTGCTCCCTCCCCATCTCCTTATGTGAGTTCCTTCTTCCTTGTTAAGTGGGTTCTCTTCTTTGGGAGGTACCTACCTAGTGAGTCTTCCTCTCTGTTAGCCTCATAGACATGCTTGTCCCATATGTAGTCACTGGGCATAACTGTCATAACTGGATCCACGTTACTCTGCCTGTGCTAAGCATACAAAGGTGCTAATGGCTTCCTGTGGGGCTCCTGAAACTTCTACCAACGTGTATACAGTATGGTAGATGAGAGGGAGGCCAAAGTTGACACCTGTAAGATTGACATTTCTTTGAGTTTTTTCATGATTTATTGCATGAATTCATTGAAGTGCTGATCTCTGTTCCAGTATAAACCCTTGTGTGTGCATGCATATGTGTGTTTCTGTATATCTGCATTGTACATTACTTGTGGTTAAGCAAAAACAACATTCTGTGAAGATGTTTATTTATCGGGTGGCTTTACACACCCCAAATTACTGCTTATGTCCTCACATTGGGAAGCTGCTTTTAAGGGTCTTACCACATTGAGGTAATATATTTGTCTTACAAAAAGGTACTCTCGGGATGCAGTGTCTTCGCCATAGAATTCACTATACAATAATAGCTGGTTAGTTAGATGGAGGGTTTTTTGTTTGTTTGTTTTTTAGCACAGGTAGCAGACTCTTAAATACCTTCTCTACACCTTGGTAATTTCTCATATTATGGCTTCCTTTCCCAGAAAACTCACATCCACAGTCTCTTTTACAGCTAGGATAAAGTCTTGTGATCTAGGTTTGACCAGTCATTTACACAGTGAGACTTGTGTATAGAGGTGAGCATTATGAGGTGGATATCCTGTGTGAATTGATGACCTAGTGATCACATTGACAGGGTGTTTGGTTTTTAAGGCATGGCAGTGGCAGAGCTTATAGAATTCAGTCTTGAGTGGTATTGGTGCTGGGTGGTGGCAGTACTGTCTTTTTATCCTATTCTCTGATCATCTTTGATTTGTGGTTAGATGTATTAATTTTGGATATTTTCAGCCATTACCTCTTCAAATATTTTTGTTCCTCTCCCTCTTATTTCTGTGATTCCAGTTACCAGTATATTAGAACCTTTGATCTTGTCCCACAGCTTTTGAATGTTCTCTTCTGTTTTATTTTTTTTTAATTGTATTTATTTATTTTTAGAGATGGGGAAGGGAGGGCAGGGGAGAAACATCAGTGTGTGGTTGCCTCTCGAGTGCACCCTGCTGGGGACCTGGCCCCAATCCAGGCATGTGCCCTGACTGGGAATTGAACCAGTGACACTTCGGTTCACAGGCCTGTGCTTGATCCATTGAGCTACACTGGCCAGGGCTGTTTTATTTTTTTTTATTTTTTTCACTCTGTTTTCTCTCAGTGTTTTAGTTAGGGTCGTTTCTATTGACCTATCTTCTTGGCTGAGTTGACTCAATACTGAAGAGCCCACTGCAGGCACTCTCATTTCTCTTAACTGTATTTTTCATTCCTAGTACTTTCGTTTTATTCTTTCTTATAGTTTCCATCTTTCTGCTGAATTAGCCATCTCATGTTGCATATTGTTTTCTTTTTGGGTTAGAGCCCTAAACGAGTTACTCATAGTATTTAAAATTTCATTCTAGGTAGTTCCAACATCTGATTCTGTGTCTAGTTCTGGTACATTCTTTGTCTTTTGAGTGTTGTTTTTTCTTTTACCTTGTGATTTTTTTGTGTCAAGCCTGACCTATTTTGTAGAACATTAGAGACTAATGTACATACTTTTTATGTCTGTAAGTGTGCATATCTTTCCTTCTACTAGACCTTTACTTCAGGGATTTGAATTAATCTTCTTAATAGTTGGGCTAGATTTGAATTTTTTTGTTGCTGTGCTTATCCTGAGTATATCTCAGGCTTCAGTTCTCACGGAGATACTTTGTGATTAGGGTGGGAGCTGATTTATTCCAAGTTTCAGGTCTTCCTTTTGAATTGTGCCTTAAAGAGGGTCTTCTTTTTCTGACCCTTGACTGGTAGTATCTGCTGTTTCCTTGTCACTGGAAATTGGTTGGCTTAGAGGTGGGGAGTGGTGGTGGGGTGTGGTCTTTTGTTCTGATTAAACCTCAGGTTTAGGCTTGCATCAGTGTCCTAAGGTTTCGCCCCTCCCCTGGCTATTTTGGTGGGCTCAGGGTGTAATCTTGTCCCTCTCCCAAGTGTAGGGTGCCTTCGTATTTTCCCAGTGGCAATGAGTTTTCACCAATGCTTTAAGGAAAGAGACTCTTGGCCTTTCTTTTACTGATAAAGGCTTTTCTTTAGTGGAGATAGGGAGAGAGCAGGATCTCAGGGCCTTTTCCTTTCTGTGACTGCCTGGCGGGGTTGGTGGAGGAAGATACTGCAAAAGGTTGGGCTCCCCCCAATTTCTGCCACCCCCAAACCCTGCACTGGTTTCACACTGTCCACTCAGGAAATCACATCAGATTTTTTTATCAATTTGCCAATTATTGTAGCTGAACTCTTATCATTGTCCAATTGCAGTTTACCCCAGGTGAGTGCATGGTTGTTTCCTCTGTAAGGTCCTGCCTCTCAAGATTTTGAGCCAGTTGGTTCTATGATGCATTTAGTTTAAAGAAAGTCATGAATTTGAAATGAATCCACCTTTTTTGTTTATCTTTTACCATTTTTTAATTTGTAACCCATTTGTGTGTGTCTTTATATTTTAAGTACCAGCTCTTTTTCATTGGAAGAGGGGCAGCTATGTTTCTTCCAGCTTTTTTATTTTAGGGTAAAAGACAGAAGTTTGGTTGCTCTTGAAATTTTAACAGGCACATTTAACTTAGTCTCAGCTTAATTATTATTCCCATCCTCCTGAATAGGGCAGAAGTTTTAGAATGGTTTGTCTTTTAACCCTAATTGCCTCGACCATGTTAGTTATTTATGTTTTAGTTTTGTTTAAGCCATGTTAAGCCTATAAAAATAGAGAATGTTTATTCATCAACATGTTTTTCACGTTTCTTTGCTCACTACTCTTCATTTACCCCATTTCTAAACTTTTGGGTTCAGTTTTCTTCTTTATAACACATGTTCTTAAGTAGTTCTTTTACTAAATGCCTGTTAGTAAACTTGGTCTTTGTGTTTTTGAATGTCTTTATTTTACTTTTTCTCTTGATAATGTTGAGCTGAGTACAGAATTTTATCGTGACAGTTATCTCTATTCTTGTGTTTTGACAAGCCTTGTTAATGAGAAGTCTTTAGTCGTTCAGATGTAATTTCTTTGTATGTAGGTAATTATCTTTTGTCTTGGGCTACATTTGAGATGTTTTCCTTGTTTTTGATCTTTTGCAGTATCTCTAGATGTGGATTTGTTTTTATTTACACTGCTTTTATTTGGTGTACTCCCATCAGTCTGAAGATTTATATCTTCATTTGTGGGGAAAAACTTATTATCTTTTAAAATAATCTCCATTTTCCATTTCTGGAACCATTATTTAGATATATGTTGGAGTTGTTTATTGTATCCTCCATATTGCTTAACTTTTCTTTAATATTTCCTGTTTTTACTTCTGGGTGATTTCATGACCCATACCCATGAGCCATATTACAATTCACTAATTTCTCTTTAGCTATATCTAGTCTATTGTGTAATCTATTTATTGAGATTTCTCACAGAAAGCATTTGATTATCTTTTTATTTTTATCTTTCTCCTTTTTATTGAATTTATTGGGGTGACACTGTTTATACAGGTTTCAGGTGCACAAATCTATAACACATCATCTGTATTATGTGTACTACCCCAAGTAAAGTCTCTGTCTATCAGCATTTATACCCATTATATCCTCCTCTACCTCCCCCACTGCCACACAATCACCATACTTATGTCCTTGGCTATGAGTTTTTCTCTTTTTTCTACTTTTATGCTCACTCCATCCACCTAGCCCTTCCCCTCCACAGCTGTCAGCACTATTTTGCTTGTTTGTTCATTTTGTTCATTATTTCCATATATGAGTGAAATCATATAGTACTTGACTATATTTTTAGTGTCAAAATTTTGGTGTTGTTTCAAAACCTCTTTAATTTCCTAAGGACATTTTGTGGGAACATATTTTTTTATTTTTTAAAAAATATTTTATTTATTTTTCGAGGGGAAGGGAGGGAGAAAGAGAGGGAGAGAAACATCAATGTGTGGTTGCCTCTCTTGCACGCCCTACTGGGGACCTGACCCACAACTCCGACATGTGCCCTGACTGGGAATTGAACCAGTGACCCCTTGCTTTGCAGACCAGCACTCAATCTACTGAGCCACACCAGCCAGGGCAAACATTTAAAAATAGAGTTATGTTTGGATTATTTTCCTAGCTGTAGTTTCTGAAGAATGAAATCTCCCATTTGTCCTCTCTCTCTTCCCTCTGTCCCTCCATGTTTTGTTTTTATTTTGTAGCTTGCAACATCTGACAATCTGGGAATTGTCTGCTTGCGCCTGGCTGGTAGAATGTTCCTTTGGAGGGCTTCTTCATTTGTCTCTGATGGGACTCTTTGAGTTCACTGCTTCTGTAATGTTCTCAGATAGGTTTCTGACATCTGGAGAGTGTTGTGAATTTGGACTCTGTATCTGTGGTAGAGCAAAGACTGCTTTCGTCACTCCTATGTACAGCTCTGGGCCCATTTCTTTTTTCTTATTTACCCAAGGACAGCTCTTTGTATCTCTTGGCTTCATACTGGTGGTTTAGTTTGAGCTTCTTTGCCATGCATGGAATTGAGACAATTGCTTTGGTTTTCTGGTCCCATAATTATTTGAGTTTGCAGCCCTTGGTTTAGAGGGCAGGAGTGAGCAGGTCTTTGTCCTGTGAAGAATCTCATTTAATAAGCTTCTTGTCTTTGCAGCCACTCCTTTCTATTCTAGTTGTCCTGACTGTTGACCAGGAAGTAGTTGCAACCACAGGCATCTTCTAACTTGAACAGATTACTTACCAAAATTTCATTTAGACATTAATTATGTAGAACAGAGTTTCTATTATGTAATAGGAACTATGTTATTTAAGAAATGGGTAAGTTTCCCAGGTAACCCTCAGGAGTCTATTCTTTCCAGTATGTAGTTGAAATTCATATAGACCCTTTGGGACTGTAATCAGTATGAAGAAGGTGATTTCTATGGGGAGGTGCATTTTAACATTCTCAGTGAGAACAGGGAATATGGTGGTTTCCATCTTCAATTAATCTTCTGTGGTGTGACCTGCCAGCTAGTCCCTGTAATTGTTAACAACCCTGACTGCTATTCTCAAACCTGCCACTGAATTATCACCACCCATACTTAGCACATAGCCTTGCCTCCTCTCCACTGAGGATGCTGAAGGCCTTCTGGCTGATTTTCTGCAGGTTCTGGTTCTATGTGCAAATTGATCAGTTCCTGTATTCCCAGAGCTGTTTTTTCTTCCTGTCTCAGAGGATGAAGTACTTCTGCTGCTGTTTGAGACCAGTCACTTGCCCGGTACCCTCAGCTTCAGTGTCACTGCTTTGGCATATTTTTTCTGTCAATTTCCCATTCTTCCTCCCCATTATGTATCCCAGTGGTCCTCAATTGCGGATCATTTCTCTCCCCAGGGGACATTTAGCAATACTTGGAGACTTTTTCTCACAACTGGGTTGGTGATGGTGGTGATGATAATGGTGATGGTGTAGGTGCTACTGCATCTGGTGGGTAGGGACCAGGGGTGCTGCTAAACATCCTACAATGCACAGTACAACCCCACAGCAAAAGAATTACCTGGTGCAAAATGTCAGTAGTGCCAAGGTTCAGTAACCTTGCTGCAAGCCTTAGAGTCTTGCTGTGATTCCTTTGTTTTTCTCTGCCCATTTTTTATTCCTAAGGTTTTCATCCCAGAAAAGCTTCCCTGAACTCCTTGTCCACTCCTTCCTAGCTACTTAACCTTCACCTGTCCATCTCATCTAAATGTCTGCAGGAGTGCTCTGTATATATTCTGTCCATTTCTCCTCAAACTTTAGCTCTTGCTCTCTGGCTTGCCACCCTCACTACTTAAATTGTTTTTGCTGAGATTGCCTGTGACCTCTGGTGTGCTGCATCAGAGGCTTTAGTCAGTCCTAATTTTACTTGACTTTTCTGTTGCACCTGACATTTTTAATGACTATCTACTTGAAGCAGCGTGTTCCCTTGGCATCCCGGTTGTGCATGTCCTTCTCTTACATTTCTTTTTTTTTTTTTTTTTTTTTGCATCCTTCGTGGGCTTGTCTTGATCCACTTACTCCTTACCCACTGCTGTTAACCTGGGTTTGACTTCTTGGCCAACTGTTATCTTAGATCATTGTCTCAATTGTGCCCAGAGTTTCAGTTCTACTTATATGCAGATGTTTTTCTAAATTCTTTCCCTCCATTTTTCTATAAGCTTCTGATTCGTTTTTAATAACCTGCTGGCAATCTACACCTGAATAATTTTATAGGAGCCTTTTACGCAGCGTATGGAATGTGAAGTACTGCATTGTTTCCTCTATCTTGCTCCTCCTCCTTGATTTAAAAAAAAGTCTCAATGTCTGTACCAACTACCCTGGCTCTTAGATTAGATAGTTGGATATTATCTAAGTCATATATATCAGTTGCTAGTATGATATAAAATCTGATTTTGAACTTATCAATGACTTGCTTGAAAGCCTGTAGTGGTACTGTCAAGCCAACAGGAGAAGGAGAAAGTCTGAATTCCCTTAGATGGCTCATCAGGCTCTCTGGTATGTTTTCTGTCTACCTACCTCACCAACCTCACATCCTTTCTCCATCTGCCTCAAACACTATGCTCTGGCATATAGAGTTCACCATAAAATTTTGTTTCAAATTTGATTATGCTGCCTCCTTGCCCTGAATGCAGTGTTTTTCTGTAGAGTGTGTGGGTCATTAGCTCTCTTGTGGGACTCCCTATTTCTCATGGAAGCTACAGTTAGTAGTCACCTTTCTCCACTTCTCTGGAGAAATGTTATTGGGTAGTATTCCGTGTTCAAACTATCGTTTTAGAGAGTTGGGACTGGATAAATGCCAGCATTAGTCTTGCTATAAAAGGGTAGGCAGTGGGCATGGGTAAAGGTGTTTTATAGCTTTTCAACTATGTGGTTTATTATTAGCCTTTTTCTTTTCTTAGTTTCTATTACCTATAAGTTTATTAACTTTCAAGGGTCCTTCTAGAAAAATATATCTTTAGGGGGAGAGCTCTTTATTTTCCTACATGAATTTGTGGATTCTTCAGCTCTATTGGATTTTCCCATCCATTCAGTCTTAACCTGCTTCATAACTCCTTGGAATTCCTCAATGATCTATCTGCTGGAACACCTACATTGCCAGGGCTTCTCTGGACTTATTTTTTATATTTGTTTTGCTTATTTAATGGGTTTTAATGGTGGGAAGAAAGGTAAGCACATGTGTTTGGTCAGCCATTTTAAAGCAGAACTTCAGTGCCCTACAATTCTCCATTGTAGACATCTTGGCAAAGAATGTCTTTTAATGTGAATCCTTCTGAAAAATTTTCATAATTTTCTTAGGACATTGTCTTATATGCCCTTTGGGAATCACTGGGAGTGGTGATACATGACATGGATGGGAGGGAGTGTGCCACATGTATGGAGGGTGTAGAGGAAACATGCAGATTCGACTAAGGGAAAGGTCACCAGTTAAAACACATTTATTATTTTGGCCAGTCTGGTCAGCATTATTGGTTTCTTTTGTTATATTTCTAAAAATTAGTTTAAGATTGAACATACCAAAATCTATTTATTGGCCATTCGTATTTTTCTTTGTGCACTTTCTTTTCATGTCTATACAGGTTTTTAAAAAATACTTTTGTAGGGTTTGCATGATTCTTTCCTTTTAACATGAAATAAGCAAACTATGCCAAATGTCAGATCCATTGTTCATTTTGTAAGTTTAGATTTGTTATCTGATTCTCGGAAAATGAAAATCCAATCCTGGTTTTGTGATTATTTAATACATACCTCTCAAGGTGGCTGTGAAAATTAAATCAAATAACAGAAATGAAGTGCCCAACCCAGTACTTGGTACATAATAGGCAGCAGTAAATATTAGTTTGTTTTGTACATTCTTTCTCCTTTGCCACATTTCTAAAATAATGACAGGATCCATACTCTATCACAGGTACTTACTGAACCCTTGTTAAATGAAGAGCAGTATGCGAAATGCCCTGAGGGATACAGAGATGTTTAAGGCTGCTTCCTTGTCTGGAGATAAACATTAGCTTATTCTGTGTGTATGTGTGTATGTATTTAACCTTTCTAGGCTTTTTTTCCTTAACATGCTGTTCTGAAAACCTTTCAATCTTTACAACTGTGTTATTTTATTTTAGCACAGAACACTTTAAAGGTTGTTATGCTACATCTAATTCATTACACTTCTGTGAGAATAGTCATTAGCTCCACTTTCTAGATAGGGACCCTGAAGGGTGATCCACCCAACTCCTGGCTGGTGTAAAAATAGAATATATTGGGATGCTAACCATTGTACTTCCAGCCTCAGTAGGAGCTGAATAAATATTTGTTGAAATAATGAGTCATCTGTTAAGCCCATTCCTAAATTACATCTTTACTTCTTACTGTTTTTCTCTCTTCCTTTATACTTTATGCTGCTAATGTGGTTAAAATAGCTTTCAAGTTCAGTGGTTGGTGGAAAAGACATTGGAAGTTGGAAGACATGCTACACTGCTTTAGTCATAATGAAAAAGGAAGGTTTTTGTGCTGATACTGATTGTATTTGCCAATTAAATTTTTTGCCCTGGTGCTGCTTTTTTTTTTGCAAGGCTACCTTTATGGTTCCTGTAACAGCTGCAAGGGGCTTCCCAAGTTTGGGGCCAGGGTAAATGGCCCAATTTGTTGCACTCTGAGGATGATTCTGCTGTTAATAGTCAGGGTTTTTTTTCCATTTAATCTCCAGTAAAGTAGGAAAAAAATTACCAATTTTAATTAGGTTGTGGAGATTTGAAGGGAAAACTTTTTAGTGGATGAACTAACAAATATACAGACTTCAGTGGAATAAGTAATTAACATCTCAGTTTACTCTGTTTTTAGCTTTTAGTAGTTTGTTGGTGTGGATAGTGAAATAAGAGTTCTTAGTAAAAATGATAAGACCCCATATAGCACTGGTGGTGGGACGTCCATGGGTTTATTGCACTGCACACATGGAATAATTCATTTTGTCTTAAACTTGTTAAATTCATTTCTTTAAAAAAGATTTCTAAACAGATAGATCTCTTCATCAACTTTTGGTTTTCCCAGTTCAGTTTTCTACTTGGGGAGCATTCAGCGAGGCTTACAAATAACTATTGTCTTGTAAAATAATGTCATAGTTAAAAATAGGTCTTTGGAGGTTAGAAAAACCCTTGGTTTGATACTGGCTTTGGTACTTCCTATCTGTGTGACCAGAGTGAAGGTATTTAATGACTCTGGGACTGTTTCCTTATTTTTTAAAGTGTTAGGATGAAATGTGATAATGTATGTAAAAATACTTAGCATCATGCCCCATGTATGGAAGTGCTCCAAAACCACTATCTTAAACCATGTGGCTTATTTGTTAAGGATATAGCCTAGTAGCGAAGTATGGGGTTTTTGGAGACTGACTGGCCAGGTTTGAATTCCAGTTCTGCCGCTTCACTGGCTATACAACTAATTTCTCTCTTTTTCTCCTTGTTGCTCAAATGAGGTTTTTGGTAGTAAAGGACCATAAAGTGTTTTGTGAAGATTAAGTAAATTAATATAAATAAATTATATTTATTTATATAGACCAGTGCTTAGCACACAGTGCTATCTATTTATTTTAGCTGTTATTATTTTATTACATTTGAAAATCTGGTACTTCACCAGATTTTTAATTTGAAATATTTTGTTCTACTGGAATTTTTTGCAACTCTTTTACGATTTATATGTTCCATGAGGGCAGGGTCTGGTCTGTTTTGTTTACTGCTGTGTTGGTAACATCTGGTATAGTGACTGGTATAGTGTACTCATTCAGTAAATATTTGTGGAATGAATGAGTGAAGGAATGAATGACGAATGTTCCAATTACCTTGAATTGCATTTGCTAGTATTGTAGTTTAAGTAGTTTTTTCATTGTTATGTCACCAAAAAAAATTGTAACAAAACTTGCAACAAATTCCCAATGTTTACAGCTGAAGTTCAAGTTTCTTAGTTTTGCATTCAAAAACCTATTGAATCTAACCATACCCAGGTTTTTTCTCTTTTAGAATGTTCAGTTTTGACCAGCTATCCTTTTTCTGTTTCAAGCATATGATTCTCTGTGTTGTTAATTAATTCACTGGGTGGTTGTGATTTCCAGAGAAATGGTAAAAATGAAAGCACTTTGAAAGTTATATATCATTATTATAATTATCTATAATAATCCTCAAATGTTTTTAACCAAATTTTGCTGGAATATACCCTCTTCTTTTTTGCTCATACAACTTAACTGTAACCCCACCATTTTTCCAGACCTAGTTCAAATCCTCTTTCCTGTGTAAAAGATAACCTCCCCTAAGTCTAAGATGAGCACTATTTTCTTTGAACATTTATAGCCACTGTGATTTATATGCTTCACTTGGTAATCATGGATCTGAATCCTTTCATCTTGCCTGTTGTCTTGTATTAACTACAATCTTGAAATGTCTAACTCTTATTAAAATCAGTAAACACTTACTGAACAACGATGTTGTCCTAATCTCTGGGCACAAAGTTTTTATGTATTAATTCTAGTTTCCACAATTGAATTGTAAGTGATTGTTGGAAGACAATATACTGAAGTATATTGCATTTTTTGAGAGTTTGAGGAAAAAATCAATTTGAATTGGGCACACCAAAATGGAAGTGGTTAGGAGCACTTCACTGATAAGAGCCAGGGGAAAGATTTATGTAGAGAAGGAGGTGTGGTAGCAAAGAAAGGAAATTATTTGATTGGCTACAGCTGAAGGCCTAGTTTTGGTTTGCTTTTGTGCATTAGAGCCACCGCACTTCAGTGGCCTCCTTATTTAATGAATACTACTTTATGAATAAAGACTATGCTGTATACTCCCTGGTTTCATGAATGATTATACATAATAAAATGTGGCAGTGGGTAATTAGTTGATGTATCATTGATGTTAAAATTCAATTGCAAATACCATTTCCATGTTAGAACCAGCCTAGCATTTGTCTGTCATGCCTGGATTTTTGTTAATAATTGGTTCATATTTATGTTTTCTTTCTTCTTCAGTTTGTTTTCAAATATGTTGACTTATATCCTATTTATTTTCCCTCCACCAAGACACAAATGCTGTCTTTCCTTAAATTGCTTACCTTGGATTTTCACAGATCCTTTTGTTGGACAACTATTTCTCCCATATTATTCTATCTTTGTAAGATCTATCCCTGTAGTGATTTATTGAGGTCATTTTGTTTTAGTCTTTGTGCATCAAATCAAAAGAAGAAAATGTTAATAGAATTTTTGTTATTCATAATGAATTTGTTTTTTAAAAATGGTTTAAGGTTGAAACCAATAGCAACAGTCTAGCACCAGTTGAGGGGTTTGTGAAGAGGCGGTTAGCACTTCTTGGGGCTTTCTGAAGCAGGTGGCCTTTGTGTACAGACTTGAAGGAGGAAGTGTTAGGATATATCTGGTGTGAACCCCATTATTTGATAGGTTGAAGTCAGTAACTGGAAAGTTAATTTTAAAAATTGGTAAAGCCCTAAGTAATTCATAAGAATGCACAAACAACAAATATTTTGTGATAAAGCATGTTTCTTTGCCAGTCTTTTGATATAGGACCAAGGCTTTTTTTTTTTTTTTTTTCATGAGTATGGATCAGCTGGCTAAAGTTCAGTGCCTTCTTTCTTGTATGAACCATACTCATAATCCATCCTGTCTGTCCTGTAAGTCCAGTTTTAATTTCTTTTTTAAAAATATGTATTCATTTTTAGAGAGAGAGGATGAGAGGGTGAAAGAGAGAGAGAGAAACATTGATGTGAAAGAGAAATGTCAATCAGTTGCCTCTTGTATATGCCCCGCCTGGGGACTGAACCTGCAACCCAGGCATGTGCCCTGACTGGGAATTGAACTGGCAACCTCTCTCTGCACGATGATGCCCAACCCACTGAGTCACACCAATCAGGGCCAGTTTTGATTTCTTGAAAGTGGAGCAATAATATAGACAACTTATAAAACCATCTAGTGCAGAATTGGAGGTTTTTACAATATTCTATCTTTTAATGTTATCTAACCTATATCTAATTGATAGCCACAGTTTTAAAGTGACTCATCACTTTCATCAAATCTTGCCAAAGCATCCTACATAATTTTTACCAAAATGGCAACTTTCTTTTAATTGGTTTACATACTATTTAGTTGAAAACCTTGCGATGTGTATTATTAAAGGAGTTGACAGTTTTGGGGAAGAAATGCCAACTAAGTTTTGGATGCTAAGTGTGCAGATCAATTGAAAGAAGTAGAGGAGTGAAGTTGAGCTAAAGCTCAAGTTACGTATGAGCTAAAAACATTTGTGCTGTTGGCATCAGCTGGTCTGTTTTACAAGGTCATGGGGAGTTGGCCTGTTAAGAGACATGCTGGAGGGTCAATATGGCTTGAGTGCACAGTGCAAATGGACATTTGTAAATTCATTTTATGCTTTTCAAAAAGTCCATTTTCCATGAATAATACACCTTTTCACAATATAACAGAGATAAATGAGTTACTGAGTGCCTGGAGAAAATTTCTCTGTTCAAATAAGATCTTTGTGAAGCCATTTTCCCAAGTAGAGTTTCCCCCTTCTCCCAGACATAGGTGGTTTCTACCTCTTCTGGGCATGTAAAATACCTTGTATAGACCTTTTTTGTACTTCTCACATGTAGTTAATTCACAAGTTTGCCTCTTCCAGGAGCTCTTCCTCTGAGCAGCTTTTGTACAATATCTGGTCCATAGCTAGTACCCAAGAAATTGAATTAAAGAGTTCTGGCCATTTAAATTGATGATGCAACCCAGTCTTGCTGAGATTCAGTCTTCATTGATGTGCCATAAGAAAATAAGTCATCATTATCTGTAAATTGAGTCCAGAAAATATTTCAGTATACTTATACTCAAGTATATCAATTATATCTTGGCATATTCCATATGTCCAAGATACTGTATTATATCTATAAAGTACTGACTTTAATAATCCATGATTCTTGTCTGTGGATGCATAATCTAATAGTACGATGGGAATGTATGGGGAGATGAGATTAATTAGAGACTGGAAGAATCTGTGTGGTTTTGGCAATACATGGGACCTGAACTGTATTGTGAGTGGTAACAACAGTTAGGACTGTTTGGCACATATTTACTGCTTTATTGCACTTTTTTTTTTAAAAAAAAAGATGTTATTTCTTTATTTAAAGAGAGGGGAAGGGAGGGAGATAGAAAGGAAGAGAAACATCAATGTGTGGTTGCCTCTCATGTGAACCCCACTGGGGACCTGGACCACAACCCAGCCATGTGCCCTGACTGGGAATCAAACCGGCAACCCTTTGGTTCATAGCCCATGCTCAATCCACTGAACTACACCAGCCAGGGCTTATTGCACTTTTTAAAAATTGAATTTATTGGGGTGACATTGGTTTACAAAACCATATAGGTTTCAAGTGTACAACTCAACTAAACCTCATCTGCACACTGCATCGTGCACCCATCACCCCAAGCAAAGTTTTTCTGTCCCCTTCTCACCCCCCTTTGACTATCTTCACCTACCCCAACTTCCCTTTCCCTTCGGCTATCACCACACTGTTGTTTGTGTCTCTGTGTTACATGAATATTTTTTTTGCCTAATTCCTTCACCTTCTTTCATCCAGTGCCCCAGTGTCCCTCCTTTCTGACAGCTGTCAGTCTGTTCCATATATGCATGCCTCTTTCTATTTTGTCAGTTTAGTTTGTTCATTAGATTCCACAAAAAAGTGAGATCATAGGGTACTTGTCTTTCTCTGACTGACTTATTTCACTTAGCATAATAAACTCCAGGTTCATCCATATTGTTGCAAAGGGGAAGAGTTCCTTCTTTTTTCACAGCTGCATAGTGTTCCATTGTATAACTATACCACGGCTTTTTTATCTACTCATCTACTGATGGTCACTTGGGCTGCTTCCAAATCTTGGCTATTGTAATAATGCTGCAATAAAGATGGGGTGCATATATTCTTTCAAATTAGTGTTCTGGGTTTCTTCAAATATATTCCCAGAAGTGGGATCACTGTGTCATAAGCAGTTCCATTTTTAAATTTTGAGGAAACTCCATACAGTTTTCCACAGTGGCTGCGCCAGTCTGTATTCCCACCAGCAGCACATGAGGGTTCCCTTTTCTCCTCATCCTCACATGCACTTGTTGTTTTTTGATTTATTGATGATAGCCATTCTGACAGGAGTGAGATAATATCTCATTGTGGTTTTAATTTGCATCTCTCTGATGATTAGTGACATTGAGCATTTTTTCTTCATATGTCTATCGGCCATCTGTATGGCCTCTTTGCAGAAGTGCCTATTCAGGTCCTTTGCCCACTTTTTAAATTGGGTTATTTGTCTTCTTGGTGTTGAGTTGTATAAGTTCTTTATATGAGGTCTGTCCAGAAGGTATCCAGCCACGTAATTTGAAAAATAGAGACATTTACTGAAGAAGACACAAGACATAAGAAATATTGTACATAAGACAGTGATGCCTCAGTCCCTTTCAAAGTAGGAACCTTGGGACCTCACACAGTTCTCCTAATTGCTATCAGCTGCCCTGTTGTAGTTTCCTGAATCTCATTGACAGTCTAAAATCTCTTCCCTTTCAAAGGGGATTTTAGTTTTGGGGAAAGCCAGAAGTCACAGGGCACCAAATCCGGACTTTAGGGGGGCTGAGTCACCTGGGTGATTTGACGTTTTGCCAAAAAACTCTGCATGAGACGTGATGCATGAGTGGGCACGTTGTTGTGATGAAGCTGCCAGTCACTAGTTGCCCATAGCTGCAGCCTTCTGAATCATCCAAATAGTTTCCGTGAAGGAATGAATGTTCAAGCTTAACATAATATCTGATACAAATTCATTGCTCGCTCAGTCATTTTGAATGCATGGCCACACAGTACACATGCTCACTCATTGGCATCCTTTACCTCCCCCACTGACTAGTACAGTGAAATCTTCATTGTTCATGCATGTGCATTCCAGTTCACTCTCCTTGACTGCCAGGTTACACAGATGTTGTGCAAACAGTTCTTATTACATTAACAATGGCTGGACTTTTTCTGGACAGACCTCATATATTTTTAAAGTAACCCCTTATCAGATGTATCATTGGCAAATATATGCTCCCATTCAGTGGGTTTCCTTTTCGTTTTGTTGATGTTTTCTTTTGCTGTGCCTAAGCTTTTTAGTTTTATGTAATCCCATTTGTTTATTTTTGTCTAGGTCTCCTTGGAACACTGTTCCTTTACTTTCTGTCACGTACTCCCAGTCTTCTTACTTCCATTTCTAGCCCTTTTCCCCTGCATTATTTTTGTTTTCTTTAACAATCTGCCTTTGGCTATCTTTTTCCTCTTTCTGGCCTTCGTCTAACACTTCATTGTTTTAACCCTAACTTTGAGTTTACATACCTCTACTGGACTGTAACTTCTTGGAGAGTAAGTTGTACCTCTAGTTCTTAAATTATCTAGTATATAATTTTGTAAGCAGTAGGTGTCACATACCATTCTCTTAAATTTAGCTTCCCGTCCCCCAAACTTAGTTTCCCTTCCAGGCTTTCCTTTTTCTGTTCATGGTGTTGCAGTTCTCCCTTTAACTCTACATTCTGGCCAGCAAGTTCTGCTGCTTCTGTCTTCTGAGTGTTATTTGTATCCACAGCATTCTTTTCACTTTCATCATTGCTTGCCAATTAAAAAAAAAACAAATATTGCCTGCATGTTATATTCTAAGTACTGTTTAAGTGCTGGGAATACAAATATTGCAGATCCAGCCCCTTGCTCTTAGAATACCAGTTAGGGAAAGAGACTCTTGTCCCACATTTTGTTGAGCATATGCTTTATTGACTGCCTTCTCTGTGCTGAGTGCTATTGTAGGCACAGATGTATAGTATTGTAGAGTCCTTTACCACAGGCTGCTTACCTCCAATGGGAGAACTCTAGAAAACATAGCTACTAGATCTCCTTCATTCTATAGTACATTTTCTTCTCAGGAGGAAAATGTGCTTTAGTTTTTTGAAATCCAGATGAGTCTTGCCCTGGCCAGATAGCTCAGTTGGTTAGACCATTGTTCCAATACACCAAGATTGCAGGTTTGATCCCCAGTCGTGGCACATATAAGAATCAACCAATGCATAAATAAGTTGAACAGCAAATTGATGTTTTTGTCGTCTTCTCTCTAAAATCAACCAACCAATCAATAAATTAAAATCCAGAAGATTCTTAACCCTGGCACATAGGTTTAATGTAGTTTTTATTCCCTTTTCAAGAGTATTAAATTGCTGGTACTTACAACTAATAGAACCTTATTATTGGGGAACTATAGCATATATCAATTGTAAGTGTTATGATAGAAGTGTATATAGAGTTGCACTGTCAACTATGGTAGCTTCTAGTCCCACATGGCTACTTAATCAAGCTATACATTGATTACATTTAAGGTTAAATTAAGTAAAATTAAATAAAATTAAAAGATTCAGTTCCTCAGTTGCATTAGCCACAATTCAAGTACCCAATAATTTGACTAGTGGCACTGTATTAGACATTGCAAATACAGGACATTTCCATCATTACAGAATGTTCTGTTGGATAGCATTGGTGTAGAATGTGGTTCACCATTACACCCGGAAAGTTGGAAAAGATTTAGTCATTTGCTTTCTGGCATTACTGTTAGCCATCGTTCTTTCTTCTAAGTAGTAGGTACCCAGAAAAAACTGGGATGTTAAAGAGTTAGGATAAAAGGGACAAAGGTTCTGCATTTTCAAACTGGAAAGGTAGATTAACTGGTTTTATTTACCATGTTATCCTCGTGTCCTTTTTTAAAAGAGCGTTTCTTTTTAAAGCAGAGTCATACTATTTCTCCCAGCTTAATTGAGGTTATTATAATTGACAAATAAAACTATGTTTAAAGTGTACAATATGATGATTACCACAATCAATTTAATTAACACATCCATCACCTCACATAGTTACCTGTTTTTTTTTTTTGTTAGCTCACTTAAGATTTAATCTCTTAGCAAATTTCAAATATACAATATAGTAGTATTATGAACTATAGTCACCACATTGTGAATTGGACCCTCAGAACTTATAACTGAAAGTTTATATACGCTTTGACCAGTATCTCCCCATTTCTCCCATTCCTCAACCACTGGCAAGTAGCATTCTACTATTTCTGAGTTTCACTTTTTAAATTGTGAATTCAACATGTAAGTGATACCATACAGTACTTGTCTTTCTCTGGTCTATTTCACTCAATATAATGCTTTCCAGGTTTATTCATGTTGTCAAAAATGGCAGAATTTCTTTCTTAAAAATAGCTGAATAGTATTTCATTTTATACACCGCTCCCATTTTCTTCATTCATTCATCCATCAACTGGACACTTAGGTTGTTTCTATATTTTGGCTATTGTGAATAGTGCTGCAGTGAACTGTGGCAGTGCAGATATCTCTTTGAGATACTAATTCTGCTTCCTTCAGATATAAACCCGGAAGTGTGATTGCTGGATCACATGATAGTTCTGTTTTTAATTTTTTGAGAAACTAAAGAGGGCTTTAAAAACAGATTTTATCACATTGAAAATTTAAGAACTTTTATTCAGGTTCTTATCACTGATCAAATGGGATTCAGCAGGTAGCCCATTAAAGGCAATGGTTTGGTGGGGTGCACCACAATGAAATTTTCCATGTTTCCAAATTTGATGTTCATAGTACAACATGTAATTTCTCAGGGAAGATAAAATTGGACATGAAATATTTACATGAACTATTCACTCCTATTGACTTCTCTTTTAGTGAGTGTGGTTTCCAATGATTGGATCAAAAGTTTCCTGAATCTTTTTCTTGTTTCCATTTTATTGTATGGTAAAACACAATTTACCCATTCTCTTATTAATGGATATTTAAATTGTTTGTGTCTTTGGCACATACAAATAAAATGACTTGGCTTTTGGTGGGCAGATGCTTTCATTTCTCTTGGGTTAACTCATTTTAGTAGTACAGTGGAAAAAGGCCGTGGAGCTTCTTCCATGCCCTCTCCAGGCAGGCTCTCTCCATCAGTCTCCACATGTTCACCACCATGGAACTCTCCGAACGCTGTCCTTTTTTTTTTTTTTTTTTTTTTTTTATGGAGGTTTCATTAGTCTGGCATAATTTGTGACTCAATCACAAATCCCTTTCTCCTCCCTGGAGGTGGGGTGAGGGACCTGAAAGTTCCAACTCTCTAATCTTTTGGTTGTCTCCACTTGCAACCCACTCTCTATCCTTAGGTTACCTATGGCTTTTCTAAAGTCACCGTGTTAACATAACGAGAGACACCTTTGTCACGCTCATCACTTCAGAAATTCCAAGGGCTTTAGGAGCTCTGTCCCAGAAGATGGAACAAAGACCAAATATATATATCCAAATATATAAGACCAAATAGATAACAATATCACATTAATATATTAAAGATACTCAACCTTTGTTTCACTTATTATTTTTATAAATGAAGAAGTGTACATACTCAGCCATTGCCTTTTAAAACTATTGTATAGTGAGGCAGGATAAACACTTAATAAGGTATACAAGATATTAGTGAACCACTTACGCTGAATTGTCACAAAACCAACACTTAATGTAACTTGACTCAGGTGAAGACATAAGACATTGTAAACTCCCAAAAGTTAGTGTTGTATCAAGCGGCTAGGAGTGATGGGTGTGGTCTACCCTAGGTTCTGATAATAACCATACATTTTCTATAGAGATTTTAAAATTAATGAAATTATTGACTAAAAGTCTGCTTTTTATTATCACCATGGGTCGATCAGTTAAAAAATGTGTCTTTCTGCATGTGTAATACCTACTTTGTGGCTTACCTGGTCACTCTCTTTTTGATGAGTAGAAATTAATATAGTCCAGTTTATCTGTCCTTTCTTTTGGTGCTTGTTATATCCATAAATAGATATTCTACATGATCTTTTAGGAGCTTTATTGTTTTGGCTTTTACATTGAGATATACAATGCACCTGAAATTAATGTTTGCGTATGGTATGAGTTAGAGATCAAGTAAAATTTTGTTCCCTTATGGTATACGGCTTATATATATTCATAAAGCTTATGCATATTCAAATGACTTGGCACCACTTATTGCAGATATTAAACTTTCTTGTCTGCAGTGCTAACTTTTCTGTGCAAGCATCCATTTCATGTCTGATCTATTTTTGTGCTTCTGTTTGTTCCTGTTATCAGGTTGTCTAATATTTGTCTTAATGACTGCTTTATGATTAAGTTCTGATATATGGAGAGAAAGTCTTGTCTTCTTCAAGTGTTTCTCGTTTTCCTTGGTTCTTTGCACTTCTGTATACACATTTGAATCAGCTGATACATTTCCATGAAATACTTCTTAGGACTGATTGGGATGGTATTGGGTCTCTAGATCAATTTGGATAGAATTAACATCTTTACAATGTTAAATCTCAGGAACATCACATACCCCTTAACTAATTAGAGCTCCTTTAATTTTTTAAAGTACTGTTTATTATAGCTTTCTGTATAGAAGTTTTCCACTTTTTTTGTTTATAGGAATTTGATATTTTTGATGGTATTGTAAATGATACTAAAATTTATTTTCTAACTTTATTGCTGGTGTATAGAAATACAGTTGACTTTTATTATTTTTATTTTTTAATTTGTTATTTTTAGAGAGGGAAGGGAGAGAGAAAGAGAGAAAAACATCAATGTGCAGTTCCTGGGGGTCATGGCCAGCAACCCAGGCATGTACCCTGACTGGGAATCGAACCTGCGACACTTTGGTTCACAGCCCGCACTCAATCTACTGAGCTATGCCAGCCAGGGCTTTACAGTTGACTTTTAGATATTAACTCTTATATCCCTCAGCTTTGATAAACTCATCTTTTCTGATAGTTTATTTTTGGGTTTTCTGTAGGTACAGTCTATGACTAGTGATAGTTTTTTCCCTTCACTTTCAGTTGTCATATTTTTGTCCAGCTTTCTACTTGTTTGCAGTGGAAGATTACCCAATCAGCTTTATTAGAAGCAGAAATTCTTCCTAAGTGGAAAATTAAAACTGCATCTCATTCTCATTTCTAAATTATCTTTGAATTTAAACCCAGATCTCTGTGTGTCTCAACAGCCATGAGGCCCAGTGAAAGATAATAGTATCTTTCAGATATCATAAATGTTCCTAAAGGCTGTAAAAACAAATCTTAAGAAATCTTTCTTTTAAATATGTAAAATTTAATCTTGATGGTGAGAACTCAGTGTGTTTCCCGAGGACTTATATATGAAAGTTTATCAGTAGTTTAAAGAATTCTTCAAAGTGGTGGAGTCACTAGCCACAAGGCACCTCTGATGTATTAATTTTTCTGAAACATCATTCTTAGGTTCCTCCTACTAGATTAGCCCAGGGAGCAGTCCACTTTGCAGAGAGCATTGGCTTCTTGGGTAATGCCCTGTGATGCTGGTAGAGAGGAGCTGCAGGGAGAAATCTGGAAACCGCATAGGAAACGAAGTGGCATATGACTGTCAGTGTCGGCAAGTGTCCCATAATGTTTCACAGAGGGACATTCCAACTTGTCTAGTAACTTGTTAGGTTGCAGCTGAGGCATCAGAGTCTTGATGCATCTTGTCCTCTGGCAGTGTCATGCATGCACTTGTGAGCTGGAGGAGTCTGTGGGCTTCTGTCATCAAGGGAGTCAACAGCTGTTGAGTAGTCTCAGGAAAATGATTGCAGCTTAAAACAGACAACCTCTGCTGGGTCATCTGCCCTTGAATATGGCAGGCTAACTAGGATGGATATCTTAATATCATAATCATGAAAGAAATGGTAATTTATAAAAGTGGTATGAAAATGTATGTTTGGCTGTAAAAGTTGTTAAATTCCAAATAGACCCTTGAGGAATCTTTAGAAAAGGTGACTTTAAAAAAATTGTTGAATCAGACCTGCTAGTGTCTGGTTCAGGACTTGACTTGAGTGCTTAATATATATTTATTTTGGGGGAGGTTCTGTTTATAATGACTACTTCATAAGTTTTTTATTTTTATAATTTTCCTCCAATTTTATTGAGGGATAATTGACATGCATCACTGTTGCAAGTTTAAGGCATACAGCATGATGATTTGATTTCCATATATTGTGAAATGGTTACCACAGTAGGTCAGAACATTTTTATGATTTTAAAATTAGAATTCATGAGCCCACTCAGAGATTTTTAAAAATTGCTAATTTTTAGTCATTTGTCTTTTAGAAAGTCCCCAAATGACAAATTGATTAAAACAACACTTTAAAAACTAAAATTTAACACATTATTCTTATTAAAACATCTTAGAATAAATACTATAATTTGCATTATTTAATATGTATTTTTATGTCCTATATGTAGGGAAATAATTAAAGATAAAAGTAATGGAGAAGTCTTTTTAAGGAATCATTTGGTAGAAAGCAGTGAACATTTCTCTCATAAAGTAGTAAGTGAATGAAGTGAACCTGGTTATGTCAGAAAAAATTCAGCTTAGTAGTAACAGAAAAATGGCTTTTAGTAATTAAACCCATTTTGTCAGTACTGCTGGATTACAAATTGCTGAATTTTCAGTATATTGGTCAGGATTCAGTCTGAGAAATAGAACCACTGTGAATGTTATGGGATGAGGGATTTATTATAGTAATCAGACTGCACATAATTTTAGGAAGAGCTGGGTATGTGAAAATCAGAAAGGGGCGGGAATCAGAAAAATAGTCACTAATAGGTCCTCCTGAAACACTGGTATAGGTGGGTAAGTCAGAGCTTATTGGGAAGACTTTTAGAAGTCCAGTGTGTAATGTCATCAAAGTGTAAATGCAAAGAGGATGATCGTGGAGAGAGAGGTCTGTGGGAGGCTGTTACCTCTGTATAGCTACTGCCTCTGTGAATCCACAGCCCATAGCCAACCATCTATTGATGGGTCTTGGACCACGGTTGGTCAGGTGAGAAAGAAGAGCTGGACACAGAGGGGACCAGAAGAGAATGAGGACAAGCTGAAACCTGACAGGCACCTCTGCATTTGTCCTCACCTTGTCTAATAACCATGAAGACCTTCCAAGAGTTTGGCCATCTATGTCTAACTTGGTATACCACATAGGGAACACAATTCTGGGAGACACAGTGCACAATAGGAAGCTGAACCAAATTCACAATAGAAAGATCCAATACATTGATTTTCCCATTTGGGCTATTTCTTTTGGCCTCATCTCATCAGTAGATGGTGGGGATGTTTAATATTTTGAATCTCAAGATTTCCATTTTTTTATGTATTTACTGAAGCAGTGTTCATATGCTATCATCACTTGAGAATTTTAAATGCTGTACTTTGGATAACTTTTTCTTATTAACACCATGGCCTTTTCCTAATGTATTTTACTATATAATATCTCTATATCTTATGTATTGATTTTTCTCAGTATTAAAGTTTTAAATGAATAATTAACCCATAAATGAATTTCAGGTCAGGAAGCATTGTGCAAATTTTGGAGAGGAAAACAGATACAACATTTAAGTATGAATAACTCTTACATAGTCTTTGGTGGATTTGGGGTTAAAAATAACCAAGCATGCCATAGGACTTTGTGCCAACTTTCTGAAATGTTAATACTCCACTCTACTGGCGTGTTAATGGTACTAAAGGTAAATAAAAGGAGATGACTTTTTGCAAGAGATTTTAGTTTGAGGACTTCTCGGTTCTTTGAAATACAGAACCTCAAAATTTTGTCAGCTGGATTGACGCATTTAGCCAGCAAAATCAGGTAGTTTGCTATTCTCAGATTACAACTACATCCTTTGTGCTTCGCATCTGCCTTCTGTCTTCTGTAGTGCATGTGTAATATACACATGCCTGCTAGTTCTTGACTTTTTAATGGGTGATCTGACAGAGTTGGGGAATAAGGGCATGATGAAGGATAGAAAGTGCTGAAAATAATTTTCATTTATCTCCTTCCTATTGTCCATATGGGGGGTTCATTTGTCTCTTTCCCATTTATTTTTTTTTTCTTGGGTTGGAGAATCTCTTCTAATTTCTTTTAAGAACATTCACTGATAGTGACTGAAATACTCTGGAGAGTGAGATGTAGTCTTTGCATATTTAATATATTACAAGTTGGCTTCCAATATCTGTTCACTTATAGTAATTGATTTTTTTTTTTTAATGTAGGCGCTTGCTACCCAGGTAAAGGCTACATTTCCCAGTCTCTTTTGCAGCCAGGTTTGGGTACAGGATTAAATTTGGCCAAAAGAATAGAAATGAAAATGATGGTACATCTTCTGTGTTGTACCCTAAAAGGAAAGGAGTTTTACTCCCTGTACCCACTTTTTTCGTCTTCTCTGTGGCAGGGATGCAAGCAAAATTGTGAGAGCTGAAGCAGATACACCTACCCAGACTTTGTACATGAGAGAGAAATAAACTTCTTTATTTAAGTCAATATTATTTTGGGTCTCTCTGTTAGAGTAACCAAACTGATTCCCTAATAATACATATATTAATATATTAATGTGATATACTTCATATTATAATTAGGCAGTATCTTAAGGAATAGAAACTTACTTAACCAACCATAAGTAAAATGAGGTTTTATTGTAAGAATCTGGTATATCTCCTGGACTTGATTGCAGGAAAAGGTGGTTGCTTTTCTTGCCTCTTGTCTCAGAATTGCTTCTCTCCAAGTCATTTTCAAATTTTTCACTCATCCATTGCAGGTAGTATGTTAGTTATGGCTGCTTCAAAATAGAAGCTTAAACTTCTGAGTTTGCTGGACCTTCTAATCAGCTCTCTGTAGATTATTACTGTCTTGGTCTCTTAGTTCTTGCTTCAAGAAAGTCCCCTGAGTCTCCGGAGTGATAAGTCTGTCTTTTGTATGCTAATGAGATGACTCCCAGCAGAGGCCCCTGGGATAACTTCAAGCTAGGGGCTGGTTACCAGAAGGATGAAGCCATGATTAGAAGGTTAGCTCTCTCTGTCCCCTCCTCCCACCCCCACCTCTGGGAGAGCGGGTGCTAGAATTTGAATTCAATTACAAATGATTTAATCAATCCTGCCTACATAATGAAACCTCCATATAAACCCCCAAGTATCAGGGTTGGGGAGCCTGAGTTGGTGAACACATTGAGGTACTGGGAGGTACTAGTAAGGTGATATGTACCCTAAGAGGGCATGGAGGCTCTCTACTCCCCCACCCCCACCTCACCCTATGTATCTCTTCCATTTGGCTGCTCCTGAGTTGTGTCTTTTATAAAAGTCAATAGGATGAGTAAATAGTTTTCCTGAGTTTTGTGAGTCATTATAGGGAATTAATCAAACCTGAGGAAGGGGTTGTGGGAACTCCTACTTTTTTAAAAATCCTCACCCCAGGACATGCTTATTGATTTTAAAGAGAAGAGAAGGGAAGGGAGGGAGAGAGAGAAGGTGGCATAAGTTGTGCTCTCTTAGACCCTGGGGCTGTCTTGGGAAGGCTGTGGGGCTGCATCAGAAGTCCTCTTTTTTAATAATATATTTTATTAATTATGCTATTACACTTGTCCCATTTTCCTCCCTTTATTTCCCCCTGCCCTGCACAGCCCCTCCCATCCACACCTACCTGCCCCCGCTTTAGTTCATGTCCATGGGTCATACATATAAGTTCTTTGGCTTCTACATTTCCTATACTATTCTTAACCTCCCCCTGTCTATTTTCTACTTACCATCTGTGCTACTTATTCTCTGTACCCTTTCCCCCTCTCTCCCCCTCCCACTCCCCTGCTGATAACTCTCCATGTGGTCTCCATTTCTGTTGTTCTGTTTCTGTTCTAGTTGTTTGTTTTTGTTTTAGGTGTGGTTATTAATAACTGTGAGTTGTCATTTTACTGTTCATATTTTTTATCTTTTTTTTCCTTAGGTAAATCCCTTTAACATTTGATATAATAAAGGCTTGGTGATGATGAACTCTTTTAACTTGACCTTATCTGGGAAGCACTTTATCTGCCCTTCCATTCTAAATGAAAGCTTTGCTGGATAGAGTCATCTTGGATGTAGGTCCTTGCCTTTCATGACTTGGAATACCTCTTTCCAGCCCCTTCTTGCCTGTAAGGTCTCTTTTGAGAAATCAGCTGACAGTCTGATGGGAACTCCTTTGTAGGTAACTGTCTCCTTCTCTCTTGCTGCTTTTAAGATTCTCTCCTTATCTTTAATCTTGGCTAATGTAATTATGATGTTCCTTGGTGTGTTCCTTCTTGGGTCCAACTTCTTTGGAACTCTCTGAGCTTCTTGGACTTTCTGGAAGTCTCTGTCCTTTGCGAGATTGGGAAAGTTCTTCATTATTTGTTCAAATAAGTTTGCAATTTCTTGCCCTTCCTCTCCTCCTTCTGGTACCCCTATGATTCGGATGTTGGAACATTTAAAGATGTCCTAGAGTTTCCTAAGCCTCTCAGTTTTTTGAATTCTTGTTTCTTCATCGTTTTCTGGTTGGATGTTCCTTTCTTCCTTCTGGTCCACACCGTTGATCTGAGTTCCAGTGTCCTTC
This sequence comes from Phyllostomus discolor, assembly GCF_004126475.2. NCBI lineage: Eukaryota > Metazoa > Chordata > Mammalia > Chiroptera > Phyllostomidae > Phyllostomus > Phyllostomus discolor. The sequence continues at coordinate 6,664,250 of NC_050198.1, forward strand.
CCATCACTGTTGGATCCCTGTGCATTTTCCTTCATTTTGCTTAGTGTAACCTTCATTTTTTTTCATCTAATTTGCGACCAAATTCAACCAATTCTGTGAGCATCCTGATTACCAGTGTTTTGAACTGTGTATCTGATAGGTTGGCTATCTCTTCGTCACTTGGTTGTATTTGTTCTGGAGCTTTGATCTGTTCTTCCATTTGGGCCTTTTTTTTTTTTTTTTTTTTTGTCTTGGCACACCTGAGCCACAAAAGGTTAAGTGCCTAAGGCAGGTTCTGCTGAAAGGACTGATGTGCCTGACTGACTCGGAACATGCAGATAAAAATGCTGGAGTAACTTGTCCCAGTGTAAAAAGTCTACCCGCATCCACACAACTGCGGTTCCTTAGAAGAAAGTATGTTTCCGGTGGAAGGGAAGGATCACAGCTCTTTTCTTTCCAAGTTTTCCCAGAAGTCCTCTTTTTTTATTGATGTTCAAGTACAGTTGTCTCCATTTTCCCCTCCACCACTCCCCCCAACCCCAGCCATCCCCACTTCCCACCCTCGATCCTATCCCCCTTTGGTGTTGTCCATGTGTCCTTCATACATGTCCTTTGACAACCCTTCCCCCTTTCCCCCCATTATCCTCTCCCATTTTCCCTCTGGTTACTGTCAGTTTGTTCTTAATAGAAGTAACCTTGTCATATCTTGTCATCCCCTCTGCCCCCCAATCAGATAAATAGGGAAAGAACATATCCTTTCTTTTAACAGAGTATATTTTTATTAATTAGTCATGTATTTAAATTTCTTTTGAACCTAATTGAACACATTCATCACTTAATGGCCTTGATGAAATTGCTTATAATTTTGACTGCATTTCTTTGGTCCAAGTAATGTTACTTACCTTTCTAAACTTAGGACAACAGCTGAGGAAGTGTAATATCGTTAGTTTGGTTTTCCTCAGTTCCTTCTATATTTTAAATAGGACACAAATATCTCTGTAAATAAAAATAACTTCCTCCCAACCCATTTGGAAATTATCCCAGACTTCTTCTTCATGCCTTGCAAAGTTGCTGCTGTCTAGTCATTATTACTATTTGTTTTTTTTTTTTTTCATTTAACATAAGTGATCCTCCCAGGAATATGTTTGGCCAGCAGTATTCCTCTTATTCTGGTTTTACAGTTTTTCTGAAATAGGCTGAAAGAAATCACTCCATTCCTTCTCTTGTTCTAAGATGATTTTACTCAATGGTTCTTAAAACTTACCTTGGTAAGTGATTTGGGACCATAATGAAAAGAGACAGGGTAGAGTGTATATATTTATACTGGTCTGAATTGACCTTTATTAATTGAGGATTTCGACACTTATTTTAGTTTGAGTGTTTCTGGGTATTTAGAAATGAAATTGTGGGACTTGAAAGCTACAAGGAACCTCAGAGATCATCCAGCAGAGGAGCCTTATTTTTAACTGAGGAAATGAGAGTTGTCAAGGTCAGCCATAAATCTGATACTTTGGCTTGGTGAAAGAAACTAAAGCTTCAGAATCTCTCTGGTGTAAATCTAGAGACACGATAAGAAGCTTAATTTGTGACAGCATTCACACTGTTTAGCTTGGAAGCAGCCTTTGTGAATTTTGCAGATTATCAGCTGTTTGAAATCTCTTGATGTCTTCTGGACAAATAAACTCTACCATATACCTTTATACATTTCAAATAGTGAATTTTCAAACTTACAAAAAAAAAGCAATAAACCCCTTTTTAAAAACAATTTTATGTAGAATCACAGTGTACAAAACATAAATGGCATTAAATTAGACAGTAATTTTAAGTAGAATTTTGGTGTTTTGGAAAATAAATTAGTGAGAAAACTTAAATTTGTGAAATGCTGTATTAGTGTATATACATATTTCACTTCCAACTCTAGCTTAAAACAGCTGAATGGATGTACTGTAATTCATTTAATCAGGCCCCCTCATGCTTTCATCAACTGAGAGCATTAATATATGCTCTCATCATATATTAATTTTGGGTTTTGCTAATCCAAAAAATTGCTCAGTGTCGTTTTAAACTTCAGTTTTTATTACATGTAAAGTTGAGTAACTTTTTATATGTTTAGGAGACATTTGTGTTCCCTTTTCTCTGAACTATTCATTCATATCACTTTGTCCATTTTAAAAATCGGGTTTCTGCCTCTCTTATTGAGCATTAGGAACCTTTTATGTGTTAGGATATTAACTCTTTGTAACATAAGTTGCAGATTCTTCAGTTTCTTTCTCTTTTTCCTTTGGTTTTTGCTTTTTGTTATTTTTATGGATATCTGGACTCAAACTTAACATGGCTAAAATGGAATTCTGGATTTCCTCCCTTCCCTTAAACCTGTTCCTATCATAGTCTTTCTCACATCAAGAAGCAGCAACCTCTATCTACTCATAGCCCAAGCCCCATACCAAGAAGTTTTCCTTGATTTCTCTTTCCCTCACTCCCCATCTGTAATCCATCCCCAGTTGTGTTGGCTTTCCTTCCAAATGTATCCTGAATCTATCAATTTCTTTTCATATCCACCGATTAGTCCATCCTGCCCTTATCCTTCCATTGGTTGGCTACGATGGCTTCCTAGTTGTGATATCCTCAAACTGACATCTCTCCTTCCAGGAACCAAGCCATTCTTTGTTCTGTAGCTTATATGATCCTTTTCAAAATGCATCTGATTTTCACAGCATCCTCTGAACCCACCCTCCCATTTTTGTTCAGAACCCTCTGTTGGCTCCTTATGTCTTAGGATAAAGATAAAACTACTTAAAATCTCCACCTACAGTTTCTCCACCTTTACCTTGTACTGGGTTATTATTAACCACTCCACCTTCACCACCTTTGATTGTTTTGTGTCTACAGTGTTCCTTCCTGACTTGGGACTTTCACATAAATCATTCTCTCCTGGAGCATCCCTCCTCCCTCATTAAGTTTATGTCTTCTTGGCCTAAAGATCTTAGCTCACTCCATTCATTGCTTTCTTTGGAAGAGCAAATACTCCCTAATGAAGTAAAAAACTTCTTGGTTACAAGCCCTGGTAGCACCTTAGAGCTTTTTTAAATAACATATACAGTTACACTTTTATACTTGTTGTGTGATTCATTGATAAACTCCATGAGATAAGGGGACTTGTCTATTTCTTTCACTGATATATCCCCAACATCTCTCACACTGGTTGCATGGCATATAGTTAGTGCTCATGACATATTTATTGAATGATTGCTTAATTATAAATTATTAGGTTTACAGAATGTACAGTTGTTACCCTTTCCAAAAACTGTGACTACAGTTGCTCTTGGCTAGTCTTTTTTTAAAATAATTTTTTTTACTTTCGAATTAAAGTTGACATACAATATTATATTAGTTCTAAGTATACAACCCAGTGATTAAATATTTATATAACTTGTGAAGAGATAACCCAATGAATCTAGTACCCACGTGACACCATACATAGTTATTATAACATTATTGACTATATTCCCTATGTCATACTCTATATCTTCATGACTGTTTTGTAGCTGCCAATTTGTGTTTTTTTGATCCATTCCCTCTTTTTGCCCATCTCCCCAACTCCCCTCCCATCTAGCAACTATCAAAATGGTCTCTGTATCTATGAGTTTGTTTCTGTTTCTGTTTTTGTTTTAGATTCCACATATAAGTGAAATCATGGTATTTGTCTTTCTCTGCCTGATGTACTTCACTCAGCACAATACCCTCTAGGGTATCTTGTCTCCATTTAGTTTAATTCTTTTTCTAGAGTTTTGTTCTGTTCTTTCATATTGGACATGTTTCTTTTTCTCCTCATTTTGGCTGCCTGTCTGTGTTTGTATGTATGTATTAGGTAGAGATGCTACGCCTCCAAGTCTTGGTAGGGTAGCCTTATGTAGTAGGTGTCCTTTAGGGCCCAGTGGTACAGTCTCCCTGGTCACCTGAACTGGGTGCTCCAGGTGTGTCCCTTGTGTGAGTTGTATATGCTCTCCTGTTGTAGTTGAGCCTTGATTACTGTTGGGAGGGATCAACAACCCTCAGGCTGGTTGCTTGTGAGGCCTGGCCACAACTACACTGGAAGAGCCATCGTGCAGGGGTTGTCCCTACATGGCAAGACTCACTTTAGTGGAGCTCTAGTGTTTTATGAGTCTGCCCTTTGAGTGTGTCATTTGTGCAGGCAGTTGGGTGGTGCTCTGGTGTGGTCTGAAGATGGCCACCAGATGCATTGGTTCTGGTGCCTCTTGGGAAGTATAGGCTGAACTCAGCCACTGCCTATGCCCTGCTTGGAACCATCTTATATGAGCTACCAAGTGATCTGCAGATTGTCTTGGACTTCAGTTGTTTCTATCCTTTTTCATCTGAAGATTATTTTATTTGAAGTAGAAGATAATAACTTAGACCATATATTTTGACCCACATCAACCCAACAAAATTTGAGGTGGTCCCCAACTTCTTTTAAATTTATTTAGAATTTGGAGAACAGGACAAATTATTCCATAGAAACCACAAAAAGTTGATACTTATGTTTTCATGCAGGTGCTTTCAAAACCTTTTAAACCAACAATGTATCTTAAATGGTATAGTATTAGAATGAATCTTGAATTTTTCTGATCCTTATTTAGCACTGAAGGGAAGCAGAGTTTGTTACCCTAAAATATGTCTCTTTGGATATTGGGGGTATTGATTTTAAGCTTGTTATTAAGGAACAAAAGACAAATGAAAAACCCTTTGACCTCTCCCCTGTCTAAAAGGAATCCAAATAGAGGACCTGTTCCAGGAAGGGAGATAGCATCAGATAACTAGTTTAATATAAACTAGTGTGTGATAGACAGACAGGTCTACTTGTTCAAAGTCTTCTCTGTGTCTCATTGTTAAAGATAGCCCAGCAAATACTCATATTTATTTACCAAATATTTGCTTTTCCATGTCCACGTGAGTGGCCTTCTTTCTCCTTTGAAGTCCCAAACTACACTATCCCCACTCCCCTTCTCCCTAGCCCCAGAATAACATATAAGCCTCAAATACCCAAATTATCTGGGGGTCTCATTATTGCACTTCCAAATGTGCATTTGTATTAAAAAGTTGAACATTTTCTCCTGTTAATCTGTCTTTGTTAATTTGACTATTAACCCAGCTAGGATAACTGAGAAGGTGGGAGGAAAATTATTTTTCTAGCCTCCACAAGTCTTTTTCCCAATCTAAACCATGAAGCCCTCATTCTAAGGAAGGGCTGTAAATTGAAAAGGGTTGGCAGTGCTGGGCGAACTATCAAGTAGCTGGGTAGGAGATACATTGAGTTGGTGTTGGATTTCCTTCCTTGTGGAAGGATTCTAAAAGTAAAGGGTGGGAAGGCTATCTATATGTTTGGTACTTTGAAATTTTTATGCTATTAAACTGTGTATATTACTCATGATAGTTAAATATCAATTTGATTTAATGATGGGGACTGAATGATAGGGAATGGATTTATAAATCAAATTATTCTCCACTATTGAGGGAATAAAGCATAATGAAGATCCTATTAATTATGGGTCAGGGGTCCCATCTAGGAAGAAAATAAGTGGGAGTGTATTATCGCCTATCTTAGATTCAACATGGAGTGTTCTTTCTCTACAAGAGTGTAATCTGGACTTTTTTCCCTCGATGTTGTGGTTTCCATAGAAATGGTTTCCTTCCATACATGGATCACAAGTTTTAAGATGTTTTCAAACCATTTGAACTCTCTTATTATAACAGAAATGTGTCATGTACCAAATTTATTCCTGTGCACTTTTCAGTGACAAAATGGTTCTCTTATTTGTATGTATAAATATAACATCAGAAATAAAAACAAAACTCAACTGATTTTGTACTGTCTTTGGGAAGAAGAAGAGATCCATTGAGGCGAAGATGATCATTTCAGCCACAAAGGAAATATTCAGGGTCCAGGCAATTCTTAAATTTAGTATTCCTAATAATGAAATACATTGTAAACTTTACATTTCTGTCAGTTGTTATACATAGGTACCTGCTTACTTCCTAAAGCAGAGACAAGATTACTTAATTCTAGGTGTGTTTCTTTTTCTTTTTTTTTTTTTTTTTTAAAGATTTTATTTTTACTTTATTTTTAGGGAGAGAAGGGAGGGAGAGAGAGAGAGAGAGAGAGAGAGAGAGAGAGAGAGAGAGAGAGAGAGAGAAACATCAATGTGCGGTTGCTGGGGGTTATGGCCTGCAACCCAGGAATGTACCCTGGCTGGGAATCGAACCTGGGACACTTTGGTTCCCAGCCCGCGCTCAATCCACTGAGCTACACCAGCCAGGCTAGGTGTGTTTCTTAGTGCAAGACAAATCCACTTTAAAGTGCATTCTGTTATATTTATGAAGTTAATGATTAGTAATCAAAACCTCAAATGATTTTTGAGAAATTCTTAGATCTTTGCAATGGGAAGGACCTTAGAGCACATCTAGTTTAGTATAGGACTCTTTTCTACCAAGGCCAAACTTCTTCCAGTGGTCTCTCCCTCCTCCTCTTGGTCCTCTTGTCTGCTATGCTTCAGATTACAGATCTGTGTCCTTGAATGTATCAAGTTCTGTAAGGCTCTTTGTACTGCCTCCAATCCTCTTTTCACATCCTTATTCCCATTGCTTGCTTTTTTACATTCAACAAATTTTACTCAGATCTTACCTTCTCAGACAGGCCTTTACAAGACCTTCATATCTAAAGGACCACTCCTCAATTGCCATAACACTCTATAAATAGACTTCTTTCCTTTATAATTCATGTCACTGTTGTAGGGGTGGAAAAAATTTCACTTCTAGGTTCTTTGGCTGGTCTAAATAATTAAATTGACGTAAGGCAGATTAACAGAAGAAAAACAACTTTAATTTCATAGGTACAGGGCTTCATAAGAATATACTAAGATCCAAAGAACAGACAGGTAACTGAAGCTTATCTAACAGTCTGAGCTAAGGAAAGGGGTGGGGGTCTGGTGATAGATACAAAGGGGAGAAGGTCTTTGACAAGAAGGCCAGAGGATATTTTTGAAAAACAAAAGTTGCTTTGTTATGCAGATGAAAGGTGTCTGGTAATAGCTGTCTTCCTGGCAGAGGCCCCACTTCCAAAGTAAATGTAAGCAGTTGAGTAGGGAGGTTAAGAGCTTTTCCTGAATTTGTTGGGTTTTGATTGCTTTTAGCTTAAAATAATCCTTAATGCCAAAAGGCATATTTTGGGGTAACAAATCTGCTCACTTTCTGGAATGATCATGTTTGCCTTTCTCCCTTTGTCACAGGTGTGCACAGGTAACCGGGTTCTTAGTGATTGAGGACAAAGAATTGAACCGAGCACACAAAGTTTATAGCATAAAGAAAGAGGGAAGATTTATTAAGTGAGAGTACACTCCACAGGACATGGGAGTGGGCCAGCTCTGAGCAGAGAAGGAACACGTGGGCTGGGGGATTCTATTCTTATAGGGCAGAAGCTTCCTCGCTAGTCTTTGGCAGGCTTTTCCTGCGCAGGTACAAGGAGTTGGATTTCAAAGCTACTGCGCATGTGTGGTTTCCCATGATTTTCTTGATTGGCTACTGGAGAAGGGAATCCACAATGTTATTTCCTTATAATGATATTATAATGAGTCAGGGGTAGCTCGCAGGCACATTCCATGATTCAGAGTGATCCCAGAAAACAGGAACAACCCGTCTTAGGGGGTCTTTGTCATGTATAGGTGTTTTCTACCTCAGCCCTGCGGGGCCTCTGGAGTTTCCTTCCTGACTATCTCCTGCCTCACCTTCAGTAGGTTCCATGGGAGCAGTGGCCAAGTCTGTGTTGTTCACAGCTGTATCCCCAAACATCTATAAGTGGGCTGGTCCGCTGTAAGTGTCTGACAGATTTTATAACATGAAAGAGTAACCATTAATGGTTCATTTTTATCCAATTACTACTGAGTTGAAATCTATTTCCTTTCACTTCTACCACTGATCTTAGTTCTTCCCTCTGAAATAATTCAAATCATCTGTTCTAGTCCCTCTTTTGCAAAGAGTCTTCAGACATTTGAATGTTAGTTATCGCTCATTGAGGGCAAACTCATTCAGTTTCCTCACCAGCTCCTTATCTGTCACGGATAGGCATGGTCAGCATCCAATTATCCATCACAGGGAGTTTTGGTTTTGTTGTTGATACCCAACACTAGACAGAGTACATTTTGTGGAGTCTGACCCTCAAAGATAGTTTAGTTAAACTTTTTTGGTTAATGTTTACCTTTGATAAAAATTATCTTTTATCTCCATAAAAATGAGCAAGGAAATATTTATATATGATGTCATTGTCAGAATTACTCTTGAGTTCTTAACTTGTTTTATTGTGCAATGTAACAACATAGAGATACATAAAATATAAATGCACATTCTAATGTCTGTCACTCAAGTCAAGAAATAGAACATGGTCATAGTCCCAGGAAGCCCTATTATTATTATTATTATTATTTAATCCTCACTGGAGGATATGTTTATTGATTTGAGAGAGAGAGAGAGAGACAAACATTGATGTGAGAGAGAAACATCAATCAGTTGCCTCTTGTATATGTCACAACCAGGGACTGAACCCACAACCTAGGCATGTGCCCTGAGATCAAACCTGCAAGCTATTGGTATATGGGATGACACTCTAACCAACCAACTGAGCCACCTGGCCAGAGCAGCCTTGTTATTGATGTAGGCATTCCAGGAGTCTGGGGACCTGAGAGTCCACAACTCACTGTGGGTTCTTGGCTTCGTGGAGGAAAGAATTCAAAGGCAAGCCAGCATAGAGGTTAAACTGAAGGTGAGTTTATTATTTGTGAAGTGGTGAGACAGAGAAAGAGCTATTCCACAGACAGGAGTCCTCCTTTAGGAGAATTTGCTTCCTTTATTGAGGGTTATTCAGTCGGCATTGGGGTAGGGTATTCAATAAAGGGGAGGAATAATCAGGATCATCCCTGAAAAGGGGTGGAGATATTTCAGAGAAGATTCATTGGCCATGTTGTGTTCTTATATGGGCTTTCCGTTTCAGATCATGGTGGCATGGGGTGTGTCTGTTTAACATGCTAATGCATTACAATGAGTATACAATGAGGCTCCGGATTATGTTTAGGTGAAATTAGTTGCCATGTTGGATTGAGCTTGTCTCTGAGTTTTAAGCCAGAAATCTGGTGGGAAGTGGTCTTCTCAACAGCTTCTGTAGCTTTTATTGATTGCAGCTATTTTGCCATATACCCTATCTCATTATGTATCTCTTCTCAATCTCAACTCCTCCCTGGAAGTAATTAATATTCTGATTTTTAGAACACTTCCTTGGTCACTTGTTTGTTTGTTTTTTATAGATTTACCACTTATATATGCATCCCTAAATAATGTAGTTCAGCTTTGCCTGTTTTAACACTGTATGTAAATGCAGTGATACTGTGTTAGTTTTCTGTTTTGTAATGAATTACCACTAGCTTAGCAGGTAAAGATAGCACATGTCTGTTAGCTCACCGTTCTGAAGGCCTTGAGGTGGCTGGATTTCTCTGCTGAGGATATCATAAGCCTGAAATCAACCTGTTGGCTGGGCTGAGTTCCCTTTCTCCTTTGATTAGTTCCAAAGTTGATTTCTAAGATCCAATTCTTTGCTCCTTTTGTCACAGGTGTGCACAGGTAACCAGGTTCTTAGTGATCGAGGACAAAGAATTGAACCGAACACACAAAGTTTATAGCATAAAGAAAGAGGGAAGATTTATTAAGTGATAGTACACTCCACAGGACACGGGAGTGGGCCAGCTCTGAGCAGAGAAAAGGGCACGTGGGCTGGGGGATTCTGTTCTTATAGGGCAGAAGACCCTTGCTAATCTTTGGCGGGCTTTTCCTGCGCAGGTACAAGGAGTTGGATTTCAAAGCTACTGCGCATGTGTGGTTTCCCATCATTTTCTTGATTGGCTACTGGAGAAGGGAGTCCCACAATGTTATTTCATTATAATGATATTATCATCAGGGGTAGCGTGCAGGCGCATTCTATGATTCAGAGTTATCCCAGAAAACAGGAACAACCCGTCTTAGGGGGTCTTTGTCATGTATAGGTGTTTTCTACCTCAGCCCTGCGGGGGGCCTCTGGAGTTTCCTTCCTGACTATCTCCTGCCTCACTTTGATCTCTTGATTGTTTGTGGGGGGAAGGAAGTTGTTTTCCTCAACCCTTCTAGGATTTATTTTTGGTCTGATCTAATAATTAAATCAACATGAAACAGATTAGCAAGAGAAAATATCCAAATTTAATTATATGTACATATGGGAACCCCACATCCTGGGAGACTCAGAGACTTCACATACAGGAGATGTTCAGAGACAAAGGTAAAATGTGGTATATATGGCATCCTGAGCCAAGAAATGAGGTAAAATGCCTTGGGGCTTCAGAGGAGAGGAGGGTTATTTGCAGGACTATAAGAAGAGCAGATGTTCAGTAATGATAAGTTTGCTCTGCCCTATAGATAGGTCACAAAGATTCATTTCTATTGATAAGTCTTATTATGGGCAAGGCCCCCAACTTAAATTCTTTCAGAGAGGTAAAAGTTTCTTGTGAGCCTGTAGGATGTCCATTGCCTTCAGCTCAAAATAACCCACAGGCCAAAGTAGCATGTCTTGGGGATGCCTATTCTGAGCCCCTTCATGTGTTTTTTATTTAATGAATTTCTTCTCTTAAGTATTTATATCTTTATATTTTCCTTGCATGTATTTTGCTGTTATTTTTAACCTCTTCGGATTTATGCTCAGCTTATTAAATTTTTTAAAAATATTTTCTGATATATGCATATAAAAGGATCCAGTTACCTACCCCAAACATTGCTTTAGCGTCTTCCCATAAATTTTTATTTTTACATACCTTTTATGATTTCTTATTTGACTTATTTTAAGAATGTACTAATTTTCAAACATATGAATATTTTCTAATTATTTCTTTTGTGACTGATTTTTTTTTTTTTTTTTTTTTTGCATAGTCACACTGTGGACAGAGAACATCCTTGTAGTTCAGTCCTTGTCATTTGCTTTGGATTGCATTATGGCCTTGCACATTATCACATTATCAGTCTTTGTAAACATTCTGTGTGTGCTTGGGGGAAAAAGATAGTCTGCAGTTCTTTGCTACTGCTTATATGTTCATTTGATCAAGTTTTTAAAATTTGTATATCCCGATATTTTTCTCCTTAAACTGCCTGCCAAATTTCTTTGCTATTTATTATTCTTTCAGTTCTAGGATCCTAATTTATTTTTTCAAATTTGTTCTTTTACTTTTTAGACCTTCAATTTCTGTCAAAATGTTTAACTGTTGGGTTTTTATTAATTCAACCTTATAGTTGTTTTATTGGCCATTCCTGATAATTCTAATATTACAAGTCTTTGTGGGTCATTTTCTGCTTCAGTAGTTTCTGTTGGTTCTTGTTTGTGGTATTTTATTACCTTATATATCTGGCTATTATGTACTGCACAATGTAAAGGAGAAATTATCTGTAGCAATATTGTGAGGCCTACGTTGAAATTATCTTCTGCAGAGACTTGCTTTTTTTTTTTGCACCCTCACTCCTATCCTACCCCATTGCTTCATCCAGACTGCTGGTGGCACCACCAGTGTGAATGTTGGACCACCTGAATCCAACAATCCAGGGTATACCTAGAGGTTTATTTAGGTTATCCAGGTGACACAAAGCTATAATTCACATCTGCCCAAGGGCTGATTTCTTTCTGGTTTCTTCTATCCTGGGAGTGTAGCTTTTTAGGGTTTCTGCTTCAAGTGAGTAGTGGCTTATCAAACTTTTTTTTTTTTGAAACACTCTTGCCTTTGACTTTTTTGTCCTTGGATTTGTAAGGATATCAAGAGTAAGCTGTTTTCTCCCCTGCTTTTTTCCCTGGATATTCAGGTGCCACAGGGCTAAAACCATTTTGGGTGATTTGTATTACATCTCTGGGTTCTATTCTTTTGCCTTGATTTTAGCCATGTAATTCTTCACAGTCTTGTTAAGTCTTTGGGGCTTGGGGGCTGTTTTTAAAAAGCATTTGCTCCAGAATTTGTATTTACCCTCAAAGAGACATTTCATCCATGTTATTGAGTTATTTGAAGTTAAAATATCTGAGTCTTTATGCCTTAAAAATGTATTAGTGTTATTCACATGAAATTGTAGTTGTTGACTTAAGAATGTTCAAATCTATAGAAAAATTTTATATGAATTTATTTGAGCCGAAATTCGAGGACGTGCCAGAAGCAAGATCTCAAAGGGATTGAGAAAATGCTGCAGAGAAGGGCAGATTTGCAGCTCATTTTTTACATTTAGAATCAAAGGGGAAAACATAAGGAAGGTTACATAAAACCCATTGCTGGTACATTAAAGAGACAAGAGAAGGCAAAGTGGGGAAATCTCTGGAATTGAATAGAAAGGAAAATGGAGAAACACATTTCATTTACATTGGTGGGGACAGGAAAGCTAACGTGTACAGTAAACTGTGTGTAACAGCGAGGAATCTTGTGGTTTTGTGCTCTGGTGCCAGCTGCTGTTCCTTCCAGGGGTCTGGAAGAGGAAATTACTCTGATACTTCAAAGGTTTGTTATCCTAGATGCATGGAAACAATGGACGTGGCTCATAGAATGTTAAGATTAAATTTTGCTAAGGAAGCTGTAGGCCTGGGACATGACTTTTGGTCACTGAATTTGTCTGCTCTACTAAGTTGCCCCCTTTTTGTTTACATAGTTAAATTCCATTTGGTACCACCCCCCCAGTGTGAATACTGGTAATTAAAAGACTGTTCTTGACACCTATGTTATGTATTTACTCACACATTTAAATTCTGATTCCCAGTTTGCATTACTCAGTAGTTTTGATTTCCACAGAGAATAAGTAAATGGGACCAAATGTTCTTTACATAGACTTACATACAGAACTTTTGGGGTTCTGAGTCTCTTTAGAGGGAATAAAATTTTTATCTCTAGTTTCCTTTGAAATGAGTCATATACAATTATTGGCAAGAGAATGGAATATTTACATGTTTCCCGGATGATTCATTCTCAAACATTCTGAGCATCTTTTACCTGAAGTGTGACTAACTTAGATTTTCATATGGCTGGCTCCTTGTTATTGATATTTCACCTCAGATGTCACCTTTTCAGAGAGGCCTCTCTGAGTAATCATTCCTTTTTTTGTCTTTTATAACATGTATCAGTATCTAATAATAATGTTGTATTTTTTTCTTCCATCAGCAAAATATAAAGCTCCATGAAGGCAAGGACTTTGCCTATTTTGTTCACCACTGTCTTTTGTATTATTTATCCATTTCCTGAAACATGTTAGGCATTCAGTAATTATTTATTTAATGAATGAATTGAATATTTATTAATTTCTTCTGAAATTGTGACATCATTTTCTCTAAATTTAACAGTCATCCTTTAAAATTTGTGATTCTATTAAAGTTTTCTAAAATATAGTGTCTGCTTTCTCTTGCCTTTTTTCAAAAACATTTTTTGTAAATGTTGAATGAAACATCAGATGATAAGAATCTGACCTAAAGTAAATGTTAGAGTGACAATATTTAGGATTAGGTACAACTGTGACTTTCTTGTTACATATTGAACTGAAATGAGTTTAATGTGGCTTGGAGTGAAGCAAGCCAAGAAGAGAGACTAGTCAGAGATGATGTCAGAGGAGGGTAGGTCAAGGCCCTGTGGCTTTTGTGGAGTTGGACTTTAACTCTTAATGATAAGAGAGGCCATTGGAGAGTTTTGAGCAGAGAAGTGACATGATCTTACTTATCCTAAAGACTTCTGTGTAGAGAACAGACTGAATTGAGGGGGAAGTGAGAATGGAGCTCTAGGGATATTTAAGTAAGTACGTCTGCTTCTGGGCTCTCACATCAGTTCCACTCGTTAATTTGTCTATATCTGTGCCAGGAGCATCATGTCTGAATTTCTGTAGCTCAGTTCTGACCTTCAATATATTTGATAAGGGCGTACTGCCAGATCCTATGCTCAAGCCTGAGCCTTCTTACTTTTCTTATCAGGGATGTGTGGACTCTGCTTGGAACTCTGCTCTCCCATGTATATTTTAGAATGAATTTTTCTTAATTCCTCAGAAAACCCTAGGATTTTGATTGGGATTGCCTCTCCATTAGTTAATATGGAGAATATTGAATCTTCCTAACTTACAATTGGGATGACTCCATTTATTTAGGTCATCTTCATAGATATAAATTTCAATAGAGGCCTTGAATATTTTTTGTTATGTTAAATCCTAAGCAACTTTTTTGATGTAAATGATATTTTTTGAAAAATTATATTTTGTTTCTTGTTGCTGTTTACAAATGGAGTTGATATTTGTATATTAAATTTATATTCAGCTACCTTGCCAACACTTACAATTCTAATAATTTGTAAATTCCTCTGAATTTTCCATGTAGACAATAATATCGGTAAACCCTATTTTATTCCTCTCTTTCCAATCCTGTATATTTCATTCATTTAATTTTTTCTTATATTACTGAGCTGGCTAGAACCCACCAGGATAATGTTTAATAATAATGCTAGTAAGTATTAATTGTAGGACATCTTGTCAAGTTCTTAATTTTTAAAGGGGCTGGGTCTAATATTTCACATTTAAGAATGATGTTGTAGGTTTTTATCAGATACTTTTATCAGGATAGGAATGTTTTAAAAGCATTTAATTATGGACATATTACTCCTTAGAAAGCTTGCCTCAGTTTATATTCCTGCTATCAGTACAAAAGGCACAATGTACAAAAAGGCACACTTTTCATGTTAATACCATATGAGATACTCATATTTTTTTAAAGTTTCAAATTTCATAGGCAGCAAAAAACATTTCTTTACTGGTTTTGATTTATCTTTTAACCAATATTTTGTGTTGATACAGCTGTTAGTCTTTTAAATGGTAGGATAGGTGTTTTTGAAACAAAAGAACTTATTTTGAAATAATTTCAGATTTAGAGAAAAATTACAAAGATAATACAGAGAACTTTCTGTTTCCTGGACCCTTAACCCAGGTTCCCCAACTGTTAAATTAACATTTCACTATATTTACTTTATCATTTTTTCTCTTTACAAAATATTTTTCTGAATGGTTTAAGTTGCAAACTTTATCTCCAAAAACTTTGGTGTTCTTTCCTCTTTTTTTTTTTTTTTTTTTTTGCTAATCTTTTTGTTAGACTGCCTTATTTTAGAGATTTTGGTCTGTGCCTTATTATTTATTTTATCAAAAGATAATTGACATAATATCATATTACTTTCAGAGATACAACATAATGATTTAATATTTGCATATATTGTTAAATGATCACCACAGTAAGTCTAGTTAACATCCATCACCACACATAGTACAGTTTTTTCCTGTGATGAAAACTTTTAAGAATTACTCTATTAGCAATTTTATTTTTCAACTAGAGTTTGTACCTTTTGACCACCTTCACCTATTTCATCATTTCTTAAAATATAATTGTTTTACATAACCACTATACTATTATCAAAGTAAAATTATGATTGATACAATATTATTATATAATCTGTAGACATTTAAATTTTCAGTTATCCTTTATAGCAGTTTTTTTCTTTCTTTATTTTTAAGATTTTATTTGTTTATTTTTAGAGAGGGAAGGAAGGGAGAAAGAGAGAGAGAGAAACATCAATGTGCGGTTGCTGGGGGCCGTGGCCTGCAACCCAGGGATGTGCCCTGACTGGGAATCGAACCTGCAGCACTTTGGTTCGCAGCCCGCGCTCAATCTACTGAGCTACGCCAGCCAGGAGCAGTTTTTTTTTGTCTAGAATGCAATCCAGGATCATGCATTAAATTTAGTTTTCACAACTCGTAATTTTCTTTCCTGTAATAGTTGTTTTTTGTCTTTCATGACATAGAGATTTTTAAAGACTACAGGTGAGTTATTTAATAGAATGTCCTTAGTCGTCTGCTGCTGTCTCTGGTTAGATTCAGGTTTTACCTTTTTAGAAGGAATGCCACAGGAGTATGCTGTGATGCATTCTGTCATGAGGCATATGGTGTTAACTTGTCCTATTACTAACAATGTTAACTTGATTCACTTAAGGTGTAGTACTGGCAGGATTCTTCACTATGAAATTACTATTTTTTCCTTTGTAATTGATAGGTATCTTATAGACAGCAACTTTGAGGCTAGATAATATTCTGTTTTCCATCAATCTTGAACCACTGGTTTTATTATGTATTGATGATACTTGCCTGAAATAATTATAGCCAGGGTGGTTGCCAAATGGCAATTTTTCTAGTTTCTTCAGTACATTCATTATTTGGAATTATACTGTAAGAAAGAGCTTTTTCTTCTCCCCCACTCATATATGTCAGTAAGGACTGGTGCATTTTTATTTTATTCTTTGGATTATAACATGCTATTATTTTTATTTTGTTGCTCAAATGTTCCTCATTTGATCAGTGGATGTCTCTTCAAGCTGACTACTGTGTCTTTTAGACATGCATCTCCATTATTCTTCAAGCATTTCCTTATTTTCTGCCCTGGCCTGGAAATCAGCCATTTCTTCAAGGAACCCTGGTTCCTTTTATTGGTGCATTAGCTGTGCTCGTGGCTACTGGAGTGTCATTGCTTCCAGGCCCCCTCATCAGACAGAGCTAAGGAATATATGTGTATATGTATATTTACACATACATTTATACCTGTTTCTACACCTCTGTATATTAAGAACTGAGCTTTTATGGGTAGCTCTAATTTTAAGCCTTCCCCCTTTTCATATTCATAACTTCTTTTTATCTGACAATAGAATAAGGGACAATAGAATAAGGGACTAAGTCCTCATTATCCACAATATATTTATTTATTTGTTCAATTCTACAATAAAGAAGTTTCATATCCATGTAAAAACAAATATCTAAGTAGAGCATAATATGTGTTTGTATTTATTTTGGTCTTTAGTTTCAGCAGAGTATGTTGTCAAAATATCATTTCATGAGTTACCTAAGGTTAATTCTTTTTCCCTTGGCCCCCTTCGTGTGGTTGTTACTCATTTCAAATACAGTTAAGTTCATTTGTGTTCCAGTTTGGGTTCTTCTCTCCTCTGATTATTGATTATTTCTTCTTTTTTGGTATAAAACATTAACCTGGTTTGAAAAGAACTGTACAAAAAAATAGGCTAGGACAGGTTATCAGGTTACTGAGATATAAGACTATAGCTTTTAATTGTTTCTTCTTTCAGGGAATCATTTACTACATCACATTAGAAGAAATATGTGAAAGTTCCTGCCAACTTGTGAGAATTTATTCCTTCAGCTCTGTTGTGTTCTACTTACTGCACAACTTTCTCAGAAGTTCTTTTTTGATGCCATGTTTTGTGGCTCGCATCAAAAGAGGAGTTTGTCTTCATGAAGATTCCTAACATTGGTAATGTGATGAATAAATTTGAGATCCTTGGGGTTGTAGGTGAAGGTAAGTTTACATTCCTTGAGTTTTTGAGCAATGTACAATTATACCTACCACTGAAAAAATTAATAATTCAGGTCCTCTTAATTTAATCTATATCAACTTAGATATGGGCCATAAAAGTAAGATATTAAAAATAAAATTACTCTCAACTTTTGGGTCTTATTCTCCCACTGAAAGTTAATAACACTTTATTTTTTTATTTTTACAGATTTTATTTATTTTTAGAGGGGAAGGAAGGGAGAGAGGAGGAGAAAAATCAATGTGTGGTTGCCTCTTGCTCATCCCCTACTGGGGACCTGGCCCATAACCCAGGCATGTACCCTGACTGGGAATCGAACCAGTGACCCTTTGGTTCACAGGTTGGTGCTCAATCCACTGAGCTACACCAGTCAGGGCTCAAAAGTTAATAACATTTTAAAACCCCTTAAAGTTTAATAAATCGGGGATTTCTTAAAGCTGCCTTTATTTCATTCTTCTCATTAGGAATTGTGGTTTCTTTAGCCAATAAGTTTTTGGTTACATTTTACTTTTTATCAGCTAGGTTTATTGTGAATAACTTAAGAATTTTTTATATAAGTTAAATTTTACTTACTACATGGTAAATAAATGAATAAATAACTTATTTGTCTTTGGGAATGACAAACCACATTTTATAAATTTGGAAGCATATTGTAATATATTTGAAATCAGATGTGTGTTACAATCAGTAGCATGTCATGGTTTAATTGGCAGCATTTATTTTTTCTTAGTAGTACATAAAATTATGCCTATAATCAGTGACATCACTGATTAGATGAAATATGGTAAATCATTTTTCATAAGTCTTCCTGATTTTTTTCTTCTTAGTAATTTTTGCTCTTGACTTAAAGATAAATTTATGGAGATTTTGATAAATGATTCTGTTAATGGGATAAGCAACTATAATTATAGTTTCTTAGCATTTATATCTTTAAAGCAAATGTTACAAAATTTGTATTTAAAAATTTTCATAAAGATGTTGAATTTCAAAAGAAGTTTTAAAAATTTACCGATGTGAACAGCAAAGCTATTTTAGATTTTAATATTAAGTTGTCAAGTCCTTTTCAACTAATTAAAAACAATTAAAGTACAGTATAATCATTTGGTGTTAGCTCCAAGGTCTGAAGCTAAAACCATATTAAAAGAACAGATCCATCTTCCTTCACCAGTCAATTCCCTTTTCTTTTCTTGATTGATTTTAATTATGTAAATAAAATTTATTCTGCATATCTTATCTACTATCTGTTTTATAATACCTGCTTTTTTTGTTTTTTTGTTGTTGACTTTTTTTTCAAAAGTATTACAATTAGAGGCTTATGCAATAAAGTTAGTGACCAGAGGTGTCCTCATAGGATATAATGGGGTTGGAATGTTCCAGATTCTGGGTCTAAATTTTCTGGATCATAACCTTGTTTTTCTTTGTATACGTATAAGTGATTATCTTCTCAGGAATCGGCTCTCATTAACTACAAAAAAAATACCAGGCTGTTATATAAATCAGAATATGTCAGTTTAACTTGTAGTCAGAACCATCATTGCTATGTTTTTTCTTTGTAAAGTGTCTCAAATGCTTTTTGACTAAGAAATATATGTATATTAAGGAAACTAAAAACTATCAAGCAAACTCTACATTCCTGTAGCCTAGACAGTGCATTTTCACCCCACAGAAAAACTGGCATGAGGATTGGATGATTGCCTATAATTGTAGAGCTAAGTTGGATGGCTGTAATGGCCGGTCCCCTCCTGTGATATTAAGGTTCATCCATCTCCACCAAAGTTGGGTAGACTTGTTCTGGTTCCCTAGACTCTGTTGGAGACATATTTCTTAATTTCATGTCTGTAAAGTCTCCTCATAGATGCATGAGGCTTTGCCTGTCTGTTCATATCAGTGTTCTTGATATTTCTACAAACCTCAGTTATCATATATTACCTTTTGATTCTCCTGATTAGATTTTCACAATATAACTTTAACCTCAGTTTCCTTGCTGTCAGCTCTGTAATGAAGTAGTTTATTGGCTAGATAATTACATAAATAGCCCAAAAGATAGTGACAGATCTCATCAAAATATACCAAACACAGTGGGAGTACATGGTTATAAATAGCCAGAGATTCTTGGACTGCTTGTGGCCTGTGCCCTTGAACTGAGCCTTTAGTTATGGCAAAAATGTATCAAAGTCTACTAGTTATTAACCGGAATGCTGACACCTATATGGTTGTGCCAATCAGGAAAGAGATTTCAATATCCTATAAGACAGGGGTCCCCACTCAGCTGCTAGTGAAGCTCGCCTGAGTTCTGCCTTCTGCACCGCCCCCACCCCCCTGGTGCCAAAAAGGTTGGGGACTGATGCTATCTATGAGAGGATTTAAATGCCTCCTAGGACAGAGAACATATGTGGTAGGCTCCATGCTTGAGCTTACTATTGGTAAATCATTAGCTCTTAAATTTTTAGCTTCCTAGAGCTTCTTGAACTAATTTTCATTTACTCCTAAAGTTCTTATGCCCAGATCTTGTCTCCAGGATATTTTAAGCCTAAATGTAAAAATGTCTCAAGTGAAATTTTCTTTAAAAAGAGAAACCTTTAAAAATATATGTTGAAGAAATAGGTTGTTTTTACCCTTGGTTTGTGTGTGTGTGTGTGTGTGTGTCCATGCTGTCTTTTTATGTAGCTCATTGCATTATCACTGTAGAATATCGTCATTTTAACAGTCATTATGACATATATTGATAATCAATGTAAATATAATAGAACTTCAACTTCTACAAGAGCTGTAGTTTGTATATTGGTCGTAACTGTTTATTTCTTTTATTTACAGGAGCCTATGGAGTTGTACTTAAATGCAGACACAAGGCAAGTACAAGAAGAAAATATCTTGTGTTTTACTGTTTTGAAACTAATGTAGTGTTCTGTGCATGTGGGCATATAATTAGAACTGTCTGGCTATAATAATGATGTTTATCCAGTAGAATTAATATGTGAACCCAGAGAACAGAGACTATTTGGAACAAGCTTTATCACAATTAGGTAATCATTAGTTCTTTGAAATCATGTGCTATTTTTTCAGCTGACCTATGTATAGGTGAAAAGTTGCCCATTGGGAAAAGAAAAAGTGGTAGAGAAGAAAGCAAGGTAGTGATGAATTTATGTTCAGGTACTTAGGAGCAATGAATAATTTCATTCAGTCAGTATTTTTCATATATACCCAATAACTTATAATGCTTGATGTATCTGAATCCAGATTTTGAAGTGAATCGTGGATAGGTATTTGATTATGAAATAGGGATGGGGTTAATAGTGTATGATTATGATTACTGGCTATAGTTGACAATTCTTGAACAGCCTTGAAATGAATCGTGTTATATAAATTATTTGACTATGATAATAATCTCCATTTATTCAGGTAAGTTTTTCAAGTTTCCATAGTTGTTCCTCAGTGGTAAGCATGTTTTACTCATAGACTAACTTTTAGATGGTAAGTGTTCTAATATCGAATTATTACATTGTATACTTGAAATTAATATAATATTGTATGTGAATTATTCCTCAATTTAAAAAATAATATGGTAAGTGTTGAAGCAATAACATATTTTTCTATTATGGTATACCTAGTTTGAGTATTAATAATCTGGCTTCATGCTATTTTGTGTATAACTTGTTAAGACCAAAATATAAAGGTTTTTTTGTGTGTGGTATTTTGTAACGCTATAGGTAATTTATATGTGAAATGAGCTTAGCAATTTAGCCCAAGCCATTTAAACTCATAAATCTATCATAAAATGTATGTATGTGTACATATGCATAAATAAAGATGATGTGATTTTTTTAAAATTTTATTTATTTATTTTTAGAGAGAGTGGAAGGGTGGGAGAAAAAGAGCAAGAGAAACATCAGTGTGTGGTTGCTTCTCATACACTGTGTGTCCCCAACTGGGGACCTGGCCTGCAAACCAGGCATGTGCCCCAACTGGGAATTGAACCTGTGACCATTTGGTTTGCAGGACAGCACTCAGTCCACTGAGCCACGGCAGCCAGGGCAATGATGTGATTTTTATGTTTGCTTTTTCTTTCCTATTATACAAAATATTACTTACATTGTGTATTTAAGGCTTCGTGACAGTTAATACATATTTGGTTTTAGCTCACAAATCTTTTTAATTCAGTGAATTTTCTATTCTCGAAATTGGTTCAAATAACTTTATGTTGGTAATAATTGTCTGAAGATCTCTGCCAGTAAATCCTCAAAAAATGGTTTGAATACTATTGGTTCTTGATTTAGGATGATTAATAACTTAGAATAATAAATATAATAAAAGTAAATTTAGCATCTTGAATGTATAGAGAAATATTATGGGAGTTTGAAATTAAGCACATGGGAAGGTCTCTCATGAAATTCTATGGTTTTAATTAGTTGCTTTGACTTACAATAAATTTCTGAAGCTTAAAAAAAATAAAATTCCTGGGTAGATACTACAAAGGGGAAATAGGTTATTGGTTTCCAAGTTAAATTTGACTCTTCTGAACATAGTACCTCCATAGCAAATGGAAACTTCAGTTCTTAATCTTAACCCTTGAGTTTTAAAACCCAAGGATTTCTGATATATAATGCAAGTCTTCCTACAAAGTTTTCTCTGTTTTTGTCACACTTCTTCCTGTGACCCTTCCCGCATGCTTTTTTTGACCTTATGTAAGTAAGCTCTCCTTCTGTCTTTCATGTTAAAAAAATTATCAGTTGAATATGTTGCTCTTCTCTTTCCATATATCTGGTTTACGTGTTTGTTAAAGTATGCTTGTTACCTGTAGTGAGTGGTTTGCACTGCACACTGTTAGTGCCAGCAAGATGGGCCCAGAGTGAAAGTGGATGAGAACAGGCATTTCTGCTCTTGGGAAACCAAGTGTGTGAACTTTGATTCTTAGTGGCTATGTGTCGGACACTTTGAGTTTCAAACATGAGTAAGCCATAGTTTTCTTAACCTTGTATGGCTTACGGTTTGTCTGAAGAGATACTTTAAAAATGAGATTGCATCTGAAAACATCTCTTTTCACAGCCCTTCACTAATTCAGGGACTCACAAGCCAGCTCTCTAAGTATTGTTGTTTTTTTCCTTTAATGCATCTAAAAAGATATCGCTGGATGGAAAATTTAAAGCATAAATTAGTGCCTAACTCAGGGTAATAAAAACACTTTTTAGAATCTGCAGCTGTTTAGTCATTAGATTCATTATAGTATATTCTTTTTTCAGTCAGCAGACCTTGAGATCTTTACCCCATTACCCAAAAATAGATAATTTGATGCTTTTTGTAAGATTTATCCTTCAGGATCAAACAAATGAATTACCGTGAAGTTTTATGTTATAGTTAAAATTGATATAATCCTTTCTATTGTACCATTATGTATAAAATAATCATGCCCATGTATTTTTCATACCTTTTAAAAATTAAGGAAATGCTTATAAAAATGTATAATCACTTATGCATAGGTATGTGTGATAGCATGCATAAATTTGTTCTCTTTTTGAGAAGATTGGCTCTGGGTGTATATATAATTAAATAATGTCTAGCATGTTGTATATTTGTTACTGTTTTTAAAAAAGATTTTATTTATTTATTTTTAGGAAGGGGAAGGGAGGGAGAAAGAGAGGTAGAGAAACATCAACGTGTGGTTGCCTCTTACAGGCCCCCACTAGGGACCTGGCCTACAACCCAGGCAGGTGCCCCTATGGGAATCGAACCTGCGATCCCTTGGTTTGCAGGCCAGTGTTCAATCTGGCCTGTGAACCAAGGCTGGATTGGTTCAGGCCATACCAGCCAGGGCTGAATTGAGTTTTTAAGACAAAGCTTAGAGAGAGTCAACAATGAGAAACTGAATATATGAGATTAATTATGTAATTTATTTGTCATTACTTTCATTTTTATTTAAATAAAAATAAAATGTGAGTTCTTGCTTTTGTGTGCAAAATGTTTAGTATTTGAAGAAAGTTAAAGAGAGGCTTAGGGTTTTTCATATTGTTAGAAAACAAAGATTGTGAGGAGTCAGAAATACTTATATAATATGAACCATATTTGTGTGTGGTTTGCTCTCTTTACCTGGTCTTTGGTGCTGATCCAGTTAATGGTAGAATAGTCTCTGGAACACTACAAAAGTCTCAGCAAAACTGTACTTCTTTGTATTACAATATTTTGCATTTCCTATTCTGCTAGTGTGCTGATATAGGAAAAATGACCTATGTGTCTGTTGTCCTATTATCAATCAAAGAAATAATGGCTTGTGTGTCAATTTTCAGGAGAGTGACTTCTTTAGGGAGCTAGAAGAATTTTGGGGTTTTTGCAGGCTTCCTGGTTGCCTTGATCCTCATCATCCTAATCTAGATTTGTCTTGTTGTTGTTTGTTTTTTAGTAAGTTGGATAAGGGAATGGTCATATTAGAACTAGCAATACTAGTTCTGCCTGCATTGTCTGCACAAAAGACTTGACCTCATTCATCCTTCTTACAGGGACTCAGTTCTCAGTTCCTAAACGACCATATCCCTACCTGCCACCCAATCTAGAGGATGAGTTGGCTAGGGTACTTTAGGGGACTTTAAAGTTCCCTTTTCTGGTAATTATAAAAACGTAATTAGTTCAAAGAAGAGATCATTCTTTCTACCCCTCCTTAAGATGAGTAATTTCATTAGTCTCTGATAATGTCTGTGCTTAAAAGATTTATACTAGCTTTTTAATGTGACATTTTCCCAAAACTTTAGGAGCAGACATGAGTGTGAATTGTTTTTCTGTACAGGCCTGAAATATATACAGGGGTTGGCAAAAGTAGGAATATAATACAATAATTAATAAATAAGAATACAAGAATAAACTGCATTTCACGTACTCACAACTGTAAGCCTTCTTTTGCCCACCCACATATTCACTGGCAAAGAAAAGGAACTGATCATTAAATGCCCATATAATGGACATTTATATGAATTGTTGAAATCAGTGGTGGGAACGTAGTACATGGTGATCTATTTGTACAAAAAAAGTAATCCAACCCTGAGATACTTTTAGGAGCTACACAGTGCTTGTAATCTTTACCATTTCTTAATTTAAAGGTTTGTTTCATGTATTAAAACATTTTAATTTAAAAATCAAATAAAAATTGTTTTTTTAACCTCTTATACTTAATAGTACTATGTTCTAGTCCTGGCATTATGAAGTAAAATTCAACCAAATATCTGGTTAGGAAAAATCTGTTAGGTATCTACAAAATGTCAAGTACTCTGCTAGGCACAGGCTCTGCAAAAATCAGTAAGATGTAGTTGCTACTTTTGATTAATATAGTCTGGCATGTATAAATGAACAGATGCAAGCTTAAAATATAGTTTTGGAGAGATAAATTTGAGAAAAGATTGTAGTTGAAATAATAGTGTGAAACCTTTTCCATTTTTTTTCAATAAATTCTCCATTAAAGCCTGCTTAGGAACTAACTCATGTCATTAATAAAGAAGAATATCTTCTTGTATTATATTTAAAATCATTTTGTTGATATCTACAAAATAGCTTGCTGGGATTGGGATCACATTGATCAAGTTGAGAAGAATTGACATCTTAATAATATTGAATCTTCTTCCAGTTCATGAACACAGAATATCTCTCCATTTATTTAGATCTTTGATTTCTTTCAAGAGTTATGTAGGTTTTTTTGCATACAGATCTTGCAAATATTTTGTTAGATTTATACCTAAGTACTTCTTTTTCTTTTAGTGATAATGTAAATGGTATTGTGTTTTTAATTTTAAATTCTTATGGTTCATTGCTGGTATATAGGAAAGCAATTGACTTTTGTATATTAACCTTGTATCTTATGACCTTGCTAGAATTGCTTATTAGTTCCAGGAGTTTTTGTTTCATAGATTTGGGGGGATTTTCTTCTGTAAACAAAATAGTTCTGTTTCTCCTTTTCCAGTCTGAGTACCTTTTATTTCCCTTTCTGGCCTTATTGTATTTATGACCTCCAATACAATAGTGAATGCACGTGGTGAGATGGGGAACTTGTTCCTGAGCTTAGTGGGAAGGCATACCATTTCTCACCATTAAGTATGTTGTTAGCTGTAGGTTTTTGTAGATGTTATTTATCAAGTTGAGTAGGTTCTCTCTATTCCTAGGTTCCTGAGAGGTTTCTTTTTAATCACATATGGGTGTTGAATTTTGTCATATGCTTTTCTGCACCAGTTGATATATGATAGTGATGTTTAGTCTGTTGTTTAGTCTGTAGTAAAGTGATATTTCTACTTCAATCTGTTGATGGTGGTGAATTATGTGAATTGATTTTAGAATGTTGAACCAGCTTTGTACACCTGGGATAAATCCCACTTGGTGATGGTATATAATTCTTTTTATGCATTGCTGGATTTGATTTGTTAATATTAGTTGAGGATGTCTGCATTATGTTATGAGAGATATTTGTAGTTTGCCTTCCTTTTAATGTCCGTGTCTGGTTTTGGTATTAGGTAATATTGGCTTCATAGAGTGAGTTAAGAAGTGTTCCTCTGCTTCTGTTGTTTGACAGCTTATACAGAATGGGTATAATTTCTTCCTGAAATGTGAGGTAGAATTCACCAGTGAAACCATCTGGGTATTAGACTTTTTTAAAAGGTTATTAATTATTGATTGAGTTTCTTTCATACATATAGGCCTACTCAGGTTATCTATTATTCCTTGTGTAAGTTTTGGTAGTTTATATCTTCTAAGTTATCTAAGTTATTTATCTAAGTTATCAAACTTGTATGTGTAGATTTGTTCATAATATTCCTATATTATCCTTTTAATGTCCACGTGACTGTAGTGATGACTCTTTTTCATTTGTGGTAATAATAATTTGTGTTTTTTTTCTTTTTTTCATGGTTAGCCTGGCTAGAGATTTATCAATTTTGTTGATCTTTTAAATGGACAGTTTTTGTTTCCACTGATTTTTACTATTGAGTTCCCATTTTCAGTTTCATTGATTAATGCCATAATTTTTATTATTCTTTCCTTCTTCTTGCTTTAGGCTTAAGTTGTCCTTCTTTTCTATTTCCTAACATAGAAGCTTAGGGTATTGATTTTGGGCCTGTTTTTTTTTTAATATATGCATTCAGTGCTATAAACTTTTCTCTAAGCACTGTTTTGCTGCATCACAAAAAT
This sequence comes from Phyllostomus discolor, assembly GCF_004126475.2. NCBI lineage: Eukaryota > Metazoa > Chordata > Mammalia > Chiroptera > Phyllostomidae > Phyllostomus > Phyllostomus discolor. The sequence continues at coordinate 6,690,856 of NC_050198.1, forward strand.
TTTAATTTGTATTTTCATTTTCTTTTAGTTCAAAATATTTTTAAAGTCTTCTTGATTTTGTCTTTGACCTATGTTATTTAGAAGTGTGTTTTTCTCCCTGGCTGGTGTGGCTCAGTGGACTGAGTGTCAGGCTGTGAACAGAAAGGTCACCATTATGTTTACATTTTCCAGTCAGGGTACGTGTTTGGGTTGCAGGTCAGGTCTCCAGTTGGGGGTGTACGAGAGGCAACCAATCGATGTGTCTCTGGCACATTAATGTTTTCCTCCCTTTTTTCCCTTCTGTCTAAAAGTAAATAAATCAAATCTTAGAAAAAGAGATGTATTTTTTAATTTTGAGATTTTTCCAGCTTTCTTTTTGTTATTGATATCTAGTTTAATTCTCTTGTGATATGAGAGTATACTGTGTATGATTTTTATTTAAATTTTGTTCAGTTGTTTAATGGCCCAGAATTTAGTCTGTCTTGATGAATGTTCCATGTGAGCTTGAAGAGAATATGTATTCTGCCCTTGTTGGATGAAGTATTGTATAAGTGGGTCCAGTTGATTGATGGTGCTGTTTAATTCACCTATATCCTAACTTATTATTTTGCTTGCTGGATCTGTCAGTTACTGATAAGGGAGGTGTTAAAGCCTCCAATTATAATAGTGTATTTGTCTATTTCTCTTTGCAGTCCTATCATTATTTGCCCCATGTATTTTGATGCCTTCTTGTTTGGCGCACATATATTAAGGATTGTTATATTTTCTTGAGGCTGTAATATTTTGTAATGCCCCTCTTTATCCCTGATGATTTTCCTTGTTCTGAAATCTGCTTTGTCTAAAATTGATATAGGTATTCTATCTTTCTTTTGATTAGTGTTTCACATGGTATATCTTTCTTTATCCCTTTGCTTTTAACCTACATGTATCCTTTTATTTAAAGTGTTTCTTTTAATTCACTGCGATATTCTCTTCTAATTGGTACATTTAGATCATCTACATTTAAAGTCAATATTAATACGTTTGGATTAATATCAACCATGTTTGTAACTTTTGTATTTGTTATACTTCTTGTTTTTAAACAAAAATAGTCCACTGTTTTTCTGCTTTCTCTGATTTTCATTGACCATTTTTAAAAATTTTGTTTATTTGTTTTTTTAGACATAGGGACAGGGAGGGAGAAGGAGAGGGGGGAACATCAATGTGTAGTTACCTCTCTTGTGCCCCCCCTACTGGGGACCTGGTCAGCAGCCCAGGCATGTACCCTGATTGAGAATTAAACCAGCAACCCTTTGGTTCACAGGCCCATGTTCAACCCACTGAGCTACACCAGCCAGGGCTAATTGACCATTTTTATATAATTCTCCTTCCTCTCTCATCTTAGCATATTTATTACACTTCTTTTTTTTACAGAGGACGTTAGTAATTTGCAGTATACATTTACAGCTTATTTAAGCCCACTATCAGATAACTCTATTCTGCTTCTTGGGTAGTACAGGTAGGTACCTTATGTATACCAGAATTTTCCTAATTTCTTCCTTTCATTCCTTATGATGTGGGTGTCATTCATTTCACTTATCCATATGCTATAATCAGCAAATCCATTGTTACTATTATTACTTTGAACAGTTATCTATTACTTCAGAGTAGGAAAAGTAGATTTTATTTTACCTTTATTCCTCCTCCAGTGCTCTTTTTTCTTTGCATAGATCTGACTTTCTGACATATCATTTTCCTACTCTCTGAAGAACTTTTTAAAACAGTTTTTGCTATACAGGTGTACTAGTAACAGATTCTCTCCATTTTTGTTTATCTGAGAAAGTCTTTATTTTTCCTTCACATTTGAAGGATAATTTTACTGAATACTTCTAGGTTGCTTTTTCTTTCAATGCTAAATATTTCAGCTCATGACTTCTGACAAGAAATCAGATGTACTTCTTATCCTTGTTCTCTATAGGCAAGGTATTTTTCCCTCTGACTTTCATGATTTTCTTTTTGTGTTTGGTTTTCTGTTGTTTGAATATATGTTTAGGTGGATATATTTTGGTATTTATCTCTCTTGGTATGCTCTCAACTTCCTGGATCTGTGGTTTGTTGTCTGTCATTAATTTTGGGATATTCTTGGCCAGTATTTCTTCAAATATTTCTTCCTGGTCTCATTCTTCTCCCTCTAGTATTCAAGTACACCTTTTGTAATTGTTCCACAGTATCTTGGATATTCTGTTTTGCTCTTTAAAATTATTTTTTCTCTTTTCATTTTAGTTTGGGAATTTCTATTGACATATCTTTACATGTACTGATTCTTTCCTTGGCTATGTCCAGTCTCCTGATAAGTCCATTAATTAATTAATTCATTTTTTTATTATAGCGTTTTTGATTTCTAGCATTTTCTTTTAATTCTTCCTTAGAGTTGTGTATGCTTACATTACCCATTTGTTTTTGCATGTTCTCTACTTTGTCCATTAGAGCTCTTAAATTATCCCTGATAACCCCCAGATCTGTGCCATATCTCAGTCTGGTTCTGATGCTTTCTTTGCATTTTCAGACTGTGTTTTTTCTTGCCTTTTAAAATGCTTTTCAGTGTTTTTTGCAAGTCAGATAGGATATATTGGCTAATAGGAACTGAGGTAAATATTCCTTTAGTGTGAGATTTTACATTAATTTGGCTACTTACTGGGCTGTGTTTAATGCTTGTTGTGGGTATAGGTAACAGAGGCTTCAGCTTCCTATAGTGTCTATATTTTTTTCTTTGTTGTCTCCCCTGTTGTCTTTGGGTTTCCCTAAGAACTCCTTTGTAAATAGAGGCTGTTTTTTGCAACTCTTTCACTTGTAATCCACTGTTACTGTACTGGGACCCTGGTGACATGGTCATAGAGTTGGGGGAGTGTTCTATAAATGTAGGACCAAATCTTAGTCTTTTGGTGGGCCCATATCCTGGGCTGCAACCTTTATTTCTTAGCCACCCCCGCCCCCCACACGCACTTACACCCTTGTTTTTAGGTGAAACAAAAAGGCTATATGGGGATATAGTTGACTACTTTCCCCTCTCCCAGGACAGCATATAAGGTCTGGTAAATTTTACCTTGGATATTGGCTTTTATAATATTTGGGGACTGTTTACTCCTGGCTGCACCTAACCATGGAGGTATTTCAAACTGTTTAATTTCCCCTTAAACTTACCCAAAAGGGAGAAGATTTTTGTAAGATCTTCACCTTGGGTGTGTTTTAAAATTGTTACTTTTCTTTTCCTCTCACCCGAAAGGAGAGGAGAGCATTCTTGGATTTTTACAGTCAGAACCTGGTGAGGTTCCTGGAGGTAAAGCCACAAGAGTGTGGAGGCCCTCATAAGATTGGACCCCTAGGAGTTCTTACTTGCAAGCCTTTGTCAAAATTATTGTGTAAGTTTTCTTACTAGTGGTTACTCTATCACTTTCTGCTTTAGGTAAGCTGTTCTTGGATGTGAGTCTCTGTATTTGCCTCTCTCCAGAGTTCAGGAATTCAATTTGCCATACGTCCTCAATTCTCTGATAAGTTGTAAGGACAGGAGTGACAATATCTAGGTACTTTCCATGTTGGAGCTGAAATACAAAGTCTTATATTTATATTTTAAAATTGGAAATATCTTGTCCGGTTTAAAAATAATGTTCAGCAAGAGGCTTTTAAGTTCCCTATGAAACATTTGCTTAGCTGAGATGACTCATTCTCAGTTATTTTCATCCCCTTGAATCTCAGATCTATGTATTTTCAAAGTGCTTAGTAAGAACTTTTTCAGAACAAAATATATGAAAAATTTGAGAATTTCATGTAGTTCATAAAATGCTAATAACTATCCTAAATTAACCAGAATTATGATTTTCTAACCCTCTGCCTTCTCTCCCACTGCACTATTTTTTTTGTTGTTGTTTTATCAGATACCGACTATCAACTATGCTAAAGAAGTTTGGGGAAAATAAAGAATTATTTCTTTAACCTTCACTTATTATTTTATCCCACTTATTTCCAAAGAAGTAACTCAGTTTTCTAAGACACTTAGAAATCTCTAGAGACTAAACACTGTTTACATTTGAAAAACTAATAAGAATAAATGTCTAACTTATGTTGCCAATGGTTAGTTTTCAGTTAACCTTGAAGAATGTAGTAATTATAAACTATAGGTCTCGGTGACTTTAGCTTAATAGTATTATTTTCAGAATCTGTGTGATAGAGGACAATTTGGCTCAACTGTGTTACTTAAGCAACCGAAAAATACTGTATGTACTTTAAAGCATTATAATTTAATTACTTACTAAAATATTGCAATTGGGGAGACTTCAGTTCTTACCCTTGGAGAGCAGTTATAATCAACCTCGGGAGATGGAGACATTGTAAATTACATTAACCTTGCCCCACTTGATGTTTCATTTTAAGTTTTATTTTTTTCACTGAATCTGTGAGGAACAGCCATAAAGATGAGAAAAATTAGCTGAATGGCATTTAAGATTGCTTATTAGTTGGCAAATTCACGTTATGTTTATTGAAGAAATATTTTCATGTTTTAATTTTTCTAATTGTTTAAAATTAGTATCTTTAGGAATTAAAGATTATTTTGAAGAGGGAGAATTAAAATATTAAATGTTATAAATATCTTAGTATACTAAATAAAGTTTGTTTTAAAAAGTGATGACTTGATGCTGTATTGAAAGGGTTTGGTTGAAAGTAATTATTTTTTGCCACGTAATCAGTTAGCTGCAGTTCGTTTTAAGGTAAGATACATTTGTCTAGCATAATCTGAATTGGAAGCAGAAAACTTTCCCCAGGCTTTTTGCTTAGAGACATTTTCTTACAAAGAAATAGGACTATTGGGACGAAATAGGGAAGGAAGAGCAGGTCTTCAGTAGTGGCACAGTTATGTGTTGTACCAGGTTCTACCTACCCTCAGCAGATTGGTGGGTGGTATCAGTGTTGCTCTTATAGAAATTAAAAAAGAGTGTGGGCTGCGAACCAAAGTATCGCAGGTTCGATCCCCAGCCAGGGCACATACCTGGGTTGCAGGCCACAGCCCCCAGCAACCCGCACATTGATGTTTCTCTTTCTCTCTCTTTCTCCCTCCCTTCCCTCTCTAAAAATAAATATAAATAAATAAATCTATTTAAAAAAGAAAAAGAAAAAGCTCTGGATATATTGTAATGATATCCTCAAAGAAACCCAGAAATGAACACAATACATCGGTATTGTAGTCTTAACCATAAAGCTTCCGTGTGCTAACAATTCAACTAAAGATAATGGTCCACATTCAGTAAGTGTTTTTAATTTGAGGCTCCTGTTGGTTAGGGACCTGACTTCCAACTTCAGATAAAAAGGGAGCAGGAGCTCCTTTTTTTTGTTGTTGTTGTTGTTGTTGTTGTTGTTCTGATCTTGCTACTTCCCACTAAGTTGGATTGCAGCTACCCTTCCAAAATTCTCCTTTATTCACAACAGCTTTCAGGACCACAGCATCAATATTGATCACCTATTCCCTCCTTTAGAGAGAATCAGGACCAGTCCCACAATTCTTGACATCCTCTTTTACTTTTTGTCACCTCGCTGGCTGCACATTCACGCAGAATCCTTATCCTTGCACCACTCTGTTCATCTCTCAACCACATCGCGTCCCCTAGAGATCATGAACTTCCATTAATAATTTCTCTGTGGCCTTAATCTTGCCTCATCCTCACAGTATATTCTGGCTTTCTGCCTCTGGGCTCCTCTGTTGTTGCCAAGCAGATGTCTGAGGTAGCCCCCTCTGGCACCAGTCCGCTACTTCTGCCTAACTCCTTGGTAACCATGCTGCCTGCCTTTGAGCTCCTTGAGTACAGTGATTTCTTCCCTCTTCAAATTTTTGACCATGCTACTTCCTTTACATGCAGCAGTTTTACAGTCTTTGCTTGGCTGACACTATACAGACTGCTCTGGGTGCCTTTGTGTTAATCTCTGTTGGTGCCTATTTGTTTCCTTCTTGAGACTTATTTACATATGCATTTGTATATTCACTTACTCACTTAGCCTTTTTCATTGATTCTAAGATATGTATTTCCCCCCACATTTTTGAAATTGGGGCACATGTTACACTGGATGCTTTGATTGCTTTTTGAGTGGTAAGTAAAATAATCATTTATCTTACAGTCAGTCATGCCTTAGATGGAATGAAATACTGTGTTTAATTATCTTTCCCCCAGTTGATTATGAGTTGCATGGGAATTCTGTTTTACTCACTAGTAGGAACTAGTGTCCAGTACAGTACCTGGCACCTAGGTAGACACTGAGTAAATATTGCCTGAATGAATATCATCATGTGTTTGGAAGATGATGGCCCTAATATATCTGAAGATGAATCAGTTAGTACATACATGAGTTTTTAATTCAGTTTCTGTGTTTGAGTCTTTATCTTTGGAGATTTTTTTATTTAGTACTCTGAAAGAGACATTTAGATGTATCTATTTTGTTCCCCCCCTTTATATAACTTGTGCCATTATCAATATATGTGCACCCTTATTTAAGAGTGTTTATTCACCATGTATGAAAATGAATCCACATAAGCTTTTATCAGTTATCAACAGTTGTCTTTCGTTAAGGGGAAGAATGAAGAAGGATACGACAGAATAGCAGACTTACAAACTTTAGACAGTTTTGAGTGCTTGAACTTGCTTTTTCATTTTACTTCATCCTCCAAGGACTTGTGCAGTAACTGGTGTGCCTCCTTCACTCTAAGTGAAAGAACAGCAAACAGGTAACATGAGTGACCAGAGTGCCTTAGGCCAACTCCTAAACAGGGTTCAAGCTCACTCTACCACTGGAAGGAAAGTGTGGCTCTCAGTTCTTTCCATTTTCTGAATCCTGCTACTCAGGACAGCGGCTGGGCTGGCCTACAATGATGAGTATTTTGCCTTTCATTGACTTGACAGCCTCATCATGAAAATGTCTGCTATGATAAGTCCTTCCTGATCTCTGGCGTGTACTTCTGGATTTTGTAGATCATATTTGGGTCTGTCCCCACACTTTTGTATGTAGCAAATGTGTTCTATGTGGTGCAAGAGGAAAAGAAGTTGAACACAAAAAGGGAGGAACTCAAAGTTGCCCAAAGCGAAGGTGTCAATGTGGAAATGCACTTGCAGGAAAAGGAAATCAAGAAGTTCAAGTTTGGCATTGAAGAACATGGCAGGGTGACGATGAGAGGGACCTGCTGTGAACCTAAACCATTAGTATCTTCTTCAAGTCTGTCTTGGAGGTGTCCTTCCTGCTGGTCCATGGGTTCAGGCTGAAAGCAGTTTACACTTGCAAACGGGATCCAAACTTGCATGGGACTCAAACTTGCCTGCATCAGGTGGACTGCTTCCTTTCTTATGCTGCAGAGAAAAGCATTGGTCCTCTTCATGCTGGTGGTGTCCTTGGTGTCTCTGAAACATCATCAAACTATTCTCCATCTTATTCAAGGGTATTAAGGACCATGTGAAGGATCTGGAGAGCGAGACTTACCACAATACATCTGGTCAGCTAAGCCCCTCCAACTCTTCCTCTCTCTACCACCTCCACTCTCAGGGAAAAGCTGGTTCCTGGGGACAGAAACAGTTCTTCCTGCCGCAGTTATAACAAACAAGGAAGTGAGCCAAACAGTGCTAATTATAGCACATAGCAAGACTGAATGGGGCAGGCAGGAAGCACCATCTCTTAATTCAGATGCACAGGCTTTTGATGTCCCTCATGAGAAGCAGAATTCTTTAAAAAAGAGAGAAAAAAAAACCTAGCTACTAGGCATTAGCCATTGTAGACCAGTAGCCATTTTGCAGAGCCAACAGTCATGCCAGCAGCAGTGTAATGACCTAGAGATCTATCTAGACACATGCTTGAAAGCATTGCAATTCTGCTCAATTGTTAAAGAAAAGGAAGGTGCAGTAGAAAATGTGCTTTTGTTCCAATGGAGGTGGTACTGTTGTTAAACTGCCAGGGTTCTTTTGGGATGCCTGGGATAGGAGGGTGGAGAGAATGATTAAAAAAGGTACATGTTGGTATTTAAAGTGGTTGACTCAAAGAATTTACATTCTAAATAAAACTTATATGAGGTGATGCATAAGTAAGGCCTTTTTTTCCCTCCCATACTCCCTTAGAAAGGTTCAGTGTATTTGAAAGTGATAGATATTTGCCATGTAGTGGTGCAAACAGATGCAGTATAAACTCATGAACATAGATTTTAAAATAACATACATACACTCTTCAAATTTGAACCTTTTCATGGATTTGTGGTGTGGGCCCAAATGATGTTTCTGTTATATAATTCCTACTGTGACAGTAAAGCACCCTTTCTTTCCCTAATCAGCCCCCTCCAAATGTTTCCCATTACGGATACTGGTTCTGTTTGTTATGATCTTTTTCTATTTTGTGGAAAGATGTCACGAATGATTTCCTTCTCTGAAATGTAATCATTGATGCTTGAATGATAGAATTTAGTACAGCAAACAGTGCTCACGATGTGAGAAAATTTGAAGAAATACTTAGAGCTGTACTATTAAATGTTCTTACATGAATGTTATAGTAACTAATAGGTCTTGGCTTTATTTTACTTAATAAACCCTACTTAACAATATTTCAGAACTTGTATTCTGAGTTTGGTAGTTTGTATTTTGGGATGACCAACATTTTTGTTGTTGAAAGAGGTTTGAATATAGCCCATGTAACTAATTTGTTTGAAATATATACTAAAAAAATCTATCATTTCTTCAGATGCCTTTTTATAATCTCTTCACAGATAATTGCGAAAATCCTGAGCTTCATACTTTGTTATTGCATGAGAGCTACATAAGCAGTTTTGTACAATGAGAGATACTAATTTAACATTTCACATTAAGCTGTCATGTTCAGCTTTATTGCAGGCAGTGTAGACCTAGTCCATCATATATTCTAGAGAGTGTTTTTATTCAATCAAGTTTTAAGAGAGCAACCCACATGTTTGCCTCCTCCGAGTACTTTTGGCTGCACTGATCTTCCCTAGGTATATCTTAATCTAAGCCAAATATACTAGAATCAAATTTGTAGAAATGGAATTGTGATTATGTTACAGAAGGTTTTAGTATTGGCATCTTTAATTATATGCAGCAGGGTCACATATATACCCACTTCTTCTAGGTGTGCAAAAAATGTGGCTTCTTTTTTTTTCTTTTTACTTGATCTACTCTTTATCAGAAGCTTCCACCAACCCCACAGGGCACTGGAGAGAGAAGACAGGGACAGCTTAAACCTGTTAATCCACAACATCCTTTTCTGACAGTTTAAATAGTCTCATTTGGAAAACCGTGTCTCTTTGTTTAATGGAATCTTTCAAATATCCATCTCACAAGACTTTATGAGGAATAATCACAATTATACTAAAGGAGGTGTGTTTCTTTGGGACACTGCAAAATTTCTGAAACTTTGGAATCGTATTGGACACTGCTTCCTTCACTTCCTCTTTCACACTCATTTTCACATGTTGCTTATTTTCTTTAAAATTTTAATCTTGAGATAATTATTGATTCACATGCAAGTTGAGTAAATTACCTTCTATTCCTTGTTTGCCGGAGAGTTTTTGAAATCACAAATGATGAATTTTGACCAATTCTTTTACCGTATCAGTTGATATGATCATATGATTTTCCTTCTTCTCCTTGTTGATATGGTTTTCAGATGTTGAATCAGCCTTTGCATACCTGGAATAAATCCAACTTGGTAATTATGTCTAGTTATTTTTTATATATCACTGGATCTGATTGGCTAATATTTTATTGAGAATTTTTGTGTCTGAGGTCATGAGAAATATCATTCTATAGTTTCTGTTTGTTTGTTTTTTTGTGCTGTTTTTGTCTGGTTTTGATATAAGTGTTTGGTAGAATTCTCCAGTGAACTTGTCTGAACCTGAAGCCTTAATTTATTGGAAACTTGTAAATTGCAAATTAAATTTACTTAATAATTATATGACTATTTAAGTTGTTTAATTCATCTTGGTTAAGTTTGTCTAGTTTGTTATTTTCTTTTTTTTATTGTTGTTCAAGTATAATTGTCTCCATTTTTACCCCACCACACCCACCCATCTCACCCATCCCCACCTTCCACCCTTGATCCTATCCTCCTTTGGCTTTGTCCATGTGTCCTTTATATATGTTCTTTGATGGCCCTTCCTCTATTATCCCTCTCCCCCTTCCTCTCTGGTAACTGTCAGTTTGTTCTTTATTTCAATGTCTTGGTTATATTTTGCTTGCTTGCTTGTTTTGTTGATTAGTTTCCACTTATAGCTGAGATCATATGGTATTTCTCTTTCACTGCCTAGCTTATTTCACTTAGCATAATGCTCTCCATCTCCATCCATGCTGTTGCAAAGGGTAGAAGGTCCTTTTTCTCTGCTGCATAGTACTCCATTGTGTAAATGTACCATAGTTTTTTCATACACTCATTTACTGATGGGCACTTAGGTTGCTTCCAGCACTTGGCTATTGTAAATTGTGCTGCTATGAACATTGGGATGCATAGGTTCTTTTGAATTGGTGTTAAATTTGCCCATTTCTTCTAAGTTATCAAATTTATGAGTGTAAAGTTTATAATATTTCCTTATTCTTTTAATGGCTACAGAATTGTAGGGATCTCCCCTGTTTCATTGCTGATATTGATTATTTTTATCCTCTCTCGTAGTTTTATCAGTCTTGCTAGAGGTCATCAATTTTATCAGTCTTTTTGCAGAACAAGCTTTTGCTCCATTGATTTTTCTCAATTGTTTTCCTGTTTGAGAGTTCATTGATTTCTGCTTTTATGTTCATTACTTCCTTCCATTTTGCTTTGGTTTGTTTTCTTTTTGTAGTATTGAGGTAAGAACTAAAATTATTGATTTGAGATCTTTCCTCATTTCTAAGTATGCATTTAGTGCTATATATGTCTCTCAGTACTGCTTTAGCTGCATCCCACATATTTTGGTATAATGTATTTTCATTAAGTTCTATGAAATTAAAATTTCCTTTGAGACTTCCTCTTTGTATGATGGCTGCTTTGAAATCCTTGTCAGATAATTCTTATACCTCTGTATTAGCCTCTCTTGATAGTCTTTTCTCATTGATGTTGAAGTTTTCCTGGTTCTTCATATGATGTGATTTTCTATTGAAACCTGGACATTTTGGATATTATATCAGTAGAGTTTGGATCTTACTTAATCTTTTGTTTTAGCTGCCTTCTTTGACATTGCTCTGGTAAGGGGGGAGATGCCCAGTGGGGATGGTAAATTCATTTGCCTCATTCCACATCTGTTGACACCCACTGGGGAGCAGCTCCTTGTTACTGGGTATGGGTAGGAACTCAGTTCCCAACTTGTCCTCTGCTGACCACTCTGGTTAGGAGGGGCATAAGTGTCTTGTTACTGCTCTTCAGTGGCCTCCACTGAAACTAACTTGACACAGGGGCTTGGACATACTCCCCACTTCTGCCTTTGCTAGTGTGATTGGAGCCAAAATTTCCAGTGTTTCATTTGGTTGGAGTAGAGGTATTATTGTTTATAAATCTTCCATTTTGTTACACTGCTCCTTTCCTGGCTTTTGTTGGGGCTATTTTGTCTGTGCCTATGGGTGTTTCTGGATTGCTTGTTGAAGTAGTTTTATTAGGGTTGCTTTAAAAACCTTGTCAGATAATTCCAACATCTGACTCATCTTGGTGTTAATATCCCTTGTCTTTTCTCATTCAAGTTTTGACTTTCATGGTCCTTGGTATAATGAGTGATTTTTAAATTGTATCTTGGTCACTTTGGATATTATGAGACTTTGGATTCTTTTCAGTTCCCAGGCCAGCACTCAGTCCACTGAGCCACACCAGCCAGGGTGAGATTTGGATTCTTTTACTCTTCTTTGTTTGACAGATAGCCTCCCTGTTGACAGCTGGGTGGATGTGTACGTTCAGCCTCCCACTGGATCCCCCGACAGCACCTCTGCAGATACGCTGCTCTTACTCCCACTGCCTCCTTGTAGACCGGCGGTATGGATGTGCAGCTCCTCACTTGGCCCTGCTAACACCTTCCCAGTGAAAGTGGATCACTGATTCATACTGTCTTGTTGCCTCTGCTCCATCCTGCACACATTATGCTGGCAGAGGAGCCAGAGTACAGTTCTCTGCTATGGGTGAGGGTAGGGTGAGCCATGGAAGATCAGCTTCTGACTGGACCCACCAACATCACAGGTTGAGAATAAGCATACTACCTGCTTCTGCCAGGTAGGGGATGGAAAATTAGCTCCCTGCTCAGCCCCACTGGAAGAGTTGGAGCTGCTGCAAGCTTCCTCTGAAAGACTGCCCCCTTAGCCACACTGAAATCTCAGTGGGAAGTTGGTGCAGTTTTCCCATTGATGTTTGCCTGGAGTAGGGTGAGTGTTGCCTAGAAGATTTTCTGTTGTTAGCCCATCTTTTCCTGGTCTTTTGGCTGTGGGAACAGACTTTTCTTGGCACTTTTTTTACATTGAGTTGGCCAAAAAGTCTGTTACTTTTTTCCGTACAGTATCTCTGGTAGTGCTTAGTTGTCTTTAACTTCATCAGAAATAATTTTGTTCGATTGTATTGTGATAGCTGTCACATCAGCCTGCATCTAAAAAAGACATCAAAATTGCTGAATTTTTGTGCAGTCATTTAGTATTGAAGATGGAAGAAAATATATAACATTTTCAGCACATTACGCTTTATTATTTCCAGAAAAGTAAAAACATTATTGAAACACCAAAAAAAGATTTGTGCAGTGTATGGAGAAGGTTCTGTGGCTGAGTGAATGTGTCAAAAGTGGTTTGCGAAGTTTCTTGGTACTATTGACATTTAGACCAAGCAATTCTTTGCTGTGGAGCTCTCTTATGCATTGGAAGGTGTTTAGTAGCACCCCTGGCCTCTACCCACTAGAAACCAATAGCGGAAGACAGCCAACCTACTCAAATATCCAAATCAGTGAAGTTACTGGTACAAATTAAAAATGTATCTTTTATTTTATGGAAAAAACGCAATGGACTTTTTGACCAGCCTGATACTTGCCTCTTGTCAGTTCCAGGTTGGTGGCTTCTGTAGCACCCTATCAGGAATACATGGGAGACAATGAGTAAACCTGGGGAACTCACTGCCTTAGTGTTCCTGAAGTCCTGATGTCCCTAAGGCACAGGTGGCAAACAGAAGGCCTGTGGGCCAAATCCGGCCCTCCACCTTGTTTTATCCAGCCCAGCATCTTGTTTCTACCCAGCGGCAGCACTGAGCTCTCACTTAACTGTTAAGGAGTAGTTATATCTATACAGTCCTAAAGTTACATTCCGCCCTTTGAAGGCAACCAAGGGGCTGATGTGCCCCCTCCCCCTGCAGTGAAAATGAGTTTGATACCCATGCCCTAAAGCAATTGCCTTCTTCTTACCTACTGTGTCTTCCTATTTTTGTTTGGGTGTTATATACAGGGGGTTTTAGTTTTAAGAGGAAGGATCTGGGAGGAATGGGGTTACTCAATCTTTACCAAAATTGGAAGTCTCCATGTATGTGAAAATTCTGTAAATAACCATTTATGATAATAGCATCAGTTCATTCTTCAAATATACCATGTATCAGGCACTGTGATTGACCCCCAGGGATTATAGATAGAACTAAAACATAGTCCTTACTTTCAAAGACTCCACAGTGTTGGTAGATGTCAAAGACCTGGGAAGTAGATTTTAATTTGTCCGAGGACACTCAAGTAGAAAACACAATTCTTTATTTTAGAAATAGAACTAAATCCAGCTCCATAACACCTGGCTTGTGGTATTATTGGAAATCCTTTGCTTCCTATTGACTGATAATAAGCCTCATTCTGTTTATGAGGTACCAGGCACATGGGGAAGGGGCCTAGCCCTTAAAGCCTTTGTTGTTACCATGGTTACCATTGCTTGTTACTCAGGGTACCATTAAACCTTTTACCAAGAGCTGCTTTTTAGGGGTTGTTGTTTCCCTGGCCCCAGCTCTGTAAGCTGTGGTGCTTAATGATCAGACTGGAATAATCTCTTGAAGGACCGCCAGTGTCCAGAGGTACCGTGCTTTTTCAGGGCAAATGTTTATTTTTTTTTTTATTTAAAATGTGGAATCAAGTTTCATTTATATACATATTCTGTATACTTGGTAGTATAATCTAACAGTTTGTTCTATTCATAAACATTGTTGAATAGAACATTGTTGCCATCTTAGGGAATAAGGTTTAATTTCTCTTTTTCAAAAGTGTATTTTATTGATTATGCTATTACAGTTTTTCCAATTTCCCCCTTTATCCCTCCTCCGCCCTACACCCCTCAGCCCTCCAGCATTCCCCCCCTTAGCTCCTGTCCATGAGTTGTACATATAAGTTCTTTGAGTTCTCTGTTTCCTATACCATTTTTTACCTCTCCCCATCTATTTTATGCCTACCAATTATACTTCTTCTTCCCTGTACCTTCCCCCCCTATTCCTCCCCTCCCATCTCTTCAGGTCATCCATTAATTTGCATTTTTAGACCATTGACTCTTCCTTTTAAATTAAGTTTATTGCAGTGACATTGGTTGATAAAATTATATAAGTTCCTACCATTGGTTCTTAAATTTTCACAGGCACTTACTATGTGATTTATCTGAAGCAGTTATCTTTTTCAAGTTACAGTACATTGCTTTATCATCCATGCCTGTTTAAATACATTCTTTGTTGAAAGCAATTTTAAATCAGTTATAGAAAAACTTAAAGCTACATTTTCTTGACACATCTTAGAGTTAGTCTTTGAGGATGTATTTCCAGGGTTTAAATTTAAATTTTCTGTTCTTTGTTCACTATTGAACACATTTTAAGTCCAATGATTGTCTGATTGAGGTTGTTGATTGCCCGCATTTAGCATTCCTAATTAATGCTATTTGTCTTAATTACTGGATCACTAGAAGTGGAATTTTCATTTTCTCATTATCTACTCATTGTTATAAAATAAGGGCAAAATGAAATAAAATTGTGACACAGTTGCAGACATGATAGTTAATATTACTAAACTGAAATGCTGTCTGGCAGGCATCATTACCATGTACCCTTCAAAATATCTATTCATTCGCTGGCATTCCGCAGTCTGAGTTGGGTGGTTTGAGAGCTTTTGTATATAATATCCAAAAGTCTGGGTTACATGAAAAACAAACATATTTCAACTTTATATGATCTATTAAATATGGAGCTAAATTGTTTTGAAAGTTTACCTATCTCTTTCTGTTGAAAAGAGTTGATTGCTCTGCCAGGGTGGGTTAGTGAAGATTGGTTTTTGGATGCCTCATTTTTCATTGTGATAGCTGCATTTTATTTTTTGAACATTTTATTAATTACCTAATCTATATTACTAACATAAGGTAGTAAATTTCTACTAGTCTATAACTGTGGGGTGAATTATTTTCTTTTTTTAAATTTAATTTTTTAAAATTAATTGTTCAGTTACAGTTGTCCTCATTTTCCCCCCATTACTCTCACCCATCCTACCATCCCCCATCTTCCACATTCAACCCTCCCCCCAGTTTGTCTTTGTCCATGAGTCCTTTATACATGTTCCTTGACTCTTCCCCTTCTTTTCTCCGTTGTCCCCCCTTCCCCCACTCTGGTCACTATCAATTTGTTCTTTATTTCCATGTCTCTGTTTTGCTTGCATGTTTGTTGATTAGGTTCTACTTATAGGTGAGATCATATGGTATTTGTCTTTCACTGCCTGGCTTATTTCACTTAGCATAATATTCTCCAGTTCCATCCATGCTGTTGTGATTCATTTTAAATTCTCTTTATTGAGGCATAATTTACATACAAGAATGTACCTTCTTATATACAATAAGATGTACCCATTTTAAGTGCACATTTCTATATGAACTGGTATCCTTCTTTATAGTTACATCCTTTGACATTATCAGCCAGTGTCCCCTCAGGTTGATATTGATCCACTAACAGTTATACTGGGCCGTATCAGAAGTACTTACAGCCCTGGTTGGCGTGGCTCAGTGGATGGAGCATGGACCTGTGAACCAAGTGGTCACCAGTTTGAATCCTAGTCAGGGCACGTGCCTGGGTTCCGGGGCAGATCCCTAGTAGGGGGCACATGAGAGGCAACCCCACATTGATATTTCTTTCCCTCTCTTTCCCTTCCCTTCTCTCTAAAAATAAATAAACAAAATCTTTTTTAAAAAAGGACTTACAAAGGCTTTCTGGGTGTGTGGGTTTGTCTACATTATCAACTAAATTGCTCTAGACATTTATGTTTTTTTTTATTCTTATATTTGTGACACGCAAATGCCAGACATCTAGCTGCCCCCAAGTCTCCCAGCCTCTTCTAATGTTCAAATAAAAATATTTCAAGTAAAGTCTGTGGGCATTCCAGTGGTGTCCTTAAGGATGTGGCTCACATTTTCAGGAGAGCCTATCCCTTGGATTTTTCTCTCCCTACCAAACTCTTGTTTTTACATCTTACCTCTAGGGGCTCTTATGTCTGTTCCACATCAAGCTAAGTTTTACCGCTTTTCCTCCATTTCCCCAAAGTGCTGCTAGTACAGAATGCCTGCATGTTTATAGCATGCTTGCACTGAGGATTTAGCGCCCATGTGACTGCACTGTAAGCAACAAATGTTAGATATTGGTAGTTAATGTGACACTTCTGTTTTCATATTTTGCCAGGCTAGAGAAAAGCTTACTAGTTTTGTCACAGGATGGAATAGAAGTGACAATGAATGTTGGTAGGAATGCAGACTGGTGCAGCCACTGTGGAAAACAGTATGGAATTTCCTCAGAAAACTAAAAATGGAACTGCCATTTGACCCAGCAATTCCACTGCTGGGATTATATCCTAAGAACCCTGAAACACCAATCCAAAAGAACCTATGCACCCCAATGTTCATAGCAGCACAATTTACAATATCCAAGTGCTGGAAGCAACCTAGGTGCCCATCAGTAAATGACTGGATCAAAAATCTATGGTACATTTACACAATGGAATACTATGCTGCAGAGAGAATGAAGGAGCTCCTACCCTTTGTGATAGTATGAATGGAACTGGAAAGCATTATGCTAAGTGAAATAAGCCAGATGGTGAGGGACAAATACCATATGATCTCACTTTAAATGGAACCTAATCAACAACAACAAAAAAAGCAAACAAAATATAACCAGAGATATTGAAATTAAGAACATTCTGAGAGTAATCAGAAGGGATGTGGGAGGGAATAATGGGGGGAAGGGTTTACAGGAACAACTATAAAGGACACATGGACAAAACCAAGGTGAGGGGTTGGAAGCAAGGGAGGGAGGGAGGTTCGACTGGGATGGGGGGAGTCGTGGGGGATGAATGCAGAAAACTGTAATTCAATAACAATAAAATAATTTTAAAAACTTCTTATATATATTTATAAAAAAGAAGGGACGGTGAAGGAGAACAGTCCTTGTTTCAGATGGAGAAAGAAATGAATAATTTTTTAAGTTAGTAAGTCTTCTGGTATAACTTGGTAAACATTGGCAATTTATTAACTACAACCATTTTATAGTAATGCCATGGAAGAAATATTTAACAGAAAGAAAGCAATATTGATTTTGTGGTACATTTTTAAGATCTGCAGGAGGCTAGGGTAGCCAAGTAGCAAAAGAGGTATTTAATCAAGGAAGTATAATTCCTTCTGAACTTTGAGAGCTAATTCAAATCCTACCTACTATAGGACTTCTGGAGAGGGCCAGATGAAGTTTTGAAGGATTGTATGTTTCTTTCATTATCTTCATTTTTTTGTAACTTTCTAAAAAAAGATGAACACATCTATTTTAATGTGTCTCCTAATGATAAACTGTCCTTAAGAAATTTAAATGTGTGTATTTGTATTTTGTGTGTGTGTGTGTTTTTTAATTCCTTGTAGATCAAGGAATGTCTTTTTTTTTTCCTTTTTAAAATTAGGGTAGGAAAAGGTGTTTCTCTATTAAGCTGGGGTGGACCTAACTAGTAAATGATGTCCTAAAAGAAGGCTGACCTGGGCCAGCAGGATGTAAGTTTTGGATTGGTAATGAAGTACAGTGAGATATTTGCACTGGATTTTTTTCTCTCTCTCACTCAGCACACTTTGGGCCGGTCATACATTTATTCCTTACCCACTTTGCTTGCAATCCAGCAATAGAATCAGACTTTTATTAAGTGGTCATATAAATATGTAAGGGTTTCATTTTAATAAAAGTTATGAAGAAGAGGTGCTTGCTAAGAGAGCATATGGGGCTTCAGGCCTAGTCATGGGGGTGTGGGAAGGCTCCCTTCAGGAAGTGAGGACTGAGCTAAGACCTGGGGGGTAAAGTAGAATTTAATGGAGCAAGAGAGGGCAAAGCTTTTAGGAGAAAAGGTAACAGGCCCTATGGCAAGAGAGGTCATGGGGATGGTGGGGCTCAGCAAGCAAGGGAGACCTGGGGAGAGAAGGCTGGAGAGCATCCTAGTGGTCCCTGGACAGATCTTGCTGACCACATGAAGGAGCTTTGACATAATCTTTATAGCAGGGGAGTTTGGGGAGAGTTTGGGGATGGTGGGGCACTGAAATCAATTTATGTTACCAAATGAAGAGACTGGTTGCTGAGTGGTGGACATATTAGATGGGTTAGGAGGCCAGGTAGCATACCAGGTGGGAATACCAAGGCCTCTAACTGGGGTTGGTAGTGTTTAGTAGAGAAGAACACTGGAAGAGTTTTGAAAGAGATCTGATTGATTGACCAAATTGAAAGTGATTTAGGAGGCAAACATCAACTGCTCTCAGTGATGGACTGGATGGATTTGGGGTGCAGACAAGGAAGATGTCAAGAGTGATTCTACATTTTTGACTAGCATTCATGAAATAATGGGGACAGGAGATGGGACCAGGTTCAGAGAGGGAAGATGAAAAAATAGAGATTCTACCTAAATATCTTATAGTCTTTTACTGCCATTTTACATTTCAATAAAGATTTGTGGAGTTCAGATTTAGCCCAGAGGGAGTAGAAAGGATTTGATGTTCTAATGGCAATAAATTAGAAAATAGATTTTTCTTCCCTATGAGTTTTATTACTGACTTAGCTTGGAGGCACTTGTTTTCTACATGATTTTGTCTTTGTAAGATCCTACATCCTACATCTTCCTTTTTTGGCTCCATCCTCTCTCCTGTTCTTCATTATATATTTATTTTTCTAAGACTCCTTTTTTTAGAGGCTGAGCATGAAGTAAGTTCATTATGAGTTTTCCTTGCAGTCCTTTTTAAAATATAAGGGTTTTCTTGAAGTACTCTCAACATACACATTATGAACACATTAGATTTGGCACCAGTATTCTACTGGTATACCTGTGACAGTATCCAGATAGTGTGAACCTTTGTGACAGTTTTTCCTGCTATTGTTGTAGACTTTGTTTGACTTTGCTAAATTGTTTTTGGCCACATTCAGTGGATTTTTAACAAAAGAGTAAATGTTTTTTATATACCTTTTGGTATATTTCACTATGTAATGTTTTAAAGGAGCTATTTTACAAAAGTTATTATAGAAGTACTTGCTGTTATAATGAGATGAATATAGACATTTTAGTTCTGTGATTAATAGCTTTAGTAATTTTGAAGGACTAATCCTTCAATTATATCATTTGCAACTGAAATTTCTTCTCATAATATATTAGTCTTTTCAAAAATCTTTACCTGTTCTCCTCAACAAGTGGTCACTCTCTCTTTTAAGGGGGAGTGTTTATAGTAGAATACCAAAAAACCATTAAAATGAATAAACTAGACCAACATTTTTCAACATCAGCACTTTAGACATTTGGGGCTGGGTTATTCTTTGTTGTGGGTGCTGTCCTGTGCACTGTAGGATGTTTACTCGTATCCCTGGCCTCAACATTCTAATTGCCAGGAGACAACCAAAAATGTCTCCAGACTTTGCCAGATGTCCCTGGGGGGAAGGGGGACCACAGTTGTCCCTGGTATAGTACCACTGAACTAGATTTATGTTTAAATCTCAGATACATAATGCCATTCTTTAAATGCTGTTGCTAGAAGATGCATACAATAACATGCTAGTTACATGATTTTCAGTGTACAAAACAGCAATAAAATTGCTTATGGGCAAAGTCATTTGTAGTAATAAAAATGTACATGGGAATGGTACATGCCATCTTCAGGATAGAAGTTACCTCTGGGGAGAGAAGGAATGGGGATGAACAAAGGTATATTTATGACATTTTACATTTCAGAAAGAGGTCAGAAGCAAATAAAACAACATATTATCAACCTAAATCTAAGAGGTGTATGCTTTTTCTGTATATTTACATGATCCATCTATTTTGAACTCCTATGGCATATCGTATAATAGTTGTTGTACTTTTAACTATTGTCCTAAATTTTAACTTGCTATCGTGCATTATTGCCCACCAGGGTGCAACCATCTGTGTATATGAGGTGCTTCATTTACTCCTGTCAAACCTAGGATGTCACATACAACCTCACATAAAGCAAGGGCCCAATGGACAATTCTTACCTGACTGACTGAAATACTCTTTGTCTTTGCTATAGATTGTTTCCTCCCTGATTTTGTCTGAATTACTTAAATTTAGTAGTTGATCTAACTTTTAGGATTGGCAGACTGGTGGTTTACAAGTAATAAATAATACAAGTCAAGGAAAGATCTAAGGGATTTCTTGGTAAACAACCTAGTTTTTATCATTGCATGTCCTGGATAATGTTTTGTATTTCTATCATGCTTGGCAAACACATATTAGCCCCATTGTACCTACCTACCATGGAATGCATCCTGTGCTTGAATTCATTCCCCATTTTATGATTTTGCTCATAACGTAAAAAATAGCATAATTTGTCCAAGTTATTTTAGGTTTCTGGGCAAAAAGTCAGAATAAAGATAAAAATGGAAACATTGAAATTTACATATACTTTTAGGTGTCTAAGTGTTGTAACAGACATTTTAGAAAACTATTTAGGAATTTTTGTTGGTGCTAATACATGTGTACTTTTGAGAAAAACACAGGAGAGAACTAATGATGCCTCCTCACTGGTATATGTGTGTGTATTTCAGAATATATCTTTGTCAGCAGTGAAACGTGTGTGTGTGTGTGTGTGTGTGTGTGTGACTCTTACATCTTAGATGTATAATCCTGGGGCAAATTATGGGCAGTGTGTAAAAACACTTAGTTGGGATATTTGCATTAAAAACGTGTATTGAAATATTTAAAAGTACTCCAGTTGTCAAATTGTATTCCCTAGTATTCAGATGAAGAAATAAAGGATTTCTCCCAATGAAGGGCCTCCTCAGAGCATAATAGAAAATGAATTGTAGAGTATTTATTATCTTTGCATTGGCTTAATCCATTAATAGTGGAGTAAAATAAAATCAATATATTTTTCTGCTCTGTTTTGTAATGCACGTGGAATATTTAAAATTATAGACCAAAGCATTGAAAACAATGACTCTTGCTACTTCCTTATATAGTGTATGATCAGTTTAGAGAATTTACTGTTCCAGAACATAATTAAATCAACTTATATAAGTACATTTTAAATAACTTTGTAAATTTCATAATTGTTAATACCAATTAGTTGCTTCGCCAACATCTTAAGAAAGGACAATTGAGCTCTCCAGATACTGTTAACTGTTTTATACCCTTTGACCCAGTTAATCACTTACAGAACTTACTTTATGGAAATAAAGATGCAGATGTTGAAGGCTATCCATTAATAGACTGGTTACATAACCACTCATTATAAATGGTGGTTTTAAAAATTATTTAATGACAGATAAATGTACCTTATACAATATTAAGGGAAATAAAGTGAACAGAGTCCGAGCCCTCCCCCCCACAGAGCCAAAAAGTGGTGAAGCTGGTTACCCCGCACTGGCGATTACTTAAGGTTCAACACCACATAATTTATAGGTGACTTTTCTACATTAGGCCACATTACTAAGACAGGGAGTCAAGTAGCTTTACCTAACATACAGAAATAAACACAGGGAAGCTGCCAACTTGAGGAGACAAAGAAATATGGTTCAGTCCTGGCTGGTGTGGCTCAGTGGATTGAGTGCTGGCCTGTGAACCAAAGGATCACCGGTCCGATTCCCAGTCAGGGCACATGCCTGGGTTGTGGGCCAGGTTCCCTGTAGGGGGCACGGAAGAGGCACCTACACATTGATGTTTTTCTCCCTCCTTTCCCCTCTGTAAAAACAAATAAATAAAATCTTTTTAAAAAAGAAAGAAATACAGCTCAAATGAAAGAACAGAACAAACCCCCAGAAAAAAAAAAAAAAAAACTAAACAAAATGGAGATAACCAACATTGGATGCAGAGTTCAAAACACTGGGGATCAGGGTGCTCAAAGACCTCAGTGAGTATAACAACATACAGGAAGAAATTAGGTTTACACTAAAAGAAATAAAAATCTATAGGGAACCAACAGTGAAGGGAAGCAAGTTGGGATTCATATCAGTGATTTGGAGCGTAAGGAAGAAAAACATTCAACCAAAACAGAAAGAAGAAACAATCATTAAAAAAAAAAAAAAAAAAAAAACAGGGATAGTACAAGAAGACTGTGCACTCCAAATGTGCCAACATCCGAATCACAGGAATGCCAGAAGGAGAAGAGGAAGAGCAAGAAATTGAAAACTTGAAAAAGTAATGAGAAAGAAAACTTCCCTAATTTGGCAAAGGAACTAGACATACAAGTCCAGGATGCACAGAAGGTCCCAAACAAATTGGACCCAAAGAGGACCACACCAAGACACATAATAAAAATGCCAAAGGTTAAGCATAAAGAGAGAACCTTAAAAGCAGCAAGAGGGAAGCAGAGAATTACCTACAAAGTGGTTTTCCTTAAGATTTTCAGCTGATTTCTGAAAAGAAATTTTGCAGGCAAGAATGGACTGGCAAGAAGTATTCAAAGTGATGAAAAATAAGGACCTACAACCTAGATTACTCTATCCAGCAAAGCTATTATTTAGAATGGAAGGACAGATAAAGTACTTCCCAGACAAGGTAAAACTAAAGGAGCTCATTGTCACCAAGCCATTATAACATGAAATGTTAAAGGGACTTATTTAAGAAAAAGAAGATCAGAACTATGAATATTAAAAAGGTTAGAAATTCACTACTATAAACCATTGAATCAAAACCAAAACCAAAAACAAGCTAAGCAACAACCAGAACCCAAACAATCATAAGTGTGGAGACCATTTGGAAGGTATCAGCTGGGAGGAGGAAAGGAGAGAATTGGGGGAAAGTTGCAGGGATTCAGAAGCATAATTGGTCAGTAAAAAATAGGCAGGAGAGTGTTAAGAATAGTATACAAAATGGAGAAGCCAAAGAACTTATATGTACAACCCATGGACATGAACTAAGATGATGGGTTGCTGGAGGGAAGGGTGGTACTGGGTGGAGGGTGACAAAGGTGAAAATTTGGGATAACTGTAATAGCATAATCAATAAAATATATATTAAAAATAAATAAATAAATAAATAAAATGGTTTTTTTCCCTTCTCCCTCTACCACCCCACTTTCATGATCCCCCTTGTTTTTGTAAGTAAGTTAGGTGAAAAGCATATCTATTTAATGTTAATGATTTGTACTGTGTTGGTTATTGCCTGGTATTTGTGTCCCCTTTTAAGCCTTTGTTTTGATGGAGAGACAATGTTTTATTAAAAGATTTGTTCCTACTGATTTGAAAGTGTACTCAGAGTAAAATGTAGGCCTGAGTCATTCAGAAGACCTTTCTATATGACATGTGTGCTTTGAGGAATCTATATTATTTTGCCGAAAGCTTTTTATAGACCAGAATTAGACATGAGTTATTTAGTATAGTGGTACTTAGTTGTTAGCATTTCCATTTCATTTCTAGCTCTTATATTCTTTTCTTCCAACCAAAAAAAGGAAGAAAGAAGATTTGCATCATTTTAGTTTAAAATTCAGCTCACAAACTACTTCTGTTAATTCAGGAGAGCTAAATAAAGGTGGAGGGGGTGGTGGTGATTGGTATTTGCTGACAAACGTTGTCTCACTTCCAATTTGAAATGACCACTCATAGGGAAAAATTGGTGAGCAACTAGAGAGGTTTGTTAGAAAAAGGTAAGTGAAAGAGAAGACTTGGCAGAGGCTTTCTACTGCCAGTGAATGCCAAGTATTGTAGAAGCCTTGTCTCTGGTCTTAGGAGCCCAGTTAAAGTGTGTCCCTGGATTACAGAGGGCAGTACAGTTGGTCATCTATTGTTAGTCTTCGTGGCACTTTTATGTATCCCTGCGACATTGACATTTCTGGTTCATCCAAGTTCTCTCACTGTCTCTGCTCTTCGCCCTCTCCCTTGGTCCCCCTTCTCCTTTTTCTTCCTTGATAATGTCTACAGGGTGGTAAGAAAGAATTTTGGAACCAAGAAGTGAGGGACTGGGGAGGAGGAGGATCTATTTTTTATTCTCTGGGTTCTTGCCACTGTCGCAGAGTATACCTGCCCCCGGACAGTTGGGATTCCCAGTTTGAAAAACATGGGAGATTGACTTTCCTTCTGTCTCTTTTTCCTTTGCAGGAAACACATGAAATTGTGGCAATCAAGAAATTCAAGGATAGCGAAGGTATATATATTTTTTCTGTCTATAAACTTATATATTTAATTTCTATGACTAGAATGTGGAAGAGATGGCATTGAGCTAATTACGCTCTATTCCTGAAATTACAAAGTCTCAATCTTAGATAGTGAATATAGCTTATTTTTTATCATGCTTGTCTTTGAAAATTTTAGTTCCTTCAGTGTGAATCTTTCAAATCTCATGCTATTAGAAGACTCATCTTGTCTTTTAAGGTACAGTTGATATTGGAAAAGTTGCTTCATATGCTGGATAGAAAGCATGCTATTTATGTTGTTTCTAAATATTATTAAAATAAGGAAATTGATTTGAAGAAAATATTTCTGTGGATTCACACAAATAGCAAGCACTGTGTAAAAGGCTTTAGTATGAGGAACTGTGATATCTTGTTCCTAGTCTGTTAGAAATACAAGAAGTGGTACATAGATGGTATCAAAAGAGTGATTTTATATTAAGTCATTAGGTGAATAAAACTTTTTCAAGGGGAAATACTGTACTTGGAGGGCTTAGTCCCACATCCAAACCATTTCCAATAG
The DNA here is from genome assembly GCF_004126475.2 of Phyllostomus discolor. Taxonomy (NCBI): domain Eukaryota; kingdom Metazoa; phylum Chordata; class Mammalia; order Chiroptera; family Phyllostomidae; genus Phyllostomus; species Phyllostomus discolor. The sequence continues at coordinate 6,715,966 of NC_050198.1, forward strand.
AGTATTAAAATTACCCCATGCTAGGTAAAAAAGGTTAAAATAACCCCTCTTTTTAAAAAAAATTATGTACAAAAAAGTGATACATCAAAAAACAAATAAAGCATTTCAGTAGTTTATTGGGTTTTAAATGTAGACTATTGGCCATTTAAAGACAGCCAAGTAGAAAAACTGACTATGAAGACACAATGTTTGAGAAGCTCTAGGCAGCATTTTTCTTTTCTTTTTTCTTTTTTTTTTTTTTTTTGACAGGGACCCACAGTAGAGATACTTTTTTTATATCCTAACCCAGTATCAATGTATATAATGTCCAATATGAAACTGAAGGAAATGTGTTACAGAATCGCTTTATTTTACTAATATGAGGTTCTCCATTTTCTATTCTTTTCTGGTCGTATAATTCATGTAAATGCTTATTGTGGCATCAAATACATTGATTTCACCACTGATGACTCACAACCTGCCATTTGAAAAATAGTGCTCCACGCTTAGGAGTCACCAGTATAGCATCACCCTTCATGTCTAATTAGAAGTATGACAGTAGCAGTCACAGCCTACTTTCATCAGCACATGTTGACTGACTACTGTAAGACAGCAGCCTCTATACTTGTGAACAGTTTCATCACCCTTACCTTAGAGACTCAGCAAATGTTAAATAACAAAAAGGGCTCACTTTTGTGGTGCAGAGTCAGTGGTACTTGATGTAACCTGACTTTGGTGTGCTTGTTATGTGGGGCACATGCACAGCAGCCATTGTCCTGGCAGCCTTAAAGAGAAGGCAATAAAAAATGCTTTTAGCTCATTCTTAAAATAGAAAGAAAGAGAGAGAGGAGAGAAGAAAGAGGGAAAGAAAGAAAGAAAAAGAAAGATACTTCAAATGATGTCCCTGTAGTTTAACAGGAAACAATAGCCCCAGGAAACTGACTGCGGCCACTTCTTAGGCAGTGGCTTTGGGCTAGCCACAGGTGACCAGGAGATCAGCGGTGATCCACTAAAAAGAGTGGTTGCCAACAGTAAATCAGAGCATAACCCTTGCATGAGCATAAAGACTTCTGTCTGTGCATTCATTCATCTTATAAGGCACATCATCAAGCATCAGTTACCACCAAAAATGACAATTGTCATCAAATTTTTGAAAAGCAGTACAATCTAGGGCATGTATGCCAATGCTTTTTAAAAAACTAAATACCATGTTCTTTGCATTCTCTATCCTCTGCATATCAGTTCTTAGCTTCAATTAAATGATATATTTGTACCTGTGTTATATCTTCTGAGTGGCAGTCAATAGTGTATCTGTTGAAATTCATTGAGCACTGAATGAGGTGCTGTAAGAGCTGTGAAGGTAAATCAGGTGCAGATGTTAAGAAGCTTATGACCTATTAATAGAATTAAGACCTGTAAATAACTAGCAGTGAAACAGAGTGGAAAGCAGTCAGTCCAGAATGACTGTGTATAATTTTGAGGTGAGGTTTTTTCTAGCTGTGGTATCCCAGGATTGTACGAATAGTGTAGACATTATAGAAAACATTTGATCAGCGCTTATTTCACTAACCTGACAAAACATCACTCCAACTCTGCTTTCATTGCTGTGGGGCCATTATCAGTTACTAAACCTCAGGCATGCAGCCTTATCACCCACTGTTGGTGAACAAGGGAGCATCCTCAAAAGGAGTACACACATTTATATGTTTCCACAATGCCAGGTTTATTAGGGGAGGCCTCCCCAGTAAGCCTGTAGAGTTACATGCAGGGGGTGCGTACATGATAGAAGTGAGCAGAGCGAGCGTCCAGCATGAAGTCCCGGTCACTGCTGGCATCTGCAGGTGGAGAGGTGGGCATCAGTCCCAAGCCAGGCAGCTCCAGTGGTGGCACACATCCGGTGGAGTGGAAGTCCAGTGGGGCTCTGAGCACGACCCATAGTACAGCCAGGCTCGAGCGTTGGGTGGTCGGAGCTCTGACTTCTTATAGCCCACCAGAGGTGGAGGTCCCACGCATATAGGTGTCCAGATGGAGTCCTTATTCAAGTGTTAGACTTGTGGTTTTGGGCGTTCTGGCCCCTCCTAAGGGCATCCCTATTACACTCCATTACTTCAGTCTTGACAGAGCACTGGACATAACTGTTGTTCATGGCTGACAGGGACTCCATAGTGAATTGTCCAAAGTGTTCGAAAAGTCCACTTTGCTCTTGCTCTGTACACCCACCCACTCTGCAGATGGACACCTTTGTAGATACACCTATACATACTTCTAGAGGGATACTTCCAAATATGTCAATGATAGAATCTGAAGACATCAAATTATTTTTAACTTTTTACTCCAGTCCTGGTTTAAGCACACTTTCCTACTGTTTCCAGTTCTCCCTGGGAGATTTCATACTCTGTTTTCTGTCTTTACCCTTTCCTCCTACCAGAGTAGTATCTTGCTTAATGGAAAGTAAGGGGAACGTGTGTGGTGAACAACACTTTTGGAGAAGTGTATATAAATAGTCTAGTACAGATGAGGATGTCCATTCAACCCCTATGTAAACCACTTTATTTTGAAACAGTTTATCATCTTAAATTTCATTTAGGCCAATTATAATGAAAATAGAGTTTCATAATATTGTCCTTACTGTCATAAAGCTCTCAGTAATCTCTTACTAGTTACTCTGAAAATATTCTCTTGATATCATGATAGTGACTTTTCTAAAGCCAATATTTAAATCTTTGTGAAGATAATGAAATAACCTTGTAAAAATATTGTTAAGCCATAATAGGATCTGAACTTGGTCTGATCCACATTCAAGCTAATTAAGTATTCTCACACTGATGATATCAAGGGATATTTTATGAGAGTATATATTACCTTCTGTTAACTTTAAAAGATTATAACTATGTCCTATTGCCTCATTAAATATCTTTGTATCCACAAATCTGTATAAAATGTTTTGAAACTACATTTTAAGGTAGACCACTATTTAGTTCAAGGGGTCCTTATTATCCTAGGATAACAGAACATTATTTAAAATGGGAGCCAACATTTCCTGGTAAATAAACAGTTAGATTGGGGAAAAGAAACTAAAATTACAAAGGTAAGTTTACTTCATCTTATAGTTAACACAATTTAGGTTTTAATAGCAACTTTGTGCTATTTCTTAGAGGAAAGAATCATGTTTTCTTTTGGGGGAAGGGGCAACTCTTATAGTAAAATTATAGGCTAGGTCAATGAATAGCTTTCAAAATAAGAAAGAGTCATTAAAAAATCCACAAAAGGCTTTCTCAGTTTTCTTTTCATTTTTGTATGTTCCTGTCTTTCCGTCTTCATCCTTGTCAGTTTTTTATTCCGATATAACTCTATTGGATTATTTATCACTGTCTTTGCCTATGAGTTTCCATAAAAGAGTTGGACATACTAGGTGGGGGACAAAAAACTCCTGTTAAAGGGAGAAATTCTTCAGTAATGGCATTTTTATCTGAGATCACTTCATTAGTTAATATTTTCTTGTTTTGATGTTTGCTTCTTATATATATCATCATAAATATGGAGTCTCAGATAATGAATTCTTTATGATACCCTAAATGATAGTATTATGCATGTGTCTATTAATGTCAGTTTCCACAGAGAAACATTGGCTGATAAACACCTAACCAACCAGAAGTCTCCATAAAATTAGTTCTGCTCAGTATTTGGCTTTTCTGAGAAGAGAAAAAGGACTACAGACCAAAAAAATACTAGAGATTGTTTAGTTAAAAGGTACTTTTAGACTATGTATGATGATAAAATTAGCCTAATTCATCTACTCTTCTTATGAGTCCAGTGTTATACAATGATATTTGATGTTCAGAGTATAATATTCTGTCACTATTGGATTATCATTCTCATGCATACACGTACACATGTCTGCTGTCCTGAATTTACGAAATAATCCAAGAGCACTGATTTAGACTAAATAGCTTTGGACCGACAAGAATTAAAAGCATTGTCTGTTCAGCCTTTAATTGAGGAGATCCTGTGGTCTAGAATTTATTTTTGACATGTACATTTGGATCTTCTGATGTGACACCTTTTGTTTTGTTGGACTGAATGTACAGGTGATGGAGTGAGGGGGGATTCTCCCTACTTGTCACATAGCAAGGAGACTGACTCTCAGGGAGCTGTGTTGCAGTCTTTAATTAAGATGGAATTTAGGTTGTCTCTCTACTTTTATATAAAATAACATTTCTTGCATTAATATCCTGCTGCTGCTTTTGTTTTCTGTAGATAAATATGTTTCCCTTGGAATGAACCTATTTATTCTTAATCAAGAGAAAAATGTTTAATTGATCATCCACTTTTTTCTTTCAATTTATTTCATTCTTATTTTTACCCAGACACTAGAAAGCTCTACCTTTATGTTTGGATTGAGGTACTCTAGGCTCTTATTTTGTATAATGGTACAAAACAAGAGTTCAAAATCTTTGGTCCTTAAATTCAAGAACTTGATTTCTCCGTAAGAGAGGCCTTGAAACTAATGTTCCAACCCCTGGTTAAACAGAGAATTCAAGTTAACTAAGCTTGAGCATTCTGCTTGTCATGACTTCACCACGCTTGCTTTTAATGTCCAAAATAGAGCTCTTTCAAACTTCAGGGATTCTTCTAGGATTTGGTGAACATTTTGCACCTTTCATGATTTAATAAATTTACATTGTACTTTGCCTGACCTTCATCTCTGAAGATGTAAGCGTTCTCATCTTTTTTGGTATATATGACAGCACCGCTATTCAAACCCTCCTGGCCATGTCAGTTGCCCTCCTATTGATGTTCCCTCTTCAGTCAGGGCCACTGGACTCAAACATGGTAATCCTTTTGGTTTTATACAAGGATGGGTTGACTCCCCACCCCACCAGTGTACCTGTTTAAAGTTCCATTTTGGGGGGGCCGCTTTGGCTATACAAGAATTTCAGGGTTCTGATTTCAAAAAGTAGGTTACAGCTATTTCTGGATTTTTTTTTTACAAGCCCACAGTTCTTTAAAAATAGAGTTACAATAGAGATGCAGCTCATCTTTAGATTTTTCTCTTTTCATCACTTATCTTTGCATTTCTCTTGCTCCTGTGATCATTCTTCTTAAAAATCATTTTCTTTTACTTCAGTCAACCTCTCTTTTTAATTTTTTTTAGGTGTGTTAACTGACCTTCCTGACAAGCTTCAAAATAGTTTTGTTTTTTGGCTTTTTTGTTTTGTTTTGTTTTGTTTTAGTTAATGTCCTTGCCCTACCCTGCCATTTAGCCACCACTCAGTTGAGTTTACATAATTTTGTCAGAATTGCTGTCTGTGCTAAGTTCAACACCCTCGGTGATAACGGATAACCAAGTCCCCTAGCATGCGTACCAGCAGTATTCACATGGAAGTACCAGCTCTTACACCTAGAAGGACCTTCTGCATCATCTAGAAGAATCCCAAACCCCAGTGTGCAGCTGAAGAACCAAAGGCCCAAAGCTGCACAGCTACTATGTGATTAGCTGAGACTAAGACTCAGACCACAGGGTCTTTGTTGAGTTTTTCTTCCACCCGCAGCATGCTGCTTTGCCATTCAGCTGAGCACTAATAGACTCTAGATCTGAAATTGGCTGTTCCAACTCACTCTCCAAAGCTCCCTCACTGCCTTCCACCATGTTGCCTATGTCCCTGTGTTCTACTCAATGTGACATTCTCTTCACTCACCTTGAGAAAGTTATTCTTTTTTCGAATTGGTTTCTTCATTTGTAAGCCGGAGGAGGCTGGCCTCAATAAAGAATCCATGGGATTCTATCAAGTGGAAGGCAGGGATTTTTGTGCTTACTTCAGTGGGTTCTGCTACCACCTTTAAAAAACTACCTCAATGAAGAGCATGGCTACTTTCTGGCCTCTGAAGAGAAAAACAAACATAAGTGGAATGTGCTTTCCTGTTTCCCATCATGTGATTGTTTAGTGCCCAAATTTTCATCATAAAGTTGAGGGTAGGCCAGGAACCTTAAAAGTACTGGGTGAAACAAAAATGATAGAATATACCCAGTAATGAAGCGTATGCATTTTCTTGCACTTATGTAATTAATAATTCCACTTCCTGCCCATTCCCACTTATTACAGTCTCAACTTTTAGTACCTCTGACTGGCATAAATTAGAGAAGCCTTCATTTCCTAAAAATGATGGACTGCTCAAATGAGGTGGTTTGGACATTGCATACTAAGTGATTTTGTGAACTGCATTTGGAAGATTCCTTTCTATTTTATAACCATTCTTAAGTAGAGTCAGTATAGGTTTGAATGATGCATACATAACAAAGAACCAAAATTCAATGAGGTTTAGGCTCATAATCAATGAGATTTTAATGAAAATAAATCATTGATTATTATATTTTAAAAGGTGATGGGATTTTTTTTTTAGGGTATGTGTATGTGTGGGGGATGCCCATTTATTTATTTTATGAATAACAAGTTAAGTGGCTTGCTCAAAGTCACCTTTCACACTGTTAGTTGGTTAAAAGCACATAAAATCTAGGTCTTGCATTGTGGCTGCCCATGCCTTAAGGTAGTAAGAGCAAGCCACATGTGAGCAAAGATGTCATCTTCTCGACACCAGTGAAAGCAGTCCTGTAGGAAGTTATTTATTGATCCCCTCTTTGTTACCAGGTATAGTCCTAGGTTGTTGGGTGTATATGCTGGAACAGAAGAACTGGGGCCTGTCCTCCTAGAGCTCTCAGTTTGCAGGGGTGGCCAAACAGATGGTAAACCAGTAAGCAAACAAAGATATAAATAAAGATGTGAAAATCTGTAAGAAACTTTCAGAGTATTGTGATAAGGAATAATGGGGATGGAGGCCTGCTTTGGTTTAGTGCGCTAGGCAAAGCTTGTGACATTTATTTTTTAAATAAATTTTATTAATTATGCTATTAAAGTTGCCCCAATTTTCCCCTTTGCCCACCTGCGCCTGGTACCTGCATTCCCTCCAGCATTCCCCTCCCTTAGTTCATGTCCATGGGTCATACATATAAGTTCTTTAGCTTCTACATTTCCTGTACTATTCTTAACATTCCCCTGTCTATTTTGTACCTACCATTTATGCTTCTTATTCCCTGCACCTTTTCCCTCATTTTCCCGCTACCCCCTCCCAGCTGATAACCCTCTCTTGTTATCTCCATTTCTGCAATTCTGTTCCTGTTCTAGTTGTTTGCTTAGGTTTTTGTTGTTGTTGTTGTTGTTGTTGTTGTTGTTGTTTTGGTACAGATGTAGATAGTTGTGAGTTTGTTGTCATTTTACTGTTCATAGTTTTGATCATCTTTTTGTTAAATAAATCCCTTTAACATTTCCTGTAATAATGGCTTGGTGATGATGAACTCCTTTAGTTTTGCCTTGTCTTGGAAGCTTCCCAGACTAGATAAAACTAAAGGAATGACATTTAAACTAAAACCTGAAGGAGCCAGCCCTATAGTAGAATGAGAGTTCTAGGCAGAGGGAATTAGTCCAAAGGCCCTAACATTGAAAAATAAAGTTTGAAGCTGTTTAGAAACTGAAAGACTAATGGGTGGGGTTGGGAGAAGGGGGACATGAGATGAGGATAGAAAAGTAGGCAGGAACCAGGCCATGAGTAATCAATACATTATTTCTTGCTGCATCACTTCCTTGTTAGAAGATCACTTGCTTCTTACTGAGATCTGTGTGTTTCTATGTCTTAGAGATAGGTGAATTTTAGTTTGAGCATCCCAACCTTGCGAATTACTCACATGGGAGAGCAGAGAGGCTGGTTAGCCTTCTTCATAAGACTAAAGGCTTTTAGTGTTCTCTAGGCTTTAGCGGTTCTAACAACCACAAAATACCACTTCTCTGACTTAGCCTCAAATAGCAGAGCAGCTGGACCTCTGTGTCCCTCTCTGCCCCCACCTCTGCCTCTGCCCCCATTCTCTAAGCTGCTTTGGGAAGTCCCCCATCATATCACACACAGTACCCTCCTACTGCCAGGTGTCCCCCACCGTGCCATGCTCTTTTCCACTGATGTGGGTGCTGTGAGTACCCCTGAAATGGACTGGGATGGTTCCTTGCCTAAGCCACTGTTGGCCTTAACTATAGCTGGTCCTTGGGTTCCTTCTGATAGGCAGTGTCTCTTTCTGCCTTTTCCTAATCTGAGTTTCACCCTTCTCCAACAGTTTTCTTACTGAAGTGGGAGAATCTTTTCATTGGTGTAACCAGTTCTCGTTTCTTTAAACTCAATTTGACTGGGGTTTAAGACAGAAAATAATCTGAGAAGTACTCCCTCCGGGCACTATATTTATAATACCCCCTCCCCTCTTTGGCCCCATTGAGACTTTTTCCTCCTGTGTATCCTGCTTAGGAAGTATTTCTTCCTAGAAGGCGTGCCTTAATCTTTCTTACTCCTATCCCTAAACTCAATTTTTCTCCCTCTCCCCTGCCCCAGAAATACCTGAACCTGAGGGTTACACAACTTAGACCCTGAAGCTAGGACTCTGGCCCTTCACCCAAAACCATGGAGGCCAGATGTGTTTCAGAATTTATAACTTGGATTTTAGAATGAAAATTTGAGTTCTTACTTTAGCACCTTGTAATCAGGTACGATTTCTAAAGTACAACAAATGAATATTCATACTAAGTGGGATGCATACACAAAGACTATAAGTGGTCTCATGTCAGTTCAGGTTTTACCTTTAAAGAGATGTGCCATAAGTTTAGAAAAAGTGTTCAGTTTTTAGAATGATTTTTGGAATCTTGGAATTGCATATAAGGAAGTATGAACCTATCCTTATGTATACACATGTAAACATGGTAGTTAGAATTTTCTGGTGAAATAATAAAAACTCATTTAAAATGAAATATTATCTTCCCCACTCCCCCTGTTAATAGATCCATTAGAATTAATGTGACTTCTGTCCTTCCTCCACGTCTATGGGGGTTTTCATGAGTGACATTGATGATATAGAAGGAGATGTTGGTTCAGCATAAGTTCTCCACCCCAGTATAGCTACACCATCTGGGATGGACAGATGGACATGCCACGGGAGGATGGCAGGAACCTACAGCAGCTGCTGTTCCAAGAGAAGATCAGACACGCTTGGAATTCCCTGCAACTTGACTGTGTGCTGCATTGTGGATGCGTGGCACATGGCCGCTGCTCACTGAGGTGACTCCCATGCAGCCTGAGGAATAAAATGTTCTTTTAAGCCAGAGCTTCAGACCAAACTTAAAAACATCAGCTGCTACAGATGCTCCATAGAGGCTCCTCTGCATACTGATACGGTTGCTTCCTTTTTATGCTTTGACATTCCTTCCTCAGAATGTAGTGTTAAACTGACAGTGGGTTCATGTGTGGTACCTGGAACTCTGTATTTTTCACATACACTTTACAATAAGGAGGTTAAGAAAATTCAAGCAGAAAATTAGGTTCATGCTGGTCAAATAAGCCTTTTCTTGAAGTTTCTTATTCTTGATCCTTTGAACGAGAAAAGGTGGTATTTAATGTGTCATCCTTAGACTTCTTATGCAGAAGTACTCAAAGTGGAAAGTGAAATTAGTATTTTCAGTGTTCTTAGAAATTTCTGAAGAGCAGTTTGAAAGCTTTAATTTTACTCTCTTTGCCATTGTTTACATTCTAGAAAATGAAGAGGTCAAGGAAACGACTTTACGAGAGCTTAAAATGCTTCGCACTCTCAAACAGGAAAACATTGTGGAGCTGAAAGAAGCTTTTCGTCGGAGGGGGAAACTGTACTTGGTGTTTGAATATGTTGAAAAAGTAAGTCACTAATCGGGGCTGTGGACATTTGCCTGATTCTTTTTCTCAGGGCTATTTCTGACACTATTAAAGAAAGTATTATTATCTAGTATGACTTCTTAATGTTCTCATAATTTAAGGACTTTAAAAATGGAAAGTGTTACCCACAATCACTAGAGAAGTCCTGGGATATATTGACAGATTTTATATAATTTAACCATATAAATATAATCTGAAGTTTAACCAGTGTATTGAGTTGCCTTCTGAAGTCTGAGAATCTGTGTTCAACAAGTAATTTTTAGACTTGGTTTATTTTAATTAAACCTGAGTCAGGCCTCTGAGGGAGAGACAAATAAGTTGGTGGTGATGGTACAGGATGGTAGAGGTATGTGTAAGATCCTACAAGCATAAGATGGGCGTCTGATTTAGACATGTGGTGAATGGGTGGGCTTATGAAGCAGCCTTTTGTGAATTGCCAGTGTTTTGGCCATATTTGAGGGAAGAAGATGTGCCAAGAGGCACAAGGTGAGGCTTGAAGAGACAGGTGAGACCACAGATAAGGAATTGGAAGCATTGGAGAAAAGAAGATCACACATTGTTCGAGTTATCCATATGCTTGTTTAGCATACTTTTTAGAAATTGTTAACTGTTCATGGTATGACCTAAGGGCAAATGTGCGCTACAGTAATCAATTTTATGTGCTTATGATTTTCTTGAACAGCAGCTGACTTACAGCAGTTGGTTATTGTCAAGAACTTAAACCACTGTCTTAATAAGAATAAAATAAAGTGGAGTCAGATGGCCATTCTCAAAGGTTTTCTTGATCATTAAATAGGTGGCTCTGCTGATTTCCTTTGTTATTATCTAAAGAAGATTAAGACTGGAGAGGTTTATGCTTGCTTTAGGTCAATTCCCCAGGTGTTTTCTGTGGCATAAATGACAGAATGTCACGACTACCACCCTCATCCTGAACTAGAGAGCAGTGCTGCTGAGATGACTGACCAGTAATGCGGCTTTTGAAATAATTCAGCCTTTACAAATTCTTTTTCTAATTAAAGAAATAAAGTAACTTCAAAAAATATAGTAACTGCACTACAAGCAAAAGTTGAAAAATATTACAAGGCTTCTTGTTGTGTTAATCACTTTTTTATGTTTTTTCCCCTAAAATCTGTTTTAAGGTTTCTTTTTTTGTGTGTCAATTTAGATATTTTCCTAAAGAAGGAACCTTCCCCACCAAAAAAAAATGAAGTTTGATATTTTTTAAGTTATTTTAAAAGATTGCTGTAAAATCAGATGCTCTTTATATTAGTTTTTAGTTGTCAAATAATTATGCCATTTGCAGTTTTTCACTGCCAAATAATAAAATTTGACATCTATTTCATTTACCTTTTTATTTCTGTTCTACTCATGGTGATTATTCACAATTCATAACAATTTAGTGGGAGCAAATGGAGAAATTACCTCTTTGTTTCAGACAGTCTGTCATATCTGAGGTCTGTCTGCTGTTAAGTGGCAGAACTGCTACAGGAACTCTAGTCTTCTGATCCCTGGGTCTGGGCTTCTTGCTCTGGCCCTGTGTTTTTTCAGTGGAGGGTGACCATCACAACATTCCTTCAGTGGCAGTACCTAATGATTGACGAGTCTCAAGAGGGCAAGGAGAAAGATTCTCTAAGTAAGGGTGGGGGGTGGTAATAGAGATACAAGATCACAGGAGCTGAAACAAAGAAGTTTCTCATGTACAAATGCAAGCAAAAGTGGGCAGTACAGGCTGGTACGGCATCCACAGCCTAGGAGTCCCCGGTTGCTTTTGCCTTTCTGTTCACCACCCCTGAGATGTGGCTCTTGTCTTCAAGGTAAAGACAGAGCTCCAGCTATCACTTCCCATTGGCCAGGACTTACCTGCATAGCCACACTAGCCCTAAGGCAGAGGGGAGATGTACTCTTCATTCTGGCCACCTGTGTATCCACTTACAAATTGTATTACTGGAGAATGAGAGAAGAATGGATTCCTATCTGCCATTGACGGATTTAGAGTTGAATATGAAATGAGACCATTTATTTTCTCTATTACAAAGCCCTCTTATTCCTCCTGTGCATTTGGGACCTCCTATGCAATTGTTAATTGAAAAAGGCAATTCAAGTAGAGAATCATTTAAAAAGTGGTGTATACATACTTTAAACATTTTATTTTAACTTAAAACCCATAATATAGATTTGCCATTCTTCAGAAGTAGGTCAAGGCCTTTTGAGTACCAATCTTCTGATTGGTGCTCTGATGGGTCTTTCTTGCATACATCATACCCATAATGCATCAGCTATGATATCCTGTGCTAGCTTCTTTAAAGTGAATCACAAGCTTAAAACCATTGCAAAGCAATCTCAGTGCAGAATCCTGATCACCACCACCATCCATCCTTGTAAATGTTTTATGATTGTTGCACTCACATTTGCTTAGAGAGCAGTAGGTTTGGTGGTTTTCCTTTATTAAGTTGTTCCAAAGTATTAAACTTAATTTTCTTATAAACAGCAAATGTCTTTTTAAGAACATTATTTCATTGGTTTATATGATGTTCGGTTATGTTAAAATAACAAGTGCATCTGTTATAAATGGGTACAAGTGCGTTGTAAACAGAATCTGACTGTTTATATGCATACAGCTTGACTGGTGAGAACAAAGTTGTCATGTTGTATGTGAGCAGCAGTTTTCTAACTTTTTGGTCTTAGGACTCCTTTACACTTCTAAACATTATTGGAAACCCTAAGAGATTTTCATTTAAGGGGGCTTTATCTGTTACTATTTCTTGTATTAAAAGTCAAAGCTGAATAATGTACAAATATTTATTAATTCATTTAAAGAACAATAATAAGCCCATTACATGTTAACACACATGTTTGTGTGTCAGTCATTCTTTCAACTAAAAAATGGTGTTCCACAAGAAAAGTGGCTTGTTTAGTTTGCAACTCAGTTGCCCAAGTGCTTTTCCTCAATATGACCATCATACTTTGACGTTTAGCAGCAAGAAATGCTTTATGTATATTCCTCATTTTATTATGTAGATTCCTAAAAATATATGTACTTAAGAATTGAAATTTAATAAAAGTAATAATTTTTACTGCTTCATCAAAAACAACCTCAACCTAAGTTGGTTTGTGTTTATTTTAACTGCAAGGGTATGGCATTGAAGCATCCAAAGCCTTGATTCATGCTAAAGTGCCACCAATTTATCCATCATTGCTTTGGGCCATAAGTGTAAATGCCAGCACAGTGAAAAAGGCCAAGTGTTATTATGACTGTAGTTTTGACTTCATGAGCCCTCTGTATGGTCTGAGAACCCCTTCCAGAGACCCACAGATCACACTTTGAGAACGGCTGACCTAGATGGCTGTCTACAAACAATAAACTAATGGTGCTGTGGGCTTCAGTTTTCTGCTTTACAGAAGGAATGGAGAATGTTTGGTTCATCTGGAAATTTAGTGAGACCAGTTAAGTGGAGTTTGTACTTAATGAAAAAATTTCATGAACTTTACAATGGTCACTCCACACTGAAATTTTTTGAATATTGATTTGTTTAGAGTCTATGAATGTTTATTTCAGCAGTATTTTCTAGCCTGTATTTTTTTAAGATTTTATTTATTTTTAGAAAGAGGGAAAGGGAGGTAGAGAGGGAAAGAAACATCAATGTGTGGTTGCCTCTCACACACCCCCAACTAGGGACTTGGTTCATAACCCAGGCATGTGCCCTGACTGAGAATCGAACTGGTGACCCTTTAGTTCACAGGCCGGCGCTCAATCCACTGAGCCACGCCAGCCAGGGACAACCTGTTTTCATTTATGTACTGATTGTATTGATCACTGCTAATCTTAGGGATTATTTCTTTTAAGAATATTTTTCAGTTCTCCCAGGAATATTTGCAAGGCTTAGTTTTATTGCAAAGTTATATTAAAGATGCACAATGCATTGTGTTAAAATGACTGTTCCCCTCCTCCTTTATACATTACAGCGTCTTATCTCTTCTTTGTGTTGATTTTCCTTTGAAAACTGCTAAAATGATGCCTAAAAGTTTCAGAGAAAGTGAAAAGTGCACAGGGTTATAATTTGGGACAACACTAGGGAGTAGTAAAAATGGCAATTCTCTTTAAAAAAATCACCTTGATTTAATACAGTATCCGGCTTTAACATGGAAAAGGTTATAGATGAAAAGCAAAACAATTTTTAAAAATGCAGGCTGAGTATTGGATGAATTATCACCTAAAATGCATTTTTAAATTGTTAATACATGATTTATGGGCCTACCTAATTTTGGAGATTAATGGCTCCCTATTTAATTTTTAGAATATGCTTGAATTGCTGGAAGAAATGCCAAATGGAGTTCCACCTGAAAAAGTAAAAAGTTACATCTATCAGTTAATCAAAGCTATTCACTGGTGCCATAAGAATGATATTGTTCATAGGGGTAAGTATGGAATTTTTGAAATGGAAGATATTAAAACATCAAATTTTCCAATAAAATATCTTACGTATTACTATAAGAATATTTCCATAGACACTGACATTCCATTTAGATTAAATACATTTTGATAGTACAATATGAGACATCATTTGCCTTCCAAGTCCCCTTTGGTCCTTCAGGTAGGCCAGGTAATGTGCAACAAACCCAAAATCAGGCTTTAGAAATAGTCCCTAAGTCACTGACAATGCCCCTCCCCCCCTACACACACACTGTGTTGACAGTCACTGATCATTCATTCCCTTAGAGACCAAGATCTCCAGTCTGTACCTTCACCTCCTAATCTTTCCTACCTGTTGGTGAAAACTGCCCGTTTTTGCAGGTTGTATGCATGATCAACTTGACATAAAAGCCATGATTATACTTCCTTCAACTCTTATTCTATTTTTTATTGCCATGAAGTGTGTAGTTTATAGCAGTAAAAAGGAAATTACTTTCTGAGCACCATCTTTAACTCTACACCATTTATATTCTGATAATCTTTCTTATATTCTAGAGTTTTACAATAATGGGACACAAATAGATACAACAATAAAGCTAAAAGATTTTTGTCAGAAAATGTTGCTATATTCACTTTTGTCTTGAATTATCAAATAAGTGAATGCTACGTTTTAATTTACCTATACACAGACAAAAGGATATCACTAAAAATAGCCTCACTTTAAGAATAGCTTGTAAAGAATGCCAACTTCTATTATTTCTGGATCAAGACAGTTGATATTTCTCTTGTGTTTGACTGTCATAGCAGTTGTCTTAGCAGGGATGGCATGGATAGATGTTCAAGTCAGCTGGAAATCTGGTGTCTAGAGTAAAATAACAGTCTATATTATGCAATTTGAGGACATTAATAAGGAACTGATTTAGCTGCATTTCCACAGTGATAGATTGATTTTGTTAAGTGAATAGTGAATCAATGGGTAGGAATTAGCAGTAGAAATCATGGTTCTGAAATCTACAGATTTCACTCCTACTTCTTCCCTATGTCCAGTTTCACTTCTACCATATGATATAGACAATGGATACTCTAAAAATGCAATTGTGAGATGCCTCCCAAGGGGGTAATTAAACTGCCTCTTCTTGGTGTTTCTACTCCTCAACTCCCACCACATCTTTAAAAATCCATGGAAAAAATGAGAACTCTTTTTTTTTTTTAATTTATTTATTTTTAGAGAGGGAAGGGAGGGAGAAGGAGAGAGAGAGAGAGAAACATCAATGTGCAGTTGCTGGGGGTCATGACCTGCAACCCAGGCATGTACCCTGACTGAAATTGAACCTGCAACACTGGTTCGCAGCCCGTGCTCAGTCCACATGCTCAGCCTGAGCTACTCCAGCCAGGGCTGAGAACTCTTTTCTTGACTCATTCAGTATAGCTTCAACATTAGACATTTATAATTGTGAACCACATTGAAAAGGTAAAGAGATATGTAAATGTAGAAATGACATAGAAAATCATAACAGAAAATGTATCTTATATGTATTTTTTCCTCCCGTAAATATAATAATGCTAGTTATTTACTCTCATACATGCTTTTAAGGTATGTTGTGGGTGTAAGCATTTTATATTGTACCTCCAGAATTTGTGTTATTAGTATTTTATAAAGTAAAAATAGTTTCTTAAAATGTGGTGGCCTAGATTCAATCATTCTTAAATTCCTTTCAGAGGTACAATTAATGCCTTTAACTTTTAAAGGGAAAATATTTTTGAAATTGTGGTCTGCATGTTCCTCAAAAAGAAATTAATTGAAACTTTTATGTGGCAGCATAGAATGTTACTCTGCTTTTCCCTGCCACAGGTTTCTATTCAAATTATTCTGGATAATTCTAGTTAGATGCTCTTATTGTGATCTAAGGGTGTTAATCAGTAGTACATGACACATTTTTTAATAATTGCTTTTCAATCTTGATACTCCAGATATAAAGCCAGAAAATCTCTTAATCAGCCACAATGATGTTTTGAAACTATGTGACTTTGGTAAGTTAAAAATACATTGAGCCCTTCAAATACAGTAGTCTTCTCTTAAATGTAATTTCACTTTCTGTACCTTTAGTTACCCATGGTCAGCTGAGGATCAGAAATATGTAATGGAAAATTCCAAAAATAAGTCATAACTTCTAAATTGTGTCATTCTGAGTAGTATGACAAAATCTCATGCTTTCCTGCTCTGTCTCGCCTGGGATGTGAATCACAATATCTGTCTCAGTTATCAGATTAACTGTCTCAGTACACCACTGCTTGTGTTCAAGTAACCCTTATTTTATTTAATATACCAAAGTGCAAGAGAAGCTGTAACATGCTTCTTTTATGTGAAAAGGTATGTATGTGTAGGAAAAATAGCACATACAGGTTCAGTATTATCTGAGGTTTCAGGCATCCACTGGGAGGGTCTTGGAATTTAGCCCCCGTGAAGGGGAGACAACTATAGAAAACTAAGATACTATACCACATAGATAGCTTTTACAGGTATATTAAAATTATTTTTTTATGTTTTGACCTAAAGTAGCAGAGGAGCATTCTTTTCAGTCATATGTTGAAAAAATTGATTGCAGGGAGATTACTACTCTGTCTTTGCTGTAGACACTATTGTCTACCCCTTTTTTTAAATTCATCATGCAGTATTTATTTAATGAGAATTCAAAGCAAATACCTGCATGTGCATACATTCATAGGTCTGGCACTTAATGACCCCAGATAAAGAATTTTCTAGGAAATACTACTGTGGCCTTCTGGTTTGAGTAGGCTAAAAATATTTTTTAAATATTTTAAATGTTGATAAAATTGTTTTAGGCATAATCATAAACCATGAAAATATGCTTATGTAAATATACACCTGTGTATGGTATAAATGAAAAAGTTATATATCTGTGAGTTCAAAAGACATTTTTAGAACAATTCTATTCTCTTTAAATGTTCATTGAATGGGATTAGTAATTTATGTGTAATATTCCAGCTCCTGATTGAATGTGGAAGGAAGTTTTTGAGTTATATTCTCTGCTAGTAGAAAATTGTATATTGTTTCCATGTATAAAAACTCTGTATTAAACACTTTTAAGCATTTACATTAAAATAATTTACAAAAGTTTTCAAAATATAGGGTGACTTTTTAAATTATACTTTTGTTTCATCCATATGTTGAAAAAATAAGTTGGCTTTTATAATGTTATTTTTTCAGATACTCAAATATAATCACATACAATTATAAACCTGCACATATAAATAGGAAGACATTTCATTTTGTAAACAAAAATTAGATTAGTATTTAGCAGATGGCACACACAAGTGAGACATGGAAACACTGCAAGAATTCACTGTAGAATGACCAGTTTTGTCCAATGTAGCAATTGGAAGCATGTGTAGTTGTTTTTACTCAATATTTTCAAAGAATTGAATATTATGAATCTGCTTGCTTAAGGAAAAACGTTTTGCAGAACTTAAGTTTCTTCATATTTTATGTTAAGGAATATCGCAAAGATGAGTTCTGCTGTATCTTAAACATCTGAAGAAGTGCTTAGAAGCATAAAAAGGAAATACTGAGTACTATATTTAAATGATTTTGATCGTGGCATTTTTAGAATTTCCTTAGCTTGATGATTTTCAGGAATAATATCAATTTTTTACTTTTTTTCCTTATTTCTTTACTTTCTAGCCATAATTGTGATAACCACCAAGTACTGAGACTTTGTGCACCTCATTGACCCTTTATTGTGCATCCATGAACTATGGGGTTGGTTACTGAAACTTGTAAAGCAAGTTATAAAAGGTGCCTGTGGTATGATTAGTAATAGGAACAGGACATCCCTGGCCTAATGTCATTTCAAGAAAAGGCCAGTTTAAATGGTCCGAAGTTCCACATGGAGGCACCACTGTGCCCTGGGCATCCCCTAGAAGGACTTCCTAATTACCTACCCGCCTAGAGCATGTAGCTTCTTTGTTTAGCTGGAGGAACCCCATTCAAAAATACTAATATTTCTTCAAAATATGTCTTGTAAAGAAGTATTCATTAACTGAAGTTAGTGTTTTATTTTTCTGCTGTTTTTACTTTTTACTGTCCATTTTAGTAAATACTATTTCCCACTTTTCAAAACTGATATACACCTTAATTTTTACCTCTAATTTTAATGTTCTCGTTCTCTATAGCTATTCACAATGAATCCACATTGCTTTTGGTGAGTTAGATGAGTAATAAACTTAACTGCTGGTTTATTTTGTGACCCTAAAACCTTTTGAAAGGGTTTTGGTGGGAAATAGCAATAGATTCTAAAAGTAAAAAAGATACCTCTAATATGCTTCTCAGTCACATTAGGAAATGAAAATAATTTTGGCTTGCTTTGTTTTCATCATTGCCAACCATTACTTGTTTATATAATGGCTGGAACTGATCAGCAACAATAGATATACAAATACCATGAATCCCCACATAGCCAAATATAGTGACTCTCTTTAAATCATTAGTTTAGCTTTGACTTCTTGGCTTTTGTGAAACTTCATTTTGTTCCCAAGACTTGTATTTATTGAGAGAACTGTTTTTTTAAATATGCACTGAATGCTTATTAAAGCATGTGATAATTCTGAAAACATGGATTTCTTTAGCATAGAGGGAGATTTTTTTTAGTGAATATATATTTTAATTGACATATGAACAGCGGACTAACCTTTTAAAATAACAAGGGCACTATTAATAAACAGCTGATGAATAAGACTGTCAGCTGATTTCTCAAAAGTGACCTTGCAGGCAAGAAGGGGCTGGAAAGAAGTATTTCAAGTCATGAAAGGCAAGGACCTCCATCCAAGATTGCTCTATCCAGCAAAGCTTTCATTTAGAATGGAAGGGCAGATAAAGTGCTTCCCAGATAAGGTCAAGTTCAAGGAGTTCATCATCACCAAACCCTTATTTTAGATTTATCTAAGAAAAAGAAGATAAAAAGATATGAACAGTAAAATAACAGCAAACTCACAATAAATTAACCACCACACCTAAAGCAAACTAAGCAAACAACTAGAACAGGAACAGAACCACAGAAATGGAGATCACATGGAGAGTTAGCAACAGGGGAGTGGGAGGAGGAGAGAGGGGGAAAAGGTACAGAGAGTAAGTAGCATAGACGGTAGGTAGAAAATAGGGGGAGGGCAAGAATAGTACGGGAAATGTAGAAGTTAAAGAACTTATGACACATGAACGTGAAGTAAAGAGGGGGAATGTGGGTGGGAGGGGGTGTGCAGGGTGGAGGGGAATGAAGGGGGGGAAATGAGACAACTGTAATAGCATAATCAATAAAATATATTTTTTAAAAATAACAAGGGCACTATTAATAAACAGCTGATCAATACCAGTCGTTGTGTTCTTTTGATGTTCCTTTAAAATATTGCTAGCATTGAAATATTTTGCCAACAAGAAATTATTTCTTTTTCAAAGTTACACCTTTGGACTTTGCTGTTTTTCAGGTTTTGCTCGGAATCTATCAGAAGGCAATAATGCTAACTATACAGAGTATGTGGCCACCAGGTGGTATCGGTCCCCAGAACTCTTACTTGGGTGAGTTACTTTATCCACATGGAATGACATCTGCATATCTGCTGATCCTGTATTATTAGCTCTGGGATCATCTATGGAACATAAGAATGTCAGTTAATTAAATACCAGTTACCTATTCCAATGTAACAAATCACCCCAAAACTTAATGGCATAAAACCAAACACCATTTTATTTGCTTATGATTCTGAGTGCCAGTGATTTGAGGGAGTCATCAACTTGAGTTCAGCCAGGTGGTTCTTCTGTTGTTCTTAATTGGAGTTGCTAATGCAGCTACAGTCAGTTTGTGGGTCATCTGAGCTGGTTGGTTTATGGGGCTTTAGCCGGGACAGACCATCTGTATCCAATGGAGACTCGTCCTCCAATAAGCTAATCCAAATTTCTTTGTGTAATAACAGAAAAACTTCCTGCAGCATTAGGGCAAGCCCTAAACCAAAAGTAGTTTTCAAGCCTCTGTTTATATGTCTTTTGCCTCATGGACCAAAGCACATTATATGGCCAGGTCCTGATTCAAGGGATGGAGAAATGAACTTCACCTCTTGATGGGAGGAGTGGTAGGGTCCCATTACAATGTGGGAGATGTATGGAAATGGGGGGGAATCACTGTTGCCACCTTCGTGAATAATCTTTGACATTAAGAATGTGGATGTCCACAGAGGTTATGGACCTCTGTGAACTCACTGGGATGCATAGTCCATTTCTTCTGGGCGGGATTGTAATTTGAATTTACTGGACATTATTTGCCAAAGAAGAAATGAATATAAATTAGATCATTCATAGACCCTCATCTGAGGATTCAAGTATGGTAGGACTCGTTATAATATGGTTTTGTGTGTCAGTTGGCCCCAACAAGATAATTCTGAGGACAGTCCTATTGCAAAACTTTAGAGAGTATTTGCTGCCTAATAATACCTATGAGAGAACTTTAGTGATGTGTGGAAGGCACCCAAAGTAGATGAGGACTCCAAATAATTTGATCCAAATTGAATATTGCTAATTAATAATTGCAAGTATCAATACTAGTTGAAGAACCATGTTATTTGTGTAAAAATTCCATTGATATCAGTTGATATTTGATTAAGATTAATAATTACATTTTTGTACATTCTCAAGACTTTGTCTTTAACATTCAAAATAGTTCCAGCTGTATAAATTATTCAAATCAGTTGACAGAAGAAAAATAACGTTGGAGTGAGCATATAGAGATTTTCTGGGCATGTGGAGATTTTTCATAGGTTTCTCCTTCTAGCCCAAGTTTTCTCTGTCATAGGTATAAAGAAAGACCAGTATCCTTCCCTCGCCAACAACCTACCAAAAAAACCCCCAAAACTACATGGAGTTTCCTAATATGGTTCTTAGGTTTTTTATGGAAAGGAAATGAGATAAAATATTGACTTATTGTTCAGTGATTTATTGTCCTAGAAATGTATTCTGTATAGTGTTAACAGTGCTTTAATTTGGAATATTTGTTAAAAGTTTTGTATCACTACTATACCATTATAGTATTGTAGAATGTTATTCCATTTTTTCAGATATTTCATTTTGGCTTTCCCTTTTTAAAGCTAAGATTATTTATGTTTGAAACTAAAGAAAATACAGTTTCTTATTTAACCTACTATATATAATTTAACTTAAGGCATTAGATATTGGGGTATACATCTAATGGTGTTTTGGCGATACCTAGATTCTTGTGTATAGCCTCCATTTATTAATAACAATAAACTCATCCTACAAGAGAGCTAAACCCTAAATAATGGGGGGAAATGCTTTGAGGGGAATAGCTATCATAAAGCCTCATGTATAGAGTACAAATAGATTCAAGTAAATAATACAATAGAGTTTAGCCCCATCTTAGCTATTAGCAATTGTGACTGTGCAGTCAAAGGTTAAATAATATTCAGTGCTTGTTCTTTAAGAAGACACATAAGTCAGTAGTACAATTTTAGTAGACTGAACTCAAAAAAATGGATAAGGTTTAACTTTTTGACATTTAGAGAGCTAAAGGATAATTACCTAGAACAGTGATTTTTAAAACATACAGTGTGCTTGACTATTTAGTCAGGGGCACTGACCTCTTTTCCCTGAGACTGTCAAATAAAAAAATGACAATAGCCAATATAACAATAGCCATCTGGTGTGAATGCCCTGCCTTGAACCATGAACATATAGGTTATATAATAGAGTTGCTTCTTATTGGTCACATCACATAATTAGATTGTGTCTGATTGGTTAATTTGTGGTATAAGACATCCTTATATACAAATATAGGTACCTGATTTTTTAAAAAGTCACATGGAGCAATGTGGTAGGTAATTATTATTATTTTGTGTAAATCCATCAAAATTATACCTATTTTTGTCAGGTCAGCAAAAATATATATTTTTGGTTTGCCACAGAATTTTGTAATTAGTTTATGTCTACCATGAGTTGACAATTGCTGACCTAGAACATAAATTTCTTAGGAACATTTTATTCCCCAAGTGAGGTGTTAATCAGACATGTGCACTGTGTTTAGGTTTATTGAGGTGTTTATGTCCCAAATATACCCGAATGTGAATAGATTTCAACTTAATGTATGCTAAGTTGTTATTAAATTGATGGTTTTATTAGCATAGATTTATTCACTTGTGTTCTGAATTTTTACTTGAATATCCATAGTTCCTATTTTTATAGCCTCCCTTTTTTCCACATGGCACTTTTTAATTCCTTAAATACATAAATGTACTTTAAATCGTGAATCTGTTCAAAATAAGTTGGAAATTATTGAAATGCATTTCTTCAGTTGCCAAGATAATCTCCCCCTTTGCTTTTCAGAGCTCCCTATGGAAAGTCCGTAGATATGTGGTCAGTGGGCTGC
Organism: Phyllostomus discolor; assembly: GCF_004126475.2. Lineage (NCBI taxonomy): Eukaryota > Metazoa > Chordata > Mammalia > Chiroptera > Phyllostomidae > Phyllostomus > Phyllostomus discolor. Next base: position 6,738,574 of record NC_050198.1, read on the forward strand.
ATTCTTGGGGAGCTTAGCGACGGACAGCCTTTATTTCCTGGAGAAAGCGAAATTGACCAACTTTTTACTATTCAGAAGGTGCTAGGACCACTACCGTCTGAGCAGATGAAGCTCTTCTACAGTAATCCTCGTTTCCATGGGCTCCGGGTAAGAGGCTTTGCTAAAAACCAAAATGGAATCAGTACAGTGGTATTGTTCATTACACAATGGAAATGCATAGCTATTCCCTTTCTCATTACAGTGTTTATCGTCCCTATTATAATATTTTATTTTTGAATTTTATATAGTATTTGTGAATTTTAAAAAGTGGTCTGAATTGGAAAGTATGAGCTGCTTATGTTTTTCCTAATTTGCACATTCCAGTTTTTCAAAGTCTTTTCTAGTGTGTGTACTATTATATTCTAAACTTTGGTTATCTCAGAATGTTTCTTTATCCAATATATTAAGCATCCCCAAATTCATAAATAGTTGTTGCTTATTTGAGCAAACATTTGTAGTGATTTGAGGAAGATTATGAATTTTTAACATTTTACAAATTTAAATGTGCTGTTCTAGTGGCTATTTCTTGTTCGTCTGTTGACAGTGAAACATCATCTTCTTTTCACACTAGCACATTGCCTTGGCAAACCTTTTCTACACTTGCTAACTTTGTACAAAACTTTTCAGAGAATATATTAAAAAGGGTCTTAAAATATAAATTTTTGCGCTGGCTGGTGTGACTCAGTGAACTAAGCACCAGTCCTGTGAGCCAAAAGGTTGCTGGTTTGATTCCCAGTCAGGGCATGTGTCTGGGTTGCGGGTCAGGTCCCTGGTTGGGGGTGTACAAGAGGCAACCAATTAATGTATCTCTCACACATCAATGTTTTTCAACTGATTGATGTTTCTCCCCCTCTCTTTCTCCCTCTTTTCCTGTCTCTCTGGAAGTAAATAAATAAAATCTTTTATATATTTATTTATTCATTCATATATATATATAAACTTTCTCCAAATGAGAGACAACCAGCTTGCAAAAAACACCTCATGAGAGTGGCCAGTTATAGGCTCTTTCTTTCTTTCATCTACCCACAAAGCTATATTTTTAGTTGTCAACTACCCTGTTCGGGCCAGTATGCCAATTGGCAGTGGCCATTGTAGGGAACTATAAAATAAGCTCACCACCACTTCTTTTCTTTCTCTTAAGTACATAATTCTCAAAACATGTTTTCTTGACATTTGCAAAGCACATTGTTTCTTCCATTGACTTGCTGGACTTCAGTTTACTTCACTTTGAAGAGCACCCCTCCTCACACATGAGTGTCCAACATAGCACCCACTCTTGAATGTGAAAGGAAGGAGTGAATGGAAGTGCAGAGTTTCTCTCTCATTTCCTTCCTGTTTTCTCTCTCTCTTCCAAGTCTGTTACCTCCAGCAAGTTTCTCTTTTCTCCTTTTATTTGTGATTATGTAAGCCAACAATTAGCCAAATTATGACCATAAATTAGGATGCATGTAGTTCAACAATTGTTATTAAGCATTTGTCATGCTAGATGCTAAAGGTATGAGATTGGGTAGGAGTTACCCTCAGTCTAACAGAAAAAAAACCTATTCAGATACAAAGTTATTCATAATTCATGAATTCCTGTTTTACTGAGAATACATCCAAACTCCTTCCCATAGCTTATGATACCTCGCCTGATCCAAGCCCTTCTAGCTCCCTGACCTCTGTGCACACTGCTCTGCATTCCCTTCCCTCTCCAGACTCTCACCACACTTGCTTTTCTTTGTCTTTGATTTTCATAAACATTCCAAGGTTTTTCTAATTTCCTGAATTTGAGACTTGTGCCTCCTTTCAGTAAAGGCACTTCCCCTTGTGCAACCCCTTCTCATTTTGTAAATTTCGGCTCCAAGAGTGCCCCCTCTCTCTGACCCCCCAACATACTACCGCCACCTTCTTTCTATTGTATTGTCTTCCATAGCACCCTTTTCTCCCCATCAGAGCACTTACCATAGTATGTAATTATTTTGTTTGTTTTATTGTTAATTATTTATCTAGTTCTCAACCCCTAGAATATAAGCTCCCCAAGGGCAGAAATCAGGTTTTATCGGTGTATTTCCAACATCACTGAGCATGTGACCCAATCTGTGTTGTCAGCACATAAGTTCAAGTATGTTTCCTTTCTGTCCATCTCTAATACTACTTTCACTCTTACACCTTTTACCTAAACTATTTGACAGCTGCTCCCAAACTGATCACTCCAACTTCCTCTAGTCACTTCAGTCTTTTCACATTGCCTTTAGAATGCTCTCCCTCAAACCTCAAATTTAATTTCATCTCCTTTATGTTTAAAAGCCCCTACAGGATTGCTGGTTATGTTTAAACTCCCTTGGGGCAGCAGTAAGAACCCATGGCTCCTAGCCCTCCAGCTTCATCTCCTACCTTTCCCGTCCCTTTGCCTCTGCAGCCACATTGACCTCCTCACCATTTCCTTGACATGTTGCTTCCGTAGTGCTGTATTTTCATTTCTATAATGCTCGCAGTGCTCACCCCACTCCTGGAAAGCTCTTCCTTCTCCCTCCCCTAGACTCATGTCAAATGTCCTCCCCCAAGTAAAGCCGTTTTAGACTCCTCCAAGGGAACTGATGACCCCTCCTTCTGTGCTCCTGTAGCACTTTGATCATTTCTCTGGCAGGACTCACTCACTGCAGTCTCTTTAGCCAGTTTGCAAGTATGTATCCTCACTGGACCAGTAATAAATTCCTTGAGGAAGGGAGCTGTCATGTTCACCATTGTATTTGCAGTACACCTAGAATAGTGCCTACTGGGTTGAATAGCATTAAATGATTGAATATTTGACTTCAGGATTTTAACTCTAACATCTAGATCCTCAAGCTTTTGCCTGCTGGCTGCCTTGTTCTTTGCCTGGTTGAAGAGGCTCTTGTGCTAGATTCCCTGAAGAGAGCGTAAACAAATCTGTCATGGTATCCGGCCTTAATAACTTACAAAACTAGCTGAAGAGTTAAAATGTTTGTGCATGAAATAATTAGAAAGCAATACAGTTTATAATTAAGCATGGTGTATAATAAAATGCTGCATTCTTTCCTACATTGTACTAACATTTTCTAATACATCTCAATGTGGTTGAGACCATGAGAGTGCGAAACATTCTGGAGAGTTAGAAATCATAGTTGGCTGCATTCCCTAGGCAATGATTTATGTAGAATTTGAAATTTGAAATGGATATTGAAGAATAAGTGGCATTTGGATTGGATAGGTCACATGAAGGCCATCTTTTCCTCATTTGTCTTTGGTCCTATTTGTTCCAGACTCGCTCACTGAACAGTGTTATCTGCAAAGTGCTAGAGAGCACATGACAACACTGCTTACAAATATCCTTCAGAAAAATTGCTCCTTCCATGACACTTTGGTTTTTATAGACCTTAATGTTTTTACATTTTAGTCTTTAAGATTTTATGGTGTTTTAGCTAAATTAGTTTAATCTATTTGGGGGGTTAACAGCATCTTTTGAGGGACAGTCTTCCTTTATCATTTTACCTGAGAATGTTTGAAACAGGTAGCTAAGCACATAGGTCATGTGACCTGCAAGAGCTGTGAAACATGGACTCACCAGTAACTAGCCTGGTGTTATTTGTATTTTGCTTTAGTTGTATAGAGATTGGAAAATGACCAAGATGTTGTTTTAATGGTGTGCACATTATTTTGAAAAAGTAACAATTGTTCTCCCATAGTATAGGGCATAGACTATGGAGTTAAGACTGTGGGGTTCAAAGCCTGGTTCCATATTTACTAAATGACTAGACAAGTTTCTTGTGCCTCTGTTTCTTCACATATAAAACAATGATAATAGGAGTTCCACCTGATGGGGTTGTTGTGAAGATTAAATGTTGTATGCAAGATGCCCAGAGCAGTGCCTGAGACATAGTAAGTGCTCAGTAAGGAGGGAGGGAAGGAGGAAAGAAAAGGAAGGGAGAGAGGGAGGAAGAAGGAAAGGAGGAAGGGAAAGAAATAAGGGAGGGAAGGAAAAAGAAAGACCCATTGAATGGGATATGCTTTAAACTTCTGTGCTTGAGTTTTGCTTATTTGTTGAATTATTAGAAGGGTAGTTTTCATTCAAAAGCACATAAAATTTTTTTAAGCTAAGAGTTTGCTTGGTTATTTTTTATCATGATATTTCTAATATCTTTTGACTTTCAGCATTTCTTATCAAAGAAATGTTACTCTGAAGGGGAAAAAGGAAGGAGTATCTGGTAACATAAGATAGACCTCATAAGCAAAGTATCATTAAGATGTACCAGCATAGTCTTTTATCACAGCAAGACAGGTATCCATCTCTCTCTTTGGGCCAATAATTAATGCTCTGATAACACCCAAAGAACCTCTACATCTCTCTGAGAAGTGCCTAGGTTTGGAAAGAGTGTGGGTTTGGACCACAGACTTGGGAGCAAAGTACTAGTTCTTATTGCTTTTTAATTATGTTACTTGTCTCATACAAGTTAATTTGAACTTTCTGATCATCACTTCCCACATTTCTAAAATAAAAAGAATGATAATTGCTAAAATGCCTCACGTAGCATCGCTTTCCTCAGAAATCAATGTTCGGTTATTGCCTTTGTATCTGTGTTAATTAAGTTCATGGCATTTCTTCTACTTCCTTTATGTACAAGATGCTGCTCTACTTTTCTCCATCCTTACATTTTTCTTATCTTTCAAATATTAGCTATGGATTCTTTGTTCTACAGCTGCAAACCACCTTGGTCTCTCCTTTCTGTGAGCTCCACGTGGAATTTATGGCTGTGCAGTTCAGTACTGATTCCTTTCCCACACGACTGAAGAGTGCTTGAGTGCAAGGTTTAGGTCTTACCCATATTCTCTCTCCTGCCCTGCCCGGCACAGTGAGGGATGAGGTCATAATCACTCCTAAATGCCTTGTTTGAAGTTTCCCACACAACCAATCTTCCCATCTACTTGCTTAGCATGCTTAGGCATTTCAGTACTTTGAAATGTGCTTATGTAGGTATAAAGAAAATATATATTGAAAGCAAAATAGCCCTCCCACTGGGAGGGAGTTCATGGAGTTGGGCTAATACTTTATCATCCGCTTAGATACTGTGAAATATGAGTTGACAGAGGGAAGGACAGAACATCTAAATAAGCTTGACCTCTTCCCTTCATTTTATTTAAAAATACATTTGTTAATTTAGGAGCCTGTTTGCCTTCTGTTCCAACTTACATAAAGGAAGAAATTGAAAACGTGATCAAAAGTGTATATTAAAAGCAATAATAGAATGTGTCTGAATTCATTATTTCTATTGTACCTCTGCGGCCTTTCAGGTACTGGCCTCTGTCTTTTTCTTTTGTTACTTCTCTAATTTTCAGGAGTACATGATACCTTGTTGTAAAAAAGACAACAATGGTCTGTATAAGCAGAGAAGTTCTGTATAAACTGTATTATAACTGAATTATCTATATAAGAAGGCAATACTATATCATACAGTATCAAATTTTTATATTTTGGTTTGTTTTGCGTGCTTCAGTGTTATCTAACAAGATTTAAGTATCACCTTTCACCTGTGAGTTTTCCTGTTATTTAACACCCAATTCTATTAATCCATACTTCAAATACATAGACACCAAAAGTAATATACATGTGAAATAAATTTGAATTGATTGGTACTAGGGCAATAACTTCCATTTGTCTGCCACCTTCTACAGCAATGACAGTGCGTGCACACACATATCTTCCCCATGTGCTAACAACACACCTGTCATGTTGTTCTTCCAGTTTCCAGCTGTTAACCACCCTCAGTCATTGGAAAGAAGATATCTTGGAATTTTAAACAGCGTGTTACTGGACCTAATGAAGGTGGGACAAATTGATGTCATATGAAACTTCTTTTGGTTTGTGGGTTCTCTTGTGTCTTAATTGTGACCATAGCCTGCTTTTATGAATTAAGTGTTTTGTTATTAGATGTATAATAGTGAATAATGGGGGATTATATCATGTTAAAAGGCATGGAATTTATTGAAAATATTAGCAGTATCTGGTATTGTAACATTCCATCTAAGCAGGACTGTGAGATACCTAAATTATATTCCTAAAATTGACAGAATAATGACAATCTAAATATAAATAATAAGAAATAATTAAATTTACTCAGTACTCAAGAGCTGCTCAGGTATAAGGTTTTAAAACAAATCTTAAAATGAATGTTGAAAGAAAAGAGATTCTAACAGTTTTTGCATGATATTTAAGGCCTCCCATAAGGTTATTTTACCAGTGAACCTAATTCTGCTCCTTTTTAAATTTGGCCTCTTCTCCCCAAGACTTGGCTCTTTCTGGCTCTTCTTTTGACACAGATAATTGACCCCACTTCTACTACTGTGGCTGAGTGTGTCCCCATGCAGAACATCTTCCTTGTCTGGAGTGCTGAAAATGATCTCACCGTTTTTTATTCATGTTTTTCTTCCCTAGTAGACAGAGTCAGCCCCTTGAGTAACAACTGGGTTTGGGCTTTTTTTTTTTTTTTTTGCTCATTTATTCATATTTCTTCAGCTTTTAGTACAGCCAGCCAGTACATAAGCAAGTGCTATTGTTGTTGTTTTTTTTTTTAATAGTAGACCTTCAAAAAACAGTTGTTAATGGATCAGGTTTATTTTATGCCCATTCAGACAACCATTAAAATTAGAGGTGGTTACACTGTGCATAGGGACTTTAAAGGCATACTTAGCACAGTTGCAAATTGCGGAGCAGTGCCCTCAGAACTTTGCTGTGCTTTAAACGATGGTAATCTGTGTGCCAAGGAACACTGTAAATAGGCGTGGGGACAGGGGTGGGGAAGAGAGCATGGCCTTTGGGGAAGGCCATGTACCATAAAACCTTTCATAGACATTCTCAATATTCATTAACCTAGAAAGTCTTTCAGAAACCCCACAGCAAAGAAGCAATTCTGTCTCACCCAACATTTCCTTAATTTAATTACATACTGAATACTTTTTAAAAAATAAAACTCCATAGCACTAGTGTTCTTCTGAACACAGTTTGAGAGATGCTATTAAAAAAAAGAACCCCAAGACTCTTTCAGCTTAATTAAACATAAATTATCTCTTAAATCAGTTGGGTTTTATCAATATGTTCTTTCAGTCAATATTTATTTATCAGGGTCTTAATTATTTGGTAACTTTAAAAATGTAAATAGAATAAAATAGAAGAACTGAATTAAATGCTATTTCATGTTTTCTGCATTGTCTTTTTTTAGCTAAAAATAATTAAACTTTCTGTGTTAAATTGTCACCAAATGTAATTACCAAGCATCAGTGTGGTGGTACCTAGTAAAATCTAGCACAGCTAAAAGTACAAAGATAACCTGAATCTTTCTGCATTTATACAAGTTTGGAAGTTAAGCAGTCCAATTCCTATTTATTTAATATATTTACCCTCAAATTTCCTGAACATTAAAAAACTTTTATTGAAATATATATTCATAAGGTATACAAAGTATGTATATATCGCAGTTACTTTTTATAATGTAAGCCTATCTATGTAACCCCACCCAAACTGAGGTATAGAATATTATGATCCCCTCTCAGACTCTATACTCCACCTGCCCCTACTCCTGGAAACTGTGATTCTGACTTGTCACCAAAGAGTAATATTGCCTTTTTTTCCTTTTTTTTTTAATGGTTGCCTCTCAAGTGCCCCCTAATGGGGGACCTGGCCTGCAACCCAGGCATGTACCCTGACTGGGAATCGAACCAGCAACCCTTTGGTTCTCAGTCCGGCTCTCAACCCACTGAGCCAAACCAGCCAGGGCTATTATTGCCTTTTTATGATTGAATATTAATATAAATAGGATTAGTCCTTTTGTCTTTTAGTTATTGTTGAAGATGAATTTGAAAAATAAATAGTACCATTTACCCTTTCGTGAAGAAATATATTCTCACCCTGGCTGGTGTGGCTCAGTGTACTGAGTGCTGGTCTGGGAACTGAAAGGTCACTGGTTCAATTCCCAGTCAGGGCATGTGCCTGGTTTGTGGGCCAGGTCTCTAGTTGGGGGCATGCAAGAGGCAACCGATCAATGTATCTCTCACACATTGATGTTTCTCTACCTCTCTCCCTCCCTTCCCCTCTCTCTAACAGTAAATAAATAAAATCTTTTAAAAGAGTAATATATTCTCTATGCCAGGGGTGTCAAACTAATTTGCACCAGGGGCCACAGCAGCCTCATGGTTGCCTTCAAAGGGCTGAAATAATTTTAGGACTATATAAATGTAGCTACTCCTTAACTGTTAAGGTGTTGAAATTACATTCAGCCCTTTGAAGGCAACTGCAAGACTGATGTGACCCCCAGTAAAAGTGAGTTTGACACCCTGTGTCTCTGCCATTTCCTAAAAGCAGATTTGATCATTTTGTCTGTATGTAAGTACCTAAAATGGCCATTTCATTCTGCATCTGTTTATATATATCAGCCATGTTATTGGGGATTCAAGTCTCCAGAATTAATCCAAGCCCCTAATAACTTAAAGAATAGCTGCACTGATTATATGGGTTCTATTTTAGTTAAAAAATTGTTTTATGCTTTCCTCATTATGACCTCATCCTTCCAATTAATTTGAAAATTAACAGCTATATTCATAAATGTAAAATAGGTCTTTGTGTGTATGCATAGTAATTTCTACTGTTGATAATCTTAAATACATTAAAATAGCACTTTAATGCTAGTGGATATTTGGCTTCTGAAAGGTGATGTGTACTTCTAATTTAAAATACTACTCAGAGACTAACTTTCCTTTGTTTAAACCAGTATCATGCAGTTGAAACTGTTTCGATGTTAACTGTTTTAACTGCCTGTGAGACCAAAATCATTTTATATGCCTCCACAGTTTTTGTTTTCTAATAAGGAAAAAGAAAGAAGTGAGATAATTTTACAGTTGTATCTGAGTCAGCGTGAATATAAATCCATTTGCATGTAAACAGTGGCTTCGGTTTCCTGATTCTGACCCAAAAGGAATGTTTCAATATATGATAGGGATCTTCAACCTCGATAGTAATCAAAGATATAAATTAAAATAAGTATGAGATGCCATATTTAAAATATCTAATTTACAAGTACTAAAAAGGGTAATACCTATTGTCGATGAAGGTGCCAAAAAATTGGTAGACTCTCAGTTGCTGAGAGCAGTATCATTTGAGACAAACTTCCTAGGGGGGTAGTTTGGCAACACACAGAAAATAATCCTTAAATGTTAGCATACCTACCAGTTCCATGTTTAGGAGTTTGTCCTGTGAAAGGGATCGTGGATGTATGCAAAGATTTCAGGTGTTCGTCACAGTATTAATTATCATAGTAAAAATCGACAGCCATCTAAATATAGGAGATTGGTTAAATACTACACTTGATCTTAGCCAAAAGGCCGAGAAGCGATGGAGATTGGTTAAATAAATCATGGTATATTCATACTACAAACTTCTATATAGTCATTTAAAAACATATTGTGAAGTTTTTTGTTGCAACATTGTTCATAATAAAAGAAGGGAAACAACTGAAATGTTATCATTAGGGAATTGCTAAAAAAGAAAAACCTAAGGTCCATCCATAGACTTGAAAATCTTTACTGATATGAAATGATCTCATAAGATCTGATGTCTAGTGGAAAGAAAACTAAGCACAGACCATTGTGTATATGCTACTCTTTGGGTGGAATAAAAGGAGCAGATAGAGGTATATACACAGTATCTATGGAAGGATACACAAGAAACTGCTAACATGGGCTGCCTCCAGAGAGGGGGAGAGGAGAGAGATGAAGAATGTGTATTCTTTCATGTGAATATATACGTATTCCAAAAATATTTAAAATGGTGGAATGATGCTGTACATAATGTTTTTGATTAGTAAGTGAAAAGTGCAGGATACAAAACTTAAGTGTATAATATGAGCCAGAAAATATTATGTGTGATATTCAAAAAGGGGCTGGGAGGGCATATCCCCAGATGCCAGCAACAGTAAGATTTTGGATGATTTAGATAGTCTTTTTTTAAGTGTTTTGGACTGAACTGTGTTTGCTAGGTATTATTTTAAAAAAATAAGGTTTTTAAGGCAGATTAAATTTGATGTTGTAACGTTCTTTCCAATCCTAACTTTATTTCCTAAGAATTTATTGAAGTTGGACCCAGCTGAAAGATACTTGACAGAACAGTGTTTGAATCACCCTGCATTTCAAACCCAGAGACTTTTGGATCGCTCCCCTTCAAGGTCAGCAAAAAGAAAACCTTACCATGTGGAAAGCAGCACTTTGTCTAACAGGTAAATATGCCCTTTTAAGGAAATGCAGATGCAGTGTTGGTCTTACAAGTAGGTGGAGGAGGTGGGTGCTTAAATGATGCAATTAGAGATAAGAAGGAAAGCCCTCTTTATTCAAAAATATCTTCGTTATGCTTATTACGTGATTCAGAACCACAATTTAAGAGTTGTGTGGGTCTTACAGACTTTCTCATCTTTAACAACTATATTATGGAAACCTATGCATTCCCTGGGAATGGTAGCATGGGTTAACAACAAAGAGGGGTTCTAGCCTCATGAGCCAGAAGATTCTGTGTAAATGGGACCCAGAGGTTATATATACCTAGGGAAGAAGGGCAAGTTAGAGCAAAGAGATTTCTGGAGGGAGAAGAGGAAACCAAACCCACGTGGGTGGGAAGGTACCTAGGACAGTCTTTGCAACTGAACCAAGTAGGTCTGGCTCTATAGAAGGATCTCGTGTTTTTGTTGCTCTTATATTTTAAGTAATATTTGACAGGGTTTGTTTGTTTGTTTGTTTTCATAAGAATAAGAATATGAAAATAGTAAAGTCAGTTTGGAAGACAGTGATTTAAAAATTTTTAAATACAATTTTCAGCATAATCTTTTTAAAAAGTCCCTCTATTTCTGGGGATGGGGAGACTCACACGGGATTGGACCACGCAGTCACCTTCTCTCTCCAGAACTGCCATTCCGTGGTTTTGTTAGTTGCATTTACAGGAGAGCAGAATGATTGTCACAGGCCCTGTCTTCCTTCCTCTCCCAAGAAGCTGATCTTGTCGTCTGGTGTTGCTTAGTCTGTGGGAGATAGGAAATAGTTTCTCTCATGTACTATTAGAAGAGAAATAGAAAACAATAATTCTTAATATGAAGCTTTTTAAGTATAAATTTTCTTATTTTCCCCCAATTTTCTCTCCATGTCGAATAACTATTCTTAATGTAATGGAATTTTGAAAGCTCAAGATCTAGTACTTTTTAGATCTGTGAGTGCATCCATATATTGAAAAATGGGGACACCGATAATTGAACAACAATAAAAAGGGGTTTATATGTGTATATTACATTCACTTCAGTGGTTGTCCATTTAACACAGTTTCCTTACAATTATGTATCAAAGAGATGGAATTTTCAAAGCAGTTTTTTTATTGCTGTGCTTGACAGGGCTCCAATTTGAAGACAATTTGATGCCCTCTCCATGTAGAAATTATGTACAAAGCTCAGTGCCTTCAGGTTAATAGCAAGGCAGAACCTTTCAGGATAGCAATTTAGAATCGTAATACATTTGTGGAAAACCTAACTCTGACAAATGCTTCTACCTTAACTAACTTTATAGTGTCCCTTTTCTCATTAGAAAGTGTATCCTACATTGATTGTTATGAGTATGTCCTTCACATGTAGGTTTGTTTGTGCTCCTCATTGAGAGCAGTGTTTCTAAGTGTTTCAAAAACTCTAGCAGCTGCCTTCACTTTTCTCTATCCTTTTTTGGCTGGAGCTTCAGACATTTCACAATATTTGCATGTGTTATTTCTGCTATTACTCTTTCTAGGCCTGGAGGAGAAAGGGGAGGAAATAGGGTTATGAGAGCCCAGGGGAGCCAGGCAGAAGGAGCCACCCTGTGGGAGCTATAATCCAGAGGGACACAGCTATGGTCCGAGTCAGGGTGCTGATGCTAGGGAGGAACAGGGAAGACAGCCCCCACCCTTTGCACTGCTAAGCCCAACTGGGAGTTAGATGGCAAGGGAGCCTGGGTGACACAGTCTACAGGCTCCTGAGGCCCAGGCCGGGGCAGAGAGGAGTGGTGAATGGCTTGGAGGTTGGGCAAATAGAGAATAACCAACACACTTAATCATATGTACTTATGGGTGAGACTATTTGTCTGTCATCATTTGGGGTTTTGGAAAGTTGCAAAGATATTCTAGTTACCAAGATAAAAATTGACAAACGACTCTGGAGACTGTCTGTTATTGACTGGGAATAGACTCTGTTGACATCATTTAACAGAAAGCGAAACTTGCCTTTCTTTGGAATTTCATTCTAGGTCTGGGATCTGCCATTTAGTTAGCTTTTATCTGAGTGACCTTATTTACTGCTGAAATTCTTGTAACCCAACTGTGAGAGAATAGTGAGTGCATTTGGAAGATGGGGCCTTCCACACTAGTGCAGGCTTGCTAGACATCAGATATACCTGGTAACACTCTGAACAGTAAGAGGAGAGGGAAAGGGCCCTGACCTTTGATGCCTGAGCAAGTGGGTTCTTAGAGAAAATGGGAAGGCATGGTTTCACAGATTACCATTCTACAGGGGAAAAAAGTGTGACTCTCCTTCCAATTAGTGTGTGATGGAAACAGAACTCTTCCCAAATCAAACCGTCTTTAGCAGTAACAATATTTGCAGTAAAATTTCCTGAATGCATAGTAAAAGGGAATTATTTATTACTTAAAAATGTTCTTACCTATCTGTAGCTACAGTTTGATCCTTTAATTACAATAGAACAAAATGATCTTGCTGTGATATCATTTTCAGCTTTCATATATAGGACAAGATTTTCCTCCAGATTTATAATTTATGTTTTGAAACAAGTAGGAAGTGAAGCTTTAAATCCTAAAGAAGGCCTCAGTCAGTTTGGAATAATGACATGTGAAATGAAGAAGAGAAGAAAATGTGTCTTTTGGAGAGGAATGAACTCTTTACATCTTTGTGGTCCAGTTAGAGACAGATTCTTATTGCGTGTACAAAGAAGTGTCTGAAGTACCCCAACAATTGCCGCTTCTCTAAAACATAAATATTAATCATCATGTTTTCCAACAAACGTCACCAGGCAGCTTACATTTCTTTTTAGAGTGTCATTTTTCTTTTATTGAGTACATTGTGAGAATTCTCATTCTTTGATGATACAGGCTAAAGACAAAAGAGACACTGGTGTCTGTATGTGTATGCTGTCAGTGTATACCTCTGAGGCAGGCTCTTGAGTTTGGCAAATAAAAACATAGCTCAAGAAACCCAGTGACCTTCAAGTGTAAATGTTGCCTTCTGACATTCAAGCAGACAAAAGATAAAGAGTTTTTCTGTAGCTTACCTCTCACCTTCTTACTGGGCGTTCTGTAACCAACACTCATATGAGCAGCAACATGGCAAAAGTATGTTTCCCCAGACTATCAGTTAGAAACTGTATAGGCAGCAAGTTAGCTGAGCTCTTAAGGATGCGCAAATCATTTCATCAGGACCAGTGCTTTGTTGCAGAGTGACTTGATCTAAGGCACTTACTGCTATTGGTTAGTTGTTATTTGTTGACCCTAGTTTGAGAGATTTAATATTTTTAGTCTTTGAAGTGTTTTAGGTATTTCTTCTTTTTTTTTTTTAATAAAACTTTGTGTGTATTTGCTATTAAGGAAAACTGATGTACATTTTTTGGTTTGTTTTTAACATAGAAGCCAAGCCAGCAAAAGTGCTGCTTTGCAGTCTCACCACAGGTCGAACAGCAAGGACATCCAGAACCTAAGTGTGGGTCTGCCCCGGGCTGACGAACCTCTCCCTGCCAATGAAAGCTTCCTAAATGGAAACCTTGCTGGAGCTACTCTTAGTCCCATGCACACCAAAACCTACCAAGCAAGCAGCCAGCCTGGGTCCACGAGCAAAGATCTTACCAACAACAATATACCACACCTTCTCAGCCCGAAAGAAGCCAAGTCAAAGTCAGAGTTTGATTTCAATATTGACCCAAAGCCTTCGGAAGGCCCAGGCACAAAGTACCTCAAGTCGAGCACCAGATCACAGCAGAACCGGCACTCATTTATGGAAAGCTCTCAGAGCAAAGCTGGGACACTGCAGCCCAGTGAAAAGCAGACTCGGCACAGCTACATTGACACCATTCCCCAGTCCTCTCGGAGTCCATCCTACCGGACCAAGGCCAAAAGCCACGGGGCATTGAGTGACTCCAAATCTGTAAGCAACCTTTCCGAAGCCAGGGCCCCAATTACAGAGTCCAGTACCAGTAGGTACTTCCCATCCAGCTGCTTGGACTTGAACTCTCCCACCAGCCCAACACCCACCAGGCACAGTGACACAAGAACTTTGCTCAGCCCCTCGGGGAGAAATAACCGAAGTGAGGGCACTCTCGACTCACGCAGAACCACAGCCAGACATTCAAAAACCATGGACGAGTTGAAGCTGCCAGAGCACGTGGACAGCAGCCATTCTCATTCTCTGTCTGCCCCTCATGAATCCTTTTCTTATGGACTGGGCTACACTAGCCCCTTCTCCTCCCAGCAGCGTCCACATAGGCATTCCATGTATGTGACCCGGGACAAAGTGAGAGCCAAAGGCTTGGACGGAAGCTTGAGCGTAGGACAAGGGATGGCAGCCAGAGCCAACAGCCTGCAGCTCTTATCACCTCAGGTACAGCTAAGAGCCTTAACCAGATGTGTTGGCTCACCATGGGGAGATGGTGGAGGGGTGAATAGGGTCAGTCTGCAATTTTCCCTACTATAGGAGGCTGTATTTTCTTGATAGGATGCATTTAGGGACACAGTACTTGAAGGACCAATCTGTTAAAAAAAAAATTTATGTAAGCCAATTATTGAGTACTCAGACCTCAAAAAGCTTTTTAGAAATCTGTTTTATCAGATGTTCCTTTTTGGCATATTTTGTTGAGAGCATCCTATTTTCTTTTATTGTAGAGTTCATTGACTATATGTGGGTGTGTTTTTCATTTTCTTAAAATTTAGTGTCAGTTTATGGGGATTTTTCTCTAATCACTCCAGACCACTTTTGCTTAAATCATACCCTTTACTAAGACCTTACTCAATATCTTAACCAAACTGAAAAGTTTTAAATTTATCTAGAACTATGGAGAAATTTAACATTGGGCCAGGACAAATGTTAATATTTAGTCTTGGATTGTTTTTAAATCTCAGGGCAATGTTTTTTGCATAATACTTCCTCCATCTTAATTGATCTTCAGACTCTAGAACTGACACATCTGTTTATCTTTTTTTAATCCTCACCTAGGATATTTTATGTTATTGATTTGAGAGAGAGAAGAAGAGAGACAGAAGGAGAGAAACATCAATGTGAGAGAGAAATATTGATCAGTCTCCTCTCATGTGCACCCCAACCAGGGATGAACCCACAACCTAGGCATGTGTCCTGACCGAGGGATCAAACCTGCAACCTTTTGGTGCATGGGACAACGCTCCAACCACCTGAGCCACCCAGCCAGGGCCTGACACCGATCTGTTTAAAAGCAGCAGCGTTCTTGCAACAAAACATTTTTTTAAAAATTTCATTTATTCATTTTTAGAGAGGGAAGGGAGGGGGGGAGAGAGAGAGAGAGAGAGAGAAACATGAATGTGCGGTTGCTGGGGGTCATGGCCTGCAACCCAGGCATGTACCCTGACTGGGAATCGAACCTGCGACACTTTGGTTCGCAGCCCACGCTCAATCCACTGAGCTACACCAGCCAGGGAAAGCATTTTTTTTTTAAGAATTACATTTTTGTGATATTAAACACTCACCTGCATCAAAGAAATGAAGGTGGAGAAAAGTCAATGTGAGAAGGAGAAGAGTTTCATGTAGGGAAAGTCCTCCCCTTTTAGAGGCTATGAAAATAAGTTCATCTGCTTGTATAAGAACTTTAGAAAATATGGATGGAAAATGTCATAGGAGGCTTAGCAAGATAAGTGCAGGGTAGAGGGGATTGGCAGTGACGAGCAGTGCAGTAGGTATAGCAAAGTAGCCAAGAGCTCAGCCAGGAAGCCAGGCAGACCTGGGTTTGTATTCCAGTTCCGCTGTGTGCTTCTCACTGTGAATCTGGGAGAGTGATACAAGCTCTCTGTGCCCCAGATTCCTCATCTAAGTGTTGTTGTTAGGATTAAAGACAGTGTATAAAGCACTGTGCCCAGTGCTCGGCACAGAGTAAGCGCCAAATTTTAGTTGCTGTTACTGCTTCTGTGGTGAGGGCTGTTCTTTGGACATGGAATACCTCTATGCTGGGTATTCTCAGGTTCTTGCCTTTGAGAAACTTATCTTCTCTCAGGGAAGATTAAATTATACATGATAACAATGAATTAATTAGGAACCACATTCCTGTGGCACTCAGTATAAATAGAACTTGAGAACAGGGAAGAGAGCATTGTGAGCAGGAGCAGTCAGAAATGACTTTAGGGGCAACTAAAGGTCTGGCTGTGAGCTAGGATGTAGAGAGAGGTTTTGGAAGGCTAAAGAATGAAGATGTGTTCAGTCATGTACTGAATTAGACACCATGATAGGCTCTAATTAGAAAGATGAAAAAGATGTGCTTCCTGCCCTCTTGGAGTGTGTGGGCTGGGGTGAAGGTCGCACACTTGCCAATGTATAGCTCATTATAATACTGTTTGGCTGCATGCCTGTGCTGTCTAGAGGTGTGCGTGCCTTAGGGACAAAGGGGTGGCACAGTTGGGCAGTGGCTTGTGGAAGGCTCCCAGGGGAGGTGGTATCTGAGCAGAGACTCCTAGGACTTAACTATGGAAAGAAAATGAAGTCAACATCAGAAAAGAGGTTTGGTGGAAGGGCAGAAAAGAACATTGCAAGGAGGAGGAGGGTAAAAAAGACATTAAATAGCATGGTATGCCACAGGGATTACAACTTGTTCCACCTTGCTGGAATGGAAATGCAGGATTTGGAGTGGTTTTTGTAATAATCCAAGGATGAGATGAGGAGAGAATGTTCTGGACTGTCAGTGCCAGTGGGAAAGCAGGGGAAGAGTGGGTTTTAAAGGTCCCTCAGCAGTGGAAAGAACAGGGCTTGTGAATTGAAGGACTGAATATAGGAAAAAGAAAGCCTTCAAGGTCGCTTTTCTAGGAGCTCTTTTTCAGAGTACAAAAGAGGACTTTTGAAGACACTGAATTCAACAGATGAGCACGCTGAGGCTCCAAGAAGTCGGCTGAGTTGCCCAAGTTTACCCAACTAGATCATGAGGCAATGTCCAGGTCCCCAGCCGGCACTCATTGTACTATATCATGCTGACATGTTGAACTTGAAGTGACCCTGAGCCTTTAAGCAGAGGTGTTCTCCACGAGGTTGGAAAGACTGTCTGGCGCCCAGGTGAGGGGAGGGGCAGGAGAAGCCATGACTGGAGTCAGAGCAGTGGTTAGAGGAGCCCCGAAGGAGTCCTTCTAGAGAGGAGAGAACCTCTAGTGCTCACAGAGATCTCTAGAGCCTGGCAGGGGCACATAGACAATAAGGTCAATCCCAGGTAAAGTATGCCAGCACTAAGTGAAGTGTAAACAGAGAAGTAGGACAAACAAAAAGCTTTAACTTAGAAAAAAGGACAAGTGGACTAGCGCTTTGAGAGTTCCAGAAAAAAGACTTTTGTGAACATGGTAGAAATAGACTAATTATAAAGTTACTGTGGGTTAAGCACAGACCCATACTGTTACAGGATGTTAAGTCCAGTTTAGGATGTCCAGTTGCCAAGCTGCAAGACAGTACAAATTTAAAGGCACAGAGACAGCAGACTGCTTGACAAGTAACTAAAGCCTCATGTGAATAAGTGAGGGGAATCACTTTCTTGCAAAGTGTTGTGGCTACCTTCAGGAGTTAAGGAGACTGGACTGGCACTATCATTTGAGAGTTTAGGTGAGATGTAAAGCATTTGTTTTCTAAACTGCTTTTTTAGAAGCCTTTGTGAACAATACAGGTGATAAAATTCATCTGAGATCTTGTCATAGAGTAGAAAGAAGAAAGGCTACATTGGATGATTTCCTGCCTAGAATCCTTTCATATAGTACATTGGGGACTGATGGGGAGAAAGACAAAGAGACTCAGGTTTGAAATTTTAAATAAAATGTTTTTGTGACACCACATAAGGCTCAAGATAATATGCAATACAGCTGACTCCTCTTATTGGCTTGGTAATTTTGTCCCTTAATCTTTTTTTTTTTCCTAAGGGTAGAAAATGCTGCCTTTTCCCTCATTGAACACCATTGTGGACCCATGCTGCTCTTAGCTTGTGAATCATTTCCTTGACAGAAATAGGTAGTGTCTCCCGAGATGAGCAGTGTCATAATAATGGTTAAGAAAATGCATGAGCCCTGGCTGGTGTGGCTTGGTGGATTGAGCAGTGGCCTGGGAACCAAAGGGTCGTTGGCTTGATTCCCAGTCAGGGCACATGCCTAGGTTGTGGGCCAGGTCCCCAGTAGGGGGCACACAAGAGGCAACCACCCACTGATGTTTCTGTCCCTCTCTTTCTCCCTTCCCCTCTGTCTAAAAAGAAATAAATAAAATCTTTTAAAAGAAAAGAAAATATATGAAATATAAGTACTGTTATCCTACAGAAGATGCAGGAGTAAACTTAAGTGCATAAAATACAGTAGTTAGAGAAGTTTTAAGACAGAATTTATTAAGACTAGTTATTCTATTCCTCTATATAGCTGAAGAACTTTAGTTTTCATCTGAATATGCCATATAATCCTTCATGAAAAATAGTTTTGGATCTACACAGTTCTTTTTGGAGAACTCAGCCTAAAATCTTCTAGATAAATTTTAGATTAACTAATAGAATCTGTAATTAGAGTGCTGCGCAGAACCATGACTATCTAGATAATGGGAAGATCATTTTTTTTTTGTTTTTAATAATTAATTGAACTATTTTCAGAGTAATTCATTCCCTGATGGCCTTAACTTTAATGAGAATTTCACTTTCCATCTGTGTGACACTTGTTTGATTTATTTTACATTCATCAGATGACTCAGTCTTTTATGGGACAATTTTTGTTTTAACCCACTAACATTTTCTCTTTTAGTCGGTTAAGGTACTGGTTATACCAAATAAAGCCCATGGCAATTTAGGTGATTTTCATCATTTATAAGGACACTCTTATAAATCCTTTTATATTTGACTTCCAGCCTGGGGAACAGCACCCTCCAGAGATGACTGTGGCAAGATCTTCTGTTAAAGAACCCTCCAGAGAAGGCAACCCTTCATTCCATGCGCGGCAGAAATCTGAGGTCTGCATTATCCAGAGTTGCTACCTTATATGATACAACTTTTCTGTAAAGATTGGTCATTTGACATCATTACAGCGTATCTTTCATTTTTTTTATTTTCCTTTTTTAATTACTTTTTTATTATTGTTCAAGTATAGTTGTCTCCATTTCCTCCCCACTCCTGCCCACCCTAGCCTATCTTTTAAAATTTATCCATACCTAATCTCCCACAAATAATTTGAACTGGCTTATAAAGTAGTTTCCTTCATACCATAATTCTGAGTTTTCTCTTTAAAAAATCCTGGAGTAAATTATAGATCAATGAGGTGCTATTCTAAGTTCACAGGCCATTTACTTTTATATAAACCTGTTTCCTCTCAGGGTGGAGCATATCATGATCCCCACTCTGATGATGGCACTGCCCCCAAAGAAAATAGACATCTGTACAATGATCCCGTTCCGAGGAGAGTTGGCAGCTTCTACCGAGGTAAGCCTGGCCGCCGACACCCAACAGGGTCCTCTCTCCTCTGCCCCTCACTGCATCTCCTGCCCACACCCCTCACTACATTTCACTGCCCTGGCTTCAGGTCCATGTAACTCACCTACTGTTGTCTTCCAACACTTCTCCCAGCTTCTAGTCTTGTTTCAAGTCATCTAGGCTTCTGACTTAGGTTCTTTGAGTAGTCTTCCTATTTTCAAGGTCATCAAAATAGTGTCTGGAATGACCTTTCTGAAGCCATATTCTGACCATACCACTCATTGATTCAATTAAGTGATAAAATACTTATTGATGTCACCTGTGGATCTAAGACTGTTCCAGTTTAGAACATGGCAGTGAACATGACAGTTGAAGCTCATCACCCTCACAGAGCTCACATCCTCATGGAAAGAGAGCACTATTAAATGTAATAATTATCTTGAGAAATAAAATGGAATAAATGCTATAGGAAAAAAAATAGAGCAAGGCAACTCATTGCCCACCACCCCACCTGCAGTTCTCTATCTCTCACCTGCTGAGAGTCCTCTGGCAGCTTCCCGTTAGCATCAGGACAAAATCTGAATTCCCTAGGACAGCATTCCAGGCTTTCCATTCCCAAGCCCGGCCATCCTTTTTGGCTGTTCCTCTTTCTTCTCTCGTGCCCAGCCTGTGGGACTCACAGGGGCCACCCCCTCCTGTGCCCTAAAACTCACTCTTTTCCCTGCTTGCATAGCTTGGCCCTGTCCCTTTTAAGATTCTACTGTGGGGTCTTCTGCAGTGTGATGTCTTCCCTGCCCACCCAGATGAATTGAAGTGTTTCCTCCCCTGTCCCACCCATGGTTCCTTGGTTAGACCTCTAACATGACACAGGCCACATGGTGCTGATTCTTTGCCTGCATTTCTCTCTCACAAGGTTGTGAGGCCCTTTATCTTTTCCTCCACCCTCATTGACTAGCATACTGCCTGACAGTTTCATTAATATTTATTGATTGAATGAAAGAAAATCTTCAAGTGTACTTGCACAGCTTTAAAAATGTACTTCTCTGTTTAATAGACAACCAAAACAGATGCTTTGGGGGATGTATCAGTTTAGGAGATGTTGACAGAGAAAGGCATCCCCTTTGATGAGCTGTGTAGAAACAGAGTGGGAGCCCCTGGGGAGCCCCAGCCTATATAGTAAGGAGACAGACAGCAAGCCCACCAGGGTGGGGCAAGGTCCTGGCTCTGGGAGCCTCAACTTTTCACAGTCTTCAAGGGTCACTGCGACCTTCTACCAATGCCCATATTCACATTGTCTGGCTTCTCACTATTGTGTTAATTTGGGAGGACAGCTGGCAAGGGGCAGGGATGGGGGCGGGAGGTCACGGACAGCTGCTCAGTCATTTTAACCAGGAACTGGAGCTAAATAAATATATCCAAGTGTTATTAAGGACTAAATGTATGTTGAATGACCAGGCTACTCTGTTCCCTCCCAGTTCCACCTTTGAAAAAAGCATAAATGCCATTTAGCCATTTAGTATATTTTTTTTCTCATGCCATGGTTACTTTAGAATCTTATGGGACTGAAATTTTAATTCAGATTACAGTTACCTAAAACAAATCTTGTGGTATACATGAGCAAAAGCCTTTTCTTCTATCACTGTAAGTTTTATTTCTGAAATGAATCATACGTGTGCCATTTCTATAGATGTCTGTGGAATATACTTTAATATAAAATGTTAACAAAATTCTAATCAGTCTGAAAGCAGTTTTATTTTGATTTCAAATAAATTAAATCAGTTAATATCAGCAAAACCCTTCATTTGTCTTCCTTATAATCCACTTCAATGTTTGGCAGGCAGAATATTTTTATTTTAGAAAGTCTAGAAATAGAAAACATTTAACTAGGTGAACATCTGGAGACAGCTGCCATTTCAATGATGCTACTAAATCTTAACTGGATGAAGATTTAGTGGTATCACCGAAATGATAAATGTTTCCAGAATACTTCCCGTTTTCAGTCCTATTGGTCAAGAGTCAAGTGAAATGATATCATTTATCTTTATATACAGCCTGTATATTCCTTTTATGATGAAATTTGCAATACGTTTTGATTTATGACCAAGCTTAGGAATTGACAGAAAAAATAGTAACCCCCACCTAAAAAGCAGAAAAGTATTTACTGAAATAAATTGTGGTTTATCTTTCTGTTTATTCCTGGATTGAGAACATAGAGAAAAAATTGTATTCTTGTGCAAGTAACCAAATTTCTTTGGAATTTAGTTTAAAATATATATATATAATTGATGCTACCTCCCAAGTGTCAAGGCTTAAACAATAGTTTGTATATTCTAGCACACATACAAGGCCTGTCCAGAAAGTATCAAGCCATGTGCTCTGAAAAATAGAGACATTTCTTGGAGAAGATACAAGAAACATTGTACATAGGATAATGACACCTCAGTCCCCTTCAAAGTATAGGCACCTTGGAACCTCACACACTTCTCCCAGTTGCCATCAGCTACCCTGTCACACTTTTCTGAATCTCATCAATTGTCTGAAATCTCTCCCCTTTCAAAGGTGATTTTAGTTTTGGGAAAAGCCAGAAGTCGCAGGGGGCCAAATCTGGGCTGTAGTGGGACTGAGTCACTTGGGTGACTTGATGTTTCCCCAAAAAACTCTGCACAAGATTTGATGCATAAGTGGGTGTGTTGTTGTGATGAAGCTGCCAATCACAGTTGCCCATAACTTCAGCCTTCTGAATCATCCAAATACCGTGGAAGAATGTTCAAGCTTAACATAAAATTTGATGCAGATTTGTTGCTGTACTCCCTCAAGTCATTTTGAATGTGACGACCACACAGTACACATGCTTACTCAATGGTATCTACTGCCCCTACTGACTAGTATGGTAAAGTTGTCATTGTTCATGCATGTGTATTCCGGTCTACTCTCCTTGGATGCTAGGTTACATCAGTGTCCTGCAAACCGTTATATTAACAATGGCTGGCCTTTTTTCTGGACAGACCTTGTATTATTAAGAATCACTTCAGACTAAGAATAGATTTTGCATAGTTGGGTCTATGATGTAAAAAAGCCTCAACTCCAAAGAATGTCAAAACAGTGAAGGGAGGCTATCATATTCATACTTTTAAATATCCTACAATGTTTTTCAATTTATCAGCCAATGGGTCAATTTATATTGCCTGGTGATATTTCCTGGTGTTAACTTACCCTCCCAAGTTGCTCTTGTAAGCAGTGAGGGTAGGGAGAAAGTTCCCTGGACTGTCTCCACCCTCAGAAAACACAGAAGTTATCTGAAGGGCAAATGAGGATTTTGACTAATCTGTTTATTTGTGTGAGAAAAACTGCAATAGAATAACTTGAATCCTGCTTTGACCAATAGATTACATCAGTGACTTTCTTTATTTAGTGCCATCTCCACGTCCAGATAATTCTTTCCATGAAAATAATGTGTCAACTAGAGTTTCTTCCCTACCATCAGACAGCAGTTCTGGAACTAACCACTCCAAAAGACAACCAGCATTTGAACCATGGTAAGTATTTTGGTTTGTTTTTACTCTTAATGTTTTCTAACTTGAGATTTGAGATTTCAAAGAAATTCTGGATAAACTTTTGAGCGTTCTTCCTCCTGTTAGGCTTTTCTTTCTCAAGAGAGATTGTTTGGTGTGGAAAATGTGATTTGTCATTATTTGTAATGGTTTCTGTCAAGTTTAGAATTTGTATTAAGTAATACATAAAAGAAAAAAAGTCTCCCAGATCAGTAAATACCTCATAAGTCTTCCATTGCATTCTTCTGACATGACTGGTGTCTTTCACTGTCTCCTCTTTTGTTGCTATTGAATCACCTAGCAGACACTTTGCTTAGCACTTTGTATGCACGGTCTCACACTCAGTTCTCACAGTCAGCCTTTGAAGTAGGAATGGCTCCCATTCTACAGATGAGCAGACGCAGTTTAGAAAAGGTAAGGAGCTTGTCTGGTGCTGGACAGCCAGTAACAGCAACCGGGGTGTAGACCGACGTGGGTTCTGAGTCCATAGCTCCTATCTTTCACCTCTATGCCACCCGACTTTTGTCAGGGTGAAAAGATAGAAATGGGGGAACAATTCTTTATGCTACCACGAAAGCATAATGGTAGCCAGACATTAAAATGATGTGCCAGCTTTGCTTGTCCTTGTATCTTTTTGTGTCATGTGTAATAAAAATTTAGGAAGATAATTATAACTCATGTCAGGGGTCCCCAACCCCCGGGCCACTAGCAAAGTTTGCCTAAGATCTGCCTTCTTCCCCCCAGCCTGAGCTCTGCCTCCTGCCCCCTCCCCGCCCTAGTCTGTGGAAAAACTGGTCCCTGGTGCCAAAGGTTGGAGACCACTGACATATATGAAGTCTCATTAGACCTATCTAGGAGTAAGAACTTTTTAAAAATAGTAATGTGGACTTTGTATTCTCGACTGCTCAGAATCCGGATGTGAGGGGTACTTACGTGTACTTCATAAAACTACCTACCAAGTCCTCCACCAGTAGAATCAATGGTACATCACTATAACACACTGAATTTAGAATGAGACCAGTCTGTCAGAGAGCCCATCTCTGGTGTTTGTTGCCAGAAGTCACAGAGGGCCTTAGGTCAGTTCTCCTAACCCTACAATTTGGACCCTGTTGGCAGGGTTATATCAAAGATTCATTGTTACTGTGCCCAGTGGTGAAAATAATGTAATTATTTTTAAAACAGTAAGATTTTTAAAGCTATAAATACTTTTTCATGTATAAGCACACTTTACATCCATTGCCTTATTTATAAAATGACAAGTCTTAACATTAGTGACTAAGACAGTAGACTTTGGAAATAAATAGGGTATCTTCATTAATGTCACCTTCTGGCCATGTGACTTTAACCTCTCTGCACCTTGGTTTCTTTATCTGTAAAATGGGGCTAGGAAGAGCACCTCCTTCATAGGGTTAATGTGATCATTAATTGGGATAAACCCTCAAAAAGTGCCGAGAGTAGAGGTCCCCAACCTCTGGGCCATGGACTGGTACCGGTCTGGGCCTGTTAGCACCTGGACTGCACAGCAGGAGTTCAGCTTGAATGTAATGTGCTTGAGTCATCCCAAAACCGTGCTCCCCACCCTGGTCCATGGAAAAATTGTGTTCCACAAAACTGGTCCCTGGTGCCAAAAAGGTTGGGGACGGTTGACCCAGAGCAATGACTTGCTAACATCAGCAGTTTTTACCATTTATGTCCTCTAACTTCAATATGGCTTGTCAGGTGTCTCCCTGCCACTTAAACTTGCTCGTAAACTTTGGTGCATTCTTTCTTCGTGTGACTGTAGATAAGATCTCCTATACATTAACTCCTATACATAATGCCTCTCTCCTCTTCAATTCTCCTTCATGCTGCTCCCAGAACAGTTATCCTAAAGCCCCCAAAGTCTGACCCTCTGTGAAACCTGTGGGTCTCCTGCCTTGTGTCTGTGAGCAGCTTGAAGTCTCCTTGTTTATTTTGCCCTGCAGTTCCAACATCTAACATGGGACCTGGCACATACAAAGTACTCTGTAAAGGTTGGTTGACTTTGATTCTGTTGGTTTTAATTCCTTCCCTTTTTTAGGTGAATCTTTTGAATTCTCTCTTTCCTCTTGACTGCTTAGAGAAATAGCTGTTGCGTGAGTCTTGTGATTATTCAGGAAGCAAACTGTTACTACTCCCTACCCCACACCATCAGCACCCCCCCCCCCCGTCCACCGTTGTATCAGCCCTATATAATGTGTCAGGTGACTAGCTGGATGATCCTTCTTAAATCTCCTGTCCCTGAGATTTATGTGATCACCACTTGCCCTTCGTTAGTGATACTTCTCTTAGATCTGTCTATTGCTGTACAATTAGCTCAGCTCAGCACATAACTGTTGACTGAACCAGGTGGAACTACAGGGTCAGGAATTTAAATTTGAGATATATTATGGGGCATCATACTCTTACCCATTGGGTGCAGTATTGGTTGTAAATGTTCAAGTCTCTCTCTTCATTCTTTTGTACAATACACAACTTTTCAGGGGCCTGTGTTCTTGGCAGCTTCTCTCCATCTCTGTCTCCCCCTGAGTCTCTCCCCTAGGCTTTTCTCCCTTTAGTTTCTCTGTTAGTTCTCTGTATGTGTATATTTCAATGTAGTTTCTGCCTCTCTTTTTTCTTTTTCTGTCTCCTTCTCTCCCACTTGGGCTCTTTCTCTCTCTGTGTGTCTCTGACTTCCTTCTGTGTCTTTTATGATGCATGCACACTCAAGCTTTACTCCTAGCTTTCATCCTCTAGTTCAGGGATAATTTATTTTCTTTTCTGTTTTGGCCTCAGGGATCTTTCCCTGCCTGGATCATGGCCCCACCACCTCTGCTCCACTTCAGTTTGAAGATGTTTTCCTCATCATTCCCCCTCTACCCCAGGCCCTAGTTTATCCAGTACCTCTGAAAAGACACCGCGGAAAGTCTTTGATTCATCTTCCCTGTGTTTGGGGTCATCATAAGGAACAAAAGATACTGGGCTTTTTGTGCCACTCCTCTTTCCTTACCCTCTTCCGCCCCGATTCTCTCACTTCCATCTTGTTAGATAGACTCTTCTTCCCATCTCACATTCTGCTCCTCCTACGACCCAGTGTTTCAAGCCTTCACTTCCTCTCTTGCCAGCAGTAACATTCTTATAGTAATACCCATTCCCTTCCTGAGGCTGTAGTCACATATGCCCCTTAAAGATTTCCAGGATTGGCAGAAAGCTCTTTTACTACTGACACTTGACAGGCCTTTGAGATTTCATTAGACTTCCATTCTTGTTGGAAAGACGTTCTACCTGTTAATCTGAATACTCTTCTGTACAGACCCCAGTATGGGAGGACATAAACTATAGCATAAGCAAATACTTCTTTAATCTCTGGAGGTTGCAGAACATTAAAAGTAGCATTGCTAGTTGGACTTGATGCTCTCTGAGGTTCCTTTCAATGCTGAGTCCTGCTTTTGTGATTTCAGCCAACTACACTGTTCTGCCGGGTTCTCTAGAACCCTCACATGTCTGAATGCTATGGCCTGGAATTGAGTTTAGCGAAGTCTGTCTTTAGGCCTCATGCAAGAGGGTTTCATCTCCTTAATCTCAAAACTGCTTGTCAAAAGAAAGATCAAATTCCCGGGGTCTATGCCCAGTCTGTCATTGGAAAGAGGCTACAACACTGCACTTAAAGTATCTTTAACTTTTCAGTTATTTTATTCTCATCCATTACATCACATCTGAAGTTTTTCAGCTTTCAAAATTGTAAATGAATTATTCAGTATTCCAATACTCATTATTTTATTGGTTGTGTTGTATTATAAAACTTTCAGTTCAGAACTTGAGACTCTATCAAACTTCAGGTCCTGATGAGTTTCAGGAACACATGGGCCTACAGTACATGCATTTACTTCCTTGGGATCTCCATTACCTTTTAATTTTTTTAGTATATTTTATTGATTATGCTATTACAGTTGTCCCATTTCTCCCCTTCACTCTCCTCCCCCATGCACACTCCCTCCCACCCACATCCCCCCCTTTAGTTCATGTCCATGTGTCCTAAGTTCTTTAGCTTCTACATTTCCCATACTACTCTTGCCCTCCCCCTGTCTATTTTCTCCCTACCATCTATGCTACTTATTCTCTGTACCTTTTCCCCCTCTCTCTTCCTCCCACTCCCCTGTTGCTAACCCTTTGTGTGATCTCCATTTCTGTGGTTCTGTTCCTGTTCTAGTTGTGTACTTAGTTTGTTTTTTTTTTTTTAGGTGTGGTTATTAATAACTGAGTTTGCTATCTTTTTACTATTCATATTTTTTATCTTCTTTTTCTTAGATAAGTCCCTTTAACATTTCATATAATAAGGGCTTGGTGATGATGAACTCTTTTAACTTGACCTTATCTGGGAAGCACTTTATCTGCCCTTCCATTCTAAATGAAAGCTTTGCTGGATAGAGCAATCTAGGATGTAGGTCCTTGCCTTTCCTGACTTGGAATACTTCTTTCCAGCCCCTTCTTGCCTGTAAGGTCCCTTTTGAGAAATCAGTTGACAGTCTGATGGGAACTCCTTTGTAGGTGACTGTCCCCTTACCTATTGCTGCTTCTAGAATTCTCTCCTTCATTTTAATCTTGGGTAATGTAATTATGATGTGCCTTGGTGTGTTCCTCCTTGGGTCCAACTTCTTTGGGACTCTGAGCTTCCTGGACTTCCTGAAAGTCTATTTCCTTTGCCATATTGGGGAAGTTCTGTTTTATTATTTGTTCAAATAACCTTTCCACTTGTTGCTCTTCCTCTCCTCCTTCTGGTACCCCTATAATTAGAATGTTGGAATGTTTAAAGATGTCCTGGAGGTTCATAAGCCTCTCCTCATTTTTTTTTTAATTCTTGTTTCTTCATTCTTTTCTGATTGTATGGTTTTTTCTTCCTTCTGGTCCACTCCATTGATTTGAGACCCAGCATTCTTTCCATCACTATTGGTTCCCTGTGCATTTTTCTTCATTTCACTTGGTGTAGCCTTCATTTTTTCATCTGATTTGTGACCAAAATCAACCAATTTTGTGAGCATCTTGATCACCAGTGCTTTGAACTGTGCATCTGATAGGTTGGCTATCTCTTGGTCGCTTAAAAGTATTGGCTGTGGGGCTTTGATTTGTTCTTCCGTTTGAGTGTTTGTTTTGTTTGTTTGTTTGTTTTGTTTTGGGGGTTTTTTGGGGTTTTTTTTTTGGACTGGTCGCACCTGTTATGTAATGAGGGGCGGAGCCTTAGGTGTTCACTGGGGCAGGGCAACCCACATCACTGGGTTGTGATGCTGTATGGGGGCGTGGGGCCAGAGGGAACAATGGCACTTGCTCCATCCACTCTCTGTTGGATATCAGTCCCCTCTGCCCCTTTCCACAAGCAGATCGGGCTCTTCTGGTGCTGGTTCCCAGGTGGGTGGGCTTGTGTACATTCTAGGACCCTGTGGGTCTCTCCAACGAACTCTCCTGTGAGGCTGGGAGTCTCTTTGGCACCTCAGTTTCCACAAGTGTTTTCAATTGGTGCTTTAGGCTTTATTTCCCAGCACTGGGGCCCTGGGTTGTGCGGTCTGTCTGGCTGCCCATTTTCACCTGGTTTATCTGTGCTCGAATGTGTGACTGCAGACAGCCAGCTGCCTTGCGCGCCTCACTGGGTCTGCCCGTTGCCTCCCCACACCCAGGGTCTGCCACTGGGGTCTGCTAGTCGCCACCTGGGCCCTGCATGCCTGGGTCTGCCAGCCACCACTTTTTCCTGCCGCGACCCCTCTCTCCCGACTGCCCACTCCGTCCCTCTTACCAGTCTGGATGAATGGTTGTTGGACTTCCATACAGTTGAATTTTCTGTCTGTTCTGGTTGTTTTTTTGTTTCAAAATTTTTGTTGTCCTTAATTTTGGTTGTGAAAGGAGGCACAGTGTGTCCACCTATGCCTCCATCTTGGCCGGAAGTCCTGGGATCTCCATTACCTTTTAGGCTAAACACCTTAGAAGAACTAATCATTGCTTCTTTAAACAGGCATGGTGTTTACTTCCTATTTCTCTCTTCTTCCACCCCCACGTTTGATATTGAGTTCTTGTTTTTTCAAATAAATTTTTTGTGTAGCTTATAAAACTGTTTTTTATTATATCTGCAGTACATTTTGGTGTTGCAACTAAAAAGAAGAAATGATAAATCACCAAAATAATTTCTCTTGCCCAGAGATGATAGCTATTGACATTTTGTTTCATTTCTTCCTGCCTTTTAAAAATATATACATGTGCACATGTATCCCTTTCTTAAAAATATAGTTAGGCTCATATTATATAGAAAGTTTTGAATTCTGCTATTTTCACTTAGTATTATAGTTTGGATATTCCTTCATATTAGTGAAAATTCTTTGACAATGTGATCTATTTTTAATAGCTTCATGCTGTTTTCTATCATGCAAATCTATAATAGTTTATAGAGGTGTTTTCTGCCTTCACATAGATTTAATCAAGTAAAGGATGCTGCTTTGTTCATGTTTTTTCTTAGATGTTCTAGTAACTTCTTTGCTGTTAGATGTTCCAAAACCATAAGTATGAACAAACTCTGTCACCTTTAATGTTTCTACTCTTAATTTTAGGGAATAGTTAGTAGAAGGAATCCAGCAATTTGAGAAAATGGTTTTCCACAGTCATATAGATATTGGAATTTAAAGTAGAGCCAATGGAATGTGCCTTTTTGAAAAATAGTACCAGTTGGCTTGTTTTTCAAAAACTGTAAATTAAGTTATATAGGTCCTCTGTTAACAAACAAGTAACCAACTTGTTGGGGCCAAGGTATCTTGTTTGCTGTCATTTAATATCCTCTATTTGTATTAAAATGCCTGGGTGGTATCAGTGATATGAAGCTTAATGTCAGTATTTTGAATTAGAGGCTCCCCCCCTTCAGAAGAACCCTTTGTATTAAGCATTTTTCCTGTCCATGTTTTTTTTACCTTATCTATTTTTATTTAGTTTTAATAAATGGATATGAAATTTTTATGAAGGAATTTTCTAGTTTCATGTAATTCTTCTACTTATAATGTTTCTGCATTGATTTTTTGTTTGTTTGTTTTTTAATGTTCTATACTTTTGCAGGCCAGTAATAATGAACTTGTCAAGCTGGTTTTAAGAAGGTAAACAGAAACATGAAGATAAGGAAAATGTTTCTGCTCTTTCCCTTGGAGGGTTGCAGAAAAAGCAGGCTTTAGACCATGTACTTTTCAAACTCCTAATTCTAAGGTTTTCAACAACATGGAAATGGTCCTGCAGCAGAGTCACAGATAATTTGTATTAATGCTCAAATTGCTAGTTTGAGTCTGAGCCAAAGGCTAATCATTAACCATGGTCCATTAGATTCAGTTCCTCCTATGCTTTTAGGACACTCCTTACCTGTGTGCTTGAATCTTCATGGCTATTTGAACCCAGTGTCATGCACTTTCCATCTTCATTATATTTGTCATACGATGGTAGGAGAACAATCGAAAAATCAATATGATAAAAATGTCTTCCCATTTAGGAAAAGTCCTGAAAACATTAGTCATTCCGAACAACTCAAGGAAAAAGAAAAACAAGGCTTTTTCAGGTCAATGAAAAAGAAAAAGAAGAAATCTCAAACAGTAAGTAGATGGCTAATTTCTATATTCAATAGCATACTAGTCTGCTTTAGTCTGTGGGTACTTTACATTTTGTACATGGCAATCATACTGCATTATTTTCTTATTGAGACCTGACATGCATACATTGTATGTGTTTCTTTCCCAAATTCTAAACAGCTATCCGCCTGTTACAGAGCTTTTTCCAGATTCAACAGAATCTCCAGGAATGGAAGAAATTTAATTTAGATGAGAGAGAACACTTTAAGCCTTTCTAAATGTCTTATCCATGAGGATTTGTATTCATGTAAAAACGATGCAGCTACAGGATTTATTTCTTTCTGGGGATTAAAGATATGCAAAAACTTAGTAAATGGTTTTGTTTTCTGTTTGATCTTAAAAGTCGTGTAATTAACCATCATTCATTTTTCTCCCCTGGCCGGTTATCCAATTACCATGTTGACAAGTGCACTTCTGGGCTGCAGAGTCACAGAGAGGAGATAGTATTTGACATTTCAGGGCTTGCTTTAGTAAGAAGATATGTTTATCCTGTGATTGAACTGTGAAATGGAACGAGTCTCAGGGAGCCCTCCGCCTGAACCCAGGGCTGGCTCCATGAAACCGTGCACATCACATCACTGAACCACCCAAGCAAGGATTTTGCTGGTTAGTGACTTGAGAAAACATGGGGAAGACAGGCCTCCAGGCCAGCAGGCACTACTTTACCTACGTGACGCCTGCTTCCCGCTTTGCTTTATGACATCTTCCAGACTAGGTAATGTTGAGTTGGCCATTTTAAATTACTTTGTTTCTAGTTTTACTTTTTATACATGATTAACTCTCATTGATTTAAAAAGGGATTCTAGGATTATGAATCAATGGTAAGTAAAGATGAGATACGTAGATGATAGTAGCAAAGAACAATACTGAAAGTAAGGATTTTGTCTCACAGATTACCTTTCTAGATTATTCTTTCACTTGCTTATTGTTAATTTATATGTTTTATTATAAAATAAATATGAGCTCATTACAGAAAACTTGAGGGGAAAAAAATGGATCATTTCTAATCTTACCACTCTGTCACAACTAGTATTAGGATCTTGATATATTTCCTCTTAGCTTTTAGCCTGTGTATAAGTTTATGGGGGAAAGATGTTTTTTGTTTGTTTGTTTTGGATAATAATAATCATTCTAGTACAATTTAAAATTCTGGCTTTTAACAGTATATCTCTCTATCAATATACACAACATGTATGTTACTACACAAATTTTATTATCTTCATTTTAATGGCTACATGAAGTGTTTATTTTTTAAAAACTGCCTATTGTCTCTAACTGAAATTCACTTAAAGCAGAATGTGAAATCAAAATACCACTCAATCAAATATTACTACATTTGTTATTTAGACTGGATGAACAAAACAGACCTGAATTAAAGTAGAAAAGCCCAAAATATTTACAGTGCTAATAAAATAATACTTTCATCATTGTCTATGGAACATTTGTCCATCATGAACATTGAACTCATACTACTTCCTTTTAACCACTCTTATTTTTATTTTAATGTTTTTGTTCTTAACCTCAGGTCTGTAGCCATTTGTGGGGTGTTTAAGTGAAAGAAAGTGGCAGAAACCAAGGGACTGAAGGTGTTTCGTGTATAGATTTGGCTTTTGATGTCTGTCTGTCTGTCTGAGACCAACATTAAACTTAAAGCCCGAGGCTCTCCATGGCCTAAGTCGAGTATATACATGTTGACTGACACTGTTAGATGTTGAAATAGTATAGGTTAGGGCAAATGGGAAAACTATGATTCTCTAACATCCTTTCCACTTGAATTTACTTTTTTAAGGTTTTCATGCATTTCATTTTTAATATGTAAAATAACTGCAAAATATCTCTATACAGGCCAATACCTTAAGTCTTCTTCCAAACCAGAAGTGTTTAGTACCTCTGGGTTTTTTAGTTAAAAAGTGTTTTTAAGGACTTTGATATCTAGAGTAAGAGTTCCAAAGAGTACTTAGTATATCCTGCCAGACCTCAGACTCCTAAGCCTGGCATTTTGTTAACTCTGCCCCCTACAAATAAGTAGAAATTAGAATTAAAATTTACTTTTTTTTATTTTTTATAACTCAGCAAAAGGAAACTGGGTAAGCAAGCTTTGAAAGATTTAGAGCTTTGTGGCATTTGCATAAGGTTCAAAAAAGGGGAAATCTAATTCCCAATCCACATAGAAAAGCAGGACATTTTAAAGCCTGGATGGATCCTAAATCTAGTTTAACCCTTTTAATTTCACTGATATAGGAACTGCCCAGGCAAGTTGTGACCTGCCTGAAGTTGCACTATCAAGTTGAGAGAACTAGAAGTGGGTTCTCTTGACTAGCAGGCCCAGCCTCAGTCCCTGCCACCGGCCCACCTCTGCAGAGAGCCTCTGGCCACTTGCTCCTGGGGTCTTTCTTGTGGCCTCCTTAGTGACACAAGTTAAACTCTTACCTGGGATCCCATCATGGGAACAGGAAACTTTGTGAGCTATTTTACTCAAATGTTCTCATATACACATCCATAAAAGAGGATGGAGGCCCTGGCTGGTGTGGCTCAGTGGATTGAGCACTGGCCTGGGAACCAAAGAGTCACCAGTTCGATTCCCAATCAGGGTGCATGCCTGAGTTGCAGGCCAGGTCCCCAGTCGGGGACACGCAAGAGGCAACCACACATTGATGTTTCTCTCCCTCTCTTTCTCTCTTCCTTCCCCTCTCTCTAAAAATAAATGAGTAAAATTTAAAATAAAGTCGATGGGAATACCTTTACATGCATTCTACTTCTCTGACAATTGAGATATCCACAACAGGGAAAAGAAGTGCCAAAAAAATAATTTTGTATTGCAAGGTGCCTTCTTAGACTCAAGCAAATCTGGAAGTCGCCTTGGGAAATCTGGCTTCAGTTCCACATCCAGAGACTTACATAAGCCCTCAGAGCATATGGTGACTCTGCCAACTTGGTAGTTGTACCCGAGTTAGTATCTATCTCAACTTGTAATCATGCTTTGGTTTAAAGACTGAAGTTTGTTTCTTCACTTTGAAAGCCCATATTCTGAATTGCATCAGATATTTTCCATGGGGTGAATTTTTCTAACAGCATAAAACCATGCTTCTTTGATGGTAGAATCCTGCAACAGTGATCTTTCCAAGTGATGTGTTCCGGTTCAAAAGTTGACCACATTCAAAGGGGTCTGCAGTACCTGTTTTGTTTTTTGTTTTTTTTCCCAAATAGGCAGATTGCATGGTAGATTATTTAGTTGCTGAGGTTTTCTCTAGCAGTTAGGAAGAGATTCATCAATAGCTCTTTAAACACAATTCTTTATAATAATTATATTTCTGATAATAACTAAATCCTTAAATGTTTTGTAAGCTTAGTATGAATGATGTGTGCAGGTCTCTGTGCATTCCTTCTGCAGGTGTTGATCATGGCCACATGTTCTCTCTCTGTATAGAAGTTTTTTGCATGTCTTCAATTACATTGTTGGCATCTTCATGTCTAAGTGAGAAATGACACAGTACCCTCTCTAGATGCACACACAGCACAGGCAGTCTCTCAGTGACTTAATATTTCACAAGTTGAGGGCTTCCAAGGGCTAGAAGTTTCAGTAAGAACACCTTTTTTTTTTTTCTTTTTTCTTTTGCAATTAGTTTATTTGTATCTTATATTGCAGACAGATTCCACCAACGGGGAGAATCCAAGCATCAAGAAATCCCTCTTTCCTCTTTTTAATTCAAAGAATCATTTAAAGCATAGTTCTTCTTTGAAAAAGCTTCCTGTAGTCACTCCACCCATGGTACCCATTTTTACGTATGGTAGCCCTGAAAACTGCTCCAGTAAACTTGTTTTACTGATGACAACAGCATGTCTTTTATTTTCATGGGGTCATATTCTCTTTGTGCTAGTTAAGTACCTGAGCCAGTTCCATAAATTCACTGAGATATAAATTCTTTGCCATTCTGGATTTTCTGAATCAGTTAAGGAGGTTGAAGCATTAAAGGCTACTAAGCAAACAAACTAGCGAAAGGCTAGTTTGGGTTGTCTGATTAGCCAGTTGTTGGCAGACAGCATTCATAAAACCCCTTATTTCTTGTAAAGAACTCAATTAACACTTACAGTTCACAAATATCTTTTTGTTTGGCTCACAAAGTGTGTTAACACTTGGTTGGCAGTTTGTTTCTTTCAAACCAAGTTGCATTGACCAAATTAAGTGAGCTAGCCGGCTCCATGAAAAACAGCTTCTGTTAATAGGTGATTTTGCTTTTTTCTTACCTGGCTGTAGCTTTTACTGGTCACTTGGTTTAAAGCCAGGGCTTTTGCTTGACATTTGGCATTAAGCTCCTGTGTTCACTAAAATCGGTGAACAAACCAATTGCATTCATCTGGAATTTGTGGCACGAATTTCCAGCATTTTCATTGTGCATAATACTAGACCCAGATTCTTTACTGGGCAGTGTCTTGTGATTATGACTCAACCATACTTTTCCACTTTGCTACCCCTGAAAACCTGCTAGACTTCTTTGAATACCAGCAAATGCGGTGTCTGGATCATTTTCCCAGCAGGAACAAATTTTTGTTTTATTGAACTGGTTCATAACCTAACTGCAATGTGGAATGAGGATACGACAGCAATTCCTGGTATAGCCCAATTTAACTGCTCTCTCTTACAGCGATTAAAACTAACAGCATGGGAATGCTTTAAGGGTTGAGGTTTTAACAAAGCTGCATGATCATCTGCCAATTTTTCCTAATGCAGGGAAAATTATTAAGAGG
Source organism: Phyllostomus discolor (assembly GCF_004126475.2). Classification (NCBI taxonomy): domain Eukaryota; kingdom Metazoa; phylum Chordata; class Mammalia; order Chiroptera; family Phyllostomidae; genus Phyllostomus; species Phyllostomus discolor. The sequence continues at coordinate 6,774,245 of NC_050198.1, forward strand.
GCAGTAGAATTTAACTAGCATCACTTGCATTGTGAACACTGGAAGAGTCTGGGTTTTTTTTTTTAATTGGGTGTTTTTTCTTGTCTGTTTTTTGTTTTGGGGGTCTTTGGGGGGGAGGGGGTTGAGTTTTGGTTTGGTTTGATTTGCTTTTGTTCTCCTCTCGGGTGTGGTTCCATATCTTAATTAGGTTTATTGGTGTGCTGTTTAAATCCTGATCTATATTCTGCTCTAGGTGCCCAATTCTGAAGGCCCTGATCTTCTGACATTGCAGAAAGCCATTCACTCTGCTAGCACCCCAAGCAGCAGACCAAAGGAGTGGCGTCCTGAGAAGATCTCCGATCTACAGACCCAAGTGAGTGGCACCCACATCAATCCTAGACTCTTATACTGCAGCGATCATTTCTTCTAAGGGGAGGGGGGAGGTTGAGAAATTTGGCCTCTCGGTGTTTACAGCAAGGCTGAGTGTCTCCCCAGGGTATACCCTCACTAATAGCCAGGTGCACTTAGGGGTCCAGAGAGATCTTGTGTCAGTGACCCTTGTCCTACTAGAGAAAAAAGTGAGCTTCCATTCGGCTTCAACTAGCTAGGGGTAGGGCTGGGGGTGAGATTAAAGGATAAATAAGAAATGGCCCAGCTCTGGCTGATATGGCTCAGTGGATTGAACGTAAGCCTACAAACTAAGAGGTTACTGGTTAGATTTGCTGTCAGGGCATATGCCTGGGTTGCAGGCCAGGACACCAATAGGGGGCACATGAGAGGCAAGCACTTGCACATCGATGTTTCTCTCCCTCTCTTTCTCCCTCCCTTCTCCTCTCTCTGAAAATAAAGAAATAAAATATTTTTTAAAAAAGAAAGAATATTTAAACCTTTGAAATCCATACTATTTTTGATAGAAAATAGGCAAACTGTTGCATTAGGAAATACAGATTACATAGTATGTATAATCACATTTCTCTGTCATAATGGGGGAAGAAGCAAAAGTCATATCTGTAAATTTTTCAGGTAACTGAGGTTTATCTCCTTTAAACAACAGTTTTTATTGGAAATTTAAAAATACTATATCTTTTCAGTATCCCGTAATGAGCATAGTAACATAATCTAACTTGTTTTTTATCACATTCACTATTTTATAAATCCATTATTCCTCCCTATAATTTCTGACAACCCTTATGAACTTTTGAGTCTGCAGGGTTACTTGTGGTTTGGAGGAAGTCTGTATTTTTATAGGTTTACTGTATACTATTTAGTTGTAAACTATTACTCAGAGCCGCTGGAAGGAGTTGTCCAAATTTTGATTGTATTTGCTCAACCATTTATATTTTCTGCTTCTAACATAATTAATGTAGGCTGGGGGGCAGAGGAGGTATAGAGAACCAGATATGCAAGTTATTGGATATGTATACGAATGAAGAGCACAAGGCTCTGAGTGTGGACCTGATGTCCTTATTCCCAAATTTAAAAAGAAGAGTACAGGGCTTTAGAACCTTCTTTGTATAACCACTTCTTTTGTCTAAAAAGCTCTTTTCAGGTAACTTGGTATCTCTAGCTGAACCCATATTATTGCATAGTCGGCTCTTTAATAATGTGGGGGTTAAGGGACACCGACCCCTGGCACAGTCAGAAATCTGCTTTTAACTTTGAACTCCCCCAAAACTTAAGTTGTGTCTTGATATCTGCCAGGGGTTGGTTCCAGAACGCCCTGTGGATACCAAAATCCATGGATGCTCAAGTCACTTATATAAAGATAGCATAAATCAATGCATACAGTTAGCCATCTGCATCTGCAGACCCCCAACCACAGATGGAAAATAGTACAGGTATTTGTTTTAAAAAATCCATGTATAGGTGGATCCAAACCCATGTTGTTCAAGGGTCAGCTATAATTGCTCAATAGTTACATGTGGTCAGGGCTATGAAAATCTCCAGGAATTTCATTGTGTTATACCAATTTCATTTAAACAACAACACCAACACACTTTTGAGCACTGACAGTGTGTGTGCAGTGTGCTATGTCATCTCCCATGGGGACCACAGAGCTTTCTTGGACAGACTTTGGAATGGCCATGGAGGATGCTTCCCTAGGAGCGATTTCTACTTGAGTCAGTTCTCAAGCAGTTTCCCTTGGATTTCAGTGCTCTGTTCCATTAAATCTTGTAGTGTTTCTGGATATCATCAGCATTGCATTAAAATTTTTCAGAGCTCTTATAAGCATGGGCCTTGAAGATTGGCAGCCAACAGTGTTCTGAGGAGGGACTTGAATTTCAAGGTGTTTTCACAAGGCCCTTCTGGTGGCGACCCTCATCACACTGGCACAGAGGAGAGGGGAGTGAGCCCCATGTCACCAGTGAGGAGCCAGCAGGGCATATGGCTTCCAGGACTCTGCCTTTTGCCTCACAGTGCAGTCCCCCCACCACACAGGAGACAGGCAGGGCAACCGGGAGCCCATGTTAGGAATCCAAGGCCTCCAATGAGTGAATTGTACCTTAGGGTCTGCAGGGCTTTTGCTTGTTTCTCTGTGCTTTGTATGTTTAATGCCCAAATCTTACCCTCTCCCCTCAAAAATTAAAAAGAAAAAAAAACACAACAACTCAAAACCAAAAAAGTAAAAGGGCAGAAAGGAAACATTTGGTTTTGTATTGTCAAGGGAAAGGGAAATTGGGGAGATAAGAACAGGGGAATAAATACTTTGTAAATATATGACTGTCTAACCACTACGCTGTATACCTGAAACCAATACAAAATAATATTAAGTGTAAACTGCATTGAAAAAAATTTTAATGTAAAAACAAAAAGCTAAAACCAAAAAAAGGGGGGATATATAAAATTTAGCTGAATGTGTTGCTACCTAATTGGAACGTAACATTTTTTTAGCTTCTCTTGCAGCTAGATTTGGTCATGTGGCTGAGCCCTAGCCACTGAAATAAAAGTGCCAGCTTTATGTGGCACTATTGGGAAACCTTCTCAAAAGGGAGAGTCACATCACTTCATTTGCTTCCTCCTCCCCTCTAAAGGTGGGATGCAGCCGAACAGAAGGGGCCTAAGCCTTTGACCAGCCACCACACCAGCTCCAGGTTTCTTATCTGAATTTCTGGGCCTTTTCATTAAAGAAAAATAACTATAATCTTGTCTGGAAAAGGACAAAAGAACAAATAAGGCTGGCCTAGGCCCTCCCTCCCCAGAGGGCCCACCTTCCCCGGTTCCTTGCAGTCATCTCCGATCTGCTCCTTTCCTCCCAGTTCTCCAGTCTACCTTACACACACTCTCATCTTGCCTTCCAGAGCCAGCCGTTAAAATCACTGCGCAAGCTGTTGCACCTCTCTTCAGCTTCCAATCACCCAGCTGCTGCGGATCCCCGCTTCCAGCCCTTAACAGCTCAACAAGTCAAAAATGCCTTCTCAGAAATTCGAATTCACTCCCTGAGCCAGGCCTCTGGTGGGACCAGTAACATCCGACAGGAGCCCACGCCAAAGGGCAGACCAGCCCTTCAGCTGCCAGGTCAGATGGACCCTGGTTGGCATGTGTCCTCTGTGACCCGCAGTGCCACAGAAGGGCCTTCCTACTCTGAACAGCTGGGAGCCAAGAGTGGGCCAAATGGGCACCCTTATAACAGAACAAATCGGTCTCGAATGCCAAATCTGAATGATTTAAAAGAGACAGCCTTGTAATGTGTGCTTGGGGCTGGGGTCAGGGGACGAGCCAGTTAGGAGGGGAGGGGAGGGGCTGGGCTTAGAGGGTGGGGTGGGAAATGGGCTGGGCCAGGGTGGTAAGCCAGTATTTTCAGCTTTATGAAGGTGTGTGCAATATTGTATGTGTGGAGCCATTGGGCTCCTCACAGCCACAAATGCTAGTCAGGGATCTTAGAGCCGCAGGAGTTCCTTAGGGATCCCCATCTCCACGGGTCTTGTGTGAGAATGGATAGAGTGTGCCGTTGAGGAAGAAGACGTTCTTGCCAGTTTCTCCCCCTTACATTCCAGCTGTAGTGCAATCCCTGTTGAACTTGGGAAAGCCAGGACATGTTCTGGCACTGCAAGGGAAAGAAAAATCCGTGTTGACCGATGCCCTCATCACAGATTTTTTTTCTGCCTAGACTAAATGTGGGGTTTGTTGTAATCCAAGAGTATCCCTTTGGAGGGTTAGCAGATGAACTAACTGTATGTCTTAAATTGTTTTCTAAAGTTCCATATTTGATAGGATTTGTAACATTTATTTATAATTAATATTGTATTGTTCTAATCATACCTTTTATGTTAAATGTAAAGTTATTTTGAGCTGTTTGGAACATTGTGAAGCAGTGGGACAGCTACAGTAGTTTCTATAAAAACTAAACAGTAACATTTATATATTGCATCAGGAGTATTTTATTCTATATATAAATATATATATGATAAATATCTGTCTGTTTTATAAATATAATCACTTAAAGAAAGTATCGTTATGACACTCTGCCATATTTTTATACATTTGTAATATGAAGTGAGTATTATACTTCTAATCAAGGGAGTTGACTTGTGGCTGTATGTGACTGTAACAGTAGGAACCTTGCTCAACTTTTAGGCCGCAGCAGTAGCCTCTAGACATGCTCCTTGGTAGCAGACAGGATGTAGCATCTCCTTCCGAACCCACAGAGGAAGAAAGTGGGTTAGGCCGGTGAGAACTCTGGCAGGCCTCGTCTCTGTCCTCACACAGTTGGCTGCTCTTCATGTCCAGGGACATTCCTTGCACCTAAGGGAGAACAGATCCAGGCTTACTTATGGGTCTTTGTAGAGAGAATGTGCTCTTCTACTTAGCATTAGTGTAGAGCGTTGACCAAAGATTTGCCAGTGAACATTCCTAGTTGCGATGTTGTAAGAGGCCCCTGTCTGCAGATCTGGCAGACCAGCTCTGTGCTCCTGAATCCTGTGCAGTGTACCAGAGACTCTTGGTTGGGGTGGGGGTGGGGGCATGAGATACATGCGTGGCGTTTCTGTTTCTGAATACTTCCTTTGTTATTGCTCTTTCCAACATATTTAAAAGGCTCCTGAAGTAATTCTAGATGTAGAGAAAATTGCTATATCCACATTGTCTTCTTGGGACTGTACACATATAACAAGGTTATATATACACACACACGGTCAGAACAGGACTTACCTTTCCCTCATTTGATCTCCTTCAACTCCCGAGTTCCTTCCAAGTGTCATCAAGGCCTTTGGCCAACAAAGGTTATAGCCCTGTGTCCCTGGGCCATCCTTGACAGAGACCACTCAACACCATTATCCATCAAGAGCATTAGATTTTTGGAAGTAGTCTCCTAGCAATAATATTTTTTAAAGGCCCCATCCCATTCCTCAAAGACATAAGGTCTCAGTATTTATTACTTGTCCCAGGATTCTGAGAGTGTCAGCCCCTGAATCAAGTTAGCTGTAACTGAAATGTGCTGTTACTGTTCCCCTCCCCCACAATTTTGAGAATCATAGCTCTGATGTTTATGAAGATTATAAAGAGAAAGTCTTAGTTTCTTTGAAGCTTAAATTGTGTGCATATTGCATTTTTATATAACTACTATAATGATGTGTATTGATTATATATAGAGGTCATTTTAAGGTGCTTTTTATTTAATTTAATAAGTGTAATAGGCACTAAAATGAAACTCAACTGGGTACTATCATTGAAACAATTTGATTCAGACCAATAGTTTGCATGCTCTTTGGTTCTTTTTATATCTTGTTTCTTTTACCAGTTCAGTACTGTTCGAGTAGCTCTGAATTCTGGCTTTTCCCAGGCAGCTGCTCAGTTATATAAGTGATGTGGACCCTTAGCAGTTTTTGCCTGGATACTAATAACTATAAAAGGGTGTATAACTCTTCTTTTTCATACTAGATCTGTACCTTGTATCTTCCCCCTTGCAAACCAGAAACTACATTTTTTTCCTCTGGAAAGACTTCTCACTGTGCTGTGCGCTTAGGAACTGCGCAGTCACATTGCCACGCTGTGGCATTTGAGGCTCGTTGTCACTTAGCGGCTGGTTTCCCATGTTTTCATCCTTGTTAACACTGGGATCTCAGATGTTTGCAGATCATTTCTATTTCTGATGGTTCTTCAAAGAAGGGCTAGAATAATTGCCTTCTACCTAGAGCAAAGTAAACCTAACTGATGAAGAGTCAATACATACTTTTCGTACATTCCCAGATTTGAGCCAGAAAATATCTACGGTGTTTTCAACTCGTGTTTTTGAGGTAGCTCTTTTATCCTCTCCCCAGCTTTTGTCCATTCTGACTTTTCATTGACCTTAGTGAGCTGTAACGTGAACTTCAATCCGCATTTCTAGCAGGTATAATGCTTTTCCTTCTTGCACAGGGGAATGGGAATGGTCAAGTTTCCTCTCAAGTCTGATGGGCCCTCTTCTTAGCTTTTAACTGTTATTTTCCTCTGTCGATGAACTATCGATCTGACAGAGATTGCCACCCACGATAAGGATTTGATTTAAAGTCACAAAAGCTTGCATTTTCTTTAGGGAGGGAAATTCTTATGACATCTGTGTTCTGTTATCTGCCCTAACTTCCTAAAGAATAAAAAGGTTGAATCATTGCTTATGAATTATTTTGTCTTATGAAAGTATCACTGATGTCCTTTTGGAAAGAAACTCTGCTTCGCTGTTTTTCTACTTTTGCTTTACCACCATCCTCATTTTTTCTCCTCCGAAGTTCTAAATGAACTTTCACTGAATCTTGCTTGGTCTACATCTGACGTTTAGCCTCTCTCCAGAGCTCCAGACCAAAAGTACTCCGTACTGAGGGGCTCAAGTGAGCAGTCTCTACAGCAGTGGTTCTCAACCAGGGCCGATTCTGCCTCCAGCAACATTTGGCTATGTCAGGAGACATGTTAGGTTGTTACAACTGGGTGTGGTGGGGTGCTACTGGCATGTAGTTGGTAGAGGCCATGGGTGCTGCTACACATCCTACATGAACAGGATCCCCCACAAACCAAAATGATCCAGCCCCGAAGGTCAGTAGTAGTGTTGTGGTTGAGAACCCTGCTTGCTCTACTGTGTTCCATCAGTCTGCGGAGCTCGGCTCTGTTCTTGTCTCTCCAGGCTAGGAAACTGTAGGCATGAATTCTTCAGCATCTCGTTCTTTAAAGAATCTTCTACCACTGTTTTTAAATCCCTGGAATCCTATTGTTTGTTTCTATTGTCTTGGGCCTGCTAAAAGGTGCATCCTTTAGGAGGAGACCAGAGTTACTTTATAGGTGTTTGAGAGCTTAAATTCTAGGTCAGCATCCTTAGAAAATCTTTCATAGAGCCATGATGCTTATATTTAGAAGTGAGCAGCAGCCTGGCAGATTGGCATGATTTTTACCAACTGCTCAAAGGCATCCATGGCTTTTAGCTGTGTCTCCCAAAAGAAAATGTCTTTGTTTTTCATTTAAGTCATTTAATAGCTCTTTACAAATATTGGCACATGACAGACTGATTAGAAGCAAAAATCTCTGTATTGGTGGTTGTGACGTGGCTGTTATAGGAGTGTTTGTGCTGTACGCTTTGGTCAAATCTGTTTTCAAACCTGCTTTAAGTCTCACCATAGGCAGTTGTACTTTCATTCTAAGCTCAGAGCTATGCTGGTTAGTTTCTAGTCACGTCATGTATTATAAAGTATGTTGTGGTTGTAGAGTTAGCCAGTTTAGCATGTTCCTAATCTAAAAATTAGTGGACTTCTCTAGGAAATGCTAGCCCATTTTCCCGTCCCACCTCCTCTTAGTTAACCTCATAGTATCCTCACTTCTTAAACTAGTTTTTAGAGTAAATAAGGAAAAAAGCCATTTATTTTCTTCTAGCTATGTATTGAGAATGACTCATAAGTGTACAGCTTTTTTTAAAGGCCAGAGGATTACCTTTCAAGTGCGTAGAAAGCACTGTTTATTTGTGTTCACCTAGGTCCTGGTGGTGACCCAACTTTTGGCAAGGGCAATTGCTCATTGCAACATATTCCTAGAGCTCATCTGGGACTCAGAAACCTGCATATTCTCTCCTGATCAGAACATTTTTTCTGGAGAGCACTGCTTTTATATCTAGAAGTTCGTTACTTCCTGCATTATAGTGGGATGTTGAGCTCCATGTGAGTACTAAGATCCACAGACTCATACTTTTGTGAACTGGGAATGTGGTATATGATACACTGAACCAAGTCAGAAAATACTGAAATATTTCCTTACCTTCTTCAGTTCATCACGAATAAAGTGTGTGGGCAGAGAAAACGTATTTACCGTTAAAACCAAATGGTTTCTTTAAAGGGGGCAGCAGAGAAGACAGTACAAACGTTATGTGTCCTGTCGCTAATCCCCAGGGCCAGAATCTCACAAGAAGATGCTCTCAGAGACTTCAAGAGCCACCTTACAAAACAAAAACTTGTAAGTGGTTCTCATTTCTTCCTTTTGCATCTTGACCAGCTGAGATATAGAATATCTTGAGGTCCGATTCAGCTGGGTAAAAAATTCTGTCTCAGAAACCATGAGTAAATACAAGAAAATGAAGCTGTGATGGGACAAGCCCCTCGCCTGTCTGTATGCACACAATGTGGTGAAAACAAGGTGGCTAGGAAACTCTGGGCCTGCTGCCCTAATCTATTCTATTTCTTCTTCTTTTAATTGAATGTACTATAAAAGATCATAAACTTTTGTGCCAAGTCAGTTACTACATGAATATTCATTTCCCATAGTGATTTGTTAATTCATCAGCATTAGGCCTGGTCCTGACTCTACCTTTTTCCACTCCGGGCACTGACCTACCTTTCTGTGTATTTCCTATAGGCTATTAAATATGATCACAACCTGCCTTGTATTTTCATTCATTAACTGTTCACTCCCAAATTTGAGGGAGGTTTGTCCTTTTGTTTTGCCGGAAAAAAAAAAATTGTAATAGTTGCACGTTGGATTTCTAGGGCCAGAGAGCTGCGTCAGTGAAACCAGTTTCACTTCTAAGGCCCTTCATTACCTACAAGGTTAAGCTCTCTGAATCCCATTTGATCCTTGGGTCATATTTTGATCCTCCTTTGGAATCTGAAAAAAATCGGTCTCCGTGTTGTATGCAGGTTAGTAGTTGCCTTGTTTGCTACTCTTCCAGCACAGAGTATCAGGGAGAAAGAGGCCTTATCTGTTCCTCCATCCCCTCCGTTTTGACAGACTGCTAAGAATTCCTCAGGACCTCTTATGGTTTGGGATTGTACTTTCCCAAAAGCCTGATGTGATTCGTTTCAGGCATAGACAAGGTTGTCCTAGTGTTCTGCTTCAGGGTTAATGAGACAAAACCCAAGAATAGAAAAGGTAGATGCCTTGACTTTTGTCCCTATTAAGGGATTAAAGTGTTTATCGCCAGAGTTGTCAAAAGCTCCAGTTACAAAGCATTCAGAGGGTCAAGAAAAAAAAAAAGATGCTGTTCCTTCTGGAGAACTTGGAAGTTCTCCACAATGGCTTAGGTTTTCCGAAGTGGAAAGCAAAATTTGTACAAAATTAATTTTCACTAGAGATACACAACTGATTATATGTAGTCCTCTCAAGTCTATTTCCCTCTCCTTGTTTCCTCCTTGGTCACTGATGGAGTCATGCTGGAGGGGTAATGCTGTGATTGCAAGAAGTCAATTCTCACTGTAAGCTTGGATTGATTAACAGAAACAATTAAACCGTACAAAATAGTGGCCCCTAATTCCTATCTCCAAGAATTGCTTTTGTGCCATTTTGAATTCAGGTAGTTATTCTGTATATAGTTAGAAGACTATTCCGAGCTTCTTCAATGTCTAGGAAGTTTGAAGGTGGTATCTGGGAATACATAGGGCAGGGTGACTTTGAGAACCCTGCTCATGCATGAAAACAAAAATAGGGATAAGCCAGAATGATATAACATCCAAATTTGTGGTAGTTGAAGAATCAGTGGAAATTCTTTAATTGCACAGACTTTATAAATCCATAATGCAAAGCGTAATTCCATACTTTTTACTGTGGCAAGGGTGTGCTGTGGTGTTAACCTTTTTAATTTTTGAATCCAAACTGAATTTAAAGTGTTGAATATTTAAATTCCTCACAAGCTAATTATGAACCATTTGTAAAGTGTTTATATAACTCTTTGTATCATGTGTTGGTACATCTTATCAAGTTTTTTCTGGCATGTATTCCATTCTAAACTTCTGTAAAATTTCTATCGTTGCTGTAAATACTATACAAATATCTATTCCGTGGTAACCTTAATTATCAGCATGAAATGGTTAATTTTTACTGAGCACAATGTATTTTTGAATGGATCTTCCCAAATGTCTTTAATAAAATGCAGATTTTGCACTGACCGGTGTGATTGCCAGGCCATCCCAGTCTTGAGCACTGTTGTCCCTCCGCTTTGAATAGCAAGCAGCTCTGCGGTTTGTTCCTTCTTTGTAAAGAACTTGTTGGGATTCAAATGAGGGATAATGGGCCTTTGAAGTTGGAATCAGTTTAAGGGACCGAAATTAATGTAAAGCAGGACAAACCCTGTTATTTAATGATGTCGATAATTTTTTTGTATTTATAAAGCTTTTTTCCCCTTCTGGCATTTTGAAAACTGGTTTCTTTTACACATGAGTGTTGTCTCCTTTGCATGCTCACTCGGTTGGGTCGGGGAGGATGGGAAAAGATGCTAGCCTCCTGCTCAGTGCCATGGAGAAAACCTAGATGGACAGCTTAATAGGGATTTCTTTGTGTTGTAGAGCAGGGGGTTGGCAAACTTTTCTGTCAAGGGCCAAATAGTAAATATTTGAGGCTCTGAGCCCTAGGGTCTCTGACTACTCAACTTTGCCATTGTAGTGCAAAGGCAGCATTTGTAAATGATGGGTGTGTCTGTGTTCCAGTAAAACTAGTTATAAAAACAGGCCAGGCACCAGATTCACTAACCTGTTCTAGGCCTTCACTTCTGTCTTTAAAGATAAGAAGACCTACTGAGTAAAGGCTCCATCAGGGAGGAAAGAACTTAAATTTTGTGATACCATATCTAAACATTCTCTAACTTTCTTCATCTTTCTAAACAAAGGATAGCTGCTAAAATCCAATGCTTGGCATTCTTATAAGCCCTGTGTCACCAGCTTCTTTGCTCCAGGTTTCTCCTTAAGTCATGGAAACCTGTGATTTTTTTTTTTTTATGTTCACACTTAACTATCGCTGGACACAATGCCAAGTGTTTTACTTCTATTGTTACATTTACTTTTCACAACAGCACAATGAAATGGGTTGTATCCCCATTTCATAGATGACAAAACTGAAGCCTGTGGACTTTACATTAACTTGCCGGAGGTAGCCAGCTAGGATTTGGAGCTGGGTATGTTCACTGTAAAGCCTGCCCTTCAGCAGCACTAAACAGTGTTTCCATGTATAGAAACTGACATGAGATTCATACATAGGTGATTTGTTTACCACCTTCTCTCCCATCTCCCAGCAGCTGGTAATTGATTTGAGAATAGAATATTTCATTGAAATAAGCCACTAGAGGTCCAGAGACTAGTGATGTGGTTAAAAGCCAGGATGTGGAGTCCAATTGCCTGAGTGGAATCCTACATCTTGTGTGGCTTTAGGCAAGTTACTGAAGTTTCCTATGCCCGTTACCTTATCTTTAAGTAGAAATAATCATAATGGTACCTACATCACAAGGTGGTTGTGAGGATTTGATGAGATGATAACCTTCAAAGCACTTGGTAGACTCTCAATAAATACTAGCTATTACAACACTATTGCTAATATTTGTGCCCCAGTTGGCGGCCCTATGAAGTTGAAAAGGAATGTCAATGAATCTTGACTTCCAGTAATGGAGAATTCATTAAGCACATCAGATATATTTATCCTATTTGATCTTCACATCTGCCCTGTAAAATTGTCCAGGTTAAGAACCATTGTAACTTGAAGTTTACTTATAGCTTGGAGCTACTCTTGGATCACAGGGGAAGCAACAGCCCTTACAGCTGTATATTTGTAGGCAGGCTTTAGCAATCTCATTCCAGGTAGACAAAAAAATGGGCTCCTGGCAGCATCTGCGCAAAGGTTTACTTTAAATGTGCAATCTTCTGGGTTCCAGGACTAGATTCATAGTGGCATCTTTATTTTGAAATACCTTTGCTCTGTCCAAGTAACCTCCTCCCACACTGAATACCAAAATCAGCTCAGACTTTTTTCTTTATCTTGGCAACACTTACTGCTACTTTTTTTGTTCATAGCATTTAATTGAGTTGCTTTAAAATCTCCTGCAATATGTTACATATTTTTTTACCACAGTTAAAAAAATCTCTTAGTGCAGGCCACACTCTAGCATTTCTGAAAATAAAAGTAAACATGTTAACATAAGGTAACAGAATGAGTTCTTGCTATACTATATATTTTTATTGTTTTTTAAATTTTTATTGTATATTTTTTCATTACCATTTAGTCCACTTACACCCCCACCCAGGAATCACCACACTGTTGTCCATATGTATTTTTTAATTGAAAGTTCCCCCACAAAAGAAAGAATACTACAAACATAGCTCATGTGTTTAATAGCAAAATTCTGTTAGGTTTCAGATGTTCCTCAGTGAAAGTTTTATTTTTTATACATTCTGTCATGAATTCAGTGAAGTAAAAAAATCATATGCTGATATAAACAAATTACCTGCAGATAAACATTTTACAGATTTCAGTATTTCATTGTTTATTAAATTCAGAAGTCCTGAGTAATTTCCAGTGTGAAATCTCAGCTGGCTTCTTTGCAAAAATTGACAAGTTGACCCTAAAACTCATATGGAAATTCAAGGGACCCAGAATAGCCGTTAACGATCTTGAAGAAGAACAAAGTTGAAGGAGTCACATGTTCTAATTTCAAAACTTACTACAAAGCTACAATAATTAAAACGGTGTGGTACTGACATAAGGATAGACATACAGATCAATGGAACAGACCGAGTGCCTAGAAATAAACTCATCTTTATATCAGTTGATTTTTTTTTTCAGTAAGGATGCCAAGGCCATTCAATGGGAAAAGAATAGTTTTTTCAACAAATGCTGCTGGAAAAACTGAATATTCACATGCAAAGAATGAAGTTGGGCCCCTATCTCATACCATATATAAAAATTAACTCAAAATGGATCAAAGATCTAAATGTAAGAGCTAAAACTATAAAACTTGGAAGGAAACATAGAAGTAAATCTTTATGATGTGGAATTGGCAATGGTTTCTCAGATATGACACCGAAAGCACACCAACAGAAGAGAGAAAATATTGAACCTCATCAAAAATTTAAAATGTGTGTTTCAAAGGACTCCATCAAGAATGTAAAAAGATAACCCATGGAATAAGAGAAAATATTTGCGGATCCTATGTCTGATAAGGGAATTGTATCTAAAATAAAGAACTCTTACAACTCAACAATAAAAAGACAACCTAATTTTAAAATGGGCAAAGGATCTGAGTAGACATTTTTCCAAAGAAATATACAAAGGGCCAGTAAACACATGAAAAGATGCTTAGCATCATTTATCATGGGGAAATGCAAATCAAAACCACAATGAGATACTACTTCATACACCCCAGGATGGCTATAATAAAAAAGATAGTACGTGTAGAGAAACTAGAATCCTACTAGACTGCTGGTGTGAGTGTAAAATGGTACAGTCACTTTGGAAAATTGTCTGACAGTTCCTCAAAAGTTAAAACAGACTTACCATGTGACCTAGCAATTTACCTCCTAGGTATATACCCAAGATAAATGAAAACATATCTATACCAAAAGTTATGCACACTTGTTCATAACAACACTATTTGTAATAGCCAAAAACATGGAAATAATCTACATGTCTATCAACAGATGAATGAATAGTATAACGTGGTCTATCCATACAATGCAATGATAGTCTGCCATAAAAAGAAATGAAGTATTGATACCTGCTACAACATGAATGAACCTTGAAAACACTGCTAAGTGAAAGAATCCAGACAGAAAAGACCACATACTGTGTATGATTCCATTTATAAGAAATGTCCAGAATAGGCTACAGAGACAGAAATAGATCAGTGGTTGCATAAGGCTGGGATGGGCAAGTGGGTTGGTTGGGGAGGCAGTGATAGCTAATGGATGTGGGGTTTCTTTTGGGGGTCATTAAATTTTTAAAAAATCAATTGTGATAATGACTGCTCAATTCCGAATATACTAGAAGTCATTGAATTGTACACTTTAAATGGGTGATATTTGTATGGTATGTGAACTATCTCAATAAAGCTGTTACCAAACAAAAATTTCCAACATGAACAATTACTTGAAGAACCTTTTTCTCTGCCTCTCACTATTTCATTCTTTTTGTCCCTTAATTTGACTTTCCTCCTGTACCTGGAGTGCCAGTTGTAGAGAACCTGAACTCTTAGGCTCTTCTCTGACAATACACATCATGATAAAAGTTCATTCAACTTTCCTTCTCAGGGTGTCCAATCCGGCATTCTTTTCAAAATTCCTTTGTCCGTGTATTGTAAGACCAAAGAAGGATTTTCCCCCCACCCTAAATTGATTTGTTTATATTTGAGAGAAGATAGCACAGGGAAAAGCACTTTTCCAGGTTCAAGTATACAGCATGGGAAGTAGAGAGAGGCTGGGTTAAATATGAAGTTGTTCTACTAAGCCCAACAACACCGGGGATTGGGGATTTAGGGAAGCTGCCCACTCACAGACAAGGTGAATGTGATGCCCCGTCACTTGGCTTGGCATTTGAAAACAGTAACTCAGAGAAATGGGCTACAGTGCATCGGGACCAGGATAATCTGCAGTCTTGTTGGAGGGTCCCCATCCTCTGATTCCACCCCCTCTCAGTTTGTACTTTCAAATCCTCTGCTGCCCACTCACTGTGTCGTTAGCCTTTCCCTGGGAAGGACCTGAAAACTCAGGCTGCACTATAAATGACGAGGGAAACTTAGACTGTTGTCCCTCAAGCTCCCTGCTTAATGAGCTTCTCCAGGAGGGGCAGGCCAGGCCTGTCCCAGGCCTGTCCCTTCCCAAGGAGAGGTTACAGCATTAGGAATAGGCAGGTTTGTGTGTTGCAAGGCAAGGCAGCAGAAGTTGGAAGGTGGGCTCACCAGGGGTGCAGGTCCTGACCACTTCATACAAAGCTGATGGCCCTCCTCCACATAGCCAGTGATACCTCTTGGGCCAACTGTTCTCAAAGTGTTAAGCTTGTTGGAAACTAGGCATGGATAAAGGGATATTCTGGTGTGTTCTGGTCATTTGGAGTTCCTAAATACAGGAAAACTTTGCTAGTTACTTGTGTAGCCTGTTCTGTGAATTCACCTAACTAGTGACCCCAGCCTAGGATAATTTGCCTAAATGGGTCGTAGCATGGAGCTGTATGTAAGGAGAGTTCTGGAACCTTCCCCCAATCTCTGTAAGGGGTAAAAGCTCAGCAGGCGAGGCCCTCCTACCTGGGGTCATTGGTCATGTGTGGCTCTCAAGAGAAAGGGACACGGGCTCACATCCACTGTACTCATCTCCGCCACCCGATCACCCTGAAACCTTTTACTCTGTGTACCTGGTGCTCTACAGTCCTAAATGGCCATGATTTAATGAAAACTTAGCTAAAGAAACTGCAAACTTGTTCCCCCTTTGCATTCAAAGCCATGCTTTATGAAAAACATTATGTTCCTGTTTTGAATATAGTAAAGCAAAAGAAATTATCAGGGCTGTTTTGTGTTCCTCTGGGACTACACCTTTTACAGTGTCACTGTGACAAAAAAACAAAAATGCAAGAAAACGGAGCAGCAAATTACCCCTGCTAACAAGCTTTTGTATGAAAGATGTTTTTAGGGACATTTTCTTTGTTCTTATTTTCTTTGGCCCTGAGTGGGGAATATATTCATTTTTCTTTTTTTTTTTTTTTCATTGAAATTGGAAACCAAATCTTAAAAAACAGAAAGAAAGAAATATTCTCTATTCAGCTCTGCATTGAAGAGAGCTTGTAAAATGTAGCCCCCATTTGTCAGGGTGGTGTGTCAGACACCCCCCCCCCGCCCCGCCCCTGCCCTGCAGGCTGCTCTGCACCCTCCATCCATGGCAGGAGCTGAGCTGCGCAGGCGTCAGGTGCACTTGCTGACACACTCCAGCAGCTCCATCCGGATGGCGATGCGGACATGCCAGCCCAGCGGGATCAGTCGGATGAAGCGGGAAATGATGGGGGGCCGCAGCAGGTTCTGGACTGTGGAGGTTCTGTCTGAGTTTCCATAGAAGACCTAAAGAGAATGGTGAAAGCCTGTCACTGTCACACCAGGGATGGGAAAAGGAAGTATGATTCTGGTCTGGAGCTGGCCCTAACTTGTAACTGGAAAATCTCATTAAGTGTTTAAACTACAGAGAATTTGCAGACCCACAAAATCTGACTTTGAGTGGTTGTTACCATCTACACCCTCCAGGCCTCCCTGAGTCTGGGGACATCAAGAACTACATCAAGCCCCAGCTGGCGTAGCTCAGTGGATTGAGCGTGGGCTGCAAACCAAAGTGTCACAGGTTCAATTCCCAGTCAGGGCACATGCCTGGGTTGCAGGCCATGGCCCCCAGCAACCGCACATTGATGTTTCTCTCTCTCTCTCTCCCCCTCCCTTCCCTCTCTAAAAAAATAAATAAATAAAATATTTTTAAAAAGAAAGAAAACCATTTAATACAAGTTATGATTACAATGAAGAGATAGATAAATGTTTTTTTAAAAAAAGAACTACATTAGTAACTACATGTGGCTATTTAAATTTAAATGATTTTTCACTTCTTCAGTCACACTAGCCACGGATGGTTGAAGTGATTAGTGGCTGCCACATTGGACACTGCAGACAACACTTCCATCATTGCAGGCAGTTCTTTTGGATGGCATTGATTTTTTTTAAATGCCTCTTGATTCTTATCACCAATTTTGTGTTTTAATTCTTTGGATTTTGAAGAATTTTGAACATGATCACATCACACCAAAGGAATGTTCTCATGTTCCAAAGGTATCCAAAGTGGGGCTCAGGTAAAAACTTGTGAGCTGGTTCTACAGCTGTAAGCTAAAGCTTAATGGTGTGTCTCTACACTAATATAAACGCCAAGTACTTTTTACACTTGGAAATGTCTTTTAAAAGAGAAAGACAAAGTAGAAGGAAGGTTCTCAAAGGAGGAGGGCAATGTCCAGGGAAGATCAAACAAGGGCTTGTTTTGTTGTTTATAGGATATAACATGGCATGATTCAGTAGGTGAAACAAAAGGAGCAGTGGGTGTTTGGCTGTATTTCCAAAGAAATCATTCTTTTCGTTCTTTCCAGAGTCATAATGTTCTGCCCGATGACACCAGAACATTTCATTCCCTTCTGGTGTTAACCTTCAAAACATCTGACGGCCACATGGGCCTCACCCACCCATGATATTACCTTTCATCCCAATGACAACACCCCACATCCCTTTATCTAAGCTGTTTGC
Source organism: Phyllostomus discolor (assembly GCF_004126475.2). Taxonomy (NCBI): domain Eukaryota; kingdom Metazoa; phylum Chordata; class Mammalia; order Chiroptera; family Phyllostomidae; genus Phyllostomus; species Phyllostomus discolor. Next base: position 6,791,679 of record NC_050198.1, read on the forward strand.
CCTTGAACCTTTTCAAGTGAGGAGCCAGGTGAAGAGGGAGGATGGAACAGGCTCTGCCACATTGCACAAGTGCCCGAGTGTAGTGCGTCTTTGCAAAGAACCATCAAGACCTTCACAAACACAGTGCTTGAAAAGAATCACCATATTTTTTTGAAAAGTTAATAAGAACAAAAACAGAATAAAATGTCCAAGTGTCAAGTTGATTTTATCTATTGTGTTCAAACTCCTTAAAATCTCAACCCGTGAATGCCTTGCTGTATAAATTGCCATCAGAGAGTAGTACAAAGCCTTCAGGCTTTCCACTGTACATGTCTACTTAACCTGTTTAAGTATCCAGATTAGCTGGAGGAAGTCCTCACAGGCGAAACGGCAATTAACATTTCCAAATAGCTAGTAAATTTTTAGTTCATCATAAATCTACATTATATGTGCGTTTATTATCTATAGGTATAGATACATAGATAGATATAGATTAGTTAGAGAGCCTATTGTTTCCAGTCTATAGTGAACAAGAGCTGGGTCTTGGTGCTCAGAAATTACTGCCTTATAAAGGTTTAAGGGCCATTTGTGTCTGTAGTGCTGGGGTCATTTTAAACATTTCTGTAGTTTAGTAGCTAACTTGCTCAGTTGTCAAGAGCTTCCCAGCTGTCGGTCTTGATCAATAGTAAGAAGAGGCCATATTTATATCAATGAACCAGGACCTACCTGTATCAGTAATAGATCAAGTCATACCTATGCAGCAGTGTTCAATGACTCAGTGAGTTTGGAATAGTCCAAATGGCTGGTGTTGATTATTCAAGCAACTATATGCTGATATGAGAATTCAAACAAAGATTTCTTTTGCACACAAGAGTGGCACTCATTCACAAACTGCTAGGCATCAGGGATACAACAAGAAAGACACCTGTCTTGGTGTCAGTGCTCTGACAGAAGGTGGCAACAGGAACATAGGGACAGTGGCAGGAGGAGAGTCCCAGAGTGTGAGCTAAGGTAGTTTGGGGTATGCCAAACTTACCCGGTTGTTTCCAGTCTGGTCCTTATAGTAAATCCAGTTCAGGCTCTCATCGGTCCTATATTGCACGCTGTATTTGGTCATCCACTCATCAATGTCACAGCGACCCTGGGTGAGGATCCCTGAAATCACCTTGACCTCCTTCAGATCTATCTGTAACCACTGGCTGCTGTCCTGGAACTTGGAGAGCCAGGCGCACCTGTGGGGGACACAGAACATCACCAGGAGCCTTTCCCTCTGAGTGCCTCAAAGAGCCTGGAAGCTCTGTCTTTTGAGGGGATGCCAGCACCTGAAGAGAGCCCCTGCTAATCTTGGGCTGAGCTGCAATCCATGAAGCACCCAGAGGCTAGTCTCCAACAAGTGCCCAGCCTCTATGATAGTTGCACCATTTTCTCTCTCCCTGCACCTCCACCACAGGAGGAAAACTTGTGACATTCAACTAATTTGTCAAAGAAATCCCTTTAAGTGTAGCTGAAATCACCTTTGGGGGGTGATTGAGCATGTCTTTCTTTAATGCATGGTTATTGCGCCCACCAGCCCCTTCCCTTTGCATTAGTCCGTCCTGATGTTTCTCTCATCATGAACCGTTCTTTGTTTTTCTTTAATTTCATTCTCTTCATACATATCTGCATCCCCTTCAGGTGCTGTCATGCTTGGCTTATAAGCAGCGTCTACCACGTGCAGAACACTGCTGAATGGCTCTGAGAGGGCTTCTGGCAATTACAAACTAGCCAACCTTGATGGAAATGATTTGTTATTTAGCTGTATCCCTCATAAATTGTGGAAACCTATAGCTCCCCCACTTTTATTGCATATTAATTAGCTTCTTGGAACTCAGTCCTTGGCTGCTTTCTCTTCTAATTCCAGACTTGCTTCTCAGGTAAGCTCTGACTTTCTACTTCTATCCCAAGCCTTTGCTAAATTCCAAATCCCAAGAATCAATTGCTAACTAGCCAGCTTTTCCCAGATGCCTTGAATCATCTTAAGTGAAACAAGTCCACCCCAGCCCCTCCTTCCACTCGTCATCTCTCTGAATGCAACCCCTGTGTTCCCAGGTCTTCATGCCAGCAATCTGAGGGCCATCCTTGGCCCCTTCCATTCTGTCATCTCAAACAGCCAACCAATCAATGGACTCCATCTCAAAGTGTCTCTCAAAATCATTTACTTCTCTCCATTTTGCTGCCACCACTCTAGCCCTGCATTTGCCAGGACTGCCACCGTAGTTTAACTAGTCTCCCTGGATTACTCTTGTCCTGAACTTAACAGTTCTCCTCACAGGAGCCAGAAGGTTTTTCTCTTAACACAAATCTGATTGTAATATTCCCCAACTTCGAATGTTTCGCTGACAGAGTCTGCCCTTTGCCTCCCAGTAGCCTCTTCCCATCCCCCTTTAGTAATAGAACTTCTGAGTTTTAGCTAGGCAAATGACCACCAAGCTAAGATCACATTTCCTAGTCTTCCTTGCAGCTAGGTGGGACCATCAGACTAAATCCTGGTCAATGGGTTATGGACAGAAGTAGCTGAAAGGATGATGTCTGAATCCTTAAAGAAAAAGCATGTGTACTCTGCTCTCCTTTTCTCCCTACCGACTAGAATGTGGATGTGACAATGGAAACTCCATGTTAAGGATGACAGAACAAGGTAGAGTCTGCACCCCTGATAGCATCCAGCTGCTATAACAAACCTAGACACCTAACGAAATGTTTAAATGAGCAGGAAACACACCAGTATGTTGTTTAAGTGTCTGTACTTTGGGGTTCTTTGTTACAACAGCACAAACCTGTGCTCTAACTAATGCACTTTCAGGGGCCTCCCATGATCCCTGAAAATGAGAACCACAATCCTTAGTATGACTTAAAAAGCCCTGCATGACCTGCCTTCTGTTTGCCTCTTCAGCTTTACCTCACCTGTGCTCTAACTTTAATGGCCATCTTTATGGTCCCCATCCATGCCCTTAAGGGGTCTTTCCTACTCAGGGCCTTTGCATCTGCTGTATCCTGTGCCCACCCTCCTCCCCTGGCCAACTAGAAGTCTCAGGTTATATATCTTTCCTTGAAAAGCCCTTCCCTGGTGCTTCAAATGGACCAGGTCTTTCTTCTCCATCTCCTCTGCAGCAAACATCACACAAAGTGATGAGTTGTGTGATTATGTGCTTTAGAATCCTTTCACCCCTCTAAACTGTGTGCTGCTTAAAGGCACCTTACCCTCCTTATTTAGTGCTGCATCCCCAATCCTTGGCATGTGGAAGGCATTCAATCAATGTCTGTTGAATAACTAAGTACATTCTGTGTCACTCATTTGTTTACAGAGACCTACTTTTTCAAATTACATGGGAAAAAAATCATCTGAGCCACCAGCCCTGCTTACCCAAAGCCTTGACTGTTGAGCCGGGCCTTGTTGGCAGTCCATGACGAATACCAGCCCACATATTGCTCAGGGTTGGAGCAGGTGATCTGGTCTTGTGTAACCTCTCCTGACTCGAAACCTAGGGGCTTGTGATAGGGGCATTCTGGGAAAGGAAAAACAATGCATATTGAAACACTCATGTTGTATCACAGTACCCAACAAACACAACATGACTGAAATGAGAAATCAGACCTTCCCCTTTGAAGATGAAGAAAAGGAATTGTCATAGAGACTCATGACATTTGTGAAAGCAGAGAAAGTGGTTCTATGGCTGTGGGGGGTGGCTGAGAAATAGTTCACCTCCTCCGCAAACATAGAGACCTAAAAACCAAGAGGTTTGCAGTGAAAGATCATACTTAAATGCCATACTCTTTATTTTCCTCATTAACACAGATTTGGCCATCCTGTATGATGACACCAGGGACCTTAATTGTCCTCGGGCAGCATATGAAGGCAATTATACAGAAAAAAACAATGGTGACAGGCAAGAAGGGCAATTCAATTATATATTGAGACTGTCTTCCCACTTGTAAATTGCAGTGTTCTCACTAGTCTAAAGGAAAAAAAAAGGTGAAATGTGCCTGTTGAATAAAGAACAGTTGAAAGGAACTGCTTTTCCCAAGTAAGAATAGCTAAAGCTCATTCTTAGATGTTAATTGTCTGCTGCTTCTCATGTATGTCCTCTCACATTTAGTGTTGGTTTACCTGGTCAGAGGCTGTCAATTGTCAACCCAGTATCCATTACCCTCTTCTTTAGTTGGGAGCAGATGTTGCCAGCTAAAAAACCAATCTTTCCCAGCCTTTCTTGCAGTTAGAAGTCACATGACACAATTCCTAACCGGTGAGACATAAGAGGATGTCTGCTGGGGATTTCTGATCAGGTTTTACTTGCCCCTTCTTTTTAACTCTTGCCTAGAAGGAAAAGCTAATGCCTGCTGCAGCAGTAGCCATGTTGCACCATGCGGGTGAGGCTAAGAGAACTACAGAGATCTCAGCCCTGATATCGCTAAGCACATCCCTAACCCCTAGTCTTTTTACCATTTGTCAAAACAAAGCTACTTCAATAAGCCACTATTGAGGGGACCTCTTATTTTTAACCAAACCCAGTTTCTACCCAAATTTCTATAGAAAACAAGTGATTACCTTATGAAAATACATTCTCTCAGTTTTCCAACTGTGAATGATAAACTTCAAGTAAGGTAAATCAACTTATTTTTTTCATGTGTAAATTTGGTTTCATATTGAAGAGCTGAATGTATTTACTGGGGCATTATCACCTTCCACAGTAACATGAAAGCTGAGGCCTTTGTAGAGAATAATTTTCAGGACTCAGTAAAACTAAATGAAACATGCAAAACCTTGATTGCCATCCTGCAGCTCCAGAATGCCTGCAGGGACAGCCATACTCTGTCCCCAGAGACTGGAGACAAAAGGACAGCTTCCGGCCTGTGGCCAGAGAGGCTTAAACACCTTTATACCCAATGCACACACAAACACAAAAAAACAGGTCAAATTCCCACCAGTAGCTGCAGCTCAGTGAGGCTGGGAATGAGGGACAGCACTTGTAGTTAATCAAGTACTCAATGCTTCGGGCACCTATGAAAATATCCATTCCTGGGAGAGGGAACATGAATGCTTTATGGGCTACATGTTCATGCCTTGTGTGGCCAAGTCATCAAAGGGGCCTGTGAAGAATTCAGTTTCTAGGGTTCCACCCCCAGAGTGGCCAATTTTTAAGAAGCACGCTTTCAGAGGCACTGTGGAAACCTTGGCCTGCCAGGGAAAGCATTTTGTTGGCTGATGGATTCAGAGGGCCTAGTGTCCATGGCTTTGGGGGCTCCTCCACCTCCTCCACCCTCCTCTGACCTAGAAGACAAACTTGTGTCACCAGATAGAGGGGCAAGGCCGTAGTGTCAGAATGCTGGGTCTTGGTGGTCACTTAAATTGTAACTCAGGATGTCTCTAGTCCCCTCTATCTTGAACCTCCCTTTTCTTGCTCCAGGGCCACCAGCTTGGAGGAAGGAGACAGAAAGGAAGGAAAAGCCATCGCTACTTCTCCCAAGAACTTTATTCTTGGCATTTTGATCTTTCTCTATTCCCCTTCATATCCCTTTTTCCATTTCTTCCCAATTATCCCATCTAATACTCTGGTTTCTCTTCAGATGGTATAAATCTTTTGCCTTTTACCTATTATCCCATCTAACAGTTAAGAGTGGGGTGTGCCCTAGCCAGGTAGCTCAGTTGGTTAGAGCATCATTCTGATACAACATGGTTGCAGGTTTGATCAGCCCCCCTGCCCCATCATGGCACATACAAGAATCAATCAATGTTTTCTTTTCTTTCGCCCTCTATCAAATCAATAAAAAAAAAGAGTGGGCTGTAGATATGCAGGGACCTGGCCAGTGCCAATGGCCTTGGAGGCCTGTGAGAGCTTGTCCAGACGTAGATCTTGCCCACAGTCTCCAGGGGAGGTGACGATCTCACCATCTCCACGGTTTCAGCAGGCATCTGGGAGCCAATGCCTGACTCCCAGGCCCTCTGACTATTTTCCATATGGATGATCCAAAGATGCTTTATACCAATATAGCCAAAACTGAGCCCCTCAGTGTCCAAGCCCCAAGCCTGCCCCTGCCCAATGCTCCTGTATCAGACATTGATACCTCCAGCTACACAGCTGCTAATCCAGAAACCTGGTGGTCTGGTCCAGGGCACAGAACAGACTCTCTGATGGGTATCAGCCTGGGCATCAACTTGAGAATTGCAGAAATAAAATTCAGACCGCACCCCCAGAGGTTCTGATGCCATTGGTCTGGGGCAGGACCTGGGCATGAGGTAAAGCTTCAGGTCATTGTAATGGGCAGCCAAGGTCAAGATTGCCAGTTTAGAGCCGATGAAAGCTGGGACTGAATCCCACTCTCCCTCTGTGTGAGTTTAGGCAAGCTGCTTAACATCTCTGTGTAGACAACATGGCAGCATTACCTGCCTCCATAAAATTGCTGCGGGATTACGTGAAATAACATTTGTAGGGCATAAGGCCTGTAGTATCTGGCCCCAAAGCAGCAGCTCATATTGGTAGAATAGGGTGAAGTTGTGAGAATTTATTTATGTCTTCTTGAGTTTTGCATGTTTGTTTTTCTGTTGAACAGTCACTAAGGAGGAAATCTAACACCCCTCTACCGCACTCTGTCCTACCCCCATCATCTCTTTGAAAAGGAAGCCAGCTTCATGTTTCTAAAGGTTTGGGTTCTCCTTGCCCCAGGATGGAATAAGCAGTGTGTGCATCTGTGTGTGTGTGTATGACTTGAGCGAGAAGACTGTTGGCAACATAATGTCTCCCAGGTTTGTGGATTTGGAAGGTCTAGGCCTCAAAAGGAATCAGCTGATTGTCCCAGAGGAGGACATGGCCGGGGGCTCTGGACTTTGATGCTTGCTGGGTGGGGGTGGGTGGGTGGGTGGAGCTCATGGTAAGGGCCTCAGGTCAGCAGGGAAGTGGTTCCTCTGATGAGGCTGGACCAGGGATGGGGCCTGGGAGCCCTGAGCTCTGGACACCCCAGGAAACTTTGGAAGGTCTCCAGGACTGAGTCTGGTTGAGAGGGAGTAGGTATTGACCTTGGAGTAGGGCTGCGGGTTGGGTAGAGAGTCTACCACCCAGCCTGGGTCTAGGCCCTGTCCCAGGCAGCCCTTGCAAGCCCATAGGGGGTTCATGTAGTCCAAAAGGGAAAGGAAGGACCTTCCACAAGCCTGTCTTTAGACTCTTCACAGGCCATAACAAAGGAGGACTCAAACTGGGGTTTTTTTGAACTTGAAAAAATAGAAAATGTATCACCTCTTGTGCTCTACATGCTGTGCAGTGAACTACACTCAGGTTTCTTTATTATTTTTCCTGACCCCTCCTTTCCCCTACTCTTCCTCCTCCTTCCGTGGTCCCGGCTGAGCTCCCTTCAGGTCCTTATGCAGGCCAAGAGGTCTTTCCCTTGAGGCTGTTCCCTCTGCCTGTGACAATCCTGCCCTCTCTTTTCCCCTTTCACCTCTACTCATCATCCTCCATATCTCTGCCCACTTTCCCTGCCCACCCTGAGCTGGGTAAAGGATTCTAGGCGCTGCCTTTCCAGGCACCCTGCACCTGCCACTTATCCTTCCTCCTGTGATTATGTAATTGTCAGCAGCCTGGTCTGTCTTGCTCACTATTCCATCCTGTGAACCCAGCAGAATGCCTGCACATGCTAGGCACTGTATAGATGTTGATCATATGGACTAATGAAGAAGGGGTGGATGAACAAACATCATCACCCCCTCTTGGGTGGCCACTGGGGATGAGCAGAAAAAATGGCAGAATCAGGAAGCAGTGAGCTCAAGGAGGAAGTAGAAGTTGACTGGCCCAGAGAAGTCCCACTGGCCCATGTCTATACTCGTTTCCCTCTGAAGGACAAACCTGCATCTTCTATGGCACAAGTGGCTCTTCTGAGCAATGATTTGGTAATTAGATGGAAAAAAAAGCATATTCACAATGTGCCTAATCCAGACTATGGATACTTAACATATTAGCCTTTTTAAATCAGTAATTTCTCAATTTCTAGGCATGTAGGCCAGAAATGCTTACAAAAGATGTTAACCTAAAGGGGCATAGAGACAGTTCAGGAACATTCTTGTCAAGAAAGACATGAGTATTATGTACGTGTATTAGACTTAAATATGGTCTGTAATATTTACAGAAGAATGGAATATATAATATAATATAGAAATATAGAATCTGGAATAAAAGTAAAGCATTGAGTCATTGCATTTCTTATTATTTCATGCCTTCCCTACCCTATTCCTATCTCTTGGTGTGCCAAGGTAATCTTGGATCAAAGGTGGAGAAGACAGACCTTTTAGTATTTGTAATAGTGTTAAGATGAAGATTAGGAGACCATAAGGCATCTAGCCGTCTGTTCTATGGATGGAGCCCTTAGGTAGTAAGAGCCAGTGTGTACTTGGGAGCTCTTTTTTGGGAGCTATGAATGACCTTCCTGTCCTTTTGTGCTTTCTAGGCTCTGCTTCCCTCCTAAATCAGAGTCTGCAGGAAGCTTTGAATCACAGGGACCACGGATACTGACCACCATTCTTGAAGTTCCAATAAGGATGTGAGGCACTGATGAGCAAGTGATTTCTGGAAGGTTGTGGTTAGTCCTGCTGCCCTGAATCATGTCTTTCATGGAAAAACCAATTAACACCAATGAACCAACCATTTAACACTGAAGTTGTGTGTTTTTCCTTCTTGGGAATATCTGTGTTGTTATAAAAACAAAATAAAACAAACAAACAAAACCAGTGGGGAGAGAACAGGTAAGCTAAAAAAAAATTCTGATTTCAGAAGTTCCAGTTTGGATCAATTAATCCAATCCCCATAAATAATCTGTTTTCCATTTCTTCTAAGAAAGAACTTCCTCAGGATGGAATTCCAGTAGGCCTCCTATCTCTAATGAAGAGAACATTTGTTTTCACTAAATGGTGAACTCCTCCAGGGTGGAGACAATGTCTTCATTTTTGTCCCTCTGTCAGAGTCTGGCACATAATAGGCAAGTGATAAAAGAGGGTGGAATTCTAAATGGATTATTAGGAGGGTGCTTCATTATTTACCTGGCAGATCTACCAACACGAATGGCTGTAGGAGCTCCTGTCCAGTGGGAAAATCCTATGGAACTAAACAGCACTTAACTGCTCTCCTCACTATGGGGACCCCACTGTGCCCTTCCATGAGATTTAGTTCAGAATGACTTCCTACTCCTTCAGTAAATAGGAAAAACGGAGGCAATAAAAGCCATTGTAGACTCCCTCCTTCTCTCCCCGACAATTAGCTATTTTAATGCAAATTTAATGAAATAATGAAGAGAAGCTCACAGGCACACACACAAACCTGTCTCTCCCAGAGCTATTATTAAGCGATTATGTAAAGTGAATGACTTTACTTGGCACTATGTAACCCTGGAGAGGGGTGGCAAGGACAGTTTCGTGCCAAAGAGGCTCTGAGCCTGGAAACGACCAAGTATTGGAAATATTTGTAGGCCGCCCCAGCCTCTGAAAGTAAGAGTGTGAGCTCTTAGGAGACAGGAGGAAAAGGAACTCCAATTTGCCAAAGCCGCGCAACATGCCTGAAAAGCCTCATCCAATTTATTCTTCACACCAACTCCTTAGAGCAGGGGTCAGCAAACTGTGGCCCATGGGCCAAATATGGCTCGCTGCCTGCTTTTGTAAATAAAGTTTTATTGCCACACAGCCAGGCACATGCATTTACATATTGTCTATGGCTGCCTTTCAAGCAACAATGGCAGAATTGAGGAGTTGAGAAAGCACGACCCAGAAAGCCACAAATTCTTATTGTCTGGTCCTTTACAGACAAAGTTTGCTTCTCCCTGCCTTAGAGGAAGGCAGGCATTCACAGTAGTCAGGCAAGGCCATATTATGCTGCAGAGCACACCACCCAGAAATTTCAGAGGCTTACCACAACAAAGGTTTAGTTTTCACTCAGGTGACTTGGCCATTGTGGGTGGGAAGGGGGTTCTGCTCCATGGCATTTCCCTAGCACCCAGGCTGAGGGATGAGCCACTTGCTCAAGCAGGAAAATGGAGAGCTGGAGAGTTGAGTACCAGCAGGCCTTAAATCCCTCATTTCGGAAGGGACGCCACTCATTTTGGCAGGAACTGCTCATATAAAGCCACCTGACTGAAAGGGAGCTGGAATGAGGGGGAGCATGTGGTGGTTTGGTGAGCAATGGCTATCCATGCATAATAGTGTTGCCTGCACTTGTCAGAAAAAGGCCTAAGTGGAGTCCCAGAGTTAAAAAGTGATGCAGCCCAGATTCCAACTCCGGTCTTTCTGGCTCAAAAGCCGAAGCCGTTTCTCAAAACACCCTGCGACCTACCATTAATTTATTTTCAATTAATCATCCATTAATATCTTTCATTATGCCCCATCTTACCATGTCACCCAGGCCAAACAGAGCTCCAGGAAGCTGTTCTTAACAAGGACATCAGGTCAACTTACTGGAGCAGTGGCCATGTGAGGTTTGAAGCTCAGAGTCCTTCTGGAGAAAACCTAGAGCTTGGCATTTGAGGGTATTAATGTTATAGGGTGCAGCCAAGAGGGGGGACCCCAAATGGGCATTTGAAATGGGGTCCAGAACTTACAGTGTCCAGGAGATTTTAAGATGTCTTCACCCCCACCCCCCAGGTGTGGGTTGGGGGAAGGGACAAATGGAGCAGGGCCATTGAGAGCTGTTTTGCATAGCAACAGCCTTGCAGCTAACCTCTGGTGTGGTCATTTAACATATCTATAGCCTTTGGCTGGTCACTTAGATATGTTAAATAGCTGTGGCCATGCTCTGAGCCAGGGGAATGGAAGTAACTACCCCACCAAGACGTATCTGGGGGGCAGGTCCCCCGATTTACAGCGCCTGCGTGGGAGCTTGGAGAAGATTGGCTACATGACATGGGGTCAACACCTGCCCAGACCCACGATGGCGACCAGAAAAGCTGGAAAAGACTGCAGATTGAGGGCAAATGTGGCCAAGTGTGGGAGGAGTTGGAAATGGGGCTGCAGAGGAAGACTGGTGCGGGGATTTAAACCCAGATGTAGCAGCCATTGAGGGAGAGACAACCACGCAGCTTTAGCAGAGTGAGGACTCCCACAGACCTACAAGAGAGAATCACCATGTGGCTTTAGCAGAGAACTGCCACTCGGCTTTAGCAGAGTGGCGACCCCCCCCCCCCCACCCCTTGCAGCCATTGTGCAGGGGGAGAAGCAGGCGGTTTTGGCTAAGTGGGGACTCCTGTGGCCCTGGGAGACAGGACCACGTGCCTTTGCCAGAGTGGGAACCCCCGCAGCTTTAGAAGGGGGAACCACCACCTGGTTTTAGTAGAGATCCCCATGACACAGCTGAGGGTGCCAGGAACCCAGGGAGGTCTCCCAGTCAAGACAGAGTCCTAACTGGAAATAACCAGAGGACTGCCTGAGCCATGGACTTCTATTTCCTTTCCTGAGATACAGTACTCTGGACTGGGCAAAGGGGGAAGGAAGGAAGGACTGTGTCTGTTTGTGGGTGTTTTAAGGGACTTTAGGATTTTTAATAAAGACATTAGATCACTACTTTAAGTTTGTATAGCATTAAACAAACATTTCTTTTCCTTTTCACGATTCTTTGGCATTGAGAGACGTCTTTCCTCTGGTGGCGGACATAACGGACCTGGGGGCTTCTTTCAATAATAGTATATCACCCCAGGCCCCCCCTTGTTTGTTCTGTAACAGTAATTCAACTGGAAAGAAAGGAGAAACAGGGTATCCCAAGGACACCCCAAGAGTCTAGTGCCCCAAGGAGAGGGGATACTCACCTGGTATGCAGTCTAAGGAGGTGGTTCCCACAGACCACAGGGCATTGACACCTCGTTGGCAGTCACACTTGCATGCTTTGTGGTACCAGGGGTCCTCGGGCTCATCCTGTGGGAAGCCAGAGAGGCAGGAGTGTCAGAAAAGTTACAGTCAAAGGTAACTGTGCTCAGTACTACCAGAAAAGCCTGTGTTCAAAAACCTTGCTCATTCATTACTGTTCTCTGTGGCTGCATTTGTAGGAGGGTGCAGCCAGGGGGCCCCCAAAAGAAGGATTTGTAACGGGGTCCAGACCTCAAGGTGTCCAGGAAATATTAGAAATATATATGGTATGTCCTCACCCTCCACCACAGGTGTGAGTTGGGGGAAGGGACACATGGAGCAGGGCCATTCAGAGTTGTTTTGCATAACAACTAACCTTTGCAGCTAACCTCTGGTGTGGTCATTTAACATATCTATGATCTTTAACTGGTTGCATAGATATGTTAAATAGCTGTGGCCATGCTCTGAGCCAGGGGGATGGAAGGAACTTCCTCTCAACAGGTAACTGGGAGGCAACTCCCCCTAGTTACAGCGCCTGCGTGAGAGCTTGGAGATGATTGGCTCCACGACATGGGGCCACCCCTGCTCAGACTCTTGATGGAGCCCAGTAAAGCTAGAAGGATATTTAAACTCAGACTCTGCAGCCGTTGAAGAGAAGCACGTGGCTGCAGCCATGTAAGCAGAACCATGCACTTTTGGCACAGGGGGACCCCCTCCCCGCCCCCGCAGCCAAGAGAAGAATCACCACGCGGCTTTAGCTGGAGATCCCGGCAACACAGCCGATGGTGCTGAGAACCGAGGAAGGCCTGCCAGCTGAGCGCGGATTACTGGGAAGAACCGGGAGCTGCCTGAGCGATGGACTTCCATTTCTTTCCCTGAGATACGGTACCCCAGACTGGGCAAAGGGGGGAAGGAAGGACTGTGTGTGTTTGTGGGTGTTTTAAGGGACTTTGGGATTTTAACAAAGACATTAAGTCATTACTCTTAAGGCTATGTAACTTGAATAAATAATTCCTTTCCTTTTCACCAATCTCTAACATAGAGAGCTATAATTCTCTGGCTTAGGGAAAGGTGAACCTAGTACAGGGGGACCCCAGGAGAAACGGGGGTAAATTCGGTAGCATTGTGGGACCCTCTTCCCTGGTGGCCAGTCGGGGAGGATCATGAAAGACCACATGCGCAGTAGCTTTAAAGTAATGCAACTACTTGTACATACTCAGTAAAAGCCCACCACAACTAGCCAGGAAGGATCCGCCTTATAAGAATAAAGTCCCTCCAGACCATGAGGTCAATCTCTGCTTGGAGTTGGCCTGCTCCCATGTTCTCTTCTATGAACTCTGGGTGTTCGGTTCAATTCTTTGTCCCGATCACTAAGAAGCTAGTTACCTGTGCCCACCTGTGACACTTTCACACTAGAACAGCACAGTTGAATCATTAGCCCAGCCTTAAAGCACACAGTAGCTGCTCAGCTTTCAGTGTAGCTAAACAAGTGTCTGCCACTGTGGGCGGCCAACTAATAATCTCAAAGATACCCCCATGTGGGGGCAATGTACATTCCATTATAATTGTTTTCAGGGGTTTGGGGAGACCCAGTCCAAGGTCAGGCTCCTCACATTCCCTGGAGGTCCCTTTTGGGGATCCAGTTTTAAAAGGTACTAGATTCAAGATTACACCATCTGAATGAAGACCTGGTTTACTTGCATTCTCTCAATGAAACATGGAACTTGCTCAGATAACATGTGCTGTTGCCACCACCAGAAAAAAAAAATCTTCAAAAATTATATTTCAAAGTCATAGCCCTATACATTATTTTTGGCTAGGGAAATTTTCAAAAACACTATTTACTATAACATACCTCAGTAGATGATAATCCCAGTGTGGCTGAGCAAGAGGACAAGAGAGGAAAAATTAAGTTAAAAAAAAAAGAAATTCAACAAAATGATTCATTATATAGAAAAGTGAAAAGAAGTCACATAAAAGTTAACAAAGCCCCTTCTGGAAGAAGTCAAACTAAGCAACTATCTGTCAGCACCCATGAATCTGAGAAGCTAGGCACAGGAAAATTAAACAGAAAGACAAGGAAAATTATTTTTGTTCATTATAGAATTTTGGAAAATACACCAATGCATGTATATATTTATTTATTTTTAGAGAGGGAAGGGAGGGAGATAGAAACATCAATGTGTGGTTGCTGGGGGTCATGGCCTGCAACCCAGGCATGTACCCTGACTGGGAATCGAACCTGCGACACACACACGCACACACACATATTTTTTTTTACCACCAAGGCAGTACTGTCAACATCTAAGTGAAAATGGTTCCCATCTTTTTTCTATGCTTACTTTTAAAAATATATTTCAGAACCTACTACCTAACCAATGTTTATGACATTCCTTTTCCACTTAACATTAACGGTGTGAGTTTTTCCCTTTGCTTATTGACGTCATCATCATTATCATCATTATCATCATCATTATAAGCATCCCTAATATCTGCCCAATGTGCTGTTCAGGAGCTGATTTTCAGTTCCTCCAACTGTGACACATTTAGGTAGGTTATTTAGGCTTAGGACATTGTTTAGAAAAATCCATTTTAGATTTGCCTATTATGTACAGGAAATATTTAACCACAATCACAGTCTAAATACTATAAATATGATGTGAGGAAACTGAAAGTGCAAAATTTAATATAAAGCTAACATATAAACTTTTTATGGAAGAATGGATAAAAGGATGAATGCACAATTGAATAGGAAAAGAGTTTGTATATATTACTATAAACTGTTTAAAGTCGCGCTGTCCAATACCATTGCCCCTAGTCCCTTATGACTATTTGAATTTAACTAAACTAAAATGAATAAAATTAAAAAATCAATTCCTCAGTCACACCAGCCACATTTCAAGTGCTTATTGGCCTGGCCACACGCCACTTGTGGCCACTGTGCCGGACAGCACAGATACACAACATTTCCATCATTGCAGAAGTTTCCATTGGACAGCACCGGTTTAAAGCACCAAAATGCCGCTTCTCATTTTCAACAAAACAAATACCTTTATTTCTTTTCTGATTATAAAAACAACATATACCTATATATAAAAATCTCAGCCCTGGCTGGTATGGCTCAGTGGATTGAGCATTGGCCTGCAAAGCAAAGGGTTGCCAGTTCATTTACCAGTCAGGGCACATGCCTGGGTTGCAGGCCAGGTCCCCAGTGGGGGGCATGGGAGAGGCAACCACATATTGGTATTTCTCTCCCTCTTTCTCCCTTCCCCTCTCTCTAAAAATAAAATCTTTAAAAAAAATCTCAAATAAAACCTGAGCATAGACAACAGGACATAAAAGTTCTTCCTTAGCCACTTTCCTATCTAAAAATTAGATCTGATGCCCCCCAAACACTTTCAGATTGTTTTAGAAAGTAAAGGAATGGTCTCATCTGTGTCATCACAATTATAAACCTTTTTCAAATTGTGCCTTTATTTAAGTAATACATATTTACCCATTCCACAAACCACTTCTACAGTATGTCCACCGTGGGCCTGGCTCTGTACAAGGGCCTGGGCCTCCTGAAATGTAAGTGTGACTCTCTGCCCACAGTGGCTTGAGGACCCAGGAAAAGAAAGACCACAGGACGATGCACATGGTGACTACTCTGCTGGGTTATGGATAGGCTGCAGTGGGAGTCAGGGGGACATATCTTCTAGCCTGGGCAGATTCAGGGCCACCCCTAACCTGTGGTCACCAACTGCTGTCTCTCCTGGGCCCTCGTCCACTGGTTATTCATTCCTTTGGTTTGCAGCCCGCGCTCAATCCACTGAGCTATGCCAGCCAGGGCTGGTTATTCATTCCTATACTCCTTGATCTACCCACTGTGGGAAGAATTGACCCTCTCAGGTAGTAATGAAGGTTGGAGGGCACCATCTTATTAGGAGGCCAAGCCCTGTGCTGGCAAAGGAAATTACCAATGACTTCTTAGTTTCACATTCAATGGACTCTTTCCAACAGTGAACTATGTCTTCATGGTGCCATGTTGGGTGCTGTCAGTCCCTTCCATCTTCCTTTAGCTTCTGTTATGCTGCTCACCTGGTTCTCCCTCCGCTCTGAATAATCCTTGGTCTCTCTTGAGAGCTCTGCGTCCTCTCCCCCATCATAAATGTGCTAAACCCAAGATTCCAACACTTGCTTTGAATGGATTACTGGACATCTCTATGTAAATGTCTCTTACTATGTAAAACTGGCCCCAGCCAAGTGTCAGCAAGGTCTGGGGCAACCTGAATTCTCATATGATGCCAGTGGGAATATAAATTGGTACAACCTCTTTCAGAAACTGCTTGGCAATTTATACCAAGGCTGGACATATATGTACCCTATGAACCAACAATTCCAATTCCAAGTATTTACCCACCAGAAACACATACATATGTTCTTCAAAAAAAAAAAAACAAAAATGTACTAGGTTATTCAAAACAGCAGTATTTGTAATAACTCCAAACTGGAAGCACTCATATGCCCATCAAAAGTAGAATGGCCCTGGCCAGGTAGCTCAGTTGGTTAGAATGTTGTCCCATGGCATGTTGGCATGGCATGGCCAAGGTTGTGGGTTTGGTTTCCCCATCAGAGGACATACAAGAATCAACCAATGAATGCATAAATAAGGAAACATCAAATTGATGCTTCTTCTGCTTCTTCTTTCTTCTCTCTCAAATCAGATAAAAATTCTAAAAGAGTAGAATGGATACCTGTGGTAGACTCACGCAATGGAACACTATATTGCAATGAAAGGGATGATTTACAATTCTACAGTATGCTGTGTCTCAATGTTGAGTGGAAAGTCAGATACTAAAATGGACATACCAAATGAATCCATTTACCATGTATAAAAACAAGCCAAAGTAATCTGTGCCACTAGACATAAGGTCCTGGTCATACTTGAGTGGGGAGTGGCATAGAGGAAGCCCAGAGGATTGTGTCTGACGGCATCCTGTTATTTGATGTGAGTGCTGAGTGTGTGTTATTTGATGTGAGTTACCTGTGTGTGTTTCATGGTGAAAATTCATTGAGTTGTACACTTACCTATACTCCTCTGTATGTCTATTATACTTAAATTAATGTATGTAGGTTATACATCACAAAAGGTTTGGTTAAATATCAAACTCATGATCTTTCCTCAGATTGTTCTTTCTCTATTTCTTATCCTACTGAATGGCTCTACCATCTACTTATTACCCTATCCAGAAACCTGGGACTCCTCCTAGTTGCCTCTTTTTCCTAATCCCCCACCATCCATTGTCTACTAGAGGCCTTCTTTCCTCTCCACCCCACTGCCACTTCTTATTTTAGACCCCACCCTCTCTCCCCTGGATTCTCTCCTTGCTAAAAAGAGACCTTGCCTCATCCATCCCCCATGTCACCAATGAAATGGAATGCAAATCTGACTGTGCCACTTTCCTGCCAAACCTTTTGGTGGGTCCCCTCTGCCAGGGTCTGAGTTCCACTTCTGATGTTTCTTAATTGTATGACTGCATCTCTCCATGTCCTCATTCTTAAAATAGGTATAATAAAGTGTTCTTTAAAGGGGACTGTGGTCTATCTCCAGCTTACCTTTCCATATTTATCTTTTGCGCTGTGTACTACCTGTAGTTCATCAAATGTGCCAGGCTGTTTCCTGCCTCCATGCCTTTGTCCATGTGATTGGCATCAAATGCCCCCCCCCACCACTTTTCTAACTGCTTATCCCCTTCCTTATGAAGAGGACTTTTTCTGTCCCACATGTAGAACTCACCACTTGCTCTGGCCTTTGTGTCCCACCTCATTCTTGTACACTGGTTTATCTAAGCATTTATACAGTTATAGAAATTGATATAAAAGATAGCTGATAATTACTGGTCCCAAAGCATTCATTCATTTTTTTTTAATATTCATTGAGCATCTACTATAGTCCAGGCCCAGCTTCAGGTGCTGGGGATATAAGTAGACAAAACAGGGGAAAACACCTGCCCTCATAGAATTTATAGTCTAATGTGGGAAAGTGGGAGAATAATGAATGAGCAAATGAACTACAAAGACCCTGAGGTAGGTGGGTGCTTGGCATATCATCCAAGGGAGAGATGATGATGGCATGGCCCAGGGTGGTGGCAGTGGAGGTAATGAGAAGTGGCTGGATTCTGACTGTCTTTGGAAGATGGTGCCAATAGGATTTGCAGACAGATGATGTGGACATGAAAAAAGTGAGCTGTCCAAGGCCTGAGTGACTGAGAGAATAGAGCTACCACTTACTGGGGGAAGAGAAGGTTCCAGGAGGAGCAGAAATTTGAAGGTAATGGGATAGAGATGCTTCATTTGATAGGCCAGTGGGACACCCAAGTGTTGAGGTTGAGTGGGTAGCTGCTGGCTGGAAGCTTCTGAAGCTCATGGGAAAGTCCAGCTAGGCTTGGTGGTACCCTGTGCTCCTCACAGTTAATATGTACATGAACCCATAGCCTCAGTCCCTCAGCTGCTTCCCGTGTACTGCACAGCAGGTGAGCAATTGACATCTAGTTGATTTGGGGATTATTAATCCAGGAGGCACTCAGCAACACACCCGTCTTCAAGAGAAGCTGCGGATGGTGGCCAAAATGCAGAAAGGCCTTGTCAGTTAGGTAAACTCAGTTGTGCCAACACCCTCTTTGGGGGGACCAGAGGCGAGGTGAGTGGTCATTGACAGCAAGTCCTTAGTAACCAAATCAATTTGGTCCAGAGGCTGTGTTTGTCCCTGAAGAGGGTCTATACAGCTGCAACTGGGCAAACCTAGAGTTCAGATGAAGCTCAGGACCTGTCCAGTGGCCTTTGCATTACCTGGGTGTCAGGGCAGGCCCTGGAGGGGCCCCGCATTCTGCAGAAACAAAGCAGAAAGTAAAAAGGAAAGGTTGGGGAGGTCCTGCCACTGTCTACCTGTGCAGAGGAAGAGACCTAAGAGGAGGCCTGGTTTCAGAGCCACTTCCTGTGTTCACTCAGAGGTCGGGCAGATTTATGGAGTTTTCCATCTCCATGGCTCTCCTCCTCAGAAAGCATTTGTCTGCATGCAGCCTGAGGTTCTGAGGCACCAGATCCTTATGCAAATAAGCAGAGAGAGAACAACAAGCATTTTACAGGAAAAGCTGTCAGCAAGGGAGCAGCAATGTGGCTGCTGTAATCCCCCAAATGATTAATCACCAAAAAAAGCTGTCGAACAAAAGCAAAAACATGTTTGACTACATCTTATAATACCAGCCTTTAAAGGAAAAAAGAAGAAAAGATTTAGATGATGTATGTGGTTTTGTATTTCTCTCCCGACTGGGGTTGTTTTTGAGATTCCTCTACAGATTACAAGTTTCCACTAGAGCATCTGAGATGTCTGCCACTCATCAATTTTTCAGTCATGCAATAAGGGGTCATTCAGCCCAAAGGGCGACTCCATGGGGAAAGCCTTGTTCCCACAGCAAGGAAATTCAAGGCATACTCATTTCTTGAAATGTGCCTTGCAAGCCCAAGAGGAAAGGTATGCATTAGATGTATATAGGAAAGATTGTTTTAGTCTCTTTGAGTGGATATCACTAAATGCGGAGCTTTCCTTCCCATGGAAACAGATGAAGCTGGAGAGAAAAGCATAAAATTGTGAATGATAAAACTGTAACCTGCTTCTAATCTCCTTGGGAAACAAGAATAAGACATGGGAGAAAAACATCAGGCTGATCTACTGTCCCTCTCAGTGAAGAAGAAAGAAAGAAGTTGCTTCTGGTGTGTCAGTATTACTATTTTAGGCGACAGACATATTCGTGGGTAAATCTGTTGCCTGTACCTGCTTCAACACAAATGAACCTCAAAAACATGCTATGTGACAGACAAAAGACCTTATGTTGTATGATTTTATTTAAATGAAATATCCTAAATAGGCAAATCCAGAGAGACAGAAAGTTGATTGGTGGGGGAGGCAGAACTGGGGGAGGGGGGAATAGGGAGTGACTACTTAATGTCTACCAGATTCTTTTGGGGGTGATAAAAATGTTCTATAGTTAGATTATGTGCTCCACAAATCCGTAAATATACTAAAAACCATTGAATTGCATACTTTAAATGGGTGAATTTAATGGTATGTAAATTACATCTCAAGCAAGCTGCTTTAAAAAAAAAAACAATCTGCTGTCCCTGATGGTTGACACACCAGCCAAGAGAAAAATCACCTGTAGGATGAAGTCTGGTAATTTTTTTTGTTTTTATGTGATAACCATGACCAAGTAATTGACTGATATAGTTTAATAAGCTGGATGTTTTTTAAATCTTTATTGGCATTGAATCCAAAATGTACAATGTAAGGTAAATACAAGCCTGCTTCAGTTATAAGACATAGTAGTGCTTTACTCTGATGATTAGTGCATTCCCAAATGAACCTTCATCTAATGCATAAGTGAAGTCAATCCATTTACCTTATTTCACTGTAGAAAAGAGCCACTGCCACCGTGGAATAGAAACAGCAAAGAGTAAATTAGACAAAGAACCTTTGTCTCCAGGTTCCCAACGTGCAATAGAATACATCTTTCCCATGTGCGTTGTGCCTTATTCCTCCATCTGAATTGGAAGCTGATTCAGTGCAGTAATCGCACTGGGCAGTTCATTGCACCCTGCATTTTTTCTCTGTCGCCTGGAGTATCCCTCTAGTTCAGGGTAAAGCACTGACCATTTTTGGCTGGCTTCTTCCCTTCCGTGCTGTGTGAAGGTGGAGAGCCTTGGTTAAGTGGATAAGATAAATTAAGCTTCTCAAGCCTACCCACTGGACCATGTTCCATTCCACCTGGACAGATGGGGTTCTCTATTTAGAAATTTCTGGAGCTTCCCAGCCATGCACGAAGATTGGTAAGCAATAGGACAGAAAAGAATGCAATGCTCTGTGCCTCCTGACAGTGTGCCTTTTATTCCCCAAATGAATGGGTCTAATTTAAAAAGGAGCTGGTAAACTTTTATGGGGTTTCTTTGCATTTGGGGGCTCACAGAACAGGGTTGTTAGACTTAGCATGTGTCTGGCTCATAGAAGGTACTCAGGGGTAGGTTCATGGAGGGAAATCTGAGGGTGAGCCCTGTGGATATGAGAACCAAGGGTACTGGGATCTAAGCTTTAAAAGGCTGTAGATTTTTTTTTTCTGAGGGAGGGGCAAAAAGGCAAACAACAGAACCACAAAGGCATCTTAAATCGACGAGTTACTGGGACAAGTTGCTGACTCTTAATTGCAAGGGGACAAAAAACCAGACAATTAGTCTGAATGATCTCTACTTAGAAACATATTTGGGTTTGCAAAATGACATCGGGATTATTTCTTTCCAAGTCTTGCCAAATACTAACAGATGTGACTACACATAACAAAAGTCATCAGATTGGGAAATCATGAAAGCAAGTACTCTACCAATAAAATATGAGAAGCCAGAGAGGAGAATGATTTAAACCAGGAATTCTGAGTCTATGTGAGTTTTGTCATGACTGCCTACCAGATCATTTACAAAGTGGAGAGGCCTCCTCCTCCCTGCCCTCTTTGCTATTTTCTGTTACACACATAAATACCCAATGGCCACGAAGAAGATCTTTTGTTCAGAATAAACCTAAAAAGAAATTCTGAGCTGATGGGTTCTTGAGAGCTGAGAAAGACATGAAAGAGTATTATTCCAAAGATTGAATATTTCAAAGTTGAATTGGATGACATTTGAGAGATATGCCTTAATTCTCCTTATTTAAGCATATCATTCCCGCCAGGGCCATATTTAGTAATTTAAAAATAATTGAGTATATTGAGTCTTCGGGAGTTACCGTCAGTTGGATTATTCTTTCTATTCGAGTCCAGTGATACTCGGCCTGTTATGTTAATCCATATTTAAACTAGGGTGACCTCATGTCTTGCTTTGCTTGAGACAGTCCTGGTTTACACCTGTTATCCCAGCAGAATTATTAATAGCAACCTCTTCTATTCTCAACAGCATCCTGGTGTGGAAGATTAAACTCTGCAATCACTCTACCTTTGTCTCCTAAAAATTTTCAAGAATATGCCACACTTTCTTACTAACTGTTGCAATTTATAGCTATTTTATATAATTTCCAAGACCCTTCCTGACACATTTTAAGCATCCTTTGAACTGTAGAAGGCTCCTTACAGGATGAGAAAGCCAGGTGGTGAGACAAAGAGAACCATATCCACACAAAGACAACTGTTGTTCATAAATAACACATTAATTAATTAACATGCCTTGCTAACTAATAGTATTATAATCATTCAGGTTGCATTTCTATTAACTAGCTGTATCATTAATTCAATGTATTAAGTATTTAATGAGTGCTAATGGCTGGCTAGCACATACATACCTTCATAGCCAAACAGAAGTAAAAGCAAGAAGCCTTCTATCTGGCGTGGCATTCTCCCCTTGTCCTTGGCCACAGTTCTATGTTATCCAAGTGGAGAGCTTCCCCAGTAGCAGGAGCTTAACTTAAGCACTAGCCTCATTAAGCACCTTATGCATTTAGTTTACTTAGGGCTTTGGCTGAGCCCCACCAAGTTAACCCACATATTACCTGCCTCAACAAGGAAGTCTTAGAGAAGAATCTAATGTCAAGTGAGGTTGGTTTATTTAGCAAAGGAGAGTATTGGTTTTGTTCTGTCTTTAAATGTAAGGAAAGCAGTGGAGAGAAATGGAAACTAGAATCAGAAGACCCAGGTCTTAATTCTTTCTCTGCCATCATCTAGTGGGTGACCTTGAACAATCTCCTGCCATGTAAGCACCCACATCCTCCAGTTCTGTGAAAATGACGTGGATTCCCCTCTTAGAAAGCAACCTGGCATCAGGTCCATCATACCTATTCACACTTGGGAAAAGACTAAATTTGGGAGGGGGGCGGCAGCTACACAAAAAGATGTACACTGCTGTGTTATTTGTAATAAAAAATTGGGAAGGATCTATGTGGCCAAGGTTGGGGGTTCAGAGCAACAGCTATGGTTAAGAGCAGATTCCCAAGCCAGACTGGATGCAAATCCCAGCTCAACCACTTGTTATGTGACGTTGGACAAGTTACTTAAGGTCTCTGTGCTTCCACTTTCTGATAGATAATGATGATGCCTACCTCATAGAATTAGTCTGAGACTTAACTGGCTCTGTGTGTGTGTGTGTGTGTGTGTGTGTGTGTGTTCTGGAGATCTTTTTCACAACAGTGAATATAATTCACGTTACTGAATTGTACACTTAAAATGGTTAAGATGGTAAAAAAATAAAGTTAAAAGTTAATGAAGTGATTGTGTAATAACAGGGACAATCATGTGTCATACTCTCCAGCTAGAAAAGGACACAAAAATACATACTGTATGAGCAAAACTGTGTGGAAAAATGCAGAGAAAAAGACTGTTTCCCCTTCCCTTTTTAGTTCTTGGCCACCACTGTCCCATGCCAGCCCCCAGGACCCCAGCCACCTTACCTTCATTCCTCCTGTCAAGGAAGAAAAAGGCTAACATTAAAAAGATAATAATAACTCCTTAAAATGAAAGTATAATGAAATAGTAAAGAGGAACAAAAGAGAACTAGAGAAACGTTCAAACAGCATTTATTGGGTGTCTACAAACCTAACATTTACTCTGTACTGTGTATGGATTCATTAAACAGGCGAAGGTCTATTCAACAAACTCTAGTGTTATATTTAAAAGGAGTAAAAAGGAGTATTTTATTTTATTTTTTTAATAAGAAAAATACTATTTTCCCGTTCTGTATTTTAAAGTTTAACGAAAAATTAAACCTTTAATAACAATAAGAAGAAATAAACCTTTAATATTTGAACATAAAAGAACTGTGGTATTGCCAACATTTTATTTGGAGGCTTTGGGGTCTGTCCTGGCTTCCAGGGAAAGGGCCGTGCTGGGTAGTCTTGCTTCCCTCCAGCGCTCAATTTTCCGAGGCCGCCCTGGAGCACCTGAGGAAAGGTGGGGGGGGGGGGGGGGGTAGGTCCCAGCGGGCCAAGGATGCCCTTCAGACCACAACACTGCCAGGCCCCCACCTCTGCTGTTTTTCAGTTGGGGCGATGGCTGTCGGGATGGGAGAAACCGGGTATCTGTCATGACGCTTCTGTGATAAAAGCATTCGAAAAAAAAAGAAATAAAATTTTTTTTAAAGAGAGGAAGAGAAAGCACCTCGTTTTTGCTGTTTAGCTTTTCTCCCGGACCCCTCAATGGATATTAAAAAACAGAAAGCGAAGAAAAGCTTCCTAGCTGTGGTTCCACTGGGGCTCGAACCCAGGACCTTCTGCGTGTAAAGCAGACGTGATAACCACTACACTATGGAACCTCCGCTGGCTAACGGGGTGTCGTTCATGAAGTCATAGTCTCGGCTCAGCAACGGCGTCAGCCTATCCGTTGCAGCCCCGCCCCTGCCGTGGCCCCGCCTCATTCCCAAGATTCGGCCCCAGCTCTAACGTTTAGGATTGTCGCCACGTGCCGAATTTGCTGTCCCCGCGACTAGGTTTCCCAGCGGCGGGAGCGCTGCCCCGCTAATCAGCAGTCCCCAAACTTTCCCTCGGCCGGGGCGATGGCGAGGCTGCCCCGGCGGGCGGAAGCAGACCTTGGCCAGGGCACAGACCCTTCTGGCAGCTTCCCTCAGCTGGTGAGGGGTCCGCACTTTCCCCATTTTCCCCACGGGCACACTGAGCCGCTTCTGGAGGTTTGGGGGGCGGACAGGAACCCTATTGGGAGCTGCAGATTCAGGCATCGTGGGGTCTGGGATGGGCTGAGGATGCGGGGGTCACTTTTATATGGGCATTTATTTTGCCAGGGTTGGGAATGGCTGCTTGGTGAGTTGGCTTCTTGGCCCAGAATGTGGGCTTCCTGACCTTTTCCACAGCCTTCTCCGGAGAGGGCCTAACACTGCAGGACTTTGCTGTGCTCTCGAGTGGGGTAGGGTTGGGGTGGTGGTGTAGGCAAGCCATCCCCTTTATGGATGGGGGCGTGTGTGAAGCAGGGGCAGACACAAAATTTGAGGGACCCAATGCAAAATAAAAAGTGCCAGGCCTTTTGTTGTAAGTTATTAAGAATTCCAAAACGGTGACCTCAGAGCACTAAACCCATGAACCTGATGCTGTGCTTCCAGAACTGTGGTCCCTATAAGGTGCTGAGGCCCTCCAATGCAAAGAGTACCTGTATGGTTTCCTTCTTGGTTTTCATTGTCAGTGCCATTTATTCGCATCCCCCTGACCCCCCTCTCCGCCCCTGTGCCTCTGGACTGATCTTTGTCACCATCACATCAAGCTTGAGAACCACGTAAAACCGTCGGGAGGGCATCTTTAAACTCTGAGTGGGACATGGTTGAAGGCTGCCGCTGTCCTTTTCCCTGACTTCTTCCTCTGAAGCTAGCAGAATACTTTCTGCTAAGAATACTTTCATACTTATTGTATGAAAGCAACCCCTTCAGCTAACTCCGTGAAAGAAACAGGTGTGTGAAGGTGCACTAATTTGGGGGACATAATTTGGGTTCTAGTTTTCTCTTGGCTACTCACTAGCTGTGTACTCTTGAACTAAGTCAGTTCACCTCCCAAGCCTTGGTATCCTCCTTGATGGAATGCATGGGTTGGACTAGACACCCCCACTTTCCCCTCTGGATCTAAATGTTACCCCAACTTTCCAGGTGGGAAAATGGAGGTAGTAAGAGTCAGTTAGTCTTAATGAGTCCCAGATGCTCAGTAATAAGTATATCCCACCTGTTTACAAACTGCTACAAGTTCAAAACAAGCCCGCCAAAAATTGGGCCTAGAATTATATTGTGTTTTTGGTTTGTGTCTCTAGGGAATGCTTTGCTCTCCCTCCAGCTCTCTGTCTGCCCTGGCTAGTAAGGATGCGTTCACCAAGTACAGGCTTTGGTCTAGTTCCCCACATGTTCACTCCATGTAGAACTGAAGCTAGCGTGCCTCTGATGCATGCAACACAGGGTTCTGCCTGTAGTGAGAAACCCTTCTTGCTTTTCTCCATTTTGACAAAGCGGGAGACTTTTGTTCCACTCCCGGCTGCCCTCGAGGTGTAGTTACAGTCTCTATAATTAATGAAGTACAATATGGTTTACAAAGCACTTTCACATACATTCCTATGAGGTAACCACAGTAAACATTGCTATCTTTTTTTCAGTTGAAGAAGTTGAAGCCAAAGATATTGAGTGCCTTGCCTGAGACCATTCTGCTGGTGAGTGGCAGGGCTGGGCTCATACTTGGTCTTCTGACATCTAAGTGATTTCAGGAGGCCCATGTACGCAAAGACTACGTGTTTTTCCCACAAGAGCGCCATGGTCTCTTGTACTATTTTGTATGCATGCCAGTGAGGAAATGGATACTTTTTTATCTTTTGTGATTTTTGAATGAAATCCCCAAAAGCAGGAACCAAGAACCTATGGAAACAACTGTTGATGAATTTCCCTTGGAACCACCAGAATCTTGGATAGTGCCTGAGATGGCCACAGTTGTGCCCGCCACTTCAGTCTCTTCAGTTGGATTTGTGAGGCCTGACACCCCCAGGTAGGCCCATAAGCACCTCAACAACTGTAAGGCATATACATAAACTAGTCAGTAAAGACTACAAGTTACTTCAAGGTTTTTTGAGTCCTCTGATTTCTCATGTGTGCAGTGTGGCTTCCCCAGTGTTTGGCTTCACTGGGGTAGAGTAACTCCACCAGAGAGACTGCAATCTCAAACACTGAGCTGATTTAGGAAGCTCAGTTGACCTGGTTTCATTTAGAAACAATTGTACTATGTCTCTCAATGACTACTCAAGTATTTGCTAAACAAAGTGAGTCATTTTCTTGGTATGATAGAGCTCACCTTATTTTTCCCCTTTTGCAGCTCATCATGTTCAAAATATTTGAAACTAGTCTATTAGAATGGATATTTGTTGCTTGAATCCCTCTGTCTTCTTACTCTGCTCCAGTTCTGTGGTCATTTTTATCACCCATTTGCCTTTTTGGTGCTTGTGGCAAGACCACAGTCTGCTAAATTCAACTTTCTCCCTATCCCACCCCTGAATGTGGCCTCAGGAAGAACACACATTCAGGCCTATGGCTTCTGTAGTCAGTTCTTGACTACTTACCTCAAGTGAGCCCTTGATGCAGCCCAGAAACATGTCCACTTCCCCTGCCCATTCATTGTCCACCTTTCCTAAAGGGCAGTGTCATATCTTGGCTCCCTAAACTTCCTGTACCTCCTTCCCCAACCTTGCAGCTGATGAACTTGCTTCCCATTTCAGTGAAAAAAAAATGGAAGCAATCAGAAGAGAGCTTCTCCAAGTGCCCCTCACGCCTGTCCACCTTCCTACATCTGTGCCTTCATATACCCAGATCCGGGCTTTTCCTCTAGATCCACCGCCTTACTGACATTTGGGACTGGGTAATTCCTGGTTGTGGGGAACTAACCTATGAATTGTAGAATGTTTCACAGCATCCCTAGCCTCTACTCACCAGATACCCACAGCACACCTCCCTCACTCATGATAAGCCAAAATATGTCCTGGGGGGGACCAAATTTTGGGAGCTGTTGGAGTGACTGGGGGAGGGGTTGCCATGACTGGGGGAGGGGTTGGGGCACTACTGGCTTCTAGAGGGTAGAGACCAGGGATGCGGTAAAACATCCTGCATTGCACAGGAGAATGCCTACCACAGAGACTTACCTGGTCTTAAATGTCCATAGTGCCATGGTTGAAAAATCCTGCCCTAGATGAATTGTCTACTTTCCCATCAAAACCCAGCCCTCCACCTGCTCCTGCATGAGTCGGAGGCAACTCCATGGCATGTCACACACATACTATTTTGACGTCGTGTTTAATCTGCTCACCAGCTACAGAGGTAGTGCCCAGTCTTCCAGTCCCCTGATTAAGGTTAATTATCACATGTCTCTCATATGTCTAGAAGCACAGTATTGGGCAATGTGGGAGTTTTACAAAGAATTATATGATATGGCCTCATCTCAAGGAGTTTGAAGAACATTAATTAACCCAAAGGAGTAATTTGTTACAAGAAGTTAATGGCTGATAATGGTTTTATGTAGTTTTCCTAACTTAGGATGTTATTGGATTTTAATTAGACCCTGTCTCCTCTCTCTTAAAAAAGAAACTCAAAAGTGGAGAAGGCAGAGGGGAGGGGGCATGGTGATATGCAGAAAGCTGCCTACCTATAATCCCCCCAACCCCCCTCAACACATTCAATGAGCTTAGATTTGATAGAGACAGCCACTGCACAGAGAAAAGAGATGAGCTCAAAATACTTTGTCTCCCCTTCCCTTATGTATCTGTCTTGAGATGCCTCTAGTTTTTAAAGTCACTCTTCTTGGACTTTAAATGAGCACAGAACAATTTAGCCACTCCCCAGTCCTATAGAACCCCACTTAAAAGAAAATGTCTGATAGCAGTGTCTAGCCAGTGGTAATTGGTGACAGAAATGAAATTGGCTACTCTCTCCACTTCGTCACCACTCAATGTCCTCTTTAGATTTTCAAGTGGATTCAACTGTGCACACACTGGGACTTGCCTCTAAGCTTGATGGGAAGATTTCAAGAGTGGTGCCAGGTGTTAAACAAAAATCATATAGTGTATTTTTATTAGTGATTTTGGGGATACAATTAGGGTATAGTCTGAAGGCTATATGTAATAATAAAACCAAAACTAATTAGTAGGTTAACTCAGAAGCTATCTGAAGACTGGTAGCTTTCCTCTGCTAAGTCTTGTGAAAATGAAGTGGATTCTATTTTGTGCAGATTGAGCAGGCTGCCATGACAACTCTCTGAATATTACTTCAGTATTAGTCATAGGTTTCCAGTGTCTGACTGTGGGTCCAACGTTTATTCTAAAACTCAGGTGCACATCTATTCTTAAAGGACTTCTCCTGAACATATTTACAGAAAACAGAAACTAGGTGGTTTAATTTTTTTTTGGAAGAGAAATTTGAATGAATTTACACAATTGCAAATTGTAGATTTTATTGCTGCTCTTTTCTTTCAGAGAGGTGATTTGGGTATGAATTTATGGTGTACTTGATTATAGATTTGATTAAATAGACACACTAGAGCAGAGTTTGGAAAGTTCCCCTCAAGATATGTAATCTTTATGTTAAATTCCTTTCTTTTTTTTTTTTTCATCCAACAGTATCAGAAGAAATCTGTGGTTGCAAGTGACAAGATTCAGCCCAAACTGAGTTAGCAAATCCAGTCTCAAATGAATCTGACTTGAAAATTCCAAAGGTAAAAGTTCATCCAGAGGTTTACGATGGAGGGCTACAGCTGCATTTGCCTGCCTTTCTCTTGGTCTGCCTCTCTCCATGTATCAGTTGCACCCCCTAGACTTGCTCTCTTCATGGTAGCACCTTGCTCAGAGCACCACATTTGGGGGAAGTGTGAGTTTGTGCCCTAGAGCTCTCTCCAGGCGCCCTGAGATTCACTGGTACTGCCTGTTTTTAGCTACAAGGAGCTCATGGGAATGTTCCCTTTTGCCAGAAGAGGATGTGCCAACTGCCTTAGGCCTAAATTATGTGCCTGTCCCTAGACAGTCACTATTGCTTTGGAAGTAGGCTCATGCTAATTGGCATGAACCCATCAGGGCCCACACTTGGAGTGTGTGTGGGGGTGGTGGGGTCAATTTCATGCAAACCACAGGGTTGAGAATAGGGAGAGGGTTGATTTCAAAAAGGAAAATTGGGGCACAATTGCAAGAAAATGGGGGCAATTATTTATTAGCCACCTGGTTAGGGACCAGAAGCCTGGGAAAATAATAATAATAATAATAATAATAATAAACATTTATTGAATAACTATGATCCCAGGCACCCAAACTGCTTTACAAGTGTATTAGAGAATGGGTTTGGCTGCATGTAATAAGGTAAATGAAGTAGCAGAGACTTAACACAGAGGGTTGGTTCTTATCTCATGTGCTATGAAGTCAGGAAAGAAGTAGCTTCACACTGTCGTCATGTCTTACCCTCTTCCCATGTTTCTACAACATCATTCATGGCTGGAGGCTCTTTTCCTAATGTACCTAAGAGGGTTACTCTACTGCAGGCATTGGGTCCTGGTTCCAGGAGGGATGGGGGAAGGGCAAAGAGGAAAAGGCTCATGACAGCTGGTCTGGTCATTTTTTTCAGGAAAATAGCTTTTCTGGGAGCGTCAGCCAGTAGATTTCTGCTTATATTGCGTTGGCCAGAACTGTGCCACACGAGTAGCACGAACTGTAAGGGAACCTAACAAATCAAGTTTTGTTGGCTAAACCCACTGCCACCTAGAACAAAATTTTGGGGCTTTCTTGCTAAGAAAGAAAAGGAAAATGGATATTGGTAAGGCAGCTGTTGTATCAGTGGCTGCCACACTGTGTATTAACTCATTTATTCCTTATATCAACCCAGTGTGGTGGGTACTATTACTGTCCTGGTTTTCTAAGAAACAAGCACAGACAATTGATGTACTTTTCCCAAGCTCATGCATAGCTGCTAAGGGATGTAGCTAGAATATGACCCCAAGCTATGTGACTCTAGAACCACATTCTGTTAGGTTCCCAGCACATCCTAACCCACAGGCTAGACCACATTTCTTCTCTAGGATGTGTATCCACTCGGAAATTGTAGTCCTCTCCTAGAAATGGTAGTTAATATTTGGTTAGCTCTTAATAGTTTATGAAGAATTTTCTACTTAGATTATTCCATTTACATATTATTATCCTTATTTCTTAAATGAGAAAACTGAGGCTCAAAGAAGTTATATAAGTTGCCCAAGTTCCCTAGGTTGTAATTGGCAGAGCTGACATTTCCTTGAAATGTCAAGATCTTACTCCTGGTTCCCCATCCTAATTCTCCCACTCTTTCATGCACCAAAGACTTCATTTTTAATTTTGTGTAAATGTCAATATTTTGCTGTAGTCCCTATGTTAACTTCACAGTTTTCTCAGGAAGAGCAATCCAGAGAAATCTTGGATCTCTCACCAACTTGTTTTCAGAGTCCTTTGCACTTAGCCACGCCACTAGGAACATGGCACATCAGTAGGAATTGTCTTCTGTAGTAAGAAACAGAGACCTAAAAAGGGAGGTTATTTTTATCTCACACACTATAAAATCCAGAGCTTCATTCATAATAGGAAAGTATTCACTACAAAAAGCTCTAACCTACCTATTTAAGTAAAAGAGTCATTAAACATATCGAAATTTCCTGGCCTTACTTACATCAGGTTAATTTATATTATGTTCCTTTAAAAGTGCTATATTAATCAGACTTTTCGCTAAGTAGGAATGACAGTCCACCTCACTGTGGTAGGTTAGTGAAGTTTCACTACATTACTGACACTTCAGTTTGCTTATAATTGTTATTTCTCTCATTCTTTCCAAATATTTGAAATCTACTGAACTGACCAAAAAGCACAAGAGTTGTGGAATATATATAGTTTGACTTTAAAAGTCATGAAAGGGTGAGCTGAAAAAGAGATAGTGATTCAAACAAATAAAAATCACACTATGTTGTAGAGCAATGCCACTCTGCAGTATATTTCACTGTCACCTGGAAGCTTAACAGAAATACAGACTCATGAGTGCCACTCCAGACCTACTGAATCAGAACCTCTAAGGGGCTAGGCCCAAGAATCTGTGTTTTAACAAGACCCCCAGGTGACTTACAAACACATTATAGTTTGAGAAGCACTGTTTTAGAGAGTTTTAGGGAAATGTGCATTCTCTGGAATATTTGTGAAAACACTAACTTCAGCTTTAGTACACTAAGACCTAGCTATGAAGCCCTGGATTCTTCTCTGAAAGTCTCCAGATCATAGATTCCACTTAGCTATTCCAGGTCACTGAACCTTAATGCAAGTGTATGCTTGACTCCATCCTATCAGCACCACCCAATAAATCTGTGTTCACCTTGCAGATGAACAGTTACATGTTCAACAGTTACTTCCTCAGAGAAGCCTTTTTGCATGACCTCCTGATTTACTCTCATGAAACACATATTTCTTTGCAATTTTACATTTATCTTTCATAATTTTTTGATGAATGTTTGCTTCCCTCACTAGGCTGTAACTTCATGGGGGAAGAGACTTTGTCGGTTCTGTTAACTGATATATCCCCAGGGTCTAAAACAGTGCCTGGCACACAGTAGATGCTCGATAAATATTTGTTGAACGAGTATATGAATGAAACCAGGACAAAAATAAATGCTCAAAGAAAGTTATTTAAAATCTTTTCCAGCCCTGGCTGGTGTAGCTCAGTGGATTGAGCATGGGCTGTGAACCAGGTGTAGCTCAGTGGATTGAGCACGGGCTGTGAACCAAAGCATCGCAGGTTTGATTCCCAGTCAGGACACATGCCTGGGTTGCAGGCCACGGCCCCCAGCAACCACACATTGATGTTTCTCTCTCTCTCCCCCTTCCCCCTCTAAAAATAAATAAATAAAATCTTAAAAAAAATAAAATCTTTCCAAAGTCTTCACTGTAAGCTCTTAGTCACCTGAGGCAATAGTAGCAAAGGTTTTGAAAAGAAAGCCACAGACCATTCCCAGGCCTTGTTTTAGCTAATACTTTCAACATTTCTCCAAGAAACCAACTGTTTTTTGTTCTTTTTAAAGATTTTGTTTATTTATTTTTAGAAAGAGTGGAAGGGAGGGAGAAAGAGGAGGGAAGAAACATTAATGTGTGGTTGCCTCTTGAGCACCCCCCACCAGGGACCTGGCCCACAACCCAGGCATGTGCCCTGACTGGGAATCGAACCAGGGACCCTTTGATTTGCAGGCTGGCACTCAATCCACTGAGCTGGGGCTGTTCTTTATTTTCTATGTTTATGAATACAAAAATGGTTGACAGAAGGGGGGTAATGGTGGCAAAAAGAAAGCTTAGAGAACCTTGTACCTGCCTTTCCAATAACCAGGATGTGGATTTTTCATGCAGGTTGTGTTGTTCATATTATATTGGAAGGTGGTGATGTCATAATTGCATCTGACATCATGTGTTGTCAAGGCAACCTATTGAAGAATTACTATATAATCATTGGCCTCTGGTAACCTCCTCAGTTGAGGCCAAGGAGTCCTCTTCAAGTAACACCCATAAGCATCAGGACGGATTGAATCCTGAGCCTCCAGCCCAGGCTGAAAGATTCACCAACCAGCCAAGTGAGTATCTAAGAGTGTGGAACTGATAAAATTTGAAAGGGTGAGAACTCTTAAAGGAGAAGATGAATTGAATGCAATCTGGGTAGCTATGGAAACATGTTTGAAAGTTAACCCTCTTCTTCCTCTGTTTAGTTGTTTGGCCAGCTCTTGTGGGCTTTATATTTTGTGTATAGCCTTTACTGTACTTTATGGAGCTTATTGTACTTTAATATGTATTATATTGGAGCTATATTTGTAGAGTGGAATTGGGTAACTTTGATGTAATGGGAAGAGAACTGGCCATCCAGTCATAAGACTGCAACATTGTGGAGCCTATGGAGCCTCCTATAAAATGGGGGGCCTTTCTGAACAAGTCTGAAGTGTCATGATATCTTGCTATAAGTCATAAGACTGTGACATTGTGAAGCCACCTAACCTCTCCTATAAAATAGGGGGCCTGTCTGAACAAGTCCAAAGGATCATACTATCTTGCCATAAGTCATAAGACTGTGAGGTTGGGAAGCTACCTAACCTTTTCTATGAAATGGAGCCCTGGTTGGTGTGGCTCAGTGGACTGAGTGCCAGCTTGTGAATGGAAAGGTCACCAGTTTGATTCCCTGTCAGGGCACATGCCTGGGTCGTGGGCTAGGTCCCCAGTAGGGGGTGTGTGAGAGACAACCAAGCAATGTTTTGCTCCCTCTCTATCTCCCTTCCCCTCTCTCTAAAAGTAAAAAAATAAATCTTTTTAAAAATAAATAAAATGGAGAGCATTTCTGAACAAGTCCAAAGGACCATAGTATTTTGCCACAAGCATAAGACTGATGTTGAGGAGTCACCTAACCTCTCCTATAAAATGGAAGGCCTTTCTTTCTTTCCTGTTTTTCTAAGAGAGAGGAGACGGAAGAGAGGGAGAGAAACCTCAATGTGAGAGAGAAACATTGATTGGTTGCCTCTGGTGCACACCCCAACCAGGGACTGAACCCGCAACCTAGACATGTGCCCTGACTGGGAATTAAACCCATGACCTTTCAGTTCACAGGATGACGCCCAACCAACTGAGCCACACTGGCCAGGGCGAAGGCCTCTCTGAACAAGTCTAAAGGGTCACCTGTTATGGAGCTCTGGGCCAAGAATCTCATGGTGCTCTTGGCAGGGGACTCCACCATCTGTGCCTAGATCAGTTTTGCCCAACTCCCAGTGCTTTGACATGAGAGGGAATTGCATACATTTATATTGTTTGTTTTACTTTTGTCTTTGAATGGCAGATTACAGTCCCCACAAAAGGAAAATCAGAATTACCATTGTTCTGCCAT
This sequence comes from Phyllostomus discolor, assembly GCF_004126475.2. Classification (NCBI taxonomy): domain Eukaryota; kingdom Metazoa; phylum Chordata; class Mammalia; order Chiroptera; family Phyllostomidae; genus Phyllostomus; species Phyllostomus discolor. The sequence goes on from NC_050198.1 coordinate 6,825,925, forward strand.
TGACTCCTGCTAGATGACAAACTGAGCTACTGCAAAACAGGAGCACATGCAAGCTAAAGGGACAGATTGTGGCAATATTTAAAAATATCACAACTCTCTAAATAAGAACCAGCTCTGGTAAGCAGATTTGGAATTCACACAAAACACCCATAACTCTGAAAATCTGAATTGTACATTGCCGCGGTACATTACTTCTATGCAGTAATTATAGATGAAGTTATGTTGGACTATATGATAATACCTGTCTCCTTTGATATACAGACATCTCTCTCCTGGGCCTCTTCCTTTCCAGATTGCTCCTTTGTTCATACCTAATGTCTCTATTCCCCAGAGTTCTGCTTTTGCCCCTATTGCCTTCTTACTCTCTGAGCTCTCCCTGACTATTTTATCATGTCTAATCACTTCAACTGTTATTGGTACCCTGATGACCTCTTTAATCAGAATCGGATTTCTTCCTTGGGCTCTAAATGTCAGCTTCTACTGTATATTGAACATTTCAGCTCGTTACTTTTTCTCCACCATAAACACAATTGTCCCCCTTCATGTCCTACCCCATACCTGTTAATACTCTTCTGCAATTAATAGCATCACCCGTTAGACTATAAATTACAGGAGAGCAGGGTCTGCTACTGTACCTTTAGCACCCAGCATTGTGCCTCGCACAAGGCAGGTACCTACTAAATAGTGTTAAATAAGCGATGAATCCATTTATTATCCCAAACTGGAACCCTTAGAATAAATTATTCTTGATATCTCCATCTCCTTTGCTCCCTATACATAGTCTGGGACCAGTGACGTTTTGTACCTGAAAGGCTTTTCTATTTGGCCCCTCTTCTCCATCCCCACTGCCAGGGCTGTAATTCAGTCCTTATATCTGTCCCCTGGATTGTGGCAGGAACTCCCTCATTGGTCTTCTTATGTCTGGCTTTTCCCCAGTTCATCAACCGTCTGATCCTCAGGGTGACCTTCCTAAAGTTTGAATCTAATCAGATTACTGTCAGGGTCCCTTTCACTCAGAGTTTACAATCTGGCAGCCTCACATGGGATCCATGGAGTTTATACAATGTTTTGAGAAAATGAGAATTACAGTATTTCACTGCTTCCAAGATGCACATTTTTTCACATTTTAGCACCTCTGAAATTGGAACGTGTCCTAAAATCAGTGGAGTGTCATAGTTTGATGGGTGGCTTTTTTATTGGTATATAAAATAGTGATGCACGTTATAATCGATGGCATCTTAAATTTGCAGAAATATACTCGTACTCGCATTTAAAAATAGGGTGGTTTTACAGAAAAATATGTTCAGCTTCTCTTGAAAAATTGCATCAGGCAACACTGGGCCAGGATTTTTGGATGGCAGCCTGAGAGAGAGCTACCAGTAAGTAGCTGCTGCCTCATTTAGACAAAAACTCTTTAGAATGTCCCATCATTTCCACCCAGGCTGCTTTATTCACTTATATTATCTGCCCCAGCTCATGTAAGCATTTGAAATTGCAATCCTAACTGTTGGGTTCAACTCTGAATTCTTTCTTATGATCTACAAGAATAATCACTGTTGGCACCAACCTATCTCTCTATGTTCACGTCCCCATCCTCCTCTTTATACATCCTGTATCCCCCAGTATCAGGAAACTCCTCAAATATCACATGCTCCCATGTTCCCTGGAATGCCTTTCCCACCTTTTAATCCTCTAAAACATTTCCTGACTTGCCCTGACCAAACTGATATACTTCTGAACTCTAATAGTATGCAGCATATCTCTGGACCTACACCTCCTGTTTCAAAATGATTTGTGGATAGACCCATGTCCCTCATTATGCTGTACACCTGGCAGGGAAATGAACCAGAACTCATTCATCTTTGTGTCCCTGCCTCATAGCTGGAACATGCTCAGTAAGTATCTGTTGAGTAAAGAGTGGATGGGTTGTGTTTTCTGACTGGGAGCTCTGTTCTCTGTGTTTTGCCCATGGTTAGAGAGCTGCACGTAAAGTGAGAGGGAAGGGCAAGTGTTTTCCTTAGTGCTCATAGTTTACAGCAGAAAACACGCTTTTGGCTGTGAGTTGGGAAGGGCCCTTGGTAGTGAAAGTCAGCCCGTAGGGACTTTAATATCTGCAGACCCAAAGGCACTACATCAGAGCCGACTCTGTAAAGCTGTTTGGAAAATTTATTTTTAAATTAGTGTACAGTAAAATCGAATTGCTGTACAGTTCTATGCAATTGGACACATGGGAAGATGAGTATAATCACCACCATAATTAGGATGTAGAACACCACCCTCCCAAACTCCCCCTGCTGTCCCTTTGTGGGTACACCCTTCCCCACCCATCGACCCTGGCAACCACTGATCAGTGCTCCATCACTACAGCTTTGTCCTTTTGAAAAATCTCATATAACTGTACACAACCTTTTAAGTCTGCTTCTTTTACTCAGCAAAACGCCCTTGAGATTCCTTTAGGTTGTGTGTATTGATAGTTTGTTGTAGCCTACCTTTGATTTCTTTGGATGACTTAACGGATTACCTGCCAAATCTGGCCTCCCTTTTATCCAACTTAGTGTGGTTTTTCAATACTCAGAACTCATCCCTGAAAATATATGCGATTCTTTCTCTTTATTTAAATAGAATATTACTTGCTGTTCTTTCCCTCTCTTCAAATCAGGGCTCTTTAAATCAGGGTTCTTTGAATGTTTTTGATTGTGAACCACTCACAGTAAAAGCTTTCTGAGAATGCACTCCTACTATAGGTATATTTATTTATTTACAACTAATACTGCTGAACTCACAGATTGTGTATGTTACAAACATACATGAAAATTGAAACTTCAAAAAGAATAAGGAAATATAAAAATACAAATTTTAATGTTTTACTTTCTATTCTCCAACAGGTAGATCTTCTGTGCTTCTACTGTGGGGTAGGTACCTCAATTTGGAGACTACCAGCTGCTAGGAAGCTGCAATTGGACTAGTAGATTGTTTTCTACTAGTCCTAGCACCAGAAGGCTAGCTCAGAGGCCACCCCCATCTGAGCTACTACTTGCCTTTGGTGCTATTGGGCATTGAGGTATCAGAGACCACAAATGGACAGACACCTTAAGTAGTCACTACCAAACAGATCTGCACATGTTTTTTCAATCTATTCCTAAATCCAGCCGCTTTGCCTAGATTCTGGCACATTCCACAGTGTGTCATAACCCATTAGAATTACTTTCCACCCTGGCTGGTATGGCTCAGTGGATTGAGCGTTGGCCCGTGAGCTGAAAGGTCACCAGTTCGATTCCCAGTCGAGGCACGGGCCTGGGTTGTGGGCCAAGTCCCCACTAGGTCCCCACCCGAGAGGCAAATGATTGATATTTCTCTCCCTCTCTTTCTCCCTTCCTTCCTCTCTCTCTGAAAATAAATATACTCTTTTTTAAAAAAAGAATTACTTTCCCTTGGCAGAAGATGGAACTGTGGCCAGCCCCAGGAAACTTGTGAAATAGGACAGGTTTGTCTGCAGTGCCCAGTCTTCCTGTTATGAGGTCAATGGCCTTCTCCGTCCCCTCTATCTTTCCATAATTGGCTGCTAGCATAGACTAGTGAAGTACTGGTTTGTGTTTCCTCTCTGGCAGATACTTAGACAAGGATTTGAGAGCAAGAAGTTTATGTGGAATGTGAAGGCAAATGCAGTAGGGGAGTAGGGGAGTGAGAGAGGAAAGAGGAACAGCCAAGATAGCCAAGGAGAAGTCTAGCCTACAGAGGTGGAGAGGCAGCCGTTTTTCAGTCACAGCAGACAGACCCTTTTCTCTGCCTTCTCAAAAGTCTAATTGCAGCAGTATAATTACAGCCACAGTTCATTCTGATTTACTTTATCTCTCCCATTTCTTTTTATTTTTTAAAAGTTTTTTAAAACATATTTTATTTATTTATTTTCAGACAGAGGGGAAGGGAGGGAGAAAGACAGGGAAAGAAGCATCAATGTGTGGTTGCCTCTGCTGTATTCCCTATTGGGGACCTGGCCTGCAACCCAGGCAGGTGCCCTAATTGGAAATCAAACCAGCAACCTTTTGGTTTACAGGCTGGTGCTCAACCCACTGAGCCACACCAGCCAGGGCTTTACCTCTCCCATTTCACACCTTTGTTGAGTACTGTAAAATATACTCGTCTGCAAGAACACACTCATCTCTCCCTCACCCCTTCCCTTCTGGTTAACTCGTATCTCTGGCTGCTCAATCGTCAGGTCTCAGCCTGGGCATCACTTCCAGAAAGCCTTCCCTCATCCCCCTTTCTGGCTCTTTCTCTGTGTCCCTATTTTGCCCTGTTAGAGATTTTATCATACTATATTGCTTCCACTTACTAATATAATAAATATTATGTGCCTGGCACTGTTTTAGGTACCTGGAATTTATATTCGATTAGGGGAGACAGATTTAAATTTGTCATTTTATTTTAACTTCTCATTTACCTATATGTTTGCCTCATCTAATCATTTCCATTTTGTTCACCATTTATGTTTGTCTCTCAGGATAGTGCCTGCCATGTAGGTGGTGCTCAATAAATATGTGTTGAATGAAAGAGCACAGGACATTTTAGTTAAGGGTGATGGCCTTTTCTGGGGGAAAATGAGCTCTCATATTTCCTATTGGCTGTTTTTATATAATGATGTGCCCATTCAGAGATAAGTTGACTAACGTCCACTGGTAGGGGTATAATTCTGTTAATGAGTGAGTTTGGAACTGTTAACATTACTTTATCCATTATTTTTTTCTTTTTTCAGGCTAGGACAACACATCCGTGCTCAGCAAGAGGACATCCAGGGAACATCTGATTAAAGGCTGGAAACATCATTCTATGAATATCAAGGTACTGACTCAGGCAGTATAGTGGAGCGGTTGTAAGTAGAGGTTCTAGAGTCAAAGTGCCTGGGTTCAAATCCAAGGTCTGTCACTCTTTTGCTATTTGACTTTGGGCTATAGTCCCTAGTGCATGAATAGTATATACCTCATATGATGGTGTGTGGATTAAATAAGATTAACACATGTAAAATTAATAAATGCCTAGAACATAGTAAGTACTCAATACATGTTACTGTCATTGTAATTTATTCACATACATCAACACTCATTTAATAGTTGGAAACTAGCTCCTCATGGTGCTCAAAGTAGTATTTTATCATTCTTTGTACAATGGGAAAATATGGTGACGTTCTTCATTTTAAGCAAATTCTAAGTTTTAGACAAGTCACATAAAGGGCATAGCCAATCCAATTCATGGTCCAGAAGCTGGTCTTTAAAATAATCACCTAAATCATGAGTTCTTTCCCTCTCTTTCTTTATTTGTGTGATTAAACACATATCTGGTGAGTACTTGTGCATTTGGTGCTGGGAATGCCACGGGGAATGAATGGATCCTTTCCCTTCAAGATTGCACATGTAAAATGACAAATTACAGTGCACTTCGGGAAGTTCCATAATTGGATGCACACATGGCTTTGAGTGCCAGAAAGCAGAGTGACTAACTCCCCTTTGGTGATTCAGGAAAGGCTTCACACAGAGGAGGTGACATTTGAACAACTGTATCTAGACATAACCATCATTTCATCACTGTGGATTGAATAGGCATTTGGTTGGAAACAGCCATATAACGACATTGTCCACTATTTTTGCGGGGAACCTGGGTAATTATGCTATCATTTACAATGTGTATAGCAGCCTCATCAGGTCCTGGTCTTGGAGTCCCCGCCATGGAAACCTATACAGTTACATTACTTCATAATGAGCTTCTCTGATAACATTTAATATGCTAATAGGAGTAGAGAAGCCCAGAGCTCCCTTTCCAGTTATTTTTAAAGTGACTCCATTAGATTAAATAGTAAGCTAGGTAAATGCTTTACTGGATCTCCTGTGGCACCCAATTGCAGAAAGGAATTGGCTAAAGAGCAGTTTGGGTGGGGTTATAAAGTGATTATGGCTGGAGCCCTTTAAATCCTAGCTCTGGATGCCTAAGGCCAGTAAGGTAAGGCCATGTGCTGTGAAACCAACTAGGAAACGTGTGGGAGGAAAATCGCTGTCAGTGCAGCTGCAATCAGTGTGACTCTGGGAATGAGGTCACCCCTGGATTGCCTCAGAAGACGGCCAAACTATGGCTGGTGGCCTCCAGTACTGACATCTGCACTTTGATTATTCACGTGTGTCTTCTTCCTCTAACTCAGCGAAATTACAGGTCAACCTTCCTTTTCCTTTCTGTTGATGGAGTGGAGTGAATTTCCCTTTCACAGATGGGTTCTCCAACAAGCGGCTAATTGAATAACTGGAGGAATAAAAATGTCATATAAATAAATTTGCAGCATAGCACCCAACAACTGCCCCTTTAACCCAGGTCTTTTCAAGTCCTAAGGAGGAATGTTTAGTGATCCTAGTCCCTTTGCTTAATTGTACCCAGGCTGCTGTAATGTTTATTAGAAATCATCCTTGGTTGACCTAAAGAGTCAGCCATTGAATGCTTTTCTGTCCTTACTTACCAAAATTCCCTTTTATACTTCGTACCGATGCAGATTATTTATGCAAACAGCAGCCTGGTCCTGCCTGTGCAGAGCCTGGTTCTGCCAATACAAGAGCCTGGTCCCCCTGGAAGCAGTCATGTGACTGCAGCCCATTACTTGAGCACATCCCTTATCTCCTAGCCTGGAACAGGGCAGCGTTGGGGCAGACAGCTGTGGCTCCAGGCCAGAGCTCAGCCTCTCCCAGATCTGTGGCTCTGGGCTCACCTTCCAGACTGAAAGGCAAAGCAGCCGTGGCCTGTTTGGGTTTCTTCTTTGTGTGTGTGCGGGTGTGTTTATTTCTTGGTTTATTTAAGCCGGAGCTTGCCCTGCAGACAGCTGCAGGGATGTGAGATGCGTGGGATGCATGTGTATGTGTAGGGGGTACTCCAGAGAGAGCGGCAATTCTACCTTTTTTCTTTCAGACCTCAACATTCCAACATTCCTCATAGAGAACGTTTTTGGGGGCGAGGAAAGACCTCTACACTGGCCAAGCAAAAAAACCAGGTGATATGCTTGTTTGTTCTTGGGTACTTTGGGGATGCAGAAGTCTACATCATAAACATATATTATCTAGCAACAGAATAGGGAATGCGTACTCCTTGGAGTTTATTTTATTGCTTTGCAATTTCTCAGATTGATTTTTCTCAAAGCTGCTTATTGCAAATCGCTTGCCATTATCTTTAAAAGGCATCCAGATGACTTTGCAGCCTGAAGGGTCATGGCCTCTGTCAAATGAATGTAACATTGGAAAAAGTCTGTGGTCACTTGGGTGAGAGCTAGAAAATGAGGGAAGGGATACTTTAAGAAACCCTTCTAGGCCCTTCGCAGTGTGTTCCCCAAGCTCCATTGTACAACTTTATGTTCAGAAATCTGGTTTTAGCTCCCTTGGCCTCTTGTTATCGCAGAGGACCACAGAGTTTCCATCTCTCTGTATGAAAGACAAACAGATTTCCTTGCAACATTCAGGCATTCTCTTTAGTGATTCAGTGCTTACATACATTGATCAGATTGGAGTCTGAAACCAAGGCGTAGCAAACCTTTTAGCCAACAGACATTTTTGTTCTTTACAATTAAGCAGAGTGGGTCTTCAGGTCTGCCACTGATCAGCTGTGCCACGGATACCATATGTAGTTTCTGAGTCTCTGTTCATCTAAATATGGCAGTGATGATGCCATCTTGATGGCTGCTATGCACAGTAACTGGAATACTGGAAATACAAAGCACCCACTGTGCTGGGTCAATAGTAGTCCCTTAAAAAGGACTGGTGATTTTAGCTGTTGTTATTATTACTGGTATAGTATTTTTGCAGATCTTAGTGATCCCAGGAGAAAAGAACCCATACCTTGTGAATCTACAATTATCCCAGAACCTGTGGACACCAAAGGGATTTAGTATCTGGAAGGTCCCAGACAATGCACTTGCAAGGAAGAGATTTGAGCAAACACAAGTTTTCTTTCAACACTTCTACCACAGGGGGTACTCACTCATGCATGTCCCCACTAAGTCATCAGCTAAGGATTGTTCCTCATTAGTCCTCAGTACAAGTATATCAGTTCTGAGTTATTATCTTTAGTTCCTTATGAGAAAACTGAGGTGCAGAGGAATTAATGGCTAGCTGAGAAGGATTTCAACTTTGGTTTGTCTGACTTCTAAACCCCAGGCTGCACTGGGCCAGCATTAGGCAGTTAGGAACAGTAGATGTGTTTGAGTTCCTTTCCCTCAAAAGGGTCCCCTGCCAGGCTGTTTGGGAAACAGTGGACACTAGAAATTCACAACGCACGTTAACATCCTGAAGGCTCTGAGGAGTCCTTTAGTAAAAGAGACCTGTGTAATCCTACTTCTCCTGAACTTATTTGATGGTGGGACCTTTTTTCCCCTCTTTATTCCTAGAATTATAAACCACATAGAACTACTGTTGTACAAACAAACTTTGGAGCACCTGGCACGAGGCCAAGCTGCCACCCAATCACAATCCTATCTGATATAACAACAGATAGCTTCAGGCACCTCCTGGTGGTCAGTATAGTTTCCTCCCTTTTCTTAGCCTTTCAGCTAATGAAAGGAAGAATTACCAGCTTAGTCCTACAGATCTCCCATTATTAATTTCAGACCCCAGATACAAGCAAATGCTAGTGTTTTACTGAGGGGTAGTGGTGGAAGAGCCCTCTCTAGCATGGTCTGCTAGGGACTCCTCTACTCTGTGCCCCTTAGTTATATTTAGGTCACAGACATCAGGCTGTAGAACCCCTGTTTCAATGAAGATGGAAGGTAATGCGGGAGGGTGAGCCTGAAGAGGTGTCTGTCCTCCACCAGGGGTCCCCACAGTTGAGTGACTGTGGGTTCTAGATTTGGGTTCCTTGGGGCCAGAGATAGAGTAGGAACTTCTCACAAAAGCTGGGTTTTCTCTAGGACAAGCTGAATATCTAGCATGGGAAACCATGCAGTTCACATCTAGAATGCCAGAGGTGGATTCAAGGTCAAGGCAACTGAGCCAAAGTATGAGGGTTCAATAGAAATGCACATTGAAATAAAATAATGAGTAAGAACAACTTGGGGAGAGTGGGATAGTGCTCAGAGGGTATTTGACAGCCAAGGTTAGCTTGGCTCCAAGGGCCATCTTTCATTCTTTCCTTGTATTTCCACCTTTGGAAATGAAAAGTGGTTAGGATGAAAAGAACTGAACAACATCAAACGGTTCAACCCTCCACGTCTCCCCCCTCACTCCTCCTCCACACATGCACAGTGAAAACCTTTTAGCAGAAGCCTTAGAAACCTTTCGTTCTGCAAATTATGAGTGCCAATGATGAGTCACTATTTTATGTTTATGCTTAAAAACCATCCTCAGTATATATGCATATATTGGTAGAGGCAGCAGCAGTGGGCAAGTTTCAAGTTGTTGTTTTTTTACCAAGAGCCGCCTTTTCAGTAGTTCGTGGCTTCCTTGGGTCTTTGTGAATTCTGCTCCCTGCCTCTTGAGCTGCAGGAACCCCTTTCAGGTCCCAGGGAACTGTTTCTTCAGAGACTTCTTTAGCACACTAAATGTGTTTCTTTTTTAAAGAAATTTAAAATTTTTATTGTTTTGAGAGAGAGAAGAAAGGGGAGAGGGAGAGAGAAACATCTGTTTGTTTTTCCACTTAATTTATGCACTCACTGGTTGATTGTTGTATGTGCCCTGAGGGCGGGATTGAACCCACAACCTTGGCCTGTGGGGACGATGCTCTGACCAACTGAACTACCTGGCCAGGGCTAAATGATTTTCTAATGCTGACAGAAGGCAGGAAATGGAGGAAACTTAGGTTTTCTCATACAATAGAAAATCCCTAAATCATTTTTATCAGCTTTGCAGCTAGCCAGAGATGTCTTCAAAGGCATATGCACTGTTTAAAAACTTGCTTCTCTCTCTGCCTTTAACTGGGAATTTGCAGTCTAGGCTGGGCAGTGTGTGGGAGTAGGAAGCAGCACCTAGCTTTAACCAGCTCTTGTTTTGGCAAGAATTAAAATGAACTTTTTCTTTTTCGTCTTCTTCTTCTTTTTTTTACTTGTTACCTGAGGGCGAAAAACACTTTAAAAGTAACTTGCTTAATAATTATATTTAATAATGGAAAAATTCTAATAAACTTTTTTCTAATAACCGAAAGTTCTAGAACAATTCTCATTTCCATCATGATTTAAAAATTTCCTTTAAAAATAGATATATAAGTACTTCCCATTTTCTGGTTTAATGAAAGGTTTAGAATCAAATAGCCAGCATCTGTGTACAAAATGATGGACTAATAATTATTTTCAGTTATTAATTTAAAAAAAATGTCCCTACCCTCACCCAAGGACATGCTTATTGATTTTAGAGAGGGAAAGAGAGGGACAGAGAGAGGGACAGAAACATCAATGTGAGGGAAACATCGATCAGTTGCCTATTGCACATGCCCCAATCAGGGAGTGAATCCTCAACCCAGGCACATGCCCTGACCAGGAATCCAACCTGCGACCTTTCAGTTTATGGGACAACACTCCAACCAACTGAGCCATACCAGCCAGGGCTTAGTTATTAATTTTTTAAAGGACTCTGGCTTAGAAACATTCATTCATTCATTCATTCATTCAGCATTTATCAAAAATCTGCTTTGTTAAAGGCACTGTGTAGGTGCCTGGAGATTCAGTTAGTATTTAGAAAGAAAGATACCCTGGGAGTTTACAGTCTAGCAAAAATATATTCAAGTATGATACTTTTTAGTTCCTAGTGCATATTTTACATGGACTTTTTTTGTATAATGAATTAACTGAGGGGTGGCTGAGAACCAGATAGATGCCCTAGGAGAGATGTGTTGCTTTATTTCTTTTTCTGGAAAAGGAAAATCGAGATTGAAATATATCACTTTCTATTGTTGAATCAGTGTTTGTTGCCTACTCAATGCCCAACTCATATATTCATAAAAATGGTAAAAAAAAAATAGCATGAAGATGGAAGCCCAAGGAAGATACGGAGAACAGTGTTTCTCAAACTGAGATACAGGGAGTGCCTACATCAAAGTGCCCCTAAGGGTGCACTTTTTAAAAAGAATTTATTTATTTATTTTTAGAGAGGGGAGGGGAAGGAGAAAGAAAGGGAGAGAAACATAGATCGGTTGCCTCTCACACACCCCCAACCGGGGACCTGGCCTACAATCCACGCATGTGCCTTGACTGGGAACAGAATCAGCAACCTTCTAGTTCACAAGCCAGCACTCAGTCCACTGAGCCACTCCAGCCAGGGCTGAAGAGAGCACTTTAGTTGCAGATTCCCAGGCCCCCCCCACACTGCTTGAATCCAATATTGGCAGTAAAGCGTGGGAGTGTGCATTTTTAAACAAATTTCCTCTGGTAAGTCTTAGGATACTCATGTTGGCAAGCACTGATCTAGGCACTTGGATAGGGTCAGCAGGACTACATGAGCTACTTCAAAGGCTGATGAAGGCCCCAATAGATGTGTTCTCGTAGGCACCGCAGATGACCTCAGAGAAATTTCTGAATATGGAGAGAAGACAGGCAATGTGTAAATAGTGCCCCACTTTCAAAAATGAGAAAAGAGTAGATGCCAGAAGCCACAGCCTTATAAGCCTGACATGACCTCTGGAAAAGTTTTGTACCAAACAGATGGGATCAAAAAGCATTCAGAGGAAAATAAGATGCTCACTAGGCATCATTGTGGGTTTGGTAAAACGTTGTCTCTATCAGAGATTGACAAACTCTGCTACATAGTAGAATCAGCTGGGGAGCTCTAAAAAATCAAGATGCCCAACCCCACCCAAGGGAACCCAGGCATCAGTGTTTTTGAAGGCCCCAGAGATTCTGATTTAATGAGGTGCTTGCTGTCTGAACATTGGCAGTTTTAAAAGCTCTCCAGGTGATACTAACAGGCAACAAAAGAATCAGGCCTAGCTCTAACTAGAATAGCTGTTCATTAGGGTTATCATTGTTTTAAAATATTGCCATAATTCAAGTATTTTGCTCATTTTAGTTTTCTCCTTTCCACAGTTAAGGTTTCAAAGCTTTTAGTGTAGTGCTAATGAAAAACAGACCTTCCCCTAGTCAGTTGTTTTCTGACTTTGTTCCTGTCAAGAAATGCAAATATATTCGATCAGGTTGGTTTGGAGCATCAACAAATAATGGAAATGTGGGAGCTAAAAAAATAATAATACTTTTCTCCCCACCTTCTAGGTTCTTCTAGATGGGCCAGTAGTCAAATTAACAGAGACAGATTAACAGGGGAAAAAAAATCAAATTTTAATACATGCACATGAGGAATTCACATAAGCATGGAAACTCCGAAGTCAGTGAAGTAAAATTTAGTATATATGTCATTTGGGACAAAGAAGAAAGAGGGGGTGGGGTCTGAGATTTCAAAGGGAGTAGGCAATTTACAGGTAGCTGACGAAGAGGGGAACATACTTTTGCTAGGTAACCCATACTTTTGCTAGGTAACCCAGAAACAGTGAGAAACGGGGGGGGGGGGGGGGGGGGGGGGTCTAGTAAACAGAACCTTCCTGTCGAACACTAGGTTGATTGCTAAGGTTCCCTTCCTGAAGCAGCAGGGGTTTTTTTTCTATCTGAATCCCTTAGGCAGGAAAGGGGGAAGGTCAAAGGTTCTTTCTAAATCTTTTGTTTCTTAATATCCTGCTTAAAAATTAATGTCCCAAAAGACAAAATTTTTTGGTTCCCTTCAGAAATATCACCCAAAAAAGTGATGAGGAAAGCAATTTTGTTGAAAACTCCCAGGGAGTGATTAAAATCAGTTCAGCAGTTTCATCTAACGCATCGGAAGTGCTGGTGAGCAAGTGGAGGGTAGACTTGGAGGGGTCTCAAAAATACTGAAGAGAGCCCTGGCCCATGTGGCTCAGTTGGAGCATGGTCCCTAGACTGAAAGGCAAAAGGTCACGGGTTCGATTCCTGGTCAAGGCACGTGCCTAGGTTGCAGGTTCAGTCTGGTGGGAGCACATACGGGAGGCAACCAATTGATGTTTCTCTCCCCCCTTCTCCTCTCTAAAATTAGCAAGCATGTCCTGGGTGAGGGTTAAAACAAAACAAAACACTACAAAACACAACACTGAGAGAGTTTGTTTAAAAAACGCACTCCCACAGATTCTGATACCTTAGTGTAGGGGGGAGGACTTGAGCTTCCCTTTTTTTTTTTTAAATAAGTGCCCCAACTGATCAAAGAACTTACTTTGATTTGAATTTTGACATTGTTGTTTAAATGTTGTTTTTGCCTCATAGTCTTCAGTTTGTGGTTTTCAAAGCCCAGATAGACTTAACTATTTTGAACTGAAAATCAAAATTGTTAAATACTGCCAGATCCTTTATATCCTATTCCCTATATTTCAGTTAGAAAATTGTACACTTTTCCATTTCCATTTTCCTTTTCATTTTCAGTGCTTTATTTTCCACAAACCTTGATGTGACTGAGACATGAGGAAAGTAATTTAAGTATAGCAGAAAAGCAGTCTATAGCCTCTCCATTGCTGTTGCTGTGTTGTGGAAAATAGACCAGGATTAGATGATGCCTGATCACTTTCCACATCACATGATGGCCAGCGGTTGAGAGGAAGCATAAAATGAATCCTACCGATCACTTAGATACCTTGTTGTGAACGGAGCTTCTTTCCCTCCCCTCCCTTTTGTGTATTCCCCATCAGGGTCTGTGACTGAAGTGGCTCAGCTAAGGAGCGGTTCTCACAGCTATTCGCACCATCTGGGAATACGAAAGTGAAGCTTTTTTAACACCATCTAGAAGACATGGGCTGCGGGAGTTCAATTAGAATCAAGAAAACTGCGAAAAGTGAGTGCCAGGAATGTGCCTGTCTTCCTGTTGCAAGGGGAAGAGTGAGCTGATTACCTGTCCCCCTTTCTCATTTACTCACATGGTTGGCTCTGGAGCTGCCTGCCCTGTGTGATGTTGCACAAGGCATCATTGCTCGGATCAAGGTTGAATGTTGGGGTGACGTGGGAAAGTACCTTTAAGAAGATGTAGCTTTGAATTTAAGATGTGTACCATAAAGTATTATCTAAGAGATATTTTATGTTTGATTTGATTTCAGTTGGAAATGTACCCATATAAAATATCGATTTAAAACTCAGTGTCATGGAACAAGAAAGCCTCTGTAAATTTATATCTGTTTATTCAATGTGCTTATAAATAGATATATTCATGCCTATATAACATTTAATGGCTGCGTTGAATCTTTATTAGGTTTTATAACTCAGTGATCAGATTTTTTTTTTATGGCTATTCAACACAGAACTTTATGAGACTTACCTCATGGTTTTAGACTATTCTAGATAGAATTTGGGAAATGCTAGATCATCTGCTTTCCTAAAAGGGTGTTATTTCCAAATAGATGACATGACATGCCTCCCACTACCCCCATATAATTAGAAGCTTAAATATTTCCTTTATTTTGCACTGAGGTTCTTTCTCATAGCTACTAGAATCTAGTTGAAACTCACTTGAGTGTTTGAGACATAGTCTTCATAAGCAAACTAGAATTAAAAAAAAAAACAAGCTGGGACAATTATGTGAATAATTTGCTCTTAAACTCCACTCCTTTGTTATCTAGGTATAAATAATTTTCCCAATTCCTACTCCACATTTTGGTTTTGGAAGTTTACTCAGGCTTAATATGGAGACATTAGGTTGTAAGTGTTCCATACTAATTAGTGTGAAATGTTTTTCTTTTGGTCTCAAATGCTGTGCTGCCCTCTCCTAGTTGAATTGTGCTGGGGAGTTAGCTAGCTTATGTCTGACAGTAGGGACATGGCGGGTGCGCTAACGCTTTCAAATATGTAAGCACATCATAAAATAAATAATTCAACAGTTTCAAGTGAACTAATTCCATAGTAGTAATTTATTGTAAAAGAGTGAAGAGAGTATCATTTTATATCTAGGTTTACCCAGAGTTCTTTAAATTTAGCTACATTTCTTTGGTTAAAAAAAAAAAAGGCCAAGCTCAAGCTGTGAAAGTAAGTTCTCTCTTTTAAAAATACTTTTCAACTTTTAAAATGTTACATGCAAATGGAAATATCTTGGATTTTTGGCTTTCTTTTTAAAAAATAATTTATTGAGGTGAAATTACTAACAAAATGAACCATTTCGTAAAGAATAATTCAATGGCATTTGGTACATTCATAATGTTGTATAACCACCACTTTTTAAAAAAGATTTTATTTATTTATTTTTAGAGAGAGGGGAGAGGAGGAAGAAAGAGAGGGAGAGAAACACTGATGTGTGAGAGAAACATCAATTGGTTGCCTTTTGCATGTGCCTGAACTGGGGACCAGCCCCACAACCCAGGCATGTGCCCTGCCCTGGAATTGAACTGGTGACCTAATCCTATTCAAGGATTAGGATAGCTGGGTCATATGGTATCAAGATTTAACATTTGATAACTTTCCAACTGTTTTACCAGGTGACTGCACTAGCAATGCATGATAGTTCCAATTTTTCCACATCCTTGGCAGCACTTATTATGGTCTGCCCTTTTGATTATATCCATCTTAAAGGGTATGAAGTATTATTTCATTAGGGTTTTCATTTGCATTTCCCCAATGACTGATATGTTGAGCATCTTTCCATGTGTCTATTGGCCATTTGTAGATCTTCTTTGGAGAAATGTCTATTCAAATCATTTGTCCATTTTTAATTATTTTTGTTGTAAAAATTCATTATATATTCTAGTTACTAGTTCCTTATCAAATATATGCTTTGCAAATATTTTCCCCATTCATTGGGTTGTCATCTTACTTTCTTAATGATGTCCTTTGAAGGACACAGGTTTTTAATTTTGATAAATCCAATTCATTTTTTCATTGGTTGCTTGTACTTTTATTTAAGAATTCTTATATCTAAGAATCTACAGTCAAGTCCAAGATTATTTATCCTTATGTTTTCTTCTGAGAGTTTTATCTTTTAGCTCTTACATTTAGGTTTTGATCCACTTTGAGTTAATTTTTCTATATGGTTTGAGGTAGGGGGTACAAATTTATTCTTTGTGTGTGGATATCTATTTGTCCCAGTACCATTTGCTGAAAAGACTGTTCTTTCCCTGTTGAATGGTCTTGACGCTATTGTCAGAAATCAATTGACCACAAATGTGAGCGTTTATTTCTGGATTCTAAGTAGTATTCCATAGATGTCTAACCTTGTACCAGTGCTACGCTGTCTTAATTACTGTAGCTCTTCTTAAAAGTTTTGAAATTGGAGTGAGTCCTTCAGCTGTCTTTCTTTTTCAAGATTGTTTCGGCTTTCTGGGTCCCTTTCATTTCCGTATGAGTTGTAGGATCAATTAGGCAATTTCTCAAAAGAAGCCAGCTGGAATTTTGATGGGGATTGCATTGAATCTGTAGTGGGGAGATTGCCATCTTAACAGTTAAATCATCTGTTTATGAACATGGGATGTGTTCCCATTTATATAGGTCTTCTTTAATTCTTTTCAACAGTGTTTTGTAGTGTTCAGAGTTGAAGTTTTACACTTCTTTGTCAAATTAGCCCAAGTATTTTATTCTTTTTGATCCTATTGTATTGAATAAATGAACTTATTTTCTTAATTTCATTTTTGGATTGTTCATTGCAAGTGTGTTGAAAAACAATGTTTTGTATATTGATCTTGTCTTCTGAATCCTTGCTAAACTCATTTATTAGCTCTCATAGTTTTCAATGGATTCCTCAGGGTTTACTGTTTACAAATCATGTTATTTGCAAATAGAGATAGTTCTACTTCTTCCTTTCTACTCTATGCCTTTTATTTCATATTCTTGCCTAATTACTCTGGCTAGGACGTTTGTTACAACGTTGAATAGAAGGATGAAAATAGACATCTTTGTCTTGTTCCTGATCTTGGAGTTGAGAGAAAGCATTAAGTCTTTCACCTTTAAATATATCAGCTGTGGCTTATTTGTAAATGCTCTCTATCAGGTTGCAGAAGTTCATTTGTATTCCTAGTATATTGGTTGTTTTTTTTTTTATTAAGAAATGGAGTTTAATTTTGTTGAATGCTTTATCTGCATGTATAGTTGGCCCTCCATATCTTGGGTCTCATGTCCATTCATTCAGCCAAACATGGATCAAAAATATGAGAAAGAAAAATATCCCAGAAAGTTTCAACAAGCAAAACTTGAATTTGCCATGCACTGAGCACTATACTTAATCCACATGAATGAAGTGATGTGTAGGCATACCATGCTATAGCCTATATGCGAATATAGTTTATATGCAAACACTATGCTATTTTATATAGGGGACTTGAGCATCTGCATATTTTGATATCTTTGGGGTCTGGAATTAATCCCCCACAGATACCAAGGGACAATTGTACTGAGATGATCATGTAGTTTTTGTCTTTTATTCTCTGAAATGGTATGCAGTAATTGAATTTTAGATGTTATACCAACTTTGCTGGGATAAATCCCACTTGATTGTGGCATATAATAATCCTTTTTATATGTTGTTGGATTCAGTTTGCTAGTATTTTGCTTAGGATTTTTATATCCGTATTCATAAGAGATATTGATTTATGCGATGTCTTTGTCTGATTTTGATATCAGGGTAACACTGGCCTCAGAAAATGAGTTGGAAAGTTCTCCTGCATTTTTTAGAAGAGTTTATGAAGAATTTGTATGAATTTTTCTTTAAATGTTTGGCAAAATTTGTCAGTGAATCCAACTGGGCATGGGCTTTTCTTTGTGGGTAGTGTTTTGATGACTTATTCTATAGATCTATTCAGATTTTCCGTTTCTTGTCATTTTCTTTAAAAATTGTTTTAAAAACCAAAAAAATAAAAATGTCTTTTTCAAGTACAGTTGACATACGATATTGTATTAGTTTTAAGCACACAGCATAGTGATAGACATTTGCATAATTCACAAAGTGATCACCGCAAATTCTTCTTGTCATTTTCAATAGTTTGTATCCATTTTGTCTAAGTTATCTAATTTATTAGCATATACTTGTTTCAAGTATTCTCTCATAACTTTTTATTCTTTCATTACCTTCTGTTGAATAGTCAATCAACATTTACTATGATTTCATAATAATAAATCTGCTGAATACTGATGCAATTGTGTTTACTTACATTTATCCATAAGCTAAACATTTTATCCTTAAATTTTTTTCTCGTTCAGAAATATTGTAAAATATAGAAAAGTATTTGGAAATAAATAATACTTCCTCATCATTCTAGTATCCAAAGATAATGACTGTTATCACTCTGATAATTTCCTTCCAGTTTTTTTGTTATAGTATAGATATTTATCAGACTAAATATTAATTTTTTATAGCTTTGCTTTTGTCACTAAAACATTTTATATAAACATTTCTCAAGTTGCTATAAATGCTTTGTAAATATCACTTTAGCCATTACTAAATATTTCACTTAGTGGATAGGTCATAATATATTTAATTATTCCTCTAATATTGGATTTTTAAAATAAATATAAATAGCCCTCTGAACAATTTTTTGTAAAGCTTTTTCCTTATTTTGGATTATTCTCACATCCAGGTGATTAGACATGAAATTACTGTATCAAGGGCTATAAATATTTTGAAAACTCTTGATAGAAAGTGATAATTATCTTTTCCTGATTACTAACTACATTCTAGAGTGTTAAAAATATTCTACATATATTTTATTTAATCCTTGCAATAAATATAAATCCTCAAGTAAAGTATTATTATTCCTGTTTATATAGTTGAAAAGGGTCATGCTCAGTGAGGTAAATATTTGTCAAGGTTATATAACTACAAGTGCCAGAGTTAGAATTTGAACCCAGGGAGTTCTGACTGCAGTGTTTTTTGCTGTCAAGATTACACCCTTTAAAGTTACCTCCCAATGTAACTTTATTAAATTCACTTATATAAGTATATAAATAGAGTATATAAATAGACCAAAAGAACAACTGCTTGAATACCAATCAAAATCTGGTAGTTCTAGCTTATAATATGGATCACGGTGATCAGCTAAGCAACAAAGGCCCTATGGGCCCTGGGACATCTAAGAAGACCTCTTTTCTTTTTTTATTTTTTTAAAGATTTTATTTATTTATTTTTTTAGAGAGGTAAGGGAGGGGGAGAGAGAGAGAGAAAGAGAGAAAGAAACATCAATGTGCGGTTGCTGGGGGTTATGGCCTGCAACCCAGGAATGTACCCTGGCTGGGAATCGAACCTGGGACACTTTGGTTCCCAGCCCGTGCTCAATCCACTGAGCTATGCCAGCCAGGGCCTCTTTTCTTTATAATCACTACAAATGAGATAGTCCTCTTAGTCTTTGATGGGAACTCACTCACTCACTCACTCACTCACTCACTCACTTACTCTCTCAGGAAACCTTTTAGTGAGCATTTTCCACGTGCCAGGAATTGAGGATACAAAAAAAGTAGCTTGTATTTGCATAGTGCTTTAATAGTTGGCCAGGCCCTTTCACATACATTTGATCTTTACAGTCTGTGAAGAGTTGTTCTCAATTTGTGGAAAAGGAAACTGAGGCTGTGAGAGGCAAAGTGATTTGCCCAAGAATATGTGGCTAGTAAGTGGCAGAGCCAGGGCTAGATGCTGCTTCCTGTTTCTCATGGTCTGTCTAGTGTGAAGGATTTTCCCCTCTCCTTAGTCATTCAGCCCCACCACAGTACTCTGCCTCTAAGAGTATCATGGCATTTTTAAGAAAAAGTAGCTTACATGTAAAACTGAGGTTGTCCCCTTCTTGTGGGCTACCCACCATCCATGCAGAGAAGTAGCATTGATGTTGTATTCTCATTGTTGTTATTTTGCTCTTTTGTGATATGCAACAGGGAAGAGAAAAATAATAGCTATCATTTATTGAGTACCGACAATATCCATTTTTTTCTATTTCTCACCAAAATTTTTGGAGGAAGATTTGATTAGTCTCCTTTTCTAGATGAAGACACTGAGACTTAAAGAACTGCCCAAAGTTATACTCTGGTTGGTGCCTGAACCTGGATTGGAACCAGCTCTAACAGATCCCAAAGACCATGCTCCCTTGGAAACACTGCCCTGGCTTGTAAAATTGGAATTCATTAAAACAAAACAAAACAAAACAAAACACCCCAGAAAATATCCCTGGCTGGTGTGGCTCAGTGAATTGAGCACCAGCCTGCAAACCAAAGGGTTGCCAGTTTGATTCCCCATCAGGGCACATGCCTGGGTTGTGGGCCAGGTGCCTGGTGGGAGACACGAGAGGCAACCACACAGTGATGTGTCACTCCCTCTGTTTCTCCCTCCCTTCCCCCGTCTATAAAAAATAAAGAAAATTAAAAAAAAGAAAATAAACATTGCAATCACTCTCCTGAACTTTACTTCACACTTAAAATTTCATATGGATGGGTTTTGAATTAATAATCTATTGCCTTCTTTCTCATGAAGCACTTTGACAACACTCTGATATATTTTCTTCTATTTCTTCCCATGAGACCACTTAGACATGCATTTATTCATTCTCTCTAAGTGCTGAGGAGCCTGCAAAGGCTATCTAGCATTTTTGGCTTTGAAGTTTGATGTTTTAAGCTATGACAAATGGAAATTTTCTCTAATGGAGACGGTTCTTTTAAAAAATATTCCGCTCTGTTGGTTAGAGTGTCATCACAACACACCAAGGTTACAGGTTGATGCCCAGTCAGGCCACATAGAAGAAGCAACCAATGAATGCATAAATAAGTGGAACAACAAAGGGATGTCTGTCTCCCTCTCATCAGGAAATTTTTAAAAAATGGATGTTATTCTTTCATTTAAAAACTTGGAAAATACTAAATTGCCACTATATACTTCTTTAATTCTTAGAATAACATCTAGTTAATTTCATTGATTAAATATCTAACAATTAAGCCATTCACAACTGTCCCAGAGATCCCCTCCCTGCATGCCCAGCCCCATGTCCTCCATCCCTCACTACTGTGGGGTTCTTTACTGTGCTGTATATTTACATTTGGGACCTTCATGGAAAAAACAATGAATGACATTGTTTCCTTTATCTTTGTTTTTCTCCAAAGAATTTTCTGAAAGTTTAGAGAGGCCCTGGCCATTCTTCTTGTTGTTGGAGGATTCTCAGGTACAATTGCCATCAAGCAGTCTTTACTGGTGCTGTGGGGTATGGCGGAAATCCCTGTGAGCTGGAACCTCCCTCATTTTCCTCTTGAATGAAATGGGACATCAGATAAGATGTTCTTGAAAGTTCCCGTCACTCAAAGACTGTCAGTATACTCTATAGCTGCGGGTGTGTGTGTGGGGGGGAATTCCCTTTCCCTTTTACCTTTTGGGCTCACCCCCCAGCTGTTCTCCCATTAACCTTTTAACATGCTCAAGTGTCTTTCCTCTAATATTTTTGGAAGGTTGGATATATATACATTTTTTCTCATGTCAGTCTGTTTTGTTTTGCTAACTTCTTTCTTATTGAATTTATTGGTGTTACCTTGGTTAATACGATTATATAGGTTTGCCCCCAAGTTTTTTTAAAAAATCACATGCCTACAGAGAAGACAAAAGAATAGTACAATGAACACCCAGATACCTTTAACCTGGATTCATGAATTGTTAACATTTTACCATTCTCTCTTTCTCTCTTCCCTTCCTCTCTCCATCTCCATTTCCCTCTCCATTTGAAAGTAAGTTGTAGACATGATATTGACCTCTATGTACTTCAGCATGAATCTTCTAAAAAGAAGGATATTCTCTTATATAAGTACAGTACTATATCACACTGGAAAAACTAAAATTGATAAAGTAATATCACTAACATCTAGTTCATATTCAGAATTTCCCAGTTGTTCGAAATTGTCTTTTGTAACTGTTTTTCTTTCCTTTGCTCTCTTTTTCTCTCTAGTTACTCTCCTCTTACCTCCTGTTTAGAGTTCGCTCCTGAAGGGAACGTTCACACCACCGTCCCCTACCTCCTCCTTATCCCATCCCATGGAAAATGATTTTGACAAGTTATTTAATGACCTTGAAGTCCAATGGTGCATTTTCATTACTTACTTGCTTGACTTCCTGGCAGTACTTGGCACTCCTGCATGCTCCCCTCTTAAAATACGCAAGGCCCTTGGCTTCAGCGACAACACATTCTCCTCGTTTTCCTTTTATGTCTCCGTTTGAACTGTTTATGAGAGCTCTACTTTCTGGCAACTTTTAAATGTTGGGGTTCCTCTGGATCCCTCTTGGCCCTCTTTTGTTGCTGTAGTGCTCTCTTTGGGTGACTTTACTCCCGTGGATTAATTAAGATCAGCATGCCCAAAGTGCCAAATCATTATTTTCAGCCCACATTATATACTATAATCTCTGCTTTGTTGGCATCAAATAGAAATCATTTTAAATATTTTTCTTTGTAAAAAGAGACTACTTTCTTCATTTGGAATTATGAAGCCTCTCAATAACAGTTTTTAGTTAATTATTCACTTTTTAATGATAATGTATTAGTTTTGAGATTTATATAACGTTGATACCAAAACACATTTATTGCCTGTATGAAACGGGCAAACAAAAAAAACCAGCCTTTTTATTCTTTAGACCAATTAAATGCATCTTCATCTTTTTAAATTTTTATTTGTTATGTGATTAATCCACTTCTGCTTTAGAAATTTCAGGGACTATTCAAATATCCACTCTAGAATCATGAACCTTTAGAAGGTAGAAAGTACTGCTGAAAGGATATGAAGTCCCACCTCCCCATTTACCACCTTCAGCCCTGACTAGATAATTCACAAAGAATTCAGCATTATAGTTGGAATCTGTTGTTTGTTCGAAAATCCTGTTACAGAGACACATTAAAACTCAGAGTAAGAAAAGACAATACCTCAGCCCCAATTACCAGTTATTTCCCATAATCAGAACACTTTTCATACACAATTATGGCTTTGTGTTGCATTATCTTTTTAGCAGCTGCAAAAGACAAAAGATGAATGCTGATTGTATTTGACTTTGAGTGAATGAATTTGGCAATATAAATCAGATTTGCAATTAATAACAATGGAGACATAAAACAGAATTGCAGTCAAGACATTTAAGTTTTTTTTTTTTGTTTTCTGAGTGAGGATTAAAGGTCATCATTGAATTTTTAAATAGAATATGTTTCTTATAAGAAAATATTTTAGTAATTTGAAACCAGAGTTATATTTTTACATAGCTAAATTTCTCACATACTTAAGAATATAATAGTTTTTAAAAGTTGAAATCTTCACAATAATAATTCTTTTAGAAAATTAGCAGATATTAATATGGAAGAGGTGTCACAGTGCCTGTGAACTGTTCACCTGATTTTACTGACTTAGCCTATTCTTTTGGTATTGTATAGATACAACTTTTTATTTTCCTGAACTATGATGCAGCCAAGGATTACAATTCTTATGGAAACTTCCATAAAATGGCTTAATCTTATTGCCCTATTGAATAAAAGAGGGCTTTAAATGGAGCGTTTAAAAATCCTAGTCCCAATAAACACACAAGGAATGAGTTAAAATTTGCTGTTTTGCAACCACCGTAGGAATCATTGATTGAGGCAAAAATCATCAATGAGTGTTTTGGAGAACAGAATGTATACACAGCCCCAAAGCATGTTCCTGCAAATGGTTTACTAATTATGAAGGGAAAGCAAATACCTCTACAGTATTGAATTTTAGGTAGACACCACCTTAAGCAAGTGATCTAAGTTCACATCACCAATAATTAACATCATGGGCTGACTGAGGTAACACACTTGAGAAAGATCCAGCACTTATTCCTGCCACAATCATTAACCTAAATCTAATCACGAGGAAATAGCAGACCAGATTTCAAATTGAGGGGTATTTTAAACACCTGGCCTGTATTCTTCAAAAATATCGGTGTCATTAAAGAGAAAAAAGTGGCTAAGGACACGTTCTAGAGTAAAGGAGACTGAAGAAGTGATGGATGATATATGTGTGTGTGAACAGAGAGTGTGCGCAAACAATGTATATGTGACAAAATAGTAACAATGGTACTATTCTTACCATTTTCGAAGATGTTTGAAAATGTTTCAGAATAAAGAGTTAAAAATATCCTAATCCTGTAATGGCTGCAACCTAGGTTTATGCCCTTTGCAGGTACCATTTGTTAGCCCTTTCTTGTTTTTGCTGCCTACCGACTTCCTCATTCATTGCAGACACTGTGTGCCACGTCTTAGCATCACCTTGAGTATCTTCACTGTACACATGACTAATCTCAAACCAGTTGGCATGTCAGTTCCTTGGCCTCCTAAACTCCACTCTACCCTCCTCCACTCTAGTTCACCTGTTCACTCAGCTGTTCTGGCCCCTGTGGCCACCTGGATCAGCTCCACCTCTGCAATCCACCTATGACTATTATCTCTTTCTCTGATCTCTTGATTTTCATTGAAACTTAGGGGCTTTAGATCTCTCCCATGTATCTCTGTCTTCCAGCCCCATCTTGTTTTCACGTTCTTCCCCATCCATCTTTCCCCATCTTCAATTGGCTATCACTTGAACCAATTAACAGATCATATACAGTAATCATAGTATAGGTAACTTAAAGGAGAAGTAGTAATAGGTGAAATGGTAATGCTAGGACCAATTGCTAATGGTCCTAGACCAAAGTTTTGCTACACTTCTTTGATGGGAAAGCCAAGGATTTTAGTGATTTGACTTGAGTTTTTCTACAGGGACAAGTCAGCTTTCTTAAATAGCCTTTAGAATTTGTCTTTATTTTTCTTGTCCAGAAGCTTCTGATTTGAGTGCTCGCATTTACACGTCTTATTTTGTCCTTGAATGGTTATTTTCAACTTTGCTATGTGCAATAATAGGCTGCAGCTGTGGCATTTAAAAAATAGAGGGGTGAATACTCCAGTTAGAGTATTTTATAACTGGAGAGGATCTTCAGGATCACAAAATCCCAAATTTTCATTGTTTACATGAGAAACCGAGGACCAGAGCAGTAAAGTGACTTGCCTGATGTTACACAGTTGGCACCTGATCGAGTCAGGACCAAAACGGGTCTCTGGATTACAAATTCAGAAACTTATTTTTATTACCCCATGTGGATGGGTTGGTGGGCGGGCTCGTATATGAGTAAATAAAAAGTCATAGAAATGACCTCTAGTTCCTGCCTTTCTCTGACTGAAAGGCCAGAGGTTTCCAAGAATGGTAAAACTATGATGTCTTTTGTCATTTGGGGAAAGTGTATAGTTTTGTTTAAAATGTCTGCCATTGTTTGGATACTGGGCCTCGTGCTTTACTCTCATTTACTTCTTTTTTTTTTTTTTAAGAACAATGTTTTCCAAGGATGAGGAGGCTGTGTTGTGCCCTTGTTCTGCAGGGATGTCAGAATTTGTGGATGAGCAAGCCTCATAGGGGTCCTTGCCTTGTTTGTTGCCCAACAAGCAGGTTTTGCTTTTGCTTGTTGGGCACCCTCATGCTTTCAGGTTTTTCCAGTAAAGTTGAAAGTCTCACTGGGACAGCCACACACTCTAGCAGCAGGCAGATATAGAATTACCTGTAAAACAACAACAACAACAACAACAGTGAAAACTATGGTCCCAGCATCAAACCACATTTTATTCTCATTATGCTTTGAATAGCTGAGGTAATAGATACTTTTCCTCCATGTTTAAAGCCTTTTGTCACTAGACAGTTCATTCTCTTTCCAGTTCATTTGAATTCATTTTAATCAGTTTTATCATACTTGTGCGTCTCTCTCTTTCTGACTGGATGTCAGACCCCTTAAAGTCACATTAAATATCCGCTCACCCTGGTGCCTCTACAGGAGGCCTCTCCCAGCAGAATTTCAAAAAGCAGAGCCTTTAAATGCCTTATCATTCTGAATATAATGTTTCTTGTTTAAAGAACTATCTGTCAAATAAACTCTTATATAAAAAAAACAAAAGCAAACCAAACATAAGACACTACCAGTCACCATGAGGAGAAACACAAGGCAGAAAGTCTTAACTCAACTATGTCCAGGGACTGTTCCAGACTCTGAGGATAGAGCAGCTAATACAATGGACCAAAATCCCAGCCTTTATGGAGATTACATCCTAGTGGAAGGAGACAGACAATAACAAATGAATAAAATATATGCTGTGTCAGGTGGTGATAAGTGCTGTGGAGAGAAAATAAGGAAGGAGATAGGCAATGGGGGAAGGGCTGCCATTTTAAAAAAGGGTGGCCAGGAAAGGTCTCACTGAGAAGGCAGCTTTTGAGGCAAGACTGTGCTGTCTAAGGGAGTGAGCCCTGTAGGTCCTGGCTGGCATGGCTTTTCTTGCTTCGGGTTCTGGGGTTTTAAGGTGGTAGCATGTTTTGTCCACAATAGTTTGTGAAATTTTTTTAAAGATTTTATTTATTTATTTTTAGAGAGGGAAGGGAGGGAGGAAGAGAGAGAGAGAGAGAAACATCAATGTGCGGTTGCTGGGGGTCATGGCCTGCAATCCAGGCATGTGCCCTGACTGGGAGTCGAACATGCGACACTTTGGTTCGCAGTCCGCACTCAATCCACTGAGCTACGCCAGCCAGGGCTATTTGTGAAATTTTTAATGAATATCATATCTAATTAGGAAGTCTTTGGGGGTACTAGAAGTTGTTAGCCTGAAGAGAGAATTATTATTCATTATTCCTGCCTTACTCTTTTTAAAAAAAAAAGTATTCTGTCATTTATTGAGTGTCAGACAATATTTCTCATTTCTGATATGCCAGATAATAAGTGTGTTATATTAATTGATTAACACATTACTAATATCTATATTAACACATTGCTGTTGTAATATATTATTATGTATTATTATAACAGTCCTAGAAGGGCCTTTCCCCAGGTGCTGGGGATATAGCAGTGAACAAAATAAGTCCCTATTTTCCTGTAGCTTAGCTAACACGGGAAGATACACAATAAGCACAAACATTTGACCATATAGAATGTCAGATGGTAAAACATGCTATGGCGAACAAGAGATCAGGTAAAGAGTATAGGAAACATGTGGTGGGGAGTTGTGGGAGGGAAATATTATTCAATACATGGTCTCATTTTTTATGGCTGATTCCAAATACCATGCTGGGCTGTGTTGCAAAATGGCTATGAGCCCAGGTTCTAGAAGTACAGACATCTGGATTTGACTCTACATTCTCCCACCGATAAGCAATGTGACCCCAAATAAGTTATTTCTGAACCTCAGTTTCCTTATCTGTAAAATGAGGATAATGACACTTCATAGGATTGTTGGGAGGACCAATCGAGTCAGAGCAAATCAAATCACCCATATAAAGCACCAAGCACAATGCCTGTCACCACAAAGCAGACGCTCTGAATTTATCATTTGTTTTGCTCACTGATCCCTACATGGGCATCTAGCTTCTTGCAAAATACTGTGATAATGATCACCACCAGAGAAAATAATTCATTAAAAAATACCAACAACAACAAAGAGAACAGCTTGGCAATAGAGAAGCCACCTGTGCTAGACACAGAAAATTGGCCAGATAACTTATTAAACCTATGCTGCTGCTTCCTTCTAGAAACAAAAATAGAAGACCTTTTGACACATAAGGCAATAGCTTTTATTTTTGTCTTTTTTCTGCATGGAGTTAGTGTGACAGGGAAGACAAGCCCTGTTACATACACCGTGAAGCAGCGGGACCAGAAGCAGATCTAAGCTGTCTAATGAGTTTGGACCTGGACAACACAGATCTTTTGCTTTACAGATAGGAAGTTAAAGGCTGGAGGCCTAAGCTGAACCTACTTTTCCCGCCCCCATGGGACTAGCTAGCTCATCAGGCCGGGTTTAGTCAGGAGGCAAAAACCAAGAGTGATTTGAATAGAGAGAATTGAATGCTATCAACGGTTAACTAGGAATCCAGTCGTTATTAGGTAACTGAAAGGGTCTCTGAAAAAGCGCTCTAAGGTATATGGAGGTAGCAACTGCAGGAAAGTTACCACCTCTAGGGCTGAGAGAACAAAGGGGAAAGACTGGAATTATTAAAATTTAGAAACTTGGAGGAGGGGCCCTGCAGAACTGAAACTCAGACCTTTGAGAAGGTGGGGAGGGGATTGCTCAGCTGGTGCTAGTGTCTCTGAGGGGCTGCTGTGTGGCTGATATTGCAAGTGCTGGGTAAACTCCAAACTGGATCCAGCAGCTGCAAACAAAGAGAATCTGCTGTGGGTGGGGGAGACCACTTGCTAGGCTGTACTAATAGGAACAGGAAGGAGTGTGTCCCCTGTCCCTCCTCCAGCCTTGACAGCCCCTATTGATAAAGCCAAACATGGAGCAACTGGCAAAGTGGAAATGTGGCCTGTAGAATCCCAGCCTCCAGCACCAGCAAGCTGATTAGAGTAGAGAAGCATGGGGTGAGAGGTGACATGTGATAGCTTAGTAAGTGGTGTTCATGCTCAGGCATAGGGGCTCAGGTACAGGAATGCAAGCCTTAACAGAGATGGCGAATTCCCAAGCTGGGGTCAAGGCTGGCTCGGCTTACTGACTTTGGAGTAGAAGAGGAAGTGTGAGAGATAGGGAACTGCACGTGGCTATCTACCTTCCAAGGCCCAATACCCATGAACGTACTGTGCGCTTACCAAACAAAATAGCAACTCTGCCCCTGGGGAGTGGGCTGCAGTCCACTGAAAGGCAGAGATTGGAGAGTAGGCTTACATGGCCTCTTTCCCCTTGTTGGGGAGTGGTAGAAGTAATAGTATAGGTAATGTGTCTGGCTTAGTGCCAGGCACACACTAGGCACTCAATAAATGGTGGCTATTATTCAAGGGAGAGAAAAGGTACAAATAGATTAGGGAATGAAGTAACTGGCCATATATAGTGGAGAGAGCCCACAACTTGGACTTAGATGACCTGGGTCCATACTAGGTAAGTGACTTGAACAAGTTCCTTGCCTCTCTAAACTGGAAGTTTCCTTATATGTAACATGGAGATGATAATACTTGGGACTTCATGTCTTGTAGTGTAGACCTTTAACACATGGTAGCTATTTTGTTCAATGATCAGTTATAGAAATAAAATAAGCTTGATTATTTATTATTAATGTTGCTAATCGTAAATAAAAGAGACTTTAGAGATCATTTATTTCGCTTCATCATCGTGCAGATGAAGAAACTGAGGCACAGAAAAAAGTTAGTAGCTCTATGGAGGTTAAGAGCTTGGGCTATGGAGTCAGTGAGACTTTGATTCAATTCCTTGCCGTCCATTTCCTTTTATTGTCTAAGTGACCTTAAGTTAGTCTGTGTCAGGTTTACAGTGTGGCGAGGACTGCAGAAATGACTCCATTGCTTGTCCCTGCACTGGAACATTGTACTTGGTGAACAGCAAACCACTTAGGTGAGGGTTGGTTGGTCATAACAGTGACTATTCCACAGAGCAGATCTCTCAGGTAAGCCTGGACTGTCCATAAGGAAATGGTAAGAACATGAGATTTCAGCCATGGTACTACCAATTATTTGCTTTGCAGTATTGAACAGGTTACTCAGCTTCTCCCTGTGGTTTTTCCCTATGAAGATTTTGACACTTGACCTTATGTCTGCTTCCTGGGTTTTTTTTTGGAAGCTGAACAATGAATTGAGTCCCTGAAACCTGAGAGCCTTGAAGGAGCCCATGAAAAAACACCCTTAGATGACTCGTGTGTACGTGGTGTGCCAGAGCAGTACTTGCAACCGAGGATGCTGGGACTGGAGGCCAGATTCCTGCTTTCAAAACTCAAACTGTTTTCTTATTATAGTGAACTCTTAATTTTTATGTACTAACTGGGAAAAATTATACCATGAATGAAAGGAGCCAGCTGTGTTCATTGCTCTTCACTCTAAAACTCGAGGAAGGCATAAAAGACTATATTTTAAATCTCATTTTTACCTGATCTCTTTCCTCAAAATTCTGAAGCTGCACAATAGTTCAAAGCCTACTAGAACAGAGTCAGTGTGCCTGAATAATCCCCAAACAAGACAATACTTATTACTACAGTTACCACTTGTTTATCACGTGCTCTACATCAGGCATTGGGCTAAACTCTGCCTATGGTATCTCATTTTGGATTGATAGTAATTATGAAGAGAGAGGTGTGTTCATTCCCATCTGTGACTTATCAATTGAATATCAGGTGTAAAAGTGGAATTAATCATACTTCTCAATTCATTGTGCATTGCTCTCATTGGTCTGTGCAAGACTCATGTTAGTTAATTTTCTTATTCCCTTTTATCCATGTACCTGATGCTCATTCACCCCTCCCATAAATAACCAGTCTATTGTTTAGTGTGTATCATTTCCTTTGTACATATTCTTATGAAAAGTATATTGTGGTTTTCTGTATGTGTATTTTGAATTTATATAAAATGGTATCATGTTATATTTCATTCTGTCTCTAACTTTTTAATCTGAAGCACTGAAGCACAACTTTTTAAAGATCCATTCATGTTGCTACAGGTTTATCTAAACTATTGCTTCTGCTTGTGGCATAATACTCTATAGTGTGCACCCACCACAGTTGCACATTCTCCTTCCTAGCAACAGCCAGCCAGGCTACACTGGCATCAAACTTCCTACTGCCACAAAGAAGCATTGTATTGCCATGTCTCCTTTATGTACTGTGTGAGAATTGCTTTGGGGTACATGGTGAAGAACGGCATTGTTACTTCATAGGGAATACGTAGACTTCATATGCTTAAATAGTGCCATAGGTAAGTACTGTTATCCCCATTTTACAGATAAGGGAACTGAGGCTTTGAGAGTTTTAATGACTTACCCAAAGTCACATAGATAGTAATTAGCAGAGCTGGGATTCAAATGCAGATAGTTTTGCTCCAAAAATTCTACTCTTAATGTCCATGACATCATTCTTCTCTGAATATTTGAGACTTGTGGACATTTTACAAAAAACATGAAGGTAAATCTCATTGTTTGTAGTTTTTATGTTTGTAGAACTGAGGAATCCAGGTGGGCTGATTTTTTTTTTCCTGAAGCACCTACATCCCCCCATAGCTGCATAGTAACTGTTTTTCTCTTTCATCCTGTGGGTCTGCAGCAATAAAAGCCGCGTTGATCATCCAAAATTGGTACCGGGGTTACAGCGCTCGGCTGAGGACCAGAGAACGTTATGCTCTCACCGTCTTCCAGTCCCTTGAATATGCTGATGAACAAGGCCAATTACAGGTCTGTTTTGTAAGCTTGTCTCTCCTTTTGGTAAAATGCTTCTCTTCACTGCTTGTTATTGAAAGAATGACAGGTTGGGACCATTTTTTAAAGCTAGGGAATGTTGGTGAAAGGCTTTAATAGAAGATACAGTGACATTGTCTTGGAACTAGCTATTGAGAGAGAGTATGATTTGGGATGAGGATGACATTTTTTTTCAGTTCTGAAGTTCACATTTTCAGGAGGCTGCCAGATGTCTAGTTAACTAATAAAACTGGCCTTTTTCTATTTTGGGGTATGTGCCCCAGTGGGAAGTAAAGTTGTTACTTTATGAAGAAAAAAACATTGCGAAGAGTTAAAAAATGGAAGAATTTCCTGGGAACAACCTAAGAAAGTTCTAGCAGAAAATATAGATGGGTGAGGAAGGCCTTTTTAAAGCTTGCAAAAAATGATATATAATCCAACTTTAATGCTTACTGATAGAAAAAAGTACTTTTTAATAATAAAAAAGATCTTAGAAAGATCTCCAATATAACTGTTAATAAAAAATCAACTATAGAACAGTATGTAGAGTTTTATTCCATATATATGAAAGGAAATTAAACATACAGCAAAAGTCTGAAAAAAGATACACAGTAAAGTGTTTCCAGTGATTATTTCTGGGGACAAGAGTGGTATTGATAGGTGGGAGTGGGTGGGAGAGTAATTCTCATTTTCATTTTGTATCGATTGTAGTTTTCAACAATCATACTTATCTGTAAATTTATCACATAATCTTTAAAAAATAATTAGGGCAACTTCAAAAAGAATCAAAGAAATTAATGACTTTATACTTGGCACTTATAAAAACAGTATACTATGATTCAATCAGGTTGTCCTTTTGCCCTGATGAGGAGCTCACCGTGTGGGCTGTCCTTTTAAGTACTATAGAATATAGTGATGAATATAAAGGTAGAGTGAGCTCTCAAATTAATATGCTTTATCTGCATACATTCCAGTATTAGTGCATTCTTTAATATTGACTTTTTTATAACAGATTTATTGAGATACAATTCAGTTAAAGTGTAAAATGTAATGGCCCTTAGTATATATATTTCCAAAGTTGTAACCATTACCAAAATAAATTTTAGAACATTTTCATCACCTCCTCCCCTCAAGAAATCTTGATACTCATTAGCAGTCACTCCCATTCCCTGGCAACCACTAATCTGTTTTCTGTTTTTATAGATTTGCCTTTCCTGGACATTTCATATAAATAGAATCACACACACAATATGTGATCCTTTGGTGTCTGACTTCTTTCACTTAGCATAATGTCTTCAATATTCATCCATGTTATAGCGTGTATCAGTACTTCACTCCTTTTATGGCTGGATAATACTCCATTGTATGGATATTGCATATTTTGTTTATTTATTTCTAAGTGGATAGATCATTTGAAATATTTCTATTTTTTGGCTATTTTAAATAATGCTGCTATGAATATTTGTGTGTAAGTTTCTGTGGTAACATGTTTTCAATTCTTCTGGGTGTATATCTACAAGTAGAACTGTGGGCCCATCTGGTAACTCTGTGTTTAACTTTTTGAGTAATTGCTAAATTGTTTTCCAAAGCAGCAGTACCATTTTACATTCCTGCTAGCAGTGTATGAGTGGTCCAATTTTGCCAATCTTTGACAATACTTGTTAGTATTAGTCTTTTTGATTATAGCCATCTTGGTGTGGGTGAAGTGGTATTTCATTGTGGTTTCTATTAACTCTTGTTATTTGTTTGTTTGTTTGTTTATTACTGTTGACACTATTACACATGTCCCCCATTTCCCCCCTTTGCCCACCTCCACCCAGCCCCCAAACCCACCCCTGGCCTTCATCACACTATTGTATCATGTCCTTCGACTATGCATATAGGTTCTTTGGCTAATCCCTTTACCTTCTTTTATCCAGTTCCCTCCACCTCCCTCCTCTCTGAGATCTGTCAGTCTGTTCCATGTATCCATGTTTCTGGTTCTATTTTTTTGTCAGTTTATTTTGTTCA
This sequence comes from Phyllostomus discolor, assembly GCF_004126475.2. Taxonomy (NCBI): domain Eukaryota; kingdom Metazoa; phylum Chordata; class Mammalia; order Chiroptera; family Phyllostomidae; genus Phyllostomus; species Phyllostomus discolor. The sequence continues at coordinate 6,859,087 of NC_050198.1, forward strand.
TTAGATTCCACATATAGGTGACATCATATGGTATTTGTCTTTTTCTCACTGGCTTATATTACTTAGCATAACACTCACCAGTTCCATCCATGCTGGTGCAAAGGGTAAGAGTTCCTTCTTTTTCACAGCTGCATAGTATTCCCTTTTGTAAATGTACCACAGCTTTTTCATCTACTCATCTACTGATTGGCATTTGGGCTGTTTCCAGATCTTGGCTATTATAATGCTACAATGAACATAGGGGCGTATATATTCTTTCTGACTGGTGCTTCAGGATTCTTAGAATATATTCCCAGAAGTGAAATTGTTGGGTCAAAAGACAGTTCCACTTTTAATTTTTTGAGGAAACCCATACTGTTTTCCACAGTGGCTACTCCAGTCTGCATTCTCACCAGCAGTGCACTAGGGTTCCCTTTTCTCCACATCCTCACCAGCACTTGCTGTTTGTTGTTTATTAACTCTTAATTGACAAATGCATCGATGGTATTAAAATTATACATTTTTATATTTGAATGGAAAGTCTTCCTTCCCTCAACTCCCAGACCTATTCACAGGTTGATAAGATTTTGTAGTCTTCACTCTTTATGGGAGGCAGGACTCAAGAGAAGTTATTTATGCTGTATAAATGCAGGTCTTTGCAGATAATTGGTAGGCATAGAAGCAGCAACTAGCTGATGGTTGGAATGCTGGTGGATTTCCATCTTTTCCTCCCTCCCTCCTTCCTTATTTCATTTCCCAAATATATTTGACATTTAAAAGTATCCCTTAACTCTTCATCTCACCGCCAAAAGGAAAAGAAGAGATCATAATGAACAAAATCTAGTAGCCATCTTAGGTTGGTTTCCTAGAAGCAGAATCTGAGACAGGGATTCCAGTACAAGTGTTTTCCTGAGAGTGTTCTCAGGAAAAACCTTTAAGGAAGTGAGGAAATCAAGATTAGACAAGGGATGAAACTAGGCAAAAATATGTTTTCTGGAGAAGCTTGACCTTAGTCTGATCCCATTGGGAGCTCTGAAGTGTGAAATGCATCACCGTTTACTCCAACCAGTGGCAAGGGAGCGGGGGCCTGGGTTGTAATACCCTTGTTTCAGATAGTCATTTTTGATGGGCACTCCCCCAGGAGGGTGAATATATGGTGTCCTCTGTGACTCTGGGAAAAGTGCCACCCATCTGCCAAGGGCAGTCCCTGGGAGGAGGGGGGCAGGTAGAGGTGGGAGCGGGGGGATGAGTGCCCCAAAAGAATAAGGGGTCTTGCATGGAACACCAACAGCATTTGCCACAGTAGCTGTTTAGGGTTCATTAATTGATTAATGTATTTTTATTTTGTCCAGTTATCGAATTTCTTTTCCTTCATGTTGGAAAACTATGCAGGTATAAAAGAGAAAGATCCAGGTAAGTAAAAATTTAGTCTTTTGGAAAGTAATCATTAAATATTAAATTGTCCTCATCAAGGGATGTAAACTCTGAAGACAAAACATTAAACGTTTTAAAAGATGCCCACCTGCCTTGTCTATGTGTCACCAAACAACTGGTGAAATCAGTTCAACTGGCTTTTTTTCTTCTCTGATAGGTGTCAACTAAATTGACCATTTAATTCTTTCACTTTCAAAAAACTGAATTAGATTTCATTCAATGTTAATTTTTTAAATACTTTCTCTGAGCCACAATCTATTGATGTACAATAGTAGCTTAGTAAGGAGGATCTTATTCTTTATCCATGAAACTTTTGTGCTGAGGGATCAAAATATCTTGAATATTTTATGGAACAGGTCAGGGGGAAATGGTGGATTAAACACAGTTTTAGCCCTATCATATCTCTGTTTTCTGCATAGATGTCTATCTGTCTATTTATCTATCATTTATTTAGTCATTCTGAAATGACTAAATGAGTAATTTCAGAGACAGGCAACACAGGTGTGGTTCAAAAATGTTTTTAACATAGTTTTTAGCAAGGCATGTATTTATTCTGCAAATTAAGATCTGCCTGTTATCTGCAAGGTAGATGCTAGAATTGAAAACCTTTTTCTTTAATTTGGGGCAACATTTTTTTACTCTAATTAAAAATGTTTATGGCATATTCCCTAGCCAAGCACCTCAGTTGGTTAGAGCATTGTCCTGGTACACCAAGGTTGCATGTTCAATCCCCAGTCAGGGCACATAAAAGAATAAAACAACGAATGCATAAATAACTGTAACAACAAAATTGATTTTTCTTTCTCTCTAAAAAAATCAATTAGAAAACAATGATCAATATTAAAAATAAAGTGTTTATGGCATCTCAGAGCATATTTTAAATAATCTAGTGACCACCCTTTGACGTGGCAAAAGAATGGTGGTTTCATGGCATGCTTTTAGTTAAGTACATGTGTTTGGAACTAATTAAAGCATTTAATTATCTAGGGAAGCTTTATGAACGGTGGAATAGCCAAACCTGAAGAGTGGGGAGTGGGTGGAAATAGGTATTTTGCCATTTTCTTTCATTTAGATAATTGCAATCTGAAGAGAGTTGTTTGTGTTTCATGTTCTTTGGCAAAAATATTTCTGAGAGGAAATATGATAATTATGAAATGAAGTAGCACTCTTTCTGCTAATAACTTAATATTTCAATCTGGCCTGTGCATCAGAATTACTTATGGAGATTCATAGCTGCAGGTGGCTGAGTTCCAGCCCAGAGATTTACTCAGTCTCTGGGGGTTTTTTGTTTTGTTTTGTTTTTTGCTTTTTTTAAATCTACATTTAAAAAATTCTGCAGGTGATTTAAAAATATATTTAAAATTTTATCAAAGAAGAGGACAGTGGCTTAATCTTCTTATGTAAACTTTACAGAAACTTTACATTACAGAAAAGTACACAAATCATAAGTATATGGCTCAATAGGTTTTCTCAAAGTAAACATACCCTTGTAACCTGCACCCAGAACAAGAAATAAAACATTATCACGCAACCCATGGACACAGACACCTGAATGGAGGTTGGCTTGGGGTGGAGAGAGGGTGGGGCTGGGTGGAGGTGAGGAAAGGGAGAAAAAGCAGGAACAACTGCAACAGCATAAACAATAAAAATAAAACTAAAAAACAACAACCAGAATACACACACACACAGAGAAATAAAACATTATCAGAACCACAGAAATGGCCCACTACCTACCTGCCCCATCACTATGTTTCTGACTTCTATATCCCAGATTAATTTCTCTTGTTTTTGAACTTCTCTAAATAAATTAAAGCACAGAGCTTTGAGTTTGGCTTCTTTTACACCACATCGTATTTGTGAGAGTCATTCATGTTGTTGCAATTTGGTCATTCTTATTGCTGAATATTATTTCATTCTATGGATGGACCAAAATGTATCCATTCTACTGCTTATTCATTCCACTGTTTATAGACTTCTGAGTTTTCAGTTTTGGTAATTTAAATGGTACTGCTGTGCATAGTCTTGTACATGTTCATTTTGGTTTATATATGTACAAGGTCTGTCCAGAAGGTATCCAACCATCTAATATGAAACATAGAGACATTTATTGAAGAAGATACAAGATACAAGAAACATTGTCCATAGGACAGTGACACCTCAGTCCCCTCCAAAGTAGGCACCTTGGGACCTCACACAGTTCTCCCATCACCATCAGCTGCCCCACCATACTTTCCTGCATCTCACTGATGGTCTGAAATCTCTCCCCTTTCAAAGGTGATTTTAGTTTTGGGAAAAGCCAGAAGTTGCAGGGGCCAAATCTGGGCTTTAGGTGGGCTGAGTCACCTGGATTATTTGATGTTTAACCAAAAAATTCTGCACAAGATGTGATGTATGAGCAGGTGTGTTGTTATGATGAAGCTGCCAATCACTAGTTACCTATAGTTGTGGCCTTCTGAATCATCTGAATAGTTTCTGTGGAGGAATGTTAGAGCTTAATGCAAAATTCGATGCAGATTTATTAATCTACTTGCTCACTTGTTTTGAATGTAATGGCTACATAGTATTCATGCTCACTCAATGGCCTCTACTGGCCCCACTGACTAGTACAGTGAAGTCAGCATTGTTCACGCATGCACATTCTAGTCCACTCTCCTTGGCTGCCAGGTTACATTGATGTAGTGCAAACCATTCTCATTATATTAACAATGGCTGGACTTTTTCTGGACAGACTTCATATTCTTTCAAATTAGTGGTTTGTGTTTCTTTGTTTATATACCTATAAGTGGAATCACTAGGTCATAATGCAGTTTCATTTTTAATTTTGGGGGGGACCTTTATACTGTTTCCCATAGTGGCTGCATCAATCTACATTCCCACCAACAGTACATGATAGTTCCCTTTTTTCCACATCCTCGTCAGTACTTGTTTGTTGATTTATTGACAATAGCCATCTGGCAGGTGTGAGGTGATATCTCATTGTGGTTTTAACTTGCATTTTTCTGATGATTAGTGATTTTGAGCATTTTTTATATGTCCATTGGCTATCTGTATGTCCTCTTGGGAGAAGTGTCTATTCAGGCCTTCTTCCCATTTTTAAATTGGATTGTTTGTTTTTTTTTTGGTTTTGGGTTGTATTAGCTCTTTATAAATTTTGGATATTACCCCCATCAGATGTATTATTGGCAAATATTTTCTCCCATTCAGTGGGTTGTCTTTTCATTTTGTTGAAGGTTTTCTTTGCTGTGTAAAAACTTTTTAGTTTGATGTAGTCCCATTTGTTTATTTTTTCTTTTGTTTCCCTTGCCTGAGGGAATATATTAGAAAAAATGTTGCTATGAGAAATATCAGATATTTTACTGTATATGTCTTCTTTGAGGATTTTTATGATTTCTATTTTTACATTTAAGTCTTTAATCCATTTTGAGTTTATTCTTTTTTTAAAAAAGATTTTATTTATTTACCTTTAGAGAGGGAAGGGAGGGAGAAAGAGGGAGAGAGAGAAACATCAATGTGCAGCCGCTGGGGGCTGCGGCCCGCAACCCAGGCATGCGCCCCGACTGGGAATCGAACCTGCGATGTCTTGGTTCGCAGCCCGCGCTCAATCCACCGAGCCACGCCAGCCAGGGCTTGAGTTTATTCTTGTATGTGGTGTAAGAAAGTGGTTTAGTTTTACTTTTTTGTATGTTATCTGTCCAATTTTCCCAACAGCATATATTGAATAGGTTGTCTGTACCCCATTGTGTACATTTTTAAAAAAGATTTTATTTATTTATTTACAGAGAGAGGAGAAGGGAGGGAGAAAAAGAGGGAGAGAAACATCAATTGGTTGCCTCTTATTCACCCCCAAATGGGGACCTGGACTGCAGCCCAGGCATGTGCCCTGATAGGGAATAGAACGGGTGACCTTTCGGTTCACAGATCAGTGCTCAATCCACTGATCCACCGCAGCCAGTGCCCATTGTATATTCTTGTCTCCTTTGTCAAATATTAATTGCCCATAGAGGTATGTGTTAATATCTGGGTTCTCTATTCTATTTCATTGATATGTGTGTCTGTTTTTATGGCAGTACCACGTTGTTTTGATTACTATAGGCCTGCAGTGTAGTTCAATATCTGGTAGTGTGAAATCTGCAACTTTGTTTTTCTTTCTCAACATTGCTGTAGCTATTCAGAGTCTTTTGTGGTTCCATATAAATTTTTGGATTATTTGTTCTATTTCTGTGAAATATGCCATGGGTATTTTGATAGAAAGTGCATTGACTCTATAGATTGCTTTGGGGAGTATGGACATTTTAATAATATTAATTTTTCCTATTTGTGAACATGGTATATGGTTCCATTTATTTGTATCATATTCAATTTATTTGTTTAGTATTTTTATAATTTTTGTAGTACAGGTCTTTTGCCTTTTGGTTAAATTTATTCCTAGGTATTTTATCTTTTTTATGCAATTGTAAATGGGATTGGTTTCTTAATTTTCCTTTCTGATAGTTCATTATTGGTGTATAAAGTGCTACTGATTTCTGAATATTTTTTTATCCTGCTACTTTACTAAATTCAGTTATAAGTTCTAGTAGTTTTTTGAGAGACCTTTAGGGTTCTTTATATAAGGTATCATGTCATCTCTTTACTTTCCAATTTGGATGCCTTTCATTTCTTCTTCCTGTCTGATTGCTGTGGCTAGGAGTTCCAGTACTATGTTGAATGAGAGAGGTCAGAGTACATACCTGTGCCTTGTTCCTGACCTTAAGGGGAATGCTTGTAGTTTTTCACTGTTGAGTATGATGTTGGCTGTGCGTTTGTCATATATGGCGTCTACTATGCTGGAGTGTTTTCCCTCTATTCCCACTTTGCTGAGAGTTCTTATCGTAAGTGAGTGCTGGATGTTTTCAAAAAGCTTTTCCTGCATCTGTTGGTGTGATCATATGATTTTTTTTTCACTTTGTTTATGTGGTGTATCACATTAATTGATTTGCAGATTTTGCACCGATCTTGTATTCCCAGAATAAATCCCACTTTATCATGGTGTGTGATCTTTTTAAAGTAGTGTTGGATTTGGTTTGCTAATATTTTGTTGAGGAATTTACATCTATGTTCATTGGAGATATTGGCCTATAATTTCCTTTTTCTTTTTTTTTTTTCAGTGTCTTTATCTGGTTTTGGAATTAGGATAATGCTGACCTCTTAAAAGGAGCTTGGGAATCTTTCCTCTTGAATATTTTAGAATAGTTTGAGGAGAGGTGCTATATTTTTTGTTGTTATGGTGAATATGATAATTTTCCCATTATACCTCCTCAATGATTATTGGTGGTATTTAGTAAAGTTGTTGATTTATATCTATTTATTTTGTATTGTGCTATTATCAACTAACATTAATGAAATTATTTTTATTGCTGATATTTATTTAATGTTCACCTGTGCTACATCATTAAGTACTTTAAATATATTATTTTATTTAGTCTTCCTAATACATCAGTGAGGTCAGTATTATTATCATCCCCTTTTTGTGAATGAGAATACTGAGACTTAGAAGGTAACCTCCCAAAGTTGTTCATTTCATCAGTGGTAAAGCTGTGGTTAAAACCATTATGGTTAACCTCTATATTATTTTAATTCTTCTATCAGTTCTGGGAGTTTTTCAATTGATTTTCTCAAGCACATATATTTAATCACACTGGCTACAAGTAACTTTACATCTTTGTGTCCAGCAGTCATTCCTCTTATTTTGACTTCATGTTTTGTTGCAGTGGCTGAAGATAGCAGAACAATGTTAAAATGAAACAGTGAAATCCTTGTTTTGTTAATGATTTAATAGAAAGACTATTATTGTTAATTTAAATTTTAAAAATTATGTTAAGGAGGTTTTTTGAGTTTTTAAAAGATCAGGAACAGATATTATATTTTATGAAATATCATTTTGGCAACTACTGAGTTTGGTATAGGGACACCCCACTGTTTTAATCCAGATTCATAATTTAGAAATAAAATAACTATAAATGCAGTTCAATTGGTGCTTTTCTTTTTCCAGAAATATCTGGAGCTTGTTTTCAAAGTGATGTGGATGGTAGAGGCAGAAATTGTTTTGTTTTGTTTTTAAATTATGGGCTTAAAATTATCCCTGTTCAGACTTTGAGTCTGTACTGGGTAAAAGAAAAAATTGTATGTAGGGGACGTTTTCCAGGTATTTTCCTTAGAAGACCTTGTAAGGGTATCATTCGGTTATAATTCAAAATTTTATTATATTTACTTAGATTCATGTTGACAGAATTATGAAATAAATAGGTAAGGATTAATTCTAATTAAGTATTGTACAAATCTCCATATATTGTTAGTATTTCTTAAATTATTATTAGTTATGATAGTTATAGCCCACAAAGACAGTTCTTGCATTTGAAATGTTAAAGCTTTTAATTGTGTCTAAACATGACCTACATTAGCTATACATTTGGAAAAGAATCTGTGTTATTGTTTTTTTTTTAATGAGGCTAAAAACCAGCTGAAGAATTATGATTTGGTGTTTCCTGATACTTCATACTGAGTGGTTTTGACCAAGGATTGTTTTAGGGCAATGGTGCTTTTTCATATATTTATTACTAAATTTATAAGGAATGAGGATTATTACATGTTTTGAAGGAAGGGTGAGACTGACCTTTTATCTGTTAAGAAGAAAAACTTTTTATTCTGTTCTTCAAAAACAAGACTGACTTTTAATAACCTGAACTAATGGAATTGACTTAATGTGTCAGCTGATGAGAAAGGGAGAGTTAACAGAGTATGGGTGAAGGCAATGGTTGGGAGAAGAAAGTCGTTTCTTGTTTATATCTCAGAGTTGGGATTGCTCAATAAGTCTGTTATAAGATGACATGGTGAAACTGCTGGGGTTGTTTTGTTTTTGTTGTTATTGTTGTTGTTGTTTTCCCAAGAGGAGCCTGATATTTCAGTGTGCAGAGTTAAGAAGAGGAAAGTTTTCCCTTAGAACAAGATGCATCTTTAAGAATGACTACCAATTAGAAATGAGTGGCATGATCATTATGATAGTCCAGTAGAGTATTTAGGCTTTACTGCCTACATAATGAGTCTGAGATACAATTTACCAAGATACTCTGCATTTCTAGTTTTCAAACATAAAATGAAATAATGAACTTATTCTCAAATCTCAAACCAAATCCAAAGGAAAAACAACTTGCTGGACCACATTGAAAATAGACATTATTACTCCTAAATTCAACTTCTTATAAAAGATCATCAGCCATTACCAAAAAAATATTGGATACACAATAATTTAGAAAGTATATTTAAATTACCAAATATGGCTCTAGAAAACATTTTCAAGTTTAGTTCTTAACTGTAATCCCTCAGAATAAGTGAATCAGGAAAAAAACATGTTCTAGCTACATCTGCTAACATCATACCTTCCAAACATGTTCACTCTAAATAAAAAAGAAACTGCTTACAGACAACCTCTGATTAATGGCATTAGTGGCATTTCAGTGTTAATGAGTTGAAGAGTATGTTATCCTCTGTATCAGTTATCTGTTACTTTAATAATAATGTGTATTCAACAACCACAATAGTTCAGTGTCATTTAATAAACATTTCATTTTGCTCATAAGTCTACAGATTAGCTGAGCGTGTCTGCTGATCTTGGCAGGCTCGATTTGGCAGTTTTTCGGGTCTTGGCTAGAGTTCAGTTATGTTTTCTGGAGGTCTGCTGGCCGGAGGCTGATCTAGGATGGCCTTGGCTAGGATGACTCAGCTCTGCTCCACACGGTCTTGGAGCTTTCAGTAGGCTAGCCTGGGCTTTGTGGTGGTGGCACGGTTTCAAATGAGAGAGCATGGGAGCAATGAGAAACAAACACATCCTTGTGAGGCCTTGGCTTGGAACTGGTATGTAACACTTCACCACATTCTTTAGGCCAACACAAGTCACGAAGCAGCTTCAAGGGCTAGGGAAATAGACTCGTGGTGAGAATAGCTGCAAAATCTCATTAAAAATAGCATGGCCAGAGGTTGGGATAGAGAATTGGGGTCACTGTTGCAATCAATCTACCATATCCCCTTTGATCTTCCTGTACCTGATTTGGCCAGATTTCTGTTTTCGGGTTGATCATTTCTTGGGCAGTCTAGCAAGAAGGGACACTGCATATCAGTACCTACTGAAATGGGCAATGCAGGCAATGTTACATAGAAATGTGTCTCTGAGACAGAAGTCCTTTGGAATTTCTGCCATTATGGTTTGTCATCTAACTTTATCTGCTTTGTTACCAAGAAGAAAAAGAAAATCACATCAGAAAATTTGTTTTATGTGAAGAGGGAGAGAAATCAATTATAGCTAAGTGAAATTTGAAGTGTTTAACAGGGGAAAAATTGAATGTTGCAGTTTAAATTTCTGTAGATCGTGAATAGCTGCAGATGTTTGAACCAAATACAATGCACTGTTGTTTTCAACCCTATTTGTAAAAATCTGAGATGTAAGAGTGGGCAAAAAATGTAGAGTTAGAGCTTCAGAGCATCAAAATACCGTGATTGACCAGTTTTCCCTGTGCTTCTCCCTCCATTCCCCACTGATGAACTCACTGCTTTGGTAAAATATCCACCCAGGAAAGGATGATGGTGATTCATGTGCACGTACCTACTGATTTCAGAACAAATCATTCCTCGTGGTTACATGTGGGTACTTCAGTATGCATAACAGCACAATACCTTACATGGGCTAGACATTCAAGAAGGCATTTAATGCATTTAAGTATGGGAATGCTCATTTTTGTCCCCCTTTCTGCTTTTTTTTTTTCCTAGCAATAGTAAATCGACTATTTGGTTGTTCCTTCCCAGATGAAAGGAGTAAGTTGGACTGTATAGGAGTGATAGAGGTCCCAGACTCCTATACTGGCCCTCGGCTGAAATTTCCACTCACTCCTGATTCTCTTCATCTACTGATTGAGGGCTTTAAGAAGCAGCAGGTAAGTGGAAGCAGATACTACCTTGATTCTTGTACATATCATGTGCTCAATGACTATTTGTTGAATGAATGGATGAAAACACTACAGCAGAAATGCATTCCCTTGGAAAAAAGTTTCACATTAAGTGAGGGCTACTCTCTGCTTTGGTTAACCCACTGAATAGAAGTATCCTCAGCTGGCTCTGGCTGGTGTGGTTCAGTGGATTGAGTGCCGGTCTGTGAACCAAAGGGTCGCTGGTTCGATCCCTAGTCAAGGCACATGCCTGGGTTGCGGGCCAGGTCCCCAGTGGGAGGCGTATGAGAAGCAACCCCACATTGATGTTTCTCTCCATCTCTTTCTCTCTCCCTTCCCCTCTGTCTAAAAATTAATAAATAAAATCTTTTTAAAAAAGTATTCTCAGATGTGCAAAAACCTCCTTTCTATAATTTACAGCATTTCCTTTTTCTCTGTCTGAGATATAATTTACCATTTAAACTATATGATTCTGTGGTTGTTTTGTACATTCACAAGATTGTGCAACCATCACCAATATCTAATTCCAGAACATCTTCATCACCCCCAAAAGAAATATCATACTTAATACCATTCCCTCCTCCCCCACCCCTGGCAACCACTATTATACTTCCTGTTTCTCTGGATTTCTCTCTTCTGGATATTTCATACAAATGAAATCATATAATATGTAGCTTTTTGTGTTTGACTTTTGTGTTTATGTGGCTTTGTGTCTTTCATTTAACATAATATTTTAAATATTCACTTATGTCATAGCCTATTTTATTCTTTACTTTTATGGCTGACTAATATTCTGTTGTAATGGATCTACTATTTTTGTTTATCAGTTCATCAGTGGATGGACTTTTGGATTTTTCTGTCTTTTGGCTGTTATGAACAGTGCTGCTATCAACATTCACATACAAGTTTTTGCATGAATATATGTTTTCATTTCTCTTGAGTATATACCTAGGAGTGAAATTGCTGGCTCACGTGGCTACTCTATGTTTAACATTTTGAGGAACGTCCCAACCATTTGCCACAGCTGCACCTTTTTGCATTCCTGCCAGCAATGGGTGAGGGTCATTTTTTTTTCCAACACTAGTTATTTTCACTTTTTAAAAATTTTACGTATTTTTTTAGCTATCTTATTTGTGTGTGAAATGGTATCTACTTGTGGTTTTGATTTGCATTTCCCTGATGACTAAAGATGTTGAAAATCTTTTCATGTTTATTGGCCATTTGTACACACTCTTTGGAGAAATGTCCATTCAGATCCATTGCCTACTTTAAAATCAGCTTATTTGTTTATTTATTATTGAGTTGTGGGAGTTCTTTATATATCCTGGATACAAATCCCTTATCAGGTACATGGTTTGCAAATATTTTCTCCCATTTTGTAGGTTTTCTTTTCACTTTTTTGTTAATGTCCTTTGATTCACTAAAATTTCTAATTTTGATGAAGTCCAATTTATCTGTTTGGTTTTTTTTTGGTTGCTTGTGACTTGGTGTCATATCTAAAAATCCATTGCTAAATCTAAGGTCACGAAGATTTACCCTTATGTTTTCTCCCCTCCAGGTACCAACCAGGCCTGACCCTGCTTAGCTTCTGAGATCAGACGACCCTTATATTTTCTTCTAAGAATTTTATAGCTTTAGTTCTTACATTTAGGTCTGGAAGCCATTTTCAGTAACTTTCTGTACATGGCACGAAGTAGAGGGTCCCATTTCATTCTTTGCATGTAGGTATGCAGTTGTCCCAGTACTTTTTCTTGAAGAGTCTTTTTTTTTTGTTTTGTTTTGTTTCCCCATTAAATGGTCTTGGTACCCTTATCAAAAATTAATAGGCTATAGATGTATGGATTTATTTCTAGACTCCCAATTTTATTCCATTGGTGTATGTGTCTATCCTTATGCCAGCAGTATACTGTATGTTAATGTGGTGTATCGCATTGATTAATTTTCTTATGTTGAACCACCCTTATATTCCTGGAATAAATCCCATTTGTTCATGGTGTATAAGTTTTTTAAAAAATTCTGTTGAATTTGGTTTGCTGGTATGTTGTTGAGTATAGCATTTTATTCATAAGGGATATTGATCTGTGTTTTCTTTTCTTGTGGTATCTTTATCTGGCTTTGGTATAAAGAGCAGTACTGGCCTCATAGAATGATTTAGGAATTGTTTCTTCTATTTTTTGCAAGAGTTTGAGAAGGTTTGGTATTAATTCTATAAATATTTAGTAGAGTTCACCAATGAAGCTGTCTGGTCTTGGACTTTTATTTGTTAGGAGGTTTTTTGTTTGTATGTTTGTTTTGCTTGTTTTATCCTCACCCGAGGACATGCTTATTGATTTTAGAGAGTGGGGAAGGGAGGGCGAGAGAGAGGGAGGGAAACATCAATGTGAGAGAAAAACACTGATTGATTCCCTTTTGCACACACCCTGACTGGGGCCAAACCGGCAACCTAGGTATGTGCCCTGACTGGGAATCAAACTGCAGCCTTTCAGTTTACTGGATGATGCTCCAACCAACTGAGCCACATGGGCCAGGGAGGATGTTTCTGATGAACTATTCAATCTCTACTTGTCCTAGATCTGTTTGGATTTTCTGTTTCTTCTTGAGTCAGTTTTGGTAATTTGTATGATTCTAAGAATTTGTCCATCTAAATTGTCTAATTTGTTGGTATACAATTGTTCGCATTAGTCTCATAATTCTTTTTATTTCTTTAAGGTTAGTGGGAATGTCCCCACTTTCATTTCTGATTATGGTTATTTGTATTTTCCTCTTTTTTCTTGGTCTGTGTAGCTAAAGGTTTTTGAATTTTGTTAAACTTTACAAAGAATGAACTTTTGGTTTTGTTGATTGTCTCTATTGTATTTTTGTTTTCTATTTCATTTATCTGTACTCTAGTCATTATTTTCTTTCTTCATCTAGCTTTTGGTTTAGTTTGCTTTTACTTTTCTAGCTCCTTGGTGTTAAGTGAGGCTTTTCATTTGAGATCTTTCTTCTTTTTTAATGTAGGTATTTACAGCTATAAATGTCTCTCTGAACATTGCTTTTGCTTCCTCCCATAAATTTTGGTATATTGTGTTTTAATTTTCATTCATCTCAAAGTATTTTCTAATTTTCCTTGTGATTTTTTTGGACCAATAAGTTGTTTAAGAGGATGTTGTTTAATTTCCACATATTTCTGAAGTTTTTCTTCTGTTGCTGATCTCTAGTTTCATTCCATTTTAGTCAGAGAAGATACTTTGCGTGGTTCCAATCTTTTAAAATCTGTTGAGGCTTGTTTTGTGGCCTAACATCTAATCTATTCTGGAGAATGTTCCATGTGCACCTATAAAAAATGTGTAGTCCGCTGTTAGGTGGAGCATTTTATAGATGTCTCTTAGGTCTAGTTGTATGTGCGGTCTCTGAAGTCTCTGTTCCTTTAGCTTGTGTTCAGCTAGTGTTTTGACAGAGTTTTCTTGAACCCAGGAGCTATTAAAAAAAGAAGAAGAAGAAAAAAAGAGAAGAACCTAGTCTTTGCAGATGAGCTCTGTGTTGATACACCCCTTCACTGCTTAGCCAGGCTGTTTACAAATTTGTCTTAGTTTTACTTCCTGCTTGCACTGAGCCATTTTAAGTTGCCTTTTCCTGATTTAGCTTTTGTTTGGTTGTTATAAATTTTGACTGTTTCCTAGAACTCTGACAAAGTTGATTTTGACAGAGGTTTTTTTTGTTTTTGCTTGACTTTTTAAAGTGTTTCTGTAATGGGATGGGACCTTGGAGCTACCTACTGTATTATTTTCTCTGACATCACCACAAAACCCTCATTCTCAGGTTAGGTTAGGACTCTAAGGACATACCCCAGGAGTAAGAGTAGACTGGAAGTAGACTAGGCATTGAAGCAAAGCTTTGAATCCTCTAATTCCTGAGATTGAATTGAGAGGGCTAGCATTTCTTGCCACTTGCCAAAAGAAAATTTAAATCTTCTCCTGAAGAAAATAGGTCTCAAATTATTTCTCCATGTTTTCACATACCATGTCCAGAACTTAATACAAATATTAACTAGGGACAGGAGCTTACAAGATTTGTGAAGGAAAACTGAGGATTTAGAATGCTTTTGTGGGGAAAATCCTTAGCAGTCTGTTAGTTCTCAAATAGACAGGAAAGCTGGGTCTCCACACTAATCAACACCCAGGAGCTCTTCTCTTTCCTCCTAATTCTCACGTTACTTCAAATCCTGATTCCTGTGTTTTAAAAAAATAATAATGAATTTCTTCCAAATTTAAATCATATGTTTTTGGGATCTGGGGTAGAAAAAAAATCTATCATTTTAATAGCCATGAAAATGGACATTTCAGGATGCCATGAGTCATGATTGTTTCAAAGGGTTTTATCTGTCCTGAATCCCGCACCCAAAGCAGTATCTGAATGACATGTAGGTATGACCCCTCTCTTAGCATTCAGAAATGTAAACCAGGGCTGTCTAATAGAAAGGTAATATGAGTGACATACATATTTTAAATTTTTCTAGTAGTCATATTTAAAACGTAAAAAGAAATAGGTGAAATTCATTTTAATAATTATTTTATTTAATCCAGCACATATAATTATCATTTTAATTTGTAATCCTGTTTTTAATAAGACATTTTAATTTTTTCATAATAAGTCTTTGAAATCTGGTGTGGATTTTGTGTCTATAGCATTCAACTAGCCCTATTTCAAGTGGTCAATAGCTCCATAGGACTAGTGGCTACTGTATTAGACTACCAACAGTTCTGAACCAAAAAGTGGTGTTAGGACCTATTAAATTTATATTGGTTATTTTACTTTAATTCCAAAAAAGGGAAAACAACACAATGGATTTAAAACAAACAAACAAAAACCCAGGAAGAGAAAACAGAGTAAATCTGTACAAAACAATGATGTCATCAAGAATCCAGAGGGGAGGTGGGACAGGACAATGGGGGAAAAGAGGGAAGGGTTTTCAGGAACAACTATAAAGGACATATGGACAAAACCAGGGCAGGGGTAGGATCGAGGGTGGGAAGTGAGGATGGCTGCAGTGGGGAGAGGATGGAGACAACTGTACTTGAACAACAATAAAAAAACTTTAAAATAATTATATATATATATATATCCATTTGAACAAAAAAACAATTTAACTGGAGGAGAGTGATAGAATGAATGGTGGTCATAATAGGAGATAATTGAAATGGTTTATTTGGGTTCAGTATGTTTTATACTCAGACTTGTACAACATAAATGTGCTTGCTGTTTTCTGAACTCACATCTGTGCACCAACAATTGAGTCACACCTGGGATGCCTGGCTCAGGAGTTCTAGGGGCTTACCTGGCTTCCTTCTGAGATCTCTCATAACCCAGCACCACCAACCTAGTTTCCATCCCAGGTGGCAGGATATGCCAAGCAAATGCAAAGCAGCTCCTCTTCAACAGTCTCTGTCTACTTCTCTTTTCTCTTTCTCCTTCCCCTCCTTCTCTTTTCCTTATTTATTTATTTGTACATTTCCTTAGGCCAAGGGAGTCTCCTGTTTCCCCCATCACTTCCCTTGGGCCTTAGACTAAGAATAATCAGAAATGTTCTGTGAATGGGTGATGTCCATTAAGAGCATGAGAGTATAAATGTCCTACAAACCATTCATTCATTCAGTTTACAAATCTCTAGTGAGAGCTTTTATATGACAGACACTGTGCTAGAATCAATCTATTTAAGAAGAATTTAGAGATGATCCTGAAATACAGCTACCTGAAATGTGCTCATATCCTCACCCTTATAGGTCTCCATGCAGTCATGCCTTCCTTCCTAGTTCATCACACCTGTTTCCTCTGCTTTGCCCTCACAGATACTCCATGCCTCTTATGTTTTAGAGATACTATTTGAAACTAAGGAAGCCCTGATGCAAATGCCAAATCTTAATCGTATAAGAACTTATCCCACCAGAGAGATAACAATTTGTGGTAAGTTTTAGAGCAGAGTTGACAAATTAATATTTTGGACCCTCTTGGTTCCACATCATTTGCCTGTATTGAAAACTGCATAAATTGGACTATGTTAAGGAAAAATGTTAATATAGAGTTATCTATCATAATAATACTGTTCCCCATCTTGTCTTTGTTTTGCATACCAGCTGGCAGGAATTAATTATGTGAGGAATTAGAGAACTTACAGCTTTTTATAAAGGCAGGCAGCATTTTAATACGGAAAACCACCCGTGGGTGGAATAAGTGTCCTTTGCCCTCCGTCTAGCTCTCGTTATCTTTGTTCCATGTTGCTTTTCCTAGGTGGGCCTTTTATGCCACTTATGCTGGCAAGAGAAAACCCAAGGCAGGGTGGAGATTAAACTCATCTCTACCCTTGGCTGCTGTTTTAGATTTTTCCAACTGGTCTCTGCAGCTTTTAAAAGAGTGGGAATGTCCCGGAAATCTGTTCCTTGTTCTTCTAAATAACAAGATTGAGATTTTTGTTATCCTATAGGCCAGCCTGGCAGGATATTGCTTCACGAAACAGTACACATTGAAATTCAACACAGTTGGTGCTCAGCATGCTTGCAACGGTCTGAGAATGTAGCGCGTGGATGGAACAGCAACTCCCTTAACTTCTAATTAAGCCTTTAGGTTACAAAACAGTGATTGTTATTTTCCAAATCAATTTTTAGCCTGCGTCTCTTTTACTCTAGCAGGTAGAAGTGGATCTGACAATCTAATTAAACCATTTCCATTTCTAGCAACTGATAGTGGTGACAGAGACTTGATGTAGCAGTACATACTTCATGACGTGCCCTGACTGAGGTTTGTGAAGAGTCTTTAATGGTTCAATTCCAACCTAATCAGGCCACCACATCTTTACCCAGCAGATAAGGGGTCTCAACAGTGAGTGACCTTTTATTTAAGGCCTTGCCAGCTCTTCCTTTTCCATGGATACAAAGGCTCTGGAGTCACAAGGCTCAGGAAGCCATGCCTACCCATGAAGGCTACGGAGCCAGGGCTAGATATGCTATCAGAGTGTGTATAATAGGCCAAACAGAGAATGGGACCTGTTTCCACAAGTCTCCAGCATACCTCATTTCAGCTGTAGACTTATCTTTGGATATAAGGATCTAAAAGAAGATATAAATTAATTAGAGGGCATGGAATCCTGGAAACACACAGTGTAAGAATGGAATGGTTCTTACAGAGACCATCTGCCTATCACTTGTTCTCAGATGAAACTAAGGCCCAGAAAGAAAAATACACCACCTTCCATGTATTTCTGTGTAGTCACTCCCCCTACCCCCACCCCAAGTTCACTCAGCTAGTTAGTGGCAGAGTCAGGATTAAAAATCAGATCCTCTGGCTAGAGCCAGCCTCATTATCTGCTATCCTCATTCCACATCATGCACTGCTCTGGCTGATGCTTCATTTTCTATCATGAGACAAAGATTAGAGAATATAGATTGATTGGACAGTTCCATTCATTTAAAGATCCTCACATCTTAGGCATTTATTTCCAGGCTTTTTCCATTTTAGCACCATTGGTAGAGGGAAAAGCCGAGGCCAGTATGTTCCCTAGCACAGGAATTATCTTCTATCTTAACGTAAGTATTAGGAAAGGAAAAGAAATTGTGATGAAATCTTTACCGTTATTTTAATTTCTGGATGCATATTTTACATACATATTCTAAATATGCTCCATGGTTCTCAGCAAGCATGAAATATAGGAAGTGTTTTGTGCTCACTTCAGCAGCACGTATACTAAACTTGGAATGATAGCAGGGAAGATTAGCATGGCCCCTAAGCAGGGACCACACACACACACACACACACACACACACACACACACGAAATATAGGAGGTGTTTCAGACTACAGTTGTGTTATAAATAACAGCCAATTCTGCACTCGTGTTTTTTTTTGTGGTAGAAATATCTTCCTATAGCAATCTTTCTATGATATGGCTTTTATTTTTTGCTGTCCAACTAGAAGTTAAAGATGTTTTTATAGCCTCCACTCCTAATATGCTGAAACCAATTCATTTTTTGGCATGCCAGCTGCAATAATTCTGTCTACTCAAATCTTTGAAAGATGAGTCACCCTGAAAACAATTCGGGAAATAAAATAATTAAAATATATATTTAACAGATAAGTAAAAAGTCTTTCCATTTTTATTTCTTTAGATTTGGAGTGAGACCATGTGGGAGCAATGAGATTTAAGTATTTGATAGTATTAATATGCTCTTAATATTAATATTACAGTCATTTCAAAAGTAAGTTCTGGTGAGAAGTGTTTTAATTTTATTATCCCCATTATAATTGGAGTCTTTTGTTGCATATATTTGGTTAATTTTGGTTGCAGGTTTTTAAGCAAATTGAGGAAAATTTTTTCTAAATTCTATCTGGTAATAAATATTTATGATCAGAGCTTATAAAAGACAAATATTTACCTAGAAATATTTATCCAAATAGGCATTTTGAATATTCATATACTCACTCTTGTTTTTTAATTAATTGCTTCATATATTCATCTGGCTCCCCTTAGCTGAGTTTCATAGTCTTGCTTTTATTTTTATTGTCTATAACTGTCTCATCAAAAGAATGTGAGCTATTTACTCACAATTTTAAAGTTTCAGATGCTACTGCTGGAACATATTCTTTAAAATGTGGCTTTGAAAAGCTATGTATTTAGCAAATGTATTTTTTTAATTCTTGCTATGCACTAGGTATAGAGGAAACACTTGGGGGTTTAATGCCAAGGTAGATACTATTGCTGCTGTCCTAGAGATTACAATACAGAATAATCGCTAAGAGATTCAGTTTTGAAATGAGATAAAGTTGGGTTTGTATTCCAGTTCTGATACTTGGTAACTAGGGAACTTTGGATAGGTTCCTTAACTACTCTGAGCCTCATTTGTAAAATGCAAATAACAAAAATAATATCCATCTCACAGAATGGCTATAAGGATTGAACAAGATAATTAATGCAGACCTGTAGTACAGTGCTTGGCACAGAGGAAGGTAAGCACTGCATAAATGGTAGGAATGAATAGATAATTTCAATATTGGATGCTGTCTCCTATAGAAAAGGGGGCAAAGTTTCCATAGAGTGCTATGGAAACAAATTGTTGAATTAATAACATCATAGGATAATAACCCAATGCTCCAAGCATGCTTGGAGTATATTAACAGAATTGAGTTTTAAAATTCTGTAACAAAAATGGGCATTTTCTTATTTCTTACTAAACAATCGTTTTCATTTGTACTCCAGGTGATTTACATGGAAAATTAGATGATCTCCTTTTGATCTTCTCCAAGGTAAATGATTATTTTGCTAAATATTTGCATTTTGGGGGGGGGAGGGCAGTCCTAGGGCAGATAACAATAATAGTTTTATTAGGGATATATACAAATATAGATGTAATATAGCAGTTTTTTTACAAGAAGCTGAAAGACTTGTAGAGGGGTATCTTCTGAGATTCTCTTATACATATTTCATAAAATTTTTTAAAAATTTAATTTGGTTCTTTGTTCAATATTATTGTTATCTGTATAACCCTTAGGATTTGTACCCATTGTATTTATGGTCTTTATTACATCGTAAATATGTAGATGGCACAGAATGGGGAGGGGAGCAGTCCATTTTATTTTATTTTATTTTAATTTTATTTTATTCAGAAATGAGCACATTACATACGTCTTCTCTTTCAATGCACACTAATTATGTATGAAAGGAATTCCCCACAGTAAGTTCCAAATTGCTCTTTTCTCCACCCAGTTCAGCATTGCTGGGTTCAGTTGCTTTTCCAGTGCCACGACTCCTCTTCATTTGTTAGGCCTAGGGGTGTGAGCCCACACAGAGGGCACAGAGCAGCTTGGTCTACATGGAGTGTCTCTACATCTCTTGGTTTGGAATCATTTCTCTCTCTGAGCCAGCAGTTGTCAACTGAATGTTTGCTTCTTGGGTGACTGCATGTAGAAAACTGATCCTGAGGTGACCCCTGCCTTCACAGCCGTATCCCTTTATCTCTCTTTGACTGATGTGTCATCACCACAACTAGCATGTTGAATAATTGAGCACAGCATCGGTGTCTCCAATGGGCTGAAATAAAATATATTCTGATTATTATGATGGCCAATCAGTTCTAGTCTTTGGAGACTGTGAGAGCTTGAGTAAGCCACATAACTGTATAAACCTTAATTTTTTCTTTTGACTGCAATATTCTTGAGCTTTCACCTCATTAGAGGTTGTCTTATGAATAAAATTACATAAATATCCAAAAGCATTTTTAAGTACTAATTTATATGAGAAATGAAAGGTTTCCATGTCATTCATTTAGAATGAAGCTCGGAAGGACATGGAGCAGGCCAAACCGGGAGTGGATGAATGGAGCTAGCAAAGAGGAAATAGGAGGCTGCCCAGGTAGTGGGTTAGTATCAGGAAGCCCAGCCAAAGGTTTGCTGGAAGGGAGCTGAGAGTGCTGATGAAAGAGCAGCTCTAGAGATCAGCTGCTGAATCCAACCTGGGTGGGGAAGGAAGAGAAGCCAGGATGGGCCAGTCAACTGGGAGAAATGGGAAGATTGATGGATTGGCATGTTCTCAGAGGTCAGGGAGCAGGCAGACTGGGGTGAGGGGCCTTAGAAAGCAGGACGGGTGGTAAGTTGCAAGGGGAGTAATCTTAAGGGATGAATGGGTTCAAGGTGGTGCCCAGAATGTGGGTAGCTAAAGTAAGTGAAAGAAAATAGTGGACATGAGAAGGTCAAGCACATGGAGAGCAGGTATATTAAATGAGTTTGTGACAGGACTGACAGATGGAGAGCAGGGGAAGGAAATTTAGTCATGGGTCATGGGCCTGGAAGGAGAGGATTTTACCTAAGGCTGGCAAAGTGTTGGTGTTTTACTGGCTCCGAGGAGTGAGTAGACCTTCCCCACACCTGACCCTGAGGTGTCGATCCTGTGGAAGAAGGGCTCCTTTCCTTCCAGCATCTTTAAGGGAGGCCCAGGTTTCCAGAGTGAGGTCTTTCCAAATGAGTTGAAGGCAGAAGGGAGTTTATTTACCATGAAATGGGGATTCTACTGGCCAAACTGGAAAGCTGTGGGAAAGATAGAAATGGTAGACTGGTGAGAGGACACCAAAGAGTTGCACGGTTTGGGGAATGGGATTTACATAACTCTACAGAGCATCATATAAATGTTCAAAACTTCAGTTCTGCCATTGTTGACCGTTACAACCTGAGGAAGGAGGAGGGGGCAGAGGTATGTGGGGAATAACCACAACAGAAAATCTGGTCATTATTTTTCTAGAGGTTTTGGGAAATACATAAAAGGGAAAATAGTTGAGTAAATTAAATGGGAAAAATGACTTTCAAAGTATTTAGAAGAGAAAATTTCTTGAGAGGTAGTCGAAGATATTAAGGTGTGATAAGGGAAAGGACTGTGGAACAGACATGAGAAAAAGAATTCTAACATGTTCCTTTAATTCCATTGGCAAAACAATATGCAACATGGAATCTAATAAAAAACAGAACTAACAAGCAAAATAGAGACAGACTTATAGATAGAGAGTAGGCTGACAGCTGGGGGTGGAGAGGGGTTGGAGGGGAGGGGTTGAGCAAAAAGGAAAAAGGACTCATGGACATGGACAACAGTGTGGTGACTGCGGGCGGGTGGGGGGAGAGGGTATAAGGAGACTAAATGGTAATGGGAAAAATACAATAAAAAGAAAAGTGAAAACTATATGGAACATATAAAACTGGAAGGTGCTAATGTAAAGATTGAACAGGAGGAGGTGGGCGGTAAGAAGTACTATAAAAAGAACTAAAGGTGAAAACATAGCATTCACATAGCAAGACATATTTTGAGAGTTAACCAGTGACAGTGTTCAGGAAGTAGAGATTAAAAGCACAGCGATGAAAGAGCGGGCACTATTGTTTGGAGTAGATTTGGGTAGAGGCAAGTGAGAAGGGTTGTTTGGAAAGCAGAAGTCTGCAGGAGCCATGAATTAGAATTTTAGCAGGCTCGAGTGAGAAGCAGGTAAAATGCATCTCAGATGTGGATTAAACCACATGCACAAGAACCTTGAAATCACTTGGTTTAAAAGGAGAAACTGAGGGAAAAGACCTTGATGACAGTCAGGTGCCACTTTAAGAAACTGAGAAGAAGGTGTAGTTAATGGTGTCTGAGAAGGGAGAATGACCTGGTGGGCTTGTGATGATGGTGAGTCACTTAGCTTAGGGGCAGTGAGTGTCCTAAGTCAAAGGCTGAGAAAGAAATGGGCAGGACAAAGATGGCTCAGGAAGCTATGCTGTTTGATGATCTCTAACTTATAAAAAAAAAGTCAGCATTCTGCCTTTTTCTTTCTCATTTTTTAAGATTTTATTTATTTATTTTTAGAGAGAGGGGAAGGGAAGGAGGAAGAGAGGGTGGGAAGCCTCGATGTGAGAGAGAAACATCAACCGCTTGCCTCTCATATGCGTCCCTCCAGGGACTAAACCTATAGCCCAGACATAGACCTTGACCGGGAATCGAACCAGCAACCTTTTGCTTTGCAGGATGAAGTACATGCAACTGAGTCACACCAGTCAGAACTTCTTTGTCATTTTTTAATGTGAAGTTTTTTGGTTTTCTTTGAATTGCAATATATAGGCTTTATTTGCATCCTAATTCAAACATACAATTTAAAAATTATGACATTCATGCAACAATTATAAATGAAAACACTGGCTAGATAATTTGATAAGTATTTTTTAAAATATTGCCAATTTTAAAAGCTGTGATAATGATATTGTGGTTTCTTAAAGATTCTCTATTATTTATTTATTTTATTTTGTTGTTGAGGTATAGTTTTCTACCTGTTACCCCCATCCCACCCCCCCAGCCTTCCCTACCTCCCTCCCATTTCCACCCCCTTCCTTATAATTGTCCATGTGTCCTTTATACTTGTTCCTGCACAATTTACAATAGCCAAGTGCTGGAAGTAACCTAGGTCCCCATCAGTAAATGAATGGATCAAAAAACTATGGTACATTTACACAATGGGATTCTATGCAGCAGAATGAAAGAAGGAACTCCTACCCTTTGCCACAGCATGGATGGAACTGGAAAGCATTATGCCAAGCTAAATAAGCCAAGCAGTGAAAGACAAATACCATATGATCTCACCTTTAACAGGAATTTAATCTGAAGTTTAAATGAGGAATGATGGTAGATGGCAGAGCATAGGGTATAGTGCTACCTAAACCATGAATACAAGCTGTTTTGGAAACAATGGTTTTACATGAATGCAAATGACAGTGATACCCACCGGTCCATAGGTGAAACTCCCATCTACTTTACTCATTTTTTATCTTCACTTATCACTTCTACAGAAACCTAGAATTAAGTAAAAAGGGTCTCTTAGCTTTTGAAATTATTGTCACAAATCCAATGTACTTTACTCACAGGAGAGGTCCTAGGCCCTTACTCAAAGAGCAGTGAACATGTATCAGTAAAACCTGATCTGACACATTGCCTGCAAGTTTCCCAGCCTGGCTCCACCCCCACTCTTTCCCAACAGATTATGGAGTGGGAGGGAAAAGGCAAAAGTGAGATACAATGACTGTGATATAAAGATCTTCCAGACAGTAAGAGAAGATCTAGAACTCCAACAATGAGACAGGAAATGAAGTAGTAATCTGGGAGAATCTGGGGTTTTGTGTACAGTGAAGAGCTGTCTGTAGTTCCCAGAGGGGTCTGAGGGCATGCTTAGCCTGATGTGCCTGCAAGATCAAGAAGGTTTCAGGTTCTAAGGTATGCACTGTGTTAAGAAATAAAGAAACAAATGGTACATTTAAAAAAAAACCCAGCCAAAGTGGTTCAGGTAATTTTAAAATGTATTCTAGCTTTTAAAGGAGTTTCAATGATCTGGAAAATTCATTTCAGCAATGCTTACAGTATGAGTGAGTATCATTATTGGGTCTTAGCGAACATAAAAATAAAATAAGATTAGTTGAGAGAAGAGTAATGGTCCAGGAAAGGAGATGAGGAGGGAAAGAAGAACATCTTAAAATGAGGAGAGAGGTGGGGAGGGGTAGGTTCTCTTTTTGGCGTCAGATACAAAGGTTGCCTACACAGGGATTACAACAGGTGCTATGACCCAAGCAATCACTTGCTTGCTTCAGGAAATGGCATTTTCTGTGATGGTGGCTGATTCTCACTGTGGTACTCAATGCACCAACAATGCATTAATGCCAATTACCTGTAATGCTCTGTATGTGGTGCTTTCCTCTGGTTCATTCATTCGTAGGAGTACACAGGATTGAGGTGCCCCAGTGTCAGTCATGGGCTAGCTGTCGTCTGTTTAGAAGCAGCCAGTGACCATGCTTTCACTGATCCTTGCTTAATTTAAAATTTATTTATTATTTAATTTATTAAAATTATCAGCTTACCTATGTTTTATTTATTAAAATCATTTTTATTTTATTCAAGTTCTGATTGAACTTGAATGGCAGGGAATAGCTTGGCAAAGTACATCCTGTTGGAGAATTTTGGAGCTATAAATGGCCAAGTTTATATTATGCTCTAACTGATTCTTCTCCATCAACCCCAAATAGAAATTAGGAAAACCTCAGGCTTTGAATTCAGGCAAAATTGTAACTCATCTTTCAGTTGGTGCTTTGCTCTCACCAGTTCTTTTACACAGTATAGGATGAGTAGGCTGCAGGGCTGGGGCTGGCCCAAGGCCAACCAAGGGCATAGCCTGAGAGGAAGACTTATAACATAGCGTCCCCCTGAGATGCCTGGCCATATTACCCTTCTCATTCAAGTGGTTGGTGTGATAATAGACTCCTATTGTTATCCAAATTATATGTAAAAGGGTATCTGCCCACTAATTTATTCATTCAGTAATTTTAATGTGGTCCTTACAGTATACAAGGCACTATATAAACTGTGGAATGATACAAAGATGAATATGAAGTTCGTTCATTTTATGTATGTGTATTAAACACTTATTATGAATGAGGTACTCTGATAAGGTTGGTGATACGGCAGGACTGAGACACTGTTTTTAGCTCCAAAGACATCACAGTTTAGTGAAGGAAGGTCAACTAATAAAGCAATAGGAGAGTTCTGGGGTGGGACGCGTTATAGCTGGGATAAGCACGAGGCTCCAAGGGAGTAGATTGGAGGAGCACCTAACCTCATGGGAGACTTTCTGGAGGAGGTGACATTTAAGACAGTCCCTTCAAAGGGTTTTAGTAATGAATAAGTGCCTAAGTCATGAAGGAAAGTTTTAGAGGATTGGAAAATATTTTATTCTTTCACACTTTTTGTGGTGTACTACAATAAATGATGAGATTCATACTAATGATTGTTCTTAATTGTTTGGTTTGAGATTTTGACTCCTTTCATATTTGGTTGTCCTTAAAAATTGTATCCTTTAAGCAGCTTGACACTAAGCCAGACATTTTCAGATCACAGTCCTATCTGGTTTTGGAAATAATTCTTTCCTCTGGGTGACACGTGGTTAACCATGACAGACCTGTGCTAAAAAGGGCATCTCAACTTTTCTATGGCTCCAGTGTCTTCAAGTGAAGTAATTTACATAGCATTCATTAGGTCATATTTTTAGATTTTATTTTATGAACAGGTTAATTTAACTCAGCCACTTTGGCTTAATTAGAGTGACCAATTTGAAATACTTGATTCAGAGCCTTAGCCTTGCTAACATTGCAAGGCAGTTTTCCTCACTGAAAACAAAGCTTGAAATTTTAGATCAAGTATTGGCAAATTATTTTGTTAAGTTCGTGCTGTGAGTGGAGACCTCCTGAAGCTGAAACAGAGATGCACAGGGACAGAGAAAAGCTAATTAGCTCTTCACCCTGTGAGTGTCATATTGATGCTGCCCATTGGAAGCCATGCCATCTTGTTTTTTCCTTTTTCTTTCTCTTCCCTTCTGTCCCCCCCACCTATGCCTGTGATTTTCCAATTGAGAAGTTCATTCAATATTTTCTTGTTTTCTATCACTGACATGCTTCACACTGCCACAGTAATCAATTCTTTTCCTTTTGAGATTAAGGCAGTATGTTGGGAACAGAACAGACCTCTGAAATAGGATTCATGAAAGATAGAAAAATTGAAATAATGTGGAGTTGAGGTCCAGAGGTTATTCTGTGATGTGCCTTGGGGAAAATGTGCACAAAAATTGGGATACCTTCTAGATGTCTGTTGTAAAATGCTTCAGTAGGAAGTAGGTGACGGTATAGGGAGATGTCTTGTGTGTCTCTATTCAAGTTAATTAATTGCAGTCTGCTGCCCCCCTGCCGCCCCCTGCAGGTCATCTGAGTGCCGTTCAGAGTTGTGATTACCCTGAGTTTTCTGTATTTGTCAACTTCATTTCTATGCCATAGATGGTTTATTGTATATCAGCTACAGAATAAGCCAGAGAGTTTGGTTTACTGGGACTGAGTGAAGGATAGGGTGTAGCAGCAGGTTTTGCTTCTTTGAAGGAAACCCAGAGAAATGTCCGTAACCAGAAGCCCAAATACTCCAAAGACTTATGTTCCTGGAGACTTACTCTTCATCCTCTTACCTGTTTTCCAGTTCCCTATTATTCTAAGACTAAAATGTATTTGACTCAGACTATATAAAGTAATATGACTAATCCTGGGCCAACAGAGCAGATCTTATACATCCAAATTAATGTTGCCCTCTTCGAAGCAGTTAATGTAAAAGGCTCAACATGTACGGGTGTTCAGTATACGCATTTAGGACTCCTTTTGGAATCACTTTCAGAGACTGTGATATACTCAGTTGAATGATCTTCATTACCACAAATCTCAGGCTTTTGACAATGTGTTTGACTTTGTGAAAAGGTTAAAACTCATTGGTTGTCAAGCATCATGTATAAAGTGGATGACCTAGCTGACCATTATTATTTTCGGCTTAAATTTAGGTGTGACAAAGACATTCATTATCCTTTGCTTATGGCAGAGATGAAATACCTATAAACAAAGTTTGGCTTAACTGGAGATGAGAAGTTCTAACATAAGAAAATTTGTCATCACAGCTGAAAACATGTTTACCATCCAATAATAATATGTGTAATTTTAGACTGTCGGATACTTTTCTCAAATTTTGATGTGGTTTCCTAGTAAGATCCAGCTCCCTCTCCCCCAACCAGGACCACACACATGCTCTGAGAGAAGGTCTCCCCTTAATCACGGGATCCACCGTCCCCCTCAGGCCCAGTTCTCCCTTGTTCTCACCCCAAGGCTCTCTGCTGCTGTACCTCTAGCCCTCTTCAGGCCCAGACATCCCAGCAGAGCCTATAGCCTCCAGCACTCCTCAGACTTCTCCAGCTTACTCATCCCAGACTGGGGGAAGGAAGAGTATCAAAGATGCAGAAACCTTCACTTTTTCTTAAAGGTTTGATGAGCAGTAGCCAATATTTTTGTAACTGGATCATGCTATCTAAGCCCAGTGTGAATAAAGTTACATAAATAAATGTATAAAAAATGTAAAATAATGGGGTCTTAAGATTCAAAATAATACAAAGGTCATAACAAAATGAATCTCTTAATTTATATGGCACTTTATGGTTTTCGTGCAATTTTATCGACACGGCCTCACTTGAGTTCAAAAGTAGTCCCATGTGGTAAGTATGGAGGTTATCATCCCCATTTTACAGATGAAGGAACCTACAGCTCATAAAGATTAAATAACTTGCCTAAGGACACATGGGTAATAGCGGAGCTGGGCTAGAGAGTAAGTCTTCTTGTTTCTGGCCCAGAACACTATACCACTGATTGCTTGTTTGTTTTCTATTGCCTTCAGAATGTTTCATTACATAGTGATTTCTGGAATCCCTAAATTATATGTTGTAACCTGTATTATTTTTTCAACGATTCCTGTTATATTGATGTGAGTAAAATGTATATAAGTACTAGGAGAGCGAGTGTAAAGTAATAAGAAAATACTTACATTTTGTCTTTGTAATGTATTTTTTTTAAGCATTTGAATGTATCTAACTATGCAATAGAGGTGCGCTTAACCATTTCTCTACCAGGCCTGGTAGGCATGACATATTTGTTTTGTCTTAGAATTTAGTGGCACAGAAGTAAAGGAATCAATAGTTCTTATAAAGACCAGACCTTTGTCCTGATCCCAGTTATTTTTCATGGTAACACTGTTTTCTAAAGTATTGTCTCATATCCGGGAGTGAAAAATCAAAATATTTAACAACTAGTATGTCCTGGTCAGTGAGCAGTGAGAACACACGCCAGCTATCAATACTTAGTGCGATTGTCTCAGGGTGTACTGGTGGTATGTCCGCCCTGGTCAGTTACACGGTGCCTTACACGCTCCCAGGCACTTTTGTACGCATTCTCTTATTTGATCTGGGGAGGAAGGGGTATAGTGTCATCCCCTTTGTGCAATTTGAGGGGCTCACACACAGCCCAGAGAAGTTAAACATAGGGCCCCTTAGAAGTTTCCCTCTTTTTCAAAGAAAAGGAAGAGAAGAGAGTAGCCATTTTTGATAGGACAAAGATCAGCTCCTTTCAGAGGAGACTCATAATAGATGGTGCGTAGAATGAGCAATCCTCATCCCCCCTCATTATCTTCCTGTCTCAAGCTAATTCTTTACTTCCACTGTCCCTTGCAGGAGATGACTGGCCTGGAAGAATAAACTGACTCAAGCAACTGATCAATTTCTTCCCAATGGGAGAACTGACTCAGCTTCTTTCTCCATGGTCTCAGGGACATTAAGTACAAAGCCTTACTTTAAATGTACATTTTTAACTGCTTGTTTTTCTCCCCTCTCCTCCTTCCACAGAACGGCCTCCCTTCATCATCCAACCCATATGTTTTTAATGGTGATTTTGTAGACCGAGGAAAAAATTCCATTGAGATCTTAATGATCTTGTGTGTGGGTTTTCTTCTCTATGGCGATGACCTGTGCTTAAACAGAGGAAACCATGAAGATTTTTTAATGAACATGAGGTAACCTGGGCGTTTAGATGTCCTCTCCCCCCACCCCCATTTTGGAAAATTCCATCGTGTTCAGTTCCTAGCAAAGAGTTAGAGGTGAGTGTAGAGAAGTAGGGATGAGAGGAATCTCAAGGAATAGCTCAATTCTTACCCCTTTTTACAACCCCTAGTCTTCTACTGAGTGAGTGTACATTGTTCTGAAGTCCCTTTCCTATATTTTCTTCCAGTTCTGTTCTTCTTTCTATTATGTTCTTTCTCATCCTCTCGTCCCACCCTTCACAGTGCAAACTGAGCGCTGGGTAGGTGTGTTAGGTCAGGTTTGGAGGTGTGGTAGGTTCTGGGGACAGGCTTCAATGGGATCATTCTGTTGCTACCCTTTTGGCTTGTCGCACGTGTTGTTTCAGAAACTAGTACTGTGTTTTTCATTAATGTGTATATTTTTTAATCACATGGTAATTGCTTCCAGCACAGTTGTTCATAAACCTATTTGAGAACAGCTGTAACAGCATTTCAACTATCTGATTCACTGGCGATTTGAGAAATAAAGATTGATGAAATGATTTGCCAATTTTTGCTGAAAGGCCCAGTAGGTGATACATGTTCCCCTTTCCCTTTTTTATTTTTCTTCTTCCTCCTCTTCTACCTCCTGTTCGTCTCCTCCTCCTTTCCTTTTTCTTGTTTCCTTTTTTGTTGTTGTTTCTTGTTTTACAGAAAATAGGAACCAGTTTGCCCTAGGGCAATAGAAGGCATGGCATGTTTCATGTTTTTGGTCCTGGGCTTTTGGATGCCTTGATCAAAGCTCAGCAATTGATCAGTCTTGTCTTTGGTGCAGTTTTGGCACCTGGTCACAGTACATAGTTTTAATTCTAATTCTTAGGTAAGGAAGCAAATACTAAGACGATGAAGAAAAACATTCCAAGACAATTATCAGAGGCCCGTTGTATGTAGTGTAGCTAAATCCTTTTATTTGAGCACACCTTTTATCCTTTCATTTATTCACTTAGCCAATCATATTTATTTAGTGCTTACAACGGTTAATGAAAGACACATACCCCTTCCCTCATAGAGTTTATATCTAGCAGACAGAACACGCATTGAGCAGGGTCTTCAAGTGCGATGAGTTTGTAAAGTGGAGGATCCGATCTGTCTGAGGGGTGACAGAAGGCTGTCCCACAGAAGTATGGCATTAGCCTGAGCCCCAAAGAATGAATTAGGCGAAGAAGGGGCCATGGTGTTTCACAGTGGGAGGACAACTTATGCAGAGCTTAAGACAAGACTTTTTAGACTTGAAAGAAGTTCAGGAGGCAGGGGCATAGACTGAGGGACAGGATGGCATCTCATGGTGCTGCAGACATAAGAAATGGTTGAATTGTGCAAAGGAATTTTGATTCTCTTGTGAAGACAACAGAAAAATCACTGGAGAGTATCATACAATTTGTGTTTTAAAATGCAGCAGGAAGAGTAATTTGGAGAGAGGTAACAATTATATGTGGGGAGGCCAGTTAAGAAGCAGTTGAAGAGTAGATGATGGATTTTCACTTAGACTAGGGTGATGGGGATGGAGATGCAAAGAAGTAGGTAGATTCAAGAAGAGTTTAGGAAATGATGATTTAAGGTTTGGTAACATAGTATGAGGGACTTGAAAGAGGAGAGAATCCAGGGTGACCTCTAGGTTCTTGGCTTGAGTTTGGTGGGTATGTAGCATCATTCACTGATATTGGGAACATGAAAAGAGGAGAAAGTTGGGATGAGAGAGAATGATGGGTTCAGTTTGAGGAAAGCTCATTTGAGGTGCTGTTGAGCAGGCAGTTGAGTATATGTGTCCCAAGCTCAGAAATGAAGTATAGGCTGGAGCGTTGTCCTGTAGTACTGGCACATGGATAATAACTGAAGCCCTGGGCAAGCATGATGTTGTCAGGGGAGAAAGTGAAGGGAGAAGAGGGCCTGGGACAGAATCTGAAGAAACTCCCAGCATTTCAGGCTCGATAGAGGAGAACTTGCAAAGGAGATTCACACTAACTAGAAAGGTAGGAGGAAAACCAGGAGAGTTTACTGTCAATCAATCCAAGAGAAGGAAAGTTTTCCAGAAGGACTGTCTAGTCAACTGTATTAGTGTTTCAGAAAGGGCAAGAAAGATGAGAACTGCAAAGTGTCCATCGGCTTTAAGAACATGGACACCTTTGGTGAGCGTAGAACTGAATTCATCCCAGAAAACATAATGTCACACTGTACAAGCCTGACATAACATGATTTGCATAGAAACGTAGAGTGAGTATGTTGTGTTCCAACTTTACCGTTTTGGGTATTAAGAGTATGTGCTATTAGGCTAAGGCAAAGAAAAGTAATTGAAAAAAAATCCCATCATTAAATATCCCTTAGCAACTGCTATTCAGACTCTAAAATCCCTGACACTTTCTATTAAAACCTTCAATACCATTACATGAAGTATATCAGAGAGACTATAAAGAGCCAACTCATTTATCTTCTAGGCTTTTCTTTATCTCTGTTCAGTCTTTTTTCCTCTCACTATCATTCATTTACTGTAAGATAAAAATGGTCTGAGAAATTCTATCTAAACTAAAAGCATTCTCTCATACAGCTTCTCTGAATACTTGCAGCACTGATACAACCTATGCTTACCACGTATTTTTTAAGTTGTCTCGTGATTGTTTCATGAGACTTTATCTTCTCTCCCCAACTATTCTACAAGCTCCTTGAGGATAGGAGTGAAGTCATTGGCTGCCTTTGTTCTTTTCCGACATGTCTAGCAAATACTTGGGTAAGTAATAGTCCATTCCAACTAAAGTCTAAGTTTTTAAGCTATTGACACTTATGATAGAGAGATGTCAAGGCCTCCCTTTTTGACATGACTCACATAAGTAGGAGTTATATCAACATTAACTAAATAGTATAAATCCCACTTTTTTCCAGGTATGGCTTCACAAAAGAAGTCTTGAGTAAATACAAGGTAAGACTCACACTTTAAAACAAACTCTCTTTGCTGTCTATGTGGAAAAGTGAAAAAGGAGCGAGCCTTCAGGAAGGGTGATGGGTGAACTAGTCAGAATCCATACCAATAAAAGGAAGCCCTGGCCATGGTAGAGGCTTAATTTTCTTCCTGGACTAAAGCAAGTTTTTTTTCATTGTGACTTTTGTAAATTTTAGCATAGAAACAACCTATTCCACTGCTTTAAAAGTACCTGGTACATTTTTTCACCAAGGTATGGTAAAACATGCAGAAATGAAAGTAGCTATCCTAAAGGAAGAGGTTTTTACTCACAGTTACCTGGAAACAGGAGGCACGGCACATCACATTGGGGGGCCACATGGGGAAGCACCTAGCTTAGCCAGAAGACAGAAGGAGTGAGAGGGAGTGTGTTTATTGTGGTTTCCTTGGGGAGAATTGGGAGAGACAGTGTAAGCATATTTAGGGTTTGGTAGTTTGAGTAATTTCAGCCCCATAAAAGAGGTTGTTGGGGGTGTGGGCTCTTGACTGATTGGTTTGCGTATGAAAGGCAAGTCATTTACTACCTGTAAGAATGAGCAAGCCCTGGGAGGTACAGTCTCAGGGACTTCGAGGCTCCAAGATGTCAAAGTCTCAAAACTACAGGCTAGAGACATGATTAATTAATGCATGCTAGTGGGTTAGTGACTCCATGCTGACTTCGTTTGGGTGGCATGAAAACTGATTTGCTTTTTGTCCATACATTGAGACTACTCAATAAACTTGAACCCATCAGGAAAACTGATTCAAGCTCTTACTTACAGGTACATGGGGAAAAAATCTTAAAATTCTTGGAAGACGTTTTTGCCTGGCTGCCAGTTGGTACAATCATTGATGAAGAAATCCTGATCACGCATGGTGGGATATCAGAGTCCACAGATTTGGTTTTACTCAATAATATAGAAAGAAACAAAGTAAGATGACTGTTTATATGAATCTTGTCTCAGAGATTTATATGAGGATGTATAATTCTTATTTCCATGTATTATTTTGTATTCGTTTGTGTTTTAATAGTTGTTGTAACTCTGAAAAGATTATGGCAAATTTTAGAAAATCTATGATTGTATGATAAGTATATGGGTAACTTCTCTACATGGGAAATTTTAAAATTCATGATGAATGTGGGAAAATGAAGAAATTTTGGCATTTCATATGGTTTCTAAAAGTGAAAAATCCTGATTTAAAAATTAAAGTCTCTAATTAATATTGTGGTAAAATATACATAACATAAATTTACCACTATAACCAATTTTAAGTGTACAGTTTAGTGGCTTTAAATACATTCACATTGTAAATGGGATGGGAGTAAAAGGCAGAAAACTGTACTTGAACAATGACTAAAAATTTTAAAAAATATGAACTAAAAAAAAAATACATTCACATTGTTATGCAGCCATCACCAAAATCATTACCATCCACCTCTCAAACTTGTTATCTTCCCAAACTGAAACTATATACCCATTAACACTAACTTCCCATTTCCCCTCCTCCGCCTCTGCAACCACCCTTCTACTTTCTGTCTCTGTGAATTTGAGTACTCTAGGTGCCCCATGTAAGTGGAATCATACAATACTTTATTTTTTAATTCATATTATTTCCCTTATAATATACTCTAAATGGCTCAGGGTAATATTTTTGGAAATATTTTTAAACCTAAGTAATCAAGATATTAAATACAACAGAAATAGAGCAGGGGCATGTATAAAACCTCTGAGGGAAGTGGTTGTGTGGGGCCTGTAAAGCTGTCACCCTTCATGAAAGCCTGCTTTGTCTGGGCTTTGCAGAATGACTGGAGGTATTTTCTTCCTATGCCAGCCAAGTGTCCAGACCAGGGGCACAGGGGGTACCACGTGGGCATAAGAACCGATAGCAATTCTGGAGCCAGATGATCATATATGGTCCCAGTGAAAAACACGAACCCTTACCCCCCTCAGGACTGATAATCAGCTTTCAACCAGTCTAGGCAAGTGGAGTCTAGAGCTGGAATTTAATTTGATATAGACAGAAATGTGACCCCTATTCACCATGAGTTTTTGGAGTCCTTATACTTTATTACACATGAATGATAATACTGTTGCTAACTTTTTCTGATCCTTTTAATTTCAGCTTAAATATACTCCTCTGCAAAGCCTTCCACAATGTGCAGGCTAGATCAAGTCCCCTTTTATATGCTCTTAATCCCCTTGTATATATCCTTCATACCAGTTAGCAAAATTCAATAAGGAACTCTGATAGTGTTTGTTTACTCTCTACCCCTGCTTCTCTAGTTCACTGATATAATCCCAGAATCTAAGATGTAGTAAGTACATAATCGATGTTTATTGAATATCTCCTAAGAGATTTAAAACCAAAGCAAGGCAAACCTAAGACAGAACTGGATAAAAACTTTTTACAACCCTTTTCCTGATTCTGTGGTAATTTTGCATAGCTCCCTTCCAGCTTCACCCAGTGAGGACCATACTTCCTGATTTATACTTGTTGTGTTCCTGTAATTGTTAATAGCACCTCTCTTTACTCTTAAAAGTATTCCTGTTGCAATAAATTTTAACCATCCCTCTAAGTATCAGCAAATCGTCAAGCCAATAAGTCATTTTGACCAATATGAGATAGTCAATGTTAGCATAATGAATGGATATGATTCTAGCCAAGAGCAATGGAACATGGTATTTTTGGCAGTCAAATATTGGCAAGCACACAGCAGGAATAGGACACTCTGCCACCACCTGTCCTATGACAATAGCACTGATCAGCCATGGTAGCCACTACCAATTTATCTGATTGAAAATTTTTCCTTTCCTGAGATTAGCCTGAGCAGGTTACCCTCTGTAGGGCTTTTTCAGATATTAAGATCATGTCTCTGGAATGTCCATTACTATCTCCATGGAGACCCTAGGTTGAGAGCCACCTTGACCTAGTAAACACCACAAGGCTGTGACATCAGACAGGTGTAGCTAGCTTTACATCCTGCTTCTGCCACTTCCTGGCTTGGTGAGTGGGCAAGGAACCAAAGTTTTCTAGGTCTCAGTTTCCATACCTATACATTGAAGCTAAAAACACCTTCCATATTGAATTGTTGGCAGGATGAAGTATAATTAACTAGATGAGGAAAACAGTGTCAAGTAAGCTCTGAACATAGAGCTTTCTTCTCCAACTCTCTCCTTTTTTTTTTTGTTGATACTTGGGACTAAGGTTTGAATTTTAGTCACCAAAATGGACTGTGGGGAGAAGTTTGTGGGCCAGAAATTTTCTCAGGATACCTCAAATTTCATGTCCTTTGAGGAACAGTGTTCCACCTAGTCATAAGATGGGTTGTAAAGATAGAAGTTTGACTTAATATATATTTTTGTAGCTTCTATCCCTCCTAGAGTGAGGTGGAATTGACAGCACATAGTTGTATGAAATATAATTGAGCTGTAGTAAAAGTCATAGGTTCAAGCCTTTGGAACTCTCCCAGATGAGATATAAAGACTCTGCTTTAGCCTTCTTCAAAGTCCCTGCCAGGAAGTGGGTGCAGGGGGAGGGATGACTAGTAGGTCCTCCCGGAGAAAGTGGTGGTGTGGTGCCTTAGGAAAGGGCTGGGGCAAAGTATCTTTATCCTGAGTGGCCTTGAAACCAGCAGAGCCACATATATTTGAGACCATGTTGACTCCCCCAGTGAACCTACCAGATGTTGTGTGCATGCAAGTCCAGAGTGTCTTCCCAGAATATTCTGTTCTGGGGACATTTGCTGGGGGCAGATGGGGAACATAGGCTGTGAACTCACCAATAATAGCTGATACTGAATTTCCAACCATTTCAATGAGACAGGGCCTCAGAATAAGGTTCGGTTTTATTTTTGAAAAATAAAGGTAGGATTTCATATACACCCTAGTTTATAGAAGAAACTAAGGGCCTACCACAGAGAACTGTCTATCACTGAACTAAGGCTACCAATATAACAGAAGTATCACATCAAATTATTTTCTATAAAGGTAGAGTGCTACAAAGAAATAAGTGTAAAATTACAGTCTCAGGTAATGAAAGGGAATGTAAAAGGATTATAGTAATTGACATACTATCAGAAAGACATTTTATTTTTCAAAGACATGCATCACTTTTGTTACGAGGGTTAGAGAGCATCACCAGTTGCTGGCAGGGTCAGATTGAGACCACATTGCATTTAAGTTGAAGGGCTTCCAAAGTTTTCAAATTATGTCCCCTTTGAGAGCTTTCCTCGATGCACGTGTAACTTTCTCTCAGTTCTCCAGCAAAACACAACAAAATAAAAAGCAGCCACTCCTGAAGTGGTTCTGAAATCAAAGCCTATTGGTTCTCTCTTAGCCCCATATACAAAGGCTCACAGGGAGACAGTTTTCCCTTAGCACTTTCCATTCATTTCCTGTGATAATGGCGTCTAACATTTTGGCCTTTCTGAGCCACACTGGAAGAAGAGCTGTATTGGGCCACACATTAAATATACAAACACTAATGAAACTGATGAGCCAAAAAAAAAGGTTTTATTTTCTTCATTTTTATTTTTTAAGTACACTTTATTGATTATGGTATTACAGTTATCCCATTTTTTTCTCCACTTTCTCCCCCTCTGCCCTGTACTCCCTCCCGTCAGCATTTCCCCCACCTTTAGTTCATATCCATGGGTCATTACATATAAGTTCTTTGGCTTCTATATTTCCTGTAATATTCTTAACCTTCCCCTGTCTATTTTCCACTTACCAATTATGCTTCTTATTCCCTCTATCTTGTCCCTCATTCGCCCCCCTCCCCTCCCTACTGATAACCCTCCATGTGATCTCCATTTCTGCAATTCTGTTCCTGTTCTAATTGTTTGCTTAGTTTTTGCTTTTATTTTTTAGGTTCAGTTTTTGATAGTTGTGATTGTGTTGTCATTTTACTGTTCATAGTTTTGATCTTTTTCTTAGATAAATCCCTTTAATATTATATATAATAAGGGCAAAAAAAGGTTTTAAGTAAATTCACGATTTTGTGTTGGGCCACATTCATAGACATCCTGGGCCGCATGTGGTCTACAGGCCACGGGTTGGACACCCCTGCCTCAGAGCATGTCTAGCACTGACGTCTGTGCTTCTAGGGCCCTTTAGAAGCTCTAATGGGAAACTTTCCCTACAGGGCAATGTTTCTATTTGAAAAAGGTGCAAACAGAATTGAACAGGCCCACTTCCTAGAGATCAATGGTCACTAAGATAAAGGAGGTGGGTACAATGGAAAAGATGACCATGTGTTTTTCATTGGGTTGAGGCACAAAAAAAATATAGACACAATAGCAACAGGTATTGAAGTTTCTGCGCGCAGCACACCAAGCATAGGATTTGACTAAAGCATGAATTTGTTTTGTAGCTGAAATCTGTGCTGATGCCACCGGTTCCATTGGATAAAAGCAGCCCTGTTGAAACGAGGAGACATAGAGCGCGTAATCCGCCACGGGGAATCCAAATGACTGGATCCCCTTCTCAGTATTTAACAAAGTATGAGTGGGAACAGGTAGGTAATCCAACTGTTCACCAAAGTGGCAAAGAAGACATCGCACAGATGATAATGTCCCTTACAATGTAGAGATAAAAAGCGACTTAGCCTTATAAGCAGATCATATCCTTCTCTCTGAATTCATCACTGTATTTTAATAGCTTTATTGATATATAATCTGCATACCACATAATGTACTTATTTAAAGTTCATTGTTTTTTAGTATATTCACAGTGTGGTGCAGCTATCACTACAATCTAATTTTAGAATGTGTTCATCACCTAATAAAGAAACTCCATGCCTATTATCAGTCATTCCCCATTTCCACCCCACCCCCCACTCTCCTATCCGCCCCCCCCACCCCTGCTCCCCTCAGCCTCAGGCAACCACTAATCTACTTTTAGTCTTCATAGATTTGCCTTTTCTGGACATGTTACAGTATGTGGTCTTTTGTGTTTGGCTTCTTTTACTTTGCCAGAGTAACAGAAGTACTTTTGCTTTGTGTTTTTGGTATTGTTTCTAAGAAGCCATTGCCTAACCCAGTGTCATGAAGATTTATTCCTATGTTTTCTTCTAAGAGTTTTATGGTTTTAGCTCTTATATTTAGGTGTCCAATCCATTTTGAGTTATGAGGTAGGTTTCCAAATTCATTCTATTGCATGCGGATATCCAGTTATCCCAGCACCATTTGTTAAAAAGACTATTCTTATTGAATTTTCACAGCACCCTCACCAAAAATCAATTGGCCATAAATATGAAGGTTTATTTCTAGATTTCTAATTCTATTCCATAATCTATATGTCTGTCCTTACATCAGTACTACATAGTTTTGATTATTGTAGCTTTTTTTTAAAAGATTTTACTTATTTATTTTTAGAGAGGAAAGGGAGTGGGGGAGAGAGAGAAACATCAATGTGCGGTTGCTGGGGGTCATGGCCTGCAACCCAGGCATGTGCTCTGACTGGGAATTGAACCTGCGACACTTTGGTTAGTAGCCCGTGCTCAATCCACTGAGCTACACCAGCCAGGGCTTGATTACTGTAGCTTTGTACAAAGTTTTGAAACTGTGAGTTCTCCACATTTTTTCTTCTTTTTCAAGATTTTTTAGACTATTCTGGGTCCCTTACATTTTCCATATGAATTTTAGGATCAGCTTGTTAATTTCTACCAAAAACCAGCTGGGATGGACTTGAGGGACTTTTAGGGATGGACTTGAACCTATGGATCAATTTGGGTACTATTGCAGTTTTAAAAATATTATGTCTTCAACTCCATGAACATGGAATGTCTTTCCATGCATTTAGATCTTTAATGTCAACAGTGTTTTGTAATCATGTATATTGAGCTACTTGTTTTGTTAAGGTTATTCCTAATTTATTCCTAAGTATTTTCAATATTATTGTAACTAGAATTGCTTTCTTAATTACATTTTGGGTTGTTCATTGCCAGTATATCGAAATACAGTTGATTTTTATGTACTGATCTCATGTAGGGAACCTTGATAAACTTGCTTATTCATTCTGATGGTTTTAGTGGATTCCTTGGGACTTTCTATGTACAACTGCACATTATCTGTGAACAGAGATGATTTTGCCTCTTTCTTTCCAATTGGGTTGCCTTTTATATCTTTTTCTTAGTAGCCTTGTCTAGAGCCTCCAGTGCAGTGATGAATAGAAGTGGTGAGAGCAGACGTTCTTGTCTTATTCCTGATATTACAGGGAAGCATTTAGCCTTTTACCATTAAGTATATTAGCTGTTTGTTTGTATTTTAGCTGCCCTTCATCAGATTGAGGAAGTTTCTTTCTGTGCTTACTGTGTTGCGTGTTTTTATCACAAAAGAGCATTGGGTTTTGTCAAATGCTTTTGTTGTATCGATTAAGGTGATCATGTGGTATTTGTCTTTTATTCTATTAAATATGTTGTATTACATTGATTGATTTCAGATGTTAAACGAACCTTAAATTCCTGGTATAAATCCCACTTGGTCCTGTATAATCCATTTATTTTGTGTGCTGCTGGCTTCAGTTTGCTAATATTTTTTGAGGATTTTTACATTTATATTCATAAGGAATATTGGTGTATAGTTTTCTTTTATTGGGATGTCTTTGGTAGTAATGTAAGATATGTAAGATTGGCCTCATAGGATGAGTTGGGAAGTATTATATCCTCTTCTGTTTTGGGGAGGAGTTTATGAATTAATTATATTAAACATTCTTCAAATGTTTGGTAGAAAGAAGCCATCTGAGTCTGGGCTTTTCTTCATAGGAAGTTTTAAAATTATTAACTTAATCATCTGTCTTACTATAGCAGTTCTATTCAGATTTTTTATTTCTTTTTGAGTAGTTTGCATCTTGGTAGTCTTGATAGTCTATGTCTTCCTTTGGAATTTTTCCATTTCATTTAATTTATCTAATTTGTTGACCTATATTTGTAGAATACACACACACACACACAGGATGGGCAAAAGTAGGTTTCTACTTGTGAGTATCGAAACAGCTTAGTTTTGTATTATTATTTATTAATTTGTATTTTTCCATACGATCAACTATCTGTATGTGTGTATTTTTTTTTGGTAAGGTCCCCAAAGTGATGGTCCCCTCTTTCATTTCTGATTTTAGTAAGTTGAGTCTATTTTGTTCTCTTGGGCAGTCCCACTGAAGTTTGTCAATTTTATTGATCTTTTCAAAGAGCCAACTTTTGGTTTTATTGACTTTTCTCTAATGTATTCTATGTTATCCTTGTTTATTTCAGCTCTAACCTTTATTATTTCCCTCCTTCTGCTTTTAGATTTAGTTTGCCCTTCTTTTTCTAGTTTCCTAAGGTGAAACTAATGTCACTGATTTGAAATATTTTTCCCTCTTTTAAATGAAGTTATAAATTTCCCTGTACATACTGCTTTAGTTCCATCCCAAAAGTTTTGCTATGTTGTGCTTTCGTTTGCATTCATCTCAAACTATTTTCTAATTTCCCTTGGAATTTTTTCTTTACTTCATAGTGTTATTTAGGAGTATATTATTTAATTTCTGCATATTTCTTAATTTCTCATATTTCCTTCTCGTATTGATTTCTACTTGAATTCAATTGTGGTTGGCAAACATACTTTGCATGAGATTTAAATCCTTTTAAACCAGATTGAGGCTTTTTTGTGGCCTAGCATATGGTCTGTCTTGGAGAATGCTTCATGTGCTCTTGAGAAGAAAGTATATTCTGTTCTCGTTGAGTGGAGTATTTTATATATCTGTCTTTGAACATATTTGTAACAGTTGCTTTGAAATTTTTGTCTGCTAAATTAATACCTAATCTTCTCAAAGGCAATTTCTATTGCCTGTTTATTTTTCCCTGTGGTTGTGTGTGTGTGTGTGTGTGTGTGTGTGTGTGTTGCAATTTTTTGGTTGAAAACTGAACATTCTAGGTAATATGTCATAGTACTCTAGATAGTTATTCCCATGCTCCTCTGGGGCTTGTTCTGATTTGCTTGTTTGCTCATTTGTTTGTTTAGTGGCTTGTCTGGACTATTTCAGTGAAGTCTGTTCCCTCTCTGTGTAGCCTCTGGTGTCACTCCTCACAAAGTGCTGCTGCCTTGGGCATGCACACAGTTTGCCTGACTACCAGGGACAGTTGTACTTTTAGGTAGGCTCTCTTTGACTCTCTTTTTCCCTGGTTTCCTCTGTAAGCTTTGGCCCATCAGCCTCTATGTGCATCAGACCCAGCTGTTACTTCGCTAATTGCTATTGTTTTTAACAGTGCCCTGGGGCTTCACAATCTGATCCCATTAAAGCTGGACTCCTTTGCAGGGGCAGGGTATTGACAATCTTTGAGGCTTATTCTGACCCCAAGAGGGCTATTCTCATGTGTTACTTTCCCTGATTCTGTCTGTTAAACTTCTAGCTGGGCTACTCTTGCTACCGGTATCATGGTACTACCAGCTTTCTTGTAATTGCTTACCCCCAAGAAGCCTCTATTTCTTTTAATTAATTAATTAATTTTTAGAGAGCGGGGATAGGAGAAAGAGAGGGAGAGAAACATCGATGTGAAAAAGAAACATCGATTGGTTGCCTCTTTTACACATCCTGACCTCTTGTACATGGCAACCCAGGCATGTGCCGTGACCAGGAATTGAACCAGCCACCTTTTGCTTTGTGGGATGACACCCAAACAACTGAGCCACACGGGTCAGGGCAAACCTCTATTTCTTGATTCCATACTCTTATACCTTGATTGCTGAAAATGTTGACTAAAATGTGATTTCTGATGTAAAGTATACTCTAATCAATGAGGAAAAAGAGAGAAAGAGAGGTAGGGTGATAGGGAGGAAGGAGGGGTAGTAAGAGAGAGATAGGATTTGTCACTGGCTTGTGCATCCAAAGTATTTAAAAATCAACTGGGTCTAAGAGATATCCTATAGCAAGCAGGGAAGGGTACTTTCTTAAATTGGGACATCTAAATTCCAAAGACCAAAGGTTAGATAGGATAAGTACTTCTAGGATTATGGTGAATAAAAAGGATCAGGCCGAAGAGATTAGAATTGCATAAAAAGAATATCTTGGCCTCTGGAAACCTACATGAATTGGAATTATGGATATATGTAGCCTTAAGAAGTGATAGGGAGAGACCGGGAGTCATTATTCTGTAATAGAACCTCCCCCTGTCCCAATAATATAGATAAGGTAGCTTACAGACTCTTAAGTCTGTGACTGGAGCTGACACAGGGTAAAATAGACCAGAATCTCATTCCCAATATTTTAATAATTTCACTTGTACCTTTAATTTTCTTTCCTCCATTCCTGGTACACAGTGGATGTGTACACTTGAGTTACCTACAATGATACTTATTTGTATGGTG
This sequence comes from Phyllostomus discolor, assembly GCF_004126475.2. Taxonomy (NCBI): domain Eukaryota; kingdom Metazoa; phylum Chordata; class Mammalia; order Chiroptera; family Phyllostomidae; genus Phyllostomus; species Phyllostomus discolor. The sequence continues at coordinate 6,901,724 of NC_050198.1, forward strand.
GAGTTGTGCCATTGTTGGAATTCAGTGGGGGAGAAGGGAGAAACTTTGGGTGATTTTAATTCCCACTTCAGTCTGTCATCAAAAATTGCAAAAGTCTGGAATGTGTCTGATTCAGGGTTTCTCCAGTTATGACCAGGTGCCTATCATTCCAGAGTAATTCTCCAACCAGTTCTGTTCTTCTTTCCACCTCACTGTCTTCTCCCTCACTGACTTCTAGCTCCCCTTCAATGCCAAACCTATAAATGGCTATACAATCATGGTTATTGGGACAACCACTTCTGGTCCTTTTCTTAAGACCCACTGGAATAACTCTACAACTTAAAATGCATGGTTCTCCATTCCTTCATAGAAACACGTGGAAAATATGGACTCTTAGAATTATAGTTTGTTAGAACTTTGAGATTCTTTACAACTCATGTAGCCCAAAGCCCTGATTTTAAAGATCTGAGACCCAGAGAGTTTTCTCAAAGTTGTGCATCTTTAGTGACTAAGTTAGTTTTTCTCACTACTGCTTTAAGCTCCTGTAGGGAAGGGTCTACTCAAAGAACAAGTATAAATGACTGACGGACGTGGGCAACAAGGTGGGGATTTACTGTGGGAGCAGTGGAGGGGTGGGCGGGGCAGGGGAGAGCAACAAGGGAAAATTGGGACAACTGTAATAGAACAATAATAAAAAAGTAAAAGAATATGCAGAAAGTTTAACAAAAGAAACATTATACATAGATTAGAGCTGTAAACAGGGAGCCCCCAATTTTCTATTAAAAATATTCTTAGAGCCCTGGCTGGTGTAGCTCAGTGGATTGAGCGCGGGCTGCGAACCAAAGTATTGCAGGTTCGATTCCCAGCCAGGACACATGCCAGGGTTGCAGGCCGTGGCCCCCAGCAACCACACATTCATGTTTCTCTCTCTGTCTCTTTCTCCCTCCCTTTCCTCTCTAAAAATAAATAAATAAATCTTTAAAAAAATATTCTTAGAAACTTTGGTCCTGGGCATCGTGTGGCCTACATTGCCCATTTCAGCCCAAAAGGTAATATTATGCTAATAAAATACTTGGAGATTTAGGAGAACACATTGTGCAAATCAATCAGTGTATCACTGAAAGTGAGATGTACTTATCAAGAGGGCATAAAGTGAAGGAGATATCTTAAGAGGTATTCCGGGATGAGCAGTTGTCTACATTAGTGATGGGAAAAGGGCTTCCTCGTGTTATATACTCAACAAGACAAACACCAGGCCAAAGCCACAAGTGAAAGGCCTACCTTATCTCTTTGGACATATTAAGAACACCTAATACGTGTTCATTGTAGGGAGACTACTTTCTCCTTTGAACATGACAATGAAGTTCTTTTAAGCAAAAAGACCTTTGTATATTCAGCAATTGTACAACAATTGTGATGGATTTTTTTTTTTCTAAAAAGCTGTTAACCAGTGTCACCCCAATAAATTCAATAAAGAGAAAAAAAGCCAATGGCTGATTCTTCATGATTACTAAGTACTGCTATATTAGTTATTGTTTTTTTTAATGTCTATAGATTCTATAAAATAACTTTATTCATTCACATACATGAAAGCATTTATTTTTCTTATTGTTGTTCAGTTACAGTTGTCCCCATTTTTACCCTATTACTCTCCCCTGCCCTATCACCCCCACCTCCCACCCTTAATCTTTACCCCCCTTTGGCTTTGTCCATGGGTCCTTTATCCATGTTCCTTGACAACCCTTCCCTTTCTTTCCCCCATTATCTTCCACACCCCATCCCTTTGATTACTGTCAATTTGTTCTTTATTTCAATATCTCTGGTTATATTTTGCTTGCTTTTTCATTTTATTGATTAGGCTCCTCTTATAGGTGAGATCATATGGAATTTGTCTTTCACAGCCTGGCTTATTTCACTTAGCATAATGCTCTCCATATCTAGCCAAGCTGTTGCAAAGGGTAGGAGCTCTTTCTTTCTGCTGTGTCGTATTCCATCACGTAAATGTACCATAGTTTTTTGATCCACTCATTTACTGATGGGCACTTAGGTTGCTTCTAGCACTTGGCTATTGTAAATTGTGCTGCTATGAACATTGGGGTGCATAGGTTCTTTTGAATTGGTGTTTCAGGGTTCTTAGATATTATCCCAGCAGTGGAATTGCTGGGTCAAAAGGCAGCTTTATTTTTAGTTTTTTTGAGGAAATTCCGTACTGTTTCCCACAGTGGCGGTACCAGTCTGCATCCCCACCAACAGTGCACTAGGGTTTCCTTTTCTCCACAGTCTCGCCAGCACTTGTTTTTTGTTGATTTGGTTATGATGGTCATTCTGACCAGTGTGAAGTGGTATCTCATTGTGGTTATAATTTGCATCTCTATGCTGGCTAGTGATGCCGAGCATCCTTTTATATATCTCTGTCTCCTCTGTATGTCCTTGGAGAAGTGCCTGTTCAGGTCCTTTGCCCATTTTTTAATTGGATTGTTTGTCTTCCTGATGTGGAGTAGTGTGAGTTCTTTATTTATTTTAAAAATCAAACCCTTGTCCGAGGTAATATGGGTAAATATCTTTTCCCATATGGTTGGTTCCCCTTTCATTTTGCTTATATTTTCTTTAGCTGTGCAGAAGCTTTTAAATTTGATGTAGTTCCATTTGTTTATTCTTTCCTTTATGTCCCTTGCTCTAGGGGACATATTGGTAAAAATATTGCTGTGTGGAATATCTGAGATTTTCCTGCCTGTGTTCTCCTCTAGGACTTTGATGGTGTCACAACTTACATTCATCTTTCATCCATCTTGAGTTTATTTTTGTGTGTGGTATGAGTTGGTGGTTGGGTTGCATTTTTTTGCATGTAGCTGTCCCGTTCTCTCAACACCATTTGTTGCAGTGACTATTTTTATTCCATCTTATGCTTCTGCCCTCTTTGTTGCATATTAATTGACCATAGAGGCTTGGGTTTATTTCTAGACTCTCTGTTCTGTTCCATTGATCTATGTGTCTGTTCTTATGCCAGTACCATGTCCTACATTAGTCATTGTTATTGCAACATTGCTTATTGGGGATTAGCAGAAAGGGATTGTGGTGGCTATGGGCATTAAAATTATTCTGAAAAAGATTCATGGAAGGGAAACATGAAACAATTTTGAAAGAGTAATGAGAAACAGCGAGACTTTGGGATAACATGGGTTAATATTTCTGGAAAAGAAGTTGGAATCTAGAAAGATAAACTGTTATTTGCAAGCAGCTGCCTAATCTGGTTTGTTGTTTCAAGGTCACCGATGTTCTGTGGAGTGATCCTAGGGAGAAACGAGGCTGCTATCCAAACACATGCCGAGGAGGGGGCTGCTATTTTGGGCCAGATGTTACCGCCAAATTTCTTAGGAAACACCGCTTGAAACTGCTCATCAGGTCTCACGAATGTAAGCCCGATGGGTATGAACTCTGCCACGATGGGAAGGTAAGCTAACATTGTTGGTGACATCATCATAGACATCTTTCCCCCCAGCATAGTCTTTCTTTACAGAAGATGTGTCTCACTTAGAGGCTCATGGGAAGATGTCTTCCCTAGTACCAAAAAAAGAAGGCCTTGCTTTGGTAGACAGAAACAGGAGACTGTATGGTTCACATAAGTTGTTGGAACGGGCCTCTCTGTCCCACATCCTAAGGGATTTTCGGTTTATTTCCCTAAAATTCCCTAATCCCAAAGATTGAAACTCTACATGTGACACTAAGTATGGACACAGAAAGGCTTTTACTAACCACAAGGCAACTTTCCAGTACCATGGGATTGAGAATGTCCTTAAACTCACTGAGCACATAAAAGACAGCAGTGAATCCAGTTTGATCTCTTTCACCTTCACACAGTCCTGGTGCAGGGCAGAGCAACAAAACACACTTCCCTGCTACTCACTGAGTAGGTGAACTCTAGAAAGTCGCTCTCTGTGGTCAGCTTAGCTGCACCCACTAAAATGGAGTATGTGGTGCTCCTGCAGTGGTGTGTGATAAGGCTACAAGACGTGAGGGCTGAGGAACTGATTTCTCGTGCCAAGTTTTCCTGGAATGTTCCTTTTTCTAACCCTGAACAGTGATAAACACAAAACAATACCAAATGCATGGCATTTCCTTCTATTTCAACTTTGACTTTTCTAAAATCTATTAGTTCATTTGCACTTCGTGCTAACAACTGCACAATGGTTAAGACAAGTATTTAATAGGGTGTCTTTGGAATAAGAAAATGGAGAGAAGACACCAGTGTCTTGTCTGAAGTGACATGCTCATTAAGGCACGACTTGGCTTAAGCCAGGTTTCCTGTCACTGACAAATATTACCCACCTATTTTCCACCACAGCCCCAAGGCTGGTTGGTTCCTTCCCAACAGAGTGGTCATGGTCCCTTATTTTAGCCCCTATTTCTTTGCCCTTAAAGCACAGGTTTTTGGGGGAGGGGGGCTGAGCCCTCTAAATCATTCAGCTCAAAGCAAAAGAAGAAGACTGTGATACTAGACAAGTTTTATTTCGAATGCTCAAATATTACAGGGAAAGAAAATAAAGACTTTATGTCCTTGGAAAATCAGAATTTGCAAAACCGAGCATTAAGGGGGATTTTAAGATATGGATCTAAAATTGTCCACAGGATTGCAAGACCAAAAACTGTGAGGATGAGGGCTAGAAGTCAGTACTTCTGGGGAAACTGATTTAAAAGCCTTGTTTCTCTCTGATGGAATCACAGGAAATCTTGTTAGACTTTAGATTTGGAACTTTGATTTTTGCTTTTTTTTTAAAGACGCGAGCTATTTCTGACTTTATTGAAGGACATTTTGAGAACTAATTCTATGTGAATCTGCCCTCTTTCTGTTTAATCAGGTCATTACAGTATTTTCTGCTTCTAATTATTATGAAGAAGGCAGCAATCGAGGAGCTTACATCAGGGTGGGATTTCGTATGACCCTCCAGTTCTTCCAGTACCAAGTAACAAAGGCAACGTGCATCAGTCCTCTTTACCGAAGGTGTGTATCCTGTGAGCCTTAGAGCAGGGGTGTCAACCTCATTTTCACCGGGGTCCACATCAGCCTTGCTGTTGCCTTCAAAGGGCCGAATGTAACTTTAGGACTGTATACATGTAGCTACTCCTTAACCAGGGGCAAGGAGCTCAGCATTGCTGCCAGGTAGAAACAAGGTGGAGGGCCAGATTCGACCTGCAGGCCTTGTGTTTGCCACCTGTGCCTTAGAGTCAAAGAGGAATTTGGAACCCCAGTACTGTGACCAAGTAGAACCAATCTAGAATGACTAAGAGCAGCCACAAGAGTGAAGACAACTACTTATTGGTTACTCATTGGTATAAACTAAATGGAAATAGGTCCAGACACCAAGTAGCAAATATACTCATTTTTGACACCGAGAGCAGCGATTTTTAATTCATACATCTCTTTAGGTGAGTAGAGTAGTCGACATCCGCAAACGGTCCTTAATTGAATATAAAGAAAAGAAGGTCCCCACACCCACCCAGCCCCATAACCTACAGCCTTCTCTGTACAGACCCCGCATAAGAGCCCCGTCAGTCAGTATGGTCTGACTTTGTCTCTTCTCTGCCCAGAAATGTATGTGACAAAAGAGTTGTGCGTGTTTCTCTGTGTGATGGTGTTCATAGTTTGTCTTCTCTTTCTCCTTTAACATTATCTTTTAAGATTTTTCATTACAAAATGAATATATTTATAGTCAACAAGTAAGGCCAAAACTGATGTATAAATAAAATGTTAATAATCTTCTCTCCTATTTCTCAATAATCCTTTCCCCCATATGCAACTGAAATTAATAACCTAACGTGGACCCTTCCGCCCTCTTCTCCTTGCTCATATAAAGATAGACAAGCAGTTATTCATTGAATGAAAAAGTTGAGCATTTAGTATGTATCTGACACTGTTTTAGGCACAGGTGATACAGTAATAACCAAAATAGGCAAAAGTCCTTTCCCTCATTAAATGCATATCCCAGTGAGAGGAGAGAGTCAGAGACCACCACACACACTTTTTTTTTTTACAAAGACAGAGTCACACTGCACACTGTATACCGCAAGTGACTTTTCTCCTAGAGATTCTATCATGATAGTATATATAGACCTGATTCATTCTTTTTTTTTTTTTTCAAATTCTCACCCAAGAACATGATTTTCATTTTAGAGAGTGGGGAAGGGAGGGAGAAGGAGAGAAGTATCAATGTGAGAGAGAAACATTGATTAGTTGCCTCTCTTATGCACCCCAACCAGGGACTGAACCAATAACCTAGGCATGTGTCCTGACTGGGAATCGAGCCTGTGAACCTTCGGTTTATGGGAAGACACTCCAACCAACTGAGCCACACCAGCCAGGGCCTAATTCATTCTTTTTAATAGATATATTCTGTAGTGTACATATGTAGTGTACAAATTGAATCTTAGTCAATTTATGGCCATCCAGATTGGTTCCAGGGTTTTACACTTAAAAACAATACTAAAACAAACATTTCTCTGTGTGTATATACATATATATATATATATATATATATGTAAGTTTTTAGTACTGCTGTAAGATTTCAAAATATGAGATTTATGAATTTATATGTTTAAAATTTTGCTAGATACTCTAAGAGATGTAACAATTAATCTGAAAAATAACATACCATTTTCTTCACATCCTCATTAGTTTCAGATATTATTACCCTATTCTTAATTTTTGCCAAGATAACAATGGTAAATCTTAATGTTTTAATTAGGATATTTTAGACAGCTGAGTTTACACATCTTATGTTTTTGGAAATTGAATGTTTTTTTTTTGAATTTCCTATGTATATTATTCCCCCATTTTATATTATTGCATTGTAAGGGTTCTTTATGTATCCTATGTACATGCCACTTATTAGATATAGGACTTGTAAATAGTCTCTCCCGTTTTGTGGGCTGTATTTTTTCTTTCTTGATGGTATTATTTATGGAGAAAACATTTTTAATATTTGTTAGATCCAGTATATCTATTTTTTTTTCTTTTTTTGCTTGTGCTTTTGATGTTGAATATAAGAGGCCATTGTGTAATCCCAAATATACCCCTATGTTTTCTTCTAAGAAATTTATTGAGTAAGCTTTTACAATCAAGTGTTTGATCCATTTTGAGTTAATTTTTGTGCATGGTAGGAGATAGGGGTCCAACTTCATTCTTTTACTTGTGGACATTCAGTTGTCCCAGCACCATCAATTAGGAAGACTCTCCTTCCCCCATGTGATTATCTTGTCACCTTGTCAAAAATAAATTGACCAAACCCTGGCTGGCGTAGCTCAGTGGATTGAGCTTGGGCTGGGAACCAAAGTGTCCCAGGTTCGATTCCCAGCCAGGGTACATTCCTGGGTTGCAGGCCATAACCCCCAGCAACCGCACATTAATGTCTCTCTCTGTTTCTCTCTCTCTCCCTCTCTCTCTCTCTCTCTCTCTCTCTCTCTCCCTCCCTTCCCTCCCTAAAAGTAAATAAATAAAATCTTTTAAAAAATTATATGTTTAAAAAAAATTAAAAAAAATAAATAAATTGACCATAAAGGTATAGGTTTATTTCTGGACATTAAATTTTATCCCATTGATTTATATCTCTATCCTAATACAGGTTTTGAAATGGGAAATGTGAGTCAAACTTGTTTCTTCTTTTTTGAGATAATTTTGGTTATTATGGGTCCCTGGCATTTCCTATGATTTTTAGAATCAGCTTGTCACCTTCTGTAAGAAATGCCAACTGGGATTTTGATAGAGATTACTTTGAATGTCTAGATCAATTTGGTGGCTATTGCCAGCTTAACAGTATTAAATCTTCCAAGTCCTATTGTTCTATTTATTTGGATCTTTTTTAATTTCCCTGAACAATGTTTTGTGCTTTTCAGTGTACAAGCCTTAGACATTTTTTATTACATTCATTTCTAAATATTTTATTTTCTTTGTTGTAATAGTAAACGGAGTTGTTTTCTAAATTACATTTTTGGATTGCTCATTTTTAGTCTATAGAAATAAAATTTATTTTTGTGTGTTGTGCAATCTTGATGAAATTCTTCATTAGTTCTAATAATTTTTAGTGGATTCCTTGGAATTTTTAATATACAAGATCATATTATTTGTGAATGAAGATAATCTTACCTCTTCTTTTTCAACTGGATGCTTTTATTTATTTATTTTTTCTTGATTAATTGCACTGCCTAGAACCTCCAAACCAATGTTGAGTAGAAGTGCTGGGAGCAGATATCTTTGTCTTGTTCCTGATCTTAAGAGGACACCATTCAGTCTTTCACCATTAAGTATATGAGCTGTGTGGGTTTTGTAGATGCCCCTTATCAGGTTGAGGAAGTTCCTTTCTATGGCTAGTTTGTTGAGTGTTTTTATCAAGAAAAAATTAATTGGATTTTTGTCAAATATATTTTCTGCAGCTATCAAGATGATCATGTGGTTTTTGTCTTTTATTCTATTAATTTGGTGGATTACATTGATTAATTTCAGATGTTAAACCTTCTATTCCTGGGATAAATCCCACCTGTTCATGGTGTGTAATCATGTTTTTATATGTTGCTGAATTCAGTTTGCTAGTATTTTGTTGAAGATTTTCTTTCTATATTTATAAGAGATATTGGTCTGTAGTTTTCTTGCAACCTTTGGTTTTGCTATCAGGGTAATACTGGCTACGTCATATAATAAGGTGGGTAGTAGTCCTACCTTTTCTATTTTTTGGAAAAATTTATGAATGATTAGTATTAATTCTTTTTTGAAATGTTTGATAGAATTCATCAGTGAAGCCATCTGGCCTTGAGTTTCTTGTTGGTTTTCTTTTTCGTGAGAAGTTATATGGTTACTTAGTCATGCTTTTTACTTGTTCCAGGTATGTTTGGTTTGTTTTTTAAAAAGATTTCTTCTTAGTCAATTTTGCTAGTTTGTCTTTATAGAAATTTGACCATTTTATCTGGTGTATCTAATTTGTTAGTATGTAATTGTTCATAATATTTCCTTATAATTCTTTTTATTTCTGTAAGGCCAATTGTGATGACCTCTCATCCTTGATTTTAGAAATTTGAGTCTTCCTTTTTTATTTCTTAGCCACTCCAGCTAAAGGTTTGTCAGTTTTATTGATCTTTTCAAAAAACCAATCTTTGGTGTTGTTGATTTTCTCTATTGTTTTTCTGATCTCTATTTCATTTATTTCTCCTCTGTACTTTGTTATTTGCATCCTTCTGCTTGCTTTAGGTTTTAGTTTTTGAAGGTAGACATTATGTAATTAATTTGAGATCTTTTTTAATGTAGGCATTTATAGTTATAAATTTGCCTCTAAGCACTGCTTTAGTGGCATCTCATATTTTGGCATGTTGTGTTTTAATTTTTATTTACCTTGTAGTCTTTTCTAGGTTTTCTTGTGATTTTTTTCCTTGGCCCATTGGTTATTTAGGATTGTGTTATTTAATTTCCTCATATTTGTGATTTTTCCAAATTTCCTTGCTATTAATCTCTGAGTTTTTGTAGTCTACAAAGATACTTTGTGTGATTTTAATCATTTAAAATCTTTTGAGGCTTATGTTATGGCCTAATACAAGGTCTGTTATGGAAAGTGTTCTGTATGTGCTTTAGCAGAATGTACACTCTTCCTGTTGTTGGATGGAGTGTTTTATATATATATCTGTTAGAACTAGTTGGTTTATAAGAGCAGTTAAATCTTTTATATCCTTTTTGATTTTCCTTTTATAGCCAGGTAGCTCAGTTGGTTACAGCATCATCTCCATATGCCAAGGTTGTGGGTTAGATCCCTGGTCAAGGCACATACAAGAATCAAGCACTGGCCCTGGCTGGTGTGGCTCAGTGGATTAAGTGCCAGCCTGTGAACCAAAGGGTCACAGGTTTGATTTCCAGTCAGGGCACATGCCTGGGTTGCAGTCTGGGTCCCCAGATTGGGGTGTGCAATAGGCAACCACACATTGATGTTTCTCTCTCTCTCTCTCTTTCTCCCTTCCTTCCCCTCTCTCTAAAAATAAATAAATAAATAAATAAATAAATAAATAAATAAATCTTTAAAAACAGATAATCAAGCACTGAATACATAAATAAGTAGAACAACAAATCAATGTCTCTCTCTCCCCTCCTCCCTCCCTCTCTCCCTCCTTCTATCACCTCTTAATCAATAAAATAAAAAAAATTCAATAAAAGCAATAAAAAAAGAAAGTAGAGTATTGATACCCCCAACTATTACTGTTGAATTCTCTATTTCTCCCTTCAATTCTGACAGTTTTTGCTTCATGTAGTTTTGGGCTCTGTTGTTAGGTTCATATATGTTTATAGTTGCTTTATCTTCTTTGGCTGATTGGTTCTTTTATCATAAAATATTCCTCTTTATCACTAATAACAGCTTTTGTTGTAAAATCTCTTCTGTCTACTATTAGTATAGCTACCCTACCTCTCTAGAATTGTTGTTTGCATGGTGTATCTTTGTCCTTTTTTTCCAAATTCTTTGTATCATTGAAACTAAAGTGTATGTCTTGTAAACAACATGTAGTTGAATCTTGTTTTTTTTTTTAAATTCAGTCTTATAATGTGTGTTTTTTATTTAATCCATTCACATATGGTGTTCATATCAATATGACTGGACTTAATCTGCCATTTTGCTTTTGGGGGGGGATATATGACTCATGACAACTTTGTTTCTCTGTTTCTCATTTATTTTGAATTTATTTTTTTTAAATGGTCTGGGGTAGAAGTTTAGCTTTCAGTCAGTTAACTATGCTAGCACCATTTTTTTTCAATTGTCCTTTCTACTGAATTGTCATACCTCCTTTGTCATACATACCTCCTTTGTTATACATATGCATATATAGTTTATTATATTTGTGAAATTTCTATTCTGCTTATGTATCCTCTCTTGTGTCAATACCAGCTTGTTTTGTTTCAGTAACTGTATAGTAAATTTCATTATCTGCTATATAGCAAGTCCCTCTTTATTTTCCTTTTTTCAAAACTGTCTTGGATATTTTCAGGCACTAATTGTACATGTGATTCTTTGAAATCAAAAAGAAAACACTAGTGGTAATCCTTTTAAAATTTCACAAAACATGCATGAACATACATACATATACACACATTCACCACTTAGTAACATGGTATGTATGAAGTTAGGGAATTCATGTAAAGTAGAAACTAGTGAGTGGTAACATAACACATTAAAATGAGACAGAACAGAATGATTTATGTAATTTCTGCCTAATAATTTTCTTCTTAACATAGGGTGCACACTATCGAAAGTAGTGCCATGAAGATATTAAAGGAGAGAATGATTGCACGAAAAACTGACCTTGTTAATGCTTTCCAACATCAAGACCGTGAGAAAACAGGTAATAAAATTATATAATCTTTATCACTTCTTAACATAGCAGGTTACATCCAGACCAGTCCGTCCATCCTTCCGTCCTTCCTTCCTTCCTTTTGCTCTTTTCTCTTTTCTCTCTTTTCTTTATTCCTTCCTTCCTCCCTCCCTTCCTCCCTCCCTTCCTTCTTCGCTCCCTTCCTCCCTTTCTTTCTTTCTTTCTTTCTTTTTTTTGCTTTTTTAAGATTTTAGTTCTCTATTTTTACTAGTGAGGAATGAGAGGACTAAAAATAAATACAATCCATTATATGCTTGGAAAAAGGTGTATTTCTTCTTTTGAGTAAGCTTTTTTCAACTTAAAACAACAACCCTGAATTTGACTTCTATTCTGGTAATATGTCAGATTAGGTACCCTGAAAGGCCTGCCTGTTAAGAAACAGCAAGATTCTAGAGCATACAGAATTCTAGTGCATTTACCAGCCAGTAAGTATGATAAATCTCTAGGCTGCATCTCCTCTCTCCATGAAACTGATTGTGGACTTCCAAACTCCAAAATCTAAGATGTAAATTTGTATTATTTTAAGCCACTTAGTCTGTGGTAATTTGTTATAACAATAATAGGAAACTAATACAGATGCCAAGTCTCAAGACTCTGTTCAATATTTTGCTAGGGATGTTAGCCAGTGTGATAAGGCAAGTTAAATAAAACCATAAGAGTTAGGGAGAAATAAAATGTCACTATATGTCAATCAGAGCCTATTCAGGAGATAGAAACTCCACCAATAATTTGAACAGAGGAACTTAGTATAAAGAATTACTAATTAGAGCCCTGGCTGGCTTAGCTCAGTGGATTAAGCGCAGGCTGCGAACCAAAATATCACAGGTTCGATTCCCAGCCAGGGCACATGCCTGGGTTGTAGGCCATGGCCCCCAGCAACCGCACATTGATGTTTCTCTCTCTCTCTTTCTCTCTCCCTTCCCTCCCTAAAAATAAATAAATAAATCTTAAAAAAAGAGATACAGCTCTAAAATGACTTTAAAAAAGAATTAGTAATTAGTAAAAAGTGATTAGTTACTAAAAGGGATAAAATAGAACTCTAAAGAATATAGGAATAGGAAGTGTAGGGAATAGCTGCTGTCTCTAAGGCTGAGAAAGGGTGCCCAAAGAAGGAACAAACTTAAAAGAGTTCTCTACTCCCAACCAAAGCTAACATTCAGACCTCATTGAGGAGGGTGTGACTGTGGAAGTATGCTGAGGTATCTCAGGTCAGAGGTGGTCTGGAGATAGAGGGCCAAGACTGGAGAAGAATGAAGTACCCACTGTGGTGCCAACAAAATTCTCTTTGGGCTATGCACCACTGTGTCTCCCATGGACTGCTGGCAAGGGAGGCACCCATGTGGTGTCAGTGAAATTCAGCAGTGAGTGGGTGCCACTGCATTTCCCACACACTTCTGCAGCCATACTATGCTGTAGAAACAAGAAGCAGAGCATACCAGAACTATATCTTCTGCTATGCCTTAGAGCATTCTTCCCATACCCTCTGCTGACAAAACCTAACATTATACCAGCTTCCAAAAAAAAAATGTTTACAGGGTTCAGCTCCAATGTCATAGAACAGGGTGAAAAAGGGTACATTTGGAGCTGAGTGGGAATAAATTGATAATTAGTATAGCTAGCAATTAATTTTTAGGTAATGAAAACCTTAAAAGATACCATTCATAATAGATAATCAAGTACTAAGGAAGAAACCAAATGATTGGTGTGTGAGATTTGTAAAATATTAAGAGAAATGAAAAAGAATTGAAATAAATGGGTAGATATTACTATGTTCAAGGGCCAATGGTGTCGAGATATAAATTCTCCCCAAATTGAGCTATAGGTTCAATGTATGGAAATGTTCTTAACAACACTGTTTGTATATATTATATATAAATTGTGAATATTGTTTTATTTGTTTTCTGTTTATTCAAAATCATTTTCATATGAGCAATATCTTTAATAATCAGGAAAAATAAAGATTTATACTTTGAAAAACTACATGTAATATTAGGGAATAAGAGGATAATACCTGGGAAAATGAAAAGTGAATAATATGTCAAAATGTTAAAAAAAGTAATCTTTTATCCTTCATATCATTTTTCTTTATATACTTTTGCACTTTTAAATCTTCTATTATAAACATACTTTACTATGTTCATCAGAAAAAGGAAAAATAAATTCATTGCCCAAAGTCTGGTTGCTTATACACAACAGTAAGACAAAGAGCTGTGGGACACTGAAGACTTTTTGTAGTTGTTCTTCCCTTGGCCCCCTGAGGCCTGGTAGGACAAATTGTACAGGGGAGCAGGAGGCACCCAGGCCTTGAAACCCCAGGTTGCCCACTGGCTGCACTGAGGAGGTTGCATTTCTTTATGAAATTATCTACCAATTAATAGGCATTCTTCTTTTCTTTTTTCTTTTTGGTTGTTATTGTTAGGAAAAATTTCTATGGGCCAATGGGCTTTTTCTATGGAGACCGTTTTGGGGCTGAAGTTACCATGGAGATCCCTGAGTACACGTCTGGTTATCACAGACAAAGAAGGGAATGTTGACTACATGTCCTGCTTCAATGATATGCACATTCAAAAACCTGTGAAAGAGGCAAGTGAAACAAACCGCCCTCCCCCCCCCCTCCCCCGCTAAAACCTGGCTAGAGAGAAACACTCTTTGGGCAACCTGTAAGAGTAATTTAGTCCTTTGAAAAGTTGAGAGTGGAGTCATCTAATGGATGGGAGTGGCAGCCTTAGGGGGGTCTCCCTGCTACCTTGTGGTCTGTTCAGGAAAGGTGTGAATTCTAAGGATAGGCAAAAAGAAAAAAAAAGCTTCAGCAAGCAAATCCATGGCAAGTGTATGATTCTTCTCTTAAATGCTGTCCAGCAGAAGTGCTGATGTGACATCTGTTCTTTCATATAACGCGCCCTTTAAAATACTCAACATATTCCCCCTAAAACTGCGAGGGTATAGACTGACTAACTTAACATCTTACACCTTAAGGACTTGTAAAGTTCAGAATCCTTTATTAAAATAGAAAGACCCCAGGAAGAGTTGTCAGCCCCCTCCCCCCCAGTAATTATTAGTTAACAACTCATCAGCAATTAGTTATAACATTGGGCTGAAAGTGAGCTGATGGGAACTAGGACTGGGGTGATTGTTTGCAGAGGAGATGAGAAGTGAAGAGCAGAGAAGGGAAGTAGAAGTGCAGGTGGGAACCCCAAATATCCATAGGAAGGAGGCTTCGGACTTCCCTCAAGGGACAGTTTACCATTGTGACTGAGCTCACAGACCTTGGCTTCAGGCAGCAAAGATTCAAATCCCATTTACCAGCTATATGAACCCTGGGAAACTTACTTTACCTCTCTATTCTTGCATCTGTAAAATGGACATAATAACAGTTCTGTTCCTGGGGGCTGTGTTGAGGGCTAAATGAAACAACCCACAGAAAAGCTCTCAGTGCAGAGCCTGGCACACAAGGCTTCCTCAGTGAATGTTGGCTATTGTTATTTGCTGCTTCCTGATTTGCTTTGGCCCTGTCCTCTGAGGCGCACAGACTGCGGATGTCTCCGAACATAAGAACATGGTCTTCTCTCTGATTAAAGAGGGTTGGGCCTCCAAGGAAGGCCTGCCTTCTCAAGTGGCTATGTAAATCACCTAATTTGAATTGATGATGATGTTGTATGCTTGTTATGTTTACTAAATTGATCTATGTTATTAATTCTATGTTTTAACACTTAGAAAATCTCTATTTTAGGTTCAGTCAGCTCTGATTGAAACTCTTTACAGATACCGATCTGACCTGCAAATCATCTTTAAAGTCATTGACTCTGATCACTCAGGTAAATGAACTTGGATTTATTTACTAGCAGTAGAAAGCAAAGATTGGCCTACTTCTCTGAAACTAGAACTGTGTTTTCATCTATTACTTTCTAGAACTCATTGTTAATATTATTGTTATTTTAGTTGGGTACTAACTGTATTTGAGACCATATGGTCCAATATAGGCCTATGTATCCACTAGTCAGACAAAAATAGCTCCTTTTATAAGTCACCAGTATAGATGAAAAGATAATTCACTGTTCATTTAAAGTGGCCCTCCCAGCATAGCAGGCAGTGCATCAGTCTCATAAACATCATGGTCACTCCTGGTCATAAAAATCATCTCCGGAGTTCTGATTCTGTTTTGGGGACTGAAGGCTATGAAAACTCATTTTCTCCTTTAGCTTTGTAAAGTTCAGAATCCTTTATTAAAATAGAAGTACCCCAGGGAGAGTTGTCAGCACCCCCCTCAGTAATTATTAGTTAACAACTCATCAGCAATTAGTTATAACATTTATATTGCTTGCAGATATACTTTATTTATTCATTTATTTTTCACTTAAATGCACTGGAGTGACATTGGCTAGAAAAATGATACAGGTTAAACATGTACATTTCTGTGATACATGATCTATATATTGATTGTGTGCCCACCACCCACATTTTCAAACTTTAAAAAAATCATCAGATAATCCTTAACCTCAACCATCATTGAGCACCCAAACATTAATAATAAAAACAGAGAAGTAAGCTGTTGCCTATAAAACATGGCAGAGCCATTGTTTCCAGTGCTCTTACTGAGTCCCAGGGTATCTTTTCCCTTTACTTTGATGTTGCCTTCCTCTCTGCCCTCCTTCCATGTCCCTTTCCCCTTAGATTTTAGATCTTATCATTTCTATGCCACATATAGTCCCCACAGTTCACAATCTCCCTCCATTCCTTCACTGTTTCCTCATGCCAGCTTTAGAATAATCTTACAATCACTTAGCAGTTTAAAGTCACCTACTGTTTTTTATATTTATTCTTTTTCATTTCCTTCAGTGTCTTGATGGTCAGGCATGTTAGTGAGCTTCTCATTGGGACTATTCAATCAATATGGCTTCCACATCCCTCCTTAGGTGGGCCTTAACATAAACACTCACAGCATTCTCCTATATTCTTTTAGGTCTGATCTCCATGGAGGAATTTCATACCATGTGGAAACTTTTTAGTAGTCACTACAACGTTTGTATTGATGATTCCCAAGTTGATGAACTTGCTAGAAGAATGGACTTGAACAAAGATGGAAGCATCGACTTTAATGAATTTTTTAAGGCATTCTATGTAGTGCACAAACTTGACAGCTCGACCAAAACAAATGCCGGGCCTGTTTAACAAGAACTAGGGCTTTCCTTCCTTATGAGCATGGTCACTGATATAGTCTTTTGCAGAACCAGTAGCAGAAAGAAGTAGACCCCAATTTCCACCATGAGCAGATGTATATAGTGTGGGTACTGGAAGTTTCTAGTAAGCTGTTGTAGTTAAGACTAGCTTAAATGTCAGCTCCAGTGGTAGGACTCACAAATTTCTAGCTATAATGTGGATTTGAGCCTAGTTTTGGTCTCTTTGACGTCCGCTAACCAAGACACCAGAGCAGTTTGGAAACATACTGAAAGAAACTCAGAGTGCACAGAAAACACTACACCATCTGTGAGTGGCCAAGGAATAGGAGGAGGGATACTAAGCCATTAATGTAATAAAATATGTCCAGCCTTCAACTGTAATTTTCTTTGGTCATACCATAAACTAGTAATTCTCAATCATGGGGGAACCGCAATTCAGGGATGGGGGCCATATCAGATTCTTGGGGTAAGCTATGTGAGTGTATTGTTTGAAAAAGCATGTAGTCTACGACCATACCACCCTGAACGTGCCCGATCTCATGTGGAAAAGCATGTTATTTTCTTGTCTGTTGGAGATACAAAGTGAATACTTTCAGATTGGGCCCTGCAATTAATATGATTTGACACCTTCATTGACAAGATGGGGCCTTGGTTAGACATACATTGTGCAATTCTGCTATTCTGATTGCATATCAAACAATAAGCAATTTCTGTTTAAAGGGAAGTATATTTTAATTTTTCTCTGAGTTAGAGAACTTCAACATTTATCAGTCTGTCAGGGCAGATATCCTGCAGTGCTGCCTGCTATACACACCAAAATAATGGATAAAATATAACAAATATTTTTTTTGAATGCATAACTGAGCTGATAGGAAAGTAAAAGAAACCCCTGTGGGGCAGGAAAAAACAGAGCATAATTAAAATCTTAGCAATATTAACATTGGACAGGATAGACTTTAAGACAAAGAATATCATTAGGGACAAAAAAAGGTCATTACTGAATGCTGAAAGGAATGATTCACCAGGAAGATACAGTAATTATAAAAATATGCATCTAATAACAGCTTTAAAATTTCTAATGCAAAAATTGACATTACTACTAGAAGAAAGAGGTAGATGGAGATTTTGAATATACCTATCAGAAATTGATCATGTAAATAAAAACATTAGTGTATAAAAATTGGACAACCCAATTAATCCTCCTGATCATGTCTGTGTCTGTATGTGTATACTCTACAATCAATTTTAGAGAATACACATTATTTTCAAGCATACATGGAACATTTATAAAAATTGATCATGTATTAGATCAGCAATTTCAAGCCTTTTTCATCTCAAGGTGCATATAAACTAATTACTAAAATTCTGCAGCACACCAAACAATACATGTTTTGCTGATCTGACCAAAAAAAATAGGTATAATTTTGACTCATTCATACCAGATGGCTATTTTTGTGTTAGCTGTTATTTTTTTATTTGATGATCTAAGGGAAAAGAAGTCAGTGCCCCTGACTAAATAGTCAGGTATTGCATGTTTTAAAAATTCTTGAGGCACACCTGTTGAAAATTGCTGTATTAGACCACAAAAAAATATCTCAAACTGCTAAGCAATCAATAATAAAGACAGCATATTATCTGATTATAATGCAATTAAACTAGAAACAATATAGGAATATAGCCATATTAGTGAGCAAAAAGGGGATATAGCTAGCTCTAGCAAAAGTTGCTAAAAATAGTTCACAAGAATACCATAAATAACTTTATCCAAATAATTTTTAAAAACAGGAGTTTGGACAATTTCCTAGGGGAAAATATAATGTACTAAAGCTGACTCAAGAACAAAAGGAGGGTCTGAAGAGACAAATAACCATTAAACAATGAATGTGATGACTTTGTAATATGTCAATTTGACTAGGCTGAACTACATTTCTCAGAATTTTTTTTCTTGTATGTTTCTGGTTAAGGTAGGCCAGGAGGGGTACTGAGAGATTTGGAAGACAAAGGGAAGCAGAGCCATTGTGCAGCTCCCACACACTGGGCTGCTGCTGTGTGTGAAGTCCAGCTAGGCCTGCAATTGCTCTGTGTTGCCCTGGATCCTGTCAGCTTTTCTAACTCCTGAACCAGGTGTGTGTGTTTAGCCCTGCGAGGAAGAGCCCTGGCTTCCACAGGATAACCTTGTCACCAATGCCAGAGGCCATAAGAATGCACTCAGGTGTCAGTCCGACAGCTAGTGCCTGTGGGTTTGAGCCTATTTCTGATCTTGCCTCCTGATTGCCTGCCCTGTGGACTTCAAGGTCCAGCATTAAGTATGGTGTCTACAGCCTTACAGAGCCTGCTTAGCCAGCTTCCCTATTTGCATAAGTGACTTCTCCTACTGCTTATATATGTATAAAGGCATTCTATGCCTTTGCATATATGTATATCTCCTGTGGGTTTGGCCTCCGGTTGAACCCTGATTGACGAAGAATTTGGCACTGAGAGTGGTTCCAGAAGAACAGGATCTTAAAGATGAGTATTCTGCATGTGCAGAGCGCTCTGCACATGATGTGCAAAGCCACCCTATTATCTCACCTGAAAATCCACTGATAATGCCAGGAGAGTGCTTTTAAGAAACGTTCAGTCTCTAGCAGTACTGGATGAGTCTTTTGTTGTTGCTTCCTAAACATCATTTGGTTATTGATTCTCAGGTTCTTTCTGGAACTCTCATTTTCTCCCTTGGGCTTCTAGCCTCTGGAATTCATTCTATGCCTTTGTTAGAAATTTTACTTAAACATGTACTTAGATTTTACTGAAGATTGTCATTTAATGTTGTAAAACTTCTGCCTGACATGAGTTGTGCTTAACCACAATTCAGTTTTACAAACCATACACACACACACACATACAGGGGTGGGCAAATGTAGGTTTACAGTTGTGAGTGTGTGAGTTGTGAGTAAAACATAGAGTTTAATCTTGTATTGTTTATTATCGTATTATTTTCCATACAAACAACTGTAAACCTTTTGCCTACTTACCTCTCTGTGTGTATAGAGTTGTGAAATATTTCAATTTTAATTTATATTTCTTTATTACAAATGAGATTGCACATCTAATTAGTTTGTCTATTTTCGCGTGAGAGGCAACCACACATTGATGTTTCTCTCTCTCTCTTTCTCCTTCCCTTCCCCTCTGTCTAAAAATAATATAAATAAATAAAATCTTTTTTAAAAAGTCCGCTTGCTCTTTTTTTCCCCATAGGGTTTAATTCTGATGATTTGATTATTTTCCTTCTTGTTTTCAGCCATTTTAAATGTGTTTAATAATTTGATTCTGGTTGTCTCCTTGTATTTGAAGTTTGTGGGGGTCCAATAGTATGTTTGTCATATGTGCAGACTCTTGATCAGGTTGGATTGTTCATTCTTGGACTTTGTCACTTTTTATTGTGAACTCATTACTTTTTTCAGTAATTATTTTACTGTGTTCAATTACAGTTGTCTGCATTTTCTCCCAACCACTCCCACCCACCCCAGCCAAACCCACCTCCCCCACCCTTGCTTCCATCCTCCCCCACCCCGGTTTTGTCCATGTGTCCCTCATAGTATGAACTCATTATTAACAGGACTTGTATTTTCTTCTGTGAAAATGCCATGATATTTGGGATGTGGGAGCATCTCTTCAGAGAAGCTTTTATGTGCTTCTACCTTATACCTCAGGAGTGTCACTGCTTGAAGAATAATTCTTTCATTATTTTTTAGTCTGGAGTTTCTGAACTATGTGGGTAGAGTAAAATCAATGTGAATTGTGGTCCTGTGGTTTAGTATTCTCAGAGAGCTTTTCTTTTTTTCCCACCTAAAGCCCTGTGTCCTGTGGTCTCTTCTTTTTAAACCTTTTCATAAATTGAATAGTCTTTTGAGGGTCTTGGCTTTATGCAGAGTTCTCAATTCCAATTCCCTACCCCCCAAAGCCCAAAGCATCTTTTGCTACTGCTGTGTGGGAATTAACACCAGACCCCTAGGTTCTGGAGACAAATACCACCATGCCCCCATTAGCTCAAGTGCTCACCCTTGTCACTTCCCTCTTTGTTTCTGGCACCTGGGGATTTGCTTTTTATTATTTGTGAACCTAGATGTACATTTAAAATAATTATGTAACATTTTATGCAGTACTTCTAGAAGATTATAGTAAATGGATTTTCAGGTTGTCTGGGTCTACTAAATTTCTCCAAGCTGATAAGTAGACTTTTTGTGTCCACTGCTATTTATTAATAATCTTGAGGCTTCATATTTTTATTTGGACAATTATTATTTTTTTTAAAGTCAGATTTCTTTCTTTTTTATCTTTTCCCACTGATTGTGATCTACAGGAGCCAGAGTTCTTTTTTTTTTTAATTAATTAGTTAATTTATTTATTTATTTTTAGAGAGGGAAGGGAGGGAGAAAGAGAAACATCAATGTGCGGTTGCTGGGGGCCGTGGCTTGCAACCCAGGCATGTGCCCTGACTGAGAATCGAACCTGCAATGCTTTGGTTCACAGCCTGCGCTCAATCCACTGAGCTACGCCAGCCAGGGCTTTATTTGGACAATTATTGAATGTTCATGCCATGGTGCTTGAATTATACAATGTGTCATTGACTGGGTTTCAATTTAGACTTGGGTAGAACTTTTTCTAAATAATTTTTCTCTTTGATTTTTTTTTACATAAATGGGATCATATTATGCATTTTTTTGAACAGGGGCACTTCTTTTTCTTCTACCTTTCCTGCCCCAACACAAGCATGGCCCTCATGATTCCTTTTCCCTCACCTAGGGAAGAAGCCATGTTAACCCACTATATGGCCTTCCATATTTTTATCAGTCCAATATGAACCTATATAGACCTATGCATATTCTCATATATGTATATGTTTACATACATAGTAATGCCTAATCAAGGTGGATTTATTGTTGTATGCTGTATAAAAATGCACTTGTATGTTAAATTTCTACGTTCTGCTTTTCTAAACCAATGATAACTAGTTGAAATCCTTGTAAGCTGTAATGGGTCTAATTCTTTTTTGAATGTACAAATCATAAGTGTACTTCTAGGTGAATTTCCACAGTGAACACAACCATGTAACCACCACCCAGAACAAAAAACAGAACATTGTCAGTGTCCCAGTATCCCTATCATGCCTCCTTCCATGTATACCTCCCCCTCCCCCTCTACCCTTGCTCAAGGGTAACTATCAGCTTGGCTTTAACAGCATACATTTTTTTTTAGCCCTGTTTCGTGCTTTATATAAATGGAACCATTCAGTAGATACTTTTTTTTTTTTGTATAACATTTTACATATGACATTCATAGTAGTTGTAGTTTGTTCATTCTGGTTACTGTATAATGTCCTATTGTGTGGATAGACCAGAATTCATTTATCCACTCTACTACTGATAGGCATTGGGGTTATTACAGGCAGTGCTGCCATGAACATTTTTGTTCATTAATTTATTTTAAATGACTATATAATAATTCAGTGCTGTAGCAGACCACTCTTTATCGAGCCAGACTGCTTTTAATAGATGTTTACTTTGTTTCCAACTCTTGACCATTAAGCCAAAGCAATAAATATTGAACATATGTCCCCATATAGGGTACTAATCCATTTCTACTAATGGGATAGAGAGCCAGAAGTCAAATTGCTGGTTAGTATAGTAACTGTCTTTTAAAATTAAAAGCTATGGCTCTGTTGTCTTCCAAAAAATCTTTTTTAATTTGTAAAAGATTTTATTTATATCTTTTTAATATATTTTGATTATGGTATTACAGTTGTTCCATTCCCCTGACCCTTTATTCCCCTCCACCCTGCACACCTGCTCCCACCTGCATTCCCCCTCTTTAGTTCATGTCCATGGGTCATACATATAAGTTCTTTGGCTTCTACATTTTCTATACTATCCTCACTCTCCCCCTATTTTCTACCTACTATTTAGGCTACTTATTCTCTGTACCTTTCCCCCACTCTCTCCCACTCCAACTCCCCTGCTGATCACCCTCCATGGGATCTCCATTTCTGTGGTTCTGTTTCTGTTCTAGTTGTTTGCTTTGCTTTAGTTTTTGGGGTTTTTTTAGGTTCAGCTCTTGATAGTTGTGGGTTTGTTGTTGTTTTACTGTTCATGGTTTTGATTTTCTTCTTTTTCTTAGGTAAGTCCCTTTAACATTTCATATAATAAGGGCTTGGTGATGATGAACTCCTTTAACTTGACCTTATCTGAGAAGCACTTTATCTGCCCTTCCATTCTAAATGATAGTTTTGCTGGGTAGAGTCATCTTGGGTGTAGGTCCTTGCCTTTCATGACTTGGAATACTTCTTTCCAGCCCCTTCTTGCCTGTAAGGTCTCTTTTGAGAAATCAGCTGACAGTCTTATGGGAACTCCTTTGTAGGTGACTGTCTCCTCTCTTGCTGCTTTTAAGATTCTCTCCTTATCTTTTATCTTGGGTAATGTAATTATGATGTGCCTTGGTGTGTTCCTCCTTGGGCCCAACTTCTTTGGGACTCTCTGAGCTTCCTGGACTTCCTGGAAGTCTATTTCCTTTGCCAGATTGGGGAAGTTCTCCTTCATTATTTGTTCAAGTAAGTTTTCCACTTGTTGCCCTTCCTCTTCTCCTTCTGACACCCCTATGATTTGGATATTGGAATGTTTAAAGGTGTCCTGGAGGTTCCTAAGCCCCTCCTCATTTTTCTGAATTCTTGTTTCTTCATTGTATTCTGGTTGAATATTTCTTTCTTCCTTCTGGTCCACACCATTGATTTGAGCCCCAGTTTCCTTCCCTTCACTGTTTCTTTCCCTTTACATTTTCCTTTATTTCACTTAGTGTAGCCTTCATTTTTTCCTCTAATTTGCGGCCATATTCAACCATTTCTGTGAGCATCCCGATTACCAGTGTTTTGAACTGTGTATCTGATAGGTTGGCTATCTGTCGCCAAGTTGTATTTTTTCTGGAGCTTTGATCTGTTCTTTCATTTGGGCCATATTTTTTTGTCTCAGCCCACCTGTTATGTATGAGGGGCAGAGCCTTAGGTGTTCCCTAGGGCCGGGCAACCTACGTTGCTGCATTGTGAAGCTGTATGTGGGGAAGGGGTCTGAAAGGGAACAATGTTGCTTGCTCTACTCTGTCCTGGTTTTCCACTTCCCCTGCTACCCACAAGCAAATTGGGCCCTTCTGGTGCTGATTCCCAGGTGGGTAGGTTTTGTACGTTCAAGGACCCTGTGAGTCTCTCCAATGAACTCCTCTGTGAGGCTGGGAGTTTCTCCCACTGCCGACTCAACCTCCACAGGTGTTTTCAATCAGAAGTTTGGAGCTTTATTTCCCTATGCTGGAACTGTGGATTGCAAGGTCTGTCTCGCTCCCCAGTTCCTCCTAGTTTATCTGCACACAGATGTGGGACTGCCCTGTCTACCAGCTGCCGCCTCGCCAGGTCCCCCAGCCTCTGCCTTGCCTGCCCTGGTCCTCCAGCCGCTGCCTTGCTGTGAGTCCTCTCCACCCGGCTGCCCGTCTCTGCCTCTCCTACTGGTGTGGATATATGTTTCTTCTTTAACTCCTTGGTTGTTGGACTTTCATACAGCTTGGTTTTCTGTCAGTTCTGATTGTTTTTTGTTTGTCCTTCTTTTGGTTGTGTGAGGGGGCACAGTGTGTCTACCTACATCTCCATCTTGGCCGGAAGTCCCCCCCAAAATCTTTGGCAATGCTATTTTCATCAGCAGTTTATGAAAATTCCCTTTCCCCTAATTTCTACCAGCATTAGTTTTACATTTTGTGAATCTGATGAGTATAAAATGATATCTCATAAGTGCTTTAATTTATATGCCCTGCCTGGTAGAGGGTTTGAGCATCTTTTCATGTGTCTGAACTAGCTCATCTGTAGATTGTACATGGATACTTTTTGCTCATTTTTTATTTGGGGTTCTTCATCTTTTTCTTATCAATTTGTGAGGAATTTTTGTAAAGTATACAAATTAACCCTCTATCATTTGTGTTAAAAATTTTAGTCCACATCTATTGTCTGTTGATTTTGTTCATGTTATCTTTTCCATACAAAAGTTGTTATGTTTTATTTTTTGTTATTTTTGTTGTATTTTTCCATTACCATTTGTCCCTCTTATACTCTCTTCCCCCCAAATTCCCACACTGTTGTCTATGTCCATGGACAATCCCTCTACTTCCTACCCTCCCCCCTTAGTTGTCATCCTGCTCTCTGTGAATCTGTCTCTGTTTTGCTTGTTAGTTCAGTTTGTTCATTAGATTCCACAGATGAGTGAAATCATATCATATTTGTCTTTCTCTGACTGGCTTATTTCACTTAGCATAATTCTCTCCAGGTCTATCCATGCTGTCACAAAGTGTAATATTTTCTTTTTAATAGCTGAGTAGTATTCCACTGTGTAAATGTCCCATAGTGGTTTTACCACTCATCTACTGATAGACACTTGGGCTGCTTCCATATCTTGGTGATTGTAAGAATTGCTGCAATGAACATAGAGGTACTTATGTTCTTTTGAATTAGTGTTTCAAGTTTCTTTGGATAAATTCCCAGAAATGGAATAACTGGTCCAAAAGGCAGTTCCATTTTTAGTGTTTTGAGGAAATTCCATACTGCTTTCCACAGTGGCTGCACCAGTCTGCATTCCCACCAACAGTGCACTAGGGTTCCCTTTTCTCCACGTCCTCACCAGCACTTGTTGTTTGTTGATTTATTTGTCGTGGCCATTGTGACAGGTGTAAGGTAATACCTCATTGTGGTTTTAATTTGCATCTCTCTGATGATTAGTGATGTTGACCATGTTTTCACATGTGTGATGGCCATCTGTGTGTCCTCTTTGGAGAAGCATCTGGGGTTGAGGACTACTGCCCTAAAGAGTGTTACGTAATAATGGTGTTCGTGTGCATCCTTGTCTCCTTGATTTTATTAGTTTTGGTGTTTTGACATTTAAAATATTTATTGTTTTGATAAATATCCTTAGTTTTGTTTAGTTTCCATGTATTCCTATTTTACTTAGTTTTTATTAGAAATGCCTGCTTTTAGAATCTATTAATATCCTTATATTTTTTTTCAGTTTATCAATATAAAGAGTCATATTGCTAGGTTTCTTCATATTGAAGGACTTTCTCATTCCTTTATTTCATGTTAGAGTCTATTTGCAAATATATTCTTTAGGATTTGCATCTATATTTATAAACAAAATTAAAGTTGGGAATGTGTTGTTATTGGGATGACCTTTATCTGATTTTGGTATTTATGTGTTGTGCTAGCTAGTAGAATGAACTGGGGAACTTTATATCTTTGTTTCCCATTGCCTGAAATTGTCAAATCCTTGCTACTCAAAGGGGGTCCATGAACCAACAGCATCTACCTCACTTGGTAACTGGTTAGAAATGCAGAGTCTCAGGCCCCATCCCAGAGCTACTGAATCCAATCTGCATTTTGACAAGAGCCTTAGATCATTTGTATACATCCTCAGTATGAGAAAAGTAGGTACAAGAACATCAGACTCATTTGTTCACTAAAGTTTAGCTAAAACCCAGCTGTAGGCCTGTGTGGTCCTGGTGTCCTTTTCATGGTAGAGTGTTGTTGGTCTATTTTGGCGGCTTCAATTTTGCAAAGAAATTATCTGTTTCTTTTGAATGATTTAAATTTACCTGTGACTGTTTTTTATGATTCTTTTCATTTCTAGTAAATCTGTGCTTAGGTCACCTTCTTTGTTTCTTTCTTTCATTAATTAATTTATTTTTTAGAGATAGGGGAAGGAAGGGCTAGAGAGAGAAGGGGGAAGAAACATTGATGTGATACACACCCTGACTGGGGACCGAACCCACACCCAAGACATATACTCTGACTGGGGATTGAACCTGTGACCTTTTGCTTTGTGGGATGATGCCCAACCAACTGAGCCACACAGGTCAGGGCTACTAAGATTTTCTTAAAGAGGTGAAGGTATTAAGAAATAGATTGGTAGTTACAAAATAGGCTTGGGAATATCAAGTACAGCACAGGGAATATAGTTAGTAGTAGTGCAATGACTAGGTACAGTGTCGGGTGGGTAATGGAAATATCAGGGAGACACTCTGTAAAGTATATGATCATCTAACCACTATGCTGTACACCTGAAACCAAGACAAAATAATATTGAATGCAGACTGTAATTGAAAAAAACTTAAACTAAAAAAAATTTTTTTTGTGGCCAAGTACCTGACTTAATTCTGACTTTTTGCTTCTTAGATATATTCAGTTGTAAAATTGAGGCATCCCTGTAACACTATTTTTATTACATTCTATTTGCACTTCTATAGTTTTTTTGCCTTATGATTTTGTTACCTATATTATTAAATGCACACAGGTTTATAAATATTATAATTGTACATTTATAAATATTCTTAATTGTACATTTTTATCATATGGAGTATCCTTTTTATCTTGTTTTGAGCCCTAATTTTCTCCTTTCCTTTGCTATTCCTGCTTTCTTTTTGTTGGCATTTAATTTTCAATCTTTCTTTGTCACCTCATTTCATGTGTTTTTCTTCTAAGCAGTATATACCTGGATTTTAATCTTTAATGCTGTCTGACAGGCTTTGTCTTTTACTGGGTGAATTCAGTTTAATCAGCTTTGGGGAATTGACTGATAGACTTGATTTTACTTTACTCATTTTATTCTGTTTATTAAACTGTCATTTTGTTTTTTCTCTATTTTTCTAGTTTAATTAAGTTGCCATTTATTTCATTTTCCCCTTAGTACTATTTGTGATAGCTAAATAGAGTTGTAATGGAACTTATAGGTATATAGTTTTGGGGTTTTTTTTTAGTCTTTCACATGAGAGTTTTAAGTAACAAAGTAGTAGAGATAAAGTCATGGGCTTGAAAGTCACACAAATGTCCTTTTGACTCTAATACAACTGATTTTTATTTAATTTTAGAGAAAGGAAAGGAGAGAGAAAGAAACATCAATTTGGTGTTCTATTTATTTATGCATTCATTGGTTGATTCTTGTATGTGCCCTGACTGGGGATTGAACCCACAGTCTTGGTGTATGGGGACAACACTCTAACCAACTGAGCTACCTGGCCAGAGCCAACTGATTTTTCCACATTACCTGGGGTTTAGAGCAAAGCCAAGTATTTTTAAATGAATAAACGTGGCTCTTAGATCAGCTTAGGGTCAGGGTCTGTCTCTCTCTTGGGGCACATCGGTGAAGGTCTCTAGTGAGTCAGAACTGAGCATCCCGGTGGAAAGAGTGGCTCCTTAGTGCCACATGGCTCTGCATACTTATATGGCCAGAACTGCAGGCCTGTTGGGTGTGTTCTCCAAGAGCCTTCTTAGGAGGGTTCTGGACTTCCTGACCTTCTAGAAATGTGTCCTTTCCAGTAGAAAGGTACACCTTAGAACTCTGAACATCTTAGGGCAGGAGCAAAGCTTTGGGTTGTGCCAAGAGGTCCAGGAAGATGGTGTTCTCGGGGCACCTGTGGCTTTGGGGCTGTCACCAAGGGAGGAGAGTCCTAAATCATCAGAGTGGAAAGTCTCTGTCCTGGGCACATGCTCAAGACCCAGTTCCCAGCACCAACTATTATGTCCCTTCTCTTCCTATTGTGCTTCCTTGGGCCATTGTCCAACTGTTATCCTAGGGTGTCAGGGTGGGTTGCTTCGACTGGCATAGTTGTTCAAAGTCCATGGCTCCCCTCCTGGGGTCCCTGAACCTCCTGGGAGGGCAGTCACCTTAACCAGAACCCATGAGATGTTGTCATTTTATAAAGCCTTCCAGAGACTCTACATGGAGCGCCAATAAGACATCTCGGGCCAACAAAAATGTGACATTTCTTTGTTTTTGGAAGGAATTCCAGCTCCTCAGCTTGGGAATACCATTCATATCTTGCTGAACAGAAACTTCATTTGGCCACCATGTTGGTCTCCAATTAATAAATTACAGGAGAAAAAAAATCTTATCATTTGCAACTTGGCAGATAAAATTATTTGAAAGCATAGAGAATATGGAGTGATAAAAAGTACTCCTGCTGGAAACAAGTTGTAGGTCCCTGAGGCCACTTACATACTGGGTCTGAGAAGATTAAATAGCTCTTCATTAACTAGCTTCCAGGAAACCCATGATCTTCCTCGCCCTGGTAACCTCCTGGGGTTGGTGCGAAGATCCGAAGATCCGGATGAGGTGACATTGTTGAAACTTCTGCTGCCTGAATGTGTATTGCTGCTGAGTGATAAAGGTGATTGTGTTGTGGTTGTGGGGACCCTGCCTGGTGTGGCTCAAAGTAGCACTGCTCCCTCTCCAAGGATGTCAGTATAACAGCACTCCGGGGGAACACATCAAAGAACACTGGATGTGGAGACAGGAGATGGCTCTGCTCCCGCTCAGTTGCTGAAAGTGCGTGACGTGGGGTTTGCATTTCTTCATCCGTAACAAAAAGGACAAGGCAGGATTCCGGAGGGGCTCTTGGCAGCTCCCACAGCCTGTAAATCCTGCCTCTGTCAGGTCTCCTGCCTGTGGCTGTGTGTAAAGTGAGTGTGGCCCTGCTCCCTGAGCACTCAGCACTGTCGCTGGAGGTCTGACGGTGGCTGCGGTGGTGATGATGATGGTGGTATAAGTTCACACATTAGCATTTCCTCTGGGCCAAGTGCTGTTCTAAGCACTTCATGCATATTAACTCATTCATCTTCACAGCCACCCTAGGAGCTAAATACTATTATCATCACTCCTATTTGACATGCACGGAGAGCTTAAGCCAGCTGCCCAGAGGTCATCCAGCTGGTGCAGTGAAGAGGGCTATGAGCCCTCCGGTCTGCAGGTGGTCGCAAGGTTGTGTGGTCTTCTGTCCATCCTGGGAGCTGAGTTAACCAAAAGCTGTGCAAGGATCTGGAAACTTCATTTTAACCAGGAGTATCAACCTCTCCCCTCTCACCAAAATTTACTTTTTAAAAGCGAAAAAAAAAAAAAAAAACAGTAAAAATGGCCAGACTTGCCCTCCTTTTCTTTCCCGGTGGCCCAGGGGCACCCACTTTGGTG
This sequence comes from Phyllostomus discolor, assembly GCF_004126475.2. Lineage (NCBI taxonomy): Eukaryota > Metazoa > Chordata > Mammalia > Chiroptera > Phyllostomidae > Phyllostomus > Phyllostomus discolor. Next base: position 6,931,290 of record NC_050198.1, read on the forward strand.
CGGGTGAGATGATTTACTTCCTGGCTGCGCACTGGCCCTGCGCCATGCCCTGGCTTGAGGCTTTCCCCAAGCAGGGATAATAAGTGAGGGCAAGTGATTTAAAATAAAAATGGAAATAAGTAAATGCGGACAGAGAGGGCCCTGGATCCTGATCCTAAGTATAAAGACCCCAAATAAAGCAAATATAAATAGAAATTCTGCAGCAGTGTGATTCACTTTACCATCATGACTCATGCTCTGCTAAGGTTTTCGTGAACGATATGTTCGCAGTCTGATTTAATTATAGCCCAATGCACTGCTGCCTCCTCCGTGAGCCTTGGGAGTGTGCCCCAGTCCTCACTACCCTGGGGTGCATGAGCTGAAAGGCTCCCTGGTGCGAGTGGGAGAGGGCCCTAGAAATGGTTTGCTGCAGGTGCCATTTGTCATATCGTGTGTGATGGACAGCCCTCAAGAGGACCTTAGCAAGGAAGGCAGCCTCCTCAAACAAGCTGACAAAACCTTGTGATTGGTCAAAACCCATTGGGGTGCCTGCCTCTTGGGCTTCCCTTTGTGCAGAGGCTGGATTGAGATGCACAGAGCGCTAGGGCGTGGGCGTCTGCAGTGACTGATTGGGGGAGAGAAACAGGATTTAGTCAAAGCTCTGTGGTGAGGGTGGAGGGAAACCCAGGCTGCCTGCCTGCGCGGACTGGTGCCTTCCCCACTCCTCATTGCTTTGCGGCTTCAGGGAGAACACTGGGAACTGCTGCATTTGGAGGGTCTATTGTCACAAATGAGATGCACCCACAGTTGCATCCTTGGTATGGGACCAAACCAGTAGTCTCTGCCCCACCAGCAGTCCCCTCGCCACCAGCATGAGAGCATTAGTGTGCATTTCAATGGAAAATTATGCATTTGCCCCCAATATCTGGCATTATGCAAAAAACACACCAACTGGCCTCTGTTGAGCTTTGGGGTTGCCAGAAATAAAATACTGGGCACCCAGTTCAATTTGAATTCCAGATAATTTTTTTAATACAAGCGTGTCCCAAGTATTAGCTGGGACATGGCTGTACTAAACATTTATTTCTTGTTTATCTGAAATTCCAGTTTAACCAGGCATGCTATGTTTTTATTTGCTGTGAAACTCTGGACAAATGGCTTAAGCATTGGAGTCTCCATTTCTGGTCCTTCAAAATAAGAGTAAGTGTTGGTGGCCACCACATCCCCTTCTTGGCCTGTGCACCATCACCCAGACCCAGGACTAATCACTCACATTTGTGCTCTTTTCCCCTGAATTGCCTTAGGCTGATGGGAGGCACCTGCCTAGGAGGTCGTGACTCCCCCTTGCCCCTGTGGCTGATGAAGGACTGTAACACAGCTCAACCTCCTCCCCTCAAGGCAGGAAGTGATCTGTCTAGAAGTTGACACTCCAGAGCTCCCTGAGGGCTGAGGCTTTCTCAGCTCCTTCCCCTGCTCCATTGTTTGCTTCTCTCACTTCCTTGCAGGTCTCTCCCAACAGCAAGCTCTCAATATATCACTTACACAAAAACTTATGGCCGGAGACACCAGAATTACTCTTAGCACGCTGATTGATAACTGTGTTCATGTAAGCCTGTCCAGAGCGCAGAGATGGCTCGTGCCCTGAGAATGGGAGCAAGTTAGGGGCATGTGGTCCTTGGGGCTGGGGTACAGTGCTGGGCAGCAGAGAAGGGACTTGCCTCCTCCCAGGAAGGTGGGAAATGGGGAGTGGGGATAGGCCTTAGGCCTGGAGTCCTCTCTGCAGAATGGAGCCAAACACCTGAGGATGGGTGGAGGCTGCCTAGCTGCCCCCTCTTCCAGAGGCAGGGTGAGGGGGCCCAAGGCTTCGCAGAGGCTTGGTCTCAGCTGAGCAGTGGTTGGGGAAACTGTCAGGACCTGATTAAATGCAGAAAAATGACACGGGTCCGGGGCTCAACCGGGTGCTGCATGAATGCTCTGTCGCCCCATCTTGTTGTGCATGCTATTCCATATTATTTTGAAAAGAAGCTGTGGGAAGGATGAATGCTTAGGAGAAGGTGTACAGTTTTAAAGAGCAAGGCCTGGCTTTGACTCTCAGCTCTGCCGTTTCTATATAGGCTCTGGAACCTGAGGCAGTTTCTGAGCCTCTCTAAGCCTCCATTCTCCTTCCTACAGTAATGGGGATAATACACGCTTCCCCTCAGGCCCCAGGCAACGAGTTCCAGGACAAGGACTGCAAGGGTTGAAGGTGAAGATGGCGCTTTGAAGCTCTTTGGTCCTCCTCCCAAAAGTGCCCTCCCTTGCATCTGTCCACACTGCTTCATCCTTGGTCCACAGCAGAGAGCGCTACTCAGGGTGGTGCACAGGGCAGTGAGCCTGACCCCGCTCGAGTGTTAGTTACTAACCTGAATTGGGCCAGACCAACCTCCGCCGGGTTACAGTTGTGATAGAACTCTTCATTTTTTTTTATTCCCATTATCTTATTTTTGTTGGTCCTTCAAAATCTTATTTGACAAATGAAGAAATGTGACTCAGAGAGTGACTTGCCATCCATGGCTACGCAGCTACAAAGTAGCCCACCTGTATCCCAAACTCACATTTATAAACACCTGGGGTGCCTCTCATGGGGTTAGGAGTCTGTGTATATTGGTGGGATGCCACAGAGTGTGCTGGGGGATGACTGCAGCCACTGTCACTGAGCCTCTGCTATGTGCCAGCAGTGTATATACATTACCATAGCATTATATTATCCTGTTAGTGTTGTTATTATTTTCACATGATGTGTTAATCTCTGAAACTGCCCAATGAGGGCAGCTTATACACTTACCATCCCATTTCAGACAAGAAACTGAGGCACCAAGAGACCATGCATAATTCAAGGGTACCCAGATTCAAAGAGAAGGGTGGAGGTCTGACTTCAGTCCTAGCTGACCTGCCAGATAAAGGGCTGGCCTAGGAGGTGGTCGAAGGGAGGTGCCACTCCTTAAGCCCCATGCTGCCTCCATTCCAATTGTGCCAAAGGCTGACCACCTAGTCAAGGCCTCTCAGGTGGCGGTATCCACATTACAATACATACACTAGTTGTTCAGAGCTGTGAAGTTTGCAAAGCACTAACCAGTCCCTTAGAAAGAACAGAGTAGGACCATACCACCCTCTTTTAGCTGGGAGTCCAAGGGCTGCCTAGGGGCTGGCCTTGGACTGAGGGCCAAGCCCAGAACATTGTTGGTCCAGCCCTGAGCTCTGCATATACCCCAGGCTTTAGTCCTGATCTAATGTGGGAGAATTCATGAAATTCACAACCACTCTTGAGCCTTGGGTTCCCCATCAGCAAAATGCTGTGCTAATAACACTCATGTAACTAAGTAAATGTAAGGCGGACAATATTGTGTCCTCTATCGATATCTGAGGGATGTGTTGCTCGACAGGATGTCCGGTGTGAATCTCTGCACTTTCATCTGTCTTTCCAACACACCTGAGGTTGCCCAGATGTGAGACCCACAAAGAGAAAGTCTCTAATTCCAGGGACTCCTCAGGGACAATCCTGTTGGTCTCAATTATTCCCATCCACACTCCCATTCTCTTCACCCTCAAGGTGCACAGCCTGGGGCTCCAGCCTCCTGGAACGTCCCCCACCACCACCGCCTGCAGCAGGGAGCTGCTTCCTTCCTCCCAAGGATGACTCACTACATTGCTTGCTTGCTTGGTTGCTTTTCATTGTGCTTTTTTTAAGTTCCAAAAAAGAAATGTGTCAAATTTAAAACTCAGCACAGCACATCTATTTCAAGTGCAGAGGAAGCAGCCTTTGAACGGCTTGCAGAATGCGAAGCCTTTAGAGCCTAGAAGGCCTCAGCCCCACAGTCTTTTTAGTGCTTTCTAATGCCCCACTTGAAACGCAGGTGAGTGGGTGCTTGCAGATGACAGAGAAGAGGTCTGAACTCCCTTGGGTTGCGGATGAGGAGAAATTTCTCCAAGGGCAGTCAAGAGCAAGCAAAGCTGAGCCTGAGGGTGACAATTGGGGACTGGGGACGGATTCCCAGCCAGTGTTCCTCTGTGGACCCTCATGGCACAGGGCACAAGGATCACCACCCTGTGGCAGGCAGAGGCGGGCAATGGCTGGGTACAGAAGTGTGGATGTTTGTTTGAAACTGATCGAAGGACCACACAGGGTTAGCCTGAGACAGGGAAGGAGGGTTGAAGAAGAGAACAGGAATAATTTCCCTATTATTCAATCAGTCAGCTGCCTCCACGTTCCAGCTACCGGCCTCTTACCCCTAAACAGCAGCAGAGCAGAGGCTGCTCCAGGAGCTTCTGGGCTTCTCAGAGCAGGAGGGAAGTGAAATCATCTTCGGCACTCGCTCCCTTCTCCTCTCATCCCCCCACCCCCCACACAGTTCCTCCAAACCTGCTGAACAATGAAACCCCTCTCCCCTCTGCCCTGCTTCCCTGTAAGGCAAATATCTCTGGAAGGATTGGCAGTAATAGTCATTCCTCTGTCCCAAACACCTCAAAAGCCAAAGTCTCAGCTCTTCCTTTTGATGGCACCACTTCTGCCCTCTGATCTCCTTCCCCTTCAGCAAACATATTAAATGCACTCCTGCCTTGGTTGGGCCTTTGCACTGGCTGTTCCCTCTGCCTGGCATGCTATTCCCCTAGATATTCCCTGGCTCAATGCCTCACTTCCTCCAGGTCTGTGAGCAAATGCTGCCTTATGAGAGATTTTCTGTAATCATCCCATATGATAGACCCCACCATTCCTAGGCCTCCTTGCCCTTTTTCTATGTTATTCCTGTCCTGTCCTTGGCTCTTCTCATTCTGACACATTATGCATCTAACTGCTCCTCTGCTTATTGTCTGCACGGGGACAGGGAGGAGGAGTCAGAAGCTGGTTTCTTAGCTCCCTTGGTCAAGCTGTAGGGAGCTGTGAAGATGGCCTCACCTGGCTACCGTACCCACCCACAGCCCTAGCACAGCACTTCACCATCTATCAATAAGACAGACCTCAATACTGATGGATTATATTCTTAAGAAGCTCTTGGCTTGAGGTCCAGTTTTTCAGGGGAATATTTTACTTACCCTTCACTTGCTGGGGGTGGAGGGGGTCCATCACACCCAGGGGAGGGTTTTGAGGAGTCAACAGGCAGCGCCAGTGTAGCCTTTTCCTTCCTCAGCCTTGCATCATGGAGAAAACAGAGCCGGTCCTGGTGGAGGACTGGTCCCCGGCATCAAGTGACAAAGGGCTGTGCTACAGCCTCTGCCATCCTCCCTTCTGAACCCCCATTCCAACCTCTGCGGGCCCAGTGCTCAAACTCTTCTCTGGCTCTGGGCTCTAATTCAACCCATCTATCCCTGTTGACTTTATTTTGTCTCTTCCCTTACTAAGCCTGGAGCTGTCTGCACTGTAGCCTGCCAAGCACAGTGTCAACTGCTTAAATGTGTGTTGACAGTGCAGAAGCCATCTCTGTTCTCCATCAGAGGACCAGGGGCAGAAACACATATGGCAGGTGTGTGTGTGATCCCTGCAGGATGCGTCAGCTCAGGAGATTCAGGCTGTGAGGTCAGTACAAGCTGCCATGCTACATGGCAAAGGCCCACTTAGCAGTTTCTTCATCTCCCGGGACAAAGAGCTGCCTTCCCCGACTGTGTGTGCAAGGCCCTCGCTGAGCCAACATGGAACCTCCTGGGCCCTTTTAGCTCCATATCCCTTGTGGTTCAGGAGGAAGAAGGAACAGCCGTGGGACCTGGTGCTGCTGCCACAGGAGAGGGAGAGGAAGGGGAGCGGCAGCTCGTTTCGATGCCTGTGCTCCCTTGAGCCCGTGAGAGTGACTCGGATGTGTGCGAGAGCTCAGGCACTGATCCTGGGTGACAGCTGAAGGAAATGATCCACAGTGTCAGGAGAGAGGCTTACATCTGGAAGCAATCCCAATTCTTTATTTTTAAATCCCCCAGCTGGCTGAAGACTTAGAAGGAAAAAATGCAACAATCATTTGTGTCTTGTCCCAGGCAGGCTGTCACTCAAGGTCCAGAAAGAGGCTAATGGAGCTAGGCTGGTGGTCACCAAAAAACTGTGAGGCCCAGTAACTCCTCCAGGGCCCCAGTGGGAGGGTTGTGATAGCTGCTTGGAAGTTGTGTGCTGGGCGGTGCTCTGCTTGACTGGGCAGCAGTGGTGATCCAGCCATGACGACTTAGTAACATTTCTACCCAGAGGGAGAAACTGCAATTGTCCTAGCTGAGCCCAGAGGGGGTACTGGAATGACCTGCACAAGCCTGGTGGTCCCCTGCATGCCCCTCTTCACCCCTGCTGCACACTCTTCCTCAAAGGGCACAGCTGCCTCTTAGGTCAGTTCTCAGGGCAGACTGGGGATGGAGGGGAGAGATAGGCCCTTTTCTGCACAAGTGAGCAAAAGGCAAGAGTCCTGGCCATAGTGGACACTAAGTTTTGGATGCTCGGCATCAAATCCCCTTCATGGGTCTGTGGGATCTGCCACATTATGCCAACCCCGCCTCCACTTCAGGAGGAACTTGAAAATACTGGCTTTTCCAACCTCCCTCTCAGCTAACAACCTGCCCCTCTACCCCCAAGCTGATGTAACACACCTGCCCAAGACTGAATTGACAGCTAGCAGCTGTGTGAAATCCACTCTGGTGACAGGTGAAAGCCTTGTGTTCAGTTTCCAAAAGAGCAGAGGCCATGACCCTAGTGATGGTAGCCGGCATGGGGGCACATCTGTGCTACAAGCCCCAGGCTTTGAGCCTAGGGGCACCTGGAGGCGACATGGGGCCTTGCTTTTGGCTGGGGAAGTGCCAAGCCTAGTGACCATGTGACTTATCCAATATCCCTTAAGAAATATATTTCCTACCCAGCCAGAGTTGCTGTTATTTGCGAGTAAAAACTGTGACACAGTGCCAAAGGGTGATACTGAGGCCATGAGAAATTAGAGCCAGTGACTGGGGCTCCTCCTGGGTGTGCCTGTCCTGGGTTTATACCTGGAAAGCTCTTTCAAAACAGGAGACATGGAAGGCACAACCATGGTCCCATGCCCAATTCAGATACAGCTTGGTCCCATGTTGGACAGCCCAAACCCATGCCCTTTGCAAAGCCTGGTGCTCCAGTTATACTGGCTGGAGGTGGAAGCATGTGGCAGCCACCCGCTGAGAGACAGGCTAAAGCTGCTCAGGATTTAGGTTTGAGACATGGAGGTCCTAATACACCAAGTGCTAGGATGCTTTCATGGGAGGCTGGGAAGTATCCTTCCTTAGCTGTCTTCACAAACCCAAGAGTCCTTTTGTTCATCTCCCACTACCCTACCCCGAGTTTCTGCATGCTGAGCAATGCACAATAAATGCGTTCCGAGAAATTCATTTTTCAAAATAGTTGACATATTGCAATCAGGCAGAGGGATGAATCATCACATGACTTCAGAGTTCATTGGTTCCAATTATTCCAGTCCTTCTAAGAAGGCATTTTTGCCAAAATTGCACATATGTTCCTTAAACACACACACACACAATTGTTTTCTGAAGAAATTTTTTCCTCTCTCAGACCATCAGTCAAACATTCCATGCAACAGACTTGAGAGCAGTTTCTCCTGCTGTTTCAGTCTTCTTATTCCTCAGAGAACTCTTTTGGTGACTCGAGGACATGGATTTTCCTAAATGGCTTCCTGTGGTGGACAAGGGGGCTCTAAGAGGGTGACAGCAGCTTTACTTTCTTCTCACAGCAGAGCTATTGGGGGCCAAGTCCAGGAGAACAGAAGGAATTCTGGGACCAGGCAAAGAGCAGAGACACATGGAACAGATGGCAGGGACTTCGAAAGCATAAGTCACCTTGAAGGACAATGGTGCCAAGGGAGGCGGTGGGAGGCTTTTGTACCCTCTGACAAAGAGGAAGCAGAGGAGACAAAAGCTACTTGCCAGGCTTATACATGAGTCAATAGAACTGAGAGATGGTTCTGTGTAATTTACATCAAGGGAGGCTGTGCCTCCTGTCTTCTTGTCCAGAAATAAATGGCATCAATCAGTTGACAAACTGTTTCTCTTCCCTGCTAATCTTTGGTCTTTTTTTTCTTTTTCTTTCTTTACATGGGGAGCATTTACATGCACTCTATCTAAGGCAGCTAATGGTTAACAGTCTCGCCTTCCATTCATCACACTTCCATAGAGTTGCAGAAGGTCTAACTGACCCCTGGACAGCCAGCCAGCCTGGGAGACAGGGGCATGACCAATAGAGCCCAGCCCAGGTCACCGTCGGGCATAGCTGGCTTCTTGTGAATGGGAAGGCCGTGGGCCCTGACTGTCAGAGATGGGGGTCTTGGGGGGATTCCTGCGGTTTCCCTGGGCTTACTCCTGTACCAGTCTGTAGGCTTCCTGCATGTTTTCCAGATGGGTAAATTGAGGAACACAAAGGGTAAATAACTGGCCCAGGTCAGACCTGAAATGTAAGGCTAGCTGGACTCAGAGACCGAACCTTCCTCCCTGCTGCTGGATTCACCTGGGTCAAAGCCAGGGCGAGCAGCAGGTGAAGCCACTGGCTGCTTTTCAGCCGAGGATGTTCAAAGACATGTTTGATCTGGCTCTGAAACAGAACATGCTACCCCCAGCCCCAGCAAAGGTCAAAACTGGCCTCTCTGCTCTGAGGAGGGAGATAGGAAAGCACACCCCCCACCCCCCAAAACCACGAGACCAGCATGGTCAGGACAGGCCCCTGCAACATCTGTTCCTCTTTGCTGCGTGGGCCTCAGCTGCTCGTGAAAGGGATCAAGCTTCAGAAGCCTGTTCTCCTTCTTTGAAGCTGACAGCTTGATGCTTGTGGAAATGCAGTACTATTTCAGGATTTCATTTGAGGTTTCAAAAGAGTGAATCGAAGGCTCAGCTGAATTGCTTATTATGGCTCTTCTCCTGGCCTGCGTCTCTGTTGGTGAGCCCAAACACAGCATCCGTGGCTTTTGCACGTCATCCACGGGCAGGTGATTATTCTAAATTAGCACCTGGCTCATTTTGGAGGGCTGTAACTCTTCCTGAGCCTTCTCCCAAGAAGCAAGTGGAACTTTCACAGCTCGTACCTTTCCTACATGATCTGTGTCTGAAATGATCCACCAGGGAGTCTACCAAGTAAATTTTACATGAGCCCTGTTTATGGCAAGTGCATCCTAAGAAGAGCAAAAATAAAGGCTATGAAATGCTACTACAAAACCTGGGTGGCTGTGACCTGCCCTGGACCCTCAGAGGCAAATGGGAGCAAACAGGTTTCCCAGGGAAGATTGGGCATGAACAGGAAGGCTCCGGGGCATGGCAGGAGCTCGGGGTGGGGGTGGGGAGCATGGTGCCCACGCTGTCACTGGGATCTGCCCCACCAGTGCCAGTGTTATGAGGGGATCCTGCACCTTGTCTGGCTCTCCCCCGCCACCATAAAGCATGGTGGCCGTCTTTTCACATCAGCCTTCCTTGAGTTGCATCTCATTTCACTTTGTATTCTCACACAGGCACAGAGAATGCTTTCTCAACATATGCTGACGAATGAAGTAAGGATCTAGTAATCTGAGGAGAATGGTTATACATACTGGTATTAATGGCAGGGTGGGTGGGGAGAAAGGCAAGGAAAGGAGGAGAGAAAGCATGTGGATGTGCATGGGAGTAGAAGCTGAGAGATTCCAGAGCCTTTCCCTTTAGTAACTGCTCTGTACTTCATAAGGGGAAGTACTGTGTTTTCAAGACATGGAAAACAGAGGCATTGATGTTCCCTGTGAACGGCGCCTGGGCACCACCAAGTCCAGGTAGGTGCGCCGGACTTGTGATCTAGACTGTGTCTCCCAGGGGCAGCTGCCAAGTATTTGGCTGGGACTGAGGAGGGGCTCTTCAGCAGGAATTGTCAGGCACTTCCCTCGGCTTCTGGAATAACTGTCCTTACCACATCTTGATTCTGAGGATGCATCAGGCACTGCGATGTCCACTCCAAGCAGCCGGAACATGACCTTTCTCTCCTGTCACTTAAACTTCCCAGCAAATATCCAATGACCATGTTCCCATTTCAGAGGCAGAGTTGTCACAAATCCAACCCATCACTCTCAACCAGCCAGAGTTCACCATGTGGCCACCAGTTGACTGTCCTTTCAACTCCATTATTCATATAAACTGTTTGCCTATTGCCCCCCAACCCCGACCGACCCCCGGGACAACTGGAGAGAAACTCTATCCCCCAGGACACTGCCAAAAGATTGATGAGGCCCTGCCTGGCCATGATTTGTTCTGGGTCCTCTACACTCAAGGCCTCCAACCACACCTACGCGAGAGTGGTAAAATGGAAGTGCTTGCAGGAGAAGGGCTTGAGTCCCCAGTCCCCAGCACCCAGCTTGGCTTTATCGTAAGAGAGAAGCATTGTTTTTGCAGGAGCACACTACAACAAATTTCCATGCTCTCTGGTGCCACATACTCATCACCTGGCTCCCCCAGAGGGAGGGGTGGAGGGTGATGGGCCTTCCAGAAGGACTCCCTGCCCGCTACAGCCCCACAACAGCTGGCCCAGCTATAAGAACAGTTTGCTCCTCCCCTGACATTGTTTCTTGTTTGCTGGATTCTAAGAGATGTGGATATTTCAGGAAGCAGGAGAAACTCCTAATTCGTGGGCAGTCAGGATAAAACCCTTGAAGACCATGAATCGAAGGTAATGAAGGTAGGTAGCTATAGCAATGAAATAAGATGCCAAGGAAGCAAGCAAGCCACAAGAAAACCAAGCTTCCTCAGAAAGCTAGGGTTGTTCTACTTGGTAAACTGGCCCACAAACAGAATACATCCTGTTAAGATGTTCCGCTTGTCCAGGTCGGCTTGTCTAGCTACTGCGACTGGAAGTATCTTTAATACGTGCACTAGCTCACCAAACCTATTTTGGTAACTCTGTGAGAGCCAATTTAAGCTGGCTTCTCAGTTCACTCTGTTCTGAAAAAGAGACCAGTTTCTAATTCCTCCTGAGACTCCAGGGGACCAGATGCTGTGACAAATGTGCCAAGAAAATGGACCTAGACAACGATCCCATGCTGCTCCTTGGGGAGGCACAGGATTCCTTGGCTTTCTCTGTGGCATGGTCATGCACTGGTTTCAGTCACTGCCATCTCTGCCCTGCCAGGGTTTCTGATGAGACATGCTTTTGTGACAGCACAGGGGGTCTTGGGCAACAGAAGAAAGTTCCCAGTGAGGCTAGGGGGCAAGTGGCGGACTCAGAGTGCCGAGGCCCTACTGCATCTGGCAGCCTGAATTGGGCAGCAATTCCTGCAAATGAGAAGCCACTGCTTTCGTTAGGTAGGTCATTGTCCCATAAGCCCCACTTGGGGCACTGTCGTAAAAGAAGTGGCAAATGCCTGTGGCTGGGTCTTTCTCCAGGGTGTCCATGGCGCCAATTGACATCTGCAGCAAGAAAAGGCAGAGGATAGGATGAGCAGAGTTCGCTCTTGCAGCCCTGTGATGACTCTGTGCTGCAGGCCTGCGGCCTGTGGCCTGTGGAGCTCCCGGCCTGGGGAAGGAGAGCCTGCAGTGTCCACGGAGAACATTGGCCTCTGCTCTGGACACTGCCCTGGGTTCCTACATATCCAAGTTCACAGGGCATCACTGACCCTAACAAGAGAATGGCTTCTCCTAATTCAGCTTGGGGTGCAGAGTAACTGGTTTTGTCTACCCAGGGCCATGTATAAGCAAGGATGGTGTTTGCACTAAAACCTATGTTGAGCCCTGCCCCGGTAGCTCAGTTAGTTAGAGTATTATGTTGATGCACCAAGGTTGTGGGGTTTAATCTCTGGTCAGGGAACATAAGAATCAACCAATGAATGCATCAATAAGTGGAACAACAAAGCAATGTCTCTATCTCTCTAAAATCAATTTAAAAAATTAAAAAAAAAAACATACGCTGAAATGGGCCTGTCCATCTTCAAAGGTCTTTAGATTTCCCAAGTGGCCACTGTGCCACTTTCTAGCCAACTGGTTGACATTTTTCACCATCTGTGGTGACATTTTCTTTGTTCAAGAACATTCTTTCATATTGGACACAGGATCTCCAGCCTAGATAAATGCCAGCCCAACTGGCTACCCTGCCTCTGTCCCCACCTTGGCTCTGGGATGGCTGGGCAGGTCCGGGCACACCCACCTGGTCCTGCAGGAACAGCTGGTTAGCCACATGCACAATCTGGTCCACATGGATGATGCCCCCAATGCTGTTCATCTCCGTGTCCGAGAGCAGCGTCAGCACCATGATGGCTTCTACCAGAAGCTGCCGGTACTCAGGCTGGGGCACACGGTTCAGCACCGACTCAACGTGGACAGCAAACTTGATCTCCTGCGGGGTCATCTGCCAAAGGGACACGCGGGGGTAGTCAGGAGTGAGCCAGGACAGACACAGCCTTGTCACTAGTGCTAATCACAACACCCACTGGATTTGGACCTCAGCTCAAATGCTGCCTCCTTTTTGGTCACTGTCCTGATTCTGCCAGCAGGAACCCTCTGGAGCAGGAGCCTGAGGCCATGCTCTGGGAGGCAGCCGGCCTTGTCCTAGCTTGATTTACCTCACCCACTGGACTCTGAGTTCCCGGGGACAGGGACCGTTTCTTATTTTTCATTCTTCCTCTTCATTCTTGTGCATATGGCATGGTGCTTTGGGCAGGGTAAAAACTGAAAAATCAGGCTTTAAAAAAAATGTACAAGGGAAAAGCAGCCAGGGAAGATGGCTGATCTCAGCAGAGAGAGGTGAGAGGGCGCTGCATGGGGGTCATGACTGTGGCATGCTGCTTTGCTTTTTTTTCTTAATAGGGTTTTATGGGGCAAGTCTAAAGACCCTGACAGTGAGGAAATGCTGTTTCTGACAGGAAGGATAAAAGGTGATGCTAGTAAATGTGAGAAAGAAACTTTGCAAAATTTTAGGGTTGAGTAGCTAAAAAGATCAGACCTCCAAATGACCCACTATATATGTAAGAAGCCTGAAAGAAGCATCAGTGGTCAGAGTCCGTGAAATACAGTACTGGGTGGAAATGGTGGAAGGCCGGCGTTTGGGTTTTTCCCACAGTACCTCTCGTGTCGTTGAGGACGGGAGCACATAACCATCGATGGACAGACCGTGGCACTGCAGGCAGAACGCACACATCACACTTCAGTCAGATTCCAGAACGTGATTGATAAGTGTGCACACACGTGCACGCACATGCACATGTACACACAATTAAGCCACTCTGCCCTGGAAACCTGCATGAGGGCTGGAACACGCCAGGCTGTCATTTATTTTTAGAGAGCTGTTCTCACTGCCCACAGGCTGTGTTTTTGATGGAACGATTCTAGAGAACCAGCAGGCATGTTTCAGATCTCGCATGAACAACGCCCCAGGAGCTGCTGGGTCCTCCTCTGTGGAAGCTCCGCATTTCACTTGGCAGAGAGACCCCCACTGGTGTCATATAAAGGGAGAGTTTCATGGCTCCTGCTGGTGAAGTGCTACTTCTGCGCCTTAGCAAAGCATCTATTTCTGAGATTTCTATAATAAGCAGCAATCACAAAAAACTCAAGCACATGCACAGACACGCACACGCACACCCGTGTATATAAGTATCAAGCACCGACTCGATACAAAATGCTGCTTTTTCATAATAAAAGTGTCTTGGTATTGAGCCAGTGGAAGTCCGGGGGGAAGTGTGTGATGTCCCAGGAAGAGTGGGGAGAGTTTCTAGGAATAGGTTGTTTTAGTCTAATTGGCTACCTTCTAAACCCAGTGTCCTGGCTGGCAGCAGCTGCCCACCCCAGTCCCTGAGGGGCTGACAATAGAGTGGGTGCAAACATTCGTGCCTCCTGAGAAGAGGCAGAGGACAGAGAACTAGAGGCCGTTGTGGACTCTGAGGGCTCTTCTCTTATGTGGGGACCAGGAGCCCAGCTGCATGAGGACAGGGACGGCTCTGACCTCCCCATGCCCAGCTCGATGAGGAAGGCCTCAGTCCCCCCACACAGGGAAGCCGAAGGTTCCCTAGAGGTCCTGGGGCTCTGCCACAGAAATACTACAGAGGGCTTTGGGAAGGGGCTTGTTATACGTACTCGATTGGGATGACTTTTCTTTCCTCTCCTACTGTGAAATGAGCTAACAAAATTAGCTCATGAAAAAATCAGTCCTGCCCATTGCGAGACGGGCTCTGGTGCAACCCAGGGAGACAGAAATGCTCTGGGGCTGATGTAGGAGGGGGACAGAATGTGAGTGCAGAGAGCAAAGGGGCATGGCTCCCCCCTCGGACTCCTCCTTGGCCATAGGCATTTGGACTGGGCTCTGCTGTGTTCTGGTGAGTGCAGTGCAGCCTCTGCCTGTCCCCTTACATCTATTTCTGATGACCTCTGCTAAGATTTTCACAGCCCCGGGGAAGCTGCAAAATGCAGCCCCATCTGGTGGCCACAGGAATAGTAGGCACTATGGTGAGTGGGTCTGGGGTCCTTGTCTTCCATGTGGGGAGACAGATGCCCAGGGTGTGTAGAGCTTGTGCCATCAGGACCTTCAAGCCCTTAGGACCTGACGTGGTGCCCTGAGATGGGAAATGCTCAATCTTGTCACTGAACAGCGTGGATACCATGCCTGCCTAATCGTGCAGGGGGCTCAGGGATGGTGAGGTGGGGGGCTGTTGTGAGTCATCTATGTCGTGGTGTTTTCACCCAAAGCCTTCCCTGCCTTCTCTGGTTCTTGCCTATCTTCTGACCTTTCTATGTTCCTGATATGTCAGAAGTAGTCCCATACAACCTGAGCTGTCACCTTATGTAACTTGCTGTGGTTCCCGTGAGCGGTTTTCAACCAGTGGTGACTTGGACACTTGGCAATGTCCAAAGACATTTTTGGTTGTCACCACTGGGGGAGGGGGTACAATTAGCATCTAGTGGGTGGAGACCAGGAATGCTACTTGATAATCCACAATGCAGAGAACAGACCACACACAAAATATTCCCCAGCCCCAAATGTCACTGCATCCAAGGTGAAGAAACCCTGCTTTAGGCTGTGAGCTATGCAAGGTCAGGCACTATGTGTTCTCTTACTCTGCAGCCACATGGTACTTGATGATACCAGTAGGTGCCACCATGCCTCACTAAGGGAGTCGGTTCATTTCCCTGGGGACTGTGTGTCCCCCAGCCCCAAGGCCTGCGGAATTCAGCACAGCAGCCAAGCTCACCTTCTGAAGGATCTTCCACACCTTCTGGTAGAATCCCACAGGGACCCTGTTGATGGCCCCATCCAGCCTTCTCCTGCGCAGCCACTGGCCCTGCCGCTCCCCCCAGCCAATGTGATGCCCGCCGGAGTCTGACGATGATGTGCCGGTGGGCGAGGACGGGGTGCTGGACTTCTGCGAGAGAGACAGTGCGTGGCCTTTAGAAGCCTCATGGCCGGCTCTGCAGGACAGCTCAGTGAACTAGTGAAAACACCAGATCACCACTTTCCCAGAGGGTAATGCGGTTTCCTTGATTGAAGTCTGACCAGTTCTTGAAGCTGGATTAACTCTTTTATGCACCAGTTTGGTTACTGAACTTCTGTGGTGCATTGCACCTGGCCCCATGAGGTAGCGCAGCAGCGCAGACCTCAACCTGGCAGGGAGGCCAAGCAGGTGAGAGCACAGACTCTGGGGTTAGCTGCGAATCCTGGCTCAGCACGAGCTGCAGCAATCCCTGACCCTGACACTGGCTCCAGGACGAGACCTCATCTGCACAGTGGGGACACAGTCGGACTGTCTGGCAGCATTCACTGAATGAAGATGCAGAACACCCCGAGAGCATGCCTGGCTGGTGCTAAGTGCTCATGGGGTCGATTGTCACTGCCAAGGCCTTCTACCATTGCTACAGGAGTACCCAGAGAGAGACACTAGGCCCTCGGAGCAGGTGAGGCCCCCAGAGGCGCTGCAGCCCAGGGAGACAATTGTCAAAGTGCCACTTTACTTCTGCAGTGCAACAGAGAACACAACACAACACACAACACAGGGTGGGGGTGGGGTGGGTGGGGAAGGGTCTGGAGCCAAACCCAAAAAGACTGGGGATCCCCATTCAGTAGTGAGGACCTCGGAGAGCATGGTACGGGCACTTGTCCTTTTCAATCTGCTCTGTATTCTGCCTGTTCTCAACATGGGGTGTTATCCTAATTTGGGGCAATGGCTGCCTCTAGGCCAGGAACACATGCTCTGCTGAAGGAGAGGGACAGGGTGTCATCTCCTGCCCACCTCCTTGCCCGAGGCTGGACTTATTCTGACCTCCATGAGAGATGTGCTGGGGTAAGGCCAGCAGTCCTGCTCTGGCCTCAGCAAGCCTGCCCACGACAGCAGAGGCGACTCTGCGAGGCTCCCAGCAGGGGCCTAGAGACCAGGACTGAATTAGGGGACCCCTCACAGTAGCAGCAGATGGGGTGAGGCCATGCTGTGCTCCCTCTCTGCAGCAAGACTCGGGGCCTGCTTCTTCCCATGGATGGATTCTCAGCTCATGGTCTCCAGGTTAGAAAGGGGTAACCTTCATTCTTACATATTATCTGGACTACCTGGCACGTTCACTTCTCAGTGCACAACATTAAATTTAAAGGTTTGAAAATGAAATGCAGCCCTGGCTGATGTGGCTCAGTGGACAGAGTGCCGACCTGAGAGCCAAGGTGTTGTTGATTGGATTCCCAGCCAGGGCACATGCCTGGGTTGCAGGCCAGGGCCCCAGCAGGGGGTGCATGGGAGGCAGCCACACATTGGTGTTTCTGTCCCTCTCTTTCTTCCTCTCTTCCCCTTTCTCTAAAAATAAATAAATAAAATCGTTTAAAAAAATGAAATGCAAATGTTTAGCATGCTACCAGGGCAGGAGGTAGGAGTGTTCTCTATGGAGTCATTTTGACTTTATCAAATCTTATTTTGAAAAGCCTGTTTGCTGGGTTATTCCACTGGGCTCATTACTGCCATTTAAATACGGCAACAATTAGATACAAATAAAAGTAATTACAGCAGTACTCATCAATGACTCAGCTGGTTTCCTCCTTCCCATTTCAGGAGGAAGATTCAGACTCGCTCCAGCAATTCCAATACTTCCTAGGCCTGCACTTTATCGGAGGCCTCACACCAGGCAGGGGCATTATGAGTACACAGAGCTAAT
Source organism: Phyllostomus discolor (assembly GCF_004126475.2). NCBI lineage: Eukaryota > Metazoa > Chordata > Mammalia > Chiroptera > Phyllostomidae > Phyllostomus > Phyllostomus discolor. The sequence goes on from NC_050198.1 coordinate 6,948,366, forward strand.
GAGCACATGGGGGCAATGGTTCACCACTGCGGCTCCACAGAAAGGCTGCAAAAGTTCCAAAAGCTCGTGGACAAACACAGCTCCGTTTAAGAACTTCTCAGCTTTTGGCTTTCTTTGTGCACTCTCCTGATACTGACGGTCAAACGGAAACACTTAAACCTGTTCAAATCTTCAGGAGTTAGGGCTGAAGTGGGAGTGTGAGAAGGGCAACAAAAGGATTGAGACACCACAGACAAGGAGGCGGCGGTGGGGACAACGATCGGCACACATGGTTTACCATAGACTTGGAGGAATGTGAACTGCTGGACACGGCCTGGCTCACAGAAAAGAGCTACAAGACAAAGAGAGTCCATTCAGTGGTGTGCAGTGATACCAAAGGGCACAAGTGGAGAGGAGGGACACAGAACAGCACGGAAAACACCCGCAGAAAGAAGGTACAGAGGACGCAGGTGGACAGAAGTGCTCATTCAGCAACCAGACAAACAACCCCAGAGGCCGGGCGGGGCGGGGTCGGGACAGCTCTAGGGCTCTGTGCGGTGAACTTGGGAAATGCTCTTTCTCTCAGTATGAAATGGTACCGCATTCCAGTCAGATGTAGGGGGTTCCTCATCAAGTTAGGACCGAGTTTATTTTCCAAAATCACAGCCATGAAATGCTAATCTTTTATGTTAAGAGTTCTGAAAATCTCCTGGCTGGCATAGCTCAGTGGATTGAGTTCGGGCTGCAAACCAAAGTGTTGCAGGTTCGATTCCCAGTCAGGGCACATGCCTGGGTTGCAGGCCATGACCCCCAGCAACCACACATTGATGTTTCTCTCTCTCTCTCCCTTCCCTCTATAAAAATAAATAAACAAAACAAATGAAAAAAAAGGAGTTCTGAAAATCTATAGGGAGCAACAAAATACCCATAACAAGCATTTAACATCTTGTACCTACTGGCATTCAGTAGATATCTGTTAAATATATGAATAAGATCAGGCTGAGGACCTTTGGCAGAATAAGTATTTCCTCATCTAAAAATCTAGAATGTACCCTTAATAGTGCCTGTCACACACACGCGCACCCACGCATGGTGTTCTTTCAAAAGTTAATAGAAATGTAAAATACCATGGCACCTATTACATTTTAGAGAAAATGTTTCCTTGATGGAAGTGGCCAAATACAAAACTTGTACTTTCCTAACTGAATATAAAGCCACCAAAGAAGAAAGGTGGTCATTTTGTCCCCATAATGTGCAAGGATGACATTAAATGGAGACAGAAGGAACCACCCATATTCCCTGGAAGGCGCCATGGGGATGTGAGTAACCAGAGGGACAGTGCCACCGAGTGGCTGGCAAGGGAACATGTTTGGCAAGTCTGTTCTCGCAAAGAGGATACATTTGAGAGAGCACAGGTGTTTTGCCCTAGGACAACACAGAGAGGCTGCATGTCATTATATGATTCTTCCACACTCTCTCAGTCATGGAGATGTTAAATCATTAAAAACATGACTCCAGTTTTCTGAAGGAAGCACGGCACAGGGCGATATAAGAGAATGGTAGCCTTACATTGTTTTCTTCCAGGGTTAAATCCACCCCCTCCCAAGGCAATCTGGGGATAGGAATAGCAGTATTCTTTGTACTGATATAATCAATGACTACAGCTTACTTTTTCTTATTTATTTCCCTTCTTGTTTGAAACAAACTCCTGCCAAGGCAAAGCCTGGGACCATCTCTTTCACAAAGTAGCCTACAAAACCAAGTTTACTAAATGGATTTTGTTTAAACATCTGGGGCAAGGACATTTCTCCTGCTTTCGAGTCCAGCACTCTGCCTGTCCCCAGGGCTGCCTGCCGCAGCTGAGGAGTCACCTCCACCCAAGCCCGTTTGATGGGCAGAACCGTTCTCCACACATTCAGACTCTCCACGTTCACAGCCTCGCTTTTGACATTCAAGCCAGAAAGAACATGAAGCACACACAGTAAAGGGCAAAATAAGACAAAGATGTTTCACCTGTGCATCGGCACTAAACCGCCTAGTCATCTGAAAGTAAAAATACATCAGGAAATAAATAAGGCAGTTTTGAATCAAGGGTGCCCTGCTACTTCTATACTTCTATTACCCTCTGGGACAACCCAGGGAAGCATTGGTCTGACTGCAGAGTGTGACCCATTCGTGCCTCCTGGACTCAGTCTAGTGGGTCATCATTTGAAATAGAGAAGAAAATCTGAGCACATGTCTCACTGCGAGTTGTGGTCAGAAGGAAAAGGTTTCCTACTGTAGATCAGGGGCAAGCCCTAGCACAGTACCAGCACGTTAGGGCTGAAAAGCTATTGACTTGTAGTCCTGTGGGTTCAATTCAGAAGGAATCTGTTGTCAAATAAAGGTGGAGAGAGAAAAGAGACACCTGTGTCTAGTGGAAAATACAGGTGTCATTCATACTATTAATAGATTTCTCTGGTTATTTCATTTGAAGGACACATTTCATGGAGAGATGATGCAGTTACTTTTTGCACAACTATTTTTTAAGTGGCTGTGGCCCACTCGAGAGCAGTTCTCAGCAACAGAGGCAAGCATGGGGAAGGCATTTTCTGGAATGTTCACACGACATGTTAAAGTTAAGGATGAGCGTATGGGAGTGGCTCTGGGATATCTGGGTACCGAGTGTGTTCACATTCCGAGACAGAAAGCATCTCACATCCTCTATAAAGAATGGGCCACACCCTGCATGCCCTGGGTTTCTATCCCTTTCTGAGGTGAGCCCAGGTAGGAAAACCACTTCTCTCCTGGCACCATCAGCGCTAAGACCTCTTCTTACCTGTTTCATCTCACTTCTCAGCCTGTTGATGCCACTCCTCTCGGTTTTGGTGAGTCCAGTATGTCCCACCTCATGGATGGAGATGGCAGGGCTGGATGTAGAGGAATGGATAGGTCGCACTGGAGGAGAAACACACATGGTTCTTAGAAACGAAAGAGTATTCACCATAAGGAATATGTGTGATGTGCTTATTTTTATCCATCTCTCTCCCCGCCTTGAGTATAATAAATTCCATCAGAGGAGGCCTCATCTACACTGTTCAGTGCTGTTTCCAGCACCTGGAACCATAACTGCTACACAGCCCAGGCTCAGTATGTGTTTGAGCGAATAAATGAGAATGAGCGTCGCTAAGCAGCATGCAGAAAACACTCGGAGGTCATAAAACCTTTTCATGAATTGGTTATTTAAAAAAAAAAACTTTGCTTTTCTCCAAAAGCACATCTTCCTTGTAGAAAGTAGACTACTCTGTTCTGCTCCTGGGAGAACAAGCCCACCGAGGGTTAGAGGCAGAGAAGTCGTGGCTGCCCGAGGGTCCGTGCCTTGCTGCCGTCACAGAAGGGGCAGAGAAGCCTCCACCATCTCACTCCCAACCTGCTGCAGCAGCCTTGGACTCACACCCGTCTGCAGCCCTGTCCCCCATGAACTGGATCTCCATGCTGTGGTCATGGTGATCACTTTAAAAGGCAAAGTGTGATCATGTCACTGCCCACTCAGAACCCTTCCAGGCTTAGCTCTGTCTTCAGGATAAGGCCCCATGTGTCCTCCCCATGGCACACAAAGCCTAAGGACTTGAGCCTCACCTGCCCCTCTTAGCTCTCCACTCCAGACCAGCCACAAAATGCTGGGCATTTGCATATGTTGCTCCCTTCCACCCTGCCTGCTCCACACTGCCTGGCATATCTCCTTCTGTAGGGCCAGTTCAAAGGTCACTTCCTCAGGCAGCATTCCCTACATGCCCCAGCTACCCAACAAACTTACCACTGAAGCCATGCAGTGGAGGACACTGCCCAGGGAGTAGAGACAAATAAGGAGCAAGGGGACACCGACATTTAAAGGACAGGAGAGAGGAAGGAACCCAGAATAAAAAACAGTGATTAGCTGGAGAGGGAGGAGGGATACCCAGAAAGAAGCTGAAAGGGTCTGGGAGGCTCCAGTAGGGCCTGTATGGGATAAGTGCTAGCTGGAAATATTTATCTCAGATATCTCAGGATTTAATTAAAATGCTATGACTATTGACCTGGCTGGTGTAGCTCAGAGGACTGAGCGCGGGCTGCGAACCAAAGCGTCGCAGGTTCGATTCCCAGTCAGGGCACATGCCTGGGTTGCAGGCCATGGCCCCCAGCAACCGCACATGGATGTTTCTCTCTTTCTCTCTCTCTCTCCCTCCCTTCCCTCTCTAAAAATAAATAATAAATAAAATCTTAAAAAATGCTATGACTATTTCTGTGTCCTAATTTATAAAAATTGAACAAATTACAAAGGACAATTAAGAAATGATGTTTCTGACTTTCTTTACAGTTATACAAAGTTATGGCTTTCAAGTGATATTACTCCACTCCTAGTTTTGTAAGCATCTACAGCTTTACATCTAATAACAAAATTTTAGTAATTATCTGTATCAATGCATATATATTATATTGATGAGCAGAACACATTAAATATTTATCTTGTGTATTTATATCACAAGAATTGAGCATTTGGAAGAACTAAAAATTACTTTAAAAAATCTGAATCTGAGGATATGTTTATTTTTTTTTAGAGAGAGAGAGAAGAAAGAGAGAGTGAAAGATGTAAAACGGAAACATCGAACAGTTTCCTCCCATACGCACCCTGACTGTGGATTGAACCCCCAACCTAGGTATGTGCTCTGACTGGGGATCGAACCTGCAACCTTTTGGTGTATGGGACAATATTCCAATTAACTGAGTCACCTGGCCAGGGCTGAAAATTACTTTTGGAAGAGATCTCAAGCACTGTTCCTTCAGGAAAGGAGAAAAGTCATCAAAACCCATCTGATGGCATGATGCCCTGTTTGTTAGCTGGCTGGCACGCAGTCTGGGGAAAAATATGAAGTACCCAATGTCCTTCTTCTTAAATGAAAAGAATGACAGCCCACACTGCACTTCTTTGGCTTGATGAAATAAATTCACAAATGTGTCTGCAAATCAGTTTGCTTTATTATGAGGAAGAGAAGTGATAATTGCTTCAATTATAATTAGAGAGCATTCGAGAACAGAATTCCACCAGGACTCGGGTGATTTTATTTCCCAGCACTGCACACAGGGTTCCGGTACAGATAAAACTGAGCAGACCAGCCTGGGAAGAAGCAAACTCACTTAGCAAGAAGGTGTTGTGTGGTTGTAGAGGGCTGTTTTCCGGGCCACACAAAGGGGGCCAGGGTCTGGTTGAGGACACTTCTGTCCAAACTAAATATGGGCACTCAGGTGTTCGGAAAAGACAGTCCTTTCATCCTGACACCCTGGTTACTTTACCCCTCCTAACACCTGTACACAGTGACAGTACCTGGACCTGGCAGGAGGAAGGTGGCAGGCCAGGGTGCAGAGGTGTGCACACCACACCCATGTGGGACCACAGCTCACCTGGCAAGCCTACGAGGGGTCAACAAGCCTGACAAGTGGGAACCTTGCACCTGGGACTATCCATCTCGGTAACGTAGGAACCTTACCCTCAAACATCCTGCCCCAAAGTGCAATTACTGATGTCGATCTGTACATAAATGAAGCAGTTGCAGGTGATGCTGGATGCATCAATCAGGCCCTCTCTGCTTCCCTCTGCACAGAGGTAAAACGAGCATTTACTTACTGCTTCTTTCAACGCCAAACTCCTTTCCACTTAGAATATGGTGCAGGAGATTTTTCATATCAAAAGGGCTGAGGTTCATCAAACTTTCAGAAGCTTCTTCTCCTAAAAACAAACATCTCGTAAGTGCCCTAGACACAGGGCTGTTGGCAGGTGAAGGTAGAGTCAGGAGGGCATTGAGGGTGGTGACAAAGAATGGTGTGGCAGGTCTCCCTGCTGAGGATTACCTCCCCACTGCTTCAGGGCTGAAATATATTGGTCATTGCTGATTCTAAAAGCTACTGTTTCTGTTGTGTATTTTCTTAACTCCCAAACACATATTTTGCACATTGTAATGATCCCGACATTGGGATGTGCCTTGCAGTTGATTTACATATTTCAGTTGGCAGGATTTCTGGCAGCAGAGGTGTTATTAAGTGGGGGACGATCTTACTGCAAGGAGCTACAGTAAGGAACTCAGGTGTCAGGAGCAGGGCAGAAGATTCTAATCCCTCATTTCCCCTGACACATGGAATTGAACACCCTGTGCTGGATGGCCTGGTGGAAGTTACAGCTAAACTAGAGAACCAGGTGAAGCAGGAGCACGCATAAAGGCACAGAAGCCCAGGTTCCAGAGTACTTGGGCGGGGCTCTCCAGGGCTGACCTGCAAGAGCCTCCCAAGGGCCCACCCACGCTTTGCACCTGAACAGTTCAGGCTCCGCGCCAGCTCCGTGGCCATCACCTGAATGATGAGTCCGATCCGGAGCCTGAGCATCTCCGCGAAGAGGCTGGGCTGCGCCCTGACGTACATGGCCAAGTAGACCACAATCTCCTGATGCAGACACACATGGAGACAGCATTTCAGAGACCACGTGGTGGTGAAGGCCCCTGCAGCCCGGAGGAAGGCCACAGCCCTGCCCCTCCCCAGCTGGCTTACCTGTGTGAGGACGGCGATACTGATGTCCTGCCCACTGGCTTCGTAGATGAGTTTTGTGAGCTCCTCCGGGGGAAGGGGCCTAGGAATGAGTATCAGGACACAAACACCATGAAAGATACCTAAGCGGTGTTTCCTCTTCCTCCATGGAAGATCCTTCTTTTCCTGCTGGAAGCTCCCAAGTGACAGTGAAAGACCCTCTTCCTGAATGATGAATGGCACCATTTCCCCCACGGCCCCCACAAACCTGAGGGCCCCAGGCTGAAGACTTACGCAGAGATGATCTTCTCCCGAGGCTCCGGTGGCAGGCCCACCGTCAGCTGTGTTTGGTGTGACAGCAGGTCTGTGCAGGCCTACTCATTCAGGGGAAAGGGTGAGGGAGAGGGGGAGACAAGGAGAGAGGGAGGGAGTGGGGAGACAGAGGGACAGAGGGAGAGGGGAACAGGGGAAAAGGAGCAAAGCCAAAGGGGAAGGGCACTGTCAATAACATCACAAATTTACCTTTACAAACTTCATGACCCTTGTTGCCATTTATTTGAAAAAAACCATTCACAGACCCCAGACTGAGCAACCCAGGCACAGCTGCAACCCTGTAATCTTCGTGTTCCCAAAATGTGGCCCGAGGCTTGGCTCTGCAGAGCCCATTAGTGGGTATTTAATGCCCACCCACTGTAGCCAACGCATTGGATTCCGTGATATGTCACAAGGGGGATGGACTGTCATAAGTCCTAAGATACCAATGTTAAGGGTTAATAGCTATACTGCAGTCTGAAATTGTCAGTTTCCCCATTATTCACATATAATAAATGCCATCCCCTTACTATAACATTGGACTTTAGTGTCCTAGAAAGCAGCTCTGCCCTTTGCAGGGCCATGGAGTTAAAAATATGAATGATGATTATACTGCAGTTGTACAGAAATAAAAGAGCTCTGTTTAGGAGGGTGACAGGCCACAGAGCATTTTCGTTTTATTTCTTGTTAAACCTTTTTCTGCAGCTAAGAAGGAACAAAAGTAACCAACTTCAGTTTCATTTCCTCTGCTCACCTTCCAAGAACAGTGGGAGGTCAGGAGAGGAAGACCCACTCCGCCTATACATTCAATAACTGGTTTCCTTTACCAACAAGAGATGTTTGCCTTCAGCTTCCATAATAGGAAGAGTGCATGGGGCTAGAGAGGACAGAGGGACAGCCAGAACAGTGGCTCTGACCTCGGCCAGGACCTCCACTTTCTTCCTGAGCAGGCCAGAGATGTAGCGAATCAAACCCCACTCCTGGTTCAGGCCTGCTTTCCCATAGAGCTCGCTGAGGAGGTTTTGAACTGTGACCCCATGCTGTCCGGAGAGATTTGTGTCCCAGCTGGGGCCCCTGTTGAGAGACAGAAAACCCCAGAAGTGTGGCCAGAATGGCAGGCTGGCGGGCTGGATTCTCTTGCAGAAGAGCTCATGTGGCGGCGAAGAGGGGAGTGAATCGCCACACACTCTGCCAAGTGCTCGGGGGCCCTCCCACGGCCTCCAAATCTCAGGATTGGGTTGAGTCTTATCAAAGCACGCCTTCTGCCCATTTGAAACAGAAGCCTAACATCAGGAAATGGTGAGCTCCAGGCCTCACCCAGCCTCCTCGTCCTGAGAGGCCAGTGTGAGCAGGCAGAAAGGGGATAGAAGTTTGTTTGTAGTGATCCCGCGTAATTTGAGTGGTAGAGTCATGACCCAGCTTGTTTGAAGGCCAAGACTAGGACAGAATCAAGGAGGCTGGGGAAAGCTTGGCCCAGTAAAGACCAGAAACTTACTTTATTACATACAGAATGTACAGAATGTCTGCTTGGTCCTGCAGGTTCAAACAGTCTTTCAGCTGCTCAACCAGCTTCTCACAGTCCACATCACCACGATCATCTCTGGGCCACTGGAAGTCACCTTCAGGGACCTGGCCATACAACAGCCAAAAAGCAGAGGAGAAGAGCTGAGCATGCGAACTTGGAGATGGGGAAGTCACACACCAACCCGGTCTTGGAACTCTGTCACTGCTGTTCCAGGATTTCAGTGAATCTTTTGTAGCTTTTTACTCATGTGCTTTACTACTTTTGATCAGTGAATCGCTGTGTCAGTCATTGTTTGCAAGAGACTGAACTGACAGGTTAACATGTGTCTGGATTTTATTTATACCAAGCCAAGGCCAAAACCAGCAAAACTAGCCCCTGATCTTAGAATCTATGCTAGCAGTTACCTTTGGAGTGGAGGGGTAGAAGTGACTGGGAGGGACACAAAGGCTGGCTGGTCATTTACCCACATCTATGGGCTCAGTGTATAATTCATTGAACTATATACTTACATTCTATACACTTTTCTATATATGCTATACTTCAATAAAAATGTTTTTAAAACAAAAACAAACATAAAAAGTATGTGCATTTTAAGAGCCTAAAATTGAGGTGAGGTTAAAATATTCTCCAACACACACTGAATCTTTCTATTCATGTGGGATAAAATCAAGGGAGATTTCTGGATAAAATGACAAATTATGGGAACCAGTGGGGAACACCCTGAGGTTTATTTTCCTGTGAAGTCTTTTCTGGTTTTGTACCCTACTCTGCAAGCAGCCAGGCCTTGGCTGGCTGGTACAGACAGGACAGGGCTAAGTAGTAAGTTACTTTATTTCCTCCAGCATGACACAGATTCTGATGAGTGGGTAAAAAGTCGGTAGCCTTTTTCTACATGCAATACGTAAAGGTTTGCAGCAAATTCAGTGTACAGACTGACACAAAGCGGACTGTAGTAGACAACTGAGTGGGTTCACATGGAAACCCAAAACTTCTAACCCTAAAAGTCCTGGAGATCAAGAAATATGCTCTTCTTTTTGAGTTCAACCACTTAAAAGACATCTTGGGGCTACACCAGCATCAAACAATATTACACTTGTTAAAAAAAAAGTGATTCTAAATATTGTACCTGTTTTAGGAGTGGCTGAGGAGAATCAACAAGATTCAGCGATTTCCGGTGGGCACTTAGAACTTTAGTTGGCAAAGTCATGGGAACAACTGGAAAGCAAAAGAACAGAGAATTCTTTTCAGGAGCAGGAAGGATAAAATATTTCTTTTAAGAGGTACAGTGGTTACTCCTTATTCGATACAAACCAACTAAAGGAATGATTACTTATTGAGTTTAATTAATTACAATTTAATTTATCACATAGCCACATAATGTGCTGCAAGCACGTGAACAGGACACGGATCTTGCTTTAGGGAGTACAATTTGATTTTTCCTTCTCGAAATTCAGAGGAAAATTACATAGCATCTTCGGACTGGAGTGAGCCTCAGAAATGATTGAGCTCAACCTTTTTTTCTTTCAGATGAGGAAACTGAGAATCATAGATGGTGGATCATTTTTCCAAAGTCACTGGCCTTCTCAAAATCAAGGTAACTGGGCTTCCTGTCTAGTATTTTCACTTTGCCACTGCCGGACATCAGGGTTTCTGTTTTTTAGCCACCTTTTGATGTTTTTTTTAAAATAGATTTTATTGATCATGCTATTACAGTTGTCCCATTCCTCCCCCTTTATTCCCCTCTGCTCTACATACCCCCTTCCACCCGCATTCCCCCCTTTAGTTCATGTCTATGGGTCATACATACAAGTTCTTTGGCTTCTCCATTTCCCATACTATTCTTAACCTCCCCTTGTCTGTTTTGTACCTACCATTTATGCTACTTATTCCCTGTACCTTCCACCCCCACTCCCTCGCTGATAACCCTCCATATGATCTCCATTTCTGTGATTCTGCTCCTATTCTAGTTGTTTGCTTAGTTTGTTTTTGTTTCAGTTTTTGTTTTAGGTTCGGTTGTTAAGAACTGTGACTTTGTCATCATTTTACTGTTCATATTTTGATCCTATTCTTTTGCTCAGATAAATCCCTTTAACATTTAATATAATAAGGGCTGGGTGATGATGAACTGCTTTCACTTGATCTTATCTGAGAAGCGCTGTATCTGCCCTTCCATTCTAAATGACAGCTTTGCTGGGTAGAGTCATCTTGGATGTAGGTCCTTGCCTTTCATGACTTGGAATACTTCCTTCCAGCCCCTTCTTGCCTGCAAGGTTTCTTTTGAGAAATCAGCTGACTTTTTGTAACTGTGGGTAGCTGTCTCATTTTCTCTTGCTGCTTTCAAGATTCTCTCCTTATCTTTCATCTTGGCTAATGTAATTATGCTGTGCCTTAGTGTGTTCCTCCTTGGCTCCAACTTCTTTGGGCCTCTGAGCTTCCTGGACTTCCTGGAAGTCTCTTTCCTTTGCCAGATTGGGGAAGTTCTACATTATTATTTGTTCAAATAAGTTTTCCACTTGTTGCCCTTCCTTTTTTCCTTCTGGCACCTCTATGATTTGGATGTTGGAACGTTTAAAGATGTCCTGGAATTTCCTAAGCCTCTCCTCATTTTTTTCAATTCTTGTTTCTTCATTCTGTTCTAGGTGAATATTTCTTTCTTCCTTCTGCTCCACACCATTGATCTGAGCCCCAGTTTCCTTCCCTTCACTGTTCATTCCCTGTACATTTTCTTTTATTTCACTTAATGTAGCCTTCATTTTTTCCTCTAATTTGTGACCATACTCAACCAATTCTGTGAGCATCCTGATTACCAGTGTTTTGAACTGTCATCTGATAGGCTGGCTATTTCTTTGTTGCTGAGTTGTATTTTTTTCTGGAGCTTTGATCTGTTCATTCATTTGGACCTTTTTTTGGTCTGGGCATGCCTGTTACATGTAAGGGGCGGAGCCTTAGGTGTTCACCAGGGTGGGGCTACCCACGTTGCTGCTTTGTGATGCTGTATGTGGGGGAGGGGTCCAAGAAGGAACAATCCTGCTTGCTCCACTCCCTGCTGTGTTTCAGTTACTTCCCCCACGACCCACAAGCAAATTGGGCCCTTCTGGCGCTGACTCCCAGGTAGGTGGTTTTGTGTACATTCTAGGACCCTGTGGGTCTCCCCACCGAACTCTCCTGTGAGGCTGGGAGTTTCTCCCACTGCCACCTCAACACCCACAGGTGTTTTCAGTCAGAGGTTTGAGGCTTTATTTCCCTGTGCTGGAACTGTGGGTTTCGAGGTCTGTCTCGCTCCCCAGTCATTCCTCCCAGTTTATCTGCATGTAGATGTGGGATCACCCTGCCTGCCAGCTGCCTCTTGGCTGGGTCATCCAGCTGCTGCCTTGCTGTGAGTGCACTCTGCCCAGCTGCCTGTCTCTGCCCCTCCTACCGGTCTGGATGAATGTTTCTTCTTTAACTCCTTAGTTGTCAGACTTCCATACAGTTTGATTTTTCTGTCAGTTCTGTTTTTTTTTTTTTAATTTGTTGTTGTCACCCTTCTTTTGGGTGTGCCAGGAGGCACAGTGTGTCTACCTATGCCTCCATCTTGGCCACAAGTCCTTGTTATTATCAATATTTATCCATTAAGCCATCTGTGGCTTCTAGGCTATAGCATATCATCTTGGGAAAAAGTAAGTTTTCAAGGTACAGATAAGGCATATTTAAAAGGCATTTATAGACCTCCAGGTTACACTAGTGAATTAAACATACATTGTAATTTTACTTCCTCTTAAACCCCGACTAACACTACAGAAAAAAATGTTTTAAAAAAATACAAATCCTCAAGAATAGGGAAAAACAGGGGAGAAGGTAATAGTAACAACATTTTGGAGCTGAGAAAGCTAATGGATGAAAGATAACTGATTTAGCCAGCACAAAGCAACCAAACCCCAAGTCTGCAGTGGGGAAAACCAAGAACCAGTCAGATTTAAATCAAGAGAATCCTCAGAAGTCTCAGGAGCTTGCTGCACTATGTAGTACCTCTGGAACTGGGGAGGTTCAGGGTGGTGGTCCAGAGTAAGGAAGACTGGGGAATTGCTCTGTGAGAAGCAGTGAGCTTCCTAGATTCCTTCCTCAGCTCCACACAGCCTGGCAACTGCCTCGCTCCCCTGACAGAGAATAGAGGGTGTTTTTGAGGAAGGCAAAGGGGAGGATCTCAGGAGTGGAGGCTGATCAGCATGTCTCAAGGCCTGGGTATATTCCTTAGGAGGAATAAGGACCAGACCCTTACCTGTCAAAGAGGAGACTAGAGTACCTCTCAGAAATCTGCTCAGTTTAAGTCCATACACCCAACAGGCCCCACCTGCATGCTTTGAGATTCCTATGCATGAGCAGATAACCAAGGAACACCCTGCATTGAAGAAAAGACTCTAATGTGGAAGATAGAAACAAAAACAAATGGGAAAATTGACTTGGGGGAAAATGGAAACCATTTAGGGAGAAGAAAATGTAAAGCAAAACAAAACAAAACCCTGCCATTAACATTCTTAGAGTAAGAAGAAATTGTATTGTATGCATAAAACAAAAACGAATGTAATTCAGGAAACAAAGATTTAAAACGTGATAGCAAAAAAGCAAGAAAACTAAATTGAGGGTGTGGAACCAAAAGTTGAAGCCATCGCCCTCAGAACAGAGCAAAAGACAAAGAAATTGAAGACAGATGAGAAACAATAAACACTTCTCCATGGGTCAACACTGAAATCATAGAGTACCAGAAAGAAAGAACAGAGAAAATGTAGGGAAGAAAATGAGTAAGGAAATTATTCAGAAAAACTTTACAGGCCTATCAAACATAAATTTCTGGATTGAAAAGGCCTAATGAGTACCCAACACCGTGGAGGAAAATACACCTAGATCAAGGCACATCACTGACATTTCAGAATCTGGGAGTAGAGAAGATCCTAAAACTTTTCAAAAAGAAAAACAGTTTACAGTTTGAAGGATCAAAAACTCATAATGGATTTAGGCCTCTTGGAACACTGATATAAGAAGACAATCAAATGATGCTTTCAAAATTCTGAAGAACAATTTATTTTCAATCTAGAATTCTATTTTCAGCCAAACTCTCAAATGGACATAGGGTATTTGTAGATATTTTCAGACTTGCAGAGTCTCAACAATTTTACTCACCATGCACTGTTTCTCAGGAAACTACTGAGTGTCCCCCACCAAAATAAGAGAGTAAACTAAGAAAGGAAAAGTTGAGACACAGAAAACAGGAGAGCCAACACAAGGGACAAGGCCACTTCAAAGAACTCTCCAGGATGAAGGTGAAGGGAGATCCCAGGATAAAATCTATATCCTGGACACGGAGGGCAACCAGGCCAAAGGGGCAGTGAACCTCAGAAACAAACAAGTTGAGGGTTGTCATCTCCATATTCTCTTACATTGTATCATTTTTTTAGCTTACTGAAACTATTCTAGAATGTGCTCCACCAAAGAAATAAATTGAGAAAGGGGAAGATGCCAGATTTAAGAACCAGGGAACCCAGCTGAAGAGATAAGCAAAGGAGATGCCGAGGATTATGGTAAAGAGAAGTCCCAGGCATGCAACAGGCCTAGAGCTCTATCAGCCAGAAAGAAGGAGACTTGTGGATTCTAAGGAAAGTCATGAAACCGATAAATTCCTCAATACGGTTGACCTGGTGGAAATTTGTATTGAGAGGCCATTGGAAGGTGTAAAAACGAAGCAAGCAGATTGAAAGGGAGGGCAACTATTAGCTTTAGGAAAAAAGTGAAAATCATATTTGCATATACACAATAATATAAAGAGTAGGTACTGGTTTTTTATTTATTTTTATAGAGAAGGAAAAGGAGGGAGAAAGAGAGGGAAAGAGAAATATGTATATGCGAGAGAAACATTGATATGCAAGAGAAACTTGGACCAGCTGCCTCTCACACACCCCCAACCAGGGACCTGGCCTGCAACCCAGCCATGTGTCCTGACTGGGAATCCAACTGGAGATCTTTCGGTTTGCAGCACAATGTCCAACCCACTGAGCTACACTAGTCAGTGTTAAGAGTGAGTACTGATTCAACTAGGCTTTAATACAACTACATTGGCAGGTTAGGGGAAGCGAGGCAGAGGAGTGGTGATTTAAGACACCTAAATCCTCACCCCAAGAGAAAAAGTCATAGCTACCAAATAAAGTCAATGTGGCAAAAGCCAGCAGTCTACACACATTATTTTAGAAATACAGAGACATGTGAATGCCAGAAGAAACAATGAACAGTTGAAAGTGGTTGCCTCTAAGGGCTGGGGGCAGTGAGGAGGGGAGGGTTGAGGCAGGAAACATCTGCATTTTGTCTTTGCAGATTCTTTGACTTCTAAACTATGCTCAAGCATTACTTTGATTTTAAACAAGTTATTTTAACAGGCAGAAAAGAGTTAATAACATACATGGAATTTCCAAACCCTTTGCTTTTGCCATCACAGAAAGTATATCCCGGGTGGAGTGGACGGCACTGAAAACATGGCTGTCTTCGGAAGTCTTCTTACGAAGAGGGGGCAGATAGCACTTCAAGGACGTGCTTTGCAGGAGGTGGTTGATATACTGGTCAAGTTCGTCCTGGCTTTCTGTAACTGGACAGGCAAGCAAAAGAGCCAATGAAAACAGGCTGCAGAAATATTCGAAAGGCATAACAGTGATTTTGTGTAGCATGCAGCATTGAGTAAATTTAGTGCAAGACAACATTTTGATATGGATACCTGCACCCCTACCCACCCTGGCAGAACAAAGAGATTTACATAGATAATGTATGCATTTCTAAAGTTACTGTTTGGAGAAACTTCATCCTAGGAAAAGAAAATACAGGTCAAGGTAGTGCTTATAGCACAGCATCCAAACATGAACTGAATATGTTAAGAGAACCTGAGGGCCAGCAGCTGACATCTGATCTTTTTGTTTTAATTTGTCATGAGTGAGCTAAGCATTATGGGACCCCCAGCCCCCAGCCCAAGTACTAGCCAAAAGTAAAAATCAGGTCACTTCAACCCCAAATCCTATTCAGTCTGAGAAACGTTATATACATAAGATTTCAGCGAAACCATATCCAGGCAAACCTAGATAATTCTACCATTCTTTTGAAAATTTGAGCCCAGTGTTTCCGTCTTTAGAGTATATTTTGTGAAAAGTCCTCATTCCCGAAACTCTTTGTCCCTCTAGGTTTTAAAAAGCCCTGCTTTTTTAGTCTAGATTTTTAAGCGGCATTTAGTCATTTTAATGCCTGCAAGTTTCCAAAGCCTTTTTTATGTTAATTATAAGTCATTTTTGATGCTTGCATGTCAGTGCAATTTTACCACAATGCTAAGGGTTGAATTTACTCAGTGAACCGCCTGCGAAGGCATTCCTAGCTATACCTTGATGGAAGACGTCTTCCAAATAGCCTCCCAAATCTGAATCGCTATTAGGACTGAACCTCCCTTCGCTGGCATCATCGTCAAATAATTTCTCATCACAGTCTGGATCCAGGAAGGTCAGATACGTGTAGAAAGATGTGGTGAGAAATTCCGCAAGGCTCCCCAATTTTACTCTGCCAAGGAGACACTGTATTAGAGATGCAGCTGCATGTGGACAAACTTCCACTAATGAAATCATGGAAAGACTTTTCAACAACCAGGTGGCACTTCTGCCAGTCCCAATAAATACGTCACTCTGCAGTAGTCGGCCAAGAAATTAAAATGCAAATTCAATAGCAAGTATTAAGTGGAAGCACACAGCATATTAACAGCCAAAATGAATCATGCTGATTTCTAACTCCCTAACCTAACACAAATATAATTTACTGAACCATCCAAAGTTTTACAAAACATGTTGAGCGAACCACTTCTAACCAGAGCCATCTTTTAGGACAGGGATGTCAAACTCATTTTTTTCCGGGGCCACATCAGCCTCGAGGTTGCCTTCAAAGGGCCAAATGTAATTTCAACTCCTTAACAGTTAAGGAGTAGTTACATTTATACAGCCCCAATGTTATTATTTTGGCCCTTTGAAGGCAAGCGTGAGGCAGATGTAGCCCCCAGTGAAAATGAGTTTGACACCCCTGCTTTAGCAGGTTTTTGCCCTAAAAGGACTGGACCAGAACAAAACCATAAGCAATGATTCTCTGGGTGCACTTGTGCCATCATTTGAGTCCCTACCATGCAGCAGGGTCACACAGGCACAGGTAGGCATGTCTCAGAGCCTGAGTTCTTTCTAGAAGGTAAGTGATGGGTAGGCCATCCCCAGACCAGAGCAGATGCTCAGAGTGGCCCTAGTATATCACCAAGTAAGGAAAACTTCCACTGAAAACTGGGAACTGCGTTTGGCAGTGAGGGGTCCTGCTGCAAAGGCAGCAGCATCTGAGATCTTCAGGTCTACCCCCAGGTTTGGGGAGTAGTGGCACGCCCACCATACAGAAAGAAAGCCTGCTCTGTGTGCTTTTTAAAATGTTAGATCCGGACAGAGAAAACAGTAGGATGCCTGGGAGCTATACACATCAGATAATGACTCAGTTGAAAAGGCTGAACCATTTAAGGGGTAAATTAAAGCAGAGGATGCAAATGAATCATAGGTGCTTGAGTTTCAATGGGCAAATGGACTACATCATAAACATGGCCTGGGGGCAAGGAGAGCCTTCCCTTTGTAAAGTAATAACTCCCGGGCCCCTAGAACCCTGGGGTCAGTTCTAGCGACGGTTTTGCCCTGAGGTTAGGGACAGGGGTGGGTAAAGTGGAGCCAGGAAAGAAGACAATGGAAAGTTTCCCTGTGATGAAGTTGAAAGGAGTCAGGTCAAAGGCCACAGGCAGCAATTTGATAGCAGGCTGCTTCAGTTGGGTCCAAGTGGTAGAGATCGCCATCTACAGTTCAGCTTTTAAAGATCCTCAGACATAGAGGAAAAGGCAAAATGAGATTTGATTGTAATTATGAAGAACTTAGTGGGAAAAGCAGCCAGTGTAGCCTAGGCATTCCTGTTTCATTCCCTGGTTCTCTGAATCACTGCCATACTCTGTAAACGGGAGGCCCTCCTGATTCCTGTAAGCCCCCAGCCAGCTCCACATGGGGTTAGAGCCCGGTTTCTGGATTCACACAGAGCTTCTGCACCTATTTGCCTTGTGCCTTGGCTCTTGAGGCAACAGCTCCTTCTCCATAAAGTGGGAATACAGCCCACATGACAAAGTGAAGACTACATGTGACAATGCCTACAAAGCCACAAAGAACACACACTGCAAGTGCTCAATTAATGGCAGACAGTGTCCTTTTGACAATGATTGTATTTCAATTGAAGAGTTTATTCTGAAAAACAATTAATAATGGGTGTATGGGATTTTTCTCTCAATTATGACGCTGTACACTGGGTGGTAACTTATCCAAGCTGGAGGTAAAATGTATGAATGTGGGTACCAACTGCAGGTATGGCAGTAGTGCTGGAAACGTAGATGGCAAAATGCTGGAGACAGTCTCACTGACACTCCTGAGAGAGGCCAGGAGAAGGTCAAAGTGAGGGTCACTTCAAGTCCACAGCAGAACTTGCAGCAAGCTCTGTGAGCACTTAGAATACAGAGGCCCAGCCCCGAAGACATCAGGCTATGTGAAATGAGCCAGTCACAAAAAGACGATGCTGCATGAGTCCATTTAAATGAGATACCTGGAGACCGAAAGCAGAATGGTGTCTCTCAGGCACTGCTTCAGGGGCACAGAGTTTCAGTTTTGCAAGATGGAAACAGTGGTAGCACAACAACATGAATGCCCTTAACATCAATGAACTGTATACTTTAAAATTGTTAGACAGTACATTTTATGTTATGTGTACTTTATCACAATTTTTAAAAAACCACTGTGGTAGCAGAGTCCCCAGTGTGGGAAGATGTGAGAAGAAGGGCTGAGTTCAAGGCCCAAACACTTTTAGCAACTGCCATTCCATCAGGGACCAAATGGAAGCCTCCCCGAGCCCAGGAAAGGCCGCAGCTCACTAGTGGCGAGCTTCACAGTGAGGTTCTCCTGGGGCCCTCCTGGCATATTCCAGGGAGTTCAGACAGATTGGGGCATGGATGCTACAGAGAAAACCTCTGCCTTGTGACAGTTACAGGGTATAAAACCAGGAGAAGTTTTCCTGAGAGGTGAGCCCCCTATCACTCAAGATGCTTAACCATGATACCTGGGAGCATCTGTCACACCGGAGGCCTGCAAAGGAATGAGTATCAATCTACTGAGAATGAGGGGACAATGGTCTAGGCAGGCCCATCAGGTGCTGTGCTCTGAGGGTCCCTAAGAAATTTGTAAAGTTCTGTGAATTATTCTTAAGGTGACAGCACACTCAAGTCAATTGAAGGAGCACTTATGGAGCACCTGCTAGATGTTAAGGCACTGGGTGTTTTCTTCCGTGCCTTTTACTAAAAACAGACTTAGCATTCTGTACATGCATTCCAGGAATGCCACTTCAGAGAAACTGATATGTTTACCTCTCTATGCCCTAGGCCTCCTGGCGCCTGCAAAAGCTTTACAGTCACCCAGCGAATGCTGCTTTAGAGATGATTCCAGTTTCACCAGATTAAGTAAGTTTTAACTTCCTTCTTACTCTAAAGTACCATGCTTCTGTGTTCAGCAATGGACATGAAAAAGGGGAGAAGGGCAGCAAAATACTTTAAGAAACGTCAATATTACTTTTATTGTTTAAGAAAATCATAAATTACCTAGCTCCTCCAAAATATCCATCCTCTAGTTTTCTAATTGTAGAAAGAACTGCAGGATGAATGTCTGAGCCATCATTGGCTAAGGGGGAAAAAAAGATGAATTAGTTTACTTAATCTAGGGATACTTTTTTTTGGTGGGGTGAGGGGGCATGCACTGCAATGAGGTTGTTTTAATTAGGTTGTTTTCATCAACATAACCTAATTAAAATACATATGTCATAGAAGATTCCAGAGCTATAAAACAGAACTGCTGAGAAACCCCTTCAATACTGAGCTCTGCCCATGGGAACCAGTTTAAACATTGTAAGAAGGGCCCAAACCAATAGTGGGATATGGGTCAGGAAAATCAAGTCCATGGAGTTACTGAGCATGGTGTGGGTGATTGGGAAGGTGAGCGTGGGTCTGCCTGTCATCCGCCAGCAGGTGCACAGGTAGGCCAGCTCGATCTTCAGCATCTCTACGATCATCTCGTTGTCCAGGGCCAGGTAGAAGTGATGCTGGTCAGTGAACTGCAAGTCAGAAAAAGCCAAGTAAGAGGCTGTCCTTCATTTCCCTCGACATAACTCCAGCTGTCATTTACGGCAGCACTAATCCTTGTGCTATGTTTCCAGAGAAGAAGCTCAGTCCTGGCCATAATCTACCTATCACGGGGCTCTCCTCACAATAAGATAAATGGATCTGTCACCTGCCCAGGAGCTATGGAAGGGAAAGGAAGGTGCATGGCTAGATCTCTTTACAGCTCCTCAGATGAGGATTTAAGCACCTGGCTCAATGCTTGCTGTCTCTGAAAGGAAATCAATAGCTCCTTAATTCCTACCCTTCCAGGGCTGCTGGACTCAGAGATGCTTTCTGAGTGAGGGCACTGAGAGCAGGTGAGATGTGGAGACTGTGTTTACCTAATCAATGGCCTGGTTAACGTGAGCTAAGGGCATTGTAGCCTGATATCGATGAAAAGCAAATTGTTCTTCTGGCCTCTGGACTAGTCCATGCTCAGGTTTAAAATTTGTTGCGAAAGGAAATAACTCACAAGATGTGAGTGAACAGTGTGGGTTAGGGTAAAAAAGAGCAACTTGGGGCTATGGACCCCTTGACTGACTGTGTGCCTAGGTAGTGGGGTGGGGGTTATGTCCCATGTTGACAAAGTGATACTATAGTTGGTCTTTCTAGCTGCCCAAATAGATGGAAAATGTTTGGTTTGGGTTCCACAGGACTAGCTTCCTTTGGAAACAAAAACTCTGCAGGAAAGTTCCGTAATCAGTATATTCAGGATCCCACCAAGGGGGTTAGGGCCTGAAAATCAGACTGGCTATGTGTTACACAGAGGGTCCGATGACAACTTAAGCAAGGGTGAGGGACTCTTGTGTTTAGGGGCACAAGGACTGTGGGTCAAGTCACATGTTACTAGCAACTTTGTAAAGCAATGGGAATTTCACTGCTACTCATGACTGGAAGTGATAACACTCAATTCAAGCCAAGCCACATTAACTGAGCACCTTGTATGAGTAAAAATTGTACTAGGTAATGGGTGTCATCTTATATGTGTCTATTTGAACACGTGGATGCACGTTCTGCCACATTTAAGGTGGCTCACCAGGCAGAAAAGAGAGCCTAGTAGAAAGATGCTTGTTGGTTTGCTACTGGTCTGCTCTTCTCACCTGAGGTGTAAAAGTAAATATTTGGTTCCTAATCACATATAGTTTAGATGTGCCAAGGACACCAATGGGCCGATATGGTCGCCCACTCAATTTCATATTTTTATTTCGTCCTGTTTGAAGAAAAAAAAGAATTTGGTGTTAGAGTCAACACAGTAACATCTAGTCCAACTGACTTCAGCTAAGACTGAACTTATTTTTATGTTACATAACCCACTGTGCAGTTTGTTTTTTCTAACACCACTGTCTTTCTTAAATGGGACAAAGATACATTAAAAACAAACCCACCCCCCTTTTTATGCATGTATACGAACAGCACCTGCTTCAACTTATCTGGAATAAAACTATTGAAAGGACTTTATTAGTCTTTACTTTTAATTTACTAAACAAAAAAGTCACATTTTAGGAAAAGTAAAGAAAAGCCCCTCCTATTTTATTTTTTAAAAGATTTTGTTTATTTAATTTTAGACAGAGGGGAAGGGAGGGAGAAAGAAAGGGAGAAAAACATTGATGTGCAAGGGAAACATTGATCTGGTACAGGTCCCCTCTGGGAACCAGACCTGCAACCCAGACATGTGCCCTGACTGGGAAACAAACCGGCCACCTTTCACTTTGTGGGACCATACCCGACAACCAACCAACTGAGCCACGCTGGTCAGGGCTACCCCCTCCTATCTTAATGGGTAAGTGAGCAGTTTCTGAGACCACAGATGAAAATTAGAAACATTATCAAGACACAATGACTGTTCCAATAGTGAATTTTCAAAGGTGGCTGCAGAGCATACAGCAGATGTGGCAAATGTCATGGCCAATCTGTGATGGCATGTACTGAAGCTTGTTTGCCCATTCCTCTTCACACAGAAGTGGTCAGACCACTGGTTTTAGTGCTTTGCCCAGTTCTTTAGGATGTATACATATCATAGTCTGCCCTAGATCCAAAATCCAGAACAAGATGCCTCCTGGCCAAAAAATGCCATATTTCCCCAAACCTACCAAGCTTGGCATATATGTGACTGAGGATCCGGCCTGGCTGGACTCGGATTGGGTGAATGTCAGCAATACTCTGGACATCTATCCCATGCTTCCTCAGCAAGTCCTTAATGTGGTTGTTTTCTGCCAGAACAGTAACTGCGAAGAAGAGGTGCATATAATGTGCATTACTGTGTGGCCCTTGTGTCCTCATGTGGATACATGCATCATGGCCTGACTTCTCCCTTGGCCTGTGCTACACACATTAGCATGCTCTCCTCTCACTGGCTGGCTTTGAAAATGACAGCACTTGTACTGCTGCTCTTCTTGGTCCTCTCTGGCCTTGCCCCCCAACACCCACAATGCATATGTATGAAGTACACACAACATACAAAACAGTCTGATAAGAGACTTCTAGAAATGGTCTTCAACAGATCTCAAGTCAAATCACCCCATCTCAAATGATGTCTTGCCTTTCCCTGGGTCTGCATTTATTCTAAACCTGTCTTCTGTTCTTGTCATATGGGTCAAGAGTGGAAACACCTCCATGTGGAGGAACCTGCAGAAGCTTGTGTCCCTGCTCCCAAAGGACATAGGTCCCATGATAGCACATGCCACCTGCATCACCACAAACATGTGAGTCATATGTTGCACTACAATGTTACATATTAATATATGCCAAAACATATACATGTACACACTTTTTAAAAATGAAAGAGAAAGCTAGGGAACAATTTGCATTAAAAATACATGAGTTTTTCCAGAAGTGGAATCGCTGGGTCATAAGATAGTTCCATGGGAATGTATCTGATGAAACCCAAAACACTGATTCAAAACAATATATGCGGTCCTATGTTCACTGCAGTGTTATTTACAATAATAGCCAACATTTGGAAGCAGCCCAAGTGCCCATCAGTAGATGAGTGGGTAAAAAAAGCTGTGGTACATTTGCACAAATGGAATACTACTTGGCCATAAAGAAAGAAACCTTACCTTTTGCGACAGCATGGATGGACCTGGAGAGCATTATGCTAAGTGAAATAAGCCAGTCAGAGAAAGACAAAGACCATATGATCTCACTTATGTGTGGAATCTAATGAACAAAATAAACTAATGAACAAAATAGAAACAGACTCATAAATACAGAGGCTGACAGCTGTCAGAGAGGAGAGTTGGGGGCTGGGTGAGAAAGGTGATGGGATTAAGCAAAAACAAACAAACAAAAAACAACAAAAAACAAACCTCACAGACAACAGTGACTACCAGAGGGGAAGAGGAATAGGGGAAGTAGAAGAGGATAAAAAGGGGGGATAAATGGTGATGGAAGGGGACTTGACTTGGGGTACACCTGAAACCTGTAATTTTATTAACCAAGATCACCCCAATAAATTCAATTAAAAAACTGAAGCAAAAAATACACGGGTTTTAGAAAGTTAAACAGGACTAGTAAACATACTCACAAACCTTGTACTACAACATCAGGTTTGACAGAAGTGGAAAATCTTCTATTTAGGGGATCAATTTCACCGGCAGCAAGGAATCCCTAGGAAAAAAAGGAGCATTAACATTATGAAATACTGATTAACTAAAATTTCACATAAATTTGAAAGTGAAATATTTGGGAGCTGAAAATATTCAGTATTTACTCCTCTAGATATTTCAAGTCAATTGCTTCTTTTTCTCGGAAACATAGTAAATCATTTAGATAATCACCAATAAATGTATTACGTTTTTGGCACCTAGCTCTCCAGGGCTAGTCAAATGTGCCACCATCTTGTGTGAGTAAAAAGAACAATGGTAACTAATACTTCCAGAGCATCTGACTTTAAAGCCATGAAGATGCCAAAGACACTCACAGCCACACTGGGCAGAGAGCCCCTGTGTTCTTCCGGTTTCCCATCTCCCAATTCCCCTACCTCTGCCAACAGCGAGCTGAGAATGTACAAGGACTGACCCCACAGATGGGGCAGCTTCCCCAGAGGAACTCTGTCTACCGTGTGAGGATTCTTATACTCTTCGTCTACCTGGCAAAGAGAGAAAATCCTAAAGTCAGAATGTCAGAGGATAAAAAGGCCAATGTTACCAACATTGGGAAGCACACTGATGATTTACAAAGTGCTACTCATTCACTCATCCAAGCCAATTCTGTGTGAGAGCTGGAACTGAGAGGCTGAGGAGGCTAAACCCCTGCCTAGGCGGTGGGGGCTGGGGGTCACACATAAAAGCAGCAGAGGCCGAATTAAAATCTAGGCCTGGTTCCAGGCTGGTGCTCTGCCCACAAGCACACTGATGGCAAAAGGCAGACAGAGAGGCCCTGGAAGCCTGGCCTGCCTTCCCTGAGCACAGCTGTAGGCAACAAGAAGTTGCACAGCTCATGCTTACATTACAGGTACAGCGATCTAAAACATCAGCCTTCCCATGGCAGTGCGAAGTCCGACTTCTATCTTGCTATCTCCAGGGGTTCATCAACTCTGTGTGCTTACACAAGAAAATTACCAGAAGGTGGCACTATTGATTGAGAAAAAAACAATTGTACTATGAGATCATGAATTTTCCACCAGAGACTCAAAGAGCTGAATTAATTGGGGGCTTTAGACTCATTAAAATAAACTCCATTTCTCGTTCTGATGGATAGTGCTGGCTACACATTGTAGAAGTTAGTCTACAACTTCCTCTGTTATAGACGCCATGCTGACCTTTGGGTTTTTAGTCATTACAACATTGGTTGAGGGTAATGTCAGTGACCACATTTTTCTCAGAAAAAAAAAAACATCAGGCAATTAAATGAAAGGAAATGGGAAAGACTTACCCTTCTCCAAAGGGGAAAATCAGACCACGAGGAAAGCCGTTCCCTCTTTGTGGGTTTTTAGTAAATTTAGTTAAATTTTAAAAATTTGCTGTAGTAGTCAACATTAAGAAACCCTTAAGCTTATAAACTAAACAGGATTAAACATCACCAGTAATCAAATAATCAAATAGGGTAACAGTGTGGAAGGAGAATCTCCAAAATGTCTGAGTGGTTATCTTTGAGTAGTAAGATTAAAGACAGATATTTATTTCTTTTAGCAGAGTCCTGGATATTCTGCAGTGTGCACAATTACTTTTTCTATCAGATTGTATGTTAAAGCTATTAAAATGTAAGTAGTGTTCAGAAAGACTGCAAAGATCTAGAATGAGATCTAAAATGAGAACATAAGGCAGACAAGGAGTCCAGATCACAAGACAGCCTGGCTCTGCCCTCCTGCCACCCATAGGCCTCTCCCCCTTGTCCACCCCAGTCCTTCTGATGTGTGGCAGGTTCTCCACCACACCAGGACTTTGTCACCTCCACTACTGTGTCTGCCCTCCATCCTCTGACTAACTCCTCCGACCCCCAGTGGCCTGCAAGCCTGCAGAGGCAGAGCTGGCATTGTAACCCTTCTGTGCTTCTGGACCTAGCCTGGCGCCTGGCCTCCAGCAGCTGCTTGACACATATCTGCTGGGCACACTTGCGTTAGTCTCAAGCTGTCCAATGGAGGGTTGCATGGATGGTGATGCTTTTTGCACAAGCACATCTGGCTGAGGAAATGACTGAGGCTGAAATCCAGGGTGGATGCCGCACTGGCCTGGGGCTGCGGCCACTCCAAGGATGAGGTCCTTTTTTTAATTTGCACAAAGTGGCATATGGGTCTGGGTGGCCCCCTGTGTGCAGTGGTTTTTACATGTCATTGGTGTGATGGGTGAACCATCACACCCAGTTGTCCTCTGGAAGCAGCCAACATAAAACGTGGTTAACATAAAATAGTGTTCAAAATCAGTGCCTTGCTTATGTGTAAAATGCACTGGATAAAGGGTGTTGTCATGCCAAGTAGAAACCCAAAGGTCAGAGTGTAGTTTAGAAGACAGAAGTTGCAGAGCAACTTTTTACAATGTATAGCCAGCACTGTTCATCAGAAGAAAAAGTATAGCTTATAACAGCCACCATTTACTATAGTCAGGAGTATGTGCCTTTTAGCAGAACACAGATGGATGGTTATTTTCTATCACAAAACAGGTAAAACACTCCTGAGATCATTTGATTTCCCTTTGTTCTGCTTCCAGGTTCCAAATGATGTCCCATTACTAATTTGTTCTGCCAAATGTCTCAGTACTGAAAAGGGGGCACCCTGAACATGTAGTTGCTGTAAGATCCCACCATCGGTCCCTCCCCAGCAACACATGTATCACTCATAGTAAAATTAATACATTGGCAGGACATCTAGGTATTGGACACTTAAGAGAGAAAAGAGCCCTTGTAGGCTTCATGGCCTGATCTGTACAGTGAGGACTCTCTCCCACCTGGAAATGTACCACTCATTAAGAGGCAGTGCGGGGCTGTAGGGAGGCCCTGACCCTGGGGTCTGCTTCCAGGGAGAGCTCAGTGGTGTCTTAGCCCTAGCAGGGTCCATAGCCTCTCTGGGTGGAGGCACACAATTGTAGAGGCCACACCATTGCCCTGACCATGTGCTTGTGGGCCTGATTCAACCACAGAACCCCTAACCCAAGCTGTGGCACAACAGCTTCTGCTGGGTTATGATCTCCTGCAGGCCCTCTCAGTTAGGGAGAAGACGCTGCTCTCTGTTCCTCCTGCAAATGCAATAATGAAGCTTTGAAGCAACAGGAACATCCGAAGGACAAATAGCCTTGAATTAAGGATTCTTTTTTCCTAAAAACAAGACACGTAGAGGGGAATATTTCCACCAAGATATATCAGTCCATCATGGCCCAATTTAGGAAACTGGATAGAACAAAACTACCTGTAGGAAAATTTCTCTCCCTGATAAAGAATGCCTTGATTACTTGAGCTCTAGTTCTGGAATGGCCTGACTCAAAGGAAGAGATTCTCAAGCATCTCCACTCTTCTGTGGGTACGTGTGAGAGCACGGTGCCCAGCAGTGTTCTGTGCATTTTAGGGCTCATGTGGCCTCGGGCTCAGGTGAGGGACAGGTCACCTCTGAAGGTCCTCAACTGATGCCTCACTTGAGCACCTCTTCTCAAGCATGGCTCCAAAGCTGTAAGTCCTGTGACACCTAGGAACACTACCAAAGGCTTTAGAAACCACTTCTCCTGGAGAAAAAGTGTTAGGTATGGAAGGGGGATGGAAAGTAAGAAAAGAGCAAGCACCAACTTGCTTTGTTCTCGACAAGCAGTGCCTTGTTACCTTGTTCGGTGGGATGGCATAGAGTTCTGGCACCAGGTGGATCCCATTCTTGCCCCTGATTAATATTCCCTCCAGGGCCTCTCGGTATTCTTGGACCTGGAAAATAGCCCCATCGCCCACAGTATGAAAGAGGGGTCCTCAATGCTATAATGGCAGCACAACACAGAAAAGCAGCTCTCTTGGCAACAAACAGATTAGAAGTAGGACACAGAGCCAAGAAACTGCATAAATACCTTCAGCTCCAAGAATGCAGGAGCAACAGGGAATCTT
Organism: Phyllostomus discolor; assembly: GCF_004126475.2. Lineage (NCBI taxonomy): Eukaryota > Metazoa > Chordata > Mammalia > Chiroptera > Phyllostomidae > Phyllostomus > Phyllostomus discolor. Next base: position 6,975,482 of record NC_050198.1, read on the forward strand.
GTTGACAGCAGGTGTTAGGAGAAGCTAAACACAACTGGTCTTCTCCGTGTTGTCTTTAACTCATGAACTGAATAATTCACTCTTAACTTCTCACACACTTAAACTTTGTTTCACCAGCTAGATGACAAGCTTCTTAGAGTGGAGGCCAGATCTTAAGTGGGGCATCCCATGTCCACCCATGGGCAGCTCTCCACTAGAAGGCCCTCATTCAGATATGTATCGATCAAGAAACATTTACTGAATGAATCTGGTGTGAGGAAAAAATTATATGCACTATGATCCAAGTACCCCTGTTTTTAGGATACACTACTCAATATAATGAAAGCTGTTGGTGTAAACATTTCCATCAAATTAAAAATGTGCTGATAAAAAGCTAAGGACTAAGAGGGAAAAGAAGAAAAGGGGGAAAAGCCCTTTCCCAGTCACCCAGCTATTTAACACATTTCATGTTTGGAAAGCCCAAACATTTCCCAGATCTCATTTTTCTTTTCTTTAGAAATTTATGGATGGCAAAGCCTGAGCAGGGGTGCATTATTTTGTTAAATGTCATTGGGCAGCAAGTGAAAGACACAGCACAGACATAAGAGTAGTAAATTCTGTGAGACCTAGAAAATAAGGTACTAAGGTACAGTCTTTTTTGTCTCCTTAGTTTCTTGTTTGTTTATTTTTGATCATTGTCAACCTTGTCCACAATTGAAATTCCAACTCAATCCTTTTGAGATCTTTCAGTTCTGGGGTAGAAAGACTCAAGATAATCACTACACCATAAGAGTAAGAAAGAACAAATGGGGACACAGGAACATTTCAAGCTTGTTGCAGTGCCCCCTGCCCCAGTGTTCCTGAGCAGAGGCAGCTTTCAAAAACTAAAATAAATCCTAGATTGCTCACTCCATTCCAGAACGTGGGATTCAAACAGGCTAAAAAAAAAAAAGTGGCACATATGAGCAGGTTAAAAAAGCAGCAGAAGTTTGAGTTCATCAGTCATTTACATGAGCTTTACAAGACAGGTCAGTTCTGCTCACTAAAGTATGCATAGCGGCAAATGCCGAAGGAACCTGCCCTGAACAAATGAATGCTGTATTAACAAATAATTACCAGGCACTTACTATGTATACTAGGCACAGGGCATATGTTAGCAAACTGGATAGAGACTACCTCTGCCAGGGTCCTTTGACAGGTAAGTTGGAGATTAAAATACAGTTACAGGTACCATGCTGTTATAAGAGCCATGGGCATATAAAAGGGGCACCTGACCCAGCTTCTAGGGTCAGAGAAAGCTTTCTGAAAGAACAGGCACTTACAATGAATCAAGTGGAGGAGGGAAGGGCAGTCGGGCATTTGAGGGGAGAGAGAGAGAGACAGCAGGATCTGTTGAAGGGATTAAAAGGGTATGTGCTTGGATCACAGAAGTTAAGAAAGGAAGTAAGTAATAAGAAATTGGGCTACAGTGGGGAAAACAAGGGTCAGATCTTGTAGGACTCTACAAAACACAGGAAGACCTGTATTTCATCCCCAAAACAAACAGGAAGCCATTCAGTGCTTTAAAGCAAGGCAGTAGACAATCTGATTTGCCTTTTAGTAAGATCACCTTGGCAAAGTGTGGAGAAACAGCAGGGAGAGAGGCTGGAGGAAGGGAGGTCAGTTCGGAGGCTGTTACAGTAAACAAAACATCAGCTGATAAACTACAGCTCAATACAGCAAAACCATCAGCTGATCTGAAAAGAACAGGAGCAGCAACAAAACCTGTCTATGGTGGACTGTTTGGTGCTCCCTGATGAACCCACCTCCTACTATTCAAGCCTTTGTGTAGTCTCCTCCCCTTGACTGTGGGATGGCCCTTTAAACAGCAGAATGCAACAGAAGTGACACTCTGCCAGATCCAGATCTAGGCCTTGAGAAAGGTTGGTGGCTTTTGCTTTTGCTTTCTAGTGGAAGACGACCACCTCGTAAAAAAGCCTAGCTCGCCAGAGACCAAAATGCTGTGAGAAGTGCAAGCTAGCCACGTGGAGAACCAAAGTCCAGGCCAATAGCCCAGCTGAGCTCTCAGTCAACAGGCAGCATCAAGTTGTCAGCCATTTAAGTGAGGACATCGCAGAAGTAGATGCTCCAGCCCCACCGAATGGTCCCAGCTGATACCAGGTGAAGCAGGGACAACCTGCCCCTACTGAGCCCTGCACAAATTACAGAATCTCCAGCAAATAAATAAAAAAGTTATTGTTTTAATTCGCTAAGTTTTGGGAAACTTTGTTAAGTGGCAACAGATCATTGAACTGGTGCCCTAAATTCTGGCATAACCTTGCCCTGGCTGGTGTGGCTCAGTGGACTAAGTGTCCACCTGTGAACCAAAGGGTCGCTTGTTTGATTCCTAGTCAGGGCCCATCCCTGGGTTGCGGGCCAGGTCTCCAGTGGGGGATGTGGGGGGCAACCACATATTGATGTTTCTCTCCTTCTCTTTCTCCCTCCCTTCCCCTCTCTCTAAAAATAAATAAATAAAATCTTTAAAATCTTTTGCATAACCTTATGTTCTAATAACAATCAGCATACCAGTGGAATGAAGATGCTGATTATCAACACAAAACCCAACATTGTCTCACCTGAACGGCATCACCATTGAAGACCCCATCTATTATAAAATACGTCCAGAACACGGGCCATTCACATTCAATGTTTTCAAAGAGCTTGAGTTCAGCAGGGTCATAATGCAATCGATTTGGGTCCTGGAATCAAATAGGTAAACCTTCTAAAAGGTGATGTCAGATTACATACATAACATCATAGTACCTCTCTGGGTTTCCCTGGTGTGTCTGTTTCAATGCAGCTTTTGAGGTTGGTACAATTAGAATTCTGCTATAATGGGGAGATGCTATTTTTGGCAGTTTTCCATGGTAAAATTTCATAAATGTAAATCAGAAATGTCCACAAGACTCCTTGGTAGCTTATTATATTAAGCTTCCTTTATTTCTGACAAATAAATAGCAATTTTTTTCCCACGGTGCTTGGCAGACTGTTTTATTCATATCATTATACAAGTATCAGTCACTATGGCAAAGAAACCCAAGGAGGCGGCCAGGGATGGTATTTAAAAAACCGTGTGAGCCACACAGAACTGTTTGTCCTTGTCTACAAGCTGGTTTTAAACCACCAGCTTGCTGTCCTCCTGATGATCTTACTATTCTGTTGCCTAACTCCAGGCTTTTTGACTCCAAAATTAAGACTTCCCTTTCCAATATTCTAACATGTAATTATAATCAATAGAGGGAGAAAACCACAGTGGCAACTTAGATATGAAGCAGTTTAGGAATCATAAGAAACATTATTTAAATACAACCTCTCTTGGGGTTTTATAGCCGTCTCGAAGGAAGCGACAGCATCCATAACGCCCCTAAGAAGAAAAAGAAAAATAAGTACATTTGAGGTAATTAGAAGAATTTCTTTGCCTTTTCATTTTAATTCCAGCCAACAGTCCGCCCCCTTTCTCGTGAATCTTTTAGTAAAAAAATGTCTACCAAATGTTCTTTGCTATCAGTACAAAAAGTTATTTTTAAGTCCTAAGCAAAGTAAATTCAGGTTTGATGGGTGTTTGGAAGGAAATGCCAAAACATTACATAAGACTATGAGAGGTATGAGAGTAATTACTGAGAGTTCAGTGAGTGACCAGCCTTTCATCCTGATTTGTTATATCATACAAAGATGCAAAGGGACCCTCACTGCTTGGAGAAGCCACCATTCAGATACTTGGATTGGACTGCTTCTACTTGAGAGACTGGAAAGCTAACAGGACATTCTGGACTTCTTGCCCTTAGGCTTTGGGTGCGCAGGAGCCCTGCAATCTGCAAGCCTGACAGGGAGGCACGTGGGGCTTCCTGCGACTTAGGGCTGTCACTGCTGGTTTGCCCGCTGCAGGTTCCAGTGTTCCTTCCTCTTCAGCTTCCTGAGTGTCAGGAAAATATGGCAGTGGTGGTACTCTCTTAGTCTGCCTTCCTAACCCCTGGATGGCAGCTTTGGGTGACCATTTCCCAGTTTCTTGAGTGCGTTCAGGCTGCTCTAGGGAGGGCTGTGGAGGCAAGCACACCCCTAGTGGCCAGCCCCGGCCTGCTGTGGGAGGCCCAGCCTAGCATCTGCTCCCCTTTGAACGCTTCATTCCCTGTATGAACTCTCTGCCTGCCTCAACTATCTAAAGGGGTTCCTTTTTCTCCACTGAACCCTGACTAAGACAGCCAACTTCTTTTGGGGACGTGATTGGAGACCCTTAAACCTCTTGTTTCCAAGGGCTAAAAGCATTTTTCATGGAATCTAAGTAAGATCATAAATATGTGGATTTTGCCTTAGAAAAGTTACATTCTTGGATAATTTCACTGATAACTTCAGTTGGCTGGAATATTTAATAACATTCTCACTTTGGTATAATATGTCATACTTCCCTAGTTACTCAGAGCAGGGCCTTTTTTTAAATCTCAATTTAATTTTGGGATTATCAAAGTCTCCTGATGTTGTATGTAAAGTTTCAGGATATTGGAACATGTGTATTTTTTTTCTGGAAGGGGCGCTATAGCTTTCAATACATTTTCAAAAGGGTCTTTCTGTGATCTTTAAATGGTTCAGCAGCTCTTCCTCAGAAGTACAGGAGTGGTATGAATTGGGGTTCAAAGATGGCGGCTTGAGTTCAAGCTCACTACTTAGGAAGAGGAGCAAGCACTTGATTACTCAGAGACTTAGTTTTTCACCTGTAGACTCAGCTTTTGATATCTCACTCCATGAGACAGACCACTTAGACAAACCAAGCCATTGACCTCATGGAGACCTGAGGCCTGGGAAAGCTGCTCCAAATCATAGTGTGAGAGTAGCACTTAACTCAGGGCAGAACGGCACCAGTGTGACCAACCCTTACCTGGAGCTTGGAAATAATTTCATTTTTGGTCACATTCACAAGATTCATATCTTCCACTGCAAAGGCCGGGAAAGAAATAATAGAAAGAAGTCCAGCGTCAATCTCTTTAGATGTCGATGCTCTTGGCAGCATGGAGAACAGAATAGACTGAATGAAAAACAGAGGTGGCTTTAACCTTGGAAGCAATAATAGTTACAGACGATGTCTAGAGATCATGACCTTAAGTCCCAAAGGAACATTCAAATAATTAAAGCTATGTCCTACCAACATGACTCCTGATGGGCTACCTTGCCCACCCAGCCAATGATTCCTACTCCTTGGGGAAGAATAAGGGGTCAGGGAGAGCACAGTACTGCCTGGAGCCTGAGCTGAGAACTGCTTGTCTCCCTTCCTTCGTGGCTTTTGTTGACTCCAGTGGGCCTCAGGACACACAGGGGAGGAACTAAGGGCTACCTGCGTCAACAGGCCAGGGTGTCCTGTCTGTGAAGGCAGAGATAGAGAAGAACACACATACAGGGCCAGGACAGAGAAATGTCTGGTTCCATGGAATGTGGCCAGTTGGACAGGGGGACTGAGAAACCACTTAAAGAAAAAGTCAGATTCAGACTGACCACTTAAAGAAACCACTTAAAGAAAAAGGCAGTGTTCACAAGAACACTTAGGCAAAAAGGTAAACAACAGAATTAGTTTAGTCCTAGAGAGAATGGGTTACTTAGCGATACTATAATGTGGCTTCAATTATAAAGTGGTTGGATTAGGCACTGTAAACTAAAGGAAGTTGAGATTATAAGGAAAAGTTTGGTAAGGGGAAGCTAATCACGAGATTCAACATATATAGACATGGTGCTAGACCCCTGCAAACATAAGCTTATTAAATCATCCATATGAAGAAGGAATTCAGGTAGTACATCCAGTCTGCACATGTCCTGTGAGCACAAAGACGCATGCCTAAAGGAATGCAGCTAGTATGCAACAGATCTAGGATTCCCACCCAGGCCCAGCTGGCTGCAAAGCTTACAGAATTTCCACTAGACTACATATCTGTCAAGACACACACCAGCTTGATTCTATTAAACCGTAACTCAAGAAATTGCAGATTCTCCACCAAGGACTATTTAATGGGGGGAAATGGAGTGAGCTGGAGAGTGGGATAAAAATGTGCAGAATCCTTCAGCTTCAGAATAAAAATTCACTTTCTATAGCCAACTGACCCCTCACCCCAAGCCTAGTTCTTTAGTCACTCTTCCTCGGGCACTTTCTGCCCTGGAAACATATATACTCCCACTGGAAGCTCTCTGCTTACAAGTTGTTATGTATCTGACTCCCACAGCCCTAGCACACAGTGGGCCCTCACTAAATAAGAGTTTGCTGATTGGCCAGTAGTTGGTGACTTACTGTCTGCTTAATGAATCTGCATCAAAATCACTCCTTTCTTTGATCTGGATTTCATGGAGATTCTACTAATTTGCCACCTTTCCCATCTCATCTCTCCCTCATTACCCATTGTGCCCATCTCCACTCCCCTCCCCAAGTGAGCTAGTGCTTGCTAGTCATTCAATTTGGGGGCACCATAAAGTAAACCTGAGAGAAAACCACCTATGTGCTCAAAACAAATAAAACAGATTTAGCCTTCCACAAAACAAGGTGCCTTGATTGCTGACTCCATGTATAATGCTGGTGTCTCTTATGTTTGCATGGTAATTTCTGGCTTACAAAGTACTCTGACAAGTTCAGTTGACTTACTCTTATCCTTAGGACCACTCTGTGCAGCAGGAGAGGAAGGGCCCCATATGCCAAGTGCATGGATGAGGGAACTAAAGCTCAAAGAAGCCAAGTACCATAAGCTAGTGAGGAAACCTGGAGCCCAGGTCTTCCCTCCATGAGTCTCCTTCCCAGCTCTCTGGAATGTGAGAGGCTGAGCTGTTACCTGGCAGTGTTCAACCTCATCGGGCAGGACATGGATCACTGACTTGCGTCCTCCGTGGGCTCCAAAAAGATCCAGTTCATCGATTGCCTCAAGTGCTGCCTACAAACACAGGTCTGAATTACTTTTTCTTTCTACTGAACATACACTCCCATGCCCGATACTCTGTTCTCATTAAGCAATCTAGGATGCAGGTTTTCCCAAAGGTGATGAAATGCATCTTGAAAATCCAGCTAAAGAGTCCTATGGTCATTTTCTATCCTTATTTTCACCAGATCAGAGCTTTCCTGAATGTTGCAGTTCATTGCAGGAACAAGCAAGAGAAAATGCTCTTAATAGGGCATATTGATTGTTGCTTTAACAATCGTCGTTCTGGAGAATTGGCTCTGTCCAAAACATTTTATTTTGTACTCTGTACAAAAACATTTTACAAAATGAAATCATTCTACCAAAAATGAAATACAAATGAGTTTATGATGTTGTCAGTATGTGCGAGGGGCATTAAATTAAAATCCAGCTTTTCCTTTACCTACTTTAGATGAGATCGGGCACACTCAGGGTGGTATGGCTGTAGACTCTTTCACCTATTTTAGTGGTTAACTCCTAACATTAACATATCTGGCACCCCCAAAAGTTAATTGTTTTAATCTAAGTATACTTGCTATCAGTTGACATTAACAGAATATAGTTTTAATTAAAAATTATTTTTCTATTGCAGCTTACATTCAATATGATTTTGTATTAGTTTCAAGTATACAGAATAGTGGTTAGATAATCAGATTCATTACAAATTGTTCCCACTGATATTTCCAGTACCCACCTGGCAGCATACATAGTTATTACAGTATTATTGACTATGTTACCTACGCTATGCTTTACATCCCCATGATTATTTTTGGACTACCAATTTGTACTTTTAAATCCCTTCACTTTTTTCACCCAGTCCCCCAACCCCCTTCCCTCTGGCAACCATCTGTCTGTTCTCTTAATAGAGCATATTGATTGTTGCGTTAACAATCATTGCTCTGGAGCCGTTACTCTGTCCAAAAGTACACGCTGATATTCAGGAGGAAGGGAGAGAGGCATGCTAAATGTCTAGGGCAAGAGATGTAAACTAGTGACCTGCAGACCGAATCTGCCCCACAGGTGTGTTTTGCTTGGCCTCAAGAAGTTTTTTAAATGGCTTTGAATTGGAATGCCTTTAAAGAATGTTCCCAGTATTCCCAATACCCCTGGATATTTTTCCTTCTGGCCGATCTCACTTGCCTAACCCTGTACACTTTTGACCATGTGAGCCCTGCCCTACAAAGTAGTCATGTTTTCCAGCCCTCTTTATGACCCAGATAAAAAGACTGGATGTCTCCATCCAGCTTCCTGGACAACAGCAAGAGCTCAGACCCATGGGTAATAACAATGGATAATGAGGAGGGAGTGCACTTCTTTTTCAGGCACATGCAGATTTAATTGTATGAAACCTACACGCTTTACCTATAATTTCAGTTGGCTGGGGTACATGTGCCACTTGATTTCATACTTGATGTTGACTTTTGAAAAATATACTAATCATATTAATTCCAAAATTCTCTTGAGAACCAAATCAAAGCAGTAAAAATGCACAGAAGGAAGAACAAAGAGGATGAGCCGTCACCTTGGCCATTCCTACAGAGCTCGCGTTCAATTCTGGAATGCCCTGATTAGTCTTATCACCACGTTCCCACATTCCATAATCCTGCAGGAGAAAAAGGTAGCAATCAGAGCAGGAGAAAGGGGAATATGAGAAGTGCTATGGAAAAATGATTCCTTTATGTGACAGCAGGCATAATGGAATATGCATATTTTTTCTTGAAGAGAACCAAATTCACAACTTTTCAGACTCAGGCTGTGTTCTTCCTTGGTTTCAGTTCATTTGACCTTTGTGTAGAGTTTTGGAAGTAAATACTCAGGGGGAACCAAAAATGCATGCGAAAGTGCTCTCAATTTTCTTATTCTTAAAAATTATTAATTTGTAAGAAACTCTTGGTTTGTAGAGAACAAAATGTTTTATCTTAAAATCAAATAAAATGCTGCCCTTCTCTTTAGCTAATTCCTTTGAACTTATATTAAATTATAAGATGGAATAAAGAAACTCTAACAAATGGGTTATAAATAGCTGAAGCCAACCAAACCATTTAAAATAATTTAATATCTTTTTCTAGCATTACCTCTTGGGGGAAAAAATGCTCAGCGAGTAACAGGAGCCCAAATCAAAACTAAGGCACAGAAAACTGGTATCTTATACTGATTAATACGAGTTGGCTAAGAGCACTCTGTCCACATAGATGAATTGATACATGCATACCTAACTTTTAAAATTCATATTTTCTCTTAAGAAACCCAAGCACTGGGTGCTGTTTTGAAATAATGCTATGTGCACTGTTGAAAGATTACAACCCAACAAGAATAGGGCCAATGCCAAAATTTCAGTATTTATTACTTGGTCTCTGAAGATGAACATTTTCAAAATATGAAAATTTTGACCTAATCACACTAGAGTAGTTTTAGACTCTGCTTTGTAGCTGAGACCCACGACTCCTTCCTTCAGTATTCCTCACACCTGGGCCTTTCCACGTTCCATCTCATCTTCACTCCAACTCAAAATCTCCTTTCATTAGCTCATTTCCTGCTTAAGAGTCTAAAGCGACAAACTGTTTACACCACCTTAGTGGATCCTGTTCAAATCTCTCTGGATGGCCATACCTCCATTATTTGGCCTCCACCCCCTGCACACCCACAAACTGACTTTATTTTCTACAATTCTCCAACACTCAACTTTTAGCCTAAGTCTGCTCCTCCAATGCCCCTTTCCCCAAACATCCCCCTACATTCACACACTCAGAACCTGTTCCTGCCTCACCCCAAATACCCCTTTCTAGCCCTTCTGCTTATCTAACCCTACTCATCCTCTGAGGTCCAACTAAAGTCCCACCTTTTCCACAAATTTCTTCAGTTTCTTTAGACCAAGGTTTGTCAACCTCAACACTACTGACGTTTGGGGCTGAGTCATTCTTTGTGGTGGGGGCTGTCCTGTGCACTGTAGGATGTTCGGCAGAGGTCCTGGCTTCCACCCTCTACATGCAAGTAGCACCCTCTCCAGTATGACAACCAAAACCATTTCCAGACATTGCCCAGAGTCCCCTGACAGAGGAAGATTGCCCCTGGTTAAAAATCACCACTTGAGACCCAGGGACAGCAAACTACGGCCCTTGGATAAAAATCTAGTTTGCCACCTATTTTTGCAAATAAAGTCTATTTGAGACACAGCCATGCTCACATGTTTATGAGTTGTCTCTGGCTGCTTCCCTGCTACAATGGCAGAGTTGAGTTGCAGCATTAGAGACCATAGGGACCATGAGGCTGAAAATATTTACTCTCTGGTCCTTTATAGAAAAAGTCTGCTGAGCCTTGCTTTAGACCATACTTGCTTTCTTTTTCAAAGCAAACTCTATCCTTTCCTTACCACCCTTATAGTCAACCCTGGACGAACTGGGGTTTATGCACATTTGTACCCGCACACACCTGGCCTGGGGCACACATCTGGCTCGGGCCCCTTCACCTATGGGCATCCTGGGATGAACCCTGCAACAATGCAGCGCCCACCAAGGTGCTGATGCTGCTGCCCTTAATCCTGATTCGGGCCAGCCTATGTACATGCTACAGGACATTCTGGGGTCTTATTCAAAACAAGAATAATGGATTCAAAAAGAGCATGTGGTGCATTCCAAAACCATGAACTCCGCAATTGCATCCCAGGACAAAAATGGGCACTTTGTGTGTGGAGGTGACATAATCTTATAGATCTAATCATGCTAACCTTCTGGTAAGCCCCAAATAGCTTGGCCCTCACAGGATTGTATAATTTTTATTCTTTTTGACAACTGAAAAAATCTACTGGGGTTTATACTTACAGCAACTTTATATGCAGCTTCTATGTAAAAAACAAGATTCTGTATGAAAGCCACCTCATCGAGGGTGAAAATAATACGTAAACCTAGTAAACAAAAACAAACAATGAAATTATGAAGTTATGCCATGAAGAGAGTTGTCAATCACGGATATCACACTAGCAAATTGATCCTTTGATTTGAACTGTGATTTTCCTGACTAGAGCATCAAAAATTAAGTCTGAAAAGTAAATTGTAACACTTAATGTCTAATCTCAGAAAGAGGAAGGGAAGGAAGGAAGGAAGGAAGGAAGGAAGGAAGGAAGGAAGGAAAGAAGGAAAGAATGGCTCCACTTTTTCATGTATGCCTACAAGTACAAAGGCTCAAAAGAGAAGGTGTGGGGCCTACTGCACTCCTTGAATGATCGCTAACTAACGGAAGGAAGCAAATAGATGAGGTCAAACTTGGTATTGTGACATTGGTTATAACAAAAAAAGTAAAAGGAACAAAGGAATAGTTAATTACAGTATATCCATTGATAAAGTCCTGGAGAAGAAAATTTTGAGAGGGGCCATGATACCGTCTGCAGATATTTGAACTGTTGAAGGTAGATCTGATCTAGGTTGCTGCAGGAACTAGGTGACAGTGATGGAAAGGAAGCTTTGGGATCAACTAGAGAGATGCTAACAGAGCTGGCTCAACAGCCCTCAATCTTGCAAGTGCTCAGGAGGCTGACTGTTGGCCTGTCACAGAGTCAGTGCTCATAATATTATAAAGAAGGATGCTCTTTCTTTACAGAAATAGCTTATTTTGAATACTTATTTTGCCCCTCACTGCCCACCTCTGGATTGTCATTCCCTGTACAAGGGGCTCAAATGGCCCTGGCTCACCTGAGGCAGTCATCTGGGCCAGGAACAGGAGGTAGAGGGAGGTGGCATCCACCTGGAGGTGGCCCCACTGGTCGTCGCCCACCACGGTGCTGCAGGTGGCAGTGTTGTACTTGGCGTGCAGGCTGTCCTTGGTACTCTGAGTGTGCTTGAACTTCTCCACTTTATCCACCTGAGGGAGAAGGCAAGCTGGCTCTGCATAGCTAAGGGATTCCTGGCTGGCAGAGGCCATACCCAAGGTCAAGCTGCTGGATGCAGACCTCTTATCTCCTACCTCTGAGAGCACCACGAACTGTCTGCAGATCCTAGCATGATGTTCTGTATACACAATGTGCTCAATGAGTTGTTTTATCTACCCTCACTGAAAATGCCAGTAAATAGTGATGTCAAGTTTTAGAAGCTCAAGTATTTCAACGCAAAAGAAATCCTTTTATAAACTCAGAAGAATAAACATGGCTTTCTAGGAGTGGCTTTTAAACACAATGTTTTCTTCTCCATTTTTTAAAGAAGGCATGCGCTCCTTTTACACAAGTAACTATTCAAAAGAGATTCTGAGACATAGTGTCCTTTGAGTCTGGGTTCTCTAGTGTAATGAAAGTATTGAAGATAATTTTAAAAGGAGAAAGTAAGCAAAGTATTTTCAATGCCTCTTCACCTTGAAAGGAAAGTTCAAAATGCTTTAAGAGTATTAGTTGTTGTGAAAATGGCAAAATGACCACTCAGATGACTTGCAAACACATTCGTCGCTTTCCACCTACCTGTCTCATCATGCACTGGAGAAGACCCCGCATGAGTTTCACCACATTCTGTAGAAATAAAGTGGGATCAGTAACAAGGCCAGCTTCCCTGCTCCATGAAAAGCTAACCACATGGCCAGTAAGCCAGCGCTGCCTCCCGGCTTCCCTGAGAAGGCAGATCCCAAGCATATACAGGTATTCTGATTGTTTAGTTATTTCCACTTCCCCACTCCATCACAAAGAAAGAAAATCTTCACAAAGTGATTTATCTCAAATAAAGGGGTTGGACCCGATGGCACTTCTGGGCTCTGGAATCCAGTGATTATTCATTGATATTTTAGCAAGACAATTGTAGAAGCCTAAGTACCCTGGAGGTTTATGGCACAATTCTTACTAATTTAGTTTTGTTATGCAAGGGTGAATTAAGTCCACCATGCCTGTCCGAAGTAATGCTGATTTGTGCCAAAATAATTATTTGTGAAACCATTACCAGACTATTGAGTAAAGTTCTTACAAAATGCAAGTAGTTGCCAAGGTTTCTTAATAATATGTATTGTAACCAATTATTGTAATTCTTATTATCATGATAAATAGTAATAATAATATGATAATCAGATACTTTTTCCAGGCATTGTACAAAACACTCTACCTGATTCTCTCTAATTCTTGCAACAACCTTATGAAGTGGGTATTATTGTTACCTCACTTTACAGATGAGGAACCGGAGGCTGAGAGAGATGAAGTAACACTGCTAAAGTCTCCCGGCTGGCAGCAGATAGAGCAAGGGCAGAGCCCAGGCCATCTGACTCCAGAGTTTGAGCCCTTAGTCAACACGATATGTGACCGCTCACCTCCTTCACCACTCAGGCCCATTGAAAGACTGGTTGTTATATGTCCTATTAACAATGGTGTAAAACTCCTTCACAAGTGGCTGGAGAATAGGCTAGGTCAAAGTAGCCTGGCTGAAAGTAGCTCCTACCCAGGGCCGTGAGCCTCTCCCCTCTTACAGAATGTACGTGGTTTGCAGAGGAGGATGTAGTGAAGGGCCACGAAAGCTGGTCACCAGAGAAAAGTATGGACAGTATCATCTTTCAGATACTTCTGCCTCCCTCTAAAATCCGAGGATTCTAGAATATAATCTTACTTGATGTCATATATTCTTTTGAGACAGAAAATGTTACCTCATAAATATAAGGTATAATTAACATCGTTGTAATTAACATTTCCTACAGTGTAGAGCATAAACATTTGTCAGTTTTACTTCCCCTCAGATAAAGAAAAGTTATTTTTCCATTATGAAGAAGCTGAGGGGTTCCCAACTGCAGGTGACATTACCATCTCCTGGGAGTGGGTGAGCATCTACAAATGTGAGGGTGGAGACAGTTTTATTGTCATCATGATGGGAGTGGGGCTACTGGCATTTAGTAAGGACCAAGGACCCTAAGTGTCCTGCAATGCATGGGCAGTCTCACATAACAAATAACTGTATTGCCTATGCCCCAAAAGCAATAGCATTCCTGTTGAGGCTCACCGGAAGATCCCATGTTAATTTCCATCTTCAAAGATGTCTCCTTTAGTTATTAACCACACTCGACAAACCAAACAAGGTGGCCTGTTTGTACCTTGTTCTCAATTATGGAGCAGCAAATTGAGTCAGCTTTAACTTGGATCAGAAATTGCTTATAGAGGAGAGGTAGAGGTATGTATGTGTGAGTGTGTGTTTGTGTGTGTATAGCATGGCTTTACTTTGATTTTGTCTCAAACAACAATGGCTCCTGATTGGTGTGGCTCAGTGGATTAAGTACTGGCCTGTGAACCAAAGAGTCTTCGGTTCGATTCTCAGTCAAGGCACAGGCCTGGGTCGTGGGCCAGGTCCCCGGTTGGGGGCACACAGGAGACAACCACACATTGATGTTTCTCTCCCTTTCTTTTTCCCTCCCTTCCCCTCTCTTAGAAAGGGAGAAAAGAGAGAAAAGGAAGAAAAGGGAGGAAGGGAGGGAGGGAGGGAGGGAGGGAGGGAGGGAGGAAGGAAGGAAGGAAGGAAGGAAGGAAGGAAGGAAGGAAGGAAGGAAGGAAGGAAGGAGAAGAGAAAAGAGAAAAGAAAAGAAAGGAAAAGAAAAGAAAGAGAGGGAAGGAGGAAGGAAGGAAGGGAGGAAGGGAGGAAGGGAGGAAGGGAGGAAGGGAGGGAGGGAGGGAGGGAGGGAGGGAGGGAGGGAGGGAGGAATCCGAAAGGTTGTCATGCCAAGAGAACTATACTTTTATGTGTCATTGTTCCCTACTTCAATGCTATCACTCAAAACATTCTGAAAACACCTCCTGTAGTTACTATTTTCTTACATATTCAATGATGGTAAATATTGCCTTTGGTGAGTATCTTGGTTTCTGATTTTGGAAAAAAATCAAAGGACTTCATTGTGCTACATGGTAACATAGGCACAAAAACTGAACAACACCAATGTAGTTCAAAATTAGAGGGTGGGTATAAATTAATAAGACTGCTTTGGAATGGCTCAAACTAGAAAGGCATTTTTAAGGGAAATTCCAACCATGTTTTAAGCAGTAGCAATGCTGTTTGGATAAGTATCCTTTTGACATGACTACTCTGAAAGGAGTATACACTTTGGAATGTGTAGCTCTGGTGTACTGACTTTTAAAAACAATCTTATTAGTTTATATAACCTCATACATAAGCATAGATAAAACTGATGGAACATGTGTGAAAGAAATGTAGCTAGTTAGAAATTTGAATGCTGTATTTTCCCATTCAGTGTAATTTTTTTAAACGGAAAAATCTCAAAGGGAAAGATAAATGAGAGGCTGACACCACTAAGAACCCCCCAAAAATATTCTACAGCACAGATGGATCCAACACCTGCACCAAACTGTTCTGCACACAGAGCTGCTTCCTTGTAGGCTTTTCATTTTAAGGAAAAGGTGCTGAGCAGCCAAGACATGCCTGCTAGTCAGTATTACCTGCTCCAACTCGTAGGCCTTGGCTTTGTCCTCATCACGGTCAGCATTCTTGCGGTAGGCCATGCCCAGGCCCCACACAGCCAGGATGCTGTAGATGTTATCCCGCACCCAGGCATCCTTCTGCTCATGACTGGCAGACAGCAGCCCCGTGACAGGATTCTATTAGAGAAGAGACACAAAATGACTCAGCAACACCCTTCACCCAGCTCCTGAGCAACGAATGCTTGCCCTCAGGGAGTAGAATGAGGGTCAGGATGAGCAGTGAAGAGACTGGAATTCCGGTCCTTGCTCTGCCACCAACAGTGTGACCTTGGAAGAGAAGTGACATCACTAAGAAAATCTCTAAGGAACATTCTCACTTTGTGAAGTTCTTATTCTTTTGCTTTCAGACCAGATCACACTATTTGGAATGACAAATAGAAGAAAGAGCAAACAGAAAAAGTCTGCAAGACTTTTACAAATACGTGCACTGTGGGCTTTAGGTCTTTTTATGCCTCCATGATTCCACACCAATTGGTAAAGCATTGAACTTGGGAGTAGGGCCCCACTCCAACACTCTATTTCTTTTTTCCCCAGGGAAGATGCCCACCTTATCTGGGCCTCCTCTGCCTGATTTGTAATCTAGACACTTCATGTGCCTAAAAAGGAGGTGCTGAGCAAGAGAAACTGGGAGTCCTGTCCTATTTAGCTATGATATCACAGGTATTCATTTATTTAAATCCTCACCCAAAGACATGTTTTTATTGATTTTAGAGAGAGACAAGGTAGGGGAGAGACAGAGAAACATCGATTGGCTGCTTCCCATATGTGCCCCAAATGGGGGTCAAACCCATAACCTAGGTTTGTGCCCTGACTGGGAATCGAACCTGTGCCCTTTTGGTGCATGGAACAATGCTCCAATTAACTGAACCACCCAGCCAGGCTGGCATCAGTGGTATTTAAAAGGCCAGCTGAGCCACTAAAAAGGCAGACCTTCACACACAGAAAGTATGCACAATGTTTATAATAGCATTATTCATAATAACCCCAAAGAAAAGACAACCCAAATGTCCATCAGTTGATGGATAAACAAAAAAACGTGGTCTATACAAAGAATGAAGTATTATTCAGCAACAAAAAGGAATGAAGTACTGACACACCCTGCAATATGGATGAACCTTGAAGACATGATGTTATGTGAAAGAAGCCAGTCACAATGGACCACATTTGTTATGATTCCACTTACATGAAATGTCTAAAACAGGCAAATCCATAGAGATAGTGATTATCTAGGGCTGGAGGTGGGGGTAGAGTGGGAGGGAATAGGGAGCAAGTGATGGCTGGCAGGTTTTTTTCTCACCCTCTGGGTGATAACACGTTCTAGGTTGATTGTAGTGAATATATTAAAACTATTACATTGTACACTTAAAATAGATGAATTATACAGTAAGTAAGTTATATCTCAATAAAGCCATTATTCTTTAAAAAGTCAGTCCTAATAAATTCTGTACACAGAAATAAAGTAGGAAGAGTTGTAAAGCCTCTGTTACCTTTTCCTGAAAATGAGCAAAAATATGTATCTAAGAAAAAACATTATAACAATCAGAGCCTTGCCAGCTTAAAAAAGGGCACCGAATTATTTACAAGAGGCTCATGAAAGAAGTCTATTGGTACTTTCAAAGTGATACTGCCAAGGTTATTAGGTAGAGAAACGTTGGCAGAGTTTCAAATGGCCCTAGCTAATGAATTAAATATTCAACTCTCTCCTTTAATCTATGCCCTCTTCAAAAACATCTAAAACTCAATGGATAACTACCCTCAGAGGGCAATGACATTCAGTGTATCGACATAGTTCTACAGCCAGCAACTACAAATCAATGATTTTAAAGTCAACCAGAACTGAAGTCTAGGATGGCTGAGTGAAGGAAAAAGTCTTATACCGATAGTGGACTAACGGAGTTCTTTCAAACAATCACTATGCACCAACAGTGTATAACACAAGCATCTTTATCTGTTCTGGTGCCAGATGACTAACCCCAGGACGGGAAATCATCAGGACATCCAGGGAAAGGAGTCAGTCCCTTCCCGGTGTACCCATGAACTGTGAGTCCACTGAGATAAACAGCCTTCCGATGACACAGCAGTGACCACTTGCACATAGCGCCAAGTGTGGTTTGGATTATGAAATGTCACTGTCCTGTTAACGGAAAGTTACCTCTTTTACTCTTTAGTTTGGCCTTAACTGTTGAAGTGGATTAGTTCGCCACCCAAGCTAGACTGTCTGAGCCGTTTGCTCTACTCCAGAGAGGCAGTCTAGTGTTTTGGCAATCCCTACATTCAAAAGTGTGTACGCAAGCCATTTTATTTTTTTTAAAGATTTCACTTATTTTTAGAGACAAGGGAAAGGAGAGGAAGAGAGATGAAGAGAAACATCTTTGTGAGAAAGAAACATGGATTAGTTGTCTCTTCCACGTGCCCCCACCTGGGACCGAACCCGCAACCCAGGCATGTGCCCTGACCAGGAATTGAACTGGTGACCTGTCATGTTGCAGACGATGCCCAACTGAGCCACACCAGTCAGGGCCATTTTAAATTGGGGTGCTACTGCACTCAGCTTAAGGAATATTTACTGCCATAAAGTGAGTGTTTTTGTCTCCCAAAAATCATATGTTGAAACCTAATTCCTACCGTGGTGGTATTAGGAGGTGATGCCTTTGGGAGGTAATTAGGTCATGAAGGCAGAGCACTCATGAATGGGATTGATGCGCTTGTAAGAAAAGGCCAGAGGGCCCGCTTGCTCTTCTCCTGCCACTTGAGAATGCAACAAGAAGTCAGCTGTCTGCAACCCAGAAGAGGGCTCTCACCCGAAACTGACTGTGCTGGCACCCTGATCTCAGACTTCCCAGCCTCCAGAACTGTGAGAAATAAATTTCTGTTGTTTGAGCCACCCAGTCTGTGGTATTTTGTTAGAGCATCCCGAGCTGAATAGGACTTGCTTCTCTCTTTAAGTCTATAAAAACAACGTATTATGTCAGAAGATATGGGAAGTTCCATTTTTATGTGATTCATACAAATTGAAATGATTATGTACTGGGACATACTTTGCAATCTCTGGTTTGGCACAATCTTAAGTATTGTTTCCATGCTTTAAACTTCCTAAGGGCAAAGCCTGCCTTTTTGATTCACCACTATAGCTCAAGGTCCTGGCTTAGTTAGGTGTTAAATAGGTAAGTGAACAAATATATATTAAGGTTATAGTTTTACTGAATTACAGTATGAACTATCTATGTTTGTATATATTACCTATCTATATTTGTATTATGCATAGCTACTATGAATAATTTTCCCTTTAAGAATGCTTGTTCTATTATTCTGCACAACATTCTTCTGTTCAATCTTCAGGAAATCCTGAAGAAGCAAATCAGGCATGCGCAGCATGAACCTTGGGAATGGTTCAAACAGGAGGTAAAGCCTCATTTTTGCTTTAAACATTAAAAAGTGAATAAAATAGGGAGCTGCTTCAAACACAGGAAATGACTTATTTCTAGACTAAGAGAAGAGATGGGTGAAATAGTGAATAGTAACCTCACAGGGCAGAGGTGAGGTTTGAGAAGGCAGATGGTGGGGCAGTGGACTTGACAGGGGTAAGGATACAGTGACAGAGGGTGCCTGGAGAAGACAGGATTCGTGACTACCTAGGATGGTGTGTTTGTGTAGTTTATAAAAAAATATTCAACATTATTATTATCTCCTTGAAAAATTTTTAAAAAGCTAAAGTCTTCATCACACCAGCTCAAGAAACAGCATATACACAATCTTCTTGGCTGATGGCAATATGAAAATGATTCTCAGAGCAAGCAAGAGATGGGGGCAGACCTTAACAACAGAAGAGGGCAAAGATACTGACATGGTGACATTTACTACTCCTTAGAGGGTGTGTAGGTATAGAAGAAGGTGCATACATAGGCTGCAAAGTGGATGCTGAGCCAATGTGAAAACAGTAGGATGCTTTTGGACTTGAACAATAGGTCAAAACAAACTAGACAGAATTCAACAAGAATGTATTTATTGGGCTCACCTGTTTGGTCAACGTCTGCTGGACTAACTCTATTAGTCATACTTCCACACTTTTGAGTTGACTCAGCTCACTACACACACATACACTTCTGCCCCCAGGGCTCTAACAAAACTTTGAACAGAATCTCTTCTCTTTTCCAAGTCAGCCCCAGTCTCCCATCCCAGCAGCTACCCTGTAACCCAGCCACATCTTGTCCCAATACTTAGGCACAAGAAATTTCAACTGTACAACACTGACTGCAAGTTTTAACAGCAACATACCAACAGCATGTGAGTGGATGCCAAAAGCCAATGCTGTGTTAATGGAAGCAGAGTTTTCAGAACAAGGGAAATGAGAGTTTCACTGAACCGCCAGTCTGGCAGAGTGCATGTGATATACTTTGTCACTGACAAGCACCAGGTTCTAAAAGGGACATTCACTACTTGCAATGCACCCAGAGGGTGATCAAGTCTATGAAGAGGCTAAAAGCCACGTCTGTCTCACGGGCATAGGGGAAGAAGATGGGTGCTTAGCTCTACAGGGCAGTTTACTAATTTACTATTTACTGCTCTTCTTATCCTGCAATAATCTTTTGAAGCCCCCAAGGCACCTTACCTAATCCTTAGCTCAGGGGTCTTATATAGCTCAACCCCCCTTTCTGTCCCTGAATTGTTCTTGCATGTGGCGTCTCTGACCTGCTCATGTATGTAGGGTTCCCATAGGCAAGAGCTTAAATTTGATATTTTCTTGCCAATCTGCCTCCTGTTGATGTGAGTCAAATCAAGTCAAATCAGCCAAAAAGAACCAAAACAGGAAAAGGGGCATTTTTCCCCCTTCCTCACAAGGGATTCTTCTCAAGCATTATTCACATGTCACTTGTCTGCTCAAAAATCTCTCTTGGCTTCTCTTCCCACTTAGAATAAAGGCCAAATTCCTTCACCCTCAATGATAAGTGAATAAATAAACTTCTAAATGTTCCTTAGTTCTAGTCTGTAAACCCATTTTGGACTAGGACTTTTTTTTTACTCGATGTCTTTGATGGTTATAGGTCAGGGGTGTCAAACTCATTTTCACTGGGGCCACATCAGCCTCGTGGTTGCCCTCAAAAGGCTGAATGTAATTTTAGGACTGTATAAATGTAACTACTCCTTAACAGTTAAGCGAGAGCTCAGTGCTGCCACCGGGTAGAAACAAGGTGCTGGGAGGGATAAAACAAGGTGAAGGGCCAGATTTGGCCCATGGGCCTAGTGTTTGCCACCTGTATTATAGGCCTAATTAGGACTTTATTTTTTCTTGAGTTAATGGTGGTAACATTTATCTAGAAAACTGACCATTTACATTTTCAAATTGACTGCCTAAAATTATTTATTATATTTTTCCATTTTCTCCTATACTATTTATTTGTCCCTCCTCTCCCATTGTGTGGCCAGTTTACCTATTTATTACTCTTTTCTAAAAAGAGCTTTTGATTTTGTCAATATGTTTTATATTACATTAATTATTCCTATCTTATCATTCCTTTCTTCTATTTCCTTGTATGCACTCTGTCCTTTTCTCAATCTTGAGTTCATTAATTTTTAAATCTTCTTTTCTAGTATGTAAATTTCAGGATATAAATTTCTCTTCAAATCCCACTTTAGCTATATTCCATAAATTTGTGTTTGGAATGCTTGTTACTCAGCTCTAGGTATTTGATAATTTCCATTGTAATTTCTTCATGGATCCATGACGCATGTGTATCTATGATCTATTTACATATATTTAGAAGTGGGCTTAAGTTACATTCCAAACATATTCTGGGGGAAGGGGGCTTTAGCAATTCTTTGTCATTGCTAATTTTCTTGCATTTTGGCAAAAAATGTGATGTGTATAAAGCTGATTTTTCAGTATTTTTGATACTTTATACCCTAATTTGTCATTAATTTTTTAAAAATATACTTTGCAAGGCTGAAAAATTACTATTTTCTATTGGTAGAGCACAGTTCTATGTATGTACACTTGATGAAGTTTGTTCCTAATGGTGCTCAAATTTTCTATGTCCTAGTTATTTCTCTGCTTGACCTATTAGTATCTGAGTGAGGGTAGTTAAAAAAAATCCCACTATAGCCCTGGCTGGTGTGGCTCAGTGGACTGAGCACCAGCCTGCAAACGAAAGGGTCGCCAGTTCAATTTCCAGTCAGGGCACGTGCCTGGGTTGCTGACCAGGTCCCCAGTAGGGGGCATGCTACAGGCAACCACACATTGATCATTCTCTCCCTCTCTTTTTCCTTCCCTTCCTTTCTGTCTAAAAATAAAATAAAAATCTTTAAAAAAACCTTCTGCTATAATTATGGCAATTAGGTCAAGTTTTGCTTTACACATTTTGAAGCTATGTTGTTGGTATTCTGTGGGTTTAAAATTGCTTTATTACTTTCTTGGTGAATTATCCTTTTATCATTTAGTAATAACATTTCTATTCCAAATAATATATATTTTAAACTTCAAAATCTACTGTTTCATATTAGTATAATTACAATTTCTTTTTGGTTAGCATTTGCCTGGTATATCTTGTCCCACTACATTACTTGCAACCTTTCAGTATCCTGTTTAAGGTTCTCTTATAAACCCCATGTATCTTTTAAATTTTTCAAGTAATTCCTATTATCTGTCTAATTTTTTACATTTATTATATTAAGATATTTGGACTTATTTGCATCTTGTTTTGTCCTCTACATTTACTATGTTTTTTTTAACTTCTTCTCCCCAAGCACTTTTTTCCTTTGTTGTCTTGTAGTTATCAAATTGTCTTTGTTCCTCCATTGTTTTAAGTTATATATTCCACTTATATTACTTTAATGTTAATGCTTACACATGAACTCCTGACTTAGAATATATAATGCTTCTATCCTTCTTCTTAATGTGATTAGGGCCTTAGAGTGCTTTAACTCCAGTTTCATCCTATTCTCTTGCCATGTTATTACTTTTCAGTATTTAATTATATTTTTTATTATTACTATTTTTCCATTATCCCATTCTTCTCATTTTAAATTCTACTGCTGCTAAATGGCATTATTTAGTTACTGTCCTGATCTGAATTATCTGCTTTTTATACCAAATAATCCTCAGTTACAGTGAACACTGTCTTGACCATTACTTTTCTTTCTGGTCCATATTCTCTTATTACCACTTTGTACTTAACACTTTTATGAATGAGCCTTCCAACAGAGCTGATATTGAAGAAATGTACAAAGTTAGTATTTCCTATCTGGGCCCAAGGAAATCTAGGAATTTATTTTTTTAAGATACTTTCTAGAGCACATATTTGTTCTCTCTCACTGTATAAAATCAAACCTGCAAAAGGACCTTTTATAAACATAGCTCTTTCCTTCTTTGCTTGCAAATTCAAATAATATTTAGCAGCAAGTATATTTGGCAAATGGCTGATGGGAAGAGTTCTTCACAGATATAGGAAAATGAATTGGTTGACATGCTAGCTGATATGAACAAACTATTGCCTCTAACAAAAGGACATTTATGAATTTGACATATTAACGCTGAATGATTTCTAACAAGTGAAATCAACATAAGTTGATCTTGATTTAAAAAGCAAATCAGAAACAGAGCTCAGAGCTTATACCAACTGATACTGAAAAATGCTTCATAAACATCTGCACATATCTACTGTACATGGGGAGATACAGCATAAACTTTAGAAACCATTTTTAATTCATTTTTTATTGTTGTAAAATATAGATAACATAAAATTACTCATCCATTTTTACAGAGTAGTTAAGTGACATGCCTAAGATCACTCAGAAAAGATGATAAAGCCCTGAATTGGTTAGGGTTCTACAACTGTGAAGACTAGTTGTTGGGGCAGGATGGGTGTGGGATGGGGATGGGTGGGAAGGAGTAGGATTCTACACGTGCAGGCTCATGGGATTTCCCAGCAGAATCATACTTGGGAGTATTCTGGTTAGCCAGCAGAGCCTGACAGTGCAGCCAGGAAGGGGAAAAGAGGGCACACACGAAAGCTTCTCACCAACTACCCCCAAAATAAATACAACTAAAGGCTCAGACAACTATTTAATCATTAAAATGTTAGAGAGGAAAGTCCAACATTGCAGATTTGCTTTAATGAGATGATAGTTCTTTTGCTCCTCAGGGACTGCAAGCCTGGATCAATACTTGGATAGCTGAGAGCCTGCAGGAAGTATGTTATCAACAAGGACTTAAGGGTAACTTGCATTTGCTTGGAGCACTGCTTGATGCAAAAGGAACAAGACTAATGAGGTCTCTATGCTTAAGGATCTTATCACATCAATGGAAGACATAATTACATTCAAAGACCTGAACACAATTAGTAGCTGGATAAGGGTTTTTGGGAAAGGGAGCATCATGGGGCAGGATGGTAAGGCAAGGACATGTGGCCTGGGTATGTGTGGCTTATATCAGTCATACCACCATCAACAGCACCCACAATTAACCAATTGCCTACTATGGTGCCAGGCAATATACTAGGCACTATTTCTTCCTGCATAATACTTCAGTGGAGGCAGGTGTTTTTATTCCCATTTTACAGATGAGGGCATGGACTCAGAGAGGTCAAGTACATGTCACTTGTTCAAAGCAGAGCTAGTGATTTAAACCCAGGTGTGACACAAGAATCAAGCTTTATCATTTTGCCTTAAAGCCCCATCCATCACAGTAATGAAGGGAACGTCCTTTCAACTTGGATTTTAAAACTTTGCAGATGTAATTATAATATATTCCAAAGAGGAAGGCAAAAGAATAACCTCCATTCACCTGCTTACTCTTTCAGTTCTCAACTTGAACATCATCTCTTCCAGGATTCCTCCCCTGCTCCCCAAACTGAGCTAACCTTCCAAAATAAGAGCCATAATCCTTACTGTACAATTTCAAAAGCCAGTAAACTCTGAAAATTTAAAGTGTTTTCATGAGTTTGCAGCAAGCTCATTTGGTAACAAAAGATAACCTAAATGATGTGAAACTATTTTCAGTCTTTACTTTCCTCAGTGTGAATATTCATTCTGATGTGTAAATAATAATGTGTTTGATTAAGGGGTGCTGCCCAGACTCTACTGTAGTTATTGAAGAATATATATGTATATTATCTTTCTAAAAATCCCAACATTTCTGACTTGCAAACCACATCTGGCCCCAGAGGTTTCAGAGAATGGATTCTGAACCTGTATCTTATGCATAAATCTCACTATATCACAATCATTTATTCTTCTGTACAAGCCCAACCTGACAGAGTGCCTTGTGTATAGTAGGTACACAACAAATGTTTCCAGAATGAGGAAACAAGGCTGAGAAGTTGGCTAAGAAGAAAAAGTCGTTAGTGGCTTAGGAGTGACCATGGCTTCCAACTTGCAGGCCAGGCATCTAACCATAGAATGCTAGTGCCTTCTCTGACAGCAGGTCCTATAAATAGTTGCTGTTGATTGAGAGCAAGCCACATAGCTGCTCTCTTCACTAGGAATAAAAATAGTCCAGTTATGTTATATGATGGGCCCACATATAACTTTAGCCCAGTACTACAAAATAGCAGGCAAACTCATACTTCAGATCACATGGGCAGCTTCACAGGTCCCCTGGAACTTGGGCACAGAAGACCTGCATTTGAGTCTGACCCTAGTACATGCAATAACCCTTTGGCCTGCAGGTTGTCTCATCTGTAAAATAGCAACCAGAGTAAGCCCTAAGGCCCTCCTCACAGGTGGGCCTCTAACAAGGTGATCCATGGGAGGGAAAGCAGCAGTCGCCCCACATTCCAGAGTGAGATGCAAATCTCAGGAGCTTCTTCACTCCTGTGTACTGTCCTCGCAGTCCCGAGTTCATCGTCCTCATTCAGTGGGCTCTGTTACACACACCTCCTTTCCCATCCAAAAGAAGCAGAGTCAATACAAAAAGACGCATTTTGTACCCAGGGCACCCAGGCGGCTCTTTCTGTTTTTGATCCCAAACAGTGGACAAAAAATTCTGTGAAGAGTAGCCCCACAGCCCTTCGGTGCCCCAACTCGTAGAAGATGGGGGTGGGGGGGCGGGACTGGAGGAGGGTTGGTAATCACAGGCCAGCAGGGCTGCATTTAAACAGGAAGCCTCTTAACTGCAAAGTCTCAGGATATAAGAGGGCACTGGATAATAGAATGCGAATCACGATGGGGCAGCTTGGGATGGTCCCCCCTTACCTGGTAACACAGGATGGTTTGCTGAACCAGCCGCGCGTAACCGTCCAAACGGACTCCGGAATTGCTTCTGCTCCTCATCTCCACGATGCTCCCAGGGCAGCGGTGCCCGATTTGGTGCGTGGAGGTGGGACGCGCGGGCTACGGCTGCCAAACGTTCCTGGTTCCCAAACACTCACAATCTCGGACAGTTCTCGGGAAGGTGCCCGGCGGTGGTAGGTAGGGGCTTCCAGAAACGATAGCATCAAACTAAGATTGGAAAACAAGCCAAGCAAGAGTTTCGTACAACTGCAAGGATCGGGGGCGGGGACAGGGCTGGCGCTCTGGCGGCAGAAACGGCAAACTGGGTTCCAAGCGTGGGGAGACCGTACCCACGCGGAGCCTTTTTTTTTTTCTTCCGGCGACAGTGCGGAGGCCCCAGGGAGAACCCCCCCCCCCCAACCCTATCCTACCCGAATACTGCGGCCCAGTCGCAGTCCCGCCCCGGTCCCGCCCCCGCCACAGAACGGAACCCTCGGAGCTGCGGCCAGAGGGGGAAGGAAAAAGGGGTGGTCCGCTGGAGCACCGGAGAACCCGGCTCCTCCGGGCGGGAACCAGTTTGTCTCCCCGAGACCCTCACTTCCCCACCGGCCGCCGACTCTGGGGCAGGCTGCAGACACAGACCTGCCCGGCACAGACACCTCGAGCTCCGGCCCCGCCTGTGGCCCCGCCTCCAGCTCCGCCCTCGGCGCGGAGCGGAACCCGCTGAGCCAGGCCCGAGGAGCAGGTAGGCGACCGCTCCGCTAGGGGCCCACACCTCCCCAAACTCCTTCCGTAGCCAGCGGCCCCGCCTTCCCGAGGGGAGCTCACAGTCGAGCTCGTGGTCCCGCCCTCCGGCCCTGTTCCCCTGGCTGTCTGCTCCGCCCCTCCGGCAGAACGGAACCCTCTTAGAGGGTGGGGGTAGAGGAGGGCTTCCGGCGGGGCACTAGGCGGCCTGGAGGAGGCTCCGGGGTTGAGCCGCCCACCTCACCGGCGGCGGCAGAAATACACCCGCCTACTGCGGCCTCCCCAGCACCCCTCTGCGGGCCGGAACGGAACGTAGCCCTGCCCTTGGCAGAGTCTCCGCAGCTGAGCGGAAGTCGAGTACCGGGGACCAGTAGGGAAGAGAAAAGAGGGCAGCCGGAACAGAGGTCCTCAGGGCTCCCAGTCCAACTGCTGGTCACTTGGACGCCGCTCACCTGGCCGGGCCTGCAGTTCATCTCCTGTAGGCCTACAACTTGAAATTTACTAGTGTCTTGTGGCCCGGTTACCTGCACTTCACAATCTTCTGCCCAGTATTCACTTTTCCACCAAAATCTGGCCCCATATGAATTGCACTGGATACCTCCGCTAATGTAATCATTGTTCCCACAAGCCCATTGTTAATCTCCATACATTTGTTGTACGCTTCTTGACCCAAGGCCCTTCCTCCTCCTCCTTGCCTATCTGAAGCCTATCTTTCCTTTAAGTTTCCCCACAGCTCCTCCCTCCTGCTAGCCTTCCCCATTCTCTTAATTTCCTTAACAATTTCTTTACTAAGGGCTTAGGTCTCGGAGTGACTTTACATTGAGTTTAAATTCCAGATCTGCCATTTACAAGTGGTGTGAGCTTAGGCATGCAGTTTTAGCTGTTTCAGGTTCACTATTTTCATCTGTAAAATGGGGATAATAATAGCACCTACAGCCTAGGGTGGCGATGAAGATTAAGAGAATGAATATAAAGCACTTAGCACCATACCTGACTCATAGAAAAGTACTTCATAGACCGTAGATGTTTTCATCATCATTTGACAGTAATGTAATTGTAATTTTTTCATATACGGCATATTTTTATAACTGGATTGTAAGTTATTTATGGAAACTGTTTTTGGTATTTCCCATCATGTCTGATACAGCGTTGAATATGCAGTTGTAGCTTAATTAATGTTGAATGACTGAATGAATGAATGAATGAAAATCAGTCCTGTTCAACTGGGTCCCCCTATGTATGGTCCCTAACAATTTCATTTAAAAAATTCCATAACATAAATCTGTGCTTCTCAACTAAAGAACCAAACCCCTCATCATTTTACATACTTTTTGTTTTCTTACTTAACAATCTGTGTAGCTTTCTTAAATGATGCAGTGATTTGTGTGATGTGCCTCTATGCAGAATTTGCTATGGTCTAGGGGTAAATAAAACTAGACATTAAGCCATTGCCATTGAATCTCTTTTGGAGTCTGAATATGTACTCTTACTAGAACTCTCATATGTTCTGCATCTAAAAGCTGGGATCATTGTTTCTTTCCATGACTGCTTTTGTTCACATTGACTGCATCTTCAAGAATCTATTTTGCAGCCATGAGGGAAATAACTGATGAGCTTTGCTTATTACCTGACATTTCCATCCAGTATAGAAACATTTTCAGTTTCCTGATCTCATTCTTTGTAAAATCTGCTATACACACATATACCCTTTTTGCTATATAGCCAGCCTACATTCTTAGGCTTTGGTCTGAGGGGTGTCCAATTTTTTGGTGTCTCTGGGCCACACTGGAAGAAGAGTTGTCTTGGGCCACACATTAAATACATTATGACATGTAATCACACACACACAAAATCTCATAATGTTTTAAGTAAATTTATGATTTTGTGTTGGGCCACATTCATAGCCATCCTGGGCTGCATGCAGCCTGTGGACTGCAGGTTGGACACCTGTTACTTCAATGCATATATCGTATGATCTGTACTTTTCAATAAGCTTGAAATTCAGGGATAAAACCAAGAAGGAAGGCTACAACTTGTTAAGGTTAAATTTTCAAGCGCATTTTAGTGACTAGATTAGTTTTGGACTAGAAGTTGTACTATATAAAAAGAACACACATTTCTTAGTATGCTTAAGTCCCTGAGATACAAAACCTCTGTATCTTGTCCCCCAGATCCATGAAGACTTTCTGTGGTTGGGACCCAATCGTAACCTGTCTCTAGATCATTTCTCACATTTTTGTCAAGAATGAGATATGGAATGTGATGGCATATGTTATTATTTCTGAAGCTGGTACATGATCTTCATAAAGGTGAAAACCCAGAAATGAATCCTGGGGTAGCACCATATCCGAGTTCTCTGACCCCACCTAGAGTGTCTACACATTGTCCTGCCACAGGGACTTCAGCCAAGGAAGTTCCTAGAGAGCCACATGTCAGCATGCAAGGCAGAAAAGCCAACAAATGTTTCTTTTAGTGGGTTCATTTCTTTGATTTGAAAGAAAGGCATTCCATCTTTGACACAGAGGAGAAGGTCCATTCTCAACCAATTTGCTGAAAATAACCAATTAGCCAAATTTATTTATATATATGTCATTTTAACTTTAGTTGACTGGAAATCATTTTGGTTTTTGTCACAATATATTAAAGAATCTTGAATTTGTCTCTTCTCCAGCTTCCAATAGCTAGTTTGAAAATGGGAGGTAAAGAGATTAAAAACCAGGGAGCATAAGATTTCTACGCAGTGAAGAATATTTATAAATACATTTTAAAAAACATATTGTCAAGGAATATATTCAATTATTATCTTCCCTTTCTGATGCTGTGTCAGACTCCAACTGTAGAAGCAAGGAGCTGAGGCAGAGGTAAACTGAGAGGTACTCATTAAACTGCTCTTATGAAGACAAAGTGACAATACACGAATCCATTTGGTAAATTGCTGATTTAATAAATTAACTCTTTTTCAAAATGGCCCTCAACAAACTAACCTGCCTCCTAGGTGACTTTATTAGACACTACCAAGTATTCCAAATGAAGCCATTTCACCATGTTTGCTGAGAGCAATCATCATGCTGCTCATTAGTTACTTTGTGGATTAAGGATTGCAGCGTGTTTTGGGAAGAACTTCTCAAATGTTCTGAGGAAACATTTCAACTACTAGACACTCCGGTGACACTCCTTGCCTCCTCATATTGGTACCACCTCTGTCTCCTTCAATAGAGGCTCAGATTGTGGGACCAATTTTAAACCCAAAGGAGGATGCTCCTCAAGATCATTCTCTCTGTCCTGCCCCTTACCTGTCTGAAGTTAAAAAAAAAAAGACAAGAGAATTTGGCTTAAGGACCACAACCCAGACATAAAACACAAGAGGGAAAATAAGGGGTGGAGGGTCTAAGGGACACCAGACATTATGCATCCTGTTGTGTACCCTTAGGTTACATAGTCTGCTTCAGGAAAACTTGGTTTTGGAGATCTTATGCCCCAAATCTAGAGTGTCTTTACCACCTTCCTCACTACTCAACATCTTTGAAGTAGCTGAGCATTGTTGAAGGAGATATTGCCCAGAGACCTCTTACGAGTTGAGGCCAGCTTTCCCCTTTTGTGGCTCCCATATGCTAATCAACTCCCCAGAAACCCCAAATCCTGCCCTTGAAATCCTACTGTTTGATGCCAAGGAAGCAGACACTTGAGGGGGATCCAAATCTGGGGCTCATGTGGACCAATAGCAACATGTGTTAAAGAGATAATCTTGAAAGAATAAGAGGGAAATTAAAGAGAGAAATCCGAAACTGATGTCATGAGGCGGAACAAACCTTGCTCTAACTTCACAGTCACAGGGCACCTGCTGTTTGCCAAAGGATGTTACTATTACCGTGACCGTCATCATAATCAGGTCTGTGCTACAACTTCAATGCCACACCTCCAGGGAAAGGACTGCAAATGTTTTCTCTTTGTGAAAGTTCTCAAACTTAGAGGATTTAATCGCAAATTTATTTTGTTGATTTTAATATTTTTGTCGATTTTAACATATAAATACAAGACAATTAAATATATCAGAGAAGAAATATTGCAAAGGCAAATCAGCACTCACAGAAGTGTATTACATTATTACTATGGTTAGCCTGGGATACAACATTCACTTGAAATATATGCAAGGGAACCTTAGTGAAAGACCTAACTAAAGGGTTTGGAAATGTTCCTAATAAGGACACACTTGAGGCACTGCTCAAGCAGCTATAGGTGGGAAGCAAGATAGACCCTCTATAACTAGGAGCAATCAGGGTTTGATACATACAGAAATAATAGCATCGCAGGATAGTTCCCCATTCCCAACAGCTGTTCCCCTTGTCACTATACATTCTTAAGACTAGAGCTCTTTTAAAAAATAACTATAGTTCTGGCTGGGCCAGAGTGTACCAGTCATTACAACCAACAAAGTACCATTGTAAAGAACAGTAATATGATTTTTTTCTTTATATACATCACCTTTAAAAAGTAATGCCTATGCTACTCCCCTTGTATGAAAGGCTCTGGGGATATGTGAAGTGGCAGTGTATGTATCTCCTCCACATTCACAATTTTCCTGACACGGTGTAGATTACACTTCCCTCCCTCTCTGTGGCCACAGTATTAAGCTAAACATCTTGGTGAAGATTTCATAATTTAATGATCAGGGATAAGGTCAGGAGATGGATATTGAATGCCATGTATCCAGGTGTATACAGTCCACACCCTGTACAAGGGTACACCCTAGAGCACAGGTGGCAAACACAAGGCCCGCAGGCTGAATCCAGCCCTCCACCTTGTTTTATCTGCCTGGCACCTTGTTTCTACCCAGCGGCAGCACCGAGCTCCTTGCCCCTAGTTAAGGAGCAGTTACATTTATACAGTCCTAAAATTACATTTGTCCCTTTGAAGGCAACCACGAGGCTGATGTGGCCCCTGGTGAAAATGAGTTTGACATCCCTGCCCTAGAGGGTGAGTGGGGCTAAAATGCAGTCTCCACTCAGTTTGCCAAACCATGAGCCCATGGGGCTGTGTCTGTCTAGTGGTGGCACCTTTTTACTATTTCACTCAAAGGCACTATATGAACTAATTATGGAACTGTCTGCTTACACTTTTCCAATCTGACTGGCATCATCATTTCTTCATATGAATGAAGTTTCTGTATTTCACATCCCATATAATCTCCAAAAAGAGTTTTAGAACCTACTGAACGAGCAAGGATTTTTTTGAATTACAACAGTAGACACAACAACACAACCACGATTCTACAAAGAAATAAATTTACACAGTAGAAAATAAATACAAAATAATGTAGAAGTAAGACTTTTGACATGTGAATCACTAGAATTTAGCTTATTTACAACAAAGTCATGCACAACTAAATTCACCAACAGGCTGAAGTCAACAGTTGCTTTATATGATGTTATCAAAGATAACATAACCTGTTTAAAATGTGGCTGGAAATGAACTACTTTTCTTTAAGTGAATCTTATTTACTATGTTGTTTAAAACCAATCTTCTTTTAAAATGAAGGATAAGAAACCAAGTTGTAAATGTCTCAAAATATCTTGGTTTCCTCTTTCAATAGTAACCACTGCCCTCAGTTAGCTTATGGTCCTCCAGAGGTTGCTGAGTATAAAATTAGTTGATTTTTCATACATCTCACATTGCAGAAAAGGTAAAAATGGAAATTTTCACTGTCAAGCATCATGCTTTGATTTCATAAAAAGGAATCACATTTGCTCAATAAAATGTAAGCTTCCTCGCTTTGAAGTCCTTCTGAAAGCGATACGACTTTTACCATTACAGGACTCTTCTTTCTCATTAAACACGTGCTGTTTTCCAGTGAAATCATGAAGGCACACATCTCCATTCTGAACACTGAAAGAAACACCATTCTTCTCTGTAGAAGCATTCCCTATATAAAGAAAAATAAAATTGATGTCATGAAGTATCCACAGAAAGCATTTTAAAAGTAAACTTAAATATCACTTTATTCTTAAGTATACCCACATAGACATGTTTTTAAAAAAATGTTTATGATATATTGTCATATTTTACTTACTTTCATTCCTTCCCTAAGGCCACTCAAAGGAAGCAAAAACAAATTGGAAAATGTTTCCTCTATGGCAGTTTTTTAAAATGAAATGGTCAAAATATGAAGCAAAACAATATATTTGATTTTAAAAGGCCCATTTCCTAACTCTGGTTGAACATATATTGACTTCAAGTAGCAGTATATATGTAATATAACCTAATTTAATTTTCTGATCTATCCCAAAAGGTTAAGGTTAACAGAGATCTCCATATGTCCTCTTATAAGGTTCTTGGTTCCCTAAGCTTCCTATAAAATAACTTTGTACCAGAGAAACCCAGAGTAACAACAGTCATGGCAAGGAAAAAACTGTCTCCTGTAGACTAAACCTGCCCCTCTTACTGGACCAGGATAGGACTGATTCCCAAGAGGAAACCACCAATTCCAGCCTCAGAGTCCAAGCCAGGGGGCAGCTGGGTATTCCCAAGAAACTGTGATTTGGATTCCACCTCAAGCAGACCTTTAATTGTGTGTGGGGAGGGGGGCATGCATAACAGCTGAGACCCTCTAGCTACTTGACATCATCCTTCTGACCATTATACCATTAGAAGACAATGTAGAAAGCTGAATAATAAGCCTATTTGTTAGTTTATGCCATACTTATAATAATGACAACAGTGCTAAGAACTTTAAAAGTATTATATCATCTATTATTCTGTGGGATAGGTGCAATTATTATCCCCATCTCACAGACATTGAAACTAACATTTCAGAAATTAAGTGCTTTGCTTGAGGTTAAATGGCTCAGAAGTGATGCAGTCAGCACGTGAGGTTTCTTCCAAATTGTGAGCTTACTTGGTCCATGTACCAAATAAGATGGCTATTGGTACACAAATCTGTAAGGCAGCCCGTAACTGAAATATGTACTTTTCACACAAACTGAGTGTTAGATATTGTTAACATGGCGCCATCTCTGATGCAGCTCAAATAAGGCATGTAACTGTCTGAGGCAGCTGTCCTGATTTAGGCATTTTGCTTTGAGAACATTCTGGTGCAGGAACAATTTTACCTGGTATAATAAACAAAGCATTAAATTTCCAGCTTTTTTGAAAGTGCCTATCCCATCTTTGTCTACTCTAGATCCTGGTGTGTGGGCTGAGGAGTCAGGGATATCTGTCTGGCATGCATTTTATATGGTATTAAAATAAATACTTAGCTATTTTGGTGGCCTAAAATGCAACCCCACCCTCACCATCAGGCAGCAAAAATAGCTGTGTCAAATTAGTCATGTCAGACAGCTGTGCAAACTGTGCTGCCTCTGTCAAATCTGATTCCCTGAAGGATGGCAACATATTCCTAGGCTGGGCAAATGAGGCTTCATCTCAGCTCTTTCTAGAATATGCATAAAGTTGGCTTTTAAGAGACTCAAACACTTCTATCCAAGCCATTAGACTTGATAGGTTATGATTCTTGATGGTTCATCTCACACCTCTGATTTCTCTACTTTGAACTTGCTTTCTCATATTAACTATGAGTTAACCTTAATTATCACTGCCTCTATGCTGTTTACCTATAGTGAGTTGTTCCTGATATAGCCCTTTGGTATAGAGGTCACAGCTCTCCCCTAGTTTCTACAGTAAAGAGCTAAGGCCATGTGGCAGCCATTTCTTAGCTTATACAGCAATGGTTCTCAATGGTGCAGGAGATTTTTACCCCTCAGAGGACATTTCCCAATGTCTGAACACATTTTTTGTTGTCACAACTGGGGGAGAGTGGGGGCATGCTACTGGTATCTGGTGGGTGGAGACCAGGGATGTTGCTAAACATCCCAAAATACACAGGATAGTGCCCTGCAGCAAGGATTTCTATAGCTGCAAATGTCCATTGCACTGAGGTTGAGAAACCTCAATCTAGAGGCATCTTTGGGAGGTTGGAAAATTATTTGGTAGGTGTATATAAAAATTATTTGGTAGGTGTATGTGTAAACCTTCTCATAATTTTTTTAATTCATCATGAAAATAACTAATATCCTAAAACAACGAATAAAGGCAAATTCTCCAGGAAGGGAGAAAGTATACCAGCGGAATTTAAGTTTTTATAAAGATGCAGAAGATATATTAAGAAGCCAAAGAAGATAGAAATAGATAAGCTTTTATGAGTAATGAACAGTCCAGTCTTATGAAAGAAAGGAAATGTAATGGAAGTGTTAGCTAGAAATGTCAGAATTAATGAGTAAGGCAGGTGCAGCAGCAATAATCTGTTCATATATTGGTGATATATACTGTCACCAATATGGTCACAGCATTTGATATACTTGTGGGGATTTGGGCACTGTCACAAGGCAGCCACACTGTGGAAAATAATGAACAAACATGATAAGTGAAAAAGAGAAAGGCTTAATCATGTTGAAGATGTGTACAATTGTAGATGAGGTAAAAATTGATATAATTTTATCAAGTATTCTAGGTACTAGCTGCACAGAAATAACAGAAGTCTTGGGTAATACTTAAATCAGGATTTGCAATATTAAAACTTTTAGGTCATCATCAATTCCCATTACAAAAAACTGAATCTTCAGATAAAAAAAAACAAACAAACCCAGTTTTGGTATTTGCTCTGAAGTGAATACATTTGGATTAATACACTTCCTCTTTTATAAGAGAAGCATGCTTTGACCCACTAGCCATATATATAATTGTTCATTTTCCATAGCAAAAAGGCCATCAACAGATAATAATACTTTAATAAAATGAACACTACTAACACTAGCTTAAGAAATACTATATTGAGACATACATACCATTCCCGCTCATGAGTCCTGAGCAATCATTATTCACTAGCAGTGTGGTGGAATGGGTGGAGTTACTGTTTGACTGTAGGGAATTTGAAGAGCTGGACACTCCTTGGTTTACAGTCTGCTTCTTTAAACAATTAGTAGCAGTTTTGCTCCAGTCTATAGCAGAATAAGCATTACAGAAAAACAGGGAGGAATGTTGAAGCTCAAAGGCAAGAGATAGATCACAATGTAACTTGTTCTAGCAACTGATCTCCCACTTTCAGATATTACAGAGAAATTGCACATTTCACAAGTTGGTATGACGAAATGTCTGTTCATTTAAGACTATATACATTTGTCCTTTAAGTGACTACTTGTAAAAGTAACATATGTTCTCTTAGAACTAAAGGCCAAGCTAATTTGATTATCTCTATAAATATCCACTGAATTAGGTAGTACTTCGGAGGCAAGGACTGTCTTAAGAACATATATTGGGAGAAAACTGTACTTGAACAATGATTAAAATAAAATTTAAAAAAAAGAACATACATCAACCATGTTATGATGACTCATGGTTCTTAAATCCATGCAAATGACTAAACTACATATACTGCCATTTTCTGAATATATATCTTGTGCAACCAGATCTTTGCAGTACTGCAAAGGTTGTATTCATGCAAAAGGAGTTTAGTTTTCAGACAGTACTTAATTTTTCTTATTCTCTTAAAAATGAGCTATTTGTTGTACAATCCAACAGAATATGAAAATATTATAACTTCCAAATAACCAAGTGTATGCTATAACCAAACAACCAAATAAATGATTGTTAAAGTTTATATACAAGGTCAAGACTTAAAAAATTATGAAGGTAAATATCAAAAATTACTTTGGGTAAATGGGAAACATTAGTTCAAAAGGAAATACATTCTAAAATTTTCACTGTTGTTTCATCTAAAAAAAGCCAAATGTTAATTCTATTGCTTATTAAGTTCCTAGATATGAGTGATTATTTTTTAATGTATTAGGGTTTTTTTGCCCCTAACGTTCACAATATTTTCTGTTGAGCAGGTTCCATTCATTAATTTCCAAATCTGATAGCCCTTTGTATCAGTTGCTTTGAATCTTAACTTATACAATCTTTTCCTCAAGATTTAGAAGGATAAAAAGTAAGATAAATCTTTACCAGAATTTTCAGCCAGCCGTAACTTTCCACAACAAAGATACCGCCTCCATTGCTTTCTGACATTCTCTTTTGCTACACAGTAAAAGATGAATATGAAAAATCCTATGGGGGAAGAAAGACCCATAATGTAACATGGTGCAGCCAAGAGGGGAGCCCCAAATAGGGATTTGTAACAGGGTCCAGAAGAGCTTGGAGATAATTGGCTCCACACCACAGGGCCACACCTGCCCAGAATGCTGGCAGGTGTAGCCAATTGTGAGAGGAGCCGGAAATGGGGCTGCAGAGGAAGATTGGCGCTGGGATTTAAATGGAGGCACAGCAGCCATTGGGCATCTCTCTTTTTGGGACCACGCGTCTGTTTAGGCCCACGTGGCTTTGGTGTCTTGGATGGGACCATGAGGCTTGGGTGAGAGTCAGGACCACGAGGCTTTGGAAGTGCTCCCTTTTGCCACGTGGAGGGTGCCAGGAGGACTGTGTGCTTTCGTGGGGAACTTTAGTTTGTGTTATTTCAAATGAATAATAAATTCCTTTTCACAAATCTCGGGCATTGAGAGATGTCTTTCCTCTGGCGGCGGACATAAGGAACCTGGGGGGTTCCTTTCGGGTAATAGTATATTGCCTCGGCTGCCCTTGGCCCCCCTTTTGTTCTGTAACAATAACACAATGAATTCCAAACTAAGACCTGAATGTTATGAGCTTCCTTTGCACAAAAGATAAAATCTTTGGCAATTATAGGCAAAATGAAATTGTGCAAAATTGAAAAAAAATCAAAAGTCCTGGGTTAATTTGCTATCTAAAGGCACCCTGGGAGACTCTGTAAGATAAAAACAAATACTTATAAAAAGAGTGATAATTCTGTATTTCTAAAATTAACCTCACTATCTCTTCTTTGTCCTTTGCCTTCCCTACCTTTGGAAGTACAAGATATCCAGCCAGGATGCCAGCTCGGACCTAGGCTCCTACCTCCCACCCCTTCATATTTATAATTGCCTTCCAAGTTCTGTCAAATGCATCTCCTCCACATCCCTTGCTCCTCCTTTCAGCCCTTGCCTGGTCCTTCCCCTCTTCCCTACAAGCCTGGGGCACTGTAGCACTATCCTCCTGTCTTCCAGCCTCCCTCTATCCTGCTCAAGGAAATTCTCCACTGGCATCCTGGTTAAGAAGAAAACGACGTTCCAGACTTGAATAGGCCCTCAGGCTCCACCCCAATCTACCTGTGTCTTAGATTTGCAGTCACAGGGCTTACCACACAGCCCCATTACTGTGACTCCTCAGTGCTTTCACCAATAAATATTTGCTGAATGAAGGGACAAATCTGGAGTTCTCCCTCTTCCTAACCCCCAATTTATCCACTTTAAAATCTTCATTTTAAAACACCAGGTGTGTCTTTTCAGGTGTTCATCCTAAAGACTGATATCTTTTTAAAAAAGATTTTATGTATTTAGTTTTAGAGAGGGAAACATCAATGTGTGCTTGCCTGTCACATGCCCCCTACTGGAGACCTGGCCCACACCCCAGGGATGTGCCCTGACTGAGAATCCAACCAATGACCCTTTGGTTCGCAGGCTGGCACTCAATCCACCAAGCCACACTAGCCAAAAGGACTAAAGACTCATATCTTGAATAGTGCATGCACGCCTTTGTTCATTTGCCTGGGTTGCTACCCTTTGTTGCATTAGGAGAGAAACAGCATGTATGAGAGAGATGAAAATGGGGCTACCCAAGTCCCAAATCAGAGCCTAAACATACCTCTCCTTTAATCAACACCAAAGCCCTGCAAATTAGGTTCCTTTTATAAACAAAACTACATTTCTTCTGTCCATTCATATTCTAATGAACAGACATGCTGGGGAAATGAAAAGAAAGAGGCAGATTCAGTTTCCACATTAAATACAGGAGGGTAAGTGCCTTGCTTTTGTTTTTATGATTAGTGTGATCTCAGCATATTTATTTTCCTTTAAAGTGTCTCTTACTTACAGCATGCCATTGTTGGCAAATAAAACTTTTCTGTTTAATTCTATGCAGTGCAATACCTAGATATGCCAATTCAGGAACTGGTATATTGTAGGTTAAAATTAACTATTGTGTGTAACCAACAAGCATATTAACTGGTTTCCTACAAATAAAATGAGAACCAACAGCTAAATTAAGCATTTGAATTCAGTCTCAGGTTCAGATTTCTTTGAAAACAAGCAAAATGATCTACTGCCTGATAGAACTACAGGGGGATGCTGTGGGAGCTAAAGGCAACAGGAAAAGATTAAAACAATCAGATTAGAATGCAATTAATAAGCATCCCAACAGAGGATTTGGAATAAAAGGAAACCAAGGGACATGAATTATTGTTACTATAATGTAAACCTATTAGACTGCTTGGCTTTTAATGCCAAAGCACTATACTTCCATTAAAAATTAATCATAGCTGACAAGTCTTTTATAACACTGGTCTAAAAGAGTTAGTAATTTGTTTTTGCAAAGAATACAGCTAAGAGGGTTTGGAATGACTGCAGCTGGGCTTCATTACCAAATCGGAAGCTCTGAAGTAAGGGTGATACACAAATCCTGACCCTTTCCTGCTCCATGTCCCAGAAGAGCAACTTCTCAGGATTAGCCACTGGGCCAGGCTGCTGCCACCTGGGTCTGTCTGTTGACTCCATATTTATCATTGTCTCCCAGTCAAACACAGACCAGGGAGGCTAGAGTGGTGAGACCTCACAGAAACATTTATGGCATGTGTACTTTTCTGTATGGAAGTTCTACTTCAATAAATTTTTTTTTTTAAAAAAGTAAGGAACCAAGCAAAGGAAGAGTAATTGACTCCCAGAAAGAGTTCCTGCCTGGCAGGTTCCTCTCAGTATGTTCTTTGAGGAGATGATGGGAAAGGAGGGAAAAACTACCACTTCTTCTTTTTTTTTAATCCCTGCCCAAGGACATTTTTTCATTGCTTTTTAGAGAGAGAAGAAGGGAGAGAAACATCAATGCTAGAGAGAAGCATCAATCAGTTGCTCCCCTCACACCTGGCCCAAAGATCGTATGTGACCAGACCAGGGATCATATGTGCCCAGACCAGGGACTGAACCCACAACCCAGGCACGAACCCCTGCTGGGAATCAAAGCCATGTCATACCTTTGGTTGCAGGATGATGCTCCAACTAACTGAGCTACACTGGCCAGGGCAAAAGTACCACTTCTTGAATTTAGTGAATGCCTTTCTTCCCAGGATCTCAAGCACCCTTTCTCAAAGATAAATCTATTTTTCAATGAATATATTTTAAGCTAAATAAACCACTTTCAAGATACTCTTTTAGTAGTGATATTTTTAAGTTCAACTGGGATCATTCAGTGCAGATTTAGTGCTATAGAGCTTACCTTGTAAAGTGTTAAAGATGGCAAAGAGATACATGAAGGTGACATTAACTGGTCCCCAGGCAAAGAAGGCAAAGCCCCAAGTAATTCCCAGTAAAAATGTAAGGCCAGAAACGCTCCTGAGGTCTTGAATACTGGTTTTTCGCTGGGCTCCCAGTTGCTTCTTCTTTTTAATTCGACAGAGCTGGACCAGGACCACAATGAACATGCTGACATTCAGCAAAAATATCACACAGAAATATCCCACAACTGTAATATAGAATACGGCATTGCTGTTGATCCAGCAACTGTAATTTGGGGGGAAAACAGGAAAACTTATTACAATTTTGAAATATGGTTCAAAATGAAGCAATGAACGTTTCCTACAAGTAAAAAAGAGGAAAAAAAAACTGATAAAACCACTGTTCTCCACAACCATTTATAACTATAGGGAAAGAACCTAAGAGAGTTTATTTTAGGACACTTGGTTACTATAAATATTTAAAAATTATTCTTTGAAAACATTTAGGATTTTACTCCTTTTAAATCCTAGTAACTTTATTCCGTGAGTCTTTACTAACATAATGTAACTGATAACTGATATTTACTTTTTATGAGAGACTTATAAAAGTATTTTCTTTCAAAATACTTTTTTCTATTTTTTTAATACTTAAGTAGTAGTAGCATGGTATTTCCAATTACTCTCTCTCTATATATGTATACCTACACATATGTATATATGCATATATGTGTAGATATACATATATATCTATATATACATGTGGTCTAGCACAGTAATGCCACTTTTTTATTATAAAATCATAAGCATTTAATTCTGAAATTTAACAAAATCACACTAAGAGTACCATGACATTGTATGTAAAATGTTCAAATTAAAACTATAAATTATTACACCCATATTAACCGTACTAACCATACTCAAGCAGGTATTACTTCTGCCAGACTATATCTATCTATTTATATAATGTGCGAAAGTTGCTGTAAATGTTACTGGATTTTATTACGATGAGAGTCATAGTCAATATGCTGATTAGATGGCCCACTTTCTCAGAGAATTCTGTTTTCCAGTTCACTTAACATTCCCTCGGGGGCTTAGTACTCACAAGTCATCAGGTGAGCCATTAGGGAATTTCCCATATGATCCAAGCCCATAGTTATCTGGGGATATAGTCAGGACAATGGCTACAATCACGGCTGGTACTCCTAGAAGATGGGAAAACACCAGTCACACATAGTTCTAATAACCAAAGGCAGTGAGAAGAAATAGAGATCATGGTCTATTTTCTTCTGGCAGAAGGGCCCGGTGAATTGTTCACCAAATGCAGTTTCTCTTCTTCGGCACATGGCTGGATATCTCCCAACCCTTCTTGCAGCTAGGTGGATGTGGCAACATGACTAGGTCTTGGCCAACGGATATGGACAAAAGTGATCTGCTCCACCTCTAGGCCTGTCCCATAAAAACCTATGAGATCCTCTACTCTCTTTCTCCCAAATTCAGGGCAACCTTGGAAGTCCAGTGTTGAGACAGAGCAGAGTCTCCTGAGGTTTAAATCCTGAATAATTGCAAGATCAGAGACTCCTCTGTTCCTGCTAACTGGATTGTTCATGAATAAGAAATTATCTTCTCCTGGGATTTCAGAGTTTGTCCACTATAGTGGTTGGTGTTACTCTTATACATGCTTGGAATATAATTTTAAGTGTCACGTGGGAGGTAAAGTGAAAGACTCCAAAATGTAAACAAAATGTGAGTCATAGTCGGCTTACGAGGATTACCAGCAATTCCTGGCAAATCTTTCATTGTGAAACTCAAAAGTTCTTGACTGATTATCTGGAACCCATTGAAGGATTGAGGAGCGTGACCTGGTTGCTTTGGAGGTGATGAATTCTACTATGTGGGCTTTCTCAAGGGCCCACAGGCACTTCCACTAAGAGGAGGCCAATGAGAAGGCCTCTCCCAGCTTAAAATGGCTTTTGGCTGGGCAGGAGTCCTTCTCACCCCCACCATCACCCTCCACCTGACCCCAGGCAGACACCTCACACAGACCAGCCTTTCACCAAATCTCAAGGTTTTTGGGATCTAAAAAACAACTCATTCCCACAGACAGGTTGGGTTTCCTGGTACAATCTAACATCATATTTCATTTATCTTTTATATTTGTACCTTCTGGATACACTGACATATGACTTCCAAAGTGAGACACTTTCCTAAAAATAAGATATTGGGAGTATAGCGCTAGTCCTTGACAAGGAAATTAGACCTTTCAGGGTTCTACAGAATTTGTGCCAGTGTCAGAGCAGTGACTTATTATTTTTTTGGAAAGAAGTGACTTATCTTTCTTGAAAGGTGTTCTGTTATTCTTCACAAATCTATAATGACAGGCCCGGTGACAAGGGTAGTAAACGTTCTGCAATCCTTTTGTGTGGGGAGTATTTGAGTGAATATTTAGCATGAGGAAGAGAAGGAAATTTGAGAGGGGTTGAATCTGTAATACAGTGGAAAGAATATACAGAAGAAATCGGAAAGCCAGGCTTGGCTGCTCTTGAACCTATGTGAATTGGGGTAAATCATGTCATTGCTTTGAGCTGGTTTCTTCACCTGAAGTTAGCAATAACCGCCTTGTTAACCTCACTGACTCATCTTTTATGGGGTTATTTGTGTGAAAATACATTGAAAAAATGGGCATTATACATAATGTTATGTATTACTTGTAGATTATCTAAAGGACTCTTTGGCAGAAGAGTTGTCAGATGATGATGATAATGGTGGTGGTGGTGATTTTGCCTGAGAGAATAAAACTAAGACCCCAGGTAAATGCCAATAGAGAGCCAAATGAACTTTAATGGAAAAATAGAACTGTAGGGCTTTAAAAAATTGCTACTGAC
Source organism: Phyllostomus discolor (assembly GCF_004126475.2). Taxonomy (NCBI): domain Eukaryota; kingdom Metazoa; phylum Chordata; class Mammalia; order Chiroptera; family Phyllostomidae; genus Phyllostomus; species Phyllostomus discolor. Next base: position 7,018,049 of record NC_050198.1, read on the forward strand.
TGCCTTGTAATGTATTAAAAATAAGTCAACAGGTCCCAAATGGAGTTGTTTATGCTAAGCTCCATGTCACCAAACCAAGACTTAATTACAGTTTCAGCTTTCCCAGAAATGGAATCTTACACCAGTCAGTCAGCAGTCACCTTGTGAGCACTATTTAGGTCATCTGCCTGACAGGCCCCTGTCATCCCCTAAAGGAAAGTGACCTTGCAGAAACCAACCTGCTTTTTTGCTGGTATAACATCTTTTTTCCTGCTTCCTTCTGCCTATAAAAATCTTTCGTATCAGACAGCTCATTGGAGCTCCAGTCTGCCTGCCAGACTGGATGCTGCTCAATTCATGAATCATTGAAAAAAGCCAGTAAGATCTTTAAAATTTACTTAGTTGAATTTTGTTTTGTAATAAAGGTTATGCGATCCCCCCAAAACAGAAGTGTTGAAACAGAGGTTAGATTATCTTTTATCAATCTAAGTCAGGTTGAGGAGGTTCCTACATTTGCTGAGTAGTTGAATGAAGAAACCTTCAAGATCTTTGGGGTTCTAAGACTTTGGACCTACCGCCAATAGGCAACATGATCTAAAATATTGTGCCAGTGTGCAATGAAGTTACATTATGTTTTATCTGTACATTCACTCACTCTGCCCTTCTGAGCATACCATCATGCATGATGTGTATGAAATCTGGGAGGTACAGAACAGAGTGAGGCTAGCTGGGAGCTTAGAGGCTGAGAGTTTGGTCTCATTGTTACCAAGCTAACTTTTTCAATTTATTGAACACCTTCTGTGTGCCAGCCCCAATTCTATTTGCTAAAGATACAAACAGAATTCATAGCTCTAAACCTCAGAGTTTTTTATAAAATGTCTTTTTATTTATCAACTACATTTCATGTAAAATGTTATATTAGTTTCAGATGTGTAACCCAGTGATTAGACATTTATATTATTTATGAAGTAATCACCCCAATAAATTAGTTCCCATCTGACACCATACATAGTTATTACAATATTATTGACTATATTCCCTATGCTGTACTTTATATCCCCACGACTATTTATTTTGTAACTACCAATTTGGGCTTCTTATTTCCTTTACCTTTTTCACCCAGCCCATCAACCCCCTCCCCTTTGGCAGCCATCAAACTGTCCTCTGTATCTATGAGTCTATTTCTGTTTTATTTTGTTCTTTTGATTTTGCATATAAGTGAAATCATAGGGCTTTTGTCTCTCTGTCTGACTTATAACACTTGGCACAATACCATCTGGTTACCGGGGTGTCCAACCTTTTGGCATCTCTGGGCCACGCTGAAAGAAGAAGACTTGTCTTGGGCCACACATTAAATACACTGTAACACATAATCACAAAAAAAAATCTCATAATGTTTTAAGTAAATTTATGATTTTGTGTTGGGCTGCATTTTTCCAGCCATCCTGGGCTGCATGTGGCCCACAGGCTGCAGGCTGGACACCCATTAGGCCCATCCATGCAGTTGTAAATGGCAAGATTTTGTTCTTTTTTATGGCTGAGTAATATTCCATTGTGTACATATGCCGCATCTTGTTTATCCATTTGTCTATTAATGGGCACTTAGCTTGCTTTCATATCTTGGCTATTGTAAATAATGTTGCAATGAATCTTTTGAATTAGTGATTTGGGTTTCTTTGGATAAATACCCAGAAGTGGAATTTCTGGGTCCTTCTTTGTCTCTTGTTATAGCCTTGTTTTAAAGTCTACTTTTTCTGGTATAAATATTGCTACCCCAGCTTTTTTTTCCATTTCCATTTTAATGAGATAACTTTTTTCACCCCTTTACTTTCAGTCTGTGTGTATGTTTCAATCTGAAGTGAGTGTCTTGTAGACAGCATATGAATGGGTCTTGTTTTCTTATCCATTCAGCCTCCCTGTGTCTTTTGATTGCAACATTTAATCCATTTACATTTAAAGTAATTGTTGATAGATATATATTTATTACAACTTTATTCATATTTTTCTTTTTCTTAAAAAAGACCCTTTAGCATTTCTAATACTTGGGGTGGTGATGAACTCCTCTAGCTTTTTCTTATCTGGGAAGCTCTTTATGTGTCCTTCCATTGCAAATGATAGCCTTGCTGGGTAGAGTAATCTTGGATGTAGATCCTTACTTTTTATCACTTTGAATAATTCATGTTAGTCTTTTCTGACCTGCAAAGTTTCTGTTGAGAAATGAGCTGACAGTCTAATGGGAGCTCCCCTGTGGTAACTGATTTTCTCTTGCTCTTTTAAGATTCCCTCTTTGTCTTTAACCTTTGACATTTTAATTATGATGTGTCTTGGTGTGGACCTCTTTGGGTTCATCTTGTTCGGGACTCACTGCACTTCCTGTGGACTTGTATATCTTATTTCCTTTGCCAAGTTAGGTAAGTTTTTTGTCATTATTTTTTTTCAAATAGGTTTTCAATTCCTTTCTCTCTTTCTACTCCTTCCGGCACCCCCATGATGGAAATGTTGGTACACTTGATGTTGTCCCAGAGGCCCCTTAAACAGTCCTCATTTTGGGGGGTTCTTTTTCTTTTTTCTGTTCTAATTGGGTGTTTTCTGCTACTTTATCATTCAAGTTACTGATTTGGTCCTCTGCTCCATCTAATCTACTGTTGATTCTTTCTAGTGTATTCTTCATTTCAGTTTTGTATTCTTCATTTATGACTGATCCTTTTTTATGTTTTCTATCTTCATTTTTTTGTTTCTTATCTCTTTGTTGAAGTTCTCACTGAGTTGATTTACTCTTCCCCTAAGTTTATTGAGCATCATTATAACAAGTGTTTTGAACTCTGCATCAGATAGATTGCCCGTCTATTTCTTTTAATGGAGTTTTATTCTGTTCTTTCATATGGGACCTGTTTGTCTCTGCATTTTGTCTCCTCCCTGTGTTTGTTTCTATGTATTAGGTAGAGCTGCTATATTTCCCAGTCTTTGTAGAGTGGCCTTAAGTAGTAGGAGTCCTGTGGGACCCAGTGGCACAACCTTGCCAGTCACCTGAACTAGGCACTCCAGGTGTGCCCCATATGCAATCTGTGTGCACTCTCCTGTTGTAATTGAGCCTTGGTTGCTGTTGGAATGTCAGTAGGAGGGATTAACCCCCAGGATGATCAGTTGTGAGTACTGTCTGTGACTATAGTGGAGGAGCTACTGTGCAGGGGCCCACCCCACAGAGCAGGACTTGCTTCAGTCCACCCCTTTAGTGTGTCGCTCATGGAGGTGGGTGCATGGTGCTCTGGCATGATCTGAAGCTGTCCACTGGGTATACTGGCTGCGGGGCCTTCCCAGAAGTGCAGTCCAAGGTCAACCACTGCCTGTACTTTGCCCAGGGCCACCTAGCATGAACTAAAAAGTGATTGGCAGATAGTTGCCACTTATACTAAACTTGGAGGTACCTGGGGGAGGCCAGGTTGAAAACTAAGGCCAGCTGCCACTAGTGCTGGGCTTGGAGCTGCTTAGCAAGAGGTATGGGACCAGGCCAGATGCCACTTGTTTGCGGTTTGTGAACCTTTGAGAGATTTCAGGAAAGTCTGCAGCGTGAACCAAGATAGGCCTTTGGATGGAAAAGCCACTGGAGGTGGCCCAGGTGGGCCCACAAGTTGGGTGGGTCAGGGTCTCTGGAAATCAACAGGTCAGGGTGAAAAGTGTTAGGTTGATGGAGACTCAGATATGGTGTCCACCTCTGCCTGTAGGGGAGGGGATCTGTAAAGGAACAATGGCATCTGTCATCACTTCTGTCTGGGAGAAAGCTGTTCCTCCAGCCCTTGCCCTGAAACCAGACAATTCAGTGCCTCTTGTATGTCCCTGGCTCCTTTCTCTGATGCCTTTCAAGTGAGCTGCTGCCCTAGCACTGGAGGGACTAGCCCATTCCATGTCTCTGCTCCTCCTACCAGTCTCATTGTGGCTTCTTCTTTGTATCCTTAGCTATAGGACTTCTGTTCAACTAGCATTTAGGTGGTTCTCAATGATGGCTGTTCTGTAGATTAGTTGTAATTTTGATGTGGTTGTGGGGGGAGGTGAGTACCACATTTACCTATGCCACCATCTTGACTGGGAAACCCTCCTAAGAGTTTTATGTTCATATCTAGTCCAGGAGAAATATACAGGTGTTCTAGAAAGAGACTTGGCAAGGTTGCTCTTTGGGCAGTGTAACATGTGAGGACAATAAAGCTGTTTTATAAAACTGCCAAGTGTGACCTGTTTCATCATTGTTCCTATGTAATTAAAAATCAAAACACTGGAGAAAAAGCAGAGAAAGCCAAGGCACTGTGCAAGCAAATTATACATACCCCAACCGACGATGCAGAATTTAAGGATGTATTTTCGGATGTAAGTGTTAAACACTTTGACAAGGGCCAGATACATATGGAATGCTTCTAGGCCCATCCATGTAAATGACACCAAGAGAAAATAATGCAAAAATACAGCTGCTGAGATGCAGAGGGCTCGCATGTTATACAGAGCAACCCATGAGTCCAAAAGAAAAACCAGATTCAGCAGGAGCAGAGCAGCACAAAGCTGGATGAGAATTTTGGAAGGGTAATCCCTCCGGATCTTTCTAAAAGGAAAGGACGAGAAAAGAATTATCATCACATTCTCCTTACATGCCTGTGTGAGTTTTAAGCAATTTATTTTTATTCTTTGGTAAACGTCTATAGTAGTCCCCTCTTATCCATGGGGAATATGTTTCAAGACCCCCAGTGGATACCTGAAACTGTAGATAGTGCCACACCCTATATATACTATGTTTTTTTCCTATACCTACATACCTATGGTAAAGTTTAATTTATAAATTAGGTATAGTAAGAAATTAACAAAAATAACTAATAATAAAATAGAACAATTAAAACAATATAGTAATAAAAGTTATGTGAATGTGGCATTTCTCTTTCTTTCTCCAGTAATTTTTATATTTTTCAGTCCAAACCTATTTCTGGATCTGTGTAACCATCTCTCCTTGGCTTGGTGTCACTTGTTTTGGGGGATCCCTTGCTGAAGTCTTCATACAATAGGATCAGTGCTTTCTGGTGCAACATTTGCCATCAGTTGTAACACACTTTCTGTTCGTGTCTTGCACCCATGAATTTAATGTTTTTTCTATCTTAAGTAAGCATTTATCATGCACTTATAATTTGAGGTGAAACAGCAAAAACTAGCACAAATAGCTTTTTTCTTCTTCATAATTTCACAGATAGAAAATTAGTTCTTACTGTAGACCTTAGCAACCTCAGCAAATGATTTTTTTCTTGCCTTATTAAGTTGAGAACTTTTACCATTTCACTTAAAGGAAGCAAGCACTTTACAGCCTCTCTTTGTGATATCTGATTTGCCAGCATCACTACTTTTGTGATGTGGAGCCATTATTAAATAAAATAAGGGTTACTTGAACACAAGTACTGTGATAACCAAGTCGGCTACTAAATGACTAATGGGCAGGTAGCATAAATAGCATGGATATATTGGACAAAGGGATGATTCATGTCCTGGGTAGGATGGAAGAGTATGGTGTGAGATTTCATCATGCTACTTAGTTAGAACAGTGTGCAAGTTAAAACTTATGAATTGTTTGTTTATTTATGGAATTTTCCATTTAATATTTTTGGACTGGAGTTGACCATGGGTAACTGAAACTGTGGAGAGCAAAATGTGGGTAAGGAGAAACTATTGCATATATGTAAATTTCCTCTCTTTGAGTGTGTGTGTGTGTGTGTGTGTGCAGGCATTAAAAGCAACAACAAAGGAAAAATCAGTAGAATCATATGGAAAATTTGTGTTTGTATTTCTGTGGAACCTTTTACATGCTGACTGTTGACTCGTCCTTTTAAATAGTTTATAGTGGAGTCTACTGAGCACCCCTCCTTTTCTTCTAAACTACTTCTAGAATCATTGCTGCTGTTTCTCATACAACAGGCTCCTATATTCAGGTCTTCAAAACATAGCCAGATTTCCCTCTTATCTTATGTTATTAGTTAAAATGAGATCATGGAAAGAAGAGTTTAAACTATAGCTAAATGAAGCAGACATAGGAAAAATATAGCTAATTGATGACATGTACATGTTTATGTGTGTGAAATTAGATCTGGTGAAATCATTCTGAGTAATGGCTGGTCTTATGGTAATTTAGTCTCGTTAATATTATTTTCAGAGTTCCACTAGGAGATCTGTAGTTACAGCTGGACCTTAAGTTTGGCATTCAAAGTAAATGTGTGCATTTCTTGATCAGGGTCCAAAATCTACATCTCAGAACTTACATATTGTTTCATTTAGTTTAGTTGCCTATTTTCTTTCTTGCATCAGAATTTGTTGGAATTCCCCCAAAAAAGTGACTAAAGGGGACCTTTTTGTAAGCCAAGAAGGAGATGCTTTTATTTGGAATATCATTCTTGCTTTGACCTACAAAGCCACACTCACCAAGTATCTGTATTTTTCAGTGAGGCTTTATATTCTTTATTCTTCTTTAACCTACATGTGTTAATGAATTTAATCTTTTTCCATTTGCTAGGTATAATTTAGAAACATATTAAACATAGCTCTTATGCTATACATAGATCTGTGGTATATTTCAAATTGTAAGCTGTTGGGTTTTAGGGTCTTCATTTATCTTCGGTTTCACACTTAATGTCGACATCATTTTAGGGTACAAAGATGATTAAGACACAACACCTGCCTTCAGTGAGTGCATAGACTAATGGAAAGAATCAAGTACATAAACCAAAGTTTTATATACTCCCATGAAGTCCCATGAAATTTTACATATAGATGGCTCCACTAGATGGGTATGTAGGATAAGGTAGGCTGAGGAACATATTTAATTAATATGTTTTGGCAATGGAGGTGAACATATCCTATTATCCAAATTTCCAGTTAGTTATGGATACTCACTCAAAGGCAATGTAGGTTACAAGAGTAACTGACAGAAAAATTGATGAAAGCCCACAACCAATATATGTGATAAATGTCAGAGCCATCATTTGAGTTGCTGGCAAGGATGTTCGAGATAGGTCCTAGAAAATAAAATATTGTTTTCAAGACTACATATTTTAAAATAAATAAAATAGTCATGATTTGCTTTGATTGAGTATTCTAAGTGCCCAACAATAGTTCATTGAACAAACCAACAAGATAGCCATAATTATTATCATTAGATAAAGATAATGAAACTGAGGCCCAGAGAGGTTAAGTAATATGTCCAGGGTCACACAGCTATTAAAGTGGAGGAGCCAGGATCCAAATTCAAGTCTGGCTGACTCCAAAGCCCATATACTTGACCAGTGTATTATGGCACACTGGAGAAACACCAGGCTAGGAATCTAAAGACTTGAATTTGGCTTCTGGATCTATATTTCTTAGTTCTATGATTGCGGACAATTAACTAACGAATCTTAATTCTCACTTCATTAAAATGACAATAACAATGCTCCTTTCTACCTATTTTGCAGGACTGTTGGGGAGATTTAAATAAGATAATTTATTAAACAAGATAATTTGAAATTACATTGTGAACTAAACAATTTATTACCCATTTTAATCCGAATTCCCTAGCCCTCCTAGCTATTTAAATGAGTAAACGGAAATGTACAAATAGAATGGGAAAGAATACTTCTATGTTCAAATATTGTCCTTCAAGTGCATTTGCTTATTAGAAGGATACTTTCATTGGCCTATAACTTTGCCACAATATTATATCTGCTGATCTATCAAAGTCATCCAGCAGATTAGACATGGTATGATGCCCAGCTGCCCCTCAGACCCAGAATCTAAGGTCAGGTATTATGGGGATATTACCAGTAGGACGCCAAAGCTTGTAAGGTGGCTGCAGGTACAGATGGTTTCATTCAGCCTCCTGTGTTTGACAGAGCAGCCATCTGATGACCAGCCTCCTCTGCCACCTGTTGGCATTGGGAAGAGTATCTACTTCATTAGCAAGGTCACAACACCAATGACTGCCTTTCCTCCCCTACGCCCCCTCTCCCACCTACTCAAAATTTTGAAAAAGGTATGACTGGAACCTACCATTTCTGCTTAAGTCCCAAAATACGCATCTTACTGTTAAGTCATCCTGCAGTAAAAAGATACATCACAAATAATTAATTTATTGAACTGAAAAAGCCAAAAATCAATTAGATAAAACTCATTTAATTTTTAGAGATGTCTTATTTTATACTGGCCCCTAGAAGCAACTGAGTCTTATATAGGTCAGTACTTCTTAAACTTAGCAATTGTACATAGGAATCACCTTGAGGCTTATTAAAATGGACATTCTGATTCAGTGGGTCTGGGGTGGGGCCTAAGAGTGTGCAGACCCCACTTTGAGTAGCAAGATCATAGATGATGCTCAATGTGAACAAAGAGATGTTTTCGCTTTGGAGGTGAGAGTCAGACCTGCAGCCACAGATTGAAATGCACTGAAATTCTGCAATTGATAAGAGCTTGCTTTTGCATTGCTCCTTCTTGGAAATTAGGTAGTCAGTCAGAGTGACTATATAATTCTAGCCTTATATGCTGCCCTAACTGAGTCTTAACGTTCCCCTGGATTTCCTTTTTGCAGGCCAAATCTTCCAGGTATAGTTTGCACAAGGTGTTTCTGGCCAGTTAACAGCCCAGACAGGCCTCTCCCACCTGGCTTTGGTCGATGTGCTTTAATATAACCGTCACGTTTCTTGTCAAGTTCTTGACAGTCAGGTTCGCAACACTTGATGATATGACGTAGCTGATCAGAGAGAGGTTCTGCAGGGAAGGGTCCTAGCTCACCAAAGAATCAACAAGATGGCAAGGGAAAACAAAATGTTATTAGAGAGTTTTAGAGCATGAAGGGACCCTGAAGATCATTTAGTCCACGTGTTTGTTTTATAACCTAGGTGAGAAATTGAGGGTCAGGGAGTAAAGCGACATTTTCAAGGACCATAATTAGAAGCAGAGCTTCTTGCACTATACAGTGCTCTAGATAGTGAGTTAAATTTCACAAATGGACACAACGGGAACTTCATGAATCCTAAAGGGAACATAACATTAAGCCATTTAATATATGTGCTGCCAAAGTGAGCATGACATTAAGCTATTTAAACTATGTCTTAAGCAAATGACTTAACCTCTCTGTGCCTCCATGTCCTCATCTGTAAAATGGGAATAATAGTTTGATAGTTCCTTCCTCACAGAGTTGTTGAGAGGATTAGAGTTAATATTTCTAAGTGTTTATGATAGTGCTTGTCATTGGTAAACATTAAATATCAGTTATTGTTATGTATCATCACTAGTATCATTAGGTCTTGTTTAAAAATAAACTGCAGCTTTTCAGCAATTCTTTTGACTTATAGCAGGCACAAGATATGTGAGGATTAAAAGAATCATAAGTCCCCTATTCCCAAGTAAAACCTAAACCAAAAGCAGTTAGTGGCAACATTACCTGAAACAGGGCAGGTGTTTCAAAAAAGTTGAACTGTACCCTGGAAGCTAGCTCTACATCATTAGCTGGTAAATTACTCATCAGCGATGAGGGCAGAGAAATAACACCAATACTATTCTCAGGAGGCTCAGTTTCCAGAGAAACCTGAAAATGAAGTAAAAATAATGAAACATGTCTGGGGCTAGCATATTAGGAGTTACAAAGCACAACAACTAATCAAGATGGAGGATCAAGTAGGAGCATTTATCTGTGGTGTCTTTATGTATAATCAGTTCTTGTTTCTCTGATTGCTGCAAAACTAGAGGGGCTGTATAATAGGGAGAGGAGGCCTTGGAGCAGGAAAGAAAACATTTTAAGTATACATATAAACAGTCAGGGAGTGCAGGATATTACATGTCAACTATATCTCAATAAAGTTGGGGTGCAGGATAATTGCAGACCCCAGGGAGACCACAGCAGCAACATACCATCTTGGTGACTTATTAGGGCAAAGTCTTCATAGATCCACATGTACTAAACTTGTGAAGGGAAGACTATAAAATTAAATCAAAAGGGAGGACTTGGTTTTACTCAGGTGTCTCCTCCAGCCCCAATCCCTCTAACAGGTGGATAGAAAATAACTAGAAGCAGGACTGATAATCAGTACCACTATTCGCACCAGTGTAGTCATAACACATGTTGAAAGAATGGAATTGGTTGATAAGTAGCTGATGTTCCTGCTGTTTCTCAACTACCTAGATCTCTCTACTGACCCCCTAAACTTCCACAATCCAGCTGCTAAGGGTTAACACTGGGCCGCAACAAAGACCTCTGAGATCCTGCTCCAGCCAAGACCAATGTCCTTTTTTTTTTTTAATTCTGTGGTGTGTCATTGTTCTAGATGTTAAATATTTTGAATATCACCCCTGACTACAAGCAGTAATCACCTCAGTCACATATTCATATATACATATACAAGACTCTATCAAATATCATATGATGTATGATATGGTATATCATATACAAGAAAAGGCTGTTTCCACACTAAATTAGAATGTACCTGAAGATTTGCAGGGTCTTGGGCAGTGAAGGTAGTTGTGTTGAAATTACTGGAATTCACTCTGATCACGGCCAGAGCCAAAGAAGGAGAGGTTAAACTTATGGTCTTGGTTGAAAAATTCAGCTGTAAGCCAATGTCATTCACTACTTTTAGCAATCTGTAAAGATAAGTGGCAGTTCAAATTCAACACTCCCACTTTGTTTTCCCCATTCTAAGCAGAAAACAGCATAGCAACTTAACAAGTCATTATGAAACTCGTGGTGGGAGAAAAATACTTGGCTACAATTAATCATGTACAAAGCATTATTATCACTGTAGGGTCAGTTTGCTAAGTCATACCTTTGGGCTAGAGGAGCCAGCAAGGCAGGTGGGGAATGGAGGAGTTTGCTGACTTGGTTTATCATTTCTCCCGCAATGTTAGGCTCCAAGCTGCCTAAGGACAGAGCTTTCTCCATCTCAGACACTTGGCTCTCAAGATCAGAAACACTGATGCTGCTGGTGTGAACAATTTCTACAAGAGAGAGCCAAATCACTTTATGAACACATAATGGAAAAATCACTAATAAAGAAACGCAGACTCTGTGATTTGGCAGACCCACTCCTAGGTATTCGCCCCAGGATAATGAAGACATGTCTTAAGAAGACTTGTTCATGAATGTTTATAGCAGCCTTTTTCATGATAGTCCCAAACTGGAAACAACCCAAATGCCCATCAACTGGAGAATAGATAAACTATGGCCCATCCATACAACAGACTATATTATTCAGTAATAAAAAAGGATGCACTACTAAAACATGCAACAACATAGATGGATCCTCAGTTCTCCAATGTATTGTGTTGAGAAAAGCCAGACTCAAAAGGCTATATATATATATATATATATATACTGTATGATTCTCTTCATATGACATTCTAAAAAAAACCCCAAAAGTACAGTATAGGGAAACAAAACAGGTCAGTGGTAGACAGGGGCTGGGCATAGTGGGTAGGGGGTTGACTTCAAAGGTTTATGAGGGAGCTCTGGGAGTAGTGGAAATGTTATATATAGTGATGGTGGTTGCATGACTGTGGGTGTTTATTCAACCTCATAGAACTATATAATTTTCATCCACTCATTAGAATTGTATGAATTTTACTGTGTGTAAATTATACTTCAAAAAACCTAACTTAAAAAATGTAAAAGCACAGCAGTATATTTAGTGTATATTCACACAAGCATAAATATACTTGTGTTTAACTTCTATCATGCATACAGGGTTTTATATGGATAATAGAAGTGCTTTTGTGGAAAAGAGAATATTATAAAGTTAATAGGTGAACTACCAGCTATAAGCCTGATTTTTAGTAATTTTAAAAAAGATTTTACTTCTTTATTTTAGAGAAATGTGAAGGGAGGGAGAAAGAAAGGGGAAGAATACATCCATTGGTTGCCTCTCACTCACCCCCAATGGGGGACCTAGGCCACAACTGTCCCACAACCCAGGCATGTGCCCTGACCAGGAATTGAACATTTGACCTTTTGGTTCACAGGCTGGTGCTCAGTTGACTGAGCCACACCAGTCAGGGCTTTAGTGGTGTTTTAAATTGGGAAACAATGATGAAAACCTAACAACAAAAAGGTCTCTTAATTTGACCACTTAATATCCTATTTCTTATTTTGCATATTCCTTTCTAATCTTTATTCATATATTAATAACATACTATTATAAACATAAGGTGAAAACTACTTGTTGCTATTTTCACTTCACTCAAGACTTGAAAAATGGCCCCAAGCTTCTGTCTAGCTGTTCTTATGCACAGTTGTGTAATAGTCATTGTGTTATGTGAGTCATTGTGAGAATATCATATTTCAACATTCCTCTCCTGAGGAACCATTAAGTTATATCCACTTTTTAGCTACCAGGTAATACCCCAACGCATCTTTTATGCATATGTCATTTTGCTTCTGGTCTCATTGCCTGAAACCGAAGCCTTAGGAACAGAAGCACAGATGCAAGAGGCTACCTTGCTGGCCCTTCTGAGTAGCCTGTTAGGTTAATTGTATGGGTCAATAGGGATAGCTTTGGAAATGTGGGCATTAGCTCAGGCTAATGAATTTCAATTTTACTTTATTCTCTTTTTTTAAGATTTTATATATTTTTAGAGAGGGGAAGGGAGGGAGAGAAACATCAGAGAAACATTGATGTGAGAGAGATATATCAATCGGTTGCCTCTTGCACACCCCCAGCTGGGGACCTGGCCTGCAACCCAGGCATATGCCCTAACTGGGAATTGAACCGGCAACCTTTAGGTTCACAGGCCAGCACTCAATCCACTGAGCCATACCAGCCAGGGCATCAATTTTCCTTTACTCTTCATCAGCTAGTAAACCTTCTCTTGACTAGAGCCCCAGTGATTTTATTATTTGACCTAAAATTTCCATATTTATTTAAAAATTACTTAACAGAGAGCAGTGCAAATATGAAGAAATATCAAGTCTTTGGCAGAAGTTCTAAATACCCTGGGGATTGTGGCACTGTCGTGGAAGAGATGGCGACCACAACCTCAGCTCCAGTCTCATGTCACCAAGAATCTGGCTTTGCCTCTAACCACCTAAATTCTAGAGGAGGACCTGCTTGTCACTCACTGAATGGAAACCCTGGAGAGTATCCAGAATTCTTTCTGCTTCCTTCCTTCTTCCCTTTATCCTTTACCTCTAAACCTACTTTGTTTCTGGGGAGCCCTTTGCAGTTTGCATTGGCATTCTCATGTACACCATTGTTCTTAACCAAGTGCTGTTAGTGTGATTATTTTCATCTTGAAGTAGAGCAGGCTGAGTCAGGATGAGCTAAATGGCATATTCGAGTTCACACTGCCTGTGAGGGTCAATGCAGACCCACGCTTAGGCCTTCTGAATGTTTCTCCCCGTTTTGTGGCTACATTGGCTCAGTCCCAGCTATGTCACTCTGTGACTGATTTTCAAGAATACTAGTTTTTAAAAAAATTTGTCTTCTAATTGGAGTTACTGTTTTTAACAGTTCAAAAGTTTTTGGTATGTTGAAAACAGTGACCCAAAAACCTTTTGTAGGAGGAAGAAACCTTTAAATAACTCATCTCCATAAAATGAGATCTGTGCTTGCCTCTGAGCTATTTCTGCATTGTTAGTCAAAAGAATTACACTCAAATGCCCGGAAGAAAGCTCTTGAAATAAGTAGACATTATAAAAAGAAAGACTCAATGTGATCTTATTACAGATATCTTGACTTGGCAAGCTGGCAGCTGCATTTCAGGCAGCAGAATTACGACAAACGTAGGAGCAGCTTGGCTCCTCATATTTACCTGTCTTGTCAGGAGGTGTGCTGGTCATGATGACATTCACAGGGGCAGATGGGGTGGGAGAGGGAAGTGGCAGGCTTTGGGAAATATCAGTTTGAGGACTAGGGAAAGAGATATTTCCAGAATGGGGGAGCATAGGAATTGAAGGCTGGAGAGAAGGAAGGTGAATCACCCCTGTTGGATTCTGGGTGACAAAAGATGGATGATCTAGAGGTTCAGGTAAGGAGAAGGCACTGGAGACCTGGGAAGGAATGGTGGCCTGAGGAGCAACTGCGATGGAATTGCCAGAAGAAAATGGTGGGCCACCTGGATAACCATCAGCAAGACACATAATTGGATTCTGCAAGTCACTAAAGGAAAGAATAAGAGAGATGCATGTGAGACACAAATGAGCTACAGAGAAGTGAATCTCCTCCTCTGGCAACCAACTGACAGCACCCGAAGCCTAGGCTGCACTCCAGACCAATGACATCACCATCTGAGTGTGGGAGGCAGGCATCAGTGTTTTAAAAACTCCCCAGATGATCCCAATGTGCAGCCAGGCCTGAGAACCACTGCTCTATGGTCTGGACCCCTGCTACTTGAAGTGGAACCCATGAACGAGCAGCGTTGGCTTCACTGGGGAGCCTGTTAGAAATGCAGAATCTCAGGCCCTGCCCAGACCTACTGGATCAGAATATGCATTTTAACAAGATCCTCATTGATTGATATTTGCAGTAACACTTGAGGAGTGCTGAAATTGAAAGCCCTTACCCATTGTTAAAATTCCAAAATCCCTTAGTGAATGTAGTGATTAAATGTTAATAGTTTTTTTTAAGAAAAGGGTCAGCATGTTTGCTACATACCACTGCAGTTTTTCTAATTCTTCTGGGGAGGAAGGGCAGGATATTCTGACGGAACAGCAGCACTGTTCTGAAGGAGACAAAAGGAAAGAAAGAAGAAAATGCATGATTAAGAATAAGGTGAGATAGAAGCTCAGATTAATCAAGTATTATGATTCTTACATTGACTGAATTCTAAAGGACATTTGTTTAAAACAGGTGATAAAATAAATTGGATGCCATTATATTGACACTTACATATACATAGTAGGTACTCAAAAATATTTAGTGAATAATTTTGTGGGGTTATATGCACACAATATCAATTGCTCTTTAGCAACTCCTAAGAGGAATTCAGAAGTAAAGAGATCCCAGCCACTCCAAATAGATGTTTCTCAACAGGGTTTATCATGTTTTCAAATGCAGTCTACTGAAATTTCATTAAGAAAGCAGGAAAAATCACCTTCTAGAACTTCCTAAAAATTGCCCAAGGACAAAAGAGTCAAAACAGAAAGCTGTAACATATGTCAACTTATTATATTTTCCATTAAAAAAAACACATCAAAGCCATATGAACATGAATACAGCAACAGAGACAACCTACCCATGGGGTGAATCTTTCCTCTTTTAAAAGGCAGCATCATGGCACATATGTCCCTTGTCTTATTCAGTTTTATTGTGAATGTACAATTTAGTGTGCTGTAAAGAGAAATACACACAACCAGAATGTTACTAAATTGAAAACCTATCTACATATTTGTAATTGCTTTTTCAAACTTAGTGTGAGGAAAGGAGAGAATGACACTGTTAACTTGCAGTTTCACCCTATGAGCTTGTAAACACCCACCTACTATGGTCTGAACTTAATCCAAAAAGACTTTATAGAACAAGAAATTTACAGAGGTTTACATTCACAGAGGTTGCAAACCACAGACCCTCTAACCACACAAGGCTGCTGATTGATTTTGTCTGCCCGCACAATGAATAGGTAGGGGTGAAACTTGGCTGGAAAGACAAGCATCTTGACATCTAGAGTCTTACCCCCAGCTGGCTATTTGCCTAGTGTCCGTAGGCATTTGAGTTTCCATTATAGGAGCCCTTTCAAATACTAGCCTAGATGAATATCAAGGTCTCTTAAATCCAAAACCTCTCTGGCAATCCCATCTAGATTATCAGATAACTAGGAATTTAAGCCATTCTTTTTCTTTCTACCTTTGTCTTGGTTTAGGTGCAAAAATATTAATATTGTAAAGAACAAAAAGGTAAGTGAAATGAACTTATAGTGGATACATACAGTGGATAGGGATTTGATGTACAGTTTCATAGAAGACTTGCCATTATTTGTACCAATGATCAATTTGATGAGTAGAAACTGTTATGTTAGGACTTTTACTCTCACAGAATGCTCAAGGTTCAGGTAGTGAGATTACTGACCTATAAGCCATTGGCTTATGCAGCCTGGGCAACCAATGGACACAATTTAAGATGATAATCTGTGTAACCTCAAATAATTGTTGGACAATCTCTGGTTCACCTTTGCATGCACTTTTTCATTTCTTCTTTTCTCTTTCTTTGCAATCTTTTCCTCCCCTCTCCTTCTTCTCCCATGTTCCAAATTGTGTTCCTTCTTTGCTGTCATTCTCTCTGACTGGACCACTGTAAGCCATTTGTTAGTCTTATTGGTGGCCCTTGGGGCTAAGGACACTGATGATCCTTGGCCTCATAGAACTAGAGGCCAGCAGCCTGACACCACCCACCCCTCTGTGCTTCATAAAGAAATGAGAAAATGGTTGTGAGAGATTGATGAGTATTTGAAAGAATAAAAGTTCATATATCTAAAATATCATTAATATGTATTTATTTCAGAAGAATGCCTTTGACTTAGCAAAGTAAGACTCCTTAATACTTTATTTCTTGTGAGTAGAGAAATGTTTATAAAAATATTAGGAATAACTGACCTTTGAGCTTCTGCTGTAGCACACACTATAAAATAAGTCTGAAACAAACAAATTACACACATATATATATGTTATTTTGACAGTTGAAAGTATCAAGCCCTGGCTGGCGTAGCTCAGTGGATTGAGCGCGGGCTGGGAACCAAAGTGTCCCAGGTTCGATTCCCAGCCAGGGTACATTCCTGGGTTGCAGGCCATAACCCCCAGCAACCGCACATTGATGTTTCTCTCTCTCTCTCTCTCTCTCTCTCTCTCTCTCTCTCTCTCTCCCCCTCTCTCTGTCTGTCTCTCTCCCTTCCCTCTCTAAAAATAAATAAATTAAAACAAAAAAGAAAGTATCAGAGAAGACAACCTGGACTAATCACAGTATCACTGAATCTTAGAGCCACAAGAACCCCTAGGGATGATCCAATTCACAATCCTATGAGATTCCTGACAAAGCTATCAAAGCTATTCAGGCCATACAGGCTCTGCTTAGATACCTCTAGAGTCAGGGAGCTCATTCTCCTGAGGCCCTTGTTTTAAGAAAATTTAAGTTTTACATGAAGAAAAATCTATCTCTTATAACATCCATCCATTATGTCTAGTTTTGATTTTTGGAGTAAAGGAACTAGTCCATTCACTCTTTTACATGACAGATTCAGGGGAATTTGAATACCTATCTCCCCAGAAATGCAGAACTCCATGCATTCCTCCAAATACCAATTATAAACAAGGTACAGGGTGTACTATAATTACCTCACTTAGGGTTTGCAGGGTTTTGTTGAGCTCTGTTCGTCTGTTGAGAAAATGAGAGAAATTGACATGAAGACCATTGGTGATATTAAATTCAAAATAAGTTAGATTTTTTTAGCGAATACATTAAGCATATAGTATTTATTGCTTGCAGTGTTCACTTTGAAGAAACACTGGATATAATAAGAGATTCCTACATGGGAAAAAATAAATTACTTGTATGACAAGGGAAACTAACCAGACAGAAGCTGTATTGGTACTAGCTAACAGTTGCAAGATAGAAATAATGGTTGAACAATCTTGTTATTCACTAGGCTACTGCATCTCTAAGGCAGCTTCAGGCAGAAGGCCAGAGGAGGTGCTGGCTGGCCTGAGGCAAAATTTCTGAGACAGGCCAGCCAGTCACCCTGGAGGCCCTGGGCCTCTGATTTCTTCTTCATTCCCTCTCCAACTGACCCTGCCTGCCCTCTAGCACTCTCTAGTCCTGCCTTCCCGTCCCCACAGCTCCTCTTTAGGAATTTCCCTCATTCCTCTCCTCTAGTCAGACTCCAACAGCACTTGTATTTCTTCAGTGTGGCAGAACTTCATGTGAGGTTTGTATTTCTTCAGTGTGGCAGAGCTTCATGTGAGGTTAAGATGAAAGAAAGCTAGTTTAAAAATTCACTTTAAGGCAGTAGTTCTCAACCTGAATTGACTCTGCCTCCCAAGGGACATCTGGCAATATCTACACACACTTTTTCCTTGTTGCAATTGGGAGTAGGGTGCTATTGGCATGTAATGGGTAGAGACCAGGGATTTGTTACACATCCTACAATGTACAGGACAATCCTACACAAGAAGGAACTATCAGACCCAAAATGTCAATAGTGATAAGGTGGAGAAACTGTTCTCCAAGGAACTGGCAATAGTTCTAGGTGGCTCTGGGGAAGGTCTGGAGGGAAGAAGGGAAGGATGGTGACAATAGTAGTCAATTAACTTTTTGATTTGGCAGGAGCCTCTCCTCCATAACTATACTCAGAGGCAACCTCCTTTTTGGGGTTTCCCTGGCCACTCCAGTCATGTCTAATCTGCTCTATATTCAGGTACTTAGAACATCCTTTGGTGCCCTGTACATGTCACCTTCATCATAAGAATCATACTGTAGTCTTATCATTTGTTCCCATCTTGCATCTTTCGTACCAGACTCCCTCAAACGGCTTCATGCTGGAACCACCAGGGAAGCACTCAAGAATGCTCATGCCTGCATCTCAGTCCACAAATACTGATTTAATTGGTATGGAGTGTGCCTGGGCATCTGTGTTTTTAAAAGTTCCTAAGTGATTTTAATATGCAGCCTAGTTTTCCATTTCAGAAAGTTGAGCTTATTGCCATTTGTATCCCCAGGGCCCAGCACATAGTAGATACTGAACAAATGCTTGGCGGCTTTAAATGAACTCATCTCTATTTCAAGTCTAGTAATTAAGATGAATTACAAGTATGCTAAGTTGTATTCTATTTATACATTTGTGAGTTTAAAAAATGTTTCTTACCACTATTATTGCCCATCAAAAGTTTAAAATCCTTCTAGGACATTGACTATTTCACATATATACTTTGAATAGTTAAAAAAGCTAGATTTTCATCAGAAGGAGAGAAAAATGGGCACATAAAGGACATGAACAACACCTCAGCCCATTCCAGTTCTCACTATAACTTTTTGCCACTATAAGCTCAGAAGAAGTCTAGAGATATTTGATATCTACCAGGTGGATTCGTGAATGATGCTCCTTTTCCCCTAGGGTGCCCAGCCTTTTGGCGTCTCTGGGCCACATATTACATATGCAAACACTAACAAAAACAAAAACAAAAATCTCATATGTTAAGCGAATTTACGACTTTGTGTTGGGCCACATTCATGGCCATCATGGGCGGCAGGTTGGACACCCCTGAGTCCTAGGCATTGCTGAATCATCAGAAGCAGCCAGGTCAAAATGCTAATTAAAAGGTGTGCCTTAAGAACAGTTTTGTTTTGTTTGCTTTGACCTAGGAAAGATATTTCTTTTCAGTGTCATCACACATACTCCCCAGAGCTTTTGAATTTGGTTAAAAGTTTATAAAAACTTCATTTGAGAGGTAATAGGAAAGTTGAGTAGATGAATTTCATCTCTGATGCTGCTTCCCTGCCATGAGGGCAAAGACATGAAGTTTCCCCTCCCAGTGCACAGGGTAAGACTGTCCTGGTTTAGGCCAGCCTGCTGGCCCACATTTTGACCTATGGTCTAACTGGGAACATCTATTTGTAAACTGAGGTGTAACAGACAAACACCTCTCTGTGGCTTTTCAATCACCGATGCTTCATGAAAGCATGAATAAATGAAGTGTTACCTTGAACTCTTCTTTCAGCCTTGCTGGCTACCAAATCATATTACTCAAATACTAATTCAAATAGAGGTAATTTCATAGCAGCAACAAGAAGAGCCTCACAAGGATATTAACTGATGACAGGTGATTATGGTTATAGTTTGCAAAGAACTCAAGAGCCACTCCTCTATAACCTTTAGGTCTCTTTCCTATTCTTGGTTTCTAAAAGCAAAGATAGCTTGTTAAATATCTTTTCATAGTTGATGTCTTAAGTTTTAAATCAAACAATAGATTACTCACTTCAATTCACTTAGAGACAGGAGTCCAGTTAAGGTGCCATTAGCCATATTTTGATTCTGTTAGGAGCACAAAAATCACAAAATCATTAAGAATATAACAAACATTGGTTTTTTAAATACTCTCTAACAAGAACTTGTTCTTTAGCTTTGTCGGCCACCTAAAGAACTGCACCCTAAAGACTGAATACTAACTGCAAACAATGAAATCCATATAGACTGAGCCAGTTTTTGTTTTCTTTTAAAACTATTATGAATCGACAAGTGCCATGTGCTAATTTCTGTCTTTTGTTATTCCATTCTGTCTTTCATTATTACCCCAAAAGAACACTATTAAACCTCTCTACATGAAAGATCCAAGATTTAAGTAAAAGATCCCAATGTAAAAAGGGAAACTTGATAGCAGTCATCACTACATTTCTAGAACCTAGATCATTGCTTGGCACATAGTAGGTTCTCAGGAAATATCCACTGAATGAACAGACCATGTGTAACTGGGATCCCCTGACCCAACCTATGTTATGGAAGGCTGATACTACTGTATCTGAAACCCCCATAGGGTGAAGAGGATCCATTTCAGAAGACTGATTCAATATATACATCTTCTTGATAGGAGTTTCTAATATAATATTACATTTTGACTGGTAATAGAATCATATCATATAAACATTCAGCAGCAAACCTAGTGAAAACTAAAATGTAATTATTAATGAAATACCATGATTATTATGAAGTCAAGCCCTCTTAGCTAGGGACTCAACAACTAAATTTATTTAAATTTGGTCATAAAAGTAAATAAATATGCCAAATATCATAAATCTGAGCCTTAAACAAATGCTTAAATACACATGAATTCATTTTTTATGATTGTAATAAGAAAAATCTTTAAAACCTACCAGAGTAAGATTGCTTTCTTCATCGTAGTGAAACATTATCTCACCTCTAAAAAATGCTAAAAATAAAATTTTGAAAAGAAAATTAAGACTTGAATCTGTAGAGATCAAGTATTAATATAACAGAAAAATATTATCAAATTACTTTATAAACAAAGCTTCATCAAATGCCTTGCTGTCATTCACATTTACTCTTTCCTATGAGAAAGTTACTCAATATAATTTTCAGAAAATATGAACTATAAATTTTATGTAGGAATGCAGAAAAAGGGAACACTTGTTCCCTTGTCAAGAAATTTTTTCCTAGCCTGCCTGAATCCCAGGGTGTCTCAGGTACAGTCTGGCAGTGCCCACGATGGTGCATAAAACTGAACTGCTGGCCATCTCCTGGGCTGCTTCTCGGTACGCCACTGTCCCAAGCCTCCCATACTGGTGCAGCCCTCATCCTTGGAGTCACCGCCTCTGTTGCCTCTGCTCCCAGTCCCATTCCTTTCTGGCGTGGAGTCCCAGCAGCATTGCGTGGGCACTGGGCATGCAGACATGGGCAGCCATGCCAGAGCCTGTGGGACAGCTATGGTGCTAAGCTTCACCAGGCTGCTGTGTGCCATGCTGGGCACCATCATGATTGTATAGGTGCCCTCCACCATCAAGCCGTAGATCCACGAAAATGTGCACATTGACCCTAGTAGCCTGTCCTTTGGCAAATGGAAGGAGATCCAAGTCCCTTTTCTACCTCTCCATCTATTTCTTCAACATTCTCAACCACAATGAGATCCTCCAGGACAAGAAGCCACAGGTGTGGGAGCACTGTCCGTACATGTACATTGAGTTCTAGCACAAAGGCAGTATCACCTTCAATGACAATGGTACAGTATCTTTCCCTGAGTACTGTAACTTCCAATTCCAGTGACAAGTCTAGCAGCTTGGAGGGCAACCACATCATCATGCCCAATATCCTGGTCCTAAACACAGGAGTGACGAATCTGACCTCCTCCTGGCAGAGGCAGTGCTGGGCCTCCACCCCAACAAGAAAGAATATTTCCTGTTCCTGGACATCGACCCAGTCACAAGAATCCTCATAAACTGTTCTGTGAAGCTGCAGCTCAGCCTCTCATCAAGACTGTCAAAGACATCAGATAAACCTCAAAGATTGAGCCAGTGGTCCTGCCACTGATATGGTTTGTGGAGGAGAAATGCTACTTATTTTGGAGTAGTAAAAAGGGTTAAATGGATGAGTAGGCCACTCAGGCCTATTCTAAATGCCTGATAACATCAGCTCCCAAGGGGACTTTTTCTGCATGAAGCAAGACTGTAGGGTCCTGGAGATGTTGAGAGCTAGCCTACCCAGCCACTCAGCCAGACCAGCTAGACCTTGCTTCTTCAGGACTTTCTTAGCAGATAGCCATCTAGTCCCAGAGTTTGAGCCTCCCAGTTGCCACACATGTGTGTCTGCACATTGCACACAACCCCAACACGTGTATTCATATGTGTGTGCAGGTGTGTACAGATATACTAAGGGGTAGAGATGCATGTGTGTGTGTATGCATCAAGGACAGGCTTTCCAACAGGGACTGTTGAGGAACCTTCTCTCCAAGGCACTCACAGGTGCTGTGGGCACTGGGTCCTCTCCTCCCAGTTGCTCTCTCCATCAGTCTGGACACACTGCAGCCCCCACATGGTCACTTACCCAGCAGGACAGGGATTTTACTCCAAGGGGCTGGCCACTGTCCTGAAACCCAGCCCAGGAGTGCATATTTTTTGTGCCAAAACCAGGTGGGCAGGGTCTAGCTGAGACCCAGAGCTTTGCCCTCTATGCATCCATCTGCACTGAGGGGACAGCTCCTTCACACAGATCTTAGAAACCAGGGTGAGTGAGAGATGCCCTGTATGGCTTCCCTGACTGTTTCCTCACCCCCTACAGGACTTTGATCTCTCTGAAGTCTACATGGGCACTGGATTTGGGTGTCTGGGGCCCATTCCCTCTAGCTAAACTGATTTCATACTGTATACTGAGCCAGCTACTCCCTGGCTAGGGTAGCAGGAGGCTCTGCCCTGAGCTGCCCCCCATAACAGCCATCATCTTTTAGGTGCCGGGCCAGAGATGGAGAGGTCTGGGTCCTGTCAGCCAGGGTCAGGTGGGAGACCTGTCTACTTGTAGCTTCTGGTATCTGGGGTAATCTGTCTCTTTTCTACTAGAAGAATAAGTGAGTTTTATCCTCTTTTAAAAAATAATTCACTACTGAAGTAATAAACCTTTTTGAAAGGTGACGAATACCATATGATATCACCTATAAGAGGAATCTAATGAACAAAATAGAAGTACAGGCACAGAAACATGGAGCAGACTGACAGTGACCAGAGGGGAGGTAGGGGATAACAGTGGAAAGAAGGGGAAGGGACTAAAGACCATGTATGAATGATCCATGGACATGGACAACAGGGTGGGAATTGACTATGGGAGTGGGGGTGGGATAGGCAGAGTAGGACAAAGGGGAAAAAATTGGGAGAACTGTAATAGAGTAACAATTAAAAGAAAAAAAGAAAAAATTTATCTCTACATTATTATCATCAAAACTTTGTTTCCTTTAAAGATGCTTACTGGGGGAACCATGGCTCTAAAGTTAGTATTTTCAAAAAATCTTTTAAAGTTGTTATAGTTGCAGTTCCATAGATAAGGGAGGAAGGGAAAAATGTTTCTCAGAAGTTTAGCAACCTTATTAAATTCCATTTATTCCTTGTTGTTTTCTTTTCTCTTTAAAAAAATGCAGCTACCATATACAGTATCTTTCCTGATAACAAAGTTGAGATTTTGCTTTGAAACCTGAAGAGAGTGCAAGGCAAATCCTTTCTTCAGTTAAACAACTCATTGGGACTTTCATTCCAGAAATGCCAGAAAACCCTGTTCTTAAATGCTCACTTTGGGTAACATTGAAGTCAATTTCAGTCAACCTACTTCCTGCAGGGTATACTTGGAGGGGCTATGACTATATCTAGAAACAAATAAAATAGAGAACCCTTAACAGGAGTACATTGTATGTACTTCATAATGTAGAGACAAAAACTTGGCCTCTTGAACAAAAGGATAAGGATGTCATAGAAACTAGAGTTGGGCTCAGTCAACTTTTTTTGTGAAATATCGGACATATAGTAAATATTTCGGGTTTTGTGGGTCACATGGTCTTTGTTGAAACTACTCAAATTTGTGGTTGTATAAAAACAGCCACAGACAATATGTAAATGAATAGGCATGGCTGTGTGCCAATAAAACTTACAAAAACAGGAAGCAACATATATTTGGACTATGGGCAGTAGTTTCCTAACTCCTGAGCTAGAGGGTGGAAGGCTTCCTCATCTTCTCTTCTTTTGTTGCACGTCAAATTACAACGGATTCCCATAGTTCAGTTCCCAGTGGTCTGCTGCCACTTCAAATGACCAACAGAGCCACTAGACCAGAGATTAACATGATTTATCTATTTCAGCAACTTTTCTATCAAGAACTTCAACTCTGCATGTTGAAATTGAAATTTGAATTAATACAGCACAAAAGTATTAAAAGTAAAGATTCTTGATGTATGCGTAGACTTAGTTATCCATTTTTAAAAGAAATCTTAGCTCATATAAATTGATTTAGTGTGTTTGCATGTGTTGACACCCACAATTTGTCTCCCTCACCTCTCTATTCTCCAAATTCATCCTTCAGTCTTTTTGAGGGCATGTCGAGTTTCATAAATGTGCTGGCAGCACAGTGGTAGCAGGGCAATCAGGAAGCCACCAACTTTTGACCCTCAGTCTAACTGTGACTGGTAAGCTCCCAGTTTCTTCACTAGCCTCCATTTCCCTTAATGAACCCAGGTTGGAACCTGCAAGAGGTGAAGGTTTCTAGTTTCTGGCAGGATATCATGGTATTTCTGGTGCCAAAAGAGTTGGTCCCCTGATGAGGTTGTTTTCAACAGACACTGAAACAAATGGTCAATTCAGTCATTTAATTAGGGAAAACATTACTCCAACCAGCTTTCTGACATCTGTTATTCAAGATGACCAGTTTTTTTTTTTTTTTTACTAAATGTTCAATTTTCAAACAGGTATCAAACATCATGTAGACACAACACTAAAGTAGACATTAGTCACCAGTCCAAACATAGATGAAGCACAAAAATAATGAAAATGTGGAGAATGCAGTAGAAAGAGGAGGGGGGAGAAGAGAGAATTATACACTATATGAAAGTGAAATGTATCCAGCAGGTTTTTTTTCCTTGAATCAAAACCAGATAATATTTTCCTGCTATCTTGTACCTGGAGCAGAAAGCTCATATAAGCAAATCTCACATGCACACAAATAGAAAATGTCTGTGAAACATTCTTTCAACAGAAAGTTTTCTAAACTCTGCAACCTTAACTTGTTTTATTTGCAACTGTTTCTTACATTTTCCTTTCTTTTTTACATTTTTGAATGCACATTAATTCCATTTACTGAATACTCCTCTGTTTTTCAAACAAATTATTAAACTGTTAAAGGGAACAGAATAAAAGGAAAACATTCCCATGAGTGTTTCTTTTTTATATCAGTGGAGTCATACTAAGACTTTAATATTATAAAATATTTCATTACCTTCCTTGGCTCTCTTCCCATGATCCAATTCTGACCTGCCACACAATGTTTTTCTGTTTTCACATCTGCTTTCATTGGTTTCAATAAGGAAGGGAGCCCAGAGAGCCAAACCAATGTAAGAAAAGTGGTTGTTTCATTCCTTGTGGCCCATGGCAGGAGGGAAAATATTCTCATTTCAAAAATAGCATGTTCTTAAGAGATTTCCACCTCAATTTTTGAAATTAGTGGGCAGTCTTTACTACAGATGGCAAAATACACTATGGGCACTAGTGGAATTAGCACCCAATTAACTAGGTGTACATGAGGTTTTCAACATTCTAGTAGAGCGATTTGTTTTATTTTTAGCAAATGAAAATATCCTGTTTCTAAGCTATAATAATACTTAAGGTCCTTTGGAAAAGCTTGAGGGATTTGTACACAAGAAGTGGCTTTCAATAATTAAGTTCATTATTAATTACATTCATGAATCAACTTGAAGGGTATTAGTTATGGACTTAAAGCTATGGTGAAAAATATTTGTTGTAGAGCTTCGTGTTCTCATATTAAAGAAGTTAATCCATCATTTCACTAGGAATGGGAAGATGATTTTAGCCAGATCTAAAATTTGCTTTTGTTTTCATTTGGGAGTCATAGTAGTCAGGTGGTATGAAAAGAGACAGATCAAAGAGGCACACATTACACACTCAACAAGAGAAAAACCATTTTTTTCTATGAAGCTAATTTAATTGGTTACATATAATATGCACAGGAACTAACCTGAGTCATTGCAAATAGATGACAAATTGCAGGTATTTCCCTGGGGTTTGATTCCTGCAAAGAAAACACAACCCAGCCAGTTAAGGATGTCAACACATTCACTTGTATACTACATTGTCAAGAGAATTAATTTAGGCATTAAATGTGGACCAAAAATATAAGTTGGATATAATTAGCTAGGTGAATTCCACAAAAACTAAAGGAATGAGTTTTCATTTCTTACTTGGTCAGCTATGGAATTTGATTCTTTACTATTCTTTAGTATGTCAGTGTCTGATCTCCTACTCCTTCCTAAAATTTCTTGTCCCATTCCCAATTAATCCCTCTCCTGTCCAATGCAAATGGAACAGCATGAATACAAATTGAGCATCGAGACTTTAAATGAAATACCCTTTACTATTAGACTCTTCTTTCTTTGTGGATAGGGGAGTACATGAACACTCTAATGCTGGTCTCAGCTCCTTATACAAATGTATGTATGGAATAATATGAATGTTATGATATCATTTCATATGGGCAAAACATACAAAATTTTTAAAAAATTTGCTGAGTGCCAACCATATTCTACAGGTTTTGCAAGGTTCCAAATATAGATCTTGGTCTTAATGAGCTTACAATCTAATGAGTGATACTAGCCAGTAAAAAAAAAAAAAAAAGAGTTATAGTGAGGGCAAAATGCAGTGATGGCCAGGACAACAGACCACACAGGCATACACAGAAGGCAGAGATGGGTGGGAGATGAAATAAGCCACATTAGACCAAAAACTTCATACATGTTAACCAGAGAAACACTTTCACCAAAGGTGAAAGGAGAAGTGCATCTCTTCTTTGATTAAAAGGAATTTAAGGTTTGCTACTGTAAGAATCTTTCCTTAATTTAATACTTTTGGTGGAGTATAAGAAGACTGTATATAGTAAATATGAAGGCCAAATGCTGACAATGTACTAAGCAAACTGCCAAGGGAAAAAGGTTACTACATTAAGGAATGTTTTTTGTATCCTTGTTAGGTTTGGTTTGGTAGAAGTTATATACACAATGCCTGATTGCTATTTTATTTCCATTGCATTTTATGAGTGCTTAATTCTTTCCTAAGAGGACTAGTTTGGACACAGACTAAAATTGTAACTTGAATTACTGTGAATGATATGGTTTCTGCCAGAGTGATTTAGTTGACTTGTGGTGTGTAAGCATCACAGTTCAGCTAAGTTTTGATTCTGTCAACAAACTGAATTTAGATGCAAAAAGTTACCTGACAGGTAGATTTCTATATTGTTTCACAGCAATGTTACCCACATCAAAAGAGAATGATTTCATTTTAAATATACTTGCTTATGGATATAACTCACTAGAAATATATAATGTGCAATTATATAATATATAGATAGTGGGTAGTAATGCTTTAAATGTTTCTTACAACGGTCAGTCTATTGCTTACTAAGCTTTTCACTCTATCACATCTCATAATTTTATAAATTTTAGTGGCACCTGCATTTCCAGTGATGTGTGCCTTTTGCTGCTTATTCATACTGAAAATGTTCCTTCCTATTGGTAGGGCTGTTATCTATAATTTCCTCCAAGTACATGGCCACAGGTTGTCCTTTAAATCATGCGTGAGAAAACTTTGTCTGTAAAGGGTCAAATAGTAAATATTTTAGGCTTTTGGGGCCATAAGTCCTCATCATAACTATTCAACTCTACCATTCATTGTAATGGAAAAGTAGCCATAGATTATAAATATATATATATATATTTATAATGTGTGTGTGTGTGTGTATATATATATATATATATATATATATATATATAATATATATTGGCCCATAGGCCATAGTTTGTCAACCTCTGCTTTAAATCAACCTGAAACCTTTGTTAAGCATGTCATGTATACCTAGTCTTGCTAAGTACCTAAAAGCACATCCCCCATTTTTTAATTTAAAAAAGAGATTGAAGTTCACTTCTTTAAGAATCTTTTGTTCATAAACTGCAGCCCATTGATAAACGTTTGCCCTTCTATCTCCCATGCATCTTAACCATGTCAGAAACACTTGTGTAATCATTGCTTTTATCTGCATACAACATGTTTATGTTAATTATCTGTTTGTTTGCCTTGTCTCTCCCCACAAACTAGAAGATTCTTGAGGGAAGGGATTTTGTCTGATCATTGCTATTATAGCCCCAAACACTTAGTATAACTTCAAGTACCCAGTGCATAAACATCTATTCATTAAGAACAGATTTCATTTTTAAAAGGTAGGAAAAAAGAGAAAGAAAACATTAACATCAGCCATTTGCTTAATTTTACTTTAGTTATAAAAAAGAAAGTCTTGATATTGATAAGTCATACCTGATACATTGAAGGTTTTTACTATAGTGATTTTAGTTTTTTCTGTAAAGAAGCAATTTAAACATTAGAGCAGAATTGTTTCCTATTTTTAAAAAACAATTTGCCATGAGTATCATTTTAGTGAAGTGCTAAGAAAATCATACTGTTGATACCTTTAAGACATTATTGGTCTCAGCATAATGAATGGGAATCACATACACAGATCATACAGCATTGGCACAGGGTGGGTCTGGGATTTAGATTCCTATGTTTACCCAGTTAGATCACACCCACTACACACCCCACTGCTTGTGTAATTCTATTGCAGTTTCCATGCTCTGTTGCAGCCAGACAAATTAATGAGGACCTAACACTTCAGAGATGTAGAATTAAGTCACTATCAGGACCCTTAGGTGATAGAATGTAAAGATGAAGTGATTCAGAATAAAAATTAATGGAAGCAGTAAACACAGCATCTAAAATATTTCTACTATACTCTACAATCAACAGTGTCCTGCTATTTTCTCTAAGAGTTAATACTATACTATTCCCATCATATTGATAGATACAATTATTCTCAGAGAGGTTGAAACTATCCAACTAAAGTCATACAATAAGCTCACACAACCAGGACAGAACTGTTGTAAATCAGTGACTCACAGGTGAATATTAACACATTCTGAAGAACCAGGACAGAACTGTTGTAAATCAGTGACTCACAGGTGAATATTAACACATTCTGAAGAAGCAAACTTTAGAAATATCTTCCCAACACATTTCAGGGACAGAGCCCAAAGTTAATTTCCCAGAAAATGGACAACCAGGCTCAGAAATCCTGGCTATAAGGATGGCCAATAAGAAGAGGCTGTGTTCAGGGCACAGATTTACAAAGAAGCTCTGTCTCCTAGATTGAGTGGGAAATTCTGAAGATAACACAAAGCTCAGATCTTAGAGAAGCATTCAAGAATGATGATGTTACACTGACAGTTTCAGAAACCTCGTTTGTGTATGTGTTATTAATGAGTTTCTGTTTCAGTGTGACTGACCCATAGGCAATGATTGGTGGTAATTATAGAAGCTGATAGCATTTTGTATTGTCATGGAGAATCCTTTAAATACATTATTTGTTTGCCCTGAGACTTTCCTTTTCAGAGCAAACAAGATATAACTGTAAAATGAACTCCCAGTTCTAGTAACAAAAGTGCTTTGTGGGAACATTTTCAATCTCACAATAATAAAAAATGTAAAATATAACCAAAGAAATTGAGAGAAAAATTTAAAATATATGATATAGACTCAGCTCTCAGCAAAGGTACAGTGACACAGACATTCTTAGCCACTACTGGCAGGAATGTTGCTGGGTACAACCTTTCTAGAAAGTAATTGGGCAGTAGGTATCAAAGGCCTTAAAATATAATAATGCTGATCCATTAAATATAATCCTTAGAATGCATCCTATGGAAATCAGGGACAAATGCAAAGATGTTGGCAAAAGGATATTTATTGCAACAACTTCTATTTAAAAAGTATAAATAACTCTAATGGTCAACATATGATACATAATGGAATATTATTAAGTCATTAAGAGTAAAGGACACTAGAAAATACTTATAACTTAATATGAAGTCAAAAGGGTGAGATTTAATAATCTAGGTAAAGTATGACTGTGTGTATGTACAGATGATACTGAATGGAAATATACCAAATTAACAGTGATAGTCTTAGGAAAGTAACATTAAAGATGAATTATATTTCCTTTGTATTTTCTCTATTCTCCATTTTTGTGAGCTAAGATATATTACTATTATACTAAAAATATTATTTTAAATGGAGTGCTATGGCCATAGCAATTTGGAAGCTCTACAGTGTGGTAACACCAGAATTACAGTTCAAAGTCAAAGTAAAATGAGTACTAAATCAACAGTTGAAGGCACAGGAAGTGGGCAAGAAGATAACCTTTACTAATCCAAAAGGCCACATAAGTTAGAAACTCAAGAAGCCACAGAAGACAGCTATTATATTTAGAAATAACTCGGTATTACCTGTCTTGTTTAAAGCAGATAACATGGTTGAAGTAGTATCTGAAATAAAATAATAAAAATTAGCCTAAGTACTAGCATGATTAATAAATACATGCATCTTTCTAGGTTCCTTAAACATTTCACTTTTCTCCAAATCCCAGAGAAATTAGAGAGTTTTACAAAAGCCAACTGACACTCCCAAATGTATTTGCTGCCCATCCCCTCAACACACTATTCATTCCCCAATTCCCGGAGACAATTCCTGAGCAAGTATTCATTCATTCATTCAAAATGTGTTTCCTAAATACAAATTATGTGTCTAAAACATAGCAACACTCCTGTAATTATTAGATTTAAAATAATCTCATTTATGTAGTTTTGTAGTTTAATATTTTATCCCCTTTTTCTCTATTACAATGAAAGTTTCTAAGGGATATGATATTTTCACAGTTAATACTAACTTTAATAGGTAGTCCCATGATTGCTTAATATATTTTTACTTAATGTAGTTTACTCTTATAAAAGTCATTCTACTTTAAATTTGGAATTCTTGAACATTATATTCAACTAACTTTTA
This sequence comes from Phyllostomus discolor, assembly GCF_004126475.2. Classification (NCBI taxonomy): domain Eukaryota; kingdom Metazoa; phylum Chordata; class Mammalia; order Chiroptera; family Phyllostomidae; genus Phyllostomus; species Phyllostomus discolor. Next base: position 7,049,143 of record NC_050198.1, read on the forward strand.
GGAACTATTATTTTCATCTTGTTTCACTTAAGATCCAATTTAAAATCTATTCTATTGGTATTTCTTTGAACAAAAAGCACTTGAGAATTTATTATTCCTGATGAAACTTTAGGGGGGAAAGGCATGTATTACACTATCACACTTTTATGCACATAAAATGGGATTCAAAAATTATTGCCAATGCTATTTTGAATATGTTCTTTCACTGTAAAAAGTAATTTCACATAAAAATGATAATGTCTTGCCCTTCCCTTTGGACCAAAATTGAATTTAAACCAGTTTTGATCAGTGTGAGCTGCATCTACGATTATTTAGCTCCTTAACTGCCAACCACATGGTGAGATCTTATTTTAACTAAGGGATTGTGAAAAGTGCTGGGCTTCAACTGCAATAAGATGGAAGGCTGTCTACCCACAAAGAGGAGGGAACAGAATGTGCTGCCTGCCTACCCCTCTCAAATATTACCTAGTTCTTTGCCCTTTTTGCAAGCTTAATGTAGCCAGTTTTCTTTTTATTTCATACTATTTTAAAATTGATAAAAATCATCTGTAAAAAGGCTGTTTTTGAACACTCTGTGCCTCCAAAGGCATGCTGAATCATATTGAAGTCACTGGATGTGCTTTTCACATTTAAGCAACCTGTCATATAAAATGTGTTGGTATTGTGTTGGTGAGCAAGTGAAATAGGGCACTCAAAATGTGATCAACATTTCTTTTCTTTTACAGAACAGTTAGAGTGATGGAGGACTGTCTTCCCTCTATGATAATAAGAATTTTATCATTTAATCAGAAAGTTTAAGTTGCTCTCCAGGGCTGAAAGTCTTGGGGGATTTTGCGGGTTTTTCTTTTTGTTTTTTCTTTTTCATATATGGAAACTTTCAATAACATCCTTTATACTTATATTTGTATTAAGGGTTATCAATTTTCACTTGCTTCAGAAAAATTCTTACCATTTAGCCTTGTAGTTTCAACCTCTTTTGTTCCGAGGAAAGAAACAATACAAAGATATAATTAAATTAAAAACTTAACAAATTGGGCTAAATCTAGGTTTAAATTTTTTCAAAATCTTGCCTGGAGTACCATTAGGGTAGGAGACAAAACCAATAACAGAGTCAGCTGCTGGAGAAAAAAAACACAAATTTTTCAAATTAATATTTTGAAACATGATTGTATTTTAAGAAGTTAGAACTTTTGAGATATCATCATGAAAAGAAGTGGAAAACATTCTATGACACCAATATGTAATTAAATCTGCAAGGCCTATAATCACCTAGTATACTTTTAATTGTAAAGAACCCAACTGTCTCAGTTTACAGATGAAGAACCCAAGACTCATTATCACAAAGCCTGCTCCTACTTATGGAATATTTATGGAAATAAATTTAGGAGCCACAGCTAAATACGAGGCATACTACTTTCAAATATTTTTCAGCCAGAGTTTTCTAGAAAACATTTTATACTTTAAATGGTTTGTCAAACTACAATTATGAAAGATATTGGCACATTGGCTTCATTCAGTTATAATGATCCCTGGCAATTCTTCCCATAGGGAATTCAGGATTAAAAAAAAAAATACTGCTACCACTCAATATTGTACTACCTAACACAATTTCCTGGTAACTTATTTTAAAGTTATACATTTACCATGGAATAACTCCACTTAGGCTAAGGGATCAGTCTACTACACACATTTTACTTGTTGAAATATTAAAAACATCCAATGGCTTGACCTCTATATATACACAGGAAAAATAAACAGAAACATTTTACAACTTAAGCTTTGCAGTGGGGAGCCTGATATTTAGCCTGTAAGGACATTTGGGTGTGTCAAGTTGCTTGGCTGGTCTGTCTGTTTTAGACTGCTCATGCCTTGACTGAAATACACACACCCTGTCTGTCCTACATTATTCATCCCATATTTTGTCATTTACTACATTTTTTTGATTACCAAGGACATTGCTTCAGAAGTAAGTTCCTGAGCAGTAAGATTCAAAATGTGGATGTGGAATCCTTTGCTCTTGTGGCAGAACAAAATACTTGGCCAAATTTGATGCTTAATTAGTGACTATTAGTTTTTCTAAATGTCAATGATTGGTGAAGCCATCCAAAGAAGAGGCCTGTGGGTACAGCTGTCCCTGATCTACACTGACTCTTACCTTCCAGTTAGTGCAGCTCTCCCCCAGGGCACCCAGAACCCAGGCTGTAACTGGAATCAATGTGTCCCTCCAAAGCTCCATATTCCATTCCATACAAACAAGATTTTGCAAAGCTATCACTATGATTAAGTCTGATGAGGGCTATTGTACCAGAAGAAAAATACAGTGGTTCCTTTTACTCTAGAAGCTTCAGAATAAGGGGGCAAAATGCAAAGTAAAGAGAGCTTAGGGATTTGGAGACTTGCAGTCTTGGGTATGAATCTTTGCCCCATTTCTTAATAACCCAGAATAATGACAGTTACTACTTATTGAAGGTTTACTCTGTGCTAGGCACATGTATTATCTCATTACATGTTCAGTTACCCCATGAAACAGGTACTGTTATTCTCCCCAATTTACAGGTGAAGAAACTGAGGCACAGAAAGGTGAAAGAACTTGCCCAACATCACACAGCTAGCAAATGGGGGTAGGAGGGTGGCAGCTGAATTCAAACCCAAGTAGTCTGGCTCCAGAGAATGTGTAAACATGAACAAGTTTTATCCTCTCTGACCCTCAGTATTTCATCTCTAACATGAATATAATGATTCCTGTGCTGCAAGATTGGAGGCAAAAGGAGATGTCTGAAGACTTCCAGGCATGTAGTATGTTCATAAGAAGTAATAGCTATTATTATGTTGTTTAAATTAATTAATAACAGTAGAAGCTCACTTTCACACAACAAAGAATAGAGTGTTAGTTGACTCACTCCTTACTACAAAAGATTGTTCTGTAACATATGGTATACCAGAAAGAATACAGAAGTAAGAGTCAGAGAAGACATCTCTGTGTGGTGTGGGGCAAGTATTGTGTGACCTTAGACAAGTTACTCAGCTGCTCCAGGCTTCATGTCATCAACTAAGGGATGGGGCTGGACCACTTTATCCCTGAGGTCCCATTCCAGCTAGTAGTCTCGAATGCAGGTTCTGTTCCTGGTTCCTGCCAAGATGGGTCTTGGTTATAAATTTCTCTTTAATTTATTTGTCTTCCCATTCTTATGAGTGCTAAGCCCTTAGAAGCCTTTTGAAACATATTCATTCAGTGGGGCTACTGAGGAAATTTAAGAGGATATCTCATCCCTCAAATATAAGAACATTCAGCATGTTTATGTTCTTGATGCTCTTCAGGAGACTTGTGAACTAGAATACTAAAAATAACATTGAAGAACTTAACCAGTTACCATAATGAAAACCCACAATTTACTCCCCAGCTTTTTCCAGCAATGTGTGGGAACAATATGCCTGTTTGCTTGTGTTTGCTACTGACTTTTCAGGTGTAGGTTTAATGACAGAATTTAACGTAACTAAGCTTCATGGAAAAAAACAATTTTGCTGTATCTGACTATGTGCCATATTGCATGGAGAACTTTTGGAATATTTTCCTGAAATTCCCCAAAGTCATGAAATAACAGTCTTACCAAATAGTGGTAACAAGCTGGAATTATCAGCATTCTCTGTTGAGGAAAAAGGTGATTTAAAATTACCTTAGTTTCTGCATAAATTTGTAGGAGAATAACATCTTTAATGGGAGTGAATGTAAAATGAATTATAAACAGCTACCAAAAGAGGGCAGTATGTTAATTTGCTATTATTTTCAACAGCCTAATCAGTACTTTTCAATTCTCTACAAAGATGTATCTCTGATAAAGCAATCTTCCAATTTAACTATTGATGGTGCTCTATATATTTTGTTATATAATGGTTTAGGACATTTTAAACTAAAAGTGATGACTAAGAACTATAGTTGGTTTTGCTAACATTCATTACAATTTGTAAAAATAAATATATACATTTGTATAAATTCAACTTCTATTAACTGTGCTTCTTTTTTATACCTATTAGCACAGACTTTATACCTTTTAAGCTACTTCTTTCTTATGTGTTAAACTAGATCAGATGCCTCTGTGCGTATAAACTACAAGAACTGCTGTATTCCTTAAAAGAAAAGTAATCCTACTTTTTCTCTATGAAAAATAATACACACTTATTGGAGAAACTTCAGAAATTACAGATAAACAAAAAGAAGAAAATTAAAACCGCCTATAATTTCACCACCCAGAGATAAATGGCGTTAACATTTTGACATATATTCTTTTCTCTGTCTTTCTATGTGTACGTGCATATCTACATATATATAGTTGACCCTAGAGCAAAGCAGGGACTGGGGTCAACAACCCTCTGTGCAATTGAGAATACATGTATAATTTTTGACTCCCAAAAAACTTAACTGCTAATGGCCTACTGTTGACCAGAAGAAGCCTTACCAATAACATAAACAATTGATTAACATATATTTTGTTTGCCACATGTATAATGTACTATATTCTTATATCATGTAAAGTAAGCTAGAGAAAATATTAAGACAATCAGAAGGAAGGTATATTGACAGTATCTATTGAAAAAAATCCACACATAACTGGACCTGCAGAATTCAAATCCATTTTGTTCAATATGTATTTATATGCATAAGAAGGACTATATCACATAAGAAGGACCATATCACATAAACTACATGTAACCTGATTCTTCTCCATGTACCCAGAGAAGTTAGTGACTTGATGGCCTAATTTAATTGGAATTGCCTCTACTTAGTCTCTGCCCTTCAATATATACCTCATTTTACTTTAATATTTCACCAGCCAAAGAACCTGTTAACAGGAGTTTAATTTTTAAAATACTTTTGGGAGAGAGCTGGCTCTTTGAAAACATTAACAAGATTGATAAACCTTTAACCAGACTCATCAAGAAAAAAAGAGAGAGGACCCAAATAAATAAAATCAGAAATGAAAGAGGAGAAATAAGAACTTACACCACAGAAGTACAAAGAATTATCAGAAAATATTACAAACAGCTATATGCCAACAAATTAGACAACCTGCAACAGATGAATAAATTCCTAGAAACATAGAATCTCCAAAAACTGAATCAAGAAGAAACAGACAATCTGAATGGACAAATCACAAGTAATGAAATTGAAGCAGTAATAAAAAAAACTTCCAACAAGCCAAAATCCTGTACAGGATAGCTTCACAGGTGAATTTACCAAACATTCAAAGAACTAACTCCTCTCCTTCTCAAACTATTCCAAAAAACTCAAGAGGAGGGAAGACTCTCAAGCTCATTTCATGAAGCCAGCATTATCCTAATTCCAAAATTGGATAAAGACACTACAAAGAAAGTAATTTATAGGTCAATATCTCTGATAAACATAGATGCCAAAATCCTCAACAAAATATTAGCAAACTGAATCCAGCAATACATTAAAAAGATCATACACCATGATCAAGTGAGATTTATTCCTGTGATGCAAGGGTGACACAATATCTGCAAATCAATTAATGTGATATACCACATATACAAAGCGAAGGATAAAAATAATACGATCGTTTCAATAGATGTATAAAAAACATTAGACAAAATTCAGCCACCATTTACAATAAAAACTTTCAGCAAAGGGTGAATAGAGGGAACATATCTCAACATAATAAAGGCCATATATGACAAACCTACAGCTAACATTATACTCAATGGGGAAAAACTAAAAGCATTTCTCCTAAGATCAGGAATAAGATAGGGATGTCCACTTTTACCATTCTTATTCAACATTGTACTGGAAGTTCTAGCCACAGCAATCAGACAAAAAGAAGCAATAAAGGGCATTCAAATTGGAAAATAAGAAGACAAACTGTCATTTTATTTGCAGATCACATGGTACTGTATAGAAAGAGCTCTAAAGAGTCCACCCAAAAAACTACTACAACTGATAAATAAATTCAGTAAAGTAGCAAATTACATAATAAGTATCTACAAGTAGATTGCATTTTTATACACCAGTATCAGAAAGGGAAGCTAAGAAAACAATCCCATCTACAATTTCATAAAAATATAGAAATAAAATACCTAGGAATAAATTTAACCAAGGAGGTAAAGGAAAATTACTGTACTTGGAAAATTATAAGACACAGAAGAATGAAACTGAAGATACAAATAAATGGAAGGAGGGGCGGTTGGGGGGGGGGATAAAATAAATGGAAGCATATACCATGACCATGGATAGGAAGAATTAACATTATTAAAATGTCCATACTACCCAAAGCAATCTATAGATTCAATGCAATTCCTATCAAAATACCAATGGTATATTTCAAAGAACTAGAACAAATAATCCAAAAATTTATGTGAAATCACAAAAGACCCCAAATAGCTTCAGCAATCTTGAAAAAGAACAAAGTTGGAGAAATCATGGTACCTGGTATCAAACTATACTACAAGAACATAGTAATCAAAACAGCATGGTACTGACATAAAAACAGACACATAGATCATGGAACAGAATAGAGAACCCAGAAATAAACCCACACATATGTGGTCAATTCACATTTGACAAAGGACACAAGAATATACAACACGTCAAAAACAATCTGTTCAACAAATGATATTGGGAAAATTGGACAGATACATGCAAAAAATGAAATTAGACCACGTTATACAAGAATAAACCAAAAATGGATTAAAGACTTAAGTGTAGGATTCAAAACCATAAAATTCCTAGAGGAAAACATAGGCAGAAAAATCTCAGACATTTCCCTTAGCAATATTTTTTTTTGATATATATCTCCTCAGCCAAGAGAAACAAAAGAAGAAAATAAACAAATGGCACTATATCAAACTAAAAAGGTTTTGCACAGCAAAGGAAACTATTAACAAAGTGAAAAGACAACCCACTGAATGGGAGAACATATTAGCTAATGATACATATGATAAAGGGTTAATATCCAAAATTTATAAAGAACTCATACATACTATTCAACACAAAAAAATCCCCAACAATTTGAATATAGGAACTTCTAGCCAATATGGAGGTGTAGGTAGATACATTGTGTCTCCTTGCACAACCAAAAGGATAACAAAAAGTTTAAAAACAAAAAACAACCACAAGTCCAGAAAATCGATCTATATGGAAGTCCGACAACCAAGGAGTTAAAGAAGAAACATTCATCCAGACCAGTAGGAAGGGTGGAGACTAGCCCCTGGAGCAGAGAGGACTGGCTGCAAGATGGCAGCTGGCACAGCGGGCAGTTCCACACTTGTGTGCAGATAAACTGGGAGGAGGAATTGGGGAGCAAAACAGGCTGTGCAACCCAGGGTTCCAGAGCAGGGAAATAAAGCCTCAAAACCTCAAGACTAAAAAGCCCAGTGGGGGTTGCAGTGGTAGGAGAAACTCCCAGCCTCACAGGAGAGTTCTCTAGAGAAACCCACCCACCCAGGAATTAGCACCAGAAGAACCCAATGTGCTTGAGGGTAGCAGAGGAAGTGACTGAAAGTCGGCTGGCCAAGAGCTCAGTAAGCAGCATTGTTCTCTTTTGGACCCCTCCCCTACATACAGTGCCACAACACAGTGATGTGGGTTACCCCACCCTGGCGAATGCCTAAGGCCTCGCCCCTTAGTATGTAACAGGCATGCTGAGACAAAAAAATGGCCCAAATGAAAAAACAGATGCCCCTTAGTATGTAACAGGCATGCTGAGACAAAGAAAAAAAAGACCCAAATGAAGAAACAGATCAAAGCTCCAGAAAAAAATACAACTAAGCAATGAAGAGATAGCCAAACTATCAAATGTATAGTTCAAAACACTGGTAATCAGGATGCTTACAGAAATGGTTGAGTATGGTTGCAAAATAGAGTTCAGAGTGAAGGCTATAAAAAGTGAATTAAAGGAAAATATACAGGGAACCAACAGTGACAGGAAGGAAACTAGGACTCAAATCAGTGGCTTGGAGCAGAAGGAAGAAATAAGTATTCAACCAGAACACAATTAAGAAACAAGAATTCAAAAAGATGAGGAGAGGCTCAGGAACCTCCAGAACAACTTTAAATGTTCCAACATCTGAATCATAGTGGTGCCAGAAGGAGAAGAGGAAGAGCAAGAAATTGAAAACTTATTTGAAAAAATAATGAGTGAGAACTTCCCTAATCTGGCAAAGGAAATAAATTTCCAGAAAGTCCAGGGAGGTCAGAGAGTCCCAAAGAAGTTGGACCCAAGGAAGCACATACCAAGCACATCATAATTACATTACCCAAGATTAAAGATAAGGGGAGAATCTTAAAAACAGCAAGAGAAAAGGAGACAGTTACCTACAAAGGAGTTCCCATAAGACTAGCAGCTGATTTCTCCAAAGAAACCTTGCAGGCAAGAAGGGGCTGGAAAGGAGTATTCCAAGTCATGAAAGGCAAGGACCTACATCCAAGATGACTTTACCCAGCAAAGCTATAATTTAGAATGGAAGGGCAGATAAAGTGCTTCCCAGATAAAGTCAAGTTCAAGGAGTTCATCATCACCAAACCCTTCTTATATGAAATGTTAAAGGGGCTTATCTAAGGAAAAGAAGATAAAAAACTATGAATAATAAAATGACAACAAACTCACAACTATCAACAACCGAACCCCAAAAAACAAAACAAAACAAAAACAAACTAAGCAAGCAACTAGAACATGAACAGAACCACAGAAATGGAGATCACATGGAGGGTTACCAGTGGGGAGGGGAAGAGGGGAGAATGGGGGAAAAGGTACAGGGAATAAGAAGCATAAATAGTGGGTACAAAATAGAGGGAGGTTAGGAATAGTATAGGAAATGGAGAAACCAAAGAAACCATGGGTTATATGTACAACCCATGGACATGAACTAAGGGGGGAGGGTGTTGGTGGGAGGGGGTTCAGTGTGGAGATGAATAAAGGGGGGATGGGACAGCAGCAATAGCATAATCAATTAAATATATTTTAAAAAATAAAAATTAAAAATCCAATTAAAAAATGGACAGAGGATCTCAATACACACTCTCCAAAGAGGACATACAGATGGTCAATAGACATATCAAAAGATGCTCAATGTCACTAATCATCAGAGAAATGCAAATTAAAACCACAATGAGGTATCACCTCACACCTGTCAGAATGGCCATCATTAATAAATCAACAAACAGTAAGTTTTGGTGAGGATGTGGAGGAAAGGGAACCCTTGTGCACTATTGGTGGGAATGAAGATTGGTGTAACCACTATGGAAAACAGTATGGATGTTCCTCAAAAAATGAGAAATGGATCTGCCTTATGACCCAGTGATTCCACTTTTGGGTATATATCCAAAGGAACACAAAACATAAATTTGAATATAGCACCTCTATGTTCATTGCAGCATTAGTCATAATATCCAAGATATGGAATTAACCCAGGTGCCTATCAATAGACAAGTGGATGAAAATACTGTGGTAATATATACAATGGAATATTACTTGGCCATAAAAAGAATGAAGTCTTACCATTTGTGACAGCATGGATGAACCCAGAGTGTATTATGCTCAGTGAAATAAGTCAGTCACAGAAAGACAAATACCATATGATTTCACTTATATGTGGAAGCTAAAGAAGAGTATAAATGAACAAAACAGAAACAGACTCAGATACAGAGAACAATTAATGGTTGATAGAGGGGAGGGGGGTTAAAATACTGGGTGAGAATGGTGAAGGGATTGAAAAGTGCAGATTGGTAGTTACAAAGTAGTCATGGTGATAGAAAGTACAGCATAGGAAGTACAGTCAATAATACTGTAATAATTATGTATGGTGTCAGGTGGGTACTGGAATTTTCAGGGGGAATACTTCACTATGCTGTACACCTGAAACTAATAGAAAATCATATTGAATGTAAACTGTAATTGAAAAAAGTTAAAGAAAAAATTATTCTCATATAATACAAAAAATTGTTTTACTCATTATTTAATGGAAAAACTGAAGATTGCTGGTAGAAAACAGGATACTGGTTAGTCTTATTATGTCCTCTGCTTGCTAAAGTCTGTGTTCAGAGCTGATAAAAGTTCAATGTTGAATTACCTGACAAAAGTATCACTTTTTCTACATTATAAAATTCTCTAGAGATAATCATGTACTTCACACATATATTCTCATGGACAGTGACTGCCTTTAATTTAATGCTGTCATAATTAAGGACTTTTACATGTCACAATTGAAAGAGCAAGCATGGTCTTAAGAATCAAATGGTTTTGTGTGCAGTCTATAGAACTTTTATTATGTAAGTATATGAGTAACATAAATGCTCAGAGCCTCAAAAGTTTTACTTTGTATAAAATAGTGAAAATAATACATATAGTACAAGACTGTTGTGAGATATAATGTTTTTATAAAGGGTATGGTATATAATAAACAATGCTTAATGGCTATCATAAAAAAATAAAATACCCTTGGGAGCACTAAGGGGGAAATCAGTCATTCACACTTTAGTATAAATTAATTCCAATTGGCTGCATTCTTGTGTTCATGTAGTAAAGACCTACCATACTGAGCCACATTGAAAAGTATTGGGAAGAATCAACATCCAATATTGGCTATTCTGAGAATGACACTATCAGTGTGTGCAGGTGAGGTAAGGTAGGGAGGGAATGTGGCACAGGCAGGGAATAGCATGAAGGCACTGATGAAGAGTTGAGTACCAGAGAAGAGGGATGAAGAGTGATGTCGAAGGGCAACAGAGGCTAACAATGGTTCCAACCTTTCCACTGCTAAATCCTTCACCTCTTTCTTAGATGTTAGAGGAAATGGACCAGTCAAGCACAAGAGCCAGAGCAGAGAAGGAAGTTTCCTGGAAAACCCATAAAACTGGTTGGCTATCTCTGGGTAGACAGGTTGGGCAGGCATGAACTCACAATCAAGAGGTAAAAACTGATGGAAATGTAGCTCAAGGGGATAGACCAGCTCACCCCACAGGCAGAGCTGGCCTTTCCCATCACAGAACCTACAGGGCTCCCAGCAGTAACGTACAGAGATGAAGGGAGAGATCTGGTAAATAGGGATTTTAAAACTGTTTTTGCCTACTTTTTTCTTTTGATATTTTTTTCCTTCTTCTAGGAGCCCAATTGCTCAGTGACTAACATTTTATTCACTTTTTCTGCCTCTCATTATGATGCTCCACATCACACTTCATGGTCTAACATAGAGATATCCCCATAGGCCTTACATTTTCCTGAGTATCAGCCTCTGTTTCTCTTGGGCTCTATCCTAACTCATTTCCCATTTGTTACAAGCAAAGAGGTGGTCGTCATTTCTAGTGAGTCATATATTTGAGCTTCATGCCACTCTTAGGGAGACAAAACATTTCCATTGTTAAAAAGATTCATAAACAAAGAAAGGAAAAACAGTTAAATTTTTCAGATTTTCCTTTGGAAACCAACAAAGACCAAATTCTAAAGCATTATTCATTCATTGAAGTCTCAATTTAAGTCAATAAATAAAATTACTGTGATGCGTCTATAAAATTTACTCAGTATGACTCCCTAGTGATTTTTTAAAACAAAGTCCATATATTCCAATTATGATGAGCAGGAGTTTGGCATGCATAAATATAGAATGGAAGCCAAACAGAGGAACTGGAAACTCAAGAAATTGGCTCCCCAGATGGAGTCCCTGTTTCTTCCCTGACACTTTGTTTCAAAGTTATTGCCACTACCTCCCAAACTCCAATACCACTTGGCCAAATGTGGTCTGATCACTGCCATGTGAATGCCTTACTGTCATTGCCTCTTCAACTAAATATATCTAAGAACTTATCTCTCGTCACCCCTCATCATCTTCATACCTAACCAGGGTTTTAATTTGACAGTATAACTGGTAACACCAGCCAAATTATTTAAGCTGGAAATTTCAGTGTAATATTAGTTTTCTGTTGCTGCTCTAACAAATTACCATGAACTTAGTGGTTTAAGACAATGGAAATTGTTGGTAGAGTTCTGTAAGTCTCAGAAGTCCACTAGGTGTTTCATTAGACTAAAATCAAGGTGTCAGCAGGCTATATTCCTTTCTGGAGGCTCTAGTGGAGAATCTGTGTTTTGTTTTGAGGGGGATTTTGACAGAATTCAGTACCTGTGGTTGTAGGACCAAGGTCTTCATTTTCTCGCTAGTTGTAAATTGAGGGCTGTTCCTAAATTCTAGAAGCCACCCATATTTCTTGGCTCATGCCTCATTCCTTTACCTTCAAAGCTAGCAACTGTGTGATGGCATGGGGAGTCCTCCTTATGCAGCACCCCTCTGACTCACTCTTCTGCTTTTATATTCCATTTTAAGAACTCTTGTGATTATATTGCCACCCAGAGTAATCCATGATAATCTCTCCATCTTCTTGTCTTTAACTTTAATCATGTCTGCAAAGTCCCTTTTGCCATGTAAGATAACATATTTACAGGTTCCAGGCACTGGGACATGGACACCTTTCGGGAACCATTATTCTTCCTACTATACTCAGAAATCCAGTATCTTAAAATTATGAAAAATGTGAGTTGCAAGGAACCATTCTTTATGAAGAAAAATCCCACAGGTGTTAAGTGAAGGATCACAAACCCAGTTAGTTTCAACAATAGAGCTGAGTCTACAAACCAAATGCTCACTCTCTGGCCATTTCTCCCAACTCCTCCCATTCCCCGCCTCTCATCTCCAATTCAGTCAACCATCGCATGCATTCTCACTGTAGCATGGAGCTGTTGCAAGGATTAAAGACAAATGATGCATGTGTGTTAATAATGAAAACTGCTTCCTGTGATCCAGACTTAATATACTAAGGGCTTCTTACACATTTTATTATTTAAACAACTCTATGAAATACACGAATTTATTAGTATTAGTCCTTTTTAGTGCTTTAGAAATTGCAGCTGTGCAAGGTGTATTAACTTGTTCAAGGCCTCACCAGCAATTCACTGTAGAGCTGGAATTTGAACCCAGGTAGGTTGACATCAGAGCCTACCCTTTGAGCTTCTATTTTATCCCACTTCCAATGACAAACTCTGTAGACCATAACTAGTATACAAATGTAGGGTATTATTCTGAATATTGTCTAATTTCACTCTCCCCTGTCCCTTTTTCCCATGTCCACTGTTCCCAGGCCTTGAATACCTCATACATGAGTGAAATATTACAACTCTGGAATCTTTTAATTGGAAGGGATCTTAACATTCTTTGCCTCTGACTTCTTCCCCAAAGCAGTATGCCATCCACCAAATGCACACCATTGGCTAACAATCCCAATTCAGCTCCCAGACAAGTTCTATCTTGCCCACACAGTGGGACTTAACACTGAAGTTTTTGATAGTTTGAACTACTTACCAACATTTATAAATCAGGAGACTTCAAACAAAATTTCACTCTCCTTTTTCCAAAATTGGAAGTTTTAGAAGACAGACCTTTTATGTCAGCTCTCTTGGCCCTCTAAAGCATACCCTGGCTGCATAAACTGATGGAGATGGCTCTCTCCTCTTTGTATCTTAAAGTTTATTTACTGACTACACCATTCATTTGGCATTTGAACATAGACTGTTAGGCACTGTTATTTGACTTTGCCACTGTATGTCTTGTTTCCCCAACTATATGCTAAGGTGCTTGATGTTTTATTTATTATCCTCCAGGAATTCAGTCCAGTGCCTTGGATCTAGCAGATGTTCAAAAACATTTTTGGATTGTCAGATGACATTATTGAGTCTATCAATCAGGAACCCATGGCAGGTAGTTCAAGAGCGGGAATTTAATCCAAGTATTGCAAGGGTCAGGTTCCTGTGATACAAAGTAGAACAGGGGAAAGATGAGGAATGGATCTGAGAGCAATGAAGCAGTCCATGAAGGGAAGACCTGAGAATACTTCTTGAATGACTATTATTTATAACCAGAAGTTTGGAGTAGTAGTTATAACTGCCAATTAGTGTACAGATTACTTAACAGATCTTATAAACATGTGCTAAAGTGACCCTTCAAATACAAATCATATACAACATGAAAAAATTTAGCAGTCACCTCAATAATGTACCTTTAATCGACTTCCCTTCTTTTCCTAATGCCTTCTCCCTGCTCCCTCACACCTGATTCCTGGGATTACCTCCCAAACAAACTACCTGCTCCCAGTTCATGCAAGGTCATATCTAGGTGTTTCTGAAGTTTTTGTTTTTCTCCCCACTATTTGATACTGTGGGGGTGTAAGACTTAAAATGTAAGCTGGTTGGTTGGCTTAAACCTGTGACTGTGGTAATACTAATGAGTATTTACTTCCAACACATTCACCCTCAAGTTGGATGGGAAAGGTAAAGGCTTAATCTTCTGTGAGTGGATCTAAAGAGGATATGACTAGCCAATTGGGTGAATATTTTAGACCCAACCAAAACTTGTAATCTGATGGCAGTCCTTCTCTGGATGGAATTACTGTTCCATAGAGATGATTCTAGACAAGGCACCATGCTGTGTAGGCACGCCTATATGGGACCCTCCCCAAATTATAATATTTTGTTATTATATTGGCACTTCAGGGCTTGGGGCAAAAGACACTCTTCTAAGAATTATATTTTCATATTTTACTATATAACCAGCAATACAAATGAAAAAATTTCTAGTTTGGCATAGCCAAACTATGTTTACTTGAGCTGTGACCATTTCGTGTCACACCACTCAGTAAATACTCTGATATAACATTTTCATTAAACGATTAATAATGACATCACTAAAGAAAACTTCAGCTCCTAGCTGATGGAACTTCCCCAAATGCAAATGATTGGCAATTCTAGGTGGGCTTGGCCAAAACAAGAAGATGGTAAGATGTGTTCTAGATCCCCTAGCTCCTGGTTCTTGCTCTTCTCCCACCCTCTCATGGTACCACCCTCCCATCCCTTTGTCCTTTACCCCTCCAAAACTGATCTTTGTCCTCACAGGGGTTTATGGGAAGGGGTTATACCCCTCCCCCAAGGGTATAGGAGTTGCATTTTGTAGTGTCCATAAATTCTGTGAACTAGGATATAGATTTCCCTGTGTATTCATATGCATTTTTTCAGAGTATATTTCAGGAATATACTCTGAGGCATATTCAGAGTATTTTTTAAGTAGCATCCCAAAAGGGAGTCTATTTTTAATTAACAAGCATTTATATAGCATTAATATGACAAGGCACTTCAAAAATATTAACCCATTTGATCCTCATAACAACCATAAAAAGTAAGTTAGCCTCATTGTACAGGTAAGGGCAGAAGCTGAGGCACAGGGAGATCAAGTAACCTGCCCAAGATTACTAGTAAAAGGATAGAACTAAGATCTAAGCATAGACACTCCAGCCCCACTCTACACTGGGCTACTTATTATCTTGAGCTGTGTTCTAAAAAATCGAAAAGCCACTGACCTACTGGCTGTCCACTCTGCTCTGCCAGGAGGGATGTATATTTTAGGAAGGATGAGGGTCTTGAAATAAACTATTTCTGACAGGTGGGAGATATTGGGGCATTATCTTCTCTTCCCAGTACCCCTGAAGTTAGATACAAAGACAGTAATCGAGGCTTCTGGTCAAGGCCAGTGCAGATAATGCTAGCCATGATTTGTGTTCACTCTACTTCTGAAGGCTGGTAGCCTCTGGAACCATTTCAATCCAATATGTAAATGTGTCTTAGTGCTTCAGGCGGCTGGATGGAAGAAGGCAGACTGCCTTTATTGAATACTTACTACACTTAGTGTTACACCCATCCTTCTTTCTGCAATCTCCCTACATTCCTGTGAAACAGATGGTCCTATACCCAGACTTCATCTCCCCCTTCCCTCCCCCTACTCAGCCATACTGGCCTCCCTGCTGTTTCTCCAACACAAGAGGCATATCCCCACTTCAGGGCCTTTGCACTAGCTGCTCTCTCTGCCTAGAACACTTTCCTTCCAGAGAGTCCTTCTGTTTGTCCTGGAACTTCCTTTAAATTTTGCTCAAATGTCACCTTCTCTAAGAGGCTGACCCAGACTACTCTATTTAAAGTTACACCGCTTCCCCCCTTAGCCTGACCCTTTCCATCCACTTATTCACAATACTCCTTGCCATCTGAGTACATATATTTTTACATATGTGTGTACAAACACATATAAACCGAGCCTCAAAAGTGTCTCCTAACATCTTGTGCCCTAGATCCTTCACTTGCCTCATCCTAGTCCCAGTCCTCTGCAAGATATAAGATTTTTTTTGCCTCCAAAAACCAATTTTCACCCCCATGGGGGCAATATTGCCCCTATAGAAAATTCATAGTCTAGGGTTATCTCTGTTTCCTCCTGAAGAAATACGGTTTAAGAAAAGCAATATTTGCTTGGGTATCCCCTCCTCCCTGATTCCAACTAATGTCTAGGGTGACTCTGCTGTTAGTTGACATGTTCTTTCATGCCAAAGCACCTGTAATTGATGAGTTAGTGAGAGTTTCTTGTGGTAGAGTTGTAAGTGCAAAAGCACCTTGAAAGGTGGAGTTAGGGGCACTAGTAATTAAGATATGGAGTTTCTGGTCTCCCTTAGACCAAACCATTCTTTGCCAGCTCACAGCTGAGCAGTAACCCCTTGGTATCTTAGTTTAGGTTCTCAGGGGGTGCAGAACCTATGATAAGGACTCAGTACCGAATGTACTCCCCACTGTACCCTCTCCCCAGCTCTTCCCCATTCTCCTCTCTCCCCAGCCCCTGGCTCAGAACAGTACTTTTTTAATATAGCTATGAAAGAAACAAGGAGTATGATCTGAAATGAGAAGGCCAGAGCAGACTACTGCAATAGATTGGGCAAGACACGACAAGGATTTGAACCCATGCTTGGAAAGCTGGTATGAAAAGAGAGGTTCAACAGATACTTCTAAGGTAAGATGAAAGGATTTGGGGTGAGGTCACTGGGATGTGGGGGAGAAGCAGGAGTTGGCCTGCCAGTGGTTAACCTAATGGACCCCAGCAGTCCATGTGGCATTGCCCTGAACCCCTGAAGTGTGGTAAGAAGGTTCAGAACCTAGACTTTGAAAGTCAGACAGCCCAGTTCCAAATCCATCACTTTGTAATTTTGTACAACTTTTGTAATCTGCTGCTATTTAACTTTGGATAACTTACATAACCCATTTGGTATTTCAGTGTCCTATCTGGAAAATAGGGGTAAAGATAATCATAAGAGGACATACTTCATAGGTACAACTATTATTACAGCATTGAGAAGAATACACAGTAAATACTGCTCATTGTCAGTAATTAATACAGTGATGCTCTCTCTATTCCTCATTTTCGTAGTGACTTTTCTAAAAATGATTTCTCCCTTCTATTGAGCAAGACTTTCACTTCAGTTTCTTTCCTCTTTATATTATTTGTTTCAAATTGGCTTTGGGGTCTTCAAAATGCCCTTGGGATCACCTTGGAAACATGTGAAGAAAGAGGCAGAAGTCAAATGGTTTCAGA
The DNA here is from genome assembly GCF_004126475.2 of Phyllostomus discolor. Classification (NCBI taxonomy): domain Eukaryota; kingdom Metazoa; phylum Chordata; class Mammalia; order Chiroptera; family Phyllostomidae; genus Phyllostomus; species Phyllostomus discolor. The sequence continues at coordinate 7,066,594 of NC_050198.1, forward strand.
TCTGGTGATCATACCTTATGTTTCCTAAGTTCTTTCACAAAGCCACGACTCAGCAAAGTTTCAGGGAAAAATTGGAAAGCACAGTTAATCATGATGTTATCAAGTTGTCCTCTGGTTGTGTGTACAGTCTCCCTAGAGGTCATAGGCTGGTTTATAAAAATGAACATTAATTTCTTTTCTGATTATAATGATAATGTGGGTTTATGTGGAGAAAATTCTAAACCACAGAAAAATGTAAAGAAAAACTTAAAAACATAATGTTGGCTGGTTGCAAAGTTCTTCAGAATATCTTTGGGCCAGCTGCAGAACAGATATAACTAGGTATAGCCTTGGGAGATGTTCGTATCATGCTTTATTTAGAGGTATTAACAGATACTAAATTGAGCTCATTAGCTTTCTAGTATGTGTGATGACTTTGTAATGTACCATCATTGCTAGGTTGAGCTGTGTTTTCCAGAATCCTGTTTTCTGTATGTTTCTGGATAGTATGGAACACAAGAAAGTTTCTTGTGGGAGATTTGGGTAGAAGTGGAATAGCAGCCATTTTGTAGCTCCCACATGTTGGCAATTATTAAGTGTCACACATCATTAATATGAGGGAGCTGCCAGCATTCCCCTCAGACCTCTTTTGACTTCTCTGACTTCTAGACCAAGTATGTTTTTAATTTTGTTCTGAAGGGCTCAGCTTCTGCAGACATCCATACCACCAAGATCACAGGCAACAAGAATTAACATGGGTTCCAGTGTGGTTTGTGGCTATAACTCATGCTTGTGGTTTCCAGGTTGTTCTTGCTCTCCCCATCTTATATCCATCTGCTCTTCCCTACTGCCTGCCTTTCATAGATGTCAGTTCTAGCATCAGATATGAAGACAACAGCTTTGCAGAGACTGCCTAGCCAGCTTCCAGGGTTGTGTAAGGTCAAATCCCTTTGACAGATCTTGTGTGTGTGCATAGCCCTAGTGATTCTCCTGTGATTGAACCCTAACTTATATAGTATCAAATAGAAAAGCTCTGAAGTAATTAGAACAAATAGTCTATAGCTGCACTGATCGATACAGCAGCTACTAGCCACAGGTGGCTATTTAAATTTAAATTAATTAAAGTTAAATAAAATTTAAAATTCAGTCCCTCAGTCACCTTTCAAGTGCTCAACAGTTACATGTGGTTGGTGGCTACTGTATTGGAAAGTATAGCTATCAAGCACTTCCATTATTGCAAAAATTTATATTAGACATTATATTGATGGCCTTTAGTGATAATCTCTGGTGTTTCCTGAATGTATACAATGTCTCAGATACATTACACACATCTGTTTTACATGCATGAACTCATTTAATCTGCGTATAACTATGAGAGATAAGGAAACTGAAGCATAATGACCTTGTTACAGTCAGAGTTACATGCCATTCTGTGAAGGTACCATAAACGTAAAGGACATTCATTTATCCCACTTAATAAGGAATCCAAAAGCAGACAGTTTTAAGGTTGCTCCCACAGCTCAGGGACAGCAACAAGGACCCAGGTCCTTTCCATCCTTCTGTTCTTTCATCCTCAGGATACCATTAATTGAGAGACTCTACATCTTCAAAAACTCAGGTTATGTGCATTTTCTACTTGCACTTGCTAGCTCCTCTTAATGTTTTTAAGATGGCTACCACCACTGAAGGCATCAAATCCAGACACAAAATTCTCCAGATACAGCATTTTCTAATAGAACTTTTTGCAGTGATGGAAATATTCTACATGTGCACTGTCAAATATGACAGCCACTAGCCTCATGTGACTATTGAGCACTTGAAATGTAACTAATGAGACCAAGGAAGAAAAGGAACTGTTTTTCCTTATATTCATCATAAGAATGAGGAAATTTTTCTTAGAAGCCTCCTTTCAGATTTTCTCACTTGTCCTGTTAGTCAAAAATGGGTCATGTGCCCACTCCTGTATCGAACACTGGAAAGGAACAGCATTCCCACAGTTGACTTAGGATAATCAGCATTTATTCCTGAGTCATGTGGGAAGGGGTGAGCACCCTTTTATGAAGCCAGAGCTTAGCCAGCAAGAAACAAATCAAGGAACGGTTGTCATATAAATGATCAGTCATATGTGCTGCACCACCTTTGCTCTATCTAAATCAGGAGTCTGTAAATTATAACTATGGGCAAAATCCAGCCCACCAACTGTGTTTGTAAATAAAGTTTTATTAGTGCAAAGCCATTCCAATGTGTTTATATATTACCTATGACTGCTTTCAAGCTACACTGGCAGAGTGGTTGCCACAGAGACTATATATGGCCCACAAAATAAAAAAATATTTATTATTTGGTCCTTTACAGAAAAGGTTTGCCAATTCCTGGTCTAGAAGGACATTTCTATGGTTAAAGTCACCATTGTTAAAGGTCTTGGCTGAACACAAGCACTTTGGGCAGGCTGGTGTACAGGAGAGAGTTCTGGAGAGCAGCTTTCAGAATCTTGACACTACTTCTTGCTGGGTAACCTAGAAAGTTACTACACTATTTTAACTTCAGTCTTCTCACCAACAAAGTGAGGATAATACAGACTTCTCTGGCTACCTCAAAGGGATGTGGTGTGACAAGTATGCCAAGGTGTTTTGTAAATCAGGAAGACCTATAGAAATGTCTGGTTGAGTCGCTGCTGCTGCTGCTATTGCTGTGGTTAATGTTCAGTACTATGAGCTGTTGCTACTGGATCCTAACAAGAGACACTGGGACTTTTTCCTAAAGACCAAGGCAACAATAACACTGGCAACTGGGAGACTTACTAGCCAGCAAAAGCAACTTCTGGAGCTTTTATCAACTTAGAAGTTAAAAGATTCATTGGCTTTGTTGTAACTTTAGGGGCCTTTGATATTGCCTCACATAAAAAAATGTAGTTTGAAAAAATATGACTTATCAGTTGGTTCCAGTTTCACATTAGGAACTGAATGGAGAGCAGCCTTAAAATGGAATTGCAAAGATGAGTGGTTCAGAGTCCAAAGCAGACCCCAAGAATCCCTGGTATCTCTGAACAAAATTAGAATCTGAAAACTGTCCTTACTGGGTAACTAAACTCACAGAATGTAAGTGTCAGAAATCATCTGAGCCCTTTTTATCATATGGAGGAGGAGAAATAATATTCTTCAAGTATAATTCTAACCAATGTACAGCCACTTCACTGTAGTCTATGCAAATTTTTAGAGAAGTAATATATGTTATATCAGAACTCATTGGGTTCAGATGAAGATAATGCTAGTGATGTAAGCTGAGGGGAGAGGTCTGCTCTATTGAGCACTTACTGTGGAGAATACAGAGATGAAAAAGATGTCATCCTTACTCTCAAGGACCTGACTAGGTATTTCTTTCATACCTGAAAAGATAAACCAGGAGGAGGAGCAGAATTCAGGATATGGTGATGACCTTCAACAATTCCTCACAGAGTATCCTGACATATTGTGTGTTCAATATGTGTTCACTTTAGAGTTGATTTAAAAATTTCTTAAATATTTTATTTATTTATTTTTAGACAGAGGGGAAGGGAGGGAGAAAGAGAGGGAGAGAAACATCAGTGTGTGGTTGCTTCTCATGTGCCCCCTACTGGGGACCTGGCCTGCAACCCAGGCATGTGCCCTGACTGGGAATCAAACCGGCGACCCTGTTGTTTACAGGCCAATGCTCAATCCACTGAACCACACCAGCCAGGTCTAGAGTTGGTTTAAAATTTATAAACATAATTTAGGCATACAAACAATAGCAACAATAAACAAATAAGTAAAAAATCCCTGAGCTTCCTTGGATGTCTAGGTTGGCTCCATCTTATTTTGGAGCCTCCAATTCCAGAGTTATAGGAAAAGGATCCTTAAACCCAATGATTTATGTCTATGTAAATCTCTCTAAGGTAGCTCTCTCTTTTGCTCTAAAGTGGTCCCTAGCAATGTCTTTTGGATAAATGCATAATCTTTGTTTTCCCTCCTATTCCTTCTGGTAGTCATTCTGGCTTCCAGGTTGGAAATGGGGTGCTGGTATCCTTCAGACAACATGGAGAAGGGGCCTGAATCTATGAGCTCCTGCTGTGCTGAGCCCTGGGTTCTCAATGGCCTCTCCAGAGATCGCCCTACCCTTCAGGGTCTCTGGGTATTCACTACCAAAAGCTGTGTCCAGTGGACCCCATGGTCTATTCTCTTAGAATCTTACCATGGCCTGAGATTCCTCTCTTATTGACCTAGGTGTAAGCTTTCACTACTGTCTGTCACATCCTGTATCTGGTCCCTGGTCTAAGTTGTCCACAGTATCATCTTTGCAGCTCTGTCCCTGTCCCTGGCTCTCAACACATCTAGCCATCAGGGACATGAGGACAATTTAGAATCCCTACCCTGCCACACAAGAGATGAAAAAGACTTAGAGAGAATTCCATTTCCTTCCCTCTCTTTGCCTAAACATGCTGTACCACCAGATGTTTCTCATTTCTACCATTGCCCTGTGTTGATGTACGGGCCCCTGTGAGTTCCTACCAGTTTTAAGTGGAAAGTGGGACACAATGTCCTCTGTTTTCCATTCCCTCCTCAACCTATCTAGAGTCTCTATCATTCCTTGTCACCACTTCTACCTGCCAGGGAAAAAGGATTAGGACCCAACAGAATTGCCCTCATGCCTATGTGTGGGGAGTGGAGTTTGGTGGGGGATTGTGAGATTGGCTGAGGATTAGATCAATGCCATGGTGTTTATGATTTCATCTTTATGGATATGGAATTGAGAGAGACAGGGACCAGCACTGGTTTTAGCATTGGAGGGCAAAGTCAAACAACACAGGCACCCTGCTGCCGAATGGAAGGTGGATTGGGAAGGTAGGTGAAAAAGGTAAAAGGGATTAAGAAATACAAGTTTCCAAGTTGTAAAAATAGTTGTGGGGATGTAAAATACAGCATATGGTATGTAGTGAATAATATTGTAATAACTATATATGGTGCCAGGTAGGTACTGGAAATATTGGGGGAATCACTTCCTAAAGTATAGAAATGTCTAATCACTATTGTGTAGACCTAAAACTAATTTAATATTGTATGCCCACTGTAATCAGAAAATAAATGTTTTAAAAAGGCAGGTTTCCTGCCTTTCAAGAGCATATACTCTACCTCCTACAGCTCTAATGTGCTGCACAAAGAATAACCAAGACTTGGATGGATAAAACATGAGAGGGTAAGAGGAAACAAGACAGTGAGGCCTTGGAGAAGGGGAATTATAGAAGAATCTAATACTGGAAATGCCTGTAGCACAGAAAGATCTAGGCCTAACCCAGAGAAAGATTATGTTGGGAGCTATAGCTCATGAGATCACCAAACTGGCTCAAATATGTTATTGTTTCCAAATGGGGAAGATAACTCTGCAAGAATGAAATTATAACCATCTTCCACTATTATTATGTCATCTCATCCTCTGGAAAATAGCTGTACCTAAAAGAAGAAGTCCTTTGAAGATTTTTTTTTTAAAGAAAGAAAGAAAAGGAAAGGAAAAAAGGTGTTGGTATGGCCTGGGAAAGCTAGAGGCTAGATGTAAGTATGGTTACCTGCCCATTTGGGCTTCTGATAAATAAAACATGTCTCCTTCAAACATTGCCAAATCATATAACTGGAAGTGTTAGGGTCCAAGGATTCTGTTGACCAGTGTCCTAATAAGAATGTCAGACTTACCTCTCCTTGCTGTCAAAAGCTATTGAGTCATCTCTTGGGCTTCCAGGGTGAAGCTACTGTATTTGCAGTCCAGATTCCCCAGAGCCAGGAAGAGTAGTTGCTCTCTGGAAGCTTACCTCAGGCTCCCTCTCTCTCATGCCTCAGTGACATGTTCATTCAATCTTCAGACACTGAGTAGCCTGGTATAGTATGAACAGTTGTCTATAGATTCTGACAGGGTATCCTCCCAGCTGTGTGACTCTGGGCAAATGACCTCATTTTTTTTAACACTCAAGTTTCTTCATCAGCAAACTGAGACTAAACATATCTACCATGAAGAGTTTTTGTGAAGCTTAATTGAGATGATATACATAAAGTACCTAAAAGGCCTTCCATGCTCATTAGTTTCCTCCCAATAGTTTCCCACCTGCCTTACTAAATCTCCATTCTCCCTTCTCACCTGGCACTGACAGTGCACTGAAAGGATTAATGATGTGAAGGAAGTACATCATGACACGATACAAAGTGACAAGTATAAAAAGATATGGGTGAAAAGAAAAAAAGAGCACTGGGGAGAGAGATTTAATTCTTCTGAAGAGGTCAGGGCAGGTTTTATAGAGGTATTTATATTTGGCAGGGCCTTGGAAGATGAGTGCATTTCCAAACTGGGATGACTCCATGAAGCAGAGGGAGGGAGTAGGGAAGTGAGATAGGAAAAGGAGTAAAGTCAGTAATGGGTACATTAATGAGCAGGTTGCTACTATGGGCCACTGGGCCACACCACAGCTTGCCTCGCCAAGGGATGAGGAAACTGGCATAGGTAAACACCAGCTCCCATCTCTCACTGTTGTGGGGTATTAACTGCCTGACCCTTCTGGCTTTTTCTGTGTACAGGCAAAGCATGGTCCTATGGGCACAGATCATTCTCAGTCAGAGAGACATGGGAGCTATCAGCATACACAGGATCTGTCTGTAGTTGACCTCTGGAGTAGGCCGGGGAATAAGGACAGGGCACTAATAGCATCTGCTACTGGCGGCTTAACATTTAACTGGACTAATCCAAAGATTTGGCAAAAGGCCATATGCTGGAACCCTAATAGCAATGACTCACATTTTATGACTTAATTATACTTTGTGTTGTTCTCATATGTCATAATCATGTCCCTTCAACTGGCATGTAAATTCCATGGAGTCAGAGATGATGTTCTCTGCTGGGCACATAGCAGGCCCTCATTACCACACAACTGACCATCCAAGCTTGTATCTTCTTTAATAAATGTCTCTGTTTTTTCATACTATATGGCTGGATACCTTCTGGACAGGCCTCGTATATTGAGCTTTACAAGAGCCCATTGGGGGAGCTCATGATTGCACCCATTTTGAAGATGAGGAAATAGAGGTCCCTGTTGGTCTACTGGCAAATCAAGATCACACAAATAGCAGATGACGGGCATAGGGAGGGCTCTAACCCTAGATCTTACTACCTTTCTACTATATCAGGCTGTCAACAGTAATATTTTAACCAATTCTTTATGACAGTGGTTCTACACTTTGAACATGCATCAGCATCACCTAGAGCACTGATTAAAACACAGACTGCTGGGTCCCACCCTCAGAGTTTCCAGTTCAGCAGATCTAGGCCTGACAAGCTGCACTTCTAAAAATTCCCAGGTGATTCTGATGCTACTTGTCTGGAGCCACACTTTGGGAGGCACTGCTTTCAAAAATCAATTCATATGAGAGTCAGAGCAAGAAATATATTCAGCGACCATAAGCATCCACCTAAGTTTTCCCTACTAAGGTTGGTTTCAGAGCTATGCACTTTCTGGTTTACCCGCTCTGTTTCATAATTTTAAATATACTTAAAAAAGACTTATTTCTACTAAGCAGCTTTTATTTTGATGTTTCATGTGCTCCACTTTTCTTTCCTCATCTACCCTTGTGGTGGAAAAAGCACTGAAACGTTAGACTGAAGATCTAGTATCTAGTCTGGCTCCACCACTTCCTAACCAATGATGTCTCTGGGGACATTTACTCATCAGTAATGTAGGGACATTTGACTTTTTCTCAGCCGATCCCACAGTGAGATGATGTGTGTGGGCATAGTTAACATGAATGTTACATGGCCACAACAGAATTCATATCCCATGATATATATCTGGAGGAGTTTCTTCTCCCTACTTCTCCCAGTTGTATAGGCAGTGGTTCTCAAAGTATACCCTCTGAACCAGTCACATCAACATTATGTGAGAGCTTGTTAGAAATGTCAATTCTCAGGCCCCACCCCAGCCCTACTGAATCAGAAACTCTGGAGAAAGGACCCAGGATTCTGTATTTTAATAAGCCCTCCAGGTGTTTCTGATGTATATTCAAGTTTAAGAACTCTGATTTTAGCCGTGGCTGGCGTAGCTCAGTGGATTGAGCGCGGGCTGCGAACCAAAGTGTCGCAGGTTCGATTCCCAGTCAGGGCACATGCCTGGGTTGCAGGCCATGACCCCCAGCAACTGCACATTGATGTTTCTCTCTCTCTCTATCTCCCTCCCTTCCCTCTCTAAAAATAAATAAATAAAATCTTAAAAAAAATACAGACCTCTGAGGAGGATCTTAAAAAAAAAAAAGAACTCTGATTTTATGGTTTAGAATACAAATTTCAGAGCTCGGTACAAATCCCAGCCCACCCACTTCTTTGAGCAAGTTATTTCTCTCTCTGAGCCTCAGTTTCTTCATCTAAGAAATGGGGAGACTATGATCTCCTTTTCATAGGTTTGGTTGAGAAGCTTAAGAAAGTGAATGTAAAGCACATAGGGACCTGGCACATTGTGAGCAGTCAGTTTATGTTAAGCATGCTTGCGCGTGCACTCTCTCTCTCTCTTTCTCTCTCTCTCTCTCTCTCTCTTTGGTAAACTATTGTGACCTCTTGACAAAATGCCCCAGTGCCTTCTTTTTGAAGGACTGTCTATCGTGTTTTAGCACATTGGGATGTTTTCCATGGATTTTGTGTTCATGTATGTGTGTTGTGTACATGTTTTGTTTATGTTATTGTTATTTGCTCCTAGTAGATATTTGCTTTTGCCAATGAAGATTCCTTGATCCTTCTACTTTTCTGAATAAGAAAGGTATTTCTCTGTGTGTCCTTAATAATATCTTCTTAAATAACATTCCTAAGGAACATTCTTTACATTTGCATTGCACTGTATTATTTTGGCAGTTGTACCCATAGATACTGCACCCCCAAGATTTCTAGACTTTTTACTGCCTTTTTCAGATACCTTTTCTCCTTCTTTCACAAACTTCTAAAGATCCTCTTTTCTGATAATCATGCTACTTCATTTGGCTGATTCTCTACCTCCCCTGAATTTCCATGCAGAAATGTCTTCAAGTACATACTTTTAAAAACAAATAAATACCAGAAATAGACCCTCACATATACAGAAATTTGATTTTTGACAAAGCTGCCAATGCCACTCAATGGGGGAAACCAGTCTCTTCAACAAATGGTGCTGGGAAAAGTAGATATACACATGGCAAAGAATGAGGTTGGACCCTCACCTTATACCATATACAAAAGTGAACTCAAAATAGATTAAAAGACCTAAAGATAAGAGCTAAAACTATAAAACTTTTAGAATAAAACATAAGGTAAAATCTTCATGACATTGGATTTGGCAATGATTTCTTAGATATGACAGCAAAAGCACAGGCAATAAAAATAAAAATAGATAAATTGGGCTTTATCAAAGTTCAAAACTATTGTTCATCAAAGGACACTGTTAAGAGGGCAAAAGACAACCCACAGAACAGGAGAAAACATTTGTAAATCATATATCTGATAAAAAATTGATATCCAGAATATGTAAAGAACTCCTAAAATTCAACAACAAAAAAATCCCAACAACCCAATTAAAAAATGGGCCAAAGAGTTAAAGATATTTTTGCAAAGAAGACATACAAATGGCTAATAAGCACACAAAGGATGCTCAATATCACTAATCATTAAAGAAATGCAAGTCAAAACCACAATTAAATACCATTTCACACCCATTATCAAAACAACAAAAAATAACAAGTGATAGAAAAGATATAGAGACCTGGAATCCTTGTGCCTTGCTGGTAAGAATGTAACATGGTAAAGCCACTGTGGGAAATGCTTTGGTAGATCCTCAGAAAGTAATACATAGAACTACCATATGACCCAGCAATTCCACTGCTAGGTATAGATACCCACAAAAATTGAAAGCAGGGACTCAATCAGATACTTGTATGCCAATGTTCAAAGCATCATTTACAATAGCCAAAAGGTAGAAATAACTCAAATGTCCATGAACAATGAATGGATAAACAAGATGTGGAGTATTGTGCAGCCTTAAAAAGGAATGAAATTTTGATACATGCTATAATACGGATGAACCTCAGAAACATTATACTAAGTGAAAGAAGTGAGACATGAAAGAACAAATATTATATGATTCCTCTTATATGGCAAATTCATAGTAACAGAAAGAACAGAGTTTATCAGGGACATGAGGGAGTTGGGTATTGGAAAGTTATTGTTCAACGGGAACAGAATTTCTACTTGAAATGATGAAAATGTTCTGGAAATGAACAGTGGTGATGGTAGCACAAAATTGTGAACATATTTAATACCAGTAAATTGTACACTTAACAATTGTTAAAATGGTAAGTTTTATGTTATGTCTATTTTACCACAGTAGGAGATTCCTAGATGAACACACACATACACATACACACACAATGAAGGAAAACAGGTACCTTACCTTCCAGGGATGTAACCAGAATGACATGAAGACAAATGACAAGGAATATCTTCAACATCAGTAAATGTTCTTCAGGTCTGCCAACATGGCCACACTGCCCACCAGAGAAAAACATCCTGGAATAAAATAAGGAGAAAACATCATCACAGCTTGCCATAATCACAATATAGCAATACCCAAAAGGTCAGTTCCTCAACCAAGGTAAACTGCAATCCTACTTCCTTTAAATCACTGTAGTTGGGGAGAATTGGCAATAATAGGTGGACACTGGCTACCAAAAGCAAAACCCATGTTTATTATGGGATGACCACTCAGTGGGATATTATGTTATGTCAAAAATGACAAGCAAGGTCATTTATGTGGATCTAAGGAAATCATCAACATATGCAAAATATCAAGAAGAAACTAAAAATACTTCTTATATAACTATTACCACTAAGCTAGTTTAAAACTATGCTAAGAATCAGAAGGGGTGACAGAATCTTATAAATAATCTACTCTTGTTTATGTCTTATAAGGATGGGTACACTGCATTTACTCTTAATTATATGTTAGTTTATTATCATTGCTTGCATTTTTAGTAGTCAGGAAGGCAGAGTCAACATTTTTTAAAAAGCAAAATTTATATCAGAACCAAATTTTAAAACCTCATTTACCATTAATTTATTCATTCATTCAACAAATATTTATTGAAGGCCAACATACATCAGATGAGATGTGAGGGTTGAATATGAGTTAACTAGATGAGACACATGTGGTGGAGGTGGGACAGGAGTTTGGGGGAGCTCAGCACACAGAATTAGAATTGCACATGCTAACACTGTGCCTGTTCTTCTCATACCTGAGGAGCAATGAGAGCCCAATGAGTAGGCTTCCTCTGTAAGGCTACAGATGAAGTGGCTGTGACAGACTGGGGTCTGTGCTCTCAGCTGATAGACCCCCTAGCCACAGGGCACCCATGAGCTCAGCCACCACTGCAACTTCTGCCAACCTAAGACAGAGTGTGTGTGCAGTGGTGAAGACTAAAGAGATGAGTTCATAGGTCCTAGCCACGGTATGTCTGAGTGACATTGGAGAGGTTATGTTCAATGGACAAGATTCCCCATTTAGCAAATTGTGATGAGAGTACCAACCTACCTGGACAGTGTTGCTGTGTTGAGTAAGTGAGATCTTCACACAGTGGCTGGTACCGTGAAGGCGCTATAAATGCTAGTTGTACTCTCCCCTCATTCAGTCAAATAATGGGTTACAGGGATGAGGTCAGGGAAAGATGGGGATAAATCACAATTCCTCAGTCACAGAAAAAAGCTGGCAATTTTTAGGACTCTTGTAATTTAGTAGCCATGACCAGTACCAAGGGGTGATTTTTTCCTGGTTTTAGACCAGAAGGTAAATACTTCTTCCAAAGAGGGCTTACATTTTTAAAATCAATAAACCATATATATGTTAATATTATACTACATTAATATATTATAAACTGCCTCTGGTTTGTTCCTCCTCTTCAGCACATTTATCCTGTCTCTGTTCATAATTGCATATTATTGACCCTCCCAAATGAGTCACTCAAAAGAGAATGCTAATATAGCTGTGCAAAAATGTAGCAACATCTCCCTGGAGGAAAATTTAAGTGTCAGCTACACACAATACTGATGAATCTCAGAAATATAATGTTAGATAAAGGAGTGAGACATAAAAGAATGTATATTGTACATGATTCCATTCATCTGAGGAACAAAAAGCAGGCAAAACTAATCTACGGAATAAGAAGTCAGGAGAGTAGTTGTCCTTGGAAGGGGGAAAAAGGTGTAATAATTAGGAGTGGGCACAAGGGGACTTCTGTTACATGGGTGTGTTCAGTCCCTGAAATTCACTGACTTGTACACTTACATATATGTCATAAAAAGTTTCATTTAAAGTTTAATAATTAATCTATATTTTATTCCTGAACTCAGTTCTCCACCAAAAGCATTTCTCTTTTTGAAAGCTCTATTTAGTGAACTAAACCTCTATTTTAAAAAAAATACTCTCTCTCCTGTACAATGCCTTAGACTCAATGCTACCTGGAATTCATAAAGCTGACTTAGATTTACTGCACACCTATCTAATTTTAGTTCTGGAAAAAGTATCAGAGCAGTTTATTTCTGGAAAGGAACTCAGACTCCGAAATCATCTTGCCTCAAACTCATTCTACAGATGAAGAAAGAGGCCAAACATGCTCTAGTGGATGGGTTAAGGTCATTTGGCTGTTTGGTGGGACTCCTACCCTTTTCTACCAGGCCACGATGCCAGCCTCCTGAGAATTTGTCTCCTTGGAAGTAAATTATTTTGTGTCCAGCAGGTGAAGAAAATTAATTCAAAATGCTATTTATACAATTTCAAAATTTCTGTAAGCTTCTAGGGTAGGACATAAGTGGTACATAAAATATGGCCGGTTAAATTAGTCATGCTACACAGTGACTAGTTATTATGGACTAGAGCTTGGGCCTCTGGTGAAAATAAACCATGCCTTTCACTGGAGAGAGCTTGTACTCAATTCCCAAATGAGAGCAGGAAAGGCTGGAAAGAATGGTGGTTCCAGCAATCATCCTGAAAAGAGAATGTGGATCAAGAAGAACCTAGTAAAGACCAGGCATCATTGAAAAGACTGTTTTCAGTTGTTAAGGCTGGAATATGTTTCCTCAAAGCTGAATATATATATTCCTAATAAGAGAAGTTTTATGGTATTTGAAGTAATGTAGCTCCTGTCACCTTTTTGCATAAACTGGAGAGCATCCTGTTAGGTCATAAGGTTGTTAGAATCTTTGATCAAAGAGGGAAATCTGTAGATTTTTAAACCCTTACTCATTTTAATATTTTCAACTGGAACTATTCTTCACCTTCTAGTGCAAGTTGGATTAACTCAATGCTATCTAAGTCACCAATAAAGATAATTTGAATAGCTACTGGTTTTTAGCAAGTTTTCATGGTGCTAAGGAGTCTGGTGAGATAGTATCAATTACAAAGAAAACAGTTTGCTAGCATTTAAACAGTAAAATCTAGACACTGACACTTGACAACTTCTCATTAAAGATTATTCCACATTCACCTTGGTCCCAGGACCCTTTTATGGTTGTGGATTCTGATATAAATGGCAACCCCTAGGGTCATGTAGTGTGCAAGCTACATGAATGTATGCCATGGCCCTGCTTGGACCACTCTAAGAAGTTGTTCTAGATCTCTTCAATTTTATTTTAAATACTATCATTATCATATTTTTAAAATCTTTATCATCAGTGCAAGTTTGAATGGCAATAAGTGACAAATCTATCTTTATTTAGATATGGAATAAAGAGTAAGATTAAAAGGGGAAACAGCTTGATACCACTGTAGGACAAGTTTGGGTGAGATTTATTCTATGTTACTTCTGGTTAACTGGCATACTTTCATTATATCATGGCTGCTATGATATAAGAAATGATCAGTATTTTTGACTTGAGTGACAAGACATATAATTGTTCCCTAAGTTTTCTAGAGACTCTTTATGTCTTTGAGATGTTTACATTGAGTCCTAAGTCTTGGTGAACAAGACTAGCACAAGGGGAAATTAAGAAGGAAGGTGCTGAAGAGGTTCTCAGTTCTGATAAAGCAAGAACTAAAAGGTGAAAAAGCAATTGACTGGGACCATTCAACTGTCAAAGGAATCAGAAAAACTCAGGGTTGTTTTAGTTTTTTAAATTTAATTTAATTTTATTGTTCAATTACAGTTGTCTTCATTTTCTCCCCACCATTCCCCCCACCCCCTCCAAACCCACCTCCCTCCCTTGCTTCCACACTCCCCTTTGGTTTTGTCATGTGTCCTTTATAGTAGCTCCTGAAAACCCTTCTCCCCTCTGTCCCCTCCCCCTTCCCTCTGGCTATTGTTAGATTATTCTTATTTTCAATGACTCTGGTTATATTTTGTTTGCTTTTTTCTTTTGTTGATTAGGTTCAAGTTAAAGGTGAGATCATATGGTATTTGTCCCTTACCACCTGGCTTACTTCACTTAGCATAATGCTCTCCAGCTCCATCTATGCTGTTGCAAAGGGTAGGAGTTCCTTCTTTCTTTCTGCTGCATAGAATTCCATTGTGTAAATGTACCATAGTTTTTTGATCCATTTGTTTGCTGATGGGCACTTAGGTTGCTTCCGCACTTGGCTATTGTAAATTGTGCTGCTATGACATTGGGGTGCATAGGTTCTTTTGGATTGGTGTTTCAGAGCTCTTAGGGTATAACCCCAGCAGTGGAATTGCTAAATCAAAAGGCAGATCCATTTTTTAGTTTTCTGAGGAAATTCCATACTGTTTTCCACAGTGGCTGCACCAGTCTGCATTCCCACCAACAGTGCACTAGAGTTCCCTTTTCTCTGCATCCTCTCCAACACTTGTGTATTTGTTTATGTTGGCCATTCTGACCAGTGTGAAGTGGTATCTCATTGTGGTTTTAATTTGCATCTCTCTGATGGCTAGTGATGCTGAGCATCTTTTCATGTGTCTCTGGGCCCTCGGTATGTCCTCCTTGGAGAAGTGTTTGTTCAAATTTTTTGCCCATTTTTAAATTATGTTTTTCACTTTCCTGGAGTGGAATCATGCGAGTTCTTTATATATTTTGGAGATCAAGCCCTTGTGCAAGGTGTCATTGGCAAATATGTTTTCCCATATAGTTGGCTCTGTTTTCATTTTAATGCTGTTTTGTTTTATTGAGTCTCCATTGTATGTTTAATTACTTTTAGAAAAAGAATCAGGAAACTTTGTAAAAGCATGATTAAATTTTGACTGAACTCTTAAGACCCAGATACAACAAATATCTCAGAAAAAAATGTCTTCAGTGTTCCAGGAAAATGTTGGGTTAGATTATTTACACTAAACTTTCTGCTAAGGCAATAAAATATTTTTAAAAAATTTCTTAATCATATCAAAGAGTTGACAAGACAGAAAAGAATCACCAGACCAAAGGTGAAGCCAAAGCAGAAATTCAGGGAGGTAATATATATGAAGGGGGGGCCAAAAAAACCAGAATTATCTTCTGGAGGGCAGGCCCCTTGTAGTACAGGCTTCCCCTGCTGGGTTACTGTTCTAGGAACCCATCTGTATCAGTGTACCAGCTGGCATGAGAGGCTGTGTTCGGCTTCAGGGAAATTTTTTTTGAAGACTCAACACATTTGCCCATTTCATGATAGGTGATTTATGAGCTCACCTGCCAACACTGTGCTCAGTGTTCAGCAATTTTTGACTCAAAACGGCATGATCCCTGTGTCCCACCCTCCCTATTCACTCAATCTCAGTCTGAGTGACGTTTTTTTGTTTCCCCAGATGAAAAAATGTCCTCAAAGAGAAACATTTTGCCGACGTGGAAGAGATGAAACAAAAAATGGCAGAAGCACTAAAAGGTATCAAAGTGGATGAGTTCAAAAACTGTTTTAAGCAGTAGGAAAAAAGTCTCAATTGGTGTATTGCATCAAATGGGGAGTACTTTGAAGGTGACTGAAGTTTAATCAAGTAAGAATAAATACACAATTTTTTATAAATAAATTGCAGGGCTTTTTGGGTCCCCCCTCAAATACAAAGGAGATGCTTTTGCCTGAGGGTATGGGCCTACTGAGGTAAACTTCCTCCAGTTATGAAACACAAAAGAAAAGTTCAAAGGTATGGAGAAAAGAAATAGTGGTCTAACATATACTTAAATACAATTCAAAGAGGAAGGAATGGGGCAGAGTTAATGTATAAGATGATAATAACTGAATGACCTCAAACTGGTGAAAACACCTACCCATAGATTCAGGAAGCCCAAAGAATCTCTACAATAAATAAAAGAGATCTACATCTAGACACAAAACAGTGACATTGAAGACAATCAAAGACAAAGAGAAAATCTTAAAAGCAGCCAGAGAAAACAAGACAGTTAACCTCAAAAGGAGCAGATGTTAGACTACAGCTATTTCCTCAGAAGCAACAATGGAAGCCAGAAAATATGTAAACAAAAACTGTTATATTGTTCATTATCTGCAAATCCTCACTGAAATAAATCCTAAGAGATATTTTCAGGCAAAAGATGTAAGATCAGAGATGTAACAAGGAATAAAGAACAAAGAAAGTGGTTACTATGTGACTAGGCCCATTCTTAACATCTGTAATATACAGGTCAAGAATTTAAAAGGAGACCCAGTTTGCTCTTATCCTTCCACTGAGGCTCCATCTCAAACTACAAGAGGCCTCATGCACATGTATGGACCCCAGCTCACATATCCAAACCCCTCTCCCTCCTGCAAGAAGCTACCCCTTGGTCATCTTTTAGGTCCAGAGTTATGTACACATGGCAGCATAGCTTTCCCTGGGGAAGAGGCCTATACAGATCCTGGAAATAGGCACAGAATGTTTGGATAGGGAATTACAGAGTTTGGGGTTCCCATAGCATGATTTAGAAGCAAGGGTTAGGAGAGGAGGGAGGCAGGCTTCAGGTGGGAATGTCTTCTTTGTGTCACAGACTTCTTGCCCTTTGGAGAGGGTTATGACTAGGGAAGGGCCTGTCAAGCATGAGGCATAGGTCAGAGATCCCAGTAGATCCCAGCTGTCCAGAGCTAAGGGTGGCACTATATATTGGTAAGTCCAAATGAACTGACTATATGAAACATTAATAATATCTTGCAGGGGTAAGTGAAACATGATATGTAATAAAATATGACAAATATATTACATATATATCCTATAACATGGGAAATAATACAGATAAATTAGGATATGAAAAAAATAAAATTAAAGCCTTCCAAGGTCCTTGTATTATCTTAGAGGAGGCTAAAGGTATTAATTATCTTTAGGTATTAAAAAGTTCAGTAGATGTAGTAATTTCTATAGTAGCTACTAAAAATTAGAAGCAAAGTATATAACTTCCTAACTAGTAGAGGGGGGAAATGGTTTTTAGAATATTTAGTCAATCTGAAAGAAGGCTAGAAAGAGAAGAAAAAGAAATAAAGAATGGTTAGAAAAACAGGATGGTAAATGTAAACACAATACTAATTAATGATTCATTAAATATAAATGGGCAAAATGATTCCATTAAAAAGCAAAGATTATCAGACAGGAAAAAATACAAAATCCACCTATATACTGTTTACAAGGACACAGCTAGAACATAATGCCACAGGAAGTTTGAAAATAAAAGGACAGAAAAGACATGTGATGCCAGTGCTAATCAAAAGAAAATTAATAACGTTGACACTAATATCAGACAAATTATACTTTAAAGCAAAAATCATTACCTATCGATCAAATGGCTTATCCATAAAAAGTTCAATTCAATAGGAAGACTGAACAAATTTACATATGAGTACAACTAATAATACAGCCTCAAATACACAAAGCAGTATTTTTGACAGGACATGAGAAGAAATAGAACAAATTCACAATCATATTGAGAGATAGTGAATTCTCATCTGTATCACATCTGTATCAGCAATAGATAAAATTGAAATAAGAAAGTCACTAAGGATACAGAATATTTCAATATTTAACCAATTTGACTTAAAGGCCATAGAATACATAATCATTTCAAGTGCATATAGACTATTATGAAAGCCAACAGGCCAAAAAGAAGTCTCAAAAACATTTTACAGAGTTGGAAAAAGGAAAAGAGAAAATTCTCTGACCACAACACAATTAAGTTGTCATAGCAAAAAGTTAAATTGTTATTTAGCAAATAACTTATGGATTAAAGAAGTCATAACATATATTACAAAATATGTGACTTGGTTAATAATAACACTACCATATATTGAGATATGAGGATAGAGCTAAGGATCTTTAGAGTAAAATTTATATTTTAAATGTACATATTAGAAAAAGAGAAAGGCTTAAAATGAATAATTTGAGCTCCTTCTCAAGGAGTTTAAAAAAGAATAGCAAAAGAAACCCAAAGAAGGAGAAAATAGGAAATAAAATAAAAACATGATATAATGATATAGATTAAAAACATAAAACAAAGGTTATTAACAAAGCCAAGGACATTCTTTGTAAAGACATTCTGACAAAATTAACAGGAGGGGAAGAAGGAAGGAGGAAAAGTGGGGGAGGAAGAGAAGGAGTATAAACAAATAGCCAAAAGAAAGAATTTAAAAAGCAACATAACTGAAGATGCTATAAACATAAAAATGATAAAAGGATCTTAGGGACAACCTTAGTTATTAATGCTGAAAATTGAGATAGAAGTAGGTGAATTCTTAGAAGAAACATATAACTTATGAAGAAGAAATAATACTGGGTAAAAAAAGGTGAAGAGATTAAGCAAAAAAACCCAAAAACAAACAAACAAAAAAACACATCTCGTAGATATGGACAACAACATGGTGATTACCAGAGGGGGATGGTAGTAGGGGAAAGTAGAAGAGGGTAAAGGGAATAAATAGTGATGGAAGGAGCCATGACCATTTTATCACCACCAGAAGGGTGGTGAACATACAATACAATATACAGATGAGCTATTATAGAACTGTACACCTGAAACCTATATAATTTTATTAACCAATATCACCCAAATAAATTCAATTTAAAAATCTGGAAAATTGAAAAAATATAAAAAAATAAAAATAAAAAGAAGAAATAATGAACTTGAATAGACATATAACCATCAAAAGTCTCAAAACTTTTCCCAGAAAGAAAACTCCAGGCCCAGACGTTTTTACTGGTAATTCTATCAAATAATTAAAGAGTAAGAATTCCAATCTCATAAGAATTCAGAGACTAGAGAAAAAGCATAGCTTAACTCATTTTTACCAGGCTAGCATAACCCTGGCGCCAAAACCTGACAAGGAAAGTCCTTACAGTTTTATCCATTTTATAAATCAAATGAGGCTATTTACAAAATTCCCTGGAATGTTCACAAAAATGTCTAGCAGCAATTTTGAATCTTGTAAATTGGGGTAATTGGAATAAATATAGGACAAAAAGAATTATTCCGAACTTCAGCAACAACATTTTTTTAAGATAAAGTCACCAAGAACTAAAGCCAGCAATGCTGTGGTAAGATAAATGGCATCTCATGCAAAAGAAACCCCACAAAAACAAAGAAAACCACAAAACAATGTCCTAAAGATGATAGAAACTGGGTTAACTAGTAAGTGCTGAGTGTGACCTTCCAAATGGCAGCTCTGTGTGTCATTTGTCATAGCACAAAGTAAAGTCAATGGTGGACTGGACAGCATGATTGTAATATGAGGCTTTCACATCTCTAGAAACAAATAGAAGGAAAATGATTTGTTTGGTCTTTACAGTGCAAAATGATTTTCTTAATAAGCATTAAGTGCTTTCTAATAAGAAAGTAGTTTTAATAAATAAAATAAGTGAATCAATATCAGGTGTGCAAGATTAGAAATAAATTATGCACTTAAAGAAATATTCATAAAACCTTGTGAAAGTTGTTATATTTTTCAATTCCCTCACTCATACCCAAATTTCTCCAATGCCCTACCTGCAATCTACCATCCTCTTGATTACCCATGTGTGAATTACCCAAGGCAAAATGAAAGCCTACTTTATCTCTCTCCCCTTACACTTCAGGATCCTCTCCCAAAGTTCATAGTAAATATGTCCAAGAACACAAACAAGCACAATAGCATATGGTACAAGAGCATAAATGGTAGAGCCATATGCTTGCCTTCAAATTCAAGCTGCACTACTTACAGTGTAACCCTGGCCTGTTGCTTAACTTTTTTGGACCTAAATTCTTCATCTGAATAAATGGAGGTACTACTTGAATCTACTCATAAAGTTCTTGTAGAGATGAATCAGGGAAACATAATGAAGTTCTTATTATAGTCAAGAATTGTTAGCTATTAAAACAAGCATAATTAGAAGGCAACTTTATAGTACACTTCTGGGATAAATCTAGATAGATTTTGGAATTATTTTCTGCATTCATTCATCTATTTTACAAATATTTATTGAGGTTCTATTACATGAAAGGTACTATGCCTCAGACTAAAGATATAATAAATAAGACAGATACCTCTCCTGTGTATAATAGTTTACAGCTGCTACTTAGATTAATTGGCCATTTGTGTGGCCAAATAAATAGTGATTTTAAAAAACTTAAAAGACACTTTCTTTTCATGGTCCATGAAACTCATCTTGGCCTAAAAACAAAACAAGGCACCAGAACACAATATCCTCTCCTGTATAGACTTGGTCTCCACCTCACCCTAACTCCCACAGCATGCAACTCCACCCACAGCAGGCACTCAAAAAAGATTTTTTAATTGATTTGGTCCAGAATCTGTTGCTTCACAAAAATACGATCAATATGTAGAGAAGAAAAATAAGAGACTCTCCTTAAAAGCATCTTCAAGGTGTTGATCTGCACTGGAGGGATGGGGGCAGGGACGGGGCAGAAGCACATGGTTTAAATCATCAGGAGATTACATTTGAGAGAAAGTGAGATACTAAGGAAAGTAAACCACCTACAAATATCTGTGCCCTTTCTTGCTTTTGTCATCACACCATGCCAACTGCTACTTCAAATCCTAGCTTGGACACTTACTAGCTATGTGACCCTGCACAGGTATTTTAACATTGTTTATAACAATAACTTATTAGCATGTATTATAATAACTATGTATGTTTTTATACTCTAAATAATAGGATAATTATAATTTATAATTAATAAGTATTTGCATTAATTCTAAGATTTCTATTATTTATACCAGTGAAGTCCCCAAAATAACCACTATCTTTTTCAAATTTTTTATTTATTAATTTCACAGGGAGAAAAGAAGGGGGAGAGAGAGAGGGAGAAACACAAAGACAGAGACAGACAGACATTGATTTGTTGTTCCATGTATTTATGTATTCATTGGTTGTTTCTTGTACATGCCCTGACTGGGGATCAAACCCAAAACCTTTGCATTTTGGGACAATGCTCTAACCAAATGAGCTACCTGTCCAGGGTACCTCTACTGCTGAGTATCAAAGGAAACAGGAAGTTCAGTCAGTAGTGGCCTCAGAATTTCTATATAGAAGGGAGTTGGTAGCAAAAATCTGTTTGGGAGGAGTCTTTGGCAGCTGCATGCACACAATACATTAAGAGTCAGAAAACACTTCAATGGTCTATTTCAAAACAGGAGAAGAGCTGTTGGAAATAAGGAAGCCAGTCCAGGGAAAAAGAAAGGGGAAATAGTTAAACAAAATCCCAGAAAGTTCTTTGTAAATGATCATTCTCCTTCCCCAGATTTTACTGCACCATGTCATTTCAAAATCTGTACCCATTATTGAAAGTTACTTTAAAAAAAATGGCCCTGGCTGGTGTGGCTCAGTGGTTGAGTGCTGGCCTGTGAATCAAAGGGTTATTGGTTCAATTCCCAGTATAGGACACATGCCTGGGTTGTGGACCAGGTCCCCAGTAGGGGGCACATGAGAGGCAACCACACATTGGTGTTTCTCTCCCCTTCCCTCTTTCCCTTCCCCTCTCTAAAAAATAAAATCTTCTTAAAAAATGGATTACAGAGAAGAAGTGGGTCAACAATAGAGTCCCCAAGGAAAAGAAAATGTCTGAAGAAAGGAAGGCTTCAAGTGGGTGGGAGTGAGGCGTTTGAAACAAAACAAACAAAAAAAGAAGACAGCAGTTAAAGGGATGGGGATTTAGAATGAAGGGGGGGGGGTAATTTGAAAGGAAAAAAGAAACAACCAAATGTTCATTATTTCTACATTATCACTTAGAAATAGCCTCACTCACCTGACAGGAAGTTCAGAAGGAAAGATGGAAAAACTCTGCACAGATCTGAAAATGAAAAAAGAAAAGAAAAAAAAATAGATCAATGGAAAGTGGACTTTGTTGGCACCATAATGCTTCATTACTACAGTCAGCCCATTCGGCAGAGGTCGTAGAGACCACCCCCTCCTCACTATATACCAAGGCTTGAACTTGGCAGCAGAGTTTAAAAAGTGATGGGGGATGCAAACCCTGCTCTTAAGGAACATATTATAAATTGGAAAACAAGCCAAAGCCAGTTTGGGGGCTGATTTTGTTAATATTTTAGTAGCATTGTATTACAGCCCAGTCTCAGGCTTCATTAACAACATCATAGGGACACAGGACAATGAAGTGATTGGATCTGGGGAAGGGTGGTCCCTTACAGAGACCATGCTTTGTTAGGTATTTCTTCGTGTTTTTGTGATTTAACTTCCCTAGAACCTAAACTCCTTGATTTTAAGGATTGGGTTGTTTATGTCTGTTGTACTTCCAAAGCCAGAGCAAAATTCTTTCTCCACAGAGGGACTAAATAAATAACCTCCTATTAGTTGTTAAGTTTGGCTCAGAGTTAAGGCAGAGGCACTAGCAATGACAAGAGTGAGGGACGAGAAAGATGCATGCTCAGGAAAGAAAATAGTGTGCCCACCCACAGCAGAGAGCATTGTTAACAATGTGATTTGTATCTTTCACCATGCTTTACTTGAAACCCAAAACACCGGTACAGCTATTAGCTTAAGGATGATAATCACTTCATACAATGGTATCCTATCATGTGAAATATACATCTAATGATTTTTTACCATTATTTACAGTCACCAAGATATGGAAGCAGCCCAAGTGTCCATCAGTAGGTGAGTAGATAAAACAACTATGGGACATTTACACAATGGAATACTCCTCGGCCATAGAAAAGAAGAAAAATTTTACCCTTTGCAACAGCATGGATGGACCTGGAGAACATTATGCTAAGTGAAATAAGCCAGTCAGAGAAATACAAATATATGATTTCACTCATATGTGGAATCTAATGAACAAACTGAACGAACAAGCAAAATAGAGACACACTCACAGACAGAGAGCAGATGACAGCTAAGGAGGGGGTGGGGGTGGAGGGATTGAGAAAAAAGGAGAAAGGACTCATGGATATGGCAACAGTGTGGTGATTGCAGGGGAAGGGGGCATAAAGGGGACAAATGGTAATGGGAAAATACAATACAATAAATAAATAAATAAATTTAAACAAAGCAAAACAAATAGATTTGCAAGGAGAAACAATCAATAGGATGATCTTGGCATCAACAGACCTGGCTTTAGTCAGTAGACTGTTACGACAGAAGTTTAATGCTCAAGAAGGAATCCAGAATATGAATTCAAAGAAGAAATAAGGAGTCATGGTGAGTTTCTATTGATCACAATGTGTTCTTTAAAAGGGGAAAAAAAAGGAGTTCTTCATTGAAGCCCAATTTGTCAGAGAAACTTAATTAAGCAATGTTTAAAGAAGACAAAAATGAAGGCCAAGCATGTTGTCCTGTCCTAGGATGAACAAATTACAAACACATGTCCCAGTGCTCAATGTGGGATGAATGTAGAATTAACAACGAAAAACACTAAAATAATCAAATAAAGAAATAAATTGATTGTGACTTGAGTAGTGAAATAATTTCACTTTATATGTGTAGATAAGGATTTTCTACTATGGATTTTTGATGAAATTTCACAACTCAAGCACATAGCCTTTTCCAAAAGCCTTATTGATAACCACACACACAAAAAAGCACACAATGGTTTCCAGTAATCCAGTTTATTAATAAACAACACAAGGCTCTCGTTGCTCCTTTGGAACCCTTTCAAGTAGAAAAAGAGGGCAAGCAACAGTGAAGTGTTTTGCTCACTGGATGAATAAGTTAAAAAGGCCTAATAATATCCAAAGGTGGAGAGCAAGTAGGGAAACAAACCCTTGCATACGCTATTGGTATAAACATAAACTTTGATAGAATAGTTTAGCTATGTTTTGAAGTTTTAAATTTGCATGCCTTTTGATCCAGAATTGTAATCCCAGAGATTGTCTTTATAGTAATAGTGATGCATATACACAAAAATATACAAACACAGTCATTCACCTGTGTGTGAGGGGGAAAGCCTAAGTATCCACACATCAGTAGGTGAGGAGTTGAATAAATGATGATCTATCCACATTATGGAATGTTATGCAATGCTTTTTAAAAAAGTTGATGTATATGTATTGAGAGAGATTGTCAATACATATAAGTCAGTGAAAAAGTAAAAATTTTTAAAAATATGTACAAGGATATGTTAAGCAAAGCTATATATTTGTATGCTATGTACATGGTGACAAGTGTGAATGCATAAAAAATGCCTTAAAGGAAACCTGTCAAGCCTCCAGATAGAAGTGTGATGGGGGAAAGGATGAAGCCCAATTTTTACTCCATGAAACACAGACATGTATTCATGTATTATTTATAAAATTAAATATATTTCTTCTAGCAAAGAAAAGCAGAACAAAGGGAGGTCCAGGCCATTTAGATTCTCTAAACAGAGCCCCTAAATCAAGCTCAGAGGGAGACTAACAGAGATAATGCCATTATTGCTCAGCAGGGTGCCATCTCCCCTGGCCCTGCTCTAACCCAATTAGAAAGACCCCATTGAAAGACCAATGGTTTCTGGTGTCAGAGCCAAGAAATAAGCTTCCCATCCAGGGAGTAGGAACTTACTTGAGCAAGCTGTGAAAAAGAATGTCAAAAGCAATGATGTGAAAATGTGTGGTGGATACAGAAGCCTAAACTTAATTAAAGAAGTGCACATCCTTCAGCCTCCAGATGCCTCCTTTCCACTATCACTGCCATATACCCACCATCTCCTAGAAAAACTAAACAAGAATCAGGATGTGATCAGCACCAGCACTCCAGTAACAAAACATAGTGACTGCCAATGTTTGGACTTCTTACATCATTGAAAGAAAAGGGCAAGTCAAAAAAAGAACCATATTGACTTATGTAAGACATGCCACGGAACAGAGAAGCTTCTCTGAGAAGAATGGCAAACTCACCAATTGCTAGGATTAACTGAAACCTCCCACTGTTGCTGATTGCCCCAAACCATGAAATCATGGAGGCTGGAAATCCATTCAATTTCCTCTATTTACCAAGCTGGCCAAAACCCAGGGCAATACCAATGTGACCAGGAAAAAAAAAAAAGAGAGAGAGAGAGAAGCTGACTGTCCAAGTGGTTTGGGTGAGAAGGAAACTAAATCTGTATGTACTCAGAGCTCTCTCCAGTACAGAGGAAGCTCTCAGAAAGGCTGCATCAAAGAATCAGAACTGCACTCATAGGCTTCTCAGAGGCCCTGGGTGTCCTCCACAGGACCCACACATCCTGGGGATAATAAACAAAACAATGAGCAAAATACACAGGTAACTGAAGCCCCAGGTGGGTGTCCCTACTGTCTTGGGGTAATGTAATGCTGGTCCCAGGATGAACCAAAAACAAAACAAAATGAAACAGACCCAGTGGCATCCAGCATCCTGGAGGGCTCAGCAACTTCATTTAGAACCTAATGATTAATTAGTGATCTAGATTGAGGAGCAGAGGCACTGCTAGTTCCTGGCAATAACATCAACAAAGAGGCCTTAAGAAATTGGGAATGGGGACAGAAATCAGCAAAGAGAAGCTTCCCCACATTAGTAGGAAAAGCAAATTGCACAGACAGAAGTGATGGTGAAGGTTAGGTTTGTAGGCATATATAGGAGATGGTTAGGGATAGGCAGATTCTTGACTATAGAATGGTAGGTATACCACTGAGGAACAAATAAGAGTGATTCTAGAACCTTGTGGTGGCCCCATTACTGATGAGAACCTGCCTAACAGGACCTTTACCTGCACAGATTGGTTTGTTGAGTTCTAGATGCCACCATTGAGGAGGAGTCAAGTTGTGAGATGGCTCTGGAAAACTCTAAAGCTAATTCATTCAACAAACATTTACTGAGTGTCTACCATATACAAAAAGGGGGGCCACTCTGTATAATTGTGCAGGTTGTGCCCTACAAAAGGGCACCTGGCCAAGATAACCATGAGAGTCTGAATTCAGAATGCCAGGCTTTCTGGAAGTGCCATATGAACCAGCTGTGAGCTCTGTCACAGGTATAATGAGAGCTCTGAGGAAGAGCACCTAATTCGGTGTAGGGAAATGGATCTATGAAAATTTCCCCAAGGAGACAACAGTCATGCTGTCTCCTAAATGATGCACAACCCCCTTTGTGTGAAGAAATGGGAAAGAGCATTCCAGAGAGAAGAAACAGCTTAAACCAAGACATAGAGCCAAAGACTGGCATTAAGTGGGCATGACTTAGAATCAGTTTGATGCTGCTGAAGCATAAAGAGCAAAACAGAGACTGGCCAGGAAGGACTTTGGAGATATGGAGCAGAAACCTGATGGAACACATTAAAAATATAGTCTGTGAAAAGGCTGGGAAAAATCCACATTGCACGCCCAGATGGAAGTTGTGATGGATTATGAATAATATCCACTATAGAAATCACTCACAGAAAGAAGATGGCAAATAGATGTTCTCCATCTATACCATGAGCAGAGATGCTATCTAAAAGGTGGTTTAAACTATAACCCAAGGGATTTACTAAAGAGCAGGAAGAATGTGCTGGTATTGATCATTGTTATATTGTAGAAGTGACCAAGAGAGCTTTTGTAATTGCTTTCTGAAACACCTAAAACGAGGACCTCTTAGTCACTGGTGAGGCTTTATGCTGAAGTGGAATGAACCAGGCCAGGAAAAGCAGCTGGTGGATCTCTTACATTTGTTGGTACCATACTATTTTTCTGCAGCACTAAGTGCTTTCTTTTCTCTCTTCCCCTTTCTCCTGTCTTCTCTTTCTCTCTTTTCTTCCTCTACTCTCCTTCATCCTACACTCTCCATGTCTTCCTTCCCTCCCCTTACTTAGCTTGAGACTTGGCAGACATATTCCAGGGGCTAGAATGTTGCTGGTTTCCTCTGCCCAGAGCTGAAGAAAAGGGAACAATATTTAAAGATCACATGGTAAAAAAACCCACCTTCAAATGGCTCCTTAATCACTAGACCCAACCCTTTGGGTGAGGCAACCACAGCTCCTCACCCAACATGGTAGAACTAAATGTGTTTCAGAATGGCATGACTTTCTTTAGGGTGTAAATAACCACCACCTTAAAAGTAAATGCATACGCAAGGACATACCAATTAATCATTTCTCAGAATATTAATGTGCTATTTCACAAAAAAATCCATATGCTTGATTTTCATTAAGCTGTATTCATACCATGTTGAACTTTCTTCCATTTGTAAACACTTCACCAGGAAAACCGAATTTAGATAATTACTGCAACCTTAAATCAGCCTCAATTTCCATGCCCAATATTTTTCTAATTAACTCTTAACTTCTCTTTCCACTGAGTAGCAACAAATGCCGAGCATTTTCCTCCATTTAAACTATGTTTTAACATTGTATTTTCAATTGTGAAAAATAATATGACTAAAAAATACACAGAAGAAGAAGAAACAAACAATTGTACATGTAGGATGGGTCCCACCAAGTACCGAAGACAACCACCATGTCAATTTTTCCTTTAAGTTTTTGTTGTATATTTGACACTTGGGCTACGAATTAAGGCTGGTGCACTAAGGGTTTTTTTGTTTCCAAATTTATTTGCTACTTGAGATGTACTAAACATCTCAAGTGCTCCTTGAGTCCAATCCATGGAGTAAAAAATGAAGAAGCTTTTGCCCATAAAGTTTTCATTGTTCCCACTGGAAATGTGTAAGAAGTTACATTATTATCTAGCCCTATTTGGCAGATAAACTATGGGAAATAGGAACTTGGTGATTTATTAATATCGTTTTCAAATTCAGTGTGAAAGTTTCATACTCAACCTCTACACTGCTGTGTCTGCCAACTTTGCCAGCATAAGAAATTTCTAGCCCTTTCTCTTCTGTGGTAGATTGCAAAACTGGCCACAAATCCTCCCTCACCCAGTATGCCTATTCATATGCAATGTGACTGCAGCTCTACTTATCAAAAGATGGTCCTTTTCTCCACCCCTTGACTGTGGGCCATCCTTGCCCTTTGCTTTGCCCAATGGGACATTAGCAAATGTGATACTAGCACTATCTTACAAAATGCTTGAGCATGAAAGTTTGCTCTCCTTTGCTGCTCCTGGAACCCTAAACCACCATGTAAGCATGTAAACAAGCCTGAGCTGGTCTGCCAGATGGTGGAAGGTACATGTCCAATCACCATCATTGCACCATCCCCCAAAGGCTGTCATCTAGCTGATTGGCAGCTGAATATGGGTACCTGAGTGAGCCCAAGTGAGATCATCAGGACCATCCAGCTGAGTCCAGCCCAGAATTTGCAGGCTCCAGAATTGGGGACTAATGAAATAGCTGTGGCTTTATTTAAACTTCCAAATTTGGGGGGATTTGTTTCACACAAAAAGCTAACTTATGTAGCTTCTTTCTTTCTTCCTTCTTACTCTTCCTCTCCATCTACCCTTTGTTCCCCCCATACCTCCTGAAGAAATCCTTCTACAAAAACTGGAAGTACACATTTGGGCATCAGACACTGGCCCAGGCTAGTTCTAATTCAAAGTCTGCCTCATTTTCTTCTAACCCACAGTCTCTGCCTGCATAAGCAGACTCTGCAGACCTTACATGGTCTATGAGCCCCACTAAAAAAAATAATTCAGCAAGATGTTTCAGGGGACCAGCAGGGCCACATTGTGGACACTTGGCAGTTTGCACCTCATCTCTAGGCATTTGCTGGTGATTATCTCCTTGGGAGAGTTATTTGACACTGTGACCTGTTGAATGGACTATTGAGGTGTATTCTAGTCAAGCCCTCTACCCATTGCTCCTTGCCACCAAAGGGGAAGCATAAGAAAATGGACCTTTCAGGCCAAATGCCCAAAGGTTAAGGGGTACACCCCTTCTCTTATACAACTGCCCTGCCTGCCCAGGCTATTTGAGCAGAAATTATATTTATAACTACAGGAAACAACCCACTGTGAGTGATAAAATGCTTAGATTTCAATTTGTTTACTACATGAATAAAAGAAAATCAATAGGATCATCTTGCTAATGACCTCAAATCGCTCAGCATGACTCAGGAGCCAGAAAGAGGTTCATTTCTTAAAGTGTTTTTCTTCCTCTCCCATATATAGAGTGTACTTTATTCCCCTGAATAAAATAAAGTATTACTTTTCCCCTGAATGGTGTCATTTCAGATTTTAAAAGATTTTATTTATTTTTAAGAGAACAGAAGGGAGGGAGGAAGAGAGGGAGAGAAACATCAATGTGCGGTTACCTCTTGCATGCCTCCCCCCACTGGGGACCTGGCCCACAACCCAGGCATGTGCCCTGACTGGGAATCAAACTGGTGACCCTTTGGTTCGGAGGCTGGCACTCAACTACTGAGCCACACCAGCCACGGCTATTTTTTCAGAGTTTTAAAAAGCTCACTTTTACCTCATATCCTGGAACCTGCCATCTGTAGTTACAACATTGATGTTTACAAAGGTCAATTTAGGTGTCAGGGTTGAATAAATGTTCATTTTGTAAATAATTTTTAAATGAGACACTTTTTCTCCCTTAGAATTCCCTGGAGAAATTCTCTTCTTCTCTAGGTGAATGTGTGAATATATTTTGAAACTGAATACCATAATGTCAGGAGGACAGAGATTTTAATGGCTTCCATTAACAAGTATAAGTCAGCCGCAGCTGGTGTAGCTCAGTGGCTTTAGTGTGGGCCTGTGAATCAAAGGGTCACTGGTTCGATTCCTAGTTGGGGCATAAGCCTAGGTTGTGGGCCAGGTGCCCCGTAGGGGGCATTTGAGAGGCAACCACACATTGATGCTTCTCTCTCTTTCTCCCTTCCTTCCCCTCTCTCTAAAAATAAGTAAATAAAATCTCTTTTAAAAAAGCAAGTGTAAATCAGAAGTATACCACCTGGAACACATTTCTAAGATTTTTGTCACCTTTTCCAGGCAATCTTCTGGCAGAGAAGAGGAAGATTCCTTCCTTCCTTCCTTTCCCTGAAACATCTTCTAACATCTTTCTTTCTGTGTTCTAAAACTATCTCTAGAACCTCCGTGTTTAAGAGAATTACTTTTCTTCCTTTTCATCTGTTCTTAAGAACCTTCCACTTGAACAGTGATTCATGGTAACCAAGATGCTTTTTCACACATTATCCCAATTGACACACAAATGTTTACCAGAGTAGCTGCCAGGCAAGTTCTTAGCCCTATGCTAGGTACTGGGGATACACTGGATATTGAAATAAGTCCTGCCTTCAAGGAGCTTGTTGTCTACTGGGGAAATAAAGATGTGATATGAAAATTAACAGTAATAAATGCAAAACTACAACTGTGATAAGTGCCACCAAGAAAAGCATGTGGACCTCTGGGTGAGGGCAATGGGATTTGACCCAAGGGGTCACAGCAGAGGCAGGAAAAGACCACACCAAATAAAGGAAGCAGTACATGCAAAGGCACGGTGGCAGGAGGGAGTCCAGCCCCATGTGAGGAACTAAAAGCCAGAGTGGGCAGGACACAGAAGGGTAGGGGGAACAACTCTGAGAGATGAAGCTGGAGGAGCAAGCAAGGCTCAGCTCACACTGGGGCTTGATGGTCAAGGTGAGGATTTGTATCTTGTTCTGAGAGCAATGGAAAGTTACCAAAAGTATCTTTAAAAAGGGTGATGTGTTCACATTTTGACAAGATTGTTCTGTTAGTTGAGTGAAAAATGGATTGGAGGAAGATAGAGAAGAAGTGGGGTTCCAGCTTGGAATTTTTGCTTTCAGTTCTCAAACATTGTTCTAAAGGTCTTAGCAATTCATTAAAATAAAAATCCAAAGTAAAAGATGTAATCAAGAAAAAGGTGACTATAAATTTGTTTATGTCATGTTAACACACATGAAGATCTACTGAAATATAATGGGAATACAGTTCAGAAAAGGTGGAAGATTCAAAATAATTATACAAATCAGTTTTCCCTTCACACTAAGAGTCAGCAAACTTTTTCTGTAAAGGGTCACATAATAAATATTTCTAGCTTTGAGAGTATAGGATCTCTGCTGCAACTACTCATTTCTGCCACTAGCAAGAAAACAGCCATAGACAAAAATGTAAGTGAATGGGCATGGTTGTGTGCCAGTGCAACTTTATTTGCAAAACAAAAGCTGGGCTGGTGGGATTTGGCCTGTGGTCAATAGTTTGTTCTGCTCTATATTAGTGATGAAGTGATGTATTTGAGGTGAAATCGAAAGCTTGGATGAGGATGGTGGTGGTAGTGATGTGATACAGACATATCTGAGAAGTATCTGGAAGGAAGAATTGGGTGTTGTGTCTAGACTGGATATTAAGAGTGAGAGAGTGACAGGCAGTACCTAGATTTTAGCTGAGGCAAGTGAAGCTCAGAACTGGTAAGTGGCTGGGTGTGGCCTAGAACCCAGTTCATCTCACTTCTCCACATCTGGTCTAGCATACCTTCCCACCACAGCTATAGCTTCCCTAGTAGTCCAATCTACAGCTCCCCATCCCAACCCCTTCAGAGTCCCAGCATTTCACTTTTGCTAGGTTACAAGTATATGGGATGCTTCCTTAAAATGCTTTTGGCCATCATGTCACATAGTTTCCACAGTGTTAACATCAATTTCTAGCTTTTCCCCCCTCACACCAGTCCATAAGAGACAACTTAAAAATGAGTCAGGTATCAAAAACAACAGTAAAGAATAGTATAGTAGATGGTGAAGGCCTAATTTCAGAGGGGTGAAGAATGAAGAAACCAGAAAGGGGGGTGTAAAATTAAGAGGCCAGCTTTAAAAATAATGAGCTCTGAGCCAAGTGCCTGGAAAGGATGAGGAGGGTCAAAGGTAGGAGGAGGAAGGACAGGGCCAAGGCCAAATGTGAGGACAAATACTTCCTAGGCTGCCAGAGAAGGTACATAGACTGGTATAGGAAGAGCAGGAAACCAGTCATGGAGCTTCATTGGTGGGTGCATAGGCCCTTCTTTTCTGCTCTTGCCTTCTAACCTTGTCCCCTACTCCTCAGCATCTTAAAATTCTGTCCTGCACCTCTCCTTGGGGGCTACCCAAACCTATCCTGAACCATGCTCTAGCCCAGAAGGTGTCTGGAAAGGTGGAGAAATTTCACATTGGCCTTGTGTCTTAGAATTTTTAGCAATACTTTCATTTAGAGACCCTGCTTGTTCCATGGAAGCCAAGAAATAATTAAAAACCAAGACTAGAGATAACAACATCATGCTCTGTATTCCTCTCCTCCCAAGATGAAAAGCAGATTCAGGAAGAATATAAATTAGAGGAGATAAAACCAAGGAGGAGAACTAGAATACAGATAACCTGGTCCTATGCTCTTCACACTTGTATTATTAAACCACAAACACTGCTCTTTGGTGCCCAGATAGAAAATGATACCATGTTCCATTCTGAACTCTTATCCATGAAAAGGAGAAACCATAATAATCCTTTAAAGAAGCAAAGTTTTTTTTCCTTGTAACTAGTACTTAAATGAATATGCTCAGGGGTTAGCCATACTCAGCATCTCTACTTCTCTCTTCCCAGCTTCTCTTGAACTGATTTCAATCAGGCTATCTCCAGTGACTTTCAGTTCACCAAACCCAGTGATCACATTATCTACAGGAATTTGTACCCCTAAAGACCCTTTTCTAAATGGAGGCAAGTCCAGTTTAGACAGGGAAAGGATAAAGGGGTATGTTCTGGGAAGGCAAAAAAATATCTCTGGTCAACTCC
The DNA here is from genome assembly GCF_004126475.2 of Phyllostomus discolor. Lineage (NCBI taxonomy): Eukaryota > Metazoa > Chordata > Mammalia > Chiroptera > Phyllostomidae > Phyllostomus > Phyllostomus discolor. The sequence continues at coordinate 7,099,612 of NC_050198.1, forward strand.
TACATGTGGATGAATGGTGTTATAAAATGTGCTCATGGTCATGAGAACACTGCTATAATGACACAAAGATAGGAGTGACTGATTCTGTCTTTTGTGTGGTTAGGAGGCAGAGGACATAGAAACATGCTCTACATCAGAGGGACAGAAGAAGATAATGGTGACCTAGAAAGCCTGTTAAAGCTCGTGTAGAGTAGGACTCCTCTCCTATTCTGGAAGTTCTTAATTTTTAATAGATGTTTAAAAGACCGCCTCTCAAGGCTTATATTTTGCTAAGGCATTGGAACCTGTTAAAGAGTGCAAATTGCAGTACTGTGGTCATTAACAGATGATTTTGACTTAATTGATCAGGCCAGCTTTGATAGTGAGGAGGCATGGATGACTGAGGAGGGCCCAATGGAGTCAGGCCTGAACAATACAGGAACATAGACATGGGTTCCTACAGTGAGCTAGACTGGGCAACGGATGGGGAAGAGACTCCCAAGGAAGGGCTTTTTTTACATTATGGGTTTGCTTAGCTTGTCCTTAGAAACCAAAAGGCAATGTCATTCCAAGCAGCTCTCCTATATCCAGGAAAATCTCCCAGTTGTTGATTGGCCTTCTCATTTTATTTTTTTCCCCTCCCTCATAAGGATGTTCTCTTAAAGCATCAGCATTGCCTTTCCCTTTTGCTAATATTGCCTTCAAATGACTACTTGGCTCCACCGGAAGTAGAGTTATTTTTGCAGACTGGATGGTGTGAGGTAGGGTGGGGAAAGCCTCCGGCGGTGGAAACTCCTCTCTCACCAGGGAACTTGGCTGCAGCACCAAGTCCTGGCCTCACCAGAGCAGGACCATCCATTTTCTTTTTTTAGAACTATCCTCTTTGACCCGCCCAGTGCTGAGATTTGTCAGTGTGTTTTTCCAGGATACCTGGCAAACAACAACTTGACAGATTCAATGGTTTTCATTGACAGCCCCAAAGGAGTCCTCTGAAGACTGCAAAACTGGTCACACAAACAGCCCACAAAAATCGTACCTCCCACAAGTGTCTGGACTCTGCCTTTTCCCAAATGACTCCCTCCAGCACTGATGCAGCATGGGTGGCTTCGCAGTATTTTTTAAATGATTTTTTCCAAAACGGAGGTGTTCCAACTAGTGTGGGAAAATAGTTACATTATTTCTCTCATTTCAAGTATAACAGTCACACGGATTAATCTCAGGGATTATGAAAGTTTTTATAGAAAAAAGTGCAGGGTGAATATAAAACAGAATCTTTTAACTGGTTTCCTGGCTTCTCATTGGAAAGGGTTGGGTTGAAAATAAATGGACCAAAATGGGAAAGTCAGGTTACAGCTAGTGGGGTTCCTCAGAAAGGAATATTCTGTAACTTCCTAATTTGTGAAATGTCAATAAATGTAAGCCATAGGAAAGAAAGGTTACTATGCCCGTTCATGGAGCAAATGGCAGAATGTTTCAAGGGGCATAAGTCCCTATCTTTGAATTCTGGCTTTGCCATTTGCTCCTAAAACCTCAGGCAAGTAACTCAGTCTCTCTGTGTGTCTCAGTTTCTTCATCTGTAAAATGGAGATAATATCAGTAGTGTCCATCTCTCAGTTATTGGGACACATAAATATATCGATATATATAATATGCCTAAAACAATTCCTGGCACATAGCAAATGCTCAATAAATAGTAATCATTAGTATTATAGTTAGAAATATAGATTGAAAAATAGCATTTAATGTAAAAATGATCCTGCCTGAAAAAAGATGTAGTGTGCTCATGCAAGTAAAAATGAATATATAATTTTTTCCAAGTCTTTGCTTTAAAACTCACATTCCAGAAGCATTATAAAGTACCTTTAGTTATTCTACTGTAATAACTCCAAATCATTGACAAAATTGGCAAAGCATTTTTACACTTAAGATATTGCAGAAAAAGGGGAGGTGTAGCAAGGCAGCAAGATATTTTTCTGAGTCATGATAAGAATAACCAATATTTAATTTTAGCCTGTCACAAGTTGCAGGATGAAGTGGTCACAGGCATTTAATGCCTCTCTACCTCAAGATTCCTTATCCATAAAATGGGAATGATCATATATTTGTATCCTAAAATTCTTTTGAAGGAGTAGTAAATACATGAAAAGTTCTCGGCATAGAGTTTGGCTCATAGTACATGCTCAGAAAAGTATTAGCTATGAGTATTATCACTATCATTAACTGATTAAGTGTGTCAGGTGCTCTGCTGTTTGCTTCACATGCCCAGGTTGTGAGTGAAATTGAATGTGCTTCTTTGGAAGAGACTGTGTATGTAGGTGGTGGGCCCACTGCCCTTTCTGCATACTTTCCTCACTGGCCATACCCTTTTTCCCAGCCCCTCTTCTGCCTCCCTTCCCTGTGCTCTGCTCTTCATTCCCACCCTATCACAAATGCCCCCCAAAATGTAGCTAATATCTACTCTTGATCCCTGAGTGTGAAGGTCCTAATGAGCTTCCTGTCTCAAAAGTCATTGGCACTTTAAACCAACTGGATGGTCGAATTAATGACTTGGTTGTTTATTAAAGGAATATGAGACCTGGGGGAGAAAGTGAGGATGATATTTGAGCACCCTTTTTTAGGCATTAATTCTCTTATAGCCAAGAACCTTGCACACTGGTCATCCCCATCCTGGCCAAGATGGAGGGCAGCCCCACTGCACGAAGGGTGAATGTGCCTGCCATGCTTAGGCACCTTCCCATTCAACAAATATTTGATAAGTAAATACCAGGTGCCAGGCACTATGTGAGGAGTTAGGAACACATTGGTGAGCAAGACAGATACAACTGTGCCCTTCTGAAACATAACATACCAGTGGGGCACTCAAACAAATAAAAATGTAAATGGACAAATATATGAAATAATTATAAGTTTTAAAGAGGCATGGGAAACAAACACGTAGGAGCTGAATTATATTCTTTAGAAAGACAGTGACACAAAAAGAATGTGCAATTTCCTCTGTATTAAAGAAAATCAGAAAATAGGAAGTCTCACTATACAATCATTTCTACTAAGATTTCTATTTCATGTTAACATGTTCAGGAGTCAGGCTTTGCGAACATGCCAGGAAACCTTAACTCCAAGTCGGGTAATGTTCCTTTTTACCCAGCAGCTCTTCCACGATTTTTCTTTACTTCTAAAGATGAGACTAGGCTGAACCAGTGCTTTAATATTTCCTGTCAGACCAATTTCAGATGAAAATATGGAGGAAAAAAGTGGAATTGAAATTATAATACTTAGAGAACAGAGTAAACCTTTGTTTGCTTATAAGGTTTTGAGTTAAACTTACATGATTAAACCAGAAAATACATACCCTCTAGAGCTGATGTAAAGTTGCTCTCTTAATACACCTCAAAATGCCAACTCTGGAGGCATGGGTGGGACTATGGGTGAATTATATTTATTTCATTGTGGTTTTCTGTAATTTCTACAATTTTAACAATAAAAACACATTATTTTTAAGATGAGAAAAATAAATCTCACAGGCATAGTGTACTTTGTGGTTTTTATCTAAGTAACAGCAAAACAAAACTATACTAAAAACATTAGAAAAATAAATAAAAATAAAAACACTATTAGCTGTGCAATAGAACCTGTGTTATTAGTAACAAGTATTGAGTACAAAACTAAAGCAAGGAAGTGGATATAAACTGTGCATGGGAGGGGGTGGTGATTTTTGAGAAATGACCTGTGAAATCATCCTGAGAAGAGGACATTTGAGCCAAGACCTGCTGAAGGAGATCAGGGAGTGAACCTGGAGGTTCTCTAGAGGATAAGAACTGCAGGCAGAAGACACTGGTCCCTGGAAGAAGGATCTTTGATGGCCTGTTTACCCAGATGCAAAAAAATTACTTTAGACAAGAATCAGTCTGGACTTAATGAAACCAAGAAACAAGTCAGAAGAAAATTAAGTGATAGATTGGCATGGCTTTAAGATAAGAAATGACAGCCAATGTCTAGTAAATGTAGGCTATGGTTGGTCAGGATTCTTAGTGTGTTTTTTTAAATATTTTATTTATTTATTTTTAGAGAGGGAAGGGAGGGAGAAAGAGAGAGAAACATCAATGTGTGGTTGCTGGGGGCCGTGGCCTGCAACCCAGGCATGTGCCCTGACTGGGAATCAAACCTGCGACACTTTTGGTTCACAGCCTGTGCTCAATCCACTGAGCTACGCCAGCCAGGGCAGGATTCTTAGTGTTTTATCTGTACTAACTCAAACCCTGCAACAACCCTAGCTAGGGCACATATTTAATGTCCAGATTGGCATATCCAAAAGTTAAATGAGACACTATTAATGCAGAGAAAACAGGTATAAATCAGAGCTACCTCAGGCAAATTAGGATATATCACCGCTTTATGTAGAAGGCATACTATTATAACTGCTTTATAGAAAAGGACAGCAAGGAATAGCACAGAGAGGTTAAATAGCTTGCCTGAGGTCACAGGGGTAAGTGGCAGAGCAAAGATTTGAACTTAGCCAAGCTTCAGATCCCACACTCTTGATGCCTACACAGTATTACCTTTCTGTGCTTCATATATTAGGAAGCTCCTGGTGCTAAAAACCTGGATTATATTTATCATCAAGAATAGACTAGGCTGGAAAACACACCAGTTTCTCGAGTTAAACACCAGGTCAGCAACCCTGGACAACCTCTCCAAGGCTCGGTTCAATCACCTGTAAAACAAAGCAACTGAGACCTATCTTACAGCACTGCTGCACCACTCAGATGAGGCAGTGTTTCTGAAAATGCTTTGGAAGCTGAAAAGCACAACATGAATATTAATTCTATAAAAAGAATATCATATGTAAAAACCTACATTTTCTCTGCACAGAGATGAAAGTAGTATTTTCTGTAAAAGGCCAAATAGTAAATGTTTTAGGTTTTGCAGACCATATGGTCTCTGTCACAATTACTCAACTCTTCTCTTGTAGCATGAAAGCAGTCACAGACAACCTGTAAGTGAATGAGTATAGCTGTGTGCCAATAAAACTTTACTTACAGAAACAGGTGGAGGGCCACAAGACCAACCACTGACCTAGAGAAATGCTATTTAAAGTTGGAACCCCTCATGCTTCCTGTGTTTCTTTTCTGATTCCTTTTCCTCCACAGATAGCACTAATCACCACCTAACATAATGCATATTTTACTTATTTATTATTTGCTTCCTCTACTAGACAATAAGCTTGTCTGTTTTACTGTTGATTCCCCAGTGTGTAGAAGAGTGCCTGGCACATATTAGGGACTTTATAAGTATTTGTTGAAAGAATGTGTGGATAAATGAATGGAAAATTTTTGAAAAAGTTGGACATACTATTGGGAAAGAAGGGCAAATCCATGGCAAGTAAAAAAAAAAGGGGGAAGAGAGGGAACAGAAACAGAATGATATCTGAAAACCTAGGGAAAGAAAAACTACTGCAAATGAACTCATACTCAGCTTTGTGGTTCATTGTAGGCAAAAGGAAAAGGATTATTTCCAAATCCAATTTTGTGGGTTGTGAACTAAAGCCTTACAAAACAATTTCCAAAATAGCCAGTTAAAATCTAAAGGAATTAATGGCTTGATTTAGGTTTAGTTAACAAAATAGCTTGAGGCTTGTTCCAGTTTGACTAATTATGACTCTGTGTGTGTGTGTTTAATCCTTCCTCATCCCAACCCTAGCAAATGTGAGTTCAGTTGTTCACTAGGAATGGTCTGGGAAGTGGATTGAAATAGATTCAGCAGGCTTTGCAGGGAAATACACACACACACACACACACACACACACACACACTTGTGTCTAATTTAGTTCAGGGCTTGGTAAATCATAGTGTCAATCATTTTAATTTTTATGCATAGTTCAATTCAAGCTCATGGTTAAAATTAACAGCACAGTATTCCTTAACTTGGTGATTTTCTACCTTTTTCTTCTCATGGCAGGCACACATAAACTAATTACTAAAATTCCATGACGCACCAAAAAATATATTTTTTGCTGATTTGACAAAAAATAGGTATAATTTTGATGCATTCATACTGGACAGCTACAGTTGTGTTGGCTGTTGTCATTTTTTAAATTTTACCAAGGGAAAAGAGCTCAGTGCCCCTTACTAAGTAGTCAGATATAGCATGTTTTAAAAGTTCTTGCAGCATATCAGTTGAAAATGGCTGGCTTAACTGAATAGGAACTTTTCTAAAGAGACAAAAGTTCTTGCCCTGGCCAGTGTGGCTCAGTGGGCTGGGCACTGTCTCATAAACCAAATGGTTGCAGGTTCAATTTCCAGTCAAGGCACATGCCTAAGATGCAAGTTTGTTCCCAGTTCGGCATGTGTAAGAGGCAATTAATTGATGTCTCTCTCACACACCAATGTTTCTCTTCCTCTCTCTCCCTCCCTTTCCCTCTCTCTGAAGTCAGTAAGCATGTCTCAGGTAAGGATTAAAAAGATAGAGAGGTTCTTTATATAAGGTGCTTTATATAACTCTTTCAAACCAAGATCTAGATATCACATTTAACTTATGTTACCTGATTTTCACAGAAGAAAACACTACTTCATTCTACAAAAGCAAGTGTACACATCTAATGCACACCTGACAACCTAAACAATATTCAGCTTTTTAGACACAGTGCTTAGCGAAAGTTTGACAAGATTCTTTTGAAGAACTCAGATGCTGATCTTCTAATGTGGTACACTCAGCTCAATGTTCAAGTGCCTACTGCATGTCAGCAGCAAGTGAGGCTGGAGAACTTCATCATTAGGCTCATGAGTATTAATTTCATTTTATCCTTAGCTTCTTGAAGAAACAAATATCTACTTACTGATTGATTTAATATGTCACTGTGAAAAGACCACTGGACTTAGAGTCAAAAGACTTGGCTAAAGGACTGAAGGACTGAAGGAAAAGGAATCAAATGAAAATGAAGAAAAGAAAAAGGAATGAATTTCTGGATCATCACATGGAATACACTTGAAAACATGATGCTAAGTGAAAGAAGCCAGACACAGAAGGCCACGTGTCACATGATTCCATTTATATAAAATGTACAGAATAGGCAAATCTATAAGTACAGAAAGTAGACTAGTGGTTGCCAGGGGCTGGAGGAGAGGTAAAGTGGGAGACATAAGCAGTGAATGCTAAGGAGTACAGGGCTTCTCTTTGGGGTGATTAAATGTTCTGGAATTAGATAGTGGTGATGGTTATACAACCCTGTAAATATACTAAAAACCATTAACTTGTACACTTTAGAAAGGTGAATTTTACAGCATGTGAATTATTTCTCAAGCAAAGAAAATGGGATAAGAAAGGTTTAAAAATAAAAGATCTGACTTTGCTATTGACTAACTAGCTTTGTGAGCTGTAGGTAAGGCATTTAACCTACCTCCTATTTTGTTAGTGAGACACAAATGAGATAGCTATGTATAAGTAATTTTGGAAAAAATGTATGATGCTACAAATTCAAGGCAATTTCATTTAAAATATTAATGAGGTTCTTCATGGAACTTTATGGTAATTCTATGGTATGTATATAAAAGCAAGTGGCCAAGACAATTAGACAAAGAACAAGGAGTGATGGCTTGACCTACCAGCACCAAGATTCATTAGAAAGCTATAGCAATCAAGTGTAGTATTCACTCAGGGTTAGACAGATATGCTAGGAAGCCAAATTTGAGTGAGCCTGGAGGCACATTCATACATATATGAGCACATATAGCAAAGGAGGTGCCAGAATAGATACAGTTTAGGAGGGCAAGAATCAACTCTTCAACAGATGATGCTGGGACAACTGATTTTCTACATAGAAGAACAATCTACACACAGATTCCTCCCTCAATTCCAATTAGATTAAAATTATTTCAAAAGCCAACATTTAAAACTTTAGAAGAAAATATAGAAGAATATCTTTATATCTTTAGAAGAGAAATACAAAAAGTACAAAACATAAAAGAAAAAAGAAGAAGTTTGACTACATTTAAAGTAAGAACTTTATCAGAAGATACTATAAAAAGGGAAAAATAAGCCACGAACTGGGAGACATTATCTACAACATATATCACTAAAACTTAGTATCCAGAACATATAAAGAACATCTACAAATCAATGAAAGTAGACAATCTGATAGAAAAATGGGCAAAAAAACTCAAACTAAAATTTCACAAAGATGAAATTTAAATAGCGAATAAATACTGATACTCATAAATGCAAGTCAAAATGAAAAGAGATACAATATCATACCTATTATCATAGCTATATTAAAAAATCTGACTATGCTAAGTGTTGGCAAGGATGCTGAGCAACAGGAAGTGCCTTATACTGTTCCTTAGGAAAGTAATCCAGCAACACCTAGTACAGTTGAAGAGGCATATACTCTGCTACCCAATACCTCTATTCCTAGATATAATCCCTAGAGAAGCATTCATATGTTAGTACAAGGAGACACATTCAAGGCTGTTCATAGCAGCTTCATTTGTAATACCAAAATCTGAAACAACTTAAATGGCCACCAATAGAAGAATGTATAAATATGTTCATAAATATTTAACATAAATATTTATGTTAATATTTTAACATAAATATATAACATTTATACATATAATCAATACATACAGTCAATTACATATATTTATGTAATGAAATACTACAGAGCAAAGAAAGAGAACTGAGCTAGAGCTACATGTAGCAACAAGGATAAATCTCAGAAAAATAATTGATTGAAAATGAAAGTTGCAAAAGAATGTGAGAGTAAAAAAACAATCATATCAAGTTTCCCCAGCTGGCATAGCTCAGTGGATTGATCGCGGGCTGGGAACCAAAGTGTCTCAGGTTCGATTCCCAGCCAGGGTACATTCCTGGGTTGCAGGCCATAACCCCCAGCAACTGCACATTGATGTTTCTCTCTCTCTCTCTCTCTCTCTCTCTCTCTCTCTCTCTCTCTCTCTCTCTATCTCCCTCCCTTCCCTCCCTAAAAATAAATAAATAAAATCTTTTAAAAAAACAATCATATAAAGTTTAAAAGCATGCAGGTAGCATTCTCTCTTGCTTAGGGATATATTCATATGTAGAATAAGTATAAAGAAATGTCTGAAAATATAAACACCAATTTCAGGATGGTGCTTACCTCTGCACCTTTTTGAGCTAATGTATGGCCAGGATTGAGAGCCTCTAGATGACACCATTGATGGAGCTAGTTCAAAGGAGATGGAATTCCATGCACTTTCCTCAGCAGAACTGAATCATCACTGACCCACCCTAAGTGAGTCCCCCTAGGAGCAAAGGTCACATAAGGGTCAAAGCCATGTGCCTGACTGATAGTGTTTTGACTACCTGAACTAATCATCCACAAGAATCTGATCCCAGCAATAACTAGCCACAAGAAGAGCCCACTTTACCATTCTGATGCTAGCAAAGGAGAAGATAAAGTGTTGAAGTGGACATATCCTCATTGATAAAGGATTACCTTTTAGCAACAAACAGTAACCAAGACTTTGTCAAAATCACAGTTAATATGAAAATTACCCCATACATAGTTTAGTATTTGATGATTTGAAAACTACTTTAGGCTTCAACAGCACATAAGAATCTTCACTGCAAATATCTGTTGTCATACATAATTTGCTGGCTAATAAAAAGTTTATGCTGATAGAAGGCTGGATAAACCAATGAGAAGTTGTACTTCTACCTTCCCTTTGTATAGAGTCAATTAGACTCCCCCATTAAAAGACAATATCTTGTCTTTAAAATTGTTCATAGATCCAAGAAAACAAAGTTAAGTACTCAATTCTTTAATTTTAAGGGTTACTTTTGCAAAAAAAAATGATAAGAAAATGATTCTGAGGACTTGAACCGGTCTTGGCAAAGTTGACAAACAGACATTGCTTGCAGAAAAATGACTTCCATTTTAGTATCTTTTCTTTCCCCTAGGTGGGGCCCATTCTCAATCTATAGGTGCCAGTGACCTCATACTTTTTGAACCCTTACCTGCTCTCAGAAGACCTCCCATAGAGGCGTGTCAACCAAAATCTGTGCCCATTTACATTTTAACAACTCCTTTAACCAAATAAATGGATGTCTAATTGTGGATTTTCAGTATTCAGCTATATGAATTGTTGAAATGCTTGGGGGTTGTGGGAGGGGACAGAAGCTTGGCAAAGTTATTGTTATGAAAAAACCCTGCCTGGTGTGGGGTTCAAAATTCATATGATGAAGCCCTAACCTCCCATATGACTGTCTCTGAAGAAAGGGTTTTAGTAGGTAATTAAGGTTACATGAGGCAATAAGGATGGGGCTCTAATCCAATAGGATGGTGGCCTTATAAGAAGAGAAAGATCTCTCTCTCAAACTCTCTCTCCCCTTCTCCCCTCCATCCATCACTCCCTCTCTCTCCCTGCTCTCTCTACCATTTGATGACACAGCAAGAAGGTGGCAACATGCAAGCCAGGAAGAGAGCCCAAAGTCACAGGGAAGCAGTCACCTAGCCATCCATCCTTAATGTTTTCACAGATGTTTACATTAAAGCTAACCTGGTTAATATAGCATGTACGTTTAAAATATGAAATCCAAAGGACCAAGGGTCTCTAATTAGGAACCCCAAGAGACCCAAACAAAGACATGGGTGTTCAGCCCAGTGGGCAGCACACCCTGGCAGAAGTATAGCGCAACTGTGAGAAATTCAGTCCACAATTCCAGTTCAGGCCACCTTCCCAAATATCACTGCCTAGTGTGGGTTCCAAATATGTGAGGAACCACAGAAAGGAGAATTCTGTATACAAGGTCTTGAGGAGAGAAGGTTGGATTATCGCATACTTCTGAGCATACAGAAGGTCTAAGCATCCCCATCTGGATGCATACAGTTCCAAAATACCCGGAGAGGCTTAAATTATGTGAAGGTTTGGGTCCACTTCCAGTCTGGGGCAGAATGCAGGAGGAAGGGGACAAGTTGAAGACATAGCTAGGAAGAGCATTGACCATTTATGGAAAGCTTGGAAAACATGTGTGGGCACATTCTGGAAACTTAATGTCAAGAGCCTCCATACAATAAAGGTCCATTAAAAGACTACTTGTTCTAAGGGGATGGGCAGAGAGCCCACAATAGAGACCCCACAAGGAGGGAGGCCTAAGGAGAGGAGCATGGAAGTAGGATATAGCTAGGATGAAGTTCACAGGGGCCACAAGATGAGGTCAAGGGCTCTGAAGCAGAACTCAAGAGATATGCTCCCCCATTTCTGCTCCAGGCTGGAGTCAAAACAACCAGAATCAGCTCTGCTGGGGAGCCCAAAATATCAACTCTGCTGACATGATCCCCAAATACCCAGGGACACAGAAGCGTGCTCTCCATAATCAGGCTTATTTCCAGCCATCCAAATGGTTGGTGTCATGCCAACAAAATAACTAGACAATTCCCCCATCCCCACCCCCACCCTGCAACAAACCCCTGTGGAGCTCCCTGTTGTTTTTTTTTGCAATGGGGTTTTATTAAAAAAGAAACAAAAGTACTTCCTGACTGTTGGCTTCAAACAGCTACAGCTTTGGTTCCTCCAGAAGGTAACTCTTAGGCAAGGATTCAAAAGCAAAAGGTTTACTTAGGATGTGATCCCAGGGAACAGGAGAATGGGGAAATAAGACAGGGGCAGGGAGGCAGCTAATACACACAGATGTGTTATCAAGCCAGTTACCAATTGGGGCAACTGAAGGTCAGTCCTGGGACTGTGTGTAGAACACCCATCACTCCATCTCAGAGTTATCCTGCTCACTTGAGGGTAGGGAAACTCAGCTGTTTATCTACCAACTTTCATTAGGGCAACTTTTAGTAAGGCTGTTACCCAAGTTGGGTGGGGAGGGGAGGGGAGTGTTAATTCCCTGGCACTCCTAGTATACCACATGGGCAGACAGAGCAGACTCTCTGGCAGAGAAATGCACAGCGAGTGGCTGGAAGGGGGCTGGTGTGTACTCAAGTGGTCAGGGTCAGGGCTGTTGAAATGAATACCCAGTCTCTCTGGAATGAATAAGGAAGTATGAAATATTGAAGCCAGGCAAGAAAAGGGTGGTTTCATGCCTGCCCTGCCCCACTCTTTTCTTCAGGCTAGGGCTGGGAGGACAAGCCCAGAAAGGCACTTGGGCAGAGATGTTTATCATCCGTAAATGGGTAACTGACAAAGGTTTCAGGTAATCCCCAGCTGTGCTCTCAAACCTCCCTATTCAAGGTGTGGCTCCCAAACAGCAGAAATCTCCTCCCTCACCCAAGAGCTACAGAATCTGCATCTTTATTTTAACAAAATTCCCTGCGTTATCTATTTGATTTGTATATTTTAAAGGCACTGCTGTAGATACTTTTGGGGCTCTCAGCACAGAGTACATTCAGCAAATACCTCCTACCAAAACCAAATGGTAGGTATTTGCTTGATTTTAGGCTATTTGCTCTAACCAGTTTGTCAAATTAACTTCAGATTTGCTGAATGGAGTAAGTTAATGATAGTGTCAACCTGTCTACCTGGGTTTAATCACAGCAAAATAAAGTGTACTTGAGTTTTTCAAAAACCTCCACTGATTTTGTTCCCCTCCTTTTTTCCCCTTGCTGAAACTCTTAAGATATTTTAAAATGACATTTTTATATATGTAGTTGTTAAAGGAATAAATGAGCATAGAAACAGATTCTTAGGGGGGAAAGTGGAAAAACAACCGATGCTAAAAATTAATTGAAGTTATGAATAAAAAGCCTCAACATTGTATATGGGGACAGATGTGCATGTCCAAAGTTGGCTACTAATCCTAATTGCATTCAGAGGAGAAAATGATCAGCAACTTTGAAAACAATTAGGAATATATTTAAAGAATTCTATTAGGGGGAGCAGAATATGACATCACAAAATATACCTATGTGGCATAAGGATTACCTTGAGGTTGATTCTTTTTTAAGAAATAAGACCTAGGAGAAGCTCTAAAAACTGAGAAGTTACCCACTTGTAAGACACATTTACATTAATAAGAGAAATCTCCATTTGTAAGAGTATGACTCTAAATCTCTAGAAACTCGTATCAATGGATAAGGCACTGACCTAAATCTAATAACAACCTTACCCTTATCACCTCCCATAACTGCCCCCCAACATCTTCTTTTGTCTTTACCTGGGGATACTATTTAAGGTGGTAGCTTAAGCCATTCTGGGGAGATATTCAGTTTTTCTGGGTCTCCCCCATGTATACAGGAGGTATTGATGTTATTAAACTTGCTTGTTTTTCTCCCCTTAATCCATCTTTTATTACAAAGAGGTCTCAACCAATACACTAGAAGAGTAGAGGGGAAATCGTTTCCTCCTCCACAACGTCAATGTCATACAAGACAAATAAAGGCTATGGAAATGTTGCAGACAAAAAGAGGCTAAGAGACCTGACAACTAAATGCCATAACAACCCTAGACCAGATCCTGTGCTAAAAGTAAAACTATTGTAAAGGATGCTATCACATTTACTGTCAAAATTGAAATACAAATAGCAGATTAGATAACAGTTACTATAGTTAATAATAGTACTGTGGTTATGTGAGAATATTCTTATTCTTAGGAAATCCATACCGAAGTGCTTAGGAGTAAAAGCCATGATGCATGTAACCTTATCCTCAAATGGTCCAGAAAAAAAATTATGTGTGTCCATCAGTGCAAATGATAAAACAAATAGGATAAAATGTTACCAATAGATGAATCTGTATAAAAAGGTATATGGGTATTCTCTGCACCGTTTCTATTTTTGCAACTTATTTTTAAAGCTTGGAATTTCCAAATAAAAATTTTTAAACAATGATTTAAAAAGAGTAAGTTCAGAGCCTGGAAAAGAAGCCAGTCTTTGACACACGGGATGGATCATTCACAGTTTTACAGTAACAGTGGGGGGTATCACAAGTATTGGTACAAATACAGATATTTTAGGGGCTTGGGTGGTGAGACTATGAGGAGATTGCTGTCTAATGAGCAGCTGATGTAGGAGTGACAGAGGAAATAAAGGAAGGTGTAAAACAGTTGTTTTAGAGAGTAGAAATGCAAACTCACTGTGCAAGCATGGTAGGTAATGCTGAAGGTCCACTTGAAATTTATTAAGGTCAGGAACTGGGCCTAGATATCAGTATTTATTTTGAAAACTCCCCAAGTGATTTGAATGAGCTTTCAGAACTGCTGTGCTAAGGCAGAGTTTCTCAACCTCAGCAATATGGACCTTAGAGTCAGATAATTATTTGTTGGGGAATAAAGGGGTGAGAGAGGAAGTCCTCTGCATTATGAGATGTATAGCAACATCCTTGGTCTCTACCCAATAGATATCAGTAGCACCCCTGCCCCTGCCAGTCATGATAACCAAAAATATCTCCAAACACTGCCAAATATTCTTCAAGGTTGGGTAGTGGGCAAAATCAGTCCTGGTTGAGAACCGCTATGCTAAGGGAACAAAGGCTATAAACATTATATGTTTATAAAGGTCAGAAATTATGTATACTGTTTGTTGCTATGAACATTGTGGTTAAGAACACAGACTATGAAATCAGGTGGTCTGTGTTTAAACCCCAGATCACCTACTTACCTTTTGTATGACCTTAGACAAGCTACTTAACCTATCTGTGCCTCAGTTTCCTCATCTGTAAAATATGTCTCAAGAGGTTGAGAGGATTTAATCCATAATTAGCTATTAGCTATCTTTATCACATTATCACAGAGTCAGAAACATAGTGGATACCAGATGTCTATTGATTAATGAACTGCTTACATTAAAATATACTCCACGCTAAATCTAAAGAAGTTTTCACATTAAAATATAACAGAAAGGCAGAGTGCATTGGATTTGTCTTAAGACTGGTGCCTGATTTGTCTAGATTCTATGTGCGCCATTCATGCATTCAACAAATATTTATTGATCACCTACTATGTCCCACTGTTGCCAATACTGAGAATACAACAAATATTGACTATGATACACAAAGTCCTTGCCCTCTTGGAACTTATAGTGTAGCACAGGGGAGGGGGGGAAGACATGGAATCAGTAAACAAATAAATAATATATAACCACAGATAATAGTGGTACAAAGAATACAAGTTGGATGAGAGGATGGACATTTATACTGGTAGGTGACTAATGCCATTGTAGAATGAGGGCTAGAGAAGGCCCAAATTAAATGAGGGAACAAGTTATATGAACACGTGGTAAAATGGTGCAAAGGCTGGGAAGCAAATGCTTGGCTTGGGTGAGGAAGAACAAGGAGACTGGTGTGTTTGAGGAGGTGTGAGAAGACCAGGCATAAAGGCCTTATAGTGCCTCAGAGGCTACAGTGGAGATCTGGGGATTTATTCTAAGTGTGGTAGAGATTATTAATGGGTTTTGAACTGTGAGTTTACAAGACTACATTTACTGGCATTCTTGGGGTCAAGGGTGGATGCTGGCAAACTGATTTAGAGGCTATACAGCAGTTCAAGAGAAAAATGTGGATAGCACGATTATCTGAGGGTGTTGTAATTGAACTCCTTTGCATCACAGTAAGATGTGATGTAAAATGAATTTGTCCTGGACATAGTTCAGCAGTTTGGGCCTAAAAACTAAATCAACAGTTCTTATAAAACAATGTTTTATGAAGGAGTGGTCAAATCAATTTAAAGGGTTATAATTATCATTTGAAAATGATATAGAACAGATGGAAGAAAATTGCAAATATTAGCATACACTGCACAAAGAAAAAGTACATACTTTGTGAGATTCATAACAGTTTGTGAAGTGCTGTTTCAATTATATCTACCTATGTTCATACTGGATTGAGATTTAAAATGTACTTCTCGCCTTGGCTGGCATAGCTCAGTGGATTGAGTGCGGGCTGCAAACCAAAGTGTCGCAGGTTCGATTCCCAGTCAGGGCACATGCCTGGGTTGCAGGCCATGGCCCTCAGCAACCACACACTGATGTTTCTCCCTCTCTCTCTTTCTCCCTCCCTTCCCTCTCTAAAAATAAATAAATAAAATCCTTAAAAACTATATACTTCTCATTATGAATAGTGGAGCCAGAAAGGTTGAAAAACACTATGAAAAGCTATCTTACTTATGGATAAGTAGGTTATAAACTGTCTCTTTATTCTTCTTCATCCTTATTGTACCTGGCATCCCCCCAAATCTAAAGATTTTATTTATTTTTTTTTTTGAGAGAGGGGAAAGGAGGGAAAAAGGGAGAGAAACATCAATGTGTAGTTACCTCTTGCACACACCCCTACCACCAGACTGGCAACCCAGGCATATGTCCAGACCGGGAATCAACCCAGTGACCCTTTGCTTCACAGTCTGGTGCCCAATCCACTGAGCCATGCCAGCCAGGGCCTAAATTTAAAATATTATTAAAGAGCTCTAAGGGTAGTTTCTTCATAGTCTGTATAAAATGAATTGACTTATGTTACACTATCTTCTCCTCAAGGAAGATCAAAATATGACCATCCAAAGCTGAAAAGACTGACTCACCTCTAAACTGTTAGACTTTTCAATGAGAAAAAAAATCCCAAGCAGAACCAGAAATTTTAAAATGAAACTTTAGACATTTGAAGCTAAAAATGGAAAGAAACCTCCTGGAGGTAGTAAGGGAAACTACCAACTCTACAGCAAGCATAATTAATACCCAGTAGTACACTATTAGAAGCATTTCCACCCAAATAACTCCCCTAGAGGGAAACCTAGCCACTAGGGCAAGTAAACAAAATGAGGAAAAATCATTTGAGGGAGGGGTTCCTAAGTTATTGCCATTTGCAGACAGTTTGAATGTCTACCTTGAAAATCTAAGAAAATCAACTGAAAAATTATGAGAGCTAACAAAAGTTTGGCAACATGCCTCGAATACAATAAATCTACAAAATAGTTAGCCTTTCTATATAGTAGTATAGTAACTATGAAATGAAATGGGAAAAAGGATACAGTTTTTAAAAGCAATAAAACTTACATACACAAAGCAATCTAGGAATTCACATCACAAGAATGCAGTAACACCTAAAATGTGATATTAGCATAAGATGGACATACACTAAATATACAGATCAATGGAACAGAATAGACTTCAAAAATAAACCCGTGCTTACAGTCTATTAATTTTTGACAAAAGGGCCAAGAGGATACAATGGGAGGAAAGTACAGTCTTTTCAACAAATAGTGTTGGAACAACTGGTTATCTATACAGAACAAAAGTAAATTTTGACCTATAAAAATTAACTCAAAATGAAATCATAAACCCACATAAATGATGAAACTATTGGGTTGGCCAAAAAGATCGTTTGTTTTTTTTCTATAAGATGACTCATCTTAGTTGTCTTTAACTTCATTTGAAACAATTTTGTCAGACTGTATTGTGACAGTTGTCATGGTGTGCATTAAAAAAACCTATCAAATTGGTGAATTTTTGTGTAGCCATTTTAATATTGAAGGTGGAAGAAAATATACAACTTTTTGGCATATTATGCTTTATTATTTTAAGAAAGGTGTAAAAAGTAACTGAAATTCAAAAGAAGATTTGTGCAGTGTGTGGAGAAGGTGCTGTGGCTAATTGAACCTGTCCAAAGTGGTTTGTGAAGTTTCATGCTGGAGATTTCTCACTGGACAATGCTCCTCAGTTGGGAAGATCACTTGAAATTGATAGCGATCAAATCAAGATGTTAATTGAGAAAATCAACATTATACTATGAGAGAGATAGCTGACATACTCAAAATATCCAAATCAATATAGTTATTCTTGAAAATGAAAAGTGTGTCTTTTATTTTATGGAAAAAACTAAGTGAACTTTTTGGCCAACCCAATATAAAATGCCAAAAAGAAAGTACAGGAGAATACCTCAGAAAATGTGAGGTAAACAAAGATTTATCTAACAGGTTACTTAAACAAGTTTATCAATAGAAGAAAAATAACCTGATAAATTAGACTTTATAAAAATGTAAAACATCTGCTTTTCAAAAATCACTAATTCTACTTTGTATAGTCAAATGAAGTAGTGCAACCACCTGGGAAACGTTTGGCAGTTCTGATAAAGTTAAATGTACCACACAATATAGCAATCCTACTTCTAGTTATTTACCTGAGTAAAGTGAAAATTATGTTCACACAAAAATCTGTATGTGAATGTTTATATTGGCCCTATTCATAATCACCAAAAACTGGTAAGTGATAAACAAACCATGAAATATTATTCGGCAATGAAAAATGAACAGATTATTGATTCACCCAACAGGATGAATCTCAGATGCATTATGCAAGATGAAAGAAGCCAGACTTGGAAAGATCTATCCTGTATCAATCTATTCACAGGACATTCTGAAAAAGACAAATTTATAGGGACAGAAAACAAATCAGTGGTCATCAGGGACTGAGAGTTATGGGAGGGATTGACTGACTACAAAGGGTCAATAAGGAATTTTTTTGAAGTGATGGAATTCTTCTCTATCTTCTAAAAGGAGTGAATGTTATTATAAATTAATTATACCTCAATTTTTAAAACATGGAATTGACTCATGAATTAATTAGGTAGATATATAAAATGGAACAGTGTTCATAGAATCTTACTTGATTGAGGGAATTTATTTTGTGATAATTTTCCCCAAATGTTTACCCTATTTCTTAACTTCCAGTATCCTCCATCTCATACCATGACCCCAAAATAAGTTCCATGTGAATTAAAAGCCCACATATCTTTAAAACCATAAACATTTTTTAAAGATCTAAAAGATAAATGTTTTTCTCTCTCTTGAGGTAGCGCAGGCCTTTCTCCGTGAGGCATGAAAACTAGCACCCAAGTTTTTTACTAAAGGCAGAATCTCTCCTTTCTACATTTGAAGTTATTAACATCACAGAAACACATTCTCCCCACCCCCCACCCCGGCCTTTTTAATTGAATGATGTCCTTCCTAGTTTGTAGCAAGTATTTGAAAAGTGACTTAGCACTCTCAGAGAGCAAAATGGAAAAATGTATTCGTCAGTTTCATGTGAGTAGTGAAGGCACCAGGACCTGTAGTTATGTCCCGTTTCTGACTCCCAAACCAGGTACTGCCACACCACAGCCACACCAGAGCCCCTAGAGTGACGACGTTGGCCATGGAAAAGCAGCGTCTTTACTGGCTCTCCCTAACACCAGAGCAAACTCACTTTGCCATTTCTGGAAGGCTGTTCATGGTACCAAAAACACAATGGCTCTCCTTTCCCTGCTAAACCCTCCAATGAAATTCCATTTCTTAGACTTATTCTCCCTCTGCGGAACAAAATGATATCCATAACTAAAGTCCATTTTTTTTTCTTTTCTGTGTTTCCTTTTTTTTCTCTAGAAAAGCATACACACCTGGAGTCCATGGGTTTGGGGCAAGAATTATTCGTGCAGAAAACACTGATGCTGGCCCTACATTTCTTCAGTGTTTTTCAATAGCAAAAAACTGCTCTATCCCTCTTTTAGTGAAAGTCACCTTGCAGGGATGTGGGAATGATAAGAGCAGAGGGAATCCGACCGGGGCTGGCATCTAGCTGAGGCTTTGTAAAACAATACCCCTGGAACGACTACAAAATTTGGCCACTTTTTGTTTTCCAGCTTTGCATTTGAGCTATAAGAGCAGCCGAACCAAGCAATGTCCAGCTCACTGTAGATCCTAACTAAGCAAAACTTTGAGACACTAAAAAGGACTCTGCAAATCCTTTGTAAATAACACACATTTTGTCACTTAATTTACAAACTATTTTGACATCAAACCGAATTGTATTGTTTGTTAATAATTAAGCTCTTAATTGTTTATTGTTAATATGAGTAAACAATAAATATTGGCATACTGAGTATAACTGAGGTTATACTCATAGGCTTACCTCTTGAAATAGTCCAAGAGAAGTTGAGAAAGATGGGAGGAACTGCAACATCGAGTCTCTGCTTGCTTAATAAACCTTCACTCTCCGTTACCCACCCACCAGCTCTGAACCCTGTTAGGACAAACAGATCCTTTTTTCTGCCTTGATGACTTCGTATAAGCTACATAATCTGTGGGGTCCAGTGCAAAATCAAAGTGCACAGCCTCTTATTTAAAAATTATTAAGAAATTTGACAGTGACAGCAAAGCACTAAACAAATACAGGTCACAAGCCCCTAAAGGGAGCTCTACTATTAGATGATGTATTTGGCTACTAAGTGGTAGTAAGAAAAGCACATTTCACTACTAAATGAGTAGCAGTCGTTTTAATGTGTGTGATTGGGGTGGACGTGGGATTGTAAAGTCTTAGGACAACTCTCCCAATCTCCCACTTTTTCTAAGGTTTTCGAACTGTTGAACAATAAGTACTTCTGCAGGGCCTGCCATGTGAGTGTGGTCCATGGAACAGCAGCGGCAGCAGAAGCATGTGGGAACTTGTTACAAACGCAGACTGTCAGGGCCCCACCTCAGACCCACGAATCAGAATCTGCATGTTAACGAGACCCCCAAAGGATTCGTGTGGACAACACATACAAAGAAGTGTCACCGTCGAAGGAGCCTCAAAAGACGCTGGCACCTGCCTCATCTAGGTCTCTGGAGGCCCGTCAGCTCTCTTTCTCCTCACCTTTATAGTCCTGGAGCCTCGAAACGATAAGTCCCCGTCGAAAAGCGATCACCTGAGACCTCCAGCCTCTTCCTTCCCCCATGCTCACCCCTAGACTCCGGGCTGCCCCACCATCCCGCCGCACCCAGGGCCACCTGCTCTGGGTCCCTCCAGGCGGTGCTGCGCCAAGCCTTCCAGGGTCCGGAGCGGCTTCACGCTCCGAAGGCTCTGCCGCGCCCACTGACAGGAACGGTAAACTGAGTGCCCACGAGTCGCGTCTCAAAGAGCGACCGCGAGAACAAGACTCATGGTTCCATTTCCTGGAGGGGTGGGGAGAGTTTGAGGCCGTTTGAAGGTTTTGGGTACACTTGTCACCCCCTCAGAGAACGCGTCCCAGGAGCCCTCTTTCCCACGGCGCCACTCTCCCACTGTCGGGATGCCGGCCCCGGAGCAAGGCCATTTGCCTCTGCCTTTCACAGCGGCCTTGGGCCCCGGCTTAGAGCCGCAGCTGGGCGGAGGGAGCGTTCACCGCGCTGTCCCGTAGCCCTTCAAGTCCAGGCGCTGCGCAGGAGGCGCCCGCGCCCGTCGCCAGCTCCTTGGGCTGGGTCTCAGGAACCCGAGGGGATAGACCCATCCCGGCGCTGTGCGCTTACCTGCTGGTCCCCACAGACGGGCTGGCTACTGACGCCCTCCTGCTCTCCTTTTCCCCTTTCCCTCTCTGCGCGTCCCTCCCCCCGCCTCCCGGGGGCTGGGCGCCGCCCCCGCCGCTCTGGATCACTAGCCTGCCCGCTCTCCAATTGCCCAGCGGCGTGGCGCGTCAAGCACCCGCGGCTGCGAGGCTGGGTGCTGAGGCTGAACGCGGAGGTGGGGAGCAGACGGAGCGCGGAGGAAGGAGGGCATGAGCCTGTGGCGCTACCGGCTGAAACCCTGCAGGGAACTCGGGGCTGGGAGTGGGGAGAAAAGTGGGACATGGCCGGTTGGCCCACCCCACCCCAGCCAAGTCGCCTGCGGCACTTCTGGACTCCTTGGACCGTGAGATCCTCAGATGCTGGCTTCCGATCCGGCGCTCTGCCTTTGGGACCCCAATCTCCAGAACCAGCCGCTCTCCTTTAGGGGTCGCCCTGATACCCTAATGCCTGCCCCACCACTTTCGGCAACGTGCACTGGGGTGGCTGGTAACCCTGAGGTCGCTCCTCTGCCACAGTATTTCTGATGCAGAGATCGGATGTCAGACCACTCGAAGGGAGATTCTGAAAGATCGGTGAAAAGGAAAACTTCCTGGGAAAGGATTCGGCTTCCTGGTTATCTGGTGAAGGACATGTTACACAGGATGCCTGGAAACTCGGATCCCCAATACACTGCCTGCTAGGTGAAGTCAGTTATTCTTGGTCCCCTCTATCTTTTCTGTCTGTCAGCATCTCCTCCCTCTGCCCCTTCATAGAGTAAAAACTAGATCTGGATAGGATTTACAGATTACCTAACCAGCTTGTAAAAGTAACCCATGTTACAAAAAACCTGAGGCCCAACTCTGTTCTGCATACAATTAGTTGCAGAGACCAGGAAAACAATAAACTCTATAAATTCCTTCTCTGGTGCCTTTTACCACCCTCACAACCCTCTCCAGCCCTCCTCTTTATAGTCAAATAACTCCTATATTTGCAAAATGCGTTATCATTTTAAAAGTATCATTCTCTTCTGTTAATACCTACAGAGAATATTCCATTTTCTCTTTACCATCAAAACAAAATTCTAGATGCTGAATTGCATTCACAGCTCTGGAGAGGATGTTCATGAAGTGCAGATCTGCAGAACACATCCTGGCTGACTCTGCCATATTAGACACAACAAGGAGGAGATAAATGAATGGAAAGTGTTTTCAGAGAAACTTTTGACTGGCTGGATTAAGGGAGGGTGGAGATCAAGAAGCTCATGCATGTTACATAACAAGTTCAAGGCACAATTATGATGAGGGGGAACTGTATTTTAATAAACAGATTTGATGTTACTACAAAGGGTTAAATTTAACCATTTAAAGTAATTTCTAATACTTACATATGTTTGACTTATTACAAAATAAACTTCATATTGTGTACAGCCACCAGAATTCTCATATACTGCTACTGGAAGTGTAAGTTACTTCAAGCCTTTTGGAAAACTATTTGGCAGAATCTATTAAAATTGAGCACACAACTACCCTCTATCCAGCAATTCCTCTTCTAGGAGCATACTCAATACAAATAACTGTATATGTTTACCAAAGGATACGGCAAAATTCCTAGCAGTGTATTTGTACTAACCCCAGATTGGAAACTACTCAAATGTCCATCAACAGTAGAATGGATTACGGTAGTACAGTCACAAAATGGAAAACCAGACAGCAATGAAAATGCATGAATCACTTCTGTGCTGAGTATAAACAAGCTTCATAAACAATATTGAGCAGTGGAAGTCAGACATGAAAACATACATACTATGTGATTCTGCTTATACAAAATATAGAACAGGCAAAACCAATCTATGAAATTAGAAGTCACAATGGTGGTCATTAGGGGTGGGTGACTAGAGGGAGTTACAAGGAAGATAAGGGTTTATGGGACACAAGTGATGTCCTGTTTCTTGACTTGAGTGCTACTCACATGGAACTATTAAGTTTGTGAAAATTCATGATCTGGTCACCTATGATATGTGTACTTTTTTCCATCTATGTTTTACTTTAATAAAAAGCTAAAATATGTATAGCTTGTATTAAAAGTTGTTTTAATTTCTACAATAAGAGTGATACCAATATAAGTATGCTTTCCTTTAAACAACTTTGATGTTTTTTTTAAAAAGTCACTTTAAGGAAATATGTCTAAAAAACAAAAAGGAGACACTCCCTAGCTTAAAATTAAAACTTTGTATTTTGATGTACTTCCAGCCAAACTTTCATTCTCTTTGCCACACACTCTCAGGTCAACCGAACTCTGCCATCAGGACCCACAGAAGAAGGAAGAGCCTGGAATTGCTGAAGGGCTCCAGCCCTCCAGCCATGACTCTCTGCATTTTCCATGAGAGGGAGTACTGATCACATGCCTCCTACACAGGCACTGTGTGGTGACATGAAGGAAGGCTGTGAATGCTTAGGATTTGCAGCTAAATTTTAGCCAAAGCTTGTGGGCTGATATCCCAGCAATGGGACAGGGGACATCTTTGGCTCTTGTCCCACAGGGTCTTTGAGCTGGTGATAGAGTTTGATCCCGAAGCATTAGTAAGTCAGGAAACATGGCAGAAACTGAGTATGGAGGGCAGAAGGCCTTGTCTCCTTTCCCTCTTCCACTGGTGGACCCCTAAGTGTGGGCTGTCAGCAAAGGGATGTGGCAGAGGAGGAGAGCTCACTAGTGCTCAGGGCTCAGCTTTCTCCTTAGAGCTTCAAAGGCAACCTTACCTGTGGCCAAATAGTCTAAAATTATGCCACACAATGGTCTCAAACATTATTTTCCAAGGGAAATGAACAAAAGGAGAATACGGGACTTGGGTGCAAGTCAAGACAATGGGATGAGGAACTTGAATGACAATGATGATGATGATAGCGATCATTGTTAACATTATAGTTACTGTGTGCCAGGCAAGTTAGCTTTTTTTTATACTTTATACTTTGTTACTAAATCTTCATGGCAATCCACTGAGGATTGTTCAGCTGAGGAAACTGAGGTGCAGAGAGGTTAAGTAGCATCTCCCAAGGTCCACAGCCAGTAAGTGGTAGAGCCAGGACTGGAATCAGTGGGAGTATGACTTTCAAATTCTTGCTGTCTTAATGACTGGGTATGAGAGGTGGGACGTTGGGATGGCTAAAGAACCAGATAAAGAATGAGGAAACAAGGGGTTTGGTGTTTATCAGATTTTTCACTAACTTATCAATGTGGTTACTAAGACTAACTGAATCTGGCTGTCAGTTTCCCCATTTGTAATATAGTTGGGGATGGCAAGGTCAATCTAAACTCCTGTGGTAGTGCCAAAAACTGTATTGGGGTATTTTAGGCCCCCTATAATCTCCATCAGGTTTCCAATACCAAAAATAAAAGGTATCTTACAAAAGTAGTGTACAATACTAAACAAATGAAACAAGAAAAATCCCCTAGCCAACATGGCCTCCACTTCCCACACAATTATAATCAGATCACCATGCCTGAATTATCTTTTATGGAAATTCTAAAGCTGTCACTGCTCAGAAGTCATTCATTCATTCATCAAACATTTATTTTATGCCTATGGTATCAGTGAGGATAGCCCAGGTTATGCCACAGAGATTATGCCAAATCTCCATGATTAATGCAACATAGGTTTATGTCTTACACTACATGTTTATTGTAGGTTGGAAGGGGGCTGTACTTATTGCAGTCACCCAAGGACCCAGGCTGACTGAGTAGCCACCTTCTCAAATGTTGCTGGTTGCTAAACAAGAAGGAAAAGAGCTCTGGACCACAAGTATTTAAATGTTCCAGCCCAGAAGTGATATGTAACACTTCTCTGCTCCCAACTCTTCAGCTGTAATTGTTCACATAGTTGCACACAGGCACAAAAAAAATGCAGCCTACAGGACTGAAGAAATACAGCTCTATAAGGACCCAGGAGGTGGAGACATAGAAGTATTGGCGAAAAGCACTGATGACTACCAAATTCACTGTGTGTCAGATCCTGGGCAGATGAAGATGGGCAACAGGTGGTCCCAGCCCTCCAGGCACTCATAATCAAGCCAGAGAAGTATCTGGCGACATGATTTCATCCCCTGTGTTGTAGGCTTTCGTGGATCTAGTGAAAGACCAATCACTGCCAATGTGAGTGAAGTCATGGTGTGACACAGCAAAATTTTTTTTCCAGAACATTGAGCTAGCTGTAATGGTGGCGAACCTATTGCACAATGGAGGAGATAAATAAATCACACATTCTCCTGGGAGGCAAAAAGACTCTCCTTGTGAAAATACTGAATGAAGACAGTTGGACATGTTGTCATTCTGGTCGATGAAAGTTACAAATGATAGTTTAATGAAAAATTAAACCAGACTTTGGCCTCAACCAAGATGAGGATGGTGGGACCAGCCCTTTCAGAGAATGTGTTCCAAGTTGGGAAAAGCTGAGCATGGCCCTGTGCCAACACAAATAACCCAAGGATCCAGAAGAAATGAAATGCATCTCAGTAGATCTGCATGCTGGCATTAGCTTGTGCAACTCACCACCACCCTGCCTGCATGGAGCAATCCTAGGGCAGAGACTGGGAAGGAAAACAAGCCCATTAGGCTCTTCAATAGTGAGACAGGGGACAACTTTCCTAACATCCCACTCAGTCTTAATTGAAGGTCTCTGAATAGCGATGATCCTTTTTGTTTCTTGGAGGGACCCATGGAGTCCCAACTGTGTGATTTTAAGCCAAGTTTCTTAGTTTACCTGTCTCTGAAACCACAGGGCATATTTCCAGGTAGAAATTCTGGATAGACACACCTCTATAGCACCCTAGTTTGTCTTATGTCTATTTTCCCCTTTGTAGAAGATATTTTGAGGTTATGCAAATACTCTGTTCCTCCTCAAACATTCTCCCATTAATTTTAGCATCCATTGGTGGATCATGCCTGCATTTCCCTCATTCTTTCTATCAGTATTTATTTTGTTGTCACATTTTCTTGGCTTCAGTCTTTGTGATCTCTTTCAGGTTGGCTCCTGTGTCTCATCCTTTTGTTAGCATTTCCTTACTTTCCAAAACCACAATACATTCAGGGCTTATCTTGTATATTACTCCATTTTTTTTTATTTCACCACAAAAGATGCTTTAAGGCTCCTCCCTTTAAAAATTATTTCTGTATTTTTAGCCAGTTCACCAATGGGGACCCAATGCATGAAGTAGTGCTCCATTTTATTTGTCCTAAGTTGCCTTTTTCAAGCTGTAAGTTACTCTACCTAGATCTAGCATTTGAAAACTTGGTGGGGGGAAAAAAGCCTGTTCACTAAATATATCTTCGTCATCCTAGAATATTTTTGGTATGCCCATTGACCTCATACTTCCTTGGTCTTACCTGTAGTTATGACATTTTTGGCTATACGCACAAGAAACCACAAATGCAACTGGCTTAAATCATAAGGAAATGAAATGGGTTATTTCAGGAAACAGAAATACCAGAGGCACAGTGCAAGGATTTTTGGCTCCTTTTTGCTGTGATTCTTTCAGCTCTGCCTTCAGCCTGGTTTCCTTTATGGGCATATGTTGGCAGTCAGCAGTAAAGAAGGCACAAGTTACCTTGGTTGTGTCCATCAAGAAGGGTAAGGAAAGAAGCAAGGTCATGGAAGAGGAAGGAGGAAAAAAAAACCCATTCTTCAACTGTGTAGTAAATAGCCTCCTCTTCAAGTCTGATTGGGCCAAAATAGGTCACATGACCACATCTGAACCAGTTCAGCTGTCTGGAAAATGCCAGGCACTGATTGGCTTGAGCCCCGTTTCAGGAACCAATAACTACGAAGGGAAATGTGATTAACATGATTGGTGAAGTCAGGTAGTTCCCAAATATAGGTCTGCATCAGAATCAACAGGAAGGCTTATTGCAGGGCCCCAATCCTAGAGTTTCTGATTCAGTAATCTTAAGTGGAGCCTGAGAATTAACATTTTTGTTGTACATTCCTAACAAGTTCCCAAATGATACTGATGGTGTTAGCCTGGGAACCACACTCAGTGAATCACTTGGGTAGACCCATTAGACTCACTCTGCATCTGGAGATGGGATCAGTGTAACCTGAGTTACATGGACTGCATAAAGGAGGGGTGAATGCCAAACCAATGCTCCTCAAACTTTACTGTACATGAATCACTTGAGAAGTTTGTTAAGATGTAGATTCTCTTTTAGTAGGTCTGGAGCGGAGGCTGA
Source organism: Phyllostomus discolor (assembly GCF_004126475.2). Taxonomy (NCBI): domain Eukaryota; kingdom Metazoa; phylum Chordata; class Mammalia; order Chiroptera; family Phyllostomidae; genus Phyllostomus; species Phyllostomus discolor. The sequence continues at coordinate 7,127,025 of NC_050198.1, forward strand.
GATTCTGCATTTCTACCAAGAAATGCTGATGCTGCTGACCCATACACGCTACCCTGAAGGAGGAGGCACTATGCTCCCCTTTCCCTGGTTCAGGCCTTCATTCCCCCACTGCTACATGCTGCAGTAGCTTCCTAACAGAGTCCCCAGAATGTCAGTTGTGGATGGTCCAATTGTCCTCTTAGACCAGTCCACAACACTCTCTATCAACTACAGAATCCAGCCCAGACTCTTGGTTTGGCATTCAATGCCCTTTCAGATCTGTCCTCAATTTGAGTTCCCTGTGTGAATCCTCAATTCCAGTCAGAATCCCTACACACTCTGCCTATAATGTGCCTTGCTGATTCCCCTGGCTTCATCTTTGCATTTACTCTATTCCTCACCTACATGGTCCTTCCCCATCCTTTGCCTCTTTGAAGTTTATACTTCTCTCAAGGGAAAATTAAAAATCTATGTCTTCAACACCTTCTCTGTGCTCTCCTCAATGGATTCTACAATTATTTGCCAGTCCCAAGGTGCTGAGCAACTTCAGATGTCCTTTGTCCCCTGAATGCTCCAAACCCACATTGTCTGTACCGCTCATTAAGCTCTGGTGACTTAAGGCCTTGAATGTTGAATTTAAATTGCAGTTTTAGTCTTCATCTAGAATATAAGTTTCTTGAAGGCAAGCTCTGCTGCTTCCTTTCTTCCTTACAGTACTCATCCCTGTACCTGGGTATAGTAGGTGTATTTTTCAAATAAAATTAGGCTAGGCTACAGTGACAACCCTAAATTTCAATGGCTTGACTTCACAAAGGTGTATTTCTCACTCATATGAAGTCAGAGGTGGGAAAGGATACCCTCCTCCACTTTAAGGGGAAGCCATCAGGAACATATGCCTACAAGATGGCTGAGGCAGGGAAGAGAAGTGGGAAGGAGGCACCTGGACTTTTAAATGCCTCAGCCCAGAAGCAATACATGTCACTTCTACTCATAATTGATTGGCCAGTATTAGTGCTACAGCTCCAATTTAACTGCAGGAAAGGCTGGGAAATGTAGGGAAGCACATGGAATATTAGATGAGCACTCATCTATGCCATAATAGGAATCAGTAGATAATTTCTTAATCAATAGTTGGAATCTCTTTCCGGGGTCTTTTTCAGATTCAAGAGATCTTACTTGAGTGTTAATGGCCAGGACCACACTGGATTCCAGGGGAGGCTTCCTTGACCACCTTATTCATTTATACTTACAAATTCCCTCCTTGACTACCCCCAGCTCTCTCTAATCTTTCCCCCTGCATTATTTTTTCTCCAGAGCATAAATTTCCAAACAGCTTATGTTACTTACTTGTTTTGCTTATTGCCTGTCTCCCTGAAAAGATGAAAAGTAAGTTCCATAAGGGCAAGTATTTTTTAAAAGTAGTTTTTACTATATATTGGTGCTGCTGTATCCCCAATGCCTAGACTAATTCCTGGCACATAGCTGGTATTCAATAAGTAATTGATGAGTTAATTAAATGCCTCAGTTGTGGATGGTCCAATTGTCCTCTTAGTTACCTTAACTAATCATGTACTTGTATGAGAAGAGGTGATGCTTTTTTTTTTTAAACCAGGTAGTCCTTACCTAGGTATGTGCATTTAAAAAAAGGATGTATTAACTATTAAAAGCTTATACTTTCTAAAATTGGTAGAATCAGCAATTTCCCTTGATCCTTTGATCTGCTCCCTACTATGCCCATCTGTATACTCAAGAGTATGAGTAGGAGAGAGTAAGAGAAGACTTCAGAAATGTTGGTGCCAGGACCTTTCTTTTCTTAGGTTTGCCCCTGGATGGACCCCATCCCTAGGGCAAGCTGGGCAAATCATCAGAAAGCAGGCTACTAAATAGAGTTTCCAAGGACACTCTGGAATATTGCTGCTCTCTCCCTCCACCTGAAAAAAAGGCCAAAAAACGCAAATTACTCTCCAAGTCACCAGGTTAGATGCCCATTTTCCCTCCGGGGAACTTCTGCTCTGGCAAGAACAACAATACAATCCCTTTCTCCCAACTGGAGAGGTGGAACTCAGGAATAACTGCAGTCTCTTGCTTTTTGTTTCATCCTCTTTATTCCTTCACTTCACAAAGTGAAATGTGATAGTAGCATACTTTCTGTAGCTTTTCTAAGAAATTCCTCTTTGCTGGCACATAGAAAGGACTCTCCTGGATTCCTGCCATTGGCCATGGAGCTTTAACACATTGTTGTTGGCTCAGCTGGGGAGCCAAGATGAGTAAAATATTCTCCAAACTCCTGTGGAAACACACAGCAAGTGTTTCCAACCGTGCTGTATTATTTGACCCAAAATATTTTCCCCCTCCTATTTGCCAATCCATGTGTTACTTCCCTCAAAACTCCAAGTAGCTCTTCTTTCCCAAACCCCACAGCCCTTGGATTACTAAGAGGATCTGAGGCCACCTCTAACTAGTTTAGTGATCTTCAGCAAGTTACCTCCCTTTTCTGGGCTTCTAGTTTCACATATCATGGAAAGGAATATATTAGAACAGTTTCTCAAACTCTAGTGTGAATCAAAATTACCTGCAAGGCTTGTTAAAACTGATGGCTGGTCCTCCCTCCAGACTTACTGATTCAGTAGGTTTGGAGTAGGATTCCAGGATTTTCATCTCTAACAAGTTCCCAGGTGAGGCTACTGGTTTAGGGATCACACTATGAGAGCCACTGTATTAGATGAACTCTGATGTTGATGTCACTTGTTCATTTACAGAGTCCAAGTCAGAGGTCTTCTAGCTATAAGTGACAGAAACTTGATTCAAACTAGCTAATTAAAAAAGGGAATTTATCAGCTCACAAATCTGAAAAGGACAGAGAGGGGGTAGATTCTGGATACAGAAATTGAAATTATGTCATCAAATCTCTCTCTCTCTCTCTCCCTCCCCTCCCCCTCTTCTTTCCCTCCCTGTTCCTTTCTCTCTACACAGGGCTTCTTTCATGCTAAGGGGCATGAGGCATGGCTATAGACACCTCCAGCTTACATTAGCCAAGACAGCAGTCCCAGAAAAGAAATACAACTCCTGTTCCATAGTTCAGTGTATAGTAATCCCAGGGACAGACTCTCATTGCCTGGCTTTGACCATCATTTGTTAAGGAGGTTGTAGTGTTATGACTGTCTAAGACTAAGTTACATGCCTCTTCTCAAAGAGGGATTAGAACATTAGGATTGACAGCAGCCTTCTCAGACTGTAACCTTTATGCCTGTCCTGTCCATTGTCATATTTTCAGAATATAGTGCCTATCAAACAGCAGGTGCTTAACAAACATTTGCTGAATGAATAAATGAATCATTTCATGAAAATGTAAACTTTTCTTAGTGAATCCAGAATTCTTCAAAATTGGTGATCCTAAGCACCCTGAAGGTAGATGGAAAATTTCTTCAGATTTTCACACAATTTTACTACACCCAACCAAAGTACAGTTAGCCTTTCTTTTTTCCCCTCCCAGTAGAGTCCAAATGCCAGCCCCATTACTTAGACAGATCACATAACTTCCCTAGGACTCAGTTTTTCTATCTGCAAAATAGAGACATTAACATAGGGTACATAGGGTTATTATGAGAATTCCATGATATGATCTAACTAAAACCTTGCTATTCAAAAGATGGTTGACATCCCAGCAATATCTGCATCACTGTGTGCTTCTTAGAAATGCAGGATCTAAAGTCCCCAGGCCTGCTGAAACAGAATCTGCATTTTAATAAGATCCCTAGATGATTCTTATGCACATTACAATCTGAGAAGCATCAGTAGACTTAGTAGTCTATCTAGCACACAGTAAATGACAAATCTATGTTAGTCATTACTGTTTATACTAATAACTCTTAAGGTAAATTATTCTATTTCCATCCCTGCCTCTCAAATTTTTCTAGACCCAACATTAATATTTTAGTCTTTGGGCTGTTCTTTAAAAACATTTATTCCCAAAGCTACTCATTATTAAAGATGTAAAATACAAATGTGTTTTCATTATAAGGGGAAATACTCTATAACCAAGTGTTTTAAATTGTTGTTCTGTTACTGTTGTCCCAATTTTCCCCTGTTGCTCTCCCTTGCCCCGCCCACCCCCCTCCAAGTATTTTTTGTAAATTAAATAAAATCTATTTCTGCATTGCTTATCTTCAGTGCTCTCAACAGCTGTACAGTTCTTTTCAGTTTAGAAAAGTAAAAGTGTATTTCATATAACTAGGATTTTTCTTTAAAACTACCATGTTTGGTATATTCTACTTAAAAGAAGAGTTTTTTCAGATAGCAAGAACATGATTATTCATTTCATTGTTTTTATATTTTTGTTTCAAATGTCGTGTCTTCACTCTGAAGATAACTGTACGCAAGTAAAATTTGACAACCAAAAACCCATTGACACTGTGATAAAAGAAAAATAGATTGTGTTTTATGGACTTAGTATTCACCTTTGTATGAAACAGATTCAGAAATCAACATAACCCTAAACTCTAAGCTCTTTGAATGTGGTATTTGTCACCTGAGACTTCACCAAATTGGTCTCATTTGTAAGGTTATTTTATGATTCTTTATTCTTACTTTTTGTTTTTTTGTCTTTTTTGCCTAGAAGATTATTAAATATTTTTATTGACTATGAATTTTCAGACACAGACCCATTTCTTTTACATTTTCAAGGCTTGACCAGGAAGAAAAATCAGACACTGACATGAAACGACCTTGATGTTTTGGGGGAGGAGAAATTCTATACTTCCTTGGCCCAACAAAAGAGACTTGATATCGGCTGCTGATATTTATGCTTCTATTGGCACCTATGTGAATAAGAAAGGTCACTAGCTAAGACCCTCCTCATACCTTTCCCTGCTCTTATGAAGGCAGAAGTTCTTTTGGTTAGAAGTTCTTTTACTTATGAAAGTTAAGGATATCCCTGTCTTTAATTGAACAGAATTACAATGCCTGATCCTCTGACTTCTTGCAATTTCAAGTGTGGTCCTGGGATCAGTATTAGCACCATCACCTGGTTAGAAATGCAGAATCTCAGGACCACTCCAGATCTACTACATTAGAATTAATTTTTTCAATAGTACAACATAGACATATTTTTTAAAAATAAAATAAGCAAATTTAACTATAAATATATTGATTGTGCTACTTTTAATTTTTCCCCACATTTATCAAGATATACTCAACACATAACATTGTGTGAGTTGAGATGTACTACATGTTGATTCGATACATTTATGTATTGTTAAATGTTTACCACTGTAGTGTTAGCTACTACCACCATCATGTCACATAGCAGAATTTGTATTTTCACAAGATTCCCAAGTGATTCATATGCACATTAATATTTAAGAAATACTGTTCTAATACTTTTACACAATATCTTCCTATTCCATATTTTTAAAATTGATTTAGAATATTGACACTTATCCTGATTAGTTTTTCCTTCAAAATAAATTTTTAAAAGTTAATACATTCTGTTTTCCCTCATTTTGAAGGAATACTTTTCTCCACATTACCCCCCTTGATTTTCTCATTTTTAGTCATACATTTTATTCATCAGTCCAGAAAGAGATTCCGTGAAATAAGAGGATGTAAGACTGTTTGTTCCTCAGAGTCCTTGGGGACTATGTGTAAATCCATTGGTCACACCCCTTATGAGGCAACTAACTTATTGTCAATGTGAAGTTCTTTTGTGTCCTCAGGATGGCTTTTGTACACAGAAAATATTATTCAGAGGCTAATTTGGTTCTTGGAAATAACATTCAATTCAAATTAAATTAACAAATTAAAAAAAATTGAAATCTTAAGCTTTTAAGGTCAACTTACGAATTTTATTTTACTTATAAATACAAGTGCATTTTATCAATAATTTTATAGGGACTTTACAATTGAGTTATTTTAAGTAGTTTTGAACCAAATTGATACATTTAACATATTTTATTTTCTGTTTAAATACATCAATTGTTTTCTAACAATTTCCTCAAGAATGTCATTGACTCTAATAAATTTAATAAATTGAACTTCTTAATAAGTTTTGTCATATCCTCTTCTTTAAAAGATTTTATTTACTTATTTTTTTAAAGATTTTATTTATTTATTCTTAGAGAGGGAAGGGAGGGAGAAAGAGAGAGAGAGAGAGAGAGAGAGAAACATCAATATGCAGCTGCTGGGGGCCGTGGCCTGCAACCCAGGTATGTGGCCTGACTGAGAATCGAACCTGCAACACTTCGATATTTACTTATTTTTTGAGAGAGGGGAAAGGAGGGAGAGAGAGAGGAAGAGAAATATCAATGTGTGGTTGCCTCTCACATGGCCCCCACTGGGGACCTGGCCTGAAACCCAGGGATATGCCTTGACTGGGAATTGAACTGGTGACCCTTTGGTTCACAGTCCATGCTCAGTCCACTGAGCTGCACCAGCCAGAGCTTGTCATATGTTCTAATGCTCTTTGCAAGCTTGGTAAACTGGTTTTCATACACTTAAATCAATTACCTGTGTACAGATTTTATTTTATTTTATGTATTTTTAACCTTTAAATATGCTTTTCAAAATTTTTTTAGATTAAATTTTATTGGGATGACATTGGTTAATAAGATTATATGGGTTTCAAGTGTACACCTCTATGAAACATGATCTGTATATTGCATTGTGTGCCCAACGTAAAGTCAAATCATGTTTTGTCACCATATATTTGGTCCCCTTTACCCTTTACTGCCCCCACTCCCTTTCCCTCTGGTAACCACCATACTGTTGTCTGTGTGTAAGTTTTAGTTTTAACCCACATATGAGTGAAATCATATGGTCCTTAGATTTTTGTTAGTGACTTATTTCACTTAGCATAATAGTCCACCAGGTTGCAAATGGCAGTATTTCACCCTTTCTTATGGCTAAGTAGTATTCCTTGATATGTAAGTATCACATCTTCTTTATCCAATCATCTATCAAAGGACACTTCAGTTGCCTCCATATCTTGGCCACCGTGAGTAATGCTGCAATGAACATAGGGTTACATGTATCTACTTGAATAAATGTTTTCAAGTTTTTTGGGTAGATTCCCAGAAGAAGGATTCCTGGGCCACATGATAACTATATTTTTAATTTTTTGAGGAGCCACCATGCTGTTGTTTAGAGTGACTGTACCAGTTTACATTCCCACCAGCAGTAAATGAGGGTTCCTTTTCCTCCACAACCTCTCTAACACTTCTTATTACTTGTCTTGTTGATAATAGCCATTCTAAGATGTGTGAGGTGGTATCACACTATAGTTCTGATTTGCATTTTCCTGATAGCTAGTGAGGGTGAACATCTTTTCATATATCTGTTGGCCATTTGTATATTTTCTTGGGAGAAGTGTCTGTTCAGGTCCTCTGACCATTTTTAAATTGGATTGTTTGTTTATTTGGTGTTGAGTTATGTGAGCTCTTTAAATATTTTGGATATGAACCCCTTGTTGGAGATGTTGTTTGCAAATATAATCTTCCATTCAGTTGGTTGCTTTTTTGTTTTGTTGGCAGTTTCTTTTGCCATGCAGAAGTTTTTTAGTTTGATATAGTCCCATTCATTTATTTTGGCCTTTACTTCCCTTGCCTTTGGGATGAAATTCATAAAATCTTCTCTGAATAAGATCTATGAGTTTAGTAGCTATGTTTTTTCTATGTACTTTATTGGTTCAGAAATTTTATTTAGGTCTTTGATCCATTTTGAGCTTATTTTTGTATATGGTGACAAATAGAAATCTAGTTTATTCTTTTGCATATGGCTTTCCAATTCTCCCAGCACCATTTATTAAAGAGACTTTCTTTTCTCCTTTGTGTGTTTTTGGCTCTTTTATCAAAAATTATTTGCCCATATACATGGTTCTATATATAAGCTTCTATTTCCAATCCCTGTTTTGATTTTTAAAAGCATATTAATTTATCCAAACACAAGAACATTTATCCATCTATAAAATTATATCATAAATATTCAAGTTTTCCAAGAAGTGCAGTTAAGCTGCTGAGCTTTTGAGGTTCCAATAAAGAAAGTCCTTCACACAAACCTCTCTGAAGCCATAACAGCATTTTGCTGAAATTTGCCTAATCATATTTTCCAGAAATGCCCCCAAATATTTACTTCGGTTTAAACGGATAAAAATTGCTTGCCAGTTATTATAATGCGTGCTTATGTCAAACTGAACAGCAGCCCTTGAAACTTTCTTTTTTTAATATATTTTATTGATTATGCTATTACAGTTGTCCCATTTCCCCCTTCACTCCCCTCCACCCTGTATCCCCCTCTCCCACCCACATTCCCCCCCTTTAGTCCATGTCCATGTGTCATACTTATGAGTTCTTTAGCTTCTACATTTCCCGTACTATTCTTGCCCTCCCCCTATCTATTTTCAACCTACATTCTATGCTACTTATTCTCTATACCTTTTCCCCCTCTCTCCTCCTCCCACCCCTACTGCTATCCCCCCATGTGCCCTCCATTTCTGTGGTTCTGTTCCTATTCTAGTTGTTTACTTAGTTTCTTTTGGTTTTGCTTTAGGTGTGGTTGTTAATAATTGTGAGTTTGTTGTCCTTTTACTATACATGTCTTTATCTTCTTTTCTTAGATAAGTCCCTTTAGCATTTCATAAAGTAAGGGCTTGGTGATGATGAACTCCTTTAATTTGACCTTATCTGAAAAGCACTTTATCTTCTCTTCCATTCTAAATGAGAGCTTTGCTGGATAGAGCAATCTGGGATGTAGGTCCTTGTCTTTCATGACTTGGAATATTTCTTTCCAGCCCCTTCTTGCCTGTAAGGTCTCTTTGGAGCAATCAGCTGACAGTCTGATGGGAACTCCTTTGTAGGTTACTGTCCCCTTATCTCTTGCTGCTTCTAGGATTCTCTCCTTTGTTTTTACCTTGGCTAATGTAATTATGATGTGCCTTGGTGTGTTTCTTCTTGGGTCCAACTTCTTTGGGGCTCTCTGCGCTCCTTGGATTTCTTGGAAGACTGTTCCCTTTGCCAGTTTGGGGAAGTTCTCCTTTATTATTTGTTCAAATAACTTTTCCACTTGTTGGTCCTCCCCTTCTGGTACCCCTATAATTCAGATGTTGGAACGTTTAAAGGTGCCCTCGATGGTCTTAAGCTTTTCTTCGATTTTTTGAATTCTTATTTCATCATGCTTTCCTGCTTGGTTGATTCTATCTTCCTTCTGGTCCACTGTGTTGTTTTGAGACTCAGATTCCTTCCTTTCACAATTGGCTCTCCTCCGTGTGTCTCCCTGCATCTCTTTTATGGTAATCTGCATTTTTTCATGTAATTTGCATCCAAAATCAACCAGTTCCATGAGCTTCCTGATCACCAGTGTTTTGAACTGTGCATCTGATAGATTGGCTATTTCTTGGTCACTCAAAAGGATGAGTCCTGGGGGACTGATCTGTTCTGCTGGAAACATATCTTATGTCTTTCCCTATCTCTCCTATTATTTTATTTATTTGTTTATTTATTCTCCGGTCTGGTCGCTCTTGTTACGTTGGGGGGCGGAGCCTTAGGTGTTCACCAGGGCTGGGCGCCCCAGACGCTAGATTGTGACGTTAGATGTGGGGGCAGGGGCGGGAGCAGGAACAGGAGGGATCAATCCATTCTCCTGGAGTCAGACACTTCCCTGGGCTTCTGGGCCGTGAGCTCTGCCCTGGTCCACAATCACTGCCCCACTGATTCCCCCAGCTGCTGCTTGCGTACTCAGGGATCACCGCTGCACCGCTGCGCTCTTGGCGCCGGATTGCTGTCGCGCTGATTTTGCGCCAAATTTCCCCCGACCTACGCGCGCCGGCAACCTGCGCCAGCCCCGCGCCCGCTCGGCTCGTCGTCCCCTACCAGTCTGGATGTACGGGTCTACTTTAACTTCTTGGCTGTCCGACTTCCATTTAGATAAATCCTCTGACAGTTCTGATATTATGACTGCAAATCATTGTTGTAAATTATTGTTCTGTTCTTGGTTGTGCGAGGAGGTATGGTGCGTCCACCTATTCCTCCATCTTGCCGGAAGTCTCCTCTTTCTTTGCCTGCCGCGGTCTTTTACCGAAACTTTCTAATTACACATTCATGAGTAAGTAGCAATGCCATGGAGAGGATGGATAGCCATGAATAGGTATATATAGCTACAGAAGATGGTTCCTACAGTCAAGGGTCAGAATTACCAGTGCCCACCCCCCAAAATAGGTAACTTAATGTGTATGATCAACTCTCTTCAAAAAAGCCAAAGGGACATTTCAAATCAAACAAATAAGAATATAGCATTTAAAAGAAGGCAATAAGTAAAGAAGTGGATGGGACCTTGGGCAGGTAGTTCTGAGGTCTAATATTAACTTATTAGTCAGTGTTCCAGCAGGAAACATAAAGCACATGCAGCCAGGATCTGTGAAGTTAATTTAATGAAGAGACTATTTTGTGGAGGTGTGGGCAGGGTTGAGGGAACCAACATGAGATGTCAGGGCACCCAGAGACCAGCAACAATGGCAGCTCTTAACTACCCTTTGTCTGGAAAGGAGAAGAAGAAGAAGAAATGGTGTTTTCAGCTCCCAGTGAGAGCTAGAGCTGTGGAGAAAGGATGACTGACAGAAGCTGTAGCCATGAAGGCAGGTGACTGTTGCCATAAACATATAGATGGGAGTCTCCTGTGGTAATTCAAGGCAGTCTGAGGCAGTACCATCAGATGCATGGGAGAACCTAAATAGTTCTTGTTTGGAGCCAAAGTCAGAGCTGTGAAGTCAATTTCATGTGTTCCATTTAAAAGGTGAGGCCAAGACAGAAAACTAGTATGGAATGTGAACTATGCCTAGGGGTGATTGTCAAAATATTTAAGAACAAGTATAGTATTATAGAGATGCAGATATAGAAATATAATATATGTGGATGGAGATAGAGGCATATTTGAATATATTGATACATATGTTAATCAAACATTAAATGCATATAAATCCTTTTATTCTCTAAATTCTATATGTTTATACTCATATTATACAATTGCTTATTAAATCATTCATCAAATAGTTCATAATTTCTAAATTGTATGTGGATTTTTAGAAAATCTTGATGTGGTCTTTTGTTTGACAAAGGCTGTTATTGCCAAATAATGCTCCCAAGGGTGCAGTAACTTGAGGTAAGGAACAGTATCGAATTCTTCTAACAACTATACTGTTGAATTGATAGTCATTAGGTAACTTGTAGTCTCAACTCATAGATAATTCATCTTAATATCACATTGTTCATGGTGCTAACCCCTTTTCAGCTGCTGCTGAACTTACAGCATTTACATTTGGAGATTTCCTGGCTCCTATATTTCTGGCTGAGAATTTTGTAGATTCAACATCTTTTTTTATTTTTCATGACATTTTATGACTAAGTACTGAAAATCATTTATTGGAATTTTATAGAAAATTAGTTGTCTTAATTTTTTTTTATTCTCTTACAATTCAAAAACATTCAAAACACCATTTGGTCAAATTTCAGGTTTCAGTATTTGTGGGTTTTTTTCTCCTATTTGTCATTAAACAACAAATCAATTATTAAATAATTTTAAAGGCAAATGAATAGTTTTCTTGGAATTAGTATTTACTTAGTTTCAAAAGGTATGTCCTAATTCTTTGCCTCTAATAATACCATCCACCTCTCTTTTATACTTGAATTTATTTTATTTTGTATACTCAATATCTTTCCCTTTCATCTAATTAACCTGCCAGCTTCAATATAAAAACGTTTCTTCTTGCCGAAGTTACCGACACCTCAGTTAGAATATCACTGACTTAAGCCAAATCTTTTAAAAATATTCTTTTCCAAATATTTAACTAATTCCATTTAATAATTGTTATTAAGGTGATTATATTTTAGGCTATATATCATCTCCAAACTTTTATAGTTCTAGACCTTCATATTGCCTAAGAGATTCAAATATTCTCATTTTCATTATTTCAATTTCTAGATTTTCAGATGTTTTATTTAATTCTTTCCTTTTCTTTTTTAGTCATGGATCTCTTTTATTGTTCTTCTTGGGATGTTAAATATTGTCTTTCACTTTTTAAAATTTTTAAAAATTGTTGTTCAATTCCAATTTCCCCATTTTCCCCCATTTCTCTTCCCTGCCCTGCCCACCCACCCCTGACCCACATTCAGTCCTCCCCACTGTTGTCCCTGTCCATGGGTCCTTTATATACATGTTCCTTGACTTGACCCTTCTCCTTCTTTCCCCCATTACCTCCCTCTCCCTCCCTTCTGGTCACTGACAGTTTGTTCTTCAATGTCTCTGGTTCTATTTTGCTTCTGATTATTTTTGTATGGTAGTATATTATAAAATTTATGGAGAAATAATTTTAAATACTTTATTTCAGAGGTTGTTGAACTTTTTTGGTAATGAGCCAGATGGTAAATATTGTAGGCTTTGCAGGACACAGGGTTTCTGTAGTAACTATTCAACTCTGCTTGCTGTCATAGCATGAAAACAGTCACAAACAACATGTGAATGAATGGGTGTGGCTGGTTTCTAATAAACCTTTATTTCAGATGTAATGAGATTAGCACCTCCAAGTGGAAGTGTCTAAATGGGTTGACTCCATGGTTCTGGAATTCAGGAAAGTGTTCTAGGCAGCTGAATATAGATTTCATAGAGGAGGGTCATCTAAATATGGGTGGTAGTTGAAATCTTGGGAATGGACTCATCTATGGATAAAGGACTGGATGGGGAGAGAAAGGAAAGTAGAAAAGTTGAAATGAGGAGTGAGGAAGTTAAAGGAGAGGTATAGAGAAGGGAGGACAAATGAGAGAAGGAGAGATAAGGGAAAGATCAAGGACAGGACCATGGAGAAGAGCTACATTTAAGGAGAGAGAAGCCCACGAAGAAGACAAAGAAAGACCAATGAAAGATCAGGAGGGATATGAGGAGAGGGTGCGGGCCACCTAAATCAAGAAGAGTTCTGCCCCGGCCAGTGTGTGTCAGCTGGTTGGAACATTGTCCCTTAAACTGAAAGGATTTGGGTTCAATTTCCTGCCAGGGCTCATTCCTGGGTTGCGGGTTTGGTCCCAGTTGGGGTGCATACGAGAGGCAACAGATCGATGTTTCTCTTTCACATTGATGTTTGTTCCTCTTCCTCTCTCTCCCCTCCCTTCTCTTCTTTCTAAAATCAATGGGCAAATCCTCAAGTATGGATTTAAAAAAAGTTCTGAAAAGGAGGAAGTGACCAGCGCTATGGTGTGGACTGGATTTGGCAATGAGGTCCTTAACTGCCTTAATGTGAGCAGTTGCAGGAACTTGCTAGAGCCTGAAGAAAAATCAAGGTGGTTTCAATAATGAATAGGAGGTAAGAAGGGAAAAGCATAATAAGAAGCTGGATTGAAAGAGAAGGAAAAACGGTTGTGGCAAGATGGGATAGAGAGTGAAAAAGGTGTTTGATTTAAAAGTGTTTACATTCTAGATGAATAAAAGGTGGAGAAGATATGAGGGTTGAAGATGCAGGAGAAAAAAGTAATTGAAATACTGGAAATGGAAGAATGCCCCTGCTCAGGTTGATGTAAAGTAAATACCCCCTCACAGAAATGAAGGGAAGACTATAGGATGGGAGAGGGAAAGAATCTGTTTGACTCATGGAGGTAGCATGAAGGAGAGGGCTTTCTCTTTGACTTCCATATTTTCTGTTGTGTGAAGAGGTCATATGCTGGAAAAAGAGAATGGAAAATGTGTTGTGAAAGTTTGAATGAGTTGCTGTGAACAGTGGGAGAGGGAGGATGCTATCAGGAAGTACGACTATGTTGATGATTTTAAGATTCAGGATAAGTGCCTCTCATTCTCTCTAACTACCCTGCCCTGGCGTTACTGATATTGCCAAGCTGTGATATCATCAAATAGGAGATTAAAACTATGTAGCCTATATTTTGTGCCTGGGATTTTCCTGCCTCATTCCCTGCTGCTTCCTAGACATTGCCAGCCATTTAGAATTGAGAATCACCTCTCTACAATGATTCACACAATCCTAATTGAGGATAGGAAGGGAGATGACCAAGTAAAGACCCACTATTTACCTCCATCAACCTTATAGCATTGTGAGTCCTGAAACAATTCTGCTTGTGTTCTTTGTCCACTGACTTTATACAATCCAGTTACCAGCCCCTGGAATCCTTTCAGGCAAGCCTTAGACTGTGACTGGATTCTCTACAGGCCCTTGTCAGTGGGTCCCTTCATTACAAGGATATTATGGGCCCTTGAGGTCTGATTTCCAAAGCTACCAATCCAAGTAAGGCCCCTCAAGTGCTCTTCCAGTCCCAACTGATGTGAGCTCTCTCAGAGCCTTGTGATTCCTCCTGGGGTCTGGACCCTGTCTGGAGTTTTCTTAATCAGCCCATACTCTTCTTTGCTACTATGTACCCCATCACCACCACCACCAGGTGGGCTCTACTGGATATGGTGCCCCTGGCCACTTCCACCCATGAGATTCATTTTAGGGGGTGCTTCCCAGCAGCAGCCCCTCGGAGCTGGGGCCATACTATCCCTGTATGTGCATTCTGTAGAACTAGCATGTCTCTGCTCTGGTTATCCAGAATCTTAGGGTTCCAGGGGGGACCCATCCCAGCACACCTAGGTAATGGATCCTCATACTCCCTGGCTTCCCAAATGTCCAGTCTTCCATTTGTGGGGTGTCTGTTCCCTCACTCTGTCTCCAGCAATCACTTAACCTCTGCAGGCAGATACACCTGTGGCTGTAGGCACTTGGCAATGGAACACGCATTCTTTCTGGTGAGCAGGCCTGCCTTGTGTAGGCCCTCCAACCAGCCAGTTACCTCCAAGTGACTGAAGGTTTACATTTGCAGCACAGAATTGAAAATGTCCCTCCATCTGTGTGGGTCCTATCCACCAGTCAAGGCAGAAACTGAATGCCACCTCCTCCATGCAGCTTTCCCAAATGCCTGTGAATAAATGTCACTTTTACATTCTCTAAACAGCTGCAGAGTCTCACCTGTGCTTCAAGTTCATTCATTCAATAAATATTTATTGAGAATCTTCTGGGACCGGTCTTTGTGCCAAGTGCTAGAACATAAGAATGAAAATGCAAGTCTCCTACCTTGCAGAGCTTTCCATAGTAACTGGGAAACAGTTGTGTACATGAAAAATTGAAAATTAAAAAGTTCTTATGTGGTAGGTAGTATAGTGTGGGCTCTGAAGCTGAACTTCTTGGATTTGAATCTCAACTCCACCACTGACTGTGACTCTATATTTGGAGATAAGGTCTTTAAAGATGTGATTAAGTTAAAATAATGCCATAAGGTAGGGCCCTATTCCAGTACGATTGGTGTCCTTATACAATAAGAAGAGGAAAAGACTCCAGAAGGGCAACCCTGTGAAGAGGTATCAACATGGTGGCCATCTGCACACCAAGGAGAGACACCTTAAAAGAAACCAACCCTGCCAGCATCTTGATCTTGGACTTCTTGCCCTCAGAACCGCGAGAAAAGAAGTTCCTATAGCTGAAGCCACCTAGCCTGTGGTACTTTGTTACAGCAGCCCGAGCAGACTGATGTAGCCCCCATCTCTGTTTGCGTCTGAAGCCCAGCACCCCTCTTCACTCCAATATTCAAACCTACGTGGCTCCATACATCTCCTAATTCAGTATTTTCAGACTGCACATTGGATCCCAGTAGTGGGTTATAAAGTCAATTTAATGAATGTCAAACAACATATGAAAAATTAAATAGAATACAATAGAAGTTAATAAACAGAATGGCACAGAGGAGAATAGGATAAAATAGAAAATATCAGAATGCACTGCATGTAGGGAAGGTAAGTATTGCTCTTATGCAATCTTTATTTCCATTATTCATATATGTATACATGTGTATAGTGGGCCATGCTGTAAATTGTATTTTATACTGTGGGTCATGGAAAAGTAAATGTGGAAGCAAATGACCTACTTTGACCCCATATTTTGTCTCTCTCCAATTCCCAAAGCACTGTCATTCTAGTCCATCATCAGCAAAGTCTCCCATGCACTAAATATCCTCCCAATGTTCTGTTCATTTTGCTCAAACCAAAATTAAAAACCACAAGTCTCATTAACATAATATAACTGTGGCAAGGATAGACATAGGTGTGCTCCAAGCAGGAAAACTTCTACTTCATCTTGACTTACATTGGATTTATATAGAATAACTTTGTATTCAGTTTCAAAGGAGAGAACAAAATTTAAAACTATGTATGAAAGTCTAGAAATGTGTCTTAGAAAATTATGTCTCAAATACAAATTTCATAATCATAATTTTTCATTGAATTTCTTCTTTCCTAAGATGTCATTAATTGTAAGATGGACCATTAATTTCACAATGGCTTCTAAGGCAAGAAATAAACCCTATAAAGTTGTTCTGTCCAAAATTGTAGCCTCTAGTCACATATGGCTACTTAAATTTAAATTAATTAAAATTAAAAATCCAGTTTCTTCATCTCACTAGCTACATGTTAACTGTTTGGTAGCTACATGATCCATATTATAGAACATTTCAATCATCACACAAAGTTCTACTGGACAGTACTGCTATAGAGTATTATTGAATGAAGGATGATAAAGAAGGTTTGAGGATAGCTGTGGCTTGTGAAAGCACCAGAGAGCAAGTTGCTTTGTAAGAAATTGATTTTTAGTAAGTGCTGTGTGTTGGTTATAGTTTGATCTTCACTTGCTTCAAGAGAAGGAAGTAAAAATTGGACTTGCATAAAAATAGAACCCTACAACAATAGGCATGTCAATAGAAAACAGTAATTATAATAATTTTTATTAAGAGCTTGCTGTTGTCAAGCACCACCCTAAGTGCTTTATAGATTATCTGTGATTATAACTCTAGAAAGTAAGAATCAACCATTTTTATAGATGGGAAAGTTGAGGGTCAAGGAGTAACTTGGTCAAGAATGGACGAAGTATATAGCCAAACAAGGATTTGAAGCTGGTTTCCAAACTTCGTTCTCCCTCTGTTACACCAGCAGTTTTCCATTGGAGATAGGGCAGTAGTCACAAGGAGCTTTAAGCATCACTTGGACTTAATGGAAAACCAGGAACACTTCCTACTCCCAGGAAACCCTTTCAAAAGTTCTCTTTTATTATCCCCCACCTTCTGTCCTACAATCCCCTCTATTGTAGCCATTGAGAATTTGCAACTCTTAGAAGTGCAAAAGGACTGAGGCCAGAGTGGGATCATGAAAAGGCTGTCCCAGACACGTAGAATTAGAATCCCTAAGCCCAAATGAAAATCTGGGGGATGTGAATTTACAAAAAACCAAAACAAAACAAACAAACAAACAAACAAAAAAACCCACCTCTCTAGGTGATTCTAATTTGCATGCTCTAGTGGAAGAAATTGTATCACACCATAAAAAGATTGGCAGTGAACTTGGAAGTCAATTAAATATTTAGTTAAATAAAAATAATTGTTGTAAATATGTTTACTAAATTGAGCACAAAATCCAAAGCCAAAGAACATTTGTATAATAATTATGGGACAATAATTGTCTGAGTTTTATTACCCCAGATTACATCAGTAAAGACAGGAATGTCTGTGAAGTAAAAGCAAAACAAAACAAACAAAAATAAAACCCACTTAATTGTTAAATGGATGATGTAAAAAATTACTTTTTTGCTCTTCATTTTGACAATAGAGAACTATAGGTTTAGGGCTACACTTAGTAAAGTTAAATGTAGTCACTACTAGAATTAAAAACCACCTTACAAATTACTACTGAAGAAAAACAAAAACACAGGGCAAATGACAAAGTCAAGAAAATAGAAAATAAGCCTAAAGAGAGTATAAAAAAGATGTTAGAAATAGAAACAAATGCATCAGTTCTTATCCTAATTGTATTTTATGCTACAATAAAAAGCAGAAATATTAACTTTGGGCTAAAAACAAACAAAACATGATTTTGTGCTGCTTATAAAAGACAATCTAAAACAAAATTACACTGAAAGGTTAAAATTAAAAGGATGAATAAAGATATATCAATCAAAAGTGAACAAAGGGAAGTATCGGTGGCAATATTATCAATACTAAGAAAAGTATTCAAGACAAAAACACTATTCAAAATGAATATTTATTAAATACTGGGAAGAAAGAGAACTTTACAGACTTGAAACAATAAAAAACTTCTCAAAAGTCTTTTCATAAGGAAAAGGTTTACTGGACTTAACTATATAAAAATGTAAAGTGTTTGAATGCTAAAGGCAACACAATCCATTGTAAAAGAGAACAAACAGAAAAAATATTTTCAACAAATGTAACAAAGGGTTAATATCTTTAATATATAAAGAGTTCTTGATCCCTGAGAAAAATATTAAGACAAAGATAATTCTAAAAGAAGAAAACTGAATCAATCTAAATCAAAGAAATTAGACTAGCAATGAGATAACTTATTTCTCTCGCATTAACCATTTTCAAAATCCCATCAAGAGCAGTGGTGGAGATATAAATTGATATCTTATTATCTGAAGATGATTCTGGCACTAGCTCTCCTGAGCTTTGAATATATTCATTCCTTTTTGAACAATAACTCCACTTCTGGGAATCAAGCCTACAAGTCAGAATCAGAATGTCCAGACAAGGATTTATAAACAATGATGTCCGGGGAAATATTCTTTATGATAGAATTTTGAGAGAGCCAGAATATTAAATGATAGTGGAAACTTTTAGAAAAGTATGGTATATTCATACTTTTTATGTAAGACTGAATATTCTGGATTGTCAAAATTATATTTGAGAAGTTGTTATTAAAGAAATAATTTATAGGGTAATGTTAAGTAAAAAAGAAAAGGTATGCCATATTCTGTAAACTGGACACTAAATTGCATGATATTATCCCATTTAAATTAGTAGTATTTATTTGCCTTTGAGCAATGGGATTATAAGGTTTTTTTCTGCTTTGGAATACTTTAATGTACTTTCTCAACTTTCTACATAGAGCACAGATTACTTTTAAAATC
Organism: Phyllostomus discolor; assembly: GCF_004126475.2. NCBI lineage: Eukaryota > Metazoa > Chordata > Mammalia > Chiroptera > Phyllostomidae > Phyllostomus > Phyllostomus discolor. Next base: position 7,145,989 of record NC_050198.1, read on the forward strand.
AGAAAAAAATATGAGTAATCTCTTTAATAAATGGTGTTGGAAAAATTGGACATTCACATGCAAAAGAATGGTATCTCTATCTTACACCACTCACAAAAATGAACTTGAAATGTATTAGACTTAAATATAAGACCCAAAACCATAAAACTGCTAGAAGAAAACACTCCTTGACATTGGTCTTGGCAATGATTTTTTTGGATATGACACCAAAAGCACAAGCATCAAACTAAAAAGCTCTGCACAGCAAAAGAAGCTATAAACAACATTAAAAAGAAAGCTATGGAATGGGAGAAAATATTTGCAAACTATATATCAGATCAAGGGTTAATATCCAAAATATATAAGGAACTCAAACAACTCAATAGCACAAAGCCAAACAATCTAATTTTTAAATGGTCAGAGGACCTAAATGGACATGTTTCAGAAGAAGGCATACAAATACCCCTCAGGTACATTTAACATCACTAATCAACAGAAAAATGCAAATCGAAACCACAAATCAAAACCTTACACCTGTTACCATGGGCATTATCAAAAAAGTCAAGAAATAACACACACTGTTGGCTAAATGAAGAAAAGGGGACCCTAATGCACTATTGCTAGGAATGAAAATTGGTATAGCCACTTGAAAAACAATATGGAGATTCCTCAAAAAATTAAAAATAGAAGTACCATACAACCCAGCAATCCCACTTCTAGGAAGCAATCTAAAGGATATGATTAAGTATCTTGAAGAGATACCTGCAACCTCATGTTAATTGCAGAAGTGTTTACAATAAGCAAGATATGGAAACAACCTGAGGGTCTATCACCAGAGGAATGGATAAAGAAAGTGATGTGTGTGTGTGTGTGTGTGTGTGTGTTATTCAGCCATAAAAAAGAAGGAAACCCTGCTACTTGTGACAACATGAATGGACCTTGAGGGCATTACACTAAATGAAATAAGTCAGGCAGAGAAAAATGCTGTATAATCTCACTTGTATGTTGAATCTTTAAAAAAGCCAAACTCATAGAAACAGAGAGTAGGATGGTACTTGCCAGGCCTGGGAGGTGGGGGATGGGAGATACAGAGAGGTGTTGGTCACAGGTTACCAACTTACAGTTACAAGATGAATTAGTTCTACAGATCTAATGTACAGCAGGATGACTATAGTTAATACTCTATTATATACCTGAAAGTTGCAAAAAACTGAAGAGAGTAAATATTTAATGTTCTCACCATACATACATATAAAAAATAATCATGTGAGGTGAAGGATGTGTTCATTAATCTTACTGTGATAAATCATTTCACAGTATATATATATATATATATATATATATATATATATAAATAAAATCATCATGTTGTACACAAACTTACACAATGTTATATGTCAATTACACCTCACAAAGCTGGAGTGAGGAGAGAAAAACCCTAAAAATGCAATAAATGTAGCTTTAGATTATAAAATAATTTTTTAAAAAAGAAAAATATCTGAGCAGAAACAAATCACTTTCATTCTGTGAAATCTTTTTTTTAAAGATTTTATTTATTATTTTCAGAGAGAAGGGAAGGGAGAGAGAAAGAGAGGGAGAGAAACATTGATTGGTTGCCTCTCAAATGCCCCCAATTGTGGACCTGGCCTGCAGCATTTGCCCTGACCTGGAATTGAACCAGTGACCCTTCAATTTGCAGGCTGGTGCTCAATCCACTGAGCAATACTAGCCAGGGCTACTTTGTGAAATCTTTAGTTATAGCCTTCTTTTTATTAAGCAGGATTCTTGGCTGAAGAAACTGCCTCTGGCAATCTTTAGCAAAAGTTAATTTGTTATAAGGAATTGGCAAACAAAAAGAAGTCTTGGCAAAGCCTGGTTAGCAATGGGGTGCTATGATAAATAACCTCCAACTAATCTTCATATTCTTATATCACTCAGGCTTCAAAGACCTGGGAGAGCATGTCCCATGGCTTAGTCTGGGTCACCTGTGTGCATCAGGATGACAGAGCTGGCCTATTAACTTCCACCGAGAGAGGCAGATACCATCTCTCTCCAAGACAAGACAGAGTGGGAGAAAAGTGAGCTCCCAATACTATTAAGGTGCTGTTAGGAAGGAGGATTAAATCCTATTGAACTAAAATGTGATGTCACTACTATGTCTCTTCTCTTGGTAATTTTCCTTCTGAAGTGTCTTCTCCATCATTCCCCTCCTACTAATTTCTTACCTCTGAAATGTGGCATATTTCCCCTCTATTTCATTTCACCTTTCTCACTCAAGCCACTAATTGAACTATTAGATTTAGTGGGTGTTTCTCAGGTCTTATCTTTCTATATAATCTTAGTTTGGGTTCTGCTAAAAGCAGAATCCAAGACAAGAATTCAGGTATAAGTAGTTTATTTGGAAAATGATCCCAGGAAATACAGGTAAAGATAAAGAAATGAAAAGGAAAGGGAAAGAAGTCAACACAGTGTGCATTATCAAGCAAGTTACTGCTGTGGGCAACCGGAGCTTAATCCTGCTGGAGAACTCTGGGAAATGTACAACATGCATCTCAGAGTTATGTCACTCAGAGGGTAATGGAGCTGGAGTAGTTATACACCAACATCTCTCAATCATTGATTAAGGGCTGCTTGAGCGATAGTGGGGTGCCTTAATTCCCTGGCACTTCCAACCTGCCATGTTCAAGGCCAGAACAGATTCTGGAAGCCAGAGAAAGTCCAGAATCAAAGTTGGACATAAACTGAAAAAGGATGAGGGGTGAGGGAATATGAGCTTGGAACCAACAAAATCTGCTTTAATAGATATTTCTCTGTTGTTGCACATTGCTCGCTACTCTTCTTGAAATTCTCCCTTCCCTTGGCTACTGGAACACATCACCACACTTGGTTTTTGCTTTCTTCTCTTGCCACTTCACATTTTTCATCATAAAGTCCTTGTCTTTTCCCTATACTTAGTTATTGGTAATCAGCCAGTTGTTGTCTTCTCATCCCATGCAATGTTCCCATCAACCTCAACACATCCTTGCTACCAAGGCCCATCTATAGCATGACTGATCCAGATTGATATTTCTAGCCCTGCTCTCTTTTGTGGAGTCTAACCCCAATAGCTTAATGAATACCTCCACTTGGGTCTGCCATAAGTCCCTTAACCCCAAGAAATCCAACTTACCTCTCTAAACCCTATTTTTTCTCTAAATCTCTCTCCTCTGAATGCCCTCTCTCAAAATGGCAATGCCATCCCATCTAGGTTCCAAAGCCAGAGACCTGGGATTATCCTTCCTTAGCTCTTTCCTGTCCTCACTTCTGGTGTCTAATTGGTCACAAAATCTTAACAATTCTAACTTCTAAATTTCTCCTTTATGTACTCCCTACTTTTAAGGCACACTACATTCATGTACCATAGTCAATAAAAGCAAGGTTCTTAGAGTTGGACTTATCCTTATGATCTCCCCATTCTTGTTAGTATTTTGAACCAGTCAGGATCCAGTTTGGTTTGTAAATTACTGAAATCCAAAATAAGTGGGGTTTACCTAGGCTGGAAGTGTATTCATTTCTAATGTTAAAAAAGTCTTCAAAGGAAACTGGTCCAGGGCTTGTGTGGTTCCCCATAGTGTCTCAGTCTCCGTTTCTGAGGGAACCCAAATTAAGACAAAGGGGTAAAAATTCATACAGGGCTTTTGATTCAAAATAAGAATTCCCATTAGCACAGTTCTTTAACAACTTGGTTAAATTTCAGGTGTACATAAATCTGTGGGGGGTAGAAACCCTAGGAAGATTTTCAATGAGTTACTTCTCTGTGTGAGATTATTACACTGCTTTGCAACAGCTTAGAGGAAGCTTGGTTATGAAGGGAATCAGAGAATGTGAATTTTTCCTTCTGGGGTTCCCTAGGACATTCCTGCACACAGGAAACCACCATCATGTTCTAACTTCTCAGAGTCTTTCTTCCCCTCTTTGCCTTAGGCCTATTTATTCAGGAGTCCAGCAACTACCTTGCTGACTTCCTCAGGGTCTTATCCCACCTGCCTGGGCAAGGTTGAAAACTGGCCCATTATCCAGGGGAGGTGTCACTGAGCTGTCAGGGTCAAAAAAGCTGATAGCTGAAACACCTGAGATGTTAAGAGTTCACAGTAGCTTGCTGAGTTAGCTCCTCCCAAGGGATATTTACATCTTAATGAGAACAACCTTGAACCACATTTGAAAAAACAAGTTTTTTTTACCACTTGGTTCTCAAAGATGGTGCTGATTATCAGAATAGCACCCTAAGGTAGACAGGTGAAGCTACTCTTGGTCATAAGCTACCAGTGTAGAAATTCTGGCCACTTCTAGAGTTCCACCCTCTGCCTTAGGCCCCACTGACAGCTTTAAGGTCTGAGGGGTTCTTCGTCTCAGCCACACTTGTAATCCACACTGGCACACTGGTGGGGAAACTACCTAACAACATTGATGGTGTGATGGAGCCAGATTTTTATTCAGGAGGCAAAGACAAGATTGAAAATCAGTGACTGCAAACAGAAAAATGGATTTTTACTGGGAAATTTTGCAAAACTGTATGAGAGTAGAGAGTACAAGTAATTCCTCTGGAACTATCCCCCAGATTTAACAAGCACTAATACTTTGCCATTCTTGTTTTATAAAGTACCCTCCACACTTTTTTGTGCATGAAGTTTTTTTTTCTCTAAAGAAAATCTCAATTGCCATGTCCTTTCAATATGTACCTGGAAAGAAGGAAAGGAGGAAGGAAGGAAGGAAGGAAGGAAGGAAGGAAGGAAGGAAGGAAGGAAGGAAGGAAGGAAGGAAAATAGGAAGGAAGGAAGAAAAAGATTTTTCTTATATAACCACAATGCTATTATCATAGTTCAAACAAAATTAATAAATCATAAATATCATCTATCATTCAGTCATATTTAAATTTCAAGACAATTGGGAAAACAGAGAGGTGCTTTTTAAATGGTGGGACTTTTTTTTTTACATCAGAGCAGTTAGGAATAAATTAGGGGAGCAGAGATTGTACCCTCTTTGACCCTCTCAGAATATCCAGTTGACCCAAACTAGGGTGGTAGAGTCTTATTAAGCTGAATTAAGCAAATTATCTTTTTATACTTCTTCAGTCTAATAAAAAGTAAAAGTACTTTCCCCGGTTTCTCCTTGGGCTTCTATTCACAGGATTTTGTAAGGTATTGGAAGGTTAGTTCTACACATTTCAAAGGGCACATATCAGTCACCCTCTGAAACCATGTGAATAAAAGACTCCTTGTACATTCTAATGGGGAACATTACAGCATCTACCTGTCGTTCTTTATATCAAAGGCTCAGGAAAAACATGAGGATTTGTACCTTTGTACATGAGCCAAGAATTGTCCATTAACTTTCTAAATGATCCAGTCACAGTCTACTGAATTTGGAAGAACTGCCAAGGATGAAACAGCTTTTCCTGCTCAACTGGAACTAAGGGAAAGTGGTTTGGGACAGAGAGTGACAAGTCGGAGAAAGATTAAAATCACAACTCCTACCAGCTTGCTTAGAAGAGGGTTTACTTTAATCTTATCTGATAAAGCTTCTCCTTGCTTTAGAATGAGTGTTTCCTAGTTATAGCTAACATTTTTGAATTTTTATTGTGTCCCAGGCTCTATTCCCAGGACTTAATAGATTTTAGCTCATTTCATCCTCATAACTCTATGAAGTAGGTATAATTATTATTCTCACTTTTACGATGAGGAAACAAAAGTGCAGAGAAGTTAAATGATAACTTGCCCAAGATTGCATAGCCAGTAATAATTGGAAGAGGTGTGAGAGAGCATAGTTGCTACTCTCAATAAATAATGGAAAAGACAAATATAGCAACAGACATTAAATCAACCAAACTTCAAGTTGAAAGAGACATTGTTTCTAAAAATTCTTTGTGTTTACCTGACTCATCTGAAGCTAGTTATCTCAGTTATTTCAAGTAGGTTGTTAATAAGGTGACAGTGATTGAACAACACTCCTAAAAAGCCCCTCAAAGAGCTTGTCCTGCTAACAATGACTCATTCATGAAACACTTACTGAGCACATACCATGTGCCACATTGTGTATTAAATGCTGGGGATACAGAGATGCGGAGTTCAGAGGTCTACAAAAGAAGGCTTCTCAGAGGGGCTAGGGGAAGGCCAGTTTAGAGTTGGGATGTTTGAAAGAGCCCAAAAGATAATTCTCTCTGCTTGAGATCTGTATTACTTATAAAATAAGACAAAGAAATTGGCAGTTAAACATCTAGGCAGGGATCTGTCACAAATCCATACAGAAAAAAATTTAAGAACCATCAATTTGCATATTAGAAAAATCACTACTATATACAGCCCCCACTCAGTCCAGGGAAAAGGATTACACAATATCAGGGCATTATCAGGGACCATTTTGGAGGCTACCTACCTCCACAGTTAAATGTTAAATGGACTGTACAAACAGCAGCGTCCAAATGCTGTGGAAGTGGTTATAAATTATCTATCGTCCTTTCTCTCATAGTTTTGCAAACATAGGAACACTATCACCTCTCTGCTCTTCAAATGCAAAAAGTACTCCAGCAGGTAAATGGACAATAATAAAAACTACCTTTGCACTGCAAAGATTCCAGGGAGGTTCAGATGAATGGCTTTGAGGCAGTTTCTGTTTGTGTCTTTGAAACACAAGATTGTTCCCTTAACTAGAAAGAGAGTTAGGTTTGGGTTTCTCAAGCCCATCTCCACCAACCCAGCAAAACTAGATACCAGTTTGACCATAAAAAAAAGAACTATTGACTGATAGTCCATTTTACTTCAACCCTTGTTCCAAGATGGTCTGTGAAGATAAGTGTCATTATAATCAATCATTTTTGTGTGAGTGGTCAGTGTTTTCCAAAGAACAAAATGTGGATTTGCTTCAGGAAAGGAGAAAAAAAATTCTTGGTTTTAAAACACACACTTTCTCTCTCATGAAAAAAAAATCAAAGTAAGAAAAATTAAATGCTTTGCTCCTTAATGAATTTACTAAACAGGGATTTTGTCTGAGTTATCCAGAAGCAAACATGGTCTCATATGAATATTTTCTAACTGGTAAACCTATATGGTCATTTGATGGGTTAGAGATATAGGCTCTTTATCTATTTTTAGCCCATTATTTCTACAGCCTCTGCCAGTGCCTGCGCAACTGCAACTTCATTTTGTGGGATGTGGCTTTTTATGCCAATTCTAGATAAAGCCTCAGAATATGCAGTTGAATGGGGACGACACATGGTAAAGTGGAAAAAACAATTTTCCTGTTACAGGACATTTGAATCAAACTATCCCAACAGAGAAATGAAATTTGTCTACTTAGTATTAAATACACAAAAGAAAGAAAATTTTGCCAAATATGCTGTGGGTGTGAACATTTTCACACAGCCCTCCCCCACCCACAGTTTTGCACAGTGGCTGCCAAATTGGACCCAGATGTTTCATATCAGTCTTCAGAGATCACATCCTCTCTTAGGGCAGCAGAAGTTCAATGTTTGCTCTGACTGAATTTCCCTAAACTCTGTACCTCCAAGACCAAAAGTGTCTTAGTCCTTAGAGTTTTGTACCACCTTGGCAAGCACTGAGTGGCTGGTAACTTTAACCATAAAAATGCTTTTAAATCATTTCTGCGATAATTAGATTAAGGTTTGTCCTTTGAAGTCTGCCTCTACTTTGCATTTTCAATATCACTTAACAAACTCATACCCAGCTTTTGTGCTCATATGTTGGCCCCATGGTGACAGGGCCTATTAAGTTTTTACTTCAAGTCTGGATTAGTGTATAGGAGCAAGTTTATCAACACCAACACATCTTTGAGAAAGGTACTTTTATCAGGTAGCATTTTCTCCTTTTCTCAACCAGCTCTCTTTCCTATCAGATGTTTAAATAACAATTCATGTTGGCCTAAACTAGTGAAAGTGAATATGAATCATGACACATCTTGTTAAAATACAGGTTCTGATTCAGTTAGATCTGGGGTGGGGCCTGAGATTCTCTGTTTCTAATGAGTGTCCAGATTATGCTGATGTTGCTAATTCAAGACCTACTTTGAGTCTCGAGGGCCTACAACTAAACCAATAGTATTTAAAGGCAAAGATGCTTTGCTTTTAGAAACCTAGGTGATCTCACTCTGTTGCAAGGCAAACTCTTGAATGTTCCTCCAGCTACATGGGTTTGAATAGAGAAAATATTGTTTGAGCCACTTCAGATCAATAAACACATTTCTTGCTTCTAATGACTGTAGTAAGTAATGGAAATTGTATGGACAGTTTTAGCAATTGTCTTTTTTTTCTTTAAAATGTCAGCACATTAGCTGTGGTTTATTTACTTTGTTTGAAGTGACCTCTAATGCTGCTCAGGAAACTCTACAAGTTACTTTAAGATAATTAATCATATTGAATTGGTGATTGTTTTTTAAAAGCCTCTCTAATGCCAATACATTCTCAAAGACTTGCAGTGTTATTTCATCTCTCTCTATTTTCTCATAGTTGGCCCATGTCCTACAGACTCTAGAAAGCATCCCAGTTGACTAATAGTAATAATCAGAAGTAGTAAGATAGAGGAGCCCCATTTCTTTAAGGATGCTCCATCTAGCTCCAAGAAGTAAACTGACCAAAAGAGACTAGGGATGGGGCTTCAGCTGTCAGAGGACTACCAGGCTAGAGTAAAATTCCCTTTGCCAGTCACTGGAGAGTTTCAGACAGTTCCAGAGGACTGGCTACACTCAGTTTCATACACTATTTAATTTTGCAGAACACGTTGCCTTTTAGGTCTTTCTTGTACTTGAAGAATGTGGAGTCTGCAGAGAGGGAAAAGCAAATTATTTCCACTGAATCTCTCTCTTGGACTGGATTTACTTGCCAGGATGTTGTAGAACAAATACCCAGGACACAAATAATGCAATTTCATAGTTTCTAAGTTACTCCAATGTCTTGGCAGCCCTAGAGCATTTAGGTTTTTGATTACTCAAATAGCGGATATGTATAGGTGACTTTCTTTGAGTTGTCATTTCAGGATTGACCAATTCCTTTACTTTTATGGGAAAGAAAGAAGTAGCTACCTTGCTGCTACAGTACCCTAGATAGAGGAGCCTCAGGAACCATACTACCTGGGTTCAAACTACTACTTCATTATTTAAATCATTTAACCCCATTTTTCTCATCTGGAAAATGGGGATAATAAAAAATACTTCCTCTACAGAGAGTTTGAAGGAATACTACCTGGCACAATAAAAGTGCTCAATAAAAGTTACCAATTATTTTAATCTAATTCAACACAATTAGCTGCAAAATGGCCAATGTGAATTATTGCAACATAACTTACTACCAGATTCTGTCCATCTGGTTCTAAAAACAGCTGGTCAATTGTTTGCCTAAAGTGAATTCAATGATTTGGTGGTGTGACAAGGCAGCCACGTGTGGCTAGAACATCATAGGACAGCAAGTGTAATTGCTTCTTTCCAATCCATGAGGGCTTGAATGAGAACAAAAATGATGAAAATGTTTTGAAGAGTTGAATGCCCCACACAAAAAAACACATCCACAATAGTAATTGCTATAAGCTATATTAATACACTATAATTCTACATTCCATTTTTAGTTTCTAGTTTTCTAAAACCCTATATGGTACAGGTCAACCAATATTCAAGTGTGTATTAGGTCCACTGCCTTAAACTAGGTACTATGAGAACATCAAAGATCATGTAAGACAAGGATTCTGTCCTCAAAGGTTTGGTGATCTATACCAGAAAGATCAAGTGTCTACAGTTCACTACAAAGATGGAGAGAGGTGCTCCAGTACATGTTCATGGAGGTTTTAGAAATGTTGTCATAAAAATGAAATATCAACTGAAGCAACCTTATTTTGAACTTGGCTTTACATCTTAAAGAATTCTGGCTCACTCCTATAATGGCCAAAAAATTGTGCATGCAAATTTGCTGCCATAGTCCAGTCTAAAGCCACTATTTTTCTTTTCTTTTTTAATTCATTCAATGAATAACTGATTAAGAGCATATTATGTGCTCTAGAAATTTTGCCCTATTTATTCTAGTCACAATTGTACACAAGGGTCTAGAATCCTTCAGGCCATAGCCTTTACTAGAATGAATAAATTAGAATAAAAATCTGTCACTCTTCAATTAAGCAAAATATCCATATAGGCCAGTTTTAAGGTATCAGATTAGTTTTAGAAACAGGCATAAAGACATTGGTGGAGAAATCCAAAGTTTAATTATGCATAGGTGTGTACCCAAACCAGAAATTATTCTCAGTGCCTTTTACAGTAAAAGCAGAGAGTTGTTGCCTGTCTGACTATTCCAATGTCGTTTCATTGATGATCATTTTATTTTTAGGGTATTAATAGCTACCAAAAGAAAATAGACTCAGGTTAGAATCAGGCCTTTAGCTCAGGTGCACTGTAATAATATCCCAATCTGCTGGATGCCGCAGGCAAAATCAGCAGGCAGCCGAACAGATGGGGCCATCTTATGTTCAGCTATATCACACTCAACCTTTGACATGAGATCTGTTTATGAGCCAAGAAATGTTAGCTTAAACCTCAGGGCCTCTTAAACCCTTGACTTCTCTGAAAAATGCTGGAAGATATGTTGATGCAAATAGTTTAAGAAAGTTCAAAATGGAAATAAATGCTTGATGAACAAACATATCTGAAATCTTGACATTTCAGCCCTGTTGGTCAGGAGACATCTTGCTATGTTCACAGGGAAATCTTTTTTTTTTTCTTGAAATCCCTTTGGAGGCAACATTTTTTTCCTTGCCACTCAAATACATAATATATATATATATATATATAAAATGTATTTATTTTACACAGAGAAGGGAGGGAGAAAGAGAGGGAGAAAAACATCAACATGTAGTTGCCTCTCGTGTGCCCCCTACTGGGGACCTGGCCCGCAACCCAGGCATGTGCCCTGACTGGGAATCGAACCAGGGACCCTTTGGTTCTCAGGCCAGCACTCAATCCACTAAGCAACCCAGCCAGGGCTCAAAAAATATTTTTACTTGTCATAAAATAAAGTGAAAAAAAGAGAACTGAGCCCAAGCATATAAAAGCCTTAGATGCATAAGCCTTATCATTGTATTTCTTACTGTAGTTCTCTTAATTCGTAAATGTCATGGTGGTAAAAATGTTCTTTTTGCATTTATTTTCTAGATTGTTTCCTGCCTGAGCAATAGTTACCAGAGTCTTTTAGAATGACTTGTATTTGTTAATTGGATTAAAGGGGAGATAAAAAGAGATTTTTTTTTCCCAATATCCTAGGAGCATTCTTAACTTGGGAAACAGATGTTCCCATACCTTTTTACATCTTTGTGGGTTCAGTGATTACAGTAAGAATGTTTCAGAACTTTCTAAATGGCTCGAGTTTATTTTCCACATAGTTGGAAGTGGGAAACATTAAAATGAAGGCCTTGAACCTTAAAAGTAATAAACAAGAGGTGAAAGAAGATAGAAAAGGGAGGAGTTTATTGATTTGTTCTTTGCTAGTGTTTTCTATATTACTCTCAGCAGTTAAGGCTTTTTATTATCCCCCATGCACAGATAAAAAATACTAAAATGCACTTACTAAGTGGAACATGAAAGATAATTCTGACTTAGGTGGTAACACTACCTTCATTATAGATAGTTCTTGTACCTAAAACACCCTTAAAAAGGCAGTTTATCATCTACCTATTACAAAAAAAAATGCTCAGTTTAACATACAAATAAAACCTTCTCCTGTCCTTCACAATAATTGTGTCTCTTACAGTGGCTATATAAGTTTTGTAGGCCATTGGTATTTGAGAAAATGGTTCTTTTAATATCAAAATAGAGATCCTAATGAAAAATGTGGTTTCTAATATTCAAGTTGTGGGGTTTTTTACAGCACAAAAATCTTATTACAATAACATCTTGGTTGAAAATTTAACAAATTTAGATTTTTTTCAAAAAGTTCAGTAATAATAATAATGAAAAATTCTTTTGCTTGTTTTATCAGTGAGACTGATTAATCTGGCATTATAAAAACCACAACCAACACTCCAAGATGTACAGGACCCCTGTCTACATTTGATACTATACAAAAGCCTTGATGTGCATAAAAAATGCAGATTCTTGAGTCCTGCACCCAAAGATGCCAGTTCATTAAGTCTGGAGGTTCACCTGGGAATCTGTACTGTTTACAAACTGCTGTGGGTGATTTTGATATTGGTGGTCCAAGGACCATTCCTGGAGAAAGAGATTCTGTAGTTCCTCTTGGCATGGTAACAGTGCAACCCAGTGCTGCCTGCCACCCTCGGCTCACACGGCTATTACTGAATATTCTTCAACAAAGGTCTTCAGGGGGATGACTTTATTGCAGTTTGGTATTTTGAAATACACTTTGAATTATCCTCAATTATAAGTTATTTTTGGCTCAACACCTTTGATATATTCACTAAAATCCTCCCACAAGTAATGAATATGCAAGGGCATATCTGGTAACTCTCTATGGTCACAATACATGTTTGGCCTGAACATTCTGGTTAGATAATAGAGATGGGGCTGCCTATTCACCCAGTTTTGAAATCCAAGTGAAATGTTAGAATTCAAATAAAGGGCTCTTAGCCTATCACCATTTTATATCAGAAAAATGATTATGTCATATAGAGAAAATTCTCATAGATGGTGCCTACACATGTAAAAGATATTGAAAGGGTAAAAAGAAGGGGTTGAATTTAGACAAAAACTTGGTTATTTTTACAATTGGTGTATAGTGTCATCTATTTTGCTGAATTTCACCAGCTATTCCTTCTGTTCATCTTTCTAAATTAATTTAGATAGGTTGATGCAAATGAGATTTGAGAAGGCTTCTGGTGAATTCTAGCCACTGAGTAGCTTATCCTTTATGACAAACACCTGGAGGTAGGGAGCAGTCAGGAAGTTGATACACCAAAGAAAGCTTTTCTCTCCCTGTATGAGGACTGGATAATCTCTGCAAAGGAAGCCAGGTTAGCTCTCACAAATGAGTAACAAGGTAGAGTTCCTGTGGGAGCCAGCTATTTACTTCCTCCCATTTTACCCCTCTTTTCTCGTCTATTGGCATCCTGCAGAAGGGAAGGGAGGTGTGGCAGAATGTATTATTTGTTTACAATTCTTCTATTGCCTTCAGTGTGCCATGGCTTCATTAGGTAGATTATGCTTCTCTGTCCCATTAACTTTCAGTTTGGCCATATGACTTGCTCTTGCCAGGGGAAAGTGGGCAGAAGTGATCATGAATGAGTTCTGGGCTGAGATGTTCAACGGCATTGAAAGTTTCTGTTAAGTTCTTCTTGTATGTCTGTCATCTATCACGAGAAGAGCATGTGTTAGGAGGCTGCTGATTCCAGAATGAGAATATATGTGGAACAGGCCTCAATCTGATGCACAGCCTTAAGCACAACTGTCATAACTGATCTAGAGACACATAAGTGAGAACAATACTGTAAATATTGTTTTAGTAAGCCACGCAGGAGTGTCCAACCTGTTGGTGTCTGTGCATCACACTGGAAGAAGAAGAGTTGTCTTGGGCCACACATTAAATACATTGTGACACATAATCTCTCTCACACACACACACACACAAAATCTCATAATGTTTTAAGTAAATTTACGATTTTGTGTTGGGCTGCTTTCACAGCCATCTCAGGCTGCATGTGACCCATGGGCTGCAGTTTCGATACCCCTGCACTAGAGTTTTGACAGGGGATGTTATGTAGCAGCATCATAAGATTAGTTGACTAATATAGAAGGGTAACCTCCATTTACTCAGAACCCAATCTTTGCCAGATACCATTTACATTAGCTCCTTTAATCTACAAAACTTCCTTTTGAGGTCTACTAATGCTCCCATCTTTCATGAAAAATCTGCTCAGAAAGGGAAAAGGCCCATAGGTAATAAGTGGCTGAGACAGAAATTTAAATTCATATGTGCCTGTGTCTAAATACAGTGATTATTTCATGGTTTCCCCCCACCTTACTGCAGTTTATACCACAGGTGATAGCAACAACACAAAAGTAATCTCAGTCTTTTATGAAGGGCTATACAGTTCAATGCACTTTCATGTATCTTTTTTCATCAATAAGAAAATGTCCAATTACTATTGGGATAGTTAGTTCTGTTTAGCTCTGCTTGGATCACAACTTGTGTGATTTGAAATGGTAAGTCTTCAGTTAGGAAAGTGTTCTGCTTTAGAAACCACAGGAAATCTTAAAATACATTGGAATATTCTGAAGTTATAGGTATGAGAGAAAATGTACTAGATATAAGCCAATTGAGCCAGTGTTTGGAGCCTTTTGACCAAAGTGGACAGGACCCCATAGAAACTACTCAGGACTCTCCCTCTGACCCACTGGGGCAGAAGGCACTCAAAAGGCACCACCAGTATTGTCACTATCAGTACTCAGACAGAACAGTATTTCCAACTCTGTCTATACATTAGAATCACTTAGGGAACTTAAGAAAAAGAAACATCTGAGCCTTGCAAATAAACTCCATCAGAATTTCCAGGTGAGAGGCTAGGCATCTGTATTTTTAAAAGTTTCTGTGGTGATTTTAATATGCAGCCAGAGTTGCATCCCACTAAACTAGAAGATGAGACACAGAAAATGTATTTGCTGACATTTAATGTTAAAAACCAATTCCAGTCAATGCCCCATACTTGGAGATTGGAATGAGGTTTACTTTTGGATGTCTTTGAACTTACTCCTCAGTGCTCTACTATTATTCTTTATCATTTCTCTTTCTTCCATTGACCATTTACTGAATCCATATTTATTTACTGAAATCCGTATCTGTGTCAATTCCTAAAACAGTGTTTACCAAGGGCTAGACTGTAAAAGTCCATAGAGTTTTTAAAGAATTCTCTAAGACTGAGGTCACTAACAATAGGAGTGATGTCACTGGCTTACTAGTGAAATAAATTTAATTAATTATTTAATTAATAATTTGAAAAGTTAAAACTGTCATATTGATTCTATACATGATTCACATTCTCCTATAACTATTTTTTATTATATTTCATTCTGTATGCTTTTATGATTGTTCCCACTTTTCCTGCCTTTGCCTTCCCCCACCCAGCCCCACCCCAGGCAATCCCCACACTGTTCTCTGTGTCCTTGGGTCATGCATATGTGTTCTTTGGCTAATCCCTTGACCTTCTTTCATTTTCTATAACTATTTCATAGCCCTTACATTCTGGGTTCATGTGCACATTCAGGTTCCCAAGAATCAGTTTTGATTTGCATAGTCTGAGATTGAGATTATGTATGCTAATTTGCTTCTGCATACAGAGACCCCTTGTGGCACTTATCTGCTTGCCTCCCCAGGTTCCATGGGAAACTTTCTATTTCTTTTACAATAAGACATAACTCCCTTACTGCACTTGTGGCAATTAATTTCAATACATTCAAATAAAAATAATATCTAACATTTATGGAGTACTTTCTATGTACCAGGTACTGTTCTTCGTGTTCTATGTGCATTAATTCATTTAATCGTTAACCTAATGTCATATTAGCCCTATTTTACAGATTAAAAAAAGCTGAGACACAGAAAAGTTAAAGTACCCAAGATCACACACTTATTATATGACAAAGTGAAATTTGAACCCTGAAAGTTTAGTTTCATAATCTGGATTTTTAGCCACTGGAATATATCACATCCCCCAGTAGGTAGGGGATTTGTGTAGGTATATTTTAGGAGAGTATGTAGAGCAACTGGTACTCTCATCACTGCTAGTGGAAGTGCAAACTGGTACAACAAACCAATTGTTTGGCAGTATCTACAAAAGCTGAACAAATGCTTACCCTGTGACTTAGTAATTCCTGAGTTTATACCTAACAAAAATGTATACTTATATTGATGAAAAGATATGAATTTGAGTGTTTATATAAAACACTGTACTGGAAACTACCCAAATGTCCATCAACAGAAATTCTGGCATTTTTATGCCTCTATGCAGCAATAAGAATAACCAATCTGAAAAAAATAACCAATCTATAATTACTTGCAGTAATAAGGATGGATCTCACAAACAAAATGTTGACTGAAAGCTGTCAGGAAAAAAAGAGCACATGCTGCCTGATGCTATTCATATGAAGTTCAAAGGCAAGTAAAAAGCGTCCTTGCTTTTTTTTTTTTTTTTTTTAGAGATCTGACTATTGGTTACCCTTAGGGGTAGGAGTTGTGACTGGAAAAAGTATTTGGGGAAGGGGGCTCTGGGTCTCAGGGAAGTCCTCTTTCTTGATGTCAGTACTAACCACAAGCCTATGTTTAAGTTTTGAGAATGCAATGAGCTACATATTTAGGTTATATACACTTTTTTGTATATATACAAAATATCAATAAAAATTTTAGAAGGGTATTCTCTGTGATCAAATATTATCTAGAGTTAGGAGATTTAGGTAAATATTTTCAACTAAACAACACATATTAAAAGAAAAGTCATTCCAGGAAATCAAAGATGAAGTTTCTGATATCTCCAAGTTCTGCTCTGAGTTTCTACTTCTTATCACAAACGGCAACCTGATGAGCCAATAACAAGAGAAAATGACTGAATCAATCAGGCACATAAAATGGGTTCAGTGTGCTGGTGCTCATGTCTAGACAGGGGTTCAAAGGCAGCATGACTAATGAGAACTGTTAGATAGTACAGTTGGTAGAAGGCATCAGAACATAGCGCCCCTGGCTTGCTTGCTTTTGTGTCTTCTGGAGCTCCTGCTTGTGTGGGCGTGCAGAGCAAGTGAAAGCAGGACACAGGTTTCTTCTGTAAAAATCTTCAAGAATGAGGAAATTGAGGTGTAGGGTGAGAAGCAACCCCACATGATATTCTGCTGAAAGTCAATACCTCTTAAATGGAAGGGAGTGGGGCGTCTTCCCTAAGAATTCTCACTACTCCTGAAACTCCCCCATGAATCAACCAATCAGCCACCCCCACACATTTGAGAGGTACAGCCCCATCCACAATGACCCATTTATCCCACTTCTGCCCTAGAAAGAAAAATACTTTATCTACTGTCACAAAGGCAAAGCTTTGCAGGAAAATTACTACTTGTGTTTGCTTGAGAAACATGCCTATAAAAAGCTTTCACCACTTCAGATACCTTTAGCCAACTTCCTAGTTCCATAGGAAGAATTTTAAATCTAGATCAAAAATTATAATTAAAATAGCCATAAAATTTACCTCTATATCACAGTGGTTCCCTTCATTTTTCTTTCATTGTCCCAGCCCATGAGTCCAACCATCTTACCTTAAGTAAAGCTCTGAGTCTACAACCTCTGTTTTCCTTCCCTTCCTCTGAGCATGGCACAGAATTATGGATAATTAAATATAAGATAACTTTAGCAAATACTTAGAGTTCTGCTGATTTTTTTCCTCTGGGGAAAAATTATAATAAAAGGAAATGACTTGATATACTTACTGAATTTACCCAATCATTTAGTGAATTTTCTTCTAGGCCTGATTTCCAGTTGCATTTTATATCTCAAGCTATTTTCAGAATCAGATTTATTCCCCCCTCATTCTCCTCATCATGTCTCCCTTCCATTTCCCTCTTTCTCTATTATAACTACCCACCTAAAATCTTTCTTTCCCATTAATGACTCAGTGGGACGGAAGCTGAGAATTCCAACATGGCTTCAGTGATGGGAAGATTTCCCTATAGATCAGTCTGAACATTCAAATATTGTAAAAAGGCTTCAGCTCTCCCTGGTCTACTGCCTGGGGACATTATTCATCCCCTCAGCCCAGTGGTTTGGTGCCCTCCACATTGGATATGAGAACAATCACCAAGTTTCAAAGCTTTTCCACTGTCCTTGTAACAGCAGAGTTGTGGCTTCCAACTCCATTTTACTGCAGACTGAAGTTACTGAAGAGCGACAGAGTAGGCATGAAGGGTCCTCATGAAGAAAGGTGTCCCAGCTGAGTCCCAGATGAGGAGTCAGTGTGTCAGCAGAACCACTGAGCTGATGGTACCTGCTGCCTCAGTTTTGCTTGAGTTGATTTGAGATCATTTTCATTTGGGGCCAAAAAGAGAAGGAAAGACCTCTGGAGACAGGGGAAGGAGAAACAAATCCTTGGCCTAGTGTCTGCCTTGTGCCTGATCTGATAAGGATTCTGAGATCCTACAAGAGAGGGGTCAGGGCCTAAGGCTGAAGGGGCTTCTTCACCAGAGACTCTCTTACATGCTGAACCCCGGAAGGGGTAGTGCTCTGCCAGCAGTACTCTGCCACAGACCACCACATAGCATTGGAACCCTAGGGCCTTGGAGTAGCCACTAATCAAGAATGGCAGTTCACACAAGAGAAACAGGTGCCTACCTGGCAACCATCAGGAACTAGGTACTTGACAACAAGGATAGCTCAGAGGAATGTGAGCAAGTACTTTCTTGAATACCTGTAAGACACTTGTCCCACAAAGTCCCAGGAACATCAGAAAGATTGGGGTGGGGGGCTAGTAGTCATAACATGGGCATAAATGTTAATGTGCCATCATTTATACCTCAAACTGCTAAGATCTGGTAATATTTTAATTATTATAAAAGGCTGTGCTCCCCAATCTCCTTGAAAAAAATTATAAAGTTTTTTTGTAGAACTATTTCCATAAGATGTGCTCTATGAAAACAATATTCAGTAGTCAAAACAGTTTGAGAAATACTGTGTTATATTATGTCAAGCAGAATTTTTTACTGAAAAATTTCTCATCTTCTTTAATGTGCTAATGTGGTAGTGAATGCCTGGATCAGTGAGGATAGGCTAGGTTATGCTGCAATAAAAATTGACTCCAAAATTTCAGTGGCTTAAATCAACAAAGGTTTATTCCTTACCAGTTCTGCTGTACATCATCTTCACTTCAGGACCTAGACTAAAGGAACAGACTCCTTTTTTTGTTTTTATTTGTTTGTAGAAAAATACTCTATTTTTATATATAATAAAATTCACAGATTTTATATATTTTTAATGTAGAAGTACAGGAAATTTAATGCCTGTGGGGAAAACTTGGCCCAGTAGGAGGTGGGTGATTGCAGAGAGTCAACAAGTAAGATCCCTACCCTTTCTCACTCTCGTGGACTGTATGAGGCACAGTTCTTTCACTTAGCCATAGGGCCAAGTGGGTGCACCTGAGAGTGTCAGCTGTGTCTCACACAGTTTGTTGGAAACCTTGTTGGGAGGCAGTGTCCAGTGCTACAAGTCATCATCTTATATTTGCATCTTATTCAATTCTATCCTCACTTTAGCTGCCCTGGATTATACCTCCTATGAAAGCATTAGCATTTAAGCCTTGTCTCAGCCTCTGTTTTCTGGGGCACCCAGAATAACACAATGTGGAAAACTATTGGGATTTCTAGTCTCCTAGACAGACTAGTGGAGTTGCTCTCTTAGGCCTCCTTGCTATTCCTACATTTCACAAAGTACACCCCTAGCCTTGGCACATGCTTTTCCTCTCTATGGAATGTCCTTCCTTCAGACATATGCATGGCTTATTCCCTCACCTCCTTCAGGCCATTGCCTAAATACTACCTATTCACTCAGGCCTTCCCTGCTTTCCTATTTGAAATTGCACACACACCTCACTGTATTTCTTCACCCTATTTGTTTTCTCCATATCTTTATATCTTCATTTATCACTCTCTAAAATTGATATATTTGCTTACTTGGTAAACTCCATGAAAGCAAGAACATTCAATAAGTATTTGTGAATGGATTAATGGATAGACAGACTGATGGACAGATGAATGAATAGATAGAGAAATGAATAATAAGGAACTTCCTCTTCTTGGCTTAGCAGCTCTGTAAACATGGTCTAAAGAATGCTGGACCAGGAGTAAGGCTTTCCAGATCTAGACCTGGTTTGATGTGAGCACCATGAGTAACCTTGGGAATTATTTGAGGTGTGCTTTAGACCATGTACCTTGACTATATTTTCCCCTTAGATCTCGAAAATAACTCTGTGGAATAGATAAGTCTTAGCTTTGTTTTATAGGTTAGGAACCTGAGATTCAAAAACTTAGGTGGCTGCCCCTAGGTCACACATAGAATGACAGAGAAACATCCTGTGAGGAAATAGCCTCCAAAGGGTTTACAAGCCCTTCTGGTTCTAAATTATGAGCAAATATGTAAGTGAAGGAGGATACTATACCAGGAGGATGTTTTGAGGAAACAGCTTTTATGATAATTTTGCAAAATAGTACCCAGAATTTCATTACCACATTGATATTAATTAGACAAGTTCCTGGAAAATATGTATAATATTGCTAAGCTCAAATAAGTTTTAAAAGGCAGGAAATGAATGTATTCTGTCTTAACAGTATTCCAAACACACTCTATGCAATATGATGTTGTATTTCACAAATAATATATGTTCTCTTTTTGTCTTCAAAATGTTCCCAAAGGAACATTTTCATTGCCTTTGAAAGCTAGGACAATCAACTGTCAAGTGCAGAGAGAAGAGTCAGCCTGTCGGTAAACAACACTGGGTTTATTTTATTCAATAATTTACTTATCACAGAATTCAATCAGTGCTTTTAGAATGCTTTTGATGATGACAAAGAGGATGGTGGTATTTGAGAACCTGCTAGGGGTTCTGAGCTGAGACTGACTAGGGTGTGGGGGAGTTTCCCAGATATAGACACAGGGTAGACAGAAGTAAATGCAGCAGCCACCATGGTCCT
The DNA here is from genome assembly GCF_004126475.2 of Phyllostomus discolor. Taxonomy (NCBI): domain Eukaryota; kingdom Metazoa; phylum Chordata; class Mammalia; order Chiroptera; family Phyllostomidae; genus Phyllostomus; species Phyllostomus discolor. The sequence continues at coordinate 7,166,662 of NC_050198.1, forward strand.
AGTGCCACCCTAGTCTCTGAATCATGGACTGGAAAATCAGCAGATGTGCTGAGGGCTTTGAGTTGTCAAAACTTTGTATAAACCTATGTAGTCAAAACCCAAAAACTCCCCACTTCAAAGACCCATGAAAAGGGTTAATCAGGGTTTAGAAAATTCTGCATGAAGATTACTCAAAACATTTAAGAGTTTGTCAGTGGGTGATTTCTTCCCTTCACTCTTGCCAGGTAAGTTTGGGATCCAAACAATGAATTTAGACTGTGCAGACTTTTAAAATTTCTGCTGTAAAAGACATAGTCCATACCTACTAGGAGTTTATACTCCATTAAACCACTTATGCAGAATCTCAGAAGCAAACGAAACAAATAAGAATAAAAAAAATGGAGCTATGTTGAGACGCCATATTTTCAACTTTGGATTTCAGTTCTGCCTGCTATCTGAGGAGCCAGGGGCCTAAGAGAATCTGTTTAGTGTCACCCCTGGAGGGCTTCCTTTAGGAACATTTTTAAAGACTATAGCATGAGTAGACGCATGGGTGTCTGACCAGTATGGTCACACAAGGCCCTGTGCTCAGAAGGGCCCTGACTGGGGTTTAATGCTCAATTGTTGTCATATTGAAATTCTTTTTTTATTGAATTGATCATTTTATTTATTTATTTTTACTTTTAATTGTTGTTCAAGTACAGTTATCTCCCCCCCCCACTCCCCCCCCCACCCCAGCCATCCCCACCTCCCACGCTCAATCCTACCCACCTTGGGCTGTGTCTATGTGTCCTTTATACAATTCCTGGAAACCCTTCCCTCTTTTCCCCCCATTATCCTCTCCCTGCTTCTGTCTGGTTACTGTCAGTTTGTTCTTAATTTCAGTGTCTCTGGTTCTATTTTGTTTGCTTGTTTGTTTTGTTGATTAGGTTCCACTAAATTCTTAATAATTTTATCTTTGAATTTGTGTTTTGTAAGTTAACTCCTATGGGACAATAGAACATGTGGGAGGCAAAGGTTTGGAGCCTGGCCCATTCTGAGTCTATCTCCTTCCACTTCCACTACCTACTCTCCTCTACCCACTGGATCCTCAGTTTTGCTTGGCCTCCCCTCTTCCCTGTGACCACTGCTACCCTCTATCTGGGCAGTGTCCAGGTAGCACTGGGAGAATGGGATGGAGTGGTGTGGGTAGGGTGAGGTAGGGATCTGGGCAGGGGAGAGAGGTGCCAGAATTGTCGGGGTAAGGGTTGGACATGTACCGCATATGAAATTTCAGGTGAGGCATGGCAGGAGCCCTCACTACCCTGGGCTGGAAGCACCATGGTGCATTCAGCAGGCAACTTGGTGAGTGTGGACCTCTAGTCCATCCCCAATCCAAGTATGGAAGTTGCAATCCCTTGAGGGCAGGCCACCTTCCATGGGTTGGAACAGTGGGCTGTGGGAAGAGGGGACTGACTTCCCAGCTAGAGCAGGACTGGACTGGGACTGGATGTGCGTCCAGTGGCTGGTGGGAGGTGGAACCTGGTAGCCAGTGGATGACATGCACCCCATCACTGAATGGGATCCCCAGGAGTTTGTGAGGGTTTAGTGTGACATTAAATAGGGACTAAAAAGAAGAGAGAGTTAGAGAGAAGGAGAGAAAAAGAACACAGAGGAAAGGAAATATTTTATATTTTAAGATGTTTAACAGCACTCTTTTTCTGCTTGTTTTTTAAAGAGAGAGCAGGAGGAAGGAAAAAAGAGAGGGACAGAAACATCTATGTGATCCAAGAGAGAAACATCAATCAGCTGCTTCTTGTACATGCCCCAACTGGGGGCCAAACCTGCAACCTAGGCGTGTGCCTTGACCAGGAATCAAATCAGCAAACTTTCACTTTGCACAACAATGCCCAACTAAGTGAGCCCCATCAGTTAGGGCTCTTTTTCTGCTTTTTGAACAAAGGATCCCACATTTTTATTTTGCAGTAGGCCCAGTAAATTATGTAGTCAGTCCTAGACTATAAAATATGTTTTCAATAGTTTCAATGCAAGGAAAGGGAGTCATATCTATGATCTTGGCACAGGGCGGCCCAGAGAGTGAAGCAGTGCACGCTCATCTATATATCTATTAAACATATAGCAGCCCCTCTTAGCACACCCTTCTTCTATATTGTGCTCCTGAGTCCTACTGACTGTGGGCCCACATGTTGCTGCCTGCTGTAAGAACTGGGAGCAAAGATTTGGAGTTGTACTTACTATTGGTCTTGATCCTAAAACTTGAAGTTCTAAATCTCATCATTTTGCATTTAAACCATTCTGGGCTCTCTGCATCTACCTCTTGCCTTCCTGCCTTCAGCATGCATGTGCTTTGCTTGCCTTTCAAACCACTTGGAAGATACCAACTAACATTCAGACACAGGCAAAACTCTCTCATTTTAAATGATTTTGCCCCATAGGAAGGTGATAGCAGGAAAGAATGTTCATGAGACTACCCCAAATAGACCAGTTGAAGTAGTATTTGGTGGAGGTGGAAGAAAAGAAGGAAAGGGCAACACATTTGTAAAATAATATGTACAGTTATCACCTTTTTTCTTTCAAGTATTAAAATGTAGGCCTAATAATTAATCTAATAATTAACCAAAGTACACCTTTCAATGGGCAAGCCTGAGTAGAACCTGATGATGTCAAGCTGTAGAGGGAGGGGGGACTTTTTGCTATGAGAGAGTTAGAACCATTTCCCATTCCAAACAAACAAAAGACAATACTCCAGATGCACTTCAGTTTTGGGATTCATGAGTAGTTCAGGAAAGAGCTGTTGTGTTATCTCAGCTATGCTGAACATTTTCTTCAGTTACTCCCATCAGCAGCTGAGATCATCAGTTTTGGAAGGCATCCTAGGATGTCTCATTAGGCTGCTTGAAACTATTGATGTCAGAAGATAGCACTCTTACCCCTCATTTTTTCAGTGCTAATTAATGAATTAAAAATCCACTATAACAATGTTAGAATCTATAGCACAGGAAGAAGGTGGTCCTGGACTGTTGCCTTGTTGTGTGTGACAGCATCCAAGGCTGCCAATGCCTGGCCATCAGTGTGCACTATGAGGGACAAAACAAAACCCACTGATAATACTTCTGGAATGGTTGCTAAGTTTAGAAGCATCCATTAGTGGATTCCTGTTTTTAGCGAAATGGAAATTTGTTATTTAGAAATTTGTTTTGAATTATTAATGTATGTAGAAACAAGAAATGCTTCAGTTTTTAAGCCAGATCAGCTTGGGTCCACAAGGTCATTCTGCCTATTTTAAGATGAGGTAAGTGTATCTATTTGTCTGGAAGAGAATTGACTCGCTCTTGAGTACCTTGTAAAGTAGCAGATGATGGACCATTTTAAGTGGGTTGGTTTAGTTAATTCTACAGCCTATTCTGTATTTTAGCTCTCTATTTATAGATTTTCCCCATAATGCTATAAAATCAGCATAAACCCAAGTTCTGCTGACATCTGGCTGCTCATAGCCCTTGCTTAGTGCCTTTTAATTCTAATAGTAATAGCTTCTACATAGTGCTTACTATGACCCAGGAATCACATTAAATGCTTTCAATATATTTTCTTATGAGCTTAATATGATTATTCCCATCCTATAGATCATGGAACCACCATTTAATGGTAATCTGCTCAGGGTCACACAGCCACTAAGTAATAGTGGCTTTACCAATTTTGCAGACTTCTAAATCCAGATTCTGGGCTTTGAAAAAAAAGGGATAAGACCATATAAAATAACTGAGCTCTAAACAGTCAAGTGGCAAAACCTACATGATCCTCATAGGACCAGTTCTTCTGCTGTATTTCCAAACCTGGCAGAACCCACCTTGTTTAGGAGGAGGGGCACACTTTTATACATATGCATATACACTTAACAGCCCTTGGCCATTCACACCAGGGCAATCAGCAGATACTCTATTCTGATATCCTTCAAGCTCAGTGCCAAGTTGAAAGGTAAGCCAACTGGATAAGTAGAATGAACATCAATCTATAAGGACAATGATATTTCCAATGGAAATTAGAAATATGATGTCATTTAATGCAGATCTCCACATCTGACTACTTCTATAACCATCAAAATATAAATTGGTCCCTCTCCAGCCAAGAAGACAGTGGAAATGAAAAAAATTATCTTGCTGCCAGCTCTGATTCTCCACTAAATAATTGTTGCATTAATATTGAAAATATATCATCTGAAGTACATCAAACTCTTAGTCTCCCTTGAGCACCAACATGTCTTGGCCCAGAACTATTTGTGCTGTGGGTGATAGACCCACTTCTGGCACCAAAGTGCTAGACTCTCAAGCACTATGCCTACTCTTCCATCCCAACTACACTGTCCTCTTGCTCTTATGTGTGGTTCAGTGCATTAGTGCTTGTTTCTATACTTGGACTTTTCCTCTGATCCAGTATGGAACCTGGGGAGCACATCTTGATTTCCCTGCTGGCCTTTAAGCTTTACATACTAGGTTTTCATTTTGACTTGGAGTAAACTACTTTACTTGTTACATGGCCAACAGACATGCTGGTGAGTCCATCCAGCCTGGCCTGGCCTAACATTTGGCCTGGGCTTCTCACAGGGTGTTGACTGGATCCTAAGAGAAAGGAATCTGGAGAGCAGGTGTTCAAAGAGAACTAAGCAGAAGCTGCAAGGCTTCTTTTGAAAAGGTATTGGAAGTCACATAGCATCATTTCTGCTACAGCCCAGATTTAAGATGGTGGAAGGGGAGAATTAGGCTCTACCAATTTATGGGAGGAATGTCAAAAAATTTGTGTCCGTCTTTTAAAAGTTCCACAGCAATGTTAGCACTGGACATGTGAGTGAAAGAATGAATGATGCCTACCTAAGCATACCTGAAAGATATGCTCTCTAAAATCTTCACTTCTATTAAAAAACAGAAGTGTGTTGTGTTTATTCTGAAATAGCTTAGGTCCAAAATTAAGACAGCGATTTTATCTGGGAAAGGTAGGTAAAAGTAAAGAAAGAAGAAGAGTGGAATGAGAGGCAGAGCAGCTATCCACCTCTTCAGATATCTCCCCCTTTATCTATTTCCATGGCTGAAATTCTTCCAATAAAGGTTTTTCCTCCTCTTGGGTCTTGAAGAATTTCTGTCTTTAGAAATCACCTATCATGATACAGACATCATTTAGAGAAGAATGACATCTTAGTTTGTTTTTAAAAATCTCACCCCTTGGAGGTTAGAGTGGGAGTTAAGAGGAAAGTTGGGCTTTCTTAGGTGTGAGTTCTCTGTATGTCTGCAGGAAACACTTTCAAAAGCTCCCAAGCAGCCCTTCAGTAGCCTTTCCCACAAGGCTAACAGTGAAGAAGGTTGTAGTCCTTTCACCCTTAAAGCAGAGCAAGAATTCTCTCCAAAGAAACCTCTTCACACCTTGACCACTTTTGATGACTTTGTTCTGGTCGAGAGTCCCAGTATCATAGAAACAAAGCTTCCCTTGTGGTTTCTGCCTGTAGGGCTTCACCTTCTGCCCACTTTAGTATCTGATATCTGCGATATTGACACCTCAGCTGAATCCGAGGTGGGAAAAGTTCCATTCTAATGAACTGTTATGTAGGTTACGCTGTTGTCTTAAAGCTAGACAAGAAGTGATTTTTAAAAATCATAATCCCTGCATTCAAAAAATCTCAGTCACATTGTACCAATCCAATGTTTTTAAAGACTCTTTCTTCTTCAACTCAGTCCTATGATATGCTGACAGTCAGTATAATTTTTCTCTGGTCCTTGGCAATTTTTTAACCAAAGATCACTTTTCATCATGTAACTGACGCTGTCATTTTAAAGCCATCCCCAAGATTTGTAGGGCCAAATACAGTGACTTACATTTTTGCATTTCTTACTCCAACCAAATTAACCTAAATGGAGGAGAAATCCATTGGGAAACAAGTTCTGAGGAACAAAAGCAATTTCAAGTAGACTGTATCAACTGCAGTGCCAACATTACTTTGTGTAGATTTGTTTACCTAATGGAATTTTTAATGTACTTAAATGTGTTCATAAAAGTCATGCTTAAATAGATATTTTAATTATAGAGGGAAGAATGTTTATCTCTGGGTATTTTTTCTTAGTGGTTTTTACATATTCTACTTTTTAAAAGAGAACCTATATTACTTTGATAATCAGAATATATTATTTACACATGAAAACGTTTGCATGCAACACACAGACACATTTAAAGAGAGGATAGGATAGAAATTTGAAATGGTCTTTACAAAGACCATGTAATCAACATAAAATTATAAATGAAATGTTATATTCTTTTTTATATTAAGTCTGGGAACTCTGGTGTGTACATTACATTTACAGCACATCTCAATTCACACTAGCCTCATTTCAAGTGCTTTAAAGCCTCTTGTTTACAGTGGCCACCGAATGTGACAGCACAGGCCTATAATCCCTATGATGATCTCCTTATAATAGATGATTATTGAAGATATTATTAGCATGGATTTGTTCTCATGTGCTTGATCAAAAATCTGGGAATATGCAAAAAAACTTCTCAGTTATTTAAGCAGAGCATTCTTGCATTTTTCACCCTAGGAAAGTTATATTTATGAATTGAACCTTCCATGCCCTTTAATGATTTGTTAACTCCCAAAGCGGTGTCTAGATAAACAATAAATTGCATCTCAAAAGCATGAGTAAATCCTAATGGAGAATAGATTAGTTCACATCATCACTTGAAGTATGGAGACCACTGCTGTCCGGTCTTTATTGGTACTTATCTCTTGAAGTAACACCTTCAAATCAATAGTTCTTTTCTATTTTTAATGTCCTTCTGCCATTAATCTGTTCTTATGTCCATTTTTCTGGCTCAGCAAAGATTGTGCAGAGGCCTAAATGTTTATGTTGTTTTCTCTCTGTCTAAGCAAATTGTATTTCATTTGGAGTTTGTTAAGTCACATTGGGATTTAAAGATTGGCAGTACACCTCCATTTTGGACAAAAGGAAAGTAATTCTTAGGTCTGCTGCATGAAAAATAAAACTTGGGTCTTATGTGTCTTTCTAAAACTATGGTAGTAAAAAAACATATAATATAAAGTTTACCACTTCAACCATGTACAGTTCAGTAGCGTACAGGTCAGTAGTGTTAACTATGTGTACAGTTCAGTAGTATTTTCTATGGTTAAATTGTTGTGCAATTTCCTGCATCTTTGTATACCTTTTGGTGCATCTTAGAGAAACAAGTAGCTTCCCCCTGCCCTGTGTAGACAGGCTTATTTGACCTCTCAGGCCTCAGAGATAGTTGGATAGGAAATTTACAGTTAGATCATGGACCTGTAAGGAACCAGGGAGGCATTAATTCTATCTGACCCAATGTGCAATGGAGGCAGACAAGACGACCTCACATAAGGTTCCAAGATGGGGTGTTATCTTTTCTACATTACCATTTGAGTGTTTCAGAACATTCTGTGCAAGGGTCAGAACAGTCACCCGTGACACTATTCTTTCTCCTGTGACACTCTCAGTCAGCTTGCACGCTTTGCTTTTGAACATCAGTAAATGTGAAAAACTCATCTGATGGTCTTAAACCAGAATAAACACACCCCGTTAAAAAATTTCAGATCTTTCAGTTAAACCACATGTTAATAACTACCTGTTCAGAGCGACCCAATAAACAGCACTGGTGTTCACAAATTTACATCTTAATAAGCTCCTACATTAAACAATGTTGTATTGCAACTCTTCTAAAAAATGATTTTCACTATTAGAAACCTTACTGGCGCCCTGGCTGGTGTAGCTCAGTGGATTGAGCGCGGGCTGGGAACCAAAGTGTCCCAGGTTCGATTCCCAGGCAGGGTACATTCCTCGGTTGCAGGCCATAACCCCCAGCAACAGCACATTGATGTTTCTCTCTCTCTCTCTCCCTCTCTCTCTCTCCCTCCCTCCCTCCCTTCCCTCTCTAAAAATAAATAAATAAAATCTTAAAAAAAAAAAAGAAACCTTACTGGCCAATGAAGTAATAGTTGTTCCCATTTTGATGTGCAGTGATCAAATGATGATATGAACCACATGAATTTTCTACTGCAACTGTTAACCTCAATGTAGCAATCTCATTAAATTATTTCTTAGTTTTCTAGAGATATTTTACTGTAATCAACTTTTTATTTTGAACAAATTGCTGAAATATTACAATGAATTCTCAATGGTCTGTATCTTGATCCACCAATTGTTAATGTATTGCCACCTTTTTTCTCTGTCACACCAGATATATAGTTTCTTTATTGAGATGAAATTCACATGACATAAAATTTACCATTTTAAGTGAACAATTCAGTGACACTTACTACATTCACAATGTTGTATAATCACCACTTCTATCCAGTTTCCAAACATTTGAAATACCTCAAAATAAAACTCCATGTCCAGTATGCAGTTACTCACCATTTGTCTTCCCCTTAGCACCTCGCAACCACCAAACTGCTTTCTGTCTGATTTGCCTATTTTGAATATTACATATAGACAGAATCATATAACTTGTGACCTTTTGTTTATGACTTCTTAGCATAATGTGCTGTAGATTCATTCACAATGTAGCATGTATCCATACTTTTATCACAGGTATTTTTCATTGAAATTGTAAATTGACTATTTCATCACTTGCATTTCCCTGCTCCCATTTCACCCCACAAATGGGTTGGACAGGATCTCAGAGTTTCTCATGACCCATAGTTTCTTTTAAATCAAGCACCTCTTTAGCGAAAGGGCTGACTTTTTTTTAATACATATTCATTCATATCCCAAAAACATAGTGAATAGTTTAAAATGGCATAAAGAATAAAATACCAAAAGATAACCACAATAAATAGCTATATCACTCTGGATATGCCATTTAATCTCTCTTGTTCTCAGTTTCTTCATCTACAGAACAATCAGAGTGGATCCAAGCCCTAAGAGCCATTGTAATGAAAATTGTATGATTCTATTCCCCAGCTTACACTTTCCCAGCTTACAATAGATAATAATAAATCTATTATTCCAGAGAGCTACTTTTCCTCTGTGGTATATTAGAACAAAATTGATATTGATGAACCAGTAGGTATGGGACCCTGGAGGTTACAAATTATAGCATGGATGAGTTTCCAGTTCAGTTGGAACTCAAAGATAGATGACCATGTGACAACAGGGATATTCACAACCAGAAAACAGATCATGTTAAGAGAGATTAAATATTCAACATAAACCACCCACATGTCCAGTAAGGAAATTGGTAAAAATGCCAGCAAGAAATATCAGCCTGCCCTCACTCTTTACATGTCACTGCCCTCTTTGACTTGGCCAGTCATCCATGAGTCAAATAGCTACAGATGCTTCTGGAAAGTAAGTGGCAATTTAAGATTAAAGTTTACTTAACTGGTACACCAGACAGAACATTCTATCTTGAACTTATTCTTGGTGCTACATTTATTTTTATTTGTTTCAATATTCTATTATAAAAATCTTCAAACACATAGCCCAGTTGAGAGAATTTTACAGTGAACCTCTGTATATCCCCACCTCATAGAGTTTATCACCAACATTTTATTATACTTGTTATATTGGATATCTTTCTATCTATTTATTCATCCATCTTATTTTTTAAGGATTTCAAAGTAAATTACAGACACCAGTGTGCATGTCATTAATTACAATTTGGTATTGTTTTTTTCTGATTTTTCTTTTGATGTAAAATATACATATAATGAAATATACAAATTTTAAAGTATATATTCATTGAATGTTGACAAATGCTTATACCTGAGTAATCCAAAATCCTATCAAGATAGCTAACATAGAATTTATTTTTAATTTAATTTTTATATAAATATATTGTTTTAAAAACTAGTCAAACAGAAAGGCTGCAGTCTCCTGAACCTCCCAATTCCAGTTTGTGCTTCCCAAAGGCAACTACTTTCAAATCTTTCACATGTTTCTTCTGATAATTCTTCATATATCTCTTACAGAATATTATTATTTCAAATCAAGTATTTAATTTTAGAATTACATCTTTCATTAGTTATTTTTGAAGATTAGGATTTAGCTTTCTCAAACAATTTCCTAAATACAATTTCCTTCCCTCCCACCCCAAATATATTTATAACATAGATTTTAGTTAAATTAATATTCAGTATTTATATTACTTTATGTAGATATTATTGATAGTAGACACTAGACACTAATTACATTTTATATCCTGTCTAACTTTGGTTTTTCCCAATTATTAATCATTCATGTTTATTTACTTTTTAAATATATCTCTCACCAGTGCATCTCTAAACTCTCTAAGGAAACTTTAGCATTCCTTTAAATGTGGTTTCACGCATTAGATAATGTCTCAGTTCCATTTTTCTTGGAGGCATCACTCCAGTCTGTATTATTTGCTCTCTAGGCCCTGCTGCAGGGCTACCCTCATTCCCTTCCTCCAGCTTGTGTTGTAGTACTAATTTCTGGATCCCATATCTTTCTCACAGTTCCTTCCCTCCTTTTCATGGAACATGTCCTGCTGAACATGTCCTGCTGTACTTTCTTGGGCTTCTAAACTTTGAGAAGCAAACCTTTTGAGATCCTGCCCATCTAAAACTATTTTATTCTCCCATTGTATTCAATTGATCATTTATCTGTCTATGGTATACTAGATTGGAGATCATTTTTCCCAGAAATTTGAAGATGATCTTCCATTGCCTGCTAGCTTTCAGTATTGCTATCTCAGGCCATCTGTTTCCTAATACTGTGTATATGCTTTTGGAACATTATCTGTATTCCAGTGGTCTGAAACTTTATGTTTATATGCCTTGGTATACTCATTCAAATTAGAAACTCACATCCTTTATTGCTTGACAGATATTCTTATATTATTTCTTTGACAATTTCCTTTAAGGAAATATTTCCTGTTATCTCTTTTTGTAACTCTTATTAATTGCTTGATTTCTTATTTGAGACTCCAATTTCATATTTTCTCATATAAAATGTTTTGTTAAATATTTAAAAGAATATAAATTATATTTGTAAAATGTGTTTAAGTTATAAGGAATAACAATGGAAATACACAGTAGTACTATTCATTTTAATGAGAACATTGCTAAGGAATTTGAAGCTTCCATGTGACCTTTCCAGATCCAGTGATGTTCCTTCCTACATCACAGGTAACCTTTATAGTTTTATCACATACTTCTGTATCTCTAAAGAATCTGTTGTTTAGTTATTGAAGTTTTTAAAATTTTATGTGAATGTAATCATACTGTATGATAGATGAGACTTGCTTTTTTCATTTATATCAAATACCTAAAGATTCACCCATGCTATTCTATGAAGCAATACTTTGTTCATTTTCACTGCATTTATGTACAAATCATAATTTTTTTATGCATTCTTGTATTGATGGGTGTTTGGGGGTTTTCCAAATTTTTTACTATTAAAAACATTGTTACTATCGATATTAATCAACAAATATGCTAGTTCTAGCTTATATACCTATGACTGGGATTATTACACCATCTTCAACTTTCGTAGATAATACCAAATTGTTTCTTGAAGTGGTTATACCACATTACACTTCCACTATTAATGTAAAAGAGTTCCAATTGCTTCACACCCTTGCCAACAGTTAATTTCATCTCCATTTTAATTATTGTTAATTAGGGATGTATGAGTAATATATTGCGCTTTTAATCTGCATTGCTCTGATTTTTAATGAAGTCAGGAAATCTCTTCATGTTTATTTTTAAATATTTTATTTATTTATTTTTAGATAGGAGAAGGGAAGAAGAAAAAAAGGGAGAGAAACATCAACATGTGGTTTCCCCTTGCATGACCCCCACTGAGGACCTGGCCTGTAACCCAGGCATGAGCCCTGACTGGGAATCAAACTGGTGACCCTTTGGTTCACAGGCTAGCACTCAATCCCCCCACTAAGCCACACCAGCCAGGGCCCTTCTTATTAAAAAATTACATTTTTTCTTCTATGACATGCATGAATGCCTGTTCAAGTGTTTTATCCACATTTTTATATTAGTGTTTGTCTTTTATCTACATCCAGGAGTTCTTTATATTTTCTGAATATTAATGTTTTTTGTTATTTATGTTACAAATATCTTCTCCCAGTTTGTGTCTTTTCTTTTCATGTTAAAAAGGCAATGGGAAGCCATTGAAAGATTTTCAAACACCAACATGATATGAGTAGGTGAGTACTTTAATTAGACCATCAGTGAATTTGAGGAGTGGAGATGTAGCTTTCAGTAGTCCAGGCAGAGCTGGTTGGTGGTGAGCTCCAGAAAAGGGGTAGTGGTGGAAGAGAGAGGGATGAGGGGGAAGATTCAGGAAATACTCAGGTGGCAAAGTCAGGAGAGTTTGGGGTCTGACTGGGGTGTGTGTGAGAGAGATGGAGCTGTGGAAGCTGGTTCTCTGTGGGGCTGTGTGGTCAGCGGTGCCTCCACCTGGAACAGAGGAGGATGGAAGCAGAGTTTGTTCTGAAGGGAAGGTGATGTACTCAGGTTGAGTCATGCTGAGTTGGAGGTTTGAGGTATCCCATTCTCCATTTCCCATTTTCTCTGTTGTCTATTAAGAAAATAGCCAATGTAGACCACATTTTAGAATAATTTCTTTCTTTCTTTTTTTTAAATAAAAAAGGTTAGAATGAAAAATTTGGGCATCCAAAGGAATTAGCTTCAATTTTCAAAACAATTATGAGATGTGAATTTCCTTATTCTTTGAGAAGTCAGATAAATGAAGCATTGCTATGATGTGAATATGCTTTCATATGAAGTGACTTACATTAATCAAGCAGCTTGTCTATCAATTGTTTGTAAGAGTCTTTGGGACTCAGAAGTTGTGTATTGTTTCCTGCATCTGGGTCTTTACAAAACTGTTTTTGGTGAAGCTTTGACCTTAGCTCAGCTTTTCAGTGACTTGCTGGGGACAAAGATGAATGTAATCATCTTCCTAGAACATAAGTGGATTTCCTAGAAAAACAGCAGCAGGGAACACCATGAACAGGATTGCCTCATGCTCTTGGGACGATCTACTTACCATGAAGGTCACTTGAGAAAAGAAACCAAACTCCACATCCAGAAAGTGAGGAGGGAAGTAAAGGCCAAATTATCAGAGTATCCAAATGCTTTGCTGGTTGGGGCCACTTCATCATTTGCCACAACTCACAGTGAAAAAAAAAGGGTGGGTTACATAATTCTGTTTGCAATATTATAGGATGTAGTAAGACTAAAGGAGTTTGTTAGCATTCTTATTGGTGTTTTTATATTTGGTGACTTTCAGTAATGTGTTTGAAAGGCCAATATACCTGTCAGAAGAGTCCTTTCAGGGGGTCTCAATCCTAGAAGCTGGGGAGCTTTAAAAAGGTCAGATGCCTAGGCTCCACTCTGGAAGAATCTGATGTTATTGATCTGTGGTACAGTATGGACATCGAGATTTTTTATATCTTCCCAGATGTTTTAATGTGCAACTAGTATTGAGAAGCAGTGAGTGCATTCAAGTCACACTGATAACAGTATTTTTTAAATGTTTTAAACATCTTAATGTCCACTTGGCAGCAAGTACATAACTGAATTTATAAGCTCTGAAACATTTGAGTTAGGACAAAAGTAAAAGAAAAGAAAAAGAAAATCTGTTTCTGCTCACAGATTCACAGCTATGCCAAACCCACTAAACAAACAGACAGCAGAGCCATTGGCCACCAGCATGAACCCTGTAGTCAACATGTAAACTCACTTCTTCTGATTTTCTTTCATTCATTGAGCTGAAATTGAACTAGACTTCAACAACTAAAATTCTGTGTAATTGTCAATAGGGTATATTGAGGACTTACTAAGTGTTAGGCACTATTTTAAATCTTTTACATTTTCAAACTCATTTAATTCCCCCACACAATCCCATTTCATAGATGAGGGTTTGGGGGCACAGAGAGGTTTAGCGAGTTGTCCAAAGCCACAGCCAAGAAATGGAAGAATTGAGACTCAAACCCAGAACTCTGGAGCCTGCACTTTTAACCCCCAAAATATACAGCTTCTACCATATAGCAGAGATCTTAAAAGAGAATGAAAAGGGAGATAACTCTATATGATCATAGTGGGCATTTTGCCAGGCAATGGGTGGGGCATGGCAGGAAATACAGAGATGAGCCTCCAGAAGTTCACAGGGTGAGGCAAACGCACAAAGAACACCACCAAGAAGTAGAGCAAGAAAAGTGCCATAAGAGAAGCACAAGCGAATGTGTACATGGGACCAAAGGAGGAGCGGTTCCTTGTTTCATCAATAAAAGCTCCCTAGAGGAAGCAGCTTACAAAGTAATTTTTTTCTAACTGCAGCACAGGTTAGAGATAGGAAAGCACCAGAGGAGAGGTGGAAAGAGGCTAGGACCTTGTTTGAGGGGGCATAGTTAAGTCCCCAGGTGGAGCCCTCTCCCTTCACTGCACTAGAACCCAGCTTGCTTTCACACAGAGAGTGAACTAAACTGAGTTCTGGAGGGTGAATTTCCAGATGGGAAAGTCAGATGTGCCTGCCTATCAGCCCTGAATCTTATCTCTCCCTGGAACTTTTGTCAGATTGTTACCTATATCAAGCATGGAAAAAAGGCTCTTTCTTGGCTCCTTTTGACATATTGGGGCATGCTGTCACTTTCAAGAATTTTGATAAATATTAGGGAAGAATTAAAAAGGAAATAGTTACATTTAAATAGCATTTTAGTATGGCAATGGTAAACTTTCCAAGTACCAGGTTTCTGAACCTGTATCCCAAAAGAAGGCCACAAAATCTCCTTATCCTTAGATGATAACCCACTCTAGATACCCAAATGGCTAGTTCAGTTTTATATGCACCACACTAGCTTCTTTCCCTTATGACTTCCTCTGAGTTGCAACAAGCAACTGGCTATTAACTAACTTCTTTGCTCCCTCCCTTCCTTTCTTTCTTCCATTCTTCCATCCTTCTTCATAAATTTATTGAACACCTACTTTGTGACAGGTGCTATGTTAAAAATTAAGTGGTCAATATTTTTCTGTGCTTCTCACCATCAGAGATAACTCTGCTTCTACCCCAATGTGTTACATTGGATGATTGTTCTTGATTCTTCACTCCTTTTTCTGCTAGTAAACTTACAGTGCTTGTCAGTAGAGTAGAAAAAGTATACTTCCCTGCCCCCAGTGACTTAGAGTTTGGCCATGTGGCTCGATTTGGCCCATGAAATGTTAGCATATGTGACATAACTCAAGGTCTTCAAAGTGCTAGATGATTGACTTCTGCTCTTGCATTTCATGTTAACCCTCATGAGATGAATGGGTAGCTGCTGCTCCCATAATGAAGAGGTACAGGAGTAGACATGACTCATTGTATAATCCAGAGCCCAGCCAGGCAGAGCTATAGCCAATCTGCAGACCTCTGAGCCAGAAAAAAATAGGCATTTTCATAGTAAACCACTGAGAATTTGGGGTTGCTTGTTATAATAGCATTTTTCTAGCAATAGCTTACCAATAGACCCAGATAAGGACTAGACCAACCAAACCAAAGAATCCCTCCACACACTCCACCACCACTAAAATTCTAAATATTTTGTGTACATGTCCCAATTCCAGGGTCCTCTGTGATTTAGTTTCATCTGTAAACTATGGGTAACATGCAAGGGTTAAATGGGTGCTATATATAAAGTGCCCAGTACAGTGTCTAGCACAAAGTATACACTCAATACTTGGTAGCAGTTATTCAGATGATTTAGGAAGATAATTCTACAGAAGCATAAAGAATAGTTAGAGGAAAGGGAAGCTAAAATAATGCACTTATTGAGAGCTTACTGTGTGCCACACATTGTTCTGAGTATTTTATATTTATTAACTCAAATAAATCTTACAACAACCCTCCCAGGTAAGTACTATCATCCCAATACATAGGAGAAGAAAATGACACACAAAAAGATTAAGTAAACTTGTTTGAGGTCCCACAGCTAAGAAGCTGTAGATGAAGAATTTGACTATGGGCAGTTTGGCTCCAGAGCCCTTGCTTTTGTTGTTGTTGTTGTTGTATAGGTATAATTGACAAATAACATACTAGTTCAAAGGTATGTAACATAATGATTAGATATCTGTATATATTGTGAAATGATCACCACAGCAAGTCTAGTTAACATTCATCACCACATTTAATTATATTTTTTTCTTGAGACCTTTTAAGATCTATTCTTTAGCATCTTCCAAATATGCAATACAAAGACTTCCAGTCAAGCTTGCAGCACAGGCAGATATGGCTTGCCTCCTTTCACAACCACATCAAAATTACAACTAAAATGTAGAATAACCATCACTCAGAACTATTGGAAATTGAGTTGAATGGAAGTCTGACCACTATGGAATTAAAGAGACCACAGCCATCCAGACTGGTAGGAGGGGTGCAGACATGGAACAGGCTGGTCCCTCACCCATGTGTGGTGGATACAAATTTGAGAGGGATATCTCAGGAGCAAGGACTTCCAGCCCCACATCAAGACCCATAGCCCAGGGTTCCAGTACCAGGAAGATAAGTCCCCACAACTTCTGGCTGAAAAAAACAGTGGTGATTGAGTCTTTGGAAGAGACTTCTGGATCCCTGAGTAGTTCTTAAAGAACCCACACATGGACTCACCTACTTAGATTCACTCCCTCTGAGCTCCAGCACCAGGGTAGCAGCATGAAAGGCACCAGTGGTATACTGGGAGAAACTAAAGTCTCTGGCATCAAAGTGAGCAGAGTCATTGTCCTTTTTCCAAACCCTCCCCCTACAGAGCCAGCAAGTTGATGCCATATCTGAGACTCCGTCAACCTGGTTAACACTGTTTGACCTGCCTTGGAGCTCCCCAGAGACTCCACCCCACCCTACCTACAGGCCCACCCAAGCTGCTATTCTATATGAATGGCTCTCCTTGGCTCATGCTTCCTAAATTCTCTCAAACAAGCAACAGCTGACTTCAGTGAGCCCCAAGCCCAGGACTAGCAGCAGCCAGCCTAGATTTACAGCTTGGATTTGCCTGAGAATCCCCAAGCACAACACAACTAGCAACCATCTCAGATGCTTTATAGCTCAGGTAGGATGGCCCTGGGCAAAAGACAGGTGGGGGATGACCTTGGCCTGCACTAACCAGGAAACCTCAGGGCCAACACACCCAGTGGACAGCTACAAACCATGTAGGAGTACCACCACGGTGCCCCTGCACAGCTGATCCTCCACAGAGGGTGGAGGTTGGTGGTCTGTGGACACAGCCAATCCTTGCCACTGAATAGCCTGGGTAAATCCCTCCCATTGATCTGCCAACAGCAACCAAGGCTCAACTACAAGAGGAGGATGTACTCAGCACACATGAAGTGTGCACCTTGAGTACCCAGCTTGGGTGATAGGGGAGGCTGTGCCACTGGACCCTACAGGACACCTGCTACATTAGACCACACTACCAAGACACAGAGTCAAAGCAGCTCTACGTAGTACATACAAACAAAAACAGGGAGGCCACCAAAATGAGGATACAAAGAAACGTGGCCTAAATGAAAGAACACATCAAAACTCCAGAAAAAGAACTAAACAATTTCTCAAAAGAAACTTCGCAGGCTACAGTGGATTGGCAAGAAATATTCAAAGTCATGAAAAGCAGGGACCTACAGCCAAAATTGCTGTACCCAGCAAAACTATCATTTAGAACTGAAGAGCAGATAAAGAGAAAAAAAAAGACAAAAAAAACCCCACTAAAGGAGTTCATCATCACCAATCCATTACTATATGAAATGTTAAAGGGCCTTATTTAAGAAAAAGAAGATCAAAATTGTGAACAATAAAATGGCTAAAAATACATCTTTTGACAATTGAATCTAAAAAGAATCTAAGCAAACAAGGAGACAGAATCATGGGTACAGAGAGCATTTTAATGGTTGCCAGATGCGAGGGGGTGTGGGCGAATGAGTGAAGAGGTGAGGGGATGGAGAAGTACAAACAGAGTTACAGAAGAGCCATGGGTATGCAAAATACAGTATAAGAAATGGAGTAGCCAGAGAACTTACACACATGACCCACGGACATGAACAATGGTGTGGGGATTGCCTGAGGGAGTGGGGGGTGCTGAGCGAAGGGGGCAAAGGGGAAATCAAGACAACTGTAATAGCATAATCAATAAAATATAAATTAAAAATATGCAAAACAGTATTATTAACTATAGTCACCATGCTGTACATTACATCCCCAGGACTTTAGTTTATAACTGGAAATTTTTACATTCATCCATTTTGCCTACCCCTACATCTCCAAAGTTCTTGCTCTTAATCATAATGTATATCCCTCTAAGAAGGGAGGCCTTTTAAAATGGTGGATGAGGAGTGCACATGAGCCAAGAGGCAGACCTGGACTAATCTAGTGCCTAAGGGCATGCAAAGTAGGAAACAAGGGAAAACACAATGCAGAGTATAATATAGCACACTCTCCTTTGGTGAATTTTGGCAACCAGCTGCAAGTAGTGGGTGTTGGATGAAGAGGCAGAGCTTACTCTGCCGCGTATGATTTTTGCAAATCACAAAAGGAGAGATTCTCAATCAGTTGTATGTTCTATGAAATTATATCATGTCCTGAGAAGTTATCATGAGGTAGTTGAGAAACTTGAAACATCTTATACAGTGGATAGAGACTCAGTCTGATTTAGGACTACCATTATTGAACTATGAGAAGACAAGTCAACTTCCACATGGTCTTTTTTCAACCCAGAGATTTCAATTCTTCTATAGTTATGCCAAAGCCATCCATGTCACAAGTGTATTCTGTGTCATCTGAAGTAAGTGAAAAATAACAACATGCACATCCCACTCCAATATTGAAGGTCTGCCTAAAGGTCAATCATAATTCTTCACACTTTCCAAAGAATGACTCTCCCACTTGCCTTCTACCACCAACACTCACCAACAACTCTTCTTTTTTCCTTTGGTGAGTTCAATAAACCTTCCTTATATTATGAATTCAAATTTATTTACTTTAAAATGATTGTTTATTATACACAGAAACATATTTTCACTGTTCAATTAATATATTTTCCTATTTGCAAAATTCATTTCAGTATCTGGGGTTGGGATAGGATATACCATGATTTTTTTCCATTGAAATTAGTGAAAAAAATTTAATTTAATGTTTTACTCTGTGCCAGAGCTTCTAGAATAAAATGAAGAGTGGTTTAATTTGGTCATGTAATGAGAATTCAATATGTGTTTAATGAATGAACAGGCACAAGCATCAGTAAAAGTCACAGGAGGAGGGAGTTTCAAGATGGAGAAACAGGGCTGGTGCTACTCCCTATGACAAGAATACATAAATGGTACATTCTTTTCTTTCCACTCTCCCATTTCTGTCTCTTAGTAGCTATTTGGGAGATGTTTTCTCATTTGGTCCTTTGAAATCTAAGATTTTAAGATCTAGAGATCAATAATCTTTGATTTTTATAAGTAGTCTCCTTTTGAAATGTTAAAATGACTAATACATATCCAAATTCTACTAGGTTACCATCATTCATGAACCAGGCCAATATTCAAAACTTAATTATGTGGTTCAAAGCCTGTGTTAAAGTATGGAAAGGTGGAAAATGAATTCATTGGAAGTCATTATAGTATTGGCATTAACTAGTGCCTGAGGGGTGTGCCCTCCTCTGCCACACTATCCAGAGATTGAAAGTTGGCCTGGAGAAGTATAGTACACAGCTAAAAAGAGGCCTCTGAGAATACTGGGGAGGCTACAAGTAGGTGCTGAATTCCCGAGCCTGGGAATGAGTTGATAGAGCGATAGACTGAATGCTTGTGTTCCCCCCAATTCATATGATGCAATTCTAACTCCCAAATGTGATAGTACTAGGAGGTGGGGTTCTTGGTAAGTAGTTAGGTCATGAGAGTTGAGCTCTCACAAATGGGATCAGTGCCCTTAAAAAGAGACATGAGAGAGCTTGCTTTCTGTCTCTGCTCTCCACCATGTGAGGACACAGCAAGAAGGTGGCCATCTATAAAGCAGGAAAAGGGCTCTCACCAGAATCTGACCATGCTACCACCCTGATCTCAGACCAAAACTGTGATAAATACATTTTTATTGTTTATAAGCCACCCAGGCTATGGTATTGTGTTATAACAGCTCAAGCAGACTAAGACAGGAAACCATCAAAATAGGGGAAAACCATGCTAAAAATAAACAATCAACTTCATTTGTTTCACTGGAGTTGACCCTACTCATTGCGTTGAATATTGTTTGGAATGTGTTATCCATGATCTGAAAATTAGACATATGGTTATGGAAAATTTTTCATTGCTGTGGCATTTATTATAGTGAGATTTGAATTCTTTTTCATTAAAACTAAGCAGTGCCCATATAAATTAGAAGTTCACTCTCAGACATTACCTGTGGCAGACACTTTTGGTTGTATACCCAAAAGCCTTGTCACCTCCTTTCTCTGTAACAAATGGAACCCTGATTTCATTCAGGTATCAGATAGCTATATGTTTCAAGGAAGGTCAGGACACTTCCCAGCCCCACAAGATGAATGTTGAATAGTCAAAGGCAAAAAGAGCAATACTTCTTGCTGGTGATCAATTGGACATGAGAAAAAGTCTTCTGAGGGTGGAGTGCAAAGTCTTCTGGGAAAGGTTTTCTTTTTCCAAAGAGAGGTACTATGGGGAGAAACTAGTCTTTCTGCCTCTGGCTATGGCTAGGTGAAGAGGATAGTAGGCACTGCTTTAGCTATCTTGCAGCCATGAGAGGGCAAACATGTAGACTAATACCAACATGCTGAAGGTGGTAGAACAGAAAGAAAGAAAAAACCCTGGATTTTTCAGTTGTTATTCTATTACAGTTGTCCCAATTTTTCCTCCTTTGCCCTCATCCACCCAGCCCACCCCTCCACTCCCAGAGTCAATCCCTACACCGTTGTCCATGTCCATGGGTCATTCATATACGTTCTTTGACTAGTCCCTTCCCTGCTTTCCACCATTATCCCCATTCCACCCCCATCCCCTATGGCTGCTGTTAGTCTGTTTCATGTTTCCATGTCTCTGGTTCTATTTTGCTCATTAGTTTATTTTGTTCATTAGATTACTTTTATAAGAGAGACAATATGGTATTTGTCTTTCACTGCCTGGCTTATCTCACTTGGCATAATGCTCTCCAGTTCCACCTATGCCATCATGAAGTATTGGAGCTTCTTCTTTCTCTCTGCTGCATAGTATTCCATTGTGTAAATGTATCATAGTTATTTTTTATTCACTCATTTATTGATGGGCACTTAAGTTGCTTCCAGCACTTGGCTATTGTAAATTGTGCTGCTATAGGGGTGCATAAGTACTTTTGAACTGGTGTTTCAAGATTCTTAGGGTATATTTCCAGCAGTGGAATCACTGGGTCAAAAAGCAGTTCCATTTTTAATTTTATGAGGAAATTCCATACTGCTTTCCCACAGTGGCTGCACTGGGCTGCATTCCCACCAACAGTGCACAAGGGTTCCCTTCTCTCTACATCCTCACCAGCACTCGTTGTTTGTTGATTTATTAATGATAGTCATTCTGACAAGTGTGAGGTGATATCTCATTGTGGTTTTAATTTACATCTCTCTGATGGATAGTGATGTTGACCTTAAAACCTGGTTTCTTGATGATATCATTAAAGTTCTGAATGAACCAACCCTAGAACTTCCTTCCTCTGGACTTGTTATATGAGGTAATAAAGTCTCTCACTCAAGGTGCAGTATGATTATGAGTAGAATCAGCAGGCCTGGGAGCTTGTTAGCAGTGCAAAATCTAACCCTGCTCCAGACTTACTGAATCAGAATCAGCATTTCAAATAGAATCCCCAATGTTTCCTAGTCACATTAAAGTTTAAGAAGCACTGGTTTAAGCTCTTTCTGATCAGATTTTCTGGTAGTTGCGGCTAGAAAGCAATCTGATATCCTGTCTTATACAGTGAGAGCAAAGATCTTGTTTTCTTATCACCACCAAGAAAAGAATGTAGGAAAAGGACAAAAATGTTTCTACCTATGCAAGTCTTTCAGACATATTAGAAAAGTTCCCTAGCTCTTTAAACTGCTTTGTCTCCAATATTGAGTGGAAACAACTTATCACATAGGAAATGCACTTTTTTGGCCTCAAAGGGTAGTGAAAACAGTTCTTAAACTCACTGAAAATGCAGACTATACATATAATTCTCAAGTTGAAACCTGCAGGTACACCAAGACTGAAGGGGCACAGCATGGAAAGAGGAAAAGGCACCAACAGAAAAAATTCTAAACTGTGTATTTGACATCTCAGATTTCCTCATTAAGACATCTCAGATTTCCTCATAAATGTAGTTACTCAAGAGTAATTGTGGCTCCCATCCAAATTGCAAACATGTTAATAACACAAAATGAAATAAGGAAAAACAAGATACTCTCATAGCATTGTTATTCCTGAAAAGACTACTCGAGTTTCTTCAGGTTGCCCAGATCAGGCGGTTTCTTAAGTCATTCTGTGTTTACACTGCATTTAAGCAATAATTAAAATAAAAGAGGCCACTAAATATGATTACTTAATGGTCTATTGGTAGACCCTTAACCAATTTCAACAAACAAACATTCTGCAGCTTTTTAAAAAAGAATGTTCACTGTTCTGTTTTGATTGCCTTTCAACAGCTATTGGGAAATCATTCAGGTTGGTGCTTGTTATGAAAACACTGTTATTAAGATTATTTCATAGCCTGAATTTCTGAAATCTCATTCATTATGAGAAGTAAATAGCTGAGTAAAAATTATGCTGAGGATTTAAGAGTTAAATCAACATACTATTCAGTAATAATCCTTTTTAAAATATTTTATTTATTTATTTTTAAAGACTTTTTTTATTCACTTTTAGAGAGGGAAGGGAGGGAGAGAGAGAGAGAGAGAGAGAGAGAGAGAGAGAGAGAGAGAGAGAGACATCAGTGTGCGGTTGCTGGGGGTTATGGCCTGCAACCCAAGCATGTACCCTAGCTGGGAATCGAACTTGCGACACTTTGGTTCGCAGCCCGCGCTCAATCCACTGAGCTACACCAGCAGGGGCTATTTATTTATTTTTATAGAGGGGAGGGGAAGGAGAAAGAGTGGGAGAGAAACATCAATATGTGGTTGCCTCTCATGTGCTGCCAACTGGAGACCTGGCCCACAACCCAGGTGTGTGCCCTGACTGGGAATCGAACCAGTAACCCTTTGGTTCACAGGCTGGAATTCAGTCACTGACCCACATCAGCCAGGGCTGTTTAGTAATAATCCTTAAAAAAATTAGGGTTATGGGTTCACAAATTTCACTGGCATTCCACACTATAAAATCACTATATTTCCACTATAGAATCACTGAGAGGAAAAATGGAGATACAACCATTCTACAGTGTTTATAAAAGCAGTTGAGTGGCATGATACAACCCCCAAAGAGATCCCTCCACGCACTACCCACCAAAATAACAAGCTATGTCAAAACCTTGCTTTGGTCAGTTTAAATATATATGGAAAATGATAGCCAAAGCTAATAAGAAATAACTACTGAACTGGATGTTTGCATATTTTCCCTTAAAAAACTAATACACAACATATTACAAATAAGTCACTTGGAAGTTTGTGGCTGTATTTGTACATTTGTCTCCATGATCTTTTGCACTCTGCCTGCCTTCATTGCTTTCCTCTTTAGCATCTCCAATTATGGAAATGTACCAGAGAAAGGAAAGGAAAAAATTGAGACACATCTTTGAGCAACTTCAAGGGTTGACTGAAAAAAATTTACCTGAAGAACAGGAGACAAGAAATGGATGGTGCTTGTGCCCCACAGGTGGAGCTCACATACACATGGCCTCCTAGACTCTGTTCTTATGGGAACCTTGCTCTATTTCTTCTGTCAGTTGAATCTCTAATCCTCGGTATTCAGAAAAAAAGGTGAGACTGAAGAGTTTCACCTGGAATTATCAAATACTTGTATCTACAATATACCTGCCATGAGACCCTCTAGCCTGTGAGGGTTGTGGGCATATAGGTATACAGGGCTTGTTTTCCTATCTTGTCAGTATTATTCATTTCTGTATCCTGAGCATCCAGGGTAGCTCCTAGCACATAAAAAGAGTTCAAGACATATATGTTGAATAAATTAGGAAATTGTGGCTCTAAAGGCTTTCTTCCTGGGGTTTACAACAGCAAACATATCCCCCCTAAGACAATTTGGCATTGACTTTTTTGACTTTATCACATGAGAGCTCAGTAGAATCCTACATTTAGGGAAATAGGGCCTAAGATTTCTCTACTGCATCTCACTAGTGAAGCAGTTGCAAATTGTACACACACAACTGTCATACAAAAGCAGCCCCACAAAGGGTCCTCTATATATTAAAAAATGACTTTGATCATAGGAAGAGGAATGTTCTCCCTGGTGCAATAGGGGATTCTAGAACTATGTTCTACAGTGATTTTGATGGCAGGAGTTAAAAGTTTTTGCATCAATAAAAAACTGTTGGTTGAAATCTTTATCTGTTCCATGTTTCCCAACACAACAATTTTGTATTACAAATATAGCTCCCTGTCCCTAATTATGAAGGATAATCATGCTGCTAATTAACCAAAATTAAAAGAGTCCAAAGAGCCTGGAGAGTGGCCAGACAAATCCTCTGATGGTCTGTGAATCTGAGCTCCTCTCTCTCACATTCTCTTCCCCTGGCAGACAGAACCCTTCCTCAGCTCACTCCCCTTCCCAGACAGAGCATATTCACACAACTGTTTTCCTCCAAATGTTCAAAATATAGCTTTTTAAAACTTACTGAATAACCCAGAGTTCCTTGCAACAACCTTATAGGGCCTGTTGTATTTTACCAAAAATTTCCTAGTGTAAACAGATGCCTCTGATGTAAGGGTTGGCTCTGTCAGGCTCCAACAGTAGAAGAGAAGAAATAACCATGAAGCCCAGGAACAGGGGAAAAAAGGCTTTTTTTCCTTCAGGAGAAAAAAAAATCCCAACATCATTTCAATTTAAACTAAGCAACAGAACAAAACATGGGACTGCAAATTTTGTCTCTTAAAGCCTTTATTTATCTAAGGTTTGTATTAATATTCTCAATGGGTGTTGTGTTAGTGATCAACTCAAACCCAAAGAATCAAGCTCCAAAGTGTTAAGCTGGCTACAGTCATTTAAAACAGATAATAGTGAGGTGTTTTGGGGTTTTATTTTTGTTTTTCTCATCACATCTCAAAGTGAAAAGATTGAAACTCCACACCCTGCAAGCAATTTTTATAAATATAGACAAGATTGGTGTATCCTCCTCCTTCTTTTTGGAGAGTATGTTGCTAAGTCACAATATGTTGATGAGCTCTGGTGTGGAATCCATTATAGTAAGAAAACCAATTGTACATTTGTTTTTGGAAATTACCCTGAGATATTTACCAATGGTTCAGAGCTTTTTTTTTTTTTAAGTCTTTTGGAAAATGGTGAATGCTTCAAAACTCTTATAGATACCGACATTTCAATTTGTAAGCTTCTCTTGTTGAATATACTGGGGCACTGAACAAAAATATTAGAGAGGAAAGCAGCAGTGAATAAACAGAAAACCTCAAGACATGGTTTTTAAAAGAAAGGGAAAATTAAGCCCTGGCTGGCGTAGCTCAGTGGATTGAGCGCGGGCTGGGAACCAAAGTGTCCCAGGTTCGATTCCCAGCCAGGGTACATGCCTGAGTTGCAGGCCATAACCCCCAGCAACCGCACATTGATGTCTCTCTCTCTCCCTCCCTTCCCTCTCTAAAAATAAATAAATAAAATCTTAAAAAAAGAAGTAAAAGATAAAGTAGTACACAAAAAAGAAATAATTATTTTAAAAAATAATAAAAGAAAGGAAAAATTAAATATACACTCACACAAGTAAGCAGAACCTTTATCTGTGGTTAATGTTGTTTCCATCCACTTCAAATTATTATATTTTGGTCTGTTTTTACTGTCAGTTTGTTCTTTATTTCAATGTTTCTGGTTGTATTTTGCTTGCTTGTTTGTTTTGTTGATTAGGTTCCACTTACAAGTGAGATCATGTGGTAAGCCAGGTGGTGAAAGATGATTATATATTTTTTAAGAGAGTCCTTATCTTTCTGATATGTATATGGGAATATTTATGGATGAAACAATATTATATTGAGAACTTGCTTCAAAAAAATTAGGCAAAAAGGAAGTAGGTGAGAGTAGAGGACAAGGCAAAATTGGCCAGGAATCCTTATTTGTTGGAGCCAATACAGCAAGGAAAGGGGTTCATTATGTTATCCTGTCTACTTTTATAAATGGTTGTTTTCCATGATAAAAAAGTTCAAGCATTTTAAGAAAATGGATTTTCATAAACATTCAGAACAGAAGTTAGAGCCCAAGACCAAAGATACTAAAGGGGAGGGATACATTTAGTAGAAATGAAACACCAAAATAATATTCAAGCATTACAATAAAAGAACTATCACCAAACATAAATGGAAATGTTAGTTCATGATCAAGTTCAAGTGGATGACAGTATCCCAGTAGTGTCTACTTCTGACACCCGTTTCAGAAGGCAGTTGACCTAAATAGGAAGTTGCCCAGCTGAAGCTAATTGGAAGTAGCAGGCTGACTGGGGGTGGTGCAGAGATCACTGGCCTTGTGGCCTCTTGGACTAAACACATTGCCAATCTGAGAGGAGTTTCACAGTTGAGAGCAGAAAGGAGGGATTTAAGAAAAGAAACACAGAAAAACAACCTTTCCTTAGACTGGAAAATATTCTCTTTTTTTAAGGGAATGAGACAAGAATTAAAATTAAATTGTTACCTATCTCAACAACATAAATGTCCTCTTCTATAATTTTTTTTATTTCTTAATTTCACATTCATGCAGTTTAACCTGCCTATAGTATGACACACATTGAAATTTCAACTCTCTAGCATGAAATTGATCAGGGCCTTCTATTAACTGGAATTTTACTACATTCTCTATTCAAGAGAAAATTTAGACTACTAACCAAAAAACTGTGGGAGGATTTGCTCTTTTTCCTCAAAGAAATTTTGTACACTTTTATACCTAATTTCCATCCATAGTTATACTATAGTATTTGTAACTATACTCTAGATCAGGTGTCTCTTTCTATACAGAGTGAGACAATAAATATTTTAGAGTCTGCAGGCCCAATGGTCTCAGCCACAGCTACTCAATTCTGCCATTGTAGCAGCCATGGACAATACGTGAACAAACGGCTATGGCTGGGTTCCAGTAATACTTTATTTACAAAAAAATGGTGGCAGGCCAGATTTGGCCACCAGGCCATTTTTACTGACTCCTGATAAACTTTTCTTTAAAAAGATTTTATTTCTTTATGTTTACAGAGAGGGGAAGGGAGACATAAAGAGCAGAAGAGAAACATCAAAGTGTGGTTGCCTCTCACATGCCCCCCCCCCCCCCCGGGGCCCTGGCCAGCAACCCAGGCTTGTGCCCTGACCGGGAATTGAACCGGTGACCCTTTCATTCACAGCCCAACACTCAATCCACTGAGCCACACCAGCCAGACGCCAACTCCTGATAAACCTTATCAGTAAAAGGCCTGTGTTAATTTCCTGTTGCTGCTGTATCAAATGACCACAAATAGTGACTTCAAACAACACGGTTTATTATCTTACATTTCTAGAAGTCAAAAGTCGGAAATGGATCTCACTGGACTAAAATCAAGGTGGTAGGAGGGCTGTGTTCTTTCTGGAGGCTCTAGGGGGGAGAATCCCTTTTCTTGCCTTTTTTCCCCCCACTCTTTCAGGCTGCCAGCATTCCTTGGTTCATGGGCCCTTCCTCCATCTTCAAAGCTAGCAATTATCATCAGTCTTTCTCACATCATACCATTCTGAACTCCTCTTCTGACACTCTTCTTCCACACTTAAGGATCCTTGTGGATATCTTTGGCCCACCTGGATAATCCAGGATAATCTCCCTATTTTAAGGTAAAATTATTAACAAACTTAATGCCATCTCAGTCTTAATTCCCCTTTGCTATATAATATAATGTATTCATAGCTTTCAGGAATTAAAACATGGACATCTTTGGGGAGTCACTATTTTGTCTGCAAGAGGGCCTAATAGGAAATAACTCACTCATTAATCACACTCTGGTTAGGTTTTTGCTCATTCTTGGCAGTTGGCTCATGTCATTGGCAATGATGAGGGTACATCAACAGTGGAAGAATAACACTTATGGTTCTAAAAGCAAAACAACTAGTTCACTGTGACACAGAGGACTGTGTGTGCATCACTGTGTAGCAGGACACTAGGAATCAGCATCTGACACAGCCGAGAGTGTGAGCTCTGGAAAGCAGTTGTTCACATTTCTGCTCCAGCACTTACGGGCCTTGAATCAATTAATTGCCTTCCTCGCGGCATCAGTTTCCTCCTGTGTCAAATGGTAATAACCCTTACCTTGTAAGCCATTGTACATATTAGATGGGATAATGAATGGGAAGCAGTTAGCACAATGCCTAGCCTATAATTAACAGTATTTCGGCAGAACCATGGGATTCTACTTTGAGCCAAACCATGTCCCTTTCAACACAATAACCACATGGGAAAAGTGTGGTAGGGCCTAATTTCCCTGCAAGGCAAACTACTCCACTGGAGCATTATATTTGGGTCTTAATTATGAAGTCTAAAGCAACATTCAAAGGGCTTTAAAATAGCACTATACATAAGCACCTGGTTAATAAAAACCTTGTGAGGATGATTTTATCTCAAAATATTTACTCTCAAATTACTCTGGCAGACAGTTAACTGGGGGAAATTCTGAGGACTTTCCAAGTACAGCACTTGTTATATATTAAAAATAGATGTCAGAAAGCCATTCAATAAATGCAGCAGCTTTTATAGTCTTAAAAAATCATATTAAATTGCTTCAGCCCAGGTATGGGATAAAACCTGTTCAAATATAAAAGCAATTACCTTCTCACTTTGATAGTCAATCACCATATGTTTTCAATAAGCAAAGTTTCAATTTGGTGCATCATACATGTCCTCTATCAGTAAGGTTTTTGTAAAAATCTTCTAGGCATCTCTTAATTATTTGTATTTTAGCATTTTACAGAACCTGAAAAAAGGGAAAAATTAGTGCCCAAGGCCACCAAAATAAAATAAATAATGGCAAAACAGACAAAGGAATGCTCAAACTCGTTCTGATGCCCCAACCACTACCATACTCATTTGCAACATTAAATTAAGGCAAATCATTCCCTCATAAAGAACTTCCATAATCTCAGGAGAAATGTTGACATATTGCATATGAGTCATTTTTCTGTGGTCTGTCTGAATATCAAAATCGGAAGCTCTCCGAGTTTCTCCAGATGCACACCTATT
Organism: Phyllostomus discolor; assembly: GCF_004126475.2. Lineage (NCBI taxonomy): Eukaryota > Metazoa > Chordata > Mammalia > Chiroptera > Phyllostomidae > Phyllostomus > Phyllostomus discolor. The sequence continues at coordinate 7,196,003 of NC_050198.1, forward strand.
TTGTTTTTATCCAGAAGAGCATCCAGAGTAAAGAGAGCATTATCAAATGCATAGTAATTTGAACAAATTCAGATGATTTTCATGACAGTTCATATATGAAGGAATTCTTTCCTCTGAAGAAAATTATTCTGACTACTAATAACTTTCTCCTCCCCCTTCCCTAGGGCTTCCCATGTTTTTTGAATTCTCTACTTCAGAGTAAAAATTTAAAGTGAAGCTGACTCATGTACCCCATGATTAACTGGAACTTCTTTTCCTTTCTTCCTTCAAATCCTTTCCACAATGTGAATATTTCCTGTGGCAGCTAGCCAAAATTCCTCACCCAGCCAAACTAAGTGAAAAATGAACCCTGTTTTAGTAACTGAAAGATCTTTGAAAGCAGCTTAAAAATCTCCAATGGACTTGAAGATAGACTACTGTCGAATTATATTTTTAAAATCTAATTATAAATGCAATCAAATTAGGAAAGGGTGCAAATAGATAAAGTTATTGACTATTTCACCAAGCTATTTAAGTCTGCATCAATGTGTTTGATGATTTGCTTATCAAAATACATTTTAAAAATATAATCAAAAGTTATCTTATGGACAACAATGTGGGGATTGACTATGGAAGTGGGGGGAGGGCTGGGCAGAGCAGGGAAAAAATTGGGGAAAAATTGGGACAACTGTAACAGCATAAACAATAATTTTAAAAAAGTTATCTTATAGCCAAGGAATGTATGTGATTTAACCAAATTACAAAATTTAATCCCTTGGAAGAACTAGCCATAGTCATTTAAAAAATGGCATTTCAATGCTGTGAATATCAAAGAATTTGTTTCTTTTTCATAGTCACCACTATTGTTTTATAATAATATCTTGTTCCTGTTTTTTAGCTGACACATGTATTTAGAAGTACACAATTCTTGAAAAAACATTTTTTTAATGATAATACTCATTGATAGTAAGAACACAAAATGAGCCTCAGACACTTCTGATGGGAACTAGAATAGCCTTTTTGCTATTTCACAATAGTGTATCAAGTCTTAAAACTGTGCCTCACCTATAATCCAGAAATTCCACTTCTTGAAGTTTACTCTAATAAAACCATCAGCAAAGCACCCAATTCAGTTTATCAAAGGCCTTTCTCAAACAAACACAGTTTCTTCTCTTACAGAAACTTGGGTACCAGCTGGAAAACATGTTTTTGCTCACACAACTGCACATAGACATAATATCCTTTGTGTCAAAAATTTACTAGGAACCTACTAGAATGGCTAAAATTAAAATGACTGACAATGATAAGTGGTGACAAGGCTATAGAGCAATTGGAACTCATAATCTGCTAGTGGGAGTGTAGAATTATAAACCACTTTGAGAAAATGTTTGACAGTTTCAATAAGGATTTTTAACACACATCTATCTTGTGACTCAGCAATTCCACTACTAGATATTTATTCAAGAGAAATTAAAAAATATGTTCCCAGAAATATTTGTGTCAGAATGATCATAACAGCCTTAATCATAATAGCCCCAAACTAAAAACAGCCATATATTCATTACCAGGAGAATAGGTAAACCAATTGAGGTACATCTATACAATGAAATATCATGCGGCATCTGTAACATGGCTGGATCTTACAGACATTATGATGAGTAAAAAAACTGGACATGAGTACATATTATACAATTCTATTTCTATGAAATCCTAGAATAAACAAAACTGATCTATGGTGATAATAAGAAAGTGAGGTAAGAGAAAATGTCTATATTATGTGCTGGGTGGTAGTTACACAGGTGAATATAACAGAAAAACTAATCTGTGCACTTACAAACTATGCTTTTTATAATATGTAAATTATATCTATTTTTTATAATAAAAAATCATCCAAGCCCTGGCTGGTGTAGCTCAATGGACTGAGCACGGGCCTGTGAACCAAAGGGTCACCAGTTTGATTCCCAGTCAGGGCACATGCCTGGGTTGTGGGCCAGGTCCCTGGTTGGGGGCATGTGAGAGGTAACCACACATTGATGTTTCTCTCTCTCTCTTTCTCCCTCACTTCCCCTCTAAAAGTAAGATAAAAAAATAAAATATATCATCCAAAAATATAGCCTGCTAGGACACATTTGGACCTTATAGTGTGTCTTTCACACCCATAGGGGGAAAGATGGGAATTAGCATTTGGGTACTGCTGTGTTCCAGGCTCTGTGTGAGATATTTAATATAGAATAATCAGGCTTCCTCCTGAAGTAGTAGGTAATTCCATGAGCCAAAATGTAATTCTGTGACATTTCTTATCAGGCCATTTCTAGAGAAAGCATTTCAGGCATTTAGTGGCAGATGAAATTTTTAAGGAATTATTATTTCTAGGTGGACTAATAGTTTCCCTATTTTTGATTGTAAAAATGATTTTAATGCTTATTCATTTTGTTCCTATAGTAAAGAACATATTTCTACATAAATGCCTGATGAATTTTATTTGTCCCAATAAGATTATATTTGTGAGCCCTGGCTGGTGTGGCTCAGTTAGTTGAAGCATTGCCCCATAAATGAAAAGGTTGTGGGTTCTATTTCTGGTCAGGGCACACACCTAGGATACAGGTTTGATCCCCAATTGGGGTATGTACAGGAGGCAACCAATTGATGTTTCTCTCTCTTTCTCTCTCTCTCTCTCTTTCCTCCTTCACTCCCTCCCTCCCTCTCTAAAATCAATAAACAAATCCTTGAGTAAGGACTAAAAAATTTTTCTTAAAGATTCTATTTGTCATTTGAAGAGCTTAAATTGGGATTGAAATGTAAAATTTACATATGACAATGATAAGTGTTCAATGACTCAAAAGCATACCAAACAAAATAATAATCTTTTAAAACAAGATTATTATTTTTTGTTGAATTTATTGGGGTGACATTGGTTAATAAAATGATATAGGTTTCATGTATACAATTCTATAATACATCATTTGTATATAATATTGTGTGTTCATCACCCCAAGTCAATAAATTTTTCCCTTGAACCACAATAAATCTTTTAATAGAATTTTATTTCAAGAATACAACAATCCAGGAAAATTCCAGATGTTCATATTATAAGGCCAAAAGGAATAAGAGAACAAGAATAATCTATGAAACAGAAGTTGCTATTTGGGTGAGAAAATTAAGTGTTCAAGCACAGAAAAATGGATTTAGGTTTTCTTAAGAAAGAAACAGAAGATGAAAGGTTCTTGGTTGAGTGGAATCTATTAGCACTGAACTTGCTGACTGACTATGCAGATATGACCCTTGGCACTTTAATTTAGTGCAAAAAGACATCCATGACTTCAAGAAATTTACTTTTTACTGGTCTTTCTTATTTATATGGCATCCTTTGGAAAGAAATTAAAAATTCTTTGCTCTCAACTGCCAGTACTTTTCCCTTATCCATAAAAGAAAGTCTAAACTTCAAACCTCATATTTGAACATTTTTATAATCTGATCCAAAGTTATCTAACTTTGATCTCCTACTGCTTCTCTATACTTGCTCTTTAGTCCAGCCAGCCCTGTTTACTGGATGACTCCAGAAGGACTCACTAATTCTCACCTCCAAATTTTGTTCATGCTATTATTCTTGATAAAGTGGTGAGGTGGGAAAAGTATGAATTAAATTAATTTCACTCCCCTCTCAGTTATTAATTAGCCATGTGAGCTTGGAATGTTCTCTCAATCTTTCTTCACATTAATTTTGATATCTATAAAATGAGAATACTAGTAACTACCTTTATTTTGATATTTTAACACTCTGTTTTTTGTATTAAATGAAATTGGTGATGTGCCTGATCCCATCATACATGATGAAGACTAACTTCCTATCAGATTTCATTCTCACTTCTACCTAGAATTCACTGCAAGCTTGATATCTTCCAAAATCTTACCAACTCAAATCAAATCCCACATCTTGAAACCTTGCCAAAGCACCCCTTTATCAAATAATTGGTCCTTAATATTATACTGTATGATATTGCTGAAGACTTCTACATTTGATGAAATACATGAATACAATCATTGAAGAAGCTCAACAAACTCCAAGTAAGAAGAACTCAAAGAGACCCACACCAAGACATATTATAACCAAACTTTTGAAAGACAAAGACAAAGGAAAAAAATTGAGAGCAGTAAAAAAGATGCAACTTGTCACATACAAGGGATCCTCAATAACATTATAAGCAGATTTCTCATCTGATATTTTGGAGGCCAGAAGGCAGTAAACTAAGAAATTCAAAATGCTAGAAGAAAAAAAGTGTCAACCAAGAATCCTATAATCCAGCAAACCTGTCCTTCAAACTTAAATCATCCCCAGATAAACAAAAGCTGAGGAAGTTTATTACTACAAGACCTGCCCTGCAAGAAATACCCAAAGGAATCCTGAAGGTGAAATGAAAGGACACTAGACAATAACTAGAAGCTGTAGGAAGAAATAAAGATCTCAATAAAGGTAAATAAATGGGCAATTATGAAGCTAGTATTATTGTAACAATGGTTTGTCACTCCACTTTTTGTTTTCTACACTGTTTAAGACATTAATACATTTTTTAAAACAATTATTAACCTAAAATTATTATTATTGTAACTTTGGTTTGTAACTCTAAATTTTGTTTTATACATAATTTAAGAAACTAATGAATTTAAAAGAATTATTAATTTATGTTTGGGGGCACACTATGTATAATGTAATTTTGTGATATTGACAACCAAAAAGGTGGGGACAAAACTGTTTGTTATAACTTTAGAATGTTAGTGTTATCCCCATAGTAACTCCCCCAAAATAACTATAGGACATACACAAAAGGAAATGAGAAAGGAATTTAGACATTCTGCTACAAACAAAACAACTAAACACAAAAGAAGACAGTAATGCAGGAAATGAAGAATGAAGAAGCTATAAGGCATGTAAAAAACAAATAGCAGTATGACAGAAGGAAGTCCCTTATTATCAGTAATTACTTTAAATGTAAATGGATTAAACTCTCCAATCAAAAGTCAGATATTGGCAAAATGATAAAAACACATGATCCAACCATACGCTGTTTATAAGAGACTCACTTTCAGTTCGAAAACAAACAGATTGAAAGTGAAAGAATAGGAAAAGATATTCCATGAAATTTCCTATTTGAAAGACGTGGAGTGCCACCTCAAATGAGACAGCCTAGGTGCTCACCAGACAGGTCCTGGCCCTGACCCAACATCTGGTAGGGAGGAGTTGGTGGGAGGGGGACGGGGTGGGAGGGGGGCGCGCGGAGGGACAGGGGCAGGTAGAGAAAGGGGTGTGGCTAAGACAGCAGGAACAGAGGACTCGAAAGCACCTTCTTTGTTACTCAGTTTCAGAGCTACAGGGGTCATATGTGTGGGGGGGTACTCAAAAAATAAATTCCTTCAATCCACACACATAAAGATATTGCATGAAAATACTAACCAAAAGATAGCGAGGGTAGCTATAATAATTTCAGATAAAATAGGCTTTAAATTTTTTAAAAAAGTTTACATGAGACAAAGAAAGAAATTATATATTAATAAAAATTTCAATATAAGAAGATATAATAATTATAAACATTTATACACCTCCCTGGCTGGTGTGGCTCAGTGGATTGAGCATTGGCCTGCGAACCAAAGGGTCACCAGTTTGATTCCCAATCAGGGCACATGCCTGGGTTGTGGGCCAGGTACCCAGTAGGGAGCGCATGAAAGGAAACCACACATTGATGTTTCCCTTTCTTCCCCTCTTTAAAAATAAATAAATTAAATATTTAAAAAAAATTTACACACCAAAACATTAAGAGTAAAAATTACTTCATAACCCCATATATTGTCCCTTCTCCCAATTCTCATGAGTTGGTAGGCATAGTTATCCTATAACCTTGCTGCCATAATACCCAAATTGTTAACAACCCTGACACAAGGTTACAAAAGTGTATAAGTGACCTCACAAGCTCTTCTGAACCAAAATTCTTCTCCCTCCAAAAACCACATTACAATGAGCATCTCTCTCCTGGTTGGATTGACATGGTGGTAGCTCTGCAAAACCTAAATGTCAGTGTGTACTTGTGCACGGCTGTGTGTTTATCATACAGCCTAAGTGATTTCATCTTTTAACTTACCTAAGTGAGAAATGTCTGTGGCATATAGCCTCAAACTTGATTTTTTTTTATTTTAACCCCAAAATGATCTCTCACCTATCAATATCTTGGCCCACGTGTTGTTATGCCAAGGCAAAAATACTGAGTCCAAGGAAAACCAAAATCAAGGAAATTCTGTGTTGTCTCCCTGGGTACTCCAACTCCCAACCCCCTCCCTCATGTCTAGACATTTCTACAGACTTCGCAGTCACCACCCTTTTTTTCCACATTTCATTAATAATTGTACAAGTCAAACAATAGCTAATCTGGCAATTATGCACAAGTTAAAATACTGGAACATATTACCCTGCATTGCCTGCCAAATCACACTAAAATTTAGATCAATGAAGGTGCTGAAAGATTTTTCAAAAGTTGATCCTGCCTTTCTTCCTGCTTGTTAAGCAGACTTCTAAAAGGGACTGAAGTTAGTCATTCTAAAAGCAAATCAACAACAGCATAAAGCCTGTCTCCTTGTGTCTCCATTTTCACAGTTAAACAAGAGTTTGAAACCCAGAGTTTGGGGGTGGGGAAGGAAAAAAGGGGAGTGAGGCAGAGTACCCACACCCTGAGATGATTGCATCAGGGTGAAAGAATGAACACCACACCCCAGGCACAGATTTCTGGGGTCACTTAATCATGCTCTGTACACCTGTGCTATGAGGGCAGTGCAGCTGCAAAGACAAACGCTGTTAGACTAAGAGGCCAACGTTCCCATTCCCCCCCTCCACCCCCTAGATTTAGCTACTTGCAAACGTCCAAGATTAGCCACAGAATTTTTGAGGAGTGAAGTAAAGCAAAAGCAAGACTAGGTCAGCAGTGTGCTCTTCCAGAATCCATCTCAGGGCCAAAACTTTTCGTCCACGCCTCTCCAACCTGTGCTCAGGCTTCCAGCTGCACACAGAACCTCAGTTCCCCGTGACCATGGCATCCTTCAGTGCAGTGTTCTGGGGCTGAGCTGTATAGACAAGGGTGTCCAGCAGCTTCAAGAAACACCTTCAGAACTCAGAGTCAGCCTCTATAAATAGCATCAACTCTGCCTACACCTCCTCCTCCTGAGTTTCCTCACTTTTAGTACTCCCAGTAGATATTACTAAGAGGTGAAAACATGAACACTTGCAGGAAATAGAACATTGATCATTCCTTCATTACCAATTTCCATGGAAATCCTGGATAAGAAACAGAAAGGAAGTCAATTGAAGGACTGCTTTAAGCTTGAAGTATGGTTCTTATGAAAGGTCAGTCAGGGGACTTACTACCAGGTGGGTCCAACCTGTGGCTCATAGGCCACATGCAACCCAGCACAAAATCATAAGTTTACTTAAAACATTAAGAGAGTTTTTTGTGATTACATGTCACAATATGTTTTTTAAATATTTTATTGATTATGCTATTACAGTTGTCCCATTTCCCCCTTTATTCCCCTCTGCCCTATATCTGCCTCCAACCTTCATTCCCCCCTTTAGTTCATGTTCATGGGTTGTACATATAAATTCTTTGGTTTCTCCATTTCCCATACTATTCTTAACCTCCCCCTGTCTATTTTGTATCTACGACTTATGCTTCTTATTCCCTGTACCTTTTCCCCCATTCTCTCCCCTCCCCATCCCTGCTGATAACCTCCCATGTGATTTCCATTTCTGTGGTTCTGTTCCTGTTCTAGTTGTTTGCTTAGTTTGTTTTAGTTTTCGTTTTTTTTTAGGTTCGGTTTTTGATAGTTGTGAGTTTGTTGTCATTTTACTATTCATAGTTTTGATCCTCTTCTTTTTCTTAGACAAGTCCCTTTAACATTTCATATAATAAGGGCTTGGTGATGATGAACTCCTTGAACTTGACCTTATCTGAGAAGCACTTTATCTGCCCTTCCATTCTAAATGGTAGCTTTGCTGGGTAGAGTCATCTTGGATGTAGGTCCTTGCCTTTGATGACTTGGAATACCTCTTTCCAGCCCCTTCTTGCCTGTAAAGTTTCTTTTGAGAAATCAGCTGCTAGTCTTATGGGAACTCCTTTGTAGGTAAACTGTCTTCTTTTCTCTTGCTGCTTTTAAGATTCTCTCCTTATCTTTCATCTTGGCTAATGGAATTATGATGTGCTTTGGTGTGTGCTTCCTTGGGTCCAACTTCTTTGGGACTGTCTGAGCTTCCTGGACTTCCTGGAAGTCTATTTCCTTTCCCATATTGGGGAAGTTCTCCTTCATTATTTTTTCAAATAAGTTTTCAATTTCTTGCTCTTCCTCTTCTCCTTCTGGTTCCCCTATGATTCAGGTGTTAGAGCACTTAAAGTTCCAGAGGTTCCTAAGCCTCTCCTCGTTTTTTTGAATTCTTGTTTCTTCATTCTGTTCTGGATGAATGTTTATTTCTTCCTTCTGCTCCAAGTCATTGATTTGAGCCCCAGTTTCTTTCCTGTCACTGTTAGTTCCCTGTACCTTTTCCTTTATTTCACTTTTCACAGCCTTCACTTTTTCCTCTATTTTGCAACCATACTCAATCATTTCTGTGAGCATCCTGATTACCAGTATTTTAAACTCTGCATCTGATAGGCTGGCTATCTCTTCATCACTTAGTTGTATTTTTTTTCTGGAGCTTTGATCTGTTCTTTTATTTGGCATATATTGGTCTCAGGGTGCTTGTTAAGTAGTAAGGGGCAGAGCCTTAGGTATTTGCCAGGGTGGGGCAACCCCGTTGCTGCTGTACATGGGGGACGGTTCTGAGAGGGAACAATGTCACTTGCTCAGTGCTCGGCTGGCTTTCAGTTATATCCTCCACTACCCACAAGCAAATTGCACCCTTGTGGTGCTGATTCCTGGGTGGCTGAGTTTGTGTGCATTCTAGGACCCTGTGGGTCTCTCCAAAGAACTCTCCTGTGAGTCTGGGAGTTTCTCCCACTGTTGCAACCCCCACAGGTTTTTTTAGTCAGAGGTTTTGAGTCTTTATTTCCTCTCGCTAGAACTCTGGGTTGTGCAGTCTGTCTCACTCCCCAGTTTTTCCTCCCAGTTTATCCACAGGCAAATGTGGGACCACCAGTCCGGCAGCTGCCGTCACCCACCCTAGTCCTCCATCCACTGCGTTGCCAAGAGTCCTCTGTGCCCCAGTTGCCCGTCTCTGCCCCTCCTACTGGTCTGGATGAATGTTTCTTCTTTAATTCCTCGGTTGTCAGACTTCCATACAGTTCAATTTTCTGGCAGTTCTGGTTGTTTCCCCCCCTACATACACATTTTATTGTTCAAGTACAGTTGCTCCATTTTCCTTCCACCACTCTCCCCCACCACTGTTGTCTTTCTTTTGGTTGTACAAGGAGGCACAATGTATATACCTATACCTCCATCTTGGCTGGAAGTCCACAATGTATTTAAATGTGTGGCCCAAGACAACTCTTCTTCCAGTGTGGCACAGAGATGCCAAAATGTTGGAAACCCCTATCAGCCATCTCAAAAGCCATTTCAGACCTAAAGTGCTTCAATTCCTTGTCTGCACATCTGACTTGGATTTGGAATAGGACTGGGAGCACGATGTAATATACTAAAGTCATGCTGGGCTTCATATTCAGGGGATGAAGCTTGGCTGGTGAACTTTTGGGGTTCAAAGACATGCTTGGTTTCTGGGTCCTTCTCAGGATTTGGTGTACCTCACAGCTAGAGGCAAATACCCAGCATTTGGAGAGATATCCTTGGATGGTTCTGAGATTGCCTTTAATGATGTCAAACCTACCTTGGAAGTTCCCAGAAGGATCCATCTATGCATTCTCTCTAAGGAGCTTGGGTAGAAGGGTACCTGGGGTTGGCCTGAAGTCTCTGGAAGCAATCACCAGCAGAGTCTCATTCTGTCATGGGAATCCACTTCAGTCTTTACATTCATCTAGGAGTGGCACAGACAATAAAGTTGGTTTGTCTTCATTTCCTGTATCCCCTTTTAAATCGACACCCCCTATCTTGTTCTTTCTCTTTCTTCCTACCAGGTACCTAATACACTCATGTGGCTGTCAGGTGGCTCAGGGTATTTTCATTCTGGTAGCCCAGCAAGATAAACTCTGGTGGCCCCCAACTACTATCCCTTCTTACCTGTATTCTGCAGCAACCTCTGGTGTTGAATCTCCTACAATCCATTTTGTATTCTAAAATATAAATCTTATGAGGACATAGTCTCAGACTAAAACCCTTGATTGGCTTTCCATTATCATTGTTTCTTTCATGTTTCTTTCTATGGTGTGCATGTCATTTAAGATCTGGCCCATGCTTATATCTCCAGTTTCATCTCTTGCTACTTCCCCATGTATATACCAATACTTTATAGAGAATTTTCTTCAGTTCTTTTTTTAATTTTTAATTTTTATTTTTAATTTAATCTTTATTGTATTTTCTCATTACCATTTAGTCACCTTATGCCCTTCTCTCCCCAGCAAGTACCAATGTTTGTTGTCCATGTCCATAAGTCCTGCTCTCCATCTATGAGTCTGTCCCCATTTTCCTTGTTAGTTCAATTTGTTCATTGCAGTGTTATTTACAGTAGCCAAGATATGGAAGCAGCCTAAGTGCCCATTGGTAAATGAGTGGATAAAACAACTATGGTACATTTATACAGTGGAATACTACTCGGCCATAAAAAGAAGAAAAATTTACCCTTTGCAACAGCATGGATGGACCTGGAGAACATTATGCTAAGTGAAATAAGCCAATAAGAGATAGACAAATACCATATGATTTCACTCATATGTGGAATCTAATGAACAAACTGAATTTTCTTCAGTTCTTTACTATACCAGGGCTTCCAGCCTTGATACCTGCTATTCCCTCTCTGGGAACAGTCTTTTCTTCTTTCTTTACCCAGGCCATCTTTGGTGCAGAGTCACCCTCCTCATCTATCTTCACCATGGAGACTTCTAATTCCCCTAGGTAGGTTAAGTTTGGAAGCCATCAACGTGTAAACTGTAGTTGAAGCAAAAGGAGTGCATGAATCTACTTATGGAGATTGGAGAATAAGAAAAGAGGACCAAGCACAAAACCTTAAGCTTGAAGAAGCAAAACCAATGAAGGAGACTGAAAAGTAGAGGTCAGAGGACTAAAAAGGAACATCAGCAAGTGTGCGTTTAGATACAAGTAACAGAATACCCTCATTTACATCAGCTTAAGCAATAAGGGAACTAATAAGTTCATGTTATAGGAAGTTGAGAACTAGCATGGACTCAAGGCACAATATATCAGAGCTCTAGCTTCACTTCTCTGTAACTTGTCCAGAATAATATTGACTTCCTCCTCAGGCTGGAGGGAAAATGGGTGCAGAAGTTCTTAAAGTAACCATTCATTGTCAAGAATAGAACTATAATTTAGCTTAGATAATCAGATTTGGGTTTGGATGAATGCTGAGGTATGAATCACTGTGACCACAACAAAAGGGCAGCAGAATGCAAGGGTGTCAGAGAAGCCCAAGAAGAAAGCAGGGTGACTAGCAGAGTCAAAATGTGGTATTAAGATCAGAGTGCATACCTTGAATAATTTTTAATAAAGCATATTGTTTGGTGGTTGATCCTGGTGAATTTACCTTATCCAGGTGGAACCATACATGTGACAGCTCAAAATTCTAGCAATTCAGTCAAAGGAAGAGATCAAGAAACAAAGAGGATTGTAGTAAAAGAGGACAAGGAAAAAACAAGTGAAGGTCAAGAGTAAAAAAGAAGCAAAAAGTATTTTGAGTTGCCATTAACAGCAGAGAAGACAACCCCCCACCACATTCAGCCAAGAAAAAAGTTACATCAACTAGAGAACACATATTCCAAAGATCCAGAATTAAAAGTAACTGTAACTTATGACTTATAGCAAATTTAAAGAACTTCAGTGTCTTGTTTTACTTACCGTTGTCAAGGCAACCCCATAGCCTTGAGGACTTTGGCAAGGCACTCCTTGGCCAATGGAGAAACCATCTCTCAGCAGCCTCAGTTGGCCATTACCCACTATGTAGATCAGCTCCTGATGCTATTCTCAGAACAAATTTTCCAACAGGTGCTAAGTCAATGAAAACACACTGAGAATTGTAGGATAATTTATTTTCCATCTGCTTTCACCTATACTCAATTGAGGATACCAGCTCATAGCCCCAGCAATATATAACAGAGAGTATGGGCTACTCCACCCATATTTTATAAAGTGCCAAGGGTGCTAATTTTAGCATTGCAGCTGTAAATAACAAGACCTTAGAGTAATAAGGAGTGATCTCATTCTCCGACATATATCCAAAAACCTTAAATAAAGCCAGTGTGTCCTTATGGATCATTGTGTTACTGGTGTTGCTGAGCTCACCAAAGCTCATGTGGCCCACCTTAATTTCCTCAGAGCTCCTCTGTACATTCTCCCCTCCCTTCCCCATCTGGGAATTGCATGTACTGTTGCCCAGGAACCAAAATCTAAAAAACTATGCACTACGAAATTTGGTAAGAAGTTGGAGAGCCACATCATCTCCATTGGCATAATCTAGTAGTTTCATTTTTGAGTGTTACTCAGTGGGAAATTTAAAAGCAAATCATACTGAAGACATGAATTGAAAACCCTCCTTAAAATCTGTCAATATCTTCTCATTGCTTTGGAAATAAAGATCAAATTCCTGAAGTAGCTTATAAGGCCCTTGAGGTCTGGCAGCCCCTTCAGCACCTTCCATGCTGCCCCCCTCCCCCCACTTCTCACTATCCTCTGTCCTCTGTTTCCTTGTCAGAAGAGGACCAGTTCCTTGTTTGGAATCCTTTTGACCTCACACTCAAACTTCATATGGTTTATTCTTAATCCTTAAAGTTCAACTCAACCATCTTTCTTCAAAAAAGCTCTCCTTCCCTTCCCAGATTAGATTGGGGCCCTCCATTATATCTTTTTCTACTATCTGTTTTTCACTTCTAAGACATTTACTCTATTATGTAATTAGTTATTTAATGTGTGTCTTTCTAGCACATTCTGAGTATTAAGAGTGCAGAGACCATGCCTGTCTTGTTCACTATTCTCAGCCCCCAGCCCACTGCCTGAAGCAAAGTAACTCAATAAATACCTTGCTAAGAATTGCTATTCCTTATGCTCACTAAGGAATGCTCACTATTCCTAGTGCTAACATGGAGCAATTCTGAATTCTGATCTGTTAAAAATCAAAATATCACAAAAGTTTTTTTCCAATGCTATTTATTTATTTATTTATTTATTTATCTATTTATTTATTCATATTAAATTTATTTGGGTGACATTGGTTAATAAAATTACATAGGTGTCTATTTCTTTCCATTTTGTTCAAAAGCTTTTAATAACAGTTTAATTTAAATATAACTCGCACACCATACATTTCACTCATTTAAAGTATACAATTTAATGGTTTTTAGTATATTCACAGTTGTGCAAACATTACTATAATAAATTTTACAATATTTTCATCACCCCAAAAGGAAACACTGTACCCATTAGCAGTCATTCCCATTTTCTCTCAGCCTTAGGCAACCATTAATCCATTTTCTGTCTCTATAGATTTGCCTCTTTTGGACATTTTATATAAATGAAATCATACTATATGTGGCCTTTTGTGACTGGTTTCTTCACTTAGCATAATGTTTCAAACTTGTAGCATGCATTGGTATTTATTTCATTTTATTGTCAAATAATATTCATTCTATGGATTTACCACACTGTTCATCAGTGGATGGACATTTGGGTTGTTTCCACCTTTTAGCTATTATGAACAATGTTGCTATGAACATTGCTATGAACATATATTTTTATTTCTCTTGGCATACACAAATAAGTGAAATTTCTGGGTCATATGGTAATACTATACATAACCTTTTGAGGAACTGCCAAACTGACTTCCCAAGCAGCTATATCATTTAATATTCTCACTGGAAGTGTATAAGGGTTCCAATTTCTCCACATCCTCACAGAACTTGTTATGATCTGCCATTTTAGTTATAACCATCCTATTAGGTGTGAAGTAGTTTTTCACTGTGGTTTTGATTTGCATTTGCTTGATAGGTAATGATGTTGAACATCTTTTCATGTATGTATTGGTCCTTTGTATATCATCTTCGGAGAAATGTTTATTTAGAACTTTTGCCCATTTTTTGATAGACTTGTTTTTTTATGATTTTTTAAATTTTATTTGTTGTTCAAGTACAGTTTTCTGTCTTTTACTCCCATCTCAGCCCACCCCCTAGCCCTCCCCACCTCCCTCCCATTTCCAACCCCCCCCTTCTTATTGTCCATGTGTCCTTTATACTTGTTTCTGCAAACCCTTCCCCTTTTCCCCTGAAATTCCCTCCCCTCTCTCCTCTGGTCACTGTCAGCCTGTTCTCAATTTCAGTGTCTTTGGTTATATTTTGCTTGTTTGTTTGTTTTGTTGATTAGGTTCCTGTTAAAGGCAAGATCATATGGTATTTGTCTTTCACTGCCTGGCTTATTTCACTTAGCATAATGCTTTCCAGTTCCATTCATGATTGAGTTGTTTCTATTATTGACTTGTAAGGTTCTTTATATATTCTAGATACAAATCTCTTATCAGATATATGACCTGTAAAAATGTTTTCCATTTGTGAGCTGTGATTTTACTGTCTTAATGCTGTTCTTTGAAACACAAAGTTTAATTTTGATAGGACCAAATTTTCTACTTTTTCTTTTGTTGCATGTGTCCTCGCGTGGTGGGAGAGATGAGCTGGCTCTCTGGAGTCTCTTTATAAGGGTATTAATTCCATTCATGAGGACTCTGCCTTCATGTCCTAATTGTCTCCCAAAGCCATCACCTCCTAATACCATCACCGTGGGCATTAGGTTTTCAACATACAAGTTTTGGAGGGACACAAGCATTCAGACCATAGCAGTTGTCATTCTCTTTAATCCCTCAGATAATATAGAACTGATAATATAGATTGGTTCCTCAGTATTTGTCTCATATGACATTGACAATTAAAAGAATACATACCTTTTTCATTTTGAATAGAATGTTCCTTAGATTCTAGTTTTACATTCCTAGCTAGAATACTATATATAAATGTTGTGTCCTTCTCAGTATACCACACCAATCTGACCCTCATTTGTGATATTAATTCTGATCTCCTGGTTGAGGTATTACCCAATTCTGTTTAGTTACTAGTATTCTAGGATTTTAACATTTGCCTTTTCCTCTGTTCTAACTGTATAACTTCAAGCTTTTTCTCCGTCAGTCATTTGATATTTCACTTTGTATCTATTCTTGCTATTTCTAATTAAGTTATTCAACTTCTAATTGTATTGTTCTGGTCCTCAATTTGTTTCCTTAACTCTCATATATCTCTTTTTAACCACATCTGTTGTTTTAGCATTTCATCTTGGTTTTTGTCTTATTTTTATTTTCTTATTCTCAATGTTAGCAGCTGCCTGGACCTTCTGTTCTCTCTGATATGTGTAAGTGAATTCTTGACCTTCTTCTAAGTTACCTAACTCTTATTTATCTTCCTCTCAGAGCTCCAGTTTGGAGTCTAAATGAGGTGTTTTATACACTTTTCTCTACACCAATGATGGTCATGGGTATAGAGATAGCAAGTTCAATGGTGGTTGTGTGCTCCCTTTGTTGGGGGACACAAGCTCTCTTTCAAGAGGTTCTTCCATGTCCTGTACTAGGAGTTCAGACCTCATACTTGAGGACATATCCTATATTTAATATGTTGTATCTTTAGGCTTGAAATTATGCCCTTAATTTTATATGAATTTATGGTAAATGGTACACTCATAATCCTTAGAATTTTTTTCCCTGATGAAATATTCAGGTCTTTTCCTTAATTTTTCCTAGGGTTTCTTATTTTCCTCATCAATTCACTTCTTTCTGGTGAGAAATTGGGGTTTTTTGTAGACTCACTTTTCTCTCCCTCAGTACCACTTTAGACCAGTGCTGCTGGGGGTGAGGTTTAGAGAAATGGCATGGTGGTAAATGTAACAATTGATTATCAAAAATAAAACCCCCTAATCTATAGTATGTGTCAATTTCCATAGTATAAATACTCCCACCACAGCCAATTTCAAGGTACCAACATGACATTGCTAAATGTGGAATTGGAGCACATTCATCATTATACAGTACGTCTACCATATAGGTACTACAGATGGAAATAATCTTGAGCATAGATGATAGTAAAGGAAGTAAAACAATTAGGATGTAATGATTTTTAGTATTTACTACTTTGTTTTAAGTATAACTTATTTAATTGTAAGTTTATATAATTTAATTTTAAAAAGGATTTTATTTTATTTTATCTTTTAGAGAAGGGAAGGGAGAGAGAAAGAGAGGGAAAGAAACATCAATGTGTGGTTGCCTCTCGCACACCCCATACTGGGGACCTGGCCTGCAACCCAGGCATGTGCCCTGCCTGGGAATGGAACTGGTGACCCTTTGATTCACAAGCTGGCACTCAACCACTGAGCCACACCAGCCATGCTACATAATTTAATTTTTAATAATTCTTCTGTCTAATACCTTGTTTGAAAAATCCCTGAAAACTGGACTGACAGCTCTCATGAGCCAGTGCACATTGGCTCCAACACACCACTGAGCTAGAATAAGAGTCCAAACTACCCATTTCTTTCTCTGGCTATCCCTTCTTACTTTGGGAGTCATCAAGTCATATTCTTTTCATCTATGGTTGCTGTTGGTAAATTTATGCTAATTTTTAAAATCCCTTTTGATCAATATTAAGGGAAAGGGTTATGTAATTGGCTTTATCTTGCTACCTTTATCTTAAGATCTTAATTTTTCTCTCACTAAAAGTTTCTTTGGATCTTTTTCAGTCTTAGTCACTATTTAGAACTGAGAAGAATATAATATCACCTGAGACAGTAATCAAGTACAAATGCTACCATCTAGAGTTGGAAAAATAGCAATTAAGCACTCTTGAAGAAAGTTAACAGACAATTTCACAAATATGCAATTTTAAATAGAAAATATTTGAGAATAATAACAGAGATAATGCACCTTGAAGAGAGAAAGAACGATGTTCCAATACATGGCAAATACCCAGCCCCTTATACATTCCTTTGAAAGGAAACTACAAAGGATCAGGTTTGGTGAGAGGTGCCTCAATATACCCAGAACATAACTGAATGACTCAAATATATATAATGTATTGTGTGTGTATACACACACATATATAATATTTAAATTGCATTTTGAGAATTAAGGGTATTTTTTAAAGATTTCTTATTAAATGATGCTTTACTGAAACAATAGATTCTAGTCAATATTTCCAACAATGCAGTTGTTCTCAGCTCTGGCTGGACATTAAAATCACCTAAAGAGCTTTTAAAAAACATCTATACCAGGTCCCTACTCCAAAAAATTCTGAATCAGCTGGTATAGGGTGGGACCATGCCATTAGCATGTTTGAAAATCTCCCTAGGTGATTTTATTTGGTAGTCAGGGTTAAGAATCCCTGCCATAATGTAACACTTACAATCTTATTAATACCCCAGATTATCTATTGAAGTAAATATATTAACCACCTAAGATAGATGGTAATGAACAGAAAATTTGTAAAGTTCCTGAATATGTTTAAAGAAAAACAGGATAATAATCATAATGTCATTAAGCTCATTTTTGTCTGGGCCTCCAAATGTTTTATGATGAAAAATAAATAAAAACCTATGCAGTGACTTATGGAGCAAAAGTTTATTAAATTTAAATAGCTTGAAGCTGAAGGCTAAAAAACAGTATGTTTCCATTTTTCTGTTGGGAATTCAGGATTGTCTGTGATCAGGATATCAGCAATTCATTTATTCACCAGGCTGAGAAAGACTTCACGAGAAAGACACATTTTCTACAATAAAATCCCATTGATGTGTTTTAGCTAAGTTGGGAATCAAAAGCTATCCTTTCTGAGCAAACTATATCTCAGGAACACAAATTAAAATCTGAAATAAGATTGTAAGGGGGAATCTCTAAAATATTTAAACCAAGAGACTTCCCCCAAAGGATTAATTACAAGAGAATTAATTAGGCTTTTTAGATGCCTTAATTATCTCATTACTGAAACAGGGTCCCTGAAGAGCTCTTCTAATTTGAGGCTTAGATTTAATTATTGCATATATTTAAAATAATACAGATTATTTTTCTCTACACTCAAACATGGCTTTTGGGTTGCAAATAAGTTCTATTAAACTAAAGCTAAAAAGGAATTTATTGATCAAAAAACTGAAAACTCCAGAAACAGACTTTAGGCAAGGCTTGATCTAGGACTCAAACAATGTCACCAGAGATTGATTCTTTCCACGTCTCTTCTGTTTTCCCTCTAAGTAGACTCTATTCTCAGCTAACTGTCTCCTCATGTTAGCAAGATGGCTAGTAGTAGCTCTAGGCTATCAGATAACTAACTGTTCAGCAACCCCTACAGAATATCCCTCCATCTCAAGAATTCCAGCGAAAATCATGAATTGAGTCTTATTGGCTAAGGTTGGCCTGGGTTTTGGTCATGTAGCTTTCCTTGAACCAATCTCCATAGTCAATGGGGTTCAGTACTTTGATCAGGTTTGTGTCACCTGGCCATCCCTGGAACTGGGGTGGGGTCAACTGTACCTGAATGACATAGCAAAGAGTACAGTAGAGGGTAGTTACCCAAGGAGAGTCAGGTTTTTATCAGAAGATTTGGGGATGGGCCCTGGCTGGTGTGGCTCAGTGGATGGAGCACCAGCCTGCGAACCAAAGGGTCACTGGTTTGATTCCCAGTCAGGGCACATGCCTGGGTTGCAGGCCAGATCCTCAGTAGGGGGTGCACAAGAGGCAACCATGCACTGATGTTTCTCTCCTTCTCTTTCTTCCCCCTTCCCCTCTCTCTAAAACTAAATAAATAAAATCTTTAAAAAAAGATTTGGGGATGGAAGCTGAGCAAAAGAAAACAGAGGTTCACCACAATTTAGAAAAACTATTTCAAACTAAACTTCCCTGCCTCTTTCCTATAATTTCCCATGTAGCCATAACCAGTGAGGTCTTATAGTATCTTAGAAATTATCTTAATTTTCAAAATTCAGACACATCTTATAGCCCTTTGGTATAGTGAATAAATGTCTTCTGATATTAGGTGCTTAAATAATATATGTAGGGGTTGTCCTATGTGAAGCCATTAGTAAAGTTCAGTATATAGCCTTTTTTTCTTGCCTCAATCAGAGCTAAAATTTATTTCATATGAGAAATGCACATTTTTAAAGAGTAGAGTAACATGGCTGAAGACACTGCTCTCTAAACACTCATTAGCCACAGAGACACAAAGCCTTATGTCCAAGTTTCCCTTGAACCCAAAGCAGATGTCTTGAGATGATTTTCAATCTAGAAAGAGGAACTCCCTGAAATGAATGAGTATATGAATATATACCTCCTCAGAAACACCACCAGCTTACACATTTCCGAAGTGTACTGTTAGAAGGTAGTTAGTGACCAATATTGAAAGAGTTGATGGTTTGTATTTTGTTAGTACCAATTGTCATGGCAACATACTGGTTCTACATAAAGCCTGAAGCCAGCGGACTTGTAATGGAATACATTCCTCCAAGTGAGTCAAAGCCTTGTTGAAAAGGAAGCAATCACACTGTTATGGAAATAAATTATAAACTCCTACGAACTGCTCAGAGTTGAAATAAGCAACTTTTTTGGAATCACATTTCCCCCTCCTCCCACATACTTTTGATGATAAGTAACTTGGCAATGCTTCATTTCTGATGGGACTGCCCATCACATCCTTGAAAAGAAGCATGGTAATACGTGGCCTGGCTAATTCACAAGATATCAGGGAGGCTCAGACGGGAAAGTGTATGGGAGGATTCTATGAAAACTGCAATGGGTATACTAATATGGCTAGTGCTATGGATTAAGTGTTCTTAACTTTCAGAAATGAAAGTTGCAGATATTATTTTAACCCACCCCTGAGCCTTTAGAGATTACTTCCTATGACACACATACTAATATTTTGTTCAGTCTAAAAACCCAAATGATGAAACATCTGCCGTTCCCCTAGGACATCATCCTACTCAACTACACAGCCAGAAAGTTTGTGCTGGTAGAATATAGTGTTTAATAATAGCTTGGTGAGTGAGCCATGGATTCAAATCCCAGCTCTGCTTCTTTGTAGTTATGGGAACTTGAGAATTTACTTAAAGTCTTTGCATTTCAGATTCTCATCTACAAAATGGGGTAATGGTATCTTCTTCACAGAGCTGTGAAGAAGATTCAATGTTAACATTAAAGATAATATTAATAAAACCACCAAGCAATCTCTGGCACAGAAGAGGCAAATGAGTGCTGGGTATTATTGCCATTAGCTTTACTCTCATTGGGACATGACCATCTTTACTTTCCTGCTAATCCTTGTTGGAATTGTTTCTATCATATTCTCGTTTCTTCTTGATTTACTCTCTTGCTTTCAAATACCACTTTAATACTTCCTGCTATTTTAATCCCCACAATTTGTTATCATCTCATTGATTATGATAAACAATTGAGTGGCTTATCTTCAAAAAGGATTCCAAACAAAGATTGTTAGCATTTTTACTTACTTATTATCTAGTGTTATTATTGGATTTGCTGGGGTATGTTGACCCCAAGTCACCACCGTATTCTATGAGACCTCAATGGCTCTGAAATGAGAATGTTCTTAAAGTATCAGTGTGAGAAACCACTTCCAGCAGGCCACATAGGAGAGAGTCAGCATTGACACACACTCCCCTATAGCCTTACCTGGCAGGGAGTGGGGCTTGGATGGTCCACAAAGCCAAGCTGCACAACTTTGGCAGTGAGTGTCATCCACTATTTAACAAGTTGTCAAACTTGTTAAATTCTTGCAACTTGGGCCTATCTGAACTCTTCATCATTTTAGTGTTGTCAGCCTGGGCAGACCAATTTCTGCTTCTAGGAACATTCCTTTGGAGAAGAGCAGAATTTTCAACAAACTCTCAAGCACCGTTCAAACTCCTGAATTGGTGAGGCCCTTGAGCTGATTTTTCTAATAGACTCAGAAGAATGGTATTTGGAGCTGCAAATTTGTATGGGGTCAGTTTTTCCAGAAATGTAATCCTTTGGATAATTAACTTGAAGAGACTGGCATTTCCTTCTACCTGCCTACATTTGTTTTCTTCATCTTCTAGGAGACTGACCTTAAAATAGTTTCTCTATCTTTGTTCTTCCAGTATTTTCATGTATGCTCTTCCAGCCTCTTCATTAATTTTAATACCAGGCTGATTTTTCTTTGCCATAAAAGTCTTTTAGCTGCTTTAATAGCTCTTTGATTTCTCCTGAACTTGCTTCTGCAGCACAGCACAGAGTAACATGTACCAAAAGGGCCTTTTTTAACAAGCACGCTCTGTCCTATAAGTGACAAACATTACAAGTAAAACACTCTTGGCGTCTTCCTTCACTAGCAAAACTCAATAGTTTGTGGGGGAGGAAGTAACAGTAGTCAATTCCCAGAACAAATTTTTTCCTCCTTACTTGAAGACACCTGAGGACTTCACAATCAAGCCAGAACTATTTTGTGTGAAAAGGAGACAAATCATTTTATACCTTGATGTCTGGTAAAATCCTTCCCAAATCCTACTAGACTCACCTCTTCTTTGCAATTGCTAATGGTTAAGATGCTAATTCCGCTACCCTCACCTTGGTCTGCACTCTGAACCACAGACCACTTCTTTTTGGGCTGGGCATCTCTTTAGTTAGAACCACAGCCTGGAGGGAAAATGTTTTTGACAAGTGAAGCAATTTTTTTAAAAAGACTCCATATGCTCCAAAATTGTTTTATTCCATCTGACCAATTACCCTCATTTCTATTTTGAAAAACATCAATTACATGCAAAAAAAGGCAATAAACTTGCCATTTTCAAAACACCACAGACTCTTAGGCAATAATATTTAATGAATAATTTACAGTGTTATCAGTAAACTAGTGGTATCTAGCTTCATTGGAGTGTGGTTTTTAAATTGCAAAGTTATGAAGATTATTTATTACTAATTCCCTTGCTGATAGGGCTATAATTTTAATGCAGAGTAAGGTTTCTCAACCTCAGCACTCGTGACATTTTGAGTTAGATTGTTCTTTGTTGTGGGGGCTGGCCTGCGCACTGTGGGATATTTAGCAGCATCCCTGGTTTCTCCCTACTAGATGCCAATAGAACCCTCACTCCAGTGTTGACAACCAAAAATGTCTCCAGGCATTACCAAGTGTCCCCTGGTTGAGAACCACTGATGTAGAGGACCTGGTGAAACAGTTTTTCCTTGCTTGCTTTTCTGGGCTATGAAAATCTTAGAGACCAATGAAAAGTAAGAACATGTTACATCTTGGAATGTTCTATTTTGCTTCTATTATTATAAAAGTCTTACTTTTCTCAATTGCAATATTTAGAAAAAACAACTCAATCTCTAAATGTAGGTATAATACATAAACATTGATCCCTGGCAAATCTTATCCCTCTGCTAATGGGTCAAAAGGACAAGACTTCATTAGGTTTTCCAAGACTTTTCAGGGCCCCTCTCTGGCCTAGTTCACTGAGGGCAAGGGTAAAACTATTCATTAGCAAAGTGACTAATCCACAGGCCTATTAGTTGAAGTAGTCAGCAAGGGAAAAAGGAGAGTAATGTTTCCTGTGTACTGTTTTCTCTTTTAAAGTAGAATATACAGTAGTCTAATAAGTGGCCACATCCAAATTGGTTTTACAAATTGGCAAGTTTGGTTTTCGCTGTTCAGTATATGCTTCCAGACTAATCAGGATTTCCACAGACCCTGAAAGTGAAAGGAAAATGGTGGTGTGCCAGGCATTCTCTGCCCTAGTAACTGCTCCTGTGCCATATCCCCACCTTTCCTTCTACCCCCGTCCCACTTCTTGATGGGTTGCATTGCTATTCTGAAGAGGGTTAGGGAAAAAAGGTAAGGAAGCAGATGAGAATTAAAATCACTTAGGGAGGTTATCACCCTGCACAGGCCAGCCAACCATTCCTGGGTCCTGGCTGGAAACAAAAGGCACAATTAAGAGAAGTTGAAGAGAGTTTAATGGGGAGACTATGTGCAGAGGTATGCTCAGGGTTTAGGGAAATCCCAAAGGGGAATGCAGTACCTAAGGACAAATAACAGCAGGGAGTTGGTACCATCCCTAAGGTTGGAAGGGCAAAGAAGAGAGTGGTAACCAGAACCCAGAGGGCAGTCGTTGCAGCCGCCATCTTGTGGGAGCCATTTGGCAAGTCAGCTTGACCTGGCAGGGACAAGAGTTGGAGAATAAATCCCCCAACCTCACTTTCCCCTTGCCCTCCAACTTCCTGCCACTGAGCCATTGGATGAAGCCAACCAGAAGAGGGAGCGCAAAAGAGCCTGGTTCCTTTATGAATGCAGTTCACATGAGGCATAGAGCAGAGTGCACAAAGATGGAGAATGAATCTGAGAAGCAAAGGAAAGACAACCAGCCCACATGTGAACCCCAGGGAACATCAGAATCCCTCAGAGTGGGGAAGGATGCCCTTTGAAGATTCTTCCCTGGTAATTTGGCCATGTCCCCTTAGGTTCAGATCATCTGCCTTAAAGCCTGATGGACTTTTTCAGAGTTCTCTAATCCCCTCTGAAGGTGTCCATTGCTGAACCACCCAGGAATAGACCCAAATTCTACAGTCATCATTCCATTCCCTACCTTTTATACCAACGATTGTTCCAATTTCTACATGAGTCCACAGGATAATCATTTGCCAGTCTGTTTTCCCCTCACTTTAGTGTTCACAGCCATTTAAACTTCTTGTAATAATCTTGTATAAAGCAAACATTTAATTTCACACTGGAGGTCAAGAATAGTTCTATGATGCTCCCAGAACAGGCTTTGGGGAGTGAGCCTTTCTGATTAAGAAGCAGTCTGGACAATGCTCTGAGTGGGAGTTGGGTGGAAGTCAAAGTCCAGACAAACTGTTTCCCTGTCCCATCTGCTTCTATGCAGGTGTTGTTAGCATTGGAACAAACTTTGTGTATGCTTCTGGGGAGTCTGTTTTTTGACTTCTTTCTGACATGCACACAAAGTTACACTGCCTTCTGGAAAAGCTGCCATCTTGCATAGTAGCACTACCAAAATGTGAAACCCCGAAGAACAGGAGAATTCCATTTCATAGGCTCACCTAAATTGGAAAGCACCTCCCAAAGTGTCCCCACTCTTCAGAAATATCAATGACAAGGTGGTTTCTTGTCGACTACTCAGACAGTTTTACAAAACATGATTTATAAGCTAATTTAAATACAATAAGTCTCACAAAGAAAATAAATCTCACAATGAAAATGGGTACGGGGAACTACTGTTTGTATCATTAAAACACAATAGAGAACAACAATAAAGATGGTGTGTGAATTACTCTTCAGTTTACACTTGCATATACAAAGATACTTATTTTGTGATGGTAGCACCTAGGTACGTCATTAGTGTCCATTGATAAGTAAAGCATTACTTCATAAGCATATTTGAATTTCACAACTATTATATGTAAAGCAAGAAGCCAAGTTTAACCAATTTCAATGCTTTCAATCTTAAAAGAATTCAAACTAAGAAATATTGACTTTTACAACTGAAGTGCACAGATAATTCTTGAATGTTGTTTCTCTCCTTACTGTGTAATTTTTAACCACTACATTTACAATTATCTGCGTGTTTGATATATAAACATATATAATGATGTAGCTCTTGTTTTTGAGAAAATAAAGCTGCTAAAACTATATCCCCCAAAGACCTGAATTCCCTACTACACTTGAAGTTGACCCCAAATCTGCTAATCCTTGTATTCTTCATCTTCAAAATCTGCTGTGAATTTCTCATTTCTGGTGGAGCTGGGGGTAAGGCATGCAAGCAAAGTTATCTATATAACTTTAAGATATAACTTTAGTTATAGCTATGACTATATAACTGCAAGACCAGTTTTACACGTGGATGGAGTCAGTGATTTATTATTTCAATAAATATTGACTGAGAGCCTGCTGTATGCCAGTCCCTGTGCTAAATGTTAAGAATGTAGTATAAATGTGACAGGAAAGGTCCTGATCAAATTCTAGTGGAGGAGACAGACAATGAGTAAACAAATAAATAGGCAGTGTGACTCCAAGAGGTGACAAATATTATGATGAAAAACACGGCAGGGTTAAAGAACAGGAAATGACTGGGTGGTGGCTGCATTAATAAGATGGTCAAGGATGGCCCCTCTGATGAGATAATGTTTGACCTAATATCAGAATCAAGTGCAGAAGCAAGCCATAAGAGTATCTGGAGAGTGTTCCTGGCAGACCAAATGGTAAGTGTAAAGGCCCTGAGTAAGAATAAGCACTTCGCTCTGAAGAGGACTTTGTAAGCTGACTTTAGTATCTGCTAGTGTCTGAACTGTCTCACCTGTCATAGAATTTGAAATAACATTTAAGGGTTACTTTGAAACACTGAGCATTGCCTAATTCTTTAGTAGGTCTCTCTTCCATCAGCTAATCTTGTTCACTCAAGGCCCCAGCTTCTGTGGCTAAAAGGGACACGGAAGTTTACCCTAAAAATAGTGCTAAACCTTAAACTTCTGCTTCTCAAACTTCAACAGGCACATGGTTCTGGTTGAACAGGTCTGGGGTGGAGCCTGGGAGTATGCATTTGTAACAAGTTCCCAGCAGAGCCCTATGGTTTGAATAGCAGGATCTCAAGAACTCAGAACTAGGCAGTAAGGAAACAGATATAACTGGACTAGAAGTGTCAGGAAACCCAGGTGCAAGTCTAGATGGTGACATGAACTAGCTGCATAACCTGAGGTGAGTCACTTAGTCATTTCTTTATTTACATTTTTCTTAATTAAAAAAATCTCTAAAATTCAAGAAAAAAATATTACTTTCACATAAAATCAGGTTGTGTCTTCTGTTGTCACATTCTATAAAACCATAGTCATCTTGGGCAGTGTAGAAGAAATGATAGTTGTAATTCCTAACAAATTTATTCATTACTTCACTTTATCACCACACGGGAAAAATATCATTTCTGTTATTTAGTTAGCATAATCTAATGAACTTCATAAAAGGACTTGCTCTGCTGGGAAAAGTCGTAGTTTTCATAGAATACCTCAGAGTGTTCTGTAATGAAGCATTGAAGGAAAGGAAGAATCTGTAGCTTTGTTATTCCTACTGCTTTGTTGATGCCTCAGAAAGATGGCAAGATTTTAGAGGGCAGAGTCATGTGGTACACTTGGGCGCACTGGGTCCCAAGGACAGGGGCTCAAGCTTTGGCATAGTCCTATGACCCAAGCATATCTGGGAAGCACCAGCATTGCTGGACTAGAAAGGGAGCTAGGACTCTGTCCAGTATGTGACACCTACACACTCAGATACACAGAATAGACTGATGGTGCCAATAGACTGAGGGGGAGGGGGCTTAGGGGGACGGGGTGAAAAAGGTGACTAGATTAAAAACTACAAATTGGTGGTTACAGAATAGTCATGGGGATGTAAAATACAGCATAGGGAATGTAGTCATGAATATCATAATAACTATGTATGCTGCCAGGTGGGTACTTGAAACACCAGGGGAACCACTCTGTAAAGTATATGGTTGTTTAACCACTATTTTTTAACCAATGCTATATATCTAAAACTAGTACAGAATAATGTTGAATGTAAACTGTAATTGAGAAATATATATACACACACACAGCTGCGCAGTTCTGACATGGGAAAGACTTAATAGAGTTCAAATTTTCCTCTGCCATGGGTATCCAAAATTAAATTTACATTAAAAGTAAATAATAAAATGATGTTTCTATATTTTGATTTTTACACTGACAGTCACTCTATTACATTAATATTAATAACTATGTATTGAAATGTATGATGTGCTAAGTTAATATATGATCTCATCTGTCTGCATAACACTATGACTTAGATGAAAAAGATCCCCATTTTACAAATGGGGAAACTGAAGCTTAAAGGAATTAATAGCTACTTGCCTAAAGTCACACAGGAAGTAATTGGTGGAGCCAGCTGAACCCAGGCAGCCCCACTCCAGTGTCTAAACTCTTAACCCTCCTACTATGCCTTTAGGTGGCTACCCACCTACCATAAGACCAGCTCTTCCTGTAGCAATTTCCACTTCTAGCTCTCAGGCTACTGAATAGGACCTGTGATTTATTAAAGGAAGATGCCGCTCTGTGGTGTAGCAGAAATGTAAGAAGCCCATCCCAGCTCACAGAGCACAAGAAAATCATCAATTCCATCCTTCTCAATAGGCAGCCAAACTTTCCATACTGCAGATGACTAAAAGATAGAGCTTATTGGGTCCAGGAGGGTGTGACTCCACTGCCAAATGTCCTGGCTGGTGATGGTCTTC
The DNA here is from genome assembly GCF_004126475.2 of Phyllostomus discolor. Lineage (NCBI taxonomy): Eukaryota > Metazoa > Chordata > Mammalia > Chiroptera > Phyllostomidae > Phyllostomus > Phyllostomus discolor. Next base: position 7,223,444 of record NC_050198.1, read on the forward strand.
TGTCTTCCAAAGAGCAGAGTTCTTCCAAACGACACTAGTGTTCTCTATTCCCTCCATGAATGTGTAAGTGAGTCAGGTAAGCCTGCCAAAGTCACACACTGTGCCTCATCCAGGACCTGAAAAGAGCTGGTCCCACACTAAAGGCAATTTGTGAAACATAATTAATTGCAGATTCCTTCTGGAGCTGCTCAAGCTCCTTGCTGTCTCAGATGTGTGGCCAGAATGGAGTTCTCTTTGGCAGCTGAGCATCCTTTGACCTCCAGCAAGAGAGGTGGTCCAGATGACAGAAACCAAGGGTATCACTCAGATCAAGTTTGGCTTTCCCAAGACTTGGTGGGGCAGACTCAGATCCGTGAATGAGGCTTTGGGGAGCCTACCCTTCCAGTAGATCCAAACCACACAGATCATAGAGACCTATGAAAAATAATGTCTTCCTCACAAGCTGGCTGTCAGTGATAGTCTCTGTTTGGCTCCATGACACTCTGGGTGGGAAAATGATGCAAAGAACATTTTATTACAGTAAAAGGGACAATGTGATCAGTAAAGCACATGCTCAGTAACCTAACAGAAAAGCTTTCCCAAGATAACATTTGCTTTATGCTCAAAGAAGACTGATTTTGCTACTGCAGTATCTCTAATTATATTTATTATCTATTATCATCAAACCAAAAAACTAATATGAATATAGCTTTGTATAATTTTCAGGTATCTATAAGTTTAATTATTCCCCAAGGCCCAAAACATGGTTGTTATGTATCATGTTTTATAAATAAGTAACCAAGTTAATATAAACCTGAAATGATTTTAACTTAATCAAGATCAAATCAGACTTAGAAGCAGAAGACATCAAATAACATGGATGAATCTTGGAGATATTGAACCAAATAAAAGAAGCCAGATAAGAAAGAGCACATAGTATATTATTCTATTTATATGATGTGCAAGAACAGGCAAAACTAATTTATGGTGACAGAAATCAGAACAGTGGTTACTGAAAGGAGGAGGTTGGGGGACTGGGTGAAAAAGTGAAGGATTAAGAAGTATAAATTGGTAGTAACAGAATAGTCACAGGGGTGTAAAATCCAGCATAGGACGCGTAGTCACTAATGTTGTAATAACTAAGTATGATATCAGGTGGAAACTGTAAATATCAAGGGATCACTGTAAAATATGTGATTATCTAACAACTAAGCTGTACACCCAAAACCAATACATAATAACATTTTTAAAAAGCAGTGGTTACTTTTGAGAGGGTAATATTGACAAGAAAGGCATATGACAGCCTTCAAAGATGCTGAAAAGAGTCTAGATTTTTATTTCACACACTGTTCCGTAAATATATATGAATGTACAAATTCATCAAGTTGTACTTCTAAGACTGGCACACTATACTATATTTAAATTATCTCCCCCCAAAAGATGAACAAAGATGAAAATGAAAATCATAGCAAGAACATGACCTTTAAGAAAAGGAAAAGAGAACCAAGAAGAGTCTTTGCATGGCATCATTTCAAATGACTGCGTGGAAGCTTCTGAAATAAACAGGCACTAAGTTGAATGTCTGACTCTCAAATATCCCCAAATATTTTATCAGTCAAGGTCCTGGCATGTTTAACAGATGGGGCATGTGAACTGGGTAACTGGAGACAAATAAAGGTTGTTTCATAAATGACTGGGCAAGTGTTATAGAATGTCATGAAGAGTAGGAGCACTGGCCCCTCTAAGCTCCTTTTACCCACTGTTTGGTCCCAACAGGAAGACCAAGAGTGAGAGGGCTGTGGATGTAGCTCCTGCAGGTTAGCCACCTGGGCCACGGCAAGGACAAAGCAGAGACGGTAGAGGATGGACTTCAGACAGTGGAAACAAGATATTCAGCGTCACAACAAACCCAAACAAATCAGCTACTTGCCCTGCCTGTGCTGAATAGGCATGTGCTGGGACTATCCCTTTCTCATTTCCTTCTGCCCAAACCACCTACCCATTTCCTGTACATTGTATACTCTCTTTGTGTTTGATTAACGGGGTTATGAAGAACCTACCCTTCCAGTAGATCCCAAACCACACAGATCATAGAGACCTATGGAAAATAATGTCTTCCTCACAAGCTGACTATTAGTGATAGTCTCCATTTGGATAGTCTCTGGGTGTCTGTGCCTTTCATGTGCTTTAAATATTTCATGACATCTCCCTACATTTATCAGTTGACTTAACCATAGGCCAGTGTGGCCTCAATGAGGAAGTGACATTGGAGCCAAGCGATGACTCATAAGAAGGAGATATTTGTGCAGACATCTAGAGGAGACCATTCTGTGCAGAAGGAAACAGCAAGTTCAAAACTTAGAGGGATGTTTGGAGTGTTTGAAGGAAAGATTATGCACGCCACCATCTAGAGCTGAATGCTTTGTTACTTGTCAATTATTGGAAGGCCGGGTCCATTACGCTATACCCAGGCCCAGGGAGTCCTCCATGGTTGGGAAAGGAGAAGAAAGTTGGTTTTCACTTCCAGTTCTCTGAACTTGTCTTCTCATTTTCAAAGTGTAAGCTTGCTGGGTTTGTGCCTGAGCTCACCTCCTACTCTAAAAAGATGTGACTTTCATCCTATGAGAAAAAGAGGCAAAGTGTCATTAGTTTATTTGAAAAATACCAAGTGGACACCTACTGTGTGTTTGCTGCAGGGGCAACGTGGCCAATGTGATGCTGTCAGTGCACCAACAATAATGTCCTTCCCCACAGTAATCACTATTCCCATACCCACTGCTGGCTCCCTCCTGCAAGCGCCAGTTACTGCCTAGCCAGGGGCTTTCTGCAGTGATGGGAACAGACCCAGCCTACATGCAAGGAAGGCTAGAGTGGCCGTGATGGATGGGAGTGGGAGGGTCAATACCCTGGCTTCCTCCCCATTAGATGGGACGACTCTGAGGTGTGCTCCATACCTGCTCCTAGAACTGCTCCGGGGTGTGGAGGCCCAGTTGCCCTCAGAGGTAGCCTGCCCTTTAATGCCCCTTGTATTGGCTCCTCTCCCTTCCATGCCTCCCTTCCTCACTCCTTAACTGATGTGTTTGCCAAATAAGTGACTTGCACATGAATCTTTCTCCCATATCCGCTTCTGAAGGAGCCCCGCCTAAGACAGCAAGTCACAGTGAGGGATACCAAGCAGTATAACGTATGTCTCCACCCACAATGAGCTCACCATCTAGTTACTAGTTTTTAAAAGTAGGCATTGAAGGCTTGAAATATAACTTTTGACCCAGCAGTTCGACTTCATTTTACATTAGAATACATTTTACAAAATAATCAGAGTTCTGCGCAAAACTTAGATACCAAACTGTTCATCTCTCATCAAAGTATTGAGAATGATACAAAAAATTAGAAAGTGTAAATGTCCTATGGTCAGGAAATAATGAATAGTATTACATCCATACGGCAAACACTATGCAGTCGTTAAAAACCATGTAGTAGAATAATCCTTAATGACATGGACATGGTCCATGAGGCACAATGAAATGAAAAAGAGTTACCGAACAGAATCTCCAGAACATATCATTTTATTAACAGTAATATATGAGTACATAGAAAAATTACAAGAAAGCTAAAACACCAAAGGAGTAATAAGTGCTAGCAGTTTCTCATCTCTGCCTTTATCTATACTTCCAAAGTTTCTATAAATAGCATGCATTTTCTTACTTATAAGGCTGTGCATTATTAGTTTACATAGTCTAACATAAAAAGAGCATTTCTCAGTCTTAGCACTGTTGACATCTTGAGCTGGATCTTTCTCTGCCGCGGGCGCTGGCCTGCACACTGTGGCATGTTTGCCAGCACCCCTGGTCTCTGCCCACTACACGCCAGCAGCACTCCCCTCCAGGCTGTGACAAACAAAAATGCCTCCAGACATGGCCAAGTGTCCCCTAGGAGCAAAGTCCCTCCCAGGTGAGAATCCCTGGTCTAAGAGAAGCTAAAACCATAAAGCAATTGTGTAAAAGAACAGCAAATGAAAGGTTCCAAGACATCATCTGTTCGGTTTCTAAGAAGCTTAGACTTTAAAAAGTTGAAGTCATGCCAGCGTCACGGGGTGTGCATTCGCCATCTGTCCGCACTGGATGAGGAACATGAAACAAAAGAACCCCCTGAAATGTTCAGTATCAAAGACTTCCTAAGTGCCATAATTTTCAGCGTTTTAACCGTGATTCTGTGTACATGCCTAGATGTAACAGATGCGAGGAAGCTCCAAAAGGGGATTGTGATGCTTATATTAGCGTGAATGGAGAAGATTCCATCAGGACATGCTTATTGAGCACCTACTATGTATTCAGCGCTGTTCTAGGCTCTGCGGATATGGAGGTGAGCAAGATGCTCAATATACCTATCGTGGACAGACAGTGTCCTTGGGAGCTGATAAACACTGGACCATCCACTTGAACAAGATCACTCCGCGGAAAAGATCGGACCACATAGAAGTGGTTCGCTCCTCCGCAGGAAGTGGCTTTCACTGGTGCAGCCTCTCTGAACACCCAGTGCAGAGACCTGACATGGTAGCATCTATGTGAAGACCTCAGCAAGGTATGAGTTGCAATATTTGAGGGGCAGAAAAAGAAGTGGCTGGTCTACAGAGAAGGAAGGCAAGTGAAGAAGGAGGAAGTGGAGGTGGGGGCAGGTCAGTCGGCTCCTCTAGGTGTTAGGAATCTTGGGTGGCACTCTAACTGCAGTGGGAAGGCCTGGAGGGTGCTAAGTAGGGGCAGGACAAGATCTGGTTCATGCTTTTGGCAGATCCCCTTGACATTGTGTGGGAGTGGATCAGAAATGGCGATGGTGATGCAGGGAGGCAATAGCCCTGGTGAGAGGCACAGTGGTGGCCCAACTAGGGTGGAGGGACAGAGGCCAAGTGGTGGCATTTGGAAGAAGATTCAGGACAAGGGTTGGAAGCCTGCATGGGCTTCGCAGTACTGGGACGCCGACCCAGCCGTGGGCGAGTAGTGACACCATACAGATCGAGACTTGGCAAACCACATGGGCTGCCTAAAGCCAAAGCTCTAGGGACTGAAACTGTGACTAATGACAGACAGCGTGAAGGCCAAGGACTTGTAAACCCATTTTTGTTTTTAAATAGGCTAACAGCCAGGAAGTAGGGCATTTAGTAACTTCCTTGCAAGCGAAAGCCAAGTGGCACCCAGAGCTCCCAGCTGTGTAAGCAGCACCAAGCCCCAGCCAAAGCACCAGTGAAATCCCTATTAAGTGGCTGATGCCTGAAACGCTGTCATTTGAGATTTCTTTTTACTTTAGGGATTTTTAAAAAATTTATTTTCATTGTATTTTCCCCCATTACCATTTATCCCCCTTGTATCCTTTCCACCTCCCCTCCCTCCCCACATAATCCCCACACTGTTGTCCATGTCCATGAGTCCTTTTCCCTTTTTGCTGGATCCCTCCACTTCCCACCCTCCTCCCTTAGCCGTCATCCTGCTTTCTACCTATGAATCTCTGTTTTCCTTGTGAGTTCAGTTTGTTCATTAGATTCCACATATGAGTGAAATCATATGGTATTTGTCATTCTCTCTTATTTCACTTAGCATAATGTTCTCCAGGTCCATCCATACTGTTGCAAAGGGTAAAATTTTCTTCTTTTTTACATCAAGCAGTATTCTATTGTGTAAATACACCATAGTTGTTTCATCCACTCATCTACCGATGGACACTTGGGCTGCTGCCTTATCTTAGCGACTGTAAATAGCACTGCAATATAGGGGTGCTACTTTAGGTTTGTAGTTCAAGACAAAATGCAAATTTCCTTCCAAAAGGCAAAACAGAAGTCATGGATGGAGACTGGGCCCCGAGGAGCAGTGCAACCATGAAGTTCAGGGCAGTCAGCTGGGACAGAAGATTAGTTCTGCTTCAGAAACAGCTTTATGGCCTTGGAAATGGAAAGTACTGATGGCACCCTTAGTGAGTGACTGGTAGGTGAGCAGGTCTCAGTGGACTCAGGGGAGCTGAGAAGGAGGAAGCAGCCTGTTCAAACCAGGCAGAGTCAGGCAGACCGCAAGTAGGCAAGTGCAGCTTCTTCCCCCATTTCCCGTTTTCCAAGGCAAGCTCTGGCCTCCTATGTCTGGTTTGCAAATTGGAAGGCTCTTACTTCCTCCTCCCATAGCTGCTGGTCCAGCTCAGCCTTGGGCAAAGCTGGGAGCTCCCTCAGGGGATGAGTCCTCAGGAGACCCAAACAGATAGCTTTCCCAGGTTCCTCTAGGTGAGTAAACCCAACATTTAATTTGAAAACCAAGTTCCAGAACAATTAAATGACTGAAATAGTTGCAATTGCTTTTGGAAGTGCAATCAAACCTAATGGTCTAACTATATTCATTCTTTTAAAGAAATGTTGCCATTTTTTAATCTTTTATTTTACTAACTTAAAAAAATCTCAACCTTGGAAGGCATTTAAATGAAAATCATTGTTATTTCCATATCAGTCACATTTTTCTTTACATTTTGCACTACTTGTCCAGTTGCAGGAGACAGAAGGCATGAGAATAGAGCTCAAACTCTAGACTTTTATTTTATTCATGTTGCCTTCTCTCCATTTATTTGATCTTCTTTGGACTCTCACATTTTTATTCATTCTTTATTTTACTTATTTAATAAATATTTATTGAATTCTCATTATACATCAGCTACTGTGGTAGAGTCTGGGGAAGCAGAAAAGTTAGATAATTGGTACCTACCCTAGAGGACCTGCTAATGGTAAGTACAAACAAGTCATCAAAATGAAAGAATATAATTAAAATCTGTCTAAAGCACTGAAAATACATGTACTAAATTCTAATTAACACTTTAGTAAGTTAAAAAATCCTATAAATTTATCACCACGTATTTAGTAATAATAACTTTTTTTAATAAATGTCCAAAAAATTCCCATCCCCCAAAGCTCAAATCTTTTCCTTATGTTAGAGTGCCATCTAATGACATTTTTGCATAACTGTAGCATCAACTTTTGCATTTCTTATGTTAGAGTGCCATCGTGTGGAAATTTTGTGCAGTTGCAAATGTGGTTTTCCCCTATTTCTTGTGTTAGAGTGCCATCATGTGGAATATTTGTGTAATTGCATATCGTATTATTTATTTATTTTCTTTGTTGTTACGTCGCCCCCCAGCGTCTTTGTCACGAAATTGCATAGAATTTTTCCCCCCGTTAATCAGTTTGCCACCAAGTAGAATTTTCATGTAATTGCTTAAAGATGTTTTTATTTTTCTGATCGAATGCCACCCAATGGAATTTTCCTGCAATTGAAGATCAGAGAAGTTTGTCCTATTTTTCAGGTTAGAGTGCCACCCAATACAATTCCAAATCAGCTGTTTTTTCTATTACAGTTATTCCCCAATTTTTTGAGAGTTTGTGTTAAGTGTCTTCAATTTTACAAAAGACCTACATCGGTACCTATTTTTGCTCACCAATAGAAATCCAAAGATTCTCTTTTATGTAAAAAAATGCAAAGTAAAAATAGCATTCCGCTTTCATTTTGCATCAAGCCAACATTGATAAGGCTTCAGCTCAGCAGTAGACTATTAGTAGTTAAGTTTGGGGAGAATGAAAAATTTTACTTAGATTTTCAGCTGTGTGGGAATTGGCACCCTTAACCCTCTCGTTGTTCAAGGGTCAACTGTGTGTGTTCGTGCATGTGGATACTGAGAGAGAGAGAGAGAGGGAGAGCGAGAGGGAGGGGGAGGGAGGGGGAGGGGAGGGGAGGGGAAAGGGAGGGGAGGAGGAGGGGAGGAGGAGGGAGAGGGGGAGAGGGACCCTGTAACAAGAAAAACATAGTAACATAGTATCTGATTTGGAATTACGTGACAAGTACACCAGGTGGCACTCTAACCTCAGACACAGGAAAAACTTCTCTGATCTGCAATTGCAGGAAAATTCCAATGGGTGGCATTCCAAGCAAAGTACTGGGTTGGCCAAAAAGCCTGTTTACTTTTTCCCATAAAATTAAAAACACATTTTTCATTTTCACCAATAACTTTATTGATTTGGATATTTTGAGTATGTCGGCTGTCTCTCACTATTGACTTCTAGTGGGTACAGGCCAAGGGTGCTGCTAAACATCTGCATAAAACAGTCCCACAGTGAAGAATTATTTAGCCTAAATGTCAATAGTACAAAGAAACTTTGCAAACCACTTTCGAAATGTTCCATCAGTCACAGTATCTTCTCCGCACAGTGTGCAATTTTTTGTGTGTTTCAGTTGCATTTTTACCTTTCTTCAAATAATAAAGCATAATATGCCCCAAATGTTGTGTATCTTCTTCCATCTTCAATATTTAATTGGCTGCACAAAAATTCACCAATTTTGATAAGGCTTTTAAAAATGCATGCTGATATGACAGCTGTCACAATACAATTTAACAAAATTGTTTCCAATGAAGTTAAAGACAAGCACTATTAGAGCCATTGTATAGAAAAAAGTAAACGAACTTCTTGGCCAACCCAGTAATAAGAAAAGCATGTCTGTATGCAGTTACATGAAAATCCTACCTGGTGGCACTTAAACTCATTAGTAGGATAAAATCTCTACAATTATGTGATGAATTCACTGGGTAACACTGTAACATTAAAAAAGAAAAGAATACATTCTGCAGTTACATAAAAATCCACCAGATGGCACTCTAACACAAGAAATAAAAAAGTCATAACTATAGGTACATGGACAGTCCACAAGGTGGCAATCTAACATAAGAAATGGATGTTTTATCTGAATTAATTTTGTGGGGTAGAATTTGGGACTTTCCATTTCTAATACTTTTTTTCAGTGTATGTTGATGCTTCCTGTCTAGGGTTGCACTTTGAAAACCACTGAAGTATCTATTCCTTAGATTTTAATTTTACACATAACATTTTTTTCCACCCCCCTATAATTCTACAATTGTTTCCTTTTTGAACAGTTGTAGAGTTTGGAAATCTTTGTCTCCTGAGTCTTTCCAAAGAAGTCAGAATATCTTTTGATTAAATCTACAAGTTGCTTTTGGTACCCATTTTTGCAAACTTATGCAAGCCATTTACAATGGAGAGCTGTGTTTCCAGGCCTTTCTTACTGCATCAGCTCTGTCTTGTTTCAGTATGAAACTTAGTGGCCTAACACAACAAACCTTTATCATCTCACAGTTCCTGTGGGTCAGGAATCCAGAAGCAGCTGAGATGGGTGTTATGGACACAAAATTTCTTGGGAAATTGCAGTGCAGATGTGGGCCAGGTTGTAGTCATCTGAAGGCCTGCCTGAGACTGAAGGAGCCATTTCCAGCCTCTGCTGGCTGTGGGTACCAAGTTGGCCCCTGTGAAGGGCTGCTTGGATGCAGCAGCGGCCTTCTTCCAGAGCCAGTGATGAGACAGACAAAGCCACCGTTCCTTTACAACCCAGTCTCAGCAGTGACAGATCATCGCTCCTGCCATTTGCAACTCTGGTAGTGTTCCAGAGGAACGGGGAGGCAGCACCACTGGGGCTGGCTGGGAGGCTGCAGTGGGGACAGAATCTCATTGTGCTGATGGGACCCCAGGTGAGGGGTATGTCCATTAAGTCTATCAGGCAAATACCATCCTCTTGGGGGAAAGAAAATCTTGGTTCCCCTTTTGTGCTTCTTCCAATTCCTCTCACTTCTCCCACTTTCAATATTCTTCTCTCCAGAGAAATCACTTTCTCCCCTTCCAGCCAGTCCCCGCAACTGAGGTCCCCCTCTTGTCTCTCTCTCTTCCTGTTTTCCTGGTGATCTTCCTTTCTTCCCTGCACTTCCTTTCTCTTTCTCTGATTTACTCAGTTTTGAGAAAGCTCAGGAGGATTTTTCAAAATACTGTGTCAATAAAGATACCGGCTTGAACACACACAAAACCCAGACAACCGATGTCAGATACTAAGCTTATATTGCACTGTCCTCTGAACGCCCTGCAGAAATAAGCTCAGGAGAAGTTTTCCTTTCAAAATGATTGCCAGGAATGAGTCCAAGAGGAATGCCAAATGTAAAAGTGCTCTGGCCAGATTCTAGTGCTTTTCTCTGAAACGATGCAGACTTAGGCTGCTGAAAGACTCTATGCCTTGACAGCAGAGGTCCTGAAGCTGCCAAGAGGAAGAAATGGCTCTACCCAGCTACTGGACCATTTAGTAAAGGCTCGCCAGCTCATTTTGCAGGAGTGTGGCCAGGTGAGCAACACTGCTCTGCTCGGTGGAGAGTAATCACAGGTGGCTCCATTCCCTCCCCCCATTCACGGGGACACTTTCCATGAGGCAGTCCTGCTCTGTGCTCTGTTGCCTTAGAAAACCGCAAAATTCCTTAAAATCCGGCCACCTTGGAAACTGATCAAAGTCTCATGGTCTCATAAAGTGAGACTGATAAATATTACCCAAGGATTGAAGGCAGACATTGATCTGGTCCTCAAACAAACTGCTACAGAATCCCCTGGGAGGTCCTGGAAAATGTGAGTCAGCTCCGCCCAGAATCTGGGTCACAATGGGGGTGTGGGGGTGGCACCAACCAGCCCTGTGTGTGAGGCCTGCGGGCTATGTTGGAGAAGCACAGTTTTCAGGAAGGCGGAGGTGGGAAGTGCAGGCCGAGACCCTGCTGCAAATGGAGGCAAAACGCTAGGAGATGCAGCATGTGAGACCGAAAAAATACTGGTATGAGATGTGACCCCAATCTTTGCTTAGTTTTCTAGGTGTGAGCAGATACACAGGGCTGGCATTCTTTCCCTTCTGCCCCCACATGTCCCTCCACCCCCTGCTCATCTGAAGGTTCCAAGGTCTGCAGCCTCTCCCTCCCCAGAAATGACCAGGATTCACTCGCAGGGGTGTCCAACCTGCAGCCCAGGCCACATGTGGTCCAGGGGGGCTATGAACGCAGCCCAACACAAAATCGTAAATTTACTGAAAACATGATGAGATTTTTTTTTGTAATTACGTGTCGCAATGTATTTAATGTGTGGCCCAAGGCAACTCTCCTCCTGCCATTGTGGCCCAGAGACGCCAAGGTTGGACACCCCTGGAAAGCCAAAGAACAGGGTCTGGCACAAATAACGCTCCTTTTTTATTACAAAATTATAAGCAGGTAATTCTGTAACATAAGAATATCACACCTAAGCACACCATATGACATTTTAGGTGAAATGTTCAAATTAAAACCATAAATTATTACACCCACATTATTGCCCCACCAACCACACCCAGGCAGGCCTTTCTTCCGCCGGACCCTGGGTATCCATGGGAGATGACATACTGGCTTCTTAACAGGTTTACGTGGGCTGTATGCTTATAGAATATTTTCCTTTAAAAATTTTGATCTATCTTTAGTTTCCAGGATTTCTACATGGAACATGGGTCTTTTATAATAACAAAGAAGATGCTAGCTTTAAAACAATGAGAAAATACTTCACAGAAAAACCTATCTTAGTTATTATTTGGTAAAGCCCGTGACAGGCTCTGCCTTGTGTTTGATCAGTTCCAAGTTGAGTTCCGCAGAGGCTGCCTGGTCTCTGAAGACTGGCGGGGTTTGTCGGTCAGCCACGGAGGCAGGTGACAAGGCCTGTGGATTTCCCCCCACATACAGAGAGGTTTATCGCGCTGTTAGAACCATATCATCACTGAACAGGACTGGACATGAGACAATACAGGCCTAGGGGACACTGGGGCAAGTGGCACAAACTCCCACCGGAGATGCCCACACACACCTGGGAGTGGCCAATGTGCTCACTGGCATTTGCATTTTCACATTTTTCTGGTAGAAAACTGTGACCACGGCATTCAGGGGACATGCTGCGGCCTCTCGCCCTTGGGTCCCTTATAGCAAGTGACGTCCAGGAGCCTGTGGACAGAGACCTGAGGAGCTCGGGGTGTCACAGCTGCCCCCTCAGGCACAGCCTGGTGTTTCCACAGCAATCACCCCAGAGTATCAGTGTCTGAGTGACGCATGCCAGGTCGCACAGGGCAGAACTAAGGGAGCACTATGGAGGCCACAGAAACTGCAGTCAGGGACACCCTCCAAAATCAAACGGCTATGTTTTCCAAAAATAGTTTATACAGCACTTTAAGAAATTTACAAAAAAAACTATAAAACTCATGTTTACTAGGACACACATGTTAAAGAGGGGCATCACTTCCCATTAGTGTACAGGGAGGTCACAGTGGCTCCCGCCCCCCTCTACACATGCACAGGTTCACCCCCACACACGCGCTACCCACAGACATGCTGGCGCCCGGGCTCGTGTTCACAGCCTGAGGACTTTGCCCTTGATCACAAGCCATCATCTTCCACAGAGGTGTCGCTCAGCTTGCCGGTGTCACTGCCCCAGGCCTCCTGGTCCTCGTCCTCTCTATCCACCCTCCGTCTATACCTCAGGTCCAAAATGTCCTCGTGTGAATCCAAGTTTCTGCTGCTGGGGAAGCTGAGCACTGCCGTTGCCTTCCTCCTACTTCATGGGCAAGTGTGCGCTTCCAAACATGGGACTGTGGCTGGCGGGGCCTCTCTGAAGGCCGAGAAGGACGCGCCCTGCAGAGGCAGGCTCAGGCCGGGGCTGGAGAGGCGGGCTGGCTTGGCTCCCCCGGAGACACTACTCCCAATGTGGAATAACTGCGTGGAGAGCAGTGGGGAGAAGCCTGTGAATGCCAGGCTCTTCTTGGGGTCCATGGCAAGGGCGGTGCATCCTGGGCCTGGCCCTGTGGCCCCTTCTCCCTCTCGCTCCCCAGGCCCCTGTTCCATGCAAGTCCCTGCCTTCTGAGCTCAGCATCTACTTGCTGTGCAGGCAACTCGGGTCAACAAAGTCACCCCACAGAGGGGTGAAGCCGGCCTAGGGGCCTTCCCTCCCTGTCTGCTCCCAGGCTCCGAGTCAGTGTGCTCTCGCTCCAAGAGGTCACGGGCGAGGTCCCACTGGGGCTCCCTGCCCCTGTGCTCGCTTCCGCATGTTTGGACAGCTGACTGAAAGCCCTGTCCCCGGTGGCAGGCCCGGCCCCTCATGGTCTCTGGTCTTTGTGAAGATAAAGATTTCTCCTGCCCGTGGGTGCCCCTCTGGCAGACACAGTCCTACTGGAGCTCCTGGGTGGTGCCAGCGGGGCCTCTGGGCCTCTGAGCAGGGAGAAGGCAGGTCTGCCCCTTGTCCTTGTGCCGCCGAGGGGTGTCCCTCTGCGTCCACCTGCACATGCTGGGCTGAAGGGCCAAGCCTGAGGCTGCACACCAGCCCCTCCTTGATTTATTGAACTGCTCACAGATTCCTTGGCCTCAAGCTGAGTGCTGTGGTCACTGTCCACAGAACTGCTGTCATCAGACCGAGAGCTGGGCCTGCTGGAGCACACATACCCTTTGCAGGCTGTCTGCTGTGACGGGAGGGCCCAGGGGTGTGTCCCAGGGCCCAGTGCTGTCTGTCTTTGCTCTGTCTGGCTGCAGAAGATGCTGGAAGGTTTCCTCAGAGAGTCCTCCCTGCTGTCCCTTTTCAAGTTTGACAGGCAGCTTTTCAACAAGGGTAGACTTCTCTCCTTCCAGCCTCTCAGGAAGCCACCTTGCTGACCCAGGGCCTGCATCTCAGTGCTGCTGAACCTGACCTTCTTCCGGCACACAGCTCTGGGGTCCCTGCACTGCTTCTTGAGCCTTCGAATGAATAGTAACATGCTGGTGTCCAGTCCTTGTCACTGTCCAGTGAGCTGGTCTCATCCTCAGAGCTCTCCTTCTTGTCCACACATACTCCTCATCTCCTGCCTTTTTGTGGCCTGATGACACGCTACCCCTCGCTTCTGGGGCCATGCGTTCATTACCCTGCCTGACAGTCCTGCAGGGGAGAGGCTGCCCCCTGGCTTCACCCTCCCTTCCAGGGGCCTCGCTGGCTTTTCCCTGGCCGAGGTCAGTGTCCAGGGCACCCTGCTTCGCCATCTGTCAAAGCTTCATTTTCTTGGATGTGGACAACCACACAGTGTTGCTGCCTCCCCTACATTTCCTTTTGCGGCTCAATGACAGGTCCAGTGTTTTAGAGACAGGGCCTTGGGGCCACCCACCTGCCCACTGGGGTCAGGTGACAGCAGTGGACTCTGTGCAGACTGCAGGCAGGTGTCCATTCTAACCAGCAAACTCCTTGACTCTGCCCTCAGTGCCAAAAATGCCCGTATCTCCTGCTCTATGCTGCCATCACTGTGCACAGAACTAAATGTGGCAGTCCGAGTGGAAGGCACATGGGGGCAAGTGAGCAGGCTGGTGGACAGGGGCCTGTCACCGCCCTCCCTGGAGGCCAGCCGGATGGCTTTGGAAATGTCGAGGACTGCTTCAGTGCACAGCAGCTTGGCAATTGTATCTGTCCGCAAATGAGCACTGGTGTAGAAACTTGCTCTTGGCACCTCCGTTTCTGAGGGGGCCAGGAGGGACAGGGGCTTTGGTTTCCTTTGGTGGCTTGGAGGGATGGTCAGGGTCAAGGCCACCCAGGCCGAGGTCCATGGCCTTTGAGGCCACTGGCTTCTTTTTGTTTGGCATTTCCCTATAGATTTTGAATGAGACACTTTTTGTGGCATGGCTGGTGCTACAGGCAGGGAGGTTGGGCTGCTCACCACTGCCCCACAGGAGTTTCTGAGGCAGGTCTCCACTTTCCTCCTTTCTTTTCTCCAGCAGATAGAGCTACACGGCCACCTCCATGCAGTTGGACACCTGGCATGGCCTCACGGATTTTTGTGAGCATAGAACTTGACACACAAAGAAGCTGCAAGCTGTAGTACAAAGGCCACTGAGCAGCCACTCCCGCCACCATCTGGCATCTGCCATCAGGACAGTCCGCTTTTCTTCGGCCTGGGTAATTCACATCCTTTGTCTAAGTATTACAGCAACACAGTTGCTTTACTTTACTTAGTGTCTTTACTTTGTAGAGGTTGGTGGTGCCCCCAACAGTAGTGAATTTTGACTATAAAGCTAGTAGTCACCCCTTCAATCAGCTGAGTACCCAGCTGATTCCTTCTCAAAGCACACCTGGAAGATAGAAGTTTCTAAAAGTTGTTTTGCTCATGATGACAGCAAGGCACCAGGAGATCAAAAGGTTTGCATATTTACCCCATTCTGGTATAGTGCTCCTATGGGTCAGGCAATTGTTCTAAGTACTTGGCAAATAGTAACCCATATCAGCTTCATAACAGCCCTATGAGATGAATATTACTACATGTTCCTTTTAAAGATGAGGAAACCTATGCACAGAGAGGTTAGGCAAATTGCCCAAGGTCACACAGTAGTTGAGCCAGGATTTGAGACCTAGTGGACTGGTTTCACAGTCCAGGTGCTATGCTGCCTCTCCCGAAGCTTATTCCTAGGTTTCCAAAGGCTGCTTCTGTTTGGGGATCAGCCAGAGAAAATGATTGAAAGCAACTTTAGGCTAGACTAACGAGCCATGGTCTGCATGGTGGGAGAACAAGGCCAGATGTAGAAGGATGAGCTCTGTGTTGCAATCAGTGGTCTGATGAAAGCCAGCCCAGGGTAATGCAACCCACAGTTGGAAGACAAAGTTTGTTTTTGCTCTTGTTGGGACATGCAGAATAGGTCAAAGGCAGCACTAAGCCTGAAACACAGATCCGGTGGCCCCAGCATTTCATGCATTTCATGCTCACATTCTCTCGGCTTGAGCACACCCATATTTCAAGAAGGAAGATTTTAGAATCCATTTTCCCACATTGGCTAATAGAAAGAGATGCTCACACTCACCATTATTCTTACACCACACTGTGGATTCAGGAGACCCATGTTTCCATGAAAACACAATGGCACATCTTTCAATGAACTTTCCTTGGGGTCCTGACATGAGTGGGTGCATCTTATCTTCCATACTTACAAAATGCAATGCTAATGTTAAAATCCTTTTTTTGACATCTCATTGTTTCTAGGACAAAGGTCTAAGTCCTCAGTGAGGTCTAAAAGGACAACGATGATCTATCGTCAACCTTGTTTCCATTTATCAAAAGCACCTTCGACCTGGGACTGCACCGGGCATGCCCTCCTCCTGCCACCCCCACTATTGGTCAGTGCCACTCAGTGGTCAGATCGTGTCTGCAAGGCTTTTCTTCGGCCTTTCCTGACTGCCCTCAGCTCTCCACAACACTCTTTACAATGGAAATGTATTCATTAGATGTATGATCATATGTATAACTTCTCCATTTAATATCTATCCCTCAGATCACAAGCTCCATGACAGCCGTCATGTCCCTGACACCTATAACTCCAGTGCCTGGTTTATATTGTGAAATGAATGAATGAATGAATGAATGATTATTCATGGATGTTTGTAATGGGCTGACATAACCAAGTCCTTCCTTGGGTTCAGTGTGCTGTAGCAAATATGAAAAGGTAGAATATGGATTTTCTTAAAGATAATTGTTTCATATGTAATCAATGACATCTGGCATTTATACTGCTCTTTCTGTAATGAGAAATTTTCAAACATCCACAAGAGTACATAGAAGAGTACCGTGACCCCCTATGTGGGAACCACCAACTTGAACAGTTGCCAGCTGGTGGCCTGTCCTATTACCTCTGTAGCATCCCAAAAACTGCCCCAGCATGGCCACCGTCGGGACCAGGTTATGTTAAAGCTGCTCCCACACATCATATCATATCAACCATAAAACTTCAGTGTGTATCTGCAAAAGATAAGGACCCTTTAAAATTACTTTAATGCCATTTGCACACAGGAACAATTCTTTAATATCACCAAATATCCAGTCAGTGTTTAAATTGCCCAAATTATCTGATAAATGTCTTTAAGAAAAAAAACAGGGTTTTTTTGTTACAGTTTCACAGCCAGGATCCACAGGTCTCTTAGTTCTCTCAACATAGGAGAGGTCCCGTGTCTTCCTTTAAAAAAAAATCTTGCCATTGTTTATTGAAGATGCTAGGTCATCTCTCCTGTAAGGTATTCCCCATTTTTCACTTTATAGATTGCAATCCTTAAGCTGCAGGAAGCCCAGAGACTTGATGGAGTTCCCCTGTGACTGGAGGCAAAGACATTCTGAAGGTGGTAATTTGGGGCAGGAGGGCGGGGTCGCTGGTTGATCAGGGTTTTCTCAATTTGATCCAACATTGTCAAGTTCTTCAACAGCTAGATCCATGATCTCCTTGGCAGTTGCAAAGGTGGGGGTATTAAATTTCTTGGTCTGTTTTTAATTTATTAGCAGAAGGTGTTCTGTAAAGTTTTTTCTCTCATCAATTATTTATTTACCTTGAAATTCAGTTTATATGGGAGAGGCAAGATAAATGCTCGACTCTTTCCCTTTACCAGATTTTGGAATAATTACAATCAGGTAGCTCTTTGCTTCTAGGTCTTTCCAGTGACAAGAACTCAGGTGTATATTTTTTAAGGGGAAAGTAGTCATGATTTTATACTGCTATTTCTGATTCAAAATCAGGACTACTGGGATTTTACTTCCTTTGATTTTATATTTGTGTCTCTTTTATGCTGAAAATGTTGGTTCCTACTGTCATTAACAATTACACATTCGCTTTACCCACAGTCTCAAATAACAATGACACTGATAACTGAAAACAATGTAAGGCTTTTTTTTTTTTTGGCAGTGTTATTCAATAACCCTGGGTCATTCTCTGTGGGGTTAGGTCAAGAACTTGGTACATGGTTAAATTCATTTGCCTCATTTTGTCTCCATTTTTATTATGTTTTGTTTTATGGTTATGTAAAACATTTGTATGGTTCCAAAGTCAAAACAGGACTTTGCCAAAATCCTTCTGCCAGCATGGAGCCCAGCATATTAGAAACACTCAAATACTCATTGACTTTTATGACCTATGTTCTATCCGAAGTCATCCACTGGCGGATGGCTTCCACCAAGAACATCCAAGGCAAGGTAAGGGCCATTGTTTGCCCTAATATTCAGCTTGGTTTGTCCTAATATACAGCTTGATTGAGTGCTTTTAGGGTGATTTGCAAAGGAAAGGCATTGTTTAGGATCTCTAATCTAAATCCTCCAGCTTCGCCCAGAGAAGCTGGTCATGAATTGGCCAGGCAGGTGAGCTAGAGGGAAGAAGAGTCTCTGGGCTCCAGCTCCACCCAAGAGTTGAAGCCCTCCTTTAAAAAAAGTAAGCAGTATTACATAGACTGTCAAAGCTTATTTTCCTTTAAGAAGTGAAACAATCCTTTGTCTGTCTTTCTTGAGCTATAATCGACATTTAACACTATGGGTGGAAGCTTTGAGAGGCCGTTTAAATGATCTATTTTCTCTCTACCATGAAACAAGCTGAGTTCCAGATTGAAGCTGCTCATCAGTCTGGGTGCCAGAGTGAAGGTGACATATGCAGCAGAGCTCCAGGCAAGTTGTGAGAACCTGTAGTAGGAGCAAGGTGGCTTGAGTCACTTCGAAGTGACCAAAATGTGGAAGTCAATTGTTAAAATATAACCTAGCCTACTATAAGTTAGTATGCTTTTTTCTAATTCCTTTAATTATCCTTCACAAGTCATGATTTCAGTCCCTGACTATTCTGACCAGCCATTTTTGTCATGATCCCCTGTGTTGTGTGTGTGTGGGGGGGTGGTACATGGCTGGCGTATGAGAATAAAAATATGCCAATTAAGACCTGCTGAATGAGGGGACACAAGCCATCCACACCAGGGCAGCAGGTAGCTCCCTCAGCATCTGAGCTCCCACTTCAGGGGAATGAAAAACCCTGGGTAATTTTGATGAAAGGCACAATACATTCACACAAAGGAAGTCAAGTCACAATATTCATTACTTACAGATCCCAGAAAATGCCCACTACTACTCCCCCATCCCAGGTCACGTGTGAGCAGGAGATAGCAGGGTAGTAAACACCTATTACTTACAAGGGGATTGGGGCAAAGGTCACTAACTTTTCCCAGGCTCAACTCTAAGTGGTTATTTTCAAAGGTGGCCCTGGAAAAACCAGAGCAGAAACTTGTGGTGGGAATCCTAAACTCATGTCTGTTAGGTCAGAGTCACTCAAGAAACCAGATGGACACAGTGAGCCAAGGAGCAAGATTTGTTAGCAGGAGCAGGGTTTATTAGCCGGGAATAAGAGGGAAAGTGGAGCCAACCTAGGGAGGTTGGGGAGCCAACCAAGGGAGGTTAAGACTTGCTCAGTTATTCTTAGGGCAGGGTTTTTAAGCACAACAACCTCCAAGGGGTAACTGGTTGGGGTGTCAGAGTCTGATTGGCTAGAGCTGGTTGCGGGGTACCCTTTCTGCTGACCATTGTTCTTGATACATCTTATCAGCCTTGGGTTAAAGCTGCATCCTGTTATGCGGGACAGGCTGACCCCAGACCCCAATCTTAGCCGGGCATCTGTTTGTCCTGGCAGGCATTTTCCCAGGCTTGTTTCCCATGGTGTAGTTTTCCACCTGGTGATTTTCCATTCCTCCTAGGCCTACCTAGCTCTGTCAGTGTCCTTATCCAAATGTCCAGATTCTAGGTGCGAGCAAGGTTGCCATACAGTAAAATGCCTAGACAGCAACTCAAAAAAGCTGTTTTCTCGTCACACCCACTTAAAACGTGGAGCCTAAACTTGAACCCACCACCCCAGGTGTAATACCAAGAGCACACAATTAGCACTTCGACCTGCGAACTCCTCTGAAGATACCCTAGAGCTGCTTTAGTGTTTGTTTGTGCTGTTACCATCAGCCGCATCATGCTGTTTAATTCACGTTGAGCAAGTGAATCAACAACTAGAACCAAAAGGCTTTTCCCATTGACCTCTCAACATTTACTTGGGAAACTGATTTTTGGGTCCTGGCTCAAGTAGACAGGGCAGCACTCTGCAATCGTTACAGTATCTCTTAAAGACAAGTTAGCGGCAGAACCATTTACAGAAACCAGATGTTCTGTCTTTTGGCTCAACTACACTGTTAATCTTGATCATCCCGTGTATACAGTGAAGGCAGCACCGGCAGGACTGGACGCACGGTAGAATTGGCCTGCACGATTTCCAATCGTACGCGGCTAATCTGTGGGGCTTAATCCAAGGAGGCCCTTTTTACGAGGGGTTCGGGAGACGGAGCCCCACTTTCCCAAGCAGGAGCCCTCGGTTCCGCGGCTCCGTCCCCGCCCGCCACCTGGCGACCGTGGAGCCCCCCTTATCCGCCCCACTCTGGTCACGACACCCAATGGGCAGCCGAGGATCTCCTAAGTGGGAGGGGCATACCCTGGAAACCGTTCTGGTTGGTCCGAGGCCCGGCGCGGAGTATGACGTCTTTCTGCTCCATCACTGCGCGTGGCGGTTAAGGCGTGGCGTCCGTTCCGGGCGCCTGAAGGAGACTGGAAGACACCTGGGTCGTGCGACGTGTGTCGTTGGGAGTCGTCGCGGTCACCGCCACTGCCCCCGGCCCATGAGGAAGATGCTCGCCGCCGTCTCCCGCGTGTTGTCGGGCGCTGCCCAGAAGCCGGTGAGGTGGCCTGAGCGGCCGGGTGCGGGGAGCGAGCGGGGCCGAGGCGGGGCCGAGGCGGGGCTGGAGGCCGGAGGACACGGAGAGCGGGCCTGGCCTCAGGACACGACTGTGCCTCTGGCTGGGCGCGGCAGGTGCTTCTGGAGCCTTGAGTCTTTGTTTTGCTTCCTGGCGGTGAGCTCCGCAAGTCGCCCCTGGAGGAGCGGTGACTGGGGCCACCTGCGCCAACGGGGTAGGGATGGGGGCTCTACGACGTCAGCGGTGGTTCCAGGCGCCGGGCTGGGTGTGCCCCGTAAGTGCCCGTGATTTTACTGCAAGCAGAAAAGGGGCCTTTGGACTTGCCCGAGTCTCCAGTTGACCATTCCCCGGCCCATTCATTTAAAATTTTCCTAACTACATTCCTCTTGACCCAGAGGCCATGTAGTATGTTAAGAGCATGGAATCGGGAGACTGAGTGGTTCTTTCAAACACCAGCCTCGCCGTTTACTAACCTTGCGGCCTTGAGCAAGCTCGCTCTCTTTTTAAACATCCCCTTGCTCAAGTTTCCTCATTTGTAAAATGGAGATAAATATCCTGTGCGGTTGTCGCGAGGCTTAAACGAGTGAACGACTGTGTAAACCTTTCCAAATAGTACCTGGTACATAGTAGGGGCTATTCGTATTAAGTATTGTTGTAATTTGAGTGCCCACTTTGGTACATACATTTGTTGAACACGCGCTGGGTTCTGTGGAGGGTTCAGACAAGGTCAGGCTCCCCAGGAACAAACTTCTTCCCCTTTCCTCTCTCACTTTCTTGGCAGTGAGTTCCAGAACTGTGCAGCAGAACGCGGAGAACACTCTGTCTCCTCTGTCGCAGGCCCCGCCCCGCGCGCACACACACACACACACACACACACAGACAGTAAAAGTAGCTAACGCACACACGCACACGCACTCACAGATAGTAAAAGTAGCTAAAGAAATCCCCGGTGCTGCTTGAGAGGCTGGGGTCAGAAGTTAGTGCTATTTCTGTCTCCAGCTTTCAGATGTGCCTAATGCCTAAGCTTCTAGCAGTTTGACCTCTAAGCTCGGGAAAGTAATATTTCTTTCTGTAACTGCAGGCAAGCTTTGACTCGCAATTCTGGCTCTAAGAAGCTCCCCCAGAACTTTGTGGCAACTCTGCTTAGTAGGGGCAGAGATGATCAAAAGGTGGCAAGTGTACTGCTCTAGGAATGCCATTGACTGAAATAATTACAAAACACAGTTTTATCAGTTGTTAAGTGTTTAAACTGTAACTGGATCTTCCTGAAGGAGAAGCGCATTTCACCATTATGTTTTTCTGCATTTACTTACACATGATGTAACCAGCATTTATTGAGCTCTTAATATGTGCCAGGCATGAAGCTAGGTATTTCACATGTTTTATCTCACTTAATTTCCACAACAAGTTTTCAGTTGAATGTAAGTCATACAAACATGCTTCCAACATTATTTGGGGTCTTAGTTCTGTATTGTGTTAAATTTCAAGGGTTATATTCAAAAGGAAAAGCTTTGATAGGATTTTTTTGTAATTATCTGCAGGAAAAGGAAAATTTGTGTGTGAGTTTTCAAATTGTTTGCCTCTGTGTCTTTCTCTGTGAACAGTGAAGTCATGATTTAAAATCAGCCTAATTCCCTCAACTGTCCAAAATACTTAGTTGTGTTTTTCCCATCTCCCAGCAATGTGTTGGAATGGAATGCAAATTGCACTTCATCTTTGCTTTAGTAAAACTGTGGCCTCTTCAGAAATCATGTCAAATAGAAATGAGCTTTGAGTTGCAGTGCCCTGTTAACTGCACAAAACAAGAGCGGGCTATAACTTCATTCAGTCAAAAATTCTTATTGAGAGAAGAGTATTGTAGTGAAATGGAAATGGATTTCCCATGTGTAATATTTTTTCTTTTTCTTTTTTATGAGGATTAGACAGTAAAAGAGTTAATGTTCCTTCCTTTGAGCCACCCCTCTTTTGGCTATTTTGCATATTTTTCCTGTTGCCTGCACATGGCATTAATTATACTAAGGCACAGAGAAAAATAGTTTTAAACAATTATGTATCAACTCTAGATTATGTGTGTCTATGCCCGAAACCCTGTTTAATAGCTCGCCCTTCCCGCAACAGAAGAAATCAGCTAATCAATGTTTCTATAAACTATAGTAATTGATGAGCTATTCCCAGAGTGCTCAGTGTACTTTGGGCTCTTGGGTCTAGTGTGCTCATTCATCGTTAGATTTCAGTTGTGTTAACACAGGCTATTTACTGGGTAGAGCAATCTTACTTGTAGGTCCTTGCTTTTTCATTGCTGAATATTTTGTGCCATTTCTTTATGGCGAGAAAATTTTCTGTTGAAAAATTAGCTGACAGGGAGCTCCTCTGTAGGTTAACTGCTTTTGTCTTGTTGCTTTTAAGATACTTTTTTTTTTTTGTCTTTAACCTTTGACATTTTAATTAGGATGTGTCTTGGTGTGGATGGATCTCTTTGGGTTCATCTTGTTTGGAACTCTCTGCCCTTCCTGGACTTGCATGTACATTTCCTTTACCAGGTTAGGGAAGTTTTCAGTTAGGGAAGTTTTCTTTGAATAGGTTCTCAATCCCCTGTGTTCTGTGTCCTCTTCTGGTATCCCTATGCTGTGAATGTTGGTATGCTCGATGTTGGTCCAGAGGCCCTGTAAACTATCCTCATTTATTTTTTTTATTCTTTTTGCTGTCCTAATTGGGTATTTTCTGCTACCTTGTCTTCCAGATGGCTGATTCGACCCTCTGCTTCATCTGACCTGCTGTTGATTCCCTCTAATTTATTCATTTCTGACTTTTCTTAATGTTTTCTGTCTCCATTTTTACATTTCTTCTTTCTCTAAGTTCTCACAGAGTTCATCTGCTCTTCCCCTAAGTTCATGTAGAATCTTTCTAACCAGTGTTTAGAACCCTGCACCTGGTGGATTGCTTGTCTCCACTTTGTTTAGCTCTTTTTTGGGAGTTTTGTCCTGCTCTTTCATTTGGGCCATGTTTCTTTGTCTCCTCATTTTGGCTGCCTCCCTGTGTTTGTTTCTATGTATTAGGTAGATCTGTGTTTCCTTGGCTTGGTAAGGTAGCAATCTAGTGGGGTTATGAGCCGCCTCGGTCACCTGAGCTGGGTGCTTCTAGGGGTGTCCCTTGTGTGGGTTGTGTGCCTTCCTATTGTAGGTGAGCCTTGATTGCTGTTGGCACATCAGCTGTGGGATTGACCCTCAGGCTGACTGGCTGTTGAGTGGACATGACTACATTGAACGAGCTGCTGTGTGGGGCCTCACACAACGGAGCAGGGGTCATTTTAATGGGGCTCTGATGCCAGCTGAGTCCACCCTTTGGGTGTGTTGTTTGCGGAGCTGGTTGGGTGGTGCTGTGGTATGGTTTGAAGCCAGCCACCAGAGGGTCCTGGAGCCTCTGAGGAGGAGTTCTGGTGTTGCTCGAGTTCAGCCACAGCTTTTGCCCAGCTTGGGGCTGTCTGGTAGGAGCTGCAGAGTAATGTGCTGTTGATTGTCTCTTGTGCTGGGCTTGGAGGCCCTTGGGAGAGGGTCCTCAGTGAACCAGGGCTGCCTGCCACTAGTGTTGGGTTTAGGATCCTTTGCTGGATACCACAATGTTTACTGAAGCCAGCTGCCACTTGTGCCAGGTTTATGGCCACTTAGTTGAGGCTACGTTCCAACCCAAGACTAGCTACTGCTTATGCAAGGTTTGTGGCTGCCTGGTGGGAGTTACAATTCAAGTCAAGGCTGGTCTTTACTTTATGGTGGGCTAAGGGTAGCTTAGCAGGAGGTACAGGGCACGCCGAGGCCAGCCACTGCTTGTTTGGGGTTCAGACCTAGGAAAGTCTGAGGTGTGAGCTTAGGCAGGCTACTTTGTGGAGGAGCCACTGGAAGGTTCTGGCCAGGTATGCAAGTTGGGTAGGGAGGGGTCTCAGGGAGTCACCAGGGCTCGGTGAACTTTGTTAGCCAGATTAATGGAGGGCTCAGATTTGACGCCCCCTCCACTGGGCTGGCTGTGTGGGGAGAAGGCTCTACAAAAGAACAGTGATACCTGTCAGTACTTCTGTCCCTGGAGAGAGCTGTCCCTGCCTTGCCCTTCCAGTCCTCACCTTGAAGCTAATCAGTGTGGTCCCCTCTATGCCCCTGGTACTTTGTGAGCTCATGCCTTTGCACTGGAGCCCAAAGCAAATGAGTTCGTCAGCAATTGAGTCTGCACGCGGGCTCTCGAAGACCTATAGTGTCTGGGTCCGTGAACCGTAATCCCTGCTGATTTTCACAGTCAGATGTTATGGGGACTTCTCTTCCCAGCACTGGAGCCCTGGGCTGGGGACCCCAATTGTTGGGCTGGGACGCCTTGCTCCACAGGGGGATCTCTGCAGCTGAGTTTTATCTGCCATGTGGGTGTGAGACCTGCCTGTTCTGTGGCTCTGCCCCTCCTACCAGTCTCAACATGGCTGCTTCTTGAATTCTGTAGTTGTAGTAGGACTTCTGATCCCCTAGTCTTCAGGAGGTTCTCCATGATGGTGGTTCTGTAATCCAGTTGCAGTTTTGATGGGGTCATAGGTGGAGGTGAGCACAGCATTTCCCTACTCCCCTATCTTTACTGGAAATCCAAAAATTTTTTTAACTCTCAAAAATACTGTTAATACATCTGTTTTGTGATTGCAAAACATAACCTTTTGTCACTTCACCCCTCTCAGCTCCATTTCTTCCCACACTTCTCAATATTCTTCACTTATTCTTAGGTATATTAATGGGCTTTACCTCTAAATTAAGAGCATTTATTTCTAGGATTTCAGATTTTTTCCTCTTAACAACATCATTGTCTTTACTGGTTGGCTTTAGTAGATAATGGTGTACTTATGTGTGAGGAGATGAGATGATAGTTTCCAGCTTGTAGGCCTGCACACTTGGAGGTGACTCTTATCAGGTCAATCTTAACTCTCCTCACTAAGATCAAGTCCAGTGCTCGTTTGATGACTGTATGAACATATCAAAAGTACTTTTTGTGGGGTTGAGTGCTTGTGGTCTAACCTGGACCTCAGCCATCATGTAGACTACTTTTGCTGCAAGCAGGTGTGTTCGATTACAAGAATGAAAGGAAGCACTTCTCCCAGCTTTTTACTGCCGAGCAGCGAAGGGCACTCAGACATCAAGAAGGGAACACTGTGGTCCAGAGCGTCTGTCGCTCCTGGGGCCTCAGGAGGCCCCTACCCAAGGTGTAGGCTGTTCAAATTCTAAACTGTCCCTCGAGTCCATTGTTTTTAAGCCAGGGAGTGCTAAGTACCTTTTGTTTTGTCTTACACATTTCTCACTAATGTATTTATCTCATACTTTGAGTACTTTGAAATATGTTTTCTTATAGATCCATTTCATAGAAAACTGGTGTGCCTGAAAATAGGGATTGAATCATAGTTTTATTTGAAGAATGATTCTGAAAGTGAAACTTAACCTTGCTCGGCATATCTGTTTATGACTAAAATAGCATTAAAAAACAATGTCCACCAGATTATCTAGTCTCTTCAGCTTGGCCATTCACTTCATTATATTCTGATTGTAATTTCTTTGAAAACAAAGTAGCTAAGTGGATTGGTTTGGTTCTTGCCCCCATTCTCTTTCCGCTGTTTCCTTCAGACAGGGGCACAAACGAGTTTCATAGGTCAAAGGATTCCTTTTGGAGGACAAGCTCTCAGTGCAGTGAATAGAAGCGAGATAAGTCAGTGACCATAATAGGGCTGATTCAGGTTCTAGGACTATATCCTGATAATTGATTAATAATAATGACTTTTAAAATAACTGACAATAAAAATACTGATATATTTGTATATTTTGGTCTTTTTAGGCAAGCAGAGTGCTGGTGGCATCCCGCAATTTTGCAAATGATGCTACATTTGAAATTAAGGTAAGTTAATTAAGTTACTAACTTTGTGTTAATAACTTTTCCACTGGTCCAGTTTGGCATAATCCATATTTTACTGCGTATAATGTGCACCCATGTTTTTGGCCCAAACTTTCAGGAAAAAAAAATCTTTCGTTTTAATTAAATTTTTTATTTGTTTATATTTACAAAGAAAACCAATTATCATATTCCAGGGTATTATTTTGCATACAGATATCGTTATTGCTTTCTAGAGTTACACTTTTAATGCATGAGCATAAATAAAAGAATTAAAAACACTTATATAGATACAGAATTAGTACTACCCATTCATAATGCGCATCCTTATTTTTCCCTCAAATACTTGGGCAAAACAAGTACACATTGTACACAGCAAAATATAGTAGTTTTACCTTTGGAATAAAGCATTTGATATTTATGCTTTTTCACCATTTTCTTTCAATGCTCTACAATCAAAGGTTCAAAGATGTTTAGCAAAAACTAGAATTTACACTTCTGGCTGACAGCTTGCTTGTGTTTGGGGTAGAGGGGCAAACTGAAAAAATTAAAGACTCCAAAGTTTAGAATATTATTTGGTAAAACATTTGAATGAGCTGATTCTTTAATAGTTCTTTGAAAGTGTGTCTTTCAACCTGTAATTGATTTGACTTCTAGGGGTTTTCAGTGAAAGTCATCCTAGAAAGATTTCCTTTCTCCAAATCCTGTCCCATTGCACGGTGGGCTTTATAAGAAGTAACATCATAAACTTGACCCTTCTTTCCTAGAAGCAATATGCAGCATTTCTGGTGTACCCCTGTGGATTTTGAGTTCAGTAGTATTTGTGATGGAGTTAGATCTTAGAGTGGGCTGCCAGTGTTTACACTGTAGTAGCTGGAAGACAACCATTCCCTTTCAGAAGTGTGATCTTCACCGGCTGGAGGAGGGCCCCCCTGTCACAACGGTGCTCACCAGGGAGGATGGGCTCAAATACTACAAGATGATGCAGACTGTTCGCCGAATGGAGTTAAAGGCCGATCAGCTGTACAAACAGAAAATTATTCGTGGTTTCTGTCACTTGTGTGATGGTCAGGTGAGTGGTAGTTTTGTAATAAAATAGTGTTATTTAGGAATTTAAGTGTGGCTTGTGCTTAGTGGTCATTACCCTGGCTTATGCATCTCAAGGATTCCGGTCTGATGTTTTAGAATAAAAATGAAAATGCAGAGATCTGTTATGAAGCTTATGCTAAAGAACTTATTCATGTACCACATCTCTGATTTCCTGTGCCTTTATGGTATTGTGATCACCTGTATTGGATATACTTTGGGGGCAAAAGGGTTTTTTGTTTCTTTTGTGTAGGGAAGTGGTTAGCCCAAGGGTTACAGATTCAGATGCCTACAGGGACCAGCTAAGGTAGAATAAATGAGTGAAGAAGGCCAGCCATACAAAGTAGAAAGTGGCGACAAGGAATGGTGATGAGCTAGAATGGGCAGGTTCCCCTTGCAGGGGACATCATAACTTGGTCCCAGCCAGTTGATGCCATATGGAAGTACGGGGCTCATGCTTCCTGTAGTTCATTTCTTTAAAACAAGACAGAAGTCTTGATTTTCATGTGAGACTCCCTCTATTTTAATACTGATTTGATTCAGGATTCTTTTAAAAACTACCTTACAGACTAAAGAAAACAACACATCTGTGCATTGCCTAGTATATGGCTTCTGGCCTGGGCCCTACCCTCCACTCTGTTTCTGGTGAAAGATAGAGCTACTTTCTGTGGTTGTTAATGAAGAGTTCAACTAGGCCAGATGTTCCATATTAGTCTAGGAAACCTTTTATCTAGGAATGTGTGTTGTATTGACTCATGGCTGCTCTTCCTTTACTGCAGGAAGCTTGTTGTGTGGGCCTGGAAGCTGGCATAAATCCCACAGACCATCTGATCACCGCCTACCGGGCTCATGGCTTCACCTATACTCGTGGGCTTCCTGTGCGAGAAATTCTCGCGGAGCTTACAGGTTTGCTATTAATTGACAAAAGGGGGAAATTAGTGAGTTAAGTCAAATCTTTCCTAGTAATATGCTAACTCTCATAAGTTCATATCAAAGCCTTTTTGAATTTAAAAATTAAAAATAAAAACACCCTCTCCCTTTTAGTACTCTGGTACTCATGTTGAGCTTTTGAGTGAATTGACCATTTTTGAGGTCATCTGACCCCTCAGGTGAAAGTTTAAAAAGTTTGCTCTGTAAAATCAGAATCGTGTTTATTATCACTAGATCATGCCAACAGAAATAAAGCAGTCATTGAGTAGAAGCATTTCATGATATGCAGTCTAAATTCTAGGAACTTTTTTAGTATTCCCTCTGTCTTTGTCCCCCATTGACTCTTGTCCCCCTTGACTCTTGAACTGTTATCCTAACATGTGAAGGAAATTCAGTGATTAGAGAGCTGGAAAGGTTGGAAAGGTCAAGGACATGCAACTGGTCTGTCCTTTATTATAAAAGGCCTGGAGAAAAGGAGGAATACATGTTTGTGTAGAGGGGCAGGTGCGTATACAATGGGATTGGCCTCTGAGTTCTAATAGATAAGCCTCTAAGTAAACGCTTGGGTGTCGTTTTGTTTTATATATTTTGTCTTTGATGCATTTGTGTGTATGCTGCCATTTCTAGGACGAAGAGGAGGTTGTGCTAAAGGAAAAGGAGGATCAATGCATATGTATGCCAGAAATTTCTATGGGGGCAATGGCATCGTTGGAGCTCAGGTAGCAGGGGATGAGGATTGCATGATTTTCTAGATTTGGTCCTGGTCTGTGTCTTTTTTTTTAAGATTTCTTTTTAGAGAGAGGATGGGAGGGAGAGAAACATCAATGTGTGTTTGCCTCTCACACGCCCTCCCCCCCCTTACTGGGGACTTGGCACACAATCCAGGCATGTACTCGGACTAGGAACTGAGCTGGTGACCCTTTGGTTCACAGCCCATGCTCCATCCACTGAGCTACACCAGCCAGGCTGGCCTGTGTCTTTACAATAGTTTATACCCCAGAGAAGCTTCCTCTGATGTTTTTTAGTAGTCTTGGGGCTTACAGTGCTTAACAGACCTATTGCTTCCTACCCTACCATTTGATCATTTAGTGAATAGATTTGAACAATGACTTAATTTTTTTTTTTTTTTTGGTATTTGTTGTGTTTTGTAAGTATGCAAGAGCTTCTAGTGGTGGAGCTAGACCTTTACCTTTTTTATTTAAGTACATTAATTACTTTGTCACATCCACTTTGCCCTGCCTCTTCCTGCTGTAGACAGTGCTGATGCTGGTGCCAGACCAACAGAGGCAAGTGAGCAGATCTCAGGGCCTAGTTAGAATCTAAAGCCAACTTTGGTGGTTACGTGGTCCTCCTTGTTTTCATCAGTTAGTGGATAATGAAGTAACAGCGTAAAATTATATATCTCTAGATTGTTTTGTTTACTTTTTGTAATATATTGCTATTTCCACAATTTTGGGGGCCTAGGTTTCATTTTTCAGCTCTCTAGAATTAGTCATTGAATCTTTGAGTACAGAAATGGTATTGCTTAATGATTGAAAGTATAATAATTACTGTGTACTGGTCAGTTTATAATATTTGGGGTGGGTAAGCAGAGATAGGGTTGGGGTAGGGTGGGTTTGTAGCAACAGTGTAATTTCTCAGGTTTTGGCCAACAGTTAAATTTCTGTGCTTCCTTTCATGGTTGTCTGTAATGCTAGGTGCCCCTGGGAGCTGGGATTGCTCTGGCCTGCAAGTATAATGGGAAAGACGAGGTCTGTTTGACCTTATATGGTGATGGAGCTGCTAATCAGGTCAGTATGTATCTCTTAACTTTTAATAACTATTAGAGTTTTATTCCCAAAGTGTTGAATATTCATGGGTCAGTTTGCAAAGAATATATTACTAGTTGAAATAGCCATTCACGTGGCAAGCTACATTTTGGTTTTATGGCCAGATTAGAGTTTTGCCTCTTGGGTGTTATTCTAAGTGCCCTCCCAAGATGCACTCCTGTGAGGGAGCTCTCCTTTGTTCTACCTCAGTGCTTCACCAAGTCTGTGGCGAAGGACCTTTTTATATTTTAACCCACTACAAACTGATTCTTAAACCAGTACTGTAATGGTCAGACTCAGTCTCTTGGAGGCCTTGGCATTGTCAAAGTCCTTTCTGTGCTTCTGTCATGGTCCAAGTTGTCGCCAGTCTATGGATGACATTCTGTGAGGCCCTGCTCGGATGCTGATTCTTAGACACTGGTTCACTCAGTGGGTCTCTTAAATTTACAAAAAGCATAAAACAAGGTAGCCACACATTTTTCCATGTTTGTTTTTTCCTCGGTATAGTCTATAGTACTGCCTTGGCCTCCCAGAAACAAGTGGTGGCAGTATTTGGTTTTTCACTTCCCTTAGCTACAAAAGATGTTTGCTGCTTCTCTAACCCCCGCTCCCAGACACAGACACTCTTTTTCTCAAAAACTTTGTTGTGGAAAATGAGGCTTTTTATCCTTTATGAAAGCTTTCTCTGCCAGGTACAGCAGCAGCTGTTAGGATGATGAAGTCTACAGAAAAATAGCAAAATGAAACCACTTCAATTTTTATACACCCCCAGGGTCAGATATTCGAAGCTTATAATATGGCAGCTTTGTGGAAATTACCTTGTATTTTCATCTGTGAAAATAACCGCTATGGAATGGGGACATCCGTTGAGAGAGCAGCAGCCAGCACTGATTACTACAAGAGAGGCGACTTCATTCCTGGGCTGAGGGTAAGGATGCCTGTCATAGAGCTGGGGCCATGCCTTTGCTGCTCAGTGCCTATGCGTGTGCACTAGACAGTTGCAGATAAATGGAAGAGTTCTATTTTCTCAGTGTGGGAACAGCTTGTGTACAATTAAAATGGTTTTAGGCAGTTTGATTGATGCTCTGCCCCTTTCCCATGTACTAACAGGTAGATGGAATGGATGTCCTGTGTGTCCGGGAGGCAACAAAGTTTGCAGCGGCCCATTGTAGATCTGGAAAGGTAAGACTTTTTCGTAGGCCTCTGGACTAAAGATTTCTAATGTTTACCTAAAAGTTAAAAGAATGCCTCCCCATGTCCATCGTAGGTACGCAGGGGTAGGTGCCAACTGAAGGGTGTAAGACAGAAACAATCCAGTCAAGTGAATTAGGTCCCTTCATAAATAGTGTCATCTTGGTAGCTTACCTCCTGGGAAACATTCCATGTTGCCTCAATTTGGGGTAGAGCTTTTCTTCCAGTGCCTCCTCAGCATTGTGTCTGTCTGCATTGTTTCTTTCTGTCTTCCTTGTGGCACTTGATTTAGTTTGCCTTTTGGTTTGGTTAATTATGTGCCTCCAATCCCCTAATAATTGTAAGCTCCTTGAGTAAATAGATCGGGGACCCCTGCAAGGCTCACCGGAGAACTTTGCTGATATAATATGAAGTATGTAACCTTAGTCTTACTGTTGAATCCTTAAGAATGTTGACTTTAAGTTACACAGTGGAGAGGGGCACAGCGAACTTGGCCCAACAAGAGGATTTGCCATCAGTGTTACTGGAAAGGCTTTCTCCCTAGGTCAGTGTTCTCCAGCCCAGAAAGCCCCAAGGTTCCCCTTTTGGTGACTCGGGCACACACACGCGTATGTGTGTGTGGTGTGTGTGTGTGTAGTAACGTAAATAAGATTTGGTTAGCAGTGATGAAAATGGAAGGGAGGGAGTAAAGGAGCCAGGGAAATGCAGAGCACTTAAGAGAAAACAAGAGTAAAGGAGAGTGTGACAAAGATGGCAGGTTGGTGCCAGTGGGCTCAGCAGTCTACATCAGGACTGCGGGACTAGGGGTCCAGGCCCTAGGTGGTGGGTACCATCTATCTCTCTCCCAGTTCCTGAAAGATGTGGTTCCCAGACCCATGTGGAAACAGGGTCCGTGGTTTGTAGCATGCATTGACTTTCCCAGCCTGACCAAAGCCTAGTCTTGGAATTAGGGAGAGTCTGGAAACCCCCTTATCACGACCCCCTTAGCCCAACGCTGAGTGCTTCCAAATGCCTGCTGGATGACAACAGAAAGAAGAGGTGACAGTTATTGAGGGATTGACCTATGTCAGGTAACACACTAAGCACTTTTTATGTATTATCTTATTTAGTTGGCACAACTGTGAGATTATTACTGTTTTACCTGTTTTGTAGATAAGAAACCTGAGGTACAGAACCACACTTAT
Organism: Phyllostomus discolor; assembly: GCF_004126475.2. Classification (NCBI taxonomy): domain Eukaryota; kingdom Metazoa; phylum Chordata; class Mammalia; order Chiroptera; family Phyllostomidae; genus Phyllostomus; species Phyllostomus discolor. Next base: position 7,255,939 of record NC_050198.1, read on the forward strand.
GGGTACATGGGTACTGTATTTGCCCATCAGGATTGGGTCCCGAGTACTTGGACTCAGTGTCCCTTTTTAATTGCTGTACCAAACTGCCCAGGGATCCTAGACCCACCTTCCTCCCCTCTGTGTTCAAAGTCGTTGCCTTGTAGGGAGCAACGACTTTGCTCTAGTGCAGCATGAGCGACCTACCTGGTGGTAGCTGGGCTGGGCAGACTCCCAGTGGAATCATGGGCTCAAGTATCACAGTGCCTGCCAGCTTCCTGTTACACACTGACCAGATCCGTGTGCAGCAGGATTGGTTGCCAGCCCATGAAACACTGCCTGCAATGGGTGTGAGGTGGAAGTTCACCTCCCTATCCCATCTTTAGTTTTCCTACCCTTTTGTACTTTCCAGCACACGTAGACGTTTGCTTTTAATCTTATTTTGTTCGAGTTTGTATCAATATTTTTTCTAGCATTTAAAAAGGGTCAAAATGCTTGTATATGTCACCTGTGACTGGGGGAGAAAGACTAGCCTAGTGACCCTGAAGATAAAAGCCATCCCTTTGCTGCCACAATACCTGCTTTCTAGTGGGTTTTTCTTCCTTTAACCTAAGCTATTTTGAAAGGATTGTATGACAGATGCAGTGCTGATGAAACAAAACAACTCTTTATTGAACATCAGTCGGCTCTGTAACATGCTAAAAGCCTTTTTGATTCCAAACAAACTGGGACAGGTTCCTGTTTAAAACAAGAAGGATGAAACACACAATCAGTATTAAACATGAAAACAGATAAGAATCAGTCAATAAGAAATTCTGACAGTTCACCTGATTTATAGATCTGATGAGAATACGTTTGATCCTGAAAGAGTGTGCATTTGAGGCCATGGATTGTTGGTGTGCTGTACCTGTGTTCTTACCTAATCTCCCTTGGGTTCTGTTTTAGGGGCCCATACTGATGGAGCTGCAGACCTACCGTTACCATGGACACAGCATGAGTGATCCTGGAGTCAGGTATGTTCATGGGAAATACGGACATGATGTCTAAAGTAGGTTGGGCTTTGAATGGTGCTATTCACACGAAAAAGCAAAGCATTTAACATTTGCTTTTGAAGCCAGACACCAGTTGGCTTGAAGTAATTATTTGAGTCTTGGTGGGAAAGCAGTACTTCCTAATAAATTGGTTCCAGTATAGAAAGCACTGTGAAAATCCCTATTATATATATATGTTATCCACTATGTGTTAGATATGTAGAATGTTCCGTATACTTTTTTGCTACACTGGGACTGTTCTTACCTACTTCTAACTATGTTTGCCTCCGTGTAGTTACCGTACACGAGAAGAAATTCAGGAAGTAAGAAGCAAGAGTGACCCTATCATGCTTCTCAAGGATAGAATGGTGAACAGCAACCTTGCCAGTGTTGAGGAATTAAAGGTACTGTCACTTTTGGTTTAAAAGTGTGGTCTCCTTTCTGAGCAAATTGACTTTTCTCCACACAAGAAGCTGCCACTCCTGGGCGAACTACTGCATGGGAAAGTATCACAGGACATTAATCAGTCGTATTGGCAAAGCCTTTAAATCCCCCAAGAGCACAGTTCTTTTTTCCTAGAAGTAGACTTTGGATTTCTTTTTTGATTCCTAAGTGTTCCCTTGCCAGGATATACATATATTCCCTTGCCAGGATATACATATATGTTTAAATGTTGATGTCTGGACTATAAAATATTCCTGGGTATATATCATTGTGTCACTTAGTCAAAAAAATAACATCTTTGAAAATAGCAGCTATTTATTAGTACTTCTAGTACTAGAAGGATTAAACTAGTGACAGGATCTGAGTAGAACTAGTTGGTACCTAAACTGTTAATTGATTTTTTAGGAAATTGACGTTGAAGTGAGGAAAGAAATTGAGGATGCCGCCCAATTTGCAACAGCTGATCCTGAACCACCTTTGGAAGAACTAGGCTATCACATCTACTCCAATGATCCACCTTTTGAAGTTCGCGGTGCAAATCAGTGGATTAAGTTTAAGTCTGTCAGTTAATGGGAGAGTGCGTGTAATGGATGGCTGTACCTTTAGTGGGCTATTTGACAGCAACTGTAAGGAACTTTTGTTCTCAACTTTGTGAAGGAGGGAAAACCCACAGAACATATGTAGATTTAAAATAGTAATTGCATGCAGTTTATACAGTTTTGCATTCAAGTTATGTTCAATTTGTATAGGTCTAAATAGCTAATACAGATTTTGCTCAGCCTTTCTTCATATTATTTCCTTAAAATAGTTCTACTCGATTTAGTTGTTCACTGTTTTAATAAGTACTTTTTTAGTTACTGAAAGGAAAAACAATTCCTTGTATGCCTGTCCAATTTTGCCACCTTATTGTGGGCTGGGGAGTTGCCCATTTGCTTGTCTCTGGCCCAGCCCCAAGGCTAACAGATCCTTAATGTGCGCACACATGCCTCCATGAGTGTGTGTGTCAGTGTGGAAGCCTGCTCACACTCACTACCATTGCTCCTTAATATAACAGCATTTACTATATAACCAGGCAGTGGGTAGAAGGACAATTCCATTTTTAAACAGACTATTTCACAATCATTTCCAAGGCCAAATAACTTAGTTATCTGCATTTATACATTCAATAAAACAAAGCAGAAAAGAAAATAGTTTCAAATGCAGCTAACCAGTACTATTAATGTATAACCTAAAACAGTAAGTTAAAACACTTTTCTTTTTTTAAGAATTCCATAATACTCTGGATGTCAAAAACTGTTCTCAAAATACAGCTCTACTCACCTTTAAAACATGTTGATAAACAGGCATAAGACATGTTGATAAAAGGTACAAAACACACGCTGATTAATAACAGGTGAAAACAAACATTTCATTAACTCTTTAGAACTTGACGTTTTTAAATTGTTTGTGGTGTTTCATGTTTCTGTCTGAGAAGCTTTAACAAGAAAGATGTCGGCTCCTTGCTCCCTCTGTTCTTTGGCTTAGTTGACTGCTTAAGCCTCATTCTGGGTAGCTGCGGCCCCCCGAGTCTGTCTTCTGTACTGGGAGATTGCAGTCCAGAGCTTGCAGAGGAGCTCCTCATTACTACAAAACAAACAAGAGTCGTCTTTCAAGTCAAAAAACTTCTTTAGGAGCCCCAATGGCAAAAAGTATAGTATATAATTCTACGCTTGTCTAGATTTGCCACTTGGTGTTGAAAACTTAGCTAAAATAGGAATATGTTGTTTTCATATATGGAGGTGACACTCGTGCCCCAGCAGGAGTGGGACATGGCCTTAGAGGTATAGTCAGACCTTGGCTGTCAAACAAAACTCCAGTTCTTGGTTCTTGACCCAACAGCCCTTTCATGCTGATACTTGTATGATCAGTTATGCATCTCTCAGGTGAGAAAGGAGACTGTTTTCAAACAAACTTGCTTCTCAAACAGCCTTTCAAACAGCCTTCCAGAACGAATTAAGTTTGAGAACTGAGGTTCCACTGTATATGCAGGTGTGCTGGTGGATGTTTGTAGAGCAGCCCGTTTAAGTTGACATGGGAACTAGAATGCAGGCTGCAATTTAAAGAGGGGTTTGGCTGTAGCATGGAAAGCAGAGAGATGCTTCCCTTTCACCATCCTGCTTCTGCCTTTTCCTATGGGGTCTTTATAGCTAGTGCCACCTTTTTGGCTTTACTCCCATCTTGAACCTGGGAAAATCACAGAGTTTGGCATTTTCTGACTAAGCCACAGGAAAGAGAATTAACTTCAATGAAGAGGAAAAGGCAGTATCACTTTGTTTTCTACAACTTTGTTTAAAAGCATAATCACATGAAAAAAAATTTCTATTGTACAAAGTGTTCTGAGGCTTGTTCTTACCATAGTCCAAGGTATCTGAGGTCTTCCTTAGTGACCTTATTACGAATATCAGAAAGTGTATAACCCTGTTTAACAATCTGAAATAAAGACCAAATACATAGGAGTTAGGCAGCTTTGTAATAATAGCATAGGAATGGTTTTCTTGGCTATATAAATTTACCTTGTCAATGGCATCTGCATCTGCTCCTTGCAGTTGTAACCAGCGTACAAGCTCTTGATCTGGTCTCTGTCCATAAAACCTGGGAGGCGGTGCTGGGGTCTCTGTAATAATTAGAAGTTTGTTTTACTATATATTGATGTGTAACAGTAAAACGTTAATAAAAGTCACCAGTTGGATGAAATAAAGTATTCCAGAATGTATATGTGATGTGAAAAGGAAATGAATTCAACCTGTCTCAGCAGCTCTAATGCACATTGTACAACAGTCCACAGATTTCACTCTCCACAGATTCAAATAATCCTTACCTTTGACCTTTAGTTAGTTTGGAACTTGGTTATCTGCCTATCACTTTAAATGCTTATTCTCATCTTTAAAATGTCCTTTCTCAGGAGTCACATCCCTAACTGCAATGGAAATTCAGAGGAAATAGGTTTTAGGGAGATTTTGTGTCAGACTCCATCCATTCACATTCCAAGAGGTAGCTAGCAGTAGCCCTGTTTGAGCAGCACTAAATGAACACAGTAGGTTCACTGAGGTATAACATGCAGTGATGCAGTAAAGCACCCTTTTGTAGGTGTGCAGCACAATGACCTTTGACAAGCAGCCATGTGAACACTACAATCAAGATAAATTTCCATCACCCCAAAAAGTTCTCACGGTCTTTATCATTCCCCACCCGTTCTGTCTGCCTTTAGCAGAATATTGCGTAAATATTCTATATTTATGGAGTTGTATTATGGAGCCTTTTGAGTCTGGCTTTCAGTTATTAGCATAACACTTTGTGATCCATCATGTTTTTTAATGTACCAGTAGTTCCTTTGATTAGGATTCCAGAATCTACTGGAGTGCTTACTGGTTTGACAGAATAATCTCAATTGTGCCAAGGTTGGCTAGAATATTAGCTTTTAAATGGTCTCTCTCACACACCCAAGTCAGAGCAAGTGGAAAGTCACTCACTATCACATTGTAATCGTGACTGAAGGTGAGACGATTCCTGAGTTTTCTGCTCTACTTTTTGCTGTAGAAGACTCTGGCGCTCTTCCTCTTTTTGAAGTAGCTCTTCCAAAATTCTGGTTAAAAACAAAAAGCCATCCAGAGAATCTTAACACCATTCAATTCAACTCAAACATCTGTTAAGCGTTAAAGATTGAAAAGTGTGGCATGATCCTAATGGTTAGTCTAGTTTCTTCAAAGTTCCATGATCAGGTTTCAGCCTGCACGTGGGCAAATTCCTCATGTTTCTCCCCTTGAATACAGACCAGCACTCAGGGCAGGAGTATATTTTTCTCAAGATGAGTCATGAACCAAAAAGCAACCCAGCAGAACTCGGCCAAAATGATTTGATAACTTCATCTTGTCTCCCTAAGTCAGATGAAATCACTGAAACTAAAGTTCTTCCCTCCTCCCAGGGGGAGAAGCCAAGGAGGCAGAAGCCTTACACCTGCTGGAACAGCTGGGGGATGATGGGAAAGGCTGCTGCGAAAGTGGGAGGAGCCTACTGCAGCCCAAAAGGGAGCCCAGGACTGTGAACAGTGCGCAGGAACTGGTCTCACGCTCACAGACCCGATATCCCCAGGCAACACCCCTTTGGGCAGTAGGTGCCATCTTCCTGCTCTATGCAACAACAGCGAAGGCACCACCATACCGCAAGGACAGGTGTGCTTTGTAGGGAGGGACTCGTGCTTGTCAAGTATTGACAGTTGGTGCTGGCTGCTATTTAACTGCTAATTCAACAGTGGGGAAGAATAACCTTTAAACCTATATATAACATTTTTTGAATTGGTGATTATAAGCTTTCCCAGAAAAACATTTTTTAAAAGTGGTATTACTATCAACTTTCTCATTTGTTATAGTTTGAAAGCTTAAAAAATTTTGCCACCACCACCAGTTCATTAAAACTCCAGGTCTTTCTAAAAAGAAATGATTACATTTGCTTGAGATTAAACATCAGAGATCCCTAGGGGTGTATGCCACTTTTCTTCCAATGTATTTACACATGGCATCTTCCCCAGTTGACTCTTAATCAGCATTACGGATGACCATATGACAGAAAGGCATAATCTGGGACCAATACTGAGTTTGCTATAGCTGTGGCTTATACTTGTCATAGGCCATCGATGATGTGATTTCCGTAGGACAAATGAATCATTTTATTTCTTTAACAAATTTTTGAGTACCTACAAATGTGTCAGGAGGTGAACAAAACAGACCTGCTCTTTGGGGACAATCATAACAGTGCCAGGATCCCCTGACTGGGAGGGCAGTCTGAATGCCCTCCCAGGGATCATGACAAATCACAAAAGATTCGAAGATGGAGGGGCAGACTTCCTTAGGCTCAGGGTTAAGGGCCACATGCCATTGCAAAGTGCTAACCAATCCTCAATTTGGCAAATTCTGCAGGGGTGGGCTGCAGATGTCTACTGCTGAGCCTGCTGGAGGTACCTACAGGCCATGCCAGGGGCCCAATGTAGCAAAAAGACACAACTCCAAGATGCTGCTGCCTTTAATATGGCTAAATGCTGTGTGACCTGTGGCAGAGCACTATACTTGGATTACAATATTAAAGAAGGGAAGGCATTTAATCTGCCAGTTGAAGCTGAGGATACCCCTTTGCCCAGTTCCTTGGTGGTGAAGATGCTTTTCTGAGGCCTGGGTGAGACACTCAACAACTAAACCGATTGCCTTGTTGGTCCAGGTCATTGTCCCACCCCTGCTGACCTGTTGGACTCCTGCCTGAGACTTTCCAGCTCGAAATTCACGTCCAGCTGGAAGAACTCCTGGGGCGGGGCATCTTGGCCAAATACTGAATCGGGTGTGGCCTCTCCCTGTATCTCCTGTGCTGCACTTCTGGGACCGTCTGCTGGAGGACAGTCCTGGTTCACCTCACCCAGGTCCTTTTTCACCTCTTCTGTCTTGGAGGTGGGCTCATCTCGGAGCTCTGTGAAATCATGAAAGAAGCAAGGACTACAGTTCAACAAGGACATGGTCTTGTGTAGCTTACATTCCGTGCCAGCAAACAAGGCTATTCGGAAGCTAGCCCTGCCAATGAGACACTCTATTGGGACTGTGATTTAAAAACGGAGAGGAAGTATTTCACTCAATTCTCTGCAGTGCAAAGGTGATCACCTACCATTTACAGATGAGGAAATTGAATCTTAATGATGTTAAGTGAGTTAGCGAAGGACAGTTTTTAAAAGGTACAGCTAGGTTTCTGACCTGGCCTGTGTACTTTTACTACAAAAAAGTTGCCTGCTTTGAGTTGGAAGTAGTGCAGTCCCGAGGATTAAGGAGCCTCTGGAAGCTGTGCTAGCTCCCGTGCATTCAGAGGAGCAGGCAGAAAGACAGGCAGTAAAGTCCAGAGAGGAAGTAGCAGTGTCAACACAAGTGCTGCGAGCCTTCCTTTGTAGAAAGTCACCAATGAAAGACAATCAACTTGGGTATTAAGCAGCTCTAACACAGAGTCAACAAAAGCAAAAGCTATCTAGAGTCCTGGCTGGTGTGGCTCAGTGGCTTGAGTGCCAGCCTGCAAACCAAAGGGTCGCCGGTTCAATTCCCAGTCAGGGCACATGCCTGGGTTGAGGGCCAGGTCCCCAGTTGGGGGTATGCAAGAGGCAACCACACATTGATGTTTCTCTCCCTCTCTGTCTCCTTCCCTTCCCCTCTCTAAAATAATAAATAAATAAAATCTAAAGAAAAAAGATATCTAGAGCTACCACACCATTTTGAGAGAGGAGATCGATCGAGCCATTAAATCATCAACCAGCAGCAGGTGTTCCTAAGGATGCACTCTAGGATCTATGCTGACTTTTAGATCACAAGTTTAGTCCTGGTTAGGGCCACAGAGCACAGAAATACAGCACCAGGATAAATTCTAAGAATCACAGAATCTTAGCCCCAAAGGGCCTATGACCGCATTACTTTATTGTAAAGAAGCATAGCCAAGGTGAGAAAGAGAACGTAACAATTGTTGAGTGCAGATCTGGTCTTTTCTGTACTTTGAAGCTGATCCTGACTGAGAAACAGGCACTTACCTGGGAAGAGAATGTTGAGTGCGGCCAGCACGGCTTGCTGGATGATGCTGTCCATCACAAACATCAAGTGGCAGTTACTTACGTGGTTTCTCAAAATTTCATTTACCTATAAATCACAAAAATCCACATTTCTGGTCCATTGTACTTCTAAAAATATATGACTTCTTACTAATTCTAATTTGCTTCTACTCTCTGAGATACAGCATTAACTAGGCTGCTCTGGATTTCTGCCCTACTTACATTTCTTCTGGTCTGAGTCTTTCTCCAAGCTGACCCCAAGTGTGCTGGGGCCCAGGAGATGGGCACAGTGATCACATCTACCGTACTGGGCCTCTTCACTGCTTACTCACCGACCACTTACTGAGCAACTTTGAAGCTTCAGGCTCTGTGTTGCGGGCTTGACACAAAGCTCAGCCAGACATGGTCTCAGGCCTGGAACAACTCACACTTGCTTGGGCAATCACATAAGCTTCAACCCCAAACCTAGTCGGCTGGAAGAGAATACTTGTTCCCAAATTCTACACTCCTGCTATTTGTAGCCAAATGCAAATGGCTCATTCACCTGCATTCGCATATTCAGTGTTTAAAAGGAACTGCTGAAACTGGGATTCAGGAGTAAACAGGTGAAAAGGGATGGGGACTGAGAGATGGTAATTTAACTCCATGGGCTTGTTATAAGCTGTTTCAGTGAGCTTCCTGCCTTCTGGCATGTTTTTAGGGCCAGATATAGTACTTACAGCACTGTGAAATCCAAACAGTACCAGCTGAATCTGACCAAGGGACGGGCTGTCAAATTCCAGGTCCACTTCTAGCTTTGATATCATAGATGCCATCACCTTGACCTCCTGGGAGTGGATGAAGTCCCTCAAGAACCTAATTATTTGCTTGAAGTGGTCGACTGAGAGGTACAGCTCTTCCGAACTCTAATCTCACACACACACACACACACACACACACACACACAAATCATGTTCATTAAGTCAGAGAGGAAGGGAAATTCAAGTATTGTGGGAAACTAGATTAACTAGGTTGTTCATTATGCATTCGCTAAGGAACTGTGGACACCTCAGGTGAGATGGGGTCTCTCTTCCTGAAATTCCTTCCATCTTTCCTGTTACAGGGTTATGTGGCCCTTTTCCTCACTGGCCTGCACACATGCAACTAAGCCCCCTTAGGAATGGTCCTGCCATCCTGTTTAACCCCTTGTAAGATCCCCCTTGATGGGCTTTGTCGGAAGGGGCAGAGTGGGGCAGTGGTCTCTCCCCAAAAGGACCTTTTGTTATCTAAGTTATAATTTCAATATTTTCATCCATAACCTTTCTCCCTAAGGTGGCTGTTCTCCCAGAGCAGGTCAAAGGCTGGGAGTCCCTGGGCTTTGTGCTACCTTTTGGCTTGTTTTCCACCAGGGGGCAGCACCACCCCATCCATGTCTAGATTCACCGCAGTGTTTTGCAAACTGGTTTCAGTGGAGTTCTTTATTCCCCCTTTGTATTTTCTTTTGTTTGTTGAAGGGATGAACATTGAGAAATACCTGTGATTATTGTCACTGCAAATGTTCCAGGGTAGCAGAAACCTTGGCCCCACTGGCCCTGTTCTGGGACCTATACATGCTCCCCCTAGCCTGTACCTGGGTCACGCACTCCTGCAGCCTGGCAACCAGCTGCTTCTGCTCCTCCCTGAGGATTCTGTACAGGATGGCACGGCACTCGTCATCCTTGTTCAGCAGGAAGAGGCCTGATTCCCTGCTCTCAGGGTACAAGGTTGTGATCTGGTCTTCTAAGCCACAGATATCATCCGGAATACTGAGGACAAACACAGGTGACAGACAACCGGTGTCCCCGAGCAAAGCCTCTACTCTAAGACACCAGAGGGAAGGGACTAAGAGCTGACTCTGCAGTCTCGCCTTCAAGAAGATAAAATTACAGGATGCAGGCTGATGGAGGAGAGATGCAGTATGTTTTCTATCCTCCTTAGCAGCATTGTTGGGAGAGGGAGGGAAAAGGGGAGGGGGAAGGGAAGTGGGATGGAGAGGAGGGTGAGAGGGAGAATGAGGGAAAACTGGGGAGGCAGAAGTGGTGAGGGAGGAGGGGGTGGGAAAGAGGGCCGGAGGAGACAGAAGAGAAGGGAACAAGGGAAGAAAGAAGGGAGAGGAGAGACCCGTAAGAGAACACACCACACCCTCCCCTCCCATTGCTGGCCACCTGCCACCCTACAGATCCATCAGAAAGGAAGCAAAAGTCCTTCACATCCAACTGATTTTGACCTGGGAGTTATTTCACCCACCCCTCCCCCCTGAATAAGCAGCCCTCACAGGCCAAAAGCAAAAGGACAGGACAAGCAATACCTGAGCAGGTGGCAGATATCATGCTTGGGCTCCCAGACTGTGTCAATGGACCTGGCAGGCTGCTCCTCCAACTCCAGGGGTTCAGGGTCACACTCCTTGCTGCTGTGGTCCATGCACTCACCCATGTCCAGGGCCGGGGCAATGGACTGGAAATTCTCTGTGTGGGGGCAAAGATGAAGGGGAGGGGGCTCAGAGAGGTAGGGGAAGGCTCAGAGAGGGTGGGTGCAAAAGGGGGAACTAAGAAAGGGAGGATGCTTGAGGAAAGGCTCAGAGAGGGAAAATGCTGGGGTGGGGAAGCTCAGAGAGGGAGACAGGAGGCTGAGCGAGGACCCATGCTGGGGCTTTGTAAGCCTATGCTGTTCTAACTGCTACGAACAAATACCCAAGGATCCTGGTAAGATGTGGCTTCTGCTTCAGCATGTCTGTGATGGGCCTAAGGTTCTGGGTTCTGACCAGCCTGTGGGCAACACTGATGTAGCAAGTCACGCTCTGGGAGCAATATGCTGAGGTGCTCTGTTCTGCCTCAGATGCTAGCCACACCAGGGGAAAAAAGAATGGCTTCATTTTCAGGGGCCACTCTTAGGTCCCTGCCAGTAGGACTTACTGCCTTAGAAGGCATCACTTGGCTACAGTGGACTGCAGGACAGCCGCCACAGGCAAACTCCAGACATGTCCTTCAATCCAGGTAAGGAGCCACACAAGGGAACAGGCTAGGCTCCTAAAATGAAGCGCTATGCCTTGCAGGTGGGGAAGACACAAAACCCCAGCCACAGTCCCTGTGGCTTCCCTCCTTGACACAATCCCCAAAAAGACTTTAACAAGGTTGGGGGGCGGCATCACTGTCACCTGTGGGGCTTCCCCCACCTCCATTAGGAAATCAAAGGACATTCATTGGTTGTGTTTTGACAACCCCACACCTGCTGCACCAGCCTATCTCCTGCCACTCTTCACAAAAATGGGTGCAGTATGGGCTCACTCGGCACTCTGGAGAGCTGTTGCTCTCTCAACACAGAACCCAGGGGCCCAGTAGGTCACCCAGCTGTCCTGGTAGGCCTCACCTGATGGCTTGGGAGCTGTTTGGGTCTTCTTACATTTGTTCACCTGGCTTATGAAACTGTTTTTGAGCAGGTCAATGGCAGTGGCACGTCTCTGGGGTTCTGGCTCAAAACAGCGTAAAAGGAAGGCTCTGGCTGCAGCTGAAAGGACTTCTGGAATATCAGGGTGGATCTTAAACATCCCCACCTGCATTTGAGGGAGAAGTGATCGATGAGACAGTGAGGCCTCAGGGAACCTAGTGTATATGCCTTCAATACAAAGCTCCCCACTTGCCATCCTGAGGGGCTGGGGATGCAGCACCTCAATGACTTGCACCTGTGTCCAAGCCCCACTGGCCTCTTAGACTTTCCCTAGTAGATTGTGGGGGAAATGATGATGGGGGAGTTTCAGAGCCTAGGCCTTAAGAAGCCTTAGGGCTTCTGCTGCAAGTCCTTTCGGAGCCCTGAAACCACCATGCTGAGGAGACACCCAGGGTGAAGGGCCACATAGATGAGGGCCTCTGAGAACATCCTGTCCCAGCCAAGCCATCACATAAGTGAGTCTGGGTAAGACCAGGCAGAGAGCCAATAGTCAGGCCACAGAATCATGGGAAATAAAAAGTGATTGTTTTCAGCCTCTATAGTTTTGCGGTGGTTGGTTTGTTACACAGAAGATAATTGAGATGAGGCTGGGACCAGAGCCTGCAGCAGGATGCTCTAACTGAGGAGGTCCAGAGGCATCTGTGATCTGTTCCCTCACACACAGAGTCCCCAAAGGATGGCCTACTGACCTCTAAGGTCTGCACATTTGCAGCCCAAATCTTCTACCTCCAGCTGTAAAACACGTGCAGAGCATACCTGGAGGCTAGTCCCTCATGAACCATACCCTTATCCCCATGGGGTACAACTGTCCAAGGAAGGGGCGCTGCCCTTTCCTCTTCAGGCTACTGCTACAATTTCTATTTCAGCTCCCACTTCTGGTCAGCTCATCCTTGTCCTGCTAAAGGCTCTCTGTCCCTGTGGAGGGGAGCAGAGGTTGGGACTGAGCTGTCACATGACACTATGACATGGCAATGCTTCCAGAAGTCCTGATCATCTATCTTGCATAACCCATCCTGCATAACTGTCCCCATCAGGGGAAGCTCTCTTTTCTTAGTTCTTGTCTTAAAGTTTGCAATCTTCCCTGCATCTTTTTGAAACCCACCAGATAAGGTCTGGGTGTAAGCCCTTCTGGTCCCCAGATCCACTCCATTTCTAGCTCCTCAGCACCCCTGGGGCTGGTGAAGCCTCCCTTGCACCCTAAACAAGATCTAGGAGCTGCAGAGAATGACCTTTCTACTTCACATCCACAAGTACCTTGACCAGGATGCACTTACACTTTCTGACACGCTTCTTGTCATGGGCTCAAGAGTTTCGGTTGGGGGAGCAGGGAATGGGGAGTTACTAACCAAAAGGCATAAGGTTCCAGTTAAGCAAGATGAGACCGTTCTGGAGACCTGCTACACAGCATCATACCTGGAGTCCACAAGACTGTACTTACTGTGTGCTGGAAAGTCTGTTAAGGGGTAGACGTCATGTTATGTGTTCTTAACACAATAAAAATTTGAAAACAAGTTTTGGATTCTGAGAACACTAAACACTGGATGGAATTCAACCCCCAAAATTTGAAATGCAGGGTGCATTACAAGTGGCATTCCTCACTTCAGGGGTAGGGACATGAGAGAACAAGGACCAGAGACAGAAATTCAGGACAAAAACCCAAAGAGGTAAGGGGTCTCAGAAAGAAAACAAACATGGGTGACACCCTAGCACCTTGAAACTACACTACTTTTACAGGTGCTTCACTCTTAACTCAAAGGTTTTTCAGGGCTGCCATGAATAAAGTGGGTGGTTTAAAATAACCAATCTAGTCTCATAGCTCTGGAGGCTAAAAGTCTGAAACCTCGGTGTCAGCCAAGCTCTGTCTCTCTAGGAGAGAAGCCTGCCTTTCTTCTTCCCAGTTTCTGGTGGTGGCTGGCAATGCTTGGTGTTCCTTGGCTTGCAGATGCGTCACTGCAATTTCTGTCTCCACTCTCACATGGCCACCTCTCTGTGTCTCTTCACATGTTCTCTCTGTGAGTGTCTGTGCCCAAATTTCCCCTTTTTATAAGGATACCAGTCATGTGGGATTAGGTCCATGTGACTGATCCCTTTTTAACTTATTTCTGTAAAGACTGTGTTTCCAAATAATGTCATATTCTGAGGTACTAGGGGATTAGATCTTCAATATATCTTTTTTTGGAGGACACAATTAAACCCATAACAGCTACTTTGGGGGGGAACCCCCTTATGGGTTTCGTTTTCGATACTACCCAGAAGTTTCTTGAAATTTTTCTGAAGGATTGTAGGGGTCCCAAAAATAATTTCTACAGTCTTCACAGAGAGAACACAGGAGACATTATTTAATAGTACCTTTCTAATCTGTAGTAAAGACTGACCTTACATGCCAACCTAAAAACTCAATATATTTTCAAAGACTTTGTATAGCTAATTAGCTAACCAGAAACATGAGGAAGAGATAGAGGGGAGTGACTCATGCCCTATGGATGAACTGAGCAAGTCACAGCCTCCAGATAGGTTTCCTGAGTGTTACAGATAGTTGAGAGCAGATCAGTGGCCAGCCATGGCTCTCAGGCTGGCCCTGATCTTTTTCTCAGCACCAGCTACTATTTATTCTGAGGCCTATGACTGAAGCAGCAGGTAAGATCTTCAATGGCCCCAGTTGTCTCCATCATGGATAGACATGAAGGGCTAGTGGAGATCTCTGTTGTCCTCCAGCCCTGGTAGTCAGGGTCTTGTTGGGACTGCAGATGCCAAAGGACACTTGTCGACTTCAGTTCTTGGCTTTAGAGCTGCCTGACAGCTGCTGGGAAGGTGGGGAGCTCTGAGAACCTTCTGCAGGGGCTGGGCTTGAGGAAAGCACCCACAGCATCCACAGCACCATGGGCTGGACTTGGCTCATGGGCACAAACCTGCACTCATGCTTTTCAGTTCTTTCTGGCAACTAGGTTGAGCTGGAGGCCCAGCAGACATGTAGGTGGGCTGAGAAGCAAGAAGGAAGAAATCACATTCTAGAGTCACATTACACCAGGCTGCTTTTATGCACTGCAGCCTCACTGTCCATAAGCAGTGGCCATTTGACCTTCGGTCCTTTGACCTTCCTTCTTAGCCTTGGACCAAACAAAAAGGCTCCACAAAAGGTCATGGCTGGTAATGGACTCTTAAGACTACAGCCCTCTTCAACTTTTCCAAGCGTACAAGAGACAGAAGCTGCAGACCTGACCTTGGACACACAGGGCTGTCCTGGCATCAGGTTCCCTTGGAGTCACTAGCAAGTATGTCATGTCCTTAAGGGAGCATGCCCAATGGTAAAACCCCACCCACAGTGGCCAATGGTCCTACGTGGGCCTCCATGTGCATGGGTCGCCCTTCGTGTTAGCTGTGGAAGGGTTTTATTTTCTATTTTTATTTATTTAATAATGTTTTAAATTAATTCTGGGAGGGTTTTCAGAATGACAACAAAAACATCACCAGACACTCAAAGTTCCATCTGTCCCAAACTCACTCAGAAGCCTGTTCTCCAAAGACACAGACCCATGTGTACTTTGAGTCTTACCCAGTACAAGAGCAAATACCGATTCAAAATAAGAGGCTTAATTCTTCCTGCAAAAATAAGGGAAGAGGCATCCCTCTTTTCTTAGAATATTTACTTTAGAAAACTTGTAAGTTCTCCCTCTTTGAGGTATAGATCAATATTTTAAAAAGGTAAGTAAGCCTCTTGCTGGGAATGTTTTTCTCAAGGACCCAGGAGCCATGTCTTTGAACACCCCCATCAAGGAGATGCCTCTGTCTCCTGGTGTCTGTTGGAGTATAAAAGCCCAACTTCAGTGGCACCTCACTTCAAAACTACCACCTATCTTAAAGATCTGAGGTTATTTTTCCTTTGGGTAAAACAGAGATGGTCACCCCAATGAATGTCTGGTGAGCTATTGTGACCAATGGCACTACCCAGCCCTCGCACCTGAGAGCTAGTTAGCATTTCTCTTGAGAACACAGATGGAAAGGGTTGTACTGCTTGATTCAATAAAAGGATGACAGTTATTTCTGTCTTTGTCATCTCTTAGCGGATTGCCTATGATGCACAGCATACTCTGGCTGAATGCCTGTTCTACAATAAAACTGTTTCCTTTCTCTTCTATCTTTGTGGAGGGGTTTCTGGATTGGAAGGACATTTTGATTTTCATGACATTTCCCCAACGCCAGCAACTAAATCACCAAACATGTCTTACTTTGTACAATGCCACTTGAGGATCACCGAGCTCATAGAATGGAGGCCTGCCAGTGGCCATCTCAACGACGGTGCAGCCTAGGGACCAAATATCAGCTGGGGAGCCATACCCACGAAGTCCTTGATTGATAATCTCAGGTGCCATGTACTGCAGAGTGCCTATTGGGAAAAAAGAAAACACACATTGTGGGCACATTATTGTATAAAAACTAAGCAGATCATTAGTAAACAAGAGTGTGAACTCTAAAACTCTAACTCTCATATTAATGACAGATGGGGCCTAGTCTCATGCATAAATGATATGGTTGCATCTTTTCTTTAACCAGAGACATGCAACATGTCTTCCTTTAATACTAATCATGTTGAGAGAGGGTCACTCAGCCCCATGAAGGATAAGTGGGCCAAATTTAATACGCACATATTAACACAAGCCAGAGAGAGGGACACCACAATGTAAGAAACACAGTGCAGGACCTTTGGGAGCTGCCTAGTGGAGGAGACAGACATGGTGATGATGATGGTGATACAGTGGCAATGGTAAAATAGAGTAAGTACTATAACAAGTATGTACACATAGGGCTTCAAAAATATGGATAACAACTTGCTTGATTCTGTCTGGTTTGAACCAGGGAAAGATATGGCTGGGTCAGCATGGGTCTCTGAGAAGTAAATGCTAAGATAGGATTAGACTTATGAAAGATTTATTGGGGATAAGGTATATGGAGAATAAAAGAGGAGGGAGCAGGATGGGCAGGGGGAGCTGTGGAACTGCAATGCAGGTCTGATGCCTCTGGAAAAGGGCAGGATGAAGGAAGAATTGAGTAGGAAGGGTTTCAGATAGCACAACAGCCCTGAGCTAGCTCCAGCCATGTCAGTGCGGAATCCCAAAGCTGCCCACTGGCAGAGTCCCATATTTGTTCTAGTACCCCCTGGCTGGGAATAGTTGGGATAAAGCATGACCTCCCATGAACATGGTGACAGGTCCAAAGGGGCAGCAGCTGGGGGTGCCAGTGAACTAGACCCCTGCCACAAAGGTCAAAGAAGTGGACAAAAGGATGGGAGGACTTCCAAGTAAGTGGAAGAGATTAAGAAAAGGCCCATGGCTGTGAAGTACAGATTGAGTCCAGGGAACTACAAACAATGCCTGACACAGGGCAGGGGTGGAAGAACGAAGGAGGCAGTGGCTAGGGTGCAGAAATGTATTCCGAAGGCTTTGGACCTTTCTCCTGGGGCTCATGAGCCACCAGAAGTTGTCACAGGGAAGGTGGTGATCAGACAGGGAGGAGGGGCTGTTGGAGAGATGGAAACAGAGAGGACAATCAAGAGTTCTGGCAGTAAAATCTTTGGTTTTCTTAGAAACTAAGCCTGAGGAAAGGGGAAGTGTAGAAGCAACAGCAGCAGACATTATATGCTGGCAAAGAGGTTTCTACTAAGCAGCAAACTCAGAGATGACATGGGCCAAGGTGTGAATAAAGATCACTGATGCACAGAGAAAATTCAAGTGCCTGTCTCTAGAAGATCACCAACCAAATCACGTTTCCCAGGTCTTGATCACTGAAGAAAACGCTCATTGGTTTAAAAAACATATGGAGATGCTACCTGCTACATCCTCCTCTTGAAGATCAATGTCTTAGTAGCACTTTTCCTTCTTATGAGCCTTTGAGAGGGTCTAGGACAACTCTGACCAATAGAATGTTGGCAATAGTGGAAATATTTTATTCTGTGCTGTTCATTATGGTAGCCACTGACCACACATAACCGTGGCTGGTTAGAATGAAGAAATGGATTTTAATTTAAAATGGTAAAAACTGTCTTTAGTTCTTACTATTTTAAAGCTAAATCGCATTGAATCAGTGAGTCTAACAGAGCAGCGGGGCAGACATGACAGCTTTGGTCTCCCAGCTGAAAGCCTGCTGGTGGGCAAATGTTCAGATGGCTGCAAGGTTGGGCAAGGTGAAAAAGCTCAGCATTTGATGTGCTGTTCGGCATTCCCAGAGTCCCAGGAAGGGAACTTCCAGTGCCACAATATCCCCTTCAGGCTCCTGCTGCTATGAAGCACCGAGGGAAAGGCTTTGGCAGGAAATGTGCCTTCTGACTAATCCCTAGTTCATTCATTAAGGAAAGATTTGACACTGTGCTGTTTCTTGTTATTATCTCGTGGTTCTGCTCTGTGATGCTGGGTCTGAGAGTCTACAAACCACGTTTCTGCTTTGCCAGCTGCTCCCTATTAGGCTCTCCCAGTAGGTGGCACTAGGGAGTGAGAGAGTCTGGAAGGATGGAGGAAGAAAAGATTGGTTACTTGCTCCTCATCTACGGACTGTTCCTCTGACCAAGCTTCACTTTGCAAGTTCCAGTGACAGCGCTTGGCTTCAGTTTCTAGCTTTCTCGGCCATCCAAATACAGTTGTACCCCAGTACTCGTCGTTAATTCGGTTTGGAACTTGTAACAAGTGCTGAAACTTATGAGTACACGAATGATAAATCATTTTCTCTTGCGGGGCAGTGTTGTGACTCATACAAATTCTAGCAAGTCCAGAGCAAGTGCCAAGTGCTGAAACATTTTTTTTCTCATCAAAGTGTGACGAGTACAGGGCTTGACAAGTTCTGAAGCCGATGAGTAGTGAAGTATGACTGCACTTCCAGAACCAGCTTCATCTTGCTCCCTCAGAGTTACCTGTTCCAGCCCAGTGCCACTGCCTCATGAGAGGTCTGAAAATCTCTGTGCACACCCCACCAAGGCCTAGGGCTATAGACTGCTTACTGATAACTCAGTCTCAGTAAACAGTTCTTTCTATTAAATTGTCCCTGTAAAAATACCTGGGGTGATTTCAATTTTCCTGCTTGGACCCTGACTAACACAATCACTAAAAGTTAATTCTTTTCTTTTTTACTAAAAGTTAATTCTTAAAAGAGCAAGGGACTAAATTTACCAAGTTATTCAACAGTAAATAGCTCTAAACCAAAATGCAACAGCTTATTGACTCTGGTCAACTAAATGTCCACCTTAGTACAACTATTTCATGATTGGAGGATTAAACTACTTAATGATAAACTGGGAGACTTTCTTTATAGGGAATCATAGTGAACACCACTCTTTCTAAAGGCAAGGACTTAGCGATGACATCCATATTAGTTATTTATTGCTACATAATAGATTACCCCAAACTTCAGCAGCTTAAAACAACACTTAGGATCTCACACAATTTCTGACTGTTGGAATCCAGGGACTGCTGGGCTGCGTGGATGTGGCCCAGGCTGTCTCACCTTAGACCACAGCAAACATGTCAGTGGGGGCTGCAGTCACCTGAAGGTTCAACTGTTTACAGGGAATGGATGGTTGCCCTAGGAATACTGTAGTAAATAAAATGGAGCACCCAGATGGAGGATCCACTCCCAAGCCCACGCACTCATGTGGGGGCTGGGAAGGGCCTCTAGTTTCTTCCTAGTGTAATCCTCAATAGGGTGGCTCCAATCATACCTTCCCCCAGAGCAAGTGATGCAAAAGAGAAGACCCACTGCCTTTTCTGACCTAGCCTCCAGGTCACACATCACTGCTCTGCCTTATTTGATTCATTAGAAGTGAGTCACTAAGTTTAGCTTTCATTCAAGGGGAGGAAATTACACAAGGCTGTGAGTACCAGGAGGTGGGGATCACTGAGGGGGCTCATCATGGAGACTATGGCCACAGCATCAGATTTCCAATTAGCACTCAATGGCTTACGAAGTGTCTCCATGGAGTGTTTGTCCACCTGACTCTCATAATTCCATGAGGTCAGGCCGAGGAGGCACTATCTACTGTTATTTCCATCTCACATCCGAGGAAACAGAGCAGCCAGGGGATTCGCTCAAGCTAAAACCCAGGTCTTCTGTCTCCAAATTTGCAGCTATGCACCGTGACATAGCTGATTTATGTAATAAATCTAGGAGAAACACAAGTGAAAGAAAAGCTGCCTGAATAAAAGGAGCTGATGCAAGGATTTCCAAAGTGATAATGTGACTTGTTTCCATATGACCAGAGAGTGTAGAGCAACAGTGGGAACCTGGGTGCTCCATTTTATTTACTACGGTATTCCTAGGGCAACTATCCATTCCCTGTAAACAGCCCAGAGATGGAGCCATGTGACTATTTCAAACAGTTAAGGGGTTGTCCCCAGGTGGTGTGCATGCTATGCACTGTAGCAAAGGCTGGCTTCCGTCAAGAAAACCAAGTGAAGATGCCATAGGGGGTATCTGAATGATACAGAACTTCTGGAACATTTGATTGCCTTAAAAATGGCTCTTTTAGAGAGGCTAGAGAGCTTCATATCCTCCTTAAGTGCACTCCCCCAACCCCAGGTGTGCCCACACACAGCTCACCTGGCCAGCCATGGCTCTCAGGTACCGATATCCATGCAGGGGTGTGGAGCTCCAAAAAAGGTGACCAGAGGATCCATGGCTACTGACCCAGGGACCTCCCACCCAGATCAAGGGGTTCAAAGGGTTGAAAGAGTAGAGACTAGAGGTGGGAGGTATTGAAAGTGACTTCTTTAGAGAAAACTGTGCTGGGAGGTCTACCCTCTCTCATGAAGGGAACTGGGGAAGGGCTGCCCCCAGAAGGGTGTGGGCCTATAGTGACTCAAGCAACTCAACATCCACTTAGCATAATCACACTTGAAAGGAGACCACATGTATTAGTATCTTTCATGGGCCCCTTTGAGATAATATTAAAGCCCAAAGTTTGAAAATTTAATATTAACGAAGCACAGAAATGAGAAGTTTCATCTTTCCACAGCCCCAGGGCTACCTCAGTTGCCCTACCCAAGGGATGGCCCTGGTAGAAAGGGGCCCCACTTCCTCTTCCTGAACGCCTTTTGCAGGCTCCTTGGGTCCCACTCAGAGCTACATATGTATGTGTCCCCTGCAGGTAAGCTGCACAGATTGCTGGTTCCCATGGGAACAAAAGCAGCTTAGAGCAGCAGTGTGGGGGACCATGGGTCTACAGATACTGCCACGCCCTCTTGACAGCAGGTGAGAGGTGCATGAACCCCAGATACCAGATGTGGGACCTGTTGTATAAATAATGCCTTAGGGTCATTTAAAAAGAAATCCTGCCCCAAGGCAGTGCTGGATCCCTCACAGCAGGAACACATGGACAAATGAATATAATGACTGAGCGGGGGTGGGGAGCAGGGGGCAGTCAGCTAAAGAATACGCCCCTGCCCATGGCATTGGGAGCTATATCCAGAGGGACCCAGCCATGGAGTGTTAATAGTAATAGCACACAAAGTCAGCCTAGAACAGTGAGAGTGAAGCTAAAATATGCTGTAGCCCTTTCCTCTCCTCCTATAGCTAGTCCAGAGGAAAGAGGTGAGGAAAGGAGAAAAGGCCTACATCCCAACTCTAGTGCTGCCTGCCACTGGGCCAGCAGGAACAGGGGAAGAGTCTGCCCCTTTAACGAGGACCAGAGCATTGACCAGTATGGTAGCTGGAGCTCTCCCAAGTATGGTGTGCAGACTGTTAGCTTCTCAAAGTGCCACTAAGACTTTCTCTTTCAGTTGTCCGAGGGTGGGGGGGGGAGGTTTTAGGAAGTGAGTGAAAAAGTGAAGGGATTAAGAAGTACAAGTTGGTAGTGACAGAACAGTCATGAGGATGTAGAGTACAGCATAGGGAATACAGTTCATACTATTGTGATAACTAAGTATGGTGTCAGGTGGATACTTGAAACACTGGGGGGACCACTCTATAAAGTACATGATTTTCTAGCCACTACGCTGAACATCTAAACATGATACAGAATATTAAATGTAAAGTGTCATTGACAAATGCAAATAAATAAATAAGAAACTAAACATTTTTTTAAAAAGACTTTCTCTTTGTTATCTACTGGTAGCTGGAAAAGTCACAGAAAAGGACAGGTGCCCTGAGCAGGATATAAAGGGCAGTGGGAGACAAAAATAAAATGGCTGTTACGATTACACCCTCTGAGTCCAATACATTTAACATGTGAGTTATGTCCCCAAATTTAATTCTCTCAAAGGCTCCTGCTGGCTCTAATAACCTGTGACTTCTAAGTGTGAAGCAATACTTATTTCACAAATACTTCAGTTGCACTTGCTATGAACCAGGTACTGGTCAACGCACCTCACCAATATTAACTCATGTAAACCCTCAAAAAGCTCTATGAAGTAGGTACTATGAAGTTTTACTTGTGAAGCAACTGAGGCACAGAGAGGTTAAATAACATGCCCAAGGCCACACAGCTAGCAAGTGATTGAGCATGAATCTGAATCAAGGATGTTTACAGCTATAGACCAGAACAGAGTTCCTGTCCTGAGTTCCACTCCTCCGTATCGACCCAAGAGGGATGAAAATGTGTCCACACAAAGGCTCCTGTGTGGGAGCTCACAGCTGTGTCATTCACAACAGTTCCCCAAAGTGGAAACAATCCCAATGACTACTAACTGGTAGGTGGATAAACAGAATGTGGTCTAGCCACACAATGGAAGACTATTCAGCCAGAAAAGGAACCAAGTGCTAACACAGGCACACAGGTGAACCTCGAAAAGACTGTGGTGAAAGAAGCGCCATGCAAAGGACTAGATGCGCTACTATTCCACTTCTTTGAAATCCCCAGAGCAATTCTATGCAAACAAAGAGTAGATTAGTGCTCACCTGGGACTGGGTGAGAATTTGGATTAACTGCAAAGCGGTACAGGGGCCTTTTGGGGGATGATGGAAACATTAGAAACCTAGCGTGTGGCGATCGCTGCATGACTAGGAAAACTGACTAGAAACTGTTGAGTTGTGCATTTCAAATGGGTGCATTTTATGATATGTAAGTCATACCTCAATAACGCTGTCAATAAACAAAAGCAAAGGGGGCTGACCCTGGCTATAAAGGCCCTTCCTCCTGTTCTAGCTTGTTTACACACACATGAAAACCCTTTAGAGGAACGTGGGAAGAGAAGGTTTTAAGCCAAGAAGCTGACTGAAGCCAATGACTCTCTTTCCTGATTCCAAGAGCCTCTGGGCATTTGCGTGGAAAAGGCCTACCTCGTTGGCCAACAGGATAAGATGTCTTTACAGGACTGCTCTGTTTTGCAAACAGTAATTATATGCAGGGGACTTTCTTCCCCAAAATGAGACTTCTTTATTATTCCCCAAACACTCCAGAATTATTTTACAATGCAAAATCCATGCCTCCTCAAACCAATTAATTGGGAAAATGTGATATGCGATAATGAATTATACACGTCTTTTCTTTGTGAATTTTTTCTCCTTGGGCATGCTAATTATGAGATAAATTGTTGGGGGTTTTATGTCTTGAAATAACTTCTTGTCATATCAGAGTCCTTCTTGCTACATATTGCCAAGCTAAGTGGTACCTTCCAAAGAGGAGGATAAGTCATTTTCAATTGAGATAGTGAAAAAATGTGCCAGTCATACATACATATGTACATACTCATATATACTCGTTGATATATGTAGATTTATATCAGAAACAATGAATGAAAATTCAACACACTCTTCCTTCGCCAGATTATGGTGTAGTCCTCATTGTAATATTTTTCCATTTTGAGGTACATGTACCTCCCCTGGTTTACAGCTGAGAAGTCATTTCTGATGCATGAAAGTTCCCTTTAGATAGGGAATGTGTCTCCACTGTGGGCGTCCAATGGCTGACATACAACAACTCTCTTGTTAAAGAAAAGTCTTCCCAAGATGAGGCCAAACTTGTCCACTGTACACTTTGGTGCTATAGGAACAGGGAACAGTCATCTGGATTTTATAGCTTATTTCAAAGCTATAAAATCAAGTACAAAGCTAGTACTTGAAAACAAGTACTGTTTCATAATTCCATCAAGCATGATCTTTGTGATCCTTTTATTATACATTAGGGGATTATAAATCTTTACTTATTCAAAATGAGTACTTCTTTCCAAGGATGAAAGTTTTTGCCATAGTTGCTTTTAAGCAAGAGCTTTAAAAAGCCATAGGTACCCTTTGAGCATCATTCTACTCATTGGTTTTGTAAAAAGAAAGCTACCTGGCAATTTTAGACCACTTTGTGAATCCAGCCCCTCTCAACACTTACATGATCCATCACTGACACATGGAAAAGAAACTCCAATTCCTCAAACCCACTTAAGAGTACTATATTCCTGCCCTTGGAAACTTAATCCTATCAAAGCACAAGGTACCAGAATTCACTCAAGTAACAGGCTATTTTTATGACACACCAATAAAACGTCCTACTAAGCTGTCTGAGGAATGCTGTTGTTCAGAATTACCCACAATTCCAAATTACATGCTATTAACTTAAAAGAGATGCCACCAGTTTGCTGATTGGTTAGAAACCTCAGAAAACCTCAAGCAGACTACTATACCCACCCAACCTTTGAAGGCAAAGAAGAAAGTAAGGTAATCTTGTTGCCACAGTAGCTGGCTGAGTGCATCATTATGACAAAGTTCAAACAATCTGAAGGTGGGGACAACACACCTTCCACTTCAATGATCAATTTCCCACAAGCCAAGCTCGGTTCTGCTTACCAGCAAACGTGTCTACACAAGCATTCACTCCTACAAGGTGTTTAGATGTTCCAAAATCGCAGATTTTCAGTACTCCGCTATAGATATTCACCAGAACATTATCACCCTTTAGAGAAGGAAGAACATCAAACACTTAAAGTCATTTCAAAAAACAAACACAAAACAAATTTTGACCTTAAGAAACAGTTAAAAGTGTCTAGGAAGCCCAGACATTACACTTTGGGGACTGTCATGCTCAGTCCTTTCATTTCCGTGACACTACCAGCAGCTGGTATAATCTGAGATTTACTAACAAGACCTCTTTGGCTCAGACAAGCAAGTACCTTTATGTCTCTGTGCACAACTTGGTTGTCGTGGAGATACTTAAGGCCTTCCAGGATCTGCTTGGTGTAAAACTTGATGATGGACTCCTTTAACGGCCCCCACTTTGATTGCAAAAGAGTAGAAAGGCTTCCTGGAAATGGATACAGCAGAAAACTCATCAGGGTGATGAACATTCAATTCTAAGAGTTCAGGGAAGTATGGTCAGGTAATGTTTCTATCCTAATGTAAGCACTCATGCCAAAATCTCTGTAGCTGGGCTAAATGCAATGCCTTTGCTCTCCCCCTGTTGCCTGTTTCCCAGATGTGTGACCACCACAGTCAGAGAAGGGACTGGAAGGGAATCAGCACATCAGCCTGACTGGAGGAGGTGGAGGGTGAATAGGAACTCCTTGTGACTCTGGAAATTCACCAGAGCCACTGTTGGGTTTAGCTCTGCTCAACTGCACAAAGTCAGGAGAGTGCAGCAATGCTCTATGACCTTGGGAGGGCTGGCCCAACACTGTACATCCTGGACAAGTGTCTCAGCCATTCGGCTTGGGTCAAAGCCGCATTTTACATCTCTCCCTGAGTTCAGAGGTGAATAGGACCAGAGGGAGGAGCACTGTAGGGTAACAGGGACCAGGATCAGAGGATGTTGGGTCTCTGCATCTTCAGTGGGAGAAGACCCAATGCCAGGTCATAGGGACTAAGCCATCTTAGCAACCCCCCTACAGTTATAATATTAAACATTGAACCTTTGGGTCCAAAGTAAACCTCCATTCACTTTATTCTGATCATCTGTTTCAAAGGTCATTGTGCAGGCTCCCAGGTATCAGACAGTCTCAGCTTTCCCCCTTTCCCAGAGATATGGGGAACCTAGCTATGCCTCAGTTCCCCATCTGCAAAAGGGAATGCAGACATCTACTATCATCCTTAAACCTCATGCCTGGAATATCAATTAATGTGAACAGCAATTGGCATATTTTCTGCTAGACTGTGAGCAAACTGAGAGAAGAAGAAACTTTATTTCTCCTTAATGTAACCCTCAAAATCAAGCCCATTGTCCGGCTCTTAATATATATAGTTAGGCTCCTAATATAATAATAGGCTCTTAATAATTGTTGGTTGAATGAGTAAATATGGATTTCTAATTGAAGTTTTTACATTTGTATTGAGATCATAATTATCATTATTATTCCTTATCATTATTTTATTATTCTTATTTTTTAAACGAACACTTACTGAGTTCTCCTTTTCTGCCAGGCACCATTTTAAGAGCTACACGTATGTTTTCTTATTTAATCCATTCAAAGCCCCACAAAGAAAGGGGCAATATTACTCCAGCAATTATTATTATGCCAAATATTTTTTTTATTTTTTTATTGTTGTTCAAGTACAGTTGTCTCCATTTCCCCCCAACCCCCTACCCCAGCCATCCCCACTTTCTACCCTTGATCCTACCCCCCCTTGGTTTTGTCCATGTGTCCTTTATAGATGTTCCTGAAAACCCTTCCTCCTTTTCCCCCCATTATCCCCTCCCACCTCCCCTCTGGCTACTGTCAGTTCTTAATTTCAATGTCTTTGGTTATAATTTGCTTGCTTGTTTGTTTTGTTGATTAGGTTCTACTTAAAGGTGAGATCATATGGTATTTGTCTTTCACTGCCTGGCTTATTTCACTTAGCATAATGCTCTCCAGTTCCATCCATGCTGTCCCAAAGGGTAGGAGAGCCTTCTTTCTTTCTGCTGCATAGTATTCCATCATGTAAATGTACCATAGTTTATTGATCCATTCATTTACTGATGGGCACTTAGGTTGCATCCAGCACTTGACTATTGTAAATAGTGCTGCTATGAACATAGGGGTGCATAGGTTCTTTTGGACTGGTGTTTTAGGGTTCTTAGGGTATAATCCCAGCAGTGGATAGACCAAATATTATAGTGATTGTTATTACTCCAGTTTTACAATTCACTTAGTCAATCAAAAAACTGAGGGCACAGTGAGGTAAAGATTTTGCCTGAGGTTACAGAATTTGCATGTGGAAGGGCCAATTCAAATTAGATCATCTAGCTCTGGACCCAAGGAACTCTTCTTATTCTTGCACCATACTGCTGCATTTGGGGATTTTGTAGATAAAGCACTGGTGTTCGACTTCACTGTCAACATACTGTTCTGCAATGTCCAAAACACCTTTTAAACTCCTAGACTGTGAAGGCTTCAAGACCAGAGACTATGCTTTATTCATCTTTGTCTCCAGCACTCAGCCAGTGGTGGGCACTCAGTAGACCCTCAATGAATGTTTGATGATTGAATTAACAAACCAGAAATAGACTGTTTACATAATAATGGAAAGTTTTCACGCAGATCCTCTGAGTAGTACATGCTCTTCCACGTCTGAGAGGTCTGTCATTTTTAAATTGCAGGATGGATAATGACATGTATATTATATTTCCATCAGTGACTTTCAGAGTGTCAGACCAGACCCAGCGACTACTCACCACCAGGCACCTGCTCCATGAATATCTTAATGTAGCCATTTTCGGAAACAGAGCTCAGGTACTGAACGACATTGCGGTGCTTGAGGTGCCTGTGCAGGGCTATCTCCTCATGAAGGGACTGGGTGTTCCTAGTAGGAGAAACAAAGCCAGCATCACTTGTCAAATCCCTGGGGCTTAGGGTCCACATCATATCACCAGTACCTTCCCTGATGCTGGCCATCCCTTCTTTCTCGAAACCTCCCCCTTGGCTCCCATGAACATACTCAGTTTCTCATCTGTAAATTAGCAGTAATAATACCAGCCACACAGGGTTGTTGGGGGCCAAAATGTGTAAAATTTCTCAAGCACCCAGTGGAGTGCCTGTTATGTGGTAGGTACTCAATAAATGGCTGCTATTGTTACGATTGTAGTGTTTGTTAGGGCCTGAATTCCCCAACCATCCTTGGCTTCTCTCACCAGTCCCCATGAAGGGTGCTGTTCTAGAAGGTTATGTCCTCCTGCCTTCTAGTCTCATTCTGCAGACTCATTCCAGACTACAGCAGAAGTCACCTAAGGGACATTTCTGTTCTAGCCTCTGGCCTCTTTAGTTGATTCTGTCCCTGGCTACCATATCCCCTCTTCTTAAAACATATACCTCATCATTTCACTTCCCTTCACAAAGTCCACATAAAGACCATGTTGCTTGACATGGTACACAAGGATCTTCAAACTTAGGTCAAACTACATATTTAAATTTTTTGCTTCCTCAAGACCCTCCACTGACCTACATCCTACATTCAAGTCACAACAATTTGCTGTTATCTGAATATACTGTGCTTATTAGCTTTGTTCTTCCCTCAGCATAGAATGTTTTGGCCTCCTTTTCTACCAAACGAACTCCTAGTCATCCCTCAAAGACCATCTCAAAAATTATTTATTTTTTCAAACTTGCCACAACTCACCCAGGAGGAGTAATTCATTTCTCTCTCATGTTCTACACTCAGTATAGTCCTCTATTATGACACTTGCCACTCTGGCTCCCAGGCAAGGTTTCTGCATTCCCTACCAAACCAGGAGCACCCTGGGATAAGGACAGTATTGTAGTAAACTTCCAAGACCCCAGTGCCAGCCCAGAATCTACCACACAGAAGGCACCCAATATCATAAGTTCAGCCTGTAAATTTAGGAAATGGGACAAAACAGTCTCTAAGGTCCCTTCTAGCTCTAAAGCCCAGGAACAACTATCAGCAATAAAAAGCTGAAACAACTAGAGCAATCAGCTGAAGGCGGTGGTACATGCCAGCAATCCCCCCCCAAAAACAACTGCCACACCTTAGCCATTGTGAGAATAAGACACAGAATATTGAACTAGAAATTCAAGAGGCTGAATCCTAGTCTTATTCCTTTGTGACCTTAATGAAGTCATTTAATCTTCCTCAGCATTGGAAGAAGTTGAATGAGTTCCTCTAAGATTTTGCCTTATAATTTAAATATGATAACATGCAATCCCATTAAAATAAATCAATGAAATGAAAGTGAATGAATGAAAGAACCAGTGAGTGGTGAACAGTCTTAGAGCTACTAGAAATCACTTGTTAGCCATTCCTAATAATTCACCAATCACCCCGATGGAGGGGTCTTTGCATATGGCCATCAGTGTTCATCACTGAAGGCAACACTGCAGATGTGGTCTGACCAGACCTATGGAGCATGCACCTATTATTTCTTATGCTCTGGCTATTACTGTGTATGTAGACTCTACAAAAACACTTCACAATCAGCAATGCAAGGCACTTGTTTAGAATTAGGGTAAATGAAGTTAAAAAGAAATAAACATTTAACTAGACTCTAAAAATGTTGAAGAAATTGAGTTAGTATTACTGGTGATTATAATAAACCCAAAATCTATGGGTGGGGTTGAAGGGCTGGGTATAAAAGAAGTCTGTATGGCGAAAATTAATTTTTCAACCACATTTAATTTTCTGTAATGATATATCTGAATAAATGATAGCCATTTAAAATGGTTACAATGTGATTTAAAACACCGAGTCATATTTTAAATGTTTGCAAACGACTATGTAAAAACGTAAAACTGTAGACCTAGATGATGGGTGGAAATAAGACCAATTTTCTTTTAAAATATGACTGCAATCCACATGCTCCTAAATGAAATAATCCCATTTCCTCAATCCATTTATAATATGCACAGAACAAATGTAAATCACCCTTATTATAAGAGAACTGCAAATTTTTTGATGACATATGCTTTCATCCTTAAATCATCTACACTGTCTGTGATGGGCACAGGATTAGGTTGTAGAAGTGGTGACTGAGGAAATGCGGAAGGTCTGCCCCACTTGCCTGCTCTCTTTCTCTGGGATTTCTTTGATAGCTATCCGTACTTGATTGCTCAGATCTCTTCCGGCATACACGATCCCATATGCACCTCTCCCCAGTATAACTCGATTGCCAGTTGCATCTCGGTCATACTCATACTAAAGAAGGAAAAGCAAGATAAAAAAAAAAGCACACTACTTGTGGAGAAGCTCCATAAAAGCCCAAGCATTGTCCTGTAATTTTTAAAAACTTATGAATAATGCTATTTGAGTATCAGGCAGGTCACATTTCTTAAGTTATGTTCTTTTCATTACTCACTTACTTTAAAGAGGTAGAATTCTCAGTTACCCACATATTCATAACATAATTTTATGAAATGGAATTCAAGAAATTTAAAAATATAGCTCATATGAAACTTTTAGCTAGCTCACCTTTTGGAGAATTCTTCCCACTTTAATGCTGCAATTTAAAAATGCTTCCTAGCATGTCAACTACCCCAAATAAGTGTTTCCCTGCATGATCACCTATCAGCTTGTCAGTAAACAAACCTCCTTCTATAGCCCAGAAAATAACTGAAGGTCAGTAAAATTGAAATTGTGTTAATGCAAAGTACGAATGTGGGGTTGCCCCCACCTTTAGATGTATAAACCTAGTGTTACACATACCATAAAAATTGACCTACAATTAGGATTGCTATTTTATTCCTCAAAACTTATCAAAAGTTGGTGCACAGCTGCATTCTACTTATTTCTTCTCAAGGATTAAAAAAAATGGAACTCTAGGGTGAGCAATACTTAAGTGAAGCATAAGCAGCAGATTCTTTCTGTTGTTTCCTATGCTCTACTGTGTTGAGTTACAGAAGTACACAGAACAGCATGCATGCATGTCTCTTCCCATTTACTTCTAGTGGTGCTCATGACAGTTAAGTTTACTAATGGGTCCTCATCATTGTCCGATTAAAGCAGACATATCAGCCTGCTCCATAAAGGCTTTTTATCTTACACCTTTCTCTGCCCCACATCTGTTATCTTCAAACTACATCACTCAGTTCATTTCTACAATAAACTTCAATTCAAAGCTAAGAATTCAAGTACCTAACTATATTATTAAAATGACCTCTTTGAGATTATCCTGAAAGAAGCCTCAAGGAATGAATTTCAGTCTAACTTGAAAGTATAATAAAATTTCATTAAATTGTAATTATTGGGAGAACCTGAATTAATGGCAAATCTGAATAATTGCATAAGATTTAAATATACCTGTAATTATGGACTACAGTTGTGCTATTCAAAATAGCTTATGATATCCTACTTTTTAAAAATGACTTTAAATTGTTATATTTAATATATTATGTGCAAGTAGCTATAACTAAAGTCACTGTAGGCATAAGTGAAAAAGCCTGCTTCCAGTTGGTCAACTGTTTCTCTTTTAATCTCACAAACATTATTAATTGGCTTAGACAAAAAAACTTTTCTTGAGGTTGTGCCCAACAGGAAATTTTAGTCTAGTCCATGACAAATTTTTCTTAAACATCTTAGCTGAGAGGACTCCTAAGTAAGGTTTTCTATAGAGAGGTGTTAAAGTTAATCTTTGAAAGTCATGGATAGTGATGGTTAGCTCATTCATAAATGAGTATTTTTAAATATACATATAAAAATTTTTCACACAAAATGGGGCATTTTCTTTAAGCATCAAAGATACAATAAATATTTTTTTTCCATGTTCTAGGTCTTCTGTGACTCACCTCTAAGGTGTCCTCAACCATCTCTCCCTCCACGTCCATTGTATTGTCCTCTGCATTTAACATCTCTTTGACCAAAGAGCAAAACCTACAACAGCAAATGTCACGAAAATGCTGCTAATTATGATCGCTTTTGTTTCCTACCTTTATATTAAACTGCAATTAAATATAAACCAACCTTTTACAAGTTCATGGAACAATCAATCCACTACTTGATTTGACATGGTACTTTAATGGTTATCCAATCTAGTTTAAATACCCATATGATACTTGGATCCCCTCTATAGCATCCCCACCAGTTGTTGAATTGATGCTTGATTACCTCCAGTGACAAATAACTCATTACCTCACAAGGCAGCTCATTCTTTGAAAAACCCAATGAGAAATGTTTCACTTATACTGAACTAAGGTTTTCCTTAGAATGAATCCCCTTTCTACACAACAGCCCATTAGAAAAGTAAATAATTTTATTATGTCCCTCTAAGTCTTTCCTTCCTGTTCGCTCAATGTTTCCGCCAGGGCTTGTTTGTGAGTCATTCCACTAACAAATAATTCTTCAAAGGTGCCTTTGTAATACTCTGCAAGTCTGGCCCTGTGACAAGTGTTCTAGGAATGATTTAATTAGTGCTAAGGACAGTGGGACCATCATCTTTCAAGTTGTAGACACTAGCTTTGGTGAGAAATAACGTCTTACATAGGAGAGGTATGAGAAGAAAATGAACAAGGTGGCCTCATCATTCTGTTGACACAGATTAAGCTTAATTATAAAGTATTATCCATATATCTTTCTCACAAATCCTGCTAGGCCATATCAGCCACTTCTTAGACTTGGGTAGCAGTTTATTTGCATACAAGTGATTTGACTCTGGTACGATGGCAGGGAAGAATATTGTACAAGTTAAGGTAATTTCCACAAGTCTGGCAGTTCCTCAAAAGGTTAAACAGAGTTACTATAAGACCTAAGAAAACAGAAGTTTGGCTGCAGGATAAATGCAAACATGTCCACACAAAAGCTTGCACACAAATGTTCATAGCAGTATTATTTATAATAGTCAAAATGTGGAAAAAACCCAAAATGCCTTTAAATGACGAACAGATAAATTAAACATGGTCTATCCATACAATGGAATATTATTCAGTCACAAAAAGAAATGAAGTACTGGTACATGCTACAACACAAATAAACTTAAAAACTTTATATTAGGTGGAAAAAGCCAGTCACAAAAGATCACAAATTGTATTTTATTTATGTGAAATATCAAGAACAGGCAAATCCATAGAGATAGAAAGTAGATTAATGGTTGCCTGGGGAGTGACTGCTAATAGATATTGGGTTTCTTTTGGGAATGATGAGAATATTCTAAAAATAGATTATGGTGATGATTACAAAACTGTAAATACACTAAAAACATTAAATTGTATACTTTAGATGGGTGAATTGCATGGTATGTGTATCATATCTTTAAAAAGCTGTAAAACTAATTTTCCATAAGTTACAATTTCAGGAAAGGCAGTAGAGCAAATAAATATTTTCACAACAAAGACTTTTTAAAAATAATTCACCATAATTATATTGCAAATACTTGAATCAGCCGTAACTCACCTACTACAGTGCTCTTTGGTGGAAAAGTAGATTTGAAAGTCATCAGAATTGCCATGGACAAAAAGAAAACAATACCGTTCATCAAACCTGGATATGCTGTAAAAATTTAAAACATAAGGATGATTCTTTTATATGTTATGATATTAATTTTAAAATTTTGAGAAAAATCTAGTAACAGATTTTCTTCCATTTTACAAATTTTTAACAATCATTGCTTTAACAAATATCCCCAAAATTTGACTTTTATTTCTCTGAAATTTAAATAGTAGGGACATTTATCTTATGTTTGAGTTTGTATTCATCAACTGACTTTATTATGTATCAAGAACTTATTATACATTCAGTGCTAAGCAAAGCAGATGGGCAGCAGAAAAGGGAATAAAATATGGTCTCTGTCCTTAAGAGTTTATAATTTTACAAAAAAAAGACAGGAAAGGTATTTGTGAAATAATTTATCATAATAAAGGAATTTCTAGACTTCAAAAATATGAGAACACAGTATTTGTAGCCATACAAGGGAAGTAGAAATAAACATGGCATCTTAGTTCAAGAAAGGCTTTTAAATGTTACCTGGTCCATCCCTAACCAAGGTCTGGATCTGACTCTACAGCTTCTTTAAGAGGTAATTAAGCTTGTCTGAACATATCCAGTGACAAAAAAAAATCACCACACTCTATCTACTGATGAATTTCTCTGCTAAAAAATTCTTTACACACACTGGGCCAAAGCCACACAATGGCCCTTGTTTTGCCCTTCTAAATCATCTCTTCCTGGGATCCATAGCTCCTTTGACCATTCTTCATATATTATGAATTACATGACAAATACTGAGTTGACACAGCTCAAGCTGTACAAGGTGATTCAAAAAGAATTAAAACTAGGTTATATATGAGTAAGTTTTGAAAACCAAGCCATAAAGAACTACTAGTTAGTTGGACAGCAATGGGAATGGTCAACACATGTTCTTCATGTCAACATTGGTCCCAGGGTCTGATTCACCCTGGGCCCTTTGCACATCCCTGTTGACAGTTGACATAGCAGCAAGAGGTATCTCTATGAAAGGGTACAAACAGAAGGTTCTTTACTATATGTTCTCATACAAGTTAGTTACTGAGTAACAAATTTTTGAAAACATTCAATGTTTTTTTAATTATCTTATATTTTCTGAATACTATTATTCAAATACCCTACTTTGTTCTTAAGTCAGTTCTCTCCCTTTAAAGCAACATAAACAGTATCCTAATTTAAACACTGATATGTCTAGGACAGGGTCATACTGTGTCTGGAGGTAATAGGTAATTCGCTCAGTGGCCTGTGGACTCAATCAGAGAAAGGATATAGAGCAATAGTCTAAGACCATACTTTGATGGAAACTAGAAGACACTGAGACCTAGAGAGGCTGAGTGACTTTTCCAAGGTCAAACAGCAAAAGCGGGATTACAAGTCATATCTACTTCAGACCTACACCTACTCTTGGATGTGCTGGCAGGGTGAGACTCAAGAGTGTAGCCACGTGGTTTAGGCTCAAACGATCACAACTTCTGACCCAAAGAGCAAGCATCACACCTGTCCTTAGAACACACAGCCCCACTCCTTCATTAATAACAATGTCCAGGAGACCACAGCCAAGGGTCATTACCAAGTAACTCCAAACTTTAGTTTGGGGTGGGGTGGGGGTGTCCCTGAATACTTGCACATTATTGGATCAAAGAGGAAACACTTTCTCTTTCTGCAGATATAACTTCATTTTTTAAAAAATGCTTCAGACAACAGAGTCTGACCTGTTGCATACAAAAAAGCTACTCTGTTATAACAAGAAGTCCTTACTAGCAATACATTATGAATGAGCTCAGATAGGGCAATGAAAGAGAAAACAGTCCATTTTGGAGTCTTTTAAAAATTACAAGATCACATATTATAAATAAATGGAAACATTAAAGTAATAAAACATTATCATTACCTGAAAAAAATTATCATTATCTGTATTTAAAAAAATAATTATATTTTCCTTTATGATCTTACCTTATTCCCTTAATGGAAGTGGCTGTGAAATTCCATTTATGGACTTGCTGCAGGGATCAAATACAAAAGTCAGTAGCCTGATTTTTTCCATGCAAAGAATCATTTTTTGGTTTAATTCTATGGTCAATCACTCCTGCTATTTTACTTTCAATAGAGGTTTAGGGGCTAGAACAATACATTTGCCATAGTTTGGAACAGCAGAAACATTTTCTAATGTATTACAAAAATTCATTTGTTATCTCTAATCTAGTTTAGAGCAAATAATCTAATTTGAAATACAAACAATAAGCACATAGTAAGTACACAGCGACTGGCCCTTCGTCTTCTGTCAACATATCAGGAAAACTCTAAAATGAGCATGAGAATAGCCCAACTAAGTTGAGTGACCTGAAAAAATTTTTGGAGAAGCAAGAATGTGGAAAATACCAGTCAGTGTTCACCAATCTTTGTTTCTTTTTCTCCCTGGGCACATAGCTAGAACGCTTTTTACAGCCTCCCTTGAAGCAAGATGGGGCCATATGATGGTATTCTGACCAATGGGATGTGAGAGGAGTGGTGTCCATCAGCTGTGGGCCTGGCTCATAGCACTCTCCACGTAACTACTCTCTATATTATCTTTTTTCATTCACTACAAGATGGAATGGGATCCAGCCAACCTGGATAGGACATGAGACAGAGATACACTTTTTTGTGTAAATACACTGCTATTTGGGGGCTATTTGTTTTAGCAGCTAGCTTACCATGACTAACCAGATTTTCAATCTGTATGAGACATGCTTTTAAAAAATAACTCTGTCCTCTCCCTCCACCACTATTCCCTGTCCTTAAATTCTGCACAAACTCAGCCTCAGAAGGAATGTCCAAAATCCCAGTTTCAGAAGAGCCATAGACTACAATATCAATACATTACAACAGTAAATTTTAAATAAGACAGCATATATGGAACTAGAGAGTATTATGCTAAGTGAAATAAGCCAGGTGGTGAAAGACAAATATCATATGATCTCACCTATAAATGGAACCTAATCAACAAAACAAACAAGTGAGCAAAATAGAACCAGAGACATGGAAATAAAGAATGAACTGACAGTGACCAGAGGGGAGAGAGAGGGCGATAATGGGGGAAAGAAGGGGAATGGTCATCAAGGAACCCATGGACAAAGACAACACGGGGGAGGACTGAATGTGGGGGGTGGGTGTGGTAGGGTAGGGGAGAGTAATGGGGGGAGAATGGAGACAACTATAATTGAACAACAATAAAAAAAATTAGAAGAAAGTACATTTGGTTAGTCTAAGGAATGTCATAAATGACCAACCAGCTAAGCCCCCTAGAGAAGAAAAGTGTAAGAGCCAAATGACTGAGCATATGGCTTAGGAGAACAGCCACAAGCAGTTGTGTGACAAATTTCTTGCCATCCTAGAGACATGACAACAGAAACAACTGGGAGGATGGTTCCCAATGGGAGAAGATCCATTCATACATGTTGATTAAGTACCTACTATGAGCCAAGCAAGGTACCAGCACTGAAGACATGACAGAGAACAACAAAGTCCCTGCCCTGAGATTTCTTACATTAGAGTGAGGGAGATGGGCAATAAATTGCATAGCAAAGTAATAACATGCTGGAGGGTGAAAAGTACTACAAAAGTAAGTGAATAAGCAGGGATGGGCATTAAAGTTGGGTAGAAGGTCATGATGTTAAATCTGATGTTCAGGGCACGTCTCTGATGAGTTTTGAACAGAAAAAAAGGGTGGGGGTGAAAGAGTCAGCCACACAGACAACTGAGGGAACAGCATCAGGCAGAAGAAACAGCACATGCAAAGGCCCTGAGGTAGCAGTATGCTTGGCATGTTTGGGGACCAGCAAGGAGGGGTCTGAGTGGAGTGAGTGAGGGGGGAGTGGCAGAGGAAGCTGGAGAGTTCATGAAGGAGATCATGGCTCCAGGATCCTCCATGCACTACTCAGCTTCTGCACTGCTACCTGCAAAATGCAGATTTTGGGGGAGTAATCTTGGCTATCTGTGACTATTGTGTTAAGAGCGTATCATTCTTGTGTAAGTTTGTCCTGTTTCTGACATAAGTATAAAAGGTACTCCCCAGAAAGGGCCTCCCAAAACCAGCAGCTTTACCTATGTGGACAGTGTTGGTGGCTACTATGTGCCTGTTGGTGACTTTGAGGCCCATGAGGAGCTGAGGGAGAAGTGTGCATTTTCTCCTGCCCTGTGTGGCCTCCTTGCATCAGTATGCTGTGTAGAGCTTGTGCCAGCTTGAGACAGCCAATTTTGCACATCTCTTCCTAACCCCATGTTCGGTGATCCAGTGCAGGTTGCTTAAAACTGCCCATGGTAGAAGAATTTATACCACAGAAATCAGCAAACATGACAAATCAGCCCTCTTCTCCCATGTCCCTTGGAGAGTTGGTTGTTAAACCTTGACCAACATAAGTTCCTGAACCCTTGGCTAATAAACCATAGTTAATCTCATTGTATAGCAATGCTGTATGTGGGTGAAAGTGTGCATGGGTGTGGTCTGTCCCACCAGCCATAGCCCACTGGGAAAAAAATGCAACATCATGTAGAGAAATGTCATCTCACTCTATGCCAGTGATTTTCAACCTTCCTCATGTCATGGCACACCTAAATTAATTACTAAAATTCTGTGGCACACCAAAAAATATGTATTTTGCCTATCTGACAAAAATAGGTGTAATTTTGATTCATTCACACGGGACAGCTATTGTTGTGTTGGCTGTTGTCATTTTTTATTTGACACTCTAAGGGAAAAGAGTCAGTGCCCCTGACTACATAGTCAGGTATTGCATATTTTAAAAATTCTTGTGGCACCCCAGTATGCCTCTTGTGACACACCAGGGTGCTGCGGCACACTAGTTGAAAATCACTGCTCTAGACAAATCTGCTTGCTTTCACAACCTGCAGAATTTCAAAACTGCACATGAAGGCAAAAGCAAAGGATTCCTCTCAAAGGAAAAATGGAATTTATATTTGTCTCAGACATTTGCTCTGACAACTCTAAGCACTTGTGTAAAACATTTCATCAGTCAAGGAAAACCAACAGTTGCTGCTTATATAGTTCTTTTCCATTCCTTATTATGGACTACATGCAAACAAAGTAAAACATTTACAACTAGTAAGCTATTGTAGTATATATACTAATGGAAATTTCCACTAAGGGCCAGCAACCATTGTAAGATTCAAATTAAGTGGGCAAAGTCTATAGAATTCCATGAGACAAAAACCATTTTGCTGTAAAAGTATGAAGAGTCATTTTAATAGAATTAGTTTTTCCACAAGTACTTGTCAAAATATGAGGTGTTTTGTACCTGTATCAATGGAATAGTGAGATTACAGGTTAAAATTTTGAAAATTCTCCTGTATCACAGTGGCATCAATGATACAAAGAGAATAAGCAAAATTATTCTCTAGTACAAGAATTTCAACACCAAGAATAGGGTGCTTCATGGAGATAGTGCCTGGAGAGGGGCACAAAGGAAGCACAAAGAGGGGTTTTGGGGGTGAAGTCTCTTTCTTGACCTGCACTGAGTACCTAAGTGTGTTCATTTAGTCCAAATCCACAATTTATGATTGATACACTTTTCTGTGTGTATGTAATACTAACAAAAAGATGAAAAAACCCCAAGGGGCAAATTTAATAGAAACACATGTAGTCTTTTTTTAAATTTAATCCTTATTGTATTTTTTGACACATGCATTCTTCACATGAGATATATCTGTATGTAAACCATATATGTATTTTATTGTATCTTTAATTGTTCTCTTTTGCACCCAAATATTTAACACACACAGGGCAGGGAAAAAAACCCAAGCACATTATGGCAGTTCATTTTCACTATTGGCTGCTGACTCTATTATCAATGAGAAAAAGGTTGCTTCACTGTTAAATATTACACAAGTTTCCTGGTTTAGCTTCTATTATGGACTAAATACTTGTGTCCCTGAATATTCATCTATTGCAGTCCTAACCTCCAATGTGATGGCAATTAGAAGTGGGGCCTTGGGGGGTGATTAGATCATGAGGGTAGAGCCCCCATGATAGGATTAGTACCCTTAGAAGTAAGAGACAGAAGAGAGTCCCCCGCTCGGTCATGTGAAGACATTGCAGGACCACTATCTGCAAACCAGGAAGAGGGCTTTCACTGGACTCCAACCATGCTGGCACCCTGATCTCAGACTTCTTAGCTTCTAGAACTGTGAGGAATAAATTTCTGTTGTTTAAATCACCTTGTCTATGGTATTCTGTAACAGCATCTTAAGCAGATTAAGACAACTTGAGATATCATTCATAACTATTTCTTTATACCTTTACTGAGGTGTAATTAATATATTAAAAAACTGCACAGCTTCCTGTCAAGATGGTGACATAGGCACACATGGCTCACCTCTTTGCACAACCACATCAAAATTACAACTAAAATACAGAACAACCATCACTTGGGAACATCAGAAATTGAGTTGAATGGAAGTCTGACAACTACAGAATTGAAGAAACCACATCCATCCAGACTGGTCGGAGGGGAATGGACTGGCCCTCCACCCATGTGGATAACAATTCAGGAGGGACATCTTAGGAGTGAGGAGTCCCAGACCCACACCAGGCCCCCCAGCCCAGGGTGCCAGTGCCAGGAAGATAATTCCCCACAACTTCTGGCTGTGAAAACCAGCAGGGATTGAGTTGGTGGAGGAGGTTTCTGGAGCCCTAAACAGTTCCTCTCGGGGAACCCACACATGGACTCGCTCCCTCTGAACTACAGCACCAGGGTGGCAGCTTGAAGTGCACCAGTGGCATACAGGGATGAACTGAAGTGTCTGGCATCAGGGAGAGCAGAGGCCACTGTCCCTTTGCTGAGCCCTGTCCTCACAGAGCTGGCAAGCTGGTGCCACATCTGAGACTCCATCAACCTGACTAACACTGTGTGGCCCACCTTGGAGATCCACAGAGGATCTAGGCCACCCAACTTATGGGCTCATCCAAGCTTCTTTTCCTTAAGAATGGCTGGTCTTGGCTTCTAAATTCTATCAAATAAGCAACAGCTGGCTTCAGTGAGCCCTAGAGGCTGCCAGATTAGAGTCACAGATTGGCTTCACCTGGGAATCTCCAAGTCCAGCACAAGTAGCAGCCATCTCAGACTGCTTCATACTTCAGGAAGGGTGGCCCTGGGAAAAATGCAGGTGGGGGCTGACCTTGGCCTGCAATGCCTGGGAAACCTCAGGGCCAACACACCCAGTGGAGAGCTACAGACCACCCTGCCCCTGCACAGCTGATGCTCCATGAAGGGCAGACATTGGTGGTCTGTGGACACAGCCAATCCTTCCAGCTGACTGCCCTGGGTAAATCCCTCCCATTTATCTGCTGACAGCAACCAAGGCTCAACTACAAGAGGAGGGTGTACTCAGCCCACATGAAAGGTGTACCTTGAGTACCTAGCTTGGGTGATAGGAGAGGCTGTGCCACTGGACTTTACATGACACCTGCTACTTAGGCCACACTACCAAGATACAGAATCAAGGCAGTTCTACCTAATACACAGAAACAAACAGGGGGAGGCTACCAAAATGAAGAAACAGGGTCCAAATGAAAGAACACATCAAAACTACAGAAAAAGAGCTAAATGAAATGGAGATAAGCAATCTATCAGATGCAGAGTTCAAAACACTGGTTATAAGGATGCTCAAGTAACCTAGTGAGGACCTCAAGAGCATAAAAAAGATCCACTCAGGAACAAAGGATAGACTAATTGAAATAAAGA
The DNA here is from genome assembly GCF_004126475.2 of Phyllostomus discolor. Lineage (NCBI taxonomy): Eukaryota > Metazoa > Chordata > Mammalia > Chiroptera > Phyllostomidae > Phyllostomus > Phyllostomus discolor. Next base: position 7,296,474 of record NC_050198.1, read on the forward strand.
ACAATTTACAGGGAAACAACAATAGAGTGGATGAAGCCGAGAATCAAATCAATGATTTGTAACAAAGGGAAGAAAAAACAACCAATCAGAACAACGAGAAGAAAAAAGAATTTAAAAAGATGAGGATAGTATAAACAGCTTCTGAGACAACTTCAAACATTCTAACATTTGCCTCATAAACGTGCCAGAAGGAGAAGAGAAAGAATAAGAAATTGAAAATCTGGCTGAAGGAATAGTGAAAGAAAACTTCCCTAATTTGGTGAAAGAAATAGACATGCAAGTCCAGGAAGCACAGAGAGTCCCAATTATGAAGGATGCTAAGAAGCCCACTCCAAGACACATCATTATCAAAAGTCCAAAGGTTGAAGAAAAAGAGAGACTCTTAAAAGCAAGAGAAAAGAAGTGAGTTACTGGAAGGTTGCCAAATGGGAGGGGGGAGGAGGGAGGGGGAGAATGGGTGAAGAGATGAGGGGATTAAGAAGTACAAATAGGTAGTCACAGAATAGCCATGGGGATGTAAAGTACAGTATAGGAAATGAAGTAGTCAAAGAACTTATATACATGACCCACAGACATGAACAATGGTGGGGGGATTGCCTGAGGGAGTGGAGTGTGCTGGGTGGAGGGAGGCAAAGGAGGAAAAATGAGGACAACTGCAATAGCATAATCAATACAATATAATTAAAAATAAATTTAAAAAACTGCACATATTTAATATGCATAACTTGATGCATATTAAGTTATGCATGTTATGGGTGCAAACACCCATGACATCATCACCACAATCAAAGTAATATATCTATTAACCCACAAAGTGCCTTTGTGTCTCTTGGTTTTTGTTTTTATTTGTATGTCTGTGGTAAGAACACATAATGTGGGATTTACCGTCTTAAAAATTTTGAAGTGTACAATACACCATGCTGTTAACTACAAGCACTATGTTGTATAGCAGATGGCTGCAATTTATTCATGTAGCATAACTAAAACTTCATATCTACTGAACAATGGGAAGCTGTATCCTTACTATTTCTAATAAGGAATTTCTAATATGATTGAGCCTCTTCTTATTGTCCAATGTTGCATTTTATTTTTTAAGATATTGTTTATTTTCACTTAAGATAATTTGCCTATACTCTTGTTTCCAGGAAAAAAATAATCCTCCTTTGCCAAGTTAATGGCAGAACTCTGCGCATGCCATGAAAACATATACACAGCAAATAAACCTATCTAATGCATTTGTCAAAGGTGCTACAACTTTTTATTACTACAAAACATTTTATTAAAGCAAAAAAAGCTGGTGATGTGCTTCAGACACACAGATATGAAATATAGCTGTTATCAGAAAACATCAGGCCTGATCCATCATTTATGTAATGTCTTCAATGAGCAATTAGATTCAAATGTTTTCTCCTCTATATGGTCAGTGTGAATAAAATTGGAAAGTTACAAATCTGACAGCAGGTATTAAAATTTAAACATGTTTATTTCTGAACTCAGGAGGTCTATTTCTGGGAATCCCTGCTCTGGAAACAGCTACATGAGCGTAGTAGTGTGTAACCACCGGAATGTGCACTGATGTATCTACTATTGGGTAGAGAGCAAAAGAGACCTAATGTGCATCAGCAAGAAAGTGGTAAAATAAACTATGGTTCATCCATACTTGGAAATGCACCACATGATATAAGAATATCAGGAATATTATGCTTAAAAAACCAGGCAGATCATTGCTTTGAGTATAGTGAATAGAGGTATGCACACATTATACACATAGAAGTGAGTTTATAAAAAAAGTACAGATGGATAGCCACCAAATTATTGGGGATGGGAATGGGGACCAGGTTTAAGAGATCTGTAGGGACTTTCCGTTTATTCCTTGTCTACTTCCTCATGGTTTAACTTTTTTCAACAAGCCTGTATTCATTTATACATATATACATATGTACAAATAAATACATAAACAACATATGATATAAATATGGTATTTTTCTGTGTATAGTGTGCTCCCATGTACAATGCACACCTACATTTGTGGCCCAAACTTTCAGGGAAAAAATCTTTCATTTTAAAATTTTAATTCAATTTTTGATTTATTTATATTGAGGTACTTGTCTTTTATATTATAAAGGAATTATAGCATTTATTTTTGAACATATGGTACAAGAAATTTATGTAACAAATGATTACAAAACATAAGAACAGTTACAAAGTATTTCAGCCACTACCCATGTATAATGTGTATCCTTATTTTTCCCTCAAAAATGTGGGCAAAAAAGTGTGCATTATACACAACAACATACAGAATATATAATGGGAAAGCATGCCTCTTTTCTTTCATCTGTGGTTACTCTCACATCTACTCCCACAACTCAGAAGTTAGGCACAACTGCCTGCTCTTTCAAGTACAACATAGACTCTCCCTTCTACTTAAGAATCAAATTTTGATTAAATCATACAGAATAAAAGAGAGAGAGAGAACTGTTGATCTTTTTCTTACCATCCCCATGGGTAAGACATGCCACAGAGAAACTGTCCTCTCCTCAGCTTCACAGTTTACAGAGATATATGAAGGCTGGTAGACTTTGGTTGGTTCTATCACTAAAACCTAGAAGAAAAAAGATTTCTGTAATGCACAGGAATACACAACATAGGTCACCCTGCCCACTGAGGAAGTGGGAACCTGTGCACTTCACAAACACACATGAAGGACATGCACAGTGTGTCAATGCTGCTCTATGACCCATGGACACAGCAGCCTGTGACAGAAGTCCTTACCCTCAGGAGGTCTATGCTCTAATGGGGCAGATAAAGGAACAAACAGATAGGGATATGCAATGTGCTATCACATAGAACTCTGAAGAAAATAAGGCAGGATAAAGGTGAGAGCTGGGGGAAACTTCTTTAGACAGGGTAGTCAAGCAAAGTCTGCTTGGGAAAATGACAGAAAAAATGAGGAATGTTACAATTTTTGAGAGAAACGATAAATTAAAATGGGTGGTCACAGATAGATAACAAGTCTAAAAAAGTGCAAGGGGATGAAAAGTGAGGTGACATCAGTCATGTTTTATTTTGTTGGGGTAGAGAGAGGGAGGACGGGAGGTGGCAGGGAGAAAGTACAGGAAAGAGAGAATGAATTTCCAAAGCAAATAAAGTAATATGTTTAAGACTGCTAAACCTAGGTAGAGGTTACCAAAGTATCAGCCCAATTATTTTTTCAACCTTTCAGTAGGTTCAATATATTTCATAATTTAAAAAAAATTAAACTTATTGCTTAGGAACAACATTATTATCATAATCATTTCAAATAAATTAATCTTTTATTAGCTTTTTAATGAGATTTTTGAATGCTACATGTTCACAAAATCTCAAGGCATAAATATGAAACACAAGTTCAGTTTCCAGAATGCTTAGGGATCTTATTTATGCCTCCATGTAACATGGTCATAAAGCTGCAACAAAAACTCACTGAAAAGATAAAAGCAATTTTACTTTTCAATAAAAAGTTTTAAAAAGTAATTTGTGGCACTGAGGCAAATCAGAGCTAAACATGAAACAACTCTGAATTCCAAAATTTCACTATTAGTACTGCACTGCTCTAGAGCAGGGTTTCTCCACCTCGGCACTACTGACATTTTGGACTAGATAATTCTGTGTTTGGGGAGGTGGAACCGTCCTTGGCATCCATGGCTTCAACCCCATGAGCTGCCAGTTGCAACGCCTTTCCCACAACTGTGACAATCAAAAATGTCCCCAGACATTGCCAAATGTCCTCTGGGGGACAAAATCACATCTAATTGAGAATCACAATTTTAGAGAATACAGTTATTTATTGAAAAAATCCACGTATATGTGGACTCACACAGTTCAAACTCATGTTGTTCAACAGTCAACTATACAGTCAACTTTTTCTAGTAAGTTAATCTATCACTGGTTGGTTACGCATAAAATTGATGAATAGCTTAACATTTTAAATTACTCTTACGGTTTTTTTCATTTCAGAGTATTCAATAATTATATAGCGCCAACCCCTAGTTTCTTTTTTTTTATATTAAAGGAATAAATTTAGCATTTCTTACTGGAAATCTGAGTCCATTAGTATCTTTGTTTGTTGCTGCAAAAATTATATCTAACCAGAAGGTAAGCTGTTCTCTCCTGGGTGAATGTTCAATAACAGGTTTCTTGAAGTGCAGAATTAAAAACAAATTCTGAACTAGTGATTGCAAGTACCTGGAAGAATCACAAGCATCAGTAAATTAGATTCCCAAAAAAACTGAGTTCAATTCTACTCTCTTTAAAAAAAGTTTCCTGAAAGCTTTATTTACTTAAAATCATATTGCATAGTGAGTGCTTCTTAATCATTTGGCAGCCATATACTTAATTAAAAGAAACCCAAATAGTGGGCAAAATAAGTTTGCTCAACAAAATCATACAACATGACTTTTTACCAACAATGGTCTAAACCTCAATTTTGGGACACAGTATTGAAAACAGAGATTGGCAAGTACTTGCTAACTGTCCTAAATAACAAGAGCAAGTAGTCTGAAGTTCAAAGTAGCTGCAAAATGACAGAATTTCAAACTCATTGTCTTTTTCTTTAATTCAACTTTTTATTTTGAGATTATTTGCAGGTTTACATACGGTTGTACAAAATAATACTGAGAAATCCCATGTACCCTTGCCTTGGCCCAGTTTATCTTACTCCAACAGTAACACCGCAGTGGATTACAGAAGAGTATCACAATCAGGATGTTGGCCTTGATACAGCCGAGACAGAGAGTACTTCCAGAGCCACAAGGATCCCTCTGGATCCCTTCCCTTCTACAACCACACCTACTTCCCTCTCATGTCCAAATCTTCCTGGACCTTTGGCAATCACTAACATAAAACTCATTGTCTTTAAAAAAAAGTTAGACCTGAGCAGGTAGATTTTGATGTTATGAGGTCTTGAATCTGACCACACCTTTAATGTCATCAGGCAAGATTAACTTTTTGAAACACAATTGCCAGGCAGTGGTGGTCAATTTTTTCTGGCATTGAACGAGGATGGTTCAGGGGAAAGCATCAGGGTGTTATTTTTGCCCTTGGAGGATAAAGTAGGGAGCTATCCTGGGAAGACAGATGAGTTAGACTCTGAATGACTTGCTTGGGTACTATGCAGTGCAGGATTAACTCAGCGGCCTGGGTTATCCAAACTACACATTCCAAGAAAGATCTGGCCCTCTGGCCCTGGACTGGCTGCAGGAAAATCACCTCTAAACCCTTAGAATAGCCTGCCTAGTAAGAGTGTCTTTGTTTACCTGAAGCCTTAGACCATACTAACAATATGATTTATGGTGGGAGCCTTGGGCAATACTGTATCAGTGTGATCTCTAGAGAGGTTGAGGACTCAGTGACTAAGGTCAGTCACTTGGGTACTCCATGCCTACATGACTAACCCCAATACAAACCCTGGACAGCATGACTTGGTGGGCTTCCCTGGTTGGCAATACAATGGGCATGCTGTCATGCACTGTTGCTGAGAAAATTACTGTAAGCACTGTCCATGTAACTCCACCAAGAGAGGGCAACTGGAAGCTTGTGCCTCTTGCCTTTGCTGATTTTAATCTGTATCCTTCTATACAGTATAACAGCTTTTCTGAGTTTTGTGAAGTCTTCTAGCAAATCATGAACCTGAGGGTAGTCTTGGACCCACAACAATAGATATCAACACTATAATTTATCCAAAGCTCTGATGTAGTGGGAATGTATTCAAGCCTCTGGCCTGCTCTCCATGGAGCCCAGAAATCCTAAGAGGTGGCCCAGCAATCTGTTTTTTAATCAACACAGGTGATTCTGATACATGTCAAAGCTACTGGCTTTTCTTACTCTATGAAAAACTATAAACACATTTCCATGCTTCCAAGTATGGCTTCTTACACATTTTAATGGCTGTACAACCTAGGGTCATAACTATGCCACATCTTCTTAACCATATATCTATTATTAGTATTTTAGTTCCAGTTTTCATTTGTGATGAACATTATCTTCTTGCTGTGTTTTTCAGCTTTATGATCTACCTTCTCACAGATGTACAATACGTACTAGTGCCAAAGAATGTTTTGCTCTTGAGGACCTGGATGACCCCAACAAATTAATAGGACTGAGAGTTTCACATTGGAGATATAGCATCTAGGGATATATCTTGTTTGTGTGTGTATGTCTGTCTGTCTTTCCCTTCCTTCACATAAAACCAAGTGATCCCTCAGAGTTGTTCTTCCTGCCCTAACTGTGGTATAAATAAGTCAGTAGGAGAAACATAGTAATTGCTATTGTTTTTGCATTTAAAACTTTTCTCCCTGGCAGAAACATGTCGAGACATGATCAGATATTGAGAAGGATAATGATAATTCACAGACTTGACTCACCAGACTGGAGGCCTCAGTTTGAACAACCTCTCTGCTGCATGGATGGCCTTCCTGACATTACTGGCCAACAAGCTGATGATGAAGAACTGACCCACATCCCAGTAATTGCTCATTTGCTCCAAGCACCCTTTTGTTCCCAACAAATTGTTCAGCTGGGCACCTTAAAATATGAATTTTAGATAAAGTTATAAAAATGTTTCTAGTTTCTATCATATTATGCAAGCATTTACACAGAAGAAAAATGGGCATTTTATTTTGGCTAATGTCTCAGGTGTGCCACCAGAGAGTAACTGTTCCTTTTGAAATATAATGCCAGTTATTTAAACATAATTTTTAATGCTGAACTTGTGTTACCAAAGCATCAACATTGCAACAATAAACAGCTTTACCTATATTCCTTAGTTCCGAAGACATTTCAAATTGTTGTCCAGCGACTATCAGCAAAACTGCAAGGTCAACTCCGGTATAAAGAGATGACTGGAGCTTGTACCCTTTGCGATACCTACAATCACAGAACCATCCAGTTCTTAATATATAATATCACTATATATTATAGTAACATAGGAAAAAATGTGTAAATAATGGTACAAACCAAACTTCTTGTGAAAATTTTTACTACTCTTATTGTTTCCAGCCCTCCCTTCAATCTTTATAAACAGCTATGTACAATATTCAAATATCTTCTTAAAAATTTCATAGTAGAAACACAGTAAATTATACTAGGGAGTTTAAAAATTATTCATCAGGATTAAAAAATAGAAACCATGACCATTGTATAAAATGAGGAAGTTATGTTAAAGTGTACAAAAACTTTTAAACCTATTATGACTCTACTCCCAAAAGGAGACCACAATTTGATGTCCAAGTTTCATTTTTACGGTTAGACCCCATTTGTATGTTGAGTTTTTTTATTACATATATGTTGCATCAATTACAGGCTATTTCTCTGTAGGCCATTTGTTTGTTTGCTTATATCACAAAATGGAATCATTTTTCATGTATGAAGCAGTACTACCAGAATCCTAGAGCTCAAAGAACTGTAAGAGCAGTGGCATAAAGTGACAGAAGGGGCAGAATCTATTACATTAGGATAAAGATACAAAACTGCAAATACCATTTGTATACCAAAAGGTTAATGGTGCCACTTTTAATTCTCTTATTTATTCTTTATTCTATACATAAAAAGTTTCTTTCTCTTCCACGAGTAACTATGAGTACAATAATAAAAGAGAATCTGATCAATAAAGTATGCCAAGGAATTCTAAAACAGAAGTTGTTTTGTCACTAGTGTGACAAGGGAATTAGATACCAACAAAATATTAACTGTAGAAGTGAGAAGTTATTTAAAGTCATTAAAATCTGGTTTTATAAACTTTGGGGCCAGAGGACACCAAGATAGTCCTTCCAACCCCAGCCAACAAAATTCCAATAAAAATGAAAACTTTTCCCCTGTATGTTTTGGGGATTTTAATTCTATATCTTATTGTATTGATTTTTTTTCAATTTCTTGTATAATGAAAAGTTATCAGGGAAGAGTGCCAACAGAGTGACTTCTCCATGCCCCTTATCAATAAATCAAACAGGTTTAGCTTAGGGACAGACAAGACTTGAACTTGGAGTCAGGATTGCAGTCCCTGGTTTGTCTCTGACCAGCCCTGTGACCTTGGATCAGAACCCCCTATTTCCCTGAGCCACATGTCCCACATCCATACTTGAGGGCCTGGGTCAGACAATCGCCAACGTCTCACCTGAGCCAACATGCCCTGACCAGAAGACTAAGCTTCATTTGCTCCTGTACCCACAGCCACTACATTTTGAAGTGAATGGAGAAAAGCTCCTAAGACTTTCTTGAAGGAGCCACAGGTAGTAATTTCCTGACCTGAGGGTTGAATTCTCACCCACCATGGTGGGAATACAGCTTCCTATTTTGACTCTGCCAAATGTTAATTTTTCTTCCTTACCCTTCTCCTCCACACCCTGAGTGATTCCTCTCTGCCATTAGTGCATCAGGTACTCCTGAACTAAGAATAACACAAGGTCCCTGCCCTCCAAGAACCTATACCATGATAAAGGTGATATGATCCATATATAATTAGTGAAAGTAGAAGCATGACTGTGATAAATATACTAAAACCACACAAATGGATGTCTAGAGGGACTCACAGAAGATATATGGGGTAATCCTCAGAGACTTCAGATGTGGCATGAAAATGGCTAGAATTATAATAGCAGAAATCTGGAAAGTGAACCCCCGGCATAGAAAATGGATGGAAACAGAGATTGGAGTTTGGGGAGCTCCTAAGAACTTTAGTTTAATTGGACATATATCAGGCCATGGAAAATAAGACTAGAAGTGAGTTGAAGAGAGTTTGCAGAGCACCCAGGACAATGATTTAAGTTTGAATACTTATTTAATAGGGAATGGGTAGCCATGGTGGGGTCTTTGAATTTTAGAAGGATAGACTTTAGAGACACCTTTGAATTTTAGAAGGATAGACTTTAAAGAGTATACATAGAGAGCCTACATAGGATATTATTAGAACATTCCTGACACATGAAAAAAGGTGCTCACTGGAAGGTGGCAATGGGAAAGGACTGGCAGGGAGTGAGGAAAGACTCACAAAAGGGCTGGAATTGGGGACTGATCACATAAGTGAAACTTATCAACCATCAACTAAAAGTTTAAGACTAGGAGGCTGAAGGTAGTAAGAAAACAAGACAGTGGAAGCCATACCTTGTGGCAATGAGAAAATTACTTCACCCTTGGACACAGTTAGTCTTAAATACCAGCACCATCTTAAGATAGAACAGGTGGACAAAGAGCTGGCAATGTGAGGCCACAGCTTAAAATAAAGGTTAAGCTAAAGACCAGCTAGGGGTCCCAAGATGTGGGACTGACTAGGATCACCAGGGAAGAGTGTGTGGACAGAGAGAAGGGGGCAGAGCAGTGGTTCCCAACCTTTTTTGCACCAGGGACCAGTTTTGTGGAAGACAATTTTTCCACAGACCGAGGGTGCATGTCTTGTGATGATTCAAGTGCATTATTACATTCAAGCTCACCTCCTGCTGTGCAGCCTAACAGGCCATAGCCCTGAAGTTGAGAAACCCTGAGGTAGAGGACAGAGTCTCCAACATGTATGGAAGGAGAACAAAGACAGGTAGGTAGGTAGGTAGATAGGTAGATAGAAACAAACAAACAAACAAACCAAACAGCAGTCATAATTAAATGAAAATAGAACAGCAATGCCAAAAGCTCTTGTAATGGAAATGCATAATGTGAGCTGTTGGATCCAGGTTTTGACTTATCATTTTCATCACTACCACCCTAGTTCAAGTCACTATCAGCTCTCTCCTAAATTATTTCAATGATCTTGTGTTCCCTGCCTTTGTTTTTGTCCCTGTGGTAAATTGTTCAATGGCCCAAATTCCTCTCATCCCACTGTACATGTGTCTTTGCAATATGACTTTGCCATTTCTCCCACCCATACAGAGACTCTTTCTTTACCCCTTTAAATTTGGGATGGCCGTGTGATTTGCTTTGACCAATAGCATGCAGTAAAACTGACCTTGCATGAGTTCCTGGTCCTAAGCCTCAAGAAGCTTTGCAGCTTCCACCTTTGTTCTCTTGGAATGCAGCCTACCATGTAAGAAAGCTGATATAAAAGTATTAGAACCACATGGCAGAGAATGGAGGCTCAGCATCCATACTCAGCACCAGCTGGCAAACATGTGTGAGGCTATCTTGGACCTTTCAGCCCTCTCACCCTCCAGCTGACTGAAACTTTAGGAGTGAGCCCAGCACTTGGAGAGTGGAACATCAGCAGAGGTTCTGCCTGGCTAGTCCACAGAATCATGAGAATCACTGTTTTAACCCACTAAATTTTGGAGTTGTTTGTTATATAGCAAATGATAGCTGATACACCCCTTTAAATGTATTCTTTGCATAACAGTGAGAGTACTCCAGTTAAAATGTATGTCAGATCTTGTTACTCCTCTGCTCAGAACACTCCAATGTTGTATTATCTCCCTCGGAATAAAAGGGTCATTTTCCCTCACATTTCCTGCCACTCTCCACTTGTTCATGCCTACCATCCTCGAGCTTGCCCAGCATGCTTCCTCCTCAGGGTCTTTGCCCTTGCTGTCTCCCTCTTCCTGGAACACTTTCTCCACAGTTATCTGTAAGGCTCATTCCCTCACCATCTTAACATCTTTACTCACCTGCATTGACCACCCTACCAAAAATAGCAGACAACTTCTCCCAACCCTCCTTTCCCCCTCCCTGCTTAACTTTTTCCCATAGCCCTCACCATCAGTTCATATCCTATATCTATATTTTTTATGTTACTTCCTTTACCAGCAATGCAAGGTCCATGAGGGGAGGAATTCACATCTGTTGTGTTTATTCCCACCATCTAGAAAAGTTTCTGACACACAGTAAACACTCAATAAACCTTTGCTGGATGGATGGATGGATGGATGGATGCATAGCTCATTGAGAAGACAATGCCTTCACAGTGAGGAACAAAGTTCTGGAAGGAGTAGCTGGGAAGGACTGTGCTAATCCTTCTAGCCCCTGTAAATGAGTGAACTTATGGGAAAAATGTCACCGTAAAAAACCCTGTTCCTAATGGTTTCCTTAGGGGAAAAAATGTGGAAATTCCCAAACTAGACTTATGGCATGCTTTTCCACTACCAGCAAACAAGTAGACACATATACATAGGAAAACATGTGGATGTATAGCCACTATAATTCTGTTCATTGCAGAGATGCACATGCTACTGACTAGGGTTGAGGGTTTACCATTCAATGGCGCTGTCTCTGCTGACGTAATCTTGGCAGTGTGAATCCAAAAACATGTCCTTGTAGATGGTTCCACACAGGCAGAACATAGCAGGGGTCGGGTTGTCACAGCTATTTAGGATCTGGAGTATGACCTGCAGAGCCTTATCACGGTCACCTTCCGAGTTTCTCCTGAAAGATTCATGTGATAAAATCATGAATGTCTAAATCAACACACAGGAGCATATATACATTCATTCTGTGAGGGACTGGGTGTGAGGACACTGTGTTTTATCAGAAAAAACATAAATTACATTTATGTTTCATATTAAAATATAACAGCTTCTTAAGATCCACACCAGACTCCCAGTGAAGATGGAGGCATAGGTAAACATGACTTGCCTCCTTGCACAACCATAGCAAAAATTACAGCTAAACTACAAAACAACTATCACTCAGAATCATCAGAGATCAAGCTGTATGGAAGTCCAACAACCAAGGAATTAAAGAAGTCACATTTATACAAATGGGTAGAAGGGGTGGAGACACAGGGATTCCAAATGGGTAGTCCCATATGCATGTGTGGTGGATAAAAATTAGGAAGGATACCTCAGGAATGATGGATCCCAGCCCCACACCAGACCATTCAGCCCAGGGATCCAGTGCCAGCAAGATAAGTCCCCATAACTTCTGGCTGTAAAAACCAGTAGGGGTTGGGGTGGCAGAAGAAACTGTGAGATTCTCAGGCATCTCTTCTTAAAGGGCCTGCAACAGACTTACGACTTATGCAGACTCACTCCCTCTAGGCTCCAGCACCCCAACAGCAGCTGGAAAAGTACCAGTGGTATGTGGGGAGAAACTGAAGTGTGTGGTATCAGGATGAGTGCCAGGAGACAGCTTCCTCCCAGAAAAAAACTCCAGAAGCTTGGCAGCAGCACTGTCCCCTTTCTGAGCCATAGAGCAATAACAGCATATTGGAGATTCCATCAACCTGGTTCACACAGCTTGCCCCACCCTAACGATTACCTAAGGCTCCATCCCATCCAACTTACAGGTGTGCTTTTCTACATCAGGCTACACTACTAAGACAGGGAGTCAAATTAGCTTTAGCTAATACACAGAAACAAACACAGGGAGGCTGCCAAAATGAAGAGACAGAGAAATATGGCCCAAATGAAAGAACAGAACAAAACTCCAGAAAAAGAACTAATCAAAATGGAGATAAGCAATCTATCAGATGCAGAGTTCAAAACACTGGTGATCAGGATGCTCAAGGAACTCATTGGGTACTTCAACAACATAAAATTGACCTAGGCAGAAATAAAGGTTATACTAAGAGAAATAAAAAAAAAAATTTACAGGGAACCAATAGTGGAATGGATGAAGCCTAGAATTGAATCAATGAGTTGGAACATAAGGAAGAAAAAACATTCAACCAGAATAGCAAGAAGAAAAAAGAATCCAAAAAAACAAGGCTAAGCTAAGGAGCCTCTGGGACAACTTCAAAGGTACCAACATTTGAATCATAGGGGTGCCAGAAGGAGAAGAGAAAGAACAAGAAATCAAAAACTTATTTGAAAAAATTATAAAGAAAACCTCCCTAATTTGGTGAAGGAAATAAACATAAAAGCCCAGGAAGCACAGCAAGTACCAAACAAGCTGGACCCAAAGAGGTCCACACCAAGACACATCATAATTAAAATGCCAAAAGTTAAAGAAAGAATCTTAAAAGCAGCAAGGGAAAAAGCAGAGTTACCTACAAAGGAGTTTCCATAATACTGTCAGCTGATTTCTCAAAAGAATCTTTGCAGGCTAGAAGGGACTGGCAAGAAGTATTCAAAGTGATGAAAAGCAAGGACCTACAACCTAGATTACTCTATCCATCAAAGCTATCTTTTAGAATGGAAGGGCAGATAAAATGCTTCCCAGACAAAGTAAAGCTAAAGGAGTTGATCATCACCAAGCCATTATTATATGAAATGTTAAAGGGACTTATTTAAGAAAAAGATCAAAACTATGAACACAAAATGGTAATAAATACATATCAACAATTGAATCTAATAAACAAACTAAGCAAACAAGAAGAACAGAAACAGAATCATAGATATGGAGATCATTTGGAGGGTTATCAGGGGAGACAGGGAAGGAGGAAAATGGGAGGAAATGTGCAGGGATTACAAGTACAAACTGGTAGGTACAGAATAGACAGAGGGAGTGTTAACAGTATAGGAAATGGAGTAGCCAAACAACTTATATGCATGACCCATGGACATACATATAAGTGGAGGATTGCCAGAGGGAATGGAGGGTACAGGGTGGAGGGGAGCAAAGAGGGAAAAATTGGGACAACTGTAATAGCATAATCAGTAAAATACATTTTAAAAAGATCCACACCAGTAAATTTCATACAATCATACTCAGTCCCTACTTGATCCCTTTCCCTTTAAATTAGACCTACACTGTGGGTGACAGCATAAAGATATCAATGTATTTGGAAAGACAGACAAAAATAATATGGCAGCTTTCTGTAACTGCATGGAGAGCAAGGATTTTAGAACTTAAGCCTGAATCATGTGGATAAGACAGTTTGATAAAAGATTGTTTAGAAAATGGCAGGGCTCCCATATTCAAAGCCAAGATGAATTGAGAAATGTATCTTGGCATTTGTTCTTTTTTTTCCTTTAACATATTTTTATTTATTTATTTATTTATTTATTTAAAATTGTTTTATTGTTGTTCAAGTCGTTTTCTGCCTTTTCTCCCCACCCCTCCTCACCACTTCAGCCCTCCCCACCTCCCTCCTCTGTCTCCACCCCCCATGTTATTGTCCATATGGTCTTTATAATTGTTGTAAACCATTCACCCTTTCCCCCCATTATCCCCTCCCCTCTGGTCACTGTCAGCCTGTTCTCAATTTCAATGTCTTTGGCTATACTTTGCTTGCTTGTTTGTTTTGTTGATTAGGTTCCTGTTAATGGTGAGATCATATGGTATTTGTCTTTCACCGCCTGGCTTATTTCACTTGACCTGAAATGTCCTGCTATCCTCAAACAGTAAAGGACCTTAGTTAAGTCCTGTTTTCTTATCTCATGTTATACCCACACAAACAGGAAATTTAGAAAATTCTTTCTATATTCATAAACCACAGTCTTTCCTATTATTTGATTATATGGTAAAATGTTCATTTACACACAGGAAATGGATTCCTTAGACAGTTGTTAAAGTAATTGTTGCCACAAAGTAACCTGACTGTGTGGCTGTAAAATGTTAAGTGTTCCTGTGAAAATTTGGAAGCAAATGTCCATCAGTAGTGGAAACTGATTAAATCAACCATAACTAATGATATTTGTATTCACATTATAAAATATTAAACATCTGTAAAAAGAAATGAAATAATATCTCTATAATGCTGCTATGGAGAGATCTCCAGAATATGTGAAGGTAGGAATATACTGTTCAGAGAATGCTTCCTTTCTTATTTCAGAAAATGGAGATGTGAATAAATATATGTATCTGATTTTATGTCTTTAAGATGTAAAAATAACTCTGGCTGGGGTGGGTCAGTAAATTGAGTGCCAACCTGAGAACCAAAGGGTCACTGGTTTGATTTCCAGCTGGGGCACATGCTTGGGTTGTGGGCCAGGTCTCCAGTAGGGGGTTTGGGAGAGGCAGCCACACACTGATGTTTCCCTCCCTTTCTTCCCCTCTCTCTAAAAATAAATAAATAAAGTCTTTTCAAAAATTAAAAAAAATTGAAGAATAAAACCAAAAGAAATAAAAGTGGCTATTGATAGGTAGAGGGAGAAAACATGATGAAGGAGACAAAACATCCAGGTTACACTTCTTGGAATTTGGCTTTGAAAATAAACAATTTTACATAATTATAAAAGAAAATGAAATAAAATTTTAAAACAGTGTTCCCTAAAAACACTGCTTGCCAATGAACATATCATCAGATTTTGTAGTTGGGACAAAACAAATAATGAACCTATGCATCTGGTTAGTGGCTTACCTACAAACGAGGAACTAAATATGACTTTAAAACACAGCAAGGAGAAAAATAAACTAAGCTTTGGACAATAGCATGAAATTTTGGAATAAAATGGAATCTGGAAGGGTCCCCAAGCAAAATCAAATGGCTTAACTTAATTTCTTGTCCCACACTTGCCCCCTCAATTTTGCCAAGAAAGCCACAGTAAAGGAGAGGTGCAAAAATAGAAAGAAATCATGTGCATTATCAAAGCACTTGATTCTGGGGACCTGCAAAAACTGAATTCAAAGATATCAGAAACTGCAGCCCCAAACCTTTTCTGCTCTAATACTGCCAAGATGAAAAAGGCAGCAGAGGGGCAAGAGGTTGGTAGTTGGGTTAATTACAAGGGAACTAATTTTAATTAAAGGTAGGCTCCAATCCCAACCCAGCTATCCTCTAGGAGAAATATGAAAAAATCAACCATACATGCTAATTGTCAAACCTAAAAAAGGTCTTAGATATTCAGGATGATTTTCAAAAATTGAAATTATACTTTCACCTCCACTGTTCTTTTAGATAAAATGTCTAGAGCACAATAAAATTATGAGATGTGCACAAAGCAAGAAAATGTGGCCCATAATCAAGATAAAACAATTAAAAAGTATCCAGAAATGACATTAAAATTAGCAGACAAGAACTTCAAAACAACTGTTAGAACTATATTTTTTCTATAAATATAATGTGTGTATGTGTGAAGAGGTAAGGTACTTTGTGAAAAATGGAAACTCTCAAAACTAACTAGAAGTCCTATAATTGAAAAATTAAAAAATGCAAAAAAACGTTATTGAATGGGCATAACATAAAATTTGGATACTACGAAAGAAACTAACAGTGAACTGAAATACAGGTCAATAAAAATGATCCAAACTGGGGTTGGATGGTGGAGGAAAGTGCAAAAAGAAACTTTTGGGAATAAAACACTCCATATCTTAATTGTGGTGGTAGTAACATGGGTGTATTTATTTGGCCAAAGTCATCAAATTGTGCACTTCAAATGAGTGCATTTTATTTTATGTAAGTTATGCCTTAATTATAACTTGAAAAAGTTAACTTAAAAATACGAAGAAACTAAATAGTGTTTCTAAAAGTAACGTGTTCTGGTGGGACAACCTTTGGTCTGTTTGGCCTCAGATACATTTCTATTTCCCCTGCTCTGTTCTGTATCCTACCTACAAATAGGACCTACTTATGCAATAAGGAAGAACCACTATTAAATTATCCCACCTCTGTTTCCATCATCTAAACCTTTCCCAGTCTTCTGAGTGTTGAGTAAATGAAGGAAGCAGAATATAACAGGTGGCGTGTTTCAAAACTCATCATCCTTACCTACTCAGTGCAAATGCATAGTGGAATTTAATACTATGTTGGTCGGCCAAATCACATGTAGGCAGGATTTCCAGTCTTTCTACCAGCATCACCATTCCATCATAGTCC
Source organism: Phyllostomus discolor (assembly GCF_004126475.2). Taxonomy (NCBI): domain Eukaryota; kingdom Metazoa; phylum Chordata; class Mammalia; order Chiroptera; family Phyllostomidae; genus Phyllostomus; species Phyllostomus discolor. The sequence goes on from NC_050198.1 coordinate 7,313,122, forward strand.
TGTTGGCAAGAGGTCCCAAGGTTAGAAAGAGAGGAAACACAGATCTTCAGAGGTTTTTCTGAAAAGTTACCACACACCTAGGCTGTGAGACAGTCTAGGTATTTAAATATAAAGTTGAATGTGGCAAACTTTAGTTATCTTCCAAACCCATGGTAACCAAGTTTGGGTGGGCACACGACCACCCAGCTAGAGACTACATTTACTGAAGTTACTTACAGCCCAGCAATAGAGTTACCACTACCAGCACAGCTATGGGTTAAAATAAGCTGGCCATAAACATACAAGAAATCTTACAGTCACTCATCACATAAAGGGAAGAAACATCTGAGTCCTTCCTATTTTACCAGAAACAAATCCATCTAAACCAGGGTTTCTCGGCCTTGGCACTACTGACATTTTGAGGCTGGATTATTCTGTATTATGGGGCACTGTCCTGTGCACTGTGGGATGTTAAGCAGTATCTCTGGCCTCTAGCTACTACATGCCGGGAGCACTTTCCTTCCCCTCCCCTCTGAGATGTGACAACCAAAAATGTCCCAAGAAACTGCCACATGTCCCCCAGTTGAGAACCACTGCATAATTACCTAGGGGAAAATTGCTACCATGTTTGTCTCAGCTGGGTCCCCTAAGAGTGGTGCCATCTGCTACCCTTTCAGCCAGGCTTAGAATCACTGCTACTGGCCAACTTGCTGACAGCCAGACACAGCACAGGACTTCCCACCAAAATCCCATCTCTGTTTTGTGGCTCTGCACCTGAATGCAATTGCCCAAGGAAAGGGAAGGCTGTGTATTCCAAGAAGCTTCTGGCTCACCTTTGAACCTGAGAGCCCCATCAATGGAGGTTATAAAAAGAAGGACAGGAGAAAGCCAGCAGCTCAGGAACAAAGACTTCAAAAAAGGTTATCCCCATTCTCTTGTCCCAGGAGGCATAATCTAATCATTGTTATAATCCTATTAAAATCAGTTAGATGTATCTGTTTATCACTAGTGGCACAATGGATGCCTCTCTCTTTAAAGACCTGTAGGCAACAATCTTCAATATGGCTTTGGAATTATGCAGATAAGGTACTTTGCCTTAGTACATTCCTCCAAAGGGAAGGAAGGCAAGGCATCCTTAGAAATGGCTCAATATCATTCAACTTGGAGGGAGGACATGCCTGATTTCCTTCATGGTACCATATCCCACAAACCCTGTCTCAATAACTCTCCAGAAGTCTCTGACACTTGGCTTAGAATAAACATTTTCATTCCTTGGGTCATGGATGTGCACCTGCTACTCCTTTTCTCCCTATCACTGATGGGTGATGGTAAACAAAGAAGGAAGTGACAATGGCCTAAAGGAAGCAACACAGAGGAGGAGTTAAGAGCAAGGACAATGTAGCCAGTTGCCTCACTGTGAACCTTGACTTTGCTCACTGCTGTCTGACCTTGGGAAAGTCACTTCATTTCTCTGTGCCTCATGTTCTTCATTTGTAAAGTGGAGATAATCAGAGTATTTACCCCACAGGTTTGTGATGAGGGTTAAATGAATTAAGATTTGCAAAGGGCTTAGAAGAATGCCTACCTTAAAGCACATATAAACTGTTAAATTCTGCATTTCTAGTTGTTTTGCTGGAGTAGCCATCTGATAGGACAAAGCCTTCTCCGATATTTATACCACAACAGATATACTACATGACCTATGACCTAGCCACATAACCAATTTTGTCTATAAAACAGCTACCTAACCATGTACCTAGTATAAGAGTAGTTCATGTAAGGAATTCCTCATGCCAAGGAAGAACTCAGCATGTGTTGGCCTCAGATAAGTGTTTCATACCTGGGCATCACGGTAGGACAGCAGTAAATTAATGATGATATCTGAACTCAGAACATTGGTATTCTCTATGCGGAGTTTGATCCAAGCCAGCTCCTTCGCCAGTTCTTTGTCCTGGTATCTCTCTCTGGCTCTCTGGATATCATTTAACAAAGTTTCTTCATAATAAAAACTGGAGAGGGAAACATGAAAACATCAGGTTGCATCTCCATGCATCCAGGTCAACTTAAGAAGACCACAGAGTGATTTAAATTTGTTGTCTCCTTTTCAAGTAATTTTTTTCATGGAGATCGGGCATTGCCAAGTGGTAGAACTATCAACCCATTAAGTAGCTGAAATGAGTTAAGTATAGAGAGTAAAATTAGGATCTTCATTTAAAAAAAACAGAGCAAGCTCAATTAAATAAGTCTTTAGAAGAGAACACATAAGAACTGTTACTTTTTTAAAAATATATTTTATTGATTATGTTATTCAAGTTGTCCCAATTTCCCCCCTTCATCCTCCTCTGTCTGGTACCCCTATTCCTTCCAGCAATTTCCTCCCTTAGTTCATGTCCATGGGTCATGCATGTAAGTTTTTTTGGCTTCTCTATTTCCTATACCATTCTTAATATCCCTCTGCCTATTTTGTTCCTACCAATTATGCTTCTTCATCCCTGCACCTTTTCCATTATCCCCCTTCCCCCCTCAGCTGATAAACCTCCAAATGATCTCCATATCTATGATTCTGTTTTGATTGTTAGCTTCATTTTTTAATTTGAATATATAGAAATTTTAATGAGAATTCCATTATTTTAAAAATAAACTTGTTTTATATCTGGACAAACATATTACTATTTACTAATAACTTTCACAATTGTCAGGTAGCCAGAAACTAGTTTTAAAAATTCTTACATTACATATACATATTTCATTTACTTTGCTTAGTTTATTTTTTAGATTCAGTTGTTGATAGTTGTGAGTTTGCTGCCCTTTTAATGTTCATAGTTGTGATCTTCTTTTTCTTAAATAAGTCCCTTTAACATTTCATGTAATAATGGCTTGGTGATGATCAACTCCTTTAGTTTGGTGTTGTCTGGGAAACACTTTATCTGCCCTTCCATTCTAAAGGATAGCTTTGATGGATAGAGTAATCTAGGTTGTAGGTCCTTGCTTTTCATCACTTTGAATACTTCTTGCCACTCCTTTCTAGCCTGCAAAGTTTCTTTTGAGAAATCAGCTGACAGTATTATGGGAACCCCTCTGTAGGTAACTCTGCTTTTTCTCTTGCTGCTTTTAAGATTCTTTCTTTAACTTTTGGCATTTTAATTATGATGTGTCTTGGTGTGATCCTCTTTGGATCCAACTTGTTTGGGACTCTGTGCTTCTTGGACTTACATGTCTATTTCCTTCACCAAATTAGGAAGGTTTTCTTTCATTCTTTTTCCAAGTTTTCAATTTCTTGCTCTTCTTCTTTTCCTTCTGGCATTCCTATGATTCAGATGTTGGTGTGTTTGGAGATGTCCCAGAGGTTCCTAAGCCTCTCCTCATTTTTTAAATTATTTTTTCTTTTTGTTGTTCTGGTTGAATACTTATTTCTTCCTTACATTCTAAATCATTGATTTGACCCTGGCTTCATTCCCTTCACTGTTGGTTCCCTGTAGATTTTTCTTTATTTCACTTAGTATAACTTTCATTTCTGCCTGGGTCTTTTTTATTTTGTTGCTATATTTAATGAGTTCTTTGAGCATCATCTTTGAACTCTGCATCACAGTGTTTTAAACTCTGCATCTGATACGTGATCTGATAGATTGCTTATCTCCATTTTAAGTAGTTCTATTTCTAGAATTTTGTTCTGTTCTTTCATTTGGACAATATTTCTTTGTTTTCTCAATTTGGAAGCCACTCCACGTTTGTTTCTGTGTATTAGGTAGAGCTGCTTTGACTCCCTGTCTTAGTAGCACGGCCTAGTACAGAAAAGGCACCTGTAAATTGTGTGGTGGAGCCTTAGGTAATCACCAGGGCAGAGCAACCTGCTTCACTGCTTTGTGGCTCTGTATTGGGTGAAGGTTTAGAAAGGGGACAATGCCACTGCCTAGTTTCTGGAGGTTTGCCTGGTACTTGGCTTGTGCAACTGGCACCCTTCCAGCAGTTGCCCTGGTGCTGAATCCCAGAGGGGGTGGGTGTTCATACGTTTTAAGTCTGTGTGGGGTCTTTAAGCAGTCTCCTGAGGATCCAGCACTTTCTGCTGCTGCTGCTGCAAACCCCACTGGTTTTTACAGCTAGAAGTTATGGGGCTTTATCTTCCTGACGCTGGAACCCCTGGGATATGCGGTCTGGCCTGGGGCTGGGATCGCTTGCTCTCAAGGTATCCCTCCTGATTTTTCCCTATCACAGATGAATGTGTGACTGCCTGTTCTGCTGCTACCATCTCTCTGTGCCACACTGTGTCTCTGCCCGTCTCCAAATCTCCATCCCTCCTACCCATCTGGATGAATGTGGCTTCTTTAAATCTTGGTTGTCATACTTCTGTAGAGCTCCATTTTCTGACAATTCTGGGTGTTATTTGTTTTGATGTCTAGGTGTAATTCTTTCTGTGATTGTGTAAGGAGGTGAAGTGTGTTTATCAACGCCTCCATCTTGACTGGAAGTCCATAGCTAGTCAGAATTGTTACTTTTAGTAATCATAAAACTATGGCAAATAAGTGTGTATATAATACACAGCCTGGTCCAATACTGATAAGAAGAAGTCTTAAACATTTAAAGAAGGAAGTGATGCCCCACAGAAAGCACTGTGATATAAAAATATTAGTGCATTGCTTTAATATTTTATTTCCTTATTTGTCTATTGCTTATCACCCCAATGATAAGCAAATTAGCAGATTCTACCAGTGTTTAAAATTCTGTTATTGAGCCCTGGCTGGTGTGGATTGAGCACTGGCCTATGAACCAAAGGGTTGTCGGTTTGATTCCCAGTCTAGGGCACATGCCTGGGTTGTGGGCCAGGTCCCCAATATGGGGTGCATGAGAGGCAACCACACATTGATATTGCTCTCCTCTTTTTCTCCCTCTCTTTCTCTCTCTCTGAAAATAAATATAATCTGTTTTTAAAATTCTATTATTGAGCATAAAATTCTATTATTAATCTAATGAGTCATTAACTTGGATGACAGCCATCATTCATTTGGTGAACTATAAAGGCATCAAAGTTATTAAGGGGTCATTAGTTTAGCCTGACAAATAAAAAGTTATACTATGGTTTTGTTTTCAAGGCTAATTCTGAAAAATAGTTTTAATAAACGAAGAAACCTAGTAAGAACAGTAACTTTTAAGTAAATAAACAAAACACTGAATTGAGTATGGCTTGAGGACATCATATACATAATAAGCATGCAGCCATTTCTGCCTTTGCCAACCAGGGAAAATGTTACTAATTAATGTGAACTTGGAAATGGCTTCTAATCCCCTTTTATCACAGGACTCCAGGCAGCCTTTATCAATTAAGAGTTGGCACTTGAACTAACAACTTTGCCATCTTCATTATGGATGTTTTTAAATCATAAGCAACATTTACCCTCTCACTAACCATTGTCAGGTATCTTCCAGCTCAAGGGGTGGAATCAACCAACAGATATTTCAAGTCCTTTAAAATTAAACCAAATCAAAAGAGTTGTTTTCCTTCTGATACATATACACACTGAATAAGAAACAAGCTTGAGTCCACTTCTGGAAAATGCCTTGCTCATCTGGCTGATTGAAGCTAGCCTATCCCCTTGTCAGATTTAAGAAGATGATACTAGGAGACTTTTTTCCTACACTTTCCTTACTAAAATATTCATTTAGTAAGATGGTAGATAGCAAGGTGAGTTTAAATGAGGTTTTCCAGGAATGCGCCACAAAAGTTCCCCATTTGTTTGCTATGTTGGCATGTGGTCACAGATGTCTGGTTTTTCAGTCTTCTTTCCCCATAAACTCTGTAGAAGAAATTTTGTGTCCAGAGAAGTGGTGATGGGGTAGAAAAAGAGAACAGACTGTTAACTAAAGTGTACCTCACACCAATACTATAGAAGTTACCCTCCACAGTTCAGAGAATCATGATTTGAGCCAAAGTGGGACATGTGGTCCTTTACATTTCAAGTCAGTTCAGCCAGTGCTTTGCATTTTTATTTGTTTTAGAAGGACAAATCCTTCTCCTTGTGACAGAATTTACAGAAGTAAATCCTTTAAATTGGCTACAAGTGAAATAAGTAGGTCATCTGGTTAAGTAGAATCATTTTTCTGTCTTTAAGTTTTAGAATAAGAATATTTCAAGGCATGGTTTCTAAAGCACTGAGGAACAAAGAGGTGAGTTGACTTTACAAGGATACATAGCAAGGAATTGCTTGAGCTAGGATTCAAACCCAAACCTTCCCACTTCTGAATCAGTATTCTCCATCTTATCCAACATCAATCTACAAAGAACATGTCACAGGACATCCTGAGGTCAGGTTGGCTTCAGCTGGACTCAGTGCATCCCGAGCTTTATAGCACAAAAACTTATGTTCAGAATGACCATGCTGAGGCATTTTTAAAAACTCAATAGCTGAATGTAGTGTGGAGGGGAGGGAATCATCTTCAGAAATGATCTGAAAACACTGACTCTCAGAACATTAAGAAAAGTCCTTACTGTGTATATGAGAGATGATTACAGAGAAGTTGTGAAGGTCACACAGAGAGTTGAGGCCAGACACAGGGTCAACCCTGACCTCCTATCTCCAGTTTTACTCTCTTCTGGCTACACCTCAATGGCCCACCTCAGTGTAGGAAACAACAGAGTTCAGGATGACTTAAAATGATTGCTAGGATTCCCCATTCTCTTGACACTATGGTCTTTTGAGGGCACATCCATGAATGTGAAGGAAAGATTGTGGCAAAGCTCCCAGGGTTGTTGATGGCTGAGGGCAATTACCATGAGGTCATGTGGATTTCCTTGAGGAGGCTGCTTAACCTGTCCAACAGGGGCACGCACAGGGAACCCATAATGGTGACCAAGTCGGGCTGCACATACTCCGAGGAAAGACTCTGGAAGTCACTCTGGCCACAAATGTAATCATTGCATGGTTTAACGATGTATGAGATGATATAATAATTTCCAATATATGCCTGGAAAAAAAAACAAAGAGGTTTCACTAAATTCCAACCTTTAATTACTATCCTTTCACTAAGTTTTAAAGAATTTATATGGTGTCGGAAATAATTAATCTGTTCTTGTATTTAATTTTTAAAACTAGTGGAGTTATCTAGGAATTTTTGCATAATATCGATGTATCTTGGGAAACACACTTTTGCCAAGAATAAAAATTCAAATAAGGGATACAGCCTATTCAAAGTTAAATTCATTAATTTAAGAGAAGACTATGCAAATGCCATGATCTCATCTAAAACAGAGGTCTTGGGAAAACTTATAACACCGGGGAACTATTTACAAATATATATGTGACATACATTTGTTCTTCTATCTGAAATTGGTTGAGTTTATGACAAACAAAAAGCCTTCACATTTCAGACTGAGGGAGAAAGGGATGTGTAGATCAGTAAAGTCTAGAAGGTAAAATATCTTTGAAAAACTGAAGGTTGCTATTTTCAAAAAGCTAGAGCTACACTAGGAGTGTGAGGAGCTCCTTAGATCCTCTCCCCAGAGAAAAAATCGTAACTAGTACCAATTATTTTAAAAAAAACATTTAAAGCCCTGGCTGGCGTAGCTCAGTGGATTGAGCGTGGGCTGTGAACCAAAGCATCGCAGGTTTGGTTCCCAGTCAGGGTACATGCCTGGGTTGCAGGCCATGACCCCCAGCAACCGCACATTGATGTTTCTCTCTCTCTCTCTATCTCCCTCTCTAAAAATAAATAAATAAAATCTTAAAAAAAAAGAATTAGACTCTCCTTTAAAAAAACATTTAAAAAGTCACTATAAATTGTCTTGAAGAACACACACCAAGTAGAGACACATTTATTCAAGAAAATTTACGTGGTAGGTATAATGAGAGTCTAGCATTTGAGCTATAACCTGCTCTTCCTCTACCCTCTAGCCCAAAGTGACAGAAGCTCTACTCTGGGTAGGTACAGCCAAGAATATGGGGCTCCCTCTCATCCCTAACCTCCACTCTAGGATGATAACAGCATTTTCATTCACTACAGCCCTGTGTTATAGAAGCTCTCTTCCAGGCAAGTGTTGTCAAGAGGACCAGGGTTCCATTTCTCTACCCAGTTCCCACTTGTAGGGAAGGAAGAAACTCTACCACAGAAACAAATTAGAAATGGTAAACAAAAAGGTCAGTATAACAAACTCTGTAAATATACACTAATTTTCCTTTCTTTCAGCTCCTTTGAACAACACAACATTGTACAAAGTAATAATAACAAAAGTACAAAACTAAATAATCCTGAACCTCCACTACAGGTAGGCAAATTGAAGGTCCAAGAATCCTATCTATTTTAACAGAATTCTTATACATCCTAATACTATTTCCAAAACAAAATTTCTGCTGAAATTTTGTTTATAATCTTCCCTTTGGCAAACCTATTCTTTCCAAATAGCAAAAAAGCAAACTTTGGTTCAGTCCTCCTCAAATCCTAAATAATGAGGTGTGAAAAAGTAAGATTTTGACAAATACATACATGCTCTGTGCTGTCACAGATTGTGACTGAGGTGGGCAGAGCAGCAGCAGCAGAGGCTTGATGAAGGCCTGTCCACAGCTGACAGGGCATCTGATCCTTTGAGCAAATATTTAGCCATAGAGAAAAATGAGTAGGACATGAGGGAATACATGAACTCTCAAAGCAACTGAGCAAGTTTAATGAATAGGACTGAGGAGACAGCAGGAATCTGGAGCCTTGAGAAAGTAAAAATAGTCCTTTGAGACAATCTTTAATAAAGTATAAAAAAACTTCAAAAAATTTTACAAAAAGAATCTGGAAGTAGTAACTATATTTTAAAAAGTAATTCATAAATTTCCCAATGAAAGCATAAGCTCTTGAATGTTGTACTTTTGTTCTTACAAAGAAGAAGAAAAGGCCCAAACACCCTCAAATGATGGCACACATTCAGACTTTTGTTTGTGGGGAGACCAAAAATTAGAAAGAAAAACCACTGATTAGCATAATACATGTTCAATAGTGAACCAGGCTTGGATATTTGTAATTGTTACATTTATAAATGAAAACATCTCAATAATCTAGCTCTTTAAAACAAATTTTACAGAGGCAGCTTAGTTTCCTACATATAGGCAAACGAGAAACAGTATGCTAGGCACATTAGTATGTAAACCCTTATTCCAAACACTCTTCCAGTATTTCCAAAATGGATGATTTTGATAAAGTGAGGTCAGAGAGCAAAGGCCACTGGTCTCTGACACTGTGAAGTTAGGGAAGGGTGGAATCTGTCCTTAAGTTTTTAGTTGCTAACTTAGTAACTGATATTTCCAGAAATTCTACCATCTACAATTTCACCACCATGAACAGATTGTCCTATATGGTTACTAGGTTAAATAATAAGTGTTTTTAAAAAGGTATTATTATAAAAGTTTGATTATATAGCCTCAAATGCCATAATTTTTAATGCCTGCCTAACATACCATCTAGTAAAACTTTTATATATATATAAAATATATATTATATAATATACTTTATATAAATATAGCACACTTTATAGTGCATATATACTTTACACATATATAAATATACTTTATATATATACACTTTATATATAAATATATACTTTATATATAAAATGTAAATATACTTTATATTACATAGACTTATATATAGTACTATATTATATACAGTACTGTATTATGTATAATATAGTGCTATATAGTACTATACGTATATACATCTATAGTACTATATTGTATATTATATATAGTACTATATTATATATAGTCTAGTACTATGTATAGAATGTATATTAAATGTATATATTATACATAGAATATAGCACCATATAATCTATACATAGTACTATACTATAATACAATACTATGTATAGTGCTATATATAATATATATTATATATATAGTACTATATAGTGTGTGTGTATATAAAGTGTACTTAGCCATTCTCCTATTGTTTAACTTCGTTTTAAATTTTTTCTTACTATACATTGAAATACGCACTTCTGCATATGGCATCTTTATAATGTGGTATTTTCCTAAGAGAAGCTTCCCAGGCGAGAAATTACTAGACCAAATTTAAGGTTCTTGATATGTGTGGCCCTTGCCTTTAATTAGAAATGTAGAGCCTTAGCTGGTGTGGCTCAGTGGATTGAGTGCCAGCCTGCAAACCAGAAGGTTGCTGGTTCCATTCCAAGTCAGGGAACATGCCTGGGTTGTGGGCCAGGTCCCCAGTGGGGGGCACATGAGAGGCAACCACACATTGATGTTTCTCTCCGTCTCTCTCTGCCTCTCTCCCCCTCTGTGTTAAAAAATAAATATAAATTTAAAATGTGTTTGTTTAAAAAAAGAAATATAGATAACTCCTGCTAGTTTTAGCAGAACCTGGGACTTTGTCACTAAAGGAAATTATGGAGTTTTTCATATCATATTATAGTTCCTGCAGGGATCTCAAAATAACTGTTATACCTACCACTACTCCAAAATTATGATAGACTTTAGACCTGATGTTTGATATTATTATTTGAGACATTAATAAAGAAGCACATAGATTACAATATACACCTGTAAAAATATTTTGATAACTGGTCTTTTGTAGTCCTTTGTATTTATTTAAGCATTTTAAGATATATTCAGAGAAGGGTTCCATAGGCACCTCCTGACCAATAAAGGAGTCCCATGGTCCCCTCGAAATCTAAGAGCTCCTCCTCTGGACTCTTAAGCAGATTAGTCCCATAAAACATCCTACTTCCAACCCTAAAATATCAGTTTCTTTTGTGGGCTTCACATATAAAGATTTCCATGCATAACAGCTGCTTGTATTCTCCAGGATAGCCCAGGAGAGCAGATTGTGTCAGAGTCTCAACCTAATTTTCCACTGGGTTCAATCATGGCCACTAACCAAGGATGCTTAGGACTTGCCCCTGAACTGGTTCCTATGCAACATCAAGGGTCCAGGAAGGCCAAGACAGGTAACCTACCACACCAGCACATATTTTTCTTTATGGCTAGTAGAAGGTAGCAAAGTTGGTAACAGCACAAATTTTATAAATTAATTCTTTGGAGCAAACACAATGTGTAAGAGTTTATCCCAACAGACTTCATAATGAGACTTTCAGTTTGACCTTTCAGAGAACATCTTTTGTAATAATACAAACATATAATCAGTCAGCAAGTGGTCTACTCAGAAGACGGGAAAACATCTAAGCCAGATGGAACAGGGTTTCACACTACCTAAGAGGAACTGATTGCTGAGCACTTACAGGACAATATAGACACTGATTGCTGCAGAATGTGGTACTTTGGAGCTTGTACCTTATAATGCAAAAGGGTTGCAAATCGTTAGTGAAAATGGAAAGTAAAAAAGCACAGAAAATTGATCCCAAGAAAACTTAGGGCGCTAATGAACAATGATTTTTAAAAAATTATTTAACATGATTATGTGTGACAAAGTCAATTTACTAAGAAAGAAAATCCAAATGGGGTGCTGCACTAAAAAATGATTATGAAGTTTAAGCTTAATAGATATAAATCTCTAGTCAGTTAAAGGACAATTTTTAAAATCAGCACACATGCAATCAGGGAAATATATTTTTAAAAAAGGTCAAGCAAATACCACTTTACAATGCTACTTTTCTATATTTATCTGGTCATAAGAGGAACAAATATACAAAAGGTGAATAACAATTTCAATTGGATAATCAGGCTATTCTGCCACTTAAAGGTAAATGAAGATATTCTTGTTGAAGACATGCCATGTAGAGCCAAATGAGCTACTGCAATCATCCATCTGCTTTGTTCAAACACCTGAATAGCTATCATAAAGACAGAATTATTTCAGGGCTGGCATGAATCTAGTAATTACCTGATTAATCTTCTCATTTTATAGAGGAGGTAAAAACTAAGATGAAGCAAGATTTACCAACTGGCTCACAGAAAACCATAGAGCCAAGGAAATATCATGTCCTCCTTCCCCCTTCCCAGGATTCTTGTCACTGCCATTCCAACTTAATTCTGAAATATCGTTAACTAAAGAATAAAGACATAATGAACAAAAAACAAAATACCCAATACACGAGTGAGTGGTGAGTATTACAGAATGTAAATTACATATCAATGTAAAGGAAATGAATGGGTATCATGGGCCATCAAAGACTTACTCAGTTGACAACAGAAATTAAACATTTATATTTTGGTTCTGACTTTGGCCCTATGGGATGTGACATCACTCCTGTGATAATCAAAAGGTACAGAGAAAAGTTTTGTGGTTTGTACTTCCAGGGTATCCCAATTGAAAAGAGAACAGGCATGTAGGGGGAAAAAAAAAGACAAAAACCACTTGAACAGGAAATTTAAGATGAAATAGAACTTTTTAAAGAAATAGCTACACTAATGAAATGAATATTCAAAAGGCAGGTTTTTACATAAATCATATTCTATTTTTAAAATAAAACTCCCCATCTTCTATGGGATGTAGCCTTCTTGTTTAAAATCGGGCCTTCATTAATAAAAGTGGTAGAAATTCTGATTCTGAACTCAGAAAACCCAAAAGATATAGAAAGAAGAAATTTAACTGTCCTTTCACCAAAGTGTCCCTAAGCAATTTATATCACCTCTGACCATTCTGGATCTCAAGCCATAGCAAACTGAAGAAGGCAGGTAGGAAGGACCAGAAGATATTGTTACTCTCAACTCCAGGCCTAATGGTGGTTGTAAGCCAGGTAAAAGACTTCCAATATCATAGACAATGCACCCAATATTGCCAATGTCTGTTTCTCAAGGAATTTCCAATTCATTAGGATTACACAGATAGCTATTTTGATTGGAACGAGTTCATATTAAATCTCATTGTCTTTCCAGAAAAAAATAACCACCTGGTCCAAGGATCAGAGAACCAGATTAGCTTTTTAATAAGGTGTTTTTTAATAATACGATCCTAGCTTGAAAATTTAACTCTCCTTTTTAAAAACCATGAACTCTGGCTTTAGGACATGACAAATGAAAGTAAGGTCCAGTGTACCTAAAACAATTCCTTCTACAAGTATTGGGTGGAATACCTCATCTTCTAGTAATTTCCCTGGGGGAAAGGAGAGGTGTTATGTCCCCATGTTTCCTCTCTGGCAAGGTAATCACCCAGTGGGAAAAAATTTTCTGTGCTTCCTAGCCTTGGAGATACATTCATTAGTCTTGGGGCACATATTACTTATGTATTTCTCAAATGAATTGATTACAATGTGGTGGATACTCAGGCACACACCCAGATCCCCCTTCAAAGAAGGACATGTTGCCCCAGCTGCTGGGAGCGCTGCAGTCACTAGCCCCCGCTGTCAGACCCTTGAAGAACTGCCTCAATTACAGGGAACACCTCATCCAAGGTCACACTCCTTCTTGGAGTGAGGAACAGATGAAGGAATATAAAAGTCTGACCAACTCAAGCTATTCCAGCACCAGAGCTTCCCATGGGGTCAGACAAGGCTGTCATTGAGCCTGTACTGCCGCTTGATTTCTCTCTCTGCCCAGTCCTGCTTCCTTCCCTCCTCTTCCTCAGCATTGATCCCAAGGGCACTCCTTACTAAATCTGCTCACTAATCTCAGTTTCAGATGCTGCTTCCAGGGGAAAATCAGACCGTGACATATACATACCATAACTTTGAAGGTATGGTTATATTTTGCAAAAGGAAATTAAAACAAAGTTAAAGAATATCTATGGATTATGTACACTATCACAAACTACCAGAAAGTTCCAAGGTTTAACAGACAGGTTTAATACTGACTCAGCTCAGAAGGAGACTGCCGATGGTTCCAGGATCAAAGTGTGTAGCAAAGAACAAGTGCACTTGCCTGACCTTGTCTTCTGCCCCACAGCCTGGATGGCTAAGTGGAGCTGGAGCTAGTTGGCAACTTGAGGGACAGGGGGTTCTAGCCATCCCCCTTAGCAACACAACCAACACACACAATTAGAAATCATTCTGCTTTCTGTGGGATTTTCAAGCAATCTTATGCATTTCCATTTACGAAGTTAAAAGTCTGAAAATACTTACTGATTTTTTATGAGTTATCATATCCTGAAAAGAAAAAGAAAAGATAAACTGAATATTGTGTTTTTCCAAAGCACTTAATTTCAATAAGCAAGTAATTTGTCCCACCCCGTCCATCATCCAGAGTAAATCATTTGAAACCTCCCCCGCACAAAGCTTCAAATAAAATAAGCCTCTGAGAATTGTAAAATTCATTTCTAAGAAAAATTTAGAATAATTGGTTAGCTTTGGAACTACTGGGGGGCATTTATGGTTGTAAGAATTTTCTCATAACAATGGCAATGCTTTTGTCCCAAGAGAGTCTGAGATTCAAGTTTGGGGTTCTGAATGCCCTACATCTTCCCAGTGAAGAATGTCAGTGACAGCAAGGAAGTACATGGGAAGCACTGTGGTATCCTCGGGTCTGAACCACTTCTTGACTCATCAAAGTGAAGGCTGCAGGCCACCCCCACAGACAGCTTTCCTATGGAAGGGGTATTACTGGTAGGATTCCTGACCCCTTACTATAGTTGTCTAGAAATTTTCAAAATCAGTGACAACAATTTCAGTCAGTTAACTTAGCATGTTTGTATAGCCCTTGATTGTATCATTTACGCACCAGAAGCCAACATTTGCCAAAAAGTACATAATTAGAGCTACCCCATAAAACATTTTTTACATGTTCTGAGATTTCTATTTTCTGATGACAAGTACAGATTGCTTTTTCTGGCATCAGATATAATTGACTATTCACTCCCATTTTAGGATATATTATTCTATATCATTAAAAATTAAAACTTATCTAGGCCATGGGACCTTCCAGAGGAGTTCACTGAGGCACAGCTGAGAAAAAAAATGTTTTAAATCAGGAGAAAATACATTCTAATTTCATGTTTCTCAGCAAAATATACTTAATGATTGACCCTTTCATATTTTCTAATTTTAATTATTTCCAAGCATAACCACCTTAGTGAAAATCAGTAAAAGAAGTAATTAATATCTAACGTAACTTAGATTGGTTTATAGACTTTTGGGAAACTATTCTACAATGTACAGTACAATAATAAAATAGTTTCTTCTTTCAATGTCATGAATGACTTCTTAAAATACAACTCTGTGCTATAATTACAGAGCACGCACCTATGTAGAACAGATGTGATATATAACAAACACAGGTTACACATCTGAAGATGATGATATTTCTACCAGGAAATAATCCCAAATTACTATAAAACCCAGAAAAATCTGGTTAACATAACATTTCAAGAAATACAAAAATATCCAACTTTGCTGTCACAAAATTATGATGTCCATGAAAGCTAACTCTGAACCACTGGTTCTCACCTCTGGCTGCACATTTGGGAGGTTAGAAAAAGTTCCCTCAAGACTATAATGTAATTGATCTGGGGTATGGCCTAGGTACTAGGATATTTACAAGCACTCCAAGTGATTCTGTGGCAGGGGATAACAGGAGTGGGGAAGGGGGAAGGGTTTTCAGGAACATGTATGAAGGACACATGGACAAAACCAAGGGGGAGTAGGATCAAGGGTGGGAAGTGGGGATGGTGGGGTGGGGGGAGTGGTGAGGGGAAAATGGAGACAACTGTACTTGAACAGCAGTAAAAAATAAATACAGTGAGTGTAACTCACTGTACAGTTGAGTAACTATTACTTAACAAGGCTGAGTAACACTGCTGTCAACAAACTAAGGTTTTATTCCTGAAATGATTTAACACAGATCAGGACTATCTGACCAATATTAAGATATTCAACAATATTAATTTATTAGCTGAATTTTGTAGCAACTTACCTTAGACATTCACACTTTACAAATGTGAGCATTTTTAAAAACACTATGTCATGTCTGGGCTGGTGTGGTTCAGTGGATTGAGTGCTGGCCTACAAACTGAAAGGTCACTGGTTTGATTCCCAATTAGGCCACCTGCCTGGGTTGCAGACCAGGTCCCCAATAGGGGATGCACAAGAGGCAACCACACATTGATGTTTCTCTCCCTCTCTTTCTCCCTCCCTTCCCCTCTCTCTACAAATAAATTTAAAAAATACTTTTTTAATATTAAAAAATACTATGTTATGTTGCCCTGGCCAGATGGCTCAGTTTGTTGGAGCATCATCCTGTACACCAAAAGGTTCTGGGTTTAATCCTCAGTCAGGGCACATACCTAGGTTGTGGGTCCAAGCACAAGTCAGGGCGTGTATGGGAGGCAACTGATCAATGTTTCTGTTTCTCTCACTCTGTCTCCCCCACCCCCTTCCTCTCACTCTAAATTATTTTTAAAAGACATATCCTCAGGCAAGGATTTTTTAAAAAAGTACCATGTTATCCAAAAAAGCATCTGCATAAAACTCACAAAAGTACATTTAAAAATTCTCATTCATTACTGAGTTATGTGTAAACACACAAGTTTTCAGTTTTACTCTGCTTTAAACTGAGAGGAAAATAACAAATACTGATTACATCTATGCCAAAACTTTCTGCCCATTTTGGTAACTGTTAAATGTTGGCTTCTTTTATCCAAATTGAGCAATAATTTTTTTAATGTGTATGTTTAGATCAAACTGTCCATGAAAGGATTCAGAGTGGTGTGTTTGACTCAATGGAAACTAGCAGGAGTTTGGGCTTTGCTTCCCCAATGAGCCTGGAAACATTCAGATTGCCTGCAAAAATACATCTGTAACACATACACTCACAGAGCAGCCAGGAAGTCTAGAACCTGTGACAGGAAGGAAGGAATTGCACGAGCAAGTCTTTATTGTTTCAACTGAACATATAATACTGCTTTCCCAAAACGAAGTATTCAGGAGAAGGTGAACCATGCCCTTTACCTTCCATGAAAGAATAGTGTCATTGTCGGTATCATAGTACAGGATCATGTTATTGGTCATGCTGAAGCTTTCTCGAACTCCAAGATGGTAGAAAAGTGAAGGCTGTTTGGAGGTATCACTCATGTCCACCACGGCAATATCTGAGATGAACAAGGAGAGGAAAGGGTGTGGGTGAGAGAGGTGATATGTCTCTACTTAATCTACTTCCTGATGATCACCAATGGGGAGTTGCTGCAGTTTGTATTTCTACCACCAGCATTTTAGGTAAAGCACAAATTAGGAATGATTTGATTAAAATTACCGACTCCATGAACTCTGGAAGAAAAGCAACAAGAATTTAAAAAAAAATTAAAACCAAAAACTCTTCTGTGTTTAAAGTGCTGGGAATGTAGCCTCACTTAAAAATTGCTGGAGGATTTTTATTAGGAAATATGCCATAACCGATGAATATATTTAGCTTATATACAAAGTGTGAAGTAAAATGAAATGAAAAACCACATACCTACCATGCAGCCCAAGATACAGAGCATTATCTGTACTGTTGGAGCTCCACGTGCCTCTTTCCAGTCATAGCCCCTCCCTCCTACCCCAGAACACCTCTTTTCTGATCTCTGTATTTACCAGTTTCCTGCATATAGCTGTATATATATATATATATGTATATGCATTTAAACATTATGTATGACTCCCTAAACAATATATTGTTTAGTTTTGCACATTCTTAAACTTCATATAAATAGTATCACACCATTTGTATTCTTTAGTTTGCTGTTTTTGGTGTGAGACCACCAATTTGTATGTCTAGCTTTAGATCGTGCATTTCCACTTCAGCATAGCTTTCCATTGAATGATGACTAGATGGCAATGTCTTTATACATCCTGCCTAGAGACATTTCATTCATTTTTTTCTTATTTCAAACTGTTGTAATGAGCATTCATTTCAAACTGTTGTAATGAGCATTCTTATGCCATGATCCTAGCTCACATGCCTGCCATCAACTTGACAATGTAGCTCAAATGCCCCTGGAGTTGTGTCTGAGAAAGACCTACTCAAAACAGGGGAGTGACACCTCACATCAATACACAACATATTTAAATTTTCCCAGGAATACTGGACACCATTCCAAAGTTCATCATTTTCAAGAGCATATAAAAGCTCCAAGTTTGAATGCATCTTCCCTACCACATGCAGAGATTTTAGAAAGTAATGTCCAAACTTATGCTCACACTGCTGTGACTCACAGGAAGTCACTGAAAATTCCAATTAAACAGAACAGAAGCAAAGTGAATGAGATGTGAAGAAAGAAGGTGTCATGCAAAAGTCACATGAGTACCAGGCACAGCTGGCTCTTCACAGAGGCACTGGGAGACCTGAGGCCAAGTGCCAATAAGCCCTGGGTGGGCCTTTTATTCTCCAATTTATGGGCTGGATGCCTGCTATATGCCAGGTATCATACTGGGTACCAGGGATAGAAGTGTGAATGAGGCATAATCCCTTTCCTCAGAAAACGTCTAACAGGGGTGACAGGAAGGAAATGGTGGTTAGAATCACCATGAGGAGGGCTAAAGTAAGAGAAACAGCAACAATGGCACCCCTGGCCAGAGAGCAGTCAGGGAAAGCCTGGACAAAGTAATATTGCCTGGGACCTGAGGGTCCATAACGGTTAGGCAAATCAGGGTAAGGATGAGGGGATGGAAAAGGAAGGAAAGGGTGTTGGAGGAAGAGAAGACAGTAAATGAAAGGGGTCTGAGGTATAGGTGTTCGGGCCACTGCAAATAATTTCATGGGACCAGAACACCCAAGAAAATGAACCTAGAAGGGTAGGTAGGGGCCAGGTGGTGACAGGGTTTGAAGATCATGTTAAGAGGGCTGCCCTCTACCTTGAGTCAATGGGAAACATACGGTAGGGTTGGGTTTTTTTCCCCACTTTTTATTATGCACAAGTATAAATATATATAAAAGTAGACAGAAAAATATAATGAAACGCCTGAACACCTCTCAGCTACCAAAACAATTATCAACTCACAGCCAGCCTCCTTGTTTCATTTCTGTCGCCATCCATACCATCCCCTTCCATATTATTTTGAAGTAAATTTCAGACAGCATATTATTTCCTCCCTAAATATTTTATCATGTATCACTAAAAGATGAGAATTTGAGGAAAAATAAATAAATGCCCACAGTATCAATGACTCACCTAAAATTCCAAAAAAAATCATGAGGGGTTTAAAACAGGAGACTAACATATCCAAATTTACCCTTTAGAGGTGGTTGTTCAAGAAAAGACAAATATATATGGTGAGGAAACATTTTACAACCCATCCTAGTTATTTATCTCAAATGGATAACTGTGCCCCACAGACAGTTGCTTGGAGTCAAAAATCACACTGCAGCTGCATAAATTAGACATTTGACCTATATGATTGTTCCCTGGACTCAACAACTACTCAAATTAAAAAGAATGTGTTTCCTAGTGATGCTATTAAGAAGTGGTGACATAAATGCTAATTCCACAGCCATGGGGACTTCTATAACTAGTTAATAAAGGAAAGAAAGCAAATGGAGAAGACAAAGGAGAGGGATGGGAGATGGGAGAGGGCAGGGGTAAAGGACAGCAGCCCTCAGGTTATGCGGGCCTTTTTTTGTAGGAAACCTCCACCCTCGTGGAGTAGCTTGTCACCAAACAGATTAAGTTTTAATCTGGTGACATGAGTTCTTTCTTTGCTTTGCCTTCTCAGCATTCTGTGCTGGGACCTATATACTGGCCTCACCCCCTCCACTAAGGAGCACCTCTGTAATCTCCTGGGATGGAGAGTTTTTGGTGCCTAACTAACACAGGACAGATCTACACTGCTACTAAAAAAAAATCCAAGTAATTCATATTCAATAGGAAAACTGTCCTCAAACCCAAAGTTCACATTTTTGACTGACATTTGTCTCCCAGACCAGTAAACTAAGTTTATGTTCAGGATTTCTACAGTAATAGTTAACCAGTTTTTAGAACTTCTAATGTGAATTTGATTAATACTAAATTTGATTAAACAACAGATATATGAGGAATCAAGGGTTTTTTCCTAAAGAGACCATATATTACCTAAAAGCTTCACTTATCACAATGGTCACTTGCTTTGCCATTTACAAAAAACTTCCACAGACATCTTAGCCAAATTTCAGAACCACCTTGTGAAGCAGGTGGGGTAGGTATTGGGGTAACAGACAGGCCTAATGTCACATAGCTGGGGAACGACTGAGTCAGGGCTGGGACTCAGCCAAGTCCTGTGCTCTAGTTCCCACCCAAAAGTAAACCTGAAAGGCTTACTACTTTCAGGCCTCACTTTCTGAAATTAAGCCACTTGGGAGCAAACAGTTTATTAAGCTAAATCATAGGCAAAGGTCACAGATAAAAAGAAAGAGGTAAAATTCAGATTTTTATTTGCAAATGTACCCGTGTGCTCCCTGCAACTATCACCTTCCAGTTTCCATTGACAGCCCACATAGAATAAGCCACTGTCTTTGGTCAAGAATGCATACAACCCCACCAGCTCTCTTGGTTTAACAAACTTTAAACCAGGTTCCCGTTAAAAACTACTCTTAGCAAAAAAGTGTCTGAATTTAAAATCAAAGGCCCTTCATACAACTTAAGAATCGATTAATTACACATGGACAAAGCTAAAGGAGGGTAGGATAGAGGGTGGGGCTGGCTGGGGTGGGGGAAGTGGTGAGGGGAAAATGGAGACAAGTGTGCTTGAACACCAATAAATAAAATAAAATTGAAAAAATAAAGAATCAATAACAATCATCTGTCTGCTATGCTAACGTGAAATAAAGATGAATGACGTATTGATTTTAGTTCATTAAAAACTTTTGAACACTGTTATCTTGAACATTTTGTGAAATGTTTTATAAGTAATAAGTAAAAATATAATATTCTAGTGTGGTTTTAAAGTGCCTGATTTCTAAAGCAAACACTAGTCAACAAAATGACATGATGGCAAATGATTTACCATACAGTAATTCTGTGATTGTACTGGCTCATGCCAGTCTTAAATATATCCTAGGTTATCCATAAATCCCACTCCCAGAAGAAAAAAAAAACAATGAATATAAGATTGGTTGTATCTAAATGAAACAACTAGATTTTAGAATAATTTTCCTGCCAAAGGCATTTTTAAAAATCTGATTACACTTGTAGCAACACCGGCCACCCAAAAGCTGCCTAAAAACAACAGAGCCCAGATTTCCTGGACAGCAGGCACCTCTACTAACTCCAATCATAATTAAGATCCTACTTCATCTACTGCTGCTAATTTCTAACAGACTTGAGGGCAGGCAGGTCAGTGGAAAGAACGTTGTGAAGTATCATTTAAATCCAATTTTCCAATCTCAGAAGGAGGAGAGAACCTATCAATTCAGCATCAGGAAGTCAACAAGTCCTTACCAAGTGCCACACTGGATGGATACTAGTTTCTTGCAGTATCAATTTTCAACTGGGAAGGTGGGTGGGAATAATATGGACATCAGGAACCTCTACCTGGTCCCCTATGTTTTGCTTTCCAGTATCTTTTTTGTAAGAAAGACCAAAAAATCATTTTTATAACTCTGTAAGTAGATCAAAATATGTCCATTACCTGTTTTTTCAAAAGAAATATGCCATGTATAAGCAAACTATGTTTACTCACTGAGGTGAATGGACTCATTGGGGTTAATTTCAGACCACTCACAGTGAAATATTTGTAATACAAAGTGTGGCATGACTTGATTCACTTTAGCTTTCACTGGTATGTGTTGCTCTGCCAGCTAACAAGGCAAAACCAAAAACAAGAAAGTGAAGCATTACACTGCAAGCTAGGGTGCATCCATTACTTTAAATAGTATCAATATCATCAAAATAATGTGTGGTGTCACACACTTAAGAATTCTGACTCTGGGTTCCCTGGCAGCCTTTGAATACATCATCTCGATATTTTTATCATCACCTGAAGGTTCCTCCTCAGCTTCCTTCAACCCTTTTATAAAGCAATCTGCTTTGACATGACTCCCTTTGGCAATTTTTTTTGAGACCTATTTTTTAGAAGGCTTTTCTGACCTGGTGACAAATGACCTCTTCTTCTTAAAGGTCTGTGTCATATGTCACCTTTGAGATGTGAACAACTTTAGAGAAAAGTAAAGCTTGATGTACTGCTAGCACACACTGCAAACTCTGAAGAATATATATCTGAAAAGGTATTTGCACATCTTAAATGATCTATTTAACACCGTATGTTTTATTAGCATTAAAAATATATTTATATTTCAGTAAGTATTATCAACAGCACATAGTTTTCTGTATACAACAGCCAAGTTTTCAGTTAATATCTGATCACTGTGGCTAATTATCAAAGTCACTTCTGAATGGATCAGAAGCACTTTGAAACATGGCTAAAATTATTTATCTAGTTGTTCAAATGCAGTTCAGTGAAACGAGCTAATAAATGTACTTCGTTCATCCTGGCCAGGTGGCTCAGGTGGTTGGAGCATCATCCTGTACACCAGGGGGTTGCAGGTTCAATGCCCAGTCAGGGCACATACCTAGATTGTGGGTTCAATACCTGGTTGGGGCATGTACAGGAAGCAACCAATTGGTGTTTATATATCTCACACTGATGTTTCTTTCTCTCTTTTTTCTCTTTCTTTCTTTCTTTCTTTCTTTCTTTCTTTCTTTCTTTCTTTCTTTTTCTTTCTCTCTCTCTTTCTTTCTCTTTTCTTTCTTTTCTCTCTCCCTCCTCCTCTTTCTCCCTTCCTCTTCAAAATCAATAACTATATCCTCAAGTGAGGATTACTAAAAAAAAAACCTCTTAAACTTCTCTCATAGTCATGCTTTCTTGATCAAAGTTTGTTGAATAACAAAATGTTATCACACAACTGCCTTGAACCAATAATTCCTTAGAGACTATCATCATGAAGAGGTTTGGGGTATAAAAGGAATTTTGTTTAATTTAGTGAGATACATATAACTCAAATTGGACTAAAATATTCCTTTGTTCATTGGTTCATTTATACAAACTATGGTTGAGAGAGATAATCAAAATAAGTCAGATCTGCAATTTTATTAATTCATACTAGAATGCATAACTTTTCCTCTCAGAACTTGGCAGTCTAAATAATAAATATGTGTTTAATTTAACTAAATATCTAAATTATATTTCTAAGATGTCTGGAATATAGTTGCTCTTATAAATATAAATCACTACTACCACCCTAGACATTATCAAAGTCTTATTTATAGTATTAATTCCCACCATCTATGAAGAAGGGTTGGCAGAGCAAACCCAGACTAATGCCTAAGGAATGAAGAATGAAATTCTTAATGGAATTAAGCCTGAATTAAAGAGACTTTACAGCATTTAGAACTAGAGGCAGAGATATTCCCCTGACGGATACCTATCTTTAGAATTAACATTGTCTACTCTTTGGGTTTTACTGAGTCAACACTGGAAATGTAAACAGTATTCTGGCTAGTAAACAAATGTTTTCTGGAATTTAGGGGGAAATTCCTTCAAAGCAAAAGAGGGGGCTTGATAGAAACTTTACTGTCCTCTTCCCCGTATATGGATACTGTCCCACTGCAGCAAATAAATACAGGAGAGAATCTGACTGATACTACTTCCAACATGTGAGCCTTACTTTATTAAATTTCCATTTCCATAATCAGGAGGAATTCTGAGGCTCCTTTCCCAATTGTGTTTGATAATAAATTTATTTGGTTTGTTTTGTTGTGGGAGAAGAGTGGCTAATGCTGCTCTCCTTAAAAATTATGAAAACTGTTTTACATTTCTTCCTTTCCTAAAATTTTAACTTCTTTTCCAAATAAAACTCCATTAATTTTCATCATAGATGCAAATATTAGAGCACCCAATATGTATATCTTGCACTGATATGAAAAACAGCAAAGAAATGACAAGGAAGAGACAGGAAAGCAGGTGAGAGAAATAAAAATCCCTTAATTTTTTTTCAAAGAAAAAAAATTCCCCTCCCCGACAAGCATTTTTCTAGAACAGAACTGTCCAATGAGACCTTCTGCCATGAGGAAAATGCTCTTTTCACGCCTGTTGAGCACGTGAAATATGGCTGGTGCAAATAGGGACTGGCTTTATTTTATAGCATTTTAACTAGTTAAAATGTAAATAGCCACTCGTGGCTAGTGGCTACCAAAGCAGACAGTGTATTTTAGAACTTTTACAAAAAGAGCCAAGTGACAGGTTTGTATCTTTTGGGTGGAGATATCCAAAAACTGTGAGTGGTAGAGATCAGAAAGCCAGAAGTGGTGGGGGTGTGTGTGTCATCTGTTTAATCAATAAATCCACTTATTGGAGGTGTGTACAGCCTTTGTGAAACCTATGAAAAAACTTTAGTTATTGTGATGTACTGAGAAATGATCTATTTAAGACCAGGCCGAGGTCAATCAGAGGAGATGCCTGGTACAGCCGAAAATGCTAGGCAATCTGGACCCAGACAGAGCAAGAAAATGCGACTTGCTTGTTGCCTAGCTTTGGAATTGAAAGCTGAAGATTACTGACTGACTGAACCAGCCAGAAAGAAGGGTCCTGTTAGTAGATGAAGGCTTGTTACACACACATGCCCGCGCACACACACACACCATTCTAGAGAAGCAAAGCCACTGCACACCAGTTTTTCAGAGTTGGCACCAGCAATCAAGAGGCTACAGTTGTACCTACTGGTAGAAGGGATGTTTAACCACACAGAAGAGTCTGTTCAAACTCCAATTTCAGAGGAGAATGAAGAGAAGTCGAGAAAACCAAGTGGTTCCAGGTGAAGTGGGCTCTGGAAAAACTTTTCTAAAAAGATGTGCTGAACAGTATGCTCAGAGTGGTCAGAAATGTCAAGAGACTGTTTACCATGGGGCCTGCTGCCACTTATTTGAATAAATCTCACTCCTTAGCCGCCTCCAACAAGTGAGGATTTACTCTGCAAAAAACAGAGCAGTGTTCTCTCTGCAAAGGATGAATGGTGATAAACTTAGCTTACTACTGCAGCATGGTGTGCCAGGTATTTTAAAGCAATTCATCGATCATCCTCCCACATGCTTCTAGGTTTAGGGTAGGCACTGTGACTTTCTTTTAACCAGTGGAGGAATGAAGGCACAAGGACACCTAGGTAATTACTGTCTCGCAGACAATGCTTATGGATATCACCCACGTGTCAGAGGTTTGTCACACAGATTCCAAAGGGCTGGTAAGGGAAAGAGCTAAGCGACAGTCCATTCCACATTTGAAAAAACTCTTTGTCAACCAAAACTACTGATTTTAAGGCCACGTTCTTCTGGCACACTCGTCATGCTTAGATACGCAGTATTCCATTTTCGAATGCTTGTGCATTATGAAGTAAAAGGCTGTCGCACTGGAGTTCGGGGCAGAGATTCAAGTGTGCAGAAGAACACCGGGCATTT
Source organism: Phyllostomus discolor (assembly GCF_004126475.2). Lineage (NCBI taxonomy): Eukaryota > Metazoa > Chordata > Mammalia > Chiroptera > Phyllostomidae > Phyllostomus > Phyllostomus discolor. The sequence goes on from NC_050198.1 coordinate 7,338,373, forward strand.
TTAAAAGTCAGCCCCCGCCCCCCACTCTCTGTCTCAATTCTCACACACCAATGCCGACGGCGGCTGAAACTGGAATCACACTGGTCTGGCTGTAGGCGTTCTAGAAGCTTCCCAGGTGATTGTGAAGTGTAGCCAGGGCACACTGTAAAAGGGCACGCAGGGGTGAGGAAGTACAAGTTGGATAAGCGGTCGGGAGAGGACAGCGGCGTGGTCTGGGTTGTGCATTAGCCGTTACCCGGGGCACCCGATGTTTAAGGAGACTGAAACATGGAGGGGTGTAAATGCCGGCGGCCTCCGTTTTCCCGTCTGCGAAGAGGTCTAATGCCACCTACTGTCCCCTCCCCCAGAGCGCCGGGCGTCGCCGTCGAAAGAGTCGGGGCGGGTGCTAAAATGGCGCGCGTGAGGGTGAGAAGAGCCCTCGGGAGCGGGACAGCGGCGGACGGGGGCGCGCGCCTCACCTGCTCGGTAGAAAACGTCGAGTACGGCCGGGTCCCCGGAGTCGAGCTCCCCGAAGGGCACGGTGCTGAGGTCGACGCCCTCGGCCTCGCAGGCGCGAGCGAGGCACTGGAACGCTCCCACCTCAAAGCCGCCGGCCGCGCCGTCCTGCGAGCCGTCGCTGCGCACGTACACGGCCCTCAGAGGCCGCCGCGGCCCGCCGCTGCCCTCCAGGCTCAGGGCCACCAGGTCTGGCTCCTCCGGCCCCGCCGGCTCCGCCGCGCTCTCCTCTCCCTCTCCCTCTCCCTGTGGGGGCTCGGCCGCCGCCCAGAGCGCCTCAGCCGGGGGTCCCTCGCCGCCGCTCTCCATGGGCCACCCCGCGCCACTTTCCGGGGCTTCCATCTCCGCGTGAGTAGCCGGCGGCTGCGCTCGCGGCGACGCCACGAGGTGTCCGCTCACCTGCTCCTCAGGCATGGAGGGGAACTGCGCGCGCCAGCGATCTCGCGCCCAGACGCTCTAACCCTGGGGCCCCCTAGCGCCTTCTGGAGCGCGGGAACGAGAAGCAGGGGGGTTAAGACGTAAAGGGGTCACGGCACGCGGAGGGCGCGGGGTGGTCTGGGAGGGCTGGGCGGGGGGGGGGGGGGGGGGGCGGGGCGGGGGCAGGATCGAGGAGGGCGCCCCCTGCAGCCTCCCCCGGCGTGGCCGGGAGGGGAGTGGATTTATCAATTGCACGATATTGCTGCTGCCACCTCTCCGGCCGGCCAACTTGTGTTTTTCTCGAGGCCATTTGAGGCTTTTCAAATAGAGCAAAAACTCGTTCAGAGCGCTGGTTCGATGCAGATAATATTCAATTCCGACCTAGAGATATAGTTTTAACCCGGAACTGAGACGACATGATGCTGACTTCAAATGCCTCCCATTTTGTACTCCTCGTCCCCAGTTGCCAAGAGCGTGGCCCTGCCGAGCCCGCTTCTGGAGGCCCGTTCCGCTTGATTTTCACTGTGAACTTGACAAAAGTACTGGGATGCGCCCGCATCAAATTTTATTTGCCTAGAAAATAGACTCCAATTGGACTGCCTGTCCCACCTATGAAATTCTGTGAACCCACAGGAATCTTTACTCAGTGTCAACCCGTCTCGTGATTTTGGCCCAAATGTTAAAAAGTAGTATTGTAATGTTAAAAGTAGTAGTAAAAAGTAGTAAATACAACTACCTCCTACCACTGCAGGAGGTAGTTGTATTTAATGCTCAGGAGCACTGATGTTTTCACAAGTCTGGAGGGGGGGGGTTGTTTCCATTTTAAATAACAGTTTTATGGAGACATAATTCACACACCATCCAATTCACCCATTTAAGTGGTTTCCAGTGTATTAACAGAGTTGAGCATCCATTACCACAATCAAGCTCAGCACCCATTAGCAGTCGCTCTCCATCCCCCACAAAACCCCTCAGCCCTGGGCAACCACCAATCTACTTTCTGCCTCTACACATTTGCTATTCTGGACATTTCGCATACATAGAACCATACAATGTGTGAATAAAGGTTTTCATCTATCATGGGTTTATACCCATTAATAGGATTTCTGGGTCATACAACAACTCTGTGTTTAACCTTTAGAGAAATTGTCACTGTTTTCCAAAGTGGCTCCACTATTTTTCATTCCCACCAGCAGTGTACAAGTTCCAACTTTTCCATACTCTTATCAACACTTATTGTCTTTTTGATTATAGACATCCTGATGGGTACGAAATGGTATCTCACTGTGGTTTTGATTTGCATTTCCCTGATGACAAATGATGTTCAGCATCTTGTCATGTGCTCATTCCCCATTTGGATAACTTCTTTGGAGAAATGTCTATTATGATCCTATGCCCATTTTAAAACTGGGTATTTGTCTTTTTATTATTGAGTTATAAAAGTTCTTTCTATATTGTGAATACACATCCCTTATCACATTTGTGATTTACAAATATATTCTCCCATTCTCTGGGTTGTCTTTTTACTTTCTTGATGGAGTCCTTTACAGGACATTACAAGCCATTTTGAAACAAGCAGGATAGGATTTACCTTATAAAACATTTGGCTTTCCTTCGTGGTGCAGTCTAGCCCTCCCACCTCCCCCTGCAAAAAAAAAAAAAAAAAAAAAAAAAAAAAGCAGAAACTGCCAATATAAATATTTGAAGAAATCCTACCCTAATTTCACTTTTAGTAAGAATTAGGAAATTCACGAGTGATATTAAAGTGTACCCTCTACTGTGGCCAGTGAATGGAAAATGGGCTCTGAGGAAATCTGTAAAGACACATGGACCAGAATTGGGACAAGGAAGCTAGGGAAAACTTGGAACACCTTTGTTCTAAGATTTTTAAAAATATGATGCTATAAAAGGACATATTTTCTATTTAACCTTGTAACGCATAATAGTTGTTTTCCTAATGTGCCGGTTCATCTAAGGTTATTCCAATGACTGACACAGCCTTCAGAAGGGCAAAAATGCCCATTTCACAAGCGCTTGCCAGTATCTTGCTGTTACCCCTACTTCAATCTTCCCGTGTTCCTTCCAGCTCTCACTGAGGCCCTGCTGACTAAGACACACAGGATTTGTGAGTTTTGGCTTGGATAATGTCTCCTCTAAACAAAACTCTGATGAGTAAAGAGCCCAGCATTTACCCAGCTAATGAGCACCTTCCCCATAGGTGACCTGGGTGCACGCAGCCCACCTTCTCATTGTCTCCAGTAATTTGCACACCTGAAACGTGCCCCAACCACTTCTCCCTATGTCCTTCCTACTCTGCCTCAGCCCCACTGAGGAGAAAATTGTAAAATGCTTTTTACAATTAAGTCTTTTCTGTTCAGTTGAACGATTGTTTTGTTCTGACCCCTGCCTTGCCTCTTTCTAAATGCACATCCTGGAAACCACTTTGCCCCACCACAGAGGTGTCATTTAGATGAGAATATTGGTAGAACAGAGGCACTGTAGCTGAAGAGTCAGAGTAAATCTAGGCATTTTCCTTTATTTTATTTTAGGCTGGTTATTCATACCAACCTTGGTCAAACAAGTCAGTTCTTTGACTCAACGTTATAAAAATATTTTAGCTACCTTTCGAGTGGCACCTTCATTACTTTTCTCATTGTACCCAAGGTCCTAAAACAAATAGTGACAAAAGAGAAACAACCAAGTTGTACAATATTATATGTCTGTAGTGGAAAAAGTTTTATATAGTAATTCAACACAAATTTATTGCCTGTTATGTGTCAGGCATGGTTTCAGTGCTTGGGATATCATAGTGAACAACACAGCCAAGTCCCTGCCATCATGGGGGGAGAGAGAGATGCATATATGCACACACATGTATATATGTGTGTATATACATATGTGTGTACACACACACAGATGGCTATAGACAAATATACCTGTGTATATGAGACAGGATAGTAAGAAGCTAGGAAAATTCCTTGGCAAGTGGAATAGGGAAACAGACAGATAGCTGAACACAATGGTCCAGCAATTTACAGTAAGGTGCAGATTGTCACCAGGGTGGAAGGCCCCCAGTGCCTGGCAAGCGCTCAGGGTAACCTCTTCACCCCTGGCCTTTCCTCCCTGAAGATAACATCTAGGCCTCAGTTGTATTTCAACTTCAGGCCTAGAAAAGCAGCAAAACCAGGTAGGTGACACCAGGACAAACTGCAATGACTAAAGACTCCCTGCCTGCCCTGCCACTGAAGACCATGACCCTGAAAGGGCACACCTGGAAAACATGGCAGCTTTCCAAGTACCACATGTTTTGGATGATACTCTCCTTTCCCAGACCCTGCAATCATGATGTAATTTCCAGGCTACTTACCACCTTGATGATTGTCTTCTAGAAGATTCCCTATTTCTGTTTTGTGTGTGCAAAAGACTATTTAAAATTAAACATTTTTATTTTGAGATAATTGTAGGATCATATGCAGTTGTAAGAAATACAGAGAGATCTAGTACTTTTCATGAGTTTGCCCCAATAGTAGCATCTTGCTAAACTATAGTAGTATCAGTCCCAGGACATTGGTGTTGATACAATCACAAAACAGAAGAGTTCTATCACCACAAGGATCCCTTCTGTTGTCCTTTGAGTGCCGTACCCATTTCCCTCCTTACCCATCGTACCTAACCTCTGGCAACCACTAGTCTGTTTGCCATTCCTACCACTTTGTCATTTCAAAAATATTACGTAAATGGAATCATACAGTATATAATCTTTTAGGATTGTCTTTTTTCTCCCAGCATCATTCCCTTGGGATTCATCCAAGTTGTTTCATGTATCAGTAGTTTGCTCCAGTTGTTGCTGAGCACTATTCCATGGTATGGATGTTCCATAGTTTCTTTAAACAGTCACCCTTAAAAGGACACCTCGGTTGTTTTCAGTTTGGGGCTATGGATAAAGCTTCTATAAACATTCTTGTACAAGTTTTTGTGTGCACATAAGTTTCCATTTCTCTGGGGAAAATGACCAGGAGTGTAAATTCTGGGTCATGCAGTAGTTGCATGTTTAATTTTTTTAAATTTTTCAATTACAGTTTATATTCAACATTTTTAAAGAATTTATTTATTTATTTATTTATTTATTGAGAGAGGGGAAAGGAAGGAGAAAGAGAGGAAGAGAAACATCAAAGTGTAGTTGCCTCCTGTGCACCCACTACTGGGGACCTGTCCCACAACCCAGGCATGTGCTCTGACTGGAAATCAAACTGGCAACCCTTTGGTTCACAAGTTGGCACTCAATCCACTAAGCCACACCAGCCAGGGTTACATTCAACATTATTTTATCTTAATTTAAGGTGTACAGCATTGTGGTTGAGCATTTATATAATTTATGAAGTGATCCCCCTCAATAAGTCTAGTACGCACCTGGCACCATACACAGATATTACAATATTACTGACTATATTCCCTACGCTGTACTTGACATTCCCATGACTATTTTGTGACTACCAATTTGTACTTTTTAATCCCTTCACCTTTTTCACCCAGCCTTCCAACCCCCTCCCGTCTGGCAACTATCAGTTTGTTCTCTGCATCTATGACTCATTTTCTGTTTTGTTTGCTCATTTATTTTGTCCTTTACAGTCCACATATAAGTGAAATCATGTGATATTTATCTTTCTCTGTCTGACTTATTCTTTTTGTCTGACTCCAACTTTTTCTTTCTCAAGATTGCTGTGGCTATTTCTGGTCTTTTGTGGTTTCATATATATTTTAGGATCATTTGTTCTAGTTGTGTGAAAAAAATGCCATTGGTATTTTGATAATGCTTGCATTAAGTCTACAGAATGCTTTGGGTAGTAGACACATTTTAATGATGTTAATTCTTCCTATCCATTGCATGTTTAATTTGTTTAAAAAAAAAACCTGACAAGTTGTTTTCCATAGTGGCTATACCATTTCATTTCTCTACCGGCAATGTATGACTGATCAATTTCTCTACACCCTTATCAGTGTTTCGTATTGTCACTTTTTTTATTTTAGCTATTCTGAAAAGTGTGTAGTAATATCACATTGTGGTTTTCATTTACGTTTTCCCAATGGATAATGATATTGAACATCCTTTCATGTGTTTATTTGCTATCTATATATCTTCTTACATGAATGTCTGTTCATATCTTGTGCCCTTTTTCTCATTAGAATGTTTGGGTTTGTATTGTTGAGCTTTGAGTATTTTCTCTGTATTCTAGATACCAGTCTTTTGTCAGACATGTGGTTTGCAAATATTTTCTCCCAGTCTGTAGCTTGTCTTTTCATCTTCTCAACAGAGTCTTTCACAGACAGAAAAAGTTATTAATCTCGATGAGGCCCAATTTATTAACTTTTCCATTTATGGAATGTGCTTTTGATTCTAAGTTAAAAAACTCTTTGCCTAGCTCTAGGGCCCAAAGATTTTTCTCCTATTTTTTCCTCAAAAGTTTTATGGTTTCACATTTTACATTTAAAATCTACTTAGAGTTCATTTTCATGTAAGGTGTGAGGTTTAGATAAAGGATCATTTCTTGCCTCTGGATGTTCAGTTGATCCAGTACCATTTGATGAAAAGGCTATCTTTCCTTCATTGAATTGCTTTTGCTCCTTTGTCAAAAATCAGTTGGGCATATTTGTGTGGGTCTATTTCTGTGTTCCATGTTATGTTCTATTGACCTGTGTATTTACCCTCTTACCAATACCACACTGTCTTGATTGCTGAAGTTATACAACTAGGAGTGTCCAACCTGCAGGCCACGGACCACATGTGGCTCAGGATGGCTATGAATGTGGCCCAACACAAAATCGTAAATTTACTTAACACATTAGATTTTTTGTGTGTTATTACATGTTGCAATGCATTTAATGTGTGGCCCAAGACAACTCTTCTTCTTCCAGTGTGGCCCAGAGACACCAAAAGATTGGACACCCCTGTGAGCAGCCCTTAATATTGGGTAGAATGAGTCCTCCTTTATTTTTCTCTTCCAAAATTGTTTCAGGTATAATAGAGACTGTGTTTTTACAGATAAATTTCAGAATAAGCTTATCTATGTCTACAAAAAAACCTTACTAGAATTTTAATAATTACATAAACCTATAGATCAATTTGGAAATAATATCTTCATTATATTGAATCATCCAATCTATGAACACAGTATTCCTCTTCATTTATTTAGACATTCTTTGATTTCTTTCACTAGATTTTTCTACTTTTCAGCATCTAGATCTTGTACATACTTGAATTTCTATATAAGTGCTTAGTTTTTTTAGAGTGGGTATAAATGGTATGGTGTTTTAAATTTCAGGTTCCACATGCTCATTATTAGTATTTAAAAATGCAATTTTGTGCATTGCCATTTGTGTCATTACATGATTTTGGTGAGCCCACTTACTAGTTCAGGAGTTTTGTTTTGTTTTTGAAAATTTCCATGTAGGTAATCAGATAATCTGCAAATAGGGACAGTTTTATTTCTTTTTTTCCAATCTGTATGCCTTTTATTTCTTTTTGTCACCTTATTGCCATGGCTGGAACTTACAGTTCTATGTTGAATAAGAGCAGTGAGAATGGGCATCCTTGCCTTGTTCCTATCTTAGAAAGAAAGCATTTAATCTTTCACTGTAAGTATGATGTTAGTTGTGGGTTTTTTGTAGATGCTGTTTGTCAAGTTAAGGAAGTTACCCTGTATTTTTAGTTCACTGAGAGTTTTTATTGTGAATGGATATTTTTTAAATACCTTTTCTGCATTAATAGATATGATCATATGATTTTTCTTCTTTAGCCTATTGATATGGCAGATTATAATGATTGATTCTCAAATGTTGAAATTACATATTTGGAATAAATTCTACTTAGTTGTGGTATAAATTTCTTTCATACTTTGCTGGATTTTATTTGCTAATATCTTACAGAGGATATTTGCATCTAGGTTCATCAGATATACTGACCTGTTTTATTTATTTATTTATTTTTTGGTACTGCTTTTGCCTTGTTTTGGTATCAGAGCAATGGTAGCCTCATATAATACTTTGGGAAATATTCTGTCCTCCCCTATTTCCTGGAAGAGATTGTGTGAAATTGGTGTTACTTCTTTAAATGTTTGGTAGAATTCTCTACTAAAACCATTTGGACCTGGATCTTTCTTTCTTAGGGCCTTCTAATTACAAGTTCTGTTTTTTCTAATGGTTACAGGACTGGGGCTTTGTAATTACAAGTTGTTGTTTTTTTTTCCTAATGGTTATAGGGCTGTGAAAGTGGTCTGCTTTATTTTGGTTGAGTTTTTTTATTGATTGATTTTTTAGAGAACAAGAGGAAAGGAGATGGAGACAGAAGGAAACACTCATTTGTTGTTCCATTTATTTACGCATTCATCTAGCCAGGGCCTATTTTGGTAGTTTGTGGGTTTTGAGGAATTAGTCCACTTACATATTTGGACATACTTAAGACATTGAATTTGTGATACTGAAGTTGTTCATAGCATTACTTTATTATCCTTTTAATGGATGCAGGATCTGCAGTGATAGCCCATTTTATTCTTGACTTGGTGATTTGTCCCTTCTCTCTTTCTATCTTTGTCATTCCTGCCATTTATTCACGTTAATTAAATATTCAAGTCTGATGATGAGCCCATCAAAGATATTCATTTCTGTTACTATATTTTTTATTTTCAGCCATTTGATCCTTTCTTATAGTTTCCATCTCTGTTGAAATTACCTATCTGATCTTGCATGTTGTCTATTTTCCATTAGAGGCTTTAACATAGTAATGATAATTATTTTAAATTTCCTCTCTGATACTTCCAATAGCTGTGCCATATCTAAGTCTTGCTTTTGTCTCTTCAAACTGCTTTTCTTGCCTTTTGGCATGCGTGTCTTGTAATTTTTATGCTAAGTAAGATAAGCCAGGAGGTGAAAGACAAGTACCATATGATCTCACCTATAAGTGGAACCTAAACAACAAAACAAACAAGTGAGCAAAATAGAACCAGAGACATAGAAATAAAGAACAAACTGACAGTGACCAGAGGGGAGGGGGGAGGGGGATAACAAGGAAAGAAGGGGAAGGGTCAAGGAACATGTATAAAGGATACATGGAGAAGGACAATGGAGTAGGGGGCAGGGGAGATTAATGGGGGAAAATGGAGACAACTAATTGAACAACAATAAAGAAATTTTTTTAAAAAAAGAAAGCCAAGCATTTTTTATAAGGCTGGAGATACTGTGAAATAGGCCTTTAGGTATAGGAATTTATGTTAATCTAGCCAGTAACTGGGCTGTGTTGACGTTTGTTTTTCCTGTGGACATCTGAAACTTAGAATTCCTCTAGTGATCTCTTTCTCCTTTCTCCTCTTAGTTTTGGGGCTTCCCTTTGTGCTGTTCCTCAGACAAAGTGTGTCTCTGAAACTCTCCCTGCTGTAATCCACTGTTGTTATTCCTGAAGTTTTGGTAGTGTGCAAATGGGGCTTTGAAGGGGTGGCCTCTAGTATTCTAAGCCTCATTTTCAGAGGTACAGCCTTCACCAGTGCTTCTGTTCCTCCTCCAGGGATAGCACTCCCTCTGCAGATATCTTCCCTCAGATGAAGTGGGTGGATCCGATAGTGTGCTCAGTGAACAGCCATAAGGCCCTTCTCTCTAAAGTTTAAATCTTTATTATTTTAGGTGAGATAGGGATATGGGATGCGGCTGGGTGGAATTCCCTTCCGTCAGCTGCAATGTAGTTCACCAGTGCCCTCAGGCCATGTCCTCCCCACTGCAGAATAAGCGTTTTGTTCCTTAAGGGAGATTGGTCTGAGCGGAATTCTCAGGGGTTCCTGAACCACCATCCAGCCTGCACCATGAATTTTCTCTGGATTTTCCCTGATCCTCCCTGTGAGAACCAGGTGGGGTTCTTGGAGGAAAAACCTGCAAAATGATTGGAACCCCACTCCTGAAGAGCTTAATAATCTCAAGCAAGTCCACACTCAAGTCTCCAGCAATTCATTAAATATTCCAGTTTGATTTTCCTATCCACTTCTATCATGCCTGGTGGCTTCTGTCCCTGGTAAGCATGTTCTTAGGTCCCATGTCTCACAGAGAATGTCTCTCTCCAGATTTTGAAATAGCTGTTTGCTCTGCAAATTCAGTCATCTTTTTAGTTTCCAGTCTGTCCAGATTTTTTTTCTGGTGGTAAGCATTGGAAGGGCAATCTCACAGCTCTCTACATCTCTGAGCTGAGCTGGGAAGCCCTATTCACCCATGTTTAGGTGAACTGACTTACAAAAATGTCAATTTCATATGGTTCAACCTAATAGACTATGACATAGTTTCTGGATAGTATGCCTTGCATTGCTGCAGCCAGAGTCCAACTAGAGATTTCTTGAAAAGAATGCTATGGGTTATTTTATACACAACTTATTGAGAGGGAGATGATCCCCCTATAACAGTAGTCCTCAAACTTAAGTATGCATCAGAATCACCAGGAAGAATTGTTAAAACATGGCTTGCTGGGTCCTTTCTCCAGAGTTTCTGATTCACTAGGTCTGGGGCAGGTTGAAGAATTTTCAGTACTACCACGTTCCTGGTTGGTAATGCTACTACTGCTCCTTCGGGGATCATACTCTAGGAACCATATGGCCTGTCCTGGAGGCCCAGGGCTGATCTACATGTCTTACTTATTCATCACTTTCAGGGTATATGGTCAGCCCTGAGGAGCAGCAATTAGGTTCTCAGCTGACTTCAGAGAAGTGTCAAGAGTAGTGTCAGGAATATGCTCTCCCTTGAATTCCTTTTTTCCAGAGTGAATCTAATTAAAAAATAATGCTTTGTCTTTTTCTGTTTGCATTATTTTTTATTTATATTTTATTGATTGTGCTACTACAGGTGTCCTAATTGTTCCCCCTTTGCCCCTTTCTTCCTCAGGCAATCCCCACTTCCATTGTTCATGTCCATGGGTCATGTGTATAAATTCTTTGGTTACTCCATTTCCTATACTATACTTTACATCCCCATGGCTCTGTAACTTCCTATTTGTGCTTCTTAATCCCCTCACCTGTTCACCCATTCCCCCACACCCCCTCCCATCTGGCAACCACCAAAATGCTCTACATATCCATGATTCTGTCTCTGTTCTTCTTGTTTTTTAGATTCAATTGTTGATAGATATGTATATTTTGCCATTTTATTGTTCATGCTTTTGATCTTTTTTCCTTAAATAAGTCCCTTCGATGTTTCATATAATAATGATTTGGTGATGATGAACTCCTTTTGTTTTTTCTTGTCTGGGAAGCTCTTTATCTGCCCTTCGATTCTAAATGATATCTCTGCTGGGTAGAGCAATCTTGGTTGTAGGTCCCTGCTTTTCATGACTTGGAGTATTTTTTGTCAATTGATTCTAGCTTGCAAAGTTTCTTTTGAGAAATCAGCTGATAGTCTTATGGGAACTCCCCTGCAGGTAACTAACTTCTTTTGTCTTGCTGCTTTTAAGATTCTCTCTTTATCTTTAAACTTTGGACTTTTAATTATGATGTGTCTTAGAGTGGGCCTCTTTGCATCCTTCTTGTTTGGGACTCTCCGTGCTTCCTGGATTTGCATATCTATTTCCTGCACCAAAACTTCCCAGAAAGGAAGTTTTCCTTCACTATTTTTTTCAGCCAGATTTCCAATTTCTTTGCTCTTTCTCTTCTCCTTCTGGCACCCCTATGAGGTGAATGTTGGAATGTTTGAAGTTGTCCCAGAAGCTGTTTATACTATTCTCATTTTTTTTGATTCTTTTTCCTTCTTGTTCTGATTGGTTGTTTTTTGCTTCCCTTTGTTACAAATCATTGGTTTGATTCTCGGCTTCATCCACTCTACTGTTATTTCCCTGTAAATTTTTCTTTATTTTAGTTGGTGTATCCTTCATTTCTGAGTGGCTCTTTTTTATGCTGTTGATGTCCTTTCTAAGTTCTTTGAGCATCCTTATGACTAGTGTTTTGAACTCCACATCTGATAGATTGCTTATCTCCATTTTGTTCAGCTCTTTTTCTGGAGTTTGATGTGTTCTTTCATTTGGGCCATGTTTATTTGTCTCCTCATTTTGGCAGCCTCCTATGTTTGTTTCTGTGTATTAGGTGGAGCTGCTTTGACTTTGTGTCTTGGTAGTGTGGTCTAATGCAGTAGATATATTATAGGGTCCAGTGGCATGACCTCCTCTATCACCAAGCTGGGTATTCAAGGTGTGCCCTTTGTGTGGGCTGAGTACACCCTCCTCTTATAGTTGAGCCTTGATTGCTATTGGCAAGTCAATGGGAGGGATTTACCCAAGCCAGTCAGCTGCAAGGATTGGCTGTGACGCTGACCACTATTCTCCTCTCTGTGGAGGATCAGCTGTGCAGGGACAAGTTGGTGGTACTCCTTTGTGGTCTGTAGCTGTCCACTGGGTGTGTTGGCCCTAGAGTTCCCAGGCATTGCAGGCCAAGGTCAGCCCCCACCTGTGTTTTGCCCAGGGCCATCCTGCCTGAGCTATAAAGCAACCTGAGATGGCTGCTACTTGTGCTGGGCTTGGAAAGTCCCAGGTGAAGCCAAGCTGTGAATCTAGGAAGTTGTGAAGCAAGAGCTAAGACTGGCCATATATATGGGAAAGCAGCTTGGGTGGGCCCATAAGGTGGGTGGGGCCTAGTGTCTGGGGATCTCCAAGGCAGGTCAAACAGTGTTAGCAAGGTTGATGGAGTCTCTGATATGGCACCAGCTTGCTGGCTGAGTCTGGATGGATGTGGTTTCTTTAATTCTATAGTTGTCAGACTTCCATTCAAACTGACTTCTGATGGTTCTAAGTGATTGTTGTTCTATATTTTAGTTGTAATTTTGATGCCATTGTGCAGAGAGACAAGTCATGTCTGCCTATGCTGTCATCTTGACTGGAAGTCCCAGTGCTTTATGTCTTAAAACAGAGTTAGCCATAGTTTTCTAATAGTGGATGGCAACCTTAGAGATTAACAGTATACAGACGATGTGAACTTATTTTAAGATCCATGGTGATATAAGCACTCTCTTTAGGGTCTGGGTATTGGGTGGGACTCAAGTACAAGTCAAGTGTCCCTGTCGGCTGTCTTTATAACTGTTTTCTCATGTCTTGAATCCTCTATAATGTTACAGTTTTGTGCACAGAGTTTTAACAAAGGTAAAAATGGGCTGCTGAAATTTAAGAATTCCAATTGGTATCTATCATAATTACCTATTCATCTATTCACTCAACAAATACGTATCAAGTGCTTACTATGCACCTGGCAATGTTTTAGATGCTGGGGATACAGCAGTGAAGAAGATAAAGTCACTAACTTCCTGGTGGTTTCATTCTAGGGAGGGGAGACAGAAAACAGACATGTACATGTGAGTGTGTGTGTGTGTGTGTGTGTGTGTGTGTGTGTGAATGAATGAAGCAGGGTATCGGTGCAGGGTATCTGTGGGAGGACTGAGGCTAAAGTTGGCTCTTTTATCTAGTGGGTTACAGACAGCCTCTGATGAGGTGACACTTGAGCAGTGACTAACCAGAAGTAAGAGATTCAGATCTGACCCCCACTGAGGTTTAGGCAAATACAGTCTTAGGGACAGATAGGCAGCTAGTCACTTTTGTATACTAATGTTAATTCAACTATGTTTATAATCAAGCAACAATTATTCTTGCTAAGAGTCTCAGTTAATTCACACGCACACTGTACTGGTAGAAATTATTTTAAGGATAAATCAGAAGTGAGCTATAATTGAACAACAATAAAATAATTTTAAAAAAAGAAATGAGACCGCCCTGGCTGGCATAGCTCAGTGGATTGAGCATGGGCTGCGAACCAAGGCATCGCAAGTTCAATTCCCAGTCAGGGCACATGCGTGGGTTGTAGGCCACGGCCCCCAGCAACCGCACATTGATGTTTCTCTCTCTCTCTCTCTCTCTCTCTCTCTCTCTCTCTCTCTCTCCCTCTCTCTCTCCCCCTCCCTTCCCTCTCTAAAACATAAAGAAATAAAATAAAAAAAAGTTTCAGTTAGATATTAAAAAAAAAGAAATGAGACCATAGATTTATGCCCAAAGATGTTTATCACAGGTTTATAACATAAAAAATTGGAGTTAACCAAAATGTCCTTCTTTCTCTGACCTCCTCCTCTCAAGGCTCCATGAGGCACCTGTCCTCTGCAGTTCCAAGGCCCATGGACTTCTCTCTGTGCTCATGTTCTTGTACTATGGAAGACTTGCCGGCTTACCTGTGTACTTCTCCCCATTTGAGCTCCTTGAGTACAGGGGCATGTTGCATTCAGCACATGGTATCCAGCACATTATAAGAAACATGGTTAAGAAAATATTGGTTAAATGCTCTCTGGCATATCTGTAGACAGAATATTATTCAGCCATTACAAATCATGTTTTGAAAAAAATTAGTGAAGAAATGATAGTACTAAGTATAAAAAGCAGGCTATAAAACTATATATACACAACATCACCTGATAAATTAAAAAAAACTATATACACACAATAACCTCCATTATGAGGCTCCAAAATAATTAATGGCTGTACCCAAATGAGATTAGGATTTCTGCCTTTCCCTTTGTAGTTTTTATTTCCTACTTTGGATATGTTAGCTTCATAATTAGAAAAAAAAAGAAAGTTATTTAAGTACTCAAGGTGATTGGGTTCCACATTAGAGGCCACAGCCATCACTCTGGCCCTCCAAACCTTAGAAGGCTCATTGGTAGGACTCCTGTCAATAGGCCCACCCTTAGCACATGGTATCCTCTACTATTACCTTGAAAGTTCGCATCCTCAGCCTCACCTTTCATCTTTGTCATCACCCCTCCCAGAATCTCAGCACTACAGTCCTATAAAAGAGTTTTGGTTCTATCTCCCGAAGTTCCCTGAGTCTTCTCCCTCTCTCAACCCATGTATTTCTCCTCATTCCAGTTTCACTTCCTCCAAGGAGACTGTCCTGACTGAGGACATACAAGCACATTTCTTAAGCACCTCTTGGGACCAAGGCAGGGGGATGGGTGAGTGTTTCATACAAGTGTCCAGTCCCTGTTCATCTACCTCCCTTCAGCATTCAACAGTGGAGCTTCACCCTCAACCAAGTGATTGGTTCTCTCAGACTGAGATTCAGACTTAGAAATAATCATAAAGCTTGAAGAAAATCCACTTCCATTTCTCCTATGATATCTGTTTTTATTTTGGGGGGACAACCCTAGAAATGTTATTGAGTTTTTTTTAAATTTTATTTATGTTTAGAGAGGGGAAGGGAGGGAGAAAGAGAGAAAGAGAAACATCAATGTATAGTTGCCTCTCATGAGATCTCCACTGGGAACCTGGCCTGCAACCCAGGCATGTGCCCCAGACCCCTTGGTTTGCAGGCCAGTGCTTGATCCACTGAGCCACACCAGCCAGAGCTGTTATTGATTTCTTCATGGTTTTTCTGTTTGGCTTCAGGATAGCCTTATCTGCTTGGTTAGCTTAAAAATTGGGTTGTAAACCCCTTAAAACATTTTTAATTAATAGAAATTATAATGAAGTTTTGCATTTTTAGGGCACTTTCCCATCAAGAGCTCAAAGCTTGCCAACGAATCTGTTTCCTGGAGATCTAGTAACATTCTATAAGGGTGAGAGGGAAGGTAGGTATTCCTGACTTAAATAAATTGCTAGATCCACATAATATAAGCAAACTTGTTGCCATTTAAAGAGAACTGGCCAAACTTGTTTGTCAGGAATTCAAGTCTTCTTTTATTCAGTTTTTTAATCATTCTATTTTTTTCCTCAAAAATTCTAGTTACAACCTACTAGGCTGAAATATTTTAACACCTGTTGCTCCAACAAAAAAGGAATAGCCTAGTTAACTGTGAATTCTGAATTCACAAATGTGATGAGCACACACTCATTTACAGGAAGGGGCTGCCCCCAAAGCCACTCCAATTTGGGATAGATTAAAAGGGCATTAACTAAAACCACCTCTCAGGAAGCTGCATCTATTTCATGGATCTCCCTGGGCTTCAGGGACCACCTTCTGCTCCACATGTCAGGAACCAAGCCTTGGTGACCCTAAGAACAGAACTAGGAATGACAGCAATGGTTCATCACCTTAGGACGCATGACTCCCTGTCTGTCCTTACACTACCGACAAATTTATTTCTGGCTGGGAAAGAGTCTTCCCTGCCTTGGCCATTGTATTGCCTCATTAGAGCTAATTTTGGGAATGGCATTCTCTTCCCCTGACTTCAGTCATAACCACCATGCCTGCCCTCTGTTGGCCACTGCAGTCAGCCATAAAGAACACCTATCACTCATGCATGTGTTGCTTTGTTACAGTTCTCATTTGTATGAAGCCAAAGAGAAAGATTTTCGCTAGGCCCTCTGGGTGCTAAAACAGCTTGGTGTTAATTTGTGCTAAAATAACTGGAGGACTAAAATGTAATCTCATACAAAAGAGAGGCCATGACGACCTTAAGTTACAACACAAAGGCCTTTGTGGAACCAGGATTATTTTTACACAGACAGTGGCAACCATGAGCAATAAATTATACACCCTGTGGTTTTCCCATCAAGGAGCTGGTTGTGAAAGGAAATAAAACCCCACCGTTAGCAGCCAAAGACACACACATGATGCTAGACACAGGATGTCTTTATGGGAGAAGGCAAACCATGGGCTTGCGTACACTGTCTAGAGGGCTGTGTATGAATAAAAGTGCCTTTACACAATTATTTGAATAATGATAATTTAATGATTTTTACACTAAAAAATTTATACCTAACTAAAATTTTGTACTTAAATCTAAATGTAAAATTGAACAATTAAAAACAGAATTCACAGCCACAAATTTTAATGAATTATTTCTGTTCACTTGAGAAAGACGAGGGGTGGGGCACTATATTCCATGTCTTCAGAAGACATTTCAATAAGATTAATCCAATTGTGTAAAATGGAGAAAAATGGTTTGAATTCCAAGAAATCATTCTTCTTGGACCAGGACAACACTGAACAAAAATATTTTCACAAAATTTCATTTTAATCATCTTCTTTACAAAGCACAATACTTAAGACTTTTCTAAATACAACTTTAGAAAATGAAGCAAAAAATAATCTCAATAGATGTTGGTCGAGTCCATGCTGAAAGCAAAAAGAAATTTTTCAAAAGTGATACTTCCAAGCTGCTTAGGATTTTTGACGGGTCCATTTTGGAAAGAGTAAAGATGGTGGCTGTTCAGACAGTGGCTAGTCCAGTTCCACGACATACAATTCTCTGCTGGTTAGCCCAAGGGCCAGTAATGAAGCTGGACACGCCAACTTCTAGAATCTCTTCTCCCTCTCTTTATACAGAGAAAGTGGGTGGCCTCTATGAGGGGAAGATGGCAGCCCTCTACATTCCAGGCTTCCAGTGCCCCCTCATGGAAAATCTCTCAATGTAATTATCAATAATCCTACTCTGTATACACATTATATAAAACTATATCATTGGGATTTTCATGATGAATAGTGAGAAATGCAAACATCAAAGAATCTAAGCCTCGTTCTTATAGGTGGTGGGAACTCTCCGAAGGCTTCAAGTGTAAAATAAAAATGCTTAGAACAGTCACGGGCTACAGGAATGTTTTATGCTGCTCTTGGAAACTTGGTGCTCCTGGCCCCAAGCACGCTGAGAGCAAGGCTGTGAAAAGACGTGGAAATGAAGGATGGGAGGTTTCTTTCTCTACACCCTTCCCTTCCCTTAACTCCCTTCCTTAATCCTAGCAGACCAGGTGTCCAGGCTGTATATACTCTAAAGGAAGTAGCAGCCTCAAGCAAGGATAAGTATGTAGGCAAGAGGAAGGCTGGGGAAGAGAGAAAGGAAGAGATTTTTATTTGCAGTACTTATGACGATCAATAACATGTGGTGAATTTTTTGGTATCACTCCTTCAGTGTTATCAATTCTCATTCTTTGTGGTTGTGAAAAAATCTATTAATATTTAGTATTTTTACTCTAAAACTCAGGAAGTAGAGAAGCTTTTTAGAAATGCATAAAACATCTTCAGGGGCCATTAAGGGACCACCATCCCAATACCCAAACAATCTTGAAATACAGTATGCCCCCTTATTTTCAGCTAAGGATGAGAAAGCAGTTACATAGACTAAGGCTGAACTGTTCATTTACTTCAAAGATATAGCAGACAAGCAAACACCAGTTTCCTTGGGAGGGAAAAAGCAATTCCAAAAATTCCAGAAAGAACCAATGGCTACACTTCAACAAGAGCCCCGCCACCCCCTTGCACCTAAGGAAGGGGTTACAAGGGAGTGAGGAAAATGACATTATGTGAGTACAGTTGAAACAATAACACACACACAGATAACCCAGTGCAGGAAATAATACAACTTCCCCCCCTTGTTTTGATTTGCATTTTACTTTTATTTATTTTTGCTTTAATAATGCATATTCTGTTCACGCAAAAGGTGCAAAGGACAGGAAGCAGGGGTTTAACTTGGCTGATGAAAAATCAAGCAGGGGTGACATTTCTAGTTTCATGAACAACCTAAAACTAGGAGAACTTAAAAGTCGCCACAGAGTACACCCAACTTCACAGCTGTCTCCTCTTAGGACCTTTGGCTAGGGGAGAGAAGCTTTGAAGACAGTGGCCTCTAGTGGACTCTGATAAGTGGCTAAAAATATTTTTTTTTGAATCATGGTAGCTGCATCACAAAAGTTCCAATCAAGAGGGTGGTAAAAAGAAGGCACAGATCATTGCAAATACCGATTTTCTCTTTCTCTTTTTGTAAATATACCATCACATATAAGCTAAAGTTGATCTCAGGGTGGAGGAAGGGTTGCTGGCAGGAAAAGGGACGGCTTGGATCTAAAATTGCATATGTAATAGACTCCTAGAGGGGACACAAAGCGAGGCAGCTTTCTGCCTGCAGCAAAAGAAAGGGACGCTCGCTCCGGACTATGTGTAATACAAATACTGGGGGAATCTGTGACAAAACACGATTAAAAAATCATAAAATTATAAAGCTTGTAAACGAATAATCTGAAATTACATTTTATTAATGGAAAATATCATCAAAATAGTACCACTATGGACTAAACTGCCTGAGTTTTCATTTCGCATTAGATCTCATAGTAAAAAAGCCTTTAGCACAATTTGCTCTGTTTAAGTCACAACCAGTGCCAGACCCAGGACTATACCATGGGGAAGAGTCTCCTCTTGGATGGAATTTGTGTTGTGCTATCAAGACTTTTGTGCTAATCTTTCAAACAGGGAAATAGTGAGGCAAATCTTTAATCTTTTGGCACAAAGTTATTTTGGCTGGGGCGGAAAATTTGAGTCTTGGACTCAGGATGAATAATGCGACATTTCATTGATCAAGTATTCATTTTGATTGAAGAGCTTTCTTTATGTCATTAACTTCCATCTATAAAGAAAAAAAAAGAACAACACAATGATAATGAATTGGCTGGTTTCGAGAGAGGCTGAAAAATAATCAACCTGGTTGATGGAAAGAAAATCTTACAGGCAAAACGGGTAAAATGACATCTGAAGGAAGAGTTGATAATGATTCCAGAAATGCCTAAATGTAAAGAACAGGCACACAGGTGCAACGTGCTAGGAAATGGTGGGTGTTTTCACTCTTAGGCTACCAGCATCCAAAATTTGCCAAAAGCAACAATAGTTGGTATCTTGACCAGAGAGCAGTGCAGGCTGTCTTGACACATGGGACCGCCTGGCAGTGCTGGAAGGCAGCTGTGGTTGGGCCAGAGGGGTGTCTGTCAGCATCCCCCAAAGTGAGGACAAGCAGTAACCTATCCTTTCTTTGAGCAGTATGGGTCCTAACCACCACCAAGAGCACCAACTGGATGAAAGCTGTAAGTCTTGCTTTGGCCATTTGGTAATGGCTGAATTAGATCAGAGGCTAGCAGGCACAGGGCTCTAATACCCTGGCAGGACTGACACAGCCAACACGGAGAAATAAAAAGATGAAGAGCAAATGCCAACTGTGGGCAGCTGTGGTCCTGGGAGTCCCAAGAACTGCATGACAGCAGCCAGCTGGCAGTGGGGTCTCCCCGGCGCCATATCCTCTGGCAGTTACTACAATGAGGCCTCTGGAAACCAGAGGGAGCTTTTCACAGAGGAAATGTCTCAGGTAAATTCCAAGTGAGAAACCCAATTGGTGACACATGTACTAATGTCCCCCTTCCCCAAAACTTCCTGGGCCCCAGGAAAGGATGTGAAGGGAGCCTATGAAATTTTAAGAAAATTGCCACAGGAAGCATGCCTAAATCTGCAGAGAAAACAATCACTTAGTTTCAAAATAAAGCCCTGATGCTGCCCCCCATGCCCAGCTGAGCCTCTCATGAGGCAGCAGGGCCCCAAGGGACCCACCTGCAGTCGAAGCCGGATTTTCTTCTCTTCATCCAACTCTGACAGCAACTGCTTAATCTCTCGTCTGAAAAGCAAACAACAATGAAATGAAACAAAAGCCCAGACTTCCCCATTAAGAGAAATGAAGCATCTCATCACTACAAAATCCATCTGACCCTTTTACAAAAAAAGAAAAAAGAATGTGAACAGAACATGGTTTTCTTTGCATCGCTATTGCTTAAAATTTGTCAGAGACAGAAAGGCTTGCCAATATTTCTGGGCTCCCAAAATATGTAGCTATCCAACAGTAGGTCTGAAGTGACCTTTGAGATTCCTCAGTCCAAGCTTCTCCTAAGAGAAGATGGGGAAACTGAGGCCTAGAGAGGTGACCAACTTACTGAATGACTAGACCACAGGTATCCAGGCTCACATCCTGTTGTCCTCCCTCGTAGTCATCTTGACTGGAAACTAACTATCCCTGTATTATAGAATCAGTGGTTTTTAAATATACTTACATGATTTTCATTATAGACATTTTGACCACTCCATATACATTTCCTTCATTTTCTCAGAATTTTAAATTAATAAAAGGCTACTAGTATGTATTCTTGGATTCTCACGAAATCCTACACCTGTATCTGAAAACTCAGAGGTAGAATAACTGAACTGATGATATGGTAGTCATGTCACAGAGAAAGTAGAGGACACACAGTCTAATGCCCTTTCCAACCTTAAATGATGAAGTGAAACAAAACTATTCATCTTACAAACTCAGGGTTTTATACTTAGGACACTGCAACCATCCCAACTGCTCAGGGAGCTGTACTCCATTTCAGGGTAGGAAGCGCTCCATTCTACATGTGCATGTTTACAAACTGGATCGGAAAATAGAAAAGCAAGGACTGCAGAAACAGCACAACAAATAAGGTAGACGTTGTATTACACTTGCTCACTTCGGATGAGCACCAATGATGATCCCTAGACTTGGGCCAGTGTCCCAACAGTGTTGTCAACGTGCTGGGTTCTCTGACATTCACCAGTGTGATTTGTTACTGTACAGGCAGAATGACGAGATATTGCGGGTTTAGTCCTAGACTACCACAATACAGCAAATAGTGCAATAAAGTGAGTTGTAACCTTTTTGTTGGTGGAGGGTCTGGCTTTCAATCTGTAAAAAATGCAGTATCTGTGATGCTCCATACAGCAAGGCACAATACAGTGAGGCATGCCTGTATATTTATTCAAGTACATGCTCTGCACCACTGTCTCAGTGGGCACTAGTTAGGGCTTAGGAAGGATGTAAAAGGTGGGGTCCTAAGCAAACAGCAAGAGTCTGGGAAAGCAATGGCAGGCAAAGCCTCAAGTGGTCCAGGTCGGGGGAGTTAGCTGGGGAAGGAGGTGTAAAGACAGTCACTAAGTCTTGCACTAGTAAAATAGGCCATTAGTCTACAAGGAAGAAGGAAGACGGGGAAGTTATGGAGGAGAGCCAGGGCAGAGAGGAGGGGAGAACCAGCACGTTTGAGGAGGAGTGAAGTCAGCGCAGACTTGAGCTGAAGGCTGAAGAAAAGGTGACACCAAGAGCTAAGGAGACTGATAGGAACCCAGTGCCCTGGGCATAAACGCCAGGCTGAGGAAGACCCCAAAAGGCAGGCCTGGGAGAGGGGCCACTGTGACATGTGGATTCAAGATGTTGGCTGGGGAAAGATAATTCTGGCCAACTATGGCCAGGCTTCACAGTGGAGAGATGAATACGGGGCAGAGCAGGCCCAAAGCACTGGAGATCTTGCGCTCAGACGCAGGCAATTTTAGATATTCAAGAAGGTTCCAGGCACCTTTCAGAGGACCTCATGGGCTGAAGCCCTGGATTCAGGCTGGTCTGACCCAATGATGGTTCTGTTCAAAAGGTCATGAGCCAGTACTCTGGGATGTACTGGGGTGGGGGGGTCACTGTCTAGGCAGAGGGCTAATGTTACCTGGACATAGATGGGGCCTTTGGGTATGCAAACCTGTAATGTGCAGAGCTGGATAGGAGCTGGGGACTTTTAGGAGGTAAGGGCAGCGTGGCTGGCCCTGAGAGACCCTCTCTAGTTGCATCCTGCCTATCTGCACAGTTATCTGACGGGCCCCTTCCAGGTAGGGGGCAAATCCTGTCCGAGTGGACCAGAACTGGAACAGAACCACAATGCTCAAAGTGAGTTCCATGGACCACTCATCCTAGAATGCTCCTGAAAAAAAGAATTCTGTGATTAAGTACACTTCGGAAACAATGCATATGCTACCCTCTCTATCTTCCCAATATATAGCAGAGGCTCTGAGAAGTCCTTCAGAGAAGAAATTAACTTTATTTAATCCAACTATTCCCCAAAGTACCTGGCTGCAGAACACTTCAGGGCTCTCCAGCGCTGTACAGGAGGCAGGTGCTGGGGTGATTCCATGAGGGTATAACTGAGTTTTCAACCCCATCTCCTGCCACCAGCCCAGGCAATTCCCTATCCAGGAGACCAGGTGCCAGGGATGTGCTGGCCCACTGCCCCCAGGGCTTTTGTGTGTCCATGAACTTGCCCATGCTGTTCCCTTTGCTGGAGTGCTCTGCTCTTGGCAAGCCTGTATCACCTTTCAAAATATTACTCAGGAAACACTTCCTTCAGATGCCTCTCCCCCATCAACTCCACTCCCCAAAGAAAGAACTGATTCCCAAACTAGCTCAATTTACTCAGATAAGTACCTCCTGACTTCTAACCCTCTGATCACTTTTGTCACTGCATATGGCATCCTGGGTAATATACATGCCGGCTAGTTATTTTCACTTTCAGATCTTTCTCCCCATCAAAGTGCTCCTTGAGGAAGAGGGACATAGAGAGAGCATGGGGGTATGTGGGCATGCACAGAGAGAGCTTCAAGTTGCATGGGGAGAATATCTTGCTGAGTGTGAAGTCTTGGGTTTAAAGATTCCCTATGTCTTTTCATATATGGCAGCCCCTAAATGCAAGCCAATTACTGCACTGGGCAGCTAGCTGAAGAAATTGCAATTTTTCTGATGCTAGAGGAAAAGCTGGCTGTTGGGTTGATTAAGAAGTGGCTCATGTGCATCCTGGCCAAGTAGCTCAGTTGGTTGGGCTGTCATCCCATAAACTAAAGGTCACAGGTTTAATCCCTGGTCTGGGCACATATGAGAGGCAATCAATTGATGTTTCTCTCTCTCTCTCTCCCTCTCTCTCCCTCTCTCTCTCTCTCTCTCTCTCTCTCTCTCTCCCCTCCCCTGACCCCGTTTCTAAAATCAATAAAGACATATCCTCTGGTAAGAATAAAAAAAAGTGGCACATGTGCATATCGTATTTTATGGGCATTTAAAGATCTTTCCTTTCAGCGACCTGCTGAGTACATCATTCCTTATAACCACCTCCTCCTGGTAGGCCCCTCAGCAGGCCCAGTTACACAGGGAGCTGAGCTCAGTGAAGCCTCTTGGGTTCACACCCACTGCCACACAGTGCTGCCACCAACACAGGGAGGCTGGCCCACCTTCCAGGGCAGGCTGGGACCCGGACTCACAGACTGGGCCCTGGCCCAGGTGAGAGTGACCCAGAGGCAGATGAAGAAGGGACCTAGACACTCACTTCTGCTGGTCCTTCATGGTCTCAATGATGCTCCTCAGCTCTCGGACCTGTGTCCTTAGCTCCTCCAGGGCAGCCTGGCTGCTGGCCACAGGCTCCATCTTTGGTTTTACTTCCGTGCCGAATAGAGATGGGGAGTTGGCCCTGTGTCCAGCTGTTCCCAAAGAGGACGACAGGGGGGCAGGTGCTGCCGAGGACAGAGTGGCTGGCCCACCACTGCCACCTGTAGCCATGGTCCCCGGCTTAGGTGGCAGGGGTGCTTTGTTGTCAGACACCTGTAATGAGAGAGGGCACAGAGGCCTCAGGCTATGGATTCATGTTCAGCAACACCCACCCACATCGCTGCCATATAGCGTCCCACCTCCCTCCATATGCTGCTCACTCATTGTTTTACCCACAAGCCCCTAAGCGCCACCCCCTTGAAGTGCTTTCCCCTGTATGTTTTACATGTGACCACCTTTCTGGCCAGGTACTTCCTGTCTGTGTAATGTACACGCCCGGAGTCCCACCTACTTGTTAGGTTCTGAGAACTCACACTGAGCGAAACATTTTCTTGGCCGTCGAGAAGCTCAGAACCCAGTGAGGTATACACCGACAGAGCAACCAACCCCCTGAAGATGAGGGGGAAGTCCACACCCTGGCAGGGAAGTACAGAGAGCCTAGCGGGCAGAGCCAACAATTGAAACAGCGAGTTGGGCCAGAGAAATGGCCAGAGGAACAGAGAGCCATGGGGGTGAATAGCACAGAATTAGAAGAGAAGGTGCCCAATGATGGAAGCTGGGGACTTTCCACATTGAAGAGGCGGGGTGGGAAGGGAAAGCCCTTGAGGATGACGACGGAGTGGTGAGAGAGGGGACAAAGGCAGACAGGAAGAGGAGCCTGGGTTATGAATGTCCCCTACAGGAATTTCCAGAAGGAAGAAAATGGTTGGATAAGTGGGTCCAGGGTGTTGACAGGAAAACTGGGGGGGCCCACTTGAGGGAGACTGAAACCTAAGGCAGTCAGCGCCTCACTGAGAGATGAGGGGTGCGGCATGGAGGTTTAGAACTCTTTCCAGAAACTTGGTGGAGGAAGGAAGGTGGGAGAAAGAGAAGATTCCTGGAGAAGCCTCAGGAGGAGACAGGATCAAATAAGGGTTTTCTTCACTCTTAAAGATGGGGGAGACCCTGAGCTGGGTGATATAATGAAGGAAAGAGCCCAAGGGGGCCAGGGTGAAGACAGAAGAGACAGGTGGAGGAGGCCGGAAGGCGAAGGGTCCTGAGGAGACCAAGAGAGCATATGGTGTGGAGCAGTCATTGGGCACGTGGCAGGGAAGGCGGCAGCAAGGGAAGGTAAGATGCAGGCAGGTGGGGAGGACAGGACTTTGGAAGGTGAGGGGGTGAGTGACAGGCACAAGTCAAGGCCGGTGGGGAAGCTGAGCCATGCAGCCGGAACTCCCTGTAGCAGCAGGCACCCAGGGCGGGAGCCAAGGAGGGAATTGGCTGGCACGGTGAGGAGGCAGAGTCTGGAGTCAGACTGTGCTGGAGGGAGAGACTGGGCAAAGGAAGCCAGAGGCAGATGGGCCAGCATTCCCAGACTGTCTGCTTGCCTTTTCTCTGCCAAGTTCCCATTGAGGAAAAGCGCTTTCTGCTGCCAGAGATAGCAATCAGCTATCCCATGCTTATTGTTCGTAGGAGTTATAGTAAGAGGGAAGAGGGACTGACATTTATGGAGCACTGGTCACATGCCGGATGTCGGCTAGACAATTGAAACAAGGACCAGTTGGCACACACACATTTGACCGAGCAGGAAATGAAGGCTTAGGGACATGGTTGAGGAATTCCCCAAATTTCACAGCTAATAACTGGCAGAGCTGGGATTCAATCCTCTCCCCCATCAGCTGGACCCTCAAGCCCAGTACCGTGACCATGGCTGTCCGAGTATGAAAATTCACTCTCTCGTTTTTATTTTCTTTGCTTCTTTCCTATTCCTGAGTTCACACTTTTTCAAATTTCCCATCCTGCATCCTCACGTACCTCCCCCAACCCACCAATGCCCTCATACTGACTGACTTGCAGACATTTCTTGAATGAAATTCTGAGCATTTCCTACATGACCTGCTCTGCAGGCCCATTTCAGCTAACAAGTACTTTTTAAAATCCTCACAGAATAGAGGCTACCATATACCTTCACCAAATTAGTCCAAGTGGAATTTCTAGAAGCAATAAACAACATGACATGACAGCTGCAGGGAAGTGAAGTAAGCTAATGGGATAGAACTGTGAAAATCAAAACCGTGAAGAGCCACTGCCCACCAGTAGGTGGCACTGTAGAAACACCCTAAGGATGTCTGAGAGGTCAGTGAGAACACAACTATTCGTGCTTACCTGTGGCCACACAAAAACAAAACCAAAACCCCCCAAACGGGTCTAAATCCAATTTCTGCAAATGAAATCCATTTGTAAAGGAAGAGTACTTCAGTTTTATGAAAAATTAATTTCTCTGTTTTTATGGGATTATAGTTTTGCTTACTATATCAGTTGTCAAAGAAAATCTACATGTGTAAAATTTTAAATCTATGAGAGGGAAAATCCCACATAACCTTTGATTTCTTTGTGTTAATTCCTGCTTCAAGTGCCTTTAAAAATGACTATGGTTTTCTACTTTTAGACAGAAAGTAGTTCTCAAGCATTTATAGAAAATAATTTCAATTGGCTCTGTTCTCTTAGCATAAACTTCAAAATCTTGGTTCACACTCACAGGACAAGCAGAAAACGCAATCACTAAACAATGTTTTCTTTGCTTCTCATAAGCCACTAACTTCAAATAGCTATACAACGTCCTGGGCATGCAATGAAATAAAAATGCTTTTAGACTATCAATTTATCCTAATAAATAAATAAATAAATCCAAATCCTCTTTTAAGAGACCACCATTACTCATTCAAATGCATGAGCTGCCAACCACAGTTTGTGACACCACCAGTTTTGAACATAAAAGTCAAGATCTGTGGGCAGAGGGCACAGCATTTAATACAGTGAGTGTATTCTTTCTAGACACCTCTAGGCTTTTTAAGTTGTCTTGGTTCTTGAAATGGTGATGGTGTGTGACAGTGTTTGTGTATATGTGGTCGATGGTATGAGGATGAGATCAAACCACAAGAGAAAACATGGGAAATCATCAATCGAACTTGTATGCCAGGCATTCTGCCCAGTTTTGGAGAGTTTGTAACATGCCTTGGGAATTTTGATTACTGAAGTCATCACTGTCACTAAAGAATGACAAAAACTTGCATGGTCTGCTGCAATGGACTGAATGTCTGTGTCCTCCCAAAATTCCTATGTGGAAATACTAACCTATTTTGATGGTATTTGGAGGTGAGGCTGATGGGAGGTGATTAGGTCACTCGGGGGGAGCCCTTTATGAATGGGACTAGTGTCCTATACAAGGGACCCCAGAAAGCTCTCGCACTCTCTTTCTGCCATGTGAGGACACAGTGAGAAGCTGGCAGTCTGCAACCCAGAAGAGAGCCCTCACCAGAACCTGGTGGTGCTGGCACACTGATTGCAGACTTCCAGCCTCCAGAAATGTGAGATACTGTTAATAAGCCACCCACTCTATGGCACTTTGTTATAGCAGACTGGACTGGCTAAGACATCTACTTATCCTTGTTTGGGTCATAGCTCATCAGAGCATACATGAAAAGGCAGGGATCCCGTGCTGTAGGGACACCCTCACCGTGGCTGATCACTCACTTGGGATATGGTAACAGTCTTTGAAGTTTTCTTTGACGCGTCCACTCCTCTGTGTGCAAGCGAAACGTGTTCCTCTTTATCTTCTTCGGGACTTGGGGAGTCAAAGATATCAGGGCTTGAAAGGGAAGACTGGATAAAGCCAAAAGAAAATGCTTTTGTCAGAATTACACCTTAGCTGATGTAGCTTTTGTTAGTATAATGTTGTGTGCTTTTCAAAGCACTTGACACTTGTGTTTTGTTTGTCTCCTCATTATAACCGTATGAGGCAGAAAGTGTGCTATTATCTGTGCACTAGAGATAGCGGCAGAACTGGGACTAAGAAGCCAGATTTCCTACACCAGGGACCTTTCTATGGGGTCTTTCAGGTGATGCCCATGGGTCATTTCACCCATGCAAGCATCCATCATCCAACTTTTCCTGTTCCCTTCATCCCTCAAAGTAGCAAATGTTTACATCCCTCATTTACAGAGGGATGTAAACATTTGCTACTGTGTGCCAAGCACTGAGCTTGGTACTGAACTTAATGGTGACATGCCAGACACAGTCCCTGCTCTCACAGGCCTGACAGTCCAGTAGGGAAGGACACACAGGTTGAGAGGAGGCTGCCTCTAACGTGCGCCTCCTCCATTCCTTGATCCCTTTCCGGAACCACCAAATGGGCACAGTGAAGTGCCTAAAAGGACTTCTCCAAGAGGGAACCGTTTCCAAGGGGAACGGCAAGGGCTCACCAGGCCTGCAGTCTGGTGACCAAAGTTTCTAGAGCCACAGAGCACAGCAAGCTCACACCTAATTCGCTACCTGCTGCTCAATCTCTGCTGTCATTGCCACGGGCACTCAACATCCAGTTTGGATTCTATCTTTGCCAAGGTCTATTTACAGAATGGTAGCATCTTTTGGTAAAATATGGAGATAACACCCCCACCTTTCTTGCCTCATTGTGAAAATCAGAAAGCTAGATGACTGTGAACCAATTCATTGGAATTCACTTGGTCATAAATGATTATTGTGCTAGAATTTTTCTAGTTTGTAAAGGACAAAGCAAAAACAGATAAGAGTTCCTGTGGCAAGGAAACTTTTTGAGGGAACACTCTACCAGAGATTGCTTTGGATGACCTCATATTCAGCGCCACCTCTATGTTTTGTACCCCTGTAGTGGGGAAACAGTCCCATATAGAACCCCCACTTGATGCCACTGTAGAAAAACTCCACGTACAAATACTGTCTGCTTGCCTCTGTGTATCTACTTAATAAGGTGGAAACCTAATACATTTAGGAAATTTGTAGGCAAAGTTTTAAAATTAAAAGGTCTTATTAGTTAATCTTTATTTAATCTGAAAATCCCATTACTTAGAATATCCCCCCAACCAAGCTTTCTTCTTACTCTAAGATTAATTGCTTAACCACCTTGCAATGCCCAAATCTTTTCACTTTCAGATTCTATTTAAAAAGCCATTTCCCTCCTATACAACCTATGGTTCATGACCTGTCAATCAAAGTTTTCTCTTTGAGTTTTATAAACACAGCTAGCTCAAACTAGGGTGAGAGGCCCCAGGTTGGACAGTCATAACTGGTGCATTTCCTCAGTCTTTCCTTCCAATGGCCTTTTAGGAGTATATCCATGTCCACTAATCCCATTTTGCAATGAGAAACCTACAGGCGCTAACCGGAAGAGTAAACATGAATCAATGTACGTGATGGATAGCAATGAATGGAAGAGGGCACAGTAATTCTACTTGTTTAAAGCGCACATGTATCCTATTGTTTTAAGACCACGAATAAAGTTTTTCCGTATAAAATGCCAAACTTTGAGTCACTGTGCCATAAGCTTCCTGTGGGCAGGGACCGTGTACATCACATTCCCAGTTGCAGCCTTGGCATCAGGCACAGAACTGAGCCCACAGGAGATAGATACCTATAAATATTTGCTGGATGAACAAATGTGTAGTCTAAAAGAAGAGCAAAGATAAGACGCCTTTATCTGGTCCCCCCAAATATATACAAACTCTCAGACATGGGATGTATGAACCAAGGGTGGGGTGGTAGATGGTAGTTTGCATTTTTCTGTATTTAATCCTGGATGCCTCAAGGCCCTCTAGATCTTATAAAGTAGGAAAGAATTTGGAGGGAAAAATGATGAAGGACTTAGAGAGAAGCTATGGGAGGTAGGATTAAAAATTTAAACACAGAGATACCAAGAAACAATGAAATAGTTTGGGTGTCTGTGAGGTGTGTTAGGGAGGGTGTGAACAGGTGACAGGGAAAGGGGGAAAGGAGGAGGTACTGACACAGTACTCTCCATAAGAGGGGAAAAGTAAGCCGCTATTCCAAGACTTTCTTCACAAAAGGTGTCAACACAGAATTAGGTTTGTTTCATACAAGATGGAAAAAAAGGATGACTCAAACCACATTTCCAGACTCAGGAATATGAGAGGAGAGGTTCAAAGAAGTGGCCTTTTCCTTCTAAATGATGACTGTTGAGGTGGGGTCAGTGACGAGGTGAAAGGAGAAAGTGTCCTGGGAAACCTTCAAAAGGTTAACTCCTTGGTGTATCCAGATGAAGGTCATAAGGCCATAGACCTGCATTCCTAGCAAGGGCAAGGCGATGTCATAGAGAGAGACAGATTGATAGAGATAAAATAGGCGCAAATACACTGCTTGCAGAAACAGCAAGATCTTTCTACAATGGCATTCACACTTCAGTGTTTATAATGAAGAATTGGAAACAACATAAATGTTCAATGATGGTGCACTGGCTGGATAAACTATCTTTTCTTGAAAACTTAGAATACTAGGCAGCCAATTAGTGTGATATTATTGACTAGGTGTAATGATTGGAGAGAAAGGTGAACAATATAAGAGGAAAAAGCAAGGTCCAAACAATACATATTAAGTGACCCCATTGTGGAAGAAACAATTTTACACATAGAAATAGAATTTTAAATACAATCCAAGGATATAGCAAGAGGCTAACATTTCTTAGGTCTGGGGAGCAGGATTACAAGTAATTTTCTTCTTTATGCATTTCACTGTTAAAATTTGGCACTATAATGTGTTACAGGTTTCCAATGAGAAAAAGGTTATTCAAAACAACCCAAACAAAAAACCTCTACGGGTTACCCAGAATATTCTAACTGCTTTCTCCAACATGACCAGGTGCCTCGTGCATTTAAAAACAATCTCCTAAAGGTCAGCATGGGAGAAAGGTTTCTCACTGCCAAGCACTGTCTAGTGGCAGAGCTTTCCTTAGTAGTTTTATTTTGTTTATAGACCAAACCAGCCACACTCTCCTTTTCCACCATTAAACGTGACTTTTTTTTTCTTACCAATTTCATTTCAGGTTCGAATGAGAATCAGTCTGGAAGGAGAGAATAAGTGCAAACAGGAGTGCCCACCTGGCTGGCAGACACACATGAACAAATAGAAATACCACTTGATTCTGGAAGACTCTCAAATCATTTTTTGGGCAGCAGTGTATCTCATGACTTTTCTTTCCTGTTTGTCCTCAAAACAGCAACATGTAGACGAGTCTTTAACTTCAACCTCTTATCTTTCTTGCGTTGAGCTGTAGAGAATTGAGGCGACACTTACGGATGTCAGGGACTGGGACGGAGGCCGCCGCCCTGTGGCTTTTGGTCTGCTTGTGGTTGGGTGACTGAGTTTCTCAGTAGATGATACCACGGAGTCAAAACCTTCTAGGTCTAAAACGGAAGTAAAATAGATTTTTAAGAGCAAAATTAGGAATGAGTAAAAGGTTCTCATAACATGTCAGAAGCATCTCTTTTCCTTAACAATCATCCTTTATGCCTGGATTACATTTCATCATTTATGGAGGCTGTCTACATCCCTTGCTCATCCAATAAACACGATCCGGATAGAATGAAGAATAATTTCCACCTCAGTATATAACAAGCTAACATGGAAGAGAAAGATGACTCTTCTTCCCTTCTTCCACACCTGTATTCATAAATCTTGAAAAGCTACAGAAAAAGTAGATGAGGAATTCTCGTTTTTTCCACAAGTTCAAGTTCATTTTGGTAGTAACACACTGGTGCAGGCTCATCACAAAAAAAGTTATCAGTTATCATGAGGTACAACATCCTTAGACAAGGGAGTGCTGGCTGTTGATCCCAAATGACAAGAAAGGGCAGTCTCCTCCTCTGGCTGTACCGCAGTACTCTGCCCATCAGCTCTCACCCTAACGTTAGACCATAAACTCCCTGGGGATGGAGAGCAAGCTTCTACTTATCCAGATAACTCACAGAGCCTGCCACCATTCTCTTTCCAGAGGCATCACTCAACGAAGGCATTGTCTTCTTCAGTCATCAGTCTGCTCCTTCATTCATGCCATTATGATTGAGCAACTACTCTGTGCCACACACACACACACACACACACACACACACTCAATACCAAGACTACACCAGTGAGTATGGTGGACACAAGCCTGCCCTCAGAGACCTCACATCTCTGTGACTGATGTTTCAGATGAATGTATTGTAGAATCATTCAGCCAGACTGATACTCTGCCTGATGTGACTAGGAGGAAGGCCTCTTCCTTGACTTTGCCACCATCTTCCACAAATGATCAGAACAAGTGACTACCTGGATCTACAGAGTTTGGGAGATTTACAAATGAAGTGTAGATGCGTATGAGATGCACAATGGAAAGGCTGGCAGAAAGGAGGGCCAACCCGGAGACCTATTATTGCTTGTGACTAGGGCAACACCATCTTTTTCTGACAAGTACACTGTGTTTCATATGCTATGTGTTCCCAAACCTTTCTCCATTCTCCCTTTAGCGTAGCCTCAGTTTTGTTTCAGGACAACATGCCCAGCCTGTGATTGCTCCGGATGTGGACATATAGGCCAATTTGGGTCACTGAGAAATAAAGGGAAGTCTATGAGAGCCTCTTGGAAAGAGATTACCTCTCTGGCTAGCGAGTGCCAAGTGAGCGGAAGGCCATTTGCATTGCTGCCCATTCTTATTCCCTGTTTCGGGATGCTGTAAATGGTCAGGATGTCTAGAGCTGTGGCAGCTGTCTTATGACCATGAGGGGAGTCTGGCCAATGCTCTTGGAGATCTTGAGCATGGCAGAGCAGAAAAATGGAAAGATCATGGGTGACCAATGAGCTACCCACCAACCCTGGAATAATCTAATGCCCAGACTTCATGCCATGTGAAGTTCATAACCCTCTGCTATTTCAGCCAATTTTAATCCAATATTCTTTATTTGCAGCTGAACACACCTAATCCCTATCTGCAAATCTGCTGGCCCAGGACAGAAAAGATAAAAATTATGTGTGTTTTTATCCCTCCTTATTTTAGTGAGAGCCCTTTCGTTGATAGTCATTATAAGTGGTCTGGCTGTGTGATGGCTTTATTCTATTAATAACCAGGTAGGTGTTGCCTGGAAATTATTTCCTTCAGTGGAATATACAAAACCAAGTACAAGTCACACTGATCAGGACAAACCATTACATTACACCTGGGATTATAGGAACTGACTTTATTCTAGAACCTGGCGAAGGAATAATTAGTCAATGAACTCATTTTATAAGGGCAAAACAGGTATAACCAAAGACTAATTATCTGCAAACACAGCACAGAGAAAAATATTGGTGGTGCTCAGAGGCCAAAGTGGGAGCCAATCAGCACCTAGCACCAGATGGAGGCCATTAAAGGGACCCACCTCACAAGCCTGCTCAGCAGGGTCCAGGGATGGGCTAAGATCCCCACCGCTAGGTGAATCTCTCCAGAGCCAGTTCACTGCCCTGACCCTCTCAGGGGCCTTCCCTTTTAAAACATCTTATTTTCCTAAATTCCCCATTACACACTTGGATTGATGCCAAAGCTACCATCTGACATTAACATCCTCCCAATTAATTAAAGCCACTTTTTCTCTGATTACAAAAGTAATACATGCTCAGTGTGTCATTTAAAAAAACCATACAATTGTGACAATGAAAGAAAGTCAATTATAATTTTATCACACTAGTACAACCACCATTAGCATTTGGGTATATTACCCTCCAGCCCTCCAGGCTTTTTCTATAAATAGTCTAATTCCCACTATATGTAGTACTGCATTCTGTTTCTTTCATTATCATAATATGCTACAACTCTAAAATGTTTTCATAAACATTGATTGTTGTATAATCTTCTACTGCACTGCAATTCATGATTTATTGACTCAACCCCCTATTCACTTCCCCCTCCAATTTTTTACTATAGATAAGTATCCACCAATATCTTTGCATGCACTCTGCATACAATGGGTTTAGCAGGTTCTCTATGCAAGGGGTCCTCGGCATCTGGGTCACAGACCGGTACCGGTCTGGGCCTATTAGGAATCAGCTGTATAGCAGGAGGTGAGTTTAAATGCAATGCGCTTGAATCATCCCCAAACCATACTCCCTGACCTCTGGTCTGTGGGAAAATTGTCTTCCACAACACTGGTCGCTGGTGCCAAAAAGGTTGGGGACTGCTGCTCTATGCAGTTCCCAAACATGGAGCAGGAAATAAGGCCCAGAACAGGGAGGCTTGCTCAGGGAGGGGGGTTGGTTGTGCAGGATGGGGGGCATGAAGAGGGCAGAGGAAGTCTGGGAGAAATGAGAGAGGGCATGAAACTGAGGAGCAGATGCTTAGCCAGCAGCCGGGGAGGAGGTAGAGGACGGGACATTAGTGGTTCCAGCAAACAAGGCGCTGTGAAGGGCCTTGGCTGTATGCTACCAGGAGCTGAGAGGGGCCATCTCTATCATGGCTCTGTCCAGGAAATGGAAGCAAGCTCTGGAGGCAAAACCTAGAGCAGAGTGAAGTGATTACAGCAGTCGATCAAAGTGGTGACTGAAGGCTTGGGTGATTGGTGACAGGTCAGAAACACTGCAGCTGAAGTGAGAAGGAGGCCTGCCAGGGGACCCAGAAATCACAATGGGGTGGGAGAGGGCTGTGGGGAGCAGGTAGCATGGCTGCAGGCCCCTTGGGATGGACTCAGTATATCCTCTGCTGTGCAGGGACAGACAAGTTCATGTCTAGGAAACATCTGCTAGACTCTAGGGAGGACTCCATCTTTGCTCCTCACCCACCCTCCTGAAATAATTAAGTCCCCCTAGGAGTTGAAGGTTTGATGGTGTGTGAGATGGTGGTCTGTCTTAAATCACACTTTCAAAATGACTCAGAGGTGGGTGTCTGTTTCCCGCACTTAGACTGTGAGCCCCAGGAGAGCAGGAACTCATCTTTGAGCTCTCAATGTCTAGCACATTCCTGGGAAAACGTGCTTAATATTCTGCAAGTGAAGGAACAAGCGAACTGAACAAGTCAACAAATGAATGAACTAATCTCCAGAAGAAACTCTGATTCCAGGAGTGCAGCTTACGGAGTTGACCACTAGTGGGGCATGAGGCGGCAGCTCAGGGTGAAGGCAGCATTCTGTGCCACGGCTGCAGAGCCAGCTTGGCTGGCCCATTTCATTTTCCTGGCAGAGGTCTGCACTGAAAAGACCCGCACACGCTGAAGCCTGGCTACACTTAGCCAGTGTCTCCACAACAGAGGGCCAAGAAGACTGCCTCATCTGTCACTCAAGAGGGTCAGAGTCCTGCAGGGGGAACGGCTCTTCACTTCTTCCTGCATATTCAGCTCTGTTTAGCTGCCTTCAGTTTCAGCTTATAAAAAGCACTTTTTTTTTGAAACAACAACTAGACCCAACTGCTAGAAAAAAAAAAGACACACCAAGTATGAGGTCACTTGCTAAAAAGGGAACCTCAGACCATGAACTGCAGGGTACTTGTGATTTCTGACAGTGAAGGGGAAAACTCTTCAGTACTGTAACCTAAGGCTTTCATGGCTGTGGCCATGGTAGCTGAGATTAAGGCAGAATTTCCATGACTAACCTATTGTGGTGCGAAGAAAATGGCCCAATTTTCATGGTGGTTTTGAAATGAATCAGGCTGAAACTTGATAGGAGCTTTCTCAGCCTGGCTGGGAATTTTTCCTCTTAATAAAAAAAAAAAATAGTTTTAATGCCCATGAGCCAATTCAAAACTATTGAACTGGCAAATGATGGGTATTTTTTAAAAGTCAGTTTCATAAAGAGGAGAGGTTCTTGGCTTTGTGATACTTGGAAGACGAGCCCTCTGCAGACGTACGGGGATAATTCACGCTGGACACAGAGTCAGCTTGGAAAGGCCTCTGACTCTTCATGCCACATGGAATGGCCCATTTTCCATGAAGTGCAGTCACACCCTATTTAGTTCAATTAGAAAATGTGGGCTCATTTTCCACAGATGGGAGGGATGACACCAGTGACCACAGGTGACCTAAAGCACATCCACGGAAAACACAAGGGAGAAAGAGTCAAAAGTCTCAGATAAGCCAGCTGTCACCACAGGAACTATTTGTCAGCTCTTAAATGGCTGTTTATTCCTTGTGGCTCACTGCTCTGGATTCGAGAAAGAGCCCTGGAATGGAAGTTTCTTCAGTTGAAGCCTGTCAACATCACTGCCTCCCAGTGCCTCTGGAAGCCATTCCTGCTCCGGCATGCCCCTTTCAAGGATCCCTAAAGTGGTGGGACTTCTCGCCTGGAACTGCTGCAACAGAGTCCTCACTCCAGGGCCCATACCACTCCACGGGCTGCCAGCAGACATGTTAAAGTACAGATCGGAGCACGTCCCTTAGCTGCTTAAAGTTCTTCCCAAGTTCCCATGAAAGCCCAGAGCCTCTGCAGGGCCAAGGTGCTCTTGGTATGGCCGGTGCCCACCTCTCTCTGTCCCTCAGGACACTTCCTTCCCTCCCTTCTCCTGGGGCCATCAAGGCCTGGGTTGGGCAACTGGGACCTTTCCCAATAAGTGAGACTGCACCCTAAAGGCTTGCTTGAGTGCTCCCCTAGTAACTTGTCACTCTAATCTCAGCCTTTAGCACCCTGAATGGACACTCCTTGTTGACTTACCTATCTCCTGCATGAGCCAGGGAAAACACTGTGGTTATTATCTTTGCTTGTCCCAGGCCTAACGTCATTCCTGGCTTGAAGTGAATGTTCAATAAATAATTATCAAATAAATGAACAAACAACCATTCTGGGCTTCAGTTTTTTCACCAGGAAAAAAGAGAATTCTCTGAGTTACCAGCTTTGGGGGGTTATTCTTTTGTAAATGAGACATTATGTGAAAACTCAAGTCACACAGGTAGAATTTTGTTTTCATACATCATTGATGGAGTTGTGGGATTTGGGAACAGAGATCTAAGAGTAAAGCTAAATCTTAATTTAAAAAAAAAGCATACCTTTAAAAAAATTAAGACTTAACATGTGAAAACCCTAAACCCACAGGGTTATAGGGAGGAAATCTCACCCTGCACATAAATCACGTGACTAGCATGGAACATCTGTGCAGACTACAGAGTTGGGCCCATTGTTGGGGTCAGATGAACACCTGCATTAGCTGAGTCACCAACTGAAAAATTCTCATTCAAGTGATGAGCAGCTTCTGCAGGAAAATAAGCCCTCCAAAATGTGTAAGGATATAGCAGATTAGCTGTTGAGTTTTCATTTGCAATCCAGGTGTGATGTTTGCCAGATACAAGCTGCTGAGAGAAATAGTTCTGAGCTACTGTTCAGCCACCCTATGTTCCTTGCTTCACACATACTTGCTCATGTAACCCTCCCCCAAAACCCATGCCCCGTAGGTGCTGCCCTATTCCATTAAGGGGGACAGGGAAGGTCAGAGGTTAGACCTCATGCTCAAGGTCACAACCAGGAGATGACAGGGCCCACATTCAGATTCATGTCCGTGGAGTTCTTTCCACTACAGAGTGTTGGACAGACAGCAGGAACACTTGACCTTACTTCTCGTTCAACCGATGGTGAATTCCGAGACTTGTTTCTATATCAAGAACAAGAAAAGATACTAGGAAAGGTAATTTTCTTTGGTGAAGAGACCACTGATGCTCTGATAACAAACTACCTTTTCCTATTTTATTCAAATGTGTTTTGAAAGGACTGAAAAAAAAAAGGCTGGCTTTTTTAAAGGAAATCTCTGATAAGAAATGGAAGGGGAGTAGGGGGGAGAAAACTACTTGAACAATGATTAAAATAAAATTAAAAAAAAAGAAATGGAAGGAGTTAGGCAAGTTAACCAAGACTGATTTGCTATTTAGTACAAAGTAATGTTTACAGGGAAACTTAAGGTGCTGGGATTTCATGGGAATTTGGGAAGAACTTGAAGCAGTGAAGCAACATCCTCAGATCTGCCCTTTAATATCCTGGTGGCAGCCTGTGCAGTAGTATAGGACTTAGAGTAAGGATTCTATTACAGAATAAGAGAGGGAGATAAGGAATTTATGTGCTCATCCACTTCATCAAACACTTATTAAGTATCTACTGCATGCCAGGCATATAGTAATAGCTTCAAGAATGAAAGTAATCACTCTAAATCCACACTATCCATTCAAACCTGCTGTGATGATCAGAACCTGCTATAGGTACACTATCCAATATGGTAGCCACTAAGTGTGATTATTAAATTTAAATAATCACTTGTGGCTAGTGGCAACAAAGATCTCTCTCACAACCCTACATCATGGTATTTCTTCTCATCCATGCTCAGTCCATTCACTGAATGCATATTTACTGAGTGAGAACTATGAGCCTGTCTCTGCACTAGCCATGGGGGGATACAGGGCTGGACAAAATAGCCATGGTCCTTGCCCCATGGAGCTTCCAGCCCTTTCTCTCCCCCTCTCTCTCTCTCCCCCCCCCACACACACACAATTACAAATTCTGCTAGCTACTATGAAAGAAAGGTAAAAAGATTAAATTAACAATGATAGCA
Source organism: Phyllostomus discolor (assembly GCF_004126475.2). NCBI lineage: Eukaryota > Metazoa > Chordata > Mammalia > Chiroptera > Phyllostomidae > Phyllostomus > Phyllostomus discolor. The sequence continues at coordinate 7,376,782 of NC_050198.1, forward strand.
TGGGGGCCTAAGTTAGATCAGCAGAAGGGGGCATGCATCTTCCTGAAGTTTAGCATTGAGGAGAGGTAGAATGCTTCACATGGATGGTTAATAAGCCATGTGAATGGGGGAAAAGCAACTTTTCACATTGTCACGCCTTTAACAACTGCGCACCACAAGCTCAAATTTGCTATACAAAAGAATCTAATAAATAATGTATTTTTATTGGAAGTAGTAGTTATGCTATTATTCACAGGAATGTAAATTGCATGACCTTTTTGAGATGCCATTTGGCAATACCTACTGCAAAAGATAAAGGTGTACACCTTCAGATATTCCACTTCTACAAATTAACCCATAGAAATATTTATGTAACTGCAGAATGATATATTTATAAGGCCAGTGGTTTTGACTGTTTTGCCAGTATACCTTCTAAAATAATTTTGAAAACCCAGGTACCCCCCTCACACATCTTAGGTAGACATCTAAAATTTTGTAAAAGTTTTAGTCACAAATTATATAATTTTCTAAAATCAAAACATTGTTATCTTAAAACATAACTATGATGTTGCTCTCTTAAATACATTCAATATTACAGCAATGTAACAACCACCATCACCCATTTTTAAAGATCATGAATAACCTTTTAACAGTTGAAAATTCTGCATCATTTCTTTCCCCTCCTTGAATTCATATTCCATCATACTTCCACTGCTGAATTTTAGTCTAATTTAGTATATTGTTGTCCTTTGTTAATCATCATCATTTTATGATATACAATGCATATCAATAGAAATTTATGATTTTTTATTTCCTAAAATCATAAGACTCTTAAGTGTAAAAGTTATTTTTTCTTCTGGATTGGTTATCATTATAATTATTATTAGTATATAAATGATCAAAACATATGTATTCACACATACCACACATTTTGATAATAATTTATAAGCATAAAAAGGTAGAATTTTATTGGGTTCCTCCACCCCAGATATTTCATGCACATTAGATGACTATTACTTAGCACAAGAATGACATGGGTTGGCATCAATCTATTCCTATTTTTCATTTTACAGCTTGGAAGTGCCAAGAAACTTTGTTCACATAAATAGAAGATGGAAATGGAAAGAATTTTGTCACAATGTCACTCAATTCTTTGAACTCCTTTCAACTTATATACCAAAACTCAAGACAGTAGTCCAACATCACCAAGAACTATTTTTAACAATCTATCAATGAACAACTCAGTAGGGATCTTCTTCAGTTTTGCTGGAAGCAAAGAATTAGAAACCAACTGATTGTAAAGGGAATTTTTTTGTCCAGTCAATAGAGTCACTCAGCTTCTCAATTCCAACACCATTCTTAGAACTGTCTTTTAGTTTACACCAGGGATTTTTATATCCCTAGACTGGGCAAGAGATTGGTTGTGCTATATAAAGTGGGAGAGGGCAATTGGGGAAAGGGGAGTAGGAAAAAGGAAAAGCAGTGTGATACCAGAGCTCTCAGTACATAAGTGTGAAGAAAGAGCACACAAGCAGATGAGCACTATTTGTGGTCTGAGAAGTTTCTGTGACCCCAAGGTATAGGTAGCCTGGTTTATAGATCCCTGCCCTAGTCTGCTCTTCACACCATTATTCCTAGAGAATTGATCATGGCATAATCACACAATGGAATATTATGTAGCCTTTAAAGGTATAAGGTTGACCTATGTGACTTATGTGGAAAGATGTTAAGCATACGTTATTTAATACAAAAAACAACAATGGGGCAGAAGTGTGTGTATAACATGGTCATAAAAAAAATCTATCCATCCATCCAATCATAGAAAGTTTTCTAAAAGTATCTACAGCAAATTAATAGTGATTATCTAAGGGAGAGGCTGTACCTTCTAACTTTCTGTGTTCTTTTACTTTTTTAAAGCAAGCACCTACTCTCTTTGTAATTGGGGGAGTGGGAGAAACTCTTCAAAATAAAGACACAACTGAGTAGATTGTGTATGAGATTACTGGTTTCAGATGCAGCTACGAAATTACTGGTTTCAGACACACATGCCCTAGCCAGTGTGGCTCAGTTGGTTAGAGTGTCATCCCATGAACCGAGGGGTCACCAGTTCGATTCCCACTCAGGGCACATACCTAGGTTGTGGGTTCAGTCCCAGTTGGGGCACGGACAAGAGGCAACTAATCATTACATTGATGTTTCTCTCCCGCTCTCCCTCCCTCTCTGTAAAATTAATAAGCATGTCCCCCAGTGAGATAGAAAAAAAGAAATCTATCTGATTTCTAGCTGATTTATGTTATGTGTTCAAAAACTTTCCTAATTTCCAATAACAGTAGTCATGGTAAGAAGAACGGTCGATGGCTGGTGCTTCTGTCTGAGCTGCAGCTATACCAACTACCAGGCTGACAGCACCTGTTTTGTCAGCTGTATCACATCATTATGTCTCAATTTAACAACAACCCTCTAAGGTAGTGGGCATTACTAGCCCTGCCATCTGAGAGATGAAAGTGAATGTCAGAGTCACTCATCCTAGGGCTTGCAGAGCTAGTATTCAAACCCAAGTGTGCCTATCTAAGAACCCACGGCTTACCCAGTATACCACACCTTTTCCTCGGCGGCCTGTGGGATTATCTTGCCTCTCTATAAGGGTTTGCTCAAGGAACTCAAATTTACTTAGGATGGCAAACATCCTACCCTTTAACATTTCTCTGTAAAAAAAAACAAACTGGGCGAAAAAATCATAACAAGTTTTTTCAAGGTGAATTAATAATTTTTAAACTTTATAAACATTTATGCCATAACTATTATACCCATACTTGTTAATAACTAAGGCTTGCATATGGCCAGCATGTGTTTTATAAGCGAACATTTTTAGGGCAAAGAAAGCCTAGATAAGACCTTAGAAAGGGCCAAATGATCAATTCTAGGTTAAAAGGACGAACACAACTAAAGGAATTGAGGGAAAGAGACAGAAGAATAAGCTATTTCATCTAAAAGAGGATTCAGAGAGAGAGAGCAGTTTTCTCATCATCCAGACAATTCAGCTAAAAGACACAGATTCAGAGAAACAAGGCTGCGAGGTTGACCTGGGCCCCTTTGATCATTTTATCCAAGCCCCTGGTTTAAAGATAAAAAAACAAAGCTGAAAGAGGTGCAAGGCCATGCCCTACGTGCCACCAGACTGAGGGCCAATTTCCTTTTAGGGAATAAGGCACACAGGACTTCCCATGTTAGTCAACAGCACTCTACTTAGACAAAGGAGGAGCAGCCTGACACTTAGAAAATTGTAATGCATGTGTGAAACAACAACCTCCTAATATCCACAATTACACAGAAGCCAAAATGTATACTGAGTATAAAACCTGAGGAGGTATTGCCTGGCTGAAGTCCAGTACCCATTTCACCGCCTTGGGAGGGACTGGCGCCTCCCAACATGTTAGAAGGGCTTGTGGGCCTCATCCTCAAGCCCAGGGTAAAGGCAGAGGATCGAGGTACAAAGTATTTAAAGGGCCCTTAAAATCTGACATTCCAGGCCCTGGCTGGTGTAGCTCAGTGGATTGAGCGCGGGCTGGGAACCAAAGTGTCCCAGGTTCGATTCCCAGCCAGGGTACATTCCTGGGTTGCAGGCCATAACCCCCAGCAACTGCACATTGATGATTCTCTCTCTCTCCCTCTCCCTCTCTCTCTCTCTGCCCCCCCCCCGCCTCCCTTCCCTCTCTAGAAATAAATAAATAAAATCTTAAAAAAAAAAATCTGACATTCCAGCCATCCCCACCTCCCTCGCTGGGGTTGGTGGTGGGGGGAGTAGTGGGAGGAAAATATAGACAACTGTACTTGAACAACAACAACAAAACATCTGACGTTCTAGAAGTGATTTTTAAAAATCACAAGCAACTGTATGTCTATACAAAATTAATCTAACTGTACATTTCTGGGTGGTGAGAGATCTGCCAGAGCTTCAATACCCACCTCTGTCTGGAGCCTTTTGTTTGCACCCCGCCCCACCCCCAACATTTCCTCTCTCCCCGCACCCTCCTATCTGCAGACAAGCACCAAACCTGTGGTTTTCAAATGCCACCTGAAGAACTGGTGTGTGCCCATGACAAGCTTATCGCCAGTCAGAAAGAGGAAAAGAAGGCCAACATCGTGAGTCTCCCAGTAAACTAAATGTGTTCAAGTTTTAAACTTGGACATTATACCCTTCCGCCAGGTGACGGCATTTGTTGTTTAAATGCATTTAATGAGTGAAATAAAAATCAGCACTCCCTCACATTAAAAGCGTATTTTGTTTGGTAAATGAATCTGTGAAATTCCAGAGACTATGAACAACCTCAGGGAGAGATGACTCAGGCCTGGGGAGGTAGAGTGCATCACTATAGGTCACCTCAAAGCTAAATAAAGAGGTTTCCTCTGGCTCTTGTTCCTGGCTCCCTGTTCCCTTACCCCTCATCCTTAGGTTGTCACCACCAGAGCTAATAACATTCTGATGGGTTCCACCAACCTCACTCCTCAAGTGCTCATCACTTTTCTTATTTACTGAGTCAAAGGTGGCAACAGTCTGAGAGGGCCAAGGCCTCTAGACTAGGCCCTAACAAGAGCCTATGGCTAGAGAAGAGGTTTGATAACTCAGCTTTCCTCCTTAATAACGTGCAGTTCGTCTATAATGCTTTCAGTATCACAAAGGGTTACTTGATCACGATTTTCTGGCACGTGGTATATCCCTCTGGATATTTACAAGTCAAACGGAAGCCATAGCTGGGCCCTGCCAATCTGTGAGCCACAGGCAGTGGGCAGAAGGGGCACTGCGGGCCAAATAAATGCCATGTGCAACCACAGCTGAATGTCACCGGTTTTCTTCTGGCCTCCACATTCATTCCCAGATCAGAGGCCTCAGCTGAGCACACTGTGGATGTCACAAAGGTTACTATATAAGTGTGTTTGCTGTGCACAGGCTACTTAAACCCTCTGCATGTGTGTTCTCAGAGCTATAAATGGTCTTCAGCAGGTAGCAAAAGCAGAGGTGCTCAAGCCATTGGGCTGAAGGAAGAATTCAGGGGCCCTGGCCACAGAGAGGCAGGCAACCAAAATCCCGGGCAAGGATGTGCCGCCTCTGCACACAGGTGAGCTTCCGAGCCAGACCACAAATGCAAATGACTACTGAGCACCGTGGATGTCTGCAAGCCAAGGGCCGTCTGAACTGAGCTTTGCTACACACTCAAATGTCCTTCCGTTCCTGTCTCCTGTCAGTTACTTTTCCTCTGAGCAGGCTGATGGCTGTAGGTGGCTCGGGCAGCATGGCACTGTTCACTGTTCGTGTTTTAGAATAATTCACACCCCCAAACACTCCTATGAGGTTATGCAGCATTTATCACCATCTATGCCCTTTGATTTGTTTCCTCTCCACTTGTGTCTCTACAGTATTCATGAGACTTTTCCTACTGGCACTTTGAATGTTCATTGCTTTTGTGCTTATTGGACGTGATGGGGTAAAAGATGTGTGGGGAACCCATCAAACTGAGTACAAGCCCAGCCAATGCGAGGGACTGTCAAAGGCAAGGGCTGCCCTGCGAGGAGCCGAGCAGACAGAGGTGAGCACCTCAGTTTTGGTGTGGGCCGATGTTTCTGCAAAGGTCTGTCAGCGGGCACCCCCAGTTCACATCTGCAATCAGACTCTTGGGAGTACTGAGGACAGGACTTGCCACCAGCCCATCTCCTCAAGGACTGTGAGATGATTTTGAAATCAGAGCTGGTTGCCAGCTTGAGCTCTTTTATTGAGCACAAAGCTAGGCCACGAGCCCTAACAGCTGTAGGTGAGAGGTCGGGGACCGGGCCGTGGTGCTCCAAGCAGAGGTCCAGGCACAGAACTTCTGAATTAACCGGAGCCAAGACCAATCAATCAAAGTTCAACCTGTTTCAGTTCATCGGTATAAAGCACTTACTCGATCGTAAACACAATCTCTTTTGCTCTTTGTCATCATGCTTGAGAAATGCATATTGCTTCTCAAATAGTCCTGATAGAAGGTAAAGTTTGATCATGGCTTGTGTCCCTGAATAGGATGCAGAACAGCATGTGTACGCACATACCACCCCCACCCCCCACCAAAGCCTCATCCACAGACCTGACTCTGACATAACAGAATCACATCTTCCTCTCCTCTGCATGAGTAATGTCAGCCACGTTCCTGATCCCCAAGGCCATGTCTGAAGGTCACTGGTAAAGACACAGTGTCTGCAGGAGCGAGCCATGGCCCTTGCATGAAAGTTCTCATGTCAGACTAGCTCACCCCGAGAGAGCTGACAGGAACAGCTCGCTTACATACACGGTCAGCCAGCTCTCCATCTGGAACACTCCAAATGTCACTCCTGGGGCTTCTTGAAGGCAAGCAGGACATAGTATATGTTATCCTATAAAACCTGAGAAGTCACTCAACTGACCTAAAGTGCTACAAGGACCAAAGGGGAAATTAAAAAAAAAAAAGGACAGAAAACCCAGCAGCTCAAAGCCAGGGATCTAAGTGTCCCCCCAAATCTGTCTGAGAACCCCAAAAAAGATTGCTTATAGTAAAATGCAGAAATTTCAAAATAAGTAAAGAATTCAAACACTTGTTAATAGAGATTTGGTGTCATAAAAATTTTGTTAATAGTCACCATTAAATGACTTCACATATGTTTCAAAAAGCTTTGGTATACAGAGCACAAAGTTATAATATAGTATTAATTAAATTTCATGTCTATTGTCCTTTTATTTAACACTCATTTAAACACTGGATATTAAATCTTGGGAGAGTATCTAATACCAAATATAATATCTTTCCATGTGAAAATCAGACTCAGATGCTGTTTTTTTCTGGAGCAAGTAACTTTCCATAGGCCCATGCACAAGCGTTCTCTCAAAGGTCATGGAGGCTTTCTTGGTCGATGTTTAATTACTTCAAATATATTTACTTTTTTGTATATAAAGCCATCAGGTGCAACAAGCTCTGAAACCATTTTCAAATCGTGTTTTACACAGATTCTCAGGAAATGAGGCGGGCCACATCAGGACCACAAGGCTCCACTTGAGGGGACACTGTCCTCAGCCCAGCAGTTCCCAGTTCACCATCAGATTCTCAACACTGGCCAGGCTGCTCTCGCCCTCAGTGCTACTGACACTGCAGCCAGATTGGTCTGTGTTGCTGAGCTATCGTGTGCACTGTGGGATGTTGAGCAGTACCCCTGGCCTCTACCCACCAGATGCCAGTAGCACCCCTCACTCCCATCCTCACCCTCGTGTTGTGACAACCAGAAACATCTCCAGACATCAGCAAACGTCCCCTGGGAAGAGTGGTTGAGAAGTGCTGATGTAGACCAACCTCATGCACTGAAATATCTGGGCCCATGGGTCAGGGAGACCTGGGTTCCCCAAGTTACCTGGCTTTCTTTATCCTTTGTCCCTTCCCAATAAAAATGAGAGTCACTACACCTCCTTTACAGGTTTAGTGATTATGAGAAACACACAAAAGCTACAAGATGTCTAGATGGCACCCCAGTCACTCTGAGTTCCTTTTCTCCTTCCCCTTGCTCACTGCAGCTGCTATTAATTCACCCACTGTAACCTCAGGAGGCAGAAGGCAGGTGAAGAAAGGGACTATGTGCCTGTAATTGTACTGGAGAAACAGTTCTCACACTAGGACATTATACACACAGCTACATTCTTCAGAAGCAGCTATCTGCAAATTGTCCCTGAAAAAGGAATCCGGATTATAAAGACATGTTCTACCTGCAAATATTCTTAAAAAATACTCCTAACCCCTCCAAACATTTTGTAAATATTGTATAACCACAGCTGTAATCATACTTATCAATGTCCAGCTGGGCCTCAATTTAAGAAAACTGTGTAGCCCTGGCCAGGTAGCTCACTTGGTTAGAGAGTTCTCATGATATGCCAAGGTTGCAGTTTCGAGGTGTAGCCATGGACATAGACAACAACGTGGTGGGCGCTGGGTGGGGTGAGGGGTTGTGGGGGCTGGCTGCAGCAGGGCATGGGGGAAAAATGGGGGACACCTGGTAATAGTGTCAACAATAAAAAAATAATCAACCAATGAATGCATAAATAAGTGGGACAACAAATGGGTGTTTCTCTCTCCCCCTTGCTCTCTCTCTAAAATCAATAATAATAATAAAAAAACTCTGTAAAACAATTATCCTTATTTAACAATTTAGGGGAACTTATTTGCATTACAAAAGGATTCCTCCACAAGCTTTTAGACAGCTTTCTTAACACGTCTAAAACATAATGCTATTTATAAAAGACTGGTTTATAGACAACTCAGAAACACCAATATCACGGCCATTTGCCTAAATAAATACAACTATTTTATAAAGGGAGGCAAAGGGGCACTTCTAACCCCATACTTATAAATTGGTTGTATATATGTATCTTTTTTGACATTAAGACCTCAAAGTGAGTGCTAAGAGAATTTCAACTAGCTCTTTTTTCCCATTTTAACAGCTTTATTGGGATATAATTTATATGCCATAAACTTCACCCACTTGAAGAATACAACTTAGTCACTTTTAGTAAAACCAGTCACCATCAGGTTTTAGAACCTTTCCAGGATGCCAAATCAATCAGCTCTTAATAGCATTCTCAGGGTGTGGGGAAGTGCTTTTGTATTTCCTGGTCCAAATGAATAGGCCTAGAGGCATGATAGACCGAGGACAAGTTGAAGTTCGTCTTCATAGCTTTGAAACCACGTCCACATCCTAAGTCCACTGATTTTAAAGCTAGTGACACTTGGCCCCAAACTGAGTATCACGTGAAGTGAAGGTCTGTGGGGGCAGGGGGCAGGGAAGATGGAGGGAAAATCCTCAGCTTCCTCAAGTAAAGAGGGGGTGGTGTCCATGTAAAGATGGAAGTGGCAACACTTTGATGGGGAAGAAAAACAACAGTTAAAACAAAGAAGGCAAACAACTGAAGAGGAAGGAGAAAGGCTTTTTCTAAGTCAATTAGTTGAAACTAGATGGCTTAGTTCCTAGGCTGCTCCCCACCTTGAGGCCCACTGCCATATGCTTTAGTGGGAAAGAAACGGGAAATCTCTGTTGCATTGAAGTGTAACAAATCCCGCTATGCTGTGGGAACTACAATATATGGCATAATAAAAGTAAATGTTATGGCACTTGACTTCGAGGCCTATAATCTTCCATTCAATCGGAACACAAGAGTCTTCTGTCAGCAAGAGAAAACTGGACAATTTAATTTTCACTTCTATTAATGCGCAGGCCTGTGCTGGAGCTCATCCATGTTTTTTTCTATTATGTTTCTTGAAATATGGCTGCATAGTTTGATACAAACAATATCTCAAGCTGACATCAACAACTTAGTTTGGGATCAACTGATTTCATTCTAAATTATCAAGGGCTGACAGATGCTGATAGCTGCCCACACGAGATCTGAAAAAAGACATGTTCTCTAATTTAATATCATAATAATTTAAAATTATAGCCTTATTAAGAGGAAACACATTTATTTATAGCTAACACTGATCGTTGCTAATGGCTTTCAGGACTCTGTTCTGCTATTTACCGCAGCCCACATTTGGACAGCTTTGATCATCTGAAGCACTAAAAAAACATTCTGGTACAAATAATTTCCCTCTTGATTCAAAGCAATAAACACATGCCACAAAAGCAGGGATACAAAAGCAGGCTTCAAGAGAGCCAGCCCCTCTGCAATTCTCCTATTCTCCTTGAGAGCATTTCTGCATTTGGGCCTAAAGACGTTCTGCTTAAAACCCTCCCTTCCCTTGGCCCCTGTGATGCTGCAAGATCCCCCTTTTCCCTTACATGTGGACTTTTGGTGGAATGTGATCCTCAGCTCTAGGTTCTTTGTTCTCGTGGCAAGGATTTTATTTTTCTTGTTGACATTTTATCATGTATCCGTAAACAACATTAGAAATAAGCATCTTTATCTTTTTACAGCCCACTAAGTAACTTTACATAATTTTGGAAGACAAGATGAGGAAGTTGGCAGAGATTTAGTATTCTTTACAGAATCTCTATAGATTATGGAAGGTCACTCAGCCAGGAAGCAGCAGAATCTGCAGCGCTCCAACCCAGGTGCGCAGACGCCAATCCTGCATTCTTGTGTCACAGTAGGTCCTAATCTCTACCTGCTGTCCCCACCAGCCTCCCTGGCCTCAGCCTCCCACCTTTAGGCTTCATCCAGCATGGACAAGGGATGTTTGACCAAAGGTCAAAGTCAACATGCTTAAATGAGCTCATCACATTTCCCCCCAAACCAATTCTTCCTCCAGACATGCTTATTTCAAACCAAGGTCATTTTTCCCCCAGGTACCCAACCCTAAAACCTCACAGCTAACAAATCATTCTCTCCTCCTCCCCACTCCCAAATCCAATCTGTTACTAAGGCCTAGCCATAATGCTCTCGCATTACTGCTTCCGCATCTATCCCTTCTTACACAATCCTTGTGTGAGCAGTTTAATTCTGGCTCTCTCTCACTTCCTCTCACTGGAACTATCAAATAACCTGACTCCTGACACCCATCTTTCCTTCACTTCATTTGTCCCACAAAACTCCTCCAGGGATATCTGAATTTTCAGACCTGATCATGTCACTTCAGTGTCAACATTCCCCGGCTCCCACCGCCTACAGAATCTGTTACAAACCCATCCCTCTCAAACTCAGTCCAGTCCCAACTTCCGTTTGCAGCCTCCTCCCTCCTGCCCCTCCGTGCCAGCACAAACCCTCTATGGCCGCTGGGCTGATCTATGCTCGGTATCAGCAGTGCTCGGGTGACTTCCCTGCCCGTCTCTGCCTCCACCTACGCAAATCCAAGTTCCAGATTCAGGTAAGTCTGTCCCGCTTCACAGAGCCTGTCCTCACACACCCTAGGTGCCAAGAAGCATCTCCAATTCCGAGCAGCATTACTTTCTACCACTCAGTCATCCTTTAGACAGACTTTCAGCATTACTTCACTTTTCATTTGCTGTCTTAGGGGCACAAGGAGACCCAAAGAGACCCTGGGAGGCAGGGCCTGTGTATGAGGGCCTTGGTAGCCATTCAGCTTTGCACTTGAGTAGTAGGTACTCAAGTGTGTAGTGGTTGATTTCATAACTGCCAATCATTGTTTCTCACAATGCAAATAACATACATATTATATTATTAGCCTGAGGAATTATAGTTTTCTGGCATTAATGCCTTCTTTTCAAAATGAGAGCAAAGTAAACCTCAGCATCTCTTTGTGGGCTCCCACATACATACAGCTGGTGCTTAGTTTCCACAGTATGAAAAGCTTCCGTAGACTAATCCCCCTCCATCGATGCCTCCAACATTTCGAAACTAGCTTATCAGAGCGAAAAACACATGAACTTCATATATTGGCAGTGTCTACCATAGTCATCTGCAGACCCAAAGGGGGGAAAAAGTCTAAGGCTAATGTTCTTCAAAAGCCAGGCAGAGCTCTATGTATTCTGGAGAGGGGAGAACACCTTCCTTCTTGGGAGAGGCCCGCACACATTACGTTCAGCAGCACTTTCCCCACCAGCTGCCCTTCCTAGAAATGGGGTCTGAATGTTAAAGTGCAATGGTAGAACCAGAACTTAATCAGGTTCATTCTGATGATTCCTTCTCATTCACTGCTCTGCTCTGTCCTGCCCTTTAACCAGGTCAAATGCTACAGTAGCCCAGCATTTCTATTATTATTGTGTCAGCCCAAGCTGTCAGAAGCTCTTGGTCATACTTCCTGACTGGGCTTCTCAAAAGCTGACTGAGGACATAGAACAGTTTCGGGAAATAAGACCAGCGCTTTTGGTGTTTATGGTCACAATGACATATCCTAGCCCTAAGGCCTTCACAAGATCAGGTCAGAGGCTCAGCCAGGAGTTGCAAGAGGCAACTGTATTAGCAGGTTCAGAAGAAAACAGACACCTCAGCAGGGGAATAACCCCAGGTGACGAGAATGCTCATGTTAGGCACTCTGGTGCCTCTTACAAGACCTGCCAACTGTCAGACATTTGTTTCTAAATTGAGCAGCCAAAGCAAAGGATGCTAGAAATATTCCATGTCCCATCAATCCCTGATAGTGGTTGCCAGAGGTTAGGGAAGAGGAGGGGGCAGGCGGGAGGTGGGTGTGGTTATAAAAGGCAACAGAGGGATCCTGGTGGTGATGGAATGTTCTATATCTTGCCTGTGGTGGTGGATACACAAACCTACACATGTGACAAAATTACGTAGGACTAAACACACACAAGTACAGTACTTGTAAAACTGGGGCACCTGCTGGACTGTATCAACGTCAGTATCCTGGTTGTGATCTTGCAGTGCAATTTCATAAGATGCTACCAGTGGTAGAAGCCAGATCCAGTGTCTATGGGTCTCTCAGCATTATTTCTTACAATGATGTGTGAAATCTCTCTACTTATTCCAAAATGAAATTTTTGATTAAAAAAAGGCAAATTCCAAAATGTAGCCTTCTCTCTTAATGTAGACTGTAAGAGAATGCTAACTTATGACTGTGATAAGTACAAATAAAAGCTGTACAGCTAAAAAAAAAAAAGTCCTTAAAAGAGCTGTCTTCTTAAAAGGGTTGTCACCCAAGTGAGACCGACAGTGGTCTCAACCAGCATGCATGTGACCTCAAAGCCACCCCTGCATATCCTCGAAAGACCCTCCAACTTTTTTACTCACAGACACTTTAGCTACCTTCCCATTTACCACATGGTGGTATCTTGACCTTGGGGAAAATTCACTCATGTTCTGAACTAAGTGGCAATTATTACATCAAAGCTCATTTTAAATTCAAAGTCAAAACACTTAGCGCAGGGTTTACAATGAACTCTGCCATTCTGCATTTTCACCCATTCACCTCGTTACATCAAAAACATAAATCACTGGAAAATATAAATATAAGTGCTAATGCCCACTTTTACAAAAAGGTTTATTCATCATTTCTTTTCATTGGACCTTGCAAGGAATGTCTCAGGCCAGGGAGAGTGAACGTCCCAGGCACTGTGTTGTAACGTGGAGACCACCACTGCTTCCCTGGTTTGTAAAACTGCAACACCTAAAACCAAGCAGGGCTGTCAGCCTTGCACTTAAACGGCTGTGTCAGTTCTCATCCGGTTTCTTGAAGGGGAAAACTGACCTCTGCAGCTCCTGCAAAACTGTGCAAAGAGAAGCAAACGTGTTCTCCTACTCACCGATGTCATTGCTGCGGTCCGAGAGATCCTTGTCCAGGATGCCAGACAGGGAACTGCCCACCAAGTCAATCTTTGGACCGTCACCCCTATATTAAAAACACAAGTCCAGGCATTTAGTAATTGGTGCATGTCCTTGTCATTTTCGTAGCTTTCTTGTTGCACACAAGTTAAGGAGTGTGCTGTGTGTAGGGCAGGTGGCACTGTCGCCTGTGAAGAAGCCAGCAGGAGCCAATGGGTTCTCCAGCCACAGGGGGCCTTGGTGCAAAGCAGCCGACAGACTGGATGCCCCCCTCTCCAGCACACATTTTCAGAGATGGCTATTTTAATAACGACTGTTCAGCAATGCACCTTTAGCCACAAACTCTCCTGCTGGTACACAGGGTACAACGTAGGCCCTGCTCCCGCCTCATGGCCAAATAAGCACCAGCAAACAGTAACTGGGAGCTTCCCTTTTAAGGAACAAGGAATGTAGCCAATGCTGCTTGTCAAAGGTCAACTACTTTTAACCTTGAGAAAAAGGTTTTCTGGCCTGGAGCTGAGGCATCAGCCAGGCTGTTGACAGGCACAAGGTGTCGAGTTGAGATCTGGCAGCCTGAAAGCTGGCGCCGGGGCATAGCCCTGTAAAATTAGACAGCTCTTGGGTGGGTGCCCCCATGCCCATCAGGACACGCGCAACTTCCCTATGTATTTGGGCGAGGAGCAGCCTTTGGGGACAGGAATGAGCCTCCAAGATGATGAGAGAAACAGCCCACTGATGCACAAGCAGAAGGTTCCTCCAAATTCCTCCAAAAGGGCAGCCCTTTGGGCCCTTTTGGGTGGAGAAGGGGGGTGAGTCCCAAATGAGATTATCCAAGGTCTGTGATGGCAGTGAAATAGGCGAAAAAAAAAAAAACATTGCCTATAAAATGAGAGGGCAGAGTCAAGCAGTTGTTCCCAGAAAGCAACAGAAATAGTCCATCTCACGGCTTTTGGCAATCACCATGGCAGGAGGCCAAACCACACAATGCGCAGAAGTTGGGGGTACTGAGATGGCCAAGCCAGGTGGTGGCTACTCTGGAGAGGCTTGTGGTCTAAATGGGACAAAGAGACAGGCAGACAACTACAAGTCCACATGGGACAGGCTGTACAAGACGCAGGCACATCACAGTCCTATAGGGAGGAAAGGGTCAGTGCGGGGGCTATGTGTGGCAGTGCAGGGCATGTGGAGGAGGTGGCATTATAGTTGGGCTTTGGAGGAAAAAGCAGAGGGGACATATCAGTAAGGGGACATATCATGATTGAGCAAGGACCCAGAGTGGCCAGGGGTCCCAGGGCTAAAGCCTGAGGTCCCCAGAGAGAAGTGAGAGGAGGAAGGTCAGAATGCTGGGCTGAGCTCCACAGGGGTCGGTTTGTCCTGGGGGTAATGGGAGACGGAGGGAAACTGACGCAGGGGACTTATAACCTGGAGGTAAGGGAGGGCGTTGACAGGGCCGATGCCTGGGTTTCTTCACTCAAGAGGGGTGGTGGTGGTAGCATTCGATGTGACATGCATATCCTGTGATGGTGGAGAACACTTACAGAAAGTAAGTGCGTCAGTTCCCAAACCGACAAAACTGACTCTTAACATCAAGAATAATCTCAAGCACCCTCAACACGAGGGTGAGATGACCAGAGGTGAGAACCCCGGGGAACCAGGGCTGAGCTAAATACTTTGGCCCTCACTAAAAGAAAAAAATACAGCATGAAAGCTGTCTGTGTGAGCCTTATGAGACTTGGTGGACTTTTCAGAGTTTTGCTGAAATCAAAGTTGAAGGAATACGTGAACTACTATACTTGGAAAGGGGAACCAGCTTGAACTTCACAGTAGAAGCTGTATTTCCCGCCTCACCCCAACCCCGTAAAGTGCAGGGGGACCTCCTAGGCCAGGATTCCGTAGCAGATTCCCTCTCCACTCCCGGGCTACCAAAGCTCAGGCCCCACGGCGCACACTCCCTCGGAGAGACCCCGAGCCAACAGGAATGGTGGGATTGAGGAAATTTATTTCAAACCCTTTATTCAAAACATCTATGCATTTGAATGTGACTTTCAGAAATTAAATGTTTTAGAAATGAAGTATAATTAGCAGGAAATCTTTTTCATTTTTATAAAAGTCTTCAGGGCACTTAATATTATTGCTTGGTATCTGTGGAGCCCAAATGCTTTGGTGCTGCCCCCTCCAGAATGACTGACTGAACTCAAGTTATGCTCATAGCCAGGTGGTTCTGTCCTTTCCGGAACACAGCAAGGACCAACAAGTTATAAGAATACATGTTCTATCCAGGGAGACAAGTCACTCATGCAATGGAAGTCCAGTTCATTTCACTGGGCTGCTTTTTTTTTTCTTTTGGCCAAAGGGGAAGATGGTCTGAGGTGACACCACAGTGGGGAGCTGGGGAGAAAATCAGCGGGGGTGTTGGCGGAGAGAAGGAGCTTTGCACAGCAGTTAAGCACCCATATTGCGGAACAAACTGGCTGCTTCAGAATATGTGGTCTATTTGTCCATTTTGGTAACTGTGAATCATGGAGCTGCCATTTCCCTCCTTGATTTGACAGCTAGAAGCTTCTAGTCAAATGTGAGCCTATCTTGAGAGACTGTAGAGAAGACGACTATTATACATTGCAGGCATACCTCGTTTTATGGTGCTCTGCTTTTTATTGTGCTTCACAGATACCGCTTTATTTTCCTCCCACAAACTGAAGGTTTGCGGCAACCCTGCATTACCTACATTGGCGCCATCTTTCCAACAGGCTCAGATGATGGTTAGCTTTTTTTAGCAATAAAGTATTTTTTTAATTGCTACCTGAGGATATATTTATTGATTCCATAGAGAGAGGAAGGGATGGAGGCAGGGAGGAAGGGAGGGAATGAGGGGGCCGGAGGGAGGGAGAGAGGGGAAGAGAGAAAAAGGGATGGAGGGGAGGGGGAGGGAGGGAAGGAGGGGGGGGAGAGAGAGAGAGAGAGAGAGGGAGAGAGAGAGGGAGAGAGAGAGAAACATTGATTGATTACCACCTGCGCATGCCCCAACCGGGGACCAAACGCACAACCTAGGTAGGTGCCCTGACCTGCAAGAATTAAACGTGAGACCTTTCAGGTTACTGGACATACTCCAGCCAACAGAGCCACAACTGCCAGGACTAAAGTATTTTTAAATTAAGATATATACATTGTTTTTTTAGACATAATGCGATTGCACACTTAAAAGACCACAGTAGAGTGTAAACTTAACTTTTATGTGCGCTGGGAAACCAAAAAATGTGTGTGACTCGCTTACTGCTGTGGTCGGGAACCGAACCTCCAATATCTCCAAGGGGCACCTGCCTATCTGCACTGGGCTCATCTTATCTTGGGCTATACTAATTTTTCACCTTTACTTCCCCTTTATTGTCGCTCTCAACTACTTATTTTTTAAATTTACCTGAAAGCCTTTGGGGAACAGTGTAGGGTAAAAAGAAGTAACTTTAAAGAATGGGATGTATATCAATAGCATTTGAAATGTTCATCTGCTTTGGACCAGCTCTGGGAGTATACGCTAAAGAAATAGCCTAAAATACCCAAATGGGTTTTGCAGGTCAGTATGTTTATCACAGTGTGATACGCAATACAGAAAAAGTGAAAAGAACTGGAATCTTTCATAAACAGGGGAAAAGTAGAATAACCTACAGTATTTGGCAGGCTTTTCTATAGCCAGCGAAATAATATTCATAAACAGTTTATGACAACAGGACAAATTCTTATGATGTTTTATGATGTCAGGGAACAAAGGCAAGTTTAAAATGACTTGTGCCTCAATGCACATACACCCACGCGCACGTCTGATATACAGTCATACCTTGGTACTCATCAGCTTCAGAATTTGTCAAACCCTGCACTCGTCATATTTTGACAAGCAAAAAATGTTTCAGCACTTGGCACTTGCTAGAGCTTATAAGAATCATGATGCCCCACAAGGGAAAATGCTTCATCATTCGGTAGTCATCAGTTTCGGCACTCATCATGAGTTCCGGAATGGAGTACCAAGGTGCCACTGTATTAGCAAGAGGAATTTGTTTTAAAGACTGGAAGAACATTTAGTGGTTATTCCCGGGGAAGTCTGACAGGTGATTTCTAGCATCCAGTTCAGCACCTGGTACATGGCAGGGACTCAAAAACACTGGTGGAATTAATAAACATTTGCCTTTTTTTGTGAAATGGGAATGTATTATGTATTTGTACAATAAATACATTTTTTCCCAAAAGACAAAGTTTTATGACATTCAGTATGATCATACCTATGCAAAACCAATGAAACAAACCGAACCATACATAAGAAAAAGATGGAAAAGAAACAGTCCAAAATGTTAATAGTTGTCTCTAAAATAAGACTATAGGTAAATTTTTCCTTCCTTTAAAAGTTCACTTTAATACTAGAGACTGTACAGTTCACACAGCTTCTGCTCTTTCTCCTTTCTCCACAATAGTATCATCCAGGTCAAAGGTGAGATTGCCTGCCCCTTGCTACGGGCTCTCCTTTAAGAATCTCCCCAACCACAGGTGCCCACGTGATCGCCTGTGACCACACTTGGAACTCATCTGGGGCGTGTGTACAGTTACAAATCCTCGACTGCGAGGCCCAGGTCATGAGGGCCCACCCTGAGGAAACAGGCAGTACCATCCCTGATTAACCTCTCCCCGGATTCCCAACTGCCAGCCGCATTCTAGTAGGAAGGACATTAGGATCCCCCTTCCCTACTGAGCCCTGACCCCTCATGCCAAGAGCCAGACACAGGCTTTCAGCTGAAATTACCTTCTATACAGGGACAGAAGCAAGCCTATTTTGAAAAAAGCAGTAGGTGTAGTTTTAAAAAAGGTCTGATCCTTCCAAGTAGGGAAGCTGCAGCTGGTGTTTTGACAGTGTTCAGACTGTGGGTGTGGAAGCCTTTTACAAAGCCTATTTGTAAATGCCTTTCACTGTACTTATAGACTCTTACAACAATGCTAATGAATTTCAGCTCTAAAAAATACCAGAATTTGTGAAATTGTCCAAAGCACATGTTTGGAGCAGCTGCCACCCAATGAGGCCACGGCTGTCAATAGTCCTCACTCTCCTCCAGTCTGCCCAACACACGGGTACCATTTTGCCAAGAAGGATGTCACTAAATCCAACAAAGAGAAAAAAAGCCCATCCTTTTGTAATTTACTAGCTCCTACGAGGGTTTTTGTGCCATGAGTTTCCTGCTCACAGCTGTTAAAAGGAGAAAACACAAGACAGCAGGCTTATCGCCATATGTCCAAAGATATCAGAATGAGGCTGCCCTTACTCTTCTCCGATTTTTAAATCAAAATAACGTCTTTTTCTTGTATTTTTCTCAGCTGTTTTGGTTATGGGCACTTTAAAAAAAGGAGTTAGATAGGCAACCAGTAGCTCAGAGTCTCCTTGCTTTACTCAACAGGGGACTTAAATCACAGACAGTGAGTTGACTAGCCCAAGGACACTCAGCAGGATGAAGTGGAACCCATAATCCCATAGAAATACAAGCAGCAACCGATATGTGATGGCTTACCACGGGCCCGGCATGAGGCTTGCCCCTTTCATACACTATGCAATCATTACAGCCACCCCTTGAAGTATCTATTCTGCCTTGTGGCCACAGAGCTGCACCACCCAGAGCCTCCTTCAGTGAAGGGTTGGGTGTCCCTGCTCCTGTGAGGGCTGTTGGCCCCTCCAGGAACCACCCCAACTGTAGACAGCCTCCTCGGCTGAGGCACACCCTTTCCAGGGTAAAGTATGACCCACGCTATAAAAGTCTTGGCCACTTCAGCCCAACACAGGACACCTTGAAGAGACCATTTTTTGCCCCAAAGCTCCCTGTGGGGTTGGCTGAGGCTTTGGTGAGCCAGTATTGCAACCTGATGTCTCCCTCTGCCCAAGGCTGCTTCCTTCTTCCTTCCGTGGGCACTGAGCCCCAAAACAGATCTTGCATACTGAATGCTGCTTCGGTCTTCTTCCTGGAGAACCTTGACTCTGATGCCCTTCTTTCCATTATATAGACCAGGAAACTGAGGCTCAGGAAGATTAAGTTGCTTACTGACAGAAAGTTATAAAAGGAGTAGTGGGGTCTGAATTTGAACCTAACTTTGACTCCAGAGCCCAAGCTCTTAACCACTTCTCAAAGTTGCTTCACTCAGCATCCTGGTCATGGGGCTGGTGAACCATCAAGGATGCCAGGCAGCCTGTGTTACCACAGGTCACGGTCAGCTAGGTAAATTGCCTTTGCTCCCTGAGTTAAAAAGTCCTAATAATAAACAAAAATCACACAGCTGAACCACTCTGAGGGCCTGCTCTTCCCCCTTAGACTTGAGACATGAGATCGGGTGTGTGCACAGTCAGAAACGTGGAAGATGCACCATGCGCATCCCCTGAGAACATGAGCTCAGCCAGTGGCATGGCCCAATTTAGCCCAAGTTGGGACAGTTAAGCCAAGACATGTGGCCTGGGAAAGGTGTTGGAGTACACAGGCAGCCAAGGCATTGCAACAAATGAGTAAATAAATAAATAAATTAGCAGCATTAACAGCAGCACCCCAAAACCACCTAAAAGACCCCACAGCCCTTGTGGAGGTGAGTGGGGATGAGGGGGAAAAGAGAGAACACACCAATTCCCACTGAACAAAAAGGTTCCAAGTCTAGATAATGACTCTTTTTGGCAGTCCTCTCTCCCTGCCCTTGGAAAGATCACTGTAATATAACTGTTTGGGCTTTAAATGCCTAAACATTGTTACAGGGTGGGGAGTGGGGGCGGGGGGGGGAGGAGCAGGGCTGTGAAGAGAAGGAAAGGAAAAGAAATAGAAAAACCTTGTCCCCTGCGCTCAGGAAACCACTGAAGTGCACACCGAGAATCCTCTGATATTCTCCAGTTTTCACCCTACTCGGGGGTTGTCAACCCACATGGACAATGGCACATGTCAAATGTGAAGATCCTGGAGAAATGACTAGAGTTAGCCTGTCTCTTTCTTGCTCCAACTCCACAGCCTTGTTTTATCCCCTCATCTAACCATTAAAAGTGCCAGGTCCTGCAGTTCAGTGGTCCCCAACCGGGCCACACAGCAGGAGGTGAGCTTGAATGTAATGTGCTTGAATCATCTCAAAACTATCCCCGCCCCCCCATGCCACAACCCCAGCCTGCGGAAATACTGTCTTCCACAAAACCAGTCCCTGGTGCCAAAAAGGTTGGGGACCACTGCTGTAGTTCACTTTCCTTGTCCTGGTCCAATCGGGCACTGAGGATGCGAGGCCAATGGAAAGGAATGCTCCCCTCCGGCTTTCCTGGCTGTCCACTCATAACATCTTAGAATTGGGCTCTGACTACTAACAGTGAATACACATTACCCAGCTCAAGCCCCCATTTTATTACAGACAAGGGTCCTGTGCTCCAAGGGCGGGAGTTATGTGCCCGAGGCCACATAGCTAATTGGTGGCAGAGCTGAAACCGGATGGAAGCTTCCTGATACCCAGTCCTGTTTTTGCCCACCACACTTGAGATGGCAACAATCAAAATGAACATCCACATGCACATGTTTTATGCTTCTACAGATTTTTTTCCTCTCCGCCCATCTGTGAAGGTAGCAGATGTGAAGCCAGTCCTTCGGAAGCATTCTGCACTGGCAAGTTACTGCCTGGGGAGGTTGAATCCTTCCATCAGGAAAGGACAAAATTGTAGCAGCAGTAAGCCCAGTTTCCTTCACTCATCAGCGGGAGGAAGGGCGGGAGGAGCCTCCTTCCCCAGAAAAGCATACCCAAAGGCCCCGCTGATATCTGTGGAGTCCCTATATACCTGCCTGGTGGCCAACAATGTGCCAGGAGTCACAGACAGTTTTCGACTGCGAACTTTCCATTTAAATGTGGGACAGCTCAAGCCAGGCCAGGGGCACAAGGAGCGGGAACCAGAATGGTTTTCCTGGCAGCTTTCCCCTTGCACTGAGTCCTTGTTTGGATGAGCACAAACAAGCGTGGCTATTTATAGTTGGTGAAGACATGCTGGAAGGTGATGGGACACTGCCCACTCAATTCTCCTCCCAATTTCTGTTCTTTGTGCAGACTCTGCAAGTGTGTGTGGAAACAGGCCTCCCTTCAGAGCTCATCCAGGGCACGATAAGCCCACACCCCGTCAGGCGAAAGGGTGATGACATCCACAGCCCTCATCTGCAAACCGACAGCTGGGCATCTCAGAGGGGCCAGGGGCTTTAAAGATGCCTGGAGGAGCGGAACTCTCAGAAAAGTCTGTGCCACTTGGAGGAAGAGCGTTCAAAGAAATAGCCCATAGAAAAAGCATTGCATCGAACCAATTCGCACTGGGCCTGTGTGAGGTGTCACTATCTCCTCCTACTTTTCCGTTGCCCGATTCTGGCCATCACTGGCAGGAAAATCAATGTGCCTCAGATTAGATTGGGGTTAAACCCTCTCACTACTATTGGTTCTTGCTGCAGGGAATGAAATTTATTCTAGGCGTGAGTGGAAAGAAGTAAAGAGAGAAGGTTATACACGCAAATGAAATGAGGTCAGCAAATAACACAGACATTCCTACTATGCAACGAGGGAATTGCCCTGTGGGACTCCTATGTTCTAGAAATCAACTATCCTTCCTCAGTCCCCAGCCTTCCCTGAGTCCCAACTCCTGTGACTGCTGCTCTTTCACTGCTTCTGGGAGAGGCTGTTCAGGCTTCCACCCCCTTGAGACCTCCTGAAATGCTGCCTGAGGGGGTCCACATTTCCTTACCACTACGGAGCTACTTAGCATGACCTCCTGAGTGACTCTCAGGTGCCAGGCAAGCAACCAGGGGTCTGATGTGTGGTGGCTTGTTGAAATCTGCATATCTAGGCAAGAGAGGCCTCACTGTGCCATTTTGCAGAGAAACTAAGACCCAAGGAGGTGTGCACACTGCCCAAAGTCACAGGGTAAATAAGTACAGGGGTGGGGTTTCAACCCTGGTGTGCCTGGCTCCAAAGCAATGGGTAGGCCAGAACCATAGTTAACTATTACCTAGAAGAGGGCCTGGCCAAATGCAGACACCTGATGAATATCTGAAACAAATGAATGACATTACACATACATGTTCACACACAAATACACACACACGTGTCCATGCACACACACAATCCTCTCATCACAGAATCCATACCTACACACCCATTTTCCATAATCAAGTTTCTCACAGGATGAGTTTACACATGTTTGACTGTCTACTCATTCTTTCTTCAACTCACTCCAAGTCTGTGTCCTGCCCCCACCAATTGTACAGAAACCACTTGACCGGGATCACCAAGGATCCACTAGTAATCAAAGCGCATGGGTGCCTTTCAGCCTTCCCTGGTGCTCACTATGGTGGTGGCTCGCACGGCATGGTCAACCAACCAGCAGCAGCACCACCAGGAGCTTGCTAGAAATGCAAACTCCCCAGCCTTAATTACAAACTTAGGGGAGAAGCAATCTATGTTTGAATAAGCCCACAGGTGATTTCCGTGCACACTCAACTGGGAGACCCACGGATCAGTGGCTGCTGTACATTCCCTTCTGCTAGCTTCCAACACATCATACTCCACCTGCCCTTTTCAATGGTTCCTAGCTCTTCCTTCACCCAATAAATAACAATTTCCCCTATTGCTGTCTTCACTCTCTCCTTTTCTCCACAATCTCCTGGAGTAATTATAGCCATTCCATGCTTGTAACTACCACCTATGGGCCAACAACACCCACCTCTGTCATTTCTAGCCAAGTTCTCTCTCCCGAATTTTCCAAAGACAGGTCTTGGTCCCGAATTGTAGGAAAGAAAGGGAACAAACATCACAAAATGCATCCTTTTCGAAGGACTCTTCAAAAAGACATTTGGAATACTTGAGTAATCCAAACTCAAAATGACGGCCTGAACACCCAAGTGCCCATTTTACCCGCCTACTTGGGGAACATGTACATGTATTCCAGCTATCTTTCTGTCTTTTTCTTTTTCATTGATTGATTTGTTTATACCTAATAAGAGCAGAGAGGTCTTTTTTTAATGCTTTCTTTTGATGGGCTTGGGGGCCAGACACCTAGCAGAGCGATCAGGACCTGGAAGCTTGTTTTATGCTAAATTGTAACCCCAGGGGCTTGAGCAGCCCAGATGCCTGTAAATCTAAAGAAAAATTAACTTCCATGTAGGCAAGTTGGTCTCAAGAGAGACATCTGCCCTTCCCTAAGCACTTAGTTGATGTTTGGCATATAAATGTTTACTTAATCTTTGCCTCAAGCTAAAATGTCTCAGAGCTCAATAGTCACTTATCTCCCAGTGTTTCCCTGAAATCCAGGGCTCTATCTTTATTACAAGTAAAAATTTCTCAACTCCACTGCCCCTCCCCACTGGATCTTATGCTCCGGTTTTCTCAGTATAGCCTCCAGCCCTTCACAGAAAAGGTATCTGGTGTGTTAAACATTTAAAACAATAGGCCATGTCGAAGTGGCATGGGAAGTCACTAGGCCTGCTGTCCACAGCTAGATGTCCAAGACCTAACTGAGATTCCTCCTCCAACACTGCTTTCACATCTGCAGTGAGTGGACAGTGCCCTGTGGGATTCTGGAGCCATGATAACCAACTCCCCACACTGAATGGCCTGCTACCACCCTGACTACTGAGGCTTTCTTATCGCCGAGTGTCGTCAACTCCCAGAACACACCGACATTCACATGAGAGGACACTGGCTTCCAGAACATCAACCTCACCTCACTTCAGATCTTGTCACCTTCCTGAGCCTATGATAGTTATGCAGGTAATCCATCCGCAAGACAGCCCCTCCTTCAGACCAACTCCACCTCTGTACTCCTGAGCACCAACCTCCCCTTTCTGATCAGCATCTCCTGTGCTTCTGACCACTGACTTCTCTCACTCCATCCTTGCTCCTCTCACCTCCTCCTTCCGCCTTTTAGCTTTCCCTCTAGCCCAGACCCCCATCTATCACTCAAGGCCCCAGACACCAGCCCTCCCTGTCCCCCATCCTGCCAGTCACTTGCCCCCAGTCGAAGAACAGGGGCTGCTCCCTACTGTAGCAGGCAATGGGCAAAGCTCATCCTCTCCTGCTCCGGCTTCCCCGCGGTTTGGGAAGAAAAAGAGAAATATCACAACTTGTGGTGTCCGTGTCTGTGAGATTAAGAAACCTGTTCTGGTCCAGCCAGCCTGCTTCTACCTCTTTCCCTATCAGGTTTATTTTCTTTTGAAGGCACACACCTGCTCAGCCCCTCAGGTTTCTGGCTTGCTGCCCCCCACTGCATGAAATTACTACAGCTCAGAGCAGCCTGCTTCTCTCCAGCATTTCCTGAAACTTTTCTTTTTTTCATTTTGGATGCTTTCCCCAGGTTTCAAGACAAACAGGGTCCAGCAGAAGTAAGGCCTGCTTCAGTGTGGTCGGTAAGGTAATAATATGGGTGTCATAACTTATCGTTTTAATTTGAACATTTCACCTAAAATGTCATACGGTGTGATTGGGTGTGACATTATTATGTTATGGAATTACATGCTTATGGTTTTGTAATAAAAGAGTTTGTAATAAAAAAGGGGCATTTGCTGGCTGGCATAGCTCAGTGGATTGAGCGCGGGCTGTGAACCAAAGTGTTGCAGGTTCGATTCCCAGTCAGGGTACATGCCTGGGTTGCAGGCCATAACCCCCAGCAACCCCACATTGATGTTTCTCTCTCTCGCGTGCACGCTCTCCCTCTCTCTCTCTCTCTCTCTCTCTCTTCCTCCCTTCCCTCTCTAAAAATAAATAAATAAAATCTTTTAAAAAAGGGGCGGGGAGCATTTGTGCCAGACCCTGTATATTTATTAAATTGATAATACACATGAATAAACAAAAAACACCACTTGTTCGTGTACGTATATACGAACATACGAAATGGTTTAGGTATATTCTGCCATTTGAAATCTACTTATGATCAAAACAAGTGAATAGGCTCCACAATCTTGAGCCTCCATTTTCTCACGTGTCAAAATGGGGTAGACGGAATGCTCTTTGCACCACAACTACCTTAGTTACGTGGTGAGCTGGACAAGAGGAGCATCCACTGTCTCTGCAGACTATGAAATAATAACCAAGGTGTCCCTGAGGCACAGACTTTCAAACAAAGGAGGTACTTACGGCCTAGGGGCATTCAACTTTTAAATCAACTCTGATATTGAATCTTTTTTTTTGAACAAGTCTTTTGTCCTGTTAAAATTCCATCGGAACTTACTTTCTAGAAATTGGAAGAACATGTTTACCTATGGGTATGTTAATGGTGTGCTTCCACTTGCTCAGAATGGACACACGAGTGTGCACTAGTACCTGCTAGCTCCCCTAGACATGATTCCCGAAAACCGATCCGCAATACTTGGGCTCCATTGTTCCTAAGATCCAGAACAGCGCTCCGCACAGCGTAATCCCGCAATACAATTTTGTTAAGTGAACGCATCTAAAAATGACTCCCCTCTTCCTAACCTTGCGTATTGCTTTTTTCTAAAAGATACCAGTTCCTGTTTAAATGGAAAGAAATCAATCTCTCCTGGAGGCCACATTTGGCAGCGAGCTTTCTGCCTGGTGAGAGGAAGCGCAAGCCCACACACTGCAGCTGCTGTGGTGCACGCCTGCCTCCCGACAAGAATGGCAAACAATGACATATGTCCATGGGTGCAACCGTCCATCCATCTATCCCTCTGGTCAGGTAAATCCTGCTGATGACAGGGGTTCACACAGTACACAGTGCTCTCTCTCCGAAGGACCATGGACATGGAACTCTTTGACTGACATTAACATTCTTATCTGAACTAAACCAGTTTCTATATGGGTTGGTTGTCCAATGTAACTGCTTAGCAAAAAATGAAAGTGTGTGAAATACTGAAAAACTATAAGCGTTTCTTTGATTTTTTTAAAAAAATTATGTTGAAATCCATGGTGCACTAGGTAACTTAGAACATAAAAGACACGCACGCTACAGAGCCTGCTCAGAGGCAGGGAG
Organism: Phyllostomus discolor; assembly: GCF_004126475.2. NCBI lineage: Eukaryota > Metazoa > Chordata > Mammalia > Chiroptera > Phyllostomidae > Phyllostomus > Phyllostomus discolor. The sequence continues at coordinate 7,402,971 of NC_050198.1, forward strand.
GCATGACAGGACAGGCAAAGCGAACACAATGTGAGCATCGGCAGCTCCCCCACTTTTAGGAGCCACGGCCTTCTACAAGTGTGTTAAATGAGCCACTACCATATGCTCAGCTCTGTAAAATATGTGGAAATGACAACACATACTCTTGATTCTCTTGAAATCTGGTAAAGGAGTCCCGGGGTGTGAGCATCCAAGTGGCACAGCATGGGGCCCCGCACTAGGCTCAACGTGGATGTTGGGTATTTGGAGGAGAGAGCAACCGTGTGAGATAGGGAAAGGTTTCCAGAAGAGGGGTGTGGTAACTGGGGAACATTGACAGGTCCGGCAGCCAGGGAAGGAGGGAGGCACTGTCAAGAACTTGGGAGAATCCAGACCAGGGGGTCTGGCAGCGTGGACTCAGGCCAACAACATCGGCATCCCTGAGAGTGTGTTAGAATGTAAATCCCAAGCCCACCCCAGACCTATCAAGTCAGCAATTATGGGGATGGGGCCCACTGATCTGAACAAGTTTTCTGGGTGATTGTGATGCATACCAAGTTTGAGAATGGCCAAGTCAGAGCACACACTGTTCCCTCTTCAACTGGCTAAGCAAGTGGCTAAAGCAGGTAATGGCTCCCCAAATGTTCCCAACGTTGCCTGAGTCCGCCACATCCCAGGATTATCATGGAGAAAACCTGGGCTTTTCTTCCCCTCTCCCCTTTCTGCAAACTAGTGCCCTGGGGACTGGGAAGCCATGGGGAGAATGGGAGGCTGGGGGCTGCTCAGATGCCGCACATGATGAGAAAATCAGTTATGTTTCCTGCCGGCTTCTGGACAAACCCCTCTCATGAATCCTCCTCAATGACCTGTACTTCTAACACACAACCGGATACTGGGAGGGCTGGAGGCAGAATGGAGCCAAGCAGAGGTATGGAAGCAATGAGGCTTCTGTGAGCCCAGAGAGTTGGCAGTTGTTACCCACTTCCCCATGCATGCAGGTCAAATTCTTAGCTTGCAAAGCCTGCACCTATCCCTTAATGAGATGGTTGAGAGCAACCATCGAAAGCAAAGAAGCCATTGAAATTGCACTTCTTTTCAGATCAGATCTTTAGAAAGCACAGCAGGGACAGTCTGGAAATTGTTATTGACTTAATTGAGATGCCTGTAGTCCCTGGAACACTAACAAAACAAAAGCGGAGTGTGGCTTCTGTTCCCCTCTCACCCACCAAAAGGTGATATGCTCCTTTGCTGCTCCATTCTCCCTGTTTGTGTAGCTCATACTCTCTTCAGAAGCACAGAGGTTTACATGGTCTTTTTCATCTGAAGTGCTAGCTTCTGGGCACACCATGCTACTGAAGTGGCCCTTGCTAAGGCCATTGGGGCTCTCAAGTGGTCCCATTGCACGCATGTACAAATGGCTTTCTGCTGTCAGTCAGCAGAAGAGGGCACAACACATACGGGTCTGGCCCACTCGACAGCAGTTCTGATTCCATTAGTTTCCCCAGGGGTCATCACAAATGCTGTATGATTCCACTTATGAGGCATCTAGAGAAGTCATACTCACAGAGAGGGAAAGAATGATCATTGCCAGTGACCAGGAAGAGGGGGAACGGGGGCTTACTGTTTAAGGGATACTGAGTTTAAGTTTTGCAAGATAAAAAGATTTCTATGGATGGATGGTGGTGACAGTTGCACAACATGAATCTACTTACTGTCACTGAACTGTACACTTAAGAATGCTTAGACTGGTAAATTTTGTTATGTGTATTTTACCATAATTTAAACCTCTTTTCTAGAAAGTAAATGAGCTATTCTGTTTTACTGCAATACGCCCAGTTGGATATGCAATAATAAAATGACAATGAAGGTAACGATTTGCAGGCATGGGGTTACATGCTTGGAAATTACCTCATTCCACCCTTTTAGGTGCATTCCATTATCATCGTCAACTTACAGATGGAGGAAGAGAGGGGCAGTGACTTGCCAAGGCTCACACTCCTCCTATGAGGTGGGGTGAGACGCCAACACCTGGACGCTGAAGCCCCATGAGACCCTCACCATGCAAACTTAGCTCAAAAGAACACAAATCTGGTGAGTGACTGTGTGTGGACAGGCACATGCAAAGACCTCCAGACCACCGACTTGTATGGTCTTGGTATGTTACACCAACACACATATTACACATGTAATGGTGGAAAGTCCTGGCAATGAACTTGTGCAGAGAACGCAGTACTTCCTTGTGGGGAGTGATGGGTATCTTAGGTCTGGAAGGCACAATGTCCAACTCGGACCCTACAGCACTAACACATGAGTCCAGTCAGCCAGTGAACAGATTTGAGTTTTGCAAGGCACATCTTGGAAGACATGCTTGAACAAAGTATGTCCCTTGCCTCCAAGGGTCTCATAGTTCAGACACACGTACACTAAGACAATATTTGCCACGCCGGGTCCTGGCTTCCAAAATGGGGCTGTGTAGTCAAGACAGAGGGAGCCTAGGGGTGTGGAAGGAGGCCCAACAGAGCAGGGAGGGGCTAGGGGATGGAGCTGCCAGTGAGACATGTGCACCTGAGGCCAGCAGGGTGTCCAGGGTGTGGAGGTAGGCATGGCACCTGCATTTCCGGTCTGAGGAGCTGCTGGCCTTGCTCTAACAAAGAGCAGGGAAAGTTCCTGCCTGTGAGCGGGCCCTAGGTGCTAGATACCTGATCCTGATCTGCTAATCCTGAAACCCACGCCGCGGCTCCCAGCCTCACACTCAGTTCTGCCTGAGTACCGGAGCAAGGACAATAGTGGCAGAGGCTTTGACTGCTCTGCTACAAAGTGGAAAGGCAGCTTTACCTGCCTCCACCCCTCAGCTGGACACACTCAAGGCCCTTCTCCTGTATCCCTAGGCCACTCCTCACCCACCCCTGTGCCCACCCCAGGGGCGAGAGCAGAGCCATACCTGGTGTGGGTCAGGGGACCCACTGGTCGTTCAGGTCTCCTCGGGGGCAGTGCGCCTGGTCTGCTGAGAGAATTGGTCTTGGGTGGCCGTGGCTTTTTTGGTGGTATGGCAGGAACGGAAGGCTTCTGTAAATCCAGTTTTGGCTCTCTCTCTGGTCTTTCTTTAAGTCATTGTTTAAAAAAGCACAAGGAAGACAGATAGATCTAGCGTAAGTACCAGTACTTATGTGCAGATTACTTATTTCATGCTTAAAACAAAATCAACAATGCCATTTGCAAAGGCAAAGTTGGATATTGAAGAGCACCTTTTGTTCTCTGTCAGGTTAGAAGAAGCCCTATAGAGCCGCAGCTTACTGTTGGCCTTTGCTCATGCTGGTCCCTCTGCCTGGAGAGCCTTTCCAACCACAGACCACCCTTGGCAAACTCCTACGCATCCTTCATTAGGCCTACTTGTCAGGCCTGACTAAATGTGACCCAACCATGTTCCCTTCTCAAAGCTGGACCCATTGTCAAAGGCAGACTTAACTTCCTCACCTGAGCCACAAAGTGTAGCCCTGTATAAACAGGCTCCACTTGGATACCATGCTTGGCACAGCCTGGATGCTGTCAGCCCCAAGAGTAGGGCCCACGTCTGGTCATCTCTATAGAAACCTACATGGCACTTGGCACATAACAGGTGCGGTAAATGGCCCACAGGACCTGCTGGGTGTGGGTAGGGAAAAGGCATGACATCTCTCAGGTCGGCCTGTGTAAAGCTAATAACAGGGGGAGCATTTCAGGGAACAAGAACTAGTTCTGGATTCTTTTTGTGCAGTTTGAACTTGGAAAGTAAACTGTGGCTTCACAGTTATTTGGTTTCTAAGGGTTTTTGGAGGCACAGCTATTAAAGTGAAGTTAAAGCCAGATCTGGTGGCCCAACTGGGCAGCGTTCAGTGACAGCTTCATTTTTACTGTCCCAATTAGCCTCGTCCTGTTCATGGTATAAAAAGCAAGTATCTACATTCATCATATTATTTTTTTTAGATTTTATTTTTTTATTTTTAGAAAGGGAGAAAAGAAGGAAAAAAGAGTGGGACAGAAACATCAATGAGTGGTTGTCTTCATGCCCCACACTGGGGACCTGGCCTGCAACCCAGGCATGTGCCCTGACTGGGAATCGAACCCCTGACCCTTTGGTTCATAGGCTGGTGCGCAATGCACTGAGCCACGCCAGCCAGGGCTCCACATTCTTCTTTATAGACAGAACTCCAGAGAGTTGCCAACTGGAGGACAGGCAGGTTCCCTACGTTCAATTGTAGCTGGAAACCTGAACACATTTTCCTTGAAAACACTAACTCATATTGTTTGTGTGCCCGGGCTGATTGGCAAAGCTTTTGAAAGCCCATCAGCCACCATGGAGCTATCGAGGTGCTGATTCCCCACAATATTTTGGTGGGGAATATGCTCTATCCAGGAATTCTGGAAGCTCATTAGCTGGTACATGGAAGGAACGGGACGCCAAGTCTTAGGGTGGGGCTGGCTCCCCTGTTGCTTCTGATCAGGGCTTCTGCCTTCCTGACCCACTGTGCCACAGAACAAGGGAGCCTGGGGCGGGGAAGGAACCAGAAGTGTGTTTCCACTTGGCCAGCCACGGAGGGCGGTTGCTCACATGTAAGCTGAAGCTGTCTGTTAGCATGGAACAGAGCAGGCAGTGTCCTTGTCAAGGAGCCTGGCTATTAGCCAGAAACCAGCCACGTGTCCTCCACAAGGACAGGAGGCAGAATTTGGTTATGTCGCAACACATACTTTTATCAAAGAGCTATTCGTATGGCAGGCACATGGTCGATGGCTATTTTTTCATTGATTTGTGACACACACCCCTGGCCTTTAGAATGAGGTTCCACAGCTCAAGTTTTAACTGTTCACTATGAAAGAAAGAGGTGTAACTTCTTGAGAGCTCACAATGTCAGTAAAACTTTTGGCTAGCTGATATAACATATTAAATTTCACAATAAAATTTCATGAGGCCACCCAGGAGCACCTCCACATAATTACATTCATTAATACAGCATTTCTCTTGTGACTTACAAATAACTGCTTTTTAAAGTGGAATGTGCTCTGCTTCCTGCTCATAATAATAACATAGCACTTTCCCTATAAAGTGTGTGATCAATCAAATCTCAGACACCTAATAAAATGAGTCCTTCCCCAGCATGCAGACTTCTTGGGAGAGACACTTGGAAGGGTAGAAATCAAACACATTTGTAAGCCTGACTGTGTGAGGTGGGTTAAGCTACTTCCCTGCAAATGTCGTTTCTGACCACGTTCAGGGGACTGTAGACACTGAGCTGCTTCTCCTACTTTGACCATGCTTCCCCTCTCCCAGCATTCTCCACCAAGGACGAGGATGCTGCTGGTGTGGGCAGGGTGGTGATAGCAGGAGGATTGGGATGGAAGAGCCGCAATGTATTAAGGGACTGGGCCTGTTATTTATCATTTGGAAGGAAACACCATATAACCCTCTCTCCTATTTCCTTAGATATGGGATATTTAAAAGCAATCAAAACCACATTCCAAAGAAAGAGCAAGTTCTGTGGGCAATCCAGACTAGCCAGCTTCATTTCTTGCTGTTCTAGAAGTGCCAATGAAGACTTGATTTCATACCTTTTTCTTCTGTTCTGTTTGGAAGTGTTTCTGGTCTTTCAGGAGGTATCTTTTTAATTTCATGTTTTCTCTCAGTGGTACCTGGGGGGAAAGGATAACAGTGATCAGAAAACATTTTCTCTACTCATTTATTAGACATGCCAGCATTTTAAGCATTTATCAGGTAGAGCAAAGTTAATAGATTTTTTCCCCCTAAGCTGAGTGCTGGTATTACCTGACAAACATGAGTTGCTAAAAAACAGAGCAGAAGCCATTTCTGTCCTGTCATTAAGTTTGCCTGCCTATGCATCCTTAATTTACAAGAACACCACTAAAGTGTTCTGATATTTAAATTTGACTTCTTTAGGCATCAAAATAGTCACAGAAAAATTCTTGGATGTGGGTGGGGAATGTGTATAAATAAATAAAGAAGTCACTCTTTAAAATATGCAAATATGGGGTCACTGGATATTGTGCTATAAACATAAAAAGGAATTTCACAGGGACCTGGGTTCCATTTTGTAGCAGTTTTAAAATATGGCCTCAAATGGTTTGCTATCCATCTGATTAAGGGGTGAGGTCTGTGTCCCCTGTCTGGAATGTGGGCAGGCTTGTGACTGCTTCAACCAGTGGCTGATGCAATACCATATAATTTTCAACGTCATGTCCTAAAAGGACATGTAGCTTATGCTTTATCTGCTAGAACACCGAGCCTCGTGTAAGGAGGGAATTAGCCTGAGGCCACCATGCTGCAAAGGCTGTGTGTAGGCCATGTTAGTCACTCTGGCCTGCAGCTCTAGCTGAGGCCAGCCTTCCAGCTACCCCTGCCAAGGGGAGCCAGACATGAGAGTGAAATACTCATCTTCAAAGTGGATCCATCAGCCTCCGCTGGTCTCGAATTCCCAGCTGAGGTCCCAGACATCATGGAGAAGAGAGACAGGACACCCTGGCCATGCCATGTTCAAATTCCTGACCCCAGAATTCGTGGGCATAAGAGGATTGCTGTTTTACACTGACAAGTTTGGGGTGATTTGTTATGCAGCAGTAGTAACCAGAACATATTTTTAAGTGGGGAGACATGCAGGGACGATATGGTGGTTCTCCCTAGGTCCTTTCCTTTTGTGTATGAATCCCCCAAGTATTAGATCTCCCCAAATGCACCAATTAGCATTTCCTCTTTCCCATGTGGACTGCAGCAGCTCCCTCTCCTGGGGTCTTCAGCAGGGTCAGTGACTTCAGGCACAGAAGAACACTTGAAAAATAGCTAATGCATGAAACCAATCACAAGTACCCCTCTGGTTTATGGATTTGGTTGAGTACTTGACAAGCTCCTTACATTACTAGCCCTACGGATGCTTGGTACTAAAATCTCAATTACATGTAGCATCAGACGCCAAAAGAACTTAAAAAATTTCACTGAACACATACTTTATTTACCCTAAATCTCTTTAATGACTCACTATAAATTAAATACTGTATCTGATTTCTGTCACTTCCGTATCTGCTTTTATTGTGAAATAACCAAACACAAGGAAAGCTGATGAGGAGGAAAATATGAATATCTACCTCCCTGTCACAAAGCCGTTCCCCAGTTCATTCAGCAACATAAATGAGCAATAATAATCTAGGAAGATTAAATGTCCTCTTGCTTTGCCCTCAGAAATCCAGCATAACCTTTGGTAAAAGTGTTCTGAAAGGATATGAATTTGCCTGCCACGCCACAATCTAGTCTCCTAAGGATAATGAAGAACTCCAGTATCATCCCTAGAGAGACAGGTGGAACTGACAATCCTACTACCATGAAGAACCCAGTCCCAGTCACACTGCAGGCTGTCTGAGCCTTGGGCCACTCAACTCATCAACCTGGCCTCTCATCTGTCACCAAGGCCTCTGGGGAAAAGGGTCTTCAGAGACAAGAAAATCAATAGCCTGCTTTGATTTCACCACAATAAAGTATTTGTCCAGCCAGAACCACTAGGTGGCAAAACTAAACTGCTCAATGCAAACAAGGATGAGGGTGGAGCAGAGATGTAATTAACATCCCATTTCAGGGCTTAATCTCTAATTCTCAAGGCTGAAGGGAGCGGGAGTGGAATTTGGGGTCAAGGTGACTTTCCCAACAAACTTGGTGAGCCAAAAGAACTTTAAAAAAAAACACTCCTGATCAAACTGTAAATAAACCAATCTGGAAATGTATTCATACTTTAAATGCTACAGAAATATCATAATTACGAGTGTATAGAGCTAAAAATATACCTATCCTTCTTCTGTCTTAGTTGTTAATTTTGAAAATGTCACATATCTAGTTATTCATGGAGGAATTTCCCCCCATAATTCACTTTTAACAAATATAAAGTGTTCTATTGGAAAATATGAATTATCATCTTTATGTATGAGATTCCATTGTGCAACAAGTTACCCAATGTCTGGCAACATCGAGTCTTCCCATTTTATTCAACCCTAATATCCAAACTGCACAGAAAAGGCGAGTTAGACTCTTTTCAAGATTAAAAAAGATCACGAGGAAAAGTATTTATTGCTAGATGAAAAAGATGTTTTGGTTGGGGGTAAGTGCAGTAAGTACAAATTTTGGTTAACCACATGGGACAGGCACTGAAAATTTGGTGCCACTATACATGCACGGTGAGGCCACGACACGTGGGACGTGGTCCTCCCCAAGCTGACCTTCGATCGCGTAGGGACAAGAGAAGGAAGACAATTAGGTTCTTCCCTCCTCAAAAGCAGTTTATTAAAACAATAAAAACAAAGCAGACAAAACCGGCTTATTCTAAAGCCAAGTCTCTCTGGTCACTCTCTTTGGGAGGCTAGACTTTCCCTCCCTCTCTTCCTCTCTCTCTCTCTCTCTCTCTCTCTCTCTCTTTCTCTCTCTCTCTCTCTGTCTCTCTGTCTCTCTCTCTCTCTCTCTGTCTCTCTCTGCCTCTCTCTCTGTCTCTCTCTCTCCCTCTCTCCTGTATCAGGGATACATTTTAATGATCTGGGGGTTTTTTGTTTGTTTTTGTTTTAGGAAAACTAGTTATTTAAAACCTGCCTCTTGAGACCAAGTCATTACTTCCCAATTTGGCAGTCTGTAGCATCTGAATCTAAGACTCTTCAGCTCTTCCAAGGACACTGTAAATACACACAGAGAAAGATGCACATCGTGTTGACCGAACTGAAAGGTAACTTACCTGCCCCTTGCTTGATGACAGGAGCGGATGGAGGAGGTGGCTTCTTGGGTCTCTGGAAAATTAATCAAAATAATGCCACGTGAGATTGTTGGCAAGTCTGGCTTCTCATGTAAGGACCACAGATAGTGTTTTCTAGGTGTAGTTTGGACAGTCCAGAGAAGCTCTCCAAAAAACAGAAAAACTGAGCAATTCTCTCTCTAGGGATGTTAGGTTTCGGCACCTTTAAACAAACACTAAAATACATTCAGTCTGCAAAACAAAACTCTGGTGGACTAATGAAATACCATTTCCCCCTTTCTAAATTTGTAACAGCCTTCTGGAAAAGCTCGGCTCAGCAAAAAATGGCCTGAAACCAGCAAGCACAATGGTACTCCTACGCTGAAACCGCATTTGCAATTAAGATTTAATCTGCTGAATAACCAAACGATTCAGAAAGAGTCACTGGGGTGGCTTTAAATCAGATCTGCTCTGGATGTGGGGCCTTCACCAAAATGCAGGCTCAGGGGCTGATGAGACTGGGTGGGTTTCTAAGCTTGCTGCCCCTTTCTCTCCCAAGGCTGGCAGGCCATTTGCAAGGCGCCTGCAGACCAACTGTACCCTAGAAGCTGGAATGGAGCTTCTTTGCTTATCAGCCACTACTTGTTTTACTCTCACATCATGTCACTCTAAGTAGGTGATGGAGGCAGTAATGCAATCAATGGCATTCACCCTGATCCAGTTCTAGGGTATCTGCTTGCTCATCAGACTTAACTGCAGGAGAGTGATAGTCAGGCTGGACTAGGCAAGTGATTCAGGGGCTGAGAATCTAGCCAGACTGCAATTCTTGGACACTATTCTTGCATGGGGGGCGGGGCGGGGGGGAAGGGGGTCAAAGGCAAGGAAAGAACCATCTCAGCATCAAATCATTAAGGAAAGATGGAAAAAGGGAGGATTTGAACATGGGATCCATGTCGCTGCTGACACTTCCCCTGACCCTCTCCAGGCATCATATACTTGTAATTAAAAAAAAAAAAAAAACAACACCTCAGACTTTCTTTTGTGTTCTGAAAATTCACTCCTGTGATATTACTGCAGGGACCAGCAAATGACCACCAGTGCCTGATGCTGTGCCAGCGCACAGGACAAAGGGGTTTTAAGTAAAACCTAGAGAATAGGACACCCACAGGTCACTTTCTCAGGGCGGGGGTCACAATAGGTAGGCTCTGGATTCAGTGACATTTCAACTCTGCTCTTTACCAGCTGGCTCGTTTAGCTAAGTTACCTCTGAGTAAGCAGTTTCAAAGCTGGGCAAGAGGTGGGGCTTCAGAATCTGTCATTAAAAATCCTGGCTCTTTCAGTTTTAGCATAAACACTGGGCAAGTGATTTCACCAGCTGAACCTTCTCATCTGTAAAGTGCCAATATCACCTCCTTCTTAAAGAGGAGGCAGTGTCAAAGCAGAGGAAGTCAGTAAGCACTGCCCTGTTTAATCCTCATGGCAATAAGAAGTGACATTATTATGCCCATTTTGCCGATGACATAGTTGAGGCGTAGAGGTATGAAGGCATGTCCTGAAGTCACCAGGCTATTAAATGGAGCGAGGGGGGCTGGAAGTCCAGTCCAGAGCTGTCTGACCCAAAGAATGCTCTTAAGCACTGTGAAGGGTCCATCCAGCCACACAGCATCCACAAGTCAAACCATCAGGTGGCTGTAAACCACACACAGAGTTTACAAAAGCACAAGGAACTGTAGTATATTAAAGTTGGGGGGGGGAATGGATATCAAATTGCAGGTACAGTATGAGCTTAACTATGTTACTATACATGAAAAAGACCAGAAAGCCAGAAATTTATAGTGGTGATCTCTGAGATTACGGGCGCATACATTATGTGTATTCCCTTCTGTCTTGTCTATGTGCATACAAATTTGATCATAAAAAAAGAAAGAAAGATGCTCAAAGGCCACCTCTCCTTGTGCATAGGCCTCCCCCAGATGGACGTCGTGGCTGACAGATCACACAGTACTCTTTCCTCTTTTGCCAACTCCTTCTAGATCTCTACCCCAACTGCTTCCCTGTTCTTCCTCCCTTCTCTATCTTTGTATAAATTAAACTGGGGACAGATGTGTGTTTACCTAATGAAGGTATCATTGAAACTCTGCCAATTAACCTTCGCTTACCTCAAGATCTGACTAATTTCTTATTCATGAAACTGCCAACACCCTGTGGCCTAATTCTCCCTGCCAGGTGCCAACAATGCGTACCCCACAGAAGTCTCCCTCACCTTCTGCTGGCTTGAAAATTTTTGCAACCAATTCCACATGAGCCTCCTCTTGCCGAGGCTGTTCCCCCAGTGACCTTGCCTGAAACCACAGGGCCCAGATTTAAAAAAAAAAAAAAAGAGCAATTACAAGTTAATACGTTTTCCAAGATTACTGTGCAAAGGACAAAAACCCTGAGTGTTGTGTCAAGTTCAGTGTGTGGCAGACATGAAGTGTGACAGGGCAGAGTAGAAGGGCACACTGAGACATGACCGGGAGTGTTGGGCTCACAGTCAGCATGTGGAAAGTGTGGTCACGGCAAGTGCGAGCTTGAAGGTGGCAGAGGAAGGAGGCAGAGGTGTGAGGTTTAGTTTGGAGCCCTGGCAGTTGCGGAGGAAGGTGGGGCAGCTTTGAAAGGAAGGAACAGTTTGTGAGCTGTCTGTCTTGCATCCACCATGCTCGTTCAACACTGGCCGCGTGTCTGCTTTGCTTATTAGCAGAGTAGGTTTACAGGTTGTCCTTTTGTTTTGCCTTGACTGACTTCACTCCAATTCCACCCAACGTAGCCCTCCTGCCTCCTTGGATGAGAAATGATGTTGCATTTTCAAAGAAGATGCCTTTAAGGTAATTCTGAACAAAAATCAGGGCCAGGGGTCTACGAAGCTCTAGACCAACCCCCAAATGATTAATAAAGAATTGCACGTGAGCCTACATTGACTTTTTTCTTTTCATGCCATCGGAAGGCAGGGTAGTGAGAACTAGAAGGCAGACTGGGTGATGTACCCAGTCAAAAATTCATCACGGGCCCTGGCTAGCGTAGCTCAGTGGATTGAGCGTGGGCTGCGAACCAAAGTGTCGCAGGTTCGATTGCCAGTCAGGGCACATGCCTGGGTTGCAGGCCATGACCCCATGTAACCGCACATTGATGTTTCTCTCTCTCTTTCTTCCTCCCTTCCCTCTCTAAAAACAAATAAATAAAAATCTTTAAAAAAAAAAGATTTAAAAAAAATTCATCATGGGAGTTCACAATTCTCAAATAAAAAGATGTAAGCACATCACTGAGTTGATTTCCCCAAAACTGTCCAGCTGTGACTGGATAAAGGAAATGGGACCACAGGGACCTCCAAGTTCAGCAGCCGGCCATTTTCTCTGTGGTGTTTACCAGTGTTAACTAGCTCCTGTAGGTGCATGCACAGATGGAAACATCTTCAGCTCAGGCGAGTAGTTTAAGTTATGAGTTTTTATTGTTCTATTTATTCTCTTTATCCCTCCCCCCATGGTGAAAGTAAAGCGCTCCAGCTCCAAACTCAGGTGGCTCAGCCTGCTCAGAGGATGTTACAACTATGCTGGCGCCTGGAGGGGCCATGTGAACAGCTAGGTGGTAGCCAAAGTGGGCCCAGGGCTCACAGCTCTCGATGTCCGGACCGTGGCAATTCATTTAAAAAGAGCCAACATGAAAAAGTTAAGAACAAAATCAATGAGCCAACATTTTCTGGGACAGCATAATACCTCCCAGGGTCTTCACATAATGCAGGGCGCATAAGGCCTGTGTTTAAAGTTGTTGGCTTAGACCAGGGAGCAAACATCATCCTTCAAATGATGTAATAACTAGATTTGATTTTATTTTTTTTTACCATTATTACCAGGAAGGAAATAGACCTGAATGTTCTGGAGTGAAGGCAACAGAAAATCAAGTTCTGCTTCCTGCACAGGGACTTCAGAACTTACTCTGCCTTTTGGCAAGTCTGGCCAGTCCCAAGCGAAAGAGCTCAACTGGCCTCCCTGGTAGGAATTATTTTAAATACTCAATTTAGTTTTTCCTTAATTCCTCTATTGTTATTTTTAATAATGTAGAGGTCTCACATGTATTTCATTAAATTTATTCCTACACATTTGATGTTTTGATGCTTTATTTTGATCCACTACTTGGCTTCTTGAGTCAGTCTGCCTTCGGAGCTCTGGCCCCAGGCAGGCGGTTTGGTGAAAATAACGAGAGGTGTGTACCCCTGATGGCTGAGTGCCCTTTAGGGGCGCTTTGTTAAAGGAATACAATAAGGTTCTGAAAACAAATTTTAGCTTGGTTTAGGGCCTTGGGAAGCCCTTCTCCAGGCATTCAGCAGAGTTCTCTGGAGGTGTCTGTGTGTGAGGCTGGAGAGGATGATACAAATGGATAGTCCCTGACCGGGGTACCCCTCATGCCTCCAGAGATGCATGGAAGCTTCTACTCCATCGTTTTCTCCCCTATCCCTGGTGGATTGGCAACAACTTTGAGGTTTCCTGCTGGGGCTATACTCAGGTGATTACAGTGTCTGTTACTGCTCCTCTGTCCCCTACAGAGTTCCCAGGGCAGGAAATCCCCAGGAGCCACCACAGAACCTACTCTTGGCAGCATCTTTCTCAGGTTTCTTCTCCTTAGCCTCTGGCCTGGGGGCCTACATCCGTGGTCTCCCCTGCGGCTGGGCCCATCCAGATTGCTGGCCTAGTGGGTGATCACCCAGGTTCTGGGATTTAGCTTCTCCCTAAGATCGTTCTCAGTTCAATCCTTGGCGCATCCCTGTGCTCCATCCACCCCACCCTGAAAATGATGCCTCAACTCCATGAGCAGGCATCAAGTCTGGATAGAAGGACTTGGGCACTTCTTTGTGTGGGAAGAGAAATCTGACAAGAAACCTGGTTTCCCCCTTCCTCCTCTTTCATACCACTACAGGAGAGAGTAACAAGTAGGAGAAGAGGGACAGAAGGCGGGGGAAGTATACCTTGTTACCAAATGACCAAAAAACAAAGGATTCCTGAGTGCCAACCATGTACCAGGCATGCTGCTATGGACTGAATGGTTGTCCAAAATTTGTATGTTGAAACTTAATCCTCACTGTGATGCTGTTTGGGGGTGGGGCCATTGGAAGGGTGATTAGTTCATTCATGTGGGGCCTTCATGAATGGGATCGGTGCCCTTATAAAAGACACTCCAGAGAACTCGCTTAACTCTTCCACCATGTAAGGATACAGTGAGAGGAAAGCTGTCTGTGAACCAGGAAGGGGGCCCTCACCAGATGCCAAACCTGCCATCACCTTGATCTTGGACTTACTTTCCAGCTTGCACACTGTGAGAAATAATGTTCTGTTGTTTATAAGCCATTGAGTCCATGGTATTCTGTTATAGCAGCCTGAATGGACTAAGACACATGCTATTAGGTCCCATGAAGGAGAAGCTTGGGACATGGGTTCTGCCTTCACGGAGATTACGGTTCAAATGGGGTAATGACAGCGAGTTACCTCAGGCAAGAGCATAGTGAATGAGGGGCTTAGCTGGGAGAGCACAGGCTGCAAGTACCAAGGGAGAAGAGAGAAAGGGCACCGTCCAGGCCACTTCAGGGAAGCTCAGTTAAGGTTCCATCGTTACTCAGTGCTTGGGTGACATTAATGCCTTGACAAATCCCCACCTCCGCAGGTGAAACTACCCGAAAAACGAAATGCACAGGCAAATAATATGTGGGTGAATTTTTTTGTAATGTTGCTTATTAGAAGCACATATTTATTTCTTTTTAGAGGACTAAATGCAGGGAAATAATTTATTGGACATCTTTAGAAATTAGAAAGAGGAGTGGTTCTCAAAAGGCTGAAATACATGACTAGGAACAAAGGAAATTTGGACTGAGAACAGTTTTATAAACTGAGTTGTCAGGTGGTAGGGGCTCAGGGAAGCTGGGAAAAGAGAGTGCAGTCAGAGCTAAACCAGCAAAATTTACCTATGGTGGATCAGCCACTGTGGAAATCAAGGAAGAGACTTCCTTTCCTGTAAAGGCTGGAACCTGCAAAACTCCTGCTGGGTGATCTAGAATGATCTTAGGAGTTACAGTTGAATAGAAGATCTTAATATTGACACTCAGCTGTGATTGAGAACATGGGATACCTATTTGATTGTACCATGATGTGTCTGGAAATTGATGTGGAACAGAAAGGGGTCTGGTCAGCCATGAAACGAGAAAAAAAATGGAGAGTTACTGAGGCTAAGGGTGCAGCGCTCTTGCAAGCATCACCTGGGTTTAGCTAAATTCAACATAGAGTTAGTTCCCTTGGTAAATCTTTCCTTCTGGTGCTTGAGGGGGCCCCAAACTATACCTGTGAGGCCCTTCATGAGAACTAGCTTCTCTTGCTTTCATTTCTTACTTTTCCAGAAAATACCAACTAAATGGTGGTTTCCCATAGAATCTGGCCTATAAGGAATCAGGCCCACAGGGAACAAATGCCCAGGGCAGGCAGACCCATACTTTCCAGATAGGCTGACATTTCAGTTCTTGTTGCAATTTGTAAGCTGGCAGTCAGCTTCCCGAGTGTAAGTCTCTGTGATTTGGCAAATGTTAGTGTGTATCGGTCATGGGCATGTTTAGAAATCTTGGAGGTTGGATTTCTGTATCCCTGGGGCTGGAACATTCAGTAAGGGAACACCTATGGAAACCTTAGCAACACCCCGATTTGTGACATGGCCCAAACTCACAAGAGCCCTCCCAATCAATGCATGTTAGAACTGTAACATCCTCTGGTGATCTGAACAGTTTCTCTTAAAAGGACTGGAGCCTGAGACTTTCTTAAAACACTATCTTTGAGACACATCATATTTCAGAAAACTTCTAATTTCTTTAATGACAGTGGGAAGCTGTTTCTGCTGTTCTTGAGAGTCCTTGGTCCCCATTTCCCTTCAGTAATAATGACAGAGCACTGCTTCATTAGCGCTCTTGGAATATTTAATCTTTCCATTCTGAAATTCAATTTTACTGTCAAGGCTCCAAATAAACAGCCAGTGAATTTAGGTTTTCTGATAAATAGCCTACACAATCACTCTGAAATACGCACTAAGAGATCAACGGGTGGTCTCTAGGACTATCCTGAGGCAAAGTTCCAAAGTGTCTGTCACCCTGGTGAGAAAATTCACTGAGCACACTCTGAAAGGAAGACTGGCCCAGACGCAGCAGCCATTGTGATGCTGATGCCCAAGAAGAACTGGATTGCCATCTATGAACTCCTATCATGAGGCTACATGAAAGAACAGTTTTCCTGGAGACATCTGTACCGGTACGATACCAATGAGGACATCCAATATCTCCGTGATTACCTCCACCTGCCCCCTGAGACTGCGCCTGCCACTTCGCACTGCACCCAGCCTGAGACTGGCAGGCCAAGGCCAAAGGTCTGGAGGGCGAGCGAACTGCAAGACTCACATGAGGGGAAGCCGAAACCAGCTCCTACAGATGGACCACTGTGGCCCCCGGTGCTGACAAGAAAGCTGGGCCAAGGCTGGGTCAGCAACCTAATTCCAGTTAAGAGACAGATTTGGTCGTGGACATGGTCAACCACCTCAGTAAAGTTGGAGGGATTATTTTGTGTTGAATAAACTTGTGGTCAGAAAATTAAAAAAAAAAAAAAAAAGGATTCCAAAAGGTCCTGTGGTACCCACCTGAATCTACACCTCAGCAGAAAGTACACTAACCTTGTGGGAATGCTTAAGTAGTGCCTACAGATTCAAGGGGTCTGCTGTTGAATGAATGCTGTGTGCTGCTGTCTATCCTAATCATCACAGATCGTCTTCTTTTCTGGGTGAATGACTGCAACCCCAGCCACTGGCAAGATAAGATGACATCTGCTGAAACCGGTGGCAGAATAATGTTTCAGACTCTGTCATTCACATAGCGCCTTTGTGTTAATGATTCTAACCATCTTTACACAGTCAACTCAGCAAACGACAGCCCCATCTCCAGTCACACTGTCACCACTAACCCACCAATACTCTGGGTGTGGCAATAAAGGCTGGTATGACAACCAACACCAAGCTGGTTGGCTGGTTTTATAGGCCAGAAAGGATGAAAAACCATGCAGTGCTTTGAATTTTCTGAATGCTAAATGTCACATTGTATAATCACTTCTCAGCTGTAGGTATTACTTGGTCTGACAGGTATGGCTTTTGTCTCTCTAAAACTGGGTTTTCTGCTCCTTAAGAACAAGATTAAAACACCTATCAAAGAGATATTGGCTGCTTGTCTCAGGTTGGAGAGATTCCCATGGGGTCCCCCAAAGCACGGAAGCCTCAGTGAGCAAGCCAATGTGAGTCCACCCATGGCTGACAACTTCACTCTGAGTGGAAAACTTCCCTTAATACCTTCAGTAAAAAACAGAGCTTCTAGAAAAGTATGTCATGGAGCCTCTCTCACCTGAGTGAAGTTATTGCCCATGGAAATAGGACTGGGAACTAAAAGGCAGGGTGCCATCGTGTAGGCAACCACAGGCTTTGCCCATTTGTTAAGAGAATGATCTAGACTCTACCTTTGCCTTCAAAATCATATTACCTCAATCAAAACCAAGAAAGAGGCAAATGTCTAGCAAGGCAACACACTTGCTCATCACCATGAAGGTGTTGGCCTTCAAACGCGTCAGAACATGACCACCCTCTTTTCTCAGTCTTACAAAGGTTGGTGAGAAGGGTGAGATGGGTACTGTGGATGGCCCTCTTGCCTCTACTCCCTGGGGAAGGCCCACCCTCACGTCCTTTTGGAAAGGCATGGGAGGTTTCTACAGTCCTGAATAGAAACCTACAGCCCAATTCTAAGCTCCCAAGGGCAGCAACCGTGTGTACTCTCTACTTCCCATCAGTCAGCCTGGTAGCCAGCCCAGAGAAGGGACCCGACAAACACAGACTGAATGAATGAACATAAAATATAATTGTCATACAGAAGATCCTGAAAAAAATAGATAAGTAGATAAGAAATAACATGAAGATTGTGCCATTCTGTGCTCACTAGTGTCTACAAATATTTATTATAAGGCACTAGATTTCTTAGATTCATTTGGATTCCCAGGGAAGCCCACCAAGACACCAAGATAATTCTGTGTTGAGTTGACCAGCCTAAGCAAAAAGAACCAGAGGCAGGCTTCTATCATTACTGTGGAGCTTTAGCTGAAGCTTTCCCATACTTGTAGTAATAGTAATTACAAAGACTGGAATAGTTCACAAGTATGGAATGTTTACTAACTACCAGGTACTGTGCTAAGGAGTTCATATGCATCGTCTCAGATAATCTTCTCAAGAGTTCAGCAAAGTAGGTACAATTGTTCTCACAGTTTTGTAGATGAGAATACTGAGGCTTAGAGACATTCAAGGAGTTGACCTTGAACTGAACAAGTAAGTGACAAAGCCAGGATTCAAGCCAAGGTGTATCAAATGCTACACCCTAGACTCACAACCAGTATACTCTATAAACATTTGCCAAACTTCATTCCTGTGTCTTACTGTTTCAAAACATTTACTATGTAGTTGTGACTAAGTGTTAGCATCTGTTTTTGTCAGGGATGATTTTGGCAACTGATAACCCACCACTGTGATAGATTGTCATCCATAAAAAAGGCTCAAGTGATTTTATTTGGTGGGAAATTTCTTTACCAAATGGTCAGCTCTTCTCTGTTCTGTGAATTTATTTCCCTCCTAAAAGATGGTTGGGAACTGGAAAGTGGGGTTGTCATTACTTAAAAAGATACCTGTTTTTAGACCAGCACCTCCAACACTAATGTGCAAACAGATCACCCGAGGATCTTGTTAAAATGCAGGATCTGGTGCACCAGGTCTGGGGTGGGGTCTGAGCATTTCTTTTTTTTTTAAGCTTTTATTTACTTATATTTAGAGAAAAGGGAAGGGAGGGAGAAACAGAGGGAGAGGAATAGCAAGAGGGAAAGGAATGTGTGGTTGCCTCTCAGGTGGGCCCCACTGGGGACCTGGTCTAAAACCCAGGCATGTGCCCTGATTGGGAATCGAACTGGTGACCCTTTGGTTTGCAGCCCATGCTCAACCCATTGAGCTATACCAGCCAGGGCCTGAGTATTTCCAAGAAGCTGATAAAGTGTGGTTCATGAACTAGGAATAAGTATCCAGGATCTAGAAAACACCAGGAAGCAGAATCTATATTCTCTGGACCCCAAACTCAATTCCAAGAGAGAATAATAGATATGGAACAGAATGTCCTTCAGCTAAACAATGTAAGACACTAAGCTACGAAAAGTCTAAAGGGTGTGACCTTAGGCTTCAAATCAATCTAACAATCTACAGGGCATAATCTTGGTAGGCACCAACACCATCTAGCTTCTAGAACAATTAAATCCATTCATCTAAGCAGCACATATACCATCAATGCTGTTTAGTATCCTTGGGAAACAATCCTCCAGTATTGTAGCTATTCTACCCGAACCTCAGCTCCAGGGGAATGGTGATGGGTCAAGGTCAAATTCATGTTCCAGTAACAGAGCCCTCATGGGCATGAAGAGGGCCTAGGCCAAGAAAGGCAGGAAGAAGCCTTATGAAAGTCTGAGCAAAGAGCTGAGGTGCAGAACAGGATGGGTAAGACCAAACTGCTGCCCCCTTATAATGTAAAGTGCTTCTAACTTTTCAACATTTATTTTTTATATCACAGCAGAGAAATAGTACACCTGAAGTGAGGCAAACAAAGATGAACTGGCTCATTTAAAAAATGACATCATATAATGGGTCCCCAAACAGTAAAAGAAAGCACAGATCAGAGGGATGTGTGTATACGTGTCCATATATGTGCATATGCACACAGAGGATAAGATTAGCAGGCCTCAATCTGCATCCTCAGCTTCACAATGTACTTTCTTAGTCACTTCCACAATACTGGCTACTTCACCACCCCCAAGGACCTGCTACATAGATGCTGGAAGTCCATTTACCAAATGGAGCACCCAAGGGTTCTTGCCATTTATTTGGGTGCTTAAATCTGTAGGTAATATATACAGTGCTTTACATAGACTATCTTGTTTACTCATGTAGCAACCATACAATTAGGATCACTGCTACCAGCTGACAGATGAGGAAACTGAGGCTTGTTGAAATTAACAAACTTGTTCACAGTCACACGGGCAGCTGGGGACTCAAAACCTGGGTTCATCACACTAAAATGTCAGTGTTCTTCAGTGATACACCAAATTTCCCCCACCTCACATCCCAAGTCCCATTAGGGAAGCCACAATTCCGACAGCACGTGCAGCACGGCGACCAAAAGCCATGAAGACTTACGTTCCCCTCCTTTTCAAAGTCTGGTGGAAGCAACTTCACGAAGTTATCAGGGAACACTCCTCGTCTGCCATTGAGCTCTCCTTCCCACCAGCCTACATCGATGCAGTCCTAAAAAACAAGAGAGCAGAGAGTGGGAAATGGGGCAAGTAAGCTCAGAGAGGTCTGACATCCCTTTTAGAGAGAACGGGCCCTTTCTTTGAGGCCACTATCCATGCGACAATGGTTACTGAGACGCAGTCAGCACAAACCCCAAAGTCAGAGGGGAGAACAAAAGCTTAAGTGTGCTAGAGCTTCTGGCTGGGACTCAAAACCCACTGCTGCTTTTCGATGCCCTGAATCAAAAGATCTTTTTTCTCCCCCTTGAAATATTGGAAGGTATGTATTTTCTTCACTTTAATTTTACCGAAATAAAAATATCCCATTAACTGCAAACGTGGCTTAGAAAATATCACATGCAGAAATGTCCTCTTTGATTAGCTTGTTCACAAAGCTTGTCGAAATGAAAGAGGGCTTTCTGACGCGCAGCCAAGCATAAGAAAAATCATACGTTCTGCAAGCTCATTAATGCACCAACTGTCCTTCACCTTCCCCTTTTGATGTGGATGGGACAACTGTCATCATGGAAAGCCCTTCCCCCACTTCACTGAACTCAATGTTTATTTACCAAATGAGTAAATCTATTAATATATTTTTTTCTTCTAGAACAAACCTGCTTCCCCTTGAATAATCCCTATTCTGTTCATTCACTCATCAAACATTTACTCAGTGCTGACTCTGTGCCAGGTGCTACGGAGAAAGCAAGAGCTGGCCTTTGTCAAGCTTCCATTCTGACCCTCACAGCCTCATGGTTTCTCTTTATGCCATGAAACCACTTCTAGTTTTCCCCATATCCGATTGGTTGGAAATCTGATTTGTTCTAGTTTTATAACCTATCTTGCATTTGTCCTCTGGGTCCAATTCCACATCTACTGCTCCAGTCCAAGGGCCACCTGGCCTGCTGTAAACCTCCTCACTTGGGCATTTCTTCCTGCCCAGTATACGTACAATATACACACCACTGTCAAGGAAGCATCTTTGAGTAACAATCCGATCCTCAGACTGTATCAACAACTTCTAGCTAAAGCTCAAAATGAGTGAAGGCTTTAAACAAAAATACATCTGAAGCAGGAAATGCTTAAGAAAGTGAGGAGACCATGCTCAGGGCTTGTGGAGAGACCTACTCATGGTCCTCCACAACACCATGGGGTTGGGGAAGGGGCCAGAAGGGCTCAAGCGGAAGATGTGCAGCTGGCCTAGGACTTGGCTCTTGGGCCTGGAGGCCACGGTTTATGTATCTCACTTGTGCCTTTCTAGAGTATATATCCCAGCAAGAAGAGGAACACATCTGATTTTTCAGCATTCTACCCCCAGCCCATTGCACAATGGTTCCTTAATCACAAACTCTAAATTCTAGTCCCAACCAACACCATAAAACAGACACCTGAAGCAATCAAGCTCAGATTTACCCACAGCAATATGAGGTTCAAAAGACTTCCAACATGACAGCATGCTTATCTTCCCTGGAAAATGACAATGGAAGTCCAGGTAATTATTCTGGCCCTGATCCTACCACACCCCCTAGACAACCTAGCATCAGACCCTAAAGAAGGGAGTCATGAACAGGGGTGGTGGTGACAGGATGGGATGGTGGCCTCTGAGGCTCTTCCAACCTTGAGATGTCATATGAACAATGCCAGAAGAGTTTATGGGCTGGAATTTGTTTACTGCTAATTGTTAAAAATTGTTTTCAGCTACGAGGATCTGCTTCTGTGGAAATGCCTGGCACATGTTTTTTTCCTCCTCTTTTTGTAGACAAGTCCTTCTCATCTTCAAAACCCACTTGAAACACACCTGTAGGAAGGTGACTGTGATGAATGCTTTATCTTTTCTCTAACACTCATAACTGTGTTAATTTGCACTTCATGATATTCAACAGATCTATCAAATGTAAAAATATGCTTAAGTTCATCTGCAAGCATTGAACATTAAACATGACCCCTTACCCCAGAGAGCTCAGAGATTTATGTGAAAGACAGACACAATATTATATAAGATCCTTTTTGGTAGCAGGTATCAGCCAAGAGTTCTGGTACCAAAAAAGAGAGAATCATTAATAGCTTTTCAAATAATCTTAAATTTTTTCATACGTGAAGGGTTTGTTTATGTGAGACTGGACTGCCTTCACGTTCATTTCCGATCATTTGGTACAGAATTATGTCCATAAAGGGCATTGAAATATTGTGTAGTGCTACATTTCTTTTAAAAGGTGATTTGATTTTGGGTACTGAACACACAGTGAGATATACAGATGATAGAATTGTACCATAGAATTGTACACTTGAAGTCTATATAAACTAAGCCCAATACATTTAATTTTGTTAAAAAGACTTTCTTTCAAATTTTGTAAATGCTGCAAATCCATGCCTCACCTTAGCCTTATATAAGGAGTAACCCAAGAAGCACTGTAACAAAGCCTTTTGCTTCGTGTGTGAGGAAAAACAATGAACATTTTAATAAGCAAAATCATAATCAGAATAACTGTAGAACTGATGTATGCCTACAGGGGAAAACAGTGCATATGGCATAATTATTGTATCTCCCATCAGTGGTGAATGGCTTAAATGGCTCGTCTATGCTTTGCTTCTTGAGGAAAACACTAACAGTGCTAATTATTGTGTAATTCAAGGTAAGAGAGGGAAAGAACAAGATAGAATGCAATCTAACTGTTCTGATGAGTATAGGAACAAACACAAGGCTTCTGGATGAGATGAACACATTCTAAGAAGAAGACAGCCAATGTGACTTAGAAAATTAAGAAAAGTGCAAACAGGAGCCTGTCGCAGGACAGAAAACAGCCACAGGGTCAAGGTGTCCACAGTGGGATGCAGACTTACAGAGGATGGAGGCTTCAATTTCTTTTTTTTAGCAAAAGAAGCAAATTTAAAGGAAACAGAAACAATTTGGACAGCAAAATGAGAAGTGAAAATAAGTCCTCCTCAACAAACCAGACAAAACAACTAGTCTTTGATAGCAGAGATGAAGAGAGAATTATTAGGACGAGGACTATGCTTCCTGAAATGTAAAAGAACAGCAAATTCAATTTATTTACTGAGAACGTGAAATATGCAGGATAAAAGCGGGATTCAGGGGGGGGAAAGAAAATCGTTGTGTCCTCGTGGCGTGCCCAAGCTCAGAGCCTAGTGGGAGACGCATACACAGTGAATGATACGGCACAGACGTACTGGCAAGGGTGCTAGGCTGGATTTCAAAACAAGTGGGACCCAGACAAGCTGGGTAGCCTGGAAAGAGAGAATGAGGGCAAGAACTAAGGCAATGAGAAAGGTTGAGGGCAAGATCACCAAGTGTGAAGAAAGGGAAGACAGAGTAGGTCACAGAAGAGAGTATTCAAGAACTGGTGCCTAGAGCAGCGGTTTTCAATCTTTTTCATCTCGTGGCAGATATAAGCTAATTACTAAAATTCTGCAGCACAAAATATACTTTCTGTCAATCTGACAAAATAATAGGTATAATTTTGATTCATTCACACTAGATGGATATTGTTGTGTTGGCTGTTGTTATTTTTAATTTGACAATCTAAGGGAAAAGAGGTCAGTGTCCCTGACTAAATAGTCAGCTACTGCAGGTTTTTTAAAAAGATTTCATTTATTTATTTTTAGAGAGAGGGGAAGGGAGGGAGAAAGAGAAGGAGAGAAACATCAATGTGTGGTTGCCTCTCACATGGCCCCCACCAGGGGCCTGGCCCGCAACACAGGCATGTGCCCTGACTGGGAATCAAAAACTATTACATGTTTTAAAAATTCTTGCGGCACACTGGTTGAAAATCGCTGGCATACAGTAAAGGCAGTGCTTGACTCTCAGAAGGTTCCCAGCCAATGTCTATTGAACAGTGGTGTGTGGGGTGAGTCAGGATGGCACCCATGTGTGACAAGGGCAGAATTGAGGGCCAGGCGGTTCATGATTTATGAGGCCAGAATGTCATCAGGGTGGACATGGATGTCCCCAAGGAGGATGGCTGGAGGTGAAGGCAAGACAGTGAGACAATAGCTGACCACTGAGGAGAAAGGCAGTGTGGCTAAACTACTAGAAGATTTTAGGGTGACCATATATTTCCAAACCTGGGACACTATAAATAATTACACCAGAACCAGAGGGATAACCTAAGATGATGGTTACCCGGGTGGGTTTTGAGATTTCAATAAGGATGAGAAAAAGGCAGTGTAGGCCAGTGAATTAGGTGGGAGTTTTCAGTGGGAAAGAGTCAAAGATCAGCATGTAGATGACACTTCCAGAAGAATGATGATACAGAAACAAGCTCTCTGGGCATAAAAGCAGAAGAAAGTAGACCTGGACCCTCATCGAGTCGGGAGTATGGAAAGAATTCTATTTCTGACATAGAATGTTCACTCTTCCATGATCAAGTCCTCAAAATGGCCAAAATGTTTCTCTATGCTTCATTACCATGCACATTTTACAGTAAAATATACTATTTTTCCTTGTAAGATACAAATGATTTTTTTAAGGAATGAATATGCACAGCCTGAGGTGTGCTGTACTCCAGCCTCTATGTTCTGTACTATCTTGGGTGATTCAAGATATCTCACCCAAGAGTGAGAGGGAAGAGAGCAAAGTTGAGCCATCTGATACATACTCGGTCCACTAGTGATAAAAACTCTGGGTCTCAGTTTATTCATATACATGAAAATCTTTGCAAGGTGTAAAGAGCAACAGGATTTCTGGTGACTGTTACTGTCCTTACTGTGATTCTATGGACTGGTCCCAGAGACCTTGAGGGATAATGTGGCTTGAAAGGCTTCTTCATTAAGCTCACATGCCATTTGTCACATGACTCAGCACCATCCTCAGACGAAACCCCCTGGCAGCAGTTCACACACTTGGAGGATGGCCAAGGGGAGAGATGCCAGGGCCTCAGGGTGTGTCTCAGAAAGGAGGCGTTGCCCAGACCCCAATGCCATGCCTGAGTCAGCTTGATCCTGCCACAGGGGCCCTGGAAAACTTGGCTGAAGTGTTCTTTCCCTCCACAGATATAATACTGACAGGGACCAGCTAAGAACTACTCCCTGATATACAGCCTGTCAGCAGGAAATCACCAGGGAGCCCTGGTGTGCCTGCTGCTAGTCTGGACACTTCAAGTCTTTAGAGGAGACAAACTTGTCACCTGGCTTATATATTGGTTAAAAGAATAGAATGAACCACAACTTCATCTCAAGCGCCATTTTGTCAAGAGTACCAAATGACACATTAGCCCTGGCCATTGTGGCTTAGTTGGTTGGAGCATTGTCCTGTACACCGAAAGGCTGTGGGTTCAGTTCCCAGTAAGGGTGCATACAAGAGGCAACTGGTCAATGTTTTTCTATCATCTCTCTCTCCCTGCCCCCCTAAAATCAATGGGCATGTCCTCAAGTGAGGATTAAAAAAATATATATGTATATATTAGAGCAGTGTTTCCCAAACCTGGCTGTACATTTAGAATCACCAGGGAATTAAAAAAAATCTTAATGCCTAGGCTATACCCCACACCCATTAAACCAATTTATAGTGGGGGATGGGACCAGGAAATCAGTGCTTTTTAAAGGTCCTTCTAACATACAGGTTGAGAATCAATGATTTAAACCACTGCTTCTCAAATTTTAATGTGAATGCTATATACTTGGGGATCTTGTCACAAAACCAATTTGAATTCACTAGGTCTGGGATAAGTCTGAGATTCAGCATTTCTAACAGGTCCCTGGGTGATGTCAATGCTGCTGAACCACAGATCACACTTTGATTCTCAAAAATGGTACACTCCTTGAAAACAAGGATCTTATCTTTACACCTTTGTAATCACCTTTGTAGCACAGTGCCTGCCAAATACACAGTCTGACTAAACGTTGGCTGAATGGATAACCTGATGGATGGCTCAATCTTTCCCCAGACTATTAACTTACTACTCTCAATTTCCAACATTAGAAGTGAGGTCAAGTTGAACGAGGAAGAGGCAGACATAAATCAGCTACACAAGAATGCTTCATCTACATGACCAGGCTTATCTGTTGATCTGTACTGAATTTGCTATTTGTTGATAATTGTGGTAGCAATGTAAAAGTACCTCCAAAAGGCAGGTAATGTTTCCTAAGACATTATTATAAGTGCCCTATTTGAGTTCAGATAGGAGCACGTAGCTTAGAAATGGACATATCAAACCAAAAAATGAGAAAATGAAAATGGGCTCGCTAGCTGGTCCAAATGAAAAAGAATAGCACTCTACTTAGTCACTTCTCTTTGTAGTCAGCTGTTCCCACACTTCCTAGTACCAATTTCCCAAAGGTTATCCACTATGCTGGCTGTTTTCCATGACCTTCTGTGATGACTGAGATATCCTTCGTAGAGAAAGTGAGTATAATTTTGGTGTGGCTGTTAAGTGAGCCTCAGAGTGCCCCAAGGGGATTTCACACCCTCAGCATCCCACCAGCAATATGGAAAGCACAAAGCGCTGTTTAATATTTACTAGTGAACGCCTTCTTGCACAGAACTTCAGGGGGGCTGTTGAGAAAAAGCTCCATGGAAGCCAGAGCCCAGGAGCACTCAGTTTGGCTCCTGTTAACACCTCCCCAAGAGATGCAATTATTCGGCTTGGCTGGGATTTCTACTCAGAATTTCCAACACCCCCATAACCCAGTTACTAAAGCAGGCTCATCAGTGCACAGTTTATGAGGTCACAGGGTAAAAAAGAAAACTATGGTCTATCTCAGTGTCAGCAGAAATGCCTGGCAGACCACAGTTAATGAGGGAAGCCAAGGAGACAGGCCAGGGACAAGTCCCCTCAAGAATATGTTACACTCCAAATGTCAACATTCTAGGATCACGGGGGCTCAGGCAGTCATTAATGGTTTTGTGACACTGGGAAGTTATGACCTCAAAGAATTCATCTATTTGTTTGAAAAAATCCAGACTTTTTATTATTGGACAATAACATACAAGTTTTGCTATACCAGCTTCCGATTTTTTCATTTTACATATTGAAAAACTGGTAGCAAAAAAATTGGGTAATACAAAAACATCAGTAATCAAGCTTTCTTTTGGTCATGCCAATATTAATTGAAACATGTATTGATGCCTGAAAATTACAGAGACAGGCCTTGACTTTTAATGGTTCGACTTGATTTTTTCCACTTTATAATGGTGTTAAACTGATATGCATTCAGTAGAAAAAGCACTGGAAATTTTGACCTTTTTATGGACTAGTGATATGCAGTATGATACTTTCTCATGATGCTCACTCAGCAGCAGCAGTGAGCTGCAGCTCCCAGCCAGCCATGTGATCATGAGGGTAAACAACAGATAATCTACAGTGTATTCATCATGCGAGATGATTTTGCCCAACCGTAGGCTAATGGAAGTGTTCTGAGCACAGTTAAGGTAGGCTAAGCTACACTATGATATCTATATGTTAGGTGTAGTAAATATATTACAATATTTTCAACTTATGATGGGTTTATCAAGACAACTTCATCATAAGTCAAGGAGTATTAGTATTCAGAAATGCCCTCATGTCTTTTATAAGCTACCTATACTGTACCTCACATTTTCCTGCTTCATATATCTAATCATTTGTGATTGTATGTTAACAATTGTGCATGTT
This sequence comes from Phyllostomus discolor, assembly GCF_004126475.2. Taxonomy (NCBI): domain Eukaryota; kingdom Metazoa; phylum Chordata; class Mammalia; order Chiroptera; family Phyllostomidae; genus Phyllostomus; species Phyllostomus discolor. Next base: position 7,430,712 of record NC_050198.1, read on the forward strand.
ATATTGTTGATAGACTGGATTTTGTTGTCTTCCTTCTAAGAGTGTTGAGTTTTGTTATGGTGGGCAAGTTACCTGAAGATCAGCCTCAGTTGTCAAGGCTTGGCTAGGCTTTGTTAGGATAAGTCTAGTAGGGTACTATTCCTGTGGCTGCCCTTTTTTGGTTCTCAATTGGATACCAGACATGTTCAGCAAGGTTTTTCTATTCTTCTTGGCCAGAACTCCAATCTTTCCCATCACTGGTGACCTCTAAGATATACACTCAGCTCACAGCCCACCCCACCCCCACACTCCCTGTACTTATTTTCTGCCAGGCCTGGTAGAATCTTACCCTATTGGTATACAGCTTAGTATTTGGCCAAAGACTAAAAGGGCCCCTATAAATAGCATTTCTGGAGCTCTTTCTGTGTACAGCTCACTCGTCTGAAGTTCCCTGCCCTGAAAATTCCAGCCACCTTGGCAGTCCTGAATTACAATTTGTTTCCTCTATCCAATGTGTCTTCTGTTCTCTGTTTGGGCTACTGCCCTGTGCTAAAAACTAAAACTTAACCCCAGGCAAAAACCCAGGGTTGATGTGGAACTCACTGTATGCTTCTCTTCTCTCAAGCATCACATCCCTGTGCTGTGTGTCGTCCAATGCCTGAAACAACTGCTTCATGTATTTTGTCCAATTTTAAAGTTGTCCATGGCAGGCAGCTAAGTCTAATAACCTCTACTGTATCATGGGTACAACCAGAAGTTATACTCTCATTTAAAAATGGTTTATTTAATTAGAATAAATTTATTTTGTTCTAGATATAGGAGAACTTTATAAGCACTATTTTTAAAAGTCTGAGCTATTTCAAGGTCTAATTCCCAAAAGAAGTCCTAGAGAAAGAATTTCTGAAATGAAGACACATACACAGGTTTTTAATTATCCTCTAGTTTCCTTTGCTAGTCATACGTACCCTTCTCTAATAAGGAAGGTGAACTATTCCCTAAGGAAAGTAGAGTCATTGTTAAACATCTTTATATGGGAAAGTTAAATACATGCAGTAAGTTAGTGCCATCCAATCCTTTTTAGATAACGGCACACATATAAAATGATAATATTTTGATGACATACTGCTGGAGGCCAAACATTGTTAGAGGCCATCAGCCCAGACGGGCATTCCAACCACCCAAAGCCCTTCCCATTACCCAGGAAAGCTGGGGAGATCACTATCCTACACTCCTATAACCCACTCCTAACACATGGTTAGGGAATGCTATAGAAATAACCTTTGAGTCCAGAAGTCACTAACTAAGAAATGGGAAAAAAGCCAAAACCAAATCTCAGACCCCAGAAAGAGAACAGAGCTTCCTTCCACAGGCATTAGAGGAGGCTGCAGGCAGGAATCAGGAAGGCTCAAAGGGATTTTCATAGGAGACCATACAGAGCAGATGTCTCAAAGGTCACAGTGCTCACACCCTATTTCCCTCTTAGAAATAAATGCCTCTCATCCCTGGCTGGCGTAGCTCAGTGGACTGAGCGCGGGCTGCGAACCAAAGTGTCGCAGGTTCGATTCCCAGTCAGGGTACATGCCTGGGTTGCAGGCCATGACCCCCAGCAACCGCACATTGCTGTTTCTCTCTCTTTCTCCCTCCCTTCCCTCTCTGAAAATAAATAAATAAAATCTAAAAAAAAACCCCACCAGAATCTGAAAATTAGGTTTAAAAAAGAAAGAAAGAAAGAAAGAAATGCCTCTCCTAGGGCCTCTTCAGAGAACAGCAGCCAACAGCTACTGTCATATTGGCCCAGCTCCAAGGTCCCCACTCATATTGGGCATGGGGCATGGCCGTATAGTTTGTATGCAACGATATACAAGAATTGCTTACTCATTTCATTATCTCATTTGTAGCTTAAATAATCTTAGCTCTCAGGAAATGTTTATGTGTTTACCCTTTTTATAATAGTAGAATGAAAGACTTCCTACCCCCATAAATCCACTTCAAAAATCAGTAAGCATGAGAAAAGGAAATGTTTGCACAGAGGGCCTTTCCTGTGTATTTGTAATCTGGTTAAGCATGACAAGAAACAGTAACATATAAGGGCATGAGAACAAGTCATACACAAAATGCAAATCACTAAGGTAGCACTTTTACAATTTTTTGTTCAGTTAAACATGATCAAATACTTGAAGTTATGTAACAATGTTTTCCTAGCAATTTCTCCTTTTCTACTTATTAGGTCATTTACATTCACATGACCATTTAAAGCTAAATTTTAAAACCTGTTTCTAATGGCACCTGCAGCTCATCCAGAGCACATGGCTAATGGCACAATTTACCTTTCAAGGATGTACATCCTACAGCTGAATTTTCACTTTCATTTTCATTTATGTTTACAGAACTGTATTGATACCATATTTGAATACATGCTTTTCTTCCATTAAAAGGATAGTAGATATAATAAAAAATAATTTTGCTTCATTGACAAAGACACTGGCAATTATAAAGCATCTTTTGTGCCCTGGCCAGCATGGCTCAGTTGGTTGGAGTACTGTCCCATAACCAAAAGGTTGTGGGTTTGGTGCCGGTCGGGGCACGGGTTTGATTCCTGGTCCAGCCATGTACAATCCCCAATCTGGGCATATAGGAGGCAACCAATCAATGCTTCTCTTTCTCATCAATGTTTTCCTCTCTCCCCCTTCCTCTTTCTCTAAAAGGAATGAAAAAGAATGTACTCAGGTGAGGATCAAAACAAAAAATGAAGCATTTTTTGTTATGTTTTAACAGATTTTCATAGCTCCTGCACCACCTCTAAGAGACACAAAGAAGGTAGTGAGGGTGAAGGCAAGGGTTACTGAGAGGGTGAGGTGAGGATGAGGTTGGGGGTGAAGGTTCAGGAGTATCTTCATTTCATAGATTAGCACTGGGAAGGAATAACAGGTGAAGGACATAGGAATGATCATTAAGAAGGTCAGAAACATCTAAGCCAGCTGCAGCCACTATTGGTAAGTTCCTAAATTACTACTTTCTATCTCTATTCTTTACCAGACAAATCTACATTTAAATGTTTCTATTAGGAAAACTTCTTTCCTGGCATAATAATTTGTTTGGAGTCTTTTTTCCCCTATACTCAGCAAATTTCACTTCTAGGCCTGTGCAGTGAAAAATACAATTCCCAGGTCAAATCCAGGCCCTCAGGCTACTCAACACAGTCCAGGCCTGACTGGTGGAGTGTAGTTACATTTGTTTGCTACCTTGGGGGAGAAGGGGCACAGGGGCAAGGGGGTAGGAGGACAGGAAAAGGCTCTCACATGGAGATTCAGGGTCTCGTATTCCACAGGACATTCCCAGGAAGGCTCAGAACCAAACCAAGGTCTTTGAAATTCATGCAATTATGCAGACCAGCCAACGACATTCTCTTAACAGTATCTCTGCAGAGCAAAAGTTCTTAATTTTGCCCAAGTCCAATTCAGCAGTATTTTCTTTCATAGATTGTGCTTTTGGCATCACGTGTAAGAACTCTTTTCTCCTATGCGTTCATAAATAACTTTTTATGTTTTACATGTAGATCTGTGGTTCATTTTGCATGAATATTTGCATCATGTGTTAGGTTCAGGTTAGGGTTCATTTGTTTTGTTTGTGGATTCCCCGTTGTACCAAAAGCATTTCTTGAAAATATTATTCTTCTTTCTTAAATTTCTTTGCACCTTTGTTGAAAATCAATTGGCTGCAATTTTATGGGTGTGTTTCTAGATAGTCTATTTCAGGGGCCAGCAAGCTATAGTCCCTGGGCCAAATCTGGCCTGCTATCTATTTCTGTATGGCCCACAAGCTAGGAATAGTTTTTACATTTTTAAATGTTTTTGAAAAATCAAAAGAATATCTCAAGGAATGTGAAAATTATACAAAATTCAAATCTGAGTGTCTATAAATAAAGTTTTATTGGAACTCAGCCATGTCCATTCATTTACATCTTGTGACTGCTTTCGCAGAGCTGCGACAGACACCATATGACCCACAAAGCCTAAAATATTTACTCTCTGGCCCTTTACAGAAAAAGTTTGCCAAGCCCTGTTCTAAGATATGAGGATCTTTCTACACATCCATGCAGAACCTCAGGGGCTCTCTGAATGCCACTATAAAAAATACTGTTAGGACAGAAGCCTTAAATAGAAACTCGGAAAGCCCTGAGGAAGGCAGAAATGGAATGCATTTAATAGCTGGCTACCCATTCCAACTAGGGCTACAATATAAAAGCCTTAAGTAAAACTATTCTTAAAAGGATGAATTTTACTGCACTATATAGTTAACTATAAAATGGGGGAAATTTAAGTCTAAAGGATATTTATTTTTAATGACATTTTTCTCAAATGTCTCCATGAATCATAAACTATGAAAAAATATTTGTAATGCGGAAGATGATAGGTTAATGTCATGAATATAAGTATTTTTATAAAAATCAATTGGAAAATTCCATGTGAAATTTTCAACTTGAGTAACCATTTAAAAAAAATGTGAACAGTTATCAGATTAGCAGAGATTAGAAAAAATGGCAATATCTAGGAATGACAAGGACAGGGGAATATATTGGCATACACTCCTGTGTGGGGAGACTAAACTGGCACAATCTCTCAGAACATCGCTTACACGCCTTTAAAAGGCACTGAGGCAGCATTACATTCAGCAACCTAACATCAGGAAGTAACTGCTAGCTATTATATGGCACTTACTATGAGCCAGGCATTCTAAGTGCTTTACCAACTTTAACTCATTTACTCTTTACCACACCAGGAGGTAGGCATGACCTTCATCCCCATTTCACAGATGTGAAAGCTGAGGCACTGACAGATTCATTAACCTGCCCAAGGTTATACAAGTAGCAGAAAGTGGCAGAAATAATTATGTGCACAAGGATGTACAAACAAGGTGGTGATTATGTGCAGCATCATCTAAAATAGGGGAAAGCCAGAAACAAGCTAAATATAAAAGAGGCTTGTGTGGCCCTGGCTAGTATGGCTCAGTGGATTGAGGGCCGGCCTACAAACTGAAAGATCACCAGTACAATTCTCAGTCAGGACACATGCCTGGGTTGTGGGCCAGCTCCCAAGTTGGGGGCATGCAAGAGGCAACTGATCAATGTATCTCTGGCCCATCGATGTTTCTCTCTTCCTCTTTCTCTGTCCTTTCCCCTCCTCTAAAAATAAATTTTAAAAATCTTTGAAAAAGAAGAGGACTGCCCTGGCTGGCATAGCTCTGTGGACTGAGCGTGGGCTGTGAACCAAAGTGTCGCAGGATCGATTCCCAGTCAGGGCACATGCCTGGGTTGCAGGCCATGGCCCCCAGCAACCGCACATGGATGTTTCTCTCTCTCTCTCTCTCTTTCTCTCTCCCTTCCCTCTCTAAAAATAAATAAATAAAATCTTTAAAAAAAAAGAAAAAGAAAAAGAAGAGGACTGTGGTACTCCATACATTAGAATGCTAAGGAACCATTTAACCTTATTGCCAAAAATAGGTGTGATATATTTTGGGAAAAGAGAGTTAAAAATAGTGTGTATGATATGATTGTATTTTATTTTGAAATGTTTGTATTGTGGGTGTGTGTGTGTAAAAAGTCTGGAAGAATATAGCTCGAATATTTAGAGAGGGATCTGAAGGGGTGAGGTCACACGTGACTCTGACTTTTCTCTGTATTTGTCTGTTTTGTTCTCATTTTTTTCTCCAAGAGTATTATTTATATAATTTTAAAGTATTGCTTAAAAGTACACCCCATGCCACCTGCCATCTCGGAAACTATGTTTTCATAAAATGCAAATATGAATGTAAAAACTTTGAGGCTCTTGAATAAGATGGGAGCTATGCAACTATAATGAATTATTTTATCCTAAGGGAAGTTAAATAATGATGGGGAACTTCAGGGTAAGCACTGACCCTGACTTCAGGGCAGTTCAAATACCAAGAAAGAATTTCCAGTCACTGAACATTTGTCTTTTCTTCTTCCTGCAATAACTTATCACAGCAATAACTATAGTTTAACTTTTACATTTCTAAAGCACTTTCAGCCAGACCACTTCATTTCATCATCACAACAGCCCTCTTGGAGTAATACAAGTAGAAAGGCTGGAAATAGAAAATGGGCAAAAAGGGAGTTTCTCTCATTCCGCATGATACCTGCAGATTCTTCTCTGTGTGGCAGGAAAGAAATATCCTAAGATGCTGTCACAAGGATTACTGATGTCCTGCCACTAAAGCACAGCACTCTGGAGAGAGCTAACAATTAGATTGAACAAACACAGGGTTCCTTTTGAGAGTTATATAATCTGTGGCCACATGTGGAGCTGGGAATGTGCAGCAACTGTAACTTATCTGCCTAAGAAAAATCTGCAATCATCACCATCAAAATGTTGGGCTGGCATCGTTTTGACTATGTAACTAAAGAGTTTTCTCCCATCTCAAGTTCTACATTTCCCATCCCCATCTAATTTATTTTTTAATATTTTACTTATTTATTTTTAGAGAAAGGGAGGGAGAAAGAGAACAAGAGAAACATCAATGTGTGGTTGCCTCTCATGTGCTCCCAACTGGGGACCTGCTTCGCAACCCAGGCGTGTACTCTGGGAATTGAACCAGTGACCCTCTGGTTCACAGGCCGGCACTCAATCCACTGAGCCACACCAGTCAGGGCCCATCCTCATCTAATTTAAAACTGCATGTTTGTGAGGATGCACAAGCTCAGTGAGGAAGTTTTGATCAAATACACTATGGTGTGAGGATTCTTCTCACCCATCCCACTGTCCTGGTGACTTGAAAGGAAGATAAAACAGCAAAGTATATTCCTTGGGATTGCTAATGCTCCTAAGAGGAGATATATTGTGACTTCTGTCTTGAGAAAGGACACATACAGTCTAACAAGACAGGCCCTATTACAAGAAATATATCCTATGACATAAATGACTCATTTGCTGAACACTGATATTTTTCAAATGTGTGTAAACCCAGATGATCCCAGACCTGTGCTTAACTTCTTTGTTCACTCATAAAACATGTCCTTCTAATGGGCCTGTCACCGTATCATCATTTTCCGGGTGGCACCTCCTAATTTACCCCTCACCCTTGAAACCACATTTAATCCCAGCATTTGAGCTCTGCTAAAAGCTTCAGCAGTTGAGAGAGAAAGGGTCAAGGCCAGCAATCTATTTAGCTGATTGGTTCTCTTATATAGAGCCAACAACCTTTCCTGAAATTCCTAAAGGCACTTGTCTTTGAGGAAACAGCCTTACTACCGGTGGGGCAGGAAGCAAGAAAGTCTGAAGACATTTTTCTCATGAATAAATGTTTCAATAAATGAATGAATAGAAGAGAGGCAGGAGGGGAAAATAAACATTAGAAAAAAACAATAGAACATATAATCACAGTAAGGAGCTCAGGATTCCTGCCCTTTTTTTATGGTAAAAGCAAGCAGAAAACTCAGTGGTACATGGGCCCAGAAGAAAAGAGGAAGGCAGAATACACTGGCAGGAAAGGGGAAGAAAGCAGCAGAATGAAAGGGCTTCGGGCATGAAAAAGAACCAACATTAGTCCTGAGCTGAGCTCATCATTTCCTCTGCAATGACTATCATTTCGTTTCTGTGGAAGTGACAATGGAATCAGAAAGTCATGGGCAATCCTGACCGGAAGAGATCAGAAACATGGACACCAAAATGCATGCACAAGAAACACACGGACAGGGTAATGGCGTGGCGATACTGTTTTCCTGATAAGATCATGATAATGTCATCAGTTAAAGAAAAAAAAAACCCACAGGCCCTTGCCCTAGATATTTAGCAATATGGGTGACTCAATGGGTACACAAGTCACCTCTGGGAGTGACTGAGCTCCACCTACCAGAAGCATCTGACTGCCCCACAGGAAGTTGGGACAGTACCACCCTGCCCAGTCCAGCCCCCTAGTTCAGACTCAGGGGACACCTCTGCCCTGGCTCTGCCACTGACTTGCTACAAGAATGTTGGGAAAGTTGCTTCTAGAGCTGCGCCTGTTTCTCTCCTTTTGTAATCTGGACTGAACACCCGTGCAGCCACCTACTTCCCAGAGCTGATGTGAGGCTGAACCAGGGGTGAAGAGACGGGGGTGGAGAGACTGGGGTAGGCGGGAAGAGAGGTGATGAAGCATCCTGGGCTCTTGCTGCCAGTGGCCCAGAGGGTCCTGCACTGGGAAGCTGCAGTCTCATAGGCAGATTGAGCCGTCACTAAGTTAAACGCTTACCTGTTGCCTGGGAAAGAAGGGAGGAAAACACACTGAGGGAGAGATGGAGGAAGCTGGGGCGATGAGTACTCAGTCCTAACTCTGCCCTCACTGCAGGGTAACTCCAAACATTTGGGCTCCCTGGTTTGGTAAATCCTTAGGCAGGGCCAAAACTGCCAGTTTGTTTTTGTGTATTTCTACCTGTGTCTAATCCTCTGGCTTCCCTCTTTCTTTAGAGTGCATCTGTCACCCTGAACATCAATACTGGCTTATACTGTCTCTTTTTCCTTCCCTCCGTCTCCCCTGCTCCATGATTTTAGCCAATAATAGTATCCTTCCTTGTGTTGATCTTGTTGTTGTCAAATAGGCATATATACCCAAGAAGCAACAGAGAGGCTGTGTCTGCTTTGGTAAGGGTCAAGGACACAATTACTCAGGGGGTCGTTTTTATAAGAAATACCTGAAGATCCTTATTTACAAACAGGTCACATGGGAAGCCCGTCCTTCCAGATTGGGGATGGGAGTATCTGGGAGAAAAACACCATCACTCTGAGGCCAGGAGGCTGTAGGCCAAGGGCAAAAATATTGTCCCTCTCTCCACAGCTCGGCTCATTGAGTGTCAAGCAGCAATGGACAGGACAAGGGGCACCCTTCAATGGTGGCCATCATCACAGCTGAGCCCAGCCTGACCCTGCCAGGCTGCTCTCAGCCATTCTCTAGGGAGCTTCTCTGGTTGGACACCAGACCCAGAGGCTTCTGAACGCTTTCGGCTGTGCTCTGGGCATGAATCAAAAAGGCAGGGATGGGAGCTGCAGGAACACAGACAAAGGGGCTATTTTTGAGTGACTGGAAATAAAAACTAAACACAGGTGTGTTCCACACAAGTGGAAATGTTCCCAAATCCACAAGAAATCTTTATAAATAAACTAAAAAAACAACCCATTTGGGCTGCCACATTTCATCCTAGTTTCCAGGGACACACACAAATACTTGGGGTCTTGGTACATTATTTCAGGAATTGTGGAGGGCACTCCCAGTAAAGGCGTCTGACTCATTTTCTAGAAATCTACAGGAAGTGACAATCTAGGGCTAAAAATGAGCACAGTGCCTGCCCTGTGACACCTGCCACAGCACTGAAAGCAGGGCAATGGGAAACCACCTTCACTGACCGTGAAAGGAAAACATGACTGAATTTGGGGTAAAATGAGAAACTCTACAGCAAAAGCAAATCAGAAATCTGAAAATCAGATTTCAGAGAGCAGCAATTTAGATCTTTCGTTGCAACTTATCCATGCAATAAAGACACATACACGACTTATATATACAATAAAGACGAATATCCAAATGCATATTAAATGCATCACAATGAAGCTTTTCACTTTACAGTATCAATAGCACACAATCATCTCAAGGAACTCTGAGTGATTCCTTAACTCAGGGGAAGATTTAAGAATCTTCTATGACATCAGCAGGGTTTGATAGACTCAGGTTCCATTTTCCCCACTTCCAGCAGGCAAAATAGTTATGGCCCATCTTTTCCTCCAAATTCTCATTGAAAACTCATCCATTGTGAATTCTGAACTATTTCAGGTTGATTTTTCACCACGGTTACCACCTACTTCCTGGCCCAGCGTTCCATCCTAACAGCAAACTGGGCCCAGACACAAGAGCCCTTCCACGCCCATTTCACAATCAGAGAAAGAGCAGCTGAAGTTGAAGTGACAATTCCTAGGATTACAGGTACCACTCACTGGTGGGCCCCTCCCCGTGCGAAGCACTTTATACCCAGCAAATCCTCACGGCAGCCCTGCGAGGATTTCCCAGCTGTAGAGCTGAGAAAACTGAGGCTCAGAGGGGTTAAGTGACATGTCCAAAGACTCACAGCCAGGAGTCGAGTTTCTCCCAGTTGGTGGCCTACATGGGACTTTACCAGTGTAACATGCTGCTTCCGGCAAACTGGGGCACTAGGTCATTAATGGGAATAAAAATCAAAACCTACAGAAGTTTAGGATATTAAGAGGCCTGATTCCATACGCTATATAAAATACTAATAAAAACCAAATGATGGAGTACAAAGGACTTTTTTAAAGTGAGAAGCTCACAACAGGCCCAAGCACATGAAATAGCATAAGTTAAGACTGGTGTATTATCAGCTACTGAACAACTTAACTGAATGGGTAGGCAGAGGGCATCTGGGCCACAGGAACAGTCTGGGTCCAGTTAGGGAGGACACACAAGTAGGACTGGGACATCCTGGGAGAGTTCATTCATGTAGAACAACAACATAAACCAAGGCTAGAAGGCTAGACCGCCTGGGCCAATGAGTGCAGCATAATCAAGTTGGATTTTACAAAAAAGGAAAGTCACTCAAAACTTTCATTGGAGCAGAGGAGTTCCATCAGCAAAGCGCCACTGTGAAATGATAAGAAGGGGTCGGGGTGCTAGGGATGAAGTGGTCCTCCATCCTCAGCCACCCCAGCACAGCAGGGCTCTCCTGCACAGCAGGTGCTATGGGGGTGCCAGGAGAGGGAGGAGTCCCATGGAGGAGCAGCGTCCAGTCTGACCCTGGCTCTACCACAGAAAGGAAGTGGCTGAGACGCAGGAGGGAAGAATCCCTAAATTCTGGTGCAGTGTGGATGGGACCAGGAGAGAGTCCCTTTCTGACTAAGCTCTTTTTATCAGATTGGAGGTAGGAAGGAAACAATCAAGATGAATGTGCTCTCATCATATGTAATCACATGGCAGGGACTGGAGTAGTATGTTACAATGGAAATAGGTGTGTTCCGGTAAGGGACTACCCACAGCGGGTTTTTCTTTTTCCGAAACCTTATTAGATATTATTGATACACCTGGTTTTCAATTAAAATGAGGCTCTCCCAAATGAAATAGGAAAGCGAGTCCATCCACTACCCAGAATGGTAGCTACTGAATTCTCTGCTCTATCATCACAGGAGAAACTGGTCTCCCCTTTCTCTGTATTTGTGCTGTGCACTGAAGTATTTGCATTATGCCTCACACCCGCTTAACAACTTCCCTCTCCCCACTGTTAGATTAAGGGTCTGATTCAGCAAAGGGAGTGCTCCATGCACCACCCAGCCGGCCTCCTTGGCAGAAACAAGAGGCCAGCATTTCCCCTCCTCTGATTTCTTCCCACTATGGAAAACACCAAACACCAACAGAAATCCACAGAAATAAGTTCAGGGAGAATATTTACAGGTAAAAAGAGGGATGAGTTATTGAACAATGAGCACAACAGGGAATAGTCTGCTCTTCCAGAAAGGAGCCTGCCCCTGGCATTGTCTAGCATACTGCTTTCATATGGAGCGGTGAGAAGGCCAGCTCTCTCCCTAAAATAATTTGATCTTTTGCAAGCTACTTAAGCTCTGGGGTCATCAGCTGTCTGTCATCGTTGGCTTGGGCTCTTAAAACACAACCTCTGTACCCATTTCTTAAAGATAACTTCCTTGATTATAAAGGTAAAGCAAACTGATCACTTCAGGTGGTGAGTGGGGCGGGGGGGCAGGAGATGTGGTCCATTCCCTGTCAGTAATGGCCAGAAGCATTGGGACCCAGGGCCTACCTCCCACACTACCCCTACCCCCTGTCCCCTATTCCTGCACCCTCCACTCTGTCAGTGCTTCCCAGCCCTGCAGGAATGCAGGCAGCCATGATACCTGTGCTAAGGGAATTACATGTTCCCTGCCACTCACTGGGATGTAAGAACAAAGCCGCCTTGCCTATCTTAAAGATGGTTCAGCTTTTCATCGTATCTGACCATCATAAAATTCCCGTACCTCAGAGAAAAGGCCATACATTCTAAGAATCGCTTACATAATTTAATCTTTCAACCATCTACGTGGCAAGTAGCACTGCACGGAAGCATAAACAGTACATGGCCCAGGTTCTGTTAAGCTGTGTCACTTCAGACAGGTTTTATAGCTCTCTGGATGTTTACAAGACTCTGCCTATAATGATAATAAAATGGTTCAACCTTCTTAGCCCAAACAAGACAGGCAAAATTCTCTCAAGCATGCTACCTGTCCTTGATCTGAAGAGCAAACATTTTTTAAGTACCTTCTGCCTGTGAAGCATGACCTGCCTTTTTGAAGTCTCTCCTTGGATATACCGTGACCCAGAGCTTTGCAGCCAGGGCTGCTGTGCAGTCCAGGTCTGCAGCTAAGAAGACTGCCTTCTGGGTTAGCCCTTCTGGGACAGATGTTTTCTGCAGAGCCATGCAAATCTACAGCTGGCTCTGAGGCAAACCGATTCTATTTGATTTTTAAGTTCATTCATTCCCCTGGATGCACTGGGCTTTGCCTGATCAAGAGAAAAGACACAAGAGTCTTCTTGATAAGTTTAGGACCATGGAAACCTAGAGTTTCAAGGGCTAAAACAAAGCTCATCCTATGCAGTCAACACCCCAAAGCAGTTCACAGTTGAGAAGGCAGGAGGGAATCTTTATTTACCTTATTGATGAGAGTGACTATATCTCCTTCTTTGATTGTCAATTCATCATCATTCTGTGCCTCGTATGGAAATATTACTTTGCAGTAATCCTTGGCTGCAAGAAGAAAAGAAAACACAACTTTTAAAATGCTTTATTTAATGAGCTGGTCCAGGAGAAGATGTTCTTCATCATATTAACTTCAGGGGAAAGGACACTTATGGGATAGGATGTAACCACCGCATAAAGGATTATTCTTAGGTTTTCTCATTTGGGGCTTATGCATATTTATTCTCTTCAGTTTTCCCCTCAAAATCACATGATGTCATGAAATCCCATTGACTGCTTTGCTTATCTCAGGCAGAAATGCAAAAAAGTGTCCTTGGTCTCAGGAAACTAAATGTGTATATTTTATATACACTTTCTCTTAAAGAAAGCCGTGTTTATTGAACCTATATTTAAAGGAATTACAGATAAGAAAATTGAAGTTCAAGGATATTATTTAACTTGTTCTAGGACACACAGGTAATAAAGGGTAAAACTGAGGTTCTAAACTCAGTCTTTCTACTCCAATCTTGTGCTTATCCAACTAACCCCTGGGACACCATGAAATATACTTAACTTTTCTTTTTCTTTTTTGCTGATACTATTATAGATACCCCCATTTCCCCCCTACTTTGTCCCCCTCCACCCAGCCCCAGCCCCAGCCTTTACCACACTGTTATCTGTGTCCATAGGCCATGCATATATGCATATATGTCCTTTGGTCAATCTCTTCCAATCCTCCCACCCACCCTATGCCCCTGTGACCTGAGCTGGTGAGGATGTGCAGAAAAAGGAACCCTCATGCACTGTTGGTGGGACTGCAGACTGGTGCAGCCACTGTGGAAAGCAGTCTGGAGTTTCCTCAGAAAACTAAAAACGGAACTGACTTATGACCCAGTGATCCCACTTTTCGAAATATATCTTAAAAATCCCAGAACATTAATCAGAAAGAATACATGCATTCCTATGTTCATAGCAACATTTTTACAATAGCCAAGATGTAGAAACTGCCCAAGTGCCTATCAGTAGATAAGTGGATAAAAAAAGCTCTGCTATATTTACACAATGGAATACTATGTGGCTGTGAAAAAGAAGGACCTCTTACCCTTTGCAACTGCACGGATGGCCCTGCAGAACATTATGCTCAGTGAAATAACCAGGCGGTGAAAGACTAATACCATATGATCTCACTTATATGTGGAGTCTAATGAACAAAATAGGACCAGAGGCATGGATATATTTTATATACTCTTTATTTTATATACCATTTTATATACTCTTTGGGTGCATGCATAAGCAGACATAATCTACAAAGAGCAAAAAGCTTAATTAAAATTTACCCTCACTACCTTCTTCCACACATCACAAAATCACAAATAGTGTATTTGTGTTTGTTACAAAGCTGACATGGTACTCAAAACAATGAAAAAGATTCACTATGGTACATCTTAAGAGACCAATGTTGACATATTTTTTATGTAAACCTGTGTTAACAACAAAAAGCCAACAAATACTGACCAAATGTTCTTTACACACAGGTGTGTGTGTGAGGGGGTGACCCTGTGCGAATGCTTGCCATGGCCTCTCTGTGGGAACCTGCCCATTCATAAAAGGGGCTGTTCATCAGCAAGAATACATGGCAGCCCTCACCGAAGAGGGTGAAGACAAGGAGGTCACTCAAAAGCAGTTCAAATATGTCCTAAATGATATGCTTTTCAAAGTCTGTCTGATGTTAAATCTTCTCTGTATATACAAAACACCAGTTGAAAAGACTAAAAGCATTTGTAAGCTGTTTGGGAAATTAAGACTTAGAAAACTAGGGTTTGATGACTCAGAACAGAAGGTAGAAAGAAAAATTCAAGAGAATTTGGGTTTACTGAGACAGGCATTTATTATTCAGCATCAAAGTCAATGGCCCTAATGGCTTTAAATAGCCTTAAATATTCCCCCAAATTAGGCCAGTTCTTGCAGACAGATCATATAACCTAGAGAGATATACATAAGTATCAATGATATTGTCCATAGTACATTTTATATCACTGAAATGTGGTTTTTTATTATGGTTAACGTTATATCAAACAAAAAATGATATATAAAATAAAGACAATAAAAATGTGTAATACGGACACACTGTAGTCTAGGGATGGTTTAGATAAGACAGAGAGAGGGGAAGGGAAGGAGAGACAGAAGGATTCACTTTGTTGTATGCAGATGTCTTTGCTTTCTGTCCAGTGGCTCCAAGATATCAGTTATATCACCTAGCCTGGTGTTAGAAACCTGCCGTCTTAGGTACTCTGGGCCCCTTTTGCTAAGGAGCACTAGTTCTGAATCCCACAATACCAAGTAGCTTTAAGATTCTGAGGACCACATAGTTACCAATATTCCACCTCTTTCTAATTAGCAGTAGAAAACCTTCCAAATTCTGAATTGGCCAAATGTTCTAAAGGGAGGGAAAAAGCTAAGGATCTGTAAATTGGATAATGACAGCTCCTTGCCAATTTCCCTATTAACTATCTAATGAAATAGGACTACTCAACGTCAAAACTTCCAACACTGAAACAAATATAGTATTATTGCAGAACTGCCCTGCAGAATCCAGCTTTAAGGAGAACTCATTGGATCAAAATCATAGAGATGTGTTATGAAGAAGGTAAGATACCATGGCCAGCAAAGAAAAGGAACAAGTTAAGTTTCCATTCCTTTTCACCAAAATGGTTAAGTGTGGTAGATGTTGTTGGTTAACCTCCCAGCAGCCATTCCCCATCCCCTTCCCAGTTCTCAGAATCCTAATGTGGTCAGGCATCGTATACAGGAATAGGGACCCCTCCCACAGCCCTAGGGATGAATACAGGCAAATAATATTAATCTCACTCCCCTCTGTCAGTAACTGGTTTAAGGGTGAGTGTGTGGTCTTCTTCCAGCCAGCAGGATGTGAGAGGAAATCTGTTTGGGGGTGGGGGTGGGGAAAGCTGTTAGATTTTGCTCTGTAATTAAAAAAGACAGAGAGAGACATGAGGAAAACAGTTGCCCCTGCTTTCTTCCTTTCAAAACTGTTTCATCCTTGTTGGAAGACAGCACAAGGCTTGGCACTGTGGCAGTCATGTTTCAAGCATGAGAGGAAAGCCAAAAACTCACACTCAGGGGGTGACCCTGAGTCCTGACACTATTGAGATGTCTGTGTAATTAACCAACTTCAGAAGGCCTGTCCTTACACCTTGTTACCCGACTTCATAAAACTATTGCTTACCACTGCTCTGTGGTCAGGTAGATATTTACCATTCAAAGTAGAAGGTACCCTAACAGGAAGGAACTCGGTAGAAGAAAGAGGATGCTTACAGGTACCTCCTCTGAGACACTTGGCTCTAATCTGCCTCCCCTAAAAGCCCCTTCCTATGCATCTTTGTCATTCCCTTTGTCCCCCAATTCTTCCCTTGCTACCTCAGGACCTGGCCTATAGTAGGAGGTCAACAAATGACTGTGGGATTGACATGTAATCCACACAGTGACAAAACATTTACAAAACCCATTAGCATGCTTTTAAAATGTTTCATAGGGCATTCGTTTTATGCCCACAATTTCCCCAAAAGCTAAGGAGGGCAGGTGTCCCCCTGCCTTTTAAAAAAAAACAGCTTTAATTATGTATAATTTATATACCATAAAATTCACCCATTTTAATTGTACAGTTTGAAGAATTTTAATATATTTATGTAGTTGTATACCATCACCATAACTCAGTTTTAGAACACTGTGAAGCATTACATGCAGAATTATCTAGAAAGGGCCAATTTTTAGTTGAACTTATTGGGGTGATGTTGGTTAATAAAATTACATAGGTCTCAGGTGTACAATTCTCTAAAACATCATCTGTATACTGTATTGTTTGCTCACCACTCCAAGTCAGGTCTCCTTCCATCACCATTTATCCTCTCTTTACCCTCTTCTACCTGCCCCACCCCCCTTAATTGTATATAAAAGGAGGAGATACTGGTGCCAGTGTGGCTACTGCCAACCATCGCTCTCCACGAAGCAGGTTCCTCAATGTTTTGTCCCTCTCTGTATCTCCAGAACCTGACACAGCTCCCACTCAGTGCTTCTTGATTCCCTAGTGACACCTATAAAGTGGAGGAAAATTTGAGGGGCAGCAAAGCGGGAGGAAGGAGGTCTGGGCCAGGGATCGAGTCAAAGACAATCAAGCCTGGGTGTGGTCCCAGCTGGGCCTTCCCGAGCACGTGACCTGAGGGAATCACACAGGAGCTCTGGAGCTCACTGTCCTCAGTGAGAAGTGAGAGGCCAGCTAGAGAGGGAGGGGTAAGAGGAGAGTCTGGTTAATTGCAGCGGAAGTCTTTTAGCGAGTTTAGATTCCAATACAAAACAACTAAAACAGAGTTGTCCTTTAATGGGAGAGTAAGGCTGACCTATCTCCCACCCAGGTCCCCCAAAACATCTCGATGAAACGCCAGAGGCTTCAAGGAGCACGCTGAGCCACACCGACTTCCCACAGGAGGGCACTAGTCACAGGCACCACAGCTTAGACCGCTCCTGACCAAACATGGCAACCTATTAGCCTCACATTTTAAGTTATTACGATATATTAGAAAATAGGAATTGGTTTTACTTCTGAGGCATTTGGGCCCGAATTCAGCAGTACTGAAAAATAAAGACATTATGTTCGTTTGGATGTACTGATGGTTTTAAGATACTCAAAAATAAATGTATATGAAATGGATTAACTCTGAGACCTTGTTTTCAATTTTATGGTACATGGAATAAAGATGTTCCCCACTTTAATTAAAAAATATATTGAGTCACCACTATGAAAATGTTATTGTCAGTTCTTGGACCTGTAAGATACAACTCAGTCCAACTACGCCTCCCACCCTCACATGGAAGCAACAGCCTAATGCTGGGAGAAATGCAAGGTGGGGAAGAAGGACAGAAAGAAAGAACAAACACGAATAAGCACAAGCTCACTATGACGCACTACTTTTGTAGTGTTTCAGAGAAAAGCAAGATTACATTCAGGAGGAGTTCACAAAAGAGGAGGAGATATGTCTTGAAAGAAGAATATAATTCCCAGTTCTTTTGGGCATGGGAAGATATAAATTTTGAATAAGTAGCAGACAGAGATAGAGAGGTAGGGAATAAAATTAACTTTTGGAGGCAGGCATTTTCCACCTGTCCATCAATTAGATAGACTTAATTGATCAGGGATCAAACAGGGATGAAGACACGCATGAACATAAAGAAATAAAGTCACAATTTACCCAGTGATTGAAATGAATTTGTCTCTATTTCTTTCTTTAGAAAAAAATTAAAAATATTAACGAATTAGCATAAGACTGAAATCTTAAGTCAGTTTTTAAGCTTCTTTTTTTTGGGGGGGGTCTGAGAATACTTTAAGAGGATGATAAAAAGTAATCGCTTTCTCTTTCTAGAAAAAGGAAAAACAACATAGACACATTCAAAGGTGCAGAGAAAAATGTGTACACTATCAGAGGGTTCGAGGATGCTGAAACCCTTGCCTCATTCCAGATCAAGATTCCCTTTACTAATTAATAGTTGGCTGCCAATTTTGGAAACTTGTTCTAGTAAAAACAGTCATGATTCACCTCCCTACCTCCAAAACACATTACTTCAATCCCCAAAGTTCGAGAAATTTACATGAGATTAAAAACAGACTGTTTGAAGAACCACACTCACATGCCCATGTCCCAAGACTCCCTTCACCTGGTTTTATAATCTATTTATATATATAAAAAAAACAACTTAAAAAAATACCCTCAGCCTAAAAAATAAAAGTGAAACAAACAGAATAAACATATTAGCAGGCAGAACATACACACACACCAAGGAAATAAAATTAAGTCCAGGACAATTCTCTGGACTCAATTTTAGGACACAAAGATCAAAACCCCATGTGTCACAGAGTCTAGTAGTAAGCCTTCCAGAATGTTCAGCAGGGGTGGTAACTACCAGGTCATACCTAGAACTCTTTTTGGTGGGGGGGGGTCCAAAATGAAAGTATCAAGCTCAGTATGCAACAAATGGATGATCTATCATCCCAAGTAGAATAAATAAATAGACACATAGATTCAATGTTAGAAAGCAGCAAAACAACTGTGAGGATGTGGAGCACAGACCAGTGTGGTGGTGGTGGTGCCAGACTGTGCTGTGTAACAGATGTAGATGGGAAGTCCAGTCCTCTGCCAGAGTCAGGGGACCTGAGGCTAGTGGAGAGGGGTGGTATGAATACTAGGTGTGTCGTTCATTCAGTAAATATCATCTGAGCGCCCACTGTGCACCTGGCAGCAGAGATGCAGCAGTTCCCTTGGGGGCTTACTACGGTTTACACCAGCAGTTCGAAACTGGGGTGAGTTTGCTCCCCAGGGGACACTGGCAATGCTTGGAGACATTTGTGCCTGTCACTGGGGAAGAGGAGATGTTAAGTGTTATTAGCATCAATTGGGTGAAGCCCAGGGATGCTGCTAATCATCCTATGATGGACACAGGACAGCCCAGCAACAGAGAGTGATTTGGTCCAAATGTTAATAGTGCCAAGTTGGAGAAACCCTGGTCTACACTTAAATCCAGACAGGGACGCGAAACACAATGCGTACGTCACTACGTTGTCAACTCCAGTCCAACACCTTCCTTCATGAAAAAGCTGACTGGGACCCAAATCACAGTACCACATCTGCTCTTGGATCCTGCTGCGAATGCGACTTTCAAATTATTTCACCACTATGAATCATGAATCTTTTATTCTTGCACTTTAAAAAGAACACTTTTTTTAGAGAAAAGAAATCTGACAAGCCAAGCCTTTCTGTTCTCAGTAGGGAGCAGATCACGGCTCCTCTCATTGGCCCCTTCACCTGCTCAGATGAAGAGAAGGTCTGAGTTTTTGGAAGAAAGGAAATCCATGGCTAACACAAAGGAGCTAGCTTTTCTTCTCCAAGAGGACCGTACTTGAAACCCAGGTCTTCAGCAGCACGGGAAGGCTTGGTACCTTCTCAGGGAAGAGCCCCTCCCTACTCTCAAACGGGACAGCAAGGTCTGTGTTGGGGGCACTTGGTGAGACGTGCCTCCCAGAGAGAGAAGAGACCCCGAGACACGCAACCTGGGGGCTTTAGTACATATCAGGTATGGGAGGCACTAAAGCGCTCAGCAGGAAACACATTTCCAATCAGATGTGTCCACATTCCCAGGCCCAAGAATGAGTGGAATTTGGGGAAGGTAAGTAAGCAAAAACACCTGTCCCAGAAAAAGAGAATAACAATTCCCAGGTAAGGCTGGGAAAGGCCAACATAAGGGAGATGACCCTTTTTTCTTGCTATTCAAACATGTGGTGAGAAAGCAAAAATTAGCTCAGGATGAAAGAGTTAAAATCTGCCCAGCCATTCATCAGGCTGGGGAAACAAATGCAGACCCAGCCAGCTGCAAAGCAAACAGGAAACAGCATTTCTCCCAAGCACACGCTGCAGCTGGAAAGGGTCCTAGCAAGCCCTTCCCCAAGTGTCCTACTGCTTTCTTATTCCCCAAGAAAGTTTGTCCTCTACAAACACAGACTATCTGAAACTTTGCTTTTTGATATAGTATCACTAAGAAAGAAATGTTTCACTCTTGGCTGAAGGAAAACTGAGTCCCTTTGACACAGAAAAGCAGCCTTGATTCTCCACACAAGTGCACAGCCGCACGTAAGGGGCTCTGGACACAGCAGTGCGTATCTATGTTAACTTGGTGGTTCCTCAAGAAACAGGACCTGGGTCCCCCTTGAAGTCCAGGCCTGATATCAACCCCTTGCCACATGGCCCTACCTTGCTTTGATTCTATCAAAACACTGCTTCATTTACATTTCACTGCAGTCCCCCTCCTCCAAATCTATAACTTTTTTTTTCTATGTGGTTCAACGCTCCATGGGTCCTCCTGTACAGTCTTCTTGGTGCATGCACTGAGCCAATAAACCTGACGCTCTCCCCGGCTGACTGGGCTAGAGCAGGGGCTAGAAGAACAAAGGATCGGCCAAGCCCACTGGTAACCACTACTAACCCTGCAGAAACCCCAAATAAGCCTGAGGGCCTTATGGAAATAAATGTGTCCTTTTCCTCCTGGTGACTGTGAACTTGGGAAGGAGACCCATGGTTACTGTGCCGCTTTTACAAGACTCTGTCTAACATAGAGCCTGGTAAATGGGAAGAGACCCATGGTTATTGTGCCACTTTTACAAGACTCTGTCTAACATAGAGCCTGGTAAATGGGAAATCATTTATAATTCTCCATTCGCTATATGTTCACGGAGTCCATGACACTTTTCTAGGCTATAAGGTGAGGCTATCAAGTAGAAGCCACAGTTCCCATCTTGAGGGAACAGTGATAGCCACGAGGCACCATGTGCCACTATCATAGGGGACAACACAATGAAGCAAGTCAATGAGCAAAGTGATTAGAAAGGTGGAATGGTGTCCAGCAATGAAGCGAGGGGAGGCTAGGCAGGCAGGCTTAGCCTCTCCCCACAGTCATTTACTCAGAAGCCTGATCTACCTTTGTACAAATCGTGTGAAGGATTATCTTTTTCCCAACCCACCTGCTCACTGGCCTTCTGAATCTCTAAGACTGAACTGTTTGTTCAGAAACATTCTAAATAGTCCTTTCTCTGAGCTATTTTGCTTTAGCCCACAGAGGCCACAGATCTGCATCACTTGTAGTAAGGTAGAGAGAAACTCCAGATGCGGTGAGCTGGAAGAACCTCAGGGCACTCCACTTATGAATATTTAGACAGTTTCCCTCTTGTTATGAAAATTATGGCAATCTGTTCCCCAGCATGTGTTTCAGATGAATTTCAATATCATAAAGGCTTTACAGGGGCGGGGGAGATGATGTTGGCTGTTCAAATAAATCCCGATCAGCTGAGTTTCACTTTCGCTCAGAAAATACCAATTGACATGAACATTTTTTGAATCACTAACTCTTAATCCTGATGGGAGTTTGTATTTTAGCATGCTATGGTGAGAGCTGTGGAGGAGGGAGCGTCTCTCCTCTGTAGCGCTGGGCAATTTTCGACATAGGTTTGTCTTCCACCCGGAAGGAAGAAGGACGCACTGCTCCTAAGCTCAGGTCACCTCTAGTCATTGGTCAGCACTCTGTGCCCTTCACCTGAACATAAGTGTTACATCAATATTGGAAGCAACAAAATGTTCCAAAAGGAGAAGGGCTTTTTAGTGGACTAGTATGCCTCATGGAAATCAGAGAAGAATAATTACCCCAGGATTTGCTCTTTAAATGAAGGCCAGAGTGAGTATGAGAGGTGAGATTAAGCAGCAGAAATTCTTGCTCGGGGACCAAGAAAAATGTCGGCCAGCAAACATCCCTCAAGGCTTCGCTGACTGTGATAATTCTCCTTCCTGACCTATCCTCTTACATGAACAATCACAGCTATACCCAATGACACCATCTTACGTTCCTACCAAATCGTTCACATCTTCCTTTTGTCTCTTCTACCCGGCTGCTCAAGTCTTTGAATGCAGAAACCTTTCACTTTGAATTGCAAAATGTTTGGGATTAAATCAGAGGCTGAAGGTGCTGGGAGAAACCTCAGTGGTTCGCTCTAGAACAACCATCTGACTTCACAAACAATAGAGGCACTGAAATAACATTATGTGTCCAAGGTTACACAGCTAAGAACAGAGTTGGTCCTAGAATCCGTGCTTTCTGACTCTTGGCCAAAACACACCACCCAGCCTCTGTAAAACCACTCTTCATTAACAACCCATGCCCCCACCATGATGCTTCCAGAGAGTCAGGTGGGTGGACATAGGAGATATTTGTAGGACTGAAGAAGGCATGGGCTAGAGCCAGCCACCATCCTCCCACAGGCTTAAAGGAACAGAGCATTTGAAACTGTCTTACTATCCAGGCCCAGGAAGACCATCTTAGATTCCAGAATAACTCTCAACCTACATCATCCGACTGGTGGCCACCAGACACATGTGACTATTGAACACTTGAAATGTAGGTACTCCGAGTGGAAGTGTGCCATACATGTAAAATACACACTGAATTATGAAGACTCGTATGAAGACAGGATGAAAATATTTCATGGAATAACTTTATATGTTGCATGTTGAAGTGATAACATTTGGGATATTGAGTTAAATAAATTATGTTTAAAGTAAGATTATCTGTTTCTTTTTTCTCTTTTAAAATGTGGCTACTGAAAAATGTCAAATCACAGATGTGGCTCACATACTATTTCTATTGGCCAGCACTGCTCCAAAACACAGCTAACCCCCACCGCACCTAATCCTTCCAAAAAGCTTTGGTCTCCTGCCTACAGACATTACAGAGGGTGAGAAGAAAGCATCAAAGACGTGCTGTTATCCTGGGGCCAGTTTTTGAGACCTGAGGTTTAATCACTTAAGCATGCATGCCCTGCAGACTGCCTCGTTTTGTGCCGCATTTTACAGGTAACATTCAGGTCCCCTCCTGTTCAGCCTCCCGCCAAAATGATCTGTAAGTCACCCAAAGTCCTATTTACTCTGGACAGAGTGGAACAATCTACATGGAAGTCCTCTTTCACATCTATTAAAACTCATTTCCATTATTAAAAAAAAATTCTCTGCGCCTTGGATTATTATTTGTGAAAACACAAGTCAGGTTGGTAAAGGCCACTGGTCGCGACATGTCCTAAGACAGCCTGTCCCAGGGACCACACTCCAATTACCTTTGAGGTTTGCTGCATTTTCCCCTTTTCCTTCTCCTGCCTCCTGCCCACTCCAGCCATCCAAACAACTTTCCTATAACCTTGATCACCTATAAACTTGTTAATAGTCATAGTGACAAAATGAGCAGTTGAATGGAAGGAAAGATGGACTACAATCCAACAACAGCAATGTTTCTGGAATGGTGTAACTGTGAATTCTTGAAAAAACTGTTTCAGGACTCTTAAAGAATCTCAAATATTTTAGCACCTGAAGGGAGGTTTCCCATGATAAGCCTATAACCTGCATGAATAATGCAGGGCCAGTTTCTCCTCAGGAACTACTTGTAAGTTCAAAACAGTGGTTCTTGAAGTGTGGGCCCTACACCAGGAAGCAGTAGCACCTGGGAACTTGTTAGAAAAGCAAATTTTCAGGCCCCGCCCCAGATCTTCTGACTCACAAATTCTGAAGGCAAGGCCCCAGCGACATGGCAGGGAGATCTCCAAGTGATTGTGCCATTTAACACTTAACACTTGAGAACCTCTGGGTGACATTATACTATTATCCAGAGTCCAATTGTGCCATTAATAGATGGAAGGCATGTAGGTTCATATGAACCTTCAACATTAAGGCAGGGCATCTAGCATCTGCATCTATATCATCCATGCATTTATTTACCTAAACCACCATTTTTGGTTTAGCAAGTCCCAGAAATTCATTTTCTTGTGCCTAAGGCAGTATCCCTTATTTGCTCTCAAAACTACCTGTTTTGCACTACAAAAGGAGTTCCTGGTATATTGTTCTGCAATTCAAAGAACAAATCTTTTTTATTGCTCTTACATTAATCATAGTTATATATGTATATCGTCTCTCAATCTTTGGCTTTCCAAACTAGATTAGTAGTCTGTCCACATTATCCTCCTAAGAAAATGTAAAGCTGAAAAGAAAAAAAGAAAAGGAAAAAAAAGAAATCTCCAGAAGGAATTTAAGTACTTGTTTCTGGGAAAAGACACAGTAGAGCACATTCCGAATGCCCCTGTTAGAGGAGGAATGACTAAAGGAAATGGACAGTTGCCTGATTTAAAAACTACAGACACAGGATGCCCAGGTATATTTGAATTTTAGATAAACAACAAATATTGCATGGAATATACTTATAACTCCGAAGCTATTCATTGTTTATCTAAAATTCAAATGTAACCGCGCATCCTGTATTTTATCTGGCAACTCTAGGATTGGGAATACTGACCTTTTGGGAAGGTTTTGAACAGACAACTGTCCTCAAATATGGAAAAGGACTATTATGAGGAAAATGGGCCAATATCAATATAGACCCAGAATTAGAACCCAAGGGGAAAAATTATAGGAAGAGTCTATCTGACTCAGTAGAAGAAAGGCATTTGGCACTAGCTGATAATAGCTCAGTAAATTGAGCACGGGCCTGCAAACCAAAGGGTCACTGGTTCAATTCCCAGTCAGGGCACATGCCTGGGTTGCAGGCCAGGTCCCCAGTAGGGGGCATGTGAGAGGCAACCACACATTGATGTTTCTCTCCTTCTCTTGCCCTCTCTCTAAAAATAAATAAATAAATTTTTTTTTAAAAAGAAAGGTATTTGTATATAGACAGCGTCAAGCAGACATGTGCTGCGGGTACTGTCAGGAAGACAAGGTTTGGGAGGGTTGGCTGAGTGGGTACACTAAAAAATTAGGCCTCTCTGACTCCGAAGGTCTGTTGTGAACCCTTACATTGCTTAAGTTGCTGTTCTCTGGAATCTGTCTGCAAAGTGCTCTGATAGAAATGGATGAGCCCTGGCTCTACACATGGGTGAGAACCACAAAGCAGGACAGAACCAGATTTCATAAAGGAGACATCTCCCGCCCAGGGTCCTGACTCTAACTGTGCCCATCTTACCGGTGGAACCCAATGAAACACATCTGTGTGCATTTTCCTTCTTATGTATTGAAAAGAACCGTTGAGATTATATGAGGATTGTATCAAAAGCATTTCCATTATTTAAAAACCCTTAGCTGCTTTCAAACGTAAAATGGATAAATAAATGAACTCACTCTTTGTCCTGCTGTCCATTTCTGTTTTTGACGAGTCTGCAGTTGCTATAGCTGGAGGTAACTTCTTTCCAATAGTCTGAGAAAGAAAAAGATGATTCTATTTATCAAGATGATTCTCTCCATTAAGCAAAGGAATAAAGTCAAGATCATAAGGACAACATGCTCACAACTGGTTCTGAAAAACACCCATTTAAGGTTTGCGCTGTTCTATATATTGCCTGCTGTTCAATTGTTCTGAACCTCAGGGACAAACAAGCAGGAAAAACAGATACAAAGGGCTTATCCTTGTAGATATTTGGTACTGTTTGTTCCCATTCTTCCTTGATGTTCTTCAAAGGTTGATTGTTTCTAGCAGAGCAAAATAACTACATTTCCCCTCATTTTATGAGAAGCTGACTAAATCTATGGAGGAACAGCCCCTCACCCAGAGGAAGTGCTCACAAGTATCTACGGAGCAGAAGAAGAAGAATGGTAGAAAGAGGGAATGAACAAAGAGAGAAAGAAAAATGGGATCAAGGGAAGGAGGGCCAGAAGGACAAACGGACAGATGGGTAGGTGGAAGGACATGCAGAAGCCAGAGTGTCCAGGGCAACTGTGCCTTACTGCACGTCCCCTTCTACACCCCCCAAAATGGCTATGGACACCAGGGCACCAGCTGTCAAAACCAAGGCACTGGGTGAAACAACCCCCCCAACAATGAAGGGTTTCCCCGATGAGAATTCTGGCCACTGGGAAAACCAAACATATCTGCCCACTGGACACATGGAGAGCAATGAACTGCATAATTCAAAAACTGGCACAGTGGAATGTTTCCTCAAATAAAACTGAGTCACCACAGTTTTTAATTTGAAAAATGTCTTCATGCTTCAAATGCTGAAACTAACATTAAATGTGAATAAATCACAGAAAGAGGATAAGGTAAATGAAATCCTCAGCCCCTCATGAATTTTTAAAAACATTTGTGACAGAAAGCCTTTACATTTTACTTGGTGACATTTTTATTTAGTGCTGCAGGGCTTTCTATATTAGATAAAAAAAATGAAACTCAAAATATTATGCCGCCCCTCAACTGATATTGAGTACTCAAACTAATAACATTGTGTGATTTCAAGGAAATATCAAGGGAGAAAAGAACTTGATATTATTCAGCCATAAGGTCAAATTTGATGAAAGACTGTTCTTAGAATTATCTTGAAAACTCAGGAATTGATAGTAAAAACAGATGCTCTCACAGTGTCATTCACATTCCATTCACACTTCAAACAGCATCCTCATCAATCTGTTTTTTCCCCTTTGGGGACCAAGATAAAGCATCACAATTGTTAAGACATTAGCGAGAAAAAAAAGAAAAACAATTAATACCTCAGTTATTACTGACAGGGGAGAGAGGAAATCAGGAAAACACAATAGCGAACACTATATCCAAACCTAACTTTCCAGAAAAAGCAAAAGAGAGACAGCCAAAGGTTTGGGCTTTAAACCAAATGCCCTCCTTTAGAGAAGCCTTCGCAGGTTGTGCATTCCTGTAACTTCCCCTAATTTGTAACAAAATGAAGTGCTGCCAGTCATCTCTAATGTCCTGGTTTAACAGTGTGCCCAAGCTGGCAGACATCAAATCAAGAAAGGCCACCAGTTAAATTCACTTACTTCTGTACAGAAAGACAGGAGAAAACAAAACGTGTTCTGCTCCTTTTTCTCACTATTTCAGAAGATACAGCACACTGGCCTCTGTGTGGATCCCAGCAACAGGAGTGATGCGGAAGCTGATACTGCATTCATCGTCTTCCAAGGGTGCTGGACCTTAATTCCATCCTTCCTCACGGGCCATGGCTGACTAGAGTAAGGCAGACCCTGCCCCTCTCAGCCTGGTCTTCCAGGCATCCGAGAGATGTAAACTGTTCAGGTATTTGTCTCTTCTCTAGCACCCAGACCCAGAAAAGTGTGGTTCCCAAACCAGCAACACCAGCATCTCCTGGGAACTTGTTAGTAATGCAAATTCCCAGGCCCCACCCCAGGCTTTCTCAATCAGAAACTCTGGGGATGGTACCCTGCAGTCTCTATCTGAACACACCCTCCAGGGTTTCAGATGCACACGCAAGTTTGAGACGTAGGAGGGATTCCAGTAGTGCTCACGATACACCTTGTCTTGGATTAACAACTCTGGTGTCTATTCTCAGACCTAGATAAGTTCTAAAACATCTTTTTGATACTTCTTTCTCTCTCTCTTTCTACCTTCTTTATTTGTAACTGGCATAAGAACTTGTCATTTCTACTAAATGAGTCAGTTCAGGAAAAAATGGAGTTTAGCAAAATAGGCAATATGACAATATCACTGAGATAAGAAAAAAAAAGAAGTAGGAAGCATAGGTAGCCATAAGACCCTTCACCAAGGTATTGAAAGGATGAACGGATGGGTGGATGGACAGACAGAAAGATGATTTTGAATCTAAAATGTAAGAGCACACACCTGGCCTGTCTGGCTGAGACTACCTCAAAGACCAAGCAGGCAGATCCCTGTGACTGTGCTCACCTTCAGGGAAAGCCACACTCTGCCCCTTCAGAGTGTTTTCCTTTGTTGGCCTTCATTGTAGAAGACTGTCACACACTAAAGGACATTGAGCAACTACTGCTCCTGTCCACTAACAGTCTGTAGTGCTCTTATGTCATTGTGCCCACCCCAACGCCCCACACATTTCCAAACACCCCATTCAAAAACCTCTCTCCTCTGCTCTTCTGCTAAATACAAGAACAAGGATGGGGGCGGTGAAGTGCTGCTTTCCCACCAGCCTTTTAGCTGCCACAACCTCTGAAAATGTCTTTGGTCAATTGAAATGAAAAGGACCGGACCCCAACTTTTAAAGGGCTTGCATGATGAACGCCATGCCTAGTTCTAGTACACACAGAGGTCACGCATCATGGAAGGTCAGCTAAGATGCAGGCCAAAGTGAACAGAAAAAAATGGAGAATCACATCCACACATCCCTCATCCATCTTGCAGTCGGTGAAGGAGAATGTGAAGCTTGTAGTGGCCGTGCAAGATTTACATGTGACCTCCTCAGGAGAGTTCCAAGTTCTTGCCTTCCTGGGTGCTCTAAGGAAGATGGGTCATCCAGGACAAGCACTGGTCCTGTCATTAAGGGCTGTGTTGACACTGCTCAGGACACAGCTCTTTCACCTCCTAAGAGATCTGCCAGCAGCTCCATTGTGCCGTATGCCGACTGAAGGAACAGACTCAGGCTGCGCTCCATAGCTCAGCCCAATGTTTCCTCTTCTCTTCTGTGCTGTGGCTGAAGACCTCCTAGTACCCACATCCCCGTTACTCTGGTCTGCCTGTCCCGCAACTCAGAAGCCATTGTTTGGTTTGGGAGTGGAAGTACACAGACATGGCTGTAGGCAGCTGAAAGCTCTACAAATAGGCCATTGCTATCAATCCACTTCAGCACACAGTGATCAGCAGGCTGCTGTCAACTTGTGTCTCTCTGGACGTATCCTAATCGCCATTTAAAATCTGATTTAAAAAAAATAATTAAAAAAATTAATTCCTTTGAATATTTAATATCATTAGTCACTCTCATGTTAGCTCATTTGACAAAAGTACTCCATAACATTTGGGGGGGGGGGATTTGTGTATAGTAGTA
Organism: Phyllostomus discolor; assembly: GCF_004126475.2. Classification (NCBI taxonomy): domain Eukaryota; kingdom Metazoa; phylum Chordata; class Mammalia; order Chiroptera; family Phyllostomidae; genus Phyllostomus; species Phyllostomus discolor. Next base: position 7,459,805 of record NC_050198.1, read on the forward strand.
GCATCATATACACTCCCAGATCTACAAGATTTGAGAATACAGCACCAGAATAGATAACCCCCATGTGGTTTCAGTTAGCCATGTGATTTCAGTTAGTGGAGTAATTTTTTTTCTTTCTTGTGCCAAAATGAAGAAGCTAATGCTCGTAGCAAATACGACCAATAGATTCGTGTCCAGTGAAATCCAGTTCCCTAACATGTCTGTTTCTCTTTGTGCCTGCTGGAGCTTGAGACCAGGAGCCTGCTCATATCCAGTACACAACCACTCCTCTGACTGTATTCTAATTCAGATGCAAACTCCTTTGAATGTAAAAAGTTTTTAAATTATAGGACAATGCTAAGGAGGAGGAAGTTTAAGTCCTATCTCTGAAAGTCTCCACTCCAAGAATACTACACACAACTCTCGAATCCCAAAGACTACTGGGTTTGATGTGTAGGGAGGAGGGAGAGAGCTCCCTGCACTGGTGGGTCCCCCTGCTGGCAGTCCAGGCTTTCAGATGGCTATTCCAGAAGAATGTGATCTGAGAAACTATACGTAGACATTACTCAAGTGCTCACACAAAGCCACATACAAGAGATGACTTTTCAAACCGCTGGGAAAATACAAGATGAAGGATGGCTTTTTGAAGGCGTTCCTTTTACCAGACTAGGACCTGACCGAACTCCTTCCCTTTCCATTCAGTTCAGATTTATTGAGTGCCTGTTCCATGTGAAGCAGGGAAGCAGACAAAAAGGCAAGAGGATGCTGAACATCACCGCAAACACTAACACAGCAATTCATCCGCTTCTCTAGAATGGTGTGTTGAGGGCTGCCCAACCATTTCACATGGTTGTCCCAAATCCTGGTCATATACAGGATACAGGGGGATACAGGCTACAGGAGACAGTGATGGGAAAAGGGGCAAAACAGTGTTTACATATGACCACATCCTCAACTGTTCAGCTTTCATTTCCTAACCGTATTTCAGAAAGATACACAAACTGCTATTAAAACTCACTGTAAACTTCTAATATTTATGTTTACATGCTCCTTTCATGAACACCTTTGACGGATGGAATTATGAGAAGTTTTCTTGGTGCTCAGAAGGGAGCCATAGGAGCAGATCAGAAGCTTCACAAGCCAGCTCATGTACGAGCCAGCGAGAACAAGCACAAAGGAGCACCCTCACAATGGAGCGCCTGTGCGCTCTAATGGAAGGCTGTTCTGCTCCCTGGGAAATTTACACAGCAGCTATCAAGTCACTTGCCTTTGGCTGGCCCAGCTTAAACTATCTGATAACAATACAAGATGTGTCAGAATAAAATACCACTCAAAATTCTAAAAATAAAATCCATGTTCCAGTAAAAGAAAAAATATATTTATAGTTCTCAGTCTAGGGACAGAGGTTACCTTTGAGATACCTTATATACCACTATGTCAAGTCTGGCATCTCCAACAGGTTATGCCGTAAAGCATAACCTGAGTATAAGAAAAAAAAAATTTAAGTCACCTTGTGATTATGAAGTTTTGCTTAAGACTTTCAGTTATTCATGTAATATTTATTTCCCTGATTGTCTTGGAAAGTTAGTGGTAATTCCAGTTACATTAAGCCTTTTTGCTCATAGTCAAAGACCTCATCAGATTCACAGCCACTTTAGAAGCATGTGTTAACTGTATTACACTTATAAAGTTTAACTGCTGTCCCCCCTTTTCTTCAGAAATAGTGCCCTCCTTGAGGGCAGGACCTAGGTGGCAATTATTTGCTTATCTCCACAAAGTCAAGGGTCAGTGAGTGTTTGGCGAATGCGGCAGGGAGTTCGGGGATCCAATCCACTCATCCTTTGCCCTAGCATTAACATACTACACAACATAACAGGTAAACGAGAGATGTCTTCCTTGGCATACCAGACCAGGAGGCCCTCTTGGAGTCCCACTGTTTGCTACTGGCATGGATCAGCTCTTTCCAGCTTGGCCTCTGGTGGCAACACATCATCTGAAATGTCTTTGTAGACATCTGTTGCTCCTGATTTACTCCTTTGTTTCCATGTGCACACCCCAGACTTCCTATTAATTACCAGTCACGATAAAGAAGGATCCTATCTCAGCCATGCTTCTGGTCACCATCTCTTTGCCTTTGACTTCCAAATACTTATCCTAGCCTGCTCTCTCACATTCTCTCAAGTCCCTACCTGTTATGATCATAGACCCTCATTTGGAGGGTTCCTTATCGTCTAGGTGTGTACACACACACACACACACACACAAACACACACACATGCCATTCTCTTGTTCTAACATCATTTTCCAAACTGTGTTCCCAAGATATTCCACCAACCAACAAACCACAAAATCACTTATTCCTACAAGCTGGTAAATTTGGAAAACATAGAATACTTGGTCTAATCCTTGCATAATAGCATATTAAAGGCTCTGAAAAGTTCTAAAGTTACTGTTTAACTTTATCCTTAACATTATCTCAGTGTTCTCCAAACTTATCTGACCACAATTCCTACTTGTGATACCCATGAACACAACATGAGAATGAGGAGTCCCTGGACTCGTTGGGTGAGCATCACTACCTCCATTTCCTAAATCCCCCTGGCTCATCCTCTCTGTCTGCTAGGCTCATGACTTGGAACTCATCCTCGATTACCCTCTTACTGCAACTTCCCATGTTGAACCTACCACCAAGGCCCTGCTTTCAGATTCGTCCCTTCCTCTTTGACCTCAGCCTAGAGCCTTGTTACTATCACAGGGACTATTTCAATAGTTTTGTAGACAAAGATCTTATTCTCTGATTCAAGCTGCTTTATTTGCTCTCCCATAAGATTCAACTTTTAATCAGTCTCTACCATCACCCCTTACTGTACCTACTTCAAAGCACTCAGAACATACACAGTGGTCTTTCCTTATCTGCAGGGGATACATTCTAAGACCCCCTGAAACCACACATAGTACTGAACCCTACATATACTATGTTTTCTCCTATACATACATAGCTATGATAAAGTTTAATCTATAAATTAGGGACACTAGGAATTAACAATAACTAATAATAAAATAAAACAATTATGTCAATATACTATAAGAAAAGTTATGTGAATGTGGTCTCTCTCAAAATACCTTATTGTACTGTACTCACCCTTCTTCCTGTGGTGACGTGAGAGGATACAATGCCTACATGATGAGACAAAGTGAATTGAGTGACAGATATTTTTAGACCACGGCTGGCAGTGGGTAACTGAAACCACAGAGAAGGATGGACTGCTTCTTTATGGTTGTTCATGTAAATTCCCAAAGCCCTGAAGAAATGTAGGAATTAACTTCAAATTTACAATTGCTGCAACTTTTCATACCTATCAGTGGCTTTTCTCCTGCTCTAAAGACTAATAATAGCGAGCTTTCTCTAAATACAAAACACCTAATCCCATCCTAGATGCTTCCATTAGGTCTTTCGGGTTTATTATTTCAATCTGTCCGATAAAAACTTCAGTATCTGTCACGCTACTAAACAAGTGTATATGAAGTCTGTTTTATATTTGTACATTACGCCAACACTCACAGACACATGTGTGCATTTGTGTGTACCACTAGAGAAATGTATCTGAGAATTTGAGCCGAATTCTACTTTTTTTTATCATGTACTTGACCTTGTGTCAGGGTCTGATCATTTGATTCATTTGTTAGCATTTTGAATACCTCTTGAAACCAGGCCCTAAAAAATGGAAAGAACCATACAACACATTCAAAGGAAGGGTAGAATTTTCTCTTTGTCAAAGCAAAATAACTTTCTTAAAGTTTATAAGGGCTTCCACTCTGAAATACAAATCCAAACCTGCTTCAGTGTTCAGTGAGGTGGAGAAGGTACATTCAGACAAGGTTACAGTCATAGAGGGCAGAGCTCTTCAAATGTCTGACATTATATGAAAATACTGTGTATATTTTACCCCCACTGTCCCTGAGAAAGAAGCCTGCCTGCTATTTTGTTGTAGGATCATCTTATTCACAGGATGAACAAGCCAAAGTAAACTTCCATTTTGTATACCACTTTGGCAAAATACAATTTACCATTATGCTTTAAAGACTATTTTCTGCTGTTATGACAGATGAAAGGAAATCTTAAACCTTCCTTCCACCAGAGCATTAGTTTTATCTTTTGACTAACAATGCCTTCTTTTTATGTGCATTTGGAGAATTTAAGGAGACTCTGGGTAAGACAGAGAAGGATGGAGTGGTAGGAGTAAACGTCATGGGGCCGTTTCGAGTTTTGTTCGTTTGGTGCTTTAACACAAGACTTGCTGTACAAGTGTGAACCAAGTCCTAACTGTCCTATCAAGTGGTTATATGAATTCAATGAACATACAACAACCCTTTCCAGTTCTAAAATATTTTGGCTTATTCAATCATAACATAGTCCAGGCTATTCCCTTTACCTGGGATGGCATGCTTCCCCCCAGTATATTTGGATCTAAACTCATCTTTTAAGGTTCAACTACAGTCTAGCTGGCTAAAGGCAGCAGCTTTCAGTAAGGTTTTTTACTGACACGCAGCCCACACTGACTGGGACTTTTTTACATGTATGAGATACTTAAGGGCAAAGCCACGTGTTACCAGTTTATCAGTTTTCCTGTATACCTCTACAGAGAAGGTCTCAGAGGCTCTCTCTCTTCCTTCCTCCCTCCCTCCTTCCTTCCCTCCCCTCCCTTCTTCCCTTCCCCTCTGTCTGTCCTTCCATTCAGCATTCTTTTCTGGAACTATCATAAGACATAGTCTCTGCTGGAGGCTGTGTATACAAAGATGAGATAGGCAGAGGCCTGGATCTTTAATGAGTTCAAAATGCAGTAGTACTCATAGACTCATTAACAGAGCAACACAGTGCAAAGGGGAAAATACTACAATCAAGGTGTATATAGAAGAGAAAAAAGGAGCCATTCACAATTCTACACGGGAAACATGCCCCACAGCAATGATGAGGCTTCAGTTAAATTCTAAAGGATGGGTATAGGAATTGGCCAGGTAGAGAATGGTGGAAAGGGCATCACAGCTGAACAAAAGAAGGAGCAAAGGAGCGAATGTGTGTAGGGAATGGGACTTTGCAGCACAGAATAGGGGTAGGAGATAGCAGTCTGGGGTGAAGGGAAGGAGATTTGCTTGGGCCAAGTGGCCAGTAAGGTAAGTTGGGGCGAATGTTACAGTTTGTGCTTTACCTCTAAAACAACTGGCTATGAGTAGAGGTGTAGCATGATCAAATTCGTGACTTCAAGAGCAATGATCTGGTGGCACTGGGAGGAGAAAAGAAGAAAAGACATGCAAAAGTCAAGAAAAGAATTAGGAGGTTGACAAAAGAATCCAACCGAGGCAGTGAAACCAAGAATGGAAAAGAGAGGTTTGAAAAACAGACTGCCAACCGATCCATACTTCATAGTCACTCCAGGGATAAATCGGTGATTGTGAATTGGTTTGAATACAGGTAGGGGAAAAAAAAGCCCAAACTCTGTACATTCTTGAGTGTACACATTTGCATTCTACATAGGTATTGAGTGCCAGTGATGTGCAAAGAGCAACATGAAGTTCAGACTCAGACCAGAGAGGCAAAAGAGCCAGATGCAGGGGCTCAGGGAAGCATTGTGGAGAATCAATCTTGATGTGTGAAGAATCACAGTGAATGTGTTTCTCAGTGCTCTGGTGCTGGCATGGTGACGTTCAGTGGAGAAAGAGTAGGCCTGTGAGAGTTCAGAACAGTTAGCTTACTGTTAAAGCACCAATCAATCTACTATTTGAAAACAAAAATATTTTTTAAAAGCAGAGACACATAAGAAGCCCTTGACACATGAAAAAGCATCTTTCTAATCCGACAAATTTGAAGTAAATATTCCAGTCAAATATGTGTGGAAAAATGTCTTAACCTAGAGACAAAAAATGGGAAATTTCTTTCCCCAAAACAAATTTCCAGAGAAGCTTTTCTGTCCTTCAGAGTAAGAAAGGGAAATGAAATAGTTTCAACCAGAAAAGAGCTAATACTTGGAGCAATGTTTTATTGTTTTGTTTTCAAGTAAAAATGCTACTTAAAAGGCTAGGACATACAATAAAATATTATTCAGCTTTAAGAAAAGAAGGAAATTCTGACACATGGTACCACATGGATGAACTTTGTTGATACAATGGTAAGTGAAATAAGCCAGTCACAAAAGGACAAGTACTGTGTGATCCCACTCATGGAGGTACCCAGAGTAGTCCGACTCATAGAGACAGAGAGTTGAATGGTGGTTGCTAGGGGCAGGGGGCACGAGGGGCTGTTGGATACAGATTTGGTTTTGCAAGATTAAAGGAGTTCTGGTGATGGTTGCACAAGAATGTGAATGTGTTTAATGTCACAGAACTGTACGCTTACAAATGTTACAACAGTAAGTTTTATGTCATGTACATTTTACTACAATTTTGAAAAAGGCTTAGGGGTCTATTCCTCTTTCCCTATGAGCCTCTACATAGCAATGTTAACTAGAATGGCAAGAACCTGCTCTTGAGGCTCTGATATGCCTGTACTTAATATTCAACCACAAAATAAATCAAGGGTACAGACAGGTATCTGATGAAGTGAGGTACATAACAAACCCAACCTTGTCCAGAAGCCCACCTCAGTCTTATAGGGAACACTCCTTCTACCTCTAAGAAAGGTAGCCTAGTGGCTCCATAAAGACAATCTCTAAATCTGGCTAATGTTAAATAGATCTGGCTTTAACACTGTAGGACTCATTCTTTACTTTCATCACCTGCTCCAAAGACTCTCAAACAATAACACTTAGTCCTTCTGTTAATCATCTGACCTCCCCAATTTTATAGAAGGAGGGAAGAGAACACTGTATTGAAAGTTAAAGACTCGATGATATTTTTTTATATTTTATTTTTATTACAAAGATTGAGTTCACATCACTACCTTTTGACCCAGCAATTCCAGTGTGGGATTATATCCTAAGAACCCTGAAACACCAATCCAAAAGAACCCATGTACCCCAATGTTCATAGCAGCACAATTTGCAATAGCCAAGTGCTGGAAGCAACCTAAATGCCCATCAGTAAATGAGTGGATCACAAAACTATGGTACATTTACACGATGGAATACTATGCAGCAGAGAGAAAGAAGAAACTCCTACCCTTTGTGACAGCATGGATGGAAATGGAAAACATTATGGTAGGTGAAATAAGCCAAGCAGTGAGGGACAAATACCATATGATCTCACCTTTAACTTGAACCTAATCAACAAAAGAAAAAAGCAAGGAAAATATAACCAGAGACACTGAAATTAAGAACGCTCTGACAGTAACCAGAGGGAAAGTGGGAGGGGATAATGGGGGAAGGGGAGAAGGGTTTTCAGGAACAACTATAAAGGACACATGGGCACCACCAAGGCGGGGAAAGCAGGGGAGTAAGGTGGGGATGGCTGGGGTGGGGGAGGTGGTGGGGAGTAAACACAGACAACTGTAATTGAACAACAACAAAACAATTTTAAAAAAAGAATGAGATCACATACTTAATCAAAACGGCAGCTTTCTAAATATACCCGGAGGTCACATACACAATGGTTACATCTTCTAGACATAGAGTGAAACACTTAGAAACATGACTCCCAGGTGCTCAAAGAATGGAGATCCTCAAAGAGAGGCCAAATTAAGCTCCGGGCACTCCAGTTGCCAGTTACCAAGACATATTCTACCAGGTGGGGTGAACCCAAACTGTATACCTTCCATGAAAATATCCTAGATGCCAACCATTAGAACTCTCTCTCTCGCCTCTCCCATGATTATACTGAGCTTGCTTTGAATCACTCACTACCCTGCCTTCTATGTATGCTTACTTATGAATGTGTCTGCTTAACTAATTGGAATGCAAGTGCTGGGGGGCAAGAACTATGTCTTGGTTACCTTTGTAGTCTTTGATGTGCCTTGCCTATTGGCGGTACAGTAGTCCCCCCCCCACCAATTCAAATGGGGAATATGTTCCAAGGCACGCAGTGAATGCCTGAGACTACAGGGAGTACAAAACACTCCGCATAGCGAGTACAGAGAGTAATATACTATACTTTTCCTATACATACATGCCTATATAAAATTTTATTTATCAATTAGGTATAATAAGAGATTAACAACAACTAATATAAAATAGAATAATGATAACATGCTGTAATGAAAGTTACGTGAATGCAGTCTTTTTCTCTCAAAATACCTTACTGCACTGTACTCACCTCCTCGTGATGATGTGAGAGGATACAACGTGTACATGATGAGAGGAAGTGAGCTGAAGGAAGATGATGTGTTTAGACTGTGGCTGACCTCTGGTAACTAACACTGTGGAAAGCGAAACCATGTATGGCAGCAGGGAGCCCTGTACTAAATATCTGTGATTTACTTCAGTCATAATAAATTCAACACTCATCAAAAACATTTAGATTTATGGAGAAAATACTGTGTGTAATACATTTTCTAGGTGCTAGGGATATAACAATGGCAAAAATAAACCTGTCCTCCTTTTCATGATATCATCTAGCAGTAAGAGTGAATTAGCATTAAGTAGGAATCTTCTCCAAGAACACACATTTTACCAGTTATTTGATCTTGGACAAGTTACTTAACCTCTCTATACCCTCAGTTTCGTTGTCTGAAATGGAGATAATAATATGTACCTCATAGATTTTCTAGGAGGATTAAATGGAAAAATGTATATAAAGTGCTTGGCCATTATTACTGTTATTGAACTTTATTGAATAAAAAAATCAATCATCATAATGCTTCTTTATGAATCTAGTTACAAAGAATGACTGTTTCAATTACAAGAGCTTTTTAAAACAGTAGGTTCACTGCCCTGTTCCTTTGCTTGGGGACTGGAGAGCATGAAGCAACTTTTATAAGACAGTCACACAGCAGAGACAAGCTCAGAGGAAAGGGATAATTCTGAAAAAATGAGCAAGGAACAAAAGCAACAGCCATTACCATATAGTCATTGCCTGGGAGGAAAAGCAGACAGAACAAAGGAAACAGGAGAAACAACAAGGGCCCCCGCAGACAACCCACAGAGCTTTCAGGTCAATAAGGCTTCGCTTAAGGTGGCACCCTAGAGTGAGTGGCCAAAAGAGGGTTCCAGAAGCCCCTCAAGTACAAGCTCATGCCAAGAGCTTCTGGCCGCATCCAAACCGTTATCTACTGTTAACGACAGAAAAACAACAAGGCGTGTGTCTGGGGAGAACAGCCTGTTGTCAGAAAACAGAAAGCCTTTTTATAGAGAATTTTGATACTCAGGAGCAAACACACGACCATAGAAACTCACCCCAAGCCATCTTTTACAGAGCTTGGCATCCCCTCAATAATGGATGAAGAAATTCTAAATCGCTAGGTCAAACGGATATTCCTCCCAAAGCAGCTAAGAAACAGGGGCCAAAAGAGACCATAAACTCATGTGGTACAGATTTCTAAACCCACGGGTGGAAATTACTGACAGACACTTAGATGTGAAAAGCTGAATTCACAGTCTCTACCTGGAAGCATCAGGCTTCCTGCCAAAGGCTGCTCTTAAAGGCTTCTTTCAACAGCAGCGAAGACGGGACAACTGGAATTCTGTTCAAATCCTATAGGTACTACACTGAATTCAACAAACCTCTGTGGAATGCCTACCACTACACAGCCCCTGGGCCAAAACCGCTTTCCTACATTATTTTTATTTTTCTGTTTTCAAAAAAGTGTTGTGCTCCCAGCTAAAATATGGGAGATTTGAACATAATGTTGACGGGAATCAATGCAACCACCAAATTCCAGTTCTCCCAGATTCTCTAAGTATCTCAAGCCTTAAAATTAAACATTCCACAACTTTTTGAGGAGGTGTTCACTAAAAGTTTGTAATGACATGGAAAATTTTATATAATGCAAAATGGAAAAGATACACAATTATGGGTGTAAAGAAATTGTGTGTGATATGATCTCAACCAGTTACAAATATATGGCCAAAGGACTGAAAGCGAATACAAAAAAAAAAAAAAAAGCCAACAGTGTTTGTTTGCCACAGAGTGATTAAATGATAGTGCTTTCTACTTTCTCTCATATTTTCCTATTTTCCAGTGTTTCTAGAAACCTGCTATTACTTTTATAATCAGAAAATATCGTTTTAAGAAAATAACATAACACTAACATAACTGCAAAGGATGGCCTACCTCTCCAATATTATTGATGCCTTTCCATAAGGTTGGCTTGATTTGCAATACCTCCTAACTAGAAATCACACGCAGCTTTCATTACTGTGTCATTATATTTCCTTTTCCAAGTCATTAGCAGGATGTTAAGAACATCAAGATGTAAAATGAGTCATGACGGTAACTCATAAGACACCACCCATATAGAAGCATTCCCTGCCACTTATCATCACCTTTCAGTTATAGTTATTCATCAGCTCATAATCTCAGTAGATGATATAAAGTCATTTCCAATTAATGGTTTTCCAAATCAAGTATGGAGACATTGTAGCAAATGTTTTCAAAGTCAAGAAATATAGTTCCTGCTCTTCTAATTCAACCCATGAAGTCCTACTCATTTGTGTGAAAGGGGCTGAAAAATAATTGAGTTTACTTTGTAGCCATTTTTCAAGTATGATCGAAGACAATAGTTATAGAGTCTTCATTTCCCGGTAATTGAAGAAGTATTGATTTAAGGGGCGTGATCCATTAGCATAGGGTCCATAGCTTAATTGTTCTCAATTTTCCAGCAGTTCTCCAGCTCCTCACAACTAAAAACTCTTTTTAAACACAAACCAAAGTGATTATTAGTTTGTCAAATGGGAGCAAAAACAAATATGATATGAACCAGGACCCCAAATTTCAAGGTTTAATTTTTCCCCCTGCTCGTAGAATTATATAAGTATATCATATTCTTTAAAACCACACAAAATTCAGTTATTTTTGTTTCCCAGATATTTGACAACCATGTGTACTTAATGTGAATATACTTTGATGTCTTTCAAAGTATACTTTCTTGTATACTTGTATCTTGTATATAAGAAACTTTCTTGTCTTTCAAAAATCAAACCTTTTTTTTTATGGGACTCAAGTTTGGGGTGTGGACAAATTCAATAAATACATTTTTAAGAGGAATCTTTTTGCAGAAAAATTTCTCAGGTGCTGGGGAAAAGTTCATTTCAATCTGTGCTTGGTTGTCATTCATATTCATTCATTCAAACTTCAGCTTAGTAGCACGTCTCAGGAGGAAAAGGGGTTCTCTTAAGCCTGTAAATTCTCTTTAGAATGCCTGATCTCTTTAGGATCTCTTTAGGCAAAGTAGATCCTTATTGTATGAAGAAATGGTATGTTTTTCACTACTCATTTTGTGTGTTCTCATTCTCCTGGACTCAAATAGTTTCCCATTGTCCTCTCCTTTTTCCATAACATACACAAAGATACTAAACTACACAAAATAGAAACGAAGAAAAGCCTTGTTAAAAAAAAAAAATGAAATCACCTAATTTTAACCATGTGCTTTCTTAAATGACACCTTTTTGTGGTTATATGTTATTTTTAAAAGGCATATTTTTATGGGGGGAGGTAGACAATGTGCACACGAGAATATTCAATGCATTTTCTGGTCTTGAGAAATTTCTCGTCCTTTTCCATTACAAAGCAGAATGTTCATTTCAATGCTCTCTACTTGGGAGTTGTGGAGAGCAGCAATTCCTCTTTGTGCTTGCTATAGGCTCTGCGCAGGGAAACAATACAGATTCATGAGAGGTGGTGACAAAGGAGGACAAAGACCAGAAATGGGATTTCTGGAGTTTATAACCCATCCCCTACTCCTGAGTTATTATACTTAATCTATTTCTGACAAATGGGTTTCAGATGGCTATCCATCCAATTTTACAGGGACCTCCAGTGAAAGATTTCCACACCCTCCCCACCACAGGATGAGGAAGCGTTTGTCAGCCCTCAGTAGTGGCTACGTCTCCCTTATTCCCAACTTGATCACCATGCCTGAAGTTAAAGGGGTCTCCCCATCTGCCATCAGTGGGACCAGAGAACAGGCAACTATCAAACCCCACGTAATTTTCCATTTCCTCCTGAACTCTGTTTAGTCTTCTTTCTTTGCCACAATAACCATTGTTTCTCTATGCGGCTCCTAGTTTGCGGTTTCTTGACCATCTCCATTCACCGCCTTCTGTCATCACCTCTTAGGATACCCTGGCCTCTTTCTAGGCATTCATTTTCATGACAAGATGATCGACCTACATTAGAATCTTCATTTCATATTGTTTCTAGATTAAACTCAGGGTTGGGCTACACACACAAATACTGCTCTGTGGCCACATAAAACCATTTTTAGTACTTGGAACCAGTGGTCCTTTCCCTGACCCAGCATATCTTTTTTGGCCTCTCATTAACTTCAAGGCCCCTTATCATGTCTTACCTGGACCACTTTTCTTCTCATATAATAATCTATGAGGAAAGGCTTTCACTGGAAAAACTGGGAGTTGTTTGAACTCTTGGGCAATGAATACAAAAGCTATGCCAAAATGTTAGAGACCTCATAACCCCTGACTGGAAAGCACACTGAGGTCACCCATCAATTATGTCTGCTCACATCTATACTATAAAAAGACAATGTGACATGGATTGCTTAGGCAGATTACTTGCATGGTGGGCACAGAGCTACCAGATTCTTAATGTTTTGGTCTCTTCTGAGTCTAAAAACAGCAACACTATTTGCATTCCCATCACTTGAAAAAAAACTAGAATCTAAATTATGAGAAAGTCTACTTTCTCTACTACACACAAGGCATGAATGTGGAGGGGGTCCTGGGGTTTGAAGCAAAAGAAACTAAATTTAAAATTAGACACATAAGACATATAATGCATCCAGCTCTCCCAATGCAGTAACTAGACAGTGCTAAGCACTAACTCTATCAAGAGGACACATTAGAGTTACTCTAGGATCTCAAATCTTCACACTTTGCATCAGTATTGCTCTTATTAGAAACTTTATTCCTTGCCTAGAAAAGGTACCCAAGAAGTTTCAGAAAAGCTGCTTCTGATGGAGAGAGAAAATGAAAAGCCAACTAAGAAGTCAAAATAAAAAAGAACAAACTGAGCAGATGCTACCAAAACAAATGGAGCAAAACATATTAAAATCAGTGGTGGGTGAAAATGCTTAGCAAGTGAAAGAAAAAAAAAAGAAAATGAGGTAATGACTCTACCTTTACCACTTCTAACTTCCTCATCTTAAAAGAGCAAAACCAAAATACAACTTCTAAATGCCTGGAGACTCCAGATAGCTGCCATCAGTTTTCCAAACATTGCCTATACCATTCCCAACAGTTCAAGGGTAAATTTAATTGTGGTGCTACTCCTGAGTCACAGGCCATCCATGAAATGGCTTCGCAATGGCCTTTTGATGAAGAAGTGGCCTTCAAGGCAATTTCAGATTACTACTAAATTTGTGAATTGTTCATTTTATAGCCCAAGGGTAGGGAGAGAAATCTCTACTAGAGGTGTAAGTAGGGGCTATTTTGCTTATGCGCTTATGCTTCCATTTGTTTCTAGAGCATTTATGGGTATACATTTATTGGGGATCTGGTCTTCAACATTAAGAGCCTGAGTTGAGAATAAGGCTATCATCTTGCACCTTTGAAATGGCCTCCAATGCCACATGAAAGTACAAGGTAGGTTGCTGATTGACTGAATGACCCCCGTGATCTAAATTCTTTAAATGTAAGCAAAGACACACCACCATGCAAAGGCAGCTGGTGAGCTAGTTTTAAATTAGCCCCTGATCATACAGCATTAAACTTAATCCATCCCAGTGAAACTCAGTTGTCTAGAACAGTGGTCTCCAACCTTTTTGGCACCAGGGACTGGTTTCACAGAAGACAATTTTTCCAGGAACCAGGGCAGGGATGGCAGGGAGCAGACAGGAGGCAGAGCCCAGGCGGTAATGTGATTGAAGCTTTGCTCGCCAGCCTGCTGCTCACCTCCTGCTGTGCGGCCCGGCTCCTAACAGGCCACAGACCTGTACCAGTCTGAGGCCCGGGGGTTGAGAACCTCTGGTCTAGAATATCATTTTAGAACCAGTGAGAATATCAGAGAGAAAAAGGCAAGCTAGGTTCATAGACACCATCATATTAACAGCCACAAAGAAAATTTTAAAACCTTGAATTTCAGGAACCAAACTTCAGGATTATAAATATCAGGAATTATTAACGTAAGAATAAAAGAGAGCCACAATGAAATACTTATAGATATTTCAGTCCACTGCATTGAAGAATATCAATTGAATCCATTGATTTCAGCAAATAATGTGCAAAAGGAAGGAATTTCATTTCCTATCCCCAAGGGATTCTAGAGCGCAAGGTGAGGAGAGAAAATCAATAATAAAACTGACTTTCCTCACTATGTAAGATGAATCAAGTACTATCACTTACAATTAACAATGGCACAAAAGAGAAATTCATCGGTTCTCAAAAGAACTGCTTTGAATCCACTGTCCACAAAACCTTGGGTAGGGCTAAGTGAGAAGTTGCACCATTAAAGCTCTGAAGCAAGCAAGACCTGAGCTCTCCATTCACCTTCTCCCCAGGGGCTGAGGGAACAGGGTGACACAGACCTTCCTTTAAACAATTTGCAATCTCCTGGGATTGTGCAAATGATCTGCTAGCTGATGAAGATCTTCAAACAAAATACCCTGTCCTCAACTCATCATTCTAAGATGGAGAAAAATAGTATCCTTTTTCTCTTAGTGATAGGCAACATGAACACAGGCCAACACCAATTCTAACCACAATGAGATACCACTTCACACCCATTAGGATGGCTATTATTAAAAAAAAAAAAAGCCCTGACCAAGTGGTTCAGTTGGTTGGAGCAACGTTTTGTGCACCAATAGGTTGCGACTTTGATCCCCAGTCACAGCACATACCTTGGCTATGGGTTCGATCCCCAGTAGGGGCACATACAGGAGGCAACCTATTGATGTTTCTTTCACATTAATGTCTGCCTCTCTCTCTCCTGCTTCTTCTTTCTCTAAGCATATCCTTGGGTGAGGATTTAAAAAAAAAACACCAGAAAATGGCAAGTGTTGCCAAGGATGCGGATAAACTGGAATCCTTGTGTACTGTTGGTAGGAGTGTAACATGGTGTAGCCACTATGGGAAACAGTATTGAGGTGCCTCAAACAATTAAAAATAGAATTATCATATGATCCAGTAATTCCACTTCTGAGGATATACTCAAAAGAACTGAAAGCAGAACTCAAACAGGTACTAGTATGTCAATGTTCATCGTAGCATTATTCACAGTAGCCCCAAAGCAGAAACAATCTAAATGTCTATCAACAGAGGAGAGGAATGGATAAATAAATTGTGACACATACATTCAACGGATATTATTCAGGCTTAAATAGGAAGGAAATTCTGACACATGCTATAATGAGGATGAACCTTGAAGACATTATGCTAAGTGAAATAAGTCAAATACAAAAGGACAAATATTTTAGGACTCTACTTATATGAAGTATCTACAGTAGCGGAATTCGTAGAGACAGAAAGTAGAATGGTGGTTGCAAGAGGCATGGGGAGCTTGTATTTAACAGATACAGATTTTCAGTTTGGGAAGAAAGTTTTAGAGATGAATGGTGATATGGTTGCACAACAATGTGGATGTATTTAATGCCACTGAATTGTACACTTAAAATGGATAAAATACTATAATGTTATATATATTTTACCACAATAAAAATATCGTACATTTCTATACTTTGGTTTCTCTTCAGAAGATACAAATCTTTCGCCTTTTTAAAAAAATATTGTACATTTCTATAGGAGTACATAGGAAGGTTTTATGGGGATTTCCATTGGGAACCTACATATGTGGGAAATAGAAAGTCTTACTTTTGCTCTGTTGGAATTTTTTACCATATAGTTGGGTTATTTTTAATAAAAATAAAACAACCAAAATTAAGTCAGCCTTTTACCTAGAAATTCCCCTCTTAAAAATTTGGAAGGTACCATATGCATATACAAGAATGTTTTTAATATTAAAAATGTAGAAGCAACATAAATAGTTAGCAGATGGGAATTGTTTAAATAAATGGTGGCATAGCTCTACAATGGATGACCACGCAAGTATCTAACAGAAACGGGGCCCATAATATGTTAAGTTTTAAAAACAGGTGACATTTAATGACCTCATTATAGTATAAAGAGTGATGTGTTGCCCTGGCTGGCGTAGCTCAGTGGATTGAGCTCAGGCTGTGAACCAAAGTGTTGCAGGTTCGATTCCCAGTCAGGGCACATGCCTGGGTTGCAGGCCATGGCCCCCAGCAACCACACATTGATGTTTCTCTCTCTCTATCTCCCTCCCTTCCCTCTCTAAAAATAAGTACATAAAATCTTAAAAAAAAAAAAAAAGAGTGATGTGTTTACTACTTGCACCTCCTGGCTTGGATAAAAGCCTGGAAGAATACATATAAAATGTTAATCACGGTTGTTTCTAAACAACAGGATTAAGATCCATTTCAATTTATTTATTCGTATTCTTTGAGTTATTATTACAATATTTATTGCAAAGCGCTGTAATCAGAGAAGTAACAGAGCTATTTCCATTTTGAGAAACCAACAAGCCAAGGGCCCAGGGACCACTCAACAGTACAAGGAGTACTTCACAGGTCACAGAATCTTTCAGGGCCCCAGGGGCTTCCTTTCCTGTCCTATCTCCAGGCGCAAGCTGCCGCGAGCTACAGAGGTGCCTCAGAGAGAGCATGTGTTATTGCTGAGCCTTTTCCGTATTTCACATCTCACAGTCAATCAGGCATTCACTCATTTCCCAAGGAGTCGCCATCTAAATCTTGAATATAAAATATTTAACTCTGATTTCTACTTTTCAGAACTCAGAATGATGACATCCAGCAATAGTAACAACAATAATAAGCGTAAGCAAATTGCAGATATCTTGCAATGGGAAAATGCTCTCAAGCCTTGCAGAGGAATGTATTTTTTTAGTGATAGGCAACATGAACACAGGTCAACACCATTAAATTACAATATAATTTATCTTGTAAATTATATTTCAAGATAACTGCATTGACCGTGAAGTTAGTTTTAGCCAACTGTTCTGTACACTCAACATCCTTCTAGGCAAGCAACAGATGCCATTTAAAAAAAAAAAAAACTTTTCAAGAAGTTCTACTCTTAAAATGTGTTAAAACAAGGTGTTCCCTTATGCTATTTTCCTGTTTTTGTAATTTAAAAAATATTATCATTTAAAGCCAACAGAAAATGAAATAAAGGGACATATTTTACAGATCTCATCAACTCTCTCCTTTAAATTTATTTTCAACAAGAGACAGGAATATGGAAGACATATGACGCATTGTAAGCCTTACTTATCCTGTGGTTTATTTAGGGAATTTTATTTTGCGTTTGGAAAATGAGAGACTTCTGCTTTTAGGAAGACAAATATGAACAACTCACAGAGAGAAACAAGACCTCCTATTACTAGCAAGCTTTTAGAAAATCAAATAATTTCATGTATTTTACTCTGTATAAGAGCAAGTGAAGATAAATGCTCAGTATTACAAAATTAGCAAAATATCTTTACCTCTGTGAACAACATTTCGACAGCACCCAGATGTCTCTACACACAGCTTCTCCATTCACAAGGAAAATCCCACATGTCCATGCCCCCCAAGAGTGAAATGCCCTGGAGTTGGCTCGCTCTGCGGGGACATATTCTTCTCTCCTAAATTAACCTGAAGAGTAAGCTGGATTTGTTTACTGCACTAACATCTGTAATTATTCAACATCTCGGTGACATGGTGTAACAGTTACTGCTTGTGCAAACTGCCCATTTAAATAACTCTCGGCAGTGTGAGCACATGAAAACCCACAACACCGAGAAATTAGAAACATCTGTAAAAATTAATGGCTCAACTGACCAAAGGGGTGGGGGGATTAAAACAGCTAAATAGTTCCAGTGCAAGATTTGACTTTAGAAAATAATCCTCCATGTTTAGGTTAGTTCTTAGCATATCCACAGCTCCCCATCTGTGAGGACTCCTCGCTGGCATACACTTCATTTTAACCCACCAATGCAAACCCATTACCAGTCTCATTACAAAATAGCATAGGTATGGTACAAGGTTAAGGGGATTCATTACATCTTTAAAAGCAGAAAAAGAAATACCTCTTCTCCCATCATGCAGTCAGCCTCCTCTCTTCAGTTTGAAAAGGTCCCAGAACTATCCTGGAACCCTCCCACTTCCTTCCAACAGCCAAAGGCACGGAGTCTGAAGGACCCAGCCTAACCCTGAGTCATACTTGGGACCAAATGAGCAATGGGAAGAACAAAGCTCACATTTGTTTATGGTTCAGGAAGCCAGGGCCGGTTCATGGCTTGGGTGGCTTCGAGAGAAGTCCTCCTCCCTCGCCTGTGTTGCTGCAGCAATCTACGCTGCCTGCTGGGACCCACAGGTGTGACTAGTAGCACAAGGAATGCACTGAAGGGGTGTTTATTTGGCAGGATCCAGGCACCACTTCTGTTTAAAAATGTCAGAGGGGAAAGAAAAAGCCCACTATCTTTCAAGAGATATGATTGGGGAGTGAGAGGTATCTAGAATACGGTTTGTATATATGTCCATTGTGAAAATATCTGTATTTTAAAGAAATAAAAGCAGTGTACTACTACAAAAAAAAAAAAAAAAACCTGAAGAAGGAAAAACAGCCCTGGTTTTATGGAAACACTTCCCCAAGGAAAACTACAGAAAGATTGTTGCCAGCCATGTCATCAGTAGTACCCTAACAGATTGCAATAAAATGTTTAAATAGCAATCTTGTTTTTTTTTTTACCAAATGAAATACCATTTTAAGTACCACTTCATTGAAGTTAAGTCCAGCGGTTAAGACATCAAAATTCTAGAGCCAGAGTGTCTGAGATCAGAATTCAAGCTGGCCCACTTCCTTGCTGTGTGATGCTGAGCAATTAATTTACCTCTGTTCACCTTGGTTCCCTTACCTACAACATGGAGATAACAGCACCAACCTATATCATTGTCTGGAGGATTAAATACATAATATACATACAGTGCTTATAAAAGTGCCAGGCACACAGGAAGCACTATTAGCCACTACTATAAATTCAGAATGACTAACAAATCAGAATATTGAGTCAATAGCATCCTCACCGTAGCATTTTTTTAAACAGGGTCCAACAGAAATAAGGCTTACTCGAGTGTGGTTGGTAGGGTACATGAATGTCTCGCATGAGATGTGCAGTAACTTGAACATTCCACCTAAGGTGTCATTTGGTGTGCTTGAGTGTGAAATTGTTGTTACAGAGTTACATGCATATGATTTTGTAACAAAAGAGTTTGTAATAAAAAGGGGGCATTATTTGTGCTGGACCCTGTATATTTAGATTCTAATGACCAGCTTCAGTTTAACAGTGGTTAATTTTTACATTTTTAAATTAAACTCACGTTAAAACAATGTATTCCATATTTATTAACTGTCTGCAGTATGTCCAAATCTGTAGAGGGCTTTGAATAAGATGCTGTCTCAGTCCTCATGAAAATTTGCAATCTGCTTGGGTAAATAAGACATCGATCTGCTTATGTATCACCCAAGAAAGCAACGTGGAAGACGTCGCTGGCCTGTAAATGGCAAGTGTGACACAAGTCTACACTTGGCTACATGGCTACAGAATTAACACATGCAGTTTAGAGGACAGATAAGAAATCACCCTAAAAAAAAAAAAAAAAGAAATCACCCTATGGAAACCTATTTAGGATGAGAGAGAACACATGAATTGCCTGCACAGAAGAATTCCAAATAATTTATGTAGATACTCTCCCCAAAGAAGAATGTAACTCTCCATTTCTTAAGTGTGAGGTACACATAGTGACTTCTTTTTAAAGAGTCGGATATAGAAAAGGGGGAAAAAAGAACTAACAACTTCAGAGTGGAGAAACCTGATGGACACTTCCTCAGCCAGGTGACTAAAGTCAACATCAATGGTGAGAAGCCACGTTGATGCCATGTACCCTTGACATGACATGATGAGAAAGGCACTTCACCTCTGTAGTCTTTCTCCTCCAATCCCGTCACTTCGGTGTAACCATCAGAAAGACATCAGACAAATGCCAATTGAAGGACATTCTGCAAAACTCCTCAAAATTGCCAAGGTTACCAAGAACATGACAAATCTGAGAAACTGTCACAGCAAAGAAGAGCCTAAGGAGACAAGACAACTAAATGCCATGTAGGATCCTGGATGGGATCCTGAAACAGAAAAAGGACATTAGATAAAAATGAAGAAAATCTGAGTAAAGGATGGACTTTAATAATCATGTATTAGTATCAACTGGTTCATTCACTGTGACAATGTAGCATATTAACAGGGGATGTAGATGTTAATAACAGAGGAAATTGGCTGTGGGGTATGTGGAAACTCACCGTAGTACCTTCATAACTTTCCTATAAATCTAAAATTATTCTAAAATAAAAACTTTATTTAAAAACTAATTAGGAAGATAAGTTTGTTGAATGTGTATGTACACATAAATAAACATATGTGTGATTTGTTGACATACATGACATGTTCTTAGGTATATGAATGTAAAATGTATTTAGCAATGCCTTCCTTTCTTTTTATTATCTCTATATCCTTAGCCTATCTATTTAACAACAGGAGTTGAATGCTGACTCCTAACATTTTGCTTTCTGTAATAAACAAAAGAGTTTTCTTTGAAAGGAAACTTGGCTCTTCTGTCAGTTCTGCTGCCAAACCAGGCTACGGCGGCTCAACTCAAAGACTGTGCATGAGGTGGGCCCATCTGCCCTTTCCAAGAGCTACTAGAAGTTCCTGGTGCCTGGCCAATTAGTCATCAACCACGAAGCCCGATGGCTGGCAACTCTCCCAGTTACTTCCTCTCCCGTCTCCACTCCATACTGCCAGGCGCCTCCCCAGTTATCTCTCCAAAGTGCCAATCCGATCCTACACTGCCCAACAGAACTCCTCCACCAACTTGCCAGCCCACCCAGAAGAAGTGGAGCTTGTGAGTAAGCTGGCTGCATCTTGGGGGAAGAGGGTCTACCTCCCCTCCAATTCTCCATCTCTACTACTATCACACCCTGTGTACTCCAGCCAAACCCAGACCTTTTCCATAACTATGCTCCCTCTTTGTCCATGCACATGCAGCAAGTACCAGGAATCCCCATTTATCTTTTTAACGTGTTGCTCAAATGCCACTTTCCTTGAAAAGATCTCTCCAACACCCCATCCTTTCCTTCTAGACCTCCAGGAAAGTTAGTAGCCCCTTCTTCTTTATCCTCTTTGATGCTCTGGACATACCTTTGCTAGCCCTTTCCCACTGCATCATAATGACTTTTATACATACATACTTCTCTCCCACAAAGGGAAAACCCAAAGCACTAAGTTAGAGTCTTGTATATGACAGCTGATCCAAGGTGTGGTGTGGCAGAGGAGGTGTTAACTCCATTCCAATTAACTAATCCAGACTCCACCACCCCCCAAATAAATAACCTGCCAGGTGAAAAATCTGTGCACATTATGCTAATACTACAGCATCTAGACATGTCACCTAACCAATCCCTTCAAAAATGGATTGCCACTCCTTAGCTCATTTATTTAGAAATTCCAGAGCTGCCACTGCTGATCCATAAAAGGCATTCAATAAAGCTTCAGTGAATGAATAAATGAGCCAATTAATAAACAAATGGAACAATGAATCTGTTGCCAGACCACAAGTAGATCCCAAATAGAATGAGTCTTCCTTTATAATTTTGATTGGATTGGGGCAAAATGTTATATTCATGTATCCAGTCCACAAATATTTATTGAGGGCTGACTATAATTTAACAATAATTTTCAAGGAATTGTAAATACAATGGAGACTAACACAGACAAGGTCCAAAATCATAGCACTTACTTCCTAATGGCTGATATTTAAGACTGGGAGATGTCACCCTGGCTGGTGTGGTTCAGTTGGGTGGAGCATTGTCCCATAAACAGAAAGGTTGTGGGATCGATTTCTCATCAGGGCACGTGCCTGGGTTCTGTGTTCAGTCCCCGGTTGGGATGTGTACAAGAGACAACTGATTGATGTTTCTCTCTCACAGAGATGTTTCTCCCCGCCTCTCTTCCCCTCTCTAAAATCAAGAAGCATGTTCTCAGGTGAGTATAAAAAAAATTAAAAGACTTGGAGATGTCAAACAAACAGCAACCACAAATATAGCAAAATTCAATCCTACTTCTCTGAGTTGGAAATTTTCCATAATAAAAAGTTAAATAAATTATCCTGAAAACTACAGTGCTGTTTATAGACATTCCTTCTGTTCTAATAACCAGAAGGGCAACAATAATAACTATAAATGTTAACCAAGTGATTATTATATGCCAGGCACTTTTCTACTCATTTTGCATGTTACTTAATCCTCCTAACAACCATATGGGGTAGGTCTTCTTGGTATTCCAATTTTACAGATGAGGAATCTAAAGCGCTGAGTGCTAGAGTAATTTGTCCCGGAAAGAATCAGAGTTGGGATTTGAACCCAGACAGTTTGGCCTGCATGCTTAATAACTACTGCACTCCTAAAAACACAATTTTAGAGGCCTTCTGGAGATGTGATTCTTGGTGATCTGGATGCAATTAAACATTTCTTACGAAATACACTATGACGAGTGCTTTAAAAAGTGTATGTCAGCATATACAAAACAGTTTCCTTGTTCTTTTCCCCACCAACGCTCCTCTCCTTACTTTCCCTAAATAAAGAAATCTAATGGGAGACATCACATAATCTTATCTCTCAAGCAAAATGAGGGACATCCAATACTATAAGTCTCAGATAATCACAACAAGGTTTTGACTCAGTTGTGTCTCATTAGTTAAAGAATATATCATTAGCTCCTGGACATTTCCCAGAGCTTATGTCTAGTCTTCAAAGGATTAGATACACAAATCTCTCATTTTTAAGGAACTAAAACTGTCACTGTGGATGCTTACATGTTTTAATTTTGCTTAAGCATACAGCTTGACAAATTTTTACTCAGATGGATAAAAAGACTGCGTGGGATATATATGAAAATATTAAAATTTCTCTTACTGTAATTTGGCTGATTAAAAACTGGTAGCTCATTTATATATCATTTTAATTCTAATTCTTTGTTACAAGTAAAAGCTACAATGTTGATATTATAAAGGCATTAATTTGAGTGACTGTGATTCTATAAAGGAGATTCAAGATGATTAGAGTTGAAAAAGAGACTGTCACAAACACAGTGTCTAGATGTGGGATATAATAGAAAATGTAGAAAGAAACCAGAATCATCTCAAGAGAGACATCAAATGTCAGTAATGGAAATCAGCTAAAATAGGAAGATGGTGAGAAAGGAGCTTCTTAAAGGATCTCTTTGTAGGGAATCCAGTAAACAACCAGCCTGGGAAAACATCTCTTCCAATCTGGCTATTGGAAGAACCCCAGCTCAAAACACTGTTTTTCCCAATAACTAAGGATGCCAGCACCAGTTATGCCTAGAGAGCCTTGCCATGGAATGTGCTGGCACTGAAAAGCCAGGATTATTCTATATAAAGACATGTCAGGTAAGGTCCTGAGACTTACCAGAGTATCTATAATTTACCCACACATGTGTAATACCTGCCGCTCCTTTCCCTAAGTGTTTGTACAGGAGTAGCATGAGAGTCATTTGTAAAAGGGGAAGGGGTTTAGAAAAAGAGTGGGGCCAGGCAGGACTAACAGGGAAGCAGTCTGGTAAAGAAACTCCCTTTGAAGTCCAAGGGTGGGAGACAGAAGGAACCAGCTGAATTTACGCGAGCAATGTCCTGTCTGGGTTGCCTTCTTCCAACATGCTCTAGGCTGATGACTCCCAAACCTACATCTACATTTCCCTTCCAATCACCAGACTTATTTATCCAACTGCCTGCTAGATACCTTCACTTGAAAGTCCCACAAGTACCTCAAAATCCAGCTAGTCTATGACTAAATCCATGACTTTACTCCCCAAATAGCTTTCTTCTCCAGTGTTCTCTAATAAGGGAATATTATACTACCATCCACCCAACTGCTTAAGAGTTACCCAAGGCATCATCTTCAGGTCCTTCCTCTACCTTACCTATCCACACTATCAAACTTCTTGATTCTACCTTCAAAGTATTTCCCAAAACTACCTAAGACAACAGTTCAAAGCTGTTAAGAGAGAAAGATTCCTTCTCTTATCTTGATGTTTCTTGACATGTAAAAGGGAGTCCAAATGGGCACTGTCTAGACACTTTGGCTTTTGGACACAGTTGGCCACTCCTGGAACTCTCTTTGTCCCTTATTTAGTCTCTCCTGGGAGAGTGAAGTGACTTCTCTAAAGGTAAATTTATGAAAAATAAAATCGGTATGCTCAACTCAGCTCTTCTCTTTTCTCCTCTTGGAAGTTGGCCTTGCCTGCTCTTCCCCAACAGGCAAGCCCTTCTGCCTCACATGGTTCTGCTCTAGTCCAGCACTGCTGAGTCTGTCTAATCCTAGGGATCAGGCGGCAGGCCCATTTGGCCCTCACACTAAACTATATTCTCCAACTTCACCTTCATCAGTAACTTAAACATTGCAATAGAAAATACATAGAGAAAGCTGCACAAATCATAAGTGTATAGTTTGAGGGATTTAAATGAAGTGAAACAAGACCTACATAAAATAGAGAAATATACTGTGCTTGTGGTTTGGAAATGTGTTCATTCTCCCCCAAAAGTATTTATAGAGTCAATGCAAACCAAATCAAAACTCCAGGGCTTGCTTTAGGGGGAGCAGGATTGACAAACTGACTATAAAATTTATATGAAAAGACAAAGGACCATGAACAGCTATGAACAGGGAAATCTTGAAGAAGAGGAACAAAGATTGAGGACTTATACTACCAGGTATCAAGACTGACTATAAAGCTACAGCATTAAGGTAGTATAGAATGGGTACAAGGACAAATAGACCAGCAGAACAGAGTCCAGAAATGGACCCATATATACACAGCCACTTAAATTATGACAAAGGTACAGTACAGAAAGGATAATCTTTTTGATGAACAGTGCTGAGTCAACTGGATACCCATACTGCAAAAATGAGTACAAATAATAATTGATTCTCCATCCACTGATTCATCTTATTCATTAACTGATTTAGAATTTAGATTGGGGGGATTTATCAGGGGACCCACTCTAAGTTTCTATGAACCTCTCTCCTGAGTCTTAGTTATCCTGTCTTCTATAATCCACTCCTCCCACTGTAGCTTGGAATACATTCTCTAAACCATCTATCAGATCATGTCACTCTCATGCTGAAAAAATCTTTCCATTGACAGCTCCCTATTGTCCTCAAGATCAAGTCTACGCTTCACATGTCTTTCCAGGTGCTTCCTGAACTAGGCCCTGCTTCTTTCCCCATTCTCACCTTTCCCCACTTCCTGTTGGGGCCTCAACACATGCTCCATGCCATTTCTTTTTCCCTTTGAAGCATTTATACAAGTTGCTCTTCCTATCTTGACAACTCTATGCTCCTCTCCTTGATGGATGTCTACCGGACCCTTGGGTGTCAGCCTAAACATCACTTCCTGTAAGCCTAAAAATATCACTCCCTATAGCTCTAAACATCACTTCCTAGAGGAAGTGGATACACACCCACATGAACACACACTCTCCAGCCTCCCTAATGAGTCACTACTTCCTGCCATGCCTGAAGGCTCCTGCAGCACAGCACTGTGTTCTCAGCCCGGTCAGAGCATTCCCTACACTGTATTTTTAGGACTTGTTTACTTTTCTGTAGCTCTCTGAGGGGCAGCGACCTGGTCTCATTCACTATTGTATACCCAGTGCCAAGTACATGGTGAGCACTGAAAAAACACTGTTGAAATGAGTTACATCTAAAATTTCAAAGTATTTTTAGGTATATAATTTTTTAAAGTTCTATGAGTTAGGATAGGTACAAAGAGTATTTCCATTTTACAGATGGCCGAATTGAGGCTTAAGTGACTTTGTCAAGGCCAATCAGCTAGGACAACTGTAGCATGCCCTTCTAATCTTATGACATTTAACTTGGTTCATCTTTAGGCACACTGTATTTTCCACTATTTTGATATAACACATACTTACCTTTGGGCTTAGTTAGCTTAAATGGTATCTTTTTCCCCAAGGTTCTCTTTTTCTTTAATCTTTTTTCAAGGGAAATTTCCAACATATACAAAAATATAGTGTGATGAACCCCCATGTATGTATCACCCAGTTTCAACAATTAACTCATGACCAATCTTGTTTACTCTGTGCCCCACCCTTCCACCTTCCAAATTATTAGAAGCAAAATCTCAGACATTAAATCATTTCATGTATAAATATTTCAGTTAAATAGTGCATTAAACAAATCATTCACAGGTGTATCCAATTGGTACTATTAAAAAGACTCATAATTGGGGTTCTTCCTTATCAATAGGAGAAGCGAGAATACTCATCATTTCTTTATTGTTGGGGGTGGAGAGTGTTATAAAATATCTCCTGGAATAGAATCATTAGCATTCAGCCACTCTGAGTGAGGTGACTGGGATTAAAGCACAGGTAAAATCAGCACCAAATTAACTCAGAAAAATGCATCTGAAAACCTCACAAACTCACATAGAAAGTATACTATATTGCTTACAGCTGTTAGCAATTATCAGATTCCTTTTTTCCTTCATCCAAGCTATCACACCAGCCATGTCAGATGGCCAATTGCCCCAGCCTGAGAGGGGAACCTGCTTGGGCCTCAAATAAACGCTGTCACGTGACATCCAATTGGTGCCTCTACAAAATCAACAGCGAGCTCAATTCTGAAAGGAAGCTTCCTTCCTTAAACATGAATCTTGGTCACAAAACCATCTCCAAAGTGATGAGAACCAGGTTGTGTACTAGTAAAACATGATCACACTTATCAGCCCTCATGCCAGGTTGTGCAATAACATAATGAGTCCATAAATCTATACAGCGATCCATGGCGCCAACAACAGGGGGTGGAGCGAGTTTTGAATCCTCTTAGACACTGTAAAGATTTTCTGCAGCCAGTGAAGCAGGCTGGGAAGTTTATGTTTTCCCCAGAGGCTTCACAATGAGAAGCAGGTTAAGGTTGATGGCCAGCACATGGTTTCATTCTGCAAACAAATCATGAATCACATGCACATGCATATAATATACATATATATAAAAAATAACTCTGATGAAGTTAACATTACATGTCACCAAGACCAAGGCAATAAATCTGCCTGTTCCACAAAGATGCAGTGAACCATACAACCACTACATTTTCAACTATGTAACTGTTATATTATCCCACCCACACCCCTCATTTTATAGATGTCTGTAATCTCTAAAGTGCTGTTAATACAGTTTTCATATTATTCATTCAACCAGTATTTACTGAGCACCTACTATGTGCCACACACTGTTCCAAGCACATAGCATACATTGGTGAACAAATAATAAATATAGTAGAAAATTAATATTATTTTAGAAGGGGGTAAATGCTACAAAAACAGTGCAGTACAAGTAAGGAGGATGGGCTAAGGGAACAGGTTTTAGAATGAGTGGGCCGGGGCAGGTCTTGTTGAGAAGGTGAGGTCTGAGCCAAGCCTCCTGTGAAGAGAGGCAGGACACTGGGTGAGCAGGTGGAAGCCAAGTGTCCAGGCAGACACTCTGTGGTAAAGGTCCCCAAGTGGGAGAGTATATGGCATGTCTGAGGAAGAGCGAGGGGACTGGGATGAATCAAGTGAGAAGAAGGGCAGAGAAGGAGGAAATGTGAGTGGCCACGGGGATCAGGTCACCTCAGTTCCTGGGCCTGGTAGAGGACTTTCCCTGTGGTTCTCTGGGGAGGGTTTGCAGGGGAGAGCAGAGGAATGGCATAGTCTGACTTAGGGTTTCAAAGGCTCACCCTAGCTTCATGGCTGAGAACAGACTGTAGGGGGCAGGGGAGGAACAGCAGGCGCTACTACAAGCACTACAGTGATGGCGAGAGCAGGGGTCAGTGGAGGTGAGAAGCCATGGTAGATGCCAGGCCTACTTAGGAGGCAGAGCTGATGGGGTTTGCTGATGGATGAGACATGGGATGTGAGAAAAAGAGAGGAGTGAGCAACAATCCAGGGCTTTTGTTCTGAGCAACAGGACGGGAACTGGCCCTGTGTTTAACTGACATGGGGAAGACTGTGGGCAGAGAAGTTTGAGAGGGATGATGACAAGGTCAGGTTTGGACAAGATGATAAGAATTTACGATCTTCAGGTGGAGGTGTTCAAATCGGCAGTTGGGCACGTGGCTCTGGAGTTCAGAGGAGAAGTGCACTGATGTACAAACTTGGGAGACTCACATTTGATGCTGATATTGCTGCTCATAGTAACCCCAATTTATTATTAATGGTTACAACAAATATAAATAGCAATAATAAAAGTCAAACACACAATGTCTCACACAGAGAAGAATGAGAGCAAGAACCAAAAAATAAACAAAAGGGATTAACTGTGCTGAGTTAATGGTCAGGGTCATGTCAACTACTAGAATCAAATGAAGAAAAACTGCGTACATCGTTCCTTCCAGAGATGGGCCTTGCTCTTCTGTAAATATTTACAGGAATCTGAAAGTGACCATGTGGAACAGAAATGAGCTCACGAGCTAGATGCTACTAACTACATCATTTTCAGATCTGGAGAAACATCATATATTGATTACTCAAAGAAACAATACTGGCTCAGACAAGCTTCAGCAAAAGAAGTGAGACAGCCTTTAGTGTCTAAACATGTGCTCTTTCCACCTTCTTCGTAGGGTTTTACGTGAACATCTACTAATGGTATTAAGTGTCCAAAAGTTTCCTTTTCAGATTCTGTTTCTAATGCCTGACCACAGGCAGTAGAGGGAAGGGAGGTGGATGGAAGTTCTACAGCTGTGGAAAATGATGCAACTTTAAAAAATTCATCTCGTCGAAAAATGAAAAACACTTAACAGCTACCAATAAACCTGCATTAGAAATCTTGCCAATGCCCTACTCCCCGAAGCCTGCTGGCACAAACGACAAAGCAAAAATTTCAGCACTAAATCAAATTAACGAATGTTCCTTAAGCACAGCACAAATGTAGTTTGTTACAATCTGGAAAATTCCATGGTATTTATCAAATCCTAAGCAAAGCTATGATGCTTAGAAGTGTACCACAGTAGACGTCATTAACAGCCACAAGTGCGATGGCTCTGGGTGTGTTGCTGTGGCAACCGCGTACTCAGCAGCAACACGCTGTCTGCCTCTTGCCAACCCAGAACCAGAGGCAGAAGGAAAAAGCGAGCTTCCTGATGGTAACAACCCAGGGAGTCACAGCGGGGCCATTGCTATCACTCACTCACGCAGGAGACTTCTTTTTGGCAGTCTGAAATCATTCCCACCTAACTCCTAGGGAAAAAATGCACAACCCCTTTCCTCTACTGCAGAAGCAGGCAACATCCCCAAGCACAAAGCACGAGAGAAGTGTACAAGGGCAGGAGAGAGATGAGGGGCAAGGAGGTGCTTGAAAAGTATCAAGGTCATCTGTTTAGTTGTTTCCAGGCATGAGGGGCTATTTTGGAAAGAAAATGGAGAAGTGCTGGGCCACCTGAAAAGTCAAACTGGGAAACATTCCAGAGTGAGGAGATCAGCACAAAAAGCAGGAGCAAGTGGAGTAAGTCCATCAGAGAAAGACAAGTACCATATGAATTCACTTATACATGGAATCTAATGAACCAAAGAAATGAACAAACAAAACAGAAACAGACTTACAGACACAGAGAACAGACTGGGTTGCCAGAAGGGGAAAGGCATCGGTGCACTGGGTGAAAAAAGTGAAGGGATTGAGAAGTACAGATCGATAGTTTCAGAATAGTCACGGGGATGTAAAGTACAGCCACAGAAAATAGTTAATATTGTAATAATATTGTAATAACCATGTATGGTGCCAGATGAGTACTGAAATATCAGGGGACCACTCTGTAAAGTGTACGATTGTCTAACCACTAGGCTGTGCATCTGAAACCAATACAAAATAATATGGAATGTAAACTGTAATTGAAAAGTAAAATTTGAATTAAAAAAAGAAAGCAAGCAAGCAACAAATGAGCCAGGGCCTCTGGAGGAAAGCTGTTTGCACACAGGGGGACTACGTGTAAAGGGGAGTGGGCCAACAGCTAGCACGTGAGAACACCGAAATCCCAATGGAGGAGTAGGGAGTCTGAGACGCCAAGCCCTACAGTGTACTTCTGGACACTCCGCATTATGTTGCAATGAAAGAGAAACTGTTGTACATACCTTTTCCACCGGCAGAAAGTCATTTTCTACCTCAGTCGACCTTGGTCTTAGTTTTATTGCCTTGTCTTTGAAAATATCTCCAAAGCCCACTCCCTTAACTTTCTTCGGCTGGATTGCTGCAGTTGCGACTGTCCCGTTGGCACCTTCGGATTTGGTACTGCTTGAGTCACCCCCATCACTCTCAGAGCCTGTGGTTTCCCTTAAACCTGTGAAGAGGGGGGGATGGGAGAGAAATAGCTCAAAAATCAGTTGTAGCCATGAAGCACCTCACAGCCAGCCAGGAACCACCTCTAAAAGAGTTAGTGGGCATAGGGTAACTTGCACTGAGGTTTTTCATTTAAGTGTGTTATGTTGTGTTTGGGTATCTTTGTGTTTTGTTTGCTCTCTCTCCCCTCACCCTTTAATTTTATGAAGTGAATCAAAACTACAGAAAATCTCACTTCTAAGCAGGTCTCTTTGTAAATGTGACATTTTACCTGTCCTCAGCTGGAGTCTGGTTCTTATTCAAATCTGTTTTGCCAACGTCTGTGCAACAACAATGCCCTCCTCGCCTCCCTGCCCAGTCATTACCACATACTGTACCCCCAATTTCTGTGACTCATGTCAATTAGCAATTAGCAATGGAAGTAACATTTCCTAAAGGGAAACTGTGAGGCTAAAAGCCATTTAAACAAATTAGCAATTTTTAAAAAACACACAAAACCATGACTGCCAAAGAATTAAATCTCTTTGGATGGCTTCACAAGGAATAAATGCACATAGACATGTTTCTCTAGGAAAGCATTAAACCAAACTTGACATTGAGACTGGCAAGATGACTGTACTGTTAAACAGGGAAGGAAGCTGCCCTCCCGAGGGTCAGAATCCCCCAAGCTCTTCTTCCCTCCTTTAACACCATCCTCACTCCAACTGGACTTGTGTCCAGAGAACACTGGGGATATTACAGCCTTCCTCTGACTTCTTGTGGCATGTGTTGGAAGTCAGAAAATAGTAATTATCGGCAAGACAACACAGACACTTACCTCCCCAGATTCTTTTTACCCCAGGCTCTGCCCACAATCATGTTCCTAAAAGGAAAAGCCTATTTGTTTCTAGTTAATTTCTAGGTGTATGTTTTTTCTTTGATGGTTAGTGTATCAGTGATGCTATCAAATGGCAGGATTCAACGGATATTTTATGGAATACTAAACTCTGCCATTAAACTTGTCTGGAAAATGTTATGGATGAGTAAGACAGCTTCTGAACATTTACTGTATTTCTCCTGATGACAACCACACCCTTGGGGGTGAAAGTACACCATCAGATTTTGTTCGCTATTAGCCAATTGTGTGTTATCTTCCTATAGGGAAGGTGGCCTCCTAGGACATAAGAATGGAACACCATGTAATTGCTCACATAAAATGTCATAAAATGGCAAAGTCGTACAAATAAAGAAGTCTCAGTGCAGGAAGAAACTGTTAAATAAAAACAGACAATATATAGAAAGGCCATTATAAATTACTAACAAGTTTCAAAATCAAATCCCTAAAACAATGGCTGTGCTTATTGTTGCCACTGTTTTCAATTAAATGGTATTCATAAGCCAAAAAGGAGGAGAGAAGAGGAATATCCCTGGTGTACATTTTAATTAACTCAAGAACAGCATTTGTGAAGAACAGAGGGCAGAACAAGGAGGCACAGCCCACAACAAGGGGTCGGCTGCAATTTACAGGGCTGGGTTTGAGCATGCAAACATGGATAACCCCCCTGGATTAGCTATCCCTTTATTCATTTGTTCATTGTTTTTAGAAATATCCCTGCTGGAGATATAATTTTTGAGTCCAAATATTGTGTCATTTCCCCTGTAACATGTACTCATTTTGCTGTATGGATTCTTCCTTTGTGATAAATGGCTTATATATTCTTTTCTGGCTTGGAAAGAACCATTTGAGGGTAGAATAAACAAATGTGAGTGAAATGAAACCATCAGCACCCCCCCTCCCGACCACCACCAACACCACCACTACCAGAAGGCAGCTGGGCAAATGGATTAGGGCAAGGCTGTTTCAGTTCTCAAAAAGAAAAATGTGAAGGTTCTTCTATCATTCCTCATTAGCTAGAACTATAATATTTTCAACCATGGCCATCCAGATTTCACCAAGCTTCTGATTTCAGGGATATGCGGCCTTCCGGGCTCATCTTAGCAATTTTTTATTAACCAGTGTGAGAAACAGTCTTTACATTACACGGGGAGGAGCTGCACAGTCATTCAACCACACAAGCATGAACTAGGAAGGAAACACACGGCAGATTTTTCTTCCGGAAATTCTGGCAGCCTGCTTCTATCAATTTTAACTACGTAAATTAAATATCTGGGTTGGTGAAATAAGTCAAAATCTGCTTCCTTCCCTTTGGAGGGAAAGAAATGTGACTTTTCATTTTAATGTCTGTTTGGTACAGCATCTTTTAGCTACTGGTGCTCATCATAGACACTGTGCCATTAAATGTCCCCGGGTTATATTCAGAATAGTAAGTGACACTCTCAGGCAGTACAGCCCAAAGTGTTGTCTGCATATTGGGGCCAGTTTGTAAAAGGCTTGTTACTGTAACACAGTGAGCTAAATGCAGAAAGTGTGTGTGTTTGGAAACAGTTATAGCAGCGTGCACTGGTTTGACTTCCAGACGTGGCCAGCGGGACTCATCTAGGCGAACAGGGCACAGATCCATGTTGGCCTATCAAATGCCTCTGGCGAAGTCCAGGTGGAACACTGCATGCGCAGCGAAGTAATGCGCAACAGAACCAGGTATCTGTGTGCCTGGGAACAGAAGTAAAAATACACTTCTCCACAGATGGTGTGAGAAGCACAGTTGTGGTGTTCACATCTGAACCCTCTCTTTCATCACTTCTGTAGACGCGTGCATGTATGCATACATGTAGGTGCTCACTAGGGTGCGTGTTTCTCCTTCAAGGTGAAAGAGCAATGTCTCCTCAAATTTGCTTTGACCAGACATGTAACCGTCCACTTTTGTGTAATTTACCTTAATGTTCCGGCACTGATCAGTTCAGACCCATGGGCTGTATTTATTTGTTTTTAATTCACATGTACAGGGTGCTTACTGTGTGGCAGGAACTGCGCTAACGGCTTCACAGGAATCATTCGTTAATCACATTCATCTCCTTCCTCTCGACTTTTGGCAGCTTTGTTTCACAACCCAAAGGCTACACACTTGTTCAGCCAAAAGAAGTCTGCCGTGTGGTGATTGGCAGAATGAGCGAAGCAAAACACCATTTCTGGCATGGACTTCCACGTCAAATTTTTATTTCTTGGAACCACACAATGAAGAAATGGTTTATTAGCTTCCAATGACCCACTCAGAAAAAGCAATAACCGTAAGAGATAGACATGTCCATGAGAAGCCATCTCACACCACCCCCAAGGCCCAGAGGCACCACCACAAATACATATGCCATGATAAATGCTACCAATCCCCTCTCTGCACGCATGGTTCATGCACGCACGACACACACATGATAGAGGCACAAAGCAAACAAGAAAGCGCCAAGGGAAGTGGTGGGAAAGCTCTTGTTGCGCGCACCAAGGAAACGGCACTTATCTTAGGCAAATAAGTCCATGTCCTTGGACCAGAAATTCACAGACACTTGGCAGAAGCATGAGCAGCTCGGGAAAGTGCAGCTGCATCAAAAAACACAAGTACCCAGATCTTATCTTTACAATTGCCTCTTGCTGTTAAGGTCACTCACTGTAATAGCGTCTGTGGCCCTCCGTCTTTCCTGGTGCAGCTCGGTAGAGAATTGTCCCTTCAAAGGTAGTCTTTCCTGACAGTGAATGAGAGAAGAGAAGGGGAGAGAAAAAAGGAGGAGGGAGGGAAGGGGGAGCAAATGATGGCAAAAGAAGGAAGAGGAAGAATCTTTAACTGAACTTGCCTTCAATGAATTACTGCAAGAGGTTCATCCGCAAAATTAATTAGAGACCATTAGGCAGAATTTCAGAACGTCACAGAATGAGCCCAAAGTTCCCATGCAGCCCCGATGCACAATCATGAGCACCTAGAAAGTGGCACTTGCATCTGTACATGACTGGCATGTACATTATGCTCAATTTAAACCTGGAAGCCATTTCAACATTTCAACATTATAACTCAAGAATAGGAAAACCTCAATTAACCAGAAGGAATCCAATGAACTCAAGCACACAGCACAATCTTCTCTTTAAAGAATATGACTCAAATACAATGCAGTTTCAGGTCCATCATATTTTATCTTCTGCCCCATGACTGTAAGATTCTAAACAAGGCATGCAATTCTCTTTAAAAGATATTTATCATCCTCAGTACCTCTAAGCAAGAAAATATACTAATATAGTACAGGCGGGGTTTCACCAGTGAGGTTGGAAACCAATAGTGGCATCCATGGCAAGATAAGGGGTTTTCTGCTTAGCACCAAGGACATCAGAAAACCCTTATATCTTGAATCATCTTAATTGAGGTTTTCCCGTATCAGTCATGAAGCTATATTCAGGCATGAGGACATAGGACTCACCCAGTGTCATATTATCTCTTTTTTGTTGTTACAAATAGTGGCTATCAATAGCATAAGACTGGACACACAGCTAAAACTCAAATCTCTGTGGAAGCAGGAGTAAGTACATAGAATACACACATACAGCTCCACTCTGAGTGTACACAAACACATGCACACACACGCATACTGGTGTTCATATGCCCTACAGACAATACCACCAGCAGGTAACTTAATTTGCTAAAGGCAAACTCAATGAATAAATACATTACTCTAAATTACCCAAGACATAAGTTCTATTACGGCTTGTGAGCTAACTATTAAACTGGAAGCCAGTCATACAGCTTCACAGTAAGTCTGAGAAATAAAAAGGCAGGCTACATTTACAGAGAGGCACAGATTAAAACTGAGATGGGAAAGAACGACTTATCTCCCATCTTAGAAACACTCATTAGGAAAATGGGAACTCCCTGATAGGAAGCAGGCTGTCAGCTTCTGGGCCACGTCATCCCTAATATGGGAAGGGATTGTGTAAGGCCAGGCCAATAACTTAAGTGGAATCATGTATCTCTAATCCCCGTGCCCTACAGGCATGGTGGTACACCCTTGTTTTGAAATCTGCCCCTTTTTGACAGATGGGTTCCTTCCAATTAAGGCAAAAACTTAGAAATTCAATTCATTGGCTATTTCAGAATAATCCAAAGAAACAACAGTGTTTCAAATGTTTTTGGTAGACTTGTAGCTCTTGAGGACTTCGGTGACAAAAGCAGAGCAAGTAACAGAGGCTAGCTTATATTTGGGCAAATTTTTATTCTGCTTCATTTCAGTTATTAAGGCAACATTACTCCTAAGGAATACAGATGTTTTGTGAGCTAGGCCCTCCAAAGCTGAGCAGTAACTGTCCTTCCAATGTGAGAAAAATTATGTGTAAGAAAAAGAAATCAGTATTTCAACAAAGTTCTTCCAAGTACAGCATAGTACCCCTCTGTTCTTCCCCGGGACCAAGTCTGAGAATCACTGAGGTAGATGATGGCCCTGATGTCTCTGAATGGCCAAGCAATTCTACAAAGTCTCCTGTGCCCTGGCAGTAAGGCCACCAGAGATGGAGCCGGGGCTAGAGGTGGGTGAGGACATACATGTTTGATCTAAAGAGCAAAAGACCAAGAGCAACCGGCCAGTTCATGAATGTGACTGCTATTTATTTTAATGGGAAAAACACTCTCTGGCCACTATTAAATATTAGCACGTGCAGGTGGCAAACACTGTAAAAGAAAGCGATTTTAAAATGTCAACACAAAACCTTATACTTACGCTAGCATCTAATTTTGCTGAAAACTCTTTTTTTTTTTTGCAGTTTACTAAATGCTCTCCATTGCTAATAGAACATCACACACAAAACATATATCTCAAATTAAAAAGAAAAGAAAGTCTAGTGACGGCACAGAGTGGGGGGTGTCAGCCTGGTTCTACTTCACACAGGCAAGGAGCACCGAGCAACCCAGTGTCTACAGCTGATGAAATACAGTATTTGTATATTATGAGAGTGCTTTGTCCTAAGCTCTAAAAGGCCATCTCCGTCTCTGTCTTAGCTTCACAAGTCACTAACGTATCAAAGCCTGAAATTCAAAACTAAGGAATTAAGGAAAATAAGAAAGTCAATCCAAACTAGAATCTCATGGTTATTAATGATTACAGAAAGAAAATGCAAATGTTTTCCCCCTGAAAATTATGGGAGAGAACTGAAAATATTTCTGTAGCTAAAAGGCAGTTTTTGTAAAAAAAAACCAAACTAACAAATACTTTTCAGTCTTACAATTATTTTAGAATCTAAGAAATGAAATAATATAAAAAGATGTTAGAAAAGACACATTTATATCTTAAATGTGAAGCAAAGTATGAAATTGAAACTAAACAATAGTCATATCTGGATTTTTTTGCCTCTAAGTTTAAACAAGTTTTATAGATTCAAGATATTCTCTGATTATAATTTGATATAGTAATACAATATCAATATAATTTATAATTAGTTCTATTTCACACTATTTAGTCAATACTAGCACATGCAAAATTGTAACTGAAAAGCCAATTAATTAATCATGATCTGTGACAAGAAGAAATTAGCTAAATTATACTCGGACTTGAAATTTGTCACGTGCTCTGTGAGAGGGTGAACTACAGACCATAAAGGAGGCCAAACCAACGTGTGCGGAAGGCCTGTATATAATTGTGGCCTTATCCCTGAGAAGCCAGGCCATGCTCAGGACTTAATGTCATTGGGCTGTAGTGTTCTTATCTGAGACCGGGCTAAATGATCTCTAAATTCTTTTCCATTTCTAATATAAGATTCTGTCTGCCCTATTACTGCAACCATTTGGATGTTTTATTTTTTAAAAACCTCATTTACTCAAGTGTTTTCACTATTGATCTCTTACACAGGAGCCCATTTCGTTCTTTCAAAAAATTCCTTGTTGGCACCATTGTGCAAGCCTAACGAGTAAATAGATCTGGGTGATAATCATCAGTGGCTGCTGATATTTTTAAAATAAGACAGCCAGGCATTATGAGCCTGTAGATAGACTGTATATTACCACCTATGATGCAGTTTTGAACTATATGTGTGTGTGTATGAATTTAATCAAGCCCCTAGATCTAATTATCAATTTATAGGAATATAGAGCAAATGACATATCAGAGATGAAATCAGCAAAGGCAGACAGTGGGAAACTAATAGACAACGGATCTCGCTTTGTTAAGGAAATAAGGAGACATGGAGGAAGAAACTAGATTCAAAGAGACTGAAAACACATCAACAAATGACAATGTATGTACCTTCTTTAGATGCAGATTCAAACTAACAAATTGTTTTAAAAATAGAAGACTATTAGGGGAAAGTGAACAATGATTGTATATTTAATTACAGTGAAGAAATTGCCATTATTTTTGGTGTGATAATGATATTTTAAGGCACGCTTTTATGGATACAAATTGAAATACAGCCATGTGTCACTTAACGACAAGATTACATTTTGGGAAACGCATCATTAGGCTATTTTGTCACTGAGTGAACATCACAGAGTGCACTGACACAAGCTGAGATGGTATGTAGCCTACTTATATCTAGAGTACACGGTATAGCTATTGCTCCTAAGCTACAAGCCTGTATGGCATGTTACTGTACAGCATACTGTAGGCAACTGTAACACAAAGGTAAGTTATTGTGTATCGAAACATAACTAAACCTAGAAAAGATACAATAAAAATACGGTATAAAAGATTTTTTGAAATGGTACACCTCTACAGAGCACTTACCATCAATAGAGCCTGCGGAACTAGAAATTGCTCTGGGTGAGGCAGTCAGTGAGGAATGAGTCAGTGTTAAAGCCTAGGATATTAGCAAACACTATGGAAGATTTTTTTTTTTTTAGAGAGGGAAGGGAGGGAGAAAGAGAGATAGAGAGAAATATCAATGTGCGGTTGCTGGGGGCCGGGGCGTGCAACCCAGGCATGTGCCCTGACTGGGAATTGAACCTGTGATGCTTTGGTTCACAGCCCACACTCAATCCACTGAGCTATGCCAGCCAGGGCTATGGAAGATTTTATAAACACTACCCCACAAGCCCTACCTCTGCTTCCTTGTGAAAAGGTCAGATAAAACACTGAAGCTGTTGATGCAATTCCATGAACAGGGACATGGGCTGGACTGACCGGAAAGACAGAGGAGAAACTGGCCACGGCATAGGTCACCCTAACAGTGACTGCCGGGGGTGGGGGGGTGGCAGTGAAAGGTGGCCTGAGGATCAGCAGGAATAAGGAATCCCGATGAAGAGGTTCAGAAACACAGGGATCGCTGTGGCAATGCGGTTCTGGCTACTGCACATCAGAGCAGTGGTCAGATGAAGGCACTCTGTGGTATTTATAAAAAAGGAGGGTGTTTACCACGAACAGGGTGTAGAACTAAGGACTTGATATCTAGACCCTGGAAATCTGTCTTTGGTTCCACTGACCCTATCTGCCACAAAGGGTGCTCTCTGCATTGAATTGAAGGAAGAAATAAAAATTATCTATGCTTTGCATCATTGCAACCTGGAAATATTTCCAAAGCAGACAGGGATAGGTGGCTCCATATCACCACAAAAAGCTTTTATTAACGTGACAGTGGCATTTAATACTTGCTACGATAGCTTCCTATGGACCTGTGTCCTTGTACAGGATCTTAGATCCTTGACAAAGAGTATATAACAATGTACTCTGAACACCATGAAGCTGGATCTGGGAGGGCTGTAGCACTCTCTGAATATGTAGACCTGGGGGGACAGGCTCCACAGTGCTGAAACAGGTCAGCAGCTGACCAACTGGGACGTAATCTGTGCACTCAGAATTGAGGTGCTGGGAGTGAGAGAGAATCTATTGCCAAGCCCCACAGATACTGCTCGTGTCAAAAAAAAAAAAATCATCCTGATCCACATATCCTTCCATTTCTCACTGGAAATTCAGCTCCATTATAACCTTATCGGAACACCAAGGTATATGCCATCCCTCATTGACCAAAAAGTCATTATGCAGCACATGACTGTATTTATGGGTAAAATTATATGATATCTGAGTTTGCTTCAAAACAGTATGTAGTGGTATAAATACAACCAATTGGCCATATTGATAATTGCTGAAGTTGAGTAAAGGGCACACAGGGGTTCATTATACGATTCTCTAGACTTGTATACATGTTAGAGATTTTCTGTAATAAAAAGCTTATGGGGAAGGTAGAAGAGAGTATGGTGGGGAATAAATGGTGACATAAGAAGGCTTAAAACAAACAAAAAAAGTACATAAAAATCTTTTTGAAAAGCACCAATAAGGTTTTAAAAGTTCTATCAAAGGTAAAAATGTTTTCATATTTAATTATGTAGCAAAAAACTCCTGCTACTAATCACAGTGAATTTTCTTGTCCAAGAGAAAATGTTTTAAACAACATATCAACCAATACAACTGCTGTAATGCTTTCCTTGATAGATTAGATTACCCTGAACAAAGATTTAAAGTTGAGATTTTTCATAACCAGCATAATATAAAAATATGTCAGGGTAAAAGGAAAGCAAGCTTAACCAATTTGCACTGTCATTCAAAGACAAGAGTGCTGCTCCTCGGAGTAAGAAAGGAGTCGGCAAGCATTTAGGGAACACCTACCATGTATGTGTCAAGCTGTCTTGGCACACTTCCTGATAAATCTAATGCAATGTTTATTCTATTGCATTTACCCATTGGTTGACAAAATTCAACTGAACAACTACCCTCCAACACTTTCTGGAAGTACAAAAATGAAATAAGTATGTGCACA